>NC_136418.1:41691573-46491573 GCF_052625555.1 Lactuca saligna | reverse complement strand
TCGCTCATGTTATCGTCCTCGTTAAGCTCAGATGCCTTTTCAACATCAATTTTGTTTTCTGAGCTTACGTTGGCGTTTAAAGAGTCAAACTTTTGCATGGTTTCGGTTCTTAGTTTAAGTTTGTCATTTTCATCCAAAAGATTTTTAAGCATGAGCTTGTGGTCTTTGGATTTAATGAAAGACTCAATTTTGTCCAGTCCATACATGTAAGTGGGATTAATATCATCAGACAATATCACGCTTTCACAATTATAAGCTTCAGCATCGATTTCATCTTCCTTAAACTCTAGGAAGGGCAAAATCATGCGGTGAATCCTTTGGCCTATTTCACAATCCAAGTGAAGCTGAGTAATATTAGAGTACAAACGTTTAGCAATTAAACAGAAAACATTTCGTTGTTTTAACAATTTCAAATTGTCTCTTTGCAAATAAATGTTTTCATCTTTAACTTTGACTAATTCTGACTCCTTTAACTCTATCCACATTCTCCGCTCCTCACTCTTCGATGTCGCCCTGCTCAATTGATCAGTTAGGTTAGAATTTGTGACCCGAGTTTGAGTTAAGCTACTATCTAGATGAGATATTCTTGTATTGACATTTTTTAGTTCTTTCTCATAAGAGGATGATGGTACTTTGCATGAAATAAAAACAGATTGTACCTTCTTTATCAGTTCATCAAGCTCATTGAACTGCTGGCTGAGCGGTTTGGCTGTAAAGCACATGTCCTCCTTCACTTTCTGTCCATCACAGCCTTCATCAGTGTTGTATCCCCTCATTTGAGATACATCAGACACCATGAGGCATTTTCCACCACTGCTGTCTTTCTTAGACACGAACGCCTTTCCATGAGTAGGCTGCCTCACTTCCTCGTCTTCTGAGTCGGTGGACCAAACTTCAGTGCTACCGAACTCATCACCTAGAACAGAACCCTGCACAATAAGAGCATTAATAGGCAGGTTAGCAGCAGACTTCTTCTTTCTCAACTCATCCAATCTTTTCTGCAACACAGCTTCCTCGTCGTTCCCATCATCTTTTTCAGCAATTTTCTTGAGGACATAGTCCTTAGCATAATGATTTTTCCCACCACAGTAGAAACAGCTCACTCCAGAGTCGCCGTCAACCTTCGGTTCCTTCTTGTGCTCCTCAGCTCTCGGTTCATTAACCACCTTTTCAGAGCTGTAACTCCCCTGCCAGTTTCGGTTTTTGTTGCTGGGGAATCTTTTCTTTATGAACTTTTTGGGATTGGATACCATCAAGGCATAATCTTCTGATGTGAGATCATATTCTTCCAGGCTGAGGTCTTCATCCTCCATAACAGCTTTACTTTTTGATAAGAGGGCCAACGAACCAAGACCAGGAACGACGTTCTTTTCTTGCACCACGTTTTTCTCTTGAGACTTGAGAATTCCCACCAGTTTCGCCAAAGAGTATGATTTAAATTGCTCATGGGCTTTAACCGTAGAAACAACTGCTCTCCATTCAGATCTCAGACCATTCAGGAATGTAACCTTCTGTTCGATGAGCTTCCTTTCGATATCATGCTTGATCATCTTGCTGAGAAGATGATTGAAGCGATCGAACGTCTGGGTCACTGATTCTTCAGCCCCTTGTCTGAATTCTCCAAACTCAGATAGAAGCAGAGTTTGAATAGAATGTTCAAGATCTTCGTCTGTAGAATACAGTTCGCGAAGTCTATCCCAAACATCCTTTGCTGTTGTGCATGAACTAACTAATCTGAATGTATCGGACTAAAGGGCGAACCGGATCAATCTTAATGCCTTGATATTGCATTGGAACTTATCCTTTTCATCTTGAGCAATATCTTTCACGTCCTTTAACAGATCATTGTATTCTTTTTGAGTCTTGATGATTCTGGACGTTGCAGAATGAGAAAACGGTCCGTTGGTGATGGCTTCCCAAATCAAATACCCATTTTCCTCAGATCCAATAACATAGTCTTCGAAATGATGTGCCCATAGTTCATAATCGTGGGTGTATAAGATCGGAATCTTTGTCGTCGAACCAATGATGTTGGAAATATTAATAACGTTTGATTGTGTTGCGTCCATTATGATCGAAAAAAAACTGTTCAAAGATCAGACTTGTAATAAAGCAGATTAGGGCAAAGTAATAAATAACGAGATGCATCAATAAAGAAATGACGGCTCAATAAATATTAATGATTCCGGAAAAACCCTAATGGAAATCTTTTTCACAGAAAAGATGTGTATCAATTACACAGCCTCCTGCTCTGATACCAATTGATGAGATTAAACTATCTTTTAATCTATGAAGATCCATTAGATCTTGAACAAGTATGTAAATAATGACGATATGAACACAATAAAAGAACAGAACAAGATTAAATCAAACGAGTCGAATGATTAAAACAAAATCCTCAGAAGAGCTCGATTAAGAACATCAACTGTAGACGATTGGAAGGTTACAAGAATGATCAAAGAAACCTTTGTCGTCTGGAAAAATCGTATACTCAAATCTCTAAAAACCTTAACCTAATATGCATGCAAGCATTAGATTATATACACAACATAAAAGACTCACAGTTGGACAGGCCCAAACCGGAATACAAAATAGCATAATTAGACGAGCCCAAAAGACGCAATCTATAAAGCCCAACAACGAAGGTCCCTTCGGACCAAACCTCCTCTCGGTCTATTTCGCTTCTCGCATCGCCTAGGTTCGCTTCTGACAAGCTTGCACCTAACAAGCTCGCCTTCGGTTCCAGCCTTCTCAGGGCCGAACCCTCGCACCTTCGGTCCCATGCCAGAGGCTTCGCAGACTTCACTTTTTCTTCCCTTTTTTTACTAGTTTTGCGTTTTAAGCCCGTTTTTAATCATTTTAACGTGGGATTTTCACCCAAAATTATATTTTAACATATAAGGCCCCATATTTATTAAATAATCACGTTTTTGGGGATAAATCGTCTCCAAGATGAGTGGGTGAAGTACAAGAGGTGGAGTGTTGACTTTTCTTTGTTTAATGACACAAGGAACCACCCATACCCACTCAATGACCAACCCACACCCCTCCCCACCATCCCTAGTCATGTCAATGTCCTTTCCCACTCATTTCCCAGCCATACTCACGTTCTAAGAGCTGGAAAAACACACCATCTCTCCTCATTCACACTCATTTCTCTCATTTTCATCCAAAGAGCAAACACATTTCTCTCAACTTCTCTCTTTCAATTCCGATTTTTCGAAGGCTTTTTCCAATACTTTTCTTCTTCATTCGTAAGTATCATCATCTTTCTTATGATTATTACACTTCATTCTACTCCAATCATAGATTGCTTACACAAATCCCATCACATTGGTGTTACAATCTTGAATCTTCAAGGCAATCTTCTTAGTGTTCATGAGTTGAACACTCCTTTTCTTCAACATCCATCCACTGAAATCACACAAGGTGAGGTCATACCCCTACATTTTCATGTTCTCTTAAGTTTTTAAAGGGGAATACAAGTTAAAATACCAACGACACAACTAAACTTTTTCAACAGCTTTCATCAAGAATGTTTAACTCCATTCACGGACTTTTTTGGTCAACTTAAACATTCTATTTTTCAAAACTGTATTAGATGCAAATAGTTTAGGTTTATACCTTGAAAATGAATACTTGCACATCTCCGTACGATTTTTCTATGATTTATGGTGATTTTTACAAACCAGGCTATCATTTCAAGAACAAATCCGGACAAGTCTGTGAATATGGATATTTTCACACAAGTTAGAGAGCACTAAAAATCATAACAAAATTTATGAAAAAACTACGAAAACTTCCCCCATCCTTTCTGCAAATTCTTGAAGTCCCAGTCAAAGTGCTAATTTCCGGATGAAATTCCCTCTAATGGGGGGATGGTGTGACAACTGTCAATTTTTGGTCAAGTCAAAGTCGACTAAAGTCAACAAGTCAAACCGGTCGACTCAATTAACCCTTGTGTACTAGGTTTTAGGTTAGGTAATTACTATACAACTCGCTACTCTAATGAGAAATCATCAATTGAAAAGTTCGTATATCTATATTTCGTTAACCTAAAACTATAGTAAGTATCAAATCAAACCGATAAAACAATATTGCATACTAATCGAGAGTGTGTAAGACCCTTAAACATGGCTTAACGGGGTTTGCGCACCTTGCGTTGTGAAGCCGGACACTCAAAAAAGTAACAAACGAAACCTCTTCCAATATCTTTTACTCTATCTCTCTCAATTTAGAATCTCTCCCCAATCTCTCTAAGTATGCGAAATCTCTCCCAAATCTCTCTCGGTACGAGAAATATCCTTAAGTATGTGAAACCTCTCCCAAATCTCTCTAAGTATGTGAAATTTCTCCCGAATCTCTCTAAGTATGAGAAATCTCTCCAAATATGTGAAATCTCGCCCAAATCTCTCTCAAAAGTTCCTATAACTTTTTGTACTCTTTCGGGTCATCTCGACACTTAACCGGGTCAAAAATCGCTTAAAACAGCGTAAAAACAGGTGAACTGGCGTTAAGGAACCGAAACCTCCTCTTAAGAAGCGAACCCTCATAGAGCCGAAGGTCCCCTATCGGGAGCGAACCCTACTCGACCGAACCCGAAGGTCCCTTCGGACCATACCTCCTCTCGGTCTATTCGGCTTCTCGCCTCGCCTAGGTTCGCTTCTGACAAGCTCGCGCCTGACAAGCTCGCCTTCGGTTCCAGCCATCTCAGGGCCGAACCCTCGCACTTGCGGTCCCATGCCAGAGGCTTCGCAGACTTCACCTTTTCTTCCCGGTTTTTTACTAGTTTTGCGTTTTAAGCCCGTTTTTAATCATTTTAACGCGGGATTTTCACCCAAAATTGTATTTTAACATATAAGGCCCCATATTTATTAAATAATCACATTTTATGGGATACATCGTATCCAAGATGAGTAGGTGAAGTACAAGAGGTGGAGTGTTGACTTTTCTTTGTTTTATGAAACAAGGAACCACCCATACCCACTCCATGACCAACCCACACCCCTCCCCACCATCCCTAGTCATGTCAATGTCCTTTCCCACTCATTTCCCAGCCATACTCACATTCTAAGAGCTGGAAAAACACACCATCTCTCCTCATTCACACTCATTTATCTCTTTTTCATCCAAATAGCAACCACTTTTCTCTCAACTTCTCTCTTTCAATTCCGATTTTTCGAAGGCTTTTTCCAAGACTTTTCTTCTTCATTGGTAAGTATCATCATCTTTCTTTTGATTATTACACTTCATTCTACTCCAATCATAGATTGCTTACACAAATTCCATCACATTGGTGTTAGAATCTTGAATCTTCAAGGCAATCTTCTTAGTTTTCATAAGTTGAACACTCCTTTTGTTCAACATCCATCCACTGTAATCACACAAGGTGAGTTCATACCCTTACATTTTCAAGTTTTCGTAAGTTTTTAGGGGGGAATACAAGTTAAAACACCAAGGACACAACTAAACTTTTTCACCAGCTTTCATCAAGAATGTTTAACTCCATTCACGGACTTTTTTGGTCAACTTAAACATTCTATTTTTCAAAACTGTATTAGATGCAAATAGTTTAGGTTTATACCTTTAAAATGAATACTTGCACATCTCCATACGATTTTTCTATGATTTATGGTGATTTTTACAACCAGCCTATCATTTCAAGAACAAATCCGAACAAGTCTGTGAATATGGATATTTTCACACAAGTTAGAGAGCACTAAAAATCATAACAAAATTTATGAAAAAACTACGAAAAGTTCCCCCATCTTTTCTCCAAATTCTTGAAGTCCCAGTCAAAGTGGTAATTTCGGGATGAAATTCCCTCTAACGGGGGGATGATGTGACAACTGTCAATTTTCGGTCAAGTCAAAGTCAACTAAAGTCAACAAGTCAAACCGGTCAATTCAATTAACCCTTGTGTACTAGGTTTTAGGTTAGGTAATTACTATACAACTCGCTACTCTAATGAGAAATCATCAATTGAAAAGTTCGTATATCTATATTTCGTTAACCTAAAACTATAGTAAGTATCAAACCAAACCGATAAAACAATATCGCATACTCATCGGGAGTGTGTAAGACCCTTAAACAAGGCTTAACGGGGTTTGCGGACCTTGCGTTGTGAAGCCGGACACTCAAAAAGGTAACAAACGAAACCTCTCCCAATCTCTTTTACTCTATCTCTCTCAATTTAGAATCTCTCCCCAATCTCTCTAAGTATGCAAAATCTCTCCCAAATCTCTCTAGGTATGAGAAATATGCTTAAGTCTGTGAAACCTCTCCCAAATCTCTCTAAGTATGTGAACCCTCTCCCAAATCTCTCTAAGTATGTGGAATCTCTCCCGAATGTCTCTAAGTGTGAGAAATCTCTCCAAATATGTGAAATCTCACCCAAATCTCTCTCAAAACTTCCTTTAACTTTTTATACTCTTTCGGGTCATCTCGACCCTTAACCGGGTCAAAAACCGCTTAAAACAGGGTAAAAACAGGTGAACTGGCCTTAAGGAACTGAAACCTCCTCTTAAGAAGCGAACCCTCATAGAGCCGAAGGTCCCCTATAGGGAGCGAACCCTGCTGGACCGAACCCGAAGGTCCCTTCGGACCAAACCTCCTCTCGGTCTATTTCGCTTCTCGCCTCCCCTAGGTTCGCTTCTGACTAGCTCGCGCCTGACAAGCTCGCCTTCGGTTCTAGCCTTCTCAGGGCCGAACCCTCGCACCTTCGGTCCCATGCTAGAGGCTTTGCAGGCTTTACCATTTCTTCCCGGTTTTTTACTAGTTTAGCGTTTCAAGCCCATTTTTAATCATTTTAACGCGGGATTTTTACCCAAAATTATATTTTAACATATAAGGCCCCATATTTATTAAATAATCACGTTTTATGGGATACATCATATCCAAGATGAGTGGGTGAAGTACAAGAGGTGGAGTGTTGACTTTTCTTTGTTTTATGAAACAAGGAACCACCCATACCCACTCCATGACCAACCCACACCCCTCCCCACCATCCCTAGTCATGTCAATGTCCTTTCCCACTCATTTCCCAGCCATACTCACGTTCTAAGAGCTGGAAAAACACACCGTCTCTCCTCATTCACACTCATTTATCTCTTTTTCATCCAAAGAGAAACCACTTTTCTCTCAACTTCTCTCTTTCAATTCCGATTTTTCGAAGGCTTTTTCCAAGACTTTTCTTCTTCATTGGTAAGTATCATCATCTTTCTTATGATTATTACACTTCATTCTACTCCAATCATAGATTTCTTACACAAATTCCATTACATTGGTGTTAGAATCTTGAATCTTCAAGGCAATCTTCTTAGTTTTCATAAGTTGAACACTCCTTTTCTTCAACATCCATCCACTGAAATCACACAAGGTGAGTTCATACCCCTACATTTTCATGTTTTCTTAAGTTTTTAGGGGGGAATACAAGTTAAAACACCAAGGACACAACTAAACTTTTTCAACAGCTTTCATCAAGAATGTTTGTAGGGTTTCAAAGCACTCCATGGATGATGGCAATGGGCCCCTTTGATGAATTCTAGGTTAAAAGCCGAAGACTTGTCTTTTCCCTATAAATAGTCATGTATTATTCATTATTAGGGTTAAGAGTGAGGCAAAATGTAGCCGCCACGTTGTGAGGTTTCTTGTAGAGTTAGATTCTTATTTCTTAAGTGTAATTTGTTCCTCACAATTCAATAAATCGAGTGATCATTCGACATAATCTTCATATTTGTGTTTGTTCTTATTTTCCGCATCTTGTTCATCAAATCTCAATTAGGGTTGTAATCCTAACAAGTGGTATCAGAGCGGGTCTTTGAAGATCTATTGATTTTTGAGGTATCGGTTCTTGATTTGATGATTTTCTGCACAAAATATTGAAGATTTTCGGGTTTTGGCGGTAAGGAATAAAGATTTCTGTTCAACTTACTGTTCATGGGGATTTATGTTGGTCATCTACTGTTCATCTGGTATTTTTTTTAATCTGATTCATTTTATGTTCGTTTGGGATCAAATCATTCGCTTAATCCCAAATCAATTAATTCCATTGTGTTTAAGCCGTTGAATCCGATCATATTTACTTTTGTTTTGGCCCAAAAGTTCAGTCTGTCACTGTTCATAAAGTGTGTATTTGGTGATAATCCACATCTCGTTTCCTTGGCCCTGATATTTTATTTGAGTTTCCGATATCGTCTTGTCCTATGCTCAAATTCACATTTCTCAAATCCAACAATCGACGATCTCTCTGCGATTAAGGTTTGTCGACGATTGTAAATCATCGACTCTGGTCTCCCTGTTCTGTTCTGTAGTGATTGTCTTGCTTCTCTATCGTGTTCTTAGTTTTCTTGAACAACAATCGATGATCCTTATCCATGATTGTTAAATTTTTTTGCTCATCTGTTCTGGAATCGATCCTTGTGAGTAATGGCGTTATCGAGATCAATCTTGATTTTATCAATTGATTCTTTGTTTAAATTAAGTCTATCTGCTTATTCTCGTTTCAATGGAGAAGAACTGATGATGTTTGTAAGGAATTTTATTAGAAGAATCATTAGATCTTGAAATCGATGTGAGAAGTGGGATTTGTTGTTTGTGATGTATTGGGTTCGGTTGGTTAATTTAACTCACAGGTTGCTTTGTTAAACAATTGTGAAACGGGTCTTTCAATCGATACATAGAACAATCGGAACGAAGGAATGAGGTGTGATGATGAAGTTCGCAATCAGGATTAAATCTTGACTGTAATGATCTAAGGACAAACTGTTTTGTATGGTCAATTCTCAAGGTCAAAATTGGTATTGCAAAGCGAACTCACTGAGAACGAAAGAAATCGGGACTCAATTGGAAGAACACTAGTCATGGAAAATAGTCAAAATTGGAGTTATAGATTTATGAGCGGTGCACTCATTTATGAGTGTAATCGGATATGAAGGCTGAATCGATTTGCTAATGTTAGTCGGTCTCTTTGTTGTTTATCATGATTCTGGACTCTGGCTTCCGATTCAAACTAGATAGGTCAAAGGATAAAGTCAAAATTAACCGTGGTTCAGGGTGAATAATGAGCGAACGCTAAACCTGTGAACATTCGCCTCTGATTAGATTCGTTTTTTCTGGATTCTCTTTGGGGTATAATCGACGAACCTGGAACGATTTATTGGTCGCGTGTTTGTGCTAGAAACGATAAACGAGACTGTGCTTGGAATGTTGGGGCTTAAATCGGAAGTATGGTTTCGGTTTTATATCAATGAACTTGGAACGAACTTGGATTCGTTTATTTGAGCTTGGAACGAAAGTAGATATTGGAATCGTATCTGTAGTTTCGCTTGTGAACATTCGTTTGTAATCACGTTCCAGTCACATTCGTTTATCACGCATAAATTGGGGAAGAAGATATCAAGTTACATTAATGATCCCTGAAACTTCAACGAAATGATACTTCTGGTCCCTATTGTTTTCACAACTTGGCGATTATGGATGGTTTCCAGATTTTGTCAGAAATAAACTGGAGTATTGATGCAGAATTACAATTTCAGTCCCTGTTTTTCAGCAAGTGAAAATTTCAGCCCATTTTTCGAAAATTTTGCAATTTTAAGGGCCGGTGAACAGTTTTGGATTTTTCAACGCTCATATTTTTTCGTGAACAGCAAAATAATGATTCCATCAAGTCTTGGCGGTTCGGAAAGTCGTTTTTCGTGATAACGTCAAATTTTCATGATTTTTTTGGATTTTATACTTCATTGTGTATATCTTTTTGTCGCGGGGGGAGCTTAGTAAATTTTTATCCATTCAAGATCATTCTCATGACCATTTGAAGGCTTTATAATCATGTTTTTGATTATAAATCGGGGGAGAATTTGGTATGGCCATTCGAAATTGGATTTGTGACTTTTCAAAGTTGAAGATTTTTGATAAAGCTTGTGGTAGAATTATGAAGGTAGCTTTTACAGCAGAAGTTCTTCATCGAGCTCTGCTAAAGCTTTTACAGAGAAGTATCCTTTACAGCGGAAGTTCTTTATCGAGCTCTGCTAAGGACTTTTTATATCTCCGACTTCTTGTATTTTCTCGATCAAGTGGCGTTACGAATCTTAAAGTTTGCGTTGTTACATGATATTTTTTGATGGCTTATATCATTAGCTTATTTGAAGATCATTGTGACTTGGAGGGGGAGCTCTTCAAAGACAAGAAGTGATTCGGTCTCTTTGTTCTGAAATGGGTTTTTATGGCGGGTTTGGTTTTCATGAAGATTCTTTGGGATTACATTTGAAAATGAAGTTTAAAGACATTACTTCAGTGCTTGATTTATATATCCTAGATCCAGTGTTTGAAGACTATTGAAGAATCAAGATTCGTGGATTGCTTCAGATATTCCTCGTTGCAGATCTTTTTATTTGCTAGATGCTTGTTTTTGAAGTTAAAGCATTGTCATCCATTCCATACTTTGAGGGGGAGATTGTAGGGTTTCAAAGCACTCCATGGATGATGGCAATGGGCCCCTTTGATGAATTATAGGTTAAAAGCCCAAGACTTGTCTTTTCCCTATAAATAGTCATGTATTATTCATTATTAGGGTTAAGAGTGAGGCAAAATGTAGCCGCCACGTTGTGGGGTTTCTTGTAGAGTTAGATTATTATTTCTTAAGTGTAATTTGTTCCTCACAATTCAATAAATCGAGTGATCATTCGACATAATCTTCATATTTGTGTTTGTTCTTATTTTTCGCATCTTGCTCATCAAATCTCAATTAGGGTTGTAATCCTAATAATGTTTAACTCAATTCACGGACTTTTTTGGTCAACTTAAACATTCTATTTTTCAAAATTGTATTAGATGCAAATAGTTTAGGTTTATACCTTTAAAATGAATACTTGCACATCTCCATACGATTTTTCTATGATTTATGGTGATTTTTACAACCAGCCTATCATTTCAAGAACAAATTTGAACAAGTCTGTGAATATGGATATTTTCACACAAGTTAGAGAGCACTAAAAATCATAACAAAATTTATGAAAAAACTACGAAAAGTTCCCCCATCCTTTCTCCAAATTCTTGAAGTCCCAGTCAAAGTGGTAATTTCGGGATGAAATTCCCTCTAACGGGGGGATGATGTGACAACTATCAATTTTTGGTCAAGTCAAAGTCAACTAAAGTCAACAAGTCAAACCGGTCGATTCAATTATCCCTTGTGTACTAGGTTCTACGTTAGCTAATTACTATACAACTCGTTACCCTAATGAGAAATCATCAATTGAAAAGTTCGTATATCTATATTTCGTTAACCTAACACTATAGTAAGTATCAAACAAAACCGATAAGACAATATCGCATACTCATCGGGAGTGTGTAAGACCCTTAAACATGGCTTAACGGGGTTTGCGGACCTTGCGTTGTGAAGCCGGACACTCAAAAAGGTAACAAACGAAACCTCTCCCAATCTCTTTTACTCTATCTCTCTCAATTTAGAATCTCTCCCCAATCTCTCTAAGTATTTGAAATCTCTTCTAAATCTCTCTAGGTATGAGAAATATCTTTAAGTATGTGAAACCTCTCCCAAATCTCTCTAAGTATGTGAAACCTCTCCCAAATCTCTCTAAGTATGTGAAATCTCTCCCGAATCTCTCTAAGTGTGAGAAATCTCTCCAAATATGTGAAATCTCGCCCAAATCTCTCTCAAAAGTTCCTTTAACTTTTTATACTCTTTCGGGTCATCTCGACCCTTAACCGGGTCAAAAACCGCTTAAAACAGGGTAAAAACGGGTGAATTGGCCTTAAGGAACCGAAACCTCCTCTTAAGAAGCGAACCCTCTTAGAGCCGAAGGTCCCCTATAGGGACCGAACCCTATTGGATCGAACCCGAAGGTCCCTTCAGACCAAACCTCCTCTCGGTCTATTTCACTTCTCGCCTCGCCTAGGTTCTTCTGACAAGCTCGCACCTGACAAGCTCGCCTTCGGTCCCATGCCAGAGGCTTCGTAGACTTTACCATTTCTTCCCGGTTTTCTACTAGTTTAGCGATTTATGCCCGTTTTTAATCATTTTAACGCGGGATTTTCACCCAAAATTATATTTTAACATATAAAGACCCATATTTATTAAATAATCACGTTTTATGGGATACATCGTATCCAAGATGAGTGGGTGATGTACAAGAGGTGGAGTGTTGACTTTTCTTTGTTTTATGAAACAAGGAACCACCCATACCCACTCCATGACCAACCCACACCCCTCCCCACCATCCCTAGTCATGTCAATGTCCTTTCCCACTCATTTCCCAGCCATACTCACGTTCTAAGAGCTGGAAAAACACACCATCTCTCCTCCACACTCATTTATCTCTTTTTCATCCAAAGAGCAACCACTTTTCTCTCAACTTCTCTCTTTCAATTCCGATTTTTCAAAGGCTTTTTCCAAGACTTTTCTTCTTCATTCGTAAGTATCATCATCTTTCTTATGATTATTACACTTCATTCTACTCCAATCATAGATTGCTTACAAAAATTCCATCACATTGGTGTTAGAATCTTGAATCTTCAAGGCAATCTTCTTAGTGTTCATGAGAGTTGAACACTCCTTTTCTTCAACATCCATCCACTGAAATCACACAAGGTGAGTTCATACCCCTACATTTTCATGTTTTCTTAAGTTTTTAAGGGGGAATACAAGTTAAAATACCAAGGACACAACTAAACTTTTTCAACAGCTTTCATCAAGTATGTTTAACTCCATTCACGGACTTTTTTGGTCAAGTTAAACATTCTATTTTTCAAAACTATATTAGATGCAAATAGTTTAGGTTTATACCTTGAAAATGAATACTTGCACATCTCCGTACGATTTTTCTATGATTTATGGTGCTTTTTACAAACCAGCCTATCATTTCAAGAACAAATCCGGACAAGTCTGTGAATATGGATATTTTCACACAAGATAGAGAGCACTAAAAATCATAACAAAGTTTATGAAAAACCTACGAAAAGTTCCCCCATCCTTTCTCCAAATTCTTGAAGTCCCAGTAAAAGTGCTAATTTCGGGATGAAATTCCCTCTAACGGGGGGATGATGTGACAACTGTCAATTTTCGGTCAAGTCAAAGTCGACTAAAGTCAACAAGTCAAACCGATCGATTCAATTAACCCTTGTGTAGTAGGTTTTACGTTAGGTAATTACTATACAACTCATGAGAAAGCATCAATCGAAAAGTCCGTATATCTGTATTTCGTTAACCTAAAGCTATAGTAAGTATCAAACCAAATCGATAAAACAATGTTGCATACTCATTGGTAGTGTGTAAGACCCTTAAACATGGCTTAACGAGGTTTGCGGACCTTGCGTTGTGAAGCCAAACACTCAAAAAGGTGACAAACGAAACCTCTACCAATCTCTTTTACTCTGTCTGTCTCAAAATAGAATCTCTCCCAAATCTCTCTAAGTATGCGAAATCTCTCCTAAATCTCTCTAGGTATGAGAAATATCTCCAAGTCTGTCACACCTCTCCCAAATCTCTCTAAGTATGTGAAACCTCTCCCAAATCTCTCTAAGTATGTGAAATCTCTCCCGAATCTCTCTAACTATGAGAAATCTCTCCTAATATGTGAAATCACTCCCAAATCTCTCTCAAAAGTTCCTCTAACTTTTTATACTCTTTCGGGTCATCCTGACCCTTAACCGGGTTGAAAACCTCTTAAAATGGGGTAAAAACGGGTGAAATGGCCTTAAGGAACCGAAACCTCCTCTCAAGAAGCGAACCCTCTTAGAGCCGAAGGTCCCCTGTA
This sequence comes from Lactuca saligna, assembly GCF_052625555.1. Classification (NCBI taxonomy): domain Eukaryota; kingdom Viridiplantae; phylum Streptophyta; class Magnoliopsida; order Asterales; family Asteraceae; genus Lactuca; species Lactuca saligna. The sequence goes on along the minus strand of NC_136418.1, from coordinate 46,477,801 downwards.
GGGACCGAACCGTGCTGGACCGAACCCGAAGGTCCCTTCGAACCAAACCTCCTCTCGGTCTATTTCGCTTCTCGGATCGCCTAGGTTCGCTTCTGACAATCTCGCGCCTGACAAGCTCGCCTTCGGTTCCAGCCTTCTCAGGGCCGAACCCTCTCACCTTCGGTCCCATGCCAGAGGCTTCGCAGACTTTACCTTTTCTTCCCGGTTTTTTACTAGTTTAGCGTTTTAAGCCCGTTTTTAATTATTTTAGCGCGGGATTTTCACCCAAAATTATATTTTATCATATAAGGCCCCATATTTAACCAGGATGAGTGGGTGAAGTACAAGAGGTGGATTGTTGAGTTTTTTTGTTTTATGAAACAAGCAACCACCCATACCCTCTCCATGACCAACCCACACCCCTCCCCAGCATCTCTCAAAAATTCCTCTAACTTTTTATACTCTTTCGGGTCATCCCGGCCCTTAACCGGGACAAAAACCGCTTAAAACGGGTGGAATGGCCTTACGGAACCGGAACCTCCTCTCAAGAAGCGAACCCTCTTAGAGCCGGAGGTCCCCTATAGGGACCGAACCATGTTGAACCGAACCCGAAGGTCCCTTCGAACCAAACCTCCTCTCGGTCTATTTCGCTTCTCGCATCGCCTTGGTTCGCTTCTGACAAGGTCGTGCCTGACAAGCTCGCCTTCGGTTCCAGCCTTCTCAGGGCCGAACCCTCGCACCTTCGGTCCCATGCCAGAGGCTTCGCAGACTTCACCTTTTCTTCCCGATTTTTTACTAGTTTTGCGTTTTAAGCCCGTTTTTAATCATTTTAACGCGAGATTTTCACCCAAAATTATATTTTAACATAAGGCCCCATATTTATTAAATAATCACGTTTTTGGGATACATCGTATCCAAGATGAGTGGGTGAAGTACAAGAGGTGGAGTGTTGACTTTTCTTTGTTTAATGATACAAGGAACCACCCATACCCACTCAATGACCAACCCACACCCCTCCCCACCATCCCTAGTCATGTCAATGTCCTTTCCCACTCATTTCCCAGCCATACTGTCATTCTAAGAGCTGGAAAACACACCATCTCTCCTCATTCACACTCATTTATCTCTTTTTCATCCAAAGAGCAACCACTTTTCTCTCAACTTCTCTCTTTCAATTCCGATTTTTCCAAGGCTTTTTCCAAGACTTTTCTTCTTCATTGGTAAGTATCATCATCTTTCTTATGATTATTACACTTCATTCTACTCCCATCATAGATTGCTTACATAAATTCCATCACATTGGTGTTAGAATCTTGAATCTTCAAGGCAATCTTCTTAGTTTTCATAAGTTGACCGGTCAATTCAATTAACCCTTGTGTACTAGGTTTTACGTTAGGTAATTACTATACGACTCGCTACTCTAATGAGAAATCATCAATTGAAAATTCGTATATCTGTATTTCGTTAACCTAAAACTATAGTAAGTATCAAACCAAACCGATAAAACAATATCGCATACTCATCGGGAGTGTGTAAGACCCTTAAACATGGCTTCACGGGGTTTGCGGACCTTGCGTTGTGAAGCCGGACACTCAAAAAAGGTAACAAACGAAACCTCTCCCAATTTATTTTACTCTATCTCTCTCAATTTAGAATCTCTCCCCAATCTCTCTAAGTATGCGAAATCTCTCCCAAATCTCTCTAGGTATGAGAAATATCCTTAAGTATGTGAAACCTCTCCCAAATCTCTCTAAGTATGTGAATCCTCTCCCAAATCTCTCTAAGTATGTGAAATCTCTCCCGAATCTCTCTAAGTATGTGAAATCTCCCCCGAATCTCTCTAAGTGTGAGAAATCTCTCCAAATATGTGAAATCTCGCCCAAATCTCTCTCAAAAGTTCCTTTAACTTTTTATACTTTTTGGGTCATCTCGACCCTTAACCAGGTCAAAAACCGCTTAAAACAGGGTAAAATCGGGTGAACTGGCCTTAAGGAACCGAAACCTCCTCTTAAGAAGCGAACCCTCTTAGAGCCGAAGGTCCCCTATAGGGACCGAACCCTGCTAGACCGAACCCGAAGGTCCCTTCGGACCATACCTCCTCTTGGTCTATTCCGCTTCTTGCCTCGCCTAGTTCGCTTCTAACAAGCTCGCGCCTGACAAGCTCGCCTTCGGTTCCAGCCTTCTAAGGGCCGAACCCTCGCACCTTCGGTCCCATGCCAGAGGCTTCGCAGACTTTACCATTTCTTCCCGGTTTTTTACTAGTTTAGCGTTTCAAGCCCGTTTTTAATCATTTTAACGCGGGATTTTCACAAAATAATATTTTAACATATAAGGCCCCATATTTATTAAATAATCACGTTTTATGGGATACATCGTATCCAAGATGAGTGGGTGAAGTATAAGAGGTGGAGTGTTGACTTTTCTTTGTTTTATGAAACAAGGAACCACCCATATCCACTCCATGACCAACCCACACCCCTCCCCACCATCCCTAGTCATGTCAATGTCCTTTCCCACTCATTTCCCAGCCATACTCACGTTCTAAGAGCTGGAAAAACACAACATCTCTCCTCATTCACACTCATTTATCTCTTTTTTGTCCAAAGAGCAACCACTTTTCTCTCAACTTCTCTCTTTCAATTCTGATTTTTCGAAGGCTTTTTCAAGACTTTTCTTCTTCATTCGTGAGTATCATCATCTTTCTTATGATTATTACACTTCATTCTACTCCCATCATAGATTGCTTACATAAATTCCATCACATTGGTGTTAGAATCTTGAATCTTCAAGGCAATCTTCTTAGTTTTCATAAGTTGAACACTCCTTTTCTTCAACATCCATCCACTGAAATCACACAAGGTGAGTTCATACCCCTACATTTTCATGTTTTCTTAAGTTTTTAGGGGGGAATACAAGTTAAAACACCAAGGACACAACTAAACTTTTTCAACAGCTTTCATCAAGAATGTTTAACTCCATTCACGGACTTCTTTGGTCAACATAAACATTCTATTTTTCAAAACTGTATTAGATGCAAATAATTTAGGTTTATACCTTTAAAATGAATACTTCCACATCTCCATACGATTTTTCTATGATTTATGGTGATTGTTACAACCAGCCTATCATTTCAAGAACAAATCCGAACAAGTCTGTGAATATGGATATTTTCACACAAGTTAGAGAGCACTAAAAATCATAACAAAATTTATGAAAAAACTACGAAAAGTTCCCCCATCCTTTCTCCAAATTCTTGAAGTCCCAGTCAAAGTGGTAATTTCGGGAAGAAATTCCATCTAACGGGGGGATGACGTGACAACTGTCAATTTTCGGTCAAGTCAAAGTCAACTAAAGTCAAAAAGTCAAACCGGTCAATTCAATTAACCCTTGTGTACTAGGTTTTACGTTAGGTAATTACTATACGACTCGCTACTCTAATGAGAAATCATCAATTGAAAATTCGTATATCTGTATTTCGTTAACCTAAAACTATAGTAAGTATCAAACCAAACCGATAAAACAATATCGCATACTCATCGGGAGTGTGTAAGACCCTTAAACATGGCTTCACGGGGTTTGCGGAACTTGCGTTGTGAAACCGGACACTCAAAAAGGTAACAAACGAAACCTCTCCCAATTTATTTTACTCTATCTCTCTCAATTTAGAATCTCTCCCCAATCTCTCTAAGTATGCAAAATCTCTCCCAAATCTCTCTAGGTATGAGAAATATCCTTAAGTATGTGAAACCTCTCCCAAATCTCTCTAAGTATGTGAATCCTCTCCCAAATCTCTCTAAGTATGTGAAATCTCTCCCGGATCTCTCTAAGTATGTGAAATCTCCCCCGAATCTCTCTAAGTGTGAGAAATCTCTCCAAATATGTGAAATCTTGCCCAAATCTCTCTCAAAAGTTCCTTTAACATTTTATACTTTTTGGGTCATCTCGACCCTTAACCGGGTCAAAAACCGCTTAAAACAGGGTAAAATCGGGTGAACTGGCCTTAAGGAACCGAAACCTCCTCTTAAGAAGCGAACCCTCTTAGAGCCGAAGGTCCCCTATAGGGACCGAACCCTGCTAGACCGAACCCGAAGGTCCCTTCGGACCATACCTCCTCTTGGTCTATTCCGCTTCTTGCCTCGCCTAGTTCGCTTCTGACAAGCTCGCGCCTGACAAGCTCGCCTTCGGTTCTAGCCTTCTCAGGGCCGAACCCTCGCACCTTCGGTCCCATGCCAGAGGCTTCGCAGACTTTACCATTTCTTCCCGGTTTTTTACTAGTTTAGCGTTTTAAGCCCGTTTTTAATCATTTTAACGCGGGATTTTCACAAAATTATATTTTAACATATAAGGCCCCATATTTATTAAATAATCACGTTTTATGGGATACATCGTATCCAAGATGAGTGGGTGAAGTATAAGAGGTGGAGTGTTGACTTTTCTTTGTTTTATGAAACAAGGAACCACCCATATCCACTCCATGACCAACCCACACCCCTCCCCACCATCCCTAGTCATGTCAATGTCCTTTCCCACTCATTTCCCAGCCATACTCACGTTCTAAGAGCTGGAAAAACACAACATCTCTCCTCATTCACACTCATTTATCTCTTTTTTGTCCAAAGAGCAACCACTTTTCTCTCAACTTCTCTCTTTCAATTCTGATTTTTCGAAGGCTTTTTCCAAGACTTTTCTTCTTCATTCGTAAGTATCATCATCTTTCTTATGATTATTACACTTCATTCTATTCCAATCATAGATTGCTTACACAAATTCCATCACATTGGTGTTAGAATCTTGAATCTTCAAGGCAATCTTCTTAGTTTTCATAAGTTGAACACTCCTTTTCTTCAACATCCATCCACTGAAATCACACAAGGTGAGTTCATACCCCTACATTTTCATGTTTTCTTAAGTTTTTAAGGGGGAATACAAGTTAAAATACCAAGGACACAACTAAACTTTTTCAACAGCTTTCATCAAGTATGTTTAACTCCATTCACGGACTTTTTTGGTCAACTTAAACATTCTATTTTTCAAAACTGTATTAGATGCAAATAGTTTAGGTTTATACCTTGAAAATGAATACTTGCACATCTCCGTACGATTTTTCTATGATTTATGGTGATTTTTACAAACCAGCCTGTCATTTCAAGAACAAATCCGGACAAGTCTGTGAATATGGATATTTTCACACAAGTTAGAGAGCACTAAAAATCATAACAATGTTTATGAAAAAACTACGAAAAGTTCCCCCATCCTTTCTCCAAATTCTTGAAGTCCCAGTCAAAGTGCTAATTTCGGGATGAAATTCCCTCTAACGGGGGGATGATGTGACAAGTATCAATTTTCGGTCAAGTCAAAGTCGACTAAAGTCAACAAGTCAAACCGGTCGATTCAATTAACCCTTGTGTAGTAGGTTTTACGTTAGGTAATTACTATACAACTCGCTACTCTAATGAGAAATCATCAATCGAAAAGTTCGTATATCTGTATTTCGTTAACCTAAAGCTATAGTAAGTATCAAACCAAATCGATAAAACAATGTCGCATACTCATTGGTAGTGTGTAAGACCCTTAAACATGGCTTAACGAGGTTTGCGGACCTTGCGTTGTGAAGCCAGACACTCAAAAAGTCACAAACGAAACCTCTACCAATCTCTTTTACTCTGTCTTTCTCTATTTAGAATCTCTCCTAAATCTCTCTAAGTATACGAAATCTCTCCTAAATCTCTCTGGGTATGAGAAATATCTCCAAGTATGTGAAACCTCTCCCAAATCTCTCTAAGTATGTAAAACCTCTCCCAAATCTCTCTAAGTATGTGAAATCTATCCTGAATCTCTCTAACTATATGAGAAATCTCTCCAAATATGTGAAATCTCTCCCAAATCTCTCACAAAAGTTCCTCTAACTTTTTATACTCTTTCAGGTCATCCTGACCCATAATCGGGTCAAAAACCGCTTAAAACGGGGTAAAAACGGGTCAAATGGCCTTAAGGAACCGAAACCTCCTCTCAAGAAGCGAACCCTCTTAGAGCCGAAGGTCCCCTATAGGGACCGAACCGTGCTGGACCGAACCCAAAGGTCCCTTCGAACCAAACCTCCTCTCGGTCTATTTCGCTTCTCGCATCGCCTAGGTTCGCTTCTGGCAAGCTCGCGCCTGACAAGCTCACCTTCGGTTCCAGCCTTCTCAGGGCTGAACCCTCGCACCTTCGGTCCCATGCCAGAGGCTTCGCAGACTTTACCTTTTCTTCCTGGTTTTTTACTAGTTTAGCGTTTTAAGCCCGTTTTTAATCATTTTAATGCGGGATTTTCACCCAAAATTATATTTTATCATATAAGGCCCCATATTTAACCAGGATGAGTGGGTGAAGTACAAGAGGTGGAGTGTTGACTTTTTTTTGTTTTATGAAACAAGCAACCTCCCATACCCTCTCCATGAGCAACCCACACCCCTCCCCACCATCTCTCAAAAATTCCTTTAACTTTTTATACTCTTTCGGGTCATCCCGACCCTTAGCCGGGTCAAAAACCGCTTAAAACGGGTGAAATGGCCTTAAGGAACCGAAACCTCCTCTCAAGAAGCGAACCCTCTTAGAGCCGAAGGTCCCCTATAAGGACCGAACCGTGCTGAACCGAACCCGAAGGTCCCTTCGAACCAAACCTCCTCTCGGTCTATTTCGCTTCTCGTATCGCGTAGGTTCACTTCTGACAAGCTCGTGCCTGACAAGCTCGCCTTCGGTTCCAGCCTTCTCAGGGCCGAACCCACGCACCTTCGGTCCCATGCCAGAGGCTTCGCAGACTTCACCTTTTCTTCCTGGTTTTTTACTAGTTTTGCATTTTAAGCCCGTTTTTAATTATTTTAACGCGGGATTTTCACCCAAAATTATATTTTATCATATAAGGCCCCATATTTATTAAATAATCACATTTTTGGGATACATCATATCCAAGATGAGTGGGTGAAGTACAAGAGGTGGAATGTTGACTTTACTTTGTTTAATGACACAAGGAACCACCCATACCCACTCAATGACCAACCCACACCCCTCCCCACCATCCCTAGTCATGTCAATGTCCTTTCCCACTCATTTCCCAGCCATACTCACGTTCTAAGAGCTGGAAAACCACACCATCTCTCCTCATTCACACTCATTTCTCTCATTTTCATCCAAAGAGCAAACACTTTTCTCTCAACTTCTCTCTTTCAATTCCGATTTTTCGAAGTCTTTTTCCAAGACTTTTCTTCTTCATTGGTAAGTATCATCATCTTTCTTATGATTATTACACTTCATTCTATACCAATCATAGATTGCTTACACAAATTCCATCACATTGGTGTTAGAATCTTGAATCTCAAGGCAATCTTCTTAGTTTTCATAAGTTGAACACTCCTTTTCTTCAACATCCATCCACTGAAATCACACAAGGTGAGTTCATACCCCTACATTTTCATGTTTTCTTAAGTTTTTAAGGGGAATACAAGTTAAAACACCAAGGATACAACTTAACTTTTTCAACAGCTTTCATCAAGAATGTTTAACTCAATTCACGAACTTTTTTGGTCAACTTAAACATTCTATTTTTTCAAAACTGTATTAGATGCAAATAGTTTAGGTTTATACCTTTAAAATGAATACTTGCACATCTCCATACGATTTTTCTATGATTTATGGTGACTTTTACAACCAGCCTATCATTTCAAGAACAAATCCGAACAAGTCTGTGAATATGGATATTTTCACACAAGTTAGAGAGCACTAAAAATCATAACAAAGTTTATGAAAAAACTACGAAAAGTTCCCCCATCCTTTCTCCAAATTCTTGAAGTTCCAGTCAAAGTGCTAATTTCGGGATGAAATTCCATCTAACGGGGGGATGATGTGACAACTGTCAATTTTCGGTCAAGTCAAAGTCGACTAAAGTCAACAAGTCAAACCGGTCGATTCAATTAACCATTGTGTACTAGGTTTTACGTTAGGTAATTACTATACAACTCGCTACTCTAATGAGAAATCATCAATCGAAAAGTTCGTATATCTGTATTTCGTTAACCTAAAGCTATAGTAAGTATCAAACCAAATCAATAAAACAATGTCGCATACTCATCGGTAGTGTGTAAGACCCTTAAACATGGCTTAACGAGGTTTACGGACCTTGCGTTGTGAAGCCAGACACTCAAAAAGGTCACAAACGAAACCTCTACCAATCTTTTTTACTCTGTCTGTCTCGATTTAGAATCTCTCCCAAATCTCTCTAAGTATGCGAAATCTCTCCTAAATCTCTCTGGGTATGAGAAATATCTCCAAGTATGTGAAACCTCTCCCAAATCTGTCTAAGTATGTGAAACCTCTCCCAAATCTCTCTAAGTATGTGAAATCTCTCCCGAATCTCTCTAACTATATGAGAAATCTCTCCAAATATGTGAAATCTCTCCCAAATCTCTCTCAAAAGTTCCTCTAACTTTGTATACTCTTTCAGGTCATCCTGAACCTTAACCGGGTCAAAAACCGCTTAAAACAGGGTAAAATCGGGTGAACTGGTCTTAAGGAACCGAAACCTCCTATTAAGAAGCGAACCCTCTTAGAGCCGAAGGTCCTCTATAGGGAGCGAACCCTGCTGGATCGAACCCGAAGGTCCCTTCAGACCATACCTCCTCTCGGTCTATTTCGCTTCTCGCCTCGCCTGGTTCGCTTCTGACAAGCTCGCAACTGACAAGCTCGCCTTCGGTTCCAGCCTTCTCAGGGCCGAACCCTCGCACCTTCGGTCCCATGCGAGAGGCGTCGCAGACTTTACCATTTCTTCCCGATTTTTTACTAGTTTAGCGTTTTAAGCCCGTTTTTAATCATTTTAACGCGGGATTTTCACAAAATTATATTTTAACATATAAGGCCCCATATTTATTAAATAATCACGTTTTATGGGATACATCGTATCCAAGATGAGTGGGTGAAGTAAAAGAGGCGAAGTGTTGACTTTTCTTTGTTTTATGAAACAAGGAACCACCCATACCCAATCCATGACCAACCCACACCCCTCCCCACCATCCCTAGTCATGTCAATGTCCTTTCCCACTCATTTCCCAGCCATACTCACGTTCTAAGAGCTGGAAAAACACACCATCTCTCCTCATTCACACTCATTTATCTCTTTTTCATCCAAAGAGCAACCACTTTTCTCTCAACTTATCTCTTTCAATTCCGATTTTTCGAAGGCTTTTTCGAAGACTTTTCTTCTTCATTCGTAAGTATCATCATCTTTCTTATGATTATTACACTTCATTCTACTCCAATCATAGATTGCTTACACAAATTCCATCACATTGGTGTTAGAATCTTGAATCTTCAAGGCAATCTTCTTAGTGTTCATGAGTTGAACACTCCTTTTCTTCAACATCCATCCACTGAAATCACACAAGGTGAGTTCATACCCCTACATTTTCATGTTTTCTTAAGTTTTTAAGGGGGAATACAAGTTAAAATACCAAGGACACAACTAAACTTTTTCAATAGCTTACATCAAGAATGTTTAACTCCATTCACAGACTTTTTTGGTCAACTTAAACATTCTATTTTTCAAAAATGTATTAGATGCAAATAGTTTAGGTTTATACCTTGAAAATGAATACTTGCACATCTCCGTACGATTTTTCTATGATTTATGGTGATTTTTACAAACCAGTCTGTCATTTCAAGAACAAATCCGGACAAGTCTGTGAATATGGATATTTTCACACAAGTTAGAGAGCACTAAAAATCATAACAAAATTTATGAAAAAACTACGAAAAGTTCCCCCATCCTTTCTCCAAATTCTTGAAGTCCCAGTCAAAGTGCTAATTTCGGGATGAAATTCCATCTAACGGGGGGATGATGTGACAACTGTCAATTTTCGGTCAAGTCAAAGTCAACTAAAGTCAACAAGTCAAACTGGTCGATTCAATTAACCCTTGTGTAGTAGGTTTTACGTTAGGTAATTACTATACAACTCGCTACTCTAATGAGAAATCATCAATTGAAAAGTTCGTATATCTGTATTTCTTTAACCTAAAGCTATAGTAAGTATCAAACAAAATCGATAAAACAATGTCGCATACTCATCGGTAGTGTGTAAGACCCTTAAACATGGCTTAACGAGGTTTGTGGACCTTGCGTTGTGAAGCCAGACACTCAAAAAGGTCACAAACGAAACCTCTCCCAATCTCTTTTACTCTATCTCTCTCTATTTAGAATATCTCCCAAATCTCTCTAAGTATGCGAAATCTCTCCCAAATATGTCTAGGTATGAGAAATATCTCCAAGTATGTGAAACCTCTCCAAAATCTCTCTAAGTATGCGAAACCTTTCCCAAATCTCTCTAAGTATGTGAAATCTCTCTCGAATCTCTCTAAGTATCAGAAATCTCTCCAAATATGTGAAATCTCTCCCAAATCTCTCTCAAAATTTGCTTTAACTTTTTATACTCTCTCGGGTCATCCCGACCCTTAACCGGGTCAAAAACCGCTTAAAACGGGTGAAATGGCCTTAAGGAACCGAAACCTGCTCTCAAGAAACGAACCCTCTTAGAGCCGAAGGTCCCCTATAGGGACCGAAGCGTGTTGAACCGAACCCGAAGGTCCCTTCGAACCAAACCTCCTCTCGGTCTATTTCGCTTCTCGCATCGCCTAGGTTCGCTTCTGACAAGCTCGCGCCTGACAAGCTCGCCTTCGGTTCCAGCCTTCTCAGGGCCGAACCCACGCACCTTCGGTCCCATGCTAAAGGCTTCGCAGACTTCACCTTTTCTTCCCGGTTTTTTACTAGTTTTGCGTTTTAAGCCCGTTTTTAATCATTTTAACGTGGGATTTTCACCCAAAATTATATTTTAACATATAAGGCCACATATTCATTAAATAATCACGTTTTTGGGGTACATCGTATCCAAGATGAGTGGGTGAAGTACAAGAGGTGGAGTGTTGACTTTTCTATATTTAATGACACAAGGAACCACCCATATCCACTCAATGACCAACCCACACCCCTCCCCACCATCCCTAGTCATGTCAATGTCCATTCCCACTCATTTCCCAGCCATACTCACGTTCTAAAAGCTGGAAAAACACACCATCTCTCCTCATTCACACTCATTTCTCTCATTTTCATCCAAAGAGCAAACACTTTTCTCTCAACTTCTCTCTTTCAATTCCGATTTTTCGAAGGATTTTTCCAAGACTTTTCTTCTTCATTGGTAAGTATCATCATCTTTCTTATGATTATTACACTTCATTCTACTCCAATCATAGATTGCTTACACAAATTCCATCACATTGGTGTTAGAATCTTGAATCTTCAAGGCAATCTTCTTAGTTTTCATAAGTTGAACACTCCTTTTCTTCAACATCCATCCACTAAAATCACACAAGGTAAGTTCATACCCCTACATTTTCATGTTTTCTTAAGTTTTTAGGGGGGAATACAAGTTAAAACACCAAGGACACAACTAAACTTTTTCAACAGCTTTCATCAAGAATGTTTAACTCCATTCACAGACTTTTTTGGTCAACTTAAACATTCTATTTTTCAAAACTGTATTAGATGCAAATAGTTTAGGTTTATACCCTCAAAATGAATACTTGCACATCTCCATACGATTTTTCTATGATATGGTGACTTTTACAACCAGCCTATCATTTCAAGAACAAATCCGAACAAGTCTGTGAATATGGATATTTTCACACAAGTTAGAGAGCACTAAAAATCATAACAAAATTTATGAAAAAACTACGAAAAGTTCCCCCATCCTTTCTCCAAATTCTTGAAGTCCCAGTCAAAGTGGTAATTTCGGGATGAAATTCCATCTAACGGGGGGATGATGTAACAACTGTCAATTTTCGGTCAAGTCAAAGGCAACTAAAGTCAACAAGTCAAACCGGTCGATTCAATTAACCCTTGTGTACTAGGTTTTACGTTAGGTAATTACTACACAACTCGCTACTCTAATGAGAAATCATCAATTGAAAAGTTCATATATCTATATTTCGTTAACCTAAAACTATAGTAAGTATCAAACCAAACCGATAAAACAATATCGCATACTCATCGGGAGTGTGTAACACCCTTAAACATGGCTTAACGGGGTTTGCGGACCTTGCGTTGTGAAGCCGGACACTCAAAAAGGTAACAAATGAAACCTCTCCCAATCTCTTTTACTCTATCTCTCTCAATTTAGAATCTCTCCCCAATCTCTCTAAGTATGCGAAATGTCTCCCAAATCTCTCTAGGTATGAGAAATATCTTTAAGTATGTGAAACCTCTCCCAAATCTCTCTAAGTATGTGAAACCTCTCCCAAATCTCTCTAAGTATGTGAAATCTCTCCCGAATCTCTCTAAGTGTCAGAAATCTTTTCAAATATGTGAAATCTCGCCCAAATACCTCTCAAAAGTACCTTTAACTTTTTATACTCTTTCGAGTCATCTCGACCCTTAACCGGGTCAATAACCGCTTAAAACAGGGTAAAAATGGGTGAACTGGCCTTAAGGAACCGAAACCTCCTCTTAAGAAGCGAACCCTCTTAGAGCCGAAGGTCCTCTATAGGGAGCGAACCCTGCTAGACCGAACCCGAAGGTCCCTTCGGACCAAACCTCCTCTCGGTCTATTTTGCTTCTCGCCTAGCCTAGGTTCGCTTCTGACAAGCTCGCGCCTGACAAGCTCGCCTTCGATTCCAGCCTTCTCAGGGCCAAACCCTCGCACCTTCGGTCCCATGCCAGAGGCTTCGCAGACTTTACCTTTTCTTCCCGGTTTTTTACTAGTTTAGCGTTTTAAGCCCGTTTTTAATCATTTTAACACGGGATTTTCACCCAAAATTATATTTTATCATATAAGGCCCCATATTTAACCAGGATGAGTGGGTGAAGTACAAGAGGTGGAGTGTTTACTTTTTTTTTGTTTTATGAAACAAGCAACCACCCATACCCTCTCCATGACCAACCCACACCCCTCCCCACCATCCCTAGTCATGTCAATGTCATTTCCCACTCATTTCCCAGCCATACTCTCGTTCTAAGAGCTGGAAAAACACACCCTCTCTCCTCAATCACACTCATTTATCTCATTTCGTCTAAAGAGCAAATACTTTTCTCTCAACTTCTCTCTTTCAATTCTGATTTTTCCAAGACTTTTTTTCTTCATTGGTAAGTATCATCATCTTTCTTATGATTATTACTCTTCATTCTACTCCAATCATAGATTGCTTACACAAATTCCATCACATTGGTGTTAGAATCTCGAATATTCAATGCAATGTTCTTAGTATTCTTGAGTTGAACACTCCTTTTCTTCAACATCCATCCACTGAAATCACACAACGTGAGTTCTTAACCCTACATTTTCATGTTTTCTTAAGTTTTTAGGGGGGAATACAAGTTAAAACACCTAGAGCACAACCAAACTTTTTCAACAGCTTTCATTAAGAAACTTTAACTCCATTCACGGACTTTTTTGGTCAACTTAGACATTTTATTTTTCAAAACTATAGTAGATGCAAATAGTTCAGCTTTGTACCTTTAAAATGACTACTTGCACATCTCCATACGATTTCTCTATCAGTTATGGTGATTTTTACAACCAGCCTATCATTTCAAGAACAAATCCAGACCAGTCTATGAATATGGATATTTTCACACAAGTTAGAGAGCACTAAATATCATAACAAAATTTATGAACAAACACACTCATTTTCCAAACTCTCAGAATTTACGGATTCTGATTTGGACCTTTAATGATTTTTCTATGAATTTTCTAAAAACAGAATAGAAATGGTAATACTTGAAAAATGTTTTCAAATGTTGAGCAAGGTGTGTACCTTCATGTGATGATATGTTATTACCATATATGTCATTTTGTCTTGTTATATAGACATACATCAGAAAACAAATGGATTCTTACCTTCATAAGTACAGTAAATATATAAATGGTATTACAAGATATATCCATTGAAATACAAACATTGGTAAACTATGACAAGTATAGTTTATGCTCAGTACCCCAACAAATATTTGATAAACTATAATAGGTGTAGTTTATGATTCGTTTACATAACAAACACATTACTAAATGTATTATATATATAAAAGGGTTACTACTACTACGAATAATTATGATAAACTATAATAAGTATAGGTAAGTCTATTATACCCCCCACAAACGAATATGCTAGTTATAATCGGTACAGTTAGGGCGTATATACATTACAAACAATGTTATAAACTATAATAGGTATAGTTTATGTTTCATCTACACTATGAACTTATTACAAGAAATGATTCACTATCACCACCACTTTTGATAAGCTATAATATGCATAGTTCATGTTCACTACCACTATCGCTATTTGATGAACTATGATATGTATACTTTATGTTCACCATCGCCATCACTTTTGATAAGCTATAATATGCATAGTTCATGTTCACTACCACTATCACTATTCGATGAACTATGATATGTATAGTTTATGTTCACAGCCACTACTAGTATTTCGTACACTACACTAGGATTTCGTTTTAGTCTTTGGTTTTAAGACTACATTTGTTAGTTTTCAGCTATAATTGCTAATTGTATATGCTAAAGTTATATAGAATCTAGTCGTGATTGACTTAGAATTGGTGGGTCCGCCTTATTTCCCGTTCCTTGTTTGGTTGTGGGCCTAGGGCAGACCCATTATATTCGACGTTTTATCTAACTTTAATTTTATATAACTTATATATACTTGGATATTATAGAAGGAAACTATAATGAATTCTAGGATGCACTATTTCATAACATAGAAACTTTCAATCCACTCTTTAAGGAAAATATCGGATTTTCGGGAACAACTTAATTGCTTTTACAAGGAAAATAGTTTATTTCTCAATTAAAACTCTTATGAACTCACCAACCTTTGTGTTGACACTTTTTCAAACAACTTGTATTCTCAGGAAATCGCTAAACAGGTAATCATCTTCTTTCGAGGACGGGTCGCTAAGGCGTTAAATTCAAAACTTATTTTGTCATCATGATGTAATTGATTTTGAAACATGTAAACTTACTCTATGATGTAACTTTTTCAATTATATTGATGATGGATGTGTTTGCTTTCTTCACTATTACATTCGTTGTTATGATACTATACATGAAGTCACCCACCCCCGAATGTTTCCGCCATTCTGGTTTAGGGGTGTGACACTTTTTAAATAAAGTGTAGCAAAATTTGTTCGCTAAAACATAGACAAGTAATTATCAAAGCATTCCCGAAGAAATGTATTTTTACTAAATTACAAAATCGAGGATGTTATTTTCGATACAGATCAAATGCATAAACCATAAACAACATAGGCCTTATAACATTTCTATTTATTTTTACAAGCGTATAATCCATAGTCTCTCAACTGATCATCGCATATATGCCCTTGTGTCACTACCTGTAATACAAGAAACTAAGTGCATCGGGCTTGGGAGCCTGGTGAGCACATAGGGTTTTCAACCCACAATAAATAAGTTTATTATTTTCATCAAACAAAACAAATCGATTACCCATTCCTGTTATCCTCACTTTATGTCCCTAAAGCATTTAATATAAGGGACCTAGCCTACATGACAACGCTACTTAGGGGATTCATGTGCGATTTATGTCGGCTAACTAATCAGTGGATCTAACAAAGTGTTTCTTGACATTTCCATCTTCCACATGATCTTTGATGAAATGATACCTCAGTGTGATGTGTTTGGTCTTTGAATGCTGCACTCGGTTGTGACATATGCGAATGACGCTCTCAGAATCGTAATACAAAGTGATCTGCTTCATGTTGATGCCATAGTCACGAAGCAGACTTTGAATCCAAATTACTTGTCAAGTACAAGAAGCAGCGACTATGTACTCTACTTCAGCAGTTGATAGGGAGACGCAACTTTGCTTATTAGATTGCCAACTTACGAGTTTGCCATCAATAAATTGACATCCTCCTGTTTTACTCTTTCGATCTAGACCGCAACCTCTAAGACCAGCATCCAAAAATGCTTGAATAAAGAAACCTAAACTTGAAGGGTACCAAATTCCTAATGAGCATGTTCTCTTAAGATACCTGAAGATATTCATAACAGCAGCCATGTGGGGTTCACGAGGATTCACTTGAAACCTAGCAAAATAGCAAATAGAAAACATGATATCGGACCCATGGCGCTCATCTCAAATTTAGTTTCCATCAACATTCGGAACTCAACTATTAAGTTGGGGTTAGTTGATCCGAAGATGATCTCATCAATTTAAATTTGGACAATCATCTAGTGGTCACCATCTTTCTTGTGAAAGAAGGATGGGTCGACCGATCCTTGTTTAAATTTAGCCTGTATTAAAAAGCGAGTGAGAGTTTCGTACCAGGCGCTTGGAGCTTGCTTAAGACCGTAAACTTCTTTGTCCAGAATGTAACAGTGGTTCAGATACTTTTAGTTTATGAACCCTGGTGGTTGTTCCATATACACTATTTCTTCTAGTTCCTCGGTCAGAAATGCACACTTGACATCCATATGATATACTTCAAATTTCTTATGTGTTGCTTATGACAGAAAGATGCGAACAGATTCCAACGTTGCAACCGGTGTGAAGGTTTCTTCATAATCAATGCCTTCTTCTAGACAACATCCCTTAATAACGAGTTACGCCTTGTTCCTTATCACATTTCCTTCTTTATCCATCTTATTACGAAATAACCATTTTAGACCAGCAACATATATATCCTTTGGAGTAGGAATAAGTCTCCAAACCTTGTTTCACTTGAATTCATTGAGCTCCTCCTTCATTGCTTGCACCCAATCAAAATGATCAAGATCAATTTGAATGTTTTTAGGTTCAATCTTAGAGATAAATGAATAGAACATGCAAAATTCCACTTTAGAGAATAATGCAGTTTGCTTCGCCTTTTATTGTGCTCTCGTAAAGACTCCTGAAGGCAAATCTCTTATAACATGAGTTTTTGGATTATCTCTGGTCCTTTTAGACAATTGTGGGTAATTATGATCATATGTTGAATCAAATTCAACATTCACTTCTTCTAACACTGACTGCATATCTGAATCATGATTCACATTTTCATTCTCCCCCTCGAATGATGTATGTATATATTCTTCTGGATTCGGATTCTCCCCCTGGAAAGGTGGTTCTAATCTAACTTCAGGGTTTTCATTTACTCCTTGATCAGGTGTTTGAGGTGAGGATGCTAAAGTTGAACCCTCCCCCTACCAATTTTGGTTTTTGTTGCAACCGAAATTCTTCTTTGCAAACCTCCTTGGATTGGACACTGTTGGGTATTTGATGTTGCTTCTTGGGCTCGCCTCTTAGCCCATTTTGTATACGGTATGGGCCTGTCCATCCGTAACTTGTTTTATTAGGGTTTGTGTATTAATAGATGCTTGCATGCATCTTTTTGGTAACTGATAGATCATTTTTTACGTGTAATTAAGAAGATCTCTTTTGTAACCCTAAAATCCTCTACAGCGGAAGTTCTTTATCGATCTCTGCTAAGGATTGAACGTTCTAATCATTCGACTCATTCAGATCCATTCTTGAGTATTGTTTCATTGTTTTACTTTCATTATCTACCTGTTGCAAAGATCTAATCGATCAAAGAGTTTTTATATCTCATCAGACACCATCAATGGATAATATTCCTTTGAGAGTTCATAATCGG
Organism: Lactuca saligna; assembly: GCF_052625555.1. Taxonomy (NCBI): domain Eukaryota; kingdom Viridiplantae; phylum Streptophyta; class Magnoliopsida; order Asterales; family Asteraceae; genus Lactuca; species Lactuca saligna. The sequence continues at coordinate 46,460,133 of NC_136418.1, read as the reverse complement.
AGAGATCTGACTCTGAACCATCATCAGCAACCTTCTTTCCCTATGCCACAAGCATTAAAGAACCCATGCTCGAAACAAATTTCCCTTCATTGGTTACTTCGTCTTCATGTGACCTTAGAGTACCAACGAGTTTTTCCAATGAGTAATTTTTGAACTGCTTGTGTGCTTTCACTGTTGACACAACAACTTTCCACTCGGACCTCAACCCGTTCATAAACATCACCTTCTGCTCAATCATTTCTCGTTTGATCTTGTGCTTCACCATACTGCTTAAAAGATGGTTGTAGAAGTTGAACGTTTGGTCAAGCTTCTTTTAGGCTTCTGAATGAAGGCTCCAAACTTCGAAAGTAGCAATGTTTGGATGGATTCTTCAAGATCAGCATCGCTTGAATATAGTTACCAAAGCCTGTCCCATATCTCTTTCACAGATTCGTAGGAACTTACTAAGCGAAACGTATCTGCTGGTAAAGCAAAGCAAATAATCCTCATCGCCTTGACGTTGTTGAGAAGTTTGTCCTTTTCATATTTAGGAACATCAATAACTTCAAGAAGAAGATCGTTGTACTCTTCTTGAGTCTTGATGACTCTTTTTGTACATGTGTGAGCAAAAATCTCTTTGGTTGTTGCGTCCCATGTCAATGAACCATTATCTTCCAGACCAAGCATGTAATCTTCAAAGTGCAGTACCTATACTTCATAGTCGTTTCGAAACATAATAAGGATTCTTGTTGTAGATCCAATGGTACTTGAGATATTGATTGAGTTAGCATAAGAATTGCCAGACTGCATGTTGTCGAATTAATACAAACCTGAATGAACTAGATATGTAAATCTAAATTTGAGTTTAGGGTAGAATAAAGATAAAGTTTCAAAATGTGTAATCAATGAACTCAAAGAAGACGATAAGCTCATATCCTATTATAGCGGAAACCCTAATATTACACAGCCTCCTACTCTGATACCAATTGTTGAGAATAAATCTTTAATGATCGATAGATTCAAACAGGTAAACAGATTAAGAACACAAAAAGATTATCAAATATGTCGTATGATTAAATTTCACATGCTTAGAAGAGCTAGATTAAAAACTGCTACTGTAAAGGGCTGTAGGGTTTACAATACAATTAGACGATTACCAAAAACTAGTGCATAGATGCACCTTATATAGCTAAATCCTAATTAATAAATAACTGATGGACAGGCCCAACCCGGATACATAAAATACTAAACAAAAAGGCCCAAAATGACGCAACACTTTAAGCTCTAACATCTTTAGTGTGCAATAGTTCCATTTTTCTATAATCTCATAAGTTGCTATCCATAAAAGTAAGTTTTTATTGAATAACTTTTTTTAAAATTCTAAAATCATAAATTCATTTAGGTACTTAATATAGAAAGTTTTTTTATATGTATTTTCATGATTCAAAAGTCCATTATAAAAGGAATTCATTTATAAAATAAAATCGGAGTATATATTTCATGCTTTTGATCAAATCGATTTTTCAAACAATTATAATTTTATATTTAGGTAGATGTTTTTTATATTTATATAAAATTATGTAACTTATTTATAATATGATTAATATCATTGGAACCAATTTGAAAAATCATGGAAGTTTCAAATGTATGTGGTGAAAAGAAAGCACTTCATTTATCGATCCAAATTGATCAAACTCAGACCAATCCAACTTAATAGACCAAACAACAAAAAAATAAAAATAAATAAATAAAAAATAATTCTAGTTAAAACTGGTTTGTATACATTTGATTCTTTTGAATCAAAGTGATTTTTCAAACATTTATAATTTTAGGTTTAGGTAGATGTTTTTTTATATTTATATAATATTATGTAACTTATTTATAATATTATTAGAAATAATTTGATAAATCATGGGAGCTTCAAATGTATGTGGTGAAAGTAAAATAATTCATTTATCGGTCCAAATTGATCCAACTTCGATTCAATTCAATATACCCAACTGCATAACTTTTTTTTTTCTTCTGAAACACGATTTAAACCAGAAAAAACGCGGTTCAAAACCATTTTTTGAATTCTAAAACTTAACTGAACACTTGCCAATATAGGCAATCTCACCAAATAACAACCTCAAAATCCTATAAAGGTATGAATGTAGAAGTTCTCATGGTTTGGTCCATTTGAAATATTTGACAATCTTTTCTATTTATAAAAGAGGAAATGTTCTCATGTTTACTCTCACAATCGACGTAGGATGAAGATATTGTAATAAAACACGCTTTCTAGTTTATAGAGCATTATTTAACTTATTTATAATATTATTATAAAGAAATTATTGAAAAATTATGGAAGTTTCAAATAGGCAAAATACAATAATATAATGAAAATGTTGATAAATCCATGTTACTAAAAATAACTATATCCTTGTTATTAATGTTTGATTAAAATGCTTACAATATTTTATTTCTGTAAAACCTTATAATAATACCAACTATACGATAAAATATATACATTTTAAACTCGTGTCATAATAATTAGTACCTTTAGGTTGTGCATGAAGATATAGTTTCTTTTTTACCATTAGATGGAAAACTTTTATAATAATGTCATTTCAATGGAATCTATCAATAGGCTATCTGTGAATTTTACATTCGAACTTAGATATTATATTTAATAGTATTTTAAATTTTTTATTTTAAATATTTAAAAAACCACATCTTTTCAAAAAAAATCATTTGAAAAATAGTTTTGATATTTTTTTTTGTTAATTTGGCATTTCGGTTTGTGTTTTATATATAAAATTATATTTTATGTTCTTAACTATTTTAAACATATAGTATTTGGATAGTTTTCTTCAAAATTTTCCTTTAGATTTTGATTTAAATTTTAAAATTTAACACCATATTTTAAATAACAAATTAAGTGTATTAGGATAATAATTGGATAATGGAGGTGTTAAATGAAAATTTTAAGTATACTATATTGAAATTATAGAATGGATCATTATTATTTGAGTTACAATAATATATATATATATATATATATATATATATATATATATATATATATATATATATATATATATATAATTTTTTAATTATAAGGAAGTTGATAAGTTTGAGATTTCAAATGAATTTGGTTAGAGTAAAAATGCTTCTTTTATAGTATAATATGATATGATATGATATGATATGATATTACTAGACGCATGCTCGCGTGTTGCGCTGCAATACCTATATAGTTGAAATCTTTACAATATATGTTTTTTTAAATATATCAATAACGTTTTTGTTATATTTGATATAATAATTCATATACTAAGTTGATATAATATATTGATTATTTCAGATTATATGATAATATATATACATCTATTAAAACTGCATCATATCAATCGTTTGAATAACATATATCTACGAGTTACTCAAGAATAAAATTAAATATAATTAATGCTTAAATGTTATTTATTGTTATTGTTATTGTTAATTGTTTTTTTTTTAAGTTTATTTGTTTAACATCTTAATTTCTATCATTGTAAATACTTAAACCATCAAACATTGATTTTGTTTTTAAAAGTAACAATATAATCATTTATATATTGTTATTTTTAACTATTGTTATTGTAAGTAATTTTATGCTGGGTATTTTAAAATTTTAATGATTATAAAAATATATTTAGGAAATATTTTATTTAATTTGAGATACAAATTAATTTTTCCATTTAACATTACAATTTATCACTTTTAGCTATTTACAAAATATTCTTTAGGTTTTTTTAAGTTAAATTGAAATTTATATTACATTGAATCTGTAATGTTATATTTAAAATTAACAATTTAAGTATTTTATCTAAACTGTTCAAAAATTGTAGCTTTAAAATAATAATGGTTACATACAACAACACATTAAAACAAATAAATTGAGTATAATCTGTTAAAAGTTAAATACATAACTTTATAATTAGAAGTAAATATATTATTTTAATATTAGAATTTAGTTTATATATGACTACACTTTAAGTTTGAAATTTAGTTTATGTATGATTACACTTTAAGTTAAAGATAACTTATAATCATTATTAGAAAGCAATTGAAAAGTCATGGGATTTTCAAATGAACATGGAGAAAGAAAAGATTCTTCTTTCATAAGTATACTAGGCGAATACCCGCGCGTTGCGCAGAATATAACCATATATTTGAAATATTTACAAATATATGTTTTTTAAATATATCAATGACATTGTTGTTAGATCTTATATAATAAATCATATAATAAGTTGGTGTAAACATTGTTTGTTTTGAATTATATTATAATATAGACATCTTTTAAAATTCTATAATTCTAATTGTCTCAACGACTTTTACCTGCAGGGTATTTATGAATACAATTAAATATAATATATGGTTTAATGATATTTATAGTTGTTATGATTAATTATCTTTAAAAAAACTTATTTGCATAAGATTTTAATTTCTATCATTTTAATTATTTAAAACGTCAAACATTGTTTTCATTTTTAAACGTAACAATACAACTTTTGGGTATAATGTTCATTTTAACTATCATTGTTGTAAGGTATTTAAAACAACGTATTTGGAAACTCTTAATTATTTTAACTTTTTTTTCAGAAAATCAAATTTTTTAAATTTATTTTATGAATATTGTTAGTTTCTTTGATTGTAATTATTTAAAACAACAAACATTATTTTTGTTTTTAAAAATAACATTATAATTTTTTATATAATATTGTTTTTAATTATTCTTATTGTAAGTTATTTTTAAGATACTTATTTGAAAATTCTTAATGATAATAAAAAATATTTTCATGTTTTTTTTTTGTTGATTTAGGATTACAATTTAGATTTAACAACTAATTTATAACTTTTAACTACTAATAAAACAGTGTCTTGATTTTTTTAATTTAACTGAAGTTTTAATTTAAGGTAAGTGTTTAACATTATAATGAAATTAATAATTTAACTATTTTGCAAAAAATCATAAACTATACAAAAGTTTTGACTTTAAAATGATAAGTATTCACATACTACAACATATCTAAACTACTAAGTTAACTAAATATGTTAAAAAGTTAAAGCTATAATTTCATAAATAGAAGTAATATATAATATTTTAATATTCCAGTTTACTTAATTTATGATTAGAATTTAGTTTTTGTTATGAGTTTGATATTATTAACCAACTTATAACAATTATTAGAAAGAAATTCAAAAGCAATGGATGTTTCAAATGCATGTGGCACAAATAAAAATGTTTCTTTTATAAATATATATATATATATATATATATATATATATATATATATGTATGTATATATATATAGATAGATATGATAATTTATACTTATAAATAATGCAAATAATTATTTTGTTAAAGTATGTCAGAGCAAAATCAATTGTTCCTTCATGTCATGCTCTAAATTCACCATCCATAGTTCCATTGTAGCTACAAAATTTTAGTTATATAAACTGTATGAAGTGTGATCCATTACTTTGAAGGTGAAAATGTGTGGGGTTTCAAATGCATGAAGTGTTTGAAAATTTGTGTAGGGGTTTTAAATGCATGAGATGATTGGAAAAATGTCGCATTTATAAATATACATAGATATAGACTAGACGAATTGCCACGCATTGCGCAATGTAGGTTAAAATATACTATTAAAATATTGAAAAATATATGTTTAAAATGGTTATATTACCGTCATTAACTTTGACAAAATATTTTAAACAACATTATTCATTAACATCAACCCACGTTCGTTATTAATAAAATTAAATATAATTATCTATTTAATATTATTTTTAACAATTGTTATGTTGATTAATTAAAAATTGTACTTATGCAATTATTTTCTAATTTCAATAATGATGTTCATTTAAAATACAATTTATTTGTTGCTAACGTTATTTAATTTATAAATTGATGTTATTATCATTTAAAATTATTGTTCTTTAGTTTTAAACCACTTGTTATTATTAAAAAGTTAAATAATATTTTTAAGAAACCCTTAATATTACTATTAAAATGTGAAACATATACTAAATAATAAACTGATAGTATAGACAATTTGCATTTTAAAAGAGACTGGCATGAAAAATATGACATATCCATGATTTTTATAATTTTATTTTATTATTTATAATTATTGTTCATTAATTTTAACATAATAAAATAGCTCGAAAAATGGTCCAAAGCCCTCAAACCAACACAAAATCTATAAACTTGTTTTTTTTGTGAATTTTATATGTGATTTTTACTTGTGTGTCAACTTAAAGAGATTAACATTTTTATAGTAGAGTGTCAATTAATTTCTTATTAAACAAATGATATAAATTATAAAACATTTGAATGATTAATCATTATTAAGAGACTTTTGAGTGATAAAAACGCCGATGGGCGTTGCTCACATCTTAACGTCTTACATTTTCGTCAAAGACAATCTACGAATCTGAAAAATAAAATATTCTTTTTAATAAGATGTTTATGTTTATTTTTATGTTTTAACTTTTGAGAGAAGAAAAATGTAAAGAAAATGTAAACAATAGATCTCACGTTAATAACTTGCTTTATAATTTTTTTAATACTAATTAATTATTAATAAATTTTTAGATCTAAGCTGGTTGTTGCTAATTGCTTATTGTGATTTATTATTTATATATCATCAAACTGTCAAGTGTAATATAAGATCAAAATTATGTACTATCAAAACATATATTTTGAAACATAAATGATAGTTTATTGAAATAAATGAACGTTGTAAATAAATCGCTTGCTTGTCAAATTTTGTCAGCCTAAGGTAGAAGTCAATAACAATGGTCAATTACTTTTTTTGTGATAATTTTGGTTATTACACTATTACTATTTTTATGTATTACTATATTTTTCGTAGTTCTATAATTATCGTAAAATTAAAATAAACTTGTGTTGAATTGCACGAATTAATGCTATTCTATTAGTGATGACATGACCATTCTAATGAGTTTTCATGCCCAGGATGAAATACCAAAATAATGCTCTTTTATATATATATATATATATATATATATATATATATATATATATATATATATATATATATATATATATATATATATATATATATATATATATATATATATATATATATATATATATAGGGTTAGGTTCATTTGAGACCACCTATATTTTGTGAGATCGTGAGACGTATTTTTTTTATTTATTTTTTATTTTTTTAGTTAATCCATGTTCCGAAAATAATATTTAAAAAAAGAATTTTTTGATTTTTCCATTTATTTTGCATTTTAAAATTATTTTTAGAATATATAAAGTGTAATATTCTATTTAGAATATTTCACGTATTTTTCAAAAAAAATAGAAATTTTTTTTAATTAATTCAAGTTCCGAAAATAATATTTAAAAAAAGAATTTTTAGATTTTTTCATCTATTTTGCATTTTAAAATTATTTTTTAGAATATGTCAGTATAATATTCTATTTAGAATATTTCACGTATTTTTCAAAAAAAAAAACGGAATTTTTTTTATTTTTTAAAATTTTTTTAGTTAATTCAAGTTCCGAAAATAATATTTAAAAAAATAATTTTTGGATTTTTCCATTTATTTTGCATTTTAAAATTATTTTTAGATTTGGTCTCACGGTCTCACAAAATTAGAATGGTCTCAAATGAACCTGAACATATATATATATATATATATATATATATATATATATATATATATATATGGGCATCATTAACACAACATTAATCTCGTTTTGAAAAATATAATTGATATAAAATTAATGGATTTTCCTATTTTATTATCTTTCATCACATTCCTTTCTGTTAAAAAAATCAAACTTTAGAATAAAACATATAACCAATCAAAACACAATTTAAATTTTAAATAGTTCTAATCAATTTCAATCAAATGAACAAATCACTGTCACTATGGACCTTCTTCATGCTACGAATCCCAATCTACCTCTCTATTTCTCATAAACCATTAGGTGCATCAGTTTTTTCAAGAAAATAATAAAAACTTTGCATCATTTTCTTTTTTTAATTAAGAAAAAACAAGTGTTCATGGCTCCACACCTTCCATTATTTAACAAACACGAAAGGCATGGGTGTTAGAAATAGGAATTGCTATAGGTTTTTTTACTCATTTCAAGTGATGTTCAAATTCTTCATTAACTTTGAGCTTTTAAAAGAAATATATTGCCTTTTAAGAAATATATATATATATATATATATATATATATATATATATATATATATATATATATATATATATATATTATAATTCCAAAATATTTTGAAAACAAAATTGCAAAAATGGTCCCTGTGGTATGCATTTTTTTTGGGGTTTTAGTCAAAACCATGAGTTTTTTAGACTTCGGTGGAAGTTGGGACACATACCTACCTTTAAGTCTTTGCATGGCTATAAAGGCCACCAATCACTACAGACTCTTATCCTCTTTCCTCATTAAGCCCTTATCTCATGCACGACTTAGTATTAACGATCAAGATTGGATTTTTATGGATCTACAACACATTTGATACTGAAATGGGGCAGATCAAGGCTTATGGGGACCATTTATTCATAAAGTCTCTATCTTTGGAACAAAAACCTAAAAATGATCCATAATGCACAAATCCAAAAAGGTTAAGAAAGCTTTGAGCTTTTTACCTCCAAATGGTGCTCCAACCTCTGTAAAGCTCAGATCCAAGGCTTGCACTCCAACTCTTGCTTCTACAATGGGCTTTCTTCTCTTCACAATCTCACAAGAAGACTTTATCAAGCTCAAACACACACACACACACACACAAGCTCTAAAACAATGGTCTGCTCTTTGAGGGTTTCACTCTATGAAAATGGTGGCTGAAAAGGAGGCCATAATGTTCCTTTTATGGTGCCCATTCCTCCTTTAGGGTTTCATGCCTGAGCCTAGTACGCCCAGCGTTGCGTCAAGAGGATGCTCATGAGTACGCCCAACGTACCCATTTGCTACCATTTCCTTCCATGGGCTAGTTTTGACAACTTGGTAAAGAAGAGGGATTAAATAGTTATACCTGATTTCTGGATGTTACAATTCTCCCCCACTAGAATTAAACTTTGCCCTCGGAGTCTCACTCTGCAAATAACTTTGGATGTTGCTCCCGCATCTTCGACTCCGGCTCCCAAGTCAGCTCGGACCCTCTTCGATGTTGCCACTGTACCTAAACCAGAGGCACCTCCTTGTTCCCCAGAACCTTGATCTTCCGATCCAAGATCGCGATCGGCCTCTCAATGTAATTTAGGCTCGCATCCACCTGAATATCCTCTAGTGGCACTACTATCGTCTCATCGGCTATACACTTCCTCAACTGGGATACGTATAAAGTATCATGGATCTGGCTTAACTCCGTAGGTAGCTCTAAACGGTACGCTACCTTGCGCACTCTAGCGGTCACCCTGAAAGGACCAATGTATCGGGGCCCCAACTTGCCCTGCTTCCTGAATCGTATCACGCTTTTCCAAGGAGATATCTTCAGGAGTATAAAGTCTCCAACTTGGAACTCGAGCTCGGATCGCCGCCTATCCACATAACTCTTCTGGCGGCTCTAGGCTGTCAGTAACCTCTGTCTGACCTACTGTATCTGCTTAGTCTTCTTAAGTACTATCTCAGTGCTACCCATCACTCATTGCCATACCTCTACCTAACAGATGGGAGTTCGACACCTTCTCCCGTATAAAAGCTCAAAGGGAGGCATACCAATACTCGAATGGTGATTGTTGTTGTAAGAAAACTCAGCCGAAGGTAGGTATGTGTCCCAACTTCCACCGAAGTCAATAACACATGCTTGAACCATGTCCTCGAGCATCTGTATCGTCATATCACTCTATCTATCCATTTGTGGGTGGTAAGCAATACTGAATTGCAATCTCATACCCAACTCCTCATGGAACTTCTTCGAAAACCTGGAAGTGAAACGTACATCTCGGTCTGACACAATCGAAATCGGCACCCCATGCTGCAACACCACCTCTCTCACATATATCTTTGCCAGCCTCTCTGCAGACGAACTCTCACTGATAGCAAGGAAGTGAGTGCTTTTGGTCAGTCAATCCACAATCACCTAAATTGCATCAACACCCCTTGTGGTCCTCGACAATTTGGTGATGAAATCCATAGAAATATGTTTCCACTTCCACTGGGAAACCTCTAGTGTCTGCAACTTGCCATGCGGAGGCTGGTGCTTGGCCTTAAACCGGTGACAGGTCGAGCACCTATCTACTACCCATGCAACATCCTTCTTTATACAGGGACACCAATAATCTCTCTTTAGGTCCAAATACATATTAGTGGCCCCAAGATGGATCGAGAATCTTGATCTGTGTGCCTCATCCATCAATATGCTACGTGCCCCATCCATAAATTGCACCCAAATCCAACCGTGAAAGGTCATAAGCCCTTGACTATCAATAAAAAACTCGGACACCTGTCTAATCACCCACTCTCTCTTGCGGTTCTTCGGTTTCACAACCTCTACCTGGGCCTCTCGAATTGTATCCAATACCGGAGTCATCACCGTCATCCTCATGAATATATCTCGAATCGGGGCACTCTCCACCCTGCGGCTCAGAGCATCGGCTACCACATTAGCTTTACCCAGGTGGTACATGATCTCACAGTTAAAATCCTTTACCACATCTAACCATCTCCTCTGGTGCATGTCGAGGTTGGGCTGATCCATCAGATACTTCAAACTCTTGTGGTCCGTGTATATGGTACACCGAACCCCATACAAATAATGGTGCCTTATCTTGAGGGCGAACACTACTTCCCCCAACTCCAAATTGTGGGTGGGATATCTCGTCTCATGAGGCTTCAGCTGCCTCAATGCGTATGCTATCATGTGCCCTCTCAACATAAGCACCACACCTAACCCCGATATAGACGCATCACAATACACCACAAAATCCTCCATTCCCTCCGGAAGGGCTAACACCGGGGCTTTGCATAATCTCTAGCAAAGTGTCTCAAACGAGGTCTGCTGCTCTGGACCCCAAGCAAAAGCCATGCCCTTTCGGGTCAATCTGGTGAGGGGAATCACAATCTTGGAGAAATCCCTGACAAATCTCCAATAATGGCCAGCCAACCCTAAAAGACTCCTGATCTAAGTAGGGGATCTCGGCACCTCCTAACTCATAACACCTCAATCTTGGCCGGATCGACAATTATTCCATTATGATTAACGAGATGTCCCAAGAACTAGACCTCTCGTAACCAGAAATCACACTTGTAGAATTTCGCATAAAGCCTCTCCGATCTCAATACTCCATGAATCTACCTCAGATGCTCCTCATGTTGCTCTCTAGATCTCGAATACACTAGAATATCATCGATGAACACAATCACCGATCGATCCAACATCGGCCTGTATACTCGGTTCATGAGATCCATGAACGCTGCGGGTGCATTGGTGAGCCCAAAAGGCATCACCACGAACTCGTAATGCCCATAATGTGTCCTAAATGTCGTTTTCTGAATATCCTCATCATGCACAGGGCGGACTCAACCAGTTTGGCGGCTCTAAGCGAACAAAAAATTTCAGGCCCTTTAGCATTTAGTAACTCAATGTTATAAACCCTCATCCGTAGGACCAACAATAATAAACTAAAAAAATTATAAATGGCGGAGTTAAATTATTATTATTATGTATATATGCTTAGTTAATAAATTTAAGACGTAAAGTGAATTTTTCTAGCCTTTTTTAGACGCAATAAACAATCACCAAGACAACCAGTATAAGTGTAGAAGATATGGACTAGGATTATACCACCCCTCAGATAATCTAAAGCTCAAATCTAGAAAACTAAAAATTTCTTTCCAAGTTGATTCACGTTAGTAGTAATCAATCAGAAGTTAACAATGAAATCTAGAATAAAAAATATAATTGAAAAGATTAACCCTAATCGGCTATTAACCCTAAATAATGAAAAATCAAAAGTGAAAACACAAACACATTACCGTTTCAGTGTCCAGTGACAACCTTGAATAGTTAAATCATCAATGATTTTGAACAGTGTAGTCTATGGAGAAACCAAGAATGAATAAGTAAGAATAAGAACCAAAGAACAGAAGGTATTTTCAGCCCCTATTGGCGTGCAAGAATCGAGATTGGATATGCCTAGAATTGAGATCGGACATGCCTAGAATGCTAAAACTGAGAATCATAGTTTGAGAATGGAGAAGAAGAAGAAGAACAGACGTGTAATTGTAGAGAAGAAGAAGAATAGGAAGAGTAATCGTTAGTTGTAGTTGATCAATACTTTTGATTTTTGGGAGTCAAACGTGTGATCGATATAGAAAAGTAAACGTATGAAACTGTAAACATGTGAAGCTAGATTGCGAATTAAGTGGAGGTCCCTTAAAAATTGGGGCCCTAAGCCCTACCCTTACTCAAATGTACATAAGGTCGGCCCTGATCACGCACCCTCATCTGATGATATCCAGATCTCAAGTCGATCTTGGAGAACCAAGACACACCCTGCAATTGATCGAACAGATCGTTGATCCTCAGTAGTGGATAACGGTTCTTGACCGTCAACTTGTTCAACTCCCGGTAATCAGTGCACATCCGGTGTGAACCATCCTTTTTCTTGACAAACAGGATCGACGTTCCCCACGGTGAGCTACACTGTCGGATGAATCCCTTCCCTAACAGCTCCTGAAGCTGCGAGGATAACTTATGCATCTCCGGTGGCGCAAGGCAATAGGGTGCCTTGGCAATAGACACCGCCCCCAGAACCAAATTGATGCGAAACTCCACCAGCCTCTCGAGAGGCAGACCCGACAACTCCTCGTGGAAAACATCTGAAAATTCTTGCACTATCGGAACCTCACCGACAAAACTCGGCCTCTCTGCGACAACTCGTGTATCCATCACATAGGCTACAAACCCTCTACAACCTTGTTGTAGATTCTGTCTCGCTCTGGCAGCCGAGCAAAATGCTGACCCAGATTAGGTACCCTCGCCATACACCGTAAGTACTCCCCCACTATATGGTCACCAACCGACGCTCGCAGTCGATAATAGCTACGAATCGTGTCAACCAGTCCATGCCCATGATGACACATACACCCCCCATCGCAATCGGTACCAAATCTATCGGGAACTCAACACTAAAAGTCTCGAGTACACATCCTCAAATCACTTCAGTAGCAAAAACCGCTTGCTCTTCAGCTAAAGAAAATCGCATTGGTCGAGTTAACGCCTCTCGTCAGATACAGATATGGTGACTAAACGCTAATGAAACGAAATATCGACACGCACCCGAGTCAAATAACACCAAAGCAGGTACAGAATTCACAAGAAAAGTACCTAAACATATCACATATAAGCAATATATATATATATATATATATATATATATATATATATATATATATATATATATATAACAAAAGAATAAGTAAAAGATCACATACCAGCCACAACATCAGGTGCAGCATGAACCTCCTCCGTAGTTAACTGGAAGGCTCTGTTGCGAGCCTTCGGCGCCTCGGCTTTCACGGGCCGACTCTCTGTAGCTCGAGTGGTAGAAGGCGCAGATCCCTAAATCAACTATGGGCACTCGGCCTTCCGATGGCCAGTCTGGTTGCAGTGGAAGCAAACTGCAAACCCCTTGAGGTAATCCCTCGCGAAATGCCCCTCATTGCCACACTTGTTGTACACTCCCTCATGGATCTTGCCGCACTTCCTACAAGTGTGGCCCCTAGGTCCAACATATCTCAAATCAGCGAGCTCTGCCCACTTGGCTGCCAGTTGAGACTTTATCAGCCGTGTATCCCTCCTCTGAGACTCGGCCTCCTCCCTGGCCTGAGTCTCTAGCTCGACCTCCCTCTTTCAGGCATTTTCCTAGAGCTCGGAAAATGTCTGGTATTTCAAGTTCACCAGGAACTCATGAATGTCACTCCTCAGTATGCTCAGATATCAACCCATGCGTGCCTGCTCAGTAGACACATGCTCAGGGCAAAACAACATCCTCTCATGAAACATCCGTGTAATGACAGTCACGGACTTTGTCCCCTGCTTCAGAGACAAGAACTCTTGCGCTAATCATTCCCTCTCCACCGGGGAAACATACTCATCTCTAAACATGGTGTTGAACCACTCCCAAGTCACCGTTGTAATTTCTGCAGGAGTGAAGTCGGCCATCACAAACTTCCACCAATCCTTCACTCCCAGTGAAGCTGGTTCAACGCGAACAGTACCCTCAGATGCTGAGGACATGAACATGTGTAGAAGCATCCCTCATCACGACTATCAGATCCTGATTCCCTTCAAACTCTGGTGGCTTCGTACTACTGAACTCTCAGTACAGCAACGAGTCACACCCTTGTGACCTCGTGGTAGCAACAACTGCAGTGGCTACAGCAGCAGCCGCCTCAGTCAGAGCATCATATCGCTTATCGAATGTCTCAATCAGCATGGTCATGATAGACCCAAACATCACCGGTATCTCAACTTGAATGGTTGCGGCCACCTCGTCGTGAATCATCCTATGGATCTCCTCATCACTAGTATCACTAGTACCACTTCCTCTTGGGTTGTGGCGCGTTCCCACCATGATGCCTCAGAAATATGACATAAAATAATCAGTGATTTGACCGATATTACTCACACTCGATGAACCATTCCTACTTGTTCCTTAGCACCCTTAGGATTCTTACTTGGGATGTTTACCGATCCGGTGCTTTCAGTAGTATGAGCCCAATACTATCTTCCACACTGTATCCATATCCTCCTAGGATCCCAATTCGCAAGTACTCTATATCCCCTGAATTCAGCCTACTCTAAGGCAGACTTATCACAAGCTACTATCTGCTACCTAAATGTACTCAAAGCAAATCACAGCAACATAAACTCCTAAGCTAAGGCATCACATATCAGGCCACCCTAGTCCTAAGATATGATTTACCAAGCCTACACTAGCATGCATAGCACATCACATAATATCTCACAACACATAATGTAAGGGTATTTTAGGAAATCACCGTTTGGGCACTGGCTGATCGTACACACTGCTACTTTTTGATTCTCTCAAAATCTCTTACTCTTTTTAGCAAAATCTCTGATACCAACTTGTAACGACGTAAAAATTCAAAACAATTTTTCATTTTCCAAACATAACATATCTCATATAGTCATCTCAAAACTCAAGTGTATCAAATGTTATCACGGTAAAACATATCCCAGTATCTCAAATACAAAATCCTCTGTCAGTGTGTACAAATCATGTCGGCGCCTTCCCGCGATCCTCGCTAGTACCTGAAACACATACAACATAACACGGTAAGCATAAATGCGTAGTGAGTTCCTCAAAATACCACATACAATACATAAGCCACTTGAGGCTATAACTCGGTATGACCCTCTGGTCAATGTCTCTCAGCAGTACCCGCCAGTTCCGTAGCTCGTTGGACCCTCCGGTCCGGTCTAGCTCGTTGGACCCTTTGGCCTCATAAGTCTTTGGACCCTTTGGTCCGGTCTATATGTCACATAGCATACACATATCACAATGCACATAATCTCAAACATACATATAGTGAGAACACTCACCTCGGGTAACTCGGATAATCTCGAACTTGAAATACTGATCTAGCCTCCACCTAATCACATAAAGTAATTACTTCTAATTAATAACAACTCTCAAAGGCTAGATTAATCCCTTCCTATAATCCCTCAAAAGGGGAAAAGACCATTTTACCCCTCCAATGGTCCAAATGTTCAATTGTTGACCAAACCCTAGAAGTCAACGAAAGTCAATAAAGGGCAGTATGCGGGGCATACCCCGGCTATCCAGAATTGGGGATCTCAACCCTACGCAGCACATTCTGAGATTTATGCCCAACGTAAGTCTCAGTTTCATGCTCTTAATGTTTTTGGTTTGAATTGATTAAGATATAAGCTCATATTCCAGATAGTCCTTCTAATGCCTCTTAACCCATAAAGTCGATGCCTTTAAGCCTTTGCATGGTTGTAAATGCCACCAATCACTCCAAACTCTTATCCTCTTTCTTCATTAAGCCCTTATCTCATGCATGACTCAATATTAACGATCAAGATTGGATGTTTATGGATCTACAACACATTTTATACTTCTTCATTAAGCCCTTATCTCATGCATGACTCAATATTAACGATCAAGATTGGATGTTTATGGATCTACAACACATTTTATACTGAAATCGGGCAGATCAAGGCTTATGGGGACCATTACTCATAAAGTCTCCATCTTTTGGACAAAAACCCTAAAAATGGTCCATAATGCACAAATCCAAAAAGGTTAAGAAATCTTTGAACTTTTTACCTCCAAATGATGCTCCAACCTCTGTAAAGCTCAGATCCAAGGCTTGCACTCCAACTCTAGCTTCAACAATGGCCCTTCTTCCCTTCACAATCTCACAAGAACACTTTATCAAGCTCAAACACACACACACACATAGACAATCTCTAAAACGGAGGTTGGCTCTCTTAGGGTTTCACTCTCTAAAAATGGTGGCTGAAAAGGAGGCCATAATGTTCCTTTTATAGTGCTCATTCCTCATTTAGGGTTTCATATATGAGCCCAGTACACCCAACGTACACTATGGTACGCCCAGCGTACTGGGTAGTATCCGCGTCAAGAGCACGCTAATGAGTACGCGTAATGTACTCTTCAGTATGCCCATCGTACCCATTTGCTACCATTTCCTTCCATGGGCTAGCTTTGATAACTTGGAAAATACGAGGGATTAAATAGTTATACCTAATTTCTGGATGTTAAATAGTGACATCGCTAGCCCTCCTCAGCCCCTCTTCTGTCGATGACAGCCTCCTCAGCACCCCTAATCGCTGTTGCACTATTTTAGATCGGAAACAACCCCAGTGAAGGAGTTTCGGACAAGAAAGAGCTCGTCGGAACCACCGACTTGATGGTTTTGAGCCAAAAGAACATCTTATGTGCTTATTCAAACCCTAATGCTTGCATCTAGGTTTCTCTATTGTACATGCAATCATCTAAGACTTTCAAATCCTAGATCTAGGGTAATAAAACAGATCTAGATGATTACCTTGTTGTTGATTGAAGATATTGAAGCCTTGAGAACTTTAGCACCTCAAGTGTTGTGCCTCTAATGAATCACAAACACCAATAGTGATTAGTGGAAGAGAGAGAGAGAGAGAGAGAGGGGGGGAGAGGAGAGTTTCGGCTCTAGGACTTCTAGGGTTCAAGTGGCCGAAAATCCCATGCTCAAGGGTCCTTTATATAGGTGTAGGAATTAGGGTTTCAGTGTTATTATCCTTATCTGGTTACTTAGCCACCAAGCAGCCCATAGGATAATTCTAGAATGCCTATCATAGACGACTTCTTAAGGCTTTATTCCTAGAATTCGTCCACCCTAACTATCACATAATTACAGTTTAGCCCCTTAAGTTTAATTAATTTCTTTTGATCACAATACTAATTCTTAATCAATTGTTGACCAATGTTAATTAAATTAATATGATTTCTCTTTTAATATATTATTCTTATACTATATTAATAAACCATAATCACCTCTTTCTATATTATTCCTCTAGTCAAGTTGATTTGGTGAAGGCAACCCAAAGGGACCATGCACAACCGAGTCAAGTACATACCAAATATAGTTATGGGCTTAGATACAGATCCAACAGTCTCCCATTTGGATAAGTCTAATTACTACAAATTCAAATACAACTTCTGGATCCGATTAGCAATCATAGCACTCAAAACTCTTGATCTTATCAATAACAAGTCCTTAAGATAAGGGATCGTATAATCCGTTGTTCTAGATATCATGCGGACAATTACATGGAACATAGTCATACTTATTGTCCAATAGTTTGTTTCTCGATCTCTGATTCATTTGACATATAACTTAATTGAACACATCAATTCAGTCCTAATTGGGCCTGACACATAAGTCAAATCAAATCATTGAGGGGCCTTGATATCTCTTTTACCCTCATACGATAAAAGGAACATATAAACTTCGACTTATATGCATTTACTATCCACTAACCAAATCATGCACAACAATGTGTTTTATAACATCAAGTTACTGATGAGTTTACGCACTATAAATGCACAACCAATTAGCAAACAATAAACCATATATCTAGGTTTCAAGACCATATGATATTATCATCTTGCGACCACTCGTGATAAATTCCATGAAGTGATTCCATCAGGCATGGGTTTATTCCAATACATAAATGAAGTTCATAAGCACTCATTAACGTTGTGGCAAACTTTTTCTATGCCTAATACACTTTAGACAATCCACACACCTCATGACAGTCTTCATTCATACCTACTTACAACATATGAATAACTGTGGACCGTTTGAATAATTTTTATTATTCAGGAAGTCAAAACATGCAAAACGAAACAATAGGTAAACAATTAACATTAGACAGTAACGTTACTAATAAATAATACTCTTTTATTTAGTCATCAAATGTTAATTACAATTTATCTATTACACATTTCTAAACTATCTAATCTAAACTAATATCGTCCTTTAGCGCGATACTCCTAGCGTGCTGCAAGTGTTTAACCCTACTCAGTCCTTCGTAAGCGGATTTGTTGGGTTATCCTCTAACGATACCCTTTTCAATACGAGGAGTGATTCTTCTACCCGATGACAAATAAAGTGATATTTTATGTCGATATGTCGAGATCTACCATGATCTATAGGTTCCTTGGTCAAGGCAACAACTCCTTCATAATAACATAAAATTTCCATAGGCTCCTGTATAGCCGACACAACTCCAAGGTCTCCAATGAAGTTCTTCAACCATATTGACTCCATTGACGCTTTGCTTGCTGCAATGTAGTCTGATTCACATTTAGAATCAGCTACGGTCTCCTGCTTGGAACTTTTTCAAGTCACTACTCCTCCATTTAGGGTAAAGACCCAGCCCGATTGCGAATGATAGTTGTCCATGTCGGTCTGAAAACTGACATCACTATACCCTCGCACCTTTAAGTCATCACTCCCAACAAGCACTAGAAACCATTCCTTGGTCCTCCAAAGGTACTTAAGAATATTCTGGGCTTTGGTCCAATGTGTTTTGCCAGGGTTCCCTAGATATCTGATGACCATGCTCAAAGCGAAGGCCACATTAGGGCGAGTATAAGTCATAGCATACATAATCGAGCCAACTGCCAAAGCGTATGGTACTCGGCTCATTTCTTCTATCTCCACTTCGGTACTCGGACTTTGACTCTTACTCAACTTGGCATTACTTTGGATTGGTAACTCTCCCTTCTTTGAATTCTCCATACTAAAACGTTTTAGTAGCTTTTCCAAGTAAGTGTTCTGACTAAGACCTATTAGTCTCTTACTTCTATTTCTCACTATCCTCATTCCCAGAATATAGGTAGCCTCACCGAAGTCATTCACAGTGAAGCACTTCCCGATCCAGGACTTAACTTCCTGCAATGTTGGGACGTCGTTTCCTATAAGTAGTATGTCATCGACATACAATACAAGGAAGCTTACTATACTCCCACTAGCTTTGAGATATACACATGATTCATCCTCGCTTCGTAGAAAACAAAACTCTTTGACTTTCTCATCGGAACAAAGATTCCATCTGCGAGACGCTTGTTTCAGTCCATAAATGGAGTTTTCAACCTTGCACACTCTATTGGGATGCTTTGCATTGACAAAACCCTTTTCCTGAGCCATGTAAACATCCTCAACCAACTTTCCATAAGGAAAGCAGTTTTGACATCCATCTACCATATTTCATAGTCATGAAATGCAGCAATGGCCAGCATCACCCTAATAGACTTTATCTTCGCAACCGGTGAGAAGGTTTCATCATAGTCAACTCCGGGAGTTTGAGTGAAACCCTTCGCAACTAATCGCTCCTTATAGGTGTGCACATTCCTAACCATGTTTGTCTTCTTCTTGACCTAGTACATTGTCAACCAAATTCCAAACTTGGTTGTCATACATGGACTGAATCTAGCTGTCCATCGCCTCTATCTACTTCGCATGATCGGGCCTGCCATGGCTTCCTTATAGCTGTTAGGTTTGTCCAAATTTATTAGCGTCTATCACTAATATACGTATCCCCTTCATTAGTAATATAAAAACCATACAACTGGAGTTTAAACCTAACTTTTTTGGAACGTCTACGAGGTAAGGACTCGTCAATCGGTCAATCGGAGTTTCCTCCTCAGGTTGAGTGCCAGTGATGGAGGTTCCTTCATCACTTAACTCTAGAATCTCTTCAAGATCGATTTCCCTCTTACTATCCCCTTGGCTTATGAGTTCTCGTTCTCGGAAAACCCCTCTCCTCGCGACGAAGACAACATTGTCACTCGGTTTATTGAAGAGATATCTAAAGGACTTCTGCAAGTAGTCAATGAAAATACACCGCTCACTATGAGGTTTGAGCTTGTCGTGAATCTCTCGTCTTACGAAATCCTCGCAACGCCAAACCTTGATATGTGACAACGAGGGAGCTTTCCCTATCCACATGTCGTGAGGTTTTTTGGCAACCTTCTTTGTAGGGACTAAGTTATGGATGTGGACACCAGTTTATAAGGCATACCCCTAAAATGAGATAGGTAGTGAAGCACGACTCATCGTGGAACAAACCATGTCTAACAAGGTTCGATTACGCCTCTCAGCCACACCGTTCAACTATGGTGTACTAGGTGGCGTCAATTGCGAAACGATTCCACATTCCTTGAGGTAGTCTAGGAATCCAAGATTTAGCTACTCTCCTCCTCGATCGGATCGAAGCATCTTGATTTTCCTGCCCAATTGATTTTCCACTTCTTATTTAAACTCATTGAAATTTTTAAAGGTTTCTGACTTGTGCCTGATTAAGTAGATATACCTATATCCGCTATAATCATTTGTAAAAGTCAAAATAGAAGCAGCTCACATCCTGTGTGGTGGATCTAAAGGGCCCACATACATCGATGTGTATGAGATCTAATAAACCCTCACCCATTTCATAAGTGCCAGTAAAGGGTGACTTGGTCATCTTTCCAAGTAAACAAGAGTCACACACATCATCGTCTATAAGGTCGAATGACTCCAACACTCCATCCTTTTGGAGTTGGGCTATGTGTTTCTTGTTGACATATCCTAGACGAAAATGCCACAAGCATGTTGTATCCATACTATTGGAAGAATCAACACACAAGACATCATTTCCTAAGTTATCTACTACCATCACAGTTTCATATATTCCATTACAAGGCAATCCTTGAAAATATAAAACACTATTAAGATAAGGATAAATAGAACCTTTTTCATTATCAAATGAATATCTAAATCCTTGTTTATATAAACCATGAAATGAAATGATGTTTCTAGCCATATCTGGAAAATAGCAACAATTGTTTAAATCTAAACCTAATCCATTACTAAGCACTAACGAATATACTCTAGTCTTGGTGATAGGCGATGATCTTCTCTTTCCCATTATTAGATTTATCTTCCCATGCACCACATCCCTATTTCTTCTAAGTCCCTGCAAATTAGAACATATGTGAAAACCACATCCTGTATCAAGAACCCAAGAAATAGCACGTGATGAATCATTAGATTTCACAGTGTAAATATCTGCAAAGGATGGCTTGATCTTCCCTTCCTTGATAGCTTGCAGATATTCTAGGTAGCTTCTCTTCTAATTTCTTATCTTGTGGTAGTGGTGGCACTTTTCCTCCTTAGGGTTAGATTTGGGTTTAGCAGAACCAGCCTTGGTTCCACTAAAATAGGTAGAATCTTGGGACTTTCCTTTGTGGTGGCTCTTTGAGGGAGCCTTCCTCTTCTGATGCTTCCCTTGCCCTATTGCCAAGACAGGGGGAGCATCGAGAGTTGGAGTTGATGCAATAGAATTATCTTTGAGATTGCTCTTAGTAGTCATTAACAAGCCTTGAAGCTTGCTCAAAGTGACCTCTTCCTTATTCATATGATAGGTCATGTGGAACTGGTTGTAGCAAGGAGCGAAGGAGTGAAGGATGATATCGATTTTCAGTTCTTCATCAAATTTAACATTTAACTGTAGTAGGAGATCAATATATCTCTTCATCTTTTGAACTGAGCGGTAAAGGACTATCCATTACCCATTCAGGTAGTGATCATCGAAGTGATGCTCTCATACCTTTCTTGCCTCGCACTTTGGTGGTAGTTGTCCAACAAGTTTTGATGCGTTTCATAGGGATACATTCCCTCATAGGACTTTTGGAGTCCTGCAGTCATGGTCACTAGCACGATGCAATGGACTTTCATGGCATCACACTCATGGGCCTCAAAGGCGGCGATCTCTTCGGCAGTAGCAGTGTTGAGGTTGCTTTCCTTCAGCTTCTCATCAAGTACATACTCTTTCTCCTCGTAATGAGTGACCATTCGGATGTTGCGGATCCAATCATTGAAATTAGACTCATCAAAGATCACTCTTGCACACAAGTTCATGAGTAAGAACGAGCCGGAGGATTTCAAGCTGGAAGCATTGTTGTTGTTCGACATCCGAAAAGGAAAAAAAAATTGATTAGAAATGAATCCCCAATTAAACACCCAAATGAGAAATTAGGGCTAGGATCCAACAACATTATTTACAAATTAGAAGAGGGATGTCGTAATCTAACATGTAAATAATTTGAAGGTAAGTGAATGACGATTCACTAATTCTCCACCATGAAAAGAAGAAAAAGAGATTAAGTTTTAAATGAATTGAAATATCCTAGATCTTTTGAGATTCATTGAACTTTTCAATGGCATGTTTAAATCTCGATATGCCCCTCTAGTTTTTGACTAGGATGTCAGGGATCACAAAGCGGGTGTCAATAACCGTGCAAATGTACATTGTGCCCTCATTGTTACACACACCTACGCTATGTGTCGGTTAACCACACACGCTCTACTAACATCTTAGCAAGGGTACAAAGTGTAATTTCATGGAATTGCATCAATTCACTTTTGCCTAAAGTAACTAAGATTGAGAATTTTATAAAAAAAATTGAGTTACTTTTATAATTCATTATACTTATTAATGAGAAAGGGTTTCCCTATCCTACACGTTTGGCTAACGACCCTCCACCAATCAAGGAAGTGGTGGGTGAGAGTGGACACTCATTAAACGACCATTGTATAGGCCATAACCTTATACTCCCCTTATAGATCGGCTTCGTGAATGAGGCCTACTAATGTTAAGACTAGCGTTTATGTTATATATATATATATATATATATTAACCTTATAATATTATAAAGTATAGGGTTGAGTTTTAAACTTGTAAAATTCTAGGGTTTCAAATTTAAATAGTTCAAATTAAACATTTAATCATAAAATTTAAATTTCAAAACTTGAGGACAACTTTTTGAAATTTTCAAAACACAAATGATCAAATAGAAGATAATTTAGATTAAACAATTAATTTAATGATTATCTAAATTTGACCTAGTCAATTTTATTTACAAGATAATTCAACAATTAATTCAGATAATCAAATATTATCAAATAAGGAATTTATTATTCAAACAATTGGTAATTATATTTTGATTTGGTAAGGATAATCATAAAACAACAATAAAATTCGGATTTTATTAGTTAAAAATGATTTAGGTAATTATCCTTAAGCAAAACAGCAAGCAATCCTGAAAATCTCTCTATGAGACAGCTAAACTCGTCGAGTTCGCATTGAACTCGTCGAATTCATCCAACTCGTCGAGTTCCCAATGGAACTCATCGAGTTCATCAGATAGACAGCCCAAAAATCGAATTTAAATCATGAATAAACAATCAAGGCATCAATACAATAGAAGCCAAACAGAGCTCCAATACCACTGATGGGTTTGAGCTAAAAGAACATCCTATGTGCCCGTGTAAACCCTAATGCTTGGATCTTGGTTTCTCTATTGTACATGCAATCATCCAAGACTTTAAAACCCTATATCTAGTGTATATAATCAAAATTAACATAACAAAACATATCTAGATGATTAACTTGTTGTTGATTGAAGATCTTGAAGCGTTGAGAACTTTATCACCTCAAGTGTTGTGCCTCTAATGAATCACAAACACCAATAGCAATTAGAGGAAGCAAGAGAGAGAGAAGAGGAGAATTTCAGCTCTAGGACTTCTAGGGTTCAAGTGGCCGAAAATCCCATGCCCAAGGGTCCATTATATAGGTGTAGGAATTAGGGTTTCAGTCATTATCCTTATCTGGTTACTTAGCCACCAAGCAGCCCATATGTCACACCCCGAAACCAAGAATGGCGGAAATGTTCTGGGGCAGAGGACGTCGTGT
Organism: Lactuca saligna; assembly: GCF_052625555.1. Classification (NCBI taxonomy): domain Eukaryota; kingdom Viridiplantae; phylum Streptophyta; class Magnoliopsida; order Asterales; family Asteraceae; genus Lactuca; species Lactuca saligna. Next base: position 46,435,826 of record NC_136418.1, on the reverse strand, counting down.
ATAGTATCACAACACAGTATAACAGTAAACAAGCAAACAACATCATGCATTGCATAAAATATATAATTTTAATACAAGCGTGTTCCGTACAATTATAGACACCAAAAATTGTAAATCAAAATAATAAGATGAGTCTTGAATGCGCTCCATCTTCTCAAAAGCTGGTCTCGGTACCTGTCTACTGATGACCTGAGAATACAAGTTATTTTGAAAGAGTTTATCAACATTAAGTTGGTGAGTTCATAAGTATTTTAGTGTCGGTGGTTGTATCAAAATGTTCGAACGTAGTTATAAGTATGAGTTTGTAAACATTTGTAAGTGTTTGTAAATGGTTGAATATCCTAGAAAAACCTATATTTTCTATTAAAAGTAGCCTTCTACCAAGGCGTAACTGTTTGTGTGTTCGTTTACTGTGAAAGTGTATAATTTTCCCAAGTGTAACTATCATTCTCAAAATATAGTTTCTACATTAATTTTTAAGCGAAAAGATCACTAAATATGTAAAGGGTAAATTAATGTAGTACTGTAGTGTTGTATTATAGGAACTACTGATGTACTAACTACCTTAAACCAGATTTATATTACGGTATCATGTGATTAATTGTACCATACTATCGACTGAATAAACGACGACAAATGTAGGTAGTAAAATGAAATGACATTTGGCACCCGCAGACCTGCAGGTCCGGCTATAGCTAGCAGCAAGGTGTAGGATAGTCAATCCAGTATAGATCTATACCCAAAGTCACCCTCTCCCTTCAAGAGACTCTGGCTACAACACGAGTCATGACATTGAAGTCATGCTCCGATTCGGATCACAATGGTTAATGTATTCATGTATATGTAATGTAATGTTACTTGTAGTAGTATCGTTGTATATGTTCTTTTCTAGTATAGTTGTATATGTTCTCCTTCTAGTATAGTTGTACATGTTCTCTTTCTAGTATAGTTGTATATGTTCTCTTTCTAGTATAGTTGTATATGTTCTCATAGTAACAAGTATTGACTCATGAAAGAACTAACTCATTGATCTAACAATAGTATATGTATGATCCTGTGCTACCCCGATGGTAACCTACAAATGATGTAACTAGTATGTATGAACATGGAAGAACTTTTATGTCTATATATCTACACATGATATATAATTAATATTGAAACGACCTTCGGACGGCTACCCGATATCCCACCAGACCACATCCAAATCGAGGAAAGGGAAATAGGGCGCGCGACCTTCCTAAGCCTTTTAAACATTGCTTATATAACTATACATATATGGGCATGCAATTTATAATAAGAATAACAAAGTTTAAGTAAAAGTATTTGATAAGTAAAATAGTTTGTAAAACAGTTTGAAGTAAACAGCTTTGATAAACAGTTTGAATAGTAGTAAAATCATTGGTTTTGTAATTATTAATCACATATGATTGACGTAATAACTATAAGTATTCAACTTGTATTCCCCCCCCCCCCATAAAAGAATTTAAAACATTTAAAATTATTTCAAAGGTTAATTAAAGGGGCATGAACTCACATGTGGTGAGTGGATTTGATTGAAGTGCCAGGTACGGTGCTAGGTGACAAATGAAGACTTGTACACACGCACGAGCCTAGTTATCATATAATGAACACACACACACACACACACACACATATATATATATATATATATATATATATATATATATATATATATATATATATAACGAATTAGCCAATTTATAATTAATAAATTTAGTTGGGAGACCCTAGAATATGAAAACGCTTTGTTTCAAGTGTTAAAGATCACAAGGGTTGCACCCGAGTGTTGGTAGAGCAAGGCTAGGGTGTTTGGAGTTCAAGGGTAAACTGCATTGGAGTTTACGGTTTTTATGGTCAACAATTAGGGAGTTTACGGCAGTAAACTCTAGAGTTTACGGTCGTAAGCTTTATTCTTTAAGTCCGAGTGTTGTTTTGTGGTTTAGCAAGCCATTGAAGCATTTCTAATAAGTGGTTTGGCCTTTGGAATGGACTAGGACAACAAAACACCTCATTTGAGGAGTTTACGGCCTCATGGCTTTTTCCTTTGGGTTTAAAAACCGTAAACCCATATGGAAGAGTGTATAGCCATGTTTTCAAGTCCCTAACACAATTAGGTAAGTGTATAAGCTAGTTTATAGGCCTAAGGAAGGAAAATGACCCATTTTAACATACTTTAGGGTGTTCACGGTTTTGGGAGATCCCCAAACCGTAAACACATACATTTGTGGGTATTTGATGTTTTTCGAGGCTTAAACACAACAAATGAAAGTTTAAACACGTCAAGGATGGTTTATACATCAAACTAGGGCTTAGATAAGAACTTAGGCACACTTTGGTGCACTTTAGGGTGTTTACGGCCCAAGCATCTTCTTGGACCATGAACACCTCTAGACTTGTGTTCTTAACATATTTTCTTGGTGTTTAAATGTAATACTAGCTTATAATCACTCAAGGATGGAAGCACTTACTAATAGAAGGCTTGATTTGAGCTAAAAGGTCAATAACACTTAGTGTGTGTTCTTGGTGTTTTGGAAAATCTAAACAAAAATCAGAAATGAATGGATGAATAGATGCACAAACACTAGATTAAGTGTTTTACTAACTTGAAATGGTTAGAACACTTACAAGTTTGAAGATCTTGAATTGTTTCTAGTTTGCTACTTGAGAGGATTTCTTGAGTTTACTCTTTGGAGTTTACTCTTTTGGGGTGAAAAGTGAAAAGTGAATAACTTGGCGAGTAAACTCATGTATATACATGACTTTACGATTTTTGGAAGTTTTTCCGACCCAAACTTAAAATTTGGCTGTGAACTTCTAAGACACGAGGTGTTTGCGTTTTTTAAATTTCAAAACCCGAGACGACACTTTCTTTCACCCGTTCGCTTAAAAATAATAGTAAAATAATCAAACGAACTTTAAATTTCTTAAAAGTAAGAAATAATGACATTAACTTATGATAAGAAGTGGTTGACTTTAAGGGTTTGACCAAATGGAAATTTCGGGTTGTCACACGATAAGATAATTCTAGAATACCTATCATGAACAAATTCTTAAGGCTTTATCCCTAGAATTCGTCCACCCTATCTATTAGGGTTTTCTTGCCTAACTTTGTAACTATCACATAATTACTGTTCATCCCTTTAAGTTTAATTAACTTATTTTGATCAAAAAACTAATTCTTAATTAATTATTGACCAATGTTAATTAAACAAATATGATTTGTCTTTTAATATATTATTCTTATAATATATTAATAAACCATAATCACCTCTTTCTATATTATTCCTGCGGTCAAGTTGCTTTGGTGAAGGCTACCCAAAAGGACCATGCACAACCGGGTCAAGTACATACCAAATATAGTTATGGACTTAGACACTAATCCAACACGACTAGCACTTCCTTTCTCGATAAACTCCAGCCACTTCAACCACCCTCTCAATCCTCCTACTTCATCATGATAGCCCCATGTATCTCCTCCCTCTTTCTATTCTTCTTCTCGTAACAAAAACCTAGCCTCCGGCACCGGTAACTAGCAGCGTCTCTACAAACCCTAGTAGAGACGACGACTTGTGGTTTCTGTCACCACCATCGTCAAACACTAACATTTCTGGTTTCAAACACCACCTCGGATCTGTGAGAGATAGAGAGAGAGAGGAAGAAGAAAAATGGTATTTCAGATTAATGTGAGTGTATGTGTGTGTGTGTGTCTGTGTGTGAGAGAGAGATAGAGAAAGAGAGAGACAGAGAGAGAGAGGGGAGAGAATCGATTTTCGGGTTTTGTGTGTGTGTGTGTGTGTGGTGAATTGTGGTCAAAAAAAGAAAAGGACAGGAGGGTAATTGGTAGATGGTTCTTCTTCACCATTGAACAAAGCTGATCACGATTGTTTAAGATATGGGATTGCTTCAGATGGCAACGGTGGTGATCAGGAGGTGGTTGGGTTGTCTTGCGATCGAAATAAAGGGGATAAAGGGGGTAGAATCGAGGGAGGCGGCAACTATGGTTGACCTTGCATTTTTCCGATGATCGAGAGAGAGAGAGAGATAGAGGTGGGCTCCTTTTTATTTTTTAGTTGTTAAAATAAATAAATAAATATTAAATTTTAAGAGAAATAAAAGAAAATTGAAAAATAAATACCCCAAGGGTATTATAGTCATTTTAATTTTCGGATGGACCATTTTCACATATAAACCACTACAAAAGGACTATAAATCCAAAAAACACAGGGTTTGGACTAAAACCCCAAAAATTTGTATACAATAGGGACCATTTTTGCAATTTTGTCTATTTTGAAATATGTAGCTTTCATATATGACATTTGTGCCTCTCTCTCTCTCTCTCTCTCTCTATATATATATATATATATATATATATATATATATATATATATATATATATATATATATATATATATATATATAAAGTGAGACCATCATATTTTGTCAGACATTGGGATAGAATCGTAGCCATTCATTTTAGAGATTAAAGAATATATATTTTTAAAATGTAATATAAATGAAATTTTTCGAAAAAAAATTAAATATTATTTTCATCATTTTTTTATCCAAAAACAATAAAACAAAATACTATTTTTTTTAATATGTGAAATATTCTAATAGAATATTATATTGTAAATATTCAAATAGAATTTTTAGAATATTATAGTATTCTATTAGAATATTAAACTATAAATGTTCAAAAAATTCGAATAAAATATTATAATATTCTAGAAAAATCTAAAAATTCAAGTACAATATTAGAATATTTTAACATATCCACCAATTTTTGTAGAATATTAAATATTCTAACATTCTATAAATTCAATATAATTATTCACAGTATAACATTCTATTAAGAATATTTAACTCATTTTCGAAAAAAACGGTGATTTTTTTATTTTTTATTTTTTTCAATAAATTAAATAATAAAAATAATATTTAAGAAAAATAATTTTTGGATTTTTCATATTATTTTGCATTTTATAAATTTTTTTTTTTTTTTTATCTCCAAGATGAGTGGCTAAGATCACATCCCAATGTGTCACAAAATTAGCATCGTCTCAAATAAACTTTTATATATATATATATATATATATATATATATATATATATATATATATATATATATATATATATATAAGATACTTTCTACAAAATGATATTATGATATTTGGCATCTTGTTCACAACATCGATTAAAAAGTAATATTTTTTTTTTAATTGTAGAAAATTTTATTAAAAATCAGAAAGAGGATAGAAAAAACACATTACAAGAAAATTGAAGCTAAAACAATATTTTGAAGCCAAATGGTCCAAACAAACTTACCTTTACTATAACTATTGAAAATTTAAAAAAAAAAAAAAAAAAAAAAGAACTCCATTTTAACAATATCACTTAAAATAAGAGATTTCCTTGGTAATGTCGTTCCAAAGACAATGGAGTTTCAAAAGTTCGAAGGACAACAAAAATCCAATAAAACTACTGTATCGAAAGCTTTACGTTGACCGTCTCTCAAATGAACAGAATCAGACCAAGAGATTAGATCTGAAACAGAAAGATGCTCATTAAATTAAACATCCCACCAAATAGCAATCCGACTCCAAATATCTTTCAGCTCCCTGAATCCTGCAAAAAGATGATCAATAGTCTCAACAACCAAGTGGCACACCAGGCACATAATTGAATGCACATCAATCCCACGATACGATAATATCTCCCTAATAGGCATACACTTCCATATAATCCTCCAAGTAAGAATATTGAGCTTGATAAGAACTCAATTATTCCACATGGTCTCGGCACCACTAACCAGGAGTGTGACAACAGTCACCTTCTGGTTAAGTCAAAGTCAAAGAAAGTCAATGAAAGTTAACTTGGTCAACTCAACTAGTGCTAATATGTAGGGATTTCTTTATGTTTATCAATGTATGACTCGAAGTCTTAATGCAAAGTAACACTTGAAAGTTTCAAATGTTCAAAAATTCTAAACCCTAATCAGTCTGAGGGAAATAACAACTCTATAAAACAGAATTACTTACCCTTCGGGGGTGTATAACACTGAAAATAGGATGTACCTAAGCCTACGACCTTCGATCTACGAAGAAAAACATTTACAAGGGCCTACGACAAGGTCTATTGCAATCTCTCCAAGTATGTGAAATCTCTCGCAGGCCTTTCTCGAAAACCTCTCTTAAATTTTCATAATCAACCAAGGCATATCGACCCTTAATTTAGTCAAAAACCATTCAAAACGGGAAGTTGCTTAAGGAACAACCTTATTAGGATCGGAACCATCTTTCGGTCCATAACCGTCTTTTGGTCCGGAACCATCTTTAGGCCCATAACAATCTTTCGGTACGGAACCCTCTTTTGGTCTGGAATCATTCTTTCGGTCCAGATCCACTTTCAAATCGAGACTCCTTGCCTAATTTTCCTCAACCACACGACTCTAAACTAGGAGAAAAACCCCGTAAAACAAAAGAGCTTTCATGATCCGAAGCCATCTGAGTCCGAAATATGATGAATCCGAAATCAGGTGACTCCACGCACCCCGGAATCTTCGCAACAACTCCGGACCTAGCTATTCGACTCCAGATGTAGCAATTTGACTCCGGATTAGGCATATCGACTCTGGACTGACCTCTGTAGTCAGCTAGAATCAAGTCACGCCACAATAAGCGAGGGCTTACCCTTTTAAATCATGACCAGAGAAAAATATCACTCCACATCGACTCTTTTGTACAAAACTTTATCCAAAGGACGGTTAACTTAACAAAAAGTTATGACACACCCTATTTCCCATAACCACTCTATGACAACTTATTGGCATTATTTCTCCAATTACCTAGGCAAATCCATATCTTTGTACCAACACTCCATCAGATTATCTTTCTCGAATCTAATCATTTGTATTTCCAACCTTCACTATAAAACCCAAGTGCAGACCCCAACATACCTTTTTCCTTTTTCTCTTATCTCTCTAGAACTCGACCAAGCCCCAGGAAGATATTTCATGCACATTCACTTTGGTAAGTCTTTCATCAGTCATCTTGAATATTAATCACTCAATGAGTTCTCAACCAGGATTCTTACTCGAAAATCATCATGTTGTCCACAGATTCCTTGAACCCCTAAGCTTTCCCCAAGTATTCTGGACTTGGAGCTTCACCTTCTTCATCGTCCACTACAAATAAATCACACAATGTGAGTTCAGATCCCTACATTTTACTGTTTTCTTCAAGTTTTAGGGGGGGGGGGGGGGGGGGAATATGTGACAACCTGAAAAATTTCTATCTTACATTCTTCATTTCTTATCAAAGTTAAACTTGTTTTTGCTATTTTCTAGCACTGTTTGGAGACAAATAGATTGTTTAAAACCTAGTACACCAACACAAGGTGTGTGCGGCCACACACCCATCCCAACTGCACACTCTCCCTATATATAGAACACTTAGCCATTTGGAACACTTTCTACACTTCTACAAAGCTAAAACCAGAAATCCTCTCAAGTGTCATCCAAATCTCCTTGAGGATCTTCATAAAAGGTAGCATGTTTAGTCAAGAACACCAAGAACACTATATGTACGGCCGCACACACTGGACGCACACCCTGGCCGCACACACACTTATAGTATGTGTATTGACCATATACTCCCTTATGTAGCCAAATACCCCTTATATACAATCACATATGGTTGTAACACTCTAATATAAGTGTTTACTAGTCCCTAAGGTGGTCCCAATTCAATAATTAGTTGTTTAAAACACTAATTATATTCATATATGTATCATTATATGTTAAATAGGATCCGCGTATGTGTTCAAGTCTTCCCTTGACACTTTGCATCCTATACAATCCGTTCATCCAAACCACCCACTACAAGTGAGTTCATACCCCCTTAAATTAACCTTTTAATGTTTTTAAAAGGCGGTTCAGCTCGACGCTTTGAATCCTGAAAACATGGCGGGTGAATCCCTGAGAGGGATGGATAAGAACTTGGAGATTAAGGGTGGCAGAGCTTATTATTTCGTGGACCGGATCTGGACCCCGAAACTCGGTGGTTTTAGAGACTTGTTCATGAGCGAGTGTAACATCCTATCACACCCCGCTAAAGCGGAAACGCAAGGTATGACAGCGATAACGGTTTCATTGCAAAAGATAAAGATACATCACCATAGCAGTATTTAAAAGTTTACAACCCATAGCTTCAAAAGAACAAAATACAAGTTTTTCAAAATAACATTGTTCAAAATATAGCTTCATAATAGCTTCAACACGATGCAGCATGCTCTATGATGATGAATCTTTACATCCACTTACTAATTATTTCCTGAAAAAGCATGTAAAACGAGCGTCAACTATGAAAATAGTTGGTGAGTATCACAAGTTTATAAAATCGAGCGTACAATAAGGCTTTTCGTAAATACAAGTACATTGCTTCAATGATAAACAAGTTGATTGCTATTAATGAATACAAGTTTATTGCTATAACGAGAAACGAGTTTGTATGTGTATGAGCAAACAATGAGTCTCAACCAAACCTATGACTGAAGCCCTATCGAGATCTATGCTTATCGTTCCATAGATGAATATGGTATCATGCACTCCAGCGATTCGGGCGAGTGAGGAGTTGTCAATTCCTAATAGCGCTATCCATAACGACCATTGGCTCAAAGAGTTAATGGTTAGAGATAAGGGAAGGGCCTTTGTACGATAAGTTCTCATGTTCCGTGTTGCATAGACATACATAAAGAAACATAGCAATACAATAGCAATCATGTTTGATACAATTCAATTTAAGTACAACATGCAAACAATAGTTTTTCTGGACATGCTTTTCCACCCCAAAACATAAAACTGAAAATAGGGGAGTGCGTGAATACTCACGATGTTTTGTGTAGACACAAGCGGTACTTCGGGATGCACCAACGTCTTACTACCGGGATCCTACGACACCAAACACACGCACTAGTGAGTTTCCATGTCGATATCTAATGCTAATATACTAAACTCTACATATAGGGAAATGCCAATTTATGTTTTAGTATTGGATTTATATCATTTTGTTACACTTTTTCTGATGTATTGAAATTTTACAAGTCGTGCGATTAATTACAACCTTGGAAGGTTAATTTTCCAAATTTTAAGTCTCAATAACAACATAAATTCACGAAAAATAGTATTCGAGGGATAAAAATTCTCAAACTTTTTATTTAACTGTTAATACACAACACTAAGCTGGGAAAATTATAAAAATGGATTTCCAAGCTGTTTAATTATATTTTATAATTTTTGAGCATTTATTTCAATAAAAATTGAAATAAATAGTAAACAGTTTCCAAAATTACCCAAACTTTTTATTTAATTGTTATTATACATAAATAGGATGGGAAAAATATAAAATATATTTTTCAGTGGTTATTTGTATTTTTCCTTGTTTTATTTCTTTAAATAGTCATTAATTAAAGAAATATTATTAAACAGTTAAAATAAATTACCATAAATTTTTGTAACATCATTTACAGTATAAATATCTTGGGAAAAATATCAAAAGTGGTTTTCATAATGTATAAACTGGTTTTGGGTATTTATGTATATTTAAGTGAATTTTAGTGCAATTAACTTTAGAAAATAAGGGAAAAATAGTTTACAGTGGAGAAAAATATTCAAAATTTTTATGTAACCTCCTACTATATAATATGATATCCTGGCAAATTTTCATGAATTTTGGATAATCAGAACTATTTTTCCCATTTTTAAGCCATTATAATTACCAAAAATTGGGAAAAATAGCTAGACATGATGAAAAATCTAGAAATTATTTTCTTGAGTCACCCATCACAAGTAAGGTATGCGAAAATTGTTAGATAAAATTTTCACATCCTAAAAAGTGGTTTTGTAATTTATCATGTCCTAAATAAAAGAAAATTAGAAATCATATGAAACAGTAACAAAAATTGCTGAAATTTGGTGAGGGGTCATTATTCCCCATAAGTATCATCCATGAATTTATTTAGGATTTATTGACCTCTGGAAGTATTTTATATGATTTATGCCCTTGGTTTTAGCAATAATTCTAATAAATCAAATAAATAACAAAAGCTCTTGAAATTTTCCAGATTATCTCATGCATGCAAGGGCTTTCAAAAGTAAAAATGTTAAGAATGTATTCAGAAGAGAAATGAGGGTAATGATTCCAAACAATTTAAGAAAAGTTGCATGCAATAATGCATGAAGTGTAGATGTGGCTGAGGTTCATGAATTTTTGTAGCCCATTCAGTGAGGTTTTAAGCCACGAAATTTCAACCATAATTCACTAGATATGTTAAGTTTCTAAGGTATTTTTCCTCAGATTTATGGTTGGGTTTAAGACCATTGTTTAAGCAAGATAAAAATAGTGATCACAGAAAAAGAGCTGTATGCGCAACCTTTTTGTAAAATCTGCCAAAAATCGGATATTTAATATTTTACAGTAAGACCAGTTGGGTTTGAAAGTTAACTCGTGGAACTAACCAATACAAAAAGAATATCATGATTTGGTTAAAAAATGACTGAGTTATGACTGTTCAAAGTCGAACAAAATAATCTGGCAGATTGCATGTTTGCTTGTGTGCATTTTTAGGGTATTTCAATAAGAACATCATGCATGTCTTTGGTAAGATCCGATTTCTAACACATGCATGGAATGAATGAGGATTCAATATGTACTAGAAATGGTTTAAATGCTTTTGGTCATGCATGAACATAAAAGAGATGGAGAAGAACATGAAATATTAGATTTTGATGTCACATGATCATATGTGCATCTTTTTCACTCCTTGCATGGGTTTGATCCCGGATTTTCACCATTTCAAACACATGCATTGTGTTATGGTGAGAATCTACAAACCACAAGGGGAGAATAAAGATTTCTAGCCATGGAAAGGCATAGAATCCTAAAAGAAGAGAAAACTAAGAAGGAAAAGAAGTAGAATCATCAAACTATGGAAGAAGATGATGTTGTTTACCTTGGTTATGATCTTGAGAGAAGTAAGAACACTTCAAGGTCTTCAAAGTCTTGAAATTTGGCAGAGAAATGAGAGAAATTTCGTGAGTTTAGAGAGAGAGAGGAAGAGGGTGAAGTGTGTGAAGAGAGTGAAGTGAGAAGAGTGAAGAGAGAAGAGGTGGAGTGTGGGTTTGAGTTTAATCATGAGTTTTGGGAAGAGAGTGCATGGGGAGAGGGGAGATGGCCAGATTTTTGAGGCATTAAAGCCTCCTCTCTCCTAAATTCAAATTTTTATAAAAAATCCCTCCTTAATTTTTATAAAAATCTAATTTTTATAAAAATCTAATTTTTATAAAAGTGATTCTTTAAGCAATTTTTGATTTATTTAAAAATCTTGTTTTTAACTAATAAATTATGATTAATACTTGTAATTTATATTTCTATTTCATTGGTATAATCCATAATTTGATTAATAAAATTTGATATTAGAAAGTTTATAGCCAAATTTTATAAAGTTTTTAAGCTTTAAGATTTATAAATTTGGATTTTTGGCTGTTTAGAGTTTTTGGAACATTGATTGATATTCAACAACATGTTGAAGTATAATTAGAGTGTTTTAATTTATTTTTAGAGTTTTATACCCTATTTCAATTATAACAAAGTTTGAAGCTTATTCTAATTATAGTATTGGCATTTCCTATTGTAGCTAAGCAACTTACTAGAATTGTAAGTATCAAGTATATTAGTCCTAGACCTTAGTTGGATCCTAGTTTATGCAAGATTTTTGACCTAATTTATACTACTAGGTCATGGCATGTTGTGCATGAATGGTTATTATAAAGATGCATGAGTCCAAGAATGACCTGAATTGACAGTTGTCACACATCCCCCTCTGGTACGTATCACAATATTGTCCGCTTTAGGCCACTCGACATGAGGAATTCCCAGGGGTCACCCATCCTGGTACTACTCGCGCCCGAGCCCACTTAACTGCAGAGTTCTTATGGGATCTGCTACCCTCACGGCTTTAAAACTCGTTGTGATAGGGAAGGTATCCACACCCCTTATAAGGAATGCTTAGTTCTCCTTCCCAGCCGATGTGGGATCAGATCTAACCCACTTTCACCCCCTATTATAGGCTTCGACATCCCCGTCGAATACATCGGCCCGTGCCCTAGCTCTGGCTCTGATACCATTTGTAACATCCCCTTCTGGCACGTATCACAATATTGTCCGCTTTGGGACACTCGGCACGAGGACTTCCTAGGGGGTCACCCATCCTGGTACTACTCCCGCCCGAGCACGCTTAACTGCAGAGTTCTTATGGGATCTGCTGCCCTCACAGCTTTAAAACGCGTTGTGATAGGGAAGGTATCCACACCCCTTATAAGGAATGCTTAGTTCTCCTTCCCATCCGATGTGGGATCAGATCTAACCCACTTTTTAAAGTAATAGCTTAGTTGCTTAAACTCAAATTTCGGGACGAATTCCCTCTAACGGGGGGATGATGTGACAACCCGAAAAATTTCTAGCTTACATTCTTCATTTCTTATCAAAGTTCAACTCGATTTTGCTATTTTCTAGCCCTGTTTGGAGACAAATAGAGTGTTTAAATCCTAGTATAAGCAGGGTAGGAGTCGTGGGATAAGTATTGTGGGTGTATCGCCTTGCGTTTGAGCCAATCACACCAACACAAGGTGTGTGCGGCCGCAGACAATAGTGTGCGGCCACACACCCATCCCAACCGCACACTCTCCCTATATATAGAACACTTAGCCATTTGGAACACTTTCTATACTTCTACAAAGCTAGGACCCGAAATCCTCTCAAGTATCATCCAAATCTCCTTGAGGATCTTCATAAAAGGTAGCATCTTTAGTCAAGAACTACAAGAACACCAAGAACACTATGTGTATACCCGCACACACACACTAGCGACACACACACACTGGCCGCACACGCCTCCTGGCCGCACACACACTTATAGTGTGTGTATTGACCATACACTCCCTTGTGTAGCCAAATACCCCTTATATACAATCACATATGGTTGTAACACTTCAATATAAGTGTTTACTAGTCCTTAAGGTGGTCCCAATTCAATAATTGGTTGTTTAAAACACTAATTATATTCATATATCTATCATTATATGTTAAATAGGATCCGCGTGTGTGTTCACGTCTTCCCTTGACACTTTGCATCCTATACAATCCGTTCATCCAAACCACCCACTACAAGTGAGTTCATACCCCCTTAAACACATGTGATTAATAGCTTTTATGGGGGGAATACAAGTTGAATACTTATAGTTATTATATAAATCACATGTGATTAATAGCTACCAAACAAGTGGTTTTCTTACTTTTCAAACTGTGTTACCAAACTTCTTTACTTCAAACTGTTTTACATACTCTTTTACATGTCAAATACTTTTACTTAAACTCTTTCATACTTATATATTGTCAAATACATGTCTATGTATGTATAGTGATATAAGGAATGTTTAAAAGACTTAGGAAGGCCAGCTTGCTTTAATTCCTTTTCCTTGTTTGGATGTGGCTTTAGGGCATCGGTTATCCGTCCGAAGGTCATTTAAATATTAGTTGTATATCATGTATACATACATATTCATAAAAGTTCCTTCAATCAGTTCTATACTTTTGGGTATCAAGGGTATACAAACATGATCATACATTACTAGTAAGTTAACATAGGGGTAGTTTAGGAAGATACTAAAACTATTAATAGAATAATGAAACATACAATGAGTCAGTTCATTTATGAGTCAATACTTGCTAGCTAGAGAGAGAACACACAATACAGCTAGTACATACAGTTCATTACTATACATGCTAGATAAAGAGAGAACACACATTACAGCTAGCACACGCAGAACAATACATTACATATAGGCTAGACAGAGAAAGAACACACAATACAACTAGCACATTCATTGCATATACATTCATGCAGTTATGTGAGCCATTAGACGGGGCATGGCACTGCCTGCCATGACTATTTTTGTATCCAAAATCTCTTTAATTGGGGGAGCGTATGAGTTTGCATATAGATCTATACTGGATTGAATATCCTACACCTTGTTGCTCGCTACAGTGGGACTTGCAAGTCTACGGGTGCCAAATGTCATTTCTTACGTCGTCTTACATCGTCGTTTTACTATTGAGTTGGTAGCAGGATACAAGCCAATTAAATGGTACTTTAGATATCAAATGGTTTAAGATACATAGTACAACAATAGTTACTTAATACAATACTACAGTACTATAATATTTTCCATTACATTCACTTTGTGAACATTTACACGATGCGCGGTGATGTAAAAGCTATATTCTTGGTTAATGATAGTCGGATTTGGGAAAATACACACTCTTACAAGAGGCACAAATACAGATACTAGATGCCTTGGTAGAAGGCTACTTTTAGTAGGAAACATAGGGTTTTCTAGGAGTGTTCAAATAAATACAAACTTTAAAAAACTTATAGTTTACATCTTACAAACATCTTACAAATGCTTTCATACAAACGCAAACACTAATATACTTATGATCTCACCAGCTTTAAAGCTGATACTCGCTTTCAAAATAACTTGTATTCTCAGGTCTCCAGTAGACAGGTACAGGTGGCAGGTTTTAAGAAGATGGAGTTAGTTCAAGACTCGTCTTTTATTTTGATATGTATTTTTGGTGTCGATATAACTTGCCAGAACACACTTGTATAAAATTATATTATTAATGAAATGGATGATGTTGTTGCTTGTTTACTACTACTCATTGTTATGATATTGTACATGAAGTCCTCCACCCCCGAACGTTTCCGCCGTTCATGGTTTTGGGGTGTGAGAGATTGGTATCAAAGCATTGTTTATAGTGAATCGAGTGTATCAACCCATAAAAGATATACGAACTATAAACACAAGCGGGATTAAAATACTTTGATAAAGAGTTTATACTTTTAAATAATAATATATTTAGCCAATTATACATACCTGCATTCATACAGAACAAAAGTATTACGATTGTTGGACAGCACAAGTAGACTTAGAGACATATAGTTAACCCTGGGGAGATGTAGCTTGATCAATTACATTATCCGAGGAGTGATTAGCATGTTCGTAAGTATGGTTGTGAGGTTGCAACTAGTCTAAAAACTTACCAACACTTCTACAACTAGAATAGTAGAACAGAACATTAAACCTAAAATACTATAGGTGTATTTTGTGTTACTATAAGTACTTATCTGAGAACTAAAGGTCCTTATTGGTATGTCAATAGTTGTTTAGTGGATACGCTAAGGTTATATGTAACTAGGATGTCATAGACTTAGAATCTGTGATCTTTGCCTTACTCCATGTTCCTTGTTTGGTTGTGGGCTTAGAGTTAGGGTCACTTATTCGAAAGCCTATCATGTCTGAGTTACATATAAATGGTATGCTCTAAACAAGTGTTGGAATAACTGATAAAGATCATTTTATAATTATCTAGTTAGATAGTCTATTAATTATTTCTTTATCCCTTTTCTCGCGTAGATAAATGGCTAGATTTTGTGACAACCCAAAGTAATTCCGTTACATTATCCCGTTACCGTTAACGAAATTTTCCACTGTATACAAGATCCATTAATTAGAGGTCGCCAATTTAATAATTATTTCAATTATATAGGTCGTTAAGTTGTGATAAAAGGAAATAAAAACACATAACACACATAGTCCATTATTCAGAAAAAGTTAGTTTTTATTATCACGACCACTAAATCGGGTGAGACCAAAAGCCCCATTAAACGACAGTATCGGGTAGAATATCACTGAGCTCCAACTCCCACCCATATATAAAGGGGAGTAAACTCCATTTGGAGACTTTTCTACCCGCTCTCTCTATACTCTCTCTCTAGGCTCATTTTTGACTCCAAAACCGCGATTTCCGACTCCTAAACATAAGACTATCAACCCTAACTTGTTCTATGCGTGCATTATTGTCTTTTTAGCCTAAAAATCACAGGATTGAGACATGAAAAAGGAGTTCATGGCCTAAGCTCCTCCTTAGGCCGTAAACACCCAAAATGAGGCCAAAATGACCCCAAAATGCCCCTAAAGGCTTTGAAATAAATTAAGGGAATTGCCTAGGAGAGTTTAAACATTAAATCACATGATTTTAGGGGGTAAAAGAGAGTTTACGACCCAGGCATATGCCAAGGCCATAAACACCTCTTAAACACGTCAAAAAGCCCCCAAAACACTCCCAAACCACCCTTGGACTTAATACATAAATTAGGGGCTTGTCCTTTTGGGTTTAGATCAATTAAACTCAACAAAATGAAGGGGTAAAGGGAGTTTACGGCCCAGATATATGTCAAGGCCGTAAACACCCCTAAACATGCTAAAATGATAGTTTTAATCCCCCCAAATGGCCTCACACTTCATTATAAATTGCTAGCAAGGTATTAGGGGCTTGAAACTTCAATAAACTCAAGGAATGAGAGTTTACAACCGTAAACTCCCTTAGGACTTGTCCCTGGACTGTAAACTACATTAAGATGCCCTTAAAGACCTTAAACCCACTCATGCCTTGTGGAATTGTACCTAGGAAAACCCCACTATCAAGATTGAAGCCTTAAAACACACTAGATCCCCTCACCATGAGTTTATGGCCGTAAACTCATGGTGAGTAGTCCCTGGTCCGTAAACATGGTGTTGAGAGTTTACTCTCGGAGAGTAAACTCCATTCCTAAGCCATACACACCCTTAAATGTTACCCGGGACACCCAAAACACTTAGCCAAGGTGTTTTCCGCTCCTTTGAGTGCGTATACTCGTTTAATTAGTATTAAATATACTAATTGTATGTGAAGATATGTTATCCTTTGTTAAATAGGTCTCTAAGTGTGTCCAAGTCCTTACGTGACACCGAACACCCAACTGGCACCTCCGTCGGACCTACTTACACCAGGTGAGTTCATACCCCTGAATGAACCTTTTAAATGTTTTTACATGTTTTATAAGGGGGGATTACAAATTACACATGCCAGTTATCAAATCAATCACATGTGATTGACAACCCGCATGCACAAGATTTTACCACATTGTACACTGTTTTACCGAGTAGGATACTATAATGGTTTTCAGAAAGGATTTTCAATTGTTTCAAAACTCTTGTACTGTTGTATCTAAAATCATTTCAAACTGGTTTATAAAGATTCCAAAGATTTCTATAGGTTTTCAAACTTAATTTACCAAAGAATACCAAAATGTGATTTTCCTAAGTATAAAGGTTTTTCCTAGGTTTTCATGTAAGTTCCTTTTTATGACGTATACTTGTACTTGTTTATTACTGCTGCTCCGCTTTACTTATTTAAAACTCCTACTTGATAATGCTTTCACTTCTTGATACGCTTATACCTGTTATTGTCTCTATTTCGCTTATACTTGTAGTCACATATACTTGTTAGACGTTTCTACTTCATCAGTTGTTGATTTCATTTCGTGATACACTTATACTTGG
Source organism: Lactuca saligna (assembly GCF_052625555.1). Lineage (NCBI taxonomy): Eukaryota > Viridiplantae > Streptophyta > Magnoliopsida > Asterales > Asteraceae > Lactuca > Lactuca saligna. The sequence goes on along the minus strand of NC_136418.1, from coordinate 46,418,308 downwards.
TGCACTTATACTTCACGATTCGATTATTCCACACTATTCACTCACAATTTATGATTCAGTTATTCGCTCACACTGTATGATTCAGTTATTCGCTCACACTGTATGATTCCGTTATTCCACACTATTCACTCACATTGTATGTTATACATCCTGATTCGGTTATTCCACACTCAATCGTCATTAGATGTATGTATGTACTTGTATAGGTGCATATAAATAATGATTGAAGGACTTAGGAAGGTTTGTCCGCCCTATTTCCCTTTCTTCATTGAGATGTGGTCTGGTGGGATCGGATGGTCGTCCGAAGGTCATTTGATTCATTAGTTGTTTGTCATGTATACGAGCATAGACATATAGGTTTACTCTAGTTAGTTCAGTTAAGAGTCTCTACCTCTAGTTCAACACTTACATTAGAAACACACTACCCACTATTTGGAAGTCTCTACCCACTATTAGGAATGCATCTTCAGGACACGGCCTTCTCCATCGTCTAGTCGGTAACCAGAGTCTCCTGTAGGGAGAGCGGACATTGTGTGTATAGATCTATACGGGATTGACACCCCCGCACCCTGACTGCTAGCTACAGTCCACAGCCCACCAAGCCAAGGGGTGACAAATGTCATAATTTATAGACGCTTGTAGGGCGTCAAGTACTCTAGTGTCGGTTAGTATGGTTACGAGTATCCCAGGTTGCCTTATAATTCATGGCCTTAAAGTAACGGTATTTCATCGGCAATTTACACTGTATGCTGGTAATTCATTCTCAGAGTCACAATGTTCAAGATGTATCTTTCATTTGACACTGTCTGCGGTCTGTATTCTCTGTTTTGACCTTGCAAGATGTATCTTTCATTTGGTACTGTCTGCGGTCTGTATTCTCTGTTTTGACCTTGCAAGATGTATCTTTCATTTGATATTGTGTGCGGTCTGTATTTACTGTGTTAGACTTTACCAGCTGTACCTTTCATTTGACACCTTTTGGGGTCTATGTCTCCATTTGTTAGACTGAACCAGGCATGTCGTTCGTTCGATACTCTCCTGGAGTCTATGATTCCTTTGCCTTAGTCAGCAGTCCTCACTACTGAGGCATATGTTATTTCCCTGACTTCTCTTGCTTTCTTTAATAATCAAATTCAGTATTTTGATAATGATAGCGATTAAGGGAAAACTACTTTTTACCACATAACTCTGTCCAGTCTCGGTAGAAGGCTGCTTTTATTAAAGAAAATATAGGATTTTCTGGAAAGAACTCTAATACACTGTAAACTCTTTAACTACTACATTATAAAGTTATTTGATTAAAATGACACTAAATACTTATGAACTCACCAGCATTTGTAAAAATGATGATACTCGCTTTTCAAATAACTTGTATTCTCAGGTCAGCATTAGACAGGTACATGCACGGAGTTGTTGATGAAGATAGCTTAGTACCATGTTGTTCTTATTACATTTACTTGTATTAGTTCGATATATTGTAATGTGAACCATGTAAAACTATTACTATTCATGCAAGGTTTTCTTGTAATTTGATTACTATAATGCGTGTGTTGTGATACTTGACATAACGTCATCCACCCCCTAACGTTTCCGCCATTTCGGTTTTGGGGTGTGACAGATTGGTATCAGAGCATTGTTTATAGTGAGCTAAGTATATCAAATCATAAAAGATATACAGCCTATAAATACAAAAGGGATAAAACACTCTGACCAAGAACTATACTTTAAAATATAACCATATTTTACCAAAGTATAATGACATCCAGAATCTAAACATTTGAACACAAGTATCACAAGAAGAACAATAATAAAAGTCTTCGGATGTTGAGCACTACAGTCAAACCTGGGCAATTATGTAATTGTACGCTGGAATAAATGAAACCTGATCAACTACATTTATTCGATATGCGATGAACGTGTGCTTGGGAGTTATAGTGGTGTTGCAACAGGTCTGAAACTTACCAACTAGGAATGCTAGAGCCAAACATAAAGTTAAAATACCATAGGAGTATTTTGGAACACTAAAAGACTCGCATAAATCCCAAAATCATATTCAGAAGATAAGAAAACAAACAAGAAATTAAAATACCAAAGGGGTATTTTAGGATACATAGATAACCTTGTGTGAAGAACTAAAAGATCCTTATTGATATACCTACAACTACAGAGAGTATACTTCCAAGGTTATATATAATAAGGATCCCATAGGCTAAGAATGTGTGGTTTCGCCCTGTTTCCTTTTCCTCGTTAGGATGTGGTTCTAGAGTAGTATCACATATTCGAAGGCCTATCGGATCTAAGCTATATATGATTTGTATACCCTATGTAATCGTAGCAGGACTCGATATGGATCACTCAGTGAAATGTTAATAATCTGTTAGGATTCCTTAGACATTTCCATTCTCGCACGAACCCTGTAGAAAATCCTATCCACTTCAGTGCTTAACAAAAGAGTTGAGTCCGACCACGAAGAAGTTCATTGAGAAGATTTCCAGTTCGGAAATAAATGAAATAGGTCGAGACTACTGAATTCACCAAGTGCCTATATCTTTTAGGGACACCGGTGAAGAAATTCGCCTAAACTTCCGAGATTCTAGTCATCCACATGAAGTGATGACACCCATAGTCGGAGTCAGAAGGAAGTCGGAGTAGAAATTCAATATATCCATACGCGAAGAGAACCCTAGGTAACTACCCGAAGGAAACCAACGCCGACTTCAGTCAAAGATACGAGGCAGACGGAGGGAGCCAGCATGGAACCCGAGAAGAGTCATACCCTCGTGTTCGTCACGCTAATAAACCCTTAAAATAATACAATTTAGTGAGTTAGTGGTTGCACTACTCACGCTATGTGTTAGGTAAATTGTCTTTTCCCGTTTCCAGTCGCACGATTAAGGCGAATCGCCACACCTCTGTTGAGGTTGTCTAGCCATAAGCCTTCATAAGCCTCTCTTTTTGTGGTTTCTTTCCAAACTGTTCTCAAATCTTTCTGGGCCGGAGAGTGAAACCTTCCCAATATAAAGGTAACGTAGTAGGAACGACTCGCATCTTATGGCCTTTTTCCGATACTCACACTCTTACCTTGTACATCAGGACTACATCATAGGGATGTAGGTCGACACTCAAACAACTAGTACTCTAGGCACGGGAAAAATTTATGCCTAATACAGTTAGGATAGATATGTCCAGGGTTTAGCCATCGTCTCTCCTTTTCATGTGTTCCTTTCCGTGTAGGAAAACCATGCCTCCGAAGAAGCGTAATCAATCCACAAGCAAGAAATCTACACTCTTATTCGATGAAGCTATGTTCCAAGCTGCAGTTTCAGGAGTCGTAGCAGCTATCACGGCTCACCTGAATGCTAACAACGCCAATGTTAGCAAGGTGCCTATTGGAATTTCCGATCCTAGCAATGGACAGCTGCAACCAACACTTTCATACCCAGCCACCCAAGAACCTCACTCAAATCCACTGAAGAGAAAGATCAAGATTGAAGAGGGAAGTACCTCAGCTCAAGGACCTTCCGAGGGGCAACGAGCTGAAATGGTTAAAGTCCCTGCCAACCCTTCCATCCCTACACCTAGGAGGCCATACTTAGGAAACCTTCCCCGTTGCAGAAAGTGCAGCTACCATCATCATGGTGTCTGCCGGGAGCTCTATTGTGCTAGGTGCCACATGTTGGGGCATACGGCTTGCGTCTGCAGAACCCCCGTTGAGTTCATTACATCAACCACCAATGTGGCGACCCGTACAGTTTGCCACCTATGTGGTGAAGTGGGACACTTCAAGAAGGACTGCCCAACTGAAGGAAAAGACAAGGACATAGGAGGAGTCTAACTCTAATGCTTAGGGAGAAGCATCAAGGAACCTAGTAGATTTTGGTACGTCTCTCGATCTCAGATAACTAAACTGAAAACAATAAAAGGCTAATTCAAATGTAATTTTCTTTCCCAATAAGGCGAAAGTCGCAGCACTGTTATAAAATATAAAATTCATCAGGTAAAACTATAATGGCAAAACATATACGTTACGGCCATGTATAGTTATGATGGATAGACCTAGAGTGAGTGAATGCCGCCTCATTTCCTGTTCCTCATTTGGTTGTGGATTTAGGGCGGGGTCGCTCAGTCAACAGTACTCCCCACATTAATTATACATGACTAGTATATGTTAGGCGATTATAGAAATGCCTTGTGAAAATTCGTTCATGAAAAACGTACTATGTTCAGAACATTCAGGGCTCTTCACAGTTCCGCTTCGACTCTATCGGTCCAAGTATCCGCGAGAGTGATACACAGGACGAAACCTGAAACTCCTAGAAACTTGTGTGCCTGTTTTGCGCATGACTCTATCGATCTTCATCATATATCATGTCGAAGTGTGCCAACTTCAACGACTCTATCGATCATGGTTTGACTCCGTTCAACCATGTGTTCATCCCTAGTGCTGTGTAAAAAGAACTTTCTCCGTAACCCTTTCGACAAATAAAGGTTCTACCAAACCTAAACAAAATAAAAATAATAAAGATTAATGCGATCCGTCAGTCGCCCCTCTTATCTCAAACCTTCCAAAGTACCCAGGAGAGGAGTACCACGCGCTGTTAACCAACCCTCCTTAGACAGATAAGAACCGAAGTGACAGGCACTGCATGCATTTCAGAAGACGATAACCACCCGAAGCATACCTAGTAGATTCCCTAGAAATACCCTTCACCCTATCCCATGGAACGGGAGTTAGAGTCAAGAGAACCTTATGGATTTAGCTACTATAATGACCACAAATCCGAAGTTGTTGTCATTCCGCTTGAGTCAACCTAGTAGCTATCACCCTCGGTTGATAAGGAAACCTGAGTCGTAAGAGTCAAGGACATTGACTGCGACCATCCACTCACGCTTGATTCCCCGAATTAAGCATCGCGGCGAATATCCCAGAAATCCGAGAGCTGTGATAAAGTAAACTCTAAGAAGAGTGGATGAAAAGATTAAAGCTTCGAGTGATGGGAACCTATACTCACTAGATTTGACCTGGACCCAGAAGACTCAGAACCTTCGGAAGAGTAGTTGCAGTAGATGCTAACAGTACTTAGGCACTTCGTCCATCCTGTTATAGACAAGTAGTGCCTATCATCCTCTACCCTCTCACATGGAGGAAATCGTCGTCGCCCTATAGACGATAGACTTCATTCTCCGAAGTGAACACTAGGATATCGAGAACCACAGGATAACCTTCGTAGCCAAGAATACCTGATCAAGTGCGAAAGTAGTTACATTAAGCCTCATGACCCATGTCCCGAAGAGATTATAGACTTGCACCATCCTTGGTATTAGTTGAAGGGTTATGCAGGAACATGCGCTTTCCGCACTAGAGTAAACCAAAGTCTTAGAGAATTCATTGGACTATTAGGTGTTCCACGAATACTATCTCACACAGAAATAGTAGCACCACCTCCCGAGATAGTCCAACACTCGTCTGGTGAAACCCTATCTCCCTGACTCTCAGGGTTTCCGTATCTCAAGATTCTTTAGTGCAGGTTCATTTTCCACCAGCTTGAGATAGACACTCTATAGAGAACAGATAACCATAGTCACACAACCCGCTCGACGACCTAGAAAGTCTCTATCAGTCAGTTGTCAGGAACCGCGAGACCAAAGACCACCCGAGCTTCCTAAGAACCAACCTGAAGGACTACACACCCAGTACGAGTGAGAAGGTTAGGAACTTCGGAATGGTACAAACCCTCGTTAGACCACTACTACTTTCGGATACTCCACAAGTTTCACTCCCGATCGATCCACTACTTAGACTTGATATGCGATTACCCGATGTCACTCTTTGTACCCCACTTATCTTGATAGAAACCATTGAGAACTCTAGCCTCGTAGATACCCCAGTTGGAACCCACTAGCTACACGAGACGGAATCCGCATCCCGTACGTGCGAGGACAAAAACGGACCAGAGTTCACTTGGGAGTGTGAGGACAAACCGAATAGGAAGTACCCTCCTGCCTCTACTCGGTTATTCATACCTACTTCCTTACCTAGATCTGAATTTCGGGACGAAATTCCCTCTAACGGGGGGGATGATGTGACAACCTAAAGTAATTCCGTTACATTACCCCGTTATCGTTAACGGAATTTTCCACTGTATACAAGATCCGTTAATCAGAGGTCACCAATTTAATAAATATTTCAATTATATAGGTCGTTAAGTCGTGATAAAAGGAAATAAAAACACATAACACACATAGTCCATTATTCGGAAAAAGTTAGTTTTTATTATCACGACCACTAAATCGGGTGAGACCAAAAGCCCCATTAAACGACAGTATCGTGTAGAATATCACTGAGCTCCAACTCCCACCCATATATAAAGGGGAGTAAACTCCATTTGGAGACTTTTCCACCCTCTCTCTCTATACTCTCTCTCTAGGCTCATTTTCGACTCCAAAACCGCGATCTCCGACTCCTAAACGTAAGACTATCAACCCTAACTTGTTCTATGCGTGCATTATTGTCTTTTTAGCCTAAAAATCACAAGATTGAGACATGAAAAAGGAGTTCACGACTTAAGCTCCTCCTTAGGCCATAAACACCCAAAATGAGGCCAAAATGACCCCAAAATGTCCCTAAAGGCTTTGAAATAAATTAAGGGAATTGCCTAGGAGAGTTTAAACATTAAATCACATGATTTTAGGGGGTAAAAGAGAGTTTACGGCCCAGGCATATGCCAAGGCCATAAACACCTCTTAAACACGTCAAAAAGCCCCCAAAACACTCCCAAACCACCCTTGGACTTAATACATAAATTAGGTGCTTGTTCTTTTGGGTTTAGATCAATTAAACTCAACAAAATGAAGGGGTAAAGGGAGTTTACGGCCCAGATATATGTCAAGGCCGTAAACACCCCTAAACATGCTAAAATGATAGTTTTAATCCCCCCAAATGGCCTCACACTTCATTATAAATTGCTAGCAAGGTATTAGGGGCTTGAAACTTCAATAAACTCAAGGAATGAGAGTTTACAACCGTAAACTCCCTTAGGACTTGTCCCTGGACCGTAAACTACATTAAGATGCCCTTAAAGACCTTAAACCCACTCATGCCTTGTGGAATTGTACCTAGGAAAACCCCACTATCAAGATTGAAGCCTTAAAACACACTAGATCCCCTCACCATGAGTTTATGGCCGTAAACTCATGGTGAGTAGTCCCTGGTCCGTAAACATGGTGTTGAGAGTTTACTCTCGGAGAGTAAACTCCATTCCTAAGCCATACACACCCTTAAATGTTACCCGGGACACCCCAAACACTTAACCAAAGTGTTTTCCGCTCCTTTGAGTGCGTATACTTGTTTAATTAGTATTAAATATACTAATTGTATGTGAACATATGTTATCCTATGTTAAATAGGTCTCTAAGTGTGTCCAAGTCCTTACGTGACACCGAACACCCAACCGGCACCTCCGTCGGACCTACTTACACCAGGTGATACCCCTAAATGAACCTTTTAAATGTTTTATAAGGGGGGGGGGGGGGGAATACAAGTTAAACATGCCAGTTATCAAATCAATCACATGTGATTGATAACCCGCATGCACGAGATTTTACCACACTGTACACTGTTTTACCGAGTAGGATACTATAATGGTTTTCAGAAAGGATTTTCAATTGTTTCAAAACTCTTACTTGTACTGTTGTATCTAAAATCATTTCAAACTGGTTTATAAAGATTCCAAAGATTTCTATAGGTTTTCAAACTTAATTTACCAAAGAATACCAAAATATGATTTTCCTAAGTATAAATGTTTTTCCAAGGTTTTCATCGAAGTTCCCTTTTACGACGTATACTTGTACTTGTTTATTACTGCTGTTCCGCTTTACTTATTTAAAACTCCTACTTGATAACACTTTCACTTCTTGATATGCTTATACCTGTTATTGCCTCTATTTCGCTTATACTTGTAGTCACTTATACTTGATAGACGTTTCTACTTCATCAGTTGTCGATTTCACTTCGTGATACACGTATACTTGGTGCACTTATACTTCACGATTCGATTATTCCACACTATTCGCTCGCACTGTATGATTCAGTTATTCGCTCACACTGTATGATTCAGTTATTCGCTCACACTGTATGATTCCGTTATTCCACACTATTCGCTCACATTATATGTTATACATCCTGATTCGGTTATTCCACACTCAATCGTAGTTAGATGTATGTCTGTACTTTTATAGGTGCATATAAATAATGATTGAAGGAATTAGGAAGGTTTGTCCGCCGTATTTCCTTTTCTTCGTTGAGATGTGGTCTGGTGGGATCGGATGGCTATCCGAAGGTCGTTTGATTCATTAGTTGTATGTCATGTATACGAGCATAGACATATAGGTTTACTCTAGTCAGTTCAGTTAAGAGTCTCTACCTCTAGTTCAACACTTACATTAGAAACACACTACCCACTATTTGGAAGTCTCTACCCACTATTTGGGATGCATCTTCAGGACTCGGCCTTCTCCGTCGTCTAGTTGGTAACCAGAGTCTCTGTAAGGAGAGCGGACATTGTGTGTATAGATCTATATGGGATTGACACCCCCGCACCCTGACTGCTAGCTACAGTCCATGGCCCACCAAGCCAAGGGGTTACAAATGTCATAATTTAAAGATGCTTGTAGGGCGTTAGGTACTCTAGTGTCGGTTAGTATGGTTACGAGTATCCCAGGTTGCCTAATAATTCATGCCCTTAAGGTAACGGTATTTCACCGGAAATTTACACTGTAAGCTGGTAATTCATTCTTAGAGTCACACTATTTTGGCCGTGCAAGACGTATCTTTCATTTGATACTGTTTGCGGTCTGTATTCTCTGTTTTAACCTTGGAAGATGTATCTTTCATTGGTACTGTCTGCGATCTGTATTCTCTGTTTTGACCTTGCAATATGTATCTTTCATTTGATATTGTCTGCGGTCTGTATTCACTGTGTTAGACTTTACCAGCTGTACCTTTCATTTGATACCTTCTGGGGTCTATGTCTCCATTTGTTAGACTGAACCAGGCATGTCGTTCGTTCGATACTCTCCTGGAGTCTAGATTCTTTTGCCTTAGTCAGCAGTCCTCACTACTGAGGCATATATTATTTCCCTGACTTCTCTTGCTTTCTTTAATAATCAAATTCAGTATTTTGATAATGATAGCGATTAAGGGAAAACTACTTTTTACCACATAACTCTGTCCAGTCTCGGTAGAAGGCTGCTTTTATTAAAGAAAATATAGGATTTTCTGGAAAGAACTCTAATACACTGTAAACTCTTTAACTACTACATTATAAAGTTATTTGATTAAAATGACACTAAATACTTATGAACTCACCAGCATTTGTAAAAATGCTGATACTCGCTTTTCAAATAACTTGTATTCTCAGGTCAGCATTAGATAGGTACATCCCCGGAGCTGTTGATGAAGATAGCTTAGTACCATGTTGTTCTTATTACATTTACTTGTATTAGTTCGATATATTGTAATGTGAACCATGTAAAACTATTACTATTAATGCAATGTTGTGTTTTACTTTGATTACTATAATGCGTGTGTTGTGATACTTGACATGACGTCATCCACCCTAGAACGTTTCCGCCATTTCAGTTTTGGGGTGTGACAGATTTCATATCCCCGAAGACCCGTACTACCCCAACCACGGCAATGCAAGATGGCTTAAGGCTTTTCTAATGGTTCTGACACAAAGCCAAAGTCAACAACCTGCCTCCAGCTGATCAAAACCCAAACCCTCGTCCAACATTCCAAGGACCCACACCTCTGTGGGCCACGAACTTGAATAGATGGAGTCAGGAACTAGGTCAACCCACTACCTACAATGGATACAGAAGTTTCTACAACCTCACAGAGGTTGGTTCTGCTGACAGAGTCCTACAAATCATAGTTCATAGGATTGCCCGAAACACAGAGCAGGGTCGAGCAGCTATTGACCGAGTCATGGAGATTGACGCCAACTTTGGCGTTAGCACTGTCCGCATTCGCCAACTAGAGTCTGCTCATGAAAGGACTCTGGTCCACAATGCAGCTCTTCAGAGGGAACTCACTGAAACCCGAGCTGAAGTCAGAGAACTTCGAGCTCAGCAAGCAAGAGCTGATAGGCGCATGAGGGAAATAGAACATCTCCTGTTGGGATCAAGAAATCACTCTAGTAGTTCTCGTCGCCGATAGATTCTCATCAACTCTTCTTTTGGATATAAACTAGTTAGTGTAAAAATTTTAGTCTATTTTCCTACCTTAGTAAATCTTGGACCCGTTAGGTCTTGATTACATTAAGGTCATTTTTCCGAACTCGTGACATCTATAATTCCAGTTTTATTGACAGATATCTAGTCTCATGGAAAATATATCCAAATGCTTTCGTTACAATTAGTCGTGGTATTCAATTGTACTGTTAGACTACAGAGAGTTAGTCCATGAGTCATTCTTATCAATCTTTCAACTAAATTCTTATCACTGTTTTTGTTTTCGTAAACTTATAGAACAAAGATGTCGCCTCGCAGAAACCCAAGGCATAACCCTAATAACGAAACACCACCTCCTCAACCACCTACTCCTCAGTTCGACACGACAGCTCTAAATGGTAATGTAGCTGCAGCTGTGGCTATGGCCATGGCTCAATATCATTCATCAGGTTCCACTAGAGGAGGAACCTCGGTCCTATCTACTCTTGGTCAAATCCCTGTGCGCTTGAAAGAGTGCTCCTACAAGGAATTCACCAACTGCAAGCCATTCTCCTTCAAAGGGACTGGCGGAGTCATTGCCCTTTCACAATGGTTCGAGAAAACCGAATCGGTTTTCGAAATCTGCTCCTATCCCGAGTAGAGCATGGTGAAGTTCGTTGCATGCACCTTTGAAACAAAAGCCCTAACATGGTGGAATAGCCATGTTAAGTCGTTATCTCTTATAGTGGTTAATGCTATGGATTGGGAAACTTTAAAAGACCACATGATTGAGGAATACTGCCCGAGCGGCGAGATCCAGAAACTAGAGGAAGAACTATGGAGCCTAACCATGAAGGGATCCAACGTAGTCGCCTACACTACCAGGTTCTGTGAACTGGTGGCCCTCTGTCCCAACATGGTTCCTACAGAGGGAAAGAAAATTGAGAGGTATATATGGGGCTGATGCAACCATACGAGGGATATGTATTTGCATTACACCCCACTACATTTAATAGTGCCAAACGATTGAAACAGCAGCTCATAGACCATGGGGTTCGTACCCCGGCCGCAACAACTACCTTGGCCATCTCAAAACCCGCAAGAACCGCTGATTCCAAGCGGAAGTTTTGGGATGACAAAAAGAAGGCTAAGGCTGCCAAAAGGCAGCAGGTCGTGGTAGTGCATATTGCGATAGCACCTACCGCTGTTGCTCCGGTAAAGCAGTATGATGAAAGTTTGCCCAAGTGCAACAAATGCAACTTCCACCACATCGGTGCCTACCGGGAGATGGAGTGTCTGAATTGCAATGGGAAGGGGCACACTGCCCATTTATATAAAGCTCCTGCGAAGCCAATCAACCAAGTCCCTAGTGCTGGAGTGGGCCAAACTTGCTACAGATGTGGCGAGGTAGGCCACTTTAAAAGGAACTGCCCGAAGGCAGTGTTTTCCGGTGGAGCGGCAAGAGTTAAGGCCATAGGCCATGAGGAAGCGATTGCCGACCCCACAGTGGTCACTGGTACGTTCCTCCTCGATAACTCTTATGCATGCATTCTATTTGATTGTGGAGTGGAGAGGAGTTTCGTGAACCAAAAATTTGCTCATTTACTTAAGAAAAAATCATGAGCTCTTAATGAACTGTTCATTGTAGAAATGGCTAATGGAAAGACACAGAACACTAGCAGCATATTCATAGGGTGTATCCTAGCATTAGATAGCCATTCATTTTCGATTGATCTCATGCCGGTCTCAATTAAAAGTTTCGACGTCATTATCGGCATGGATTAGTTGAGTCTTCATCGTGTCAACATCATGTGTTACAAAAGGGTTGTCCGCATTAATCTACCAGCTGGCAAAACCCTAGTAGTTTATGGCGACAAACCTGGCACAAACCTTCGTATCATCTCGAGCATTCAAGCTCAGAAATTCTTGCGAAAGGAATGTAAAGCATTCCTTGCTCATGTGGTCGATGTGAGCCAAGAAATGAAGGACATTCAGAATATTCCAGTAGTACGTGACTTTCCTGACATTTTTCTAGAAGAATTCCTAGGATTACCTCCTCAACGTTAAGTCGAGTTCCGAATCGACTTAGTTCCAGGGGATACCCCCCTAAACAAATCGCCTTATCGTCTAGCACCTGCAGAGATGCAAGAACTATCCTATCAACTTAACGAACTGCTCATCAAGGGCTTTACAAGACCAATCTTCTCAACCTGGGGAGCTCCAGTCTTGTTCGTTAAGAAGAAGGACGGATCGTTTTGTATGTGTATCGACTACAGGGAGCTCAACAAACTGACCGTCAAAAATCGTTATCCTTTGCCTAGGATCGGCGATTTCTTTGACCAACTTCATGGTGCGAACTTCTTTTCAAAAATCGACTTAAGATCCGGATATCATCCACTACGAGTGCTAAGGGAGGATGTTCCAAAGACGGCCTTCCGAACTTGTTATGGGCACTACGAATTCGTAGTGATGCTGTTCGGATTGACAAACGCACCCGTTGTATTCATGGACTTAATGAATAGGGTGTGTCATCCTTACTTGGATCAGTTCGTCATCGTCTTTATTGATGACATACTTATCTACTGTCGTAGTAAGGAGGAGCATAGTCAACATCTGCGATAAGTCCTCGAAACATTACGTTTGGAGAAGCTCTACCCGAAGTTCTCGAAATGCGAATTTTGGATTCGAGTCGAATTCTTAGGGCACGTGGTTAGCGAAAAGGGAATACACGTGGACCCTTCCAAAATCAAAGCCATTGAGAACTGGTCAGCACTGAAGATGCCTATAGAAATTCGTCAATTTCTAGGCCTCGCTGGCTATTATCGCAGGTTCATTCAGAAATTCTCCAGTATTGAGAAACCTCTTACCACAGTGACCCAGAAGGGCGTGGCCTTTGACTGTGAAGAGAAGCGGGAAAGGGTGTTTCAAACACTCAAACGAGCCTTGTGCGCCACACCAATACTATCCCTCCCCGGAGGAATAGAAGACTTCGTTGTCTATTATGATGCGTCGAATCAAGGGATCAGATGTGTTCTGATGCAGCGAGGTAAGGTCATCGCCTATGCCTCGAGACAGCTAAAGACACATGAGGTCAACTATATGACCCACGATCTTGAATTAGGAGCAGTTGTGTTTTCTCTGAAGATCTGGAGACATTACTTGTATGGTACAAAAAGCACTATCTTTACAGACCACAAAAGCTTACAACACATATTCAACCAGAAGGAGCTTAACATGAGACAACGATGGTGGGTCGAGCTACCCAGTGATTATGAATGCGAAATTTGTTATCATTCGGGTAAAGCCAACGTAGTAGCTGATGCCCTAAGTCGGAAGGAATATTCTGGTCGTAGTGTCAAATCATTTACTATGACTATCCATTCGCACTTCACAAAAATTAAGGCGGCTCAGCTCAACTCTTTGAAGCCTGAAAACGTGCCGGGTGAATCCCTGAGAGGGATGGATAAGAACTTGGAGATTAAGGGTGGAGGAGCTTATTATTTCATGGACCGGATCTGGACCCCGAAACTCGGTGGTTTTAGAGACTTGGTCATGAGCGAGTGTAACATCCCCCCTCTGGCATGTATCACAATATTGTCCGCTTTGGGCCACTCGACATGAGGACTTCCACTACTCCCGCCTGAGCACACTTAATTGTAGAGTTCTTATGGGATCTGCTGCCCTCACGACTTTAAAACTCGTTGTGATAGGGAAGGTATCCACACCCCTTATAAGGAATGCTTAGTTCTCCTTCCCAGCCGATGTGGGCTCAGATCTAACCCACTTTTTAAAGTAATAGCTTAGTTGCTTCAACTCAAATTTCGGGACGAATTCCCTCTAACGGGGGGATGATGTGACAACCCGAAAAATTTCTAGCTTACATTCTTCATTTCTTATCAAAGTTCAACTCGTTTTTGCTATTTTCTAGCACTTTTTGGAGATAAATAGAGTGTTTAAAGCCTAGTATAAGCAGGGTAGGAGTCATGGGATAAGTATTGTGGGTGTATCGCCTTGCATTTGAGCCAATCACACCAACACAAGGTGTGTGCGGCCGCACACAATAATGTGCGGCCACACACCCATCCCAACTGCACACTCTCCCTATAAATAGAACACTTAGCCATTTTGGAACACTTTCTACACTTCTACAAAGCTAGGACCCGACATCCTCTCAAGTATCATCCGAATCTCCTTGAGGATCTTCATAAAAGGTAGCATCTTTAGTCAAGAACTACAAGAACATCAAGAACACTATGTGTATAGCCGCACACACACACTAGCCGCACACACACACACTGGACGCACACGCCTCTTGGCCACACACACACTTATAGTGTGTGTATTGACCATACACTCCCTTGTGTAGCCAAATACCCCTTATATACAATGACATATGGTGGTAACACTTCAATATAAGTGTTTACTAGTCCCTAAGGTGGTCCCAATTCAATAATTAGTTGTTTAAAACACTAATTATATTCATATATGTATCATTATATGTTAAATAGGATCCGCGTGTGTGTTCACGTCTTCCCTTGACACTTTGCATCCTATACAATCCGTTCATCCAAACCACACACTACAAGTGAGTTCATACCCCCTTAAATTAACCTTTTAATGTTTTTAAATGCTTTTATGGGGGGAATACAAGTTGAATACTTATAGTTATTATATCAATCACATGTGATTAATAGCTACCAAACAAGTGGTTTTCTTACTTTTCAAACTGTGTTACCAAACTTCTTTACTTCAAACTATTTTACAAACTCTTTTACATGTCAAATACTTTTACTTAAACTCTTTCATACTTATATATTGTCAAATACATGTCTATGTATGTATAATGATATAAGGAATGTTTAAAAGACTAAGGAAGGCCAGCTTGCTTTAATTCCTTTTCCTTGTTTGGATGTGGCTTTAGGGCATCGGTTATCCGTCCGAAGGTCGTTTAAATATTAGTTGTATATCATGTATACATACATATTCATAAAAGTTCCTTCAATCAGTTTTATACTTTTGGGTATCAAGGGTATACAAACATGATCATACATTACTAGTAAGCTACCATAGGGTAGTTTAGGAAGATACTAAAACTATTACTAAAACAATGAAACATACAATGAGTCAGTTCATTCATGAGTCAATACTTGCTAGATAGAGAGAGAGAGCACACAATACAGCTAGTACACACAGTTCATTACTATACATGCTAGATAAAGAGAGAACACACATTACAGCTAGCACACACAGAACAATACAGTACATACAGGCTAGATAGAGAAAGAACACACAATACAACTAGCACATTCATTACATATACATTCATGCAGTTATGTGAGCCATTAGACGGGGCATGGCACTGCCTGCCATGACCGTTTTTGTATCCAAAATCTCCTTAATTGGGGGAGCGTATGAGTTTGCGTATAGGTCTATACTGGATTGAATATTCTACACCTTGCTGCTCGCTACAGTGGGACTTGCAAGTCCACGGGTGCCAAATGTCATTTCTTACGGCGTCTTACATCGTCGTTTTACTATTGAGTTGGTAGCAGGATACAGGCCAATTAAATGGTACTTTAAATATCAAATGGTTTAAGATAGTTAGTACAACAATAGTTACTTAATATAATACTACAGTACTATAATATTTTTCCATTACATTCACTTTGTGAACATTTACACGATGCACGGTAATGTAAAAGCTATATTTTTGGTTAATGATAGTCGGATTTGGGAAAATACACACTCTTACAAGAGGCACACATATAGATACTAGATGCCTTGGTAGAAGGCTATTTTCAGTAGGAAACATAGGGTATTCTAGGAGTGTTCAAATAAATACAAACTTTATAAAACTTATACTTTACATCTTACAAACATCTTACAAATGCTTTAATACAAACGCAGACACTAATATACTTATGATCTCACCAGCTTTAAAGCTGATACTCGCTTTCAAAATAACTTGTATTCTTAGGTCACCAGTAGACAGGTACAGGTGCCAGGTTTTGAGAAGATGGAGTTCGTTCAAAACTCGTCTTTTATTTTGATATGTATTTTTGGTGTCTATATAACTTGACAGAACACACTTGTATAAAATTATATTATTAATGCAATGGATGATGTTGTTGCTTGTTTACTACTACTCATTGTTATGATATTGTACATGAAGTCCTCTGCCCCCGAATGTTTCCGCCGTTCATGGTTTTGGGGTGTGACAGAATACAAGTTAACATTCCTTAATATCACTCAAACTCATACATCATCTTTTCACAGAAACGTTGAGTCCTATTCACGGATTGTTTTGAATATCGTAAACCAAATATCTTTAAAAAAATGTTTCATATGCAAGTATTTTACCTTTTTACCTTTAAACTGACTACTTGAACATCTCCATACGAATTTTCCACGATTTATTGTGATTTTTACAAAACTGCCTATCATTTCAGAAATGAATCCAGACCAGTCTGTGAATATGAACATTTTACACAACTTAGAAACTTCTGAAAATCATAATAAAATTTGTGAGCAAACTAAAAACATTTCCTAAACTTTGAGAGTTTACGGATTTGGTTTTCGATTTCAAATGATTTTTCTATGATTTTTCTAAAATAGTGCAGAAGGGTTAAAAACTAGTTCGCAGCTTACAGCTTTCATAACACTTTGTAACATGTTCAGCAAAGTGTTCGTCTTTGATGACTTCATATTTTACATACGTTTTCTGTTAAATTACAATTTAATAACAAAAGGTACTATCTATATGGTAAGAATCATGTAACATTACAAACATACAAGATGGAACATAAGGATCATAGTTAGGCATTACTAAAAATACTACGCGTAAACTCGTTAACGTAGATTGTGAGACACGTCTTCACTGTACTCTTAGAGTACGGGTTAAAATTCCTGCAAGTTATAACTAGAGTCTCTTGTAGGGAGAGCATGATAATTGCGTATAGATTTATATTGGGATTGACACCCCACACCTTGCTGCTAGCTACAGCAGGACCTGCAGGTCTACGGGTGATAAATGCATAACAAATTCTAAACGTCGGACAAACGTTGTAGCAAGTCATCTAGTCATAGTATGGTTATTGCGACTCACATAGGGAGTTAACAACACTATATGCTTACGGGAAATTTATCTTAAAAAGGGTTTTATCTATTTTAAAATGCACACTCTGTTAAAATTTCGAAACACACATACACTCGGTCTTGGGATTTAAGACTACATAACATTTATAATGGAAAATAAGGAATTTTTCTTTGGTATGCAATACATTCACAAACAAAGGAATTTTCAAACTCTTCATCCAAAAGCTTATGAACTCACCAACTTAATTTTTGACATTTTTAAAATTACTTGTATTTTCAGGAAATTAGTGGAACAGGAAATCTACAGCTTTTGAGGATGGGACGTTAAATCGTCAAACATTTTCGTTTTTGATCATCATTTTTTAATTGAATTAGATACAATTAAACCCATACTATGATGTAAATTTTCCATTATATGACGGTTGTCTTACTTTGAGCACTATTATACACTCGTTGTGATACTATACATGAAGTCCTCCACCCCCGGATGTTACCGCCATCATTCGTCTGGGGGTGTGACAGATTGGTATTAGAGCATTGTTTATAGTGAACAAATATATCGGACCACATAAGATATACAACTATAAATGCATTGGAACTAAAAGTCTCTGATTTAACATTTACAAATGATTATACCTTTGGAAATAAGAATGTTTCCTCACTAAAGGTATTAGTATAGTCATACTTGTCATGTAGTGTTGTGACTAGGAGAATATGAAAATGAAAGAAGGTGAGTTATACGCTACGAGTGTGCCTTAGGATATGTACTCAAGTCCCAGATGGGCATAGTCTGATCAACTATGTCTGCCTGAGAGGCGGGTCACATATGATGGGGGATATCGGTAGAGGATGACTGATCTGACAACCTAATACCACCAATACAAGAAATAATCATGGAACCGAACTGAACCTAACAAAAAAAGGTCTATAGGGATGATTTATGTTGCTCTAGCGCAATATCATGGAATCATATCATACTTCTTACTCTCCCACAAATTCTGGTACATATATCATGGCATGATTTCACTTACCTGGAGACTCTTACTATCCCAACCAAGGAAATTGAGGGTGGATAGAGGAAAACCCTGAGGAAGAATTTGAAGAAGAACCGAAGGAAGATCTGGAGGAAGATTTGGAGGATGACCCAGAAGGATTGGAAGGGGAGGAAGACATGGACAAGGATTCTGAAGGGAACCTGATGTCTACAATCTGCCTCATATCCCAGTGCCCGAACCACAATTTTAGGACTCGACGCCCCAATGGGCCGAAACATAGGACGCTGGAGCCAAGAACAAGGTCAGCAACCTCCCTTCGGACCAAATGGGGAGTTCCTCAACCTTGAAGGGGGAGGTCCGGCTGATAGGAGTCTCCTTGTCGTAATACGCCGCATTGGACGCCAAGATTCCCAAGTCTGAACCGCATACAATCAACTCCTAACGACTAATGCAATCACCCAAGTCAACACAGCAAGACTTTGACGACTGGATCAGGACCATGATAAGACCTGGAACCACACTGAGACCCTTCGGAGGGAGATGGACGCAGCTCTGGCTAAGATTGGAACACTCCGAGAAATCAGGCTGCCCTTGAGAGGTGTTTGAACGAAGTTGGACGGCATATTGCGGAACCCAAGGTTTGGAAAATCAAACACTCCCCATGAAGAGCGATGCATTCCTTAAATCCCACCATAGGTTAGGTCCATGAGTATGCATTAGCGCTACTCTTTTCTTCATTTAAATATTTGACTCTGTGACTAAGTATTCAGAGGATAGTGGCCCTGCGACTTGGACCGGGGGTGTGACAAGGAGCCTACTACAATCTATAAAAGAACGAACCATAAAAACTAAAAAACATTTGAGGTGTCTCCAAGCCAACCCAATCTGTTTGACCTGTCCTCCAATCGATGGTTCTACAAAACCTCCAAATATTCATTTCACTGGCATTGCTCTATCCCTCCCTTAGAAATCCAGCGAAGGTTACCCGAGTCCCAACCTATACCAACTTGATCTTTGATAGTAACAAATTTATGATTATCAAAGGCAAAAATCCTATAAAAAGAAACTGAAAGGGGAGCCTCATTTAACCATTTGTCATGCCAAAAACTCGTAGAAGCACCATCTCCTACCCTAATTGGGCATAAAGAAAGAAGGTCAATTTTGCGATCTCTAAGATTTGTATTCATGCAAATAAGATTATTCCAATGCCCCGAAATAGAACCACATGGAGATATAGAGGACAGACTACCTTCTGCCCATAAATGGTTTTGATAACCCTCACCGACAACAAATTAGAATGGTAAAAAAATCTCTATGGCCATTTGAACATCATAGCTCCATTAAAAGCAAAAAGGCTTCCAACTCTAAGACCACCAACTATTTTAGAAACCATAATTTTATTCCAATTCACCCACTACATCCTCCTGTCATCTGTATCAGCCTCCAAAAAATTTTGGCCCTCAAAGATTCCCAAACACGAAGAACTGTAACCAGAGTTCAAAACGTAGATAAAAAATAACTACCCAACGACCCTAGCACCGATTTAATTAGAGTAAGCCGAGCACCAAAAGAAAGACATTTGGCCTTCCAAGTCACTAACCTGTTGCAAAATCTTTCAATATCAAGAGAGCAAGAATTCACTTAGTTCATATTTTGACCCATAGGCGCCCCAAGATGAATAAAAGGAAGGTACTCATAAAAGTAACCCATATAATTAATACATCTACTTTTATGTAGGTTGATTTTAAGACCCGAAGCGAGAAAGAAACATGTAAGGATACATAGAATATGAGTAACATCATGCAAACTCCAAGGCGAGAGAATAACAACATCCTCTACATAAAGGAGATGTGATATTTCTATATCACCAATAGAAATACCCCTGAAGACACCAACTATTAGAGCTTTATCAAGTGCCATTCGAAGCCCCTCCCATAACTAAAATAAAATGAAAAGGATATAGAGGATCTTGTTGCATCAATCCTCTTTGAATCTGATATATTGAGTAGGAGAACCATTAACTAGAACCGAGGCTCTAGCAGAACTAAGCATCTCTATGGTCCACCCACACCACTTGGACCCGAATCCCATTATGCTCATGATTTTAAGAATAGGCTTTCTCAAAATCCACTTTGAAAATCAGGAGAGGACTTTTAGAAGCTTTACACCATGCTATGACCTCATTGAGTGAGAAAAGGACCATCTAATATTAGTCTACTCTTTATAAAGGCAGACTACTCGGGACTAACCACAAAACCAATAACCATCCCTAATCTGTTAGCTAAAAGTTTACTAATAATCTTTTATTGGCAACCGATTAAACTAATGAGTCTAAAATCACGAACAAACTTCGGGTCCTTGACTTTAGGGATGACAGTAAAGAAAGAAGTGTTGCAACCCTTAGGAATATTCGAATGAGTATGAAAATGCATAACAAAAGCCACCATATCTTCTTCCAAAAGATCCCAATATCTCTTTATGAACCCCAAAGTCAAAACCGTTCATACCCGAAGCATTGGAAGACCCACCATCCCAAACCCCTCTTTTGATTACATCCCGAGTAAAAGGATCCTGAATAAATGCATTTGAGATTCCGAAAGAGAAGAAAAGGACGAACCATTAGTGTTACGTCTAATCCCTTTCTAACGTGAGAACAAAGACTGGCATAAAGGTTGAAATCCATCCTTCACCCGCCCTGGTAGTCATCCCAAATACCATCACTATACACCCCCAAATTGTGATTTGACACCTCTTTCGATTAACAACACCATGGAAAAAACTTGAATTCTCATCCCCTTCTATACGCCAATGAATCTTCACCTTATGAGCTAGATGAATGTAAGAAACATGATCTAACTCGTTTAAATCCTTCTAAATTTAAACCCGTTGTTCAAGCAAATAAGTTGGACCATCGTTAATCATTAACCGAGCATCAATAGATTCAACGGTCTCATGCATTTTTATTCCTTTTTTACCCCATTCGATCTTGAGAAGAGGCATTCCACACTTTAATGTTATATTTAAGATTCTGTAACTTTTTCTTAAATATAACCCAAGGATTATTTGCATCACAACCAAGCCTAAGAATGTCTCACCATACCATCAAAACCATCCATATCAGCCAAAATGGAACAACATAAAAGTATATGAAAAAGAAATTTTGATATCTTATAAAAATAAAGTTCTAAAATCAATATAATAATATTTTTTGTTAATAAAATAATCAAACTAATTTTTATTTATTATTTTTTCATATTGATTTCAAGAAATGAAATACTTATATATACTAATTAATTTTATGTTTATTAATTGTTTTTATAATTAATTTTATTGATGTGTTAAATTATAGTATCGTATTTTATCAAAAAAAAAAAAATGATGGATGTGAAGTGTAACCATTTTTTCTGTTTTGAAATGAGAGGATAATAAAATGGCATTAGGGTAGTAAAAAAAAATTGAAACATTTTATTCGGTTTAAACCATATCTTTTCATTTCGAATGTATGACCATTGTGTAAAAATTAGACCACATGGTATCCATGAGAAACATCATTCACTTTTTGGAGGTCATGTCAGTTTTCACTCACCAAAAAAATATGAAATTGTTACCTTTTACTATATTTCACTTTTATTTTTATTTTAAAGAAAAATAATTGATTTTTAAGATTAATAATTAAATAAAATGATTCATAAACACAAAACTAATTAAAATAAAATTACTTCATTACTTAAAATAAAAATGACATAAAAACAAACTAAGAATAAAATACCCTAGTAAACAACCATGATTTAAGAAAACATAACCTAGATTAAAAAATAAACGAAACAATCTACGAGATATATTTTTCATGATCTTTTTCTTCTTCAAAACTAGCGGGAGGGTCGTACCCGAAAGATGATCGGTGTTCTCCATCAAAAACTTCATATCCTCTATTTCATGTCTTTCCGCTGTTCTTTTTGCTTCTTTTTCTTTGTCGAATGTCAAACGTTTAATGAAGTTCATATTGTATTGATCAAATTTCGCCTTCATTTTCTGCATTTCATCCGCGTCCATGCAGAAATCTGATGCAACGAAAGAAGTCCCCTTCCGTTTTGCTTTCTCCCTATCCATCGGTCGGACAATTTCAACTACCTCCGGTTCGTCATAGTCATTTAAATCTAGTCTGACACGAACACCAAAAGAAGTTTTGTATCCTATGGAGCCCGTTTTTGTTCTTTTTGATTGGCCTTCTTCTTCTAGTATAAAATCTAGTTCGTATTTTTTCCACCTTGGGCGAAGAATTAACAATTTCCAACAATCGTGCAAGTTGAATGCTTTCCCGTTTCCTCGCGAAAAAAATGCAACACCATTTGCATAATTTCTTCATCTCCTTGATTGCTACTCATTTTGGGTTTTAGGTTGATGTACAAACCGTTCATTTTTTAGACGACTTTCGTTTTTTCTCAAAACTTTGAATTCAATAGGTATTTGGTACGGTACTATTCACCTTGTTTACCCAAGCCTTGTGAAATCTCTTAAGAACACGAATCCAAAAATGATATGCCGGTTGTGCATTTCACTCGCTAAATCCTCTGAAATGTCAACCCAAGCTTTTGTCAACACTATGTTGTCGGCCTCTGCCTTGTAGCCTCTGCCTTGTAGTCTCTTGCACCGTTTTTCTCTGCGGCGTGGCGGGGGTGTTGTGGGTGTCAGTACAATTTCTTCCTCCGACTCATCGAGGATTTGAAATTGTGGTTGACAATGAAAGGGTGGTGTTTGGTTTTGGATTTGAAATTGATGGAGTGGTTTAGCTTTGAAGTTGATTTGGTGACAGTTGATTAGGAAAAACAAAAGTTGAAAATTATGTCCTATCAAACCAATTATTTTCAAAAATAAATGATAGTTTATTGAAAAAAAATGAACGTTTTGAATAAATTTGTTGCGTGTCAAATTTTGTCATCCTAAGGTAGAAGTCAAGGTCAATTACTTTTTTGTGATAATTTTGGTTATTACACTATTATTATATTTATTTATTATATATTTCATAGTTCTATAATATTAAAATAAAACTTGTGTTGGATTGCACGAATTAACGTTATTCTATTAGTGATCACAGAACCATTTGATAAATAATGTATAAGCCCATGTTTTTTAGTTTAAAACTATAAATTAAGAATGACGTTTTTTACAAAGATATTTTTACTTAAAATTATAATAGTTATTAATAATAGACCACGAGTAAACTTTTCAAAAATATTGTTATAATAAAGATTTAATCAAATTTCCCTTTGCTGATTTCTCCCTTGAAATATCATTTTCTAAAAAAAATAAAACTAAACAATTGACACTCGTAAGGATAAGGTTGGAGGTTGGAGGATATACCGCATGGTGCTGTGGGGATTAGTTGGACATTTCACCATATCTTGAACACGACACCATTGGGTGCGGTGAAAGTAATATGAGTCCCTCTGCATGCCTACTCGTAGTATTTAGGCTGTAAACGAAGTAGACGTTCTTCGAACTAATTGTGAGGCGGGAAGTTCCTTTATGTTCGTTTATTTATTAAAAGAACAAACATGAACACAAAATTTTGTTCATTTAGTTAAACGAACAAATATGAACAATGTTATCGTTCGTTCGATTATGTTCGTGAATGTTCGTTTACGTTCATTTATCTTCGTTTATATAAATTCGTTTTATGTTCATATATGCTTAATTGTGCTTAATTACATTATTATATAATATGTTCATATAGTTTCAATTATGTTTATTTATCTTGGTTCATTTATCTTCGTTTAGCATGTTTACGAACATAAACCAATGAAAATAAATAATGTAATTTGTTAAACGAACAAACATGAACAAAAAAACTCATTTATTTATTTGTTCGTGTTCCTTTATTTGCCCGGCTAACTTAAACGAACCAACATGAACAAGCCGTGGTTCGTATTCATTCGGTTTATTTACAGCCCAAGTTGTACTCTTTATTCTTTTTTCTCTTCTACGATACAGAAACCTATATATATATATATATATATATATATATATATATATATATATATATATATATATATATATATATATATATATATATATATAGGAAAATGAATATACCCTAAAGTAGGGGGTGGAAATCGGTTCGGTTTTTCAGTTTCCTCAAATCGGTTTTCTCGGTTTGAAATATTTTTAGTCCAATTCGAAAGCTGAACCAAATCGAATTCAAATTGTCGAGACCAAACCGAAAACCGAATTCTAATTCGGTTTGGATCGGTTCCAAGGAAACCAAATATTAACCTAAAAAAAATTCATAACATAAATTAAAATGTTTTTAACATAGAAAACTAAAGTTGAAAACAAAAAGATCTAAAGTTTCAAACAAAATGTTCCAAACAGTAAACGAGTTAAAATGATTTTTACTTTATAATTGATGCATTTATTTAATATAAAATATAAAATATATTTTTAATCAATTGACTTATGAAATTCCGTTTTTCGGTTCGGTTTGGTTTAAACTTCATGAGTCCAAAACTCGAACCAAAAAACCAAATTTACAGTTCGGTTTGATCTCAAAACAAACCAAAAACCGAATTTGAATGTGGTTCAGTCTGAAATCAATTTTAGTTTGATTTGGTTTTCGGGTTTTTTTGTTCCAAACCAAATAATTCTCACCCCTACCCTTATGGTATATAAGCTTAGCTAGCCAAATTCACCATCCCACGTCGTTTTGTAACATATAATACATTCTAATTGTCCAATGTTCTTATAATTTAACTTATAACCTGATTTACATTCATGATTTTTATAAATTATACATTTATCTTCCTCTTAAGTAATTTTCATTTTCAAATATAATATATATAGCCTAGTAGGTGGTCGGCAAAAATATATGATATATAAGAGGAAAATAATAGTGAAATTTCGAAAATCTTGAAAGTAAATCAACTTATGGGTTCAAGTTTAAGAACTTGATAATATATATATATATATATATATATATATATATATATATATATATATATATATATATATATATATATATATATATATATATATATATATATATATGACGTATTACGGTGTGTTTGGGTACCTAAGCTTATATACCCTTAAGGGTATATTCACTTTCCTTTCTTTGGGAAAAGTGAATATACGCTTAAAGTATATAAGCTTAGCTACTCAAATTCATAATACCACGTCATTTTGTAACATATAATACATTCTAATTGTCCAATGTTCGTATAATTTAAATACTAACTTGATTTAAGTTCACGGTTTTTATAAATTACACATTTATCTTCCTCTTACATAATTCTCATATTCAACTATAATAATATATATAGCCTAGGCAAAAAGATATACCCTTAAGGAGTTGAAGTTTAAGAACATTATAATAAATATATATCAAACAAAACGACGTATTACGGTGTGTTCGACTACCTAAACTTATATACCCTTAAAGGTATATTCACTTTACCTATATATATATATATATATATATATATATATATATATATATATATATATATATATATATATATATATATATATATATATATATAGGTTCAGGTTCATTTGAGACCATTCTAATTTTGTGAGACCGTGAGACTAAATCTAAAAATAATTTTAAAATGCAAAATAAATGGAAAATCCAAAAACTTCTTTTTTTAAATATTATTTTCGGAACTTGAATTAACTATAAAAAATAAAAAATAAAAAATAAAAAATAAAAAATAAAAAAATAAAAATTAAATAAAAAAATCCCCTTTTTTTTGAAAAATACGTGAAATATTCTAATAGAATATTGCACTGACATATTCTAAAAAATAATTTTAAAATGCAAAATAAATGGAAAACTCTAAAAATTCTTTTTTTTTTTAAATATTATTTTTGGAACTTGAATTAACTTTAAAAAAATAAAAAAAAAATCCCATTTTTCGAAAGATACGTGAAATATTCTAATACAATATTACACTGTATATATTCTAAAAAATAATTTTAAAATGCAAAATAAATGGAAAAATCTAAAAATTCTTATTTTAAATATTATTTTCGTAATTTGAATTAACTAAAAACAAATATAATATAATAAAAAAAATCCTATTTTTTTTAAAAAAATACGTGAAATATTCTAATTGAATATTATACTGTACATATTCTAAAAAATAATTTTAAAATGCAAAATAAATGGAAAAATCCAAAATTTCTTTTTTTAAATATTATATTCGGAATCTGAATTAACTAAAAAAAATTTTAAAAAATAAAAAAAATGCGTCTCATGGTCTCACAAAATATAGGTAGTTTCAAATGAAGTTAAACCTATATATATATATATATATATATATATATATATATATATATATATATATATATATATATATATATATATATATATATATATATTATACCAAAATATTTTGAAATATTTAGCTTTCATATATGACGTCGACTCTCAAAATATATATATATATATATATATATATATATATATATATATATATATATATATATATATATATATATATATATATATATATATATATATATATATATATATAGCTTTCATATATAACTAACTAAGTTAGTTAGTTAGGTTTATATGAAACCGTCATATTTTTTGAGACATGGGGACCAAATCCTAACCATTCATTTTGGATATAAAAAGAAATATTTTTTTTTAAATGAAAAGTAAGTTAAAATTTTCTTTTTTTTTTTTAAAATATTATTTTCTTCATTTTTTTATTACAAAAAAAAAAATACATTTGTAAAAAATAATAAGTGAAATATTCTAATAGGATATTATACTATAAATATTCAAATTAAAATTTTATAATTTTAGAATATTCTACTATAATATTAAACTATAAATATTCAAAAAAATCTAACAGAATATTACAATATTCTAAAAAATTTAAAAATTAAAGTAGAATATTTGAATATTTTAACATATCCACTAATTTTAGTAGAATATTAGAATATTCTAACATTCTAAAAATTCGATTTGATTATCTATAGTATAATATTTTATTAGAACATTTCACTCATATTTTGAAAAATAATTGTGATTTTTTTTAATAAATTAAATAATGAAAATAATATTTAAAAGAAATTTAGATTTTTCCTATTATTTTGCATTTTATAATTTTTATTTTTATATTTTTGATCTCAAAGATAAGTGGCTAGGATCACGTCCCCATATCTCAGAAAATTAGCATAATCTCAAATGAACCTATATATATATATATATATATATATATATATATATATATATATATATATATATATATATATATATATATATATTTGATACTTTCTACAAAATCGTGTTATGATTATTTGGCATCTTGATCACAACATCGATGAAAAAGTAATTTTTGTTTTCCGGAACTGCATGAAATTTTATTAAAAATTATTAAGAGGCTAGAAAAAACTCATTAGAAGAAAATAGAAGCTAAATTAGGATTATAAAGCCAATCAATCCAAACAATCTTTGCTTTCTTATACCTATTGGAAATAAAAAAAAACTCCATTTCAAAAAATATCATCGAAAATAAGAGATTTCTTTGGTAATGTTGTTCCAAAGACAATGGAGTATTGAAATTTCCAAAGACACCAACAGGATGTTTACACCACTACATCGAAAGCCTTATGTTGACCGTCTCTCAAATGAACAAAATGAGAGAAAGAGATGAGATCTGAAACAGAAAGATGCTCACATAATTAAAAATCCCACCAAATAGCAATCTAACTCCAAATATCTTTCAACTACCTACTTCCTGCAAAAAGATGATCAACAATGTCAATAGCCAAGTGGCACACCGGATACATAATTGAATGCACCTCAATCCCATGATACAATAATCTTTCCATAATCTAATCCTCCAAGTAAGAATATTGAGCTATATAGGAACTCAGTTATTCCACCTGGTCTCCGCATCACTAACGAGGAGCATACTAGAATCTACAATAGAAGGAGCCACTAAAACTGAAAAAGCATTTGAGGTCTCTCCAAGCCAACCCAATCTTTCCGACCTATCCTCCAACCGATGGTTCTGCAAAACCTCAAAAAATTCATTCCACTAGCGTTGCTCTATCCCTCC
Source organism: Lactuca saligna (assembly GCF_052625555.1). Classification (NCBI taxonomy): domain Eukaryota; kingdom Viridiplantae; phylum Streptophyta; class Magnoliopsida; order Asterales; family Asteraceae; genus Lactuca; species Lactuca saligna. The sequence continues at coordinate 46,389,930 of NC_136418.1, read as the reverse complement.
ACTAGGAATCTACCGAAGGTTACACGGGTCCCAACCTATAACTCTTCAATATCTAACAGTAGCAAATTTATGATTATCTAAGGCATAAATCCTATGAAAAGAATGTAACACCGTAAAAATTTGAACAATTTTTCACTTTTGGAACCCATAATATACTGTTTGTAATCATAAAAAAAAACATTGTATCAACATTTTATTAGTACAAAACCCAAGATCAAAATATATATAAACTCCGGTGTGCGTGTGTACGACTCATGCTGGCGCCTTCCCGCGATCATCACTGGTACCTGAAACACATAACACATAACACTGTAAGCATAAATGCTTAGTGAGATCCCCAAAATACCACTCTAACACATAATAGCCACTCGAGGCTGTAACTCTGTTGACCCTCAGGTCTAGGTGTCTTAGTGGGGCCCTCCAGCCCCAACTCTCTCTGGGCCCTCTGGCCCTAACTATGTGGACCCGAAAGTCCTAACTCTGTGGACCCGAAGGTCCTAACTCTGCAACTCTGAATCATGCATAACACAAATCACAATAAGTCATAGCACATAAATAACATGTAATTACACTGGCATATAACTCTAAAATACTGTATCACATAACTTTGTTACCACACTAGGTAAAGTATAGTGAGAAAACTCACCTCGGGTATCACGGTAATCTCTGACTCGGTAACGTTGGTCTAACCTCCGCCTAATCAAAATAAATACCCTAATTATTATAACTCTCAAAGGCTAGACTATCTTAGAAGGGTAAAAGACTGTTTTACCCCTCTTATATCTCAAAGGCCCCACAATAGACCATACCCTAAAAGTCAACTCAAAAGTCAACTTTCCGGGCTACGCTGCGCGTACCAGATATGTACGTAGGGTGTACCCGGTTGCCTTTCAGGATCGGGGGATGCTACCCAGTACGCGGCGCGTACTGGTTTTACGCCCGGTGTACTCCCAACTTCAGTCCTTCAGGTCTTGGGGGTCTTAAACAGTTAAGACCCGCATCCAACTTTTAGATCTGACCATTTCTAAGCCTCTTAAACCATAAAGTCGATGACTTTAAGCCTTTGCATGGCTGAATAAGTCACTAGTACCCAAAACATTTCATTCTCTAACCCTAGAAAGCATAGAACTCAAGCATGACCTCCTATCATCGACCAAGATGGGAACTTTATGGATCTAGACCTCAAATACTACTGAAAAGGGACATATCTCGGACCATGGAGCACCTTACACTCATAAAGTCTCCACCTTTAGGGTTTTTAACCCTAGAAATGGCACATGCAACAACAAACCAAAATGAAGAGGAAAGTTTTGAACTTTAAACCTCTAAATGCAGCTCCTTTCTCTGTAGATCTCAGATCCAAACTTGCACTTCAATCTTTTTGTCTCCACAAGCTCCTTTCTTCCTTCTTCACTAACACACCAAGGCACTATTAGCTCCAAGAACACACACACTCACTAAGGACGATGGAAAGCTCTCTCTTAGGGTTTTACTCACTGATATGGAGGCTGAGAAATGAGCCTTAGCATCCTTTAAATAGTGCACAACACAGAATTAGGGTTTTGCACCTGGGTTTGGTACGCCCGGCGTAAGTCTTGGTACGCCTAGTGTACCTTGTCGATAACGCGTTCTTTTTAAGCGCTTGAGTACGCGCAGCGTACCCTTATGGTACGCCCAACGTACTCACTTGCTGAACAAAAGTTCACTCAAGGGCTAAACATGGCCAAACACAAAGAACAAGGATGAAAAAAGAATACCTGAATCTTATGGTGTTACAATTCTCCCCCACTCGAACCAGACTTCGCCTCCGAAGTCTCATTCCTCGAACAACTCTGGATGTTGCTCCCGCATCTCCGACTCTGACTCCCAAGTCATCTCAGACCCCTTCCAATGCTGCCACTAAACCAAAACCAGAGGCACTTCCTTGTTCCTCAAAACCTTGATCTTTCGATCCCTGATCGCCACCGGTCTCTCAGCATAATTCAGGCTTGTATCCACCTGAACATCCTCCAATGGCACCACTGCCGACTCATCTGCTATACACTTTCGCAACTGCGACACGTGGAAGGTATCATGAATCTGACCCAACTCTGCAGGTAGCTCCAAGCGATACACTACTCTGCCCACCCTCACGATTAATCTAAATGAACCAATATACCGGGGTCCCAGCTTTCCCCTCTTTCTTAATCGGATCACTCCTTTCCAAGGAGATACCTTCAGAAGCACCAAATCACTGACCTGAAATTCGAGCTCGGATCGTCGCCTATCAGCATAACTCTTTTGGCGACTCTAAGCGGTCAACAACCTCTGCCTGACCTGTTGGATCTGCTCTAAAGTCTGAAGCACTATCTCCGTACTAACCATCACACGCTGCCCCACTTCTCCCCAACAAATGGGGGTCTGACACCTCCTCCCATACAGCAGCTCAAAGGGTGGCATACCAATGCTCGAATGATAGCTGTTGTTGTAAGAAAACTCTGCCAAGGGTAAGTACATGTCCCAACTCCCGCCGAAGTCCAACACACATGCCCGGAGCATATCCTCGAGTGTCCGAATCGTCCGCTCACTCTGCCCGTCAGTCTGGGGTGGTACGCGGTACTGAAATGCAGTCTAGTACCCAATTCCTCATGGAATTTCTTCCAGAATCTAGAGGTGAAACGCACATCTCGATCTGAGACAATCGACATCAGTACTCCATGTCGTGCAACGACTTCCCTCACATACAACTCTGCCAACCTTTCTACGAAAGAGCTCTCGCTAATAGCGAGGAAATGAGCGCTCTTCGTCAACCGATATACAATCAACCAAATTGCATCGACGCCCCTCGCAGTCCTCGGTAATTTGGTGATAAAGTCCATGGAAATCGGTTCCCACTTCCATTTTGGAATCTCTAACGGCTGCAACTTGCCGTGCAGTCTCTGATGCTCGGCCTTAACCCTACGATATGTTAGGCACCTCTCCACGAACCATGCAATGTCCCTCTTCATACAGCGCCACCAATACTCACTTTTCAGGTCCAAATACATCTTAGTGGCTCCGGGATGGATCGAGAACTTCGATCGATGAGCCTCTTCCATCAAAATGGTACGCATTCCGCCCACACGCGGCACCCAAATCCGACCCTAAAACGTCATAAGCCCCCGACCATCAGTAACGAACTCCGATACTTTCCCGATAACCCGCTCTCTCTTCTGGTTTTCTGGTCTAATGGCCCCGGTCTGAGCTCCTCGAATGGTATCCAACACCAGATTCATCACCGTCAACCTCATACAAATGTCACGCATCGGAACACTCTCTGCCCTACGACTCAAGTTATCGGCCACCACGTTGGCTTTTCCCGGGTGGTACAGGATCTCACAATCATAATCCTTTACCACATCCAGCCATCTCCTCTGTCGCATATTCAGGTTGGGCTGATCCATCAAGTACTTCAAGCTCTTGTAATCCGTGTATATGGTACACAAGATTCCATATAAATAGTGACGCCAGATCTTGAGGGCGAACACTACTGCCCCCATCTCTAAATCATGGGTAGGATACCTCACCTCATGAGGCTTCAGCTGCCTCGATGCATAAGCTATGTCACACCCCGAAAACCAGAGGCGGAAACATTTCTGGGGCGGAGTCCACATTCAGTATCAAATCCAATACACATAGTAAAACAGTAAACACAAAACATTAAATTACATAATATTGTTTACATCAGTTTGAAAGGAAATTTTATACAAGTGTTTTATACATATATCATATGAACAAAAGCAAAGACGAGTCTTCGGAACGCTTCGTCTTCTCCAAAAGGTGGCAGTGTACCTGTCTAACGCTGACCTGAGAATACAAGCAGTTTGAAAATAAGCATAAAGCTGGTGAGTTCATAAGTGGTTTAGTTTTGAAAAGAACGAGTTTCCTTTGCTTTCTGAAAAAGTTGTTGTTCAAGAAAATCCCATATTTTCTTATGAAAATAGTTTGGTTATCTTTTGTTACAAATTTGAAAACGGTTTGTTATGTTGATCCAGGAAAATCCCATATTTTCCTAATAGTTTAGTTATTCGTTGGTTACTTTATTCATATGTGAATTGTTATGCTATCCCAGGAAAATCCCATATTTTCCTATGTATTAAGTTGTCTATTCGTTTCTAAATTCATTACTAGTTGTTATGTTATCTCAGGAAAATCCCATGTTTTCCTATATATTGAGGTTGGTTCTTAGGTTTGATTTCGAAGTACTAGTAATTACCAAACTTGTAGTCTTAGTTATGTATTCTAAACTCTTAGTTGTCCTACGTTCGAAGGTCTATCATCCACTAACTTATTTGTATTTTCGAATATTTGGATTCACCAGAATCGTACATTACAATATTTTCGATTATTCTGGTGATTTCCAAAAGAGTACATTAGTTGTATTTTCGTATCTCTGGCGACATTCTAAGGTTGATGTATTCGAAACTCAGTAGAGGTCCAGAGGCGTACTCTCATATCAAATTCGAAACTATGGTTACACTCAAGGAGTACACTAATTGTATATACGAAGTCTTGGCGTCATCCAAACACATTATTTTGCATTCGTAGTCCTATTTCTATTCGTATTCGTATTCGTACTAACCTAATAGTTATATTCATATTCGTATTCGTACTATCCTATTGGTTATATTCGTATTCGTTTTCGTATTCGTATTGTCCTATTGGTTATATTCGTATTCGTATTCGTACTATCCTATTAGTTATATTCGTATTCGTATTCGTATTTGTACGATCCTATTGGTTATATTCGTATTCGTATTCGTACTGTCCTATTGGTTATATTCGTATTCGTATTCGTATTCGTACTATCTTTAGTTTAGGTTTAGTATGATTTCTTTTACAAAAAGTAATATAGTTTATAAGACTTTAAAAGAAATCTGTATTTAACCTGCAATTCGAAACATCAGTTATCACAATCTTTGAGAATCAAGACATTCAAAAAATAAAACCATTAAGTTGAAAATCAGTTTAAGTACAAGATACACTTGTACTTTTGCTTGTATTCCCCCCCCCCCCCTGAAAACAGTGAAAAATGGTAGGGGTATGAACTCACCAGACGAGAAAATGTGACGTTCCGGATGCTAAGTGTCGAATCGAGGCTTGATAACATGCGAGATTCCTATGTAATATGAAATGGTATACAAATATATCTAATTAGATTCATAAACTCTAATTAGATATGATATTACACTCCAATGAACAAAAACACCTCAAAACGAGTGTTTGGAGTAATTCGGGTGACATCTACGGACGTGTATTGATGCGTGGGACTTGGAATTTGAGTTTACTCTTCAAGAGTAAACTCCCTAATGAGTTTTCGGCCTTATACACTACTCACACATGAGTTCACGGCCGTGAACTCATGTTGGCAAGGTTTATGGTGCTTAAAGGGTCAATATCACGTGGGAAGTGTTGGAACAATTTTACCTAAGGCATGGGAGTAAATTAAATCACCAAATGACATTATTTAAGGGAGTTTATGGCCCTAGCATGGAGCTTACATCCGTAAACCCCTACACTCTCCTTGAATGAGTGATTTAATGTCCCAAGATTAATCATATGTGATTCCAATAATTTTTACAACACTTGGGGTGAATTTAGGGCATCAAATGACATGCAATTAGGAGTTTACAGCCCTGCAGCACATGCTATGGCCATAAATTCTCAAATGAAGAGTTTTGTTATGTTTAAGGTCCCCAAACTATTTTTGGTTGGTTCTATGATTTATTCTAAGGCTTTTGGTGAAGTTATATGGCTTTCTAACATGTTTGAAATGAGTTTACTGCCATGTTTGAGGTGTTTATGGCCCAAGCACATACCTTGGCTATAAACTCATGTAAATCCCTCAAAATCCATGTTTAAGGTGTTCTATGTCCATTTCATGAAGTCATATAGCCATATCTAAAGTCTAGTTGGGGTTTGGAAGGAGTTTGTTGCTCAAAAACCCCTTTTAAATGAGTTTACGGCCTAGGATAGTTCTAGGGCCATAAACCCATGATAATGGTCCTAATCCATGGTTTAAACTCGAATTTGAAGGCTAGAGGGGTTGCATAACAAGTTAGGGAAGGTACCTTGGTGATTAGAAGCCTTAAATTTGAGATTTGGACCCTTAAACTTGGATTTAGGAGAGAGGTTAGAGAGAGAGAGAGTAGAGAGGTGAAGCAAAAGATTCAAATGAATGTTTAAGCACATTTAAATAGGTTGCAAAACTTGTACACGGTGGAATTCTACCCGATACCGGCATTAAACGGGGCTTTTGGTCGCACCCGATTAAATTTCCGTAATTCGACGGGATAGAATTTAGAAATTTCAAGTTAATGATTTTGGGCCATTTTCATGAGTTTTAAATGGATTTGAACACTTACGAGATTAAAATAAACTTATAGTTTATATATCTTAGCTCAAAAACGAAAACGGGACGAATCGATAAAGGCGGATTTTTACGCGCGGAACAGATTTCGGCGATGGACAACTTCGGGTTGTTACACGCTATCACATGACCTCTCTGCATAAGTACTGCTCCCAACCCTGATATCGGCGCGTGAAAATATACCACAAAATCCTCCATTCCCTCCGGAAGGGCTAACACCGGGGCTTCGCATAATCTCTGGCGAAGTGTGTCGAAGGAGGCCTGCTACTCTGGGCCCCAAACAAAAACTATACCCTTCCGGGTAAACTTAGTGAGTGGCACGCCGATCTTGGAGAAATCCCTGATGAATCTTCGATAATAGCCTGCCAGTCCTAGAAAACTCCTGATCTCCGTGGGTGACCTCGGCACCTCCTAACTCATCACCGCATCAATTTTGGCCGGGTCGACCAATATTCCTTTCTGATTAACGAGATGTCCTAGGAACTGGACCTCTCGTAACCAGAAATCACACTTGGAGAACTTGGCATAAAGCCTCTCCGATCTCAAAACCCCTAGGATCTCCCTCAGATGCTCCTCATGCTGCTCTCTAGTTCTCGAATACACCAAAATATCATCGATGAATACGATCACAGAGCGATCCAACATCGGTCCGCACACCCTATTCATGAGGTCCATGAACACCGCAGGTGCGTTGGTGAGCCCGAAAGGCATCACCACAAACTCGTAATGCCCGTAACGAGTCCTAAATGTTGTCTTCTGAATATCCTCATCTCGCACCCTTACCTGATGATGTCCAGACCTCAAGTCGCTCTTGGAAAACAAAGATGCTCCCTACAACTGATCAAACAAATCGTCAATCCTCGGCAATGGGTAACGGTTCTTGACCGTCAATGTGTTCAAATCTCGGTCATCAATGCACATTCGGTGTGAACCATCCTTTTTCTTGACAAAAAGGATAGGAGATCCCCACGGTGAACTACTCGGCCGAATAAACCCCTTTCCCAGCAGCTCCTAAAGCTACGAGGATAACTCCTGCATCTCTGGAGGCGCAAGGCGATATGGAGCCTTGGCGATAGGCGCAGCCCCCGGAACCAAATCGATACTGAACTCCACCTGCGTCACAGGAGGTACGCCCGATAACTCCTCCGGAAATACATCCGGGAACTCACGCACTATCGGAACCTCTACCATAGACCTCGGTCTCTCCGTCTCAACTCTCGCATCCATAACATATGTTATGAATCCTTTACATCCCTGCTGAAGACTCTGCCTCGCCCTGGCGGCTGAGCAAAACGCTGAACCGGCATGTGTTCCTTCACCATACACCGCAAGAACTCCCCCACTAGGGTCTCGCATGGTCACCAGCTGTCGCTCGCAGTCGATGATCGCTCCAAATCTGCTAAACCAGTCCATACCCACGATGACACAGACATCCCTCATCGCAATAGGGACCAAATCTATCGGAAACTCAACCCTGAAAATCTCGAGTACGCAACCACGAATCACCTCGGTGGAATACACCACTCTCTCATCCGCTATCGAAACTCTTAGAGGTCAACTCATCGCCTCTCGACTAATACTGATGTGTCAGCTAAAGGCCAACGATACAAAAGATCGACTTGCACCCGAGTCAAATAACACTAGAGCAGGTACAGAATTCAAAAGGAAAGTACCTACGCATAACATAATATAAGTACAATATCACAGAATACAAATGAATACATGAAAGAGTACATATCGGCCACGACATCGGGCGCTGCGCGGACCTCCTCCGTAGTCAACTGGAAGGCTCTCCCGCGTGCCTTCGGTGCCTCAACTTTCGCAGGCTGAACATTCTCAGCTCTCATCGTAGCAGGGGCTCATCCTAGAAATGCTCCCTGTGCTGACCCCCGCAACTGTGGACACTCTGCCTTCCGGTGTCCAGTCTGGTTGCAATGGAAACAGACTGAAAAACCCTTGGGGCAATCCTTGGCCATGTGCCCCTCCTTGCCACACTTGTAGCAAGACCCTGCTCTGCATATCCCATCGTGGCTCTTGCCGCACTTGCCATAATTGCAGCCCTTCTGGTTCCCAGATCTCGAGTCAGCGGGTTTGGCCCACTTGGCTGTCGGCTGAGACTTAGCCGGCCGTCGATCCTTTCCTTGAGACTCAACCTCCTCCCTGGCTTGGTTCTCCAGCTCTATCCCCCTCTTCCGGAGATTTGCCTGAAGCTCGGCAAATGTCTGGTACGTCGATTTCGCCACGAACTCACGTATATCCCTCCTCAGAATGCTCAAATATCGGCTCATACGTGCCTGCTCGGAGGACACGTGCTCTGGGCAGAACATCGCCCACTCATGGAACATCCTCGTAATCACCGTAACAGACTCAGTACCCTGCTTGAGGGTTATAAACTCCTAGGCCAAACGCTCCCTCTCCACCTAGGTAACGTACTCATCTCGGAACATAGCGGTGCACCTCTACCAGGTCACCGCAGCAAGCTCAGTAGACGTAAAATACGCAGTCACAAACTTCCACAATTCCTTCGCTCCCAAGCGAAGCTGGTTCAGTGTGAACCGGACACTCAAATGCTCTGGAGATGAGCAAGTAAAGAGACACCCCTCTATGTCTGAAATCCATGTTATCGCCGCGATCGGGTCCTGGGTCCCGTCAAATTCTGATGGTTTTGTGTTGCTGAACTCTCGGAACAACAACGCATCACCACCCTGCGGCCTGGTCGTAGCTATAGCTGCAGTGGCCGCAACAACAGCAACTTCGGAAAGAGCAGCGTATCTCTCATCAAATGTCTCCATCAGAGCGGTCTTGATAGACCCGAACATCTCTGGTATCTCTGCCCTAATGGCCGCAGCCACCTCCTCCTGGATGATCCTACGGATCTCCTCATCACCCGAACTGCTGATCCCTGGTGTGTGGTGCGTCCCAACCATGGTCTCCTTCTGAAATACAACATAAGAATATTAGAGACCCTCTTCGAGTATAATCACACTCGATAACTCCACCCTACTCGTTCCTTGGTTCCCTAAGGATTCTTACATGGAGTGCGTACCAACCCGGTATGTTCAGTAGTACGGGCCCAATACTACCTTCCATACCGCATCAACATTCATTCTAAGTCCTCCTCCTTGAGCCCCAAATCCCAAGTACTCTACTCTCTCTATCATGTGCTACTCACTAGAAAAACTCTCATAAGCTCCTCGCTGTTATCTAAATCACTCTTAAGCATCTCTTGCAGCAAAACCCCTAGACTAAGGCATCATATATCAGGCCACTCTAGTCCTAATAAGAATACCTAGTCTACTCTAGCATGCATATCGTAACTCATCATACAACATACATAACATATCTGATAATCACTTATTATGAGGGTATTTTGGGAAATCACCATTTGGGCACAGGCTGATCGTACACACGGATCTGCTCTGTTTGTCTCAAGACTTCTTTTATTCTTTTTCAAAAATATATCTGAATCCCTCAAACCAACGCTCTGATATCAAATTGTAACACCGTAAAAATTTGAACAATTTTTCACTTTTGGAACCCATAAAATATCGTTTGTAATCATAAATAAAAACATTGTATCAACATTTTATCAGTACAAAACCCAAGATCAAAATATATATAAACTGCGGTGCGCGTGTGTACAACTCATGTCGGCGCCTTCCAGCAATCATCACTGGTACCTGGAACAGATAACACATAACACTGTAAGCATAAATGCTTAGTGAGTTCTCCAAAATACCACTCTAACACATAATAGCCACTCGAGGTTGTAACTTTGTTGACCCTCAGGACTAGGCGTCTCAGTAGGGCCCTCCAAACCCAACTCTCTCTGGGCCCTCTATCCCTAACTCTATGGACCCGAAAGTCCTAACTCTGTGGACCCGAACGTCCTAACTTTGCAACTCTGAATCATGCATAACACATAACACAATTAAATCATAGCATATAAATAACATGCAATTACACTAGCATATAACTCTAAAATACTCTATCACATAACTCTGTTACCACACTAGGTAAACTATAGTGAGAAAACTCACCTCGGGTATCTCGGTAATCTTTGACTTGGTAACGCTGGTCTAACCTCCGCCTAATCAAAATAAATACCCTAATTATCATAACTCTCAAAGGCTAGACTATGTCCTCTTATGACACTCTCAAAAGGGTAAAGGACCATTTTACCCCTCTTATATCTCAAAGGCCCCACAATAGACCATACCCTAAAAGTTAACTCAAAAGTCAACTTTCCGGGTTACACTGCGCGTACTAGATGTGTACGCTGGGCGTACCCGGCTACCTCTCAGGATCGGGGGACGCTACCCAGTACGCGGCGCATACTGGGTTTACGCCCGGTGTACTCCCAGCTTCAGTCCTTCAGCTCTTGGGGTCTTAAACAGTTAAGACCCACGTCCAACTTTTAGATCTGACCATTTCTAAGCCTCTTAAACCATAAAGTCGGTGACTTTAAGCCTTTGCCTGGCTGAACAAGTCACTAGCACCCAAAACATTTCATTCTCTAACCCTAGAAAGCATAGAAATCAAGCATGACCTCCTATCATCGACCAAGATGGGAACTTTATGGATCTAGACCTCAAATACTACTGAAAAGGGACAGATCTCGGACCATGGAGCACCTTACAATCATAAAGTCTCCACCTTTAGGGTTTTTAACCCTGGAAATGGCACATGCAACAATAAACCAAAATGAAGAGGAAAGTTTTGAACTTTATACCACTAAATGCAGCTCCTTTCTCTGTAGATCTCGGATCCAAACTTGCACTTCAAGCTTTTTGTCTCCACAAGCTGCTTTCTTCCTTCTTCACTAACACACCAAGGCACTATTAGCTCCAAGAACACACACACTCACTAAGGATGATGGAAAGCTCTCTCTTAGGGTTTTACTCACTCATATGGAGGCTGAGAAATGAGCCTTAGCATCCTTTAAATAGTGCACAACACAGAATTAGGGTTTCGCACCTGGGCTGGGTACGGCCGACGTAACTCTTGGTACGCCCAGTATACCTTGGCGATAACGCGTTCTTTTTAAGCGCTTGAGTATGCGCAGTGTACCCTTATGGTACGCCCAACATACTCACTTGCTGAACAAAAGTTCACTCAAGGGCTAAACATGGCCAAACACAAAGAACAACGATGAAAGAAGAATACCTGAATCTCAGGGTGTTACAAAGAAACTGGAAGGGGGCCTTATTTAACCATTTTTCATGCCAAAAACTCGTAGAAGCACCATCTATTACCCTAATTAGGCATAAAGAAAGAAGATCAATTTCGTGATCTCTAAGATTCGTTATCGTGCGAACAAGATTTTTTCAATGCCCCGAAATACAACCGCGTGGAGATAAAGAGTAAAGACCACCATCTGGCTCGTAAATTGTTTTGACGAACCTCACCCACAACAAATCATAATGGTAAAAAATTATCCACCACCACTTGAACATCAAAGCTCTGTTCAAAGCAAAAATTCTTCCAACTCTAAGACCACAAACTCCTTTAGAAGCCATATTTTTATTCCAATTCACCCACTACATCCTTCTATCATCTATATCAGCCCCCCCTCCTATCATATATATATATATATATATATATATATATATATATATATATATATATATATATATATATATATATATATATGGTCGTCAAAGATTCCAAAAAAAGAAGAACTGTAACCGAAGTACGAAACATAGACATAAAATAACTACCCAACGACCCTAGCACCAATTTAATGAGAGTAAGCCAACCACCAAAAGAAAGACATTTGGCCTTCCAATTCACTAACCTATTACAATTTCTTTCAATAAAAGGAGACCAAGAATTCACTCAGTTCATATTTCGACTCACAGACACCCCAAGATGAATAAAATGAAAAGGATATAGAGGACCTCATTTCCTCAATCCTTTTTGAATATGAAACTCCAGAGTAGGAGAATCGTTAACTAGAATCGAGGCTCTAGCAGATTTAAGCATCTCCATGATCCACCCACACCACTTGGACCCGAATCCCATAATGCTCATGATTTCAAGAAGATAGTCCTGGAACGAGAATCATAGTGTTTCATAAAATGCACTTTGAAAATCAAGAAAGGATTTTTAGAAGCTTTACACCACGTTACGACCTCATTGAGGAGAAAAGCACCATCTAAAATCTGTCTACCCTTTATCAAGCAGACTACTCCAGACTAACTACAGAACTAATAACCATCGCCAATCTGTTAGCTAAAAGTTTACCAACAATCTTATATTGGCAACCGATTAAACTAATGTGTCTAAAATCACAAACAAACTTCGGGTCCTTGAATTTAGGGATGACATTAAAGAAAGAAGCATTGCAACCTTTAGGAATATTCGAATGAGTATGAAAATGCTTAACAAAGGCCACCAAATCCTCCTCTAAAAGATCTTAATATCTCTTTATGAACCCCAAAAGTAAAATTGTTCATACTCGAGGCATTAGAAGATCCACATTCCCAAACCGCTCTTTTGATTTCATCCCGAGTAAATGGATCCTGAATAAAATGCATTTAAGACTCTGAAAGAGGAGAAAAGGAGGAACCATTAGTTTTAGGTATAATCCCTTTTCTGATGTGAGAACAAAGACTGACAGAAATGCTAAAATTCATCATGCACCCGACCTGGGTCGTCCACCCAAATACAATCAGTATACATCCCCCGAATTATCATTTGATGCCCCTTTTGATTAACAACACCATGGAAAAAACTTGAGTTCTCATCCCCTTCTATACCCCAATGAATCTTCCCCTTATGAGCTAGATCAATGATAAGAAACGTGATCTAACTCGTTTAAATCCTTCTGAATTGAAACCCGATGTTCATGTAAAACAGCCGAACCATTGTTGACCATTAACAAATCATCAATAGATTCAAGGGTCTCCCGCAATTTCTTTCTTTTTGACCACATTCGATCCCGAGAAGAGGCATTCCACACTTTAATGTTATATTTAAGGTTGGGTAATTTTTTCTTAAATAGAACCCAAGGATTATTTTCCTCTATAACCGAGCCCAAGTATGTCTCACCGTACCATCGAAACCATCCATATCAAGCCAAAATGAAACAACCTAAAAGGATATGAAAAATAAATTTTGATATCTTATAAAAATAAAGTTCTAAAATCAATATAATAATCTTTTTTGTTAATAAAATAATCAAACTAATTTTTATTTATTCATCTTTGTCATATTGATTTCAAGATATGAAATATTTATATATATTTATTAATTTTTGTGTTTATTACCTTTTTTATTATTAATTTTATTTATGTATTAAATTATAGTATTTTATTTTATCCAAAAAAAGTGATGGAAGAGAAGTGTAACCATTTTTTCTGTTTTGAAATGAGGGGATAATAAAATGGAATCTGGGTGGTAAACAAAAAGCGAAACATATTATTCAGTTTAAACCAAGTCTTTTCATCTGGAAGGTACAATCATTGTTTAGAAATTAGACTACATGTTATGTATGGGAAACATCATTCACTTTTTGAGGGCCACATCACTTTTCCCTCACCAAAATGAAGGAAATGACCACGTTTTTATTATCTTTCACTTTTATTTTTTTAAAATAAAAATAATTGATTTTTAAGATTTATAATTTAAAAAATGAATATATATATATATATATATATATATATATATATATATATATATATATATATATATATATTAAAATGATTAATAAACACACAAACTAATTAAAACAAAAGTACTTCATTACATAAAATAAATATTACATAAAAACAAACTAAGAATTAAAAACCCAAGAGAACAACCAAGATTTAAGAAAATATAACCTATATTAAAACAACGAAAGAATCTAAGGGATATATTTTTTCATGATCTTCTCTTTCTTCTTCAAAACTAGCTTGAAGGCCGATCCCGAAGGGTGATCGGTGTTTTCCATAAAAAAACTCCATATCCTGTATTTCATGCTTTTCTGCCTGTTCCTTTTTTTTCAGCTTCTTTTTCTTTGTCGAATATCAAACGTTAAATGAAGTTCAAATTGTATCGATCAAATGTCACCTTTATTTTCCGCATTTCGTCCACGTCCATGTGGAAATCTGATGCAATGGAAAAAGTCCCTTCCCCTTCCGTTTAGCTTTGTTCCTACCCGTCGGTTGGACGATTTCTTATAATAAAATTGTGACCACAGTGATTACTTCTATAATCACTTAGTTTATACTGACTATATATAATCTAATATTGAATACATAGTTAATTGGATGAATCTGCCCTAAGCCCACAACTAAACAAGGAATAGGAAATAAGGCGGAAAGCACACATCCAACTACCTGTTGGGTATTAATGATATATAACCATGATGTATGAACTAGGGTGTTATAGAGTCAATCACCTAAAGCCCTTTAAGTTTACATTGGTTTAATAAAATGGATTAAACCCTTTACTGGTAAGTTTCTAGCTTTGAGTACCAAAAGTTATGTATGAAAATTATGCTTTGTACTAGAAAATTATGCATTGAATTAGTATCTTATGACTTGACCCATACTTGGTACTCCTTATGACGACTTAATGTATACAGAACATATATATAACACAGATCGAATAGATAATAGGTTGGGTGAATCTGCTCTAAGCCCACAACCAAACAAGGAACAGGAAATGAAGAGAAAAGCATACATCGTATTACCTGTCGGATCTTATTTATATATATCCCTTGATGTATACATTAAGGAATCATAAAGTTAGCAGTATGGCCCCGTTCTACTGAATGTACTAGACCCGACTGTTCTGTTTTTCGCTTGTAAAATGTAAGTATTGTAGTATTTTATATAGTAACTACCATTGTACTAATTTCCTTAACTTGATTATTAAGGTATAATGTGATGGCTAGATCCCATACTAAACGCTCTCCCTATCAAAAGATTCTGGGACCCAAATGCGACCTCTGCAATCAATTGCAAGTTGTGAACATCCACATTAAAATTATATGATCATGTATACCCAATATAACTATCAACTTTTGTTTAGAACAATGCGTTAGTGATTCATTGGTATAGTTAGATGCTGTAAGTGTTCCATGCTATAGCAAATTAGTGTGTTCATTCTGCTTTAGTATCTTAGTATCTTCTCTTCTTATAGTATCTTAGTATGTTCGTTCTATTATCGTGTATTATATCTAGTATGAACTGAACCCCTAAACTATAACCATTAAAGTTTACTAGTATTCTACTTGAACTGTTATTGAAAAGACTCATTTTACTACCAAGTAATGCTTGTATTTTAAAAACAGAGTTTTGTTAAACTATAAAGCAACATAACAGTAAAATAGTTTTTGAAATGTTTTGACCACTTATAGAAGACATAAGCAACATTTTGAAAGATGTTTATAACAAACAATTACACAATTATCATTGTGATCAACTTGTATTCCTCCCCTTAAAAGCATTTAAAACAATTAAAAGATTCATTATGGGGTATGAACTCACCTGATGTGGGTGATTCCACGAATACACGTGTAAGGATGAGAAGTTCCACGAATGAAGTCATGAGACACAATAAGTCCTAAATGACATATACTGGCATGGATATAGTGTTTATAAGCAACTCTATGAAAGGAAACACCTTCTGGGACTAGGAAACACTTTGACTAAGTGTTGGAATCACATGTGATTGGACTAAGGGGTGTGGAATGACACTAACATGAGTTTACTACCATGGGTTTACGACCCAAAGGAGTTTATGGCCGTAAACTCATGGTCAAACAAGCATAAGTGTTGGTTTGAAGGCTAGGGAAGCTTGAGGGACTTTTTCTCTACCCAAGGATGAGAAAGGCCAACTCTATGGAGAGTGTTGAGGTTTTTACGGCCAAGGGAGTTTACTCTTGGCCGTAAACTCTCTAAATTGTCACATTTAGAGTTTTAAAGGTAGGGAGTCTAAAGGGTTTAAGTGTTCTAAGGTTTAGCAAGAGTCTAGATGTGTTTAGGATTCAAGACTTGACCTTAATTGGAGTTTACAACCAATGGTGTTTACTCTTGGGACGTAAACTCCCTAAATCACGAGTTTGGTGGTGGTTCAAGGTCTTACAAAGCACATGGGAGTGTTCTAGCCTCAAATCCAAGCCATAGGAAGAGTTTAGGGCTCAAATGGCACCTTTACAGGGGTTTACGACCATGGGAGATGGCTTGGTCGTAAACTCCGTTTGGTCTTGCATTATTTATGTTTTCAAGGTTCTAAGCATGAGTCTTAACTAGATTTTAAGTATAGGGAGGAGGACATACGATATAGAAGCTTCAAATGGCCGATTTTCGCCAAGAACACTAGTGTGTGTTCTTGGTGTTCTTGGTGAAACTTGAAGATATATGAAGACATGATTTTCATGGATAAATCTAAGAGTGTAACTAGGAGATGAAGTGTAATAACAAATCAAGGAAAGAACACTTACGATTTTGATGATCTAAGGTAATGAACTCGATGATACTTGAGAGGATTTGGAGGTGTTCTTGAGGTGGAAATGAACTAATGAAGAAAGTTGAAGAATATGAGCATATAAAGGGGAGTTTACGGCCCTCGTTGAGTTTACGGCCATAAAATCAAGTGCTTGAGGCCGTGAGCTCTTCTTGATGAGGTTAAGGCTGGATTAGTTCAACAGTGTCTCTAGCAGGTACTTCCTAACACTTATTCCATAAGGGCACTAGGCTCAATCTCCTTAGAATGACCTTCAACAATGCTAGAACTCATTACCAATGAGTCTGACAATCAGTTGAGTTGATTGACTGAGTCTTCAAAGCAAAAAAAATTCGGTTTGTCACACTGCTAAAGGGTTATTCCCCGAATCTGCATTTTCCTCGTCCGTTACATCTAAGCCATTCGATCAAATATCCAATCCAATGGTTGGGGTCCCTTATCCACACTAACCTAATACCGGCGACATATGTGTCGCCGCTAAAAGTTAAAAATGCCGCTGCTAATAGTTAGGTAAAAAATGACGCCATACCCTTCCCTCCAGATTGTCGCCGCTATTGACCTTTGTCGCCGGTAAAGCCCTAATTGTCGCCTCTAAAGGCTCACAAAGATAAAAAAAAAACGCACGCAGTTTCTTCTTTTTTCCCATTTTGCTTTTTGTTTGTTGCATCCCACACAGTTGCCTCTTTTAGCTTCTACCGAGTTTGTCTTCAAATAGGTTGTTCTAACTACATATCTCCCCACATTGTGTGAGATTAAGGATCAATGGGTGGTTAGGGCTTTTGGGATCAATTTCTAGCTTCATTTCTTGAAGAAAGGTTAGTTGATTTTGTTGTTTCCTTTTTAATTTGTATGTTAATTTCGATTTATAGCTGCATTTGATGATTAAATGGCAATAAATTGTTCAATTTCTTTTTTTTGGGTGGTGTTGTCTTTGTATTAGAAAAATAAATGAATTTGATTGTTTTAGGGACATTTGGTGATTATTAAGAGCTGAATTTGATGATTAAATTGCAATAAATTGTTCAATTTTAGTGTTTTTGGTGGTGTTGTATTTGGGTTTACCGATGAGGGTATTTTCGGGTGAAGACCAATTTTTCCGGCTACATATTCGTTGATTTCCGCCACTACAGGTTCTATTATTTCATTTTTTTTGTGAATTTGGTATTTGTATGTGAAAATTATGTGAAAATTGCCATATGTGAAAATTAGATAGTATATTTGGTATTTGTATTAATATATGTGAATTTGGTGTATATATGCTAATGTATGTGTGTTTGATGTATATGAGTATTTGGTAGAAGTGTGTGTGTA
Source organism: Lactuca saligna (assembly GCF_052625555.1). NCBI lineage: Eukaryota > Viridiplantae > Streptophyta > Magnoliopsida > Asterales > Asteraceae > Lactuca > Lactuca saligna. The sequence continues at coordinate 46,371,773 of NC_136418.1, read as the reverse complement.
TATATATATATATATATATATATATATATATATGATGTTATTATCTATATATATGTGAAATTATATGTATTTGTTAAAACTAGGATGTTATTGTGTGTATGTGAATGTATGTATGTTTGTTGTAAATGTAACAGCCCGGATTTCCAGGTATTTATTATTATCTGTATTTTTGGAGAATTGTGAGTGGACTCGGAGAGTTGGAGCTCAAACTCGCCGAGTAGGATTGCGGTTTTGGATGCGGGTTCGCGTCCGGACTCGGCGAGTCCATGCTGTTTAATGAAACCCTAATTTCAGGGGTATGAGACCTATTTAAGGGGGTTTATGGCCTTCATTTGCAGCCACCAACCCCAGAGAGAACCCTAAAGAGCCTGTGAGCACTTTGTGAGAGAGAAGAGGAAGATCCTTCACTATTTGTGGGTATTTTTGCATATAGAAGAAGATCAAGGCAAGAGGAGACCAAAGAAGGTGCTAATTCAGTGATTTATGAGCTCAGGGACTTCATTTGATGTATCCATTCGTTCCTTTCTCAGTACTTGTTGTGAATCTTAGAGTTAGGGTTTGTTTGTGGAAGAGATCCATGGAGTAATTGGCCCCTTCTTGTGTTAGTACTTTAGATCTGGACCCAAAGAGGTCCAGAGACCCTTTTCCCTCAAGATTTATGAGTGTTAATGGAGGCCGTAAGCTTAGAATAGCATTCTAGAGATCATATCATCAAATAAAGCCTTTGGACCTTTGCATGAGCACCAAGATTGTGACTTTACGTGATGAATGTGCTTCGAAGGACTGGATCTAGGAGTTATTAGAACATATCTGACCTCAGGAGTGAGTTTGAGTTCATGCATGGCATAGACTCGCCAAGTCCGAAGAACAGACTCAGCGAGTGGTGTTGCTGTCACACCCCAAAACCAAGAACGGCGGAAACGTTCTGGGGCGGAGGACGTCATGTAAAGTATCACAACACAGTAAATGTAAATAAGCAAACAACATCATCCATTGCACCATACTATCGACTGGTAACAATGAAATACGAATGGTCGTAATAACGGAATGACGTTTGGCACCTGCAAACCTGCAGGTCCGGCTGTAGCTAGCAGCAAGGTGTAGGATAGTCAATCCAGTATAGATCTATACGCAAACTCACGCTCTCCCTCCAAGAGAATTCTGGCTACAACTCGGGCCATGACAATTAAGGCATGCTCCGATACAGTGGATCACAATTGTTAACGTATTCTTGTATATGTAATGAAATGAACTGTTCTAGTATAGTTGTATATGTTCTTCCTCTAGTATAGTTGTATATGTTCTTTGTCTAGTATAGTTGTATATGTTCTCTTTCTAGTATAGTTGTATATGTTCTCTTTCTATTATAGTTGTATAAGTACTCGTAGTAATAAGTATTAACTCATGAATGAACTGACTCATTTATCTAGAAATTATAGTAGTATGATCCTATGTTACCCCGATGGTAACTTACTGATGATGTACTGATAAGTATGAATATGGAAGTACTTTTATGTCTATACATGTATATTTGATATATAATTAATATTGAAACGACCTTCGGACGGTTACCCGAAATCCCACCAGACCACATCCAAATCGAGAAAAAGGAAATAGGGCGGATGGCCTTCCTAAGCCCTTTAAACATTTCTTATATATCTATACATATATGGGCATGCAATTTATAAGAATTAAAACAAAGTTTAATAAAAGCATTTGATAAGTAAAAGAGTTTGTAAAACATTTTGAACTAAAACAGTTTGATAACAGTTTGAACAGTGATAAAATCATAGGTTTTCTAGTTATTAATCACATGTGATTAATGTAATCACATGTGATTGATGTAATAACTGTAAGTGTTTAACTCGTATCCCCCCCTCATAAAGTATTTAAAACATTTAAAAGCATTTCAAAGGTTAATTTAAGGGGTATGAACTCACTTGTGGTGAGTGGATTGGATTGAAGTATCGGATACCGTGCTACGTGGCAAACGGAGACTTGTTCACACGTACGAGCCTAGTTATCATATAATGAGCATATATATAACTAATTAGCCAATTAATAACTTAATGAAATAAGTTGGGACACTTAGGAACATGTAAACACTTTGTATAAGTGTTATACATCCTAAGGGTTGCTTCTATGTTGCTATGGAACAAGGCTAAATGGGTGTAAAGCTTCCAAGGACCTTGTATAAGTGTTTACTACTTATTAAACTCCACACAAGGAGTTTACAGTCATAAACCCTTGAGTTTACGACCGTGAACTTTTGTCTTGGTGGTTTTGGGTGTTTAAGTGTGCTAAATGAATTCTAGAATAAGCCTAGCATTGGTAGATTAATCCTTGAAGTAGTTTAAGGACCTAGAATGCTCCTTTGAGGAGTTTACGGCCTAAAGACCATATCCCCTAGAGTTTACAGCCATAAAATCCTATGTGGTGTTTGTTTTAATTCTTTTAAGCCTCTTGCACACAAAGGATAGCTTCTAGGTTTTTGTTTAAGACTAAAGGGGACTTTAGGCACACTTTTTTGCCTTTACTTGGAGTTTACGGCCCAAGATTATTTCTTGTCCGTAAACTCCCTTTTAGGGATGATTTTGATGTGTTTTGGTGTCCAAAGTAGCTTCAAGTATTAGAGGGTAATTGTCTTAAAGCCTTAGGGGTGTTTAGGGCACATTTTGTCCCTTGAAATTGGAGTTTACGGCCTAAGACTTTCTTGGGCCGTGAACTCCTTAAACTATCTGTTCTTGATTGTGTTCTAGCCTCTAATGATCATACATAATGTCCTTAACTAGTTACCTAAAAAGGAAATGTGACTAGATAGCCTTTAGGCTTCGTTTTGGAGTTTACTCCCCAAGAACGTTCTTAGGCGGTAAACTCCCGGATCTTACAAGTTTATCGTATAAACAATGTTATAAAGCTGATAACAAGCATTAAAACACATTTAGGAAAGTAGACTCATGATTTGGGATGAAAACCCGAAGACCCGTGAGAGAGAAAGTGGCTTTTCTCTAGTTGAAAATGTGAATAGTGAATGAATTTAGTTCAGAAATCTATTTATAGTCCTGAAATATTTTGACAAAAAATATTTTTATTCGGGAAATGATTTCTAATATATCCGAGTGTTGGAATAACAGTGTTGCACAAAACCGTAGCGCAACCACTCTCCTGAGGTTGACTGAAGTGTAAACCCTAAATTACTCCAACTTATACGAAATGTTTGAAAATCGACTATGACTGTTATAACTTCTATTGAAGTGATACTGTTTGTATAGAATGGAAATTTCGGGTTGTCACATAATCCCCCCGTTAGAAGGAATTTCGTCCCAAAATTAGAATTTAAGCAAATAAGAAGTTACCAATAGCTAAGCGAAAAGATGAGGGTATTTTAGTTTCATCTGATCCTCGCGTTCCCAAGTGAATTCCGGTCCTCGCTTGGCGTTCCAGCGAACCTTCACGATAGGGATATGGCTTTGTTTCGTCTACTTGACCTCACGGTCCATGATCTCTACAGGTTCTTCCACGAAGTTGAGGCTCTCGTTGATCTCAATCTCGTCGAGTGGGATTACGAGAGTCTCGTCGGACAGACACTTTTTCAAGTTAGATACGTGGAATGTAGAATGTACGTTACGAATTGTGTCAGGTAGATCGAGTTTGTAAGCTACGGGGCTGACTCTTGCGAGAATCTCGAAAGGCCCTATGTACCTCGGATTAAGCTTCCCACGCTTACCGAAGCGTATCAAGCCCTTCCAGGGTGATACTTTGAGAAGGACTCGGTCTCCCACCTGAAATTCCAAAGGTTTTCTTCGCTTATCAGCGTAGCTCTTCTGTCGGTCTCTAGAGGCTTTCAATCATTCACGAATCTGAACGATTTTCTCTGTCGTTTCCCGAATGATCTCCGGACCGGTGAGAGTACTGTCAGAAGCTTGTCCCATGGCTAATTGGGTATCACCCACCTAAGCCCAACACAGAGGGGATCTGCACTTTCGGTCGTAGAGGGCTTCAAATGGTGCTGCCTTTATGCTCGTGTGATAACTGTTGTTGTAGGAAAATTCGACGAGGGGTAAATGGGTATCCCACGCTTTTCCAAAGTCAATTACACAAGCACGCAACATATCTTCTAAAGTCTGGATTGTCCTCTCACTCTGTCCGTCGGTCTGTGGATGGTAGGCTGTGCTCATGTCTAGCCTTGTTCCCAGGGAATGTTGTAGTGATTGCCAGAATCTTGAGGTGAACCTACTATCTCTATCGGAGATAATGGGTATAGGCACACCATGTAGACGTACGATTTCCCTAATGTATGTTCTCATAAGTTTCTCCATCTTGTCGGTTTCTTTGATAGGCAGGAAGTGTGCAGACTTGGTCAATCTATCAACGATGACCCATATGGTATCAAGTCCACCCGTTGTCTTGGGCAACTTGGTTATGAAATCCATAGTGATCCGCTCCCACTTCCATTCTGGAATCTCTGGTTGTTGCAGTAAACCGAAGGGCTTCTGGTACTCGACCTTAACCTTTGCTCATGTAAGGCATTTACTTACGAAGGTAGCAATCTCTGGTTTCATATTAGGCCACCAGTATAGCTTTTTAAGATCCAGATACATCTTATTTGAACCTGGGTGGACGGAATACTGAGTGTTGTGCGCCTCGGTCATGACCAAGTCTCTGAAACCACCGTGTTTTGGTGTCCAGATCCGGTCCATGAAATATAAGGCTCCGTCACCCTTGGCTTCTAAATTCTTGTCCATTCCTATAAGGGATTCACTCGGCACATTTTCAGGTTTCATGGCTTCAAGTTGGGCCGCCTGAATTTGTTTAGACAAGTGTGAATGGATGGTTATAGATAATGACTTGACCCTGCGACCAGAATATTCCTTCCAACTTAGGGCGTCTGCTACTACGTTGGCTTTACCTGGATGATAACGAATATCGCATTTGTATTCACTGAGTAGCTCAACCCACCGTCGTTGTCTCATGTTGAGCTCCTTCTGATCGAATATGTGTTGTAAACTCTTGTGGTCGGTAAAGATATTGCTTTTCGTTCCATACAAGTAATGTCTCCAGCTCTTCAGAGCAAACACCACTGCTCCTAGTTCAAGATCATGGGTCGTGTAGTTAACTTCGTGTGTCTTCAACTGTTTGAAGGCGTAGGCGATAACCTTACCTCGCTGCATCAAAACACACCCGAGCCCTTGGTTCGATGCATCGCAATAGACTACAAAGTCCTCTATCCCTTCGGGGAGAGATAGTATTGGCGCGGTGCACAAGGCTCACTTGAGCGTCTGGAACACTCTCTCTTGTTTCTCTTCCCAGTCAAAGGCCACGCCTTTCTGGGTCAGGGTTGTAAGAGGTCTCGCTATTCGGGAGAAGTTCTGAATGAATCTGCGGTAGTAGCCAGCGAGGCCTAGAAATTGACGAATTTCAGTAGGCGTCTTCGGTGCTGACCAGTTCTCAATGGCTTTAATTTTGGATGGGTCCACGTGGATTCCCTCTTCGCTTACCACGTGTCCTAAGAATTCGACCCTTCGGATCCAAAGTTCACATTTCGAGAACTTCGCATAGAGTTTCTTCGTTCGTAAAGTTCCTAAAACTTGTCACAGGTGATCGCCATGCTCTTCCTTACTTCGGGAGTAGATCAGGATGTCGTCAATGAAGACGATGACGAACTGATCCAAGTAAGGTTGGCATACTCTGTTCATCAGGTCCATGAAAACTGTGGGCGCATTGGTCAATCCGAATGTCATCACCACGAACTCGTAGTGTCTGTAACGAGTTCGGAAGGCTGTCTTTGGAACATCCTCCTCTAGTACTCGTAACTGGTGATATCCAGATCTCAGATCAATTTTGGAAAAATAGTTCTCCCCTTGCAGTTGGTTAAATAGATCGTCTATGCGAGGCATAGGCTAGCGACTTTTGACCATCAGTTTGTTGAGTTCTCTGTAGTCGATACACATACGGAATGATCCGTCTTTCTTCTTAACGAAAAAGACAGGTGCTCCCCAAGGTGAGAAGCTTGGTCTTATGAAGCCCTTGCTGAGCAATTCGTTAAGTTGACCAGATAATTCCTGCATCTCTGCTGGTGCTAAGTGGTAAGGCGACTTGGCTACTGGGGTAGCTCCTGGGACTAAGTCGATTCTAAACTCGACCCGTCGTTGCGGAGGTAATCCAAGTAGCTCTTCTGGGAAAATGTCGGGGAAGTCTCTCACTACTGGAATGTTCTTTAGTTCTTTCGTTTTGAGGCTCGTGTCAACAACGTGAGCAAGGAATGCGTGGTATTCTTTGCGCATATATTTCTGTGCTTGAATACTTGATATAATGCGAAGACTCGCACCAGGTTTGTCACCGTACACGATAAGAGTTTCGTTAGACGGGAGTTTTAAACGGACTGCTTTCTCGAAGCACATGATGTCAGCGCGATGAAGACTCAACCAGTCCATGCCAATGATAACGTCGAAGCTTTTTATTGAGACGGGCATGAGGTCGACTGGGAATGAATGATTATCTAGAGTTAGGGTACATCCTAAGTATATGCTACTGGTGTTTTCTGTTTTTCCATTAGCCATTTCTACTGTGAATTGTTCTTTAAGTGCGTGTGGTTGTTGCTTAAGCATGCGAGCAAATTTATGGTTCACGAAGCTTTGCTCCGCTCCACTATCGAACAGAATGCATGCATAGGATTTATCGAGGAGGAACGTACCAGTCACCACTGTCGGGTCAGCAACTGCTTCCCCGTGGCCTATAGGTAGTACCCTCCCTGCTCCTCCAACATTCTTCGCCTTGGGGCAGTCCCTCTTAAAGTGGCCTGCTTCGCCACATCCATAGCAGGTCGGGCTCGCGCCAGAGCCGGGGACTTGTGTGATCGTTTGTGCCGGGAATTTACAGAAACGGACGGTGTGTCCTTTTCTGTTGCAGTTAGAGCAATGCATTTCGCGGCAGGGACCGTTGTGGTGGAAGTTGCATTTGTTTCACTTTGGTAAACTTCCAGCATACTGCTTCATCGGAGCAGTAGCAGTAGCAGGGGTTATCGCGGCATGCACCGCCACAATATGCTGCTTTTTGGCAGATCGCTGCTTCTTCTTGTCATCCCAGAACTTCCGCACGGTGTCAGCGGGTTTAGAGGGTTCCGGGATGGCTAGGGTTGTTGTGGTTGCAAGGGTTTTGACTCCATGGTCAATGAGTCGTTGTGCCAGTCTCTTGGCACTATCGAAGGTAGTGGGGTTTGATGATAGGACATTCCCTTGATACGGAGGCACTAGCCCCCATATGTACCTTTCGATCTTTTTCCCTTCAGTGGGAACCATATTAGGGCAAAGGGCCACCAGTTCGCTGAATCTGGCGGTATAAGCAACAATGTTGGTGCCCTTCATGGTCAGGCTCCAAATCTCCTGCTCTAGTTTCTGGATCTCGCCCCTCAGGCAGTATTCCTCAATCATGAGGTCTTTCATCATTTCCCAGCCTATGTCGTTGGCTACGAGGAGAGTTAGAGATTTAACGTGGCCGTTCCACCACGTCAGTGCTTTTCCTTCAAAGGTGCATGCAACATATTTGACCTTGCTCGCAGCAAGGCATGCACAAATTTCGAAGACTGATTCAGTCTTCTCGAACCATTGCGAGAGGGCAATGACTCCTCCGGTTCCATGAAAGGACTTCGGTTGCAGTTGGTGAAATCCTTGTAAGAGCACTCTTTCGAGCGCACAGGAGTTTCAATCGGAATAGAGTCTACAGGGGTTCCACCTCTACTGGCATCAGTAGAGTGATACTGTGCCATGGCAGTTGCCACTGCTACAGCTACGACAACATTTAGGGCTGCTGTATCGATGACCGTAGGTGGAGGAGGCGGTGTAGGTGTAGGGTTATTCCGGGGAGATTTGCGAGGAGGCATCTTTCAGCTATAAGTTTATAAAGATGAGAAAAGTGGTAAGAATCAATTTGTAAGTAAGGTAAGAGTGACACATGGACTAACTAACCATAGCCCAACAATTGAATGAGTGTTTGAGATCATAACAAGGAAGATTTGTAGGAAAACACAAGTGTAAAGATTTTTCCCATAGAGTAGGTAGTTGTCAATAATACTGGTATTACTGATGTAACGAGTTCAATGAAAATTGACCTAACAGTAGGTCTTACATCATACCATACGGAAAGTTTGACAGTTCTTAGATTCCTAATTAGAGTACTGAAAGTTAGCAATATTTTACAGATAAATGCTACTTAGAGCACAGATGTTAAAGGCTAATCCTTAACCCAAAAGATAATGATGTACTAGACATCATCTAACGGCGATGAGTATTCCTCGGGAGAACCCTGAGGTCTCTCATTTGACGGACCAACTCTTGAAGGTGTCGTTCATGAACCCTTTGGCGAGCTCGGAGTTCCATGACTTCTGCTTGAGAGGCAACCAGATCTTGCTGTATGGTTTCATTGGTTCTCCAGGTCCGTTCCATGTCTTCTTCGAGACGACGAATGCGGACTGTGTTGACACCAGAGTTGGCATCAATCTCCACGACCCGGTCGATGGCTGCTCGACCTTGCTCAACGTTACGAGCTATTCTGCGGATAATTACGGGCAGAGCTCAGTCCGCAGAGCCACCATCGCTAACGTTGTAAAAACATCGGTCCCCAATGTAGGGTAAGGGTTGACCCTGTTCGTCACTCCAGCGATTCAAGTTATCTACCCACAAGGGAGTGGGACCTGGAAAAGCTGGTCGAGGGTTGTTGTTCGGGGCTTGACCTAGTGGAGGTAGGTTGTTGACTTCGGGCTCAGAGTCTGATCCATCCGAGAAGCCTTCAGCTTGATGATCGTCCAACGGAATTTGGTGCTCATCATCAGACTCTGCTTCGAGCCATCCTGCGTTGCCTTAATTTGGAAAGTACGGGTCGCCGTGATGGAATCCAACCATTTAAGTCTACGCGAGAAGAGAGGTATAAGGATATAGTATATATGTAGGTAGTAGTACAAAATACACCTATAGTATTTTAATTTTAGGTTCTACTGATCTTCTTGTGGTATTGTTGGTAAGTTTTTAGACTTGTTAACACATCACAACCATTCTAGGGCATATGCTAATCACTCCTCAGACCAGCATAGTTGATCAGGCTATGCCATTCCCAGGACCGGCCATATATCCCCGAGCTTACCTGTGATATTTAACAATCGTAATACTTTTGTTCTTGTCATTGTGACACTGATTTCAGTATGAATGCAGACTAGTATACTTTATTAAATATCTTAATATTTAAAGTATAGACTCTTGGTCAGAGTGTTTTAATCCCAAATGGGTTTATAGTTTAGTATATCTTTCATGGGGTTATATACTTGATTCACTATAAACAATGCTCTGATACCAATCTCTCACACCCCAAAACCAAGAACGGCGGAAATGTTCTGGGGCGGAGGATGTCATGTAAAGTATCACAACACAGTAAATGTAAATAAGCAAACAACATCATCCATTGCATTAAATATATAATTTTAATACAAACGTGTTCTGTACAGTATAGACACCAAAAATAATGTAAATCAAAATAATAAGATGAGTCTTGAATGCGCTCCATCTTCTCAAAAGTTGGCCTCGGTACCTGTCTAATGAAGACCTGAGAATACAAGTTATTTTGAAAGAGTTTATCAGCATTAAGCTGGTGAGTTCATAAGTATTTTAGTGTCGGTATTTTTCATCCAAAAACGTTTGAACATGTATCAAGTGTAAGTTTGTAAAATGTATGTAAATGTTTGTAAGTGTTTGTAAAAGTTTGAATCTCTCATAAAAACCTCTATTTTCTATTAAAGTAGCCTTCTTCCAAGGCTTAACTATTTTGTATGCTCGTTTGTTGTAAAAGTGTGTAATTTACTTAAGTGTAACTATCATTTTCAAAACATAGTTGGTATATAATTGTTTAAGTGAAAAGATCACTAATGATGTAAAGTGTAAATTAATGTAGTACTGTAGTGTTGTATTATAGGAACTACTGCTGTACTAACTACCTTAAACTGGATTTATATTAAGGTATCTTGTGATAAATTGCACCATACTATCGACTGGTAACAACGACATACGAATGGTTGTAATGACGGAATGACGTTTGGCACCCGCAGACCTGCAAGTCCGGCTGTAGCTAGCAGCAAGGTGTTGGATAGTCAATCCAGTATAGATCTATACGCAAACTCACGCTCTCCCTCCAAGAGAATTCTGGCTACAACTCGGGCCATGACAATTAAGGCATGCTCCGATACAGTGGATCACAATTGTTAACGTATTCTTGTATATGTAATGAAATGAACTGTTCTAGTATAGTTGTATATGTTCTTCCTCTAGTATAGTTGTATATGTTCTTTGTCTAGTATAGTTGTATATGTTCTCTTTCTAGTATAGTTGTATATGTTCTCTTTCTATTATAGTTGTATAAGTACTCGTAGTAATAAGTATTAACTCATGAATGAACTGACTCATTTATCTAGAAATTATAGTAGTATGATCCTATGTTACCCCGATGGTAACTTACTGATGATGTACTGATAAGTATGAATATGGAAGTACTTTTATGTCTATACATGTATATTTGATATATAATTAATATTGAAACGACCTTCGGACGGTTACCCGAAATCCCACCAGACCACATCCAAATCGAGAAAAAGGAAATAGGGCGGATGGCCTTCCTAAGCCCTTTAAACATTTCTTATATATCTATACATATATGGGCATGCAATTTATAAGAATTAAAACAAAGTTTAATAAAAGCATTTGATAAGTAAAAGAGTTTGTAAAACATTTTGAACTAAAACAGTTTGATAACAGTTTGAACAGTGATAAAATCATAGGTTTTCTAGTTATTAATCACATGTGATTAATGTAATCACATGTGATTGATGTAATAACTGTAAGTGTTTAACTCGTATCCCCCCCTCATAAAGTATTTAAAACATTTAAAAGCATTTCAAAGGTTAATTTAAGGGGTATGAACTCACTTGTGGTGAGTGGATTGGATTGAAGTATCGGATACCGTGCTACGTGGCAAACGGAGACTTGTTCACACACATGAGCCTAGTTATCGTATAATGAGCATATATATAACTAATTAGCCAATTAATAACTTAATGAAATAAGTTGGGACACTTAGGAACATGAAAACACTTTGTATAAGTGTTATAGGTCCTAAGGGTTGCTTCTATGTTGCTATGGGACAAGGCTAAATGGGTGTAAAGCTTCCAAGGACCTTGTATAAGTGTTTACTACTTATTAAACTCCACACAAGGAGCTTACGGTCGTAAACCCTTGAGTTTACGGCCGTGAACTCTTGTCTTGGTGGCTTTGGGTGTTTAAGTGTGCTAAATGAATTCTAGAATAAGCCTAGCATTGGTAGATTAATCCTTGAAGTAGTTTAATGCCCTAGAATGCTTCTTTGAGGAGTTTACGGCCTAAAGACCATATCCCCTCGAGTTTACGGCCATAAACTCCTATGGGGTGTTTGTTTTAATTCTTTTAAGCCTCTTGCACACAAAGGATATCTTCTAGGTTTTTGTTTAAGACTAAAGGGGACTTTAGGCACACTTTTGTGCCTTTACTTGGAGTTTATGGCCCAAGAGTATTTCGTGGCCATAAACTCCCTTTTATGGTTGATTTTGATGTGTTTTGGTGTCCAAAGTAGCTTCAAGTATTAGAGGGTAATTGTCTTAAAGCCTTAGGGGTGTTTAGGGCACATTTTGTCCCTTGAAATTGGAGTTTATGGCCTAAGACTTTCTTGGGCCGTGAACTCCTTAAACTATGTGTTCTTGATTGTGTTCTAGCCTCTAATGATCATACATAATATCCTTAACTAGTTACCTAACAAGGAAATGGGACTATATAGCCTTTAGGCTTCGTTTTGGAGTTTACTCCCCAAGAACGTTCTTGGGCGGTAAACTCCCGGATCTTACAAGTTTATCATATAAAAAATGTTATAAAGCTTATAACAAGCATTAAAACACATTTAGGAAAGTAGACTCACGATTTGGGATGAAAACCCGAAGATCCGTGAGAGAGAAAGTGGCTTTTCTCTAGTTGAAAATGTGAATAATGAATGGATTTAGTTCAGAAGTCTATTTATAGTCCTGAAATATTTTGACAGAAAATATTTTTATTCCGGAAATGATTTCTAATATATCCGAGTGTTGGAATAACAGTGTTGCACAAAACCGTAGCGCAACCACTCTCCTGTTGTTTACTGAAGTGTAAACCCTAAATTACTCCAACTTATACGAAAAGTCTGAAAATCGACTATGACTGTTATAACCTCTATTGAAGTGATACTGTTTGTATAGAATGGAAATTTCGGGTTGTCACACATGCCGAGTTAACGGGCTAACTCAGTGAGTCAGGGAGAGTCAGAGAGGGTTGACAGGTGGACTGAGTCAAACTGGAACTCACCTAGTTGTTTTGAGACTCAGCGAGTTGAGTCGCGGTGGCCCCGCGATTCAAGCCAGGTGGAACTCGTCGAGTTAGGGGAGTACTCGACGTGCCAAGAGAGAATCCGAGGGAGTTAGCGAACGCGTGTAGACTCGCCGAGTTGCTCTTATGTACTCGCCAAGTGCGGTCAAAGTTGACCGTTGACCGTTGACCGGTGTTGACCTGTGTTGACTTAGTGGGGTTAGTCAACCTTAGTTGTGAAGATGTTAAAGACGTATTGTATTATAGGAGGATTATAGCTCGGGGGATCGAGTACGAGTGGGTTCAGGGATTTGCGAGCTATCAAGATACACGAGGTGAGTCTCCTCACCATACTTTACCTTAAGTAGTTTACTAGAGTTATGTGATACAGTGCTTGTATGCTATATTGTGTTATGTGTTGCGCTACATTATTCTTTGTGATTTATGCTGTGCATGTTTACAGAGTTAGAACCGGAGGGTTCACAGAGTTTGGGTGCACAGACCCACAGAATTATAGCCTCGAGTGGATAATATGTGTTATATGTGGTATTTTGGGGGAACTCACTAAGCTTTGTGCTTACAGTGTTTGGTGTTATTTGTTTCAGGTACTAGTGACGACCGTGGGAAGGCGCCGACTTGATCACTACACACGCATGGGATTTTATGATTTTGAGATCTTGGGATTTTTGTATTACTTGGATTAAATTTCAAACATGGTTGTTTTATGAATATTAAGTGAATTATGTTTTTATAAAAATTGATTTTTTTTTAAATTAACGGTGTTACAGTAAATGTGGTATATGATTGTGAAAATTTTATATGCTAGTTGATAACTGGACGAAGGCAGTTGAGTATTTCCAAATGGATGAACACAAAATTGCTTCAGAAAAGGAACAAAAAAGTTCGTGAAATGCAAAAAAATGTGAATCGTGGGGGTTCGAGCTCGTATAACAGTACTTCCTATAAGAAGGTAACGTACGATACATGTAATTATTTATTTAAAATATAATCTAATTTTTACAGTTAAACAAAACCTAAAGAGAGTGGAAACGTTTCGCAAAACTCGTACTAATAAGAATGGTGTATTTTTTACTATTGAGGAGGAACAACAATATGTAAGTATTTAATTATAATTTTATCATAAAATTAAATGTCTATTTATACTTAATTGTTACTCACTTTTAGGAGTTATAGAATCGCTTAGTTGAAGAGCTGTTAGAACCAACTCTAGGTGCAAGTGAGTTAACACTCACTCAAGAAAGAGTTGCGTTTGTGAAAGTATTAAGAGAGCGACATGGCCATATTAGAGGCATTAGCCGTAAACCTTCCATTCTCCCGCCGATTCCACAACCTTCGCAACCATCACCACAACCATCACAGGTAAAACAATCTACTTTGGTTTTTTGTGGTGATTATTTGCTAAAGCTTTGGTAATTAGGTTTTTGTCCCAAGTGCAAAAAATAACAATGTACTTTGGTTTTTTTTCTTAGTTTAAAAATAGCAATCTACTTTAGCATCATAAAATGCATGTTGATTTGGTAATTTTAGTTTTGTGGTGATTATTTGCTAAAACAATTGGTAATTGGGTTTTTGTCCCAAGTGCAAGAAATAACAATATGCTTTGGTTTTCTATCTTAGTTTACAAATAGCAATCTACTTTAGCATCATAAAATGCATGTTGATTTGGTAATTTTGGTTTTGTGGTGATTATTTTCTAAAAACTTTGGAAATTAGGTTTTTGTCCCAAGTGCAAAAAATAACAACGTACTTTGGTTATTTGTCTTAGTTTAAAAATAGCAATCTACTTTAGCATCATAAACCGCGTGTTGATTTGGTAATTTTGATTTTGTGGTGATTATTTGCTGAAAACTTCGGTAATTAGGTTTTTGTCCCAAGTGCAAAAAATAACAATGTACTTTGGTTTTTTGTCTTAGTTTTAAAATAGCAATCTACTTTAGCATCATAAAATGCAAGTTGATTCAGTAATTTTGATTTTGTGGTGATTTTTTGCTATAAACTTTGGTAATTAGGTTTTTACTTTCTTTTTTTTTTTTTTTTTTTTTTTTTTTTTTTTTTTTTTGTCTTAGTTTAAAAATAACAATGTATTTTGATAGTTTTTGTTTATGTTTGACAATTTAACTTATAAGTTTATATATTTTGTTATTAATTATGTAGTTGGAAAATCTTCGTGCAATGCTCAGCGACCCGGCATATAGCGATGAACTTTATTCGTTTTTTCAATCCCAAAATAATCGAGGAAACGATGGGAACGAAGATGATGGTATGTAGGGTGCGTTTATATGTATACGTAGTCACGCTTTGCTACTTGGTAGATTGTAAAACTTTGATTGTTTTTGTAATTATCGGGCGATATTATTACTTTTTATATTTAATCGAATATTATGATTTTTGATATTTAATTGTAATCGGATGTTTGTTTTGTAATTAGCGTCAACACTATTATTTTTTATATTTAATCGAATATTGTTATGTAATTACTGACGACATTATTACCGACAACCAAAATCGTTAATTAAAAAAAATTAAAAAAAATGAAAATTGTTGTTACCGACGACTCTGTTACCGGCGACTTAGTTATTAGAGGCGACATGTCTCATTAGCGGCGACATATCTCATTAACAGCGACAAATTGATCAATAGCTACGAAACAGTAGTGACGACTCATTACCGATGACGCGTCACCGCTATTAGTATTACCCGCGACATTTTGAACTTTTACCGGCGACTTTTGTCGCTGCTAATAATTGTTTTCCTCGTATGGTTTGTGGATATCATCACCTAGATTAGCTTTTAAAACTATGTAATTGTCGTTTTTGAGCGCCCCAGTTTCTTGCTGGGGTTTGTTCACGTTTTATTCAAGTTGCCTTTCAAAAAACATGAAAAATGAAAACAATTACCACGTAAGACGCACATACATCATTACATGAATTTCAACAATCCTGTACAAACCTCTTGACCTGATTATTTCCTTATAAATACTTCCACATAATACATACATCAAACTACAAATCCTACGTTAATTTTATTACCCTCTCAAATGTTGAGAAATCCGGCCACAGTTTCCACTGTTGTAAAGGAGTCAGAGCATACAAAAATAGTGCTCTCTGATGTGGTGGTTACAAGGAAAAGAAACCTCTTGTGGGTGCGAAAATGGAGGGCTATCGACATTCAAACGGGGCGGTGTACGGTCCGATTAAGAATCTTCGGAATGCCAAGGATCAAGGAGGGATGAGTTGTCGAGTGTGAGTATGCTCGAATGGATTCTAATTTATCCTATGTTGTATTTCAGAGGTTGATCATGGTGAGGACACGTCATATGTCGGAGGGCGTTGGGGTTAGTGATGAGGACATCCGTCAGATCATCCATGAGGAGGTGGCTGCGGCCATCAGGGCAGAGATACCAGAGATGTTTGGGTCTATTAAGACCATGCTGATTGATACTTTCGACGAGCGTTATGCTGCTCTTTCTGAGGCTGCTGTTGCGGTGGCCACCGCAGCTGTTGCTACTGCGAGGCCGTAGGGTGGTGATGCGTTGCTGTTCCGGGAGTTCAGCAACACGAAACCACGAGAGTTTAATGGGACCCGGTGGCGGCTATGAGATGGATTTATGACATAGAGGGGTGTTTCTTCACTTGCTTATCTCCTGAGCATTTGAGAGTACGATTCGCGCTGAACCAACTTCGCTTGGGAGCGAAGGACTGGTGGAAGTTTGTGACAGCGCACTTTTCGCCTACTGAGCTTGCGGCGGTGACCTGGGAGAGGTTCACTGCCATGGTCCGAGATGAGTACATTCCCCAGGTGGAGAGGGAGCGTTTGCCCCAGGAGTTTCTGACCCTCAAGAAGGGCATTGAGTCTGTTACAGTGATTACCAGGATGTTCCACGAGAGGGCGATGTTCTGCCATGAGCACGTGTCCACTGAGGAGGCATGTATGAGCCGGTATTTGAGTATCTTGAGGCGAGACATTCAGGAGTTTGTGGCGAACTCCTCGTACCGGACATTTGCTGAGCTTCAGGAAAATGCCCGGAAGAGGGAGATCGAGCTGGAGACTCAAGCTAGAGAGGAGGATGAGTCTCAGGGGAGGGATCGACGACCTGCACAATTCCAGCCAGCAGCCAAGCGGGCCAAGCCCGCTGATCCCAAATCAGGGAGCCAGAAGGGCCGAACTTGTGGAAAGTGCGGCAAGGGTCATGATGGGGTATGTAGTGCTGGATCTTGATACAAATGTGGCAAGAAGGGGCATATAGCCAAGGACTACCCCAAGGAGTTTGTAGTATGTTTTCACTGCAACCAGACCGGACACCGAAAGGCGGAATGTCCGCAGTTGTGGGGATCAGATTAGGGAGCACCTCAGGGATCTGCCCCTGCTGCCATCAGAGCTACCGAGAGTCGGCCAGTAAAGGCCGAGGCACCGAGGGAACGATGGAGATCCTTTCAGTTGACCGCGGAGGAGGTCCGTACAGCGCCCGATGTCGTGGCTGGTATGTATTCTTTCATGTATTTATTTTAATGTTGAGATATTATGCTTATATTATGTTATACGTAGGTACTTTTCTTGTGAATTATGTACCTGCCTTGGTATTATTTGACTCGGGTGCGAGTGGGTCTTTTGTATCTTTGGATTTTAGTCAGCACATCAGTGTTAGTCGTGAGGCGCTGAGTCGGCCTCTGAGAGTTTCCATAGCTGACGAGAAGGTGATATATGCCACGGAGGTGATCCGTGGGTGCGTACTCGAGATTTTCGGTGTTGAGTTCCCGATTGATTTGGTTCTTATTGCCATGAGGGATGTATGTGCCATTGTGGGCATGGACTGGTTGAGCAGGTTCGGTGCGGTTATCGACTGCGAGCGACAGCTAGTGACCATACGAGACCCTAATGGGGGATTTGTTACAGTGTACGGCGAGGGTACCCGTTCTGGATCAGGGTTTTGTTTGGCCGCTAGGGTGAGGCAGTGTCTACAGCAGGGCTGTAAGGGTTTTGTGACGTACGTGTCGGATACGCGGGTTGATTCCGAGAGGTCTAGGTCGATGGAGGAGGTTCCTATAGTGCGTGAGTTCCCGGATATCTTTCCCGAGGAGTTGCCGGGTGTGCCTCCCGTGAGGCAAGTGGAGTTCGGTTTCGATTTGGTCCCGGGGGCCGCACCTATCGCCAAGGTGCCTTATCGTCTTGCACCTCCAGAGATGCAAGAGTGATCCTCGCAGCTTCAGGAGCTGCTGGGGAAGGGGTTTATTCGACCGAGCAGCTCGCCATGGGGAGCGCCTATTCTGTTTGTCAAGAAGAAGGATGGTTCTCATCGGATGTGCATTGATTACAGGGAGTTGAACAAGCTGACGGTCAAGAACCGTTACCTGTTGCCAAGGATCAAGATTTTGTTCGATCAGTTGCAGGGAGCATCTTGGTTCTCCAAGATCGATTTGAGGTACGGATATCATCAGGTGAGGGTGCGAGATGAGGACATCCAGAAGACAACATTTAGGATGCGTTATGGGCATTATGAGTTTGTGGTGATGCCTTTCGGACTCACCAATGTCCCGACAGTGTTCATGGTTCTCATGAACCGGGTGTGCAGGCCGATGTTGGATCGGTCGGTGATTGTATTCATTGATGACATTTTGGTATATTCGAGATCTAGAGAGTAGCATGAGGAGAATTTGAATGAGATCCTCGGAGTTCTGAGATCGGAGAGGCTTTATGCCAAATTCTCCAAGTGTGATTTCTGGTTGCGAGTGGTACAGTTCCTAGGACATCTTGTTAACCAGGAAGGGATATTGGTCGACCCGACCAAAGTTGAGGCGGTGATGAGTTGGGAGGTGCCGAGGTCACCCTCCGAGATCAGGAGTTTTCTAGGGTTGGCCGGTTATTATCGGAGATTTATCATGGATTTCTCTAAGATCGCAGTGCCACTCACTAGGCTGACCCGGAACGGTGTTGCTTTTTCATGGGGCCCCGAGAAGCAAACCTCCTTTGAGACACTTCGCCAAAGGTTATGCGAGGCCCCGGTGTTAGCCCTCTCGGAGGGAATGGAGGACTTTGTTGTATACTGTGATGCATCGATCTTGGGGTTGGGAGCGGTGCTGATGCAGAGAGGGCATGTGATAGCATATGCATCAAGGCAGTTGAAGCCTCATGAGATGCGATATCCCACCCATGATCTAGAGTTGGGGGCAGTGGTGTTCGCTCTCAAGATTTGGCGTCACTACCTGTATGGGGTTCGGTGTACGATATACACGGACCATAAGAGTTTGAAGTACTTGATGGATCAGCCCAACCTAAATATGCGGCAGAGAAGGTGGTTGGATATGGTTAAGGATTATGATTGTGAGATCCTGTACCATCCGGGCAAGGCTAATGTGGTAGCCGATACCCTGAGTCGCAGGGCGGAGAGCGCCCCGTTGCGAGATGTATGTTTGCGATTGACCGTGATGGCTCCGGTGTTGGATACCATTCAGGGAGCACAGGCCGAGGTAGTGAGGTCGGAGAACTAGAAGAGAGAGCGAGTTGTTGGGTTGGTATCGGAATTCGTTACGGATGGTCGGGGGCTTATGACTTCTCAGGGGCGTATTTGGGTACCGTTTGTGGGAGGAACGCGTACCATTTTGATGGAAGAGGCTCATCGGTCGAAATTCTCGATCCATCCTAGGGCCACTAAGATGTATTTGGATTTGAGGAAGGAGTATTGGTGGCCCTGTATGAAGAGGGATGTTGCGTGGTTTGTTGAGAGGTGCTTAACCTCCCGTAGGGTTAAGGCCGAACACTAGAGGCCGCATGTTAAATTGCAGTCGTTGGAGGTTCCTGAATGGAAGTGGGAACAGATCACCATGGATTTCATTACCAAATTGCCAAGGACTGCTAGGGGAGTAGGCGCAATTTGGGTGATTGTGGACAGGTTGACGAAGAGCGCTCACTTCCTTGCTATCAGCGAGAGTTCTTCCGCAAAGAAGTTAGTAGAGATGTACGTGAGGGAAGTGGTATCTCGGCATGGGGTGCCGATCTCGATTCTCTCAAACCGGGATGTACATTTCACTTCCATATTCTGGAAGAAGTTTCACAAGGAGCTGGGTACTAGGCTGCATTTTAGTACCGCATATCACCCCCAGACAGACGGACAAAGTGAGCGGACGATTCAGACGCTCGAGGACATGCTCCGGGCATGTGTGATGGATTTCGGGGGGAGTTGGGATACGTACTTTCCCTTGGCAGAGTTTTATTACAACAACAACCATCATTCGAGCATTGGTATGCCACCCTTTGAGCTGTTGTATAGGAGGAGGTATCAGACCCCCATTTGTTGGGGAGAAGTAGGACAGCGTGTGTTATGGGCAACACTGAGATCGTACTTCAGACGACAGAGCAGATCCAACATGTCAGACAGAGGTTATTGACCGCTCAGAGTCGATAGAAGAGTTATGCGTGTTGGGTTATGAGCATTCTAACACTCCTAAGTGTACATGCAACCCTAAATACCTTGGATTTATGTTTTCTCTATTGTATATGCAAATATGAACATCCAAGGTATTATCCTAATCTAGCATACAAAACTATCAATATAACAAGATAGAATACATACCTCTCTGATGTAGAATGTCTTCATGAAGCTTGAGTGCCTAGTGCCCTAAGTGTGACACCTCAAATGGTTCACACAACACCAAATACACTTGGAATAACTTGAGAGAATTCTACACTTCAAGAAAATCGGCTAGCCTTTTCTTTTCTTTCTAGCGATCGATTTTGATCAAGAATAAGATGTTTATATAGTTAAAGAATTAGGGTAAACCCTAATTGTCATGACTTTCCATTTCCTTGGATCCATGGGTTCAAATACACCATGGAGCATCCATGGAGCATCATATGAGTTTTGGCCCAAGTAGATAATCCATGGAGCATTAGCCCACTATATAAGTATGGATGATGTGCACAATCAACCCATATATTTAATTAGTCTTCTTTTGATCACTTAATTAATCCTAGATTAATTCTTGATCAATACTAATTAAATAATCTTATTATTCTTATTATTAATATACTAGAACTTATAATATATTAATAACCATAAGTGTCTTATTTCTCTCATTATAGTCTATCCAAGTGCATGATGCCATGCAACCCAAATGAACCATGCTAGGTCGGGTCAAGTCTTATCAATTATAGTTATGGACTTAGACATGAATAGAACAGTCTCCCACTTGGATAAGTCTAAAACTATTATTGCATATGACTTCAAGAACCGACTAGCAATCGTAGCTCTCAAAAGCTTCCGTCGAACTCTGACCTTGTAGATGAACTCTGACCTTTGTCAATGACTTGTCCATTAGATAAGGGATCATATATTCCTCCATTCTAGATATCATATGGACTGAGACATGGATTATAATCATTCTTTCTGTCCATTTGTTGTTTCCCGATTTCCGATTTATGACGACTGACTAATTGAACAAATCAAATCAGTCCTGGCCCGGCCGAGCACTTCCATTTGTCATCATCAAATCATCGAGGGGCCCACAGATATCGCTTTTATCCCGAAGGTAAAAGGAATGGATAAACTTCAACTCATATGGCTTGTTCTACTACTTGTTGAATCATACACAAAGGCACGTTTTATAGCACCGAGTTACCAAATGCTGTTTCGTGCAATCAATGTACAACCAACTTATAGTAACAACTCATATCTCTAGGTTTGAAGAATATAAGGTATTATCGTCTCATGATCACTCGTGATAAAATCCATGAAGTGATTCCAATGAGCACGGGTTGAATCCAATACTCAGAACTTATGAGCACTCATGAGTGTTGTAGCCCTTTTTCCAATACCTTAGACCTCTACAAGCCAACCCATGACAGTCTTAATTCATATCTACTTCCAACATATGACCGACTGTGGATGGTTTAAATAACTTAGTCATTCCGGAAGAATAACCTAGTTTATTCGGGAAGTCAAAACATGCAAAGTGAAACACAATAATAATTGAATCCAACATGGTATCAAAAGCTATGAACATAAATAAAACACCTTTTATTTATCACCATATGATTACACATTATTCATTGTATACTGTTTCAGCTATCAACTATATTCTTGAATTTAAAACAATAGTTGTCCCATGCTCCAAGCATGTACACTATGTTTTCTAAACACTAGTCATGCCATACACCAAGTATGCATGCTATGTTTGTCTATGATCTTTACTTTGTGAACTAGATCCATTGAACATAACTTCAATGATTCTCTTTTCACACTCCCAAATCCTTACTGCAAGTACAAGAATTCCAAATTCATGTCATTTACTGAAATCTGTTAGATTCTAAACTTATATGCATTGATCCTTTCGTAATGATTATGCACAAAGTCAGACAGACTTGACAACAACCATTATAGAGAATGCCAAAAGAGATCAGCTCCTTAGAAACATCCTTCTTGCATTAAGTTTCCTAATCTTAAACAGATTGAAAATTCTAACTTTGAAACATTTCCAGATTCCATTTTGGCTATCACTTTTGAACAAGAGTTTCCTCCTTACAGATTATGTCAATATAGTCCTTCCAAAATTATCACTATACTTCCAACTGTCCTTGAGCAACCAATCTTTGGTAAACCTTAAATTGTCCTCGACAATTGTTTAATCCTTTTAGTCATATCCAGTTCTAAACCTTTTCCCTTCTTAATGCCCCAGGCATTTGGAAAATTTTAGAAAGGATGAATATACACATGTAATCGATCCTATATCTGAAGCATATGGGACACGATTCATGATGTCTCACATAAAGACTAAACCAGTCTTTTGCTATAATATTTCCATTTCTATTGCCAAGTTCTCATAATTCAGATTATGAAAAGGGATGCCATAATCATAATCGAATTTAAGAACGCAAATAATGGACCCATATACAGAATTTCCTTATGTTGAGCCATTCCAACATGAAATTCATATATATTTCCTTGACTAAATGATTAAAACCTCATGATCTAAGCTTATAGATTTGAGATGAAGTATAATTTCCTCTCCCTTAATTATAGCAAAACAACTCTTTCCCAATTGAAACCTTTTATTTTCTATAATTAACATTGCTAACTTGCAATACTTATCATAATTATCATGCTCCCACTAACATGATGATTATTAGCATAACACTTATGTTCCCACTAGCTTTGACATGTACTCAGAAATCAGCTGACTTTCTTACCAAAGTTCAGATTTCTGATACTAGATTGCTTTGATAAAACTTTATCAAAATCATACACCTTCCCTTAGATAGCACACCTGTGTGTCTAAACAATTATGAAGAGGGATGCCGTAATCATAATGGTTAGACCTTTTTGCCACTTCTCACAAATCCAGGTTAGTGTGCCGGTAAACCACACACGCTCCACTAACGACTTTGAGAATGCAAATATCACAATTTCTATCTATCTAAAATCTACTTAGTGAAAGTGTTTCCCCACCATCATTTTCATGAATCGGAGAGAAACCTTATGACACTTAGATTTAATGGTGTATGTGTTCTTGTCCATGTGAATTTTCAAAACCATAGTCACAAGACAAGGATAATGACAAATCCAAACTCATATGGACTGAACTCAATCTTAACTTCTTGCCACCTGGAAGCTCAAGGCCTTGCCATTGCTTCCAAATTGTTGTGCAACCAATTGAGAACTCTAAGAACTCATATGCAAAGCCAACTTTAACTGGAATGGGCATAGAATATGTCAACACGATAGGTTATAAACCTTAAGTCGTGTGCTAGAGAAGAACTCTAGGTTCTATTCTTGATTAGTTCTTGAGACTTTCAAGACCTTTAAGACTCCCACTGTCCGCTTGACCTATAAGACTCCCTTGTCAAACATCCAAGAGATAGTGTGGATTCTAACCAAGACAAACACTTCACACAATTGGCCTAAGTTGGTCTTTGTTTTATCCAAAACATCACAACTTACCAATTTCAAATGTACACGAGTAGAAAACTTTTACTCTTACATTTGACAGGTGTTTTAAACCTTCTTAAGGACATGTCACTCAAATTACAATCTTGGAGTATGACTCTAAGACTTGTATTGGAACGAAGTATGACTCATCTTCTTGATTTAACCATTTCAACAATTTAAGATCCCTTCTTCTTAGACATAAGAATGCACTAAGACTTCCTTAGAGAACTAATTTTGATATGGTTTCTTAATCATTAAGATGATCATAAAACTGATACTAAAGTACTCTCACATCTTTTCAGATTTGATAAACTTTTATCCTTCTGCCTAATTTGATTCTTCTTATCCTCTCTGCCATGCATTGGAACCTTTTCCAATGTCTCAGAGTTACACTTAAGCTTGTAAGTATAATTATATTTACTGAGCTTTAGTAAACTATGACGAATAGCCTTATATCTTTTGTGGTGGACTTAATCAGTGCACATGACTATGTACTCGATCCCTTAGTCCATTACTTGACTCACACATTCATGTGAATAAGTAATTAGTCTTAATTTTCCAATACTTGAAAGTTCTCATTCATCATGCTATACAACTTGCATGATCCCAAGTTCCGGTCCAATTAAGACTTGGGTGATGAGAATCTTTCCTTATTTGGTAAATTTAGTCATTACCACAAATGAAGGAATCAATTTCATATTTCCACTCTTGTTATTAATGGAATCATATAAGCAACAATTTTTCCTCAAATTCCATTGTAAGGATATTTTAAAATAAATAAAATCATCATTTTTCCTTTTATTTTAAAAAACTTAGCGGAAAAACTTATCCTTACAATCCATATGAAAAACTTGTTGTTATCTATTCCTAAGCAAGAACTCATAACTCCTAAGAAGTAGCTCAAGAATCCGATTTTCAAACTACGCGATAGAAATCCATCTATAAGATCAGATTCAGCATATTCTTTCTTTAAGTTCCTTTACTTTTCTTTGATTCTTTAAACATTACCATGTGACCCAGTCACATCATGTATCAGGAATCTCAGAATAGAAACTTAACTGAGTTAGATTAGTGGACTTTACCTGAAGTAGAGTCAACCTTATGGACTTTAACATCCTTAGGTAAATTTGGCAGCTTCGCAACCAATGCCCCTTTCTTTGGCAATATAAACATATGGACCCTTTGATAATGGTACACGAGACTATCACAGACTTAGCGTTTCTCTTTACCATTTGGTCAACCGAGTTGACTATGGCCGATCCCTTTCCATTGGGAAGAGAATGCTTTTCTGGATTTCCTGTGTCACTATTGTCAATGTCCATCAAGTTTTGAGGAAGTTGATCTTAACAAATAGATAAGATCGTTAAGGGTCTTGTCATAGTCTGTTTCATAGGTTTTCCAAAAGAACTCACTATGTGACTTAGAAAGTAGTTGAACCACCAACTTTCTCAAGACTTTGACACCCTTCTCTCTCGGCTTGTCAATATGTGACTACATCTCCAAGATGTGATCACACCTAGACCTTGCCTTGCCAATAGGGTTTGAGTGACTTTGAACTTGTGGGTTGCGAGAATAATTTGAGGAGGTGAAAGAAGTATGATTTCCATGGGACATCATCTTCATTTAGGAAAGCTTGTTTCAAGAGATTTGGGAAGATCATAAATGTCTATACCAGACATGTTTTGGGAGATATTCAAGATAGTTGATTTAAAGTCCTTAATATGACACCCAATATGAAATATTAAGGCTAGGACCCAACAAACTATTTTTATAACTTAGAAGAGGTATGCCGTAATCCAAGCTATAAAATATTTGAAGGTAGGTGAATGATGATTCACCAATTTCCACCAAGATAAACGAAACGTATTATTAGGTTTTAATTGGATTTGAAACTCCTAGATTTTTGAGATTCATTGAACTGTTCAATGGCATGTTTCAATCTCGAGTGTGCCCTTCAGGTTTTGTGACTGGGATGCCGAGGATCACAAAACAGGGTGTGAAGTAACCATGCAAATTACTTGGTACCCTTAAGTGTTTACCCCTCAATCGATGTGCTGGTTAACCACACACGCTCCATCGATACTATGATAAACATTAAGTTACCCTTTGCCTACCTTGTTAAATACGAGTTAGTGTGCCGGTTAACCACACACGCTCCACTAACCGACTTAAACAAAGTGCAAAGTGTAATTTCATGGATTAGCACCTTATTCACATTTTCCTAAGTAACTAAGATTGGGTATTTATTAAGAGTTTAGTTACTTAGTATTTATCATTAATACTTTTAATGAAGGGAGAATTATAGTCCTGTCAAACCCGTTCGGCTAACGACCCTCCACCAGTCAAGCAAGCGGTGGGTGAGAGTGGACACCCATTAAGTTTCCATTTTATAGGCAACAACCTTATACCCACCTTATAGACCGACTTCGTGAATGAGGCGTACTAGCGGTAAGACCGACTTTACTCTTATACATGTATATATTATTAACTTATAATATTATAAAGTATAAGGGTTGAATTTTAACTTTTAAAATTCTAAGGGCTAACTTGGAATTAAAGTATTCATAAGAGAAAACTTTACAAATTCCAAAACTTGAGGGCAAGTTTTGAAACTATTCAAAACTAATTAATTCCATAACTTATGTGTTTAAAGTAGTTTTAATCCAAAAAATCTTCAGGTTCCATAACTTGAGGACAAGTTATGGAAGACTTTAAACTAATAAAAGAATTAAATTTTCTTTATTTTATAACTTATGTAATTAATTAAGGTTACACTTTTACTCCTAAATGAAGTGACTCTTGAACTTCCATAACTTGAGGACAAGTTATGGAGTCATAAAACAAATATTCAATGACACAAGACTCTTCATTTTGTAACCATTACCAACTTTTATGAGTTTTATGAGTCTTTAATGTGACTCTTCATGTAACTTGAGGACAAGTTACACAAACACATTTTATACTCAACTCTTAGATTAAAAAGGATTGAAAGCAACTATTTCAATTAACTTTTCTATTAATCTAAGCAACTCATAAGAACAAGATAATTCAAATCAAACCTTTTCATGTAATTAGTCTAAACCTTAAACTAATACAAAACATGAATCTATTGACAATTATCTTTGAAAATGGATTAGCATGAACATTACCACATCAAAAACAAGTTTATAAGTTCAAAAACAACTTAGGGTAATGTTCCTAGTCCATTTCTAGCCAAAAACCTCGAAAATATGCTGTCTGGGGGTCCAACTCGTCGAGTGTAGGAACCAACTCGGCGAGTTGGATCGAATTGATCACATTTTAGGCATAGACTCGCCGAGTCTCCTGATGCACTCGCCGAGTCTGATGATCAGACAACAACAAATTCTTTTTTTCAGCTTATATTGCAGGTTTAAGAAGAAAACAAGCCTAGGCTCTGATACCACTGTTGGGTTATGAGCATTCTAACACTCCTAAGTGTACATGCAACCCTAAATACCTTGGATCTATGTTTTCTCAATTGTACATGCAAATATGAACATCCAAGGTATTATCCTAATCTAGCATACAAAACTATCAATATAACAAGATAGAATACATACCTCTCTGATGTAGAATGTCTTCATGAAGCTTGAGTGCCTAGTGCCCCAAGTGTGACACCTCAAATGGTTCACACAACAACAAATACACTTGGAATAACTTGAGAGAATTCTACACTTCAAGAAAATCGGCTAGCCCTTTCTTTTCTTTCTAGCAACCGATTTTGATCAAGAATAAGATGTTTATATAGTTATACAATTAGGGTAAACCCTAATTGTCATGACTTTCCATTTCCTTGGATCCATGGGTTGAAATACACCATGGAGCATCCATGGAGCATCATATGGGTTTTGGCCCAAGTAGATAATCCATGGAGCATTAGCCCACTATATAAGTATGGATGATTTGCACAATCAACCCATATATTTAATTAGTCTTCTTTTTATCACTTAATTAATCCTAGATTAATTCTTGATCAATACTAATTAAATAATCTTATTATTCTTATTATTAATATACTAGAACTTATAATATATTAATAACCATAAGTGTCTTATTTCTCTCATTATAGTCTATCCAAGTGCATGATGCCATGCAACCCAAATGGACCATGCTAGGTCGGGTCAAGTCTTATCAATTATAGTTATGGACTTAGACATTAATCCAACAATGCGGACAGACACCGGTCCGAACTTGAGTTTTAGGTCGGCAACTTTGTGCTCCTGAAGGTCTCTCCTTGGAAAGGAGTGATTCGATTCAGGAAGAGGGGAAAGTTGGGGCCCCGATATATTGGTCCATTTCGGGTGGTCGCGAGGGTAGGCATGGTAGCCTATTGTTTGGATTTGCCAGCAGAGTTGGGGCAGATTCACGACACTTTCCATGGGTCACAGTTGCGGAAGTGTATAGCCAATGAGTCGGCAGTGGTTCCATTAGAGGATATTCAGGTGGATGCGAGCCTGAATTATGCTGAGAGACCAGTGGCAATCAGAGATCGGAAAATCAAAGTTCTGAGGAACAAGGAGGTACCTTTGGTTTTGGTTCAGTGGCAGCATTGGAAGGGGTCCGAAATGACTTGGGAACCGGAGCGTGAGATGCGTGAGCAGCATCCGGAGTTATTTGGAGAGCGAGACTTCGAAGGAGAAGTCTAGTTCTAGTGGGGGAGAATTGTAGCAGCCCGGATTTCCAGGTATTTATTATTATTTGTATTTTTGGAGAATCGTAAATGGACTCGACGAGTTGGAGCTCAAACTTGCCGAGTAGGATCGCGATTTTGGACGCGGGTTCGCGTCCGGACTCGGTGAGTCCACGATGTTTAATGAAAACCTAATTTCCGGGGTATGAGACCTATTTAAGGGGGTTTATGGCCGTCGTTTGCAGCCACCAACCCCAGAGAGAACCCTAAAGAGCTTGTGAGCACTTTGTGAGAGAGAAGAGGAAGATCCTTGACTATTTGTGGGTATTTTGGCATATAGAAGAAGATCAAGGCAAGAGGAGACCAAAGAAGGTGCTAATCCAGTGATTTCTGAGCTCACGGACTTCATTTCATGTATCCATTTGTTCCTTTATCAGTCCTTGTTGTGAATCTTAGAGTTAGGGTTTCTTTGTGGAAGAGATCCATGGAGTAATTGGCTCCTTCTTGTGTTAGTACTTTAGATCTGGACCCAAAGAGGTCCAGAGACCCTTTTCCCTCAAGCTTTATGAGTGTTAATGGAGCCCATAAGCTTAGAATAGCATTCTAGAGATCATATCATCAAATAAAGCCTTTGGATCTTTGCATGAGCACCAAGATTGTGACTTTACGTGATGAATGTGCTTGGAAGGACTGGATCTAGGAGTTATTAGAACGGATCTGACCTCAGGAGTGAGTTTGAGTTCATGCATGGCATAGACTCGCCGAGTCCGAAGAACAGACTCGGCGAGTAGCATGAAGATTGTCCATAACCACTCAGCGAGTAGTCTTGCCGAGTTAACGGGCTAACTCAGTGAGTCAGGGAGAGTCAGAGAAGGTTGACAGGTGGACTGAGTTAAACTGGAACTCGCCGAGTTGTTTTGAGACTCGGCGAGTTGAGTCGCGGTGGCCCCGCGATTCATGCCAAGTGGAACTCGTCGAGTTAGGGGAGTACTCGACGTGCCAAGAGAGAATCCGAGGGAGTTAGCGAACTCGTGTAGACTCGCCGAGTCGCTCTTATGTACTCGCCGAGTGCGGTCAAAGTTGATCGTTGACCGTTGACCAGAGTTGACCTGTGTTGACTTAGTGGGGTTAGTCAACCTTAGTTGTGAAAATGTTAAAGATGTATTGTATTATAGGAGGATTACAGCTCGGGGGATCGAGTACGAGTAGGTTCAGGGATTTGCGAGCTATCGAGATACACGAGGTGAGTCTCCTCACTATACTTTACCTTGAGTAGGTAACTAGAGTTATGTGATACAGTGCTTGTATGCTATATTGTGTTATGTGTTGCGCTGCATTATTCTTTGTGATTTATGCTGTGCATGTTTACAGAGTTAGAACCTGAGGGTTCACAGAGTTTGGGTGCACAGACCCATAGAGTTATAGCCTCGAGTGGATAATATGTGTTATATGTGGTATTTTGGGGGAACTCACTAAGCTTTGTGCTTACAGTGTTTGGTGTTATTTGTTTCAGGTACTAGTGACGACCGTGGGAAGGCGCCGGCTTGATCACTACACACGCATGGGATTTTATGATTTTGAGATCTTGGGATTTTTGTATTACTTGGATTAAATTTCAAACATGGTTGTTTTATGAATATTAAGTGAATTATGTTTTTATAAAAATTGATTTTTTTTTTTAAATTAACGGTGTTACAGTAAATGTGGTATATGATTGTGAAAATTTTATATGCTAGTTGATAACTGGACGAAGGCAGTTGAGTATTTCCAAACGGATGAACACAAAATTGCTTCAGAAAAGGAACAAAAAAGTTCGTGAAATGCAAACAAATGTGAATCGTGGGGGTTCGAGCTCGTATAACAGTACTTCCTATAAGAAGGTAACGTACGATACATGTAATTATTTATTTAAAATATAATTTAATTTTTAAAGTTAAACAAAACCTAAAGAGAGTGGAAACGTTTCGCAAAACTCGTACTGATAAGAATGGTGTATTTTTTACTATTGAGGAGGAACAACAATATGTAAGTATTTAATTATAATTTTATCATATAATTAAATGTCTATTTATACTTAATTGTTACTCACTTTTAGGAGTTACAGAATCGCTTAGTTGAAGAGCTGTTAGAACAAACTCTAGGTGCAAGTGAGTTAACACTCACTCAAGAAAGAGTTGCGTTTGTGAAAGTATTAAGAGAGCGACATGGCCATATTAAAGGCATTAGCCGTAAACCTTCCATTCTGCCGCCGATTCCACAACCTTCGCAACCATCACCACAACCATCACAGGTAAAACAATCTACTTTGGTTTTTTGTGGTGATTATTTGCTAAAGCTTTAGTAATTAGGTTTTTGTCCCAAGTGCAAAAAATAACAATGTACTTTGGTTTTTTGTCTTAGTTTAAAAATAGCAATCTACTTTAGCATCATAAAATGCATGTTGATTTGGTAACTTTGGTTTTGTGGTGATTATTTGCTAAAACCATTGGTAATTGGGTTTTTGTCCCAAGTGCAAGAAATAACAATATACTTTGGTTTTCTATCTTAGTTTAAAAATAGCAATCTACTTTAGCATCATAAAATGCATGTTGATTTGGTAATTTTGGTTTTGTGGTGATTATTTTCTAAAAACTTTGGTAATTAGGTTTTTGTCCCAAGTGCAAAATATAACAACGTACTTTGGTTATTTGTCTTAGTTTAAAAATAGCAATCTACTTTAGCATCATAAAACGCGTGTTGATTTGGTAATTTTGATTTTGTGGTGATTATTTGCTGAAAACTTCGGTAATTAGGTTTTTGTCCCAAGTACAAAAAATAACAATGTACTTTGCTTTTTTGTCTTAGTTTAAAAATAGCTTTGGTAATTAGGTTTTTGTCCCAAGTGCAAAAAATAACAACGTACTTTATTTTTTTTGTCTTAGTTTAAAAATAACAATGTATTCTGATAGTTTTTGTTTATGTTTGACAATTTAACTTATAAGTTTATATATTTTGTTATTAATTATGTAGTTGGAAAATCTTCGTGCAATGCTCAGCGACCCGGCATGTAGCGATGAACTTTATTCGTTTTTTCAATCCCAAAATAAACGAGGAAACGATGAGAACGAAGATGATGGTATGTAGGGTGCGTTTTATATGTATACGTAGTTACGCTTTGCTATTTGGTAGATTGTGAAACTTTGATTGTTTTTTGTAATTACCGGGCGACATTATTACTTTTTATATTTAATCGGATTTTATGATTTTTGATATTTAATTGTAATCGGATGTTTGTTTTCTAATTAGCATCAACACTATTATTTTTGATATTTAATCAAATATTGTTATGTAATTACTGACGATATTATTACCGACAACCAAAATCGTTAATTAAAAAAAATTAAAAAAATGAAAATTGTTGTTACCGACGACTCTGTTACCGGCAACTTAGTTATTAGAGGCGACATGTCTCATTAGCGGCGACATATCTCATTAACAGCAACAAATTGATCAATAGCTACGAAATAGTAGTGATGACTCATTACCGACGATGCATCACTGCTATTAGTATTACCCGCGACATTTTGAACTTTTACCGGCGACTTTTGTCGCTGCTAATAATTGTTTTCCTCGTATGCTTTGTGGATATCATCACCTAGATTAGCTTTTAAAACTATGTAATTGTCGTTTTTGAGCGCCCCAGTTTCTTGCTGGGGTTTGTTCCCGTTTTATTCAAGTTGCCTTTCAAAAAAAAAATGAAAAATGAAAACAATTACCACGTAAGACGCGACATACATCATTACATGCATTTCAACAATCCTGTACAAACCTCTTGACCTGATTGTTTCCTTATAAATACTTGCACATAATACGTACATCAAACTACAAATCCTACGTTAATTTTATTACCCTCTCAAATGTTGAGAAATCCGGCCACAGTTTCCACTGTTGTAAAGGAGTCAGAGCATACAAAAATAGTGCTCTCTGATGTGGTGGTTACAAGGAAAAGAAACCTCTTGTGGGCGCGAAAATGGAGGGCTATCGACATTCAAACGGGTGTTCTGATTTTAGCTATTCATTTACTTTCACTTTTCGCACCATTTAGGTTCGATTGGGATGCTTTTTTATTTGCATTTTTTCGATGGGTGTTTTGTGGGATTTTTGGAATAACTCTCTCATATCATCGGAATCTAGCACACCGCAGTCTAAAGCTGCCTAAGTGTCTTGAGTACATGTTTGCTTATCTTGGGGTCCTCTCTTTCCAGGTTCGTACTTGTTTTCTTTCCTGTATGTTTTATTTAGAAAAAATTTCATGAAGGTCCTTTTAGTTTATAGAAGATCCCTTTAACGGTTCTTATGAAACTTTTTTTTTGGCACAAATGGTAACTTTAGACAAAAGTTGTCGTCGTTAAGTCTACGTAATGATCATTTGTTATCATTTGTAATTTTATGAAACTTTGTATAAAGGCCATTTATGAAATTTTAATAGAATCTTTTTAATGTTGTATTAATTATCATAGATTCAATAAAAATATAGAAAAACTAAAATATAGACAACTTAATATTTTTATCAAAAAATAGAAATTATTAATTTGAAAAGTTTATGTATTTATAAAAAGATATATTCAAAATTTAATAAACCTAAACAACTTTATCGAATAAAATATTAATTTTTTTATGTAAAGTAAAAAATCTATCAAATGTTAGTAAGATTTAACGGTTAACCAAACCAATTAAATTGATTAAATTGCATTTTATATTCTTCTATTCTAGTAAATAATTTTAGCGTCAATACAAATCATTGATTGTCCAATTTTTTTTTTTAATTGCACACAACATTCTTTTATTATGAAATAAAAACGAAAACATATGTTTACTTTACCTATAACTCGGAACTACATATTTATATTTTTATAACAAAAGATGAAATACTATTATTTTTATAATAACATTTTTTTTATAATAATGTATTATGTTTTTTTTATAAAAATAAATATATTTGCATGTTGATTAAAAATAATAAGTTATATTTTTTATTTATGTAAATATTAAACTATTATTATTATTATTATTATTATTATTATTATTATTATTATTATTATTACCTTTTTATTTGATTTATGTGAAGTAATAAAAAAATTTGCAAGTGATGTCTAGCCTAGCTAGATTGATACATCCGGTTTGATACCCATGTATGTTTGAGGTTATGAGTTCAAATCTTTGAACCTCTTAAATCTGTCTCTTACGATTATGCCCAATGTACGAGAAGTTTTCCTTGGAAATCCCCTTGGGAGCTGAGTTAGCCGTTTCAAAAAAAAAAAAGTAATAAAAAATTAAATAGACTTTTTAACACTTCACAAATGGTCCTTATGCAAAGTTTGAGAAAATTCAACAAATGATCCTTATCCGAAATTTTAGAAACCTACACAAATCGTCCTTATGGGAATTTAACATCTTTCTCTAATGGAACATATACATAAGGACTATTGGCTTGCAAATTTTTCTCGATAGCGACCATTGATGCAACAAAAGTTTCACGTCTGAGGAAAGTTTTTAAAACCAAAAGGATCATTATTGAATTTTTTTCTTTTATTTATTTAAACAGCCAAATGTAGATAACTGTTATTTGTATACAGGGGGATCCTATATTTTGGGTGAGCATTCATAGATTTCATCATCAATATGTCGATTCCGAGAAAGATTCACACTCTCCTATTTTTGGGTTTTGGTTTAGTCACATGGGTTGGCTTTTTGATAGTGGCTACTTAATTGAAAAGGTAAGTTGTGTGATATATTAAGACAAAACAAGTTTATGTTAGTTAATTATGTCGTTAAGTTGATCATGTGTTTGCAGTATCAAAAAAGTAATAATGTGGAGGATTTAAAGAATCAAGTATTCTATAGGTTCATTAAAAGAACTTATATATTGCATATATCCGCATATGCTGCCCTCGTTTACGCTTATGGTGGATTTACCTATCTTGTTTGGGCTGTGGTAAGACTTTGCATGATGAATAATATAAGTTATTACGTTTGGTGCCACTGCTATAAACTTTTTTCCTTTTTCCAATTGACTGTTAAAAATGTCATATTTTATGATGAATTTATAAGATCAAGAGCATATATGTAGGGCGTTGCAACGACTTGGGGTTACCATACGACATTTCTAGTGAATTCCGCATGCCATATTTGGGGCACTCAAAGTTGGGACACTGGTGATCTCTCCAAGAATAACTGGTACACAATTAATGTTCAAAGTTTTAATTTATATGGAGATCAATTCATTAAAAGTACAAAATATTTTGTTTGCACACAGGTGGGTGGCATTGGTTACTTTTGGAGAAGGATGGCATAACAATCATCATGCATTTGAATATTCAGCTCGTCATGGGTTAAAATGGTGGCAAATTGACTTTTGTTGGTATATGATAAGGTTTCTTGAAGCAGTAGGATTAGCTACCAATGTTAAGTTACCAAATGAAGCTCACAAACTAAAGAAATCATCCACTTCTCATAACAAGTTCAAGTGACCAACACATAAATACTTCAACAATAAGGATTGGATTGTATTCCATTTACGTGTCAATGTGTATGTTTGTTTGCAGACTCTCACTAAATAATTGTTACACCATGTAACATGCATGAATAATGACATATTATAGTCGTGTGTAATTTTAATTTGCTTATTGTTAAAAATTTCGAACCTTAAAGCTAAATATAAGCGGGAGACATTTAGGAATGTTTCTATTTATTGTGCATTAATTTATAAGGCGGTACTTTTTTGTGCCTTCTGTTTGAATAAATTTCGATTTCCAATGTGTAGATTAGTTTTATTCTCCATCTTAGCTGAAATTCACAAATATAACTCATATTGTTAGTTTGTTTTCGAATTCCTTTTCAATGATCCAATATCAGATATGTAACCAATCCATTTTTCTCTTTTTCCCCTGAATGGCTAACTTGTATTAGTGCTTGCAATGTACAAGAAAAAAGCCAGGGGATAAAAAAGAGACTAATTACATCAAAGCAGGTGCATTAAATTTTGAGTCCTCTCATTTGTTGTTAATCAATAAAAATAATGGAATAGCATCATCGCATTCCTACATGTCATAAAGCACCAAATAGAAAAAGTAATTACCACAAGCCTATTGTTGCTAAGCGTGACACCTGATTATTTTTATAACAAAAATAAAACGTCTCTTTGGTCCCAATTAAAAACCGATAATAAAACACTACTAGAAACATGGGTTTTAGCGACGGAAAAATCCATCGCTATTCTGTCGCTAAATGTTGTTTCCGATGGATCGGCGACGGATTCACTTCATAGGTAATAAAAAGGTAGCTAATTTCTCAGCGAGGGTTTTAGCGACGGATCGGTTTTTCCTTGCGATAAAGGTAGTGACAGAGTATCCGTCGCTAAATGTCACTCAATGCATTCCGTCGCAAATTTCCATGAACAGTTTTTTTTTTTTTCGTAGCTAATCTCTTGCAAAATTCATATACTATTTTTTTTCCGTCGCTGATCTATCGCAAACTTTAGACATGATTTTTTTCCATCACTAACCCCTTGCAAAATTTATACATTAAATTTTTTTCCTTTCCGTCGCTGATCCGTCGCACACTTTAGATATATATATTTTTTTCGTAGCTAATCCCTCGCAAAATTCATGCATTAAAATACTTTTTATTTTCTCACCACGAACTTGTAATATCATTTTTTATTATGATTCTAAAAGAAAAAAAAAATACTACAATCATCAAATTATTATACTAAAGAACATCAAATAATGATACAACCAAGCATTACAATACCAAAACTATCAAAGTTTACCAAAGTGTCATTCAAAACACATCCAAAAACGAAACTATCCATATAACATTAAACTCCCAATGGTTTAACTTCAAAATAACATTTTAGCACCAAGAAATCCAAAGTATGCAAAAGAGGTACAAATAGAAAAAAGTTTAACTTTCAAAATAACATTTTAGCTGCTCTCTTCATTTCATGTCCATCAATCATCTTCGGTTCTCATTCCTATAAAACATTATTCAAAACAATCAAAAACATCAAATACAAAAGGTTAACAAGTCATTCAAAAACATCAAATACTAATGGTCAACATCATATTACCTCTAATTTTCAATTTCCCATCATATTTTGCAAGACTGCATACATCTTCTCCATTGCTTCATATTTTGCATCAATTTGTTGTTGTTTGGCATCTATTGCTGCAGCTTTGGCATCCATTTTCTCACGCATTTGTTGATGTTTAGCTCCATTTCTGCAACTTTAGCATCCATTTCACCATGCATCTCGTTTCGTACACGTTCATAGACAACCTAAAGTACAATACCATGATAGGAAAGTTTGTAAGTACAATGCCATGATAGGAAAATTTGTAAGTACAATGCCATGATAGGAAACTTTGTAAGTACAATCCCATGATAGGAAACTTTGTAAGTATAATACCATGATAGAAAACTTTGTATGTACAACGCCATGATAGGAAACTTTGTAAGTACAATGCCATGATAGGAAACTTTGTAAGTATAATGCCATGATAGGAAACTTTGTAAGTGCAATGCTATGATAGGAAATTTTTATAAAGTACAAAATCAAATGAACCTCTTGGGATGTTATTGTACTAGATGTTACTTCCAAAAAGCTCGCTGGATCAGACGCGGATCCGAATCCATATATTCTTCCTTTCTTGACTCCTTCGGAAACATCACACCATGTTTCATTATCCAAGAGGGGGTGGAAACTCGTATCATCACCAAACTTAGCCACCATAGCACTTTCATAAGCCTCCTATTATAGAAAAAAATATGAAAAAATAGAAACATGAAATAAGGAATGGAATGGTTCATTCCATCCCATTAAATTCATAATCAAGGAATGGAATGAACCACTTCATAAGCCTCCTATTAATTAATACTCAGGCCTTGCATAAAGTTGATTACTACTTACAAAACACTTAATTACAACTAGGTAGAGGATCAAACATTTAGAGATAATAATTTGTTTCTTTTCTTTTGTAAGTTGATTACTACTTACGAAAGATTTGTTTTCTGTCAATTAGTTGCTTTAACAAAGTCATTAACCCGAGTAGTAGGAAGTTTTATTTCCTACAAAAGAATTGAAAATACCTTAACTTTAGCTGCCTTTGCTGTAATGTACTCTTGAGTAGACTGTTTAATGTGCAACCTTGCATAAAGTTCAACTCCTGTAGGAGGGCGTTTAAGCATTGCTTGCTACAAAATCCATTAGTAATACATTAAAAAACAAAACAAAAACTCAATAGTTTAAGTAGAAACTAACGTGAGATGGAAACATCTTACCATTCTTTTCTTATGTTGACGAATAGATATAGAACCCCTGATATGTTTGGAAACAGATCCATCTTCTATTTTATTCTGTTATTTTTCCCTGATTGTGATAAACGTTTCCATTTGGATGTGGTCCACACTTCATTGATCATTTTTTCCTAATACTCCTTTTTTATCCAATTTGGGCGATAGTCCTTCAGCAAATTTAAATCACCTTCTACTGAGGCATTCACATTTGCAGCTTTGGCAAGTTCTAAAGATGCTTCACGTGCTCTTCGCATTATGTCAGGAAATCGGTTCTTCATACAGTCTTCCCATACCTTGCGAGCAAGAACATCAGTCTCTTCGGGCCAAACATACAAACCCTACATGTAGATCACGCATACAATTATCTTTTTCATTTTATACCAATTTTTACTTTGATAAATAATAAAAATAATAAGTACAAACCTTGAAGTGTTCCCACATTGCATCACGATGTTCTTTGTTAACCTTCTTCCAATGAGGTCCATGGGCCGTCAAACATCATCTTCAGTATACATGTGATGGCTCTGATCACTGAAATCTGATCCGTTAATCTTGCAAAAAATAAAAAATAAAAAAATTAGCATTAGTATTAGAATTAACAAGTAAATTCATTTTTATAAACAATTGTAAAATTAACATTAGTACTGCTTTTCAGAATCGACTTCAATGAACTTCCTTTTTGATGGGTTACTTGGAACTTGTTCCAAGATGTTTGATCCTCTAACTGAAGAAGAAGAAGGTTGACTTTCTACATCATTGTGTGATTGAGATGCATTTCTATCTCCAACATCACAACCACCAATGTGACTACCACTGCGACCACTACCACGGGCTCCTTGTTGCGCCATTAGTAAAAAAATAACCCTTAAAATCAAGAATTAATAAACTATTGGTTAGAACAAGTATGTATTATAATAGAAAATTATAGAAGTAAGAGAAGGTAACATCCTATAATACACAAATAAATGAAAGTGCAACGTATATAGAAAAAGAAAATGATCATTTTAGCTAAAAAGTTATTTATAAGGTCCACTAGGCAAAATATATAGTTCCAAATACATTGTTTCATTCTACATTTTTAGTACTTACTCATCATCAGAATTATCATCACATATGTGTGACATCCCCAAAATCATGGCCAGAAAAGACCGGTTTTGTTTATACTTTATTTCAAAATCAGAGTTATCTTTTAATAAAAGGGTTGTGGAATTTGTCCCAAAACAATAATATGATAAAGATTTATCAAAAGCATTTCCATAGAAATGTATTTCATTAAAAGACTCGGGATGTCATGTTCATACAGATCAAAAAGTATAAACAGTACAATATAAGCCTTACTATATTATTTCATATCTACAGACCTATATCCGTAATCCCTCGTCCAAAACATCACACCTATGCTCATGCGCCACTACCTGTAATAGATAAAATTGAGTGGGTCAGGCTTAGGAGCCTGGTGAGCACATAGGGTTTTCAACCCACAATAAATAAGTTTATTAATTTCATCAATCAACAATAACCCGATTACCCGTTCCCATTATCCTCACTTTACGTCCCTAAACATCTATCATAAGGGACCTAGCCTAAGGATCATCATCGGGACGGACACTACTGCTAAGGGGATTCCTCAGCAATAAATGTCCTAATAGGCAACCATGTGGGGGATGGAGTACACCGGTGAACACATCGTTCACAACACCTACAGGTTGCGAGCCTGCTAGTGTTCCACTGGACTGTCTAGAAGAGTCCGTGGTCGTCATCTATACTCCGCTAGATGATTGGATCAACAACAACAACATTGAGGCCTCTCATCATTTTATCACACATCGTCTTATTACATCTACCCATGTTTTACCCCAACATTTTTGTAGATATAAAATACATATACAGTTTAAATCATTTAAAACTTGTATAAAAACATTCATCGAGCATAGATAACAAGTATACAGATAATATGCACACATAGCACGTAATATATAAAATACTTCATATCTATGTGTAAGATGAAAGTAACTATGTACTCACCTGATTAGGTGGTGACTCAGCACTCGGACAGCGCTTCGATACTCTCAAAATGATATTCCTTCGATAAAACCTAGTATCGATACCACTAGGGTTTAGTCTAATGATAACCGCGGCAAATTAATTATCTGACTATTATTATTATTATATAAGCGTTAATAACACTTAATATAACTCATAATAATAGCCCAAATAATTATTTTAAGGACCTAATAACATTCCTATATTATAGGAGGTACAACTCACTTACAGCGGGTTTTTCTCGAAAACTGGGCTTCGCTGGAGCAGCGTTCCCGAGCCGAAAGGCTCTTTTCTCAGGGCTTCCTTTGGGTGCTAGGGGGTTTACCTAGGCTTTTAGGGGGGTTAGGGGGCTTAAAGAGAGAGAGTTTAGAGAGAGAAAGAAGAGGGTTGAGGTGTGAAGAGAAGTGAATGCCCGACACCTCTATTTATAGGAGGCCTGACTGGTGGACTCGCCGAGTTGGTCCATGTGGTGGCCTTCTGGTGGTGCCACGTGTCCAATTCTGGTGGTGCCACATCACCCCCTATCGCGTATCAGTCTTCAAACTTAGAAAAATCATAACTTTCGCATAAGAGCTCCGTTTTCGACGTTCTTTATATCCACGCGTAGGTAAAATCAAGATCTACAACTTTCGTTTAGACTCCGTCAGCTAACTCTCGACCGATCTCAAATTTAACAGTAGGAGGCGTTTAGACTGTTAAATGACCGCGAAGAATTCATAACTCCTTAATACGGACTCCGTTTTCGTCTGTCTTTTTACCGTTGAGTTCCTATTAATGAGATCTTTAACTCTCATTTAGGTCGCGTAAGCCAAAAACCGCTCGGACTAAAATTCGAGTTTCGGGCCGTGCACTGCTAAGCCGAATCTTAGAAAAATCATAACTTCTTCATACGAAGTCAGATATGGGCGTTCTTTTTATCGATGTTCTTAGTTTAACATGTTCTATGACTTTTGTTTAGATTGCTAAGGCTAAAAAGTATTCTATCGTAAATTCACTATTTACGTCTCCCGGTGCCGTGTCGGTTTTGCCATAAAACTTCGGCGGACCATAACTTCTTCGTTATAGCTCAGATTTCGGCATTCTTTATATGTACATAAACCTTGAGACATATTCTACAACTTTATTTAGAGATATCTGGATTATCTCACACTTTAATTTTGACGCTCATTTTTATTCTTTGTTAATTATACATTTATACTTAAATAATAAACACATAATCACACATAAATCACATAACACTCAACTATTTCATCTTTATTACTTCAAAAAGAGTTACAAGAGTTGACCTAGACTATTACATTGACAAAAATGATTAGCCCTGAAACCTGAGCGTTACAATTCTCTCCCCCTTAGGATGATTCTGTCCCGGAATCATGCATCAGCAAACAGATGTGGATAGCGACTCATCATGTCATCCTCTGTTTCCCAAGTGAGATTCGGCCCATTCGAATGTTTCCATCGGACTAGCACTAAGTCGACCATCTTGCGTCGTAACTTCTTAGTCTTACGGTCAACAATTACCTCGGGCTCTTCGATCAGCCTTTTATTCTCATCCATCCTTAACTCTGAAATTGGAATTATG
Organism: Lactuca saligna; assembly: GCF_052625555.1. Lineage (NCBI taxonomy): Eukaryota > Viridiplantae > Streptophyta > Magnoliopsida > Asterales > Asteraceae > Lactuca > Lactuca saligna. The sequence goes on along the minus strand of NC_136418.1, from coordinate 46,330,821 downwards.
TCGGGAACATCTCCCATGAATTTCCTCAAATAACACACATGGAAGGTGTTATGAATACCATTGAGTTCTTCGGGCAATTCCAGCTTGTAAGCTTGGTTCCCAATCTTCTGAAGAACTTTGAACGGTCCAATAAACCTTGGACTTAACTTTCCTCGTTTCCCAAATTGTATAAGTCCCTTCCACGGTGAGACTTTAAGCAAAACGGAATCCCCAACTTGGAAGGTTATCGGTCGTCTTTTCTTGTCAGCATAGCTCTTCTGACGATCCTGAGCTGCTAACATTCTTTCCCTAATCACCTTCAATTTCTCAGCAGTCTCATGGACTATCTCGGGGCCCATAAACTGCTTCTCTCCGGCTTCAAGCCAACAAGACGGCGTACGACACTTCTATCCATACAAGGCTTGATAAGGTGCCATCTTGATGCTCGACTGAAAACTATTGTTGTAGGAAAATTCTACTAGAGGTAAGTGCTCGTCCCAATTCCCTTGGAATTCGAGGGTACATGCTCTCAGCATATCTTCCAACGTCTGAATCATTCTTTCGCTCTGACCATCAGTTTACAGATGGTAAGTAGTACTCAAACACAACTTTGTACCCAACTCCTCTTGTAGACTCCTCCAAAACCTTGACGTGAAACGACTATCACGACCCGATACAATCGTAAGAGGGACACCGTGAAGTCTTACAATTTCCTTCACGTAAGCATTTGCGAGCTTATCCATAGACCACTTCTCGTTGGCGGCTATGAAGTGTGCACTCTTGGTGAAACGATCCACGACTAGCCAAATCATGTCATGTCCGTTCTTCGTTCTGGGCAGTTTAGTCACAAAATCCATAGTGATGTCTTCCTATTTACCCATGGGTATAGGTAAGGGTTCTAAACTCCCATACGGTTTCTGATGTTGTGCCTTAACCCTCGCATATGTTACACACTCGGCCACATACTTTGCAACATCGAGCTTCATTGTCGGCCACCAGTAGTAGGGTTTTAGGTTCGTATACATTTTAGTGCTACCGGGATGAATCGAGTACATGGTTTTGTGTGCTTCTTCCATTAGAATATCTCTTATTCCTCCCATCTTAGGTACCCAGATTCGATCTTGGAATACCTTCAGTCCTCGACTGTTTGTTCCGAATACTAACGTTTTTCCCAAACATTCTTCCTTTCGGTCATTCTTCCCTAAAGCTTCTTCTTGAGCTTTCCTGATACTTTCCACAATCGTCGAGACGACTTCAATTCTAAACGCTCTTGGCCTTTTCCTTTCAAGATTGACTTTCCGACTGAGAGCATCAGCAACAATATTTGCTTTTCCCCGGTGGTAAAGTATCTCACACTCGTAGTCCTTGAGAAGTTCTAGCCAGCGTTGTTGCCTCATGTTCAACTCCTTCTGATTAAAGAGATACTGGAGACTCTTATGATCAGTGAAGAGCTTGCACTTCGTGCCGTAGAGGTAATGCCTCCATATCTTTAAGGCAAATACTACCGCTGCCAACTCCAGATCATGAGTGGGGTAGTTCTTTTCATGCTCTTTCAATTGTCGAGATGCGTATGCTATCACCTTTTCTCTTTGGGTCAGAACACAACCCAACCCGACTCCAGATGCATCACCATAAACCGCGAAATCTTCGACTCCATCGGGTAAAGAAAGTATTGGTGCTTCACATAACTTCTTCTTTAGCTTCTCGAATGCCTCATCGTGTTTCTCACTCCATGTATACGTAGCTCCTTTATGGGTCAAAGCTGTTAATGGAGAAGCTATCGAAGGAAAGCCTTGGATAAATCGTCGGTAATATCCGGCTAATCCTAGAAAGCTTCGAATCTCCGTGGGACTCTTCGAACGTTCCCACTTCATTACAGCCTCCATCTTGGTGTGGTCAACCATTATTCCCTCTTAGTTAACAACATGGCCCAAGAATTGGACTTCTCGTATCCAAAATTCGCATTTGGAGAACTTTGCAAAAAGCTTCTCCTTCTTTAACACCTCCAACACTTCTCGTAGATGCTTGCCATGCTCCTCCTGGCTTTTCGAGTATATGAGAATGTCGTCGATGAACACTATCACAGATTTATCGAGGAATGGTTTACAAACCCTATTTATCAAATCCATGAATGCTGCGGGAGCATTGGTTAATCCGAATGACATAACCAAGAACTCGTAGTGTCCATATCTTGTTCTGAATGCAGTCTTCTCAATATCCTGCTTTCTCACCTTCAGCTGATGATATCCTGACCTAAGATCGATCTTTGAGAAGTAGCTCGAACCTTGCAGCTGATCGAATAGGTCATCAATCCTCGGTAATGGATACTTGTTCTTCATCGTTGCCTTATTCAGCTCTCGGTAGTCTATGCACATCCTCATGCTTCCGTCCTTCTTCTTCACGAATAACACCGGAGCTCCCCAGGGTGATGAACTAGGTCGAATGAAACCGTTGTCCAACAGCTCCTGAAGTTGCGTCATGAGCTCCTTCATCTCCGTTGGTGCTAATCGGTAAGGTGCCTTTGCTATCGGTGTTATTCCTGGTAATAAGTCTATACGAAACTCCACTTGCCTATCAGGTGGTAATCCGGGAAGATCTTCGGGAAAGACTTCCGGATAATCGCACACAACCGGTATATTCTGCACCTCTTTCTTTTCTTTCTTAGCATCGATTACGAATGCCAAGTACGATGCACATCCCTTGGACAAACATTTCCTGGCTTTCATCAGGGAGTTGATTCCAGAATTCACTCTGCGTTTGTCCCCGTACACCATAAATGATTCCTTTCCGGGTGGGTTTATCCTAACTATCTTCTTTCGGCATAGTATCTCAGCATCGTTGGCGCTAAGCCAATCCATACCCAAAACGATGTTGAAACCGTTTAACTCTATGGGTAATAGTTCCTCATGGAATTCGTTTCCGTTTAGGTCAATGATGATGTTCCTAATACGATTACTAACAGGTACGAATTTGCCACTGGCAACTTCTACAATCAGGGTATTATCAAGTTTTTCTACAGGTAATGCTAATTTCGCACTAAATTTATGCGACACAAAGGAGTATTTGGCTCCGGAATCAAACAATATATTTGCAGGAAAACCATTTACAAGAAAGGTACCCGAAGCGACGTCTGCTGCCTCCTTTGCAGCCTCGAGCGTCATCTGGAAGGCTCTCGCCTTCGGCTTTGGTAGTATGTTGGGTCTTCCTGCCTCCTTCTTCTTCGGGCAGTCCTTCAAAATGTGCCCTTCTTCATTACACCCATAACAGGCCTTCTGGTTGAGGGTGCATTCATTAGCATAGTGCCCAGGCTTTCCGCATTTGTAACATGTGACCCCTCCATCACACTTCCCAAAGTGCTTCTTCTTGCACTTGTCACACCACTTTGCTTCTGATCCTCCTCTTCTCGAACCAGACTTCGAGAATTTACCTTTCTTACCGGACCTCGAGGATCCGTCAAATTTCCTTTTCTCTCCCACTTCCGCTCTCTCCGGACCCTTTTCTCGTATCTGGGTCTCCACATTCTTAGCAGCCTAGATGGCGGCTTTCAGAGTGGTAGTTTGCTTGACCATTGGACCGAAGTCCGCTGGTAATCCGAGGGCAAATTTGTTAACCTTGGAGAGTTCAATTGGGACGAGATGAGGAACAAGCTTCATTTTCTCAGTAAGGCTTGCAGCGTATTTAGTAACGCTCATTCTTCCCTTCTTCAGATTCTGGAATTCGTTGTTGATCTCCAGAAGATCCTGCTCAGAGTAGTATTGCATCTTCAAATGTACCAGAAAATCCTCCCACGACATTTTGCTTGCTTCACCTTTGGGCATCGAATCAGCTAATAGCTTCCACCAACTTAGTACTCCAGATTTCAATAGAGGAACTGCGAGAGCGGTCTTCTGCCTATTGCTACACTCGCAACTCTCAAACATTGTCTCCATCTCAGAGATCCAGTTCATGACTTCCACCGGTGTCGGGCTTCCAGATAGACTCGGTGGCTTGGATGCCATGAAATCCATGTATTTGCATCCACGTCCATCATTTCCTCCATCCTGGTGGTTTTGTCTAACTATCGGTGGGTTGGCTTGACCAATAGTCCCACTGTAGTTTCCTTCTTTAGTCTGCCCTTCGTTCAACTCGGGCTATTCGATCTAAATAGTTGCTTCCTCTCGATTCTGCTGGAGCAAATGCCTGGTTTCCTCCATTTGACGATCCAACATTTCCTGGATCATCGCTTGCACTCCGGCCATTGTTATTGGTCCGACAGCGGCTTCCACAACTGGTATTTGCTCGATCACTGGGGGTTGGTTCCTACCTCCATTTGCATTCACATTTCCGCTACGGGTCCTTGCCATCTTGATCTATACACCGAATAAGGTGAATTTAGATCTTTATTTAGGAGAGACGTTTTAAATCATCCTTATGACTCTGAGATGTTTACATTCTAGTTCTAATATCGTAGTCGTACGTTTAGAATCCTAAACACATAAGGTTTCCAGATCCGGTCGGCAACATAACATAGATCCGAACAATTAACAACATATCAGGCATAAAGCATTTAGCACATAAAAGCATTTTAGGCATAATTCCTAAAATAAGCTAGTGCTCACGCCTCACAATCATCGCTTAGCATTCTAAGTTTAAGTCTAGAAATCCTACAAATTCCTAGTTCGCTTAAACTAATGCTCTGATACCAACTGTGACATCCCCAAAATCACGGCCAAAAAAGACCGGTTTTGTTTATACTTTATTTCAAAATCAGAGTTATCTTTTAATAAAAGGGTTGCGGAATTTGTCCCAAAACAATAATATGATAAAGATTTATCAAAAGCATTTCCACAGAAATGTATTTCATTAAAAGACTTGGGATGTCATGTTCGTACAGATCAAAAGTATAAACAGTACAATATAAGCCTTACTACATTATTTCATATCTACAGGCCTATATCCGTAATCCCTCGTCCAAAACATCACACCTATGCTCATTCGCCAGTACCTGTAATACATAAAACTGAGTGGGTCAGGCTTGGGAGCCTGGTGAGTACATAGGGTTTTCAACCCACAATAAATAAGTTTATTAATTTCATCAATCAACAATAACCCGATTACCCGTTCCCGTTATCCTTACTTTATGTCCCTAAACACCTATCATAAGGGACCTAGCCTAAGGATCATCATCGGGACGGACACTACTGCTAAGGGCATTCCTCAGCAATAAATGTCCTAATAGGCAACCATGTGGGGGATGGAGTACACCGGTGAACACATCGTTCACAACACCTACAGGTTGCGAGCCTGCTAGTGTTCCACTGGACTGTCTAGAAGAGTCCGTGGTCGTCATCTATACTCCGCTAGATGACTGGATCAACAACAACAACATTGAGGCCTCTCATCATTTTATCACACATCGTCTTATTACATCTACCCATGTTTTACCCCAACATTTTTGTAGATATAAAATACATATACAGTTTAAATCATTTAAAACTTGTATAAAAACATTCATCCAGCATAGATAGCAAGTATACAGATAATATGCACACATAGCATGTAATATATAAAATTCTTCATATCTATGTGTAAGATGAAAGTAATTATACACTCACCTGATTAGGTGGTGACTCAGCACTCAGACAGCGCTTCGATACTCTCAAAATGATATTCCTTCGATAAAACCTAGTATTGATACCACTAGGGTTTAGTCTAATGATAACCGCGAAAAATTAATTATCTGACTATTATTATTATTATATAAGCGTTAATAACACTCAATATAACTCATAATAATAGCCCAAATAATTATTTTAACGACCAAATAACATTCCTATATTAAAACATAAGCTAAACTAAAGATAGGATAGGTACAGCTCACTTACAGCGGGTTTTTCTCGAAAACTGGGCTTCGCTGGAGCAGCGTTCTTGAGCCAAAAGGCTCTTTTCTCGGGACTCTGGGAGCCTCGGGGCTTCCTTCGGGTGCTAGGGGGTTTACCTAGGCTTTTAGGGGGGTTAAGGGGCTTAGAGAGAGAGTTTAGAGAGAGAAAGAAGAGGGTTGAGGTGTGAAGAGAAGTGAATGCCAACCTCTATTTATAGGAGGCCTAACTGGTGGACTCGCCGAGTTGGTCCATGTGGTGGCCTTCTGGTGGTGCCACGTGTCCAATTCTGGTGGTGCCACGTCACCCCCTATCGCGTATCAGCCTTCAAACTTAGAAAAATCATAACTTTCGCATACGAGCTCCATTTTCGATGGTCTTTATATGCACGCGTAGGTAAAATCAAGATCTACAACTTTCGTTTAGACTCCGTCAGCTAATTCTCGATCGATCTCAAATTTAACAGTAGGAGGCGTTTAGATTGTTAAATGACCGCGAAGAATTCATAACTCCTTCATACGGACTCCATTTTTGCCTGTCTTTTTACCGTTGAGTTCCTATTAATGAGATCTTCAACTCTTATTTAGGTTGCGTAAGCCAAAAACCGCTCGAACTAAAATTCGAGTTTCGGGTCGTGCAATACTAAGCCGAATTTTAGAAATATCATAACTTCTTCATACGAAGTCAGATTTGGGCGTTCTTTTTATCGATGTTATTAGTTTAACATATTCTATGACTTTTGTTTAGATTTCTAAGGCTAAAAAGTCTTCTATCGTAAATTCACTATTTACGTCTCCCGGTGTCGTGTCGGTTTTGCCGTAAAAGTTCGGCGGACCACAACTTCTTCGTTATAGCTCGGATTTCGGCATTCTTTATATGTACGCAAAACTTGGGACATATTCTACAACTTTATGCAGAGATATCGGGATTATCTCACACTTTAATTTTGACGCGCATTTTTATTCTTTATTAATTATACATTTATACTTAAATAATAAACACATAATCACACATAAATCACATAATACTCAACTATTTCATCTTTATTACTTCAAAAAGAGTTACAAGAGTTGACCTAGACTATTACATTGACAAAAATGCTTAGCCCTGAAACCCGGGCGTTATAATATGTTTTCATCTTCAGTAACATCTTCGGATTAATCATCCAAGTTATCATCAACTTCTTCATCCTCTTCTCTCTCAATGTCGTTGTCATTAACTTCTTCTATTTATCCTTCAATTACATGAGAAAAGGGTCCTGCCACCTCATTTGCAATGCTGCTTGTAGAAGGTAAAGTCGCTTTACTTTCTTGAAAGAATTGGTCCTCTTCATCCTCATCATCATCTTCTTCAGTAACACATTGTCGTAGATCATATACATCCCTTGGTTTCGTCTTGACGACAACCCACCAACCTTTCAAATCCTTCATTGCAGGATATGGTGCATAATACACTTGTTTTGCTTGTGACGCTAGGATAAATGGATCTTCATTTCTTAGCCTTGATTTGTATTTAATATCAACCAAATTATGCTTTCGATCCTCACGTACCCCTTCAGTAGGTTAAGCCATATACACTTGAATAATACTATGATGCAATGCCCTATGCCTTGATATTCTACTTCCAAAACCTCATCTAACAACCCATAATAGTCACACTCAGACTCATTGTAACAAGTCCCTCTTACACATACACCACTATTGTGTGTGACCCGTCCATCACCATATTTTTCAGTATGAAACTTGTAACCATTGACAAAGTATCCTTTATATAACCAAACATGTCATAATTGTCCTCGTGCAATGCATTTCAGATGTTGACTGATATCATTTGATTGTTGAAAAACCTACATTGATAAATCATTTGTTAACTAATTCGCGGGGGAAGACACTTTGGTAATACAAAATTTTCTCGTATCATACTCACGTGATCTTTAAACCACTTAGCAAAATGTTGATCCCTAAACCTTTCAAATGCTCCATCATCCATATATTGTTGGCTTTGGATCACATAATTTTCAAACAACCTTAAAAAATAACAAACACTGTAGAGATTCACGACATCAAGGAAAATGAGATAACTTGACATACCTTAAAAAAGGTAGAGCCCCAACACAATTGATCAAGATGTAATTATGAGCAATACGCATCTCATCATCTGTCAAAGGCCTCTGTTGACCACTTTTTTTGAATAATCTTCGAGATGGAACTTTGAAAATGCTTAATCGAGAGTCGACCATGATATAACAAGGAATGTCTGGAGCAAAATTAAGCAACTCATGATTCAACCGTGTTTCAATTGTAGGAAGAAAGTATTGTGAGCAAAAAGTCGATATCTCTCCAATCATGTAAGCCTCAACAATGGACCCCTCAACCTTTGCATGGTTTTTTATCTTTCTTTTCATTGATCCCAACTTCCTAAAAAGATGTTGGAAAAGGCTTATTATAAATTCCATAGGTTTTATGGTAGAATCTTTTGTATGGTAAAAAATATACCGTTCATAAAGATACATCCACCTATATTGAACCGGACCACCAAGCATAGCTTCTCGAGCCAAGTGAATAACAAGATGCTCCATTGAGTCAAAGAATCCAGGTGGAAATATTTTTCCAACTTGCAAATGGTTTCAACAATAGTAGTTTGCAAGCGTTGTAAGTCATTTACACGTAACACCCTTGAACATATTCCAAGAAAGAATGTACACAACTATGTAATTGCATCCCATGTTGAATTTGGCACCATACCTCTTAGAGAAATAGGAAAAAATCTTTGAAGAAATACATGGCACTCATGACTCTTGAATTTGCAAAAGCTATTATCATCTACATTAACGCACCCCCCAAGTTTGAGGCGTATCTGTCCGGGAATTTAAGTTTAATCATCCATTGGCATATTTTAGCTACTTGTTCTTTGCTCAAAGAAAACGATGCTCTCTTTTTCATATCCTTATTTACCTTCTTCCATGTATGCCATTGCACTTGATTGCAATACATTTCTATATCTTTTCTTGCATTCATGTTGTCTTTGCTTTTTGGAGTGTCCATCACGGTGTTGAAAATATTTTCTATCACATTTGTATCGATGTGCATGGGATCAAGGTTGTGTCGTATTAACAACTTCTGCCAATATGGTAGCTCCCAAAAGATGCTCCTCTTAACCCAATTATGAGTAATCCCGAAACCAGGCCATTTTGCATTCTTCGCCCTAAAAGGTTTGCCTTCATAAAGAGTTGGAAAGTGTCGTACTTGCTCCCGAATCTGATCACCGGTTAATATTTGTAGGGGGCTAGATCGCTCAACCTTATTAGCCAGAAATCCTTTTGTGTCACCCCTATATGTGTGTTGTTCTGGTAAAAAATATTGATGACAGTCAAATCAACATGGTTTACTACCATGGTGTAACCGAAATGACCCCAACTCACCCATACAATACGGACATGCTAACTTGCCATGTGTGCTCCATCCCGATAACATTGCATAAGCAGGAAAGTCACTAACTGTCCAAAGAAGTATAACTTTCATTGTGAAATTGCATTTAGTCGAAGCATCATAAGTCACAACACCATCTGTATATAGCATCTTTAACTCGTCAATTAGCGGCCTGAGAAACACATCTATATTTTGACCTGGGATCTTTTTTCCAGGAATAACTATGCTTAATTGAACATATGGTTCTTTTAAGCACATCCAAGGAGGCAAGTTATAAATTGAAAGGAAAACAGGCCAACATGAATACGGGGTTGTATTTGAGTTATTTGGACTAAACCCATCGGTGCATAGCCCAAGGCGAACATTCCGTGGTTCACTTGAAGATTCTGGATGCATTAAGTCGAAATGCTTCCAAGCCTCACCATCACTTGGATGGACCAACAAACCCGGTTCCGTCTCATGTTCATAGTGCCATGTCATTTGCTTTGCCGTCTTTTTTGTTAAATACAACCTTTGGAGTCTAGGAGCAATCGACAAGTACCTCATAACCAGATAAGGCAGTCTGCCACTCTTGTACCGATCATGATCACACACTCGACACTTAGTCAAATTAGAATCTGCCCCATAGAATATCATGCAATGCTTTTTTGCAAGCATGAATCTTTTTTTAGGGAGTCGAATTATTTTCAAAAGCTTCTTCGTCTCATAGATGTTCTCAACTAGTTTCTCGCCTTTGGGTAGCATCCACTTAATTATAGGAAGTATGTGATCATAGGCAGCCTAAGATATATTGTATTCTGACTTCCAATGCAACAACTCTGTTGCAGCTTGTAATTTTGAATAATTTTCACATCCATCCTACAAAGGTTCATCAACATCTTCTAACATATCATAGAACCCCTTGGCAGTTGGATTCGGGAGTTCCTCCATTACATCCATTAACATCTGTGTACACCAATTAACATCATCATCATCATCATCATCATCTTCCATCGGATCCTGCATCGGATTAGAAGATTCTTCCTCATGCTGAGATATCATATTTCTTTCACCATGTGCCCACCAAGTTGTGTAATTAGGAGTGAAACCGTTTTGTAACAAGTGAAGCTCTATATCACCTCTTGTTTTAGAATACATGTTCTTGCATTTAAAACAAGGACATCTAATATAATCCCCATCAACAGTTGCTTCATTAGAAAAAGCAACATCCAGAAATCCTTTGACGGATGCATGATATGCTGTGCTACGATACCCATGATCTAACCTTTTGTACATCCAATCTCTATCACTACGTGTTGACATAATGACTAGCTACAACAAAATATATAACTACTATTCAGAACTTAGATAGAGATTAGATAAAAACTAGCTACAACCAAGTAAGAAGAAGTGGATGACAATAAATCCTTTGGAATAAACAAGAACTCGAAGGATGAGAAAGTAATAAAATAAATTCTAAGTGATAGACATATAGCAAAGAATAAGATAGAGCTTCAATATGTTTACACAAGTGACTATGTTATATAATCTATTAATAAAAAATGAAGTCATTAACATTTCAAAGTATATTCATTGTGCTTATTGTATTGTGGAGGTACATGTTCAAGATGGATAATATTTATTCTTGTAATTTTCGTTATTTGCCATATGACTATCTTAATCATGCATATAGATTGGGTATAGATACTAAATGTTGTAATCAATCTTCATAATTACAACCAATCCATGTGTAATTTGACTTAATTTGATTTAATGAGGGAATGTCATGGATGTTTCTATCCAGTCACACTACGCAAGGTAACTAAGCATCTCTGTTTTGTCTAATTTGACTTAATGAGGAAAAGGGTAAAATGGTCATTTACTCACGTTCAGACAGTTCATCCAGTCCATATGATATACACATAGACAAAAGAGTAAAATGGTAATCTACTCGCATTCAGACAGTTGGTTCAGTTGATAAGTAAATACACAAAACAAAAAGGGTAAAATGGTGATTTACTTACATTAAGTCCATATGAATTAGACAAACATAAGGGTATAGTGGTCATTTAGCACAAATGTTCTAAAAAACATTATTAAGTTAAGCTGATGTTTGTAATGGTGTACCTGTCTCAGGGGAGTGACATTGATATCAGCTGCAAAAATAGATGTGGAAGAGGAAGTTGAAGTTGAAGCTGCTATGGCATAAAAATTTTAACCATGAGTCCATGATTCATGGTTAGATCACGAGTGAAGTGATATCAGTTAACCATGTTTATATTTTATTAGTGATGTCATATCCATGCATGAAGGAGACATGGGGAAAAGCTACTTCACTTAATTGGAAACTTGAAGCTCCTGTAATTTCATGCAAAGGAAACACAAAAGTATATTGGTTGATTGTATTTTGTAGATTTTAAATTTTTTAAAATGCTGGCTTTTGGTGTAGAGTGATGTGTACATTGGATTATTTTGGGAAGCAACAAAAGTATTAGTAAGTGAAATAAAGAATCACAAACTAGAAGAAACTGGATGCATTGATAACTTTGCAAATGTTGGACTGATATGCCCGTACTGCACTCACCTGCATCCAGCCCAAATGGCTCATTTGACCTCTTTCAGGGGTTTACTTATGTCAAGCCTACAATCTCTTTTCTTCATAGATAAAGCCCAGCATGCTAATGGTACTCTACTTATTTGTTCTAAAAACTTGTATTTCTGATTTCATGTTTTCTTCTAAAACCACTCTTTGGTCAAAATATCAATGGAATTTGAAATAATGTGTAAGAGTAGAAAATTTATAATAAAATCAGAATTCAAGAGATGTGTCTTTTATTACATATTTTATTAAAATCAGAATTCAAGAGATGTGTCTTATTTGTTCTAAAAACTTGTATTTCTGAAGTGTAAAGTCCTAAACAAACAATCAACAATGCATTTATTACATATTTTTCGTACAGGGCATGAAAAACTTGTGGACAATATTATTAGTTTATGACACCCCAATATTTAAGGACTTGTAAAAGCTACCCAATATTATTAGTAATAGTAATGTTAAAACTTAAAAGAATCGACAAGATGTAATTCAAAATGGACCAAAGAGTGGTTAGCATGATCATTAATTCAACTATTTTGATGTTTGGAAATTTCTACAAAATGGTCCCCTGCTTTCTGATTTTTTACCATATTTAGTTCAAAATCAAAAAAAAAAAATCAATTTTCGTCCTTCATTCAAAGCTTCACACCAGTTTTGGTCCAAAGAACCTGAAAATCGATATGAAACCTTGAAATCAGAACAAAATTTAAAAAAAAAATTTCATAGTAAATCTTAGAAAGCTGTGACAACCCGGAATATTCATTCGGTAAAACCCTAAAAGTCAATCACTCCATATTATAAGTCAAGTTCGCTTTTAATTGTTTTTAGGAAATTAAAGTTTGTTTGATTATTTTAATAATTAATCTTTAAACGAATGGGTGAACGGATGGGTCGTCTCGATTCTTGAAATTTCTAAACCGCGAATACCACGTAGCTTAGAAGTTCAAGGCCAAACTTTTATGTTTGGGCCGTAAACACCCTCAAAAACCGTAAACTCATGGCTTAAGCATGAGTTTACTCCCCAAAGTAGATCACTTTTCACTTTCACCGAAAAGAGTAAACTCCAAACTCTCTCAAGTATCATCCCGGTTTTCGCCCGATTTCCCGAAAACTTAAATGTTTCTCGACTTGATTAGTTGATATAACATAACATCTAGTGATTATACATCCTTTAATCCATCCATTTATGTGTTTTGACTAGTTTTCCAAAACACCAATAACACACACTAGTGTTCTTGGACTTTAAGTTCATTTCAAGCTTCCACAATGTAAGTACTTCGATCCTAGAGTCATTTAAAGCTTGCTATAGATGCTTATACCAAGGAAAAGTCCCAAGAACACCAAGAACAAGGTGTTCACGGTTTTGGGAGGCTCCCAAAACCGTAAACACCAAATTTAGTGCGTTAGGGTGCTTTAGGGTGTCTAGATGCTTCACAATGCCTTAGGGACTTGTCTAGATCCATCGTTGATGTGTACCACATATAAGAACAAGAAAATAACCATTTATATGTGTTTACGATTTGGGGATCTCCCAAAACCGTAAACACCCCAAAAGGTATTTAAATGTCCCATATTTACTCATAATGCCTAGAATCTAACCTAGGCTTTTACCATGAAGTGTCTAGAACTTGAAAACACCAAAATACCTTAGTCCATGAGAGTTTACGGTAGTAACCTCATGGAGAAATGGTCCTTAGACCGTAAACTCCATTTAGGAGTATTTTGATGTTACAAAACACATCCTAAAGCTAAATCATGAAGTAGGAATGCTTGGAATAGCTTAGAAGACTTCAAAACAACAAATGGTCAAAAGGTTAGGAGTTTACGACCGTAAACTCAAGAGTTTACGACCGTAAACTAAAGAGTTTACAACCGTAAACGCAAATGGTGTTGGTCTTTAGGAAGTAAACTCATTTTAGAAGTGTTCGTTGAACCCCAAACACACTAGCCTTTCCCTACAACACTTAGATACACTCACTAACACTTATAACACTTATACAAAGTGTTTGTCATGCCCTAGAGTGTCTTGACTTGTTTATTAGTTTTTTAAAGACTATTTTTTTATATACATATGTCTTTATATGTTATTAGGATCTTTGTGCGTGTCTAAGTCTTCACATGACACCAAGCACTTATCCGACACTTCCTTCCGATCCACTCGCAACAGGTGAGTTCATACCTCTAAATAAATGTTTAAATGTTTTTAAATACTTTGTGGGGGGGGGGGGGATACAAGTAGAATCATGCTACTTATTATATTAATCACATGTGATTAATAAGCAACATTCAAATGATTTACTACTCATTAACCGTTTTACCAAACAGGTTCCTTCAAATGATTTTCATAAACACTTTACATGTTTAAAACTCCTTATTAAACTGTACATTTTTACACTATATGTTTCATTTCAAACTCAATTACAATTGTGTTTCCACCAAATGTTTCTTTATACTTAAACTGATTTTATCAAACCCATGCTTTCAACCCGTTTTATAGATTGGCATCAAGTCGATCTTTTCTTAGATAATAATTATGTTCAAAGGTTTTACAAAAATTATTTTATGATTTTATATTATCAATTGCATGGCTATATATGTATAGTTATATAATAAATGTTTAAAAGACTTAGGAAGGCTATCCACCCTATTGCCTTTTCGCTCTTGAGATATGGTCTGGTGGGATATCGGGTACCCGTCTGAAGGTTGTTTAAATATTAGTTATATATCATGTGTACCTATATAGTCATAAAGGTTCTTCCAGTTCATTCAATACCCTTGGGTAGCAAGGGTATACATCCATGTTCATATGTACCAGTTACATTGCTAGTAAGCTACCATATGGGTGGTTTAGGAAGATATTAGAACCATTACTAGAACGCGATATCATAAAATGAGTCAGTTCAGTCATGAGTCAATACTTGCTAGATAGAGAGAGAAGACACGTGACAGTTAGTACACATAGTACATTACTATACTATTACATAGATATGTTTACATGATTACATTTACATGAGTACATTTACATGATTACAATTACATGATTACGTTTACATGATTACATCTACATGAGTACATTTACATAGATACGTCTACATGGGTGCGCTTACATATACGATAATAGGACAAACATCACTAGGTGCTATAGCATGGAACGAGTTCAAGATCTAACTATACCAGTGAATCGCAACGCATTGTGATAGTTATATTGGCTATACATGATCATAGCAATGTGGATGTTCACGGCGTGCAAATATGCAGGGGTCGTGTAAAGGTCCCAAAATCCCTTTGACAGGGAAGCGTCTAGCATGGGATCTAGCCATCACATTATGCCTTATCCCTCAAATAAGGCAATAGGAGGATAGAAGTAGTCATTTATTACAAGTACTACAGTACTTATAAGAATTACCCTAGACTTAAGGTAATTAGTACGGTTGTAGTTCGACACTACACCATAGTACTATTTCATTTTCCTATTACATTCACTTCGTGAACATTCACACGATGCACGGTAATGTGGAAACTATATTTTTGGTTAAGGATAGTAAGATTTGGGAAAATACACACTCTTACAAGAGCCACACACGCAGAAACTAGATGCCTTGGTAGAAGGATACGATTGGTAGGAAACATAGGGCTTGCTAGGATCATAGAAAACATTTTCATACTTATAGTTCATAGACATTTTCAATACATACAGTTCATATACATACAAATTAAGACACTAAAATACTTATGATCTCACCAGCTTTAAAGCTGATACTTTTTTTCAAAATAACTTGTATCCTCAGGTCTACAGTAGACAGGTACAGATGCAAGGTTTAGAGAAGATGGAGCTCGTTCAAGACTCATCTTTCATTTTGGTTTATACTTTAGTGTCTATTATAATTTGACAGAACACACTTGTATTAAAATTATTTTATTAATTCAATGGATGATGTTGTTGCTTGTTTACTACTTTTCATTGTTGTGATACTGTACATGACGTCCTCCGCCACAGAACGTTTCTACCGTTCATGGTTTTGGGGTGTGACAGATTGGTATCAGAGCATTGTTTATAGTGAATTAGGTATATCAACCCATAAAAGATATACTAACTATAAATACATAGGGATTAAAAATACTCTGAACAAGAGTTTATACTTTAAATAATAAAATATTTAATTAAGTATACGTGCCTGCATTCATACTAAAATCAGTGTCACTAGGATAGCACAAAAGAATTACGATTGTTGGGCAACATAGGTGGACTTAGAGACATATAGTCAAATCTGGGAAGATATAGCTTGAGTAACTATATTATCCGAGGGTTGACTAGCATGTGCCTAAATGTAGTTGTGTGGTTGCAACAAGTCTAAAATCTTACCAACAATACCACAATGAGAACAGTAGAACATAACATTAAACTTAAAATACTATAGGGGTATTTGGTGTTACTATAAGTACTTTATACTTGAGAACTAAAACGGGATCTTCATTACGAAGTTGATAGTTGCTAAGTGGATACCCTAAGGCTATATGTAACTAGGATATTATAGACTTAGAATCTGTGAACTAATGACAATTTTCGAAGGCCTATCCTGTTTCGATTACATATAACTGGTATGCACTTCACAAATAGTGATGTAACTAATGACAATTTTCTAAATAGTTATCTGGATAGTTCATCTAATAATAATTTTTTTACCCGAATTCTCGCGTAGATAACATAGCTGGACTCCATCCCCACGGCAACCAGTATCTTCTGAACAAAGTCATTGCTGGTTGGTTTGAAGAAGAACCAAAGAATAATCATCGTATCCCTTTGAATGATCACCATGATGAAGACCTTTCAAACGGTGCTAAATCCGAACCCGAGGTTGAGAACCTACCCCAGGCAGCTCCCGTTCCATTTCCAAACCCTCGTCCGGCTTTTCATGGCTCGTCGCCTGAGTGGGTGGAATGCTTGGAAACATGGAGCCAAGCACAAGATCAGCCCATGCCATTTAATGGTGACCGAAGCTTTTATGACCTGAGCAATGGGGGCACAGCAGACAGAATCTTGCCAATCTTGGTCCGCAGAGTGGCCCAAAATGAGATTCAAGGCAGGACAGCCCTACATCAGATCACTAAAGTTATCGCCGATGCGAGAATGCATACCCTCCGCACCATTCATGTAGAAGATGCTCGTGAGAGATCTGAGAGAAACCATGAAACCCTACTACAAGCACTGGTTGAATCACGAGCTGAAGTCTTACAACTCCGAGTACGACAGAGGGTGTACGAAAGACACCTACTTGATGTGGAACGTCAATTGGCTGAACTCAGAGTTCACCAGAGGGATGACCGTCACCATTAGTGGATGATCTACTTTATTTTCCGTGTTAAAAGGGAATCATTTTTCTATCTATGCCCGATGTGGCATTTTCGTTGAAATTATCTTGTACTGTAAGTACTTTTGGTTAGGTCTTTATGCTGTCAAGGACTATCTTCTCTTGATATGATGTAAGATCTTTTTACAAGGTCATTTCCCGAACTTTTACGTCATGAATATCAAAGATTTTGACAGTCGGCTAACTTCTGTGTCATTCTTTATTGAAGTACTCTTAGCATACTTTCATTGGAGTCTATCTAAAACATGCTTTAGTCAAGTCGTTGGACTATAGTAATTTAACTCCGGAGACATTTCCAAGTCTCTTTTAGTGGTTGGATCTTGTTATTCACCAACCATCGATACCTCGGCTTGAACGACAAACATCTTGAGACCATTCTACGAACTTACTTCTACCCATTACTAGGACTGCATCATAGGGATGTAGGTCAAACCTTCGCGAACATACCTCCAATCCGTACTAGGACTGCATTATAGGGATGTAGGTCAAGCTGTCGAAAACATACTCTTACTCTTTACTTGAACAATCGAAGTACATCTAGGGTCAACCAGAATCGCTCACAAAATCCTTATCTTTCATGTTAACAGAATCATGTCGTCATCCAGAAACAACAAGCCGAGCAATGAAACCCCTATCCTCCATATCGAAACTGCTACATTACAAGCTGCAGTAGCAGCTGTTGTGACAACTTTCCTTACCCACGTCAACTCGAGCAACACAAGCAAGACTGACAAAGGAGTCAAGAGTTCCGATGGTAGTACCAAACCAGGAAAAAAACAAATGGCAACAGTCACGGACTTGCAAAGCCTTAAGATTGAAAATAAGAGACGATATCGTCAAGCCCAAAAGGAGCACAAGAGAGCCCAAAGACTTGCCATGCCCCAGCCACAAGTGGCAACTCCTGCAGAACGCTTTACGAAGAAATTTACAAGGTGGAGTAATGAGGAAGGCACTCGTGTCCACATAACACTGGCTAAACACCGCACTCCCGCCACCAAAGCTAGTACTAGCCAGTCATGCCACCAATGCGGTGAGATAGGGAACTGCAAGAAGGATTGCCCTATAGCAAAGAACTCTGGTTGCAGATGGGAAGATTCTCAGGATCAAAGCTGTAGGAGAACCTGCTTTGTAACCACATTAATATAATTTAGGAGTTTTGTTGTAACAGACTTATAAACTATCCAAAACTAGTGCAACTAGAGTCTTATCTTTTGCGGGATCCTGTCAGTATAGGGATGCTCATGCTGCGTATACTTGCCTTTCGTAGTATACCTTATGTTGAAAAATGTTCTTATGTAACCTTGTATGTGACCATAACTGAAATAAGATGAACTGTTTTTTTACAATCTAACAAATATTATCAGTTATTTCAGGTTGCATGAATGCGTGATAAAACGGAAAATACGAAAACACGCGAATGACGAAAACACATATGTGTGACTAAACATTTTCAACAATATATATATATATATATATATATATATATATATATGTATTATATACATATGTATGTATTATATATGTATATATGTATTATATATATATGTTGTATATGGAAAAGTCAAACAATTGGAAAACTCAACAAAGAAGAGTCAATAAGTCAAGGAAATGAAGTTGCAAATGAATACCCCCCCCCCCCCCCCCCCCCCCACGTTTTTGCCTCCTACTCTACATCAACTTGCAGCTAACTCTCCATATACTCAAGTGCACTAGAAGATATTTGTTTCATGCATATATGTATACATGAGTTTGTGTGTGTAAGGGTGTGTGTTCATTTTTGTAATCTTGTAACACTTCCTACAAACTACAAACACTCCCAAGAACATCACAAATCATCATCTTCTTCAAGAACAAAGACAAATCCCTGGAGAAAATGAAGAACATCAAGATCAAACAACAATGAAGTGAAGAACACCAAGATCATCAACAAGCTAAATGAAGAACACCATCAACCATCTTCATCTTCTTCATTGAAACTCAAGGTTCTTCATCTTCACTATCCTTGTTCATCACACCATTTACCACCAAACACCTCCCTTATATTAACCTCCTTCCAATCTCAAAATAATCTCCAAACACCCTCCAAATACCCTCCTTAAACCTCCTCCAAAAACCCTTTCAAATCACCACAACCATCACCACCTTGCTGTTTTTCGACATCAGAATCTTCAAGTCAAAAACGAAGAAAACTGGGCTCGTTACAAGCATAAAAAGACTAGGGAGATTTTCACCATCAATTCTTCAGGACCTTACCTACATCTAGAAATTTTCGTGGACGATTTTGACCACGGGAAACCCCAAAGAGACGCGAGAGAGAATTGGCTATCCAGAGAGATTTCTGTTTTCAAGTTCAGAATTTGCATGTTAGAAAACAGAAAGCCGAGCACAACACAGCCAAAATAAGACTAGGGAGATTTTCAACACAAATTCTTTAGAACCTTACCTTCATCTAGGAATTTTCGTGGACGATTTTGACCACAGGAAACCTCAGAGAGACGCGAGAGAGAAATGGCTATCCAGAGAGATTTTCTGAAAATTGAAGGTTTTTAATCTGTGTATGCAAGGATCTGCGCGAACACGACCCGTGTTGTTTTTGCCTAAATCAACACGACCCGTGTTCAGGATTTTGACCTTTAAAACCTTCTAAAAACCTCCTACACGACCCGTGTCACTTGTGCCTTATTCTACACGACCCGTGTTCAGAAGCTTCATCAAGAAAACCCTCCAAAACCCTCCTACACGACCCGTGTCACTTGTGCCTTATCTTACACGACCCGTGTGCATGTTTTTACCCAAAAATACCTCAAATACAAATACATAAACCCATGTATTTTGTACCTTTTTGTAAACACTTGTTTTACATAAAAATCGAGCTTTAAATGAACTTTTTGTTACTTATCCAATGCCGGATTGATCTTTGAACAAATATCGACCAGTCGCTCCAAGAGTCCCAATATCGACCAGTCCATTCAAAGAACAAATATCGACCAGTCGCTCCATGAGTCCAGTTCAGTCAATTTATTGACGAACCTACTTGATATATATTTATATATTTATATACTTTATTATAGCTTTATGTCATTTAAATATAGTCATTTATATTATTTACAGCTTTATGTCATTTAAATACAGTCATTTATATTATTTATAGCTTTACGTCATTTAAATACAGTCATTTATATTATTACAGCTTTCAGTCATTTACAGCTTTCATATTTATACTTATTCCGCAATTATTATTCTTTATATATATATATATATATATATATATATATATATATATATATATATATATATATATATATCTATCTTATATCTTAAACTGATATATCTGTCACACAGTAACTGGTAACCGAGCCTTTTGTTGTGGTGATCAGATTGTTATATTTTCAACAAATCGGTATCTGAGTTGATATATAAAAGGAATAATATCCAACAATTGGTATCAGAGCTTGTGTGATTTACCTTGAAATTTTTGTCGAAAAACTTTTGGTTATAGCGTTTATAAACCTTCCATAAGCTTTTCTTTAAAAATTTCATTTTAATATCACTTGTTCAAAATCCTTTCAAAAAAAAATGTCTTTGGCAAATTACTCCAACATGAACTCTGTCTCCATTGCAAATAGCTTAGGATCTGGTTCACGGGCACCCATACTTATTCCTGAAGAGTATAATTCGTGGGTTGGCCGTATGAATCTTCATCTTAATGCTATAAATGAAGATGTCTGGAAGTGTGTAGAAGGAACATATGTTACTCCAAAAAATATGGCTACTCTTGCTACAAATCAAGCCACTCAAGTTGAAATTACAAAAAAGTTGGAACTCCAAGCCAAAAAGGAACTTGTTTCTAGAATACCTCACAGTATTCTAAGTCAAATGGATGACATTATACTGTTAACCGCAAATCAAATTTGGGAGAATTTGAAAAATCGTTTTTGTGGAAATAAAAGAATCATCGGAAACAAAAGAACATCTGTTTTGAATGAATTTGATAATTTCAAAATGCTTTCATCAGAAACCATCCATGATGCTCATGATAGGTTCAATTTGATTATGGTTAAAATGAACAATTTGGGTATCAAAAAGACACAACACGAGATAAATCTCAAGTTTTTAAACAATCTTTTCGAAAGCTGGAAAATGGTTAAACTCATTATTCAGGGAAATCCAGCTATTCATACTGAAACTTTGTACAACTTGTATGGAGAACTTCAATCGTATGAATCCTCGATTGACCCACCAACCACTGCAGCTTTTGGAGGACCACTTGCACTTGTGTCCACAACTTCTCAAAACCAAACACCTTTCAATGATCAAAACTTTAATCATTTTAATCAGACTACATCTTTTCAAAACCAAGCCTTCCAGTCTGATTCAAATGATGAAGCAGATTATCAATAACTGT
This sequence comes from Lactuca saligna, assembly GCF_052625555.1. Taxonomy (NCBI): domain Eukaryota; kingdom Viridiplantae; phylum Streptophyta; class Magnoliopsida; order Asterales; family Asteraceae; genus Lactuca; species Lactuca saligna. The sequence continues at coordinate 46,309,207 of NC_136418.1, read as the reverse complement.
GTGCGTTGGTTGCAAACACAAATCTCCAGATATTTATCCCAAATCATGGTCAATCAAATTTTAGACCAAATTTTCAACCAAGACCATCTTTTGGACAAAATAACTCAAGTTTTCAACCAAGACCATCTTTTGGTCAAAACAACTCAGGTTTTCAACCTAGACCTTACTTTGGACAAAATTCTCAAAGACCTTCTTTCCAAAATAACTCAAACCAAGGTTTTCAAAACCAGGGATTTCAAAACGATCCCAACTCAGGTCATAATCACAATCCAAACAATAGTTTTCAAAATCAAAACAGAGGTTTCCAAAATCAAGGTTACAACAATCAAAACAATGGTTTTCAAAACAACCAAAATTTTGGATTCCAACAAAACCATTCTCAACCTTCCCAACAAACCCAAAGTCAAACACCTGAAAGACTTCCGATTAAAAGTCAAAAGGATGATAGTGATGAAGAAGTGATCATTTGTCACAACTGCAAAGGAACAAATCACTATGCTAGAGAATGTCGAGCCAAAAACAAAACCAAAATCAAAGACTCAGCATACTATGCTCAAAGAGCCGATGAATTGAAGAAACTGGAAAACCAAGAAAAGCAAAGAGCATTGATGGCAATCCATGAACCAAGTGTGGAATACTGGCCAACTTCTGATGATGAAGTTGAACACGAACCAACACAATCAAACTTCTGCTTCGTAGCTGGTGTTGAAATACCTTCAAGAGCTCCAAACGTCATAGAACAGGTATGGTCTATGATCTCTGAACTTGGTTTTTCCAAAACGATTTTTGAGTCCCACATAACCAAAATTGAGACTAGTCTGGAAGTTGATCTCAAAACATATCATGACACAATGGTCAATTATGATATTTGCAAATCTGAGTTACAAACCTTGCAACTCAAATTTGGAGAATCAACAAGAACGAAAAGCAAATTAGAAAGAGACGTTGAAAGAAAATCAGAAGATTATAATCACGTCTTGGAACAATTAAATCATACCCTAATTCAAAAAAGGGATTTGGAACTAAAAAATCAGTCAGTCATTTCTTCTGAAATAAAAGATGTTTTAGAAATGGAAATCCTTCAGTTGAAACAAGACTTTCAAGAATCAACTGACAAATACAATGTTTTAAATGAAAAATTGACTGATTCTTTAAAACAAATCAATTCTCTTGAAACCGAGAATAAAAGACTGATATGGAATATGGATTCAATCAAAGTTGCCAGAAAACTAAGTGATGATATTTTCACCAAGGCAAACTCCTTAAGAACTGGCAAAATTGATACGAATTATAGACCAGGAATTGGAAGAGAATCCTTTGAAATTGAACAAGCAAAACAGGAAAACATGACGAATTGTGAAAACTCTGAATCTACTCTACCTAATCTTTTCACATCTGTTAATGAGGAAGATTCAGATGAAGAAACAGTTATCAACTGTAGTCCAGATGATACTGCTTTCAGTGTTTCCAAAAAGTCTTTCAAAAGAGTTGTAAATTCTGAAACAGACTCTGCAAGTTCTTTAACTCACCAAATCAAACATACCGATGGAACCACTAAACTCAAAAACTTTTTGAATCGAGAAAATTCCTCTTATGAGGATGGTAGTACTTCTATACCAACTGCTTTTCCTACAATGACTTCATCAATTGTTGGAAAAACTAGTCTGGGACAAAAATACTCCAAGAAACAACAAACAAGCAAAAAATCCATTGAAGTCACCAAAACCCCACTAATCAAGCCAAACATTTTTGAAAAACAACCAAAGAAACCAGTTAAACCATACGTCATACCTCATAAACAGGTTTCCAAACAAAAACCAAAATCTTTTCAAAAACCTTTTGAAAACCGCTTTCAAGATATTACTTTTAATCATTCAAGGAACTTTCAAAAACCATCACATCAGAAAGTTTCAAACCATCATCATCAAAAAGCCTTTCAAAATCGCCCATCACATCCCAGATATGAAGAAAACTTTTCAAACAAACCTTCACATCTAGGATATCTTTCACCAAATCACAGATCTTATCAACCCACAGGTTTTCAAAAACAAATCGCATTTTGGGTAAAATTGATAGATCAAATCAAACCTCAACCATTCCATCGTTATAAACCAAACCATTACAATAATGTGAAGTCAAATGATAAAATAAATTCATTAAGAAAAGCACCCAAAATAACAACTGACAAACCAGGACCCATTCAGATTTGGGTACCTAAACTTTTTGTCTGATTGCAGGTACTTAATGCTGGAGAACCCAATGATGATTCATGGTATATTGATAGTGGCTGCTCCAAGCATATGACAGGAAACCGGAACTACTTACGTGACTTCAAACCTATACAAACCAATCAAGATGTTACCTTCGACAACAACATGAAAGCAAAAATCAAAGGTTATGGAAACATAACAAATGGTAATTTTACCATAAAGAAAGTTGCCTTCGTCGATGACCTGAAACACAACCTCATCAGTGTTTCTCAACTGTGTGATAACAATCTTGAAGTTCTTTTCACCAAACAACGAAGCTTGATCATGGACGCCAAAACCAAAGATGTTATAGTTGATTCTGACCGTGTTGGAAATATGTATCCACTTGACATGGATCTTATCTATGGTAAACCCGATATTTGTTTGTTATCTAAAGCCCCAGCAGATATTAGTTGGTTATGGCACCACCGCCTTTCCCATCTAAACTTTGGGTACATCAACAAATTAATCGGCGATGATCTTGTTCGAGGGCTACCACTTCTGAAGCTTGATAACGAAACTCTTTGTGCTGCATGTGAAAAAGGAAAACTTTCCAAATCCACTCACAAAAGCATCTCAGAATCTAGTGTGTCCGAACCACTAGAGTTGTTGCACATAGACCTTTGTGGCCCTGCCAAAACCCAAACCATACAAGGGAAGAAGTACATTCTTGTTGTCGTTGATGGTTTCTCGCGCTTTACTTGGGTCTTTTTCTTAAGACTAAAATCAGAAGCACCTGAAGAGATGATCAACTTCATCAAACAAATCGAGCTGAAGCTGAAACGACCTGTTCGAAGAATCCGAAGTGATAATGGTTTAGAGTTCAAAAACAATACTCTAGATTCATTTCTCAAAGACAAAGGAATTGAACATAACTTCTCAGCCCCATACACTCCACAACAGAACGGTGTTGTCGAAAGAAGGAACTGAACTCTATGTGAAGCTGCAAGATCAATGCTTATCTTCGCTGATCTGCCACAATACTTCTGGGCAGAAGCAATAGCCACAGCTTGCTATACTCAAAATCGTTCCTTAATCCATAAACATCTTCATAAAACACCATATGAAGTCATTAACAACCGAAAACCAAACATCAAATTTTTCCATATTTTCGGTTGTCGATGCTTCGTAAAGAATAATAAAGATCACCTTTCAAAATTTGAATCAAGGTCGGACGAAGGAATTTTCCTTGGTTACTCTTTTTCTTCAGCTGCTTATCGAGTACTGAATAAACGTACTAGAGTAATTGAAGAAAGTACCGATGTTCATTTCGATGAATTTTATGTTAGGAAATTGGATCGTGAACACTTTGGTTCAAAAATGATTGAAAATATTTTTCAAAATCCAATTCAACAAACACCTTCTCCTGACATAGACATTGAAATCGATCTTGATTTGCTTTTTGAACAACCAAAAACTGCTTACAATTCTGAACTTCTAACTACTTTAATTGACCCTACAGGAACACGCAGTGAAGTAATTCCACAAACAAACCAAAATGATGCAAATCAATTCGAGGGGGAACCACCAACACATACTTCCTCTTTGGAACAAACACCAAATCCTCCTTTAAACACCCCATCCCTAAATAGCCAAAACAATCCCGATGCATCATTTATGGGGGAACCTTCAAACCTATTCCAAGATGAAACGCCCGGAGAAGAACAATGGGATACTGAAACTCCAATTATTATAGCGGAAGAGAATCGCTTAATAAAGTGGACCAGAAATCATCCAACACACCAAATCATCGGAGATCCCAACATAGGCATTTAGACTAGAGGCGCATCCACAAATGAATGTTTATTTGGAGCCTTCTTATCCACGACTGAACCCAAAACCATACATTCTGCTATAAAAGATCCAGATTGGGTAAAAGCTATGCAAGAAGAGCTAGCAGAATTTGAAAGAAACGACGTATGGAATCTTGTTCCTACTCCACCCGATGTTACTGTTATAGGTTCAAGATGGGTATACAGAAACAAGACTGACGATCAAGGAGTCATTTGTCGAAACAAGGCACGTCTTGTAGTCAAAGGATATTCACAACAAGAGGGAATCGACTACGATGAAACATATGCTCCAGTTGCCCGAATTGAAGCAATTCGCATCTTTCTTGCATATGCTGCACATAAGAATTTCAAAGTATTCCAAATGGATGTTAAATGTGCATTCCTACATGGAGAGATAGATCGCGAAGTATACATCCAACAACCACCAGGTTTCGAAGATCCCAAATTTCCAGATCACAGCTTTAAATTGCAGAAAGCTATCTACGGCTTGAAACAAGCACCTCGAGCTTGGTATGCCACGTTGTCAACCTTTCTCGAAGAATCAGGTTTTAAAAGAGGTTTAATTGATCAAACCCTCTTTCGTAAAATCTTTAATAAACATTTGTTAATCGTACAAATATATGTTGATGACATTATTTTCGGTTCTACTGATGAATCTTTAAGTGTTAAGTTTGCAGATCTAATGAAGAGCAAATTTGAAATGAGCATGATTGGGGAGATGACTACTTTTCTCGGACTTCAAATCAAACAGTCAACTGATGGCATTTTCATCAACCAAGAGAATTATGTCAAAAACCTACTCACTCGTTTTTCAATGGAAAAATCCAATACCGCAAAAACCCCAATGGCTTTTGGATACAAAATTGATGCAGACTTAAATGGCAAACCCGTTGACCAGAAAAGATATCGTGGAATGATCGGATCACTCTTATACCTCATTGCCAGCAGACCTGACATCATGTTTTCTACATGTGTTTGTGCTAGATACCAAGCAAATCCTATGGAATCCCATGTAGTTGCTGTGAAACGCATCTTCAAATACCTTAAAGGCACTCCCAAACTTGGCCTTTGGTATCCAGCTAAATCCGATTTTCAGTTGAACGCTTTCACCGACTCAGACTACGGAGGATGCAAGCTAGATAAGAAGAGTACATCTGGTAGCTGTCAATTCCTAGGAGGTAGACTAGTGAGTTGGACTTCAAAGAAACAGACTTGTGTATCCACATCAACAGCAGAAGCTGAATATGTCGCTGCCGCCAGCTGTTGTTCACAAGTCATATGGATGCAAACTCAACTGCGTGACTATGGCTTCAAAATCTCACAAATTCCCATATTTTGTGACTCAACCAGTGCAATTGCCATTTCTCACAATCCCGTTCACCATTCCATGACAAAGCACATCGACATTCGATATCACTTTATCAAAGACAACATTCAAAAGGGTCATATAGAACTACACTTCATCAACTCCGAAGATCAAATTGCCGATGTCTTCACTAAGGCTCTCGATGAAACAAAGTTTCAATACTTCCTAGGCCGTCTAGGAATGTTAAATCCAGATAACATCCATCCTTAAACTTTTACTTTTTGTTTGTACAAAAGTGTGTTTACTTTCACTCAAAAAGAAAATTCAAAAACATTTGAAAACTGCTTTCTTTTCAAAAAAACCAAAAACATTGAAATAACCAATATTTCCAAAAAACATTCAGAAAAACAAATCTTCAAAAATATAATAAAAGACTTGCTGTAATAAGCTTTTATAGAACCTTGTGATTAATCGTCTTTTGACTTAATTTTCAGATGCTTATGCTCGATGAAGATTTTAAGTCATATTGATTCTCAATTGGAGTGAAGGTTCAAATCTCCTACTTTTCATAATGTACATAACTTTATTTCCTTCAATTTTATTTCATTATTGATGATTTTAAAAAGGGACATAAGGTTAGGAGGTTTAGATGAAAACAAAAACCCATGTGAGAATTTGTGCCTCATCAATCTGAATCATTGTGGAATTCATTTCTTGTGAGCTTAGGTGTGTCACTATTGCTTATAAGGTATATCCGATTATACCTTGTCACGGTCTCATTTTTGCTTAGATATCAAAATGACCAGGGACAATACATTCATTTCTTACATACTAGACAAACTGTCTTTTATGCCACTAATCCCTACCTAGATATAAGCCAACCAAAAATGATGTCTTGAGATCCCGTGATCCATCAACAAGAAAAGACGAAACAAGATAAAGAAGAATCAAAAGAAAAAAGCCAAATCATTCACCGAAGAAATACCAAACAAAAAAAAAAAAAAAAACTCTACATTTGGTATTTTCAAACAAAGTTCAACCAAATGGTTATTTCAAAGCAAACATCAAAAGATCTCGTGATCTGTTTTTAACCATTTTTCACAAAAAGGGAAATCTTAATCCCGCAAGATAGATACTCTCAAAAATCCCAATTTTCTCAAATGTAGCAAATTCTCGATGCTAAAACAAAATATCCTTTTACAACAAAAAGATATTGATCAACAAAAAGGATACCATCAAAGAAAAAGCTGCAACAACAATGGATTTCCCGGGATACTGTAGCCTTCATCAATGAAGATTCTTAGTTGCAAACTGCACTATGAAAATTGCTAAACCCCTCTACATGTATTTCCCGACGGAAAGAGAGTGAACTTAAATGGCATGAATGAAGAAACCCGCTGAGTAATGCCGAAACCAGTCTTATGTGATTGATTATCTAATAATAAGACTAAGTGACCTTTCGGGAAAAGCATAGTTGAACACCTCCAATATGAGTGTGAGTCGTCAGAGAGAGATATCACTCGTTTTTAGTGATCATTAACTTGTTCTGCTGCCAGAACAACCAAACACCCAAGTGAAGTGTGAGCTATACCTATGAGCGTTCATCTGAATCGACCTGTTAAACCACTTGTCGTCATTTATAATGCTATAAAATCTTAAGAAATTTCTTTAGATACATATATGGCTACCCTTTGATAACCGAACCTGAGACTTTGATTCGGAAACAAATTTCTGAAAATCTTTTACATAAGATATGTTAAACCAAGTCACAAACTTTCAAATCAATTGCTATGGTTTTATATATATCTTATCTATTGACAAATCTTTTATCTCGAATCTTCAAAAGTTAAACTGTCAATATGATTATATCATACCTGTCCTTATTTCAGCAATGATCACATAGGGGGAAATTGTTGAAAAATGTTCTTATGTAACCTTGTATGTGACCATAACTGAAATAAGATGAACTGTTTTTTTACAATCTAACAAATATTATCAGTTATTTCAGGTTGCATGAATGCGTGATAAAACGGAAAATACGAAAACACGCGAATGACGAAAACACATATGTGTGACTAAACATTTTCAACAATATATATATATATATATATATATATATATATATATATATATATGTATTATATACATATGTATGTATTATATATGTATATATGTATTATATATATATGTTGTATATGGAAAAGTCAAACAATTGGAAAAGTCAACAAAGAAGAGTCAATAAGTCAAGGAAATGAAGTTGCAAATGAATACCCCCCCCCCCCACGTTTTTGCCTCCTACTCTACATCAACTTGCAGCCAACTCTCCATATACTCAAGTGCACTAGAAGATATTTGTTTCATGCATATATGTATACATGAGTTTGTGTGTGTAAGGGTGTGTGCTCATTTTTGTAATCTTGTAACACTTCCTACAAACTACAAACACTCCCAAGAACATCACAAATCATCATCTTCTTCAAGAACAAAGACAAATCCCTGGAGAAAATGAAGAACACCAAGATCAAACAACAATGAAGTTTAGAACACCAAGATCATCAACAAGCTAAATGAAGAACACCATCAACCATCTTCATCTTCTTCATTGAAACTCAAGGTTCTTCATCTTCACTATCCTTGTTCATCACACCATTTACCACCAAACACCTCCCTTATATTAACCTCCTTCCAATCTCAAAATAATCTCCAAACACCCTCCAAATACCCTCCTTAAACCTCCTCCAAAAACCCTTTCAAATCACCACAACCATCACCACCTTGCTGTTTTTCGACATCAGAATCTTCAAGTCAAAAACGAAGAAAACTGGGCTCGTTACAAGCACAAAAAGACTAGGGAGATTTTCACCATCAATGCTTCAGGACCTTACCTACCTCTAGAAATTTTCGTGGACGATTTTGACCACGGGAAACCCCAAAGAGACGCGAGAGAGAATTGGCTATCCAGAGAGATTTCTGTTTTCAAGTTCAGAATCTGCATGTTAGAAAACAGAAAGCCGAGCACAACACAGCCAAAATAAGACTAGGGAGATTTTCACCACAAATTCTTTAGAACCTTAACTTCATCTAGGAATTTTCGTGGACGATTTTGACCACAGGAAACCTCAGAGAGACGCGAGAGAGAAATGGCTATCCAGAGAGATTTTCTGAAAATTAAAGGTTTTTAATCTGTGTATGCAAGGATCTGCGCGAACACGACCCGTGTTGTTTTTGCCTAAATCAACACGACCCGTGTTCAGGATTTTGACCTTTAAAACCTTCTAAAAACCTCCTACACGACCCGTGTCACTTGTGCCTTATTCTACACGACCCGTGTTCAGAAGCTTCATCAAGAAAACCCTCCAAAACCCTCCTACACGACCCGTGTCACTTGTGCCTTATCTTACACGACCCGTGTGCATGTTTTTACCCAAAAATACCTCAAATACAAATACATAAACCCATGTATTTTGTACCTTTTTGTAAACACTTGTTTTACATAAAAATCGAGCTTTAAATGAACTTTTTGTTACTTATCCAATGCCGGATTGATCTTTGAACAAATATCGACCAGTCGCTCCAAGAGTCCCAATATCGACCAGTCCATTCAAAGAACAAATATCGACCAGTCGCTCCATGAGTCCAGTTCAGTCAATTTATTGACGAACCTACTTGATATATATTTATATATTTATATACTTTATTATAGCTTTATGTCATTTAAATATAGTCATTTATATTATTTACAGCTTTATGTCATTTAAATACAGTCATTTATATTATTTATAGCTTTACGTCATTTAAATACAGTCATTTATATTATTACAGCTTTCAGTCATTTACAGCTTTCATATTTATACTTATTCCGCAATTATTATTCTTTATATATATATATATATATATATATCTATCTTATATCTTAAACTGATATATCTGTCACACAGTAACTGGTAACCGAGCCTTTTGTTGTGGTGATCAGATTGTTATATTTTCAACAAATCGGTATCTGAGCTGATATATAAAAGGAATAATATCCAACACCTTATTTCGCAGCCATAGTCGTGTAGTTGTCTAAAGTACTGTAACTCTGTTGATGGTTGCACGGTTATGTTTGTCCGTAACGCCTTGTGTTCAAATCTAATGTCTTTTAGTTTCCTTATGATTCTGACATTATCATACGACTCGATTCAAATTGGTCCTCACAAAAACAACTTCATACGTACATCTCTTTCTTCGAAATCGCCTTTCCAGCGAAGCCGTCATATTAGAACACCGAAGTACTCATGCGTGGAGTACCTCATAGTTCTTTTCTTTTCCAAAGAAATCCCCAAAGTACCACTTGTACAGTACGTCAAGTTCAATCCAAAGATCCATACGATTGATTAGTCGTTGGAGAATGTATACATAAGAGTGATATATAATCAAGGCTCTACAGGTTTAGAATTGATGATTCCACTTTAACTTATTTTTCCTCGATGGGATGTGAGCTTAAAGATGAATCAGTTATTCGATTACTTTTTCAATATTAATTATATATGACTCATATACATGATATTGTGATTGTGAAACCATGTATGAATTCTAAATGTGAACTTCAGGATGGAGAACTGCCCATGACTACGAGTAATCGCATCGTCATGTGAACAAACTTAGAACCCAGTACGACTTCTGTAAACGGATCTCCCTACAGTCTAAACACCTACGAAGATACAAGAACAGTCTGGACAACTTAGCAAACTACACATAAATAGAATTGGAAGACTAGGCTTCTCACCCTGGAGAGCCCCGGTCTTATTCTTCTAGAGGTCGATGGATTGCATCGTATGTACCATATATATCGAGGACTCCGTCAATATTTTCCATTAGAAATCATTGTCTCTGCCTCGCATAGATGAAGCGGTTGAGCAAACGCAAGGAAAGAATTACTTTCAGAAATGGACCTGAGATCCGAATATCACCAGTTTGAGTGTGAAGGAAGGATGTCCGGAAGACTACCTTCCGAACTCGATGCGGACATTTCGAGTCTGTAGTGATACCCCTTGGATAGGACCAATACGCCCGAAGCATTTATGAGTTTAATGAATAGATTCTGTCCTTCTTACTTGGATTAGTTCGTCATTCTCCATGTAACGACTTACTTATCTACCCTCGTTGTAAGAAGGAACCCGCGAAAGCATTTCCCTTGGAGATACTTTTCACAAAGTTCTCTAAACACGAGTTTTGGAATTGAAGAGTCAAAATTTCCTAAGACACACTATTACTGATGTGGAAATTCTTGAGTACTCTATCAATTTATCAAAACCGTTGAGAATTTGTCGACACCAGAGACGCCTACAGGAATTCGCCAAGTTCTAGGTCTTGCAGACCTACTGTCATAGTTCATCTAGAACTCCTCGCAAATCACAGAAATCTTTACAACTTTGACCCAGCAGGGAGTGGCCCTTGACTGGGGAGTTAAACAAGACAAAGAAACCTTAGAGATTCCAAGTGAGAAACCAAGTCCTTTAGAAAAACTAACTCTGGGAATGGCTTAATGCGCTTCGTAAAGCGTGGGAAGCTAAATCCAAGATAATCAGGACCTCCGAGATTCTTACCAGAATCGGTCCTGTATCTCACAGACTAAACCTACTCCACGAACTCAGTAACGTACATTTTACCCTTCGCATCTTAATCTTGAAACCATACCTTTCCGTTAGGACTCTCGTAATTCCACCCGACGAGATCGAGATTAACGAGATCCTCGCCTTCGTATTTAGAACCGTAGTGACCCTCGACCGGGAGGTCAAGCGGTCGGAGCAACATCCTCGCCAGTTAGTGAAGGTTCGTTGGGATACCAACCGAGGACCCGAATTCACTTATGAGCGTGAGAACCAATCGATTAGGAAGTTTCCACCTCATGACTCGATCATTCATACCTACTTCCATACCTAAATTCTAATTTCGGGACGAAATTCCCTCTAACAGGGGGATGATGTGACAACCCGGAATTTTCATTCGATCAAACCCTAAAAGTCAATCACTCCATATTATAAGTCAAGTTCGCTTTTAATTGTTTTTAGGAAATTAAAGTTTGTTTGATTATTTTAATAATTAATCTTTAAACGAACGGGTGAACGGATGGGCCGTCTCGAGTCTTGAAATTTCTCAACCGCGAATACCACATAGCATAGAAGTTCACGGCCAAACTTTTATGTTTGGGCCGTAAACACCATCAAAAACCGTAAACTCATGCCTTAAGCATGAGTTTACTCCCCAAAGTAGATCACTTTTCACTTTCACCCAATAGAGTAAACTCCAAACTCTCTCAAGTATCATCCCGGTTTTCGCCCGATTTCCCGAAAACGTAAGTGTTTCTCGACTTGATTAGTTGATATAATATAACATCTAGTGATTATACATCCTTTAATCCATCCATTTATGTGTTTTGACTAGTTTTCCAAAACACCAAGAACACACACTAGTGTTCTTGGACTTTAATTTTATTTCAAGCTTCCACAATGTAAGTACTTCGATCCTAGAGTCATTTAAAGCTTGCTATAGATGTTTATACCATGGAAAAGTCCCAAGAACACCAAGAACAAGGTGTTCACAGTTTTCGAAGGCTCCTAAAACCGTAAACACAAAATTTAGTGCCTTAGGGTGCTTTAAGGTGTCTAGATGCTTCACAATGGCTTAAGGATTTGTCTAGATGCATCCTTGATGTGTATACCAAATAATAGAACCAGAAAATAACCATTTATATGTTTTTACGGTTTGGGGATCTCTCAAAATCGTAAACACCCCAAAAGGTGTTTAAATGTCCCATATTTACTCCTAATGCCTAGAATCTAACCTAGGCTTTTACCATGAAGTGTTTAGAACTCAAAACACACCAAAATACCTTAGTCGATGAGAGTTTACAGTAGTAAACTCATGGAGAAATGTTCCTTAGACGGTAAACTCCATTTAGGAGTGTTTTGATGCCACACAACACTTCCTAAGGCTAAATCGTGAAGTAGGAATGCTTGGAATAGCTTAGAAGATTTCAAAACAACAAATGGTCAAAAGGTTAGGAGTTTACGACCGTAAACTCAAGAGTTTATGACCATAAACTCAAGGGGTGTTGGTCTTTAGGTAGTAAACTCATTTTAGAAGTGTGAACCCCAAACACACTAGCCTTTCCCTACAACACTTAGATGCACTCCTTAACACTTATAACACTTATACAAAGTGTTTGTCATGCCCTAGAGTGTCTTGACTTGCTTATTAATTGTTGAAAGACTATTTGTTTATATACATATGTCTTTATATGTTATTAGGATCTTTGTGCATGTCTAAGTCTTCACTTGACACCAAGCACTTATCCGACACTTCCTTCCGATCCACTCGCAATAGGTGACTTCATACCCCCAAATAAATGTTTAAATGTTTTTAAATACTTTATGGGGGGGAGGGATACAAGTAGAATCATGCTACATATTATATCAATCACATGTGATTAACAAGCAACATTCAAATGATTTACTACTCATTAACGGTTTTACCAAACAGGTTCCTTCGAATGATTTTCATAAACACTTTATATGTTTAAAACTTCTTATTAAACTGTACATTTTTACACTGTATGTTTCATTTCAAACTCAATTACAATTGTGTTTCCACCAAATGTTTCTTTATACTTAAACTGATTTTATCAAACCCATGCTTTCAACCCGTTTTATAGATTGACATCAAGTCGATCTTTTCTTAGATAATAATTATGTTCAAAGGTTTTACAAAAATTATTTTATGCTTTTATATTATCAATTGCATGGCTATATATGTATAGTTATATAAGAAATGTTTAAAAGACTTAGGAAGGCTATCCACCCTATTTCCTTTTCGCGCTTGAGATATGGTCTGGTGGGATATCGGGTACCCGTCCGAAGGTCGTTTAAATATTAGTTATATATCTTGTGTACCTATATAGTCATAAAGGTTCTTCCAGTTCATTCAATACCCTTATGTAGCAAGGGTATACATCGATGTTCATACGTACCAGTTACATTGCTAGTAAGCTACCATATGGGTAGTTTAGGAAGATATTAGAACCATTACAAGAACATGATATCATACAATGACTCAGTTCATTCATGAGTCAATACTTGCTAGATAGAGAGGGAACACACGTCACAGTTAGTACACACAGTACATTACCATAGTATTACATAGATATGTTTACATGATTACATTTACATGAGTACATTTACATGATTATGGTTACATGAGTATGTTTACGTGATTACGTTTACATGATTACATCTACATGAGTACATTTACATAGATACATTTACATGAGTGCGCTTACATATACGATAATAGGACAGACATCACTAGGTACTATAGCATGGAACGAGTTCAGGATCTAACTATAATAATGAATCGCAACGAATTGTGATAGTTATATTGGGTATACATGATCAGAGTAATGTGGATGTTCACGGCATGCAAACATGCAGGGGTCGTGTAAAGGTCCCAAAATCCCTTTGACAGGGAAGCATCTTGCCTAGGATCTAGCCATCACATTATCCCTTATCCCTCAAATAAGGCAATAGGAGTACCGAAGTAGTCATTTATTACAAGTACTACAGTACTTATAAGAATCACCCTAGACTTAAGGTAATTAGTACGGTTGTAGTTCGACACCACACCATAGTACTATTTCATTTTCCCATTACATTCACTTCGTGAACATTCACACGACGTACAGTAATGTAGAAACTATATTTTTGGTTAATGATAGTAAGATTTGGGAAAATACACACTCTTACAAGAGCCATACACGCAGACACTAGATGCCTTGGTAGAAGGATACGATTAGTAGGAAACATAGGGCTTCCTAGGTTCATACAAAACATTTTCATACTTATAGTTCATATACATTTTCAATACTTACAGTTCATATACATACAAATTGAGACACTAAAATACTTATGATCTCACTAGCTTTAAAGCTGATACTTTCTTTCAAAATAACTTGTATCCTCTGGTCAACATTAGACAGGTACAGATGCAAGGTTTAGAGAAGATGGAGCTTGTTCATGACTCATCTTTCATTTTGGTTTATACTTTAGTGTCTATTATAATTTGACAGAACACACTTGTATTAAAATTATTTTATTAATTCAATGGATGATGTTGTTGCTTGTTTACTAGTTTTCATTGTTGTGATACTGTACATGACGTCTTCCGCCCCAGAACGTTTCCTCCGTTCGTGGTTTTGGGGTGTGACAAAAGCGCATGTATGACTCTTACAGACGTCTCAACTTAGTGAGATTCCCTAACTAAGGTGTGAGTATTCCTTCCAAAGATAGCCTTTTGAGATCACTTCACGAAAAGAACCGATAATTAGTATTGTCTAGAGAAACCCATAAAGAAAATTATAATAAGTTACAAGTAATTAATACTTTGGTGAATATCATAAATCAACTAAACATGAAGAAGGATATAAAAACAAAAATCATATATAAAGAACTCTTTATGTGTGATGGTTGAAAAATAAGTAATTAGGTATAGCTTTTTTTGCTTCACCAAAAAATTAAACGGAAAATCAAAAGAAAGTCACTAAAAGAGGTTTTGTGCTGCTTTTTGCATCATTCTCATGAATTATTGCAGGTATCCAGTTCCACCATTTGATTTTTCTTTCCAAGGAGTAACGTCTATATCAACATATGTGCATAAATATGGGTTGGCACCCAAAGGAACAAGTATAGCTTTATACAGAAGCAAAGTCGATTGCCCAGAGCCAGAGATTCTTTATATATTTTCTTTTAATTTATATTCCATGTTAAAATAATCAATTTTTTTCTCAAAATGATTATATTTTATCTGCAGGAAATGGTTACTGTTAGTGTTGATGGCTCTGTTCTTGATCGAATTGGTAACATCATGTCTTAACTTCGTCTTGGATCATCAGGAAAAATTCTTAAAAAGAAGAAGAAAGACAAGGATGTCAAAGGTATAAATTAACATTTCAACCTAAATTATAAATTAGTCACATCCATATATATTAAATTTAATCTTGATATCACAGGAAAGTTCTCAACTTTTTCTGGTAATTATGATACTGAGAAATTTTTAAAACCTGAAAGAGAATTTTTGCCACCACCACCACCACCACCACCTCCCAGAAGTAATCATTCCGATGAAATAGAGAAAGTATAGGTGGAGCCCACTGTTGCTCGTGTTGAGGAGGATGATATCTTTGTATGAGAAGGAATTGACTATTATGTCCCTAGTAAAGATATGAGCTAAATCCCATTGTGAGAAGACATGGAAGAATCTCCTAAAAGGAAAAAGAGAGACCTTCCTATTTCAATGAGGCAGCTTATGGCCCTGTTCGACCCTCGGGCCCATCTCAAGACTAGCAACAAACAGTGAGAAAAATAGCAACTTACTTTTATTTACTATTTGACACTCACCTTGCTTAACAATTTACCAAATTTTCAGAATGGGTATGATGCTATGCAAGTGCAAGGAAGGAAGGAAGCCATGCGAAGAGTTGTGTTTCAGTTTGGTGTGAAGATGCAAGATGGACAAAAGACAAGAAAGCAGAACAAATACCAAAAGATTACTAATGAGATTCATAAGATTAATAAGATACTTGCTAAAAAGAAAATGAACAAAGGAGGAGATGCAAATGATGATGACAGTGGTGGTGATGAATCTCCTCATCCTGGAAAGAAGCTTAGGGTGTAATTGATTTGGTAGAGGTAGTTATAATGAAGGATAAGTCACCTGTTTCTTCTAAAATTCACGTTGTCACCTCCTAAATATGAAAGAGAATTGCAGAAAACCTAAAAATGTAAGGGTTCATGAATCCTTAAATTCTCATGAACTGGAAGACAATCTATGATGAATCAAGCCCTAACTCAAGTTCTAATTCTAAGTGTCTATTCTTATGTCGATGCAATTGATGATAAACCTGAAACTAACTTGTAAATAATGAAGAAGGCATTTCATATGGCTACGAAACACAGTAACCATAAAGTTTCAAGGTAAATTAAACCCTAACAAAGTATATTGTGAAATTGAATTAAAACAAACCTAAGAGGGATGAGATTTACCTGAATCGGAGGTTAACGAAGAATACTTTCAAATTTAAAGATATGGAGGTTGCCGAAATCGGGTGAGTATTGTCATCATCTGTTCGAACAGAGATGGTGAGATAAAGCAGAAGCTAATTTCACTTAGTCAAGAGTGATAGAGCTGGAGGGAAGTAAAATTACATTGCCTACGTGAAGATGGAACCGGGTGTGCCAATTTTAGCGAGAGAAAAAAAAGAAAACATGCGCACCCCAAATAAAGTTTCCGTCGTCGTTCTCTCGCTAAACGCGTACCATATGGCACAATTTTTTATCCCTTGCTGAACCCTAGCTAAGTGTCTTCATTTTTTGAGTGATTAGCGAGGAATAGTGGTCCATCGTTAAATACTTGCAAGATCCGTAGCTGATCCCTCGGTAAATCCTCACTAATATTCCATATATTAAATAAATAAAATAATTATCAAAACCATGGTAGATCTGTCATATTTCCCTAGCTATAAGTCTATATTTTGCTAGAGAATAAATCCGTAGCAAAATCCGTAGCTGAAACTCAAGTTTCTAGTAGTGAAACATCACTCATAAATATTATTTTTTCCAATGTTATATAAAACATTGACATTGAGCGTACATAGCGGTAATCTTTATATTTTCAAACATAGTTTCAAAATATAATGCGGACGTTGTTGCAATCCTCAAATATATTAACAAACAACGGGTAAAAGAAAACGCTTATTGAACCTAAACAATACTCACATATTATATTAATCACATGCTTCCAAATAAAACTTACGTTCACATAACATATGAATCCTAATATATATTATTAGTAAGAACCACTAATAAAAGGTGAAATATAATACACACCGGATTTATGACATTAAAAGTGTGTGTAATGTTGATCTTTCAATCCCCTTTCCTCATTTAGACTACAAAATCTGGTTTCTATTTCAATGGCATTTTTGTAAATTAACAATAAATTAATGAAAGTATGTTGGTATTTATAGTATTAGGTGATACATTAAGAACTTCCATCCTCTTCAAAAGTATTTGTTCATCGTTTTGGTAGGTCATGTTGAGAAGAAAGGAGGGGTAATCTTAATCTATTTGGCTGAACAGTTAAGAGATATGAAGTGATACATTATGAACTTTGTGATGTCAACAAAATTACAAATGAATATTTCATTTAAAAAACCAGATTAGCCGATTAAAACCTTTAACATAAAAAAAATAAGTGACATTCATTTATTTGAAATCATAATATTATTAGGGTCGAATTCCAAAGACAGCAGGAATCAACATCTTCGATGTGTATGTACAGTCCCGTCGAACTCTTCTCATGAACAAACTGCAAAACATTTTATCGACAGTTGGATGCATACATCTTAGTGAGTTCCATATTATACCACATATTCCAACATATATAAAATGCATCCACACATAGTCCTCGGCTCTAGCGCCAACATGCCGACACTTCTATCACCATGTATATAACATAAATAACAATTATATATGAAATAACGGGTCTACTCCAACCCCAAGTGAATGCTATGAGCCAATGAATAGTCTTACAATGACATACTACCATTTTCCAAATCGTGGTCTTTCCTTGCCAATGCCAGGTGAAAAATCCTTATCTTACATAAAAGTCTCAAGGGCCAGATCCTGGTATTTCATACAATTGTTAGGGGCTAGATCATGGTCTTTCATGCATTTACAAGGGAGTATATCATGGTATTTCATACAATACATAAAGTCATATGTAGTTAGAGATCAGATAGACACTCAAATATATGGTCCACCCGAAAGCAATAAATTAAACAAGAACCATGCAATAATGCTTAGACCAAGAGTTCTCAAGCTATCCAACTGAACCACCTACAACTATTACTATCATTACCCCAACAATTCATGAAACCTACCAACATTATACAATCCATAGGTAAGACCCTACCAGTCTAGCATACCATGACACTAAGTGTCCTACATTGCAAAAACAATACAAGGCGATATCCTAATCAACTAGAATGCTCGTACTCAAATAATAGCTTTAACCTATCATAAAAAGGTTATATAATGTCATACGTGCCATAGTGAGAATACTCACATGAATCGCAAAACTAGCACACCAAGAATCTCACTTCCTTGCACTAATCAAACCTATAAACTGACTATCACCAAATAAAGATCAATCCTTAATCAACAACCTAAATCCTTGAAGTTTGACTTAAGATCAAATTGGTCAAAAGTCATTGGTCCACGGTAAAAAAAATTCAACGGTCAACGATCTCCATGACATGGTGACCTCTTGGCTACATTGTGGGCATGTAAAGGCAAAACAATCACGATGAAGAGTACCACCATGTTGTGGGCCTTCCTTGGCAACATTGTGGTCACTTCCAAAAAGATCTTTTCTTCATTAAGAGCTTAATCTGTTAATTCTTTTGGTCAACATCTCCACAAGATTTACTTACCTTTAAATGAACCATAAAAATCCTTACTTTATGGAAATGCATGTTCAATGCATGTCTTAGGGACCTGAAGGAGTGATAACGTTGACAAATTCATCAAAACCATCCATTCATATGAACATATCATAAAGAATATGATCTAAACACCTATATCTATAATGGGTAAACCATGAAGGTTAGAACTTGGATACTTAGAAAAGTTTATAAGATGAACCGAGAGATGGATATGTGTTTGTTAGCTGATCTTTTGCTCCACAAAGACTTCCTTCAACCTTTCAATGACTAAAACACCAACATAGAGCTCAAATGACAAAAGGAGAGGCTAGGGTTTGAGAGAGTAACTTCTATGGGTGATAAAGGTTGAGAGTAGACAAAACCTATCCATCACATCCTTTAAATACGACCCCAGGCATAAAAATTAGGTTTTTATATGTTGGATTAGGTGTCTAAGCCCATAACTATAATTATTATGTACTTGACCCAAGAGTAGCATGATCTATTTCGGGTTGCCTTCATCAGGACAATTTGATAGGATGGATATTTGAGTAAGAGGTTATTTGTGATTTATTAATATATTATAAGTATAATATATTAATTGGGAAATGATATTATTTAATTATTATTGATCAAGAGTTGATTTGGAATTAATTTAGTGATCAAAAGAGACTAATTAAATTAACAAAGACTGATTATGTAAATCAATGAGACATATGGTTTAGGCTAATGATCCATGATTAATTTGTAATGGCCTGAGCTTATGTGAAAGTCCCTAAATTATTAGTCTATATAAGTTTATGGATCATAAGCCTAAGTGTAAGAATTAGGGTTACATATAACTCTTGGAATTCTACATTATATATGTGTAAACCTTTTAGAGAAAATCGGACATAAGAGTGACATTAGAAGAGTATGGATGATTTCTTGGTGCCTAACTTCTCTCTTAATATTCTCCAATTGTTCACGATGTTTGTGACTTGTTTGAGGCACACCACTTGGGGTTCTAAGATCTGGAAAGGCCAAATTCAACGAGCTACAACAAGAGTTAATCTTTTAACTTACTTTTGTGCTTAATATGTAATATTGTATGCTAGTTGTAGGCTTTATGCTTTGGTAAATTTTGTTGCATGTATGACTAGAGAAAACTTAGATCCAAAGCTATTAGGGTTGTATGTTCACCATAGGAGTGTTATAGTACCTAAAACCTAACAGTGGTATCAGAGCCATGGGTAGTTTTCTGTTATACAGATGCATAGTTAATTGTTGAAAGCTGGAAAAACAGAAAAATTCTTGTCCCAACTCCCACTGAAATCCAACACACATGCCCGGAGCATATCCTCGAGTGTCTGAATCATCCACTCGCTTTGACCGTCAGTCTGGGGTGGTATGAGGTACTAAAATGCAGCCTAGTATCCAATTCCTCATGAAATTTCTTCTAGAATCTGGAAGTGAAACGCACATCTCGGTCTGAGAGAATCGAGATTGGCACCCCATGCCGCGATACCACCTCCCTCACGTATACCTCGACCAACTTCTCTGCGGAAGAGTTCTCTCTGATAGCAAGGAAGTGGGTGCTCTTTGTCAACCTGTCCACAGTCACCCAAATTGCATCAACTCCCCTAGCAGTCCTTCGCAATTTTGTGATAAAATCCATTGTAATCTGTTTCCACTTCCATTCGGGAATCTCCAACGGTTGCAACTTACCATGTGGTGTCTGGTGCTCGGCCTTAACCCTACGATAGGTCAAGCACCTCTCAACAAACCACACGACATCTCTCTTCATACAGGGCCGCAAATACTCTCTCTTCAGATCCAAATACATCTTAGTGGCTTTGGGATGGATCGAGAATCTCGATTTATGTCCCTCCTCCATCAAGATGGTACACGTTCCTCCAAAAAACGGTACCCAAATCCGACCCTGGAAGGTTATAAGCCCTCTGCTATCGGTCATGAACTCCGTTACCTGCTCGATAACTCATTCTCTCTTGCGGTTCTCCGGTCTTACTGCCTCAGTCTGAGCCCCTCTGATGGTGTCCAATACCAGAGTCATCACTGTCAATCTCATACAAATATCCCGAATCGGGGCGCTCTCTGCTCTATGATTCAGGGCGTCGGCCACCACATTAGCCTTTCCCAGGTGGTACAGGATCTCGCGATCATAATCCCTTACCACGTCCAACCATCTCCTCTGATGCATGTTCAGATTCTACTGATCCATCAAATACTTAAAACTCTTGTGATCCGTGTATATCATACACCGAACCCCATATAGGTAATGGCGCCAAATCTTGAGGGCGAACACCACAGCCCCCAACTCTAGATCGTGGGTGGGATATCTTGCCTCATGGGGCTTCAGCTGCCTCGATGCGTATGCGATCACATGCCCCTTCTGCATCAACACCGCGCCCAACCCAGATATTGATGCATCACAATACACCATGAAGTCCTCCATCCCCTTTGGAAGAGTCAACACAGGGGCTTCGCATAATCTCTGGCGAAGAGTCTCAAACGAGGCCTGCTGCTCTGGGTCCTAGCTGAACACCACACCCTTCCGGGTCAATCTGGTGAGATGAACAGCAATCTTGGAGAAATCCCTCATGAACCTCCGATAATAGCTGACCAACC
Organism: Lactuca saligna; assembly: GCF_052625555.1. Classification (NCBI taxonomy): domain Eukaryota; kingdom Viridiplantae; phylum Streptophyta; class Magnoliopsida; order Asterales; family Asteraceae; genus Lactuca; species Lactuca saligna. The sequence goes on along the minus strand of NC_136418.1, from coordinate 46,287,712 downwards.
CTAGAAAACTCCTGATCTCAGAAGGAGATTTTGGCACCTCCCAACTCATTACCACCTTGATCTTGGCCGGATCGACCAAAATCCCCTCTTGGTTAACGAGGTGACCAAGGAACTGCACCTCTCATAACCAAAAATCGCACTTGGAGAATTTGGCGTAAAGCGTCTCCGATCTCAGCATGCTGAGGATCTCCCGCAAATGCTCCTCATGCTGCTCTCTGGAGTTTGAATACACCAAAATGTCATCAATGAACACAATCACTGAACGATCCAGCATTGGTCTGCATACCCTGTTCATGAGATCCATGAATGTTGCAGGCGTATTGGTGAGCCCGAATGGCATCACCACGAACTCGTAATGCCCATAACGAGTCCTGAATGCAGTTTTCTGGATATCCTCCTCGTGCATCCTCATCTGATGATATCCAAATCTCAGATCAATCTTGGAAAACCAAGATGCTCCCTGCAGTTGATCGAAAAAATCATCGATCCTTGGCAAAGGATAACGGTTCTTGACCGTTAACTTATTCAGCTCTCGATAATCTATGCACATTCGGTGCGAACCATCCTTTTCCTTCACAAACAGAATCGGTGCTCCCCACGACGAGTAGCTCGGCCGTATAAACCCCTTCCCCAGCAGCTCCTGAAGCTGCGAGGATAACTCCTGCATCTCTGGAGGTGCAAGGCGATAGGGTGCCTTGGAGATAGGTGCTGCCCCAGGAATCAAATCAATGTGAAACTCCACCTGCCTCTCGAGAGGCACACCCAGTAACTCCTCAGGGAAAACATCTGGGAATTCACACACTATCGAGACCTCCTCAACCGCACTCGCTCTCCCTGAACCAACCCTCGTATCCATCACATATGCTACAAAATCACTACATCCCTACTGTAGACTATGCCTCACTCTAGCAGTCGAACAAAATGCTGAATCGGGACGGGTACCCTCGCAGTATGTAACGCCCGTAGATCCGAGCTAGTCAATTTAGAGACAATAAGTGTCGAAAACAACTTTTTGAAAAAAGATTATTTAGAATAAATAATCTTAACCAAGTTTTAGAATATGTCACAAGGTTTCCGTACATATAAAGAACGCCGAAATCCGAGTTATAACGAAGAAGTTATGACCCGGAAATCCGAGTTATAACGAAGTTTCGCGACGGAACCGGCACGACACCGGGGAGCGTAAATAGTGAATTTACGATAGAGCGAGATTTAGCCTTAGTGATCTAAATGAACATCATAGAATATGTTAAACTAAGAACATCGATAAAAAGAACTCCAAAATCTGACTTCGTATGAAGAAGTTATGATTTTTCAAAGTTTCGGATTAGTAGTGTACAACCTGAAATTCGAATACTAGATTGATTGGTTTTTAGCCAACACGACCTAAACAAGAATCGAAGATCTCGATAAGAGTAGCATAACGAGAAAAAGATGGGTGAAAACGGACATCGGATGAAGAAGTTATGAGGATTTAACGGACCAATCCTGTCCCGGCCTGTTAATAATATAAAATTTAAAATCGAGTCAAAATTAGCCAATGAAGTCTAAACGAAAGTTGTAGAGTACGTTGCCACCTTTGCATGGATATAAAGAAAGTCGAAAACGGAGCTCGTATGCGAAAGTTATGATTTTTAGAAGTCGGAAAGTGAATTTGCGAAATCTGTTGCGAGGGTGATGACGTGGCTCAATCAGGGCCGTCGCTTGCTGATCACGCTTCGCTTCGGATTTACGACACATCGCTTCGAATTACGCCCCACGTAAGAGGTTCGGTACGCCCTGCATACCTCTGATCTTATCCGGTTCCGATGCGAGCCACGTGCGAGACAACTAGATGTGAACTGGCCCTCTTATCCGAAGCTACGCGCAACGTAATGCTGCTGTACGCCCAGGGTACTTCCGAGGCTGTGGCCTATAAAAGGGGAACGAAGGTTCTCTGATTTTTCACACTTTCCACCACAACTTTCTCTGTCTACTTTCTCTCACTACCCCCTAACCACCCCTAAACCCTAGGAAAACCCCTTAGCTCCCGAGGGAAGCCCCGAGGCTCCCGGCGTCTGGAGAAAAAGGGTCTTTCGGTTTCGAAATGTTGCTCCAAATAAAGTTCCGGTTTTCGATAAAATTCATTGTAAGTGAACTACGCTTACACAATTTTTTATATAGCTATCGAATAATTATAGGAATGTTATTAGGTCCTTAAAATAATTATTTGGGCTATTATTATGAGTTATATTGAGTGTTATTAATGCTTATATAATAATAATAATAGTCATACTAATTAATTTGTCGCGGTTATCATTAGACTAAACCCTAGTGGTATTGGTACTAGGTTTTATCAAAGGAAATTGTTTTGAGAGTATCGAAGCACTGTTCGAGTGCTGAGTCACCACCTTTCAGGTGAGTGCATAGTTCCCTTTCATGTTACACATAGATATTAAGTATTTTATATAAATTACGTGCTATGTGCACATATTATCTGAGTACTTGTTGTCTATGCTAAATGAACGATTTTATACATGTTTTAAATGGTTTAAACTGTATATGTATTTTATATCTACGATAATGTTGGGGTAAACATGGGTAGATATAATAGATGGAATATGAGTTGAATGATGAGTTGAGAGGTGCTATAGACCACGAGGTGAGGGTGAGGGGTGGACGATGTGAGAAGACTTTTTCCTAAATGATGGCCCTGTCATTCAGAATAGTATGGATGACAACCACAGACTATTGTAGACAGTCAGTGGAACACTAGCATGCTCGCAACCTGTAGGTGTTGTGAACGATGTGTTCACCCGGTGTACTCTAAACCCTGGTGATCATGCAAACTTGATGCCTAAACCCTGATGATCATGCAGACTTGATGCCTAAACCCTGGTGATCATGTAGACTTGATGCCTAAACCTTGGTGATCATGCAGACTTGATGCTTAAACCCCGACGACTATGCAGACTTAGTGCCAGTTGTAAACCGTGGCAACGATGGATTTTGTGCCGATTCCTTAGGATGATCCTTAGGAATGAATGAACGAGGAATAGCTAATTCTTAGGGTAGATCCTTAAGATTAAAGAAGATAATGGGGATGGGTAATTGGGTTGATTGTTTGATTGTTTAAACATAATAATTATATTATTGCGGGTTGAAAACCCTATGCACTCACCAGGTTTCCCAACCTGACCCACTCAATTTATTTATATCACTGGTGTTGATATGAAGTCACATTACAGTGAGAGATTTAAAGAGATGTAGATCACTAGAATAAATAAATGTAAGTTTTGTTTATACTTATGTTTCTATATTAACGATGACATCCCAAACATTTTGAAATGAATAAAATACGAATGTTTTAATAACGTATTTATCGTATTTTTCTGGGAACAAATTCTGCAACATTTTTATTAAAAGAGGTACTCTGATTTTTATAAAGCATAAACAAAATCAGTATTTTCTGGCCGTGAAAATGGGGATGTCATACCGTACACAGTAAGAACTCCCCCACTTGGGTCTTGTATAGTCACCAGCTGTCGCTCGCAGTCGATAACTGCTCCAAATCTTCTCAACCAATCCATGCCTACGATGACACAAACGTCCCCCATCGTAATTGGGACCAAATCAATAGAAAACTCTACACTGAGAATCTCAAGTACACATCCTCGAATCACCTCCGTGACATATGCTGCTCTCTCGTCGGCGATGGAAACTGTCGGAGGTCGACTCAACGCCTCTCCACTAATGTTGATGTGCCGACTGAAAGCCAACGATATTAAAGATCGACTCGCACTCGAGTCAAATAACACCAAAGCAGGTACAAAATTCACAAGAAAAGTACCTACGCATATCATAATATAAGCATAAAATCTTAAACATTAAATAATTACATGAAAGAATACATACCAGCCACGACATCGGGTGCTGCGCGGACCTCCTGCGCGGTCAACTAGAAGGCTCTCCCTCACGCCTTTGGTAACTCGGTCTTTACTGGACGGCTCTCAGTAGCTATGATAGCAGCAGGGGCAGATCCCTGTGGTGCTCCCTGGGTAGTTCCTCGCAACAGCGGACACTCTTCCTTTCGGTGTCCGGTCTGGTTGCAGTGAAAACACGCCGCAAACCCCTTTGGGCAGTCCTTGGACATATGCCCCTCCTTGCGACACTTATAGCAAGATCCCACTCTACAGACTCCATCATGACCCTTGCCACACTTCCCACAAGTGCGGACCTTCTGGCTCCCTACTTTGGGATTAGCGGGCTTCACCCGCTTGGCTACCGGCTGAGACTGTGTTGGTCGCCGATCCCTCCCCTGGGGCTCCGCCTCCTCCCTCGCCTGAGTCTCTAGATCGATCTCCCTCTTCCAAGCATTTGCCTGAAGTTTGGCAAATGTCCGGTACGAGGAGTTCACCACGAACTCCGGAATATCTCTCCTCAAGATACTCAAATAACGGCTCATTCGTGCCTGCTCAGTAGACACGTGTTCAAGGCAGAACATTTCCCTCTCATGAAACATCTTGGTAATAGTCGTGACAGACTCCGTACCCTGCTTGAGGGTTAAAAACTCCTGTGCTAATCGATCTTGTTCAAACGAGGGAACGTACACATCACAAAACATGGTGGTGAAACTCTCCCAGGTCACCGCAGTAAACTCTGCTGGAGAATAGTGTGCTGTCGCGAACTTCCACCAGTCGTTCGTCCCTAGGCGAAGCTGGTTCAGCACAAACCGAACCCTCAAGTGCTCTGGACACGAGCAAGTATAGAAACATCCCTCAATGTCAGATGCCCATCTCATCGCTAGAATCGGATCCTGCATCCTATAAAACTCTGGTGGCTTCGTGTTGCTGAACTCCCTAAACAACAACGAGTAAACCCCTTGCAGCCTAGTAGCAGCGACGGCTACAGTGGCCGCTGTGATAGCAACCTCAGAAAGAGCGGCATAACGCTTGTCAAAAGTCTCAATCAGCGTGGTCTTAATAGACTCAAACATCTCTGGTATCTTTGCCCTGATGGCCGCAACGACCTCCTCATTGATGATCCGACGGATCTCCTCATCACTAGTCTCGCTGCTCCCTGGCATAAGTCGTGTCCTCACCATGATCTACCTCTTAAATACTGTTAGATAAGGTGTCTAAGTCCATAACTATTTCTGGTATGTACTTGACCCGACCCGGCATGGTCCATTTGGGTTGCATGGCACCATGCAATTGGATAGACCAAATGGGAGAAATAACACTTGGAGATTATTAATATACTATAAGGTCTAATATATTAATAATATTATTTGATTAGTTAGATCAATAATTAATTTAAAATTAATTAAGTGGTCAAAAGAGAACTAATTAAATATATGGGTTGATTATGTAAATCATCCATATCTTGTATAGTGGGCTAAGAGGCTCCATGGATTGTCAAGTTAGGTTCTACCCATAGGATGCTCCATGGGAGTTACAAACCCATGGGTCATGGAAATGAAGAGTCATGACACATTAGGGTTTACATGGTGTAACCCTAGATGTGTCAACACTATATAAGAATCATATTCTCCACCAAAATTGGCTACACTAAGGAAACAAGAGGGCTTGGCCGATTTCAAGAAGTGTGTGTTCTCTCATAAGTTTTTCCAAGAGAATTTGGTGTTGTGTGAAGCATTTGAGGCATCACACTTGGGGTGCTAGGCTCATAAGGTTTCAAGGAACACAAGCAACAACAAGGTAAGTTATTCTATCTATCATTCAAGTTAAAATTATTCCCCATGTATGCTAGATAGGAATATAGCCTTGGAATTCAACTTTGCATAATAATTAGACAAACATAGATCCAAGGTTATTAGGGTTGCATGTACACTTAGGAAGTGTTAGAATGCTCAAAACCCATCAGTGGTATCAGAGCCTAGGCTTGTTTGCTTTTTATTTGTGCTTAAAAGTTGAAAAAAAGTCGAAAATCTTACTGTCTACGAATGGAATCGTCGAGTCCATAAGAGGGACTCGTCGAGTTCACGTGTATCTTCAACCAACTCGGCGAGTAAGTTCATGCACTCGGCGAGTAGGGTCGACTGGTTGCAAAATTTCGACTTTAGTTGCTGGAAATGAATTAGAAACATTACCCTAAACTTTTTGGTACTTGAAAAACTTGTTTTAGGTGGTGTAATGTCTTTGCTAATTCATTTACAACAACTAGTTATCAAAATTACAAAGTTTTAAGTGTACTTTAGATTTATGAATGTGTTCATATTCATGTTCTTGTTCTTATGATGTTTTAGATGATCATAGGAATTATTTGTAACCTATGTGGTAGATTAATTCTTGATCATAATGTGTTTTAATGGAGTCCATAACTTGTCCTCAAGTTATGGAAAACCAAGAGTCACACTTGAATTAAAACCATTAAAAGAACACAAGAGTTAGAAAAATGAAGAGTCTTCATTTTATTACTCTATTAAACTCATAAGTTACAAGAAATGAAAAGTTTTGAAAGTTACAAAACTTGCCCTCAAGTTTTGGAACAAATAAAGTTAAGTTAAAACTTTAGTTCCAACCCCTAGAATTTTAAAAGTTAAAATTCAACCCTTATACTTATATTATGATGATTTAATAATTATATATATATGTATAAGAACAAAGTCGTCTTACCGCTAGTACGCCTCATTCACGAAGCCGGTCTATAAAGTGGGTATAAGGTTGTTGCCTATAAAATGGTGACTTAATGGGTGTCTACTCTCACCCACCGCTTGCTTGACTGGTGGAGGGTCGTTAGCCGAACGGGTAAGACAAGGACTTATAAATTCTCATTCAAAGTATGATGAATATAATAAAGTAACTAAATGTTTTATTAAATTCCCAATCTTAGTTACTTTAGGAAAATGTGAATAAGGTGCTAATCCATGAAATTACACTTTACACCTTGTCTAAGTCGTTGGTGGAGCGTGTGTGGTTAACCGGCACACTAACTTGGACTTAACAAGGTAGGTAAAGGGTGACTTAAGGTTTATTATAGTATCGGTGGAGCGTGTGTGGTTTACCGGCACATCGATTGAGTGATAAACTTTAAGGGTACCAAGTGATTTGCATGGTTACTTCACACCTCGTTTTGTGATCCTCGGTACCCCAGTCACAAAACTTGGAGGGCACACTCGAGATTGAAACATGCCTTTGAAAAGTTCATTGAATCTCAAAGAATCTAGGAATTTCTAACAACCAATCATAAAACCTAATATCTAATATTTCGGTTTTCGTGGTGGAAATTGGTGAATCGTCATTCACCTACCTTTCAAATATGTTATAGCTTGGATTACGGCATACCTCTTCTAAGTTATAATATATTGTGATTGGATCCTAGCCTTAATATTACATTTGGGTGTTTTATTAAGGACTCTCATAGATCTATACTAAACTTGTTCTCTTCTTTCAGATGTCTTCAAACAATGCTGCTTCTGGCTCGAATCCTAATGGCTCCTTTACTCTTATGAGTTTGTGTGGGAAAGTTACCTTTGATGGATCCAACTTCAATGAGTGGATCAGAAACATCAGGATGATAACTCGCTACGAGGACAAAGAATATGTCCTTGACAAGGAGCTTAAGGAAATTGATGAGTCCACTGCAACTCCCCAGGAGATCGCTGACTTTCATACTCATGAAAGAGATGCAACCAAGGTGGCTTGCATCATGTTGGCCACAATGACAGCAGAACTCCAAAAGTCTTATGAAGATTTCTACCCTTATGAAATGCACCAAGATTTGATGGAAAGATACCATCAAAGTGCACGACAAGAGAGGTACGAAATCATCTGCTCCATGTTAACAACCATGATGAAGGACGGAGATTCCGTCACGAGCCACATGCAGAAAATGCAAAGGTATGTGGATCGTTTGCTAAAGCTTAATGTGAACTTCCCTGAGGAGCTTGCAATATATATCATTTTGCACTCCTTACCATCGTGCTATGATCAATTCCGCATGACATATCACATGAACAAGGAAGAGGTCACCCTCAGCAAACTTCAGGGACTTCTCAAGACCGCAGAAACAGGTCTTAAGGGGAAGTCGGTTGCTATCACTCCTACTCCAAACTCAACTCCGGTTTTGGCAATCGGTAAAATTCGAGGGAGGAAGAGAAAGAGGTCTTCGAAGGGTACCAAGGCTCGGACCCTTGATGGCTCTTCTTCAAGTGGAACCAAGAAAGGTTTCATTACTCCTTCTTCTGACCCAAAAGAGGCTGAATGCTTCTATTGCCATGAAAAAGGCTCATTGGAAGCGGAACTGCCCAAAATACCAGTAGGATGTGAAGGATGGGAAAGTCAAACCCAACCATGCAGGTATTTACACTATCATTTCTAATAACTCACCCCATTCTAAATCTTGGGTCCTTGATACCGGTTGTGGTATTCATATTTGTTGTGACTTGCAAGGACTAAGAAGAAGTGAGGATGTGGAGCAAGGAAGAAAAAACTTGATCATGGGGAATAGGGAAGCTTCACCTGTCACCAAGATTGGAGTTTATACTTTATCGCTAAGTAGTGGGTTTAGTTTAGATTTGAATAAATGTTGTTACTCGCCAGGAATGGCAAGAAATATTATTTCCTTTCATGCTTTGTACAAACAAGGGTTTACCTTTTCGTTTAATAATGAAGTTGGTTCTATTGATGCTTTCTTTAATAATGTTCTTTATTTTAAAGCATTACCTTGTTATGGTGTGTATGAAGCTGTGTCTGTTGTAGATAACTTAGGAAATAATGTTTTGTGTATTGATTCTACTACTAATAATAACTTGGATAAAGCATCATTATGGCATTGTCGTCCTGGACATATAAGCAAGAAACGCATAGGCCAACTCCAAAAGGATGGAGTCTTGGTGTCATTTGACCTAAAGTCAGATGATAGTTGCGAATCATGCTTACTTGGAAAAATGACAAAGTCACCCTTCACAGGCTCGTGTGAAAGGGGTGAAGGTTTGTTGGACCTTATACACACGGATGTGTGTGGGCCATTCAAACATGCCACAAGGGATGCTAATCGTTATTATTTGACTTTTACTGATGATTACAGTAGATATGGATATGTCTACTTAATCAAGCATAAGTCAGAGACTTTCGAGAAGTTTAAGGAATTTAAACAGGAAGTCGAGAATCAATTGGGCAGGAACATTAAGATGCTTCGATCCGATCGAGGTGGTGAGTATCTTAGTTTAGAGTTCCTCGACTATCTAAGGGAATGTGGGATTGTCTCACAATTGACACCTCCCAGGACACCGCAGTTGAATGGTGTGGCTGAGAGGCAAAATCGAACCTTGTTAGACATGGTTCGTTCCATGATGAGTCGAGCTTCGCTACCAATCTCATTCTGGGGGTATGCCTTAGAGACTGCCACCCATATTCTTAATCTAGTCCCTACAAAGAAAGTTGCCAAAACTCCTCACGAGATGTGGACTGGTAAAGTACCTAAACTAGACCACATCAAGATTTGGGGTTGCGAGGCTTTCGTGAGACGCGAGACTCATGATAAGCTCGAACCTCGAAGCGAAAGGTGTATTTTCATCGGCTACCCACAACAATCCTTTGGTTACCTCTTCTACAGACCTAGTGACAATGTGGTCTTTGTAGCAAGAAGAGGAGTCTTTCGAGAAAGAGAGTTTATAAGCCAAGGAGACAGTGGGAGGCAAATTGATCTTGAAGAAATTCAAGAGTCAAGTGGTGAAGGAACTTCAAACTCTAGCCCTCAACTTGAGGAGGAAACTCCTGTTGAGCCAATTGACGAATCTGTACCTCTGAGGCGTTCCACGAGAGTTAGGAGTGCACCTGAGCATTACTATGGATTCCATATTACTGCAGAAGGTGAGACACTTATTAGTGATGGGACACTAGTAAGTCAAGATGACCCTAACAGCTACGAGGAAGCCATGGCAGGCTCCGAGTCTGCTAAATGGAAAGAGGCTATGGATAGCGAGATACAATCCATGTATGACAATCAAGTTTGGAACTTGGTTGACAATGTACCAGGTCGTAAGACAGTGGGGTGCAAGTGGGTCTTCAAGAAGAAGACCGACATGGATGGTAAAGTACACACTTATAAGGCTAGACTGGTTGCAAAGGGCTTCTCTCAAATTCCTGGAGTGGATTATGATGAGACCTTTTCTCCGGTAGCCAAGATTAAGTCTATTCGGGTTCTGTTAGCCATAGCTGCATTTCATGGCTATGAAATATGGCAGATGGATGTCAAAACAGCTTTGCTTAATGGAAAGTTGGCTGAAGATGTTTACATGAGTCAGCCAGAAGGTTTTGTCAGCAGCAAGTACCCTAATAGAGTGTGTAAGCTTGAGAAATCCATCTATGGATTAAAGCAAGCACCTCGCAGATGGAATCTTTGCTTTGATGAAAAGGTCAAGGAATTTGGCTTTTCTAGGAGTGAAGATGAATCTTGTGTGTATGTCAAGGCTAGTGGGAGTATAGTTAGCTTTTTGGTATTGTATGTGGATGACATACTACTCATAGGAAACGACATTCCAACCCTGCAGGAAGTAAAGTCCTGGCTTGGGAAGTGTTTCGCTATGAAGGACCTTGGTGAAGCTGCCTATATTTTAGGGATAAGGATCCTGAGAGATCGGAGTAAAAGACTAATTGGACTTAGTCAGAGTACCAACTTGGATAAGGTGCTGAAGAGATTCAGCATTCAGGACTCCAAGAAAGGAGAGTTACCCATCCAGAGTAATGCCAAATTGAGTAAGACACAAAGCCCTAGCACTGAGGCTGAGATAGCAGAAATGAGTCTAATACCTTATGCTTCGGCTGTAGGTTCGATCATGTATGCTATGATGTGTACTCGACCTGATGTAGCCTTTGCCTTGAGCATGGTTAGCAGGTTTCAGGGGAACCCTGGCAAGGCACACTGGACTGCGGTAAAGAATATTCTCAAGTACCTACGAAGGACTAAGGACTGGGTCCTTACCTTCGGTGGGAGTGATAACTTGAGAGTAGTTGGGTATAGTGATGCTAGCTTCCAGACTGATAGGGATAATTTTCGCTCTCAGTCAGGCTGGGTCTTTACCCTAAATGGAGGAGCAATTTCTTGGAAGAGTTCCAAGCAAGAGACAGTGGCAGATTCTACTTGTGAATCAGAGTATATTGCAGCTAGCGAGGCGGCAAAGGAGGCGATATGGCTAAAGAACTTCATTGGAGACCTTGGAGTTGTACCAGCTATTAAAGAGCCAATGGAAATTTTCTGTGATAGTGAAAGCGCTGTTGCCTTAGCCAAGGAACCAAGGGATCACGGGAGATCCAGGCACATCGACAGAAAATACCATTTTATTAGACATCGAATAGAAGAAGGACTCCTCATGGCAAAGAGGGTATCATCGGATGAGAACCCAGCAGACCCCCTCACAAAGGGACTGACTCGGGTTAAGCATCTTCAGCATGCTCGGAGCATAGGGCTGAAGGATGATATTAGATTTAGTAGTTAGATAACCTCGAAATTTGTAAAGTGTAATTGACATTTGATGATGAATTAAAAATGTTTTATTTATGAGTAAAGTGTTGCTATCTCTTGTCGATCGTTTACTATATTTCTTTTGCATGTTTTGACTTCCAGAATAATTTTTGTTTGGTATAACATATTATTCAAACCTCTACAGTCAGTCATATGTCGGAAGTAGGTATGAATCAAGACTGTCATGTTTGGTTGTAGAGGTCTTGAACAAGGCTACAACAATCATGAGTGCTCATAAGTTCTGAGCATTGGACTCAACCCACGCTCACTGGAATCACTTCATGGAATTCTATCTCGAGTGATCGTGAGACAGTAATATCATATAAGTATTTAAACCTAAAGATATGATTTGTTACTTACAAGTTGGTTATGCATTGATTGTACGAAAACGCATTGGTAACTCGATGTTATAACTCGTGCTCTTGTGTGTAATTCAATGAGTGGTAGAACAAACATATGAGTCAAAGTTTATCTGTTCCTTCTTGGATTAGAAGCTGATATCTGGGCCCCTCGATGATTTTGTTTTGACCCATGTACCGGGCCCGGTCAGAACTAAGTTGATGTGTTCAATTAAGTTATTTGTCAAACAAATCGGAAATCGGGAAACAAACTGTTGGACAATAAGTAAGACATTGTTCCATGTATTTGTCCGACTGATATCTAGAATAGAGGATTATATGATCACTTATCTTAAATGGCGTACCATCATCTTCTCAGTTCCGAGAAACCTTGAAAAGAGCTACGATTGCCGATCGGTTCCTGAAGTTATACTTGCAGTAATAGTTATTAGACTTATCCAAGTGGGAGACTGTTGGATAAGGTGTCTAAGTCCATAACTATTTCTGGTATGTACTTGACCCGACCCGGCATGGTCCATTTGGGTTGCATGGCACCATGCAATTGGATAGACCAAATGAGAGAAATAACACTTGGAGATTATTAATATATTATAAGGTCTAACATATTAATAATATTATTTGATTAGTTTGATCAATAATTAATTTAGAATTAATTAAGTGGTCAAAAGAGAACTAATTAAATATATGGGTTGATTATGTAAATCATCCATATCTTGTATAGTGGGCTAAGAGGCTCCATGGATTGTCAAGTTGGGTTCTACCCATAGGATGCTCCATGGATGCTCCATGGGAGTTACAAACCCATGGGTCATGGAAATGAAGATTCATGACACATTAGGGTTTACATGGTGTAACCCTAGATGTGTCAACACTATATAATAATCATATTCTCCACCAAAATTGGCTACACTAAGGAAACAAGAGGGCTTGGCCGATTTCAAGAAGTGTGTGTTCTCTCATAAGTTTTTCCAAGAGCATTTGGTGTTGTGTGAAGCATTTGAGGCATCACACTTGGGGTGCTAGGCTCACAAGGTTTCAAGGAACACAAGCAACAACAAGGTAAGTTATTCTATCTATCATTCAAGTTAAAATTGTTCCCCATATATGCTAGATAGGAATATAGCCTTGGAATTCAACTTTGCATAATAATTAGACAAACATAGATCCAAGGTTATTAGCGTTGCATGTACACTTAGGAAGTGTTATAATGCTCAAAACCCATCAAATACAACATACGATATATTAGAAATTCATTCGAGCATACTCGCACTCGATAAGACATCCCTGCTTGATCTCTGGCATCCCAAAGATTCTTACTTGAATTGTACACATCTCCGGTGTTTTCAGTAGTACAGGCCCAATACTACTATCCGCACCGTATTAGTGTACACCCCAAGTCCTCCTCTTAGGATCCGAAGTCCCAAGTACTCTATTATGCATAATCCACACTCTATAGATCTCTCATAGCTCTTCATTGCTACTTACTCACTCTCAAGCATCTCATAGTAGCTCACCTTTCCCTAGGCTAAGGCATCACAAATCAGGCCACCCTACTCCTAATAGGAATACCTAGCCCTACTCTAGCAAGAGAATACATCATATCAATTTCATAAAAATATAATATAAGGGTATTTGGGGAAATCACCGTTCGGGTGCTGACTGATCGTACACTCCCGAAGGTGTACCCGAATCCCTCAAACCAAGGCTCTGATACCAACTTGTAACACAAATTTCCAAAACAATTTTTCGCATTTATAAAAAGATAATTCAATTGTAAATCATAAAAACATCATTGTTGGAAACTCAATTTATAACATATAACAATCCCATGATCTCATAGCATAAAAATACCGTGAGTGTACTGATCAAGCCGGCGCCTTCCCGCGATCCTCACGAGTACCTGAAACACATAACACAAAACACTGTAAGCACAAAGTTTAGTGAGTTCCCCAAAATACCACATATAACACATATTAGCCACTCGAGGCTATAACTCTATGGGTCTGTGCACCCAAACTCTGTGAACTCTCAGGTTCTAACTCTGCAAGCATGCACAACATAAATCACATAGAAGAATGCAGTGCAAAAATCAATATATATAAAACATTGTATCACATAACTCTATTTACCTACTCAAGGTGAAGTATAGTGAGAAGACTCACGTCGCATATCTCGGTAAATATCTGTCTCGGAATAAATGTGATCTAGCCTCCGCCTAATCACACAAAGTAATATACTCATAAATACATCTGAACTCAACCCTAAAGGTCAACAAGGTCAACGATCAACTTTGACCGGACTCGGCGAGTGCCCTAGGGCGAGTGCTTCTTTAACTCTATGAGTTTCACCTGGCATAAATCGCGGGGCCACCACGACTCAACTCGCCGAGTCTCAAGAACAACTCAGCAAGTTCTGGCTTAACTTAGATCCCCCCTGACTCTACCTGACTCACTGAGTTGACTCCTTAACTCGACAAGACTACTCGCTGAGTGGTTACTGGCAAACTTCATGCTACTCGCCGAGTCTATTCTTCAGACTCGGCGAGTGCATGCCATGCATAAACTCAAACTCACTTCTGAGGTCAGATCTGTTCCATACAATCATAGATCTGGCCTCCCCAAGCATGATAATCATGTAAAGTCCAAACCTTGGTGCTCAAATAACAACTATTTGCTCCTAAATGATGATTTAGCCCCATATATCATAACTCTAGGTCAAAACTCCCATGAATCCTCATAAAGCTTCTCTGGACCTTTATGGATCCCATCTCAAGCTTCATCATAAATAAGGAGGAAATAGACATCAAATCTAACCAACAAAGGGGTCAAGAAACCCTAAACCCCCATGTTCATTATAACAACAGAAAAGGAAAACAAAATATACCTCCAAAATGATGCTCTGAGCTCCAAAACCGAAGGATGTCCACCTCCCTTGCCTCCTCTTAGCTAGAATCTCCCTTGCCTTGCCAAACCAAGCTTCAAAAGTCAACAAATGGCCTCTTATCTCTCCCAAAACGCTCAAAAGCTCTTTAGGGTTTCTCTCTGGGGTTGGTGGCCACAAATAACGACCATAAGCCCCTTTAAATAGGTCTCAAACCCTGGAAATTAGGGTTTCATTAAACAGCATGGACTCGCCGAGTCCAGACGCGAATCCGTGCACAAAACCACGATCCTACTCGACGAGTTTAGACTCCAACTCGCCGAGTCCCTCACAATCACCCAAAAATAAAAGAATAAAAATAATACCTGGGAATCCGGGGTGTTACAATTGAGTTCATAGAAACCCTAGGAATTTGAAAAGTTTTCAAAAATGTAACTCATGGGTTCATAACTTCAAATTAATTAAATAGTTTTAATTTGATTTAGCATCTTGATGTTTTTTGAATAGTTCAATTAACTCTTATGGACTTTATTAATAGTTAATTGACTGTTTAATTAAAAGGGTATTATTAAATCCATAATCATATGGTTTAAGTTTAATTAAATTAAGGGTGTAATTTATTAATAGATTAAACCATCAAGTATTTTAACAATTTAAAATACACCCTTATACTATATAAAATTAAAAGTCTAAAGGGGGTATAAGGTTACTGCATCATTAACGAAACCGGTCTATAAGTGGGGTATAAGGTTACTGCCTATAAAATGGTGGTTTAATAGGTGTCCACTCTCACCCACCACTTCCTTGACTAGTGGAGGGTTGTTAGGCGAATGGGTAGGATAGGACAAAAACTTCCATTAAAAGTATAATGAAAAATACTAAGTAACTAAACACTTATAAATTCTTAATCTTAGTTACTTAGGAAAAATGTGAATTGATGCTAACCCATGAAATTGCACTTTGCACCTTGTTAAGTCGTTAGTGGAGTGTGTGTGTTTAACCGACACACTAATTTGGGACTAACAATGTGTGGTAAAGGGTAGCTTGGTGTTAATCATGGATCAATAGAGCATGTGTGGTTAACCAGCACATTGATTAGGTGATATGTAACATCGAGAGCACGAAGCTAATTTGCATGGTTATTCACACCTTGTTTGTGATCCTCGACATCCCAGTCATAACCTTGCTAGGTCATAATCGAGATTCAACATTCCATTGAAAAGTTTAATGAATCTCGAAAGATCTAGGGATTTTAATTCATTTAAAACCTAAAATTGATTTTCATTTTTCATGATGGAAATTGGTAAATCGTCATTTACCTAGCTTCAAATATTTTGCAAGTGAATTATGGAATCCCTCTTCCGAATTGTAAAATACTGTGTTGGGTCCTAGCCTTAATATTTCATTTGGGTGTTATATTAAGGACTTAAATACTAACTTGAATTTCTCCCCTCATAGATGTTTAGTGTTGACAACTATGGTCCTCCTGAAATGTTTGGAAAAAGCTTTCCTCATGAAGATGTTGTTCCCAAAAATCATACTTCACATAGTTCTCCCTAACCCACATGTTCGTCAACTTGAAAATTTCAAGGTCACTCAAATCCTATTGGCAAGCAAACAGGAAGATGGAAGGTTTGTGTGTGCACGTGTCTTAGAGATGAAGTGAATGTTAGGTGTCGTTGTCTTGAGGAAGTTGGCTATTGACTTGGTTATCCAATCACTTCCTAAATCATATAGTGAGTTCATTAAAGATTAGTATATAACAAACCATGACTTGACGTTTATCGGTCTTACCTATTTGCTAATTGCTGCTGAGTCAACAATGATTTGGCTTACTAGTAAAGCAAATTTGATTAGAAGATCTATTTCCAAAACTTCCATGGACATTGACAATGGAAACATTGGAAGTCCAGAAAATATTTTTCTTTGCATGGGAAAAGGAAAGGCTATGTCTGACATTGTCCCATGTACCATTCCGAAAGAGTCTGTTTGCTTCTATTGCCAAGAGAAGGGGCATTGGTTGCAAAGATGCTATATCTACCTTAAGGACCATAATATGGTAAAGTCAAAATGTATGACTCTGGTTCAAGTAAATCCACTATCTAACTCTATTATGTTCGTATCTGGAGATTCTTAATACATGATGCGACAAGATTTCATTTTGATGTGTTTGTATTGTGACAACCCAAAGTTTGTCCATCGCCGTAACCCATTCCGTCCATAAAATTCGTCTCTTTCAAATTGTTTCCATTTAAGTTTTAAATTAAGTCATTATTTTTGAGATTTATATTATGACTTAATGGATTTCTAATCATGTTTAAAACTCATTTTAACCCTCCATATTAGTAATCGGAAATATTTTAGTTTCAACCATATCGGGTTACGACATCTTAATTGGGTGCGACCAAAAGCCCCGTTTAACGTCAGTATCCGGTAGAATTCCACCGTCCCGAACATAGGACCTATTTAAAGGAGATTAAGCTTATGTTTGAAGCTTTTTCCCTCTCTCACTACTCTCTCTCTAACCTCTCTCCTCAAACCAAGGATCTAGGTCCAAAAACATCAAATTCAAGCCCCAAATCTTCAATGTAACCACCCTAACTCCTAGTATAGCATCTTAGACCTTCAAATTCGAGTTTAAATCATGGAATAGGACCTCATTCATGAGTTTACGGCCCTGGAGCATGCTTGGGCCGTAAACACATAAAAAGTTATTTTTTAAGCCTTAAAACCCCTCCAAACTAACTTTAGGACTTAGATATGACTTTATGGCTTACCAATTCGGACTTAGAACACCGTAAATAAGATTTTTGAGGAGTAAACATGAGTTTACTGCCCAAGAACATACTTGGGTAGTAAAATCATCATTCTTGAAGAGTAAACTCAAAAACAAGTGTTTAAAAGCCATTTAAACATCACTATAAGCCTTGGGATAAATTCTAGAAGTGACCACAATCAAGTTTGGGACCTTTAAACATATTAAAACACCCTTATAAGGAGTTCACAGCCATGATGGGGTTCATGGGCCGTAAACTCCTAAATCGATGCTAAAAGTCCCCCAAAAATTCATACAAGGCTTGGAAAAATCATTTGGAATCACATGTGATTGATTAAGGGACTAAAACATTAAGGTTTGGGTGTGAGTGGGGGGGGGTGGGTTATGGCCGTAAACTCCATGTTTACTGCCGTAAAATCCAATAAATGGTCCTTAAGTGAGTTTAAATTCATCCCAATGCCTTAGATGCAATCCTAGCTAAATTATCTATGAGTTATGAAGCTGTTTAGCACCCAAAAACACCTTCCATGAGTTCACGGCCGTGAACTCATGTGGATGGGGTGTTTAAGGCCGAAAACGCCTCTATAAGTTTACTCTTGAAGAGTAAACTCCATATCCAAGCCTTACATGACTTCAAATGCCACCCGGTCCTTCCAAACACTTGATTTGAGGTGTTTTTGCATCCTAGAGTAAATAATAACATCTAATTAGTGAATTAAAATCTAATTAGATACAAATGTGTATCGTTTCACGTTTCATAGGAACCACGCGCGTTTTCAAGCCTTGAACTGACGTTTAGCATCCAAACCGACACATTCCGCGATTGGTGAGTTCATACCCCTACCCTTTTTCCGTGTTTTTCAATGTTTTCAGGGGGGAATACAAGCAAAGCTATAAATGTTTTCAAAAACATAATACTGATGTAATCCTATAAATATCTGGCTAACCTTTAAATATCTTTACCCCTTATGTATTATGTTGAGCATAACGAGTGTTTTCTCAACTATAACTACGTGAATTTCAGTAAAGGAAACAATCAAACCAATTAAATTATTATGAGAATAATTTTGGATCTTTAGTTCATATTTTACGAATATAGACTTATATAAAGTTAATAGATAAACTATCTGTGATTCAGTTTTTCTCTGTTTAATTCAGATTATATTGCTAGATCATTTCATTGTATTAAACTATTTGTATTGTATTATGTTTCTAAATGATTAGTATGTTTGATAACGTTCAAGAACACCGTGAATAGTATAATACTAGCTTGTGAGGTTCGTCATCTTTATTAGTAAATCCTCCCCGGAAGTGTAACCAGAGTCTCCTGAAGGGAGAGCATGGAATTTGTGGATAGATCTATTTGGGACTGACAATCCCACACCTTAACTGCTAGCTACAGTTAGGCGGGCACGCCTGGGGTGACAAATTCTTGCGTAGAGTTTCGACGTATGACAAACGTCAAGGAGGTCTCTTTGTTGTATCAGCATGGTTACCCAACTCACAATACGTATTAATATAAGTTTATTCACGGAATTTGTCACACCCCAAAACCAAAAACAGCGGAAACGTTTTGGGGTGGAGGACGTCATGTACAGTATCACAACAATGTAAAGTAGTAAACAAGAAACAACATCATCCATTAAATTAATAATATAATTATTATACAAATGTGTTTTGTCAAACTTTGATAAACACTAAAGCATAAATCAAAATGAAAGATGGGTCTTCAACGAGCTCCATCTTCCTAAATCCTTGCATCTGTACCTGTCTATGATGACCTGAGGATATAAGTAATTTTGAAAACGAGTATCAGCTTTGAAGCAGGTGAGATCATAAGTATTTTAGTGTCTTAATTTGTATGAAAATACTTGTATGTATTTGTATGTATACGAATTGTAAATATTAAAAATGTAAAGGAACTGTATACGTGAAAATGTTTGTAAAAACAACTGTAAACGTTTGAAAAGCCCTAGAAATCCCTATGATTCCTATTAGTAACAAAAGGATTCTTCTACCAAGACTTAACAGTTCTCAATGTAGTCTTCTACCAAGACCTAACTGCTCTAAATGTAGCCTTCTACCAAGGCATCTAGTGTCTGTGTGTGTGTCACTTGTAAGAGTATGTATTTTCCCAGGTATGACTATCATTAACCAAAAATATAGTTTCTACATTTCCGTGTGTCGTGTGAATGTTCACGAAGTGAATGTAAGTGGGAAAGAGAAATAGTACTATGGTGTAGTGTCGAACTACCACCGTACCAATTTCCTTAAGTTTAAGGTAATCGTGTAAGTACTGTAGTATTTGATATAAATAACTACATCGGTACTCAGCTGTCTTATTTGAGGGATATGGTATAATGTGATGTCTAGATCCCAGGCTAAACGCACCCCTATCAAATGGATTTTGGAACCTACCCACGACCCCTGCATATCTGCAAGCCGTGAGCATCCACATTACTATGATCATGTATACTTGATATAACTATCACAATTGCGTTGTGATTCATCAGTATAGTTAGATCCTGAACTGGGTCCATGCTATAGCACTTAGTGACAGTTGTTCTATGTATATGTAAGTGTACTCATGTAAGTGTGACCATGTAATTGTATAGTAATGTACTGTAATGTTCTAGCGGTAGTGTACGTGCTCTCTATTTAGTAAGTATAGTAATGTATTGTAATGTTCTAGCTATAGTGTACGTGCTCTCTACTTAGTAACTATAGTAATGTAGTGTAATGTTCTAGCAAATATTGGCTCATGAATGAACTGACTCATTGTATGTTTCATTGTTCTAGTAATAGAATCTTCCTAAACCACCCCTATGGTAGCGTACTAGTAATGTAACTGGTACGTATGAACATGGAAGTATACCTTTGCTACCCAAGGGCATTGGATAAAATGGAATGAACTTTTATGACTATATATGTACACATGATATATAACTAATATTTAAACGACCTGCGGACGAGTACCCAATATCCCACCAGACCACATCCAAATCGAGAAAAAGGAAATAGGGTGGATAGCCTTCCTAAGTCTTTTAAACATTACTTATATAAATATACATATAGAGGCATGTAATTTATAATATAAAAGCATAAATAAGTTTTGTAAAACATTTGAACATATCTATTATCTTAAGAAAATGTCGACTTGATGTCAATCTATAAAACAGTTTGAAGGCATGGGTTTGATAAAACAGTTTAGTATAAAGAAACATTTATTTGAAACACAATTGTAAATAACTTTGAAATGTAATATACAGAGTAAATGTACAGAGAAATAAGGAGTTTTAAACACATAAAGTGTTTATGAAAGACATTTGAAGGAAACTGTTTAGTAAAACGGCTAATGAGTAGCCAATCATTTGAATGTTGCATACTAATCTCATGTGATTGATATAATAACTAGCATTATTCTACTTGTATCCCCCCCATAAAACATTTAAAGATAGTTTAAAACATTGATTAAGGGGGTATGAACTCACTAGTAAACACTTATAATGAAGTGTTACAATCATATATGATTGTATCAGGGTTTATAAGGCTATACAAGAGGGTGTATGGCCAAAATACACACTATATGTGTGTGCGGCCAAGTGTGCGGCCTAGTTTGCTGCCAGTAGATGTGTGCGGCCCTATGTGTGGCCATGTGTGCTGCCAGATGGTGTGTGCTGCCATGTGTGCAGCCAGATGGTGTTTCTTGGTGTTCTTGGTGTTCTTGGTACCTTATATGAAGATCTTCAAGGAGAATGGATGATACTTGAGAGGATTTTTGAGTTCTATGCTTGAAGAAGTGAAAGAAGTGTTCAAAAATTACTAAGTGTGGTATATATAGGTGGAGTGTGCGGTTGGGAAGGGTGTGAGGCCACAAACACTTGTGTGTGGCCGCACACTCAATTGTGTGGCCGCACACTCCATGTGTTGGAGTGTTTGGCCTCTTTTTGATTCCTACACTTTGATTTAACCCATTTCCACACTCCAACCTTGATTATATCACGTATAGAATGCTCCAATAGACCCTAAAGGGTACTACAAAATAGCAAAACGAGTCTATTATTGATAAGAAATGAAGAATGCAAGCTAGAAATTTTTGGGTTGTCACATCATCCCCCCGTTAAAGGGAATTTCGTCCCGAAATTAGAATTTAGACAAGGAAGTAGGTACAAATGATCGAGTCAATAGGAGGAAACTTTCTACTCGATTGGTTCTAGCGCTCCTAAGTGAAATCGGGTTCTCGGTTGGTATCCCAATGAACCGGCACTAATGGGCGGTGGCGATGCTTCGTCCGCTTGACCTCTCGGTCGAGGGGCACTACTGTTCTAATATGAAGGCAAGGATCTCAACGAGTAGACTTACAACAGTCCTAAGGGAAAGGTATGGTTTCATGATCGAGATGCTAAGAGTATAATGTAAGTTACTGAGTTCGCGGAGTAGGTCTAGTTTGTGCGAGACACAGGACCGATTTTGATAAGAATCTCGGAGGTCCTAACTATATTGGATTTAGCTCTCCACGCGATCCGAAGCGCATTAAGTCATTCCCAGAGTGAGTTCTCCTAAGGAACTTTGTCACTCACTTGGAATTCCAATGGTTTCTTTTTCTTGTTTAACTTCCCCGACAAAGGCCACCCCTTGCTGGGTTAAAGTCGTAGGGTTCCCTGTGATTTGTGAGGGTTTCTGGATGAACTATGACAGTAGGTCTGTAAGACCTAGAATTTGGTGAAAGACTATCGGCATCTCTGGTGTCGTCAAATGCTCAACGGTTTTGACAAATTGAAAAAGTACTCAAAATTTCCCACATCACTATTAGTGTGTCATAGAAATTTGACTCTTCAATTTCAAAACTCGTGTCTACAGAACTTTGCTAAAACTTCCTCTGTAGGAAATGTTTCCATGGGTTTTCTTCTTACTACGAGGGTGGATAAGTAAGTCGTTACATGGAGAATGACGAGCTAATCCAAGTAAGAAAGACGGACCCTACTCGTTTAGATCCTGAAAGCTATGGGCGTATTGGTCCTATTCGAAGGGTATCACTACGGACTCGAAGTGTCCGCATCGAATTCAGAAGACAGTCTTCTGGACATCCTTCCCTAACATTCGGACTGGTGATATTCAGATCTCAGATCCATTTCTGAAGGTAATTCTTTCCTTGCGTTTGCTCAACCATTTCATCTATGCGAGGCAGAGATAACGATTTCTAATGAAAATCTTAACGGAGTCCTCGATATCCGAGGCACATACGATGCAATTCGTCGATCTTTGGGAGAATAAGATTGGAGTTTCTCCAGGGTGAGAAGCCTAATCTTCTTATTGTATCACTGTGCAGTTCGTTAAGTTGTTTGTACTGTTCTGGTATCTCCGTAGGTGTTTAGATTATAGGGCGATCTGTTTACAAGAGTCGTATTGGGTTCTATATTTGTTCACATGACGATGCGATTACTCGTAGGCTTAGTCAGTTCTCCGTCCTGAAGTTCATATTAGAATTCATACATGTTTTCACAATCACAATCTCGTGTATACGAGTCGTATATAATTAAGATTGAAAAGGTAGTCGAATAATTGATTCTTCTTTAAGCTCACATCCCATTGGGGAAAAAGAAGTTAAAGTGGAATCATCAATTCTAAACCTGTAGAACCATGATTATATATCACTCTTATGTATAAATTCCTCAGTGATAGATCAATCGTATGAATCCTTGGATTGAACTTGACGTACTGCACGAGTGGTACTTTGGGGATTTCTTCGGAAAGAAAATAACTAGGAGGTACTCCTGGAATGAGTACTTCGGTGTTCTGATATGACGGCTTCGCTGGAAAAGTAATCTAGAAGAAAGAGATGTACGTATGAAGCTGTTTTTGTGAGGATCAAATTGAATCGAGTCGTATGATAATGTCGGAATCATATTGAAACTTAAAGACATTAGATTTGAACATAAGACGTTTACAGACAAAACACAACCGTGCAACCATGAATAGAGTTAAGGTACTTCAGATTTACCACTAGACTATTGCTGCGAATAAGATATACTACAAAAGACAAGTATACGCAGCACGGGAATCCCTATACAGACAAGATCTCGCAAAAGGTAAGACTCTAGTTGCACTTGTTTTGGATAGTTTATAAGTCTGTTACAACAACACGCCTAAGCTACATTAACGAGGGTCCCGGAGTAGGCTCTCCTGCAGTTGTGATCCTGAGAATCCTCCCATCTGCGCCAGAGTTCTTTGCTATAGGGCAATCCTTCTTGAGGTGTCCAATTTCACTGCATTGGTGACATATATGGACAGTACCTACATTGGTCGTGGAGGTGAAGTGTCGATTAGGGGTTATGGGGACACAAGTTCTTTCCTCGAATTCCTTCTTTGGGCAATCTCTTTTATAGTGCCCAAACTCACCACAATTATAGCAAACTAGGCTTGCCCCAGTGGTGGGGGTAGTTCTACAAAAACGGGCAATGTGCCCCATCTTGTTGCAATTAACGCATTGCAAGGCTCGGCACATTACCTCGTGGTGATAGTTGCACCGGTCGCACTTCGGGAGTGTTCCTTTGTATGGTTTGCTCGGTACGGGGATGGCAGAGGTTTCCATTTTCTGTTGTTGCATGGCAAGTTTTTGGGGTTTCTTGCGTTCTTTCTGGGCTTGGCGCTTCCGTTTCTTGTTCTCTGATTTTCGGCTTTGCGGGCCTGTGGTCATTACCGTTGGATGACTTCCCGGATGGATACCACGATTGGAAACTTTAATTCCATCATCAGCATTGATTGAGCTGATAGCGTTACGGTGCGCAAGGACAATGGTTACGGCAGCTGTAACTGCTGTTTGGAAGATAGCGGCGTCCATAGTAAAGGCGGAGGTTTCGTCGTTCGATTGATTGCTTCTGGGTGACGACATGATTCTGTAACACGAAAGATAAGGATTTTGTGAGCGGTTTTTGGTTGAACCTTGATGTACTTAGATTGTTCATGAAAAGAGTACGACTATGTTCTCAAAAGTTTGACATACATCCCTATGATGCAGTCCTAGTACGGAATGGAAGTATGTTCGCGAAGGTTTGACCTACATCTCTATGATGCAGTCTTAGTACTGAGTGCAGGTGTGTTTATGAAGGGTTGACCTACATCCCTATGATGCAATCCTAGTGATGAGTGAATGTAAGGATGGACACTGGTCTCAAGACGTTTGTCGTTCACACCGAGGTATCGATGGTTGGCGAATAACAAGATCCAACCACTAAAAGAGACTTGTAAATGTCTCCGGAGCTAAATTACTATAGTCCAATGACTTGACTAAAACATGTCTTAGATAGACTCCAATAAAAGTATGATAAGAGTACTTGAATAAAGAATGACACATAAGTTAGCTGACTGTCAATATCTTTGATATTCATGATGTAAAAGTTCGGGAAAATGACCTTGTAAAGGTCTTACATCATATCCAGGGAAGATAGTTCTTGACAACATAAGGACCTAACCTAAAGTACTTACAGTACAAGGTATCTTCATAGAAAATGCCACATTGGGGAAAGACAGAAAATGATTACTTTCTAACGAGGAAGGTAAGGTAAGGAATCTACTACTGACGACGGTCATCCCTCAGGTGAACTCTAAGTTCAGCAAGTTGACATTCTACATCGAGTAGGTGTCTTTCGTACACCCTCTGTCGTACTCGGAGTTCTATGACTTCGGTTTGGGATTCAGCTAGTCCCTGTAGCAGGGTTTCATGGTTTCTCTCAGATCTTTCACGAGCATCTTCTAGACAAATGGTGCGGAGGGTATGCATTCTCGCACTGGCAACAACTTCAGTGATCTGATGCAGGGCTGTCCTGCCTTGAATCTCATTTCGGGCCACTCTGCGGACCAGGATTGGCAAGCTTCTGTCTGCTGAGCCCCCATTGCTCAGGTCATAAAAGTTCCGATCGCCATCAAATGGCATGGGTTGATCTTGTCCTTGGCTCCATGTTTCCAAACATTCCACCCATGGAGGCGTCGGGCCATGAAAAGCCGGACGAGGGTTAGGAATTTGAACGGGAGCTGCCTGGGGTAGATCTTCAACCTTCGGTTCAGAATTAGCATCATCCGCATGGTCTTCATCATGGTGATCATTCACAGGGATAGGATGATCATTTTCTAGCTCTTCTTCAAACCATCCAGCAATAACTTCGTTCGGAAGGAACAGGTTGCCGTGGGGATGGAGTCCAGCCATGTTATCTACGCCAGATTTGGGGTAAAAATTAACTATTAGACGGACTATCTAGATAATTAGTTAGAAAATCTTCATTAGTTACATCGCTATTTGTGAAGTGAATACCAGTTATATGTAATCTAAACAGGATAGACCTTCGAATAAGTGACCTTAAATCCAAACTCACACAGAATAGGGGTAAGGCAAAATTTTCACAGATTCTAAGTGTATAACATCCTAATTACATATAGCCTTAGTGTATCCACTTAGCAACTATAAACTTAGTAATGAAGATCCCGTTTTAATTCTCAAGTATAAAG
Organism: Lactuca saligna; assembly: GCF_052625555.1. Classification (NCBI taxonomy): domain Eukaryota; kingdom Viridiplantae; phylum Streptophyta; class Magnoliopsida; order Asterales; family Asteraceae; genus Lactuca; species Lactuca saligna. The sequence goes on along the minus strand of NC_136418.1, from coordinate 46,261,729 downwards.
TACTTATAGTAACACCAAATACTCCTATAGTATTTTAAATTTTTAATGTTATCTTGTATTGTTCTCATTGTGGTAGGGTTGGTAAGATTTTAGCATTGTTGCAACCACACAATTAAACTTAGGCACATGCTAGTCAACCCTCGGATAATATAGGTGATCAGGCTATATCTTCCCAGTTTTGACCATATGTCTCTAAGCCCACCTGTGTTGCCCAACAATTCTAATTCTTTTGTACTATCCTAGTGACACTGATTTTAGTATGAATGCAGGCACGTATACTTACTTAAATATTTTATTATTTAAAGTATGAACTCTTGGTCAGAGTATTTTTATCCCTTATGTATTTATAGTTAGTATATCTTTTATGGGTTGATATACTTAATTCACTATAAACAATGCTCTGATACCAATCTGTCACACCCCAAAACCAAAAACGGCGGAAACGTTCTGGGGTGGAGGACGTCATGTACAGTATCACAACAATGTAAAGTAGTAAACAAGCAACAACATCATCCATTAAATTAATAATATAATTATTATACAAATGTGTTTTGTCAAACTTTGATAAACACTAAAGCATAAATCAAAATGAAAGATGGGTCTTCAATGAGCTCCATCTTCCTAAATCCTTGCATTTGTACCTGTCTATGATGACCTAAGGATACAAGTAATTTTGAAAGCGAGTATCAGCTTTGAAGCTAGTGAGATCATAAGTATTTTAGTGTCTTAATTTGTATGAAAATACTTGTATGTATTTGAAATTTATGTATTTGTATGTATACGAATTGTAAATATTAAAAATGTAAAGGAAATGTATACGTGAAAATGATTGTAAAAACAACTGTAAACGTTTGAAAAGCCCTAGAAATCCCTATGATTCCTATTAGTAACAAAACGAGTCTTCTACCAAGACTTAACAGTTCTCAATGTAGTCTTCTACCAAGACCTAACTGCTCTAAATGTAGCCTTCTACCAAGGCATCTAGTGTTTGTGCGTGTGTCTCTTGCAAGAGTATGTATTTTCCCAGGTATGACTATCATTAACCAAAAATATAGTTTCTACATTTCCGTGCGTCATGTGAATGTTCACGAAGTGAATGTAAGTGGGAAAGCGAAATAGTACTATGGTGTAGTGTCGAACTACCACTGTACCAATTTCCTTAAGTCTAAGGTAATCGTGTAAGTACTGTAGTATTTGATATAAATAACTACATCGATACTCAGCTGCCTTATTTGAGGGATAAGGTAGAATGTGATGTCTAGATCCCAGGCTAAACGCTCCCCTATCAAAGGGATTTTGGAACCTACCCACGACACCTGCATATCTGCAAGCCGTGAGCATCCACATTACTATGATCATGTATACTCGATATAACTATCACAATTGCGTTGTGATTCATCAGTATAGTTAGATCCTGAACTGGGTCCATGCTATAGCACTTAGTGACATTTGTTCTATGTATATGTAAGTGTACTCATGTAAGTGTGACCATGTAATTGTATAGTAATGTACTGTAATGTTCTAGCGGTAATGTACGTGCTCTCTATTTAGTAACTATAGTAATGTACTGTAATGATCTAGCTATAGTGTACGGGCTCTCTACTTAGTAACTATAGTAATGTACTGTAATGTTCTAGAAAGTATTGACTCATGAATGAACTGAATCATTGTATGTTTCATTGTTCTAGTAATAGAATCTTCCTAAACCATCCCTATGGTAGCTTACTAGTAATGTAACTAGTACGTATGAACATGGAAGTATACCCTTGCTACCCAAGGGCATTAGATGAACTGGAATGACCTTTTATGACTATATATGTACACATGATATATAACTAATATTTAAACGACCTTCGGACGAGTACCCGATATCCCACCAGACCACATCCGAATCGAGGAAAAGGAAATAGGGTGGATAGCCTTCCTAAGTCTTTTAAACATTACTTATATAACTATACACATAGAGGCATGCAATTTATAATATAAAAGCATAAATAAGTTTTGTAAAACATTTGAACATAATTATTATCTTAAGAAAATGTCAACTTGATGTCAATCTATAAAACAGTTTGAAGGCATAGGTTTGATAAAACAGTTTAGTATAAAGAAACAATTATTTGAAACACAATTGTAAATAACTTTGAAATGTAATATACAGAGTAAATTGTACAGAGAAATATGGAGTTTTAAACACATAAAGTGTTTATGAAAGACATTTGAAGGAAACTGTTTAGTAAAACGGCTAATGAGTAGCCAATCTTTTGAATGTTGCTTATTAATCACATGTGATTGATATAATAACTAGCAATATTCTACTTGTATCCCCCCATAAAACATTTAAAGACAGTTTAAAACATTGATTAAAGGGGTATGAACTCACTTGTAGTGAGTGGTTCTGGTGAAAACGTTGGATCAGTTGCTAAGTATCAAGTGGTGGCTTGAGTACACACGTGAATCCTATTTAGCATATATTGGCATATATATGAATATAATTAGTGTTATGCACGACTGAATAATGATTTTTGGGACCACCTTAGGGACTAGTAAACACTTATAATGAAGTGATACAATCATATATGATTGTTTGAGGGTTTATAAGGCTATACAAGAGGGTGTATGGCCAAAATACACACTATATGTGTGTGCGGCCAAGTGTGCTGCCAGTACATGTGTGCGGACCTGTGTGCGGCAATGTGTGCTGCTAGATCGTGTGTGCTGCCATGTGTGCAGCCAGATGGTGTTTCTTGGTGTTCTTGATGTTCTTAGTACCTTGTATGAAGATCTTCAAGGAGAATGGATGATACTTGAGAGGATTTTCGAGTTCTATGCTTGAAGAAGTGAAAGAATTGTTCAATAATGACTAAGTGTGGTATATATTGGTGGAGTGTGCGGTTGGGAAGGGTGTCAGGCCGCAAACACTTGAGTGTGGCCGCACACTCAAGTGTGTGGCCGCACACTCTATATGTTGGAGTGTTTGGCCTCTTTTTGATTCCTACACTTTGAGTTAACCCATTTCCACACTCCAACCTTGATTATATCACGTTTAGAACGCTCCAATAGACCCTAAATGGTACTACAAAATAGCAAAACGAGTCTATTATTGATAAGAAATGAAGAATGCAAGCTAGAAATTTTCGGGTTGTCACAGAATTAAATTTCATATCTACTTTCTATCTATGTTATCTTATAATTAGTACGGGATGAAAATCCCATGGTTTTGAATCTATATTTGGTACGAGATGATAATCCCATGGTTTTGAATCTATATTTGGTACAGGATGGTAATCCCATGGTTTTGAAATCTATATTTGGTACGGGATGATAATCCCATGGTTTTGAATCTATAATTCGTACGGGATGATAATCCCATGGTTTTGAATCTATATTTGGCACGGGATGATAATCCCATGGTTTTGAATCTATATTTGGTACTGGATGATAGTCCTATAGATTTAAATCTACATCTATCTATAGTTTTGTGTATATCAAACTATCTTATATTTGGTACGGGATAGCAATCCCATGATTTTCAGTGAATAGTTTTATTAGTAAAACTTTACAATGTGGTCGTTAACTAAAACCTTACTTTTAGGAAAATATAGGATTTTCCTGGGATAACAAATATACATAACTAGAATCGTGTAAACCAACCATTAACTAAATACTAATTTTAAGAAAATATGGGATTTTCTTGGATTCGTAACTTTTTCGGAAAACCAATGGAAACTTAAACATTTTTAGAAAACGAACATCTTATGAACTTACCAGCTTTATGCTGATTTTCAAACCGCTTGTATTCTCAGGTCCGCGTTAGACAGGTACCCAACGATCCTTTTGGAGAAGACGGAGCGTACTGAAGATCTCGTCTTTACTTTTGTTAATATGATACATATGTATATCACTTGTACAACTTTACTTTCGAAACAAATGTAAATTTCTATATGTAATGTAATGGTTGTTTACTTTACTTACTATGTGCATTGGATTTGATACTCAACGTGGAGTCCGCCCCGGAAATGTTTTCGCCTTTGGTTTTCGGGGTGTGATAGATTGGTATCAGAGCCCTTGTTTGTAGTGAATGGAGTATACCAAACCTTACATGGTATAAAACTATAAACACTAAGGGGCCTAAGTGCTCTGAACTAAAATTATCCTTCAAAGTATAAGTATTTTCAAAAGTATAGAAGTATACCTAACCGTCGAGATCCGTAACTACAACTAGAACAAAACATAAATAAATGGGTGTTGTATGTTGCGGTTAAACCTGGGCAGTTATGTAGTCGTGTCTAGGATCAATATAGCCTGGCCAACTATATTCGTTCGAGACATGGCCAACATTTGATTGGGAGTGATTGTGGTGTGCAACATGCCTAAAACTTACCCTAATATCCCAAACATCGAACCGTGGTCGTAGCGAATCATGAAATACTATGGGAGTATTTCTCGAGCCAATCCTTGTTAGAAATCCTCAATATAGTGTTGTTTCCTGATCATTTCTCTAGCGATAAATCATCTATTTTGATAACTCCTTCCTGTTTTATCGCTTATTTGGAATATGTAATTGTCATATCTCTTGATTCAATTCGGAGGACTTATCATCCTCTCTTTCCTGATCTTATTAGATCAAGATGCCTCCAAGAAAGAGACACAGCTCAAAGACCAACAACAACCCTCCTCCGCCACCACCTTCTCTTCAAATCGATATGGTAACCCTTCAGACACTTTTTACTACCACAGTGACAGCAGTCATGTCACAAAGGAACCCCAGTAATTCAGGAGGTGATCCCCAACCCCAGAACCTAGAAGATAGTCAAGGACACCGAAAAGAGGGTTCTGATAAAGCTTCATGAACACGAAATCCACATCCTTCGATGGCAGTGATGTGTCATTTCCCTAACTCGATGGTTCGAGAAAATCGAATCTATTTCCGAAATTTGTGCTTGCTCTGAGTCGGATAAAGTGAAGTTCGCTGCTTGTACCTTCACTAATAAAGCCTTAACTTGGTGGAACGGCCGATTCAAATCCTTAACTTTACCTGTAGTTAATGCTATGGGTTGGGAAGCTATGAAGGAGCTTCTGTTTGCAGAGTATTGCCCTCGGGGCGAAATAAAGAAGCTAGAACACGAACTCTAGAACCTGAAGATTAAGGGTTCTGACATAGTCACTTATACTTCAAGGTTTGATGACTTGGCGCTACTCTGCCCAGGAATGGTTACCCTGGAGAATAAGAAGATAGAGAGATTCATCTGGGGGTTGACCCAACCAAGCAAGGGAAACGTCCTAACTCTGAGGCTGGATACTTACGATAGTGCCAAATGTCTTGCACAAATTCTGATCAACCACGAAGATAAACCTGATGAGGAGACTACCGCTCCTGGGCTAACTAAGAGTGGTGGTGGAAGTAAAAAGAAATTTTGGAACAAGCGGAAGGCCCAAAGTATACATGGAACCTCTAAGAAACAACAAACAATAGCAGTCCACGCTGCTACTATCCCTGCTGCTGTCACCACCGTTGGATCTACAACTCAGAATCCTACCAGTGGATATACTGGTACCCTTCCTTGGAGCGAAAAATGTAGCTATCATCATCGGACTCTTGGACCATGTCGCGAAAGACTCTGCAAAAGCTGTGGCAAGAAGGGCCACCTTGCTCGAACCTGCAGAAAACCAACCAAGTTAACAAACCAATCATCCGAAGCAGGTGTCAGTCGGGCCTGCTATGGTTGCGGCGAAGTAGGGCATTTCAAGAGAAATTGCCCTAAAGTAGCAACAGCTGGCAATGCTGTAAGACTCCTAGCTATAGGACAAGGTGAGGCAGCCATTGATCCCATCGTTGCCACAGGTATATATATTCTTCTTCGACAACCCTTATACTCATAATCCTTTTTGATTATATGGTTGAAGAAAATTTGTTATCCATTCAATCAAAACATCACCTTAACCGTAGTCCTCCATTAATAACCAAAATGTCAACCGTTGAGATGTATAACGACGAGAAAGAGAGCATTAGCAATATATTCATGGGTTGAACTCTTACCCTAGGCAATCATTCTTTTCCTATCAATCTTATGTTGTTTTTGCAGTTAAGAACTTTGAAATATTCATTGGCATGGATTGATTGAGTCTCAATCATGCTGATATCCTTGTTCCGAAAAATCTATCCATCTCAGCCTTCCCCTGGCCAAACTCTCAACATTGGAGAGGATAAACTTAGTTCCAGCTGTTGTACCATTTCGTATGTCAAAAGCCCGAAGGGATTCCCAAAAGAGTGTGCCATAATTTCCTAGCCTAATTGACCATTGAGAAACAGGAAGTGCATCCCCGAAGTCTACAAGTTTCCAGGCGTCTTTTCCCGAAGAGCTTCCAGGAATTCCTCCCGAGTGTCGAGTCGAGTTTCGCATCGACCAAATTCCTGGGACTACCCTCGTAGCCAAATCCCCATGTCGATAAGTGCCAACAGTAATGCAGGAGTTATCCAGTTAGCTTGATCAGTTTATCGTCAAAACCGATATCCTCTTTTCTCGAATAGATGACCATTTCGATCCACTTTAGAGAACCAACCATTTCTCAAATATAAACCTTACGAAAAGATACCATCAACTACGAGTCCACGAGAGTGATGTTCTTTAGACAGTATGCCGGACTCAATACAGTCACTATAAGCTCGTAGTGATGCCCATCGATCAAAACACTTCCCTTGGTCATGTAGTAGACAATGAAGACATACGTGTGGAATCCTCGTAAGATCAAGAAAATAGAGAAGGAGTCGGCACCGAAGATACCCACAAAAACCCGTCAATTCTTGGGTCTCACTGACTACTATTATAGGTTCATCCAATTTTTTTCCTGAATCGCCAGAAAAACCATTCCGACATCGAAAGATGTACCCTCTTGTAGGAGGTCTTACTTTGGGTAGGCATGGTATGCCTTGGAAAGCGCGGAGAACTTAACTCGTGGTACATTAGACCCTTCGGGATCCTCGTTAGTAACCTTCAAACTCCGACCACCTTTATAACTTAGCAGCAACCATCCGGTATTCCACGTCTTTATTCGTAAGAAGTGCCTACTCGACGAAACCCTAGTAATCCCTTCAATGTGACCGAAACCAACGAAATTCTGAACCTCATGGAGAAATCAATCGAAACCATAGATCGAGAGATCAAACATACGAAACAAAATCGTATCCCGATAACGAAGGTTCGGCGGAATGCCATACGAAGACACAAATCCATTAGGAGTGTAAAGATCTGATAAAATTGAAGTATCCGTATCTCTTTTGAAATCCTTGAGTCGCATTTAAAGTTTGAATTTCGGGACGAAATTCTCTCTAACGGGGGGATAATGTGACAACCCGAAGTTTGTCCATCACCGTAACCCATTCCGTCCATAAAATTCGTCTCTTTCGAATTGTTTCTGTTTAAGTTTTAAATTAAGTCATTATTTTGAGATTTATATTATGATTTAATGGATGTCTAATCATGTTTAAAACTCATTTTAACCCTCCATATTAGTAATCGGAAATATTTTAGTTTCAACCATATCGGGTTACGACATCTTAATTGGGTGCGACCAAAAGCCCCGTTTAACGTTGGTATCGGGTAGAATTCCACCGTGTCCCAAACTTAGGACCTATTTAAAGGAGATTAAACTTACATTTGAAGCTTTTTCCCTCTCTCACTACTCTCTCTCTAACCTCTCTCCTCAAACCAAAGATCTAGGTCCAAAAACATCAAATTCAAGCCCCAAATCTTAAATGTAACCACCCTAACTCCTAGTATAGCATCTTAGACCTTCAAATTCGAGTTTAAATCATGGAATAGGACCTCATTCATGAGTTTACGCCCCTGGAGCATGCTTGGGCCGTAAACACATAAAAAGTGGGTTTTTAAGCCTTAAAACCCCTCCAAACTAACTTTAGGACTTAGATATGACTTTATGGCTTACCAATTCGGGCTTAGAACACCCTAAATAAGATTTTTGAGGAGTAAACATGAGTTTACTGCCCAAGAACATACTTGGGTAGTAAAATCATCATTCTTGAAGAGTAAACTCAAAAACAAGTGTTTAAAAGCCATTTAAACATCACTATAAGCCTTGGGATAAATTCTAGAAGTGACCACAATCAAGTTTGGGACCTTTAAACATATTAAAACACCCTTCTAAGGAGTTCACAGCCATGAGGGGGTTCATGGGCCGTAAACTCCTAAAGCGATGCTAAAAGTCCCCCAAAAATTCATACAAGGCTTGGAAAAATCATTTGGAATCACATGTGATTGATTAAGGGACTAAAACATTAAGGTTTGGGTGTGAGGGGGGGGGGGATTTACGGCCGTAAACTCCATGTTTACTGCCGTAAACTCCAATAAATGGTCCTTAAGTGAGTTTAAATTCATCCCAATGCCTTAGATGCAATCCTAGCTAAATTATCCATGAGTTATGAAGCTATTTAGCACCCAAAAACACCTTCCATGAGTTCACGGCCGTGAACTCATGTGGATGGGGTGTTTAAGGACAAAAACTCCTCTATGAGTTTACTCTTGAAGAGTAAACTCCATATCCAAGCCTTACATGACTTCAAATGCCACCGGTCCTTCCAAACACTTGATTTAAGGTGTTTTTGCATCCTAGGGTAAATAATCACATCTAATTAGTGAATTAAAATATAATTAGATACAAATGTGTATCATTTCACATTTCATAGGAACCACGTGCGTTTTCAAGCCTTGAACTGACGTTTAGCATCCAAACCGACACATTCCGCGATTGGTGAGTTCATACCCCTACCCTTTTTCCGTGTTTTTCAATGTTTTCAGTGGGGAATACAAGCAAAACTATAAATGTTTTCAAAAACCTAATACTGATGTAATCCTATAAATATCTGGCTAACCTTTAAATATCTTTACCCCTTATGTATTATGTTGAGCATAAGGAATGTTTTCTCAACTATAACTACGTGAATTTCAGTAAAGGAAACAATCAAACCAATTAAATTATTATGTGAATAATTTGGTATCTTTAGTTCATGTTTTACGAATATAGACTTATATAAAGTTAATAGATAAACTATGTCTGATTCAGTTTATCTCTGTTTAATTTAGATTATATTGCCACATCATTTCATGGTATTAAACTGTTTGTATTGTATTATGTTTCTAAATGATTAGTATGTTTCATAACGTTGAAGAACACCGTGAATAGTATAATACTAGCTTGTGAGGTTCATCATATTTATTAGTAAATCCTCCTCAAAAGTGTAACCAGAGTCTTCTGATGGGAGAGCATGGAATTTTCTAGATAGATCTATTTGGGACTAACAATCCCACACCTTAACTGCTAGCTACAGTTAGGCGGGCACGCCTGGGGTGACAAATTCTTGGGTAGAGTTTCGACGTCTGACAAACGTTAAGGAGGTCTCTTTGTTGTATCAGCATGGTTACCCAACTCACAATACATATTAATATAAGTTTATTCACGGAATTAAATTTCATATCTACTTTCTATCTATGTTATCTTATAATTAGTACGGGATGAAAATCCCATGGTTTTGAATCTATATTTGGTACGGGATGATAATCCCATGGTTTTGAATCTATATATGGTACGGGATGATAATCCCATGGGTTTGTATCTATAATTAGTACGGGATGATAATCCCATGGTTTTGAATCTATATTTGGTACGGGATCGATGATAATCCCATGGTTTTGAATCTATATTTGGTACTGAATGATAGTCCTATAGCTTTAAATCAACATCTATCTATAGTTTTGTGTATATCAAGCTATCTTATATTTGTTACGGGATAGTAATCCCATGATTTTCAGTGAATAGTTTTATGAGTAAAACTTTACAATTTGGTCTTTAACTAAAATATTACTTTTAGGAAAATATAGGATTTTCTTGGGATAATAAATATACATAACTAGAATCGTGTAAACAAACCATTAATTAAATATTACTTTTAAGAGAATATGGGATTATCTTGGATTCGTAACTTTTTCGGAAAACCAAAGAAAACTTAAACATTTTTAGAAAACAAACATCTTATGAACTCACCAGCTTTATGCTGATTTTCAAACCGCTTGTATTCTCAGGTCCGCGTTAGATAGGTACCCAACGATCCTTTTGCAGAAGATGGAGCGTACTAAAGATCTCGTCTTTACTTTTGTTAATATGATACATATGTATATCACTTGTACAATTTTACTTTCGAAACAAATGTAAATTTCTATATGTAATGTAATTGTTGTTTACTTTACTTACTATGTGCATTGAATTTGATACTGAACGTGGAGTCTGCCCCGGATATGTTTCCGCCTTCGGTTTTCGGGGTGTGACATGTAGGATCGAAGAAAAGAAAGGAAGCTTTAAGGGAGAGTAAGTTGAGTCTGGTCGCGAAGAGATGGATTTCGATCACATGGTTCAATGATCAGATTTGCGAGCTGCTATTAGGAGTTATGATAGGTTGCTTAGGAATATGCAATAACATATTTTCATTTGTAATTTCATTGTAAGACAAGTTTTTCGTGTTTTATAAATAAAGAAAATTTTTAATTTTTGTCTTATTTTATATTTATCTTTGCATTGGCATTTGTAAAAATTGATGTTTGTATATTACTATTGTTAGCAATATTGGAAAATGGATTTGATTTGTTCGTTTGAGGTAGTGTCAAAATTTACCAAATAAGGAAATATTTTCATCACCCAAGGTTCAATTTGATAGAAACTTGGAGTCATGCGATTGGCATTTTATGATGAATGAGAACCTTCATCTTTGGGAAATTAGGACTAATTCCTTGTTCACATGTATATGTGAGTCAAGTGAAGGACTAGGGATCTAGTACACATAGCTATGCACTGGTCAGGTCCACCATAAAGAACAATAAGACTATTCGTCATGATTTACTAAAAGTTTAGTAAACATGGTTATACTTATAACATTTAGCGTAATTTTGAATAATTGGAAAAGTTTCAATGTGTAGCAGAACAAATAAGAAGAATCAATTAGGCAGAAAGATAAAAGTTTCTCCAAATTGAAAGGTAGGGAGAGTACTTTAGCATCGTGTTTTATGATCATCTTGATGATTATGAAAAACCATATCACAATTGATCATCTAAGGACATCTTAGTACATTTGTATGGCTAAGAACAAGAACCATGAATTGTTGAAATGGTTAAATCCAAAGGTGAGTCATACTTCATTCCAATATAAAGTCTTAAAGTCATACTCCAAGATTGTACATTGAGTGACATGATCTTAAGAAGGTTTATAACACACTCATAAAATGTGGAATAGAAAGGATATTTTATTACTCCTGCACATTTGAAATTGGTAAGTTGTGATTTCTTGGATAAGATAGAGACCAAATAAGACCAATTGCGTGAAGTGGTTTTCTTGATAAGAACCGACACTAACTCTTGAATATTTTTTTGTCAAGTAATGTTTCTTGGTAGAAAGAATCTTATATGTCAAGAGGTCGGTGGGAGTGTTTAAGATCTTGAAATTTTTTAAGAAGTAATCAAGAATAAACCTGTTATTAATCACTAGCACATGACTTGAGGTTTGTAACCTATCGTGTTGATATATTCTTGTTTTTGTGCCCATTTCAGTTAAGTTAACTATGCATGTGAGTTCTATGAGCTCATAATTGTTTTCATAACATCTTGGACGCAATGGTAGGCCCTTGAGCTGCCAGGTGGGAAGAAATTATGATTGCAGAAGTTCAATCCATATGAGTTTGGATTTGTCACTAACCTTGTCTTTTGATTATGGTTATGACAAATTCACATGGATATGAAGACATACACCATTAATCTAAGTAACAAAGCTTTCTTTCCGCTTCATGAAAATGATTGCGAGGAAACATTTTCACTAAGTATATTTTAAGGAGATAGCATTTGAGATATTTGCATTCTTAAATTCGATTATGATTACAAAATCCCTCTTCATAGTTCGAATTATGAAAAATAGAAAAAGGCCTAAACAGTTGAGACTTATTGTTGTAAGTTGTAAAATTGCATAGACATACATGCGAGCTATCTAAGGAAAGGTGTATAAGTTTGAGAAGACTAGATAAAGTCTTCCCGAAGCATTTTGTGTCACACCCCCAAACCTGAACGATGGAAACATTCGGGGGTGGAGTACGTCATGTACAGTATCATAACAAATGAATAGTAAAGAAAGTACACACGACCATCATATACATAATTGAAAACTTTACGTGATTGTAGTATTACATGTTTGCAAAAGTCAATTACAACATGATATCCAAAAGATTAAACTAATGCCTGAGCGTAAGTCTTCAAAAGCAGTTGCTAACCTGGTTTAGCGATTTCCTGAGAATACAAGTTATTTCAAAGAAAAAGTGTCAACATTTAAGTTGGTGAGTTCATAAGTAGTGTTTTAAGAAAATGAATGTCAAAATCCGATATTTTCTTAAGAATGATGTTGTAAATCGTTATTGTATAAAGTGAATGTTTGAAGCAGGAAAATCCTATATTTTCCTAAAATGAGATGCAGTCTTAAATGACCAAGACTGTAACCTTTAAGCAAATATGCCATGCTTAGAAATGAAGATTTATAGTTTTATTATTAAGTAAAACTAGTTGTGGAAGTGTTTATCCTGAATTCTGAACATGCTGATAATACCCTATAGTATAGTTATTACCCCCCGAGCATGATCAAATTATGTATTACTAAGTGCATTAGTCATTGTTTCTGTTTGTTGTGAGTTCCTCATAACCATACTAGACGCAGTACCTAATGTTAACATTTGTCACCCCGGGGACTGTAGCTAATAGTCATGGGGCAGAATTGTCAGCCCCGTATAGATCTATACACACTAGTCACACTCTCTTTCCAAGAGACTCTGGTTATAGGTGGGGACTTTTGTTTGGTACAAAAAAAGCCATATGACATCACATGATTGCTAAAAACAAGTTCATGAGTAATATGATAAAAAATCGTTTGTATGAAATGATTTCCTTTTCTACCATGTTAAATAGGCGAAATGATGAGTTGAGTTTTCTTGTAAAAGCATCAGGTTATAGTTGAAATGGTTACCCTTGATATGATGTAGAATGCAAACGTATAAATAAAACATATTTCTATTTATAAAACATATTATATCCCAAGAGGGTAAAGTTGTGTTGTGAGGTGTTTTGCATGATAATAACTTAATAAGATAGTTAAAACAATAGTATGAAAAGTATAGCAAAAGATTGATGTTTCACACGATTTTAGCTGTGTGTTTACTTGTATTCCCCCCTTAAAAGTGTTTAAAAGTAGTTAAAATGTATTTAAAAAGTGTTTGTAGGGGTATGAACTCACCTAATAAGTGGTGAATCAGACGACGTTTCGTTTCTAAGAGCGACCTTTCTTGGCGTATCCTCGGGTTTCGGGGCGTCGGGCCTTGCGTCGTGTACTAGGGGTTTACTGGGACTTTCGGGTGGTTTAATGAGTAAGGAAGAAAATAAACCCGGGCAGCCTCGCATGATATTTACAGGGTGGGCTGACCATCGTACGCAGGGGGTTCCTGCGAGGAGCGTTAGGCGTTCCGTAACGCAGGGCATTCCTGGCTCGTACACAGCGCGTTTAGCAGCCCTTGACGTCATCGCTTACTTCAGCTTCGGACAGAGCACCAAGATGTGACCCGGAGCGATGTGGACGAACCGAGACCTAACATTTCCGAACGCGGGGCGTTCCTTTGGACCAGCCTCGATATTTGAGTCCAGAACTTGTAAAATCTGTAACTTTTGCGTACTATCTCCATTTTCGATGTTCTTTATATCCACACATAGGTGGGAATAATATCTACAACTTTCATTTAGACTTCGTCGGCTAGTTTTGAATTTATTAGAATATTATATTTTTAACAGGCCGGGACTGGAAAAGTTCGTTAAAAATCCATAACTTCTTCATCCGATGTTCGTTTTTGTCTGTCTTTTTACCTTTGCACTACTATTTATGAGACCTTCGATTCCCGTTTAGGTTGTGTCAGCTAAAAATCGCTTGATCTCTATTTTGAGTTTTTAGTTGTCTACCGCTATTCCGAAACTTCGAAAAATCATAACTTCCTCATACGAAGTCAGATTTGGGTGTTATTTTTATGTATGTTCACGGTTTAATGATATCTACGACTTTCATTTAGATACTTAAGGCTAAAAAGTATTTTATTGGAATTTCGCATTTTACGCTTAACCATGTTTTACCGGTATTATCGCGGATCTTCGATCGATCATAACTTCTTCGTTATAACTCGGATTTTAGTGTTCTTTATATTTATGGAAACCTCATTATGATATCTAATACTTGGTACTTCCCAGTTACAGTTTTATAAAAGTTTATTTTTTACTCTAATTTGACTGGTGTTACATTATCCCCCCTTAGAGAGAATTTCATCCCGAAATTCACGTTGCGACTGGGACTTTAATTGTTTGAGGGAAGATGTGCTTTCTTCTGTTCCATTTGTTCTTCTTTTTCCCTAGTGAGTTTAGATCCTAGTGTGGGTGTTCCAGCGGAACTTCATTACTCCATCTATTGCTTCAACCGATAGAGGTCGTGCGGTCTTGGGTTTATTTACGTATGATCATCTAAATGTTAGCATATTCACTCGTAGCTTAGGGCAGCTTTGACTTGTACCACATGCAATTGGTATGGTGAATACAAAGCCAATCTATTTCTAATAGCTATTTGGAAACTTCTTTCGTAATAGGTGTTAAGCCGATCGGGAAAAGTGTTCGTTAGTGGCATAGTGCATTCTACATATGTGTTTTTCAGCGCATTTAAGCTATCTTGTTATTACTACTATTAAGGTTTTGCAAAATGATTGGGGTGTTTCTTTGAGTAGATTTTTAAATTTCTGACTTACGGAACTCCTCTCCGCTCCTATTATCAAATGGAATGCATGTAAATGAGTTATCAAGGAGAAATGTACCCGGAATAACCGTGGGGTCTACAATATCCTCCTTTTGGCATATTGCGAATACTCGGCCTCCTCCACTAGCATTCCTGTTGTTTTCCTTTAGGAAGTCCCGTCGGAAGTGCCCTGTTGCTCTACACTCATAACAAGTATGGTCTACTCCTACATTTGTGGATGGAGCGGTTGGTTCCCTAGAGTAGCGCATGATGTGTCCCTTACTATTGCACCTAATGCAATGCATTTCACGGCAGGGTCCATGATGATGAAAGTTGCATCGGTTGCACTTAGGCTGGTTGTCATTGTACGTCCTTGTGGGTGTGGGGGTGGTAGGGACAGTACCAGCGTGAGCTATCACTAACTGTTGCCTCTTGGGGTTCTCTTGCATGGTTTCCCCATTTCTCTTATCCCAGGGTTTCCTTTGGTCATCTATATCCTTCGGTGGCTCTGAAACAGCGGTAATAGTACCCTGTTTAACACGGTGATCATTCAATCGTTGAGCCAAGCACTTTGAGCTGTCAAACGTGAATGGGTTAGAGGTCGGGACATGCCCTGGATCTAGGGTGATAATCCCCAAATGTACTTCTCCACCTTCTTCGATTCCGGGTTTACCATACCTGGGTACAAGGCTTAGAAATCACTGAACCTAGCCGTGTAAGTGACTAGGTCCGATCCGGTCATCCTTAGGTTCCCTAGCTCATACTTTAACTTTTGGATTTCACCCCTCATGAAGTATTCTTCCAACATCAAGATTTTGAGATCTCCCAGCTCATGGCATTAGCAACTGGGAGAGATAGGGCTTTCACATGGCCCTTCTGCTAGGTGAGGGCTCGATCAGAGAAAGTGCAAGCGGCGAACTTGACTTTATTGGTATCCGGGCATGCACAGATCTTGAAGATTGTTTTGGTCTTCTCGAGCCATTGCATAAGTGCAATGACTCCTCCTACCCCGTTGAAAGTCATTGGCTTCGTATTTAAGAATTCCTTGTATGTGCATTCTCTTATATGACCATGGCCAGTGCCATGATTCAAGTGGTTGGTACTGTTTCAAGTTCCACCAGCTCCGTTAGTGTTTTTTTGCGTAAGAGCAGCTGCTACTATTACAGTGATAGAAACTTGTACAATGACGGGATCATATTGGGGAGCTGGTGGAGGTGGCGTAGGTGTTGCTTTGTTGACGCGATCTGCAGATCTGCGAGGCGGCATCGAGCTGCCAAAGAAATAACAATGAAGACAGTAAGTCTTTAATGATCGAGGCCGCGTGTTAATGAGTTAGTAATTTTAAACATTTCACAAATTAGACTTGACCTAAACAAGGTTTTGAGTTTGATTCATAATGAGAGTTTATGTATAAATAGATAAACTTATGAATTGGAGTGATAACCAAGAAATTTTACACGCATGCAAATGCATTATATATATATATATATACATATATATATATACATATATATACATATATATATATATATATATATATGTCATGGATACATCAAAATGTTGGAAAATTTTGACATTATCTACAGGTCTACAGTACAGAAAGTTAATACTAGGGTCTATACCAAGACCTAAATTATCTCCAAAAGACAGAGTATAGTAGACTCTACTTGCAAGGGGAATTGTTGTGATTGGTACTTTATTCAGCCCTGGCTTTAGCCAACTGCTATTCCACTTCCCATACGCGTCTTTGCAGTGCCACCTGGTTCTGACGAAGATCCTTGGTCTCATATCGACAGGCATCCAAAACCACATGTAAGGCGTCAGTACGAGACCTTTCAAAGTCCTGGTCCTCGGTCAGATGACGAAGACGAACTGTGTTGACTCTAGAGTTAGCACGAATCTCCATGAATTTAGTTTGAGTTGTAGTTAGCTGTCTCTGCAAAGCTTCATTTTGATTTACGGCTCTACCATGAGCTAATCCTAACTATCGGATGTGAATTGTATTGACTCCATTGTTTGCATCATTCTCCTCGGTTCGTTGGATAGTTTCCCTTCCTTGCTCATCATTACGGGCAATTCGGCGAACCAGTATAGGAAGGACTCTATCTACTAACCCTCCCCCACTCAGATTTTAGAAGCTTCGGTCTCCATTGTATGGAAGGGGTTGATCTTGTTTGCGACTCCACCTATTCAGGTTGGTTGCCCATAGGGGTGTCGAGCCATGAAATTCCAGTCGAGGATTAGGATTTTGGATCAGAGCCACTAAGGGTAGGTTATTGTGCTCTGGATCTGGGTCTGAGTCTTCTTGCATTTCTTCTTCTGGAGCATTCTCTACCCATCCCCCAATGTGTTGGCTCGGGTAGTAGTGATCATTTGGTAGATAGAATCCGACCATTACATCTGTACGAGAATACGGAGATAAGGATTTTCTAGAACTAAGGCACATAAGGTTGAACATTAAAGTTAAACTATCGTATGTATAAAATACTCCTATAGTATTCTAAACGTTATGTTTAATTTTAAGGTTTATAGGTTTGGTAAGTTTTAGACTTGTTGTACACTGTAGCTATCCCCTAGCATATACCGGTCGGCTCTCGGACAAATATAGTTGATCAGGCTATATCCATCCCAGTCCCGATTACATAATCCAAGGCATACCTATATTGCACAACTCATCTATAATACTTCTATATTGTTTTCATTATGATACTGAACCTGTTATATAATGTATGCATGTATACTTTATTAAACTTTCATTTTAAAAGTATAAATCTCACTCATAGTGTTTTTTCCCAGTTGTGTTTATAGTTGTATATCAAAAATGGATTTGATATACTTAGTTCACTATAAACAATGCTCCGATACCGATCTATCACACCCCCAAGCCTGTACGGCGGAAACATTCGGGGGTGGAGTACGTCATGTACGGTATCAGAACAAATGAATGGTAAAGAAAGTACACATGACCATCATATACATAATTGAAAAGTTTACATGATTGTAGTATTACATGTTTGCAAAAGTCAATTACAATATGATATCCAAAAGATTAAACTAGCGCTTGAGCGTAAGTCTTCAAAAGCAGTTGCTAACATGGTTTAGCAATTTCCTGAGAATACAAGTTATTTCAAAGAAAAAATGTCAACATTTGATTTGGTGAGTTCATAAGTAGTGTTCTGAGAAAATGAATGCCATTCGAAAGTTCGTGTATGTTTTCCAGAAAAAACCGATATTTTCTTAAGAATGATGTTGTAAATATTTATTGTATAAAGTGAATGTTTGAACTAGGAAACTCCTATATTTTCCTTAAATGACCGAGACTGTAACCTGTAAGCAAATATGTCATGCTTAGAAATGAAGATGTATAGTTTTGTTATTAAGTAAAACTAGTTGTGGAAGTGTTTATCCTGAATCCTGAACATGCTGATAATACCCTATAATATCGTTATTACCCTCGAGCATGATTGAGTTATGTATTACCAAGTGCATGAGTCATTATTTTCGTGTGTTGTGAGTTCCTCATAACCATACTAGATGCAGTACCTAATGTTGACATTTGTCACCCCTGGGACTGTAGCTAACAGTCAGAGTGCGGAGTCATCAACCCCGTATAGATCTATACACACTTGTCATTCTCTCCTTCCAAGACACTTTGATTGTAGGTGGGGACTTTTGTTTGATACAAACAAAGACATATGACATCACACGATTGCTAAAAACAAGTTCACGGGTAATATGATGAAGAATTGTTTGTATGAAATTATTTCCTTTTCTACCGTGTTACAAAGGCGAAATGATGAGCTGAGTTTTCTTGTAAAAGCATCATGTTATAGTTGAAATGGTTTCCCTTGATATGATGTAGAATGTAAACGTATAAATAAAACATATTTCTATTTATAAAACATATTGTATCCCAAGAGGGTAAAGTTGTGTTGTGAGGTGTTTTGCATGATAATAACTTTATAAGATAGTTAAAACAACAGTATGAAAAGTATAACAAATGATCGATGTTTCACACGATTTTAGCTGTGTGTTATCTTGTATCCCCCCCCCCTTAAAAGTGTTTAAAAGTAGTTAAAAACATATTTAAAGTGTGTTTGTAGGGATATGAACTCACCGGATAAGTGGTGAATCAGACGGTGTTTCGTTTCTAAGAGCGACCTTTCTTGACGTATCCTCGGGTTTTAGGGCATCGGGCCTTGCGTCGTGTACTAGAGGTTTACCGGGACTTTCGGGTGGTCTAGAGGGGATTTAGAGGGGTTCCAAGTTGAAAAAAAATGAGTAAGGAAGCAAATAAACCCGAGCAGCCTCGCATGATATTTACAAGGTGGCCTGACCCTCGTACGCAGGGCGTTCTGGGCTCGTACACAGCGTGTTCAACAGTCCCTGACGTCATCGCTTACTTCAGCTTCGGATGGACCGCCCAGATATGACCCAGAGGGACGTGGACGAACCGGGACCCAACATTTCTGAACACGGGGTGTTCCTTCGCACCAGCCTCAATATTTGAGTCCAGAACTTGTAAAATCCGTAACATTTGCATACGGTCTCCTTTTCTGACGTTCTTTATATCCACGCATAGGTGGGAATAATATCTACCACTTTCGTTTAGACTCCGTCGGCTAGTTTTAAATTTATTTTTAATATTATATTTTTAACAGGCCAGGACTGCAAAAGTCCATTAATAATCCATAGCTTCTTCATCCGATGTCCGTTTTTGTCTGTCTTTTTACCGTTGTAGTACTACTGATGAGACCTTCGATTCCCGTTTAGGTTGTGTCGGCTAAAATTCGCTCGATCTCTATTCGAGTTTTTAGCTGTCTACTGCTATTCTGCAACTTCGAAAAATCATAACTTCCTCATACGAAGTCAGATTTGGGTGTTCTTTTTATGTATTTTGACGGTTTAATGATATCTACGACTTTCATTTAGATACTTAAGCCTAAAAATTATTTTATTGGAATTTCGCATTTTACACTTAACAGTGTTTGACCGTTATTGTCGCGGATATTCGATCGGTCATAACTTCTTTGTTATAACTCGGATTTTAGTGCTCCTTATATTTTTGGAAACCTCATTACTATATCTACTACTTGGTACTTCCCAATTATGGTTCTATAAAAGTTTAATTTTTACCCAAATTTGATTGGTGTTACATTTTGTATCAGAAATCTGAACTTTGGTAAGAAAGTCAACAAACTTTGATTTCTATAAGTCTAACTGATTTCTGGGTACATGTCAAAGCTAGTTGGATTATAAGTTATGCTATTAAAGAAATGATTTTTATGCTAATGGGAGCATAATCATAATGGTAAGTGTTGTAGGTTGGCAATACAAGTTATAGGAAACAAACAAATTTGCAACATTGCAAAGTTTGAAAAGTTGTTTCGCTATAGTAAGGGAGTGGATACTTATACTTTATTTCGAATCTAAAAGCTTAGATTGAGATATTAATCAAACTTAGTCATGGATATATATATATATATATATATATATATATATATATATATATGAATACCATGTTGAAATATTTCAATATTGGAAATTCTATATATGGAAATATTATAGCAAGAGACTGGTCAGGTATCATGTCTTTATTTAAGACATTATGAATCGTTTCCCATATGCTTCGGATATGGGATCGATTGCATGTGCTTTAATATTCTCCTATTCTAATTTTCCAAATGCCTAGGGCATTAACAGGGAAAAAGGACTAGAACCGGATATGACTAAAGTTATTAAACAACTATCATGGACAATCTAAGGTTCTCTAAGGATTGGATGCTTTTGGATAGTTGAAAGTATAGTAATGGATGGACCATATTGACATGATTTTGAATAGATAGGATTCTATTAAGAATGGATAGTCATATGTCAATTTTAAGAAAGTTTCTATAATGGGAGTTGGATATTAAGAATCTATATGTAGGTTAGAAACTTTTGTGCAATAAGGATGTTCAAAGGAATGTACTTTGAATATGGTACTTCGTATCTATGGAATTGTCTTGTAAAAATCTCTAATGGAAAATGTTCTAATTGGCAAAGTCTCTGTGACCTGTGCACATAGTCGTTACAAAAAGGATCACTGCATAAAGGCTAGAATCTAACACATTCTAGTAGTGGGAAGAATTTGGTATTCCTACACTTGGGATTAAGATTTGGAATTCTGAGATGAGTTTCATTGAAGATGTATTAAACCGATCTATTTCACAAAGAAAGGACCATAGGTAAACATAGTGTGCATGCTTGGAGCATGGGATAACTATTGTTTTAATTCAAGTATTAAGTTGATTAATCGAAACATTATACAATGAATAATGTATAATCAGTATGGTGATTAAATAAAATGTGTTTTATTTATATTCAAAAGTTTTGAGACAATATTAGATTCAATTATTCTTGTGTTTCACTTTGCAAGTTTTCACTTCCCGAATAATAAGATTATCCAAACTATCCATAGTCAATCATACGTTAGAAGTAGGTATTGAATCGAGACTATAATGAATGGGTTTGTAGATTGTCTAAAGGTGTTTAGACATAGAACAAGTTTGTTGCAGTATTCATGAGTACTCCTGTAATAAGATTTTAGTATTGGACTAAACCCATGCTCATTTGAATCACTTCATGGATTTTATCACGAGTCATCATGAGACGATAATATCATTTATTCTTGAAACAAAGAGATATGGGTTGCAGTTTACAAGTCGATTGCACATTGATAATGTTAAAACGCATCAGTAACTTGGTGTTATAAAACATATTGTTGTGTGTGATTTGATGAGTAAATAGAGCAAGCACATGAGTAGAAGTTGATTAATATTCCTTTTACCCTAAGAGGGATAAAAGCGATATATGTGGGCCCCTCAATGATTTGGTGATGACAACGCTAAGCACTTCGCCATGCCTGGACTAATTTGATTTGTTCAATTAGTCAGTCATTATAAATCGGAAATCGGCAAACAACACATGAACAGAGAGAATGATTATAATCCATGTCTTAGTTAATACAATATCTAGAATGGAGGAATATATGATCACTTATCTAATGGAGATCAGAGTTCGACAATGACTTTTGAGAGCTACAATTGCTAGTCGGGTTTTGAAGTCGTACATACACTTATAGTTATTAGACTTATCCAAGTGGGAGACTATTTGATTAGGTTTCTATGACTAAAACTATAATTTTTATGTACTTGACCCAATAGTAGCATGGTCCATTTCGGGTTGCCTTCAACAGGACAATTTAATAGGATGGATATTTGAGTAAGAGGTTGTTTGTGATTTATTAATATATTATAAGTATAATATATTAATCGAGAAATCATATTATTTACTTAGTATTGATCAAGGATTGATTTGGAATTAATGTAGTGATCAAAAGAGACTAATTAAATTAACGGGGACTAATTATGTAAATTAGTGAGACATATGGTTTGGGCTAATGATCCATGATTAATTTGAAATGGGCTAAGCTTATGTGAAAGTCCATAAATTATTAGTCTATATAAGTTATGGATCATAAGCCTAAGTGTAAGAATTAGGGTTACATATAACTCTTGGAATTCTACAATATATATATATATATATGTGTGTGTGTGTGTGTGTGTGTGTGTGTAACCCTTTTAGACAAAATCGGACTTAAGAGTGACATTAAAAGAGTATGGATGATTTCTTGGTACCTAAACTCTCTCAATATTCTCTAATTGTTCATGATATTTGTGACTTGTTTGAGGCACAACACTTGGGGTGCTAAGCTCTTGAAAGGCCAAATTCAACAAGCTACAACAAGAGGTAATCTTCTAACTTACTTTTGTGATTCATATGTCAAATTGTATTCTAGTAGTAGGCTTTATGCTTTGGAAAATTTTGTTGGATGTATAAATTGAGAAAACTTAGATACAAATCTATTAGGGTTGTATGTGCACCATAGGAGTGTTATGGTACCTAAAACCCAATATTACATTCTAGCAGCTACTACATCATTGTATAAAGTATACCCCGTCATGACTTTTGAATGGACACCACATCGTGGTGCCCACTCCACTACACCATAGTGTAGGCCAAATTCTCAAATGAAAAACAAGTTTAGATCAAACTTATTTCAGAAAGTCCAAGTGTTACAAACTTCCATCCTTGGTTGTTGTTTTCGATGACTTTACCCTTCTTGGGTTGTTGTCTCATAGAGACAGAAGTTATGTGTTACTTTTCTACCATACATTCTTCTTGCTTGTGTACCTTTTGTCCATTTTCTTTGTATGTTCTTCAGGGGCTGATTGTTATGCTTTCCATGCGTTTTTTGATTGTCTTGTAGGAAACATCTGAGCTTATAAAAGGTACTTTGGATCCCACTCTTGAACAATATAGGCCAATGGTGTTGTCCTCTTTTTCATTTTCCAAGTTTACCCTTGACACAGTGGCCCCACAATTTACAGGTGAGACTAATTGATAGTTTTACCATTTTTGTTTTTCCTTTCTTTTGTTTTCAGGCTTCTTAATTCTCCGATTATGTTCTCTGCCAACTTAAGAGAATTCAACATATTCTACATTTTTAATTATCAATTGTTTATATTGTTTCGAAGCTTCTATTGTTGAAGATGTGTAATACTGGATATGGAAATCAATTTGGATGGAAACCGTAGTATAATACTTGGTATAATGAACAAACTATGAGTTGGATTGCATGTGCATGTAATTCAATTCCTCCTAGCTGTCAAGTGTTGCGTGTGCGGGAAATTCAATTTTTCCTAGTTGACAAGTTCTATTATTGGAATTTGGAAAATAATTATCTTTAACTTTGTTTACTATTAACAAACCATATTCTTAAATTTTAATCTCTTTTGTTGTTTAACTGAAGAATATTGCGTTTACATGGGTTTTTATCCCTACTTCAAGAAATGAATTTTTGAACACAAATAAATAAAGTTTATTTAACATATGTGAATCTTATACACCATGAATTCTACGATTTATGAGGTTCTTTCTTATGAATGTCTAGATTGATTAGATGATTGATTATTTACTTAATTGTTTTTACGTAATGATCAAATTCAAATTATGTAATGATTAATTCTTATTTTGAGAACTAGATCTCTTACTAGAATTACAAAGTTAATATCAATATTTTCTAAATAAAAATTCTATAAGAAAATAGATAGAATCGAACTTACCTATTTTAGTGTTATCTTTACTATATTAATAAAATACACACATTCGAACATGTTGAGATTAAACAAACCTTTAATCTATAAAGATCGATTAGATCTTGAACAAGTAAGTAAACAAAGACGATATAAACACAATAATAAGAACAAGACAAGATGGAATCAAACGTGTCGAATGATTAAACAAAATCCTCAGAAGAGCTCGATTAAGAACATCAACTGTAGAGGATTGGAAGGTTACAAGAACGATCAAAGAAACCTGTTGTCGTCTAGATGTCTCGCTATTCTCAGATCTCTAAAACCTTAACCTAATATGCATGCAAGCATAAACATATATACAAGACATAAAAGGTTCACGGTTGGACAGGCCCAAACCGGTACACAAAAAGCCTTAGGCTAAACGAGCCCAAAAGACGCAATCAACAAAAATGATCTTCAGCCCAACAATCTCCCCCTTTGCGTCAATTTGGAGCGAGACCTTCACTAATTACTTGGGCCAGTGGCTGAAACAGGTACCTTCTTCACGGTACTAAACAGACATTTGGTGACTGAAAGAATGGTCTGTCTAAACCGGATGTACCAGTTAATCATATCTTCAAAATACTTGACATCATCGGCCGAGTTCTCTTTACACCGTTTGACAATGAACAGCACATGCTCCAAACAGGTTGTGGTGTAAAGATGCTTGTCAGCTAAAGCGAAGAGACATTTTTGTCCTTCCGCTCAAGTGAACATAACCGTGTTGCATCTCGGGTTGATCCTGCCCAGTAGCATTTGATTGAGATCACTGGCCGATCCCACAGGAGCAATTTTGGGTTTCTTCTTGAAGACTGTGGCAACCTCCTGATCCATTAGGGCAACCTCCATGATGTAGCAAATTAACATCCTTTTGACATGGTCTAGAATAGGACCATATTCAGCTTCATTAGTCAAAAGGATATTATACAGGACGATCCAATCATGAGGATTTATATTCGGTAGATCTGCCAGGGAGATAAGATAAGCAGTTCTTGCAGATCCCCGAATCAATTTGAACCGAACGTTTATAAAACGTCCCTCATAATAAGGTTTCAGCACCTGAACGTTTACAATCTTCTGGGCGCTCCATGTAAGGAATTGTGGACGAGCAGCCGCCAGATAGAAGTCAATGAGCTCCCTGTCAAGCTCAGCATTCGGGTGAGGGACTTCAAAGATGTTAGAGAAGACATGGAAGATGAACGCCTTTCGAGTCAGCGGCATATCGAACTGTGAATCGACAGTGTTGTTGCAGTCGAACGATATAACCGGCTCGAGCCATAAGATGTTGGCAGTTTCAATGGCCTCTTTGATTAAGCGTTCCCTGGTCCAGGCAGGGAAAAGAGTCTTTCGGCTCTCAAGGAGATCGTGGGCTTCTTTTTGTTTGCGTTCGGCTTCGGCAGCCTCACGCGCCACACGACTGGCATCTTCACCAACCTTACGACTGTTCTTTCGTTTTAAAATGTCAGCAATGGTCTCCTTGTCGCCTTCTTCATCTTCGTCCTCAGCTATGTTTTTGCCTTTGTTCTTCACACCCGAACCTAAAGTTTGATCAGTTGGAGATGGTTCGGTCGTGTGAGTAGCTTTGGAGGAAGGAGGTGGTTTTGATCCTGTCTTCTCATCTCCCCCTTGTTTCGGAATGGACACAAAACTTGGGAGGCCTTCTACTTTGTTAAGAAGATCGATGGCTGGAGAGAGCTTTTCAGCAAGGGAACGCCTCACCGAAAAGTTTAAGATTGGATCGTGTGCTTCCAGAATGTTGGATATAGCAGCATGGACATCCGAAACACACGTCTTGACCACCTCCCGTTCAGATCGAAGATCTTCCAGTTGTTTTTGGGATTGAGAGAGTTGTGTGGTCTTAACTTCAAGTGCAGTTGTTTTGATTGCCAGATCATCCATTAACGAACGCTCGGTTGCCAGATCTTCTTGTAGCTTGGCGAGGCGAGCATCAATGGAGGCAGTAAAGGCCGAGTTGTCGTCGCTTATGGTTTGGCGTAGAGTTGCGAACGAAGGCAACTCCGATGAGGCAAAATTGACCAATTGTTGGACAATTGGTTCCAAAGATGCCTTTGTGGCATCTACACTTTCCTGCAGGTACTGCAGCAGGGTAGAGGCATCAGAAAGTAGCTTATTGACTTTTTCGGTCGCTGCCTCACATGCCCTGGTAGATGCCTGAATTGCAGCAGTTGCTGAGGCCGCTGAATCATGTTGAGCCCTTGAGAAGGCATCAACAATCTTCTAAAGGGCAGCTTCAGACAAAGTGGACTGTTGGTTAGACGAGGAGGTGAGAAGTAGGTCAATCTTCTCGTTGAGCTCTTTGAGATGTTTCTTGGTTACTGGAGCATCATCCTCCTCGTCACTTTGAACTTGAAACGGACTATAGTAGACCGAATCAAAGATCATGTTTTCTCCCCCAAGATAAGGGTTTTCACCCTCAGATGCATTTTCAGGAGATAAAGGGGGGGAAGAGGTTGGAGGTGTTGTGGGTTTGGTAGGATCATGTTGAGTGGGTGATGGTATAGTTTCGGTTGGTGGTTGAGTATGAGGAGTTTCGGTTGTTAGGGTTTTGGGTTGAGGAGGTTCGGTTACATGAGGTGATTCGGTTGTAGTTGTAAAGATTGGTGGTGGGGAAGGAATTGGGGAAATTGGTAGTTCTATCTCTGGGGTAGGGGACCGAGGTGGTGTATTGCCTCGTTGAGGAGATGCATCCCCTTGAGAGTCGTCAGATCCCAAAGTCTCACCCTCAGAGTCACTCGAATAAGAGTGTATAACAAGCTTACGCTTCGGTTGGGTCTTCCTCTTCTTCGGTGGTGGGGATGGTGCGGCTTTTGGCTGTTTCCTCTTTTTAGGAGAAGGTCCCTTTGAAGCTTTGGAGGCTTGCTTTCCTTTTTCTGCCTTTTTACCTCTGCTCACCGGTTTATCTGCATCATGAATAGACCTGAGCATATCCGAGGTCAGATCCCTTGGACCAGATGGCCTTAGCTCCTTGAGCTTCCGAATCAACCTGCTATCCGAAGGCACATCACCATACATTGACTCCGGGATAGAGCCAATAAAGGAGAATTTTGATGCATCTGAGACAATGATCTTCTTGGCATGGAAAGTACCAACAAAAGACATCGATGCACCTTCAGCAGTGGGAACATCGAATCTGTCCATGGCCCATTTAGTTATCAGTATCCAGAATCAGGCCAACGAGACTTCAGAGTGTCGGGATGAAGAGGAGAGGCTTTGAATAAGTTGTTGCCATAGAACAAACCCATAATCCAGGTTGATCCCATTGTAAATGCCGTACATGATGGTGAGGAACAAACGACTTGCACCATCGGATCCTGAACTTCTCTCCGACAAGCCCTTGAAAAGGACTGTAAATAAACCGTTCCATTGTGGCGACAAGCATGACTTTTTGAATCTTGCAACGGAGGTAAGAACTTCTGTGTATCCCATGTTGTAAAACATGTTATACAGATGACCAATCTGTATCGACTCCGGATGAACTCTGGAATGGTCAGTAGCAAATCCGAGCAAAGTGCAGAAACGCGGGAGAGAGATGGAGGTTTTGTGGTCTCCAATCTCGAAAAACACCCGGTCGACAGCCTTGTCGTAATATGCAGTCGCGTAGACCTGCGATAGGGCCGCCATCGGCACCGATTCGATTCTGGAAAGTGCTGGAACGAGTTGGGAATACTTTAAGCACTCTATGACCGGCGACATGTAGGAGTCGTATGCCATTGGGTTAAGATCAATGACCAAACATTGCTGTGGGCGAATGGGAAGAATCTGTGAGGTAGCATGAACTGAAGAGGAGTCAGCCATTGATGCAGGTGAGAAGAAGGTGATGAACAGGAAACTGTATGGGAGTATTTGCGTTTCGGAAATTTTGAAAGTGGTAAAGAGGTAAAAGGTGGTGTAACGGGCTATTTATAGTGGGTGATAAGAGAGAGAAAAATCGTTTCAAATCTCTTATGGATGACATTTGGGACGTGCGATGATCACGTAGGAGAGAGAGTGTCAGGTTCCTAGGACCACGCCGCCCAATAAGCGTCGTTTCATAGGGACAAGCCGTTACTGTTTAACCACGCGCATTGAATGCCACAGGACAAGAAAGAACTTAAGGTTTAAAAGAATGTCCGTTAAAATTACGATCAACCAGTTATAAAGAAATGTTGAAAGGCTTCTTTTAATTAGGTTAAAAACGACTAGCTTGAAAATAAAATCTCAGAAAGAAAAATAAGAACTAGATCCCAAGGGAAGAAATGTTATGGGTTTTAACAATTTCATAGGAATCACATAAAATTAGAGATTTTAATAGGGTACTTTCGTCAATTCTTTAGTGAAAACTTGAGCAATTTAATTGTTCACCGTCAATTCGTTAGGTGTGGAATTTTGGGTTTCACTTAGTTCGTAGTGACACAATACTAAGATCATAAACGCAGATGTTGTGTAACCATAAACCTCAGTGGTAATTTCTGAGAGTCTCAAGGGTTACCATGATGGTGTAAGAGAACAAAGTACCTCTACTACGAAAAGAAGGACCAAGCAGGAAACTCTTAACTCATGTGAGAAAAGAGTGAGGTAGCTCACGATTAGAATAAATGAATTGGCCTTATTGGGAAGACAAGGTTTGTGTATACCAGGTCATGAAGACCATTATTCAAAATCTTATGAGGCTTGAGACACATACATCAGCATGCTTCTAGGGACATTTAGGTATTTCATCAAATTTATCCCCATAAACGAACACAAACACACAAGAAAATTTTTTTGGAATTTTTGAGATTAAAAAAAAATAAGATTAAAAAAAATTAGACAAAACAACTTGAAAAATTGACAAAAGAAAAAACCGAACCCGATCAAACAGTTGGTTTTGGTTGAGGAAAATTTTGAAAAACCGAACCCGAACCTTCGGTTGATTTCGGTTCTAGAAAATTCTGAAAAACCGAACCCGAACCTTCGGTTGGTTTCGGTTCTAGAAAATTTTGAAAAACCGAACCCGAACCTTCGGTTGGTTTCGGTTCAATAAAATTTTGAAAAACCTGGAAATTTAAGCAAACAAGAATTTTTTTTTTTTTTTTTGAATCAAACGAGGAAAAACAGAATTGTACAAGTAATATACAACAATGAAAAACTACCTTTGAAGAAATGAGTGGGTCAGATAGTTGAACCGAACCCGAACGATCGGTTGGTTTCGGTTCTTACGTTTTAGTTTGAGAGGTAGCGTAAGGTACTGACTCTGATTCCATCATACCTAGTCCTTGCAATATTTTATTGAATGATGCTTCAGGAAGAGCTTTTGTAAAGATGTCAGCCAGTTGATCAGTGGTTCTTACGAAGTGAACTTCGACGTTTCCATCTTCCACGTGATCTTTGATGAAGTGATACCGCAGTGCTATGTGTTTGGTTTTGGAGTGTTGCACTGGGTTATGACAGATCCTAATTGCACTTTCAGAGTCACAATATAGTGGGATCTTCTTCATATTGAGTCCATAGTCTCGAAGTTGACTTTGGATCCAAATAACTTGTGATGTGCATGATGCAGCTGCAATGTATTCCGCTTCGGCAGTAGATAGTGACACGCACGTTTGTTTCTTGGATTGCCAGCTGACTAACTTCCTGTAAAGAAATTGATAGCCACCAGTTGTGCTTTTACGGTCGAGTCCACATCCTCCAAGGTCAGCATCAGAATAGGCTTGAACAAAGAAGCCTGAGTTGGATGGATACCATAGACCTAAGGAGGTGGTTCGCTTGAGGTAGCGTAGGATGTTCTTCACTACAAGCATGTGAGGTTCGCGTGGGTTTGCCTGAAATCGAGCACAGTAACAAACGGAGAACATGATATCAGGTCGGCTAGTAGTTAGATACATTAATGAGCCAATCATTTGACGATAGAGCGTGATATCGACAGCCGGTTTGTCTAGGGATGGGGTAAGCTTGGTGCCGAATGCCATTGGGACTTTGACTTTTGAGTCTCCCATCATTCCAAACTTTGCTAGGAGAGTCTTCGTGTAAGCTTCCTGATTAATAAAGATGCCTTCGGGTCCCTGTCTTATGTTTAAACCAAGGAAAAAATTAATAGGACCCATTGAGCTCATTTCAAACTTAGTCTCCATCAGCTTTCTGAATTCAACTGTTAAGCTAGGATTCATGGAGCGAAAGATGATGTCATCGACATAAATTTGAACTATCATAAGGTGGTTACCTTCCTTTTTGAGAAAGAAGGTTGGGTCAACCGAACCTTGTTTGAATTTAGACATCTTTAAAAATTTTGTAAGCGTTTCATACCAGGCTCTCGGAGCCTGCTTAAGGCCGTACACAACTTTATATAGAATATAGCAATGATTTGGATACCTTTCGTTCACGAACCCAGGAGGTTGCTCCACGTACACCGTTTCTTCGAGTTCTCCATTGAGAAATGCACACTTGACGTCCATTTGGAAAACCTCAAAGTTCTTGTGAGCAGCATAAGCCAGAAATATTCTAACAGATTCTAGCCGAGCTACTGGAGCGAAAGTCTCTTCATAGTCTATCCCTTCCTCCTGACAGTATCCCTTTACCACCAGACGAGCCTTGTTCCGTATAACATTACCTTCCTTGTCCATTTTGTTCCTAAATACCCATTTGAGACCAACAACCGAAGCATCAAGAGGAGTTGGAATTAGGCGCCAGACTTTGTTCCTTTCAAATTCGTTCAGCTCGTCTTGCATTGCTTGAACCCAATCAGAGTGATCGAGGGCAGTATTAACTGTCTTTGGTTCAACTTTTCATACGAAGGAGTTGAACATGCAAAACTCAACCTTTGAAAATAAGGAAGTCTGTTTTGCCTTCAGTTGTGATCGGGTCAAAACCTTTTTAGAGACATCTCCAACTACTTGAGAGACAGGATGATCTCTGGTCCATTTGATAAGAGGAGGGTAATTTGGATCTAAGGTTGGTTCTAGTTCAGCATTAATTATTTCGTCTGGATCAGATTGGCTATCGTAACCGAGTGTCATATCTATATGTTCCCCCTCAGTTGATGAGCTTTGTAAGACATGAGGTTCAGGTGTTTCTTGTGGTTCTGAGCTTCCTGGTGTTGAGGCCTCTTCGATTGAGTTTGGCTCCCCCTCTACTTGTGCTCTTGGATCCCCCTCGACTTGAGCGTTGTTGGATGGAGAGTTGTTAGAGGTTGAATCTCCTTCATGCATTCTTCTTGCAGCATCATCGACAATCTGCTTCATGTGATTAACTTTGTTGTCTGCTGCACCTGCTTCGGAGAGTGACGCGTTCTCCAGTTCGTCAAAGAGCTCCATGAATATCTCAAATAAGTTGGCGACCGAGACTGTAACCTGGCCATTTAGAGGAAAGATTTCCCCTGCGATGTCTTCTTTAGCCTGTATCTTCTTGACATAGTTGTCGTCAAAGGTCACATAGTATGTCTCTTCAATCTTTCTCGAACTCTTGTTTAGGACCCTGTATGCCTTGGATGTGAGCGAGTAACCCAGAAATATTCCCTCGTTGGCTTTGACATCAAACTTGGTGCAGTGTTCTTTAGAATTAAAGACGAAACACCTCGAGCCGAACACATGGAAAAATTTCACATTTGGCTTTCTGTTGTTCAGTATCTCATATGGAGTGAGCGCGAACCTCTTGTTTAGATAGGACCTGTTCTGTGTAAAGCAAGCAGCCGAAATAGCGTCAGCCCAAAAATAAAGAGGTAAGGAAGCGAAACTTAGCATAGTTCGGGCAGCTTCACACAAAGATCGGTTTCGTCTTTCGACTATTCCGTTCTGTTGCGGTGTGTAGGGAGCTGAGAAATTATGACTAATTCCCTTTTCTGCAAGAAATTCTTCAAACTCCCTGTTCTTGAATTCGAGACCATTGTCGCTTCTGATGTTGCGAACAACCTTCTTAAGCTGTACTTCAATTTGCTTGATAAACACTTTCAGCTTTTGAGTCGCTTCAGATTTGAGCTTTAGAAAGAACACCCATGTAAATCGTGAAAAGTCATCAACAATAACAAGAATATACTTGCTACCACCGATGCTTTCGATAGATGAAGGACCACACAAATCGATATGAAGTAATTCGAGTGGTTCAACAACTTTTGTGTTGATTATAGATGGGTGGCTTTGACGACTCTGCTTCCCCATTTCGCATGCAGCACACAGATGATCCCTACCGAACTTGAGCAATGGAAGGCCCCTAACATGACCTCCAGTAACAAGACGGTTGATATCTTTAAAATTAAGATGAGATAATCTTCGGTGCCACAACCAACTTTCGTCAGATTGAGCTTTTGACAACAAGCATATAGCTGGGTTTCCTTTGATGGGTTTAAGGTTTAAGGGAAACATTTCACCCTTTCGCTCTGACTTGAGAATCACTTTCTTTGAATTTTTCTCTATGATTTCAGAACCTTCATCATCGAACGAGACTTTGAGACCTGTACCTCCAACAAGCTGAGATACACTGATTAGGTTGTGTTTGAGTCCTTCCACATAAGCCACCTTCCTTATAGTAAAGTCCCCATTTGTTATCATTCCGTATCCCTTTATGGTGCCGAAAGAATTATTTCCAAACTTGACGTTGCCACCATTTGCAAGATATCTGTATTCCTTAAGCTCCTTTTTCCTCCCTGTCATGTGACGTGAGCAGCCAGTATCGATGTACCATTCTTCGTCGAACTGCTCGTCACTTATAACCTGCAAAAAATTAGACATATTTAGGAACCCAAAGTTTCTTGGGTCCACATGAGCTTTGCATGGGAACGGGAACAATAAGAGAGACATCAACAAGATAAGTTCGTTTTATAAGAGTTGTTTCATCTTTCCTTTTAATGGTAAAAACTTTTATTTTGTTAGGATTGGGTGAGTTAGGTTTGGACTCTGGTTTGGATTCATTGACCTTTTTCTTCCACTTTTGCTCAGCTTCAGAGTAAGACGGAGACGAATAGGTGGGAGTAGAAGAATTAGAAGAACGAGAAGAAGAATTAGAAGAACAAGAAGAAGAATTAGAAGAACGAGAAGAATTTGAACGAGAGGGTTTGGATTGAGAGAAGTTCCGGGCTGGAGACTCTAGGTGACCCTTTTGCTTTTGATCATTGGAGGGAGTGACCTTAGAGTTTTGTTCTCTTTTGACTTCAGAACCGAACCTTTGCGTTTGGTTGGAACTGTCTTTGGAACCGAACCTTTGGTTTCGGTTGAGGTCCTTTTCAGAGCCGAACTTTTGCCTTCGGTTGATATCTTCTTGTGAACCAAACCTTGGCTTTCGGTTGATATCTTCTTGTGAACCAAACCTTGGCTTTCGGTTTTTGTGACTTTCAAGCTTTCCTACAGGATTGTTTTCATACTTCAGATTCTTGTCTTGATGAGAGAAATATGCATTCTGGGAATGCCAGAATTGTTTCCTTTCAGAAAGCTTCTTCCTGTATCTATTGTTCCTTTCTATCTTCCTATTCCTCATCTGAGAAGGTTGATGATGAACATTTGCTTTCGTTTTTGGTGACTCCTTGGCTGGTTCCTTTTGAACTGCAGGAGTTTTACTTTGAGCCGAAGGAGCCGAGGGAATGTCTTCTTTTGCCGAGTGATCATTCTTCTGAGGAAGATCTTTTGTACCACTGGTGCTCGGCTCATCGAAGTTGTTCGGCTTATTCAAGGGTTCAGGTATGTATCTTCATTTTCTCTTCCAGGAAGTTCTTTCAGATAAACCAATGGTTTCGTCTGCATTATCAATTGGAGCTTCCCAGAAGTACTCATCACAGCCATCAGCATTGTCTTCGTTTACAATGGCTACAAGTTCAGCTGTTTGATGTTCGGTTACTCCTGTTACCTTGTATACTTGATTTGGAGTGGTCCTGACCTTTTGATACACAACAGCTTTCTCAACTAATTTTGGGGACTTTTGATGGGACAACCGAGCGAACTCCACTGAATTTTCAGAAATTAGATTCTTGTGATTTTCAGGTTCGGTTTTAATAAATTCTGAGCAGTCAACCGTGTCCTCTACAGAAATTTCACTCATGTTATCGTCCTCGTTAAGCTCAGATGCATTTTCAACATCAATTTTGTTTTCTGAGCTTACGTTGGCATTTAAAGAGTCAAATTTTTGCATGGTTTCGGTTCTCAGTTTAAGTCTGTCATTTTCATCCAAAAGATTTTTAAGCATGTTCTTGTGGTCTTTGGATTTAATGAAGGACTCAATTTTGTCTAGTCCATACATGTAGGTTGGATTGACATCATCAGACGATATCACACTCTCACAATTATAGGCTTCGGCATCGATTTCATCTTCCTTAAACTCTAGGAAGGGAAAGATCATGCGGTGGATCTTTTGGCCTATTTCACAATCCAAATGAAGCTGAGTAATATTAGAATACAGACGTTTAGCAATTAAACAAAAAACATTTCGTTGTTTTAACAATTTTAAATTGTCTCTTTGCAAATAAATGTTTTCATCTTTAACTTTGACTAATTCTGATTCCTTTAACTCTATCCACATTCTCCGCTCCTCACTCTTCGACGCCGCCCTGCTCAATTGATTAGTTAGGTTAGAATTTGTGACTCGAGTTTGAGTTAAGCTACTATCTAGATGCGAAATTCTTGTATTGACGTTTTTTAGTTCTTTCTCATAAGAGGATGATGGTACTTTGCATGAAACAAAAACAGATTGTACCTTCTTTATCAGTTCATCGAGCTCATTGAACTGCTGGCTAAGCGGTTTGGCCGTAAGCATATGTCCTCCTTTACCTTCAGTCCATCGCTGCCTCCATCAGTGTTGTATCCCCTCATATGAGATACGTCAGTTACCATGAAGCATCTTCCACCACTGCTTTCTTCCCTAGACATGTAGGCCTTTCCATGGGTAGGCTGCCTCACTTCCTCGTCTTCTGAGTCGGTAGACCAAACTTCCGTGCTACCGAACTCATCACCTTGAACCGAACCCTGCACAATAAGAGCATTAATAGGAGGGTTAGCGGTATACTTCTTCTTTCTCAACTCGTCCAGTCTTTTCTGCAACACGGCTTCCTCGTCATTCCCATCATCTTTTTCAGCCAATTTTCTTAAGGACACAGTCCTTAGCATAATGATTTTTCCCACCACAGTAGAAACAGCTTACTCCAGAATCACCATCCACCTTCGGTTCCTTCTTGTGCTCCTCAGCTTTCGGTTCATTAATCACTTTTTCAGAGCTGTAACTCCCCTGCCAGTTTCGGTTTTTGTTGTTGGGGAATCTCTTCTTTATGAACCTCTTGGGATTGGATACCATCATGGCATAATCCTCTGATGTGAGATCATATTCCTCCAGGTTGAGGTCTTCATCCTCCATAACAGCTTTACTTTTTGACAAGAGGGCCAACGAACCGAGATTGGAAACGACGTTCTTTTCTTGCAGCATAATCTTCTCTTGGGACTTGAGAATACCCACCAGTTTCACCAAAGAATATGATTTAAACTGCTCATGGGCTTTAACTGTGGAAACCACTGCTCTCCATTCAGACCTCAGACCATTCAGGAATGTAACCTTCTGTTCGATAAGCTTCCTTTCAATATCGTGTTTGATCATCTTGCTGAGAAGATGATTGAAGCGATCGAACGTCTGGGTCACAGTTTCTTCAACCCCTTTCCTGAATTCTCCAAACTCAGATAGGAGCAAAGTTTGAATACAATGTTCAAGATCCTCGTCTGTAGAATACAGTTCGCGAAGTCTATCCCAAACATCCTTTGTCGTCGTGCATGAGCTAACCAATCTGAATGTATCGGACTGAAGGGCGAACCTGATCAACCTTAATGCCTTGATATTGCACTGGAACTTATCCTTTTCATCTTGTGCAATATCTTTCACGTCCTTTAGCAGATCATTGTACTCTTTTTGTGTCTTGATGATTCTGGACGTTGCAGAATGAGAAAACGGTCCATTGGTGATGGCTTCCCAAATGAGATACCCATTATCCTCCGATCCAATAACGTAGTCTTCGAAGTGATATGCCCATACTTCATAGTCATGGGTGTATAAGATCGAAATCTTTGTCGTCGAACCAATGCTGTTGGAAATATTAATAAGGTTTGATTGTGTCGCGTCCATTATGATCGTAAAAACCTGTTCAAAGATCAGACTTGTAATAAAGCAGATTAGGGCAAAATAATAAATATCAAGATACGTCAATAAAGAGATGACGGCTCAATAAATATTGATGATTGTGGAAAAACCCTAATGGAAATCTTTTTCACAGAAAAGATGTGTATCAATTACACAGCCTCCTGCTCTAATATCAATTGTTGAGATTAAACAAACCTTTAATCTATAAAGATCGATTAGATCTTGAACAAGTAAGTAAACAAAGACGATATAAACACAATAATAAGAACAAGACAAGATGGAATCAAACGTGTCGAATGATTAAACAAAATCCTCAGAAGAGCTCGATTAAGAACATCAACTGTAGAGGATTGGAAGGTTACAAGAACGATCAAAGAAACCTGTTGTCGTCTAGATGTCTCGCTATTCTCAGATCTCTAAAACCTTAACCTAATATGCATGCAAGCGTAAACATATATACAAGACATAAAAGGTTCACGGTTGGACAGGCCCAAACCGGTACACAAAAAGCCTTAGGCTAAACGAGCCCAAAAGACGCAATCAACAAAAATGATCTTCAGCCCAACAGAACTTCAAGAAATGAATTTTTGAAGGAAAATAAATAAACTTTATTTGACATATGTGAACATTATACACCATGAAGTCTATGATGCATGAGTTCCTTTCTAATGAATGTCTAGATTTAGTACAAGATAATTCATCATCATTATTAATACTATAGTCGTTTTAATTATATTTCATGTGATAAAAGAAAATTGTGAAATTGTTTGAAGTTTTAAAGATATGATGTTGATATACAAACCAATAAAAGCATCTAAAACCTTAAATATAATAAAGGATGAACCAAAACCTTTTTTATATATGGTTTATATTCTATTAAGCAGAAATATCTTCCTTTATGATTTTGAGATTATACTCAAATAACTATAAGTTGTATTTAGAATACAAATTCCAATAAGAAGCTAGCAAAACAGTTTATGACATTTTGTAACACCCCGTTTATTTATTAGATAAATAAATAAATTTATGAACGAATGGTAGCCCTAAAATAAATAATTAGATATCAGAGGATGGTCTCGAAGAGCTAATTATCATAATTTTAGAAGTTGGGGGTCAAAAGCGTGAATTCCGGACTCAGTTTGTAAATATTTATGAAGACAAGGGCTCCATGGTAATTATTTGGATTCAATTTGAAATGAAAAGAGGTAGAAGGGCTGAATATGTCATAAATAAGATATTGGGGGCTAAAGGGGTAACACAAGGAGCTGAATTATGAAGATTTTAGAAGACGGGGTCTGTTTGGTAATTTAAGGGACTTGATTTGAAAGGGATTTTCGAGGTCAGGGTTTAAAAGGTAAATATGGGATTTATTTTGAGATGATTTCTAGATGGAGGGGCTAGATTCGACATTATGGAAGTAAGTTTCTGGGATCGAGGTATATAACCCGTCACCCCTCCCGCTTCAACCCTAGCCTTAATGGCATGAGTAGCCGCCACCCTTATACCACCCACCCTTCTGGCCGCCATCTCCCTGTTGTGCTAAGACTACCGATGATTCCGATGTTGGCGAAGATGCGGACAACGTAGCGGCTGTTGGGAGGAAACGCCAAGACCGACGATCGGGTGGCGTATTGTTGTTCTGAAGGTCGTGAGTGACCAAAAAACCGACGGTAAGCACGTCTGTCACCTCTCCCTCTCCTCTCCTTTACTATTTCCGGTGAGCTGATGTTGTATATATCGATTGCTGCCATTGGCAGCCTTGTGGTTGTCGTTTTGGGTCACCGCTGCCATCTGTCTCCACCTCTATCGCATCTCGGTGATGTTCTGCCACATTGTAGGTGGCTGATTATGCGTGTGTTCACCTTTATGGGCTGATTTCGGAGCTAACAGTGGAACATGTGTGTTATTTTAGGTAGGGAAGCAAGGTAAACTGCTGCCACCACCACGTGAGGTGGTGGCTGTCATCACAACCACCGATGCTGCTACCTCGAGATGTCTGGTGGAGTGTGTTTTTCATGTCCAACACATGTTGTGTGTGTTGTAGGTGGTTCGTTTGGTCGGAAAAACCTAGAACAGTCACCACCACCACCGTGAGATGGTAGCTGCTACCATGTGCCACCACCGACCACCACAAGGGTGGTTGTGTGTGTGTGTTTATTTTAGTGTAATGTGTGTGTGTGTTAATTTTGGTATTTTCATTGTAAATTGTAAAAGTGGCAGTGTACTTAGTTGTGTTGGGATATCCTTTTGGGATGTTTTGACAAAGGACTAAACCCTAATGGGCCCAATGAAGTAGGAATGGACCCAAAAGCCCAAACATGTGACTAATGGTTGTAATAAACCCTAATTTCCCTAAGGAAAACCCTAATGGGATTAAGGACTTGGTTTTGGGCCTATTGGGCTAACATGGGATTGGAAACCCTAATTAGGGTTTAGAAAACCCTAATATTGGGTTTATGGGCTTGGACTTATCGGGACCCACATTTGGGCCATTGGTATGGAAGTGTGTATTAAGGCCAATCACACCATGTGAGTTATTTAGAAGAGTGACGGGCTTAATGGATTAAGTCCTTAATGGGTTATGTGAGAAATAATTAACCCTAATAGTCATTTTATGTGAAACCCTAATTTCACTTGGGTTTATTGTTGGGCCCTTCTATTGGGCCTTGATGATTGGGTTATTAATGGGCCATCCAAGATCAATCAAATGGACTAGATTAATTCATGGGCTTTGCAGTAAGGCCCATATGAGGAGTTGATGGGCCATAGTTGGGTCTTAATGATTATATGCTATTGGACCATTAGATTGTCAAAGGCTGGACCAGAATAAATGGTTGGGCCTTATGGTATGACCTTGTAAAGGTTTGGGCCCAATTTGGAAAATTGGGCCATATGTTGGGCTTTGACTCATAGTAGACTTTTGGGCCTTCGGATTGGGCCTTGGGCTTGAATTAAGCTATGTTAGGGGTAAAGTAGTATTTACCCCAAGTATGTATATATGGTTATATGTTGGAACCCAATTATTAATTGGGTGATGTTTTGATATTGACAGTTCGAGAATCTGTCATCCAGCAGATGAGGTTGGGTCTGCGGGACTTCAGCAGTGTGGGGTTGAGTCTATGGGATTTCAAAAGTGTGAGGTGAGTTACCTTCCAGTAGAAGTGGGTCTAAGGCACCAAGGCCAGCCCACTAGTAGTTGACTACAGTTGAGATGATTGTCTTTGTGATAATTATCTGGTTTGCTACTACCTAGTATGTTTATGTCTTAGCATGATATGTTAAATTTGATAGTTGTAGTAGGAGGGGAATAGTACCCAAGTTCGGTTGTTAGGACCGAAGGGTAAGTCGGGCACCCCAAATTTGCATGACAATATTATTATGTTATGATATGTTATTATGTGATAGTAGTAAGGGTGAAATAGTCCCTGTGACCGAGTGAGATAGACCAGAGGGTAGGCAGGCACCCTAGAATGGCTTGAAACGGGTAGTAAACACCCCCGAATGGCTTGACATGGGTAGGTCGGGCACCCCAGAATTGCCCAAAAATATGTATACTATGTGATTGTATGGTATGTGGTATGATGGACGAACTTACTAAGCTTCATGCTTACGGTTTTCAGTTTTGGTTTTAGTTACTTCGTTTTCCAAGGAAAGGAGCTGGCTCGATCGCAATGCATCACACTATGTTTTTCCACACATGAGATCCTTGGGATTACACTCTGATATGGTTTTATGATACTATGTTTGGATTATTGACACTTGGGTTTTGACATGAGACATTATTAAGAATGTTTTTATATTGATGGTTTTATGTAATAACATAATTAAAATGAAAATTTGGCCTGTATTTTTGGGATGTTACAAATTTAGTATGGAAAGGTACCATCCTTATCTTACAGAATGTTTTAGTGTCACACCCCCAAACCAGAACGGTGGAAACGTTTGGCGGCGGAGGACTTCATATTCATTATCATAATAATTGCATAGTAAGCAAAGTACACACCACCAAATATATAATTATTTAAAAGTGTTTACATAATCGTTGTTACATATTCAAAATATAAGTACAATAACATGTTTCAAAAGAAGTCATTAACGCCAGAACGTTAATCCCCAAAACATGATTTCCAAACCTGGTTAGCGGTTCCATGAGAATACATGTTATTTCAAAGAAAAAGTGTCAACAATTAAGTTGGTGAGTGCATAAGCGATTTTGAGAAAATGTATGCCATTCCAAAGTTCATGCGTTTTCCAAGAAAATCCCTTATTTTCTTATAAAAGTACGAAATGCATATGAATGTTCATTTTGTAAATTGTAAATAGTTACTCCAGGAAAATCCCTTATTTTCCTATTAGTTGATTGTTTTAGATGCAGGAAAATCTCTTATTTTCTTAACGTAACAGGCAGTCTCTAAGACCGAAAATCGCAAGCAATTGACATGCTTAAAGGTTGAGTCATAGTTTTATATAATAAATCTATAAAAAGATCGCACTTGTTAGATGAAGAATAGTTTTAATAACTACTTGTTCATAAAATCAGAATACCATATGAATTGACTATCCGGTGTGTTTTATAACCATACTAAACATAATATGCCTATGGCGACGGTCTTCAGGCGTCGAAACTTTTATGAAAAACTGTCACCCAATGGATTGTAGCTAACAGTCAGGGCGCGTGATCATGACTTCCCGTATAGATCTATACACATTTGACACGCTCACCCACGAGAGACTCTGGTTATAATGGACATGACTTTAAGATGTACCTTTTAACAAAAAGGTAGCATTGAAGATATAATCGTCTCACGGATTCTCAACTAAGTCTGTATTAAAGTGATAGTTTTGTATGGAATGTTTATCCTCTTTCACAATGTTTGACAAAGCGTAAATCATAAGTTCTTTTAATGCATAAAATGGTTTAACAAAGACAGTTACCCTTGATATGATGTAGTATGTAAAAATATAAATAAAACATATTTCTATTTATAAAACATATTGTATCCCAAGAGGGAAAAGTTGTGTTGTGAGGTGTTTTGCATAATAACAACTTCATATGATGGCTAAAACAACAATATGAAAGGTATAGCAAAATATCGATGTTTCACACAATTTTAGCCGTGTGTTTACTTGTATCCCCCCCCCCCCTTAAAAGTGTTTAAAATTAGTTAAAAGCGTATTTAAAGTGTGTTTGTAGGGGTATGAACTCACTTGATTGAAGTGGTTGTTTTGAAGTAGCTGAGAGAAGAATTGAGCAGAACTTCGACTAGAGAGAGTTGAAATCTCGGGATTCTCGGGGATCTCGGGAGTGTAGAACTTCCTTCAGGACTCAAGTAAGAAAAAACGGGGATTCAGGAAGGTTTATCGAGGTAATCACGCAGAGTAACAACACTTAGAAGGAAAGAAATGAGCACCAAATCCAACACCCTTAAGCTTCTAATTATAGGGGCTGATTTAGAGTCTCACATCGTGAGATTTGGATCCTCACGTCGTGAGGCTTAGTTAGTGTGATCCTCTTCGACGATTTGATGTGGCTAAAACTCTAGAACCCATCAATCACGACCTCACGTCGTGAGCATGGTCCCCTCACGTCGTGAGGCTGAGTCAACCTCGGATTTTATGTCCCAAACTTGTAAAATTCGTAAATTTTGCGTACGAGCTCCGATTTCAACGTTCTTTATATGCACGCGTAGGTGTGAAAACTCTCTTCAACACACATTTAGACTTCGTCAAAAAAATTTGATTTTATTTTTATTATATTATTTTTAATAGGCCAGACAGTTTAAATTCCATAACTCCTTCATCTGATGACCATTTTCATCAGACTTTTGATTGTTGTACTCCTATTGTCGAGGTCTTCAAATTTCGTTTAGGTTGTGTCAGCTAAAGACCGCTCGATCTCTATTTCGAGTTTTTAGCTGTCTACTGCTAGGTCAGAAACTTCGAAAAATCATAACTTCCTCATACGAAGTCAGATTGGGGCGTTCTTTTTATGTATACTTGCAGTTTAAAGATATTTACAACTTTCATTTTGATGCCTAAGGCTAAAAAGTATTTTATTGAGATTTTCTTGTTTTATGCTTAACAGCGCTTTACTGGTAGCGTTACAAATCTTTGATTGGTCATAACTCCTTCGTTGTAACTCGGATTTTAGTGTTCTTTATACTTTTGGAAACCTTATGACGATATGTACCACATAGTGTACCCAAAAAGAGCTTTTTGAACATTTCATTGTCGATGATATTTTTATTAGTTTACAAAGAGGTTACAAGACTCAACTTTTAGTCATTACATTGACCTGAAATAACGGGTTGTTACATTTAGGATTTGAAGCATATATATGTAAGACTAAAACTTCTAAACTCAAGGTCTACTAAATACATATTTATAGAATAGTCTAAAAGGGTTATTTAGATTATTTTATACAAACTCACTAAGAGTAAGTTGTCTTATTCCTCTGAAGTATAGTAGTCAGAAAGCAAGTTAGCAATGTAAACACAAGTAAAAATAAGTTTTCTTATTCCTATGAATTAGATTTTTCAGAAAGCAAGGTGTTAATGAAAAAGCAAGTGGGAGGCAGATGCAACTTGAAATTTCTTAAGAACCGTAGATTTATGTGGCAAAAGTTGGTACTGGTTTTAACAAGAAATTGTTGAACATGTATAATAGCTATTCATAAACACAAACATTTTGCATAAATGGTAAATTCATGTGGAACATGAGCTATATGGAATCTACTATTGGAGAGTTTTCCTTGATAGTTTATGGTAAACCTATAAAGTACCAAAATTATAACAAATGGTAGAAGTAGGTCAACATTCTTCGATCAACCGACCTGCAACCCCATTGTAATAGGGCATATTCTATATTATTCATTGTTTTTAAAGCAATTGAAGTCAGTACACTTAGAATTGCATGTAGAATACACTGATTGTCTCAAAAAGTTGATGATCGTTAACAAACGAAAAAGTATTCACAAAAGTAAGTGTTATTAATGCATGAAATATAAAAATTTGTGTATTAACTGTACTCAAGAGAAATTGACAGTCTAATTAGATCATACTTGTGAACACGACTTTAATCATATAAAGATTGTTGCAAGCAGATAACAAAGACAAAAACTACGCTCTTTTTAAGAAAAAAATCAATTATATAACTGCTTTTTTTTACCGAAAAGAAAACAAAATTGATTCGCATGGATAGCAAGTCAATTTGTTAAGCGCATTTTGTCACGTTTTTGAACTCAGTATATTCCATAGTATGTGATTTTATTATTAGAATATTTTTCAATCGGAGTTATGTCACTTTTGAGAAAAATGTTAATTGTGAAAGTTGTAAAACATAACTAAGTTATAACTTTGAACGCGTCTTAAACATAGTATTGTATTTTGTTTGAGAATTTT
Source organism: Lactuca saligna (assembly GCF_052625555.1). Classification (NCBI taxonomy): domain Eukaryota; kingdom Viridiplantae; phylum Streptophyta; class Magnoliopsida; order Asterales; family Asteraceae; genus Lactuca; species Lactuca saligna. The sequence goes on along the minus strand of NC_136418.1, from coordinate 46,218,218 downwards.
GATTTCAATTTTGGAGTCAGCACACTTAGGATAATGGATAGGGATGTTCGCAAAAATTTCACAAAGTTGGATTACAAGGCACGCTTTTCGAAGCAACACATAACAAATTTAATGATATCATCTTGATGACATCTTCCAAGTGACATCATCGGAGTGCTATAAATATGAGACCAAAAGTCTGTCAAAAATGCACCATCGTTTCTCTGTCTACTCTTTCTCTCTCTCTCTCTCCATATATATATATATATATATATATATATATATATATATATATATCGATCTCGATCTCGATATGAAAGCCGGCCACCGCCATTCCGCCATTGAGAAATCGGACAACCATCGCCACCCTCTTCTGCCTCACACTGTCTCTGCCACCATGCAACATAGTTATGATCCACTTGCTATTGGTTTCCTTCCAACATAAACAATTATGCCTCACACTGTCTCTGCCACCATGCAACATAGTTATGATCTACTATGCTCCATCTTCTAAATCCCAGTGCGCATACATGTCTACTAGTTTCTTGAGAATACTAGTTATTTTGAAAGAGTACATCAACATTTAAACTTGTGAGTTCATAAGTATTTTAGTGATGTAAAGTAAGTTGAAAGTTCTTTTTAGAAAAGTTCGTCCGTTCCTTTAGAAAATCCTTTATCTTCTGATGTAATGAATGAAAGTAAAAATGACTCTACAATTCCTTCTATGAGTACTAAATGGATACAAGTTATATACAATTTAGGGTAAACAGACAATCGATTGTGTGAATCTGCCTTAAGCCCACAACCAAACAAGGAACTGGAAATGAGGTGGAAGTGACACATCCCATTGTTTGTTAGATCTTCATTGTATATAACCCTGGTGTATTCATTTGGTACTTACGAAGTTAATTGTAATAGCTCCTTTATTTGATGAAAACATTCTTTAATAAAATCATATATTTCCTCTAGTAAAAATGGTAACCAAAATAGTTCCTTCTATAATCACTTAGTTTATACAAGCTATATATAATCTAATATCGAACGAACAGTTAAATGGGTGAATCTGCCCTAAGCCCACAACCAAACAAGGAATAGGAAGTAAGGCGGAAAGCACGCATCCAACTGCCTATCAGATATTAATTATATATAACCCTGATGTATAAATTAAGGTATTCTAGAATTAACCACTAAAGGTCCTTTAAGTTATACTGGATTAATAAAATGGATTAAACGCCTTTGCTGATAAATTTCTAGTTTAGCCCACTAAATGTTCTAACTGATAAGTATGTTTTTGTACTAGAAAACGGTGTATAAAATTTGTATGTTATGACCTGACCTATACTTGGTACTCCTTATGATTACTTGGTGTATACAGAATATATATATATATATATATATATATATATATATATATATATATATATATATATATATATAGCTAAGATTGAATAGATAGTAGATAGGGTGAATCTGCTCTAAGCCCATTACCAAACACGGAATAGTAAATGAAGCGGAAAGCACACTTCCTACTGTCTGTCGGACCTGATTAATATATATCCCTGATGTATCTACCGAGGAATCATAAAGTTAGCATTATAGGCCCCCTTTTTACTGAATGTTCATCTGACTACGAAGTTATGTGGCATTGTTCAACATCTTACGATGACTACTAGAAGTGATGAAATCATGTACTCTAAACGCCTTTGTTGATACTACTGTGAGTTTTTGTATCTACTTATGTGTTTTATTTATTATTGTCTGATACTTTGTAGATGTACCCTTTATAAATAAATCTGGTACTTTGTAGATGTACCCCATATATATATATATATATATATATATATATATATATATATATATATATATATATATATATATATATAAATTGTTGCATTAGGTGTCTAAGCGTATAACTATAATTGGTATGTACTTGAATTGATAGTAGCAATATCCTTTTAGGTTGCCTTCAAACCTGGAAATTGAATAGGATTATTGTTGGAGAGAGAAGAATGATTTATTAATTTATTACATGTTTAATAAATTAATTTATTAATGTATGATGTATATAATATATTAATTAGAAATCATATCGTTTAATTAAAATTTAATCAGAATATAATTTGGAATTAATTTTGGGATTAAAGGAATTAATTAAAACAGTAGGGACTAAAGGTGACAATGTTCAAAAGTTGAGCATTGAGCATTCTAGAACCTTCCTTATAGGGATGGAACGAAATATAGAGTGTCCTAGGGTTTCCTTGGGCTCTAAGGTTGCTTTGGAAGCCTTAGGGAGGAAGTTGAGGGATTAGGGTTATCTAAGATACACCTGCCTTAGGGAGGAAGTTGAGGGATTTCGTCTAAGGGCACTCCAAGAGAGGCTAGGGCAGAATTTTCCACTTCCCTTCTCTCTTCATAGTAATCCTTGGTTGCTAGGTTTGTTTGTGAGCCATTAAAGGCGCGACACTTGTGACACTTGCTACCAAAGTTCAAGATCTTCAAGGATTTGATTGTTGTTACAATATAACAATAAAGGTATGTACCCTAACCCTAATTATATGCTAATTTCGAAAATTACATATGCCCCCTAGGGTTTCTAGTTTTTGTGTTCAATGCTTGTATGTCTAATAGTGAAAACATAGATCCTTAAATTAGGGTTGCATGCACACATACGATTGTTTGTTTTGTATAAAACCCATCAGTGGTATCAGAGCATATGTTTTTTTTTTCAATTAGATTTGGTACAATTGATTGAACTAGACAAAATTAGGATTTATGGCTATTAAACCCTAAGGCCTTTAAATTTTGCAAATTAGGGTTTTAAAACCTTGTTTTTTGAAAATCCCTAAGGGTTTTTAAACCCTTTCCTTTGGCCACCTTGGAGTCAAAATCTAGGGTTTCCTAACCCTATGGTTTTTTGATTTTTTTGCAAGGTTGAAAGCCTTGCCTTCCACTCCAAGTAGAAGATTTCGAAATCTAATGAATAAGTTAGTAGGTTGTTATTATTGGTAATTATCTTGTAAATTGTTTAATTGGATAATTAATGATATCCTTACCTAAATTCCAAAATCCATGTATAAAGGATTAAATTAAGTTAATATGTTTAATTTAAATTTTTAATCGTTATTTGATTTGATAATTTAATTAATCGTTTAATTTTTTAATAATTATTAAATCAAAGGTTTTTTAAATTTTAAGAATTTAAATTAAATGGTTTCAATTTTTGAAAATTTTAAAAAAATTAAAAAAAATCCTAGTATTTTAACATTTTAAAATACACCCTTATATTATATAAAATTAAAAGTCTAATATATTATATATGTATAAGTAAAGAGTCAGTCTTACCGTTAGTAGCCCTCATTCATGAAGCTGGTCTATAAGGGGTGTTTATGGAAATTGCCTATAAAATGGCGATTGTATGGGTATCCACTCTTACTCACCGGACTCTTAACTAATGGAAGGTCGTTAGCCGAACGGGTAGGATAGGACACAACCTTCCATTAGAAGTATAATGAAAGACGAAGTAACTAAACACTTTTACAAATTCCCAAATCTTAGTTACTTTAGGAAAAAAATGTGGAATTGGTGCTAATCCATGAAATTGCACATTACATGCTTATTTATCGATTAGTGGCGCGTTTGTGGTTAACCGGCACACTAATATGCTACCAATGAAGGATGGAAATGGGTAGCTTGATGATTATCAGAGATCAATGGAGCGTGTGTGGTTAACCGACACATTGATTAGGTGGTTCATAACATCGAGAGTACCGAGCTAATTTGCATGGTTATCCACACCTTGTTTGTGATCCTCGGCATCCCAGTCACAAATGAAGGGCACAATCGAGATTTAAATATGTCATTGAAAAGTTCAATGAATTTCAAAAGATCTAGGAGTTTCAATTCATTTAAAACTTAAATCTCCTTTTCGTTTTTCATGGTGGAAATTGGTAAATCGTCATTTACCTACCTTCAAATATTTTGCAATTTAGATTACGACATCCCTCTTCCTAATTGTAGAACATTGTGTTGGATCCTAGCCTTAATATCTCATTTGGGTGTTTTATTAAGGACTAAATCAACTTACTCGAATTTTCTCCCATTTTGTAAATGTTTGATTCTAACTATGGTCTTCCCAAACCCATTAGAACAAGATTTCCACATGAAGATGATATTCCGTGATTTGATCGAGAAACAAGAGATCATTCTTCACTTCCTCCACCCCTCCTATTTTTCTCCCTGACCCACAAGTTCGTAGGCTTGAAAAGTTCAAGCTCACTCAAGCCCTTTTGACAAGTAAATTCGAAGAAGGAAAGTCAGTGTGTGCACACGTATTAAAGATGAAGTCACACATTGACAACTTAAGAATGTTGGGAGTCACTGTCTGTGAGAAATTGGCTGTTGGCTGGGTTCTTCAATCGTTTCCTGATTCATATAGTGAGTTCGTAAGAGACTACTATATGATGGATCACGACGAGACCCTCATCGATCTCACCTATTTACTTGTTTCTGCTAAATCAAAAATGATTTGGTGCACTGGAGAAGAAAAGTTAATTGGTAGATATACCTTCCAAACCTCTATGGACATAGGCAATGGCAACGAAAGGCATGCCATGGTCAAAATGTTTGACCATAAGAGAAAGGCAAAGTTTGAGGTAGTTCCGTGAGCTATTCCAAAATAGTCAATTTCCTTTTATTTCCAAGACAAGGGGCATTGGAGACGAAGCTGTCCTGTCTTTCTGAGAGATCTAAGAGATGGGAAAGTGAAGACGTCTAACTCTACTTCAGGTAAAATCCATTAACTAACTCTGTAAGTTCCTATTTTTTGATTCTTAATACATTATTTGATAAGATTACATTTTTTGATGTTTTGTAGAATTGAAGAAAAGAGAGGAAGCTTAAAGGAAGAAGTATGCTGAGTCTAATCGTTAAGAAATGGATTTCAATCGCATGATTTGATGATCGGATATTTGGAGCTGTTACTTTTAGAGTTATGATAAATTGCTTAGGAATATGTAATAGCGTAGTTTTTTATTTGAATTGCATTGTAAGGGCAAGTTTTTCCACACCTATTATAAATAAAATAAATTATTTGTTTTTGTCTTATTTATTTGTTTCCTTGCAATGGCATGTATGAAAAATTGACGTTTGTGTATTTCTAGTTTTAGCAATGTTGAAATGGATGTGATTCTTAATTATGTTATTTGTGGAAATATCGAGAATATACCAAATAAGGAAAGATTCTTGTCGCCTAAGTTTCAATTGGACAGAAACTTGGAATCATACTAATTGTATTGTATGATGAATGAGAACCTTCATATGAAAATTAAGACTAATTCCTTGACAAAGAGTCAAGTCTAGGACTAGGAGAACTGGTACACAATGTTGTGCAGTAGTCAAGTCCACCACAAAGAACAATAAGATTATTCATCATGATTTACTAAAAGTCTAGTAAATGTGGTTATGCTTACAAGCTTAAGTGTGATTATGAATCATTGAAAAGTTACAATGTACGACATAACAAATAAGAAGAATCATTTAGGCAGAAAGATAAAAGTTTCTCCAATCTAAGAAAAAGGGATAGTACTTTTGTATCATGTTTTATGATCGTCTTGTTGATTATAAAACCATATCTCAATTAATCATCTAAGAACACCTTAGTGCACTAGTATGGCTAAGAAGAGGAATCGAAAATTGTTGAAATGGTTAAATCAAAATGATGAGTAATACTTCGTTGCAAAATCAAGTCTTACAGTCACACTCCAAGATTGTGAATTGAGTGACACATCTTAAGAAGTTCTAACACACTCTTCCAATGTGAAGTAGAAAATTGTTTTTATTACTCTTGCATGTTTGAAATTGGTAAATTGTGATGTCTTGGATGAGACAAAGACCAACTAATACCAATTGTATGTAGTGGTTGTCTTGATAAGAAACCGCATTGACTCTTGAATATTTGTTTTTCGAGAAATGTTTTCCATACAAGAGAATATTATATGTCAAGAGGTCAGTGGGAGTCCTAAAGATAGTGAAAAGTTTCAAGAACTAATCAAGAGTAAACCAATTATTAAACACAAGCACACGACTTGAGGTTTGTAACCTATCTTGTTGACATATTCTTGTTTCTGTTCCATTCTAGTTTAGTCAACTATGAATATGAGTTCTACGAGTTCTCAATACACTGCATAAAGGCAAGCATCTGGTTCAATGAAAGTACATTGACTAGTATAGGTGAGCTGCTAAATAATTTGGAAGCAATTGTGGGAACCTTGATGGCAAGAAATCAAGAATGAGCAAGTTCTATCCATAAGAGTTTGGATGTGTCACAAACATTATCTTATGATTATGGTTATGAAAAATTCGCATGGATAGGAACACATACGCCATAAAATCTAAGTGTCATAAGGTTTCTCTCCTTCATGAAAATGATTTTGAGGAAACACTTTCACTAACAAATATTTTAAAGAGATAGAGATTATGTAAATTGCATTCTCAAATTCGATTATGATTACGACATCCCTCTTCATAGTTCGAATTGTGAGATTTGGCAATTAGTTTGAACATTCAAGATTTACTTCTGTAAATTCTAGAATTGTTTAGACACACATGTGAGTTAGCTAAGGAAAGGTGTATGATTTTGAGAAGCTTAGATAAAGGCTTATTATCGAAGCATATTGTATTAGAAATATGAACTTTAGAAGTCAATAATTATTGCTTTCTAGAAGTCCAACTGTTTTCTAAATACGTGTCAAAGCTAGTAGGAGCATAAATGTTATGATGGAATGGATATAATCATCATGATAGTGGGATCATGATTATTATTTTAAGTGCTACAGGTTGACAATGTTAATTATAGAAAACAAAAGTTTCACTTTGCAAACTTGCAGGGGTTGAAAAGTTTTTTTGCTATAATTAAGGGAGAGAATGTTATACTTCTTTTTAAATCTAAAAGCTTAGGTCAATAAATTTTAATCAAATTTAGTCAATGATATATTTACTGCATTCTCAAACTTTGATTATGATTACGACATCCCTCTTCATAGTTCGAATTGCGAGAACATGGCAAATAGAAATATTATGGCAAATGACTGGTAAAGTATCATGCTTTTATGTAAGACATCATGAATCGTGTCCCATACACTTCTCGTATAAGACTGATTGCATATGCTGTAATATTTGACTGTTCTAAAGTTTTCCAAATGTCTTTAAGAGGGAAAAAGGGACTAGAACCAGATTTGACTAAAATAATTAAACATTTGTCAAGGACAATCTAAGGTTCGCCAAGGATTGGTCGCTTATGAGCAGTTGGAAGAATACTAATAGATGGACCATATTAAATATGACAGTTAATCATGAAATCAAATCTGAAATCTATGATTAATAGCTCTTAATTCGTTTTTGTAACTGTTAATTGAAAATAAATAATTGTAAAAAGTCCTTGAACTTTTCTGGTCGACCGGTGGTGCATTCGTGCCCGTAGGACGTGCGCTCGCACACAAATTCGGTGGCCTGAAGCCAAATTTGGCTCGCATTTACACCCCTCCGCCTGTGTGTGCGTGCAAGAGAGAGCCTTGGTTCTAGTAAGTCTTACAAAGGTAGCTAGTTTTTGTAATTATAAACCCATTTCCTTTTCATACTCCCATCAATGTGCGATGCGTTAAAACCATTTAACCCAATTATTTTCCTCTTCCAACTGCCACACTTTGATAAGTAATTTCTTATTCATTTCTAATTCATTTTGGACGTGTGATATATCAAAACGAAGGTATCATGGAGGAGAACCCGAACACATAATCATTTTTCTTTTTTTGAATACATTAAAAGTTCGAAATCTATGCTAAAAATGTATAAAATCTATTTATGGAAACTAATAAAATTCCAATCCCCCACATGAATGAAAATTGCTTCGACATCCGTAGTTCCAAGTTGCTTTAGGTAAAATCCAGCAGTTGAATCATGCACATGATAGGTAGGTATGACGCTTTGAAACTTTCCTGATAAATATTTATTTTACTAGTGGATCGGTAGACTCGATGTCCTTGAACTGTTTTTCCAATCATGTAAATAATCAATACATGTCTCGCATGATACTACCTAACCTAGTTAGCTTGTCATTGATGTGTCCGTTATGGTTATGGACACTTGCATGGTTCGGTAAGAGCTCTTAGGAGCTTCCCCATTCAAATACCTTTGAAGCGATCCCACTTATCTCTCACATAGGTGATTATATCATAATCATTAAAAGCTAAATCTTGATGATTTCCAGCTTATCATCAACTACTAAAAGCATAACATGCATCACTATTATTTATATCAATGGGTTGGGTATACCCCAACAGTGATCCATACATGTTATATGCAAGTAGGTTGTCCCATTGAACCTCAATCTTGGGATATCTAGTCAACTAGTTTAGGTTTTCCTTCGCAAGAACATATTCGTTCATGGGTTTTAATCCCATTCTTTTTGATGATTTTGCAACTAAATCCCTTTTAACCCTTTGTTTAGAGGATCCGTAATGTTATCCTTGGACCTTATGTAGTCAATTGAGATAACTCCGGTTGAAAGTAGTTGCCGAATGATGTTGTGTCTTCGACATATGTTTCGAGACATACCATTATACATAGGACTGTGTACCCGTCTAATTGCCGATTGACTATCGCAATGGATTGAGATTGCAGAAATTGGTTTGGCTATCATGGTATATCTTCCATAAATTGTCATAGCCATTCAAAATTTTCTCCACTTTTATCAACTACTATAAATTCATATTCCATGGTGGATCTAGCAATAACTATTTGTTTTCACGATTTACATGATATAACTCCACCTCTAAGCATGAAAAAAAAATCTAATGGCTAACTTGGAGTCTTTAATGTCGGATATCCAATTTGCATCAGTAAACCCTTCTATCACCTCAGGATATCTTGTATAGTGCAACCCATAATTACGAGTGTGCCTTAAGTATTATAATACTCTTTTAATACTCTTTCAGTGTTCATCACTCAGATTACTGGTATATCTACTTAGTCTGCTTATTGTTGTCATAACTAGCATTTTTGGGCTAGGAAATTATGTCTATGTATGATCAACTCTTGATGTATCTTGTAACTTTAGGAGTGATGCAATACATGTTATTCATTTCAAAAACAAATGTTCAAATCAAAACTCACTCGTGAAGCTAAAAACCTAATTTGATACATTTCATACAATCTACTTTGGGGTTGTAACCCTAATTTCCCGGTTCAAACCTTAATGGGCCAGGAACATTTATTGGGCCTACTGGGCCAATAAACCCACAACTTGATTATTTTGGGCTAAGAATCCTCATTTGGGCCCTAGTTGGACCCACATTCATTACACTATAAAACTTTGGGCCATAAGACTCTTCATGGGCCTTATTGGGCCTAAAACCACCTTCGTTAATTATATGGCCGAAAAATCATATCTTTACCTCATTTGGGCCGTAAACTCAAATATGACTCCAATTGGCCGAAAACTTCCATATTGGGCCTTATAATTTCGGTTGATATTCAATACTAGCCCTACATCCAAATTTATTTCATCTTCTCTCCAATTCTCGCCACACATACAAAAAAAGATAAGAAGAAAAACTCAAATATGGAGTAATTAGGGTGACACTTCATTATAAACCACCAAATAACAATGTCGTAATCTCACATGTCTCCATGCATCAACTAAAGACCACCATGTAAAAACCATACCACCTTCTCTCTCTTCTATTCTTATTCTTAGCCTCCCCTCTCCATTTTACACTTGAATTCATTTCTAAACTTCTCTCTAAATCGTGAGGTGGTGTAAATTTTCAACAAGTTTTCACCAAACCCCTTCAATCTTGGTAAGTTACTTCCTATTCAAGATGTTTAACTTCATTTTTATGATGAATATTTCACTCATAAGCACTCCATTTCGTGACTCTTGCTCCTTAGAACTCGTTAAGTTCGAAAAGTCCTCTCAAGAAACAAGCTATGCCAAAATCTCCTTTAATCTTCTCACCAAAAATGATCCATCAACAAAAGTGAGTTCCTACCCCCTTGTTTTTAGTTTTTACTATGTTTTGGGGGAGGAACTGGCCATTTTAGCCGAAATTTCCCTAAAGCTAACAACCAAGTGGCATGTGGATCAGGCAGGATCCTGACCTTGGGTCAAGGAGAGGCAATTCAAGACCCGACGGTTGTTACTGGTAGGTATTAGATTTAGAACCGGAATACCGGACCGGAACTGGAATCGGACAAGAACCGAAACCGTTAGAACTGGAATATATAGAACCGGTTCCGGTTCCAGGTTTAAAAATTGGATTTGTCCGGGTAATCCAGGTTTGGGTCCATCGGGTCTGGGTAAACCGTGTCTAAAAACCGGAACCGGCGTTCGGAACCGGAACCGCTTTTAGGACCGGAACCGGTTTTTGTGAAACATTTAAAATATGCATATCTCATTCGTTTCTACTCCGACTGATTTGCGGTTTTTTCCAACATGTAGTTTAGACTTTGTACATGACTTTAGACTATAAATTTGCCATTTTTAGTTTTAAATTAAATTACTTACAGTCCCCAAAAGTCGAGATATCAAAGTTGGAAGTTTTTTGTTCTTCATTTTTTTTTTTTTTTTTTTTTGGTATTCGGTGAAAGTTTTAAAAGAAACATATCTAATTCGTTTGAAGTTGGATTGACATGTGGTTTTTTCCAACTTGTAGTTTACCGTTTGTACATGAGTTTACACTATAATTTTGTCATTTTTGGTTTAACATTCAATGATTTAGACTCCTCTGAAGTCGGGATATCAAAACTGAAAATTTTCAATTTTTCAGCTATTTGTTTTTTATACTTTGTATTATTGACATTCGGTTTTTTCAAGAGTGTATTTTAGAGTTTGTACATGATTTTAGACTATAATTTTGTTAATTTTGGTTTCACATTCAATGAGTTACAATCCCCCAAGTAGTAAGTAATTACCAAAAAATTCTGGGTTTTCTAGTTCTAAACCCACTTTATCCGGTTTCAACCTACTCACTTTGATGTTTCCGGGTTTTTTTGTTTTAGACCCACTTTACCTGGAACTAAACCGGAACCGGTTCCTATATACCGATCCGGTTTTTAGTTCTATAAAATCCCGTTAACCGGTTCCGGGTTTTCCGGGTCCGGGTTTGGACCCACTTTCATCCTTAGTTACTTATATGTTTCCCCTCAACAACACTTACGTATGCATTCTATTTGGATAGTGGAGCTGAGCGATGTTTCAAGTGTAATAAATTCAAACACTTACTAAACCAAAAACCCAGAAACCTAAGCGAATTGTTCAAGGTGGAGATGGCTAATGGGAAAACTGAAACAACCAAAGACATTTTCATAAGGTGCACATTAACATTAAACAACCGTTCATTTCAAATAGATTTGACCCCAGTAAATATTAGGAGTTTTGATGTGATAATCAGCATAGATTGGTTAAGCCCCCACCATGCTGATATTATGTGTCATGAGAAGGCCATTCACCTTCACCTCCCCAACCACAAAAGCTAAATAATCTACGGTGATAAAACTGGTGCCAATCTGCGTTTTATCCTGTGCATCAAGGCACAAAAATGGCTGCACAAGAAAAACTATGCCTTCCTCGCTCACATTGTGGATAAAACAAAAAAGGAAATAAACATCAAAGATATCCCAGTGGTATGTGACTTTCCGGACATATCTCCTGAAGATCTTCCGGGAATACTCCCAGAAAGGCAGGTTGAATTTCGAATCGACCTAATACCTGGAGCCACATCAATTTCCAAATCACCCTACAGGTTCGCTCCCGCTGAAATGTAGGAATTATATAGTCAATTAAGCGAGCTCCTGAATAAAGGATTCATCAGGCCAAGCTTCTCACCCTAGGGAGCTCCGGTCTTGTTTGTCAAGAAGAAGGGCAGATCCTTCATAATGTGCATCGACTATCGGGAGTTGAATAAACACACCATCAATAACTGATACCCACTCCCACGAATTGATGATCTATTCGACCAGCTTCAAAGAGCTAGTTATTTCTCTAAAATAGATCTAAGATCTGGTTGTCATCAGTTCCGAATCCGGGAAGAGGATATTCGAAAAACTGCTTTCCGAACTCGATACGACCATTACGAATTCGTTGTTATGCCCTTCGGTCTGACAAATGCCCCCGCAGCATTTATGGACCTCATGAATCGAGTGTGCCGCCCATTCCTCGATAATTTTGTAATCATCTTCATTGATGACATACTCATATATTCTCAAAGTAAGGAGGAGCACAGTCAGCACCTACGCCAGATCTTGGAAACTCTAAGAGCTAAAAAGCTATATGCAAAACTCTCCAAATGTGAGTTCTAGATTCGCAGTGTAAACTTTTTGGTCCATGTAGTCAGTGAGGAAGGAATTAATCTGGATTCCTAATGCAAAACTTTCCAAACCTTGAAGCAAGCCCTCTGTAGTGCTCCAGTGCTATCTTTACCAGAGGGAACAGAAGACATCGTAGTATATTGCGATGCTTTGAACCAAGGGCTAGGTTGTGTTTTTGTGCATCATTGAAAAGTGATAGCTTACGCATCCAGGCAATTGAAGACACATTAAGTAAATTACACCACCCATGATCTCGAGATAGGAGCCGTGGTCTTTTCCCTAAATATTTGGAGGTACTACCTCTATGGTACCAAGTGCGCCATCTTCACGGACCACAAAAGATTCCAGCACATTCTAAATCAAAAGGAGTTGAGCATGAGGCAACAAAGGTGGGTTGAGCTGCTAAATGATTATGAATGTGAAATCAGGTACCACCGAGGCAAGGCTAACGTGGTAGCCGATGCTGTAAGTAGGAAAGAATACTCGGGTCGCCAGGTGAAAACATTATCGATAACCATCCACTCTTCCCTAACTTCACAAATTAAGGAAGCTCAATTAGAGGCATTAAAGTCGGAGAATGCTGCAAATGAAGCACTGCATGGAATAGATAAGAATCTAGAAGTCAAAGAAGATTAAGCTTATTACTTTATGGAACATATCTGGATCCCAAAATTTGGAGGATTCAGAGATATAGTCATGAAAAAAGCGCACAAAGCACGACACTCCATCCATCCAGATTCCGATAAGATGTACCTTGACATTAAACAACATTATCGGTGGCCAAATATGAAAGCAGAGATTTCTCCTTACGTGGACAAGTGTCTTAGTTGTGCCAAGGGTAAAATGGAATATCATAAGTCCTCGGGATTGTTACAACAACTAATAATACCTGAGTGAAAATGGGAAAGGATTACCATGTATTTCATAACCAAATTACCTAATACATCGGACAGATTAGATGCTATCTGGGTGATTGGTGATAGGCTAACTAAATCTGCCCATTTCCCACCAATAAAGGAGACATACAAACTATAGAGGTTAACAACAATCTATATAAAAGAAATTGTGAGACTCCATGTGGTGTCGATATCTATTATCTAGGACCAAGATAGTAGATTTACTTCACGATTTTGGCAGTCACTCCAGAAAGAAATGGGAACACAACTAGATATGAGCACTGCCCACCACCCTCAAACCGACAGCCAAAGCGAGTGAAACATTCAAAGACTTGAAGATATGCACCGTGCCTGTGTGATCGATTTTGGCATATCATCGGATATCCACTTTCCCTTTATTGATTTCTCGTATAATAACAACTATCACACGAGTATTAAGGTTGCTCTTTTTGAGGCCTTGTATGGTCGCAAATGCAGATCGCCTCTTTGTTGGGCTGAGGTGGGAGACACCTAGTTGGCAAGAGGGAAAACACCGAACAACACTCTTACATGACCTGAGATCATTCGGGAAATGTTGGAGAAATAGTTCAAATCAAGACATGACTCCAAGCATTGCGAGACCGAAAAAAGAGCTATGCAGATAAATGGCGAAAGCCTCTGGAATTTCAAGTTGGAGATCGGGTGCCCTTAAAGGTCTCTCCATGGACAGGGAGGATCCGTTTCGGGAAGCGAGGAAAACTAAATATGCGATACATTGGAGCATTCAAGATTCTTGCCCGGATTAGTCCATTGGCATACAAGTTGTAGCTACGCGTGGAGCTCAACAATGTACACCCCGTGTTCCACGTGTCGAATATGAAAAAAGTGCTTATCATATGAAACCCTCTTCGTTCCTATGGATGAGATCGATGTAAATGACAAACTTCTATTCGTTGAAGAGCCGGTTGAGATAATGGTCAAGAAAGTGAAGCGTACAAAACAAAACCGCATTCCGATTATGAAGGTCCGATGGAACGCTAAGCGTGGATCGGAATTCACATGGGAACGCGAAGACCAAATGATGCAAAAGTACCCCACACCTTTTCTCTAGTTCCTAAGAACAACTTTCAAAAGAATTCAAGGACGAAATTCCCTCTAACGGGGGGATGATGTCACAACTAGCATTCTTGGGCTAGGAATTTCTTTGTATGTAAGATCAACTCTTGATGTACCATGTATTTCATAACCAAATTACATAATACATCCGACAGATTAGATGCTATATGGATGATTGGCGATAGGCTAACTAAATCTGCTCATTTCCTACCAATAAAGGAGACGTAAACTATGGAGAGGTTAACAAGAATCTATATAAAAGAAATTGTGAGACTCTATGTGGTGCGGATATCTATTATCTGGGGATAGAGATAGTAGATTTACTTCACGATTTTGGCAGTCACTCCAGAAAGAAATGGGAACACAACTAGATATGAGCATTGCCTACCACCCTCAAACCGACAGCCAAAGTGAGAAAACCATTCAAAGACTTGAAGATATTCTCCGAGCCTGTTTGATCGATTTTGGCAAATTATGTAGGATACCCACTTGCCCTTTATTTAGTTCTTGTACAATTAACAACTATCACATGGGTATTCAGGTTGCTCTTTTTGAGGCCTTGTATGGTCGCAAATGCAGATCACCACTTTGTTGGGCTGAGGTGGGAGACACCCAGTTAGTAAGAGGGAAAACACTGAACAACACTCTTACAGGACCCGAGATCATTCAGGAAACAATGGAGAAAATAGTTCAAATCAAGACATGACTCCAAGCATCGCGAGACCGACAAAAGAGTTAAGCAGATAAACGACGAAAGCCTCTGGAATTTCAATTCGGATACTGGGTGCTATTAAAGGTCTCTCCATGGACAGGGATGATCTGTTTCGAGAGGCGAGGAAAACTAAATATGTGATACATCGGACCATTCGATATTCTTGCCCGGATTGGTCCGTTGGCATATAAGTTGTAGCTACCCGTGGAGCTCAGCAACGTACACCCCGTGTTCCACGTGTCGAATATGAAAAAGTGCTTATCAGATGAAACCCTCTTCGTTCCTATGGATGAGATCAAAGTAAATGACAATCTTTTGTTCGTCGAAGAGTCGGTTGAGATAATGGTTAGGGAAGTGAAGCATACAAAACAAAGCCACATTCCGATTGTGAAGGTCCGATGGAACGCTAAGCGTGGACCAGAATTCACATGGGTACACGGAGACCAAATGATGCAAAAGTACCCCCCACCTGTTCTCTAGTTCTTAAGAACAACTTTGAAAAGAATTCAAGGACAAAATTCCCTCTAACGCGGGGATGATGTCACAACTAGAATTTTTGGGCTAGGAATTTCTTTGTATGTATGATCAACTCTTGATGTATCTTGTAAATTTAAGATTGATGCAATACATGTTATTCACTTCAAAATCAAATGTTCAAATCAAAACTCACTCGTGAAGCACAAAACCTAATTCGATACATTTCATACACTCTACTTTGGGGTTGTAACCCTAATTTCCCGGTTCAAACCTTATTGGGCGAGGAATCAATTATTGGGCCTACTGGGCCAATAAAACCACAACCTGATTATTTTGGGCTAAGAATCCTCATTTTGCCCTAGTTGGAGCCACATTCATTACACTATAGAATTTTGGGCCATCAGACTCTTCATGGACCTTATTAGGCCTAAAACCACCTTCTTTAATTGTATGGGCTGAAAAACGCATATCTTTGCCTCATTTGGTCTGCAAACTCAAATATGAGTCCAATGGGCCAAAAACATCCTTATTGGGCCTTATAATTTCAGTTGATATTCAATACTAGTATCCAAATTTCTTTCATCTTCTCTCCAATTCTTGGCCCACATACAAAAAAAGAAAAAGAAAAACTCAAATATGGGGTAATTAGAGTGACAATTCATTATAAACCACACAATAACAATGTTATAATTTAACATGTCTCCATACATCAACTAAAGACCACCATGCAAAAACCACACCGCTGTCTTTCTCTTCTCTTCTCTTCTTATTCTCAGTGTACACTCTCCATTTCACACTTGAATTCATTTCTAAACTTCTCTCTAAATCTTCAAGGATTCCTCCATTTTCCTTCAAGAAAAATCGTGATGTGGTGTAAATTTTCAACAACTTTTCACCAAAGCCCATTCAATCTTGGTAGGTTACTTCCTATTCAATATGTTTAACTTCATTTTTATGATGAATCTTTCACTCATAAGCATTTCATTTCGTGACTCTTGCTCCTTAGAACTCCTTAAGTTTGAAAAACTCCTCTCAAGAAGCAAGCTAGGCCGAAATCTCCTTCAATCTTCTCACCAAAACCGATCCATCAACCAAAGTGAGTTCATACCCCCCTTGTTTTCGATTTTTACTATGTTTTGGGGGAGAATACTAGTTTCTTGTGTTAGATCTATGTATTTATGCATGTATATGTGTGTTTTCATGTTATATGTAGTGATTATATTATGAAAATATACTAGATCTCTACTAAACTCAAAATATCTACCATACTTGGTGATGTTGGTAAACTAAACCATCTTATGTGACTCACTATGAAGTGGAAAGAACTAAACATGCTAAAAATGTATGAAAACTAAATAAAATCGCATAAAGGGGCCATATTTGACAAAATAAACAAAAGTGAGGTTCTTATGACTAACCCACGGTTTTGAGAGGACCAAAAGAGTCATTTTTGACTAAAAATGGATCTTTATGATTTCATGGTTTTAAAAGTGGCCAAAAGTGTAAATTTTCAGAAATGGGCTTCTAATTGGGCCTTCACGGTTTTATATGTGCTAAATATGTCCATTTTCACAAAAGTAGATTTTACTTACCTTATCACAATTTTCAAAGGCCTAAAAAGGTAGTTATTGACTTTTTATGGATTAAATTGTCATTTTAAAACAAACATCGGCCAAAAATGTAAATTTTCGGTTAAAGTGCTGAAAATGCCATTTCTATTAAATATGGGCCAGAAACGTTATTTCTATCAAAAGTGGATTGAAAATGTCCTTTTATACAAAATGAGCCTTAAAAAGAAGAATTTCTATGTTAATGGGCCTACAGTGTCATTTTTACCAAAAATGTGCCTTAATTGTAAAATTTTCAGCTCATGGGCCAAGAATGTCATTTGTTTCACCAAATGGGCCTTTTATGTCATTTTTGTAAATATTTGAGCTAAAAGCAAGCAATATAATAACAAACGGGCTAATTACATCATTCTCATTTTATTGGGCCTTGTCTACCCTTTTTCATGTTATTGGGCCATTGTAGTCCATTTACATGCTTAATGGGCCTTATACATTCGTTACATGTTTACTAGGCCTTAGCGACCCATTTACATGCTTATTGGGCCTGATACTTTCATTATATTCTATTGGTCCTTAGTGTCCCATTTACATGCTTGATAGGTCTTGTATACTCATTTCGTGTTCATTGGGCCTTATAACCTAAATACATACCTAGAAACATTATTTTGAAACCGTAAACAATATGATACACTATTTGCGTAAATTTAGTTAAGGTTCTTGTGAGACGTTCTTTCATTCGTACCTACCTAGTGTACAACCTTTAGTCCTGTAGTTATAACCAGACTCTCCTGGAGGGAGAGCGAGAGTTTGTGTATAGATCTATAAGGGGTTGACAGCCCAGCACCTGAGCTGTTCGCTACAACTAGACTAGGCCAGTCTACGGTGACAAATGTCTTACCTTAAACAGGTGACGCCTGAAAAATGTCATGACATGCAGATCAGTCATATCAAGTATGGTTATGACAACTCACATAAAAATTAACTTCATTGTAAAATGTACGGAATACATATACATTCGTACAGTTACAACTCTATACAAATACCACTTTACGGTCTTTGGGTTTAAGATCACAACACTTTTACAAGCAAAAGATATTGAATTTTATAGGAAAACTTTCATTATACATTACCTTCTACTTACAACAGAAAATATAGGATTTTCTGGAATACTCTCTTTATACATTTTCAAAACAGAAACACACATGCTTTAATACAAGATTTGATACAAAACGTTCAAACCATTTATTTCTTTTACAGAAAATGTATGATTTTCTGGTGTTTACAAAGTGATACAAACCTTTCATACAAATATTCTTATGAACTTACCAACATTATATATGTTGACCATTTTCAAAATAACTTGTATTCTCAGGAAATCGTTAAGCAGGTCGGCCTTCAAAAACTCATGGAGTTTGACGTATTTTTGCTATCATCGTACACTTATATTTTGGGAATGTAATTTTTAATCCAACACACTAATGTAAAAAATAACGGTTGAATTATTTTTTGTGTGATAATGATGTTGTCGTGATTCAATTATATACACTGTGATGGTATTACAACATGAAGTCACCCAAACCCCCAAATGTTTCCACCGTTCCGGTTCGGGGGTGTGACTGATTGGTATCAGAGTAATGTTTACAGTAAATTGGCAGATCTAATCATAGAAGATATGTAACTATAAATTAATTGGGACTAAACTACTATGAAAAAAAATAAAATGCATACTTATGTGTGCATCATTACAATAACAATAAAGTCTCTGGAAGAATTGAACATCGTGGTTAAACCCGAAAAGTTATGTAGTCGTATTGGGGATAAATATAGCCTGATGAACTATAGTTATTAAAAATATGACAAACATGTCTTTGGGAGTGAACATGGTAGGCAATGAATTTAGAAACTTACCAACCTTGTATCCAAAAAGTTTTAAGAAACTCAAACATAAACAATTAAAATACTATAACAGTATTTTAAAACGCTATCTAGATACACCCCCATTACACACCTCTCACACCTCCAATTCTCGCACAAAGATCATGGCTGAATACCAGCAAGGCGACCTTTATCATCAGGCCTTGGTAGCCCACGGGTGGATAGAGGAGGAACTTAAAATGGTTCAAGAGGCAAGTCCATGGATAGGACCTGAGGAGTATCTAGAGATAGATTACAAGGAAGAGGGATCCGATGAGGAGACTGAAGAGGTAGAGGGCGTTAGGGAAATCCTTAGTGAATCCCACCCTTTAGAGATGATACCAGATTCGCACATAGCACAGGAGGCCCCCACAGACCAGACGCTCTCCTTGGAAGAGGAAGTTGCCATTCTGAGGCAACAACTTTTTGCAGCAGAAGCAAGAGCATTTCAGGCGGAGGAAAAGAGAGATGAAATCACTCAGGAGATGAGTGAATTGGTTGACCTTTTGGTGCGTCATTTTGGCATCTGATCTTTAGCACTGCCACACCCTTCCCTCTGCGACTAGGATCCGCTCCACCCATAACCACTATTGTTATGGTTCTCTTTTATGTAGTATTGTATGTAGGACCGACTTTATGATTAAGTGACTACACTACTCATAAAGCCGTTATGCTGTCGGATCATATATGTCTCTATGTACCGTATGCCTTCCAAGGAGAATATTCATGCATTGTACTACAAATTTTATCTATAATGAAATAGCTCTATGTTTCACTTGTGACGTTGTTATTGATGGGTTTTATACAAACAATTCTATGTGTGCATGCAAGCCCAATTGGGTCTATGTTTTCACTATTGGACATACAACTTTATGAACACAAAAGGAAACCTAGCATGCATTGATTATTTTCGAAATTCACAAAGAAAAATAGAATACATACCTTTTGTTGTTATAAAGTAATAACAACTAGTTCCTTGTTTTCCTTAGATCTTGAAAGCAAGTACCACAAGTGTAGTACCTATAATGGATCACAAAAACATTTGAGTGAGAGGATGAATATGACAGAGAGGATGGAAGGTAACAAGATCCAAAAATCGGCACTGCTAGGGTTTCTCCAAGGGGTGTCGATTTCTAGTGCCTTAGGGTGCTATTTATACTTGAAGTCAACTAGGGTTTTAGGGTGGCAACCCTAATCCCTTAGCTTAGGGCCTAAGCATGTCTATAGACTCCTTACATTAAGCCCTTGGACGAAAACTCCTAGATCCTTCTAAGATTTTTGGCCAAGCCCAAATAAAGGTGATCCAACGGCCTAAAGCCTCAACTTTCAAATAATTACAAAACAAGCCCTACACTATTAATCAGTTCCTTTAATCTCAAAATTAATTGCTAATTAATTTCTGATTAATACTAATTAATAATATGATTCCAAATTAATATATTATTCATATAATATATTAACAAATCATATTTATACCCCAATTTATTATTCTTAACAATAAACCAGCATCTCTCCTCAACAGTCATCATGTCTAGTCACTAGTGTGAAGGCAAGCGAAAAGAACCATGCTACAATTGGGTCAAGTCCATACCAAATATAGTTATGGGCTTCGACACTAATCCAACAGTCTAGCACTTGGATAAGTCTAATAACTATAGATACAAGTACGAATTCAAAATCTGATCAACAATCGTAGCTCTCAAAAGCCGTTGTCGAACTCTAACTAGTCCTTTAGATAAGGGATTGTATAGTCCTCGGTTCTCACGATATCGTGCAGACAATTACATGGAACATAGTCATACTTATTGTCCAACAGTTTGTTTCTCAATCTATGATTTGTCTTATATAGAACTTAATTGAACACATAGACTTAGTCCTGACCAGGCCCGACACAAAAGTCAAACCAATCATCAAGGGGCCCAAATATCGCTTTTACCCTTTTAAGATAAAAGGAACAGATAAACTTTGACTTATATGCATTTACTATTCACTCATCAAATCATACACAAAAATGCAGCTTATAACATCAAGTTAGTGATGTGTTTACACATTATTGTTGGGTTATGAGCATTCTAACACTCCTAAGTGTACATGCAACCCTAAATACCTTGGATCTATGTTTTCTCTATTATACATGCAAATATGAACATCCAAGGTATTATCCTAATCTAGCATACAAAATAATGGATATAACAAGATAGAATACATATGTTTTTCATGTAGAAAGTCTTCATGAAGATTGAGTGCCTAGTGCCCCAAGAGTGACACCTCAAATGGTTCACACAACACCAAATACACTTGGAATAACTTGAGAGAATTTTACACTTCATAAAATCGGCTAGCCCTCTCTAGAATAATACTAGTAGCCGATTTTGGGAAGAATAATATCTTTATATAGTGTTACAATTAGGGTAAACCCTAATTGTCATGACTTTCCATTTCCTTGGATCCATGGGTTAAAATACACCATGGATCATCCATGGACCATCCTATGGGTTTTAACCCAACTTGATTATCCATGGAGCATTAGCTCACTATACAAGTATGGATGATTTACACAATTAACCCATATATTTAATTAGTCTTCTTTTAATCACTTAATTAATCCTAGATTAATTCTTGATCAATACTAATTAAATAATCTGATTATTCTTATTATTAATATACTAGAACTTATAATATATTAATAACCGTAAGTGTCTTATTTCTCTTATTATAGTCTATCCAAGTGCATGATGCCATGCAACCGAAATGGACCATGCCGGGTCGGGTCAAGTCTTACCAATTATAGTTATGGACTTAGACATTAATCCAACAGTCTCCCACTTGGATAAGTCTAAAACTATTATTGTGTATGACTTCAGGAACCAACTGGCAACCATAGCTCTCAAAAGCTTCTATCGAACTTTGACCTTGTCGATAAATGCTGATCTTTGTCAATGACTTGTCCATTAGATAAGGGATCATATATTCCTCCATTCTAGATATCATATGGACTGAGATATGGATTATAATCATTCTCTTTGTCCATTTGTTGTTTCCCTATTTCCGATTTATGACGACTGACTAATTGAACAAATCAAATCAGTCCTGGCCCGACCGAGCACTTCCATTTGTCATCATCAAATCATCGAGGGGCCCACAGATATCGATTTTATCCCGAAGGTAAAAGGAATGGATAAACTTCGACTCATATGGCTTGTTCTACTACTTGTTGAATCATACACAAAGACACGTTTTATAGCACCGAGTTACCAAATGCGGTTTCGTGCAATCAATGTACAACCAACTCATAGTAACAACTCATATCTCTAGGTTTGAAGAATATAAGATATTATCGTCTCATGATCACTCGTGATAAAATCCATGAAGTGATTCCAATGAGCGCGGGTTGAATCCAATACTCAGAACTTATGAGTACTCATGAGTGTTGTAGCTATTTGTCCAACACCTTAGACCTTTACAAGCCAACCCATGACAGTCTTAATTCATATCTACTTCCAACATATGACTGACTGTGGATGGTTTGAATAACTTAGTCATTCCGGAAGAATAACCTAGTTTATTCTGGAAGTCAAAACATGCAAAATGAAACACAAGAATAATTGAATCCAATATGGTATCAAAACCTATGAACATAAATAAAACACCTTTTATTTATCACCATATGATTACACATTATTCATTGTATACTGTTTCAGCTATCAACTTTATTCTTGAATTTAAAACAATAGTTGTCCCATGCTCCAAGCATGTACACTATGTTTTTCTAAACACTAGTCATGCCATACACCAAGTATGCACACTATGTTTGTCTATGATCTTTACATTGTGAACTAGATCCATTGAACATAACTTCACACTCCCAAATCCTTACTGTAAATACAAGAATTCCAAATTCATGTCATTTACTAAAATCTGTTAGACTCTAAAGTTATATGCATTGATCCTCTTGTAATGATTATGCACAAAGTCAGAAAGACTTGGCAATAATCATTACAGAGTATTCCAAAGGAGATCAATTCCTTGTAAACATCCTTCTTGCATTAAGTTTCCTTGATCTTACACAGATTGAAATTTCTGACTTTGAAACATTTCCAGATTCATTTTGACTATAACTTCTGAAGAAGAGTTGCCTCCTTACAGATTATGTCAATATGGTCCTTCCATAATTATCACTATACATCCAATTGTCCTTAAGAAACCAATCTTTGGTAAAGCTTAGATTGTCCTCGACAATTGTTTAATCCTTTTAGTCATATCCAGTTCTAAACCTTTTCCCTTCTTAATGCCCCAGGAATTTGGAAACTTTTAGAAAGGATGAATATAGCACATGTAATCGAACCTATATCCGAAGCATATGGGACACGATTAATGATGTCTCACATAAAGACTAAACTAGTATTTTGCTATAACATTTCCATTTCTATTTGCCAAGTTCTCATAATTCAGATTATGAAAAGGGATGCCGTAATCATAATCGAATTTTAGAACGCAAATAATGGACCCATATACAGAATTTCCTTATGTTGAGCCATTCCAACATGAAATTCATATATATCCTTGACTAAATGATTAAAACCTCACGATCTAAGCTTATAGATTTGAGATGAAGTATAATTTCCTCTCCCTTAATTATAGCAAAACAACTTTTTCCCAATTGAAACCTTTTGTTTTCTATAATTAACATTGCTAACTTGCAATCTATATCATAATTATCATGCTCCCACTAACACGATGATTATTAGCATAACACTTATGCTCCCACTAGCTTTGACATGTACTCAGAAATCAGCTGGACTTCTAGAAATCAATACTTTATTGACTTTCTTACCAAAGTTCAGATTTCTGACACTTGATTGTTTTCATAGAACTTTATCAAAATCATACACCTTCCCTTAGATAGCACACTCGTGTGTCTACACAATTATGAAGAGGGATGCCGTAATCATAATTGTTAGACCTTTTTGCCACTTCTCACAAGTCCAGGTTAGTGTGCCGGTAAACCACACACGCTCCACTAACGACTTTGAGAATGAAAATATCACAATTGCTATCTAACTAAAATCTACTTAGTGAAAGTGTTTCCTCACCATCATTTTCATGAATCGGAGAGAAACCTTATGACACTTAGATTTATTGGTGTATGTGTTCTTATCCATGTGAATAGTCAAAACCATAGTCACAAGACAAGGATAATGACAAATCCAAATTCATATGGACTGAACTCAATCTTAATTTCTTGCCACCTGGCAGCTCAAGGGTCTGCCATTGCTTGCAAGTTGTTGTGCAACCAATTGAGAACTCTAAGAACTCAACTTTAACTGGAATGGGCACAGACTATGTCAACACGATAGGTTATAAACCTCAAGTCGTGTGCTAGTGAAGAACTTTAGGTTTTATTCTTGATTAGTTCTTGATACTTTCAAGACCTTTAAGACTCCCACTGTCCTCTTGACCTATAAGACTCTCTTGTCAAATATTCAAGGGATAGTGCGGATTCTTTATCAAGACAAACGCTTCACACAATTGGCCTGAGTTGGTCTTTGTTTTATCCAAAACATCACAACTTACCAATTTCAAATGTACAAGAGTAGAAAACTTTTACTCTTACATTTGACAAGTGTTTTAAACCTTCTTTGAGACATGTCACTCAAGTCACAATCTTGGAGTATGACTCTAAGACTTGTATTGGAACGAAGTATGACTCATCTTCTTGATTTAACCATTTCAACAATTCAAGATCCCTTCTTCTTAGTCATAAGAATGCACTAAGACTTCCTTAGAGAACTAATTTTGATATGGTTTCTTAATCATTAAGATGATCACAAAACTGATACTAAAGTACTCTCCCATTTTTTCAGATTTGAGAAACTTTTATCTTTCTGCCTAAGTTGATTCTTCGTATTCGCTCTGCCTTACATTGGAACCTTTTCCAATGTCTCAGAGTTACACTTAAGCCTGTAAGTATAATCATATTTACTGAGCTTTAGTAAACTATGACGAATAGTCTTATTAATCTTTTGTGGTGGACTTAATCAGTGCACATGACTATGTACTCGATCCCTTAGTCCATTACTTGACTCACACATCCATGTGAATAAGTAATTAGTCTTAATTTTCCAATACTTGAAATTTCTCATTCATCATGCTATACACCTTGCATGATTCCAAGTTCCGGTCCAATTGAGACTTGGGTGATGAGAATCTTTCCTTTATTTGATAAATTTAGACATTACCACAAATGAAAGAATCAATTTCATACTTCCACTCTTGCTATTAATGGAATCATATAAGCAACAATTTTTCCTCAAATGCCATTGTAAGGATATTTTAAAATAACTAAAATAAAAAATTTTCTTTTATTTTAAAACTATGCGGAAAAACTTATCCTTACAATCCATATGAAAACCTGTTGTTATCTATTCCTTAGCAATATCTCATAACTCCTAAGAAGTAGCTCAAGAATCCGATTTTCAAACTACGCGATAGAAATCCATCTATGCGATCAGATTCAGCATATTCTTTCTTTAAGTTCCTTTACTTTTCTTTGATTCTTAAAACATTACCATGTGACCCACTCACATCATGTATCAGGAATCTCAGAATATAAACTTAACATAGTTAGATTAGTGGACTTTACCTGAAGTAGAGTCAAACTTATTGACTTTAACATCCTTAGGTAAACTTGGCAGCTTCGCAACCAATGCCCCTTCCTTTGGCAATATAAACATATGGACCCTTTGATAATGGTACACGAGACTATCACAGACTTAGACTTTTCTCTTTACCATTTGGTCAACCGAGTTGACTATGGCCGATCCCTTTCCATTGGGAAGAGAATGCTTTTCTGGATTTCCTGTGTCACTATTGTCAATGTCCATCAAGTTTTGAGGAAGTTGATCTTAACAAATAGATAAGATCATTAAGGGTCTTGTCATAGTCTGTTTCATAGGTGTTCCAAAAGAACTCACTATGTGACTTAGAAAGTAGTTGAACCACCAACTTTCTCAAGACTTTGACACCCTTCTCTCCCGGCTTGTCAATATGTGACTACATCTCCAGGATGTGATCACACCTAGACCTTGCCTTGCCAATGGGGCTTGAGTGATCTTAAACTTTTCAAGAACTTGTGGGTTAGGGAGAATAATTGGAGGAGGAGAAAGAAGTATGATATCCATGGGACATCATCTTCATTAGGAATGCTTGTTTCAAGAGATTTGGGAAGATCATAAATGTCTAAAACAGACATGTTTTGGGAGATATTCAAGATAGTTGATCTTAAAGTACTTAATATGACACCCAATATGAAATATTAAGGCTAGGACCCAACAAACTATTTTATAACTTAGAAGAGGTATGCCGTAATCCAAGCTATAAAACAATTTGAAGGTAGGTGAATGACGATTCACCAATTTCCACCAAGATAAACGAAATGTATTATTAGGTTTTAATTGGATTTGAAATTCCTAGATCTTTTGAGATTCATTGAACTGTTCAATGGCATGTTTCAATCTCGAGTGTGCCCTTCAGGTTTTGTGACTGGGATGCCGAGGATCACAAAACAAGGTGTGAAGTAACCATGCAAATTACTTGGTACCCTTAAGTGTTTATCCCTCAATCAATGTGCCGGTTAACCACACACGCTCCATCGATACTATGATAAACATTAAGTTACCCTTTGCCTACCTTGTTAAATACGATTTAGTGTGCCGGTTAACCACACACGCTCCACTAACCAACTTAAACAAAGTGCAAAGTGTAATTTCATGGATTAGCACCTTCTTCACATTTTCCTAAGTAACTAAGATTGGGTATTTATAAGAGTTTAGTTACTTAGTATTTATCATTAATACTTTTAATGAAGGGAGAATTATAGTCCTGTCAAACCCGTTCGGCTAACGACCCTCCACCAGTCAAGCAAGCGGTGGGTGAGAGTGGACACTCATTAAGTTGCCATTTTATAGGCAACAACCTTATACCCACCTTATAGACCGGCTTCGTGAATGAGGCGTACTAGCGGTAAGACCGACTTTACTCTTATACATGTATATATTATTAACTTATAATATTATAAAGTATAAGGGTTGAATTTTAACTTTTAAAATTCTAAGGGCTAACTTGGAATTAAAGTATTCATAAGAGAAAACTTTACAAATTCCAAAACTTGAGGGCAAGTTTTGAAACTATTCAAAACTAATTAATTCCATAACTTATGTATTTAAAGTAGTTTTAATCCAAAAACTCTTCAAGTTCCATAACTTGAGGACGAATTATGGAAGACTTTAAACTAATAAAGAATTAAATTTTTCTTTATTTTATAACTTATGGAATTAATTAAGGTTACATTATTTTTTTTATATTTATTTAATGAAGAGACTCTTGGTCCTCCATAACTTGAGGATAAATTAAGGAGTCATAACTCCAATTAATTAGAACTAGACTCTTCATTTTTTTGTAACCTTTGCCAATTTTATGAGTTTTATGAGTCTTTAATGTGACTCTTCATGTAACTTGAGGACAAGTTACACAAACACATTTTATACTCAACTCTTAGATTAAAATGGATTGAAAACAACTATTTCATTCAACTTTTCTATTAATCTAAGAAACTCATAAGAACAAGATAATTCAAATCAAACTTTTTCATGTAATTAGTCTAACCTTTAAACTAATACAAAACACGAATCTATTGACAAGTATCTTTGAAATTGGATTAACATGAACATTACCACAACAAAAACAAGTTAATAAGTTCAAAAACAACTTAGGGTAATGTTCCTAGTCCATTTCTAGCCAAAAAACTTGAAAATATGTTGTCTGGGGTCCAACTCGTCGACTGCATGAACACAACTCGGCGAGTTGGATGCATTTTGCCTTGGACTCGTCGAGTCCCTTCATGGACTCGGCGAGTCTGCTGGGCTGACAGCACCAATTTCGATTTTTCAGCTTCTATTGCAGGTATAACGAGAAAACAAGCCCAGGCTCTGATACCACTGTTGGGTTATGAGCATTCTAACACTCCTAAGTGTACATGCAACCCTAAATACCTTGGATCTATGTTTTCTCTATTATACATGCAAATATGAACATCCAAGGTATTATCCTAATCTAGCATACAAAATAATGGATATAACAAAATAGAATACATACCTTTTTCATGTAGAAAGTCTTCATGAAGCTTGAGTGCCTAGTGCCCCAAGTGTGACACCTCAAATGGTTCACACAACACCAAATACACTTGGAATAACTTGAGAGAATTCTACAATTCATAAAATCGGCTAGCCCTCTCTAGAATAATACTAGTAGCCGATTTTGGGAAGAATAATATCTTTATATAGTGTTACAATTAGGGTAAACCCTAATTGTCATGACTTTCCATTTCCTTGGATCCATGGGTTCAAATACACCATGGAGCATCCATGGACCATCCTATGGGTTTTAACCCAACTTGATTATCCATGGAGCATTAGCCCACTATACAAGTATGGATGATTTACACAATTAACCCATATATTTAATTAGTCTTCTTTTGATCACTTAATTAATCTTAGATTAATTCCTGATCAATACTAATTAAATAATTTTATTATTCTTATTATTAATATACTAGAACTTATAATATATTAATAACCGTAAGTGTCTTATTTCTCTTATTATAGTCTATCCAAGTGCATGATGCCATGTAACCCAAATGGACCATGCCGGGTCGGGTCAAGTCTTACCAATTATAGTTATGGACTTAGACATTAATCCAAAAATTATCAATGCACAACCAACTTGCAAACAATAAACCATATATCTAGGTTTAAAAACTATTGTCACACCCCCGAACCAGAGGGCGGAAACGTCCGGGGGCTTGGGTGACTTCATCTTGTAATACCATCACAGTGAATATAAATGAAACATGACAAACACCATCGTCAAACGT
Source organism: Lactuca saligna (assembly GCF_052625555.1). Classification (NCBI taxonomy): domain Eukaryota; kingdom Viridiplantae; phylum Streptophyta; class Magnoliopsida; order Asterales; family Asteraceae; genus Lactuca; species Lactuca saligna. The sequence continues at coordinate 46,189,283 of NC_136418.1, read as the reverse complement.
ACCAAATACAACCATCATTGTTTACATCTAGTATTGTATTAAATATTACATTCCCAAATAGTTAATGTATGATGATACAAAATATGACAATTTCCACATGTTCCTGTCGAATTTTCTCCCTAATGATTTCCAAAGAATACAAGTTAATTTGAAAACTTCAACACATATAATGTTAGTGAGTTCATAAGCATGGTTGAGTAAAATGTTTTGTATTACTTTGTAAACACTGGAAAATCCGATATTTTCTAAAAAAACGATTTGAAATGTTTGTGTCCAATCTTGTATTAATGCATGTGTGTTAATGTTTGAAAATGTATAAAGTGAATGGTCCCAGACAATTCGATATTGTCTGTCTATAAAACTTTGTGGTTTTATCAGTGTAAGTTTCCGTGTTACCAAACTGTAAAGGTATTCTGTAAATTTTTATAATGGTCTTAATTCCTTGAAGTGAGTCGTTATAACCATACTTGATAATGAATAATCTGCCTATCATGAATTTTTTCAGACGCCGACTTGTTTAAGGTAAGGTTTGTCACCCTAGACTGGCCTAGTCTAACTATAGTGAACTACTTAGGTGTAGGGTATCAACCCCATATAGATCTATACACAAACTCCCGCTCTCCATCCAGGAGACTCTGGTTATAACTACAAGCTACGGTTGTACACTCGATAGGTGTCAAACAAAGTGTCTCGCTCGATCCTTAACTGAATTTACGTGAATATGAAATTTGCACAGAATATATTTTTTCGTTGTGTATTTTAAGTTTATGATGTTGGACGACTATGTACGTAGATATTTCTGGCCCAACAAGCATGTAAATGGACTACTAATGCCCAATAAACATGTAAGGTATATTCCAGGCCCAATAAACATGTAAAAGGACAACTAAGTCCCACTAAACATATAGATTATATTCCAGGCCCAATAAACATGTAAATTATATTTCAGGCACAATAAACGTGTAAAAGGACAACTAAGGCCCACTAAACATGTAAATTATATTCCAGACCCAGTAAGCATGTAAATGACATAATTGATTTGTTTGTTATTACATTGGTTGTTTAAACTTAGTTGTTTACCAAAATGACATAAAACGCCCACGTTTTGTAAAAAGACATTTTTGGTCATTCAAACCGAAAATTTACAAATTAGCCACATTTTTGGTAAAAATGACACTTTAGGTCCATTAAAACCAAACGTTTATATTTAAGGGATTGATTTGAGTAAAGTAACATTTTTAACCCCACTTTTGTCAAAAAGATCATTTTCGGCCCAAAAGCATAGATATTATTCCTTTTTAGCCCAAGTTTGATAAAATTATCATTTTCAGCCCTTGTAAAATCCTAAATCATAAATACCCTAAAGATCATTTTCGGCCCAAAAGCATAGATATTATTCATTTTTAACCCCACTTTTGTCAAAAAGAGCATTTGTGAAAGTTTACACTTTTAGCCCTTCTAAAATCATAAATACCCTAAAGATCTATATTTATTCAAATAAACCTTTTTAGAACCGTGAGTTATGCATAATAACTTCACTTTTTGATTATTTTGTCATTTTTTGCCATCTTATGCAATTTTCTTAGTTTTAAAACAACCTTGTGATGTTTTAAATCTTTTCTTTGTATAATAAGTTGTATCAAGTGTTATGTTTCGGAAATATCATCATATTTTAGCCTATTTTCGAGTTCATGAAGTTTATAACACATAATCACACTTATATCATGAAAACACACAAAATCATGCATATACACATAGATCTACACAAAATAACTTGTATTCACCCCCAAAACATAGTAAAAACCGAAAATAGGGGATATGAACTCACATTAGTTTGATGATTTCAGTTTTGGAAGGAGATTTGGAAGAGTTTTCGGCCAAGCTTACTTCTTTGAGGAGATCTTTGAATTCTAGGAGATTTCGTGAACATGGATCATGAAATGAAGTGTTAAGAAGTGAAGGAATTATCATAAAATAAAGTTAAACATTTTCATGAGAAAGTATCTTACCAAGAATAGAAAGATTTTGATGAAGCGATCTAGTTGCACACTTACAATTCACGAAAATTTGGAAGAATGGAGATGAAATTTTCTTGAGAGCTCTAGAGAGGATTTTGAGTTTGAGAAATGAGTGAAGTGTGGACGGCTTTGGGATCCTTGAGCGAGAGATAAAAGAGAGAAAGAGAGAAGAGAGAGGTGAGAAGTGATGTGCATGGATGTATGAGATTAGTCGAAATAACTGTTGTGTAATTTCATAGATATCCATTAAACAATAAATAGTTGGCACACCCTAATTATCCTCTTATTTATCTTTTTTTTTTTACAAAACCGAGAAGGAGAGGGGAGGGAAAGAAATAAAAGTATGTTGGGCTAATGTTGTATATTCTCGAAATTACAAGGCCCAATGTAGAAGTTTTCAGCCCATTGGGACCTCCTATGGGTTTACGGCCCAAAAAGGGTTAACATAATGGGTTTTCAGCCCATTAGTTCCAGAAGGTTGTTCACGGCCCACTAAGGCCCATGAAAATGAAGTAAGACATTTTAGGCCCAACATGGCCCAAAAGGTTATAGTTTAATGAATGTGGGTCCAATTAGAGCCCAAATAGGGTTCCTTGGCCCAACATACCCATCTTGAATATTTATTGGCCCGATAGGCCCAATAAAATGATCCTGGCCCATTCTGAGTTAAAACCGGGATATTAGGGTTTCAAACCCACAGTTGAGTATATAAGATGTATTGAATGAGGTTTTACATTTCATGAGTGAGTTTTTGGTTCAAATAGTTGCTTTTGGAATGAGCATTAGTACATTAGATCAACTTAGATTACAAGTTGCACAAAAGTTGAATACATGAGGACAAAATTTCCTAGCCAAAAATGCTAGTTGTGACAACTATATGATATTATCGTCTTGCGATCACTTGTGATAAATTGCATGAAGTGATGCCAGCAAGCGTGGGTTTAATCCAATGCGCAAATCTTATTTTGTAAGCACTCATGAACATTGTAGCAAACTTTTGCTATGTCTAATACACTTTAGACAGTCTACAAACCAATTCAGGATAGTCTTGATTCATATCTACTTCCAACATATGAACGATTGTGGACTGTTCGAATAATCTTATTATTCAAGAAGTCAAAACAAGCAAAATGAAACAATAGGTAAATAATTAACACAAGACAGTATCTTTACTAATAAATAATACTTATTTATTTAATCATCAAATACTAATTACAATTTATCTATTACACGTTTTGAAACTATCTAATCTAAGTTAATATCATCCTTTAGCACAATGCTCCTAGCATGCTGCAAGTGCTTACCCCTACTCAGTCCCTTCGTAAGGGGATCTGCTGGGTTATCCTCTGACGATACCCTCTTCACTATGAGGAGTCTATCTTCTACCCGATGTCTGATGAAGTGATATTTCCTGTTGATATGCTTGGATCTGCCATGATCCCTTGGTTCCTTGGTTAAGGGAACCGCTCCTTCATTATCGCATAAAATCTCCATAGGTTCCTTTATGGCTGGCACAACTCCAAGGTCTCCGATCATGTTCTTCAACCATATTACCTCCTTCGACGCTTCGCTCGCTGCTATGTACTCTAATTCGCACGTTGAATCAACTATAGTCTCCTGCTTGGAATTTTTCCAAGTTACTACTCCTCCATTAAGGGTAAAGACCCAGCCTGAATGAGATTGATAATTACCTCGGTCTGTCTGAAAGCTGGTGTCACTATACCCTCGTACCCTTAAGTCATCACTCCCACCGAGGATAAGAAACCATTCCTTAGTCCTCCGAAGGTACTTAAGAATATTCTTAACTGCGGTCCAATGTGCTCTACCAGGATTCCCTTGATATCTGTTGACCATGCTCAAAGTGAAGGCCACACCACAGCGAGTACAAGTCATAACATACATGATTGAGCCTACTACGTAAGCATAAGGTACTCGACTCATCTCTGTTATCTCGACTTCAGTACTCGGACTTAAAGTATTACTCAATTTGGTATTGCTTTGGATTAGTAACTTCCCTTTTTTGGAATTCTCCATACTAAAACGTTTTAGTACCTTTTCCAAGTCAGTTAATTAGTAGTGATCTATAATTAATCTAGGATTAATTTACAGATCAAAGATATTATTAATTAAATATGGGCTTCTATATTTATATAGTGTGGGCTAAAACTTATTTGGAATGGGCTAGGCTTACATGGAAAAGTCCATGGATACTCCATGGAGCTTTAACCCATGGATCTCATGGAAATGAAGAGACATGGGTTTTAGGGATGTAACCCTAATCCTCCACACTATATAAAGGAGGCTTTGGTTCTTGAAATGCTACTAGTTGACACTTGTTGAGGTGAGGGCAAATTTCAAGATAGTAGTGACTATTCTCTTAAAGTTCCAAGTTTGTGGTGATTTGTGATTTCCACTTGAGGCATCCACACTATTGGTGCTAGGCTCAAAAACTCCAAGCAATCAACTACAACTTCATGGTAAGTATTTCTTCTTTGATTCATGTTCCCCATGCCATGCTTGCTAGGATATAAACCTTGGAAAATTAATTATTTGCATGTATGTTAGACAAACATAGATCCAAGGTTTATTAGGGTTGCATGTACACTTAGGAAGTGTTAGAATGCTCAAAACCCAACAGTGGTATCAGAGCTAGGCTTGTTTGTTTGATACATGTTGCAATATTTTGGAAAAAGTCGAAAAACTTGCTGTCTGACTACTGGACTCGGCAAGTCCATGGGGGGACTCTTCGAGTTCACTTGTATCTTCAACCTGCTCATCGAGTAGGTTCATGCACTCGGCGAGTAGGGTCGACAGAGTGCAGATTTTCGACTTTAGTTGCTAGAAATGGATTAGAAACATTACCCTAAACTGTTTTGGTACTTGAAAACTTGTTTTAGATGGTGTAATGTCATTGCTAATTCATTTACAACAACAAGTTATCAAAATTACAAAGTTTAAGTGTGATTTTGATTCATGAAAGTGTTCATATTCATGTTCTTGTTCTTATGATGTTTAGATGATCATAGGAATTATTTGTAACCTATGTGGTAGATTAATTTTGATCATAATGTGTTTTAATGGAGTCCATAACTTGTCCTCAAGTTATGGAAAACCAAAAGTCACTTGGATTAAAAACTATTAAAAGAACACAAGAGTTACAAAAATGAAGAGTCTTCATTTTATTACTCTATTAAACTCATAAGTTACAAGAAATGAAAAGTTTTGAAAGTTTACAAAACTTGCCCTCAAGTTTTGGAACAAGTAAAGTCAAGTTAATCTTTAGTTCCAACCCTTAGAATTTTAAAAGTTAAAATTCAACCCTTATACTTATATTATTATGATTTAATAATTATATATATATATATATATATATATATATATATATATATATATATATATATATGTATAAGAACAAAGTCGTCTTACCGCTAGTACGCCTCATTCACGAAGTCGGTCTATAAGGTGGGTATAAGGTTGTTGCCTATAAAATGGCAACTTAATGGGTGTCCACTCTCACCCACCGCTTTCTTGACTGGTGGAGGGTCGTTAGCCAAACGGGTAAGACAAGGACTTATTGATGGGTTTTGGTCATTAGACATCCTATGTGCTCATACAAACCCTAATGCTTGGATCTAGGTTTCTCTATTGTACATGCTTTGAATCCAAGACTACAAACCCTAATTCTAGCATATGGAAATCAATATTAACATATAATTAGGTTTAAGATATTACCTTGATTGTTATGTAGTAATAACAATCCCAATTCCTCCTTGAATTGACTTTGGAATGCTTAGAGTCGCAAGTGTCACTCCTCTAATGGCTTACAAACACCAAGAGCAAATAGAGAAGGTATAAAGAGAGAGAGAGGAGAGAGGTTAGAATTCGTCCTTAGGACTTCTTGGGAAGGGATACATGAATTCATGAGCCAATGGGTGTTTATATAGGTGTAGAGATAGGGTTTCAATCATTATCCTTATCTAGTTGCTTATCCACAAAGCAACCCATAACATAAGTCTTAGAAATCCCTTATCCTTTATCCTTTGGACGATTTCAAGGATCCTTATCTCCTTGAATTCGTTCAACCCATATTTAGGATAACCATTACCATATTTTGTAACTATCACATAATTACAATTCAGCCCCTCTAGTTTAATTAATTACACTTGATCACAAAATTAATTCCTAATTAATTATTGACCAATATTAATTAAAAAAATATGATTTCTCCTTTAATATATTATTCTTATAACATATTAATAAATCGTAGTAATCTCTCTCTCTCTATTTATTTCTCCAATCAAGTTGCTTTGGTGAAGGCAACCCAAAAGGACCATGCACCATCGGGTCAAGTACGTATCAAAATAGTTATGGACTTAGACACTAATCCAACAGTCTCCCACTTGGATAAGTCTAATAAGTGTTCTGCATATGACTTCAGATCCTGATCTACAATCGTTGCTTTCCAAAGCTGCTGTCAACTCTGATCCTATCAGATACGCGTGTCCTTAGATAAGGGATCATATATTCCTCCATTCTAGATATCGTATGAGATATGATTTCTAATCATTCTCTTTGTACTACTTCTCGATTTCTGATCTATGACGACTGAGTAATTGAACAAATCAAATTAGCCCTAGCCCGGCCGAGCATTTACGTTTGTCATCTCTAAACCATCGAGGGGCCCAAAGATATCGCTTTTATTCTTTGAATAAAAGAAACAGATAAAATTTGATACAATGCTCGCTTGCACTTACTCACCAAATTACACACAACAATATGTTTTATAACACCAAGTTACTAGTGCGTTTACATATTATCAATGTGCAACCAATTCGCAAGATACAACTCACACATCTCAGTTTCAAGAATATAAGATGTTACCGTCTCACTAATCACTCGTGATACAATTCATGGAATGATCCAAGTGAGCGTGGGTTTAATCCAATGCTCAAATCATATTCATAAGCACTCATGAACGTTGCAGCAAACATTTGCTTATGTCTAATACTCTTCTAGACAATCCACACACCAATTCACGACAGTCTTCATTTATATCTACTTCCAACATATGAATGTCTGTGGCTCGTTCGAATAATTCGATTATTCTTAATAAACTCAATTATTCTGGAAGTCAAAACATGCAAATGTGAAACACAAGAATAATACTAATCCCATATGGCCTCAAACCTTTGAGTATAAATAAAACGCCTTTTATTTATCACCATATTGATTACTCATTATTTGTCGTTTCTGGTAATCAACTTCTTACTTGAATTCCAACACTTGTCCCATGCTCCTAGCATGCACACAATGTTTACCTATGGTTCTTACTTTTGTGAAATAGACAAATTGAACACATTTCTAATCATTCTCATTTTACAACTCCAAATCCTTTTTCATAAGTCTAAGAATATCAAATTCTTGCTACTTATAGAATATGCTAGATTCTAACACTTTATGCAACGATCCTTTCGTAATGTCACTACACCAAAGTCACAAAGACTATTGCCAAAGATATTACAAAGTCCTCTATCGAAGATTGTTACAAGACAATTCCTTAGATATGATGTCTCTCTCTCAAAGTACATTTCGTTGAACATCCTTTTGCACAAAAGTTTCTAATCTAGACATAGATTTTCAATATTTACTTCCTAATATGAACACGCTTCCATATTTTCCTCATGACAACTCATTCTTAATAGAATCTTTTCTATTTGTAATGATGTCAATATGGTCCATCCAATATGGAAACATTTCCATATTTTCCAATACTATACTTCTAACTACTCACAAGCGACCAATCCTCGTCGAACTTTGGATTGTCCTTTGATAGTTGTTTAATTATTTTAGTCAAAACCAATTCTAGCCCCTTTTCCCTCTAAATGCGCTAGACATTTGGAAAATTTTAGAATGGTCAAACATTAAAGCATTTGCAATCGATCCTATACCCGAAGCGTATGGGACACGGTGCATAATGTTTTATTTGCTATGTTCTCAAAATTCGAATTGTGAAGAGGAATGCCGTAATCATAATCGAAATTTTAAGAACACACTATGTACCTTTGACTAAATTTATCAACATTTCTCAACCTAATCCTTTAGATTTGAAATGAAGCATAATATTCTCTCCCTTAATTTTAGCAAAACAACTTTACAACCCTTATGACTTTTCAAGGTATAACTCTTGTTTTTCTATAATTAATATTGCCAACTTGCAATACTTTCTATAATAATCATACAATCATAACTTTTATGCTCCCACTATCATGATGATTACTATAAAACATAACACTTATGCTCCCACTAGCTTCGACATGTATTCATAAACATCTTAACTTTCAGAGAGATAATACCTATTGAATTTCTTAAGTCCATGTTTCTAATACTTAGTGCTTTGATAATCTTTTATCAAGGCTTCTTGAACTTATACACCTTTGCCTTTAGATAGTTCATATGTGTGTCTCAACAATTAAGACTAATTGTCAAACCTCACAATTCAAATTATGGAAAGGGAAACCGTAACCATGATCGAATTCGAGAATGCAATTTTACAATCATTATCTTCTTAAAATCTTTCTTAGTGAAAGCATTTCCTCACAATCATTTTCATGAAGGAGGAAATCTTATGACACTTAGATTTAAATGGTGTATTTGTTCCTATCCATGTGAATTTGTTAAAACCAAAGTTTACGACAAATTCAAACTCATATGGATCGAGCCTTTTTTTAATCTTGATTTCTTGCCTTATGGTAGCATAGCTGCCCACCACGTCTTCCAAGTAGTTAAGCATTTCACCCTTTCCCTATCAATGTACCTTTCATTGATCAAGGTGCTTTGCCTTTTATGCATTCAAAATGAGTACTCATAGGACTCACATGCATAATTAACTCAATTAGAACATCACAGAATCAAAATATCGTCAACACGATAGGTTGTAAAACTCAAATCGTGTGCTAGTGATGATCGATAAGGTTTATTTGATTTGTTCTTGAAACTTTTCAAGACCATTAAGACTCCCACTGACTCCTTGACATATAAGATTCTCTTTTCAATAAACATTTGTTGACAACCAAATATTCTAGAGTTAGTGTACCTTTTATCAAAACACTTCATAAATTGGTCCAAGTTGGTCTTTATCTTATTCAAGACATCACAACTTTCCACATTTTATGAATGTTATAAACCTTTAATACTTTTCACTCATTGCCACAATCTTAACTTTAAGACTTGTTATTGGAACGATGTATGATAGACTTCTTGATTTAACCATTTCTTCAATCCTTGATTCCTCTTCTTAAACATACAATTGTACTAAGACTTACTTAAAGGATCAATTGAGACATGGTTCTTAATCATTAAGACCCATTATAAAGCATAAAAGCTACTCTCCCTTCTTCTTAGAATGGAGAAACTTGTATCTTTCTGCCTACTTGATTCTTCTTGTTCGTTCTACTATTGATCTAAACCCTTTAATCAATTCAGAATTACACTTAATCTTGAAAGTGTAATCATATTTACTAAGCCATTACTAATCATGACAAATATCTTTGTTACTCTTATGGTGAACTTGATCAACACACAACTTTGTGTACTCGATCTCCTAGTCCTTCACTTGACACTTTGTCAACGAATTTGTCTAATTTCCAAATATGAAATTTCTCATTCACCATGTAACCAAGTTGCGTGATTCCAAATTTCAGTCCAGTTGAAACTTTGGGCGATGAGAAACTCTCCCTATTTGGTAAATTCTTGACATTTCCATAAATAACATAACTAAGAATCATATCCATTCGTTGTAGAAATATGCAAACATCAATTTTCATAACGATTTCATTGCAAGGAAGTAAACAAATAAATAAATAAGTCAAACAAAATTTATCTTATTTATAAAAGCAGTGGAAAAACATTTGTCCTTACAATGCAAAATCTATTGAAAACTATGTAAAAGGAAAATTTCTAACAACTCTATCATAACTATCTAAGCTTAAAATCCAATCTTCAAGTCCATGCGATCGAGATCCATCTCTTGTGATTAGATTCATCTTGCTCTCTTATCAAGCTTCCTTTCTTTTCACAGATCCTGCAAAACATTCAAATGCAATCCTATCGCATCATGTATTAAGAATCAACGAATAGGAACTTAACAGAGTTAGATAGTGGATTTTACCTGAAGCGTAGTCATACTTTTGACTCTCCCACCTCTTAGATCTCTTAGGTAAATAGGGCAACTTCATCTCCAATGCCCCTTCTCTTGGCAATAAAAGCAAATTGACTCTTTTGGAGCAACACATGGAACTATTTCAGACATCGCCTTTCTCTTATGATCAAACTTTTCGATCATTGCATGTCTTTCATTGCCATTGTCTATATCCATAGAGGTCTTGAAGGCAGATTCACCAATCAAATTTGCTTTTCTATTGCGCCAAACCGTTGCTGATTCAGCAGCAATAAGCATATAGGTGAGATCAATAAGGGTCACGTCGTGGTTCATCATATAGTACTCTCTTACGAACTCACTATACGAGTTAGGAAGTGACTGAAGAACCGAATCAACAGCCATCTCTTCACCGACAACGGATCCCATCATTCATAACTTATCAATGTGTGACTTCATCCTTAAGACGTGTGCACACACCGACTTTCCTTCTTTATGTTTACTTGCCAAAAGGGCTTGAGTGATATTGCACCTTTCAATTTTACAATCTTGTGGGTTAGGGAGAATAATTGGAGGAGGAGGAGGAAGTGAAGCATGATTTCTTGTTCCTCGATCGAATTGTGGAATATCATCTTCATGTGGAATGCTTGTTGCACGGGATTTGGGAAGACCATGATTGTCAAACTTTGACATCTACAAAACGGGAGAAAAACGAATTCAAGTTAGTTGATCGATTGATTCCTTAGTAAATCACCCAAATGAGATACTAAGGCAAGGACCCAACACAATACGCTACAACATAGAAAAGGGATGCCGTAATCTAGTTGCAGAATATTTGAAGGTAAGTGAATGACGATTCACTAATTTCCACCATGAAAAACGAAAAAGAAATTTAATTTTTAAATCTATGAAAATTCCTAGATCCTTTGAGATTCATTGAACTTTCAATGGCATGTTTAAATCTCGATATGCCCCTCTTGTTTGTGACTGGGATGCCGAGGATCAGAAAGCGGGTGTGAATAACCATGCAAACTTACATGGTGCCCTCACATGTTACAATCACCCATTCGATGTGCCGGTAAACCACACACACTCCACCGAACTATGACAAACATTGAGTCACCCTTTGCAACCTTTGCTTAGAACCATTTAGTGTGCCGGTAAACCACACACGCTCCACTAACGTCTTCGCAAGGGCACAGAGTGTAATTTCATGGAATTGCATCAATTCACTTTTGCCTAAGTAACTAAGATTGGGAATTAGAAAAACATTTAGTTACTTTGTATTTCATTATACTTATAATGGAAGGTTTCGTCCTATCCTACCCGTTCGGCTAACGACCCTCCACCAGTCAAGAGTGCGGTGGGTAAGAGTGGATACCCATTCAATCACCATTTTATAGGCAATTTCCTTAAACACCCCTTATAGACCAGCTTCGTGAATGAGGCCTACTAATGGTAAGACTGACTTTTACTCATACATATATATAATGTTAGACTTTTAATGTTATATATATAGTATAGGGTGCATTTCATACTTTTAAAATACTATGTGGTTAACTTTAACAATTACACTTTTAATTCAATTAAATGGTTAACCTAAACTTTTATGGATTTATTAAATCTCTTTTAATTATACTCCTTAATTAATTAATAAAACCATAAGGGTGTATTTGAACTTTTCAAAACTAGGGTTTTAGAATTTAACATTCCTAATCAACTTTTAATCAACTTTTAAATTCCAAAACTTGAGGGCAAGTTTTGAAACATTTCAAAACAATTTAGTTTTAATCTATCTTAAAATTTCGAATTTATGACATTTAAATTTAAAATTTTAAATATTAAAACTCTTGATTTAATAATTATCTTGAATTAGACTATTAATTTAATTATTAAATCATAAGGGATTATCTAAATAATGAGGATAATTACCATTTATACATTTAAGTTATCCTAATCCCTTAAATATCTATATAGATTTCGAAAATATGGATGGATAATGCAAGATCTTGAATTACCATATATAACAATTAAAGGATAATTACAAGATATGGGATAATCCAAATCCCTAAAAATTAGGATCTTATCTTGGGGAGGAGACAAATTTCGAAAATCAAGGGATTATAACAAACCCTAGATTTCGAAATTTAAGGGTTTAAAGAAAGGATTTGAAGATCTTATTCAAACTCTTGCAAATTAGGGTTTGCAAACCCTAATCTCAAAAAAAACCCTAACCTCCTAGGGTTTATTGGCAAGAAACCCTAATATATCAAGTTCATACAATTGAAACCAAACCAATGGCTCTGATACCACTGATGGGTTTTGGTCATAAGACATCCTATGTGCTCATACAAACCCTAATGCTTGGATCTAGGTTTCTCTATTGTACATTCTTTGAATCTAAGACTATAAACCCTAATTCTAGCATATGGAAATCAATATTAACATATAATTAGGTTTAAGATATTACCTTGTTTGTTAGGTAGCAATAACAATCCGAAATCTCCTTGTATTGACTTTGGAATGCTTAGAGTCACAAGTGTCACTCCTCTAATGGCTTACAAACACCAAGAGCAAATAGAGAAGGTATAAAGAGAGAGGAGAGAGGTTAGAATTCATCCTTAGGACTTCTTGGGAAGGGATACACGAATTCATGAGCCAAGGGGTGTTTATATAGGTGTAGAGATAGGGTTTCAGTCATTATCCTTATCTAGTTGCTTATCCACAAAGCAACCCATAAGATAAGTCTTAGAAATCCCTTATCCTTTATCCTTTGGATGATTTCAAGGATCCTTATCTCCTTGAATTCGTTCAACCCATATTTAGGATAACCATTACCATATTTTGTAACTATCACATAATTACAATTCAGCCCCTCTAGTTTAATTAATTACACTTGATCACAAAATTAATTCCTAATTAATTATTGACCAATATTAATTAAACAAATATGATTTCTCCTTTAATATATTATTCTTATAACATATTAATAAATCATAATAATCTCTCTCTCTATTTATTTCTCCAATCAAGTTGCTTTGGTGAAGGCAACCCAAAAGGACCATGCACCATCGGGTCAAGTACATACCAAAATAGTTATGGACTTAGACACTAATCCAACACTTATAATATCTCATTTCAAGTATGATGAATATTATAAAGTAACTAAATGTTTTATTAAATTCCCAATCTTAGTTACTTTAGGAAAAATGTGAATAAGGTGCTAATCCATGAAATTACACTTTACACTTTGTTTAAGTCGTTGGTGGAGCGTGTGTGGTTAACCGATACACTAACTTGGACTTAACAAGGTAGGTAAAGGGTGACCTAAGGTTTGTTATAGTATCGATGGAGCGTGTGTGGTTTACCGGCACATCGATTGAGTGATGAACTTTAAGGGTACCAAGTGATTTGTATGGTTACTTCACACCTCGTTTTGTGATCCTCGGCATCCCAGTCACAAAACTTGGAGGGCACACTCGAGATTGAAACATGCCTTTGAAAAGTTCATTGAATCTCAAAAGAATCTAGGAATTTCTAAGCACCAAATCAAAAACTTAATATTTACTATTTTGTTTTTTGGTGGAAATTGGTGAATCGTCATTCACCTATCTTTCAAATATGTTATTACTTAGACTACGACATACCTCTTATAAGTTATAATATATTGTGATTGGATCCTAGCCTTAATACTACATTTGGGTGTTTTATTAAGGACTATCTCTATATCTAAACTAAAACCTTCTTTCTTCATTTTCAGATGTCTGCAAACACTACTGCTTCTGGCTCTAATCCCAATGGCTCCTTTACTCTTATGAACTTATGTGGGAAAGTCACTTTTGATGGATCCAAATTTAATGAATGGATCAGGAACATTAGAATGATTACTCGCTACGAGGACAAGGAATATGTCCTCGATAAGGAGCTTAAGGAGATTGATGAGACAGTTGCTACTCCTAAAGAGATCGCTGAGTTTAGGGCACATGAAAGGGATGCCACCAAAGTTGCATGCATCATGATGGCCACTATGACCGCGGATCTCCAAAAATCCTATGAAGATTTCTAACCCTATGAAATGCACCAAGACTTGATGGAAAGATACCATCAAAGTGCTCGTCAAGAGAGGTATGAAATCATCTCCTCCATGATAACAAGTCGCATGAAGGATGGTGAACCCATCACGGGCCACATGCAGAAAATGCAAAGATTTTTGGACCGTTTGCTGAAGCTAAATGTGAACTTCCCTGAGGAGCTTGTGATAGATATCATTTTGCACACCTTACCTTCATGTTATGATTAATTCCGCATGACATACCACATGAACAAGGAAGAGATCACACTCAGCAAACTTCAAGGACTCTTAAAGACCGCGAAAAATGGTCTTAAGGGTAAGGCGGTTGTTACTACTCCTACTTCTACAAACTCCGCCCCTATCTTGGCAATCGGGAAAGGACGAGGGAAGAAGAGACAGAGTTCTTCGAAGGGTACCAAGGTTAGGACCCTTGATGGATCTTCTTCAAGTGGAACCAAGAAAGGTTTCATCACTCCTTCTTCTGACCCAAAAGAGACTGAATGCTTCTATTGCCATGAAAAGGCACATTGGAAGCGAAACTGCCCAAAGTACGAGCAGGATGTGAAGGATGGGAAAGTTAAACCCAACCATGCAGGTAGTTACACTATCTTATCTAATAACTCACCACATTCTAAATCTTGGGTCCTTGATACCGGTTGTGTTATTCATATTTGTTGTGACTTGCGGGGACTAAGAAGAATTGAGAATGTGGAGCAAGGAAGAATAAACTTAATCATGGGGAATAGGAAAGTTACACCTGTCACCAAGATTGGAGTTTATACTTTGTCGCTAAGTAGTGGGTTTAGTTTAGATTTGAATAAATGTTGTTATTTGCCGAAAATGGCAAGAAATATTATTTCCTTTCATGCATTGTATAAACAAGGTTTTACCTTTTCATTTAATAATGAAGTTGGCTCTATTGATGCTTTCTTTAATAATGTTCTTTATTTTAAAGCATTACCTTCTGATGGCGTGTATGAAACAGTATCTGTAGTTGATAACTTAGGAAATAATGTGATGTGTATTGATTCTATTAATAATAATAACTTGGATAAAGCATCGTTATGGCATTGTCGACTTGGACATATAAGCAAGAAGCGCATAGGCCAACTCCAAAAGGATGGAGTCTTGGAGTCATTTGACCTAAAGTCAGATGATAGTTGCGAATCATGCTTACTTGGAAAAATGACAAAGTCACCCTTCACAGGCTCGTGTGAGAGGGGAGAAGGTTTGTTGGACCTTGTACACATGGATGTGTGTGGACCATTCAAACATGCCACAAGGGATGCTAATCGTTATTATTTGACTTTTACCGATGATTACAGTAGATATGGATATGTCTACTTAATCAAGCATAAGTCAGAGACTTTCGAAAGGTTTAAGGAATTTAAACAGGAAGTCGAGAATCAATTGGGCAGGAACATTAAGATGCTTCGATCCGATCGTGGTGGTGAGTATCTTAGTTTAGAGTTCCTTGACTATCTAAGGGAATGTGGGATAGTCTCACAATTGACACCACCCAGGACACCACAGTTGAATGGTGTAGCTGAGAGGCGTAATCGAACATTGTTGGATATGGTTCGTTCCATGATGAGTCGAGCTTTGCTACCAATCTCATTTTGGGGGTATGCCTTAGAGATTGCCGCCCATATCCTTAATCTAGTCCCTACAAAGAAAGTTGCCAAAACTCCTCACGAGATGTGGACTGGTAAATTACCCAAACTAGACCACATCAAGATTTGGGGTTGCGAAGCTTTTGTGAGGCACGAGTCTCATGATAAGCTAGAACCCCGAAGCGAGAGGTGTATTTTCATCGGCTACCCAAAAAGATCCTTTGGTTACCTCTTTTACAGACCTAGTGATAATGTGGTCTTTGTAGCAAGAAGACAGGTCTTTCGTGAGAGAGAATTTATAAGCCAAGGAGACAGTGGGAGGCAAATTGACCTTGAAGAACTTCAAGAGTCAAGTGGTGAAGGAACTTCAAACCCTAGCCCTCAACTTGAGGAGGAAACTCCTGTTGAGCCAATTGATGATTCTGTACCTCTAAGACGTTCCACGAGAGTTAGGAATGCACCTGAGCACTACTATGGTTTTCATATTACTACGGAAGTTGAGACACTTATTAGTGATGAGACACTAGTAGGTATGGATGAACCTAACAGTTACGTGGAAGCCATGGCTGGCCCCGAGTCTGCGAAATGGAAAGAGGCTATGGATAGCGAGATACAATCCATGTATGACAATCAAGTTTGGAACTTGGTTGAGAATGTACCAGGTCATAAGACTGTAGGGTGAAAATGGTTCTTCAAGAAGAAGACCGACATGGATGGTAAAGTACACACTTATAAGGCTAGACTGGTTGCAAAGGGCTTCTCTCAAATTCCTGGAGTGGACTATGATGAGACCTTTTCTCCAGTAGCCAAGATCAAGTCTATTCGGGTTCTGTTAGCCATAGCTGCATTTCATGACTATGAAATATGGCAAATGGGTGTCAAAACCGCTTTCCTTAATGGAAAGTTGGCTGAAGATGTTTACATGAGTCAGCCAGAGGGTTTTGTCAGCAATGAGTCAGCCAGAGGCTGAATGCTTCTATTGCCATGAAAAATCACATTGGAAGCGGAACTGCCCAAAATACCAGCAAGATGTGAAGGATGGGAAAGTTACACCCAACCATGCAGGTATTTACACTATCATTCCTAATAACCAACCCCATTCGAAATCTTGGGTCCTTGATACCGGTTGTGGTATTCACATTTGTTGTGACTTGCAGGGACTAGGAAGAATTGAGAATGTGGAGCAAGAAAGAATAAACTTAATCATGGGGAATAGGAAAGTTACACCTGTCACCAAGATTGGAGTTTATACTTTATCGCTAAGTAGTGGGTTAAAATTAGATTTGAATAAGTGTTGTTATTCGCCAGAAATGGCAAGAAATATTATTTCCTTTCATGCATTGTACAAACAAGGTTTCACCTTTTCATTTGATAATGAAGTTGGTTCGATTAATGCTTTCTTTAATAATGTTCTTTATTTTAAAGCATTACCTTGTGATGGTGTGTATGAAGCTGTATCTATTGTAGATAACTCAGGAAATAATGTTTTGTGTATTGATTCTCCTAATAATAATAACTTGGATAAAGCATCATTATGGCATTTGTTGTCTTGGACATATAAGCAAGAAACGCATAGGCCAACTCCAAAAGGATGGAGTCTTGGAGTCGTTTGACCTAAAGTCAGATGATAGTTGCGAATCATGCTTACTTGGAAAAATGACAAAGTCACCCTTCACAGGCTCATGTGAAAGGGGTGAAGGTTTGTTTGACCTTATACACACGGATGTGTGTGGACCATTCAAACATGCCACAAGGGATGCTAATCGTTATTATTTGACTTTTACTAATGATTACAGTAGATATGGATATGTCTACTTAATCAAGCACAAGTCAGACACTTTCGAGAAGTTTAAGAAATTTAAACAGGAAGTCGAGAATCAATTGGGTAGGAACATTAAGAAGCTTCGATCCGATCGAGGTGGTGAGTATCTTAGTTTAGAGTTCCTCGACTATCTAAGGGAATGTGGGATTGTCTCACAATTGACACCTCCCAGGACACCGCAGTTGAATGGTGTAGCTGAGAGGCGTAATCGAACCTTGTTGGACATGGTTCGTTCCAAGATGAGTCGAGCTTCGCTACCAATCTCATTCTGGGGGTATGCCTTAGAGACTGCCGCCCATATCCTTAATCTAGTCCCTACAAAAGAAAGTTGCCAAAACTCCTCACGAGATGTGGACTGGTAAAGTACCTAAACTAGACCACATCAAGATTTGGGGTTGCGAGGCTTTTGTGAGATGCGAGACTCATGATAAGCTCAAACCTCGAAGCGAGAGGTGTATTTTCATCGGCTACCCACAACAATCCTTTCGTTACCTCTTCTACAGACCTAATGACAATGTGGTCTTTGTAGCAAGAAGAGGAGTCTTTCGAGAAAGAGAGCTTATAAGCCAAGGAGACAGTGGGAGGCAAATTGATCTTGAAGAAATTCAAGAGTCAAGTGGTGAAGGAACTTCAAACTCTAGCCCTCAACTTGAGGAGGAAACTCCTGTTGAGCCAATTGACGGATCTATACCTCTGAGGCATTCCACGAGAGTTAGGAGTGCACCTGAGCATTACTATGGATTCCATATTACTGCAGAAGGTGAGACACTTATTAGTGATGGGACACTAGTAAGTCAAGATGACCCTAACAGCTACGAGGAAGCCATGGCAGGCCCCGGGTCTACTAAATGGAAAGAGGCTATGGATAGCGAGATACAATCCATGTATGATAATCAAGTTTGGAACTTGGTTGAGAATGTACCAGGTCGTAAGACTGTAGGGTGCAAATGGGTCTTCAAGAAGAAGACCGACATGGATGGTAAAGTACACACTTATAAGGCTAGACTAGTTGCAAAGGGCTTCTCTCAAATTCCTGGAGTGGATTATGATGAGACCTTTTCTCCAGTAGCCAAGATTAAGTCTATTCGGATTCTGTTAGCCATAGCTGCATTTCATGACTATGAAATATGGCAGATGGATGCCAAAACCGCTTTCCTTAATGGAAAGTTGGCTGCAGATGTTTACATGAGTTAGCTAGAGGGTTTTGTCAGCAACGAGTACCCTAATAGAGTGTGTAAGCTTGAGAAATCCATCTATGGATTAAAGCAAGCACCTCGCAGATGGAATCTTCGCTTTGATGAAAAGATCAAGGAATTTGGCTTTTCTAGGAGTGAAGATGAATCTTGTGTGTATGTCAAGGCTAGTGGGAGTATAGTTAGCTTTTTGGTATTGTATGTGGATGACATACTACTCATAGGAAACGACATTCCAACCCTGCAGGAAGTAAAGTCCTGGCTTGGAAAGTGTTTCGCTATGAAGGACCTTGGTGAAGCTGCCTATATTTTAGGGATAAGGATCTTGAGAGATCGGAGTAAAAGACTAATTGGACTTAGTCAGAGTACCTAATTGGATAAGGTGCTGAAAAGACTCAGCATGCAGGACTCCAAGAAAGGAGAGTTACCCATCCAGAGTAACGCCAAGTTGAGTAAGACACAAAGCCCTAGCACTGAGGCTGAGATAGCAGAAATGAGTCGAGGCACACTGGACTGCGGTAAAGACATGTAGCCTTTGCCTTGAGCATGGTTAGCAGGTTTCAGGGGAACCCTGGCGAGGCACACTGGACTGCGGTAAAGAATATTGTCAAGTACCTACGAAGGACTAAGGACTGGGTCCTTACCCTCGGTGGGAGTGATGAATTGAGAGTTGTAGGGTATAGTGATGCTAGCTTCCAGACTGATAGGGATAATTTCCGCTCTCAGTCAGGCTGGGTCTTTACCCTAAATGGAGGAGCAATTTCTTGGAAGAGTTCCAAGCAAGAGACAGTGGAAGATTCCACTTGTGAATCAGAGTATATTGCAGCTACCGAGGCGGGATAGGAGGCTATATGGCTAAAGAACTACATTGGAGACCTTGGAGTTGTACCAGTTATTAAAGAGCCAATGGAAATTTTCTGTGATAGTGCAAGCGCTGTTGCCTTAGCCAAGGAACCAAGGGATCACGGGAGATCCAAACACATCGACAGAAAATACCATTTCATTAGACATCGAATAGAAGAAGGACTCCTCGTGGCAAAGAGGGTATCATCGGATGAGAACCCAGCAGATCCCCTCACGAAGGGACTGATTCGGGTTAAGCATCTCCAGCATGCTCGGAGCATAGGGCTGAAGGATGATATTAGATTTAGTAGTTAGATGACCTAGAAATTTGTAAAGTGTAATTGACATTAGATGATGAATAAAAGGTGTTTTATTTATGAGTAAAGTGTTGCTATCTCTTGTCAATCGTTTACTATATTTCTTTTGCATGTTTTGACTTCCAGAATAATTTTGTTTGGTATAACATATTATTCAAACCTCCACAGTCGGTCATATGTTGGAAGTAGGTATGAATAAAGACTGTCATGATTGGTTGCAGAGGTCTAAGGTGTTAGACAAGGCTACAAAAATCATGAGTGCTCATAAGTTCTGAGCATTGGACTCAACCCACGCTCACTGGAATCACTTCATGGAATTCTATCTCGAGTGATCGTGAGACGGTAATATCATATAAGTCTTCAAACCTAGAGATATGATTTGTTACTTACAAGTTGGTTATGCATTGATTGTACGAAAACGCATTGGTAACTCGATGTTATAAATTGTGCTCTTGTGTGTAATTCAATGAGTGGTAGAACAAACATATGAGTCGAAGTTTATCTGTTCCTTCTTGGATTAGAAGCTGATATCTGGGCCCCTCAATGATTTTGTTTTGACCTATGTACCGGGCCCGGTCAGAACTAAGTTGATGTGTTCAATTAAGTTCTTTGTCAAACAAATCGGAAATCGGGAAACAAACTGTTGGACAATAAGTATGACATTGTTCCATGTATTTGTCCAACTGATATCTAGAACAGAGGATTATATGATCACTTATCTTAAATGGCGTACCATCATCCTCTCAGTTCTGAGAAACCATGAAAAGAGCTACGATTATCGATCGGTTCCTGAAGTCATACTTGCAGTAATAGTTATTAAACTTATCCATGTGCGAGACTATTGGATAAGGTGTCTAAGTCCATAACTATTTCTGGTATGTACTTGACCCGACCCGGCATGGTCCATTTGGGTTGCATGGCACCATGCAATTGGATAGACTAAATGAGAGAAATAACACCTGGAGATTATTAATATATTATAAGTTCTAATATATTAATAATATTATTTGATTAGTTTGATCAAGAATTAATTAAGTGATCAAAAGATAACTAATTAAATATATGGGTTGATTATGTAGATCATCCATATCTTGTATAGTGGGCTAAGAGGCTCCATGGACTATCAAGTTGGGTTCCACCCATAGGATGCTCCATGGATGCTCCATGGGAGTTACAAACCCATGGGTCATGGAAATGAAGAGTCATGACACATTAGGGTTTACATGGTGTAATCCTAGATGTGTCAACACTATATAAGAATCATATTCTCCACCAAAATCGGCTACACTAAGGAAACAAGAGGGCTTGGCCGATTTCAAGAAGTGTGTGTTCTCTCATAAGTTTTTCCAAGAGTATTTGGTGTTGTGTGAAGCATTTGAGGCATCACACTTGGGGTGCTTGGCTCATAAGGTTTCAAGGAACACAAGCAACAACAAGGTAAGTTATTCTATCTATCATTCAAGTTAAAATTGTTCCCCATGTATGCTAGATAGGAATATAGCCTTGGAATTCAACTTTGCATGATAATTAGACAAACATAGATCCAAGGTTATTAGGGTTGCATGTACACTTAGGAAGTGTTAGAATGCTCAAAACCCATCAATGATATCCCAACTTTGCAGGAAGTTAAGTCCTGGCTTGGGAAGTGTTTCTTTATGAAGGATCTAGGAGAAGCTGCCTATATTCTAGGGATAAGGATCTTGAGAGACCGGAGTAAAAGACTAATTTGACTTAGTCAAAGCACCTATGTGGACAAAGTGTTGAAAAGATTCAACATGCATAACTCCAAGAAAGGTGAGTTACCCATTCAGAGTAATGCCAGATTGAGTAAGACACAAAGCCCTAGTACTGGGGTTGAGATAGCAGAAATAAGTCGACTACCTTATGCTTCAGCTGTAGGATCGATCATGTATGCTATGACGTGTACTCGACCTAATGTAGCCTTTGCGTTGAGCATGGTTAGCAGGTATCAGGGGAACCCTAGCAAGGAACACTGGATTGCGGTAAAGAATATCCTCAAGTACCTGCGTAGGACTAAGGACTGGGTCCTTACCTTCGGTGGGAGTGATGACTTGAGAGTTGTAGGGTATAGTGATGCTAGCTTCCAGACTGATAGGGATAATTTCCGCTCTCAGTCGGACTGGGTCTTTACCTTAAATGGAGGAGCAATCACTTGGAAGAGTTCCA
Organism: Lactuca saligna; assembly: GCF_052625555.1. Classification (NCBI taxonomy): domain Eukaryota; kingdom Viridiplantae; phylum Streptophyta; class Magnoliopsida; order Asterales; family Asteraceae; genus Lactuca; species Lactuca saligna. The sequence continues at coordinate 46,167,063 of NC_136418.1, read as the reverse complement.
AGAAGGAGACAGTGGCTAATTCCACTTGTGAATCAGAGTATATAGCAGCAAGCGAGGCAGCAATGGAGGCTATATGGCTAAAGAACTTCATCGAAGACCTTGGAGTTGTACCAGCTATAAAAGAGCCGATGTAGATTTTCTGTGACAACAATAGTGCGGTTGCCTTAGCCAAGGAACCAAGAGATCATGGAAGATCCAGACACATTGATAGAAAATATCACTTCATCAGACATCGAATAGAAGAAGGAATCCTCGTGGCGAAGAGGGTATCATCGGATGAGAACCCAGCAGATCCCCTTACGAAGGGACTGAGTAGGGTTAAGCATCTCCAGCTTGCTCGGAGCATAGGGCTGAAGGATGATATAAGTTTTAGTAGTTAGATAAATTATGAAATTTGTAAAGTGTAATTGACATTTGATGATGAATAAAAGGTGTTTTGTTTATGATTAAAGTGTTGCTATCTCTTGTCGATCGTTTACTTTATTTCTTTTTGCATGTTTTGACTTCCAAAATAATTATGTTTGGTATATCGTATTATTCAAACCTCCACAGTCAGTCATATGTCGGAAGTAGGTATGAATCAAGACTATCATGATTGGTTGTAGAGGTCTAAGGTGTTGGACATGGCTACAACAATCATGAGTGCTCATAAGTTCTGAGCATTGGACTCAACCCACGCTCACTGGAATCACTTCATGGAATTCTATCTCGAGTGATTGTGAAACGGTAATATCATATAAGTCTTTAAACCTAGAGATATGATTTGTTACTTACAAGTTGGTTATGCCTTGATTGTACGAAAACGCATTGGTAACTCGATGTTATAAAACATGATTTTGTGTGTAATTCAGTGAGTGGTAGAACAAACATATGAGTCGAAGTTTATCTGTTCCTTCTTGGATTAAAAGTTGATATCTAGGCCCCTCGATGATTTTGTTTTGATCTATGTACCAAGCCCGGTCAGAACTAAATTGATGTGTTCAGTTATGTTCTATGTCAAACAAATCGGAAATCAGGAAACAAATGCTGGACACTAAGCAAGACAATGTTCCATGTATTTGTTCGGCTGATATCTAGAACAGAGGATTATATGATCACTTATCTTAAATGGCGCGTTCTAGTTCAACAGAGTTTAAAGAGCTACGATTGCTGATCGGTTCCTAAAGTCATACTTGCTACTATAGTTATTAGACTTATCCAAGTGGGAGATTGTTGGATATAGTGTCTAAGTTCATAACTATATTTGGTATGTACTTGACCTGACCCGGCATCGTCCATTTGATAATATTTGAGAATAGTACAAGTTATGATTTATTAATATATTATAAGTTCTAATATATTAATATAAGATCATATTAGTTAATTAGTAGTGATCTATAATTAATCTAGGGTTAATTTAGAGATCAAAGATATTACTAATTAAACATGGGCTTCTATATTTATATAGTGTGGGCTAAAGCTTATTTGGAATGGGCTAGGCTTGCATGGAAAAGTCCATGGATACTCCATGGAGCTTTAACCCATGAATCTCATGGAAATGAATAGACATGGGTTTTAGGGATGTAACCCTAATCATCCACACTATATAAAAGAGGCTTTGGTTCTTGAAATGCTACTAGTTGACACTTGTTGAGGTGAGGGGAAATTTCAAGATAGTAGTGACTATTCTCTCAAAGTTCCAAGTTTGTGGTGATTTGTGATTTCCACTTGAGGCATCCATACTATTGGTGCTAGGCTCAAAAACTCCAAGCAATCAACTACAACTTAAAGGTAAGTATTTCTTCTAGCTTTATTTGATTCATGTTCCCCATGCCATGCTAGCTAGGATATAAACCTTGGAAAATTAATTATTTGCATGTATCTTAGAAAAACATTGATCCAAGGTTTATTAGGGTTGCATGTACACTTAGGAAGTGTTAGAATGCTCAAAACCCAACAGCGTAACCGAAGTACGCCCAGCTTACTCTGGTGGTACGCCCAACGTACGCTCATTTCCAGCGCTATAAATAGATGGCATAAGCTACGGATTTTGGCACACATTCTCAAACTTCCACTCACTCTCACATACTTTCAAGCACCAGAAGTTGTCCGGACGCACTCGGTTTCAGTACCCGAACCCATGACGAGGGTTCTACGCTACCGAGATCCCCGAAGAGCTCGAAGGTGCAGCTTTCCGCAGTTGAAGTTCTGCTCGACTCTAGCCCCACTCGCTTCAAACCAAACAAGTGAGTTCATACCCCTACCTTTCAAGTCTTTTCATGTTTTAGGGGGGGAAATAAAAGTACAATACAAGTAAAATTATCATTTTATAAACATAAACGTAACATCTATCTTATTGATTATCGATACTAACATAATACTTTACGTATAAAGGACTAATATATCATCAAGTTATTTTCATCAACTGGAACATACTTACTGAAAAACTATAATGGGTATAGTTATCAAGTTATTCATACATTCTTACGTATACATCTTGAAAAACGAAATACTTTCAAACAAAATGAAGTAAAGTCTTTCTTATTGTAAATCTATTTGATAAGTTTAAAATAAACTTGAAGATCGATTAGATCTATGAAACAAGTAGAGAAATAACCAGATAAACAATAAGAACAAGCAAATGGATCAAAAGGTGTCGAATGATTAATAAACAATCCTCAGAAGAGCTTGATAAAGAAAATCAACTGTAGAGGATTTAGGGTTTACAGTAATCAACGAGAATGACAAAAACTCTCCTCTATACGCATACATGCATGCGTATATTTATATTAAAACCCTAACAGTTTATCTAAGAAAAAGGAAGCTAATCTAGATAAACATGGATTGACAAGTCCAATCCGGTTGTAAAACAAAAGGGCCCAAGACGCAACACATTAATCTTCAACAATCTCCCCCTTTGCGTCTTTGGCATAGAGGCTTCATTCCCTTTTAACAGTAGATGGTTTCTTCACTGTTTCAAATATCCTCGGTATAATGGCTAGAATGTGATGCCTGAAAGTGATATACCACCGAAGCATATCTGTAAAATTCTTCTTGTCTGCTGTAGAGTTCTGCTTGCATCGGTGAACGATGTTTATGATATGCTCCAGGCAATCTGTTGAAAACAGATGCTTGTCTACCAAAGCAAATAGAAACTTGTGCTTATCGCCCTTTGTGAACATGACTGTCAGATTTGTAGAGTCAATTTGCCCTAACTTCATTTTGTGCACATCTCCTGTCTTGGAAGTAGGCTTGACGGTCGGTTTCTTGTTCATTATCTTTGCTATTTCCTGATCCATAGTGGTAAGCTCATGGATATAGGAAGCCAACATTCTTTTGAGATGTTTCAGAATCGATTCATACTCCCTTTGATTTGAGAGAAGAATGTTGTATAGCAGAATCCAATCATGAGGATTCAGACTGGGAAGATCTGCCAGAGAAATAAAATGTTCTGTGTTGGCTGTTCCTCTGTTGACTTTGAAATTAACGTTCACAAATTTCCCAACCGGTGTTAGTTTCAGTACCTTGACCTTTACAATCTTCTGTGCACTCCATGTCAAGTACTGTGGTTGACCATACTTCAAATAAAAATCTATCAATTCTTTGTCAACCTTTAAGTTTGGATGAGGGACATCAGTAGTAACATCGAAGCAATGAAACGTAAAAGCCTTTCGTGTGATCGGCATGTCAAACTGCGAGTCTTTGGTATTCTCACACTCAAAAGATGCAATCATTTCCAACCAATACATGGAGGGAAATCTCAATCACTTGATTAATGAGTGTGTCTCTGTCCCATTCTGGAAACAGAGTCTTTTTAGTCTTTAAGGCATCCTCATCTTCCTTAATTCTTCTTTCTTTGGCCTCTGCCTCTTGAGCGATTTTCAGAATTTCATCCAGCTCTTTATCTCTTTTCTTTCGTTGAAGAGCTTTAGCAATAGTTTCATCGGTGTCTGACTCGCTCTCAACAAGTATTTGCTTTCTAGAACCCGAAGCTAAATTATCCTTCGGGTCTGTCTTTGTTACACTCTCTTCTCCCCCTTGTCTTGGAAGAACAGGCTTCTCCGAGACACCCTTCATCTCGCTCATAATAGTTATTGCAGGAAGGAGTTTGGCCTGGATATGCTGTCGGATGGTAAGGGTAAGAAAGGGATCATGAGTTTCAAGGACATTAGTCAACATGTTCTTGACATCACCAGCACAACCTTGAAGAGCAGCCCGCTGAGTTTTCAATAAAGAGATTTCTTGTTGTGCCTGGGCTAGTTGTATCTTCTGAAGTTCAATAGTTGCGTGATGCTTTACGAGATCCTCTTTTAAGGTACTCTCTGCTGCTAGAGAAGCAAAACGTGAATCCAAAGATTGAAGAAAAGAGGTGGACTCAGTTTTGAGGTCAGCGCGCAGAGCCTCGAACTTGGAAGTTTCACCCTGAAGGGTAGCCGAAAATGAGTCCACATACGTTTGATACTTGGCCGCATTAGCATCAGCATGTGCATTGAGAGAATCGAGAAAAATCTGAGTTGTGTGTACAACCTCAGAGACTTCCTTTGTGGCTTTGGAGCACGAAGCGGCTGACTTGTCAATAACATCAGTGGAGCGATCACCACACCCCCATAGGCTTTATTATCAGCCAACAGACTATCAAGTTTATTATGAATGTCTTGAAGCTGCTGACTGGTAATGGGGGTATCTGCATCAGTATCAGTGGGAATTCGGTATGGGCTATAATAAAGAGAATCATACTCTTCATCGTCACCACCCAAAGTAGCACCAGAGGTTGAGGATGGAGAAGGTGATGGTGGTATGTGAATTACAGGTGTTTCAACCACAGTAGTAGCCCCTGTATCAGATACATTGACTGTTACTGGTGGTTGGGAAGGGGCGGTAGTAACGGATTCGGTGATGATTGGAGTGGGGATCAAAGATGTAGGGATAGGGACAGAGGAAGTAATGGTTGAGGTGGGTAAAGAGGTTGGTTCTGTTGTAGTGGGAGTGATGATGATAGGAACATAAAGTAAAACCTTCTGTTTCGGTGATGGGGGTGGGGTAGGAATTTTAGGAGAAGGTGGAGGAGTGGGTAGTTTTGTGACTTTGGGAGATACTGGTGGAGAGGGAATATTAGTATCTGTAAGAGAGGATGGTTTTTGAGGACACTGAGCAGGAGTTTGCTCTTTTGGTGAAGCATGAGGAGCGGCAGCCTCTGCTTCTGGTGTTTCATTTTGAGCAGATCCAGGAGAAGAGGATCCTTTGGCCCTTTTAGCCATCTTCTTAATCTTCTTAGATTTTGATTGAGAGGGTTCTTCTGCACCATGTTTTCTCTTAGAGGATCTTGGATTTCTCTCCTTTTTCATTTCTGTTTCCCTCTTCTCTTCTTTTTCCTTTTTACCAGCCCGCTTGCCACAGTTTGCAGGTTGATCTAGGGCTTCCAAGGCAGCCTTCTGTTCATCAGTCAGAACCCTTGGAGGCAGAGGAGTTCTGGTGCTATAATCGGCCATGACCCGGCTATGAGGTGTGACACACCTGTACATGGATTCAGGAATTAATCCATAATGTCGAAACTTACTCAGGTCGGAGACAATAATCTTCTTAGTATGGAAAGAAGCTATTGAAGCCAGAAGAGCATCCTTCATCACGGGGATTTCCAGAGAATCCATGGCTTTCTTCGTGATGAGCGTCCAGAAACGTCCGCAGGAGATCTCAGAATACCGGGTTGTGGTGTTAAGACTCTGAACGATTTGAGACCAGATTATGGAGCCATAATCTAAGTTGATGCCATTGTAAAGACCATAGATAATGGTGAGAAATCCTTTGCTCGTGGTATCAGAACCGCCACAGCGTTCCACTAAACCCTTGATTAACAGGGTAAGCAAGCCATTCCACTGCGAAGGGAGACAAGACTTCTTGACCTTTGCGATCTTCGTAAGTACATCGGTATAACCCATCTCATACATCATCGAGAAAAGCTGTGCAGTCGAGACAAAATCAGGTGAGATGACGGATGAATCGACAGCAAGCCCTAAAAGAGAACAAAACTTGGTTTTGGAGATGGAGGTTTTCTTGTCATGGATGGTGAAGTAGATACGATCTTTGTGTTTATCATAACTCGCTGATGTATAAACTTGAGAAAGCAGGGACATCGGAACCGCTTCCACCCGCATGAGAGCCAACAACAATGGAGAATATTTCAGACATTCCACCACATGGACCATGTACGTATCATACAGAAAAGGAGTCATCTTGATAATCATATTCTGATTAGGCTTGATGGAAAGCAAAGATGAAGTTGCAGTTTGATCGTGCGCAGAAGAAGAAGTCGCCATTGTTGAATCGAAGAAGAAGATGAACAGTGGAAACTTTTTCAGAGAGAGAAGATACGTGTTTGGTAAATGACAAAGAACACGATCACCCCTATTTATACCGTTCCCTGGAGAGAGAAAATCGTGATGATTATGGAATGAAAACGTCGCCTGAAAAAGCGCAATTGGATGTTATGGTGTATCCCAGGAAAACGTCAGCACACGTGGGTGTGAAACGAATCAACTTCACGCGCCCAAATCATATCTTCGTACCGTTTGAAATTCCTTGTGCCCTTGTTTGGTTACAGCTGAAACTTAAAACCACATACCAAACAGCAATAAGAATGTTGGAAAAATTAATTTTCGTGCATAAGAGTGTGAAAGATAAAGAAATAAATCAAAGGTGTTTGAGATGTGAGTGATGTCTATGAAGAGGACATAAGGCGGAGGATTACGGACAAGAATCACTTCCTTCAAAGCCAAGAGAGACTTGAAGTGCTTGTGTGGTTTCCCGAGAAATACGATCAATTATCTGTCAATAAACAATGAAAGGCATCTTTTGATCATAGGCTGTTGGGTGGCTGTCCTCTAACCAAACATCAAGTCTCAACATAAAACTGAGTATTGGTAGAGGTACCTGTGAGACCGAGATGATCTGTTGAATAGGTAGGTGGGAATTATCTTGTGACAAGCATGGGATAAACAGAAATCTCAAAAAAAATAAACTGGACCTCTTTGGGAAGAAATGTCTGAGGTATAAACGATTTCATAAAAGATCACACAAAAACAAAATGAGATTTCCAGGTTACAACTTGAGTATATCACTCACCGTCAATTCATTTTAGGTATTGAATTTTGGGTTTCACTTAGAACGTGGTAATCGAATCCAAGTTCATAAACACAGATGTTGTGTAACCATAAACTTCAGTGGTAAAGACCGAAAGTATCAAGGGTTACTTTAGGGAATCGAAGGTAAATGTAGAATTTTAGGAGGTGGTTAAGAAACCGAATGTACCTTCTGCTATAGAAGTGTGACAAAGCATAGCAACTCGTGTCTCAAATGAGAAGAGTAAGGTAGCTCTAGACCGAGTGTTGGAAAATAGCCTGATTGGGAAGAAACGACAGGTATTGATCGAATCATTAAGGCTTACTCAAGATCATAGAGGCTCATGACAACTTACAGCAGCATGCTTCTAGGGACTTCTAACTAGTTTGAGAGAAAATTGAAACATACCTGCTTGAACACTATCGAAGGTGATACTTGTATTTACCTATGCAAAGCTTACACCAACCAGAATTAACGAGTAGTGGAAATAAGTAAGAAACTGAATAAAAACAAAAATGAAAATATTTTTGTATTTTAAGATTTTTCTAAAAGAGAAAGATAAAATGTTTTTGTGATTTTGAAATTTTTCTGAAAAAGAAATAAAAACAGAAAGATAAAATGTTTTTGTGATTTTGAAATTTTTCGGAAAAAGAAATAAAAACAGAAAGATAAAATGTTTTTGTGATTTTGAAATTTTTCTGAAAAAGAAATAAAAACAAAAAGATAAAATGTACAACAGAATTTAATCAAAAATGATGAAGCAGAGATAGACCGAGCGGTCTATGTATTTCGGTGTCATTAAAATTTCAGAACAGAGAGGGACCGAGCGGTCTGTCTATTTCGGTGTCATTAGAATTCCGGAATAGAGAGGGACCGAGCGGTCTGTCTATTTCGGTTCCATTAAATCTCCAGAGCAAAGAGAGACCGAGCAGTCTGCCTGCTTCGGTTCCTGATTCTTAGATAGAGATTTGAGGATTCGAGACCAACTCTCCTACCATCATACCTAAGCCTTGTAGAATTTTGTTGAAGGTCGCTTCAGGAAGAGCTTTGGTAAAGACATCGGCCAACTGATCAGTGGTTCAAACAAAGTGTACTTCAACGTTTCCATCTTCCACGTGATCTTTGATGAAGTGATACCTCAGTGCTATGTGCTTGGTCTTGGAGTGTTGCACTGGGTTATGACAAATCCTAATTGCACTTTCAGAGTCACAATATAGTGGGATCCTTTTCATATTGACTCCATAGTCTCGGAGTTGACTCTGGATCCAAATCACTTGAGAGGTACAGGAAGCAGCGGCAATGTATTCTGCTTCAGCTGTAGACAAAGACACGCATGTTTGTTTCTTTGACTCCCAACTAACCAACTTCCCATCGAGGAATTGGCAGCCGCCAGTGGTGCTTTTCCTATCGAGGCCACATCCACCAAGGTCTGCATCTGAGTAGGCTTGAATGAAGAAGCCTGAGTTAGAATGGTACCACAGACCTAAAGAGGTAGTTCTCTTGAGATAACGTAATATGTTCTTCACTGCAAGCATGTGAGGCTCCCGTGAATTTGCCTGAAACCTAGCACAGTAACAAACAGAAAACATTATGTCAGGCCTGCTAGCAGTAAGATACATTAGAGAGCCTATCATTTGATGATAAAGCGTAAGATCAACAGCCGGTTTATACAAGGATGGAGTGAGCTTAGTGCCGAACGCCATTGGAACTTTGACCTTTGAATCTCCCATCATGCCAAATTTTGCTAAGAGAGTCTTCGTGTAAGCTTCCTGGTTGATAAAGATGCCTTCAGGTCCGTGTCTAATATTTAAACCAAGGAAAAAGTTAATAGGACCCATCAAGCTCATTTCAAATTTAGTCTCCATCAGCTTTCTGAATTCAGCTGTTAGGCTAGGATTCGTTGAGCCAAAGATGATATCATCGACATAAATTTGAACGATCATAAGGTGGTTACCTTCCTTTTTGCGAAAGAAGGTTGGGTCAACCGAACCTTGTTTGAATTTGGACATCTTTAAAAATTTAGTCAGCGTTTCATACCAGGCTCTCGGTGCTTGTTTCAGACCATACACGGCTTTATCCAAAATGTAACAATGATCGGGATACTTTTCATTCACGAATCCAGGAGGTTGCTCCACATACACAGTTTCTTCGAGTTCGCCATTGAGAAATGTACACTTAATGTCCATTTGAAAGACCTCAAAGTTCTTGTGAGCAGCATAGACAAGAAATATTCTCACTGATTCCAGCCTAGCTACAGGAGCGAAAGTCTCTTCATAGTCAATGCCTTCCTCCTGACAGTATCCTTTTACGACCAGACGTGCTTTGTTTCTTATAACGTTCCCTTCCTTGTCAAGTTTGTTCCTAAAGACCCATTTGAGACCAACAACCGAGGCATCTGGAGGAGTTGGAATAAGATGCCAAACTTTGTTCCTTTCAAATTCATTCAGTTCGTCTTGCATAGCTTGAACCCAATCGGAGTGATTAAGAGCAGTGTTAACTGTCTTAGGTTCAACTTTTGATACGAATGAGTTAAACATGCAGAATTCGACTTTTGAGAACAAGGAAGTTTGTTTTGCCTTGAGTTGTGATCGAGTCAGAACTGTATCTGATACATTACCAACAACTTGAGAGACAGGATGATCTCTGGTCCATTTGGTGAGAGGAGGGTAGTTTGGATCAAAAGATGGATCTAATTCAGCATTTATCATTTCTTCTGATTCGGACAGACTGTCCAAGTCGTATGACATATCAGCATGCTCCCTCTCGACAAATGATCTTACAGGAATGTCTTGAGAATCTTGAGCTATAGTGGTTTCTTATGGTGCTGAGCTTTCGGGCGTTGATGCACCTTCGGTTGGTGAGGCACTTTCGGTTGGCGAAGTGCTGTCGGTTGGCAATGTGCTTTCAGTTGAAGTTTGAGACCTTAGCTCCCCCTCAACTTGTGAGCTCGGCTGGGATGATGATGGTGGATCCTCCCCCTCGGCTAATGGTGGATACTCCCCCTCGACCGACGCATTGTGTTGGGGGAGGGTCTTTTGAACCTGATTCTTCTTCATTCATTCTTCTTGCAGCATCGTCAACAAGTTGCTTCAAGTGATCTACCCTGTTGTCTGCTGCATTGGCTTCAGAAAGAGTGGCCTTCTCTGGTTCATCAAAAAGCTCCATGAAGTTCTCGAATAGATTAGCGATCGAGGCTGTGACTTGGCCAGTTTGAGGAAAGATTTCTCCAACTGTGTCTTCTTTGGCCTTTAGCTTATTGACATAGCTATCATCAGAAGTCACGTAGTAAGTTTCTTCTATTTTCCTTGAACGCTTGTTTAACACCCAGTATGCTTTGGAAGTAAGAGAATAGCCCAGAAATATCCCTTCGTCAGCTTTGACATCAAACTTGTTGCGGTGTTCTTTAGAATTGAAAATGAAACACCTAGAACCAAACACATGGAAAAACTTCACATTTGGCTTCCTGTTGTTGATGATCTCATAAGGAGTGAGAGTGAAGCGCTTGTTAAGATACGACATGTTCTGTGTAAAACAAGCAGCAGAAATAGCATCAGCCCAAAAATATAAAGGTAAGGAAGCAAAACTTAGCATGGTTCGGGAAGCTTCACATAAGGATCGGTTTCGTCTTTCGACAATTCCGTTCTGTTGAGGTGTGTAGGGAGCTAAGAAGTTGTGACTGATTCCCTTTTCTTCCAGGAATTCTTCAAATTCTTTATTTTTGAACTCCAACCCATTGTCGCTTCTGATGTTGCGAACGACCTTCTTCAGTTGTACTTCAATCTGCTTGATGAACACTTTTAGCTTGTGAGTCGCTTCAGATTTAAGCTTCAGAAAGAACACCCATGTAAAACGTGAAAAGTCATCAACAATAACAAGAATATACTTGCTACCACCAATGCTTTCGATAGAAGATGGACCACATAAATCAATATGAAGTAATTCTAGTGGTTCAGCAACTTTAGTGTTTATTATAGATGGATGACTTTGACGACTCTGCTTCCCCATTTCACATGCAGCACACAGATGATCTCGATCATACTTGAGCAATGGAAGACCTCTAACGTGACCTCCAGTAACAAGTTTGTTGATATCTTTGAAGTTGAGATGAGAGAGTCTTCGGTGCCATAGCCAACTTTCGTCAGATTGTGCTTTGGATAACAAGTAGATGGCTGGGTTTCCTTTGATGGGTTTGAGATTTAAAGGAAACATTTCGCCTTTACGCTCCGATTTGAGAATAACTCTTTTCATCTTCTTCTCAATTATCTCAGAACCCTCATCATCGAATGAGACTTGAAGACCGGTACCTCCAACAAGTTGAGATACACTGATGAGGTTATGTTGTAATCCTTCCACATATGCAACCTTCCTTATTGTGAAATCACCATTTGTAATCATTCCATATCCTTTTATGGTGCCGAAGGAGTTGTTCCCGAATTTGACATTTCCACCATTTGAAAGAGATCTGAATTCCCTTAGCTCTTCCTTCCTTCCTGTCATGTGACGCGAGCAGCCACTATCGATGTACCATTCTTCGTCAAACTGCTCGTCACTGATAACCTGCAAAAATTAAGCAGATTTAGGAACCCAGAGCTTCTTGGGTCCACGTGAGCCTTTTACAGGAACAGGAATAGTAAGAGAGATGTCAACTAAATATGTTCTTTTTATTAGTGTTGTTTCATCTTTCTTTTTGATGGTGAAAACTTTGATTTTAGTTGGATTTGACGCTTTTGGTATTGATTTTGGTTCAACATCTGAAACCTTCTGTTTTTCTTTTTGTTCAGCTGATGACTGAGATTTTTGAGAAGGAACATAGTGGAATTTAGGACAAGGTGGAGAAGAGAGAAGATTTTGAAGAGTTAGAAGAGTTAGAATGAGACAGCTCAGATTGGTATGACTTTTTGGTTGAAGATTCTAGGTGACTCTTTTGCTTTTGATCAACAGTAGGACCAACCCTAGAGTTTTGATCTCTTTTGATTTCCGAACCAAACCTGTGCTTTCGGTTGAAATCATTTTCTGAACCGAACCTATGCTTTCGGTTGTTGTTATGCTCTGAACCGAACCTCTGCTTTTCGGTTGTCATTTTGCTCTGAACCGAACCTCTGCTTTCGGTTGTTATTTTGCTCTGAACCGAACCTCTGCTTTCTGTTGTTGTTTTGCTCAGAACCGAGCCTCTGCTTTCGGTTGTTATTGCTCTCTGTCGATCCAACAGGATTTTTCTCTGTTTTTAAATTCCTGTCTTGAAGTGAGAAATAGGCATTTTGCGATTGCCAAAATTGTTTTCTTTCTGAGAGATTCTTCCTGTATCTCTGATTCCTTTCTCGTTTTTGATTTCTCATCTGCTTTGGTTGATGATGGATGTTAGCTTTATGTTTTTGGTTTTCGTTGGCTGATCCACTCTGAACTGATGAAGTTTCACTTGGGGATGTGACTTCTTTTGCAGGAATTTCTTTCTCTTGAGGGACATCTTTTGTACCACTGGTACTTGCCACGTTGAAGCTATCAGGTTTATTCAAAGGTTCTGGTACGTATCTGCCTTTGCTTTTCCATGAAGTCCTTTCAGACAGACCTACCATTTCATCAGCATTGTCAATGGGAGCTGACCAGAAGAACTCGTCACAGCCATCAGCATTGTCTTCGTTCACAATAGTTGTGAGTTCAGCAGTCTGATGTTCGGTTACACCTGTGACCTTGTACACCTGATTTGGAGTGGTTCTAACATTTTGGTATACGACTGCCTTCTCTACAAGGATCGGGGACTTTTGTTGGGACATCCGAGCGAACTCCACATAATTTTCTGAAATGAAATTTTTGTGGTTCTCGGGTTTGTTCTTGACAAATTTTGAACAATCAACCGTGTCCTCTACAGAAATTTCACTCATATTATCGTCCTCATTAAGCTCAGATACATTTTCAACATCAATTTTATTTTCTTAGCTTAAGTTGACATTCAATGAGTCAAATTTTTGTATGGTTACGGTTCTTAGCTTCAGTTTATCATTTTCATCTAAAACGTTTTTGAGCATGTTCTTGTGGTCCTTGGATTTAATGAAAGATTCTATTTTGTCCAGTCCATACATATATATGTTGGATTAACATCCTCAGACGAAATAACACACTCACAATTATATGCTTCAGCATCAATTTCATCTTCTTTAAACTCAAGAAAGGGTAAAATCACGCGATGAATCTTTTGCCCTATTTCACAATTCAAATGAAGCTGAGTAATATTTGTATAAAGACGTTTGGCAATCAAACAAAAAACATTTCGCTGTTTCAAAAGCTTTAAATTGTCTCTTTGCAAATAAATGTTTTCATCTTTTATTTTGATTAATTCTGACTCCTTCAGTTCGATCCACATCCGCCGTTCCTCACTCTTCGAAGACACCTTGCTTAATTGGTCAGTTAGGTTAGAATTGGTGACTCGAGTTTGAGTTAAACTACTATCTAGATGAGAGATTCTTGAATTAACACTTTTTAATTCTTTTTCATGTGAGCATTGTGGGACTTTAAATGAGACAAAAAACTGATTGTACCTTCTTGATCAGTTCATCAAGTTCGTTGAACTGCACGCTGAGTGGTTTGACAGTAAAGCACAGATTTTGTTGTTCCTTTGTGTCACCATTCCCACCATCAGTGTTGTATCCCCTCATCTGAGATACGTCGGACACCATTAGGCATCTTCCTCCACTACTCTCTTCTTTCACTACATAAGCCTTTCCATGTGAAGGCTTCCTCACTTCATCATCTTCGGAGTCGGTTGACCAGACCTCCATGCCACCGAACTCATCATCAGCTACCGAACCCTACACAATTAAAGCATTCATAGGAGGGTTAGCAGCAGATTTCTTCATCCTTAATTCATCAAACGTTTTCAGCAACACAGCTTCTTCATCATTTTCCTCATCCTTTTCTGCCATCTTTTTTAGGACGCAATTTTTTGGATAGTGGTTATTTCCTCCACAATAATAGCAGCTCACTCTCAAATCTCCTTCAGCCTTTGGTTCCTTCTTTGACTCTTCAGCCTTCAGTTCATCTTTGACTTTTTCAGAGCTATAACTCCCTTTCCAGTTTCGGTTCCTGTTAGTGGGGAATCTCTTCTTGATGAATCTCTTGGGGTTTAACACCATCATAGCATAGTCCTCAGACGTGAGATCATAATCATCCAAGTTGAGATCTTCATCCTCTATCACCGCTTTGCTTTTCGACAGGAGGGCCAATGAACCTAGAGATGAAACCATGTTTTTCTCCTGTAATACGATCTTTTCTTGAGATTTTAGGATGCCCACCAGTTTTGCCAAAGAATAGGATTTGAATTGCTCGTGCGCTTTAACTGTGGACAAAACTGCTCTCCACTCAGATCTGAGTCCGTTCAAAAATGTAACCTTCTGTTCAATAAGCTTCCTTTCGATGTCATGTTTGATCATCTTGCTAAGAAGATGATTGAATCGATCGAACATTGGAGTCACCGTTTCTTCTGCTCCTTGCTTGAACTCACCAAACTCAGACAAAAGTAAGGTTTGAATGGAGTGTTCAAGATCTTCGTCTGTAGAGTACAGTTCACGTAGCCAGTCCCATATCTCTTTTGCAGTCGTGCATGAACTTACCAGCCTAAAAGTATCGGATTGAAGAGCAAATATGATCAATCTTAACGCTTTGATATTGCACTGAAATTTATCTTTTTCGTCTTGCGCTATATCTTTAACATCTTTCAGAAGATTGTTATACTCCTTTTGAGTTTTAATAATCCTTGAAGTTGCTGAATGAGAAAAAGGTCCAGAGATGATGGCTTCCTAGATGAGGTATCCATTATCCTCAGATCCTATGACATAATCTTCAAAGTGATTCGCCCAGACTTCATAATCATGGGTGTACAGGATGGGAATCTTCGTTGTTGATCCAATGCTGTTTGAAATATTGATGGGATTGGATTGCGACTCGTCCATAATTGATCGAATAACCTGTTCAAAGATCAGACTTGTAATATATCAAATTAGGGCAAAAACAATAAATATCGAGATACGTCAATTATGAGATGACGGCTCAATAAATATCAATGAATGCGGAATAACCCTAATCGAAGCTTTTTCACAGAAAAGAAGTGTATCAATTACACAGCCTCCTGCTCTGATACCAATTGATAAGTTTAAAATAAACTTGAAGATCGATTAGATCTATGAAACAGGTAGAGAAATAAACAGATAAACAATAAGAACAAGCAAATGGATCAAAAGGTGTCGAATGATTAATAAACAATCCTCAGAAGAGCTCGATAAAGAACATCAACTGTAGAGGATTTAGGGTTTACAGTAATCAACGAGAATGACGAAAACTCTCCTCTATACGCATACATGCATGCATATATTTATATTAAAACCCTAACAGTTTATCTAAGAAAAAGGAAGCTAATCTAGATAAACATGGATTGACAAGCCCAATCCGGTTGTAAAACAAAAGGGCCCAAGACGCAACACATTAATCTTCAGCACTATTTATACTAAGCAATGTGAGATATTCAAACTTCAACGTACTCTTATGTATGCATTTCAAGCCCTGTATTATATACCATAATCTCTTGGAGGGAGAGCGTAATACTTGTGTATAGATCTATACGGGATTGACAACTCCGCACCTAAACTGTTAGCTACAGTTGGACCGGTAGGTTTGGGGTGACAAATGTCATAACACTACAACACCTGAAGAATGTTGTTACAAGCAGTCAGTCTCAATAGTATGGTTATAAAACTCACATGAAAGTATAAAAACATGTTTGATTTACGAGATTCATATATGCATTCAGTTTTCTACATTCAGTTTTGAGCACAAAGTTATTCTTTATCATTCAAGTACGAAGAACACTAACGCACTCCAACTTGGAGAACTTATCAAACTATTTATAGAAAATATTGGATTTTCTGAAAACCTCGTTCATTGATTTACTACCAAAAGGACATACTTTTCAATACAAAAACACTTATGAAGTCACCAACTTAATTGTTGACATTTTTTCGAAACCACTTTTATTTCTCAGGGAATCAGTAATACAGGTAACCACCAGCTTTTGAAGAAGGAACGCTAAGGACGTTTATTATTAAACATTTACATCATCATATTGTAATATTCTTTTGGAAATATGTACAACGCAACAATATACGTTTTTATTATATCTATGATGGTTGTGTTACTTTCTTTACAATATTCAATTGTTATGATACTACGTGAAGTCATCCACCCCCGAATGTTTCCGCCATTCTGGTTTGGGGGTGTGACAGATTGGTATCAGAGCATTGTTTATAGTAAACTAAGTATATCGAACCACATAAGATATACAACCTATAAATGCAACGGGAACCAAAAAACCTCTGACAAAACATTTTCATAAAAATATATTTTCTTTTAAATACATACATTTTTACTCGCATATATCAGTCTCGTATCATGACAAGTTTTCTAAAAAGTATTAGGGCAAGTTGTGACACTATGATTGGGCCTCGGGGTATGTAATCAAATCAAGAATAAATATAGCCTGATCAACTGTATTTATCCTGGATTTAACCAATGTACGTCGAGGAATGGTCGTAGTGGACAACAAGCCAAAAACTTATAAAATTATTTTAGATTCGCTAATTTGAAATACTAAAGGACTATTGTTATAAATAATGGTACAATGAAAAACTTGCACTCCGTAAGATATAGTTAAACGTAGGATGTCGTTAAACAGAAATTAATTTTCTTATAAAAATCTCATACCTCTATCCTAGTACAGACAAATGGCCGGATTCCCATTACCGGGAGACCCCTACTACCCAAACCAAGGCAATGGCGGCTGGATAGAAGAAGACCCAGAGGAAGACCCGGATGAAATCGAGGAGGAAGTCGAAGAAGAATTCGAAGTCGAAGAGGAATTCGAAGTCGACGATGAGGTCGAGGAAATTACTAGTGGAACAGACTCCGAACCGGAAGTGATCGACCTTCCTGCTCCTCATCCTCCCGAAGTCAGACCATATCACCTAGGACCCATCCCCATCTGGGGAAGCCATCTCTACTACTGGAGCCGCCAACTAGGTGTACGCCCTCTTTTCGGCATGTGTCGAGATTTTTACAATGTCAGTGGGGGAGGCTCAGTTGATCGAGAACTTCCTGTTATTGTGGGCACTATCACTACCCTAAACTACCATGCGGACCAGCAAGCAGCCAGAGTTCGCGAGATTAATGCTGCTACTCAGGGTAACGCCGGAGACATCTGTCGTCTGGAAGGACTATACGAAAAATACCCAAATCTACACAGGGACGCTTCATAATCAAATGGTGAATGCACTAGCAGAAATAAGAGAGATGAAGGAACAACAAGCAGATCTTGAAAGGCGCCTGATGGGAGTCAAGCAGTCGGATGCCGAATCTAGCTCCAAACGTGCAACACGCCGCAAGTAGAACTTGCTCAACTCCAACAATTTTGATATAGAATAGGACCTCGGATAAAGTTTTTACCTTATTTCCTTTATATCTGTAAACGGAGACCTCTAGATAGGTCGAATTTTCCTACACAAGAAGCATAATGTAACACACCTTAGGTGTGACATATATATAAATATGAAGTACTTCTCCATATACCTCTCGAAACTTATGGGATTAACTAAATTGTTGTACCTACTTTGAAAAAAAAAGTCAAAACAAATTACAAGATACAACTAACCCTCTAGTACACGATTGTCAAAACATTAGAAACTTATAGTATTCATTCTTATTTTCTCTACCAGAATATGCCTCCTCGTAGATCAGCATGCAGAAACTCAACTCCAGCACCACCTCCACCACCCCCTCCAACTATGGATGCAGCTATGTTCCAAACTGCTGTAACAGCCGATGTAACCGCAGCGATGGCTAAAATGAGCAACAATGGGTCAGGAGGAGGAATAAACAACTTTACAAATTGTGACAACTGTCAATTCAGGTCATTCTTGGACTCATGCATATTTATAATAACCATTCATGCACAACATGCCATGACCTAGTAGTATAAATTAGGTCAAAAATCTTGCATAAACTAGGATCCAACTAAGGTCTAGGACTAATATACTTGATACTTACAATTCTAGTAAGTTGCTTAGCTACAATAGGAAATGCCAATACTATAATTAGAATAAGCTTCAAACTTTGTTATAATTGAAATAGGGTATAAAACTCTAAAAATAAATTAAAACACTCTAATTATACTTCAACATGTTGTTGAATATCAATCAATGTTCCAAAAACTCTAAACAGCCAAAAATCCAAATTTATAAATCTTAAAGCTTAAAAACTTTATAAAATTTGGCTATAAACTTTCTAATATCAAATTTTATTAATCAAATTATGGATTATACCAATGAAATAGAAATATAAATTACAAGTATTAATCATAATTTATTAGTTAAAAACAAGATTTTTAAATAAATCAAAAATTGCTTAAAGAATCACTTTTATAAAAATTAGATTTTTATAAAAATTAGATTTTTATAAAAATTAAGGAGGGATTTTTTATAAAAATTTGAATTTAGGAGAGAGGAGGCTTTAATGCCTCAAAAATCTGGCCATCTCCCCTCTCCCCATGCACTCTCTTCCCAAAACTCATGATTAAACTCAAACCCACACTCCACCTCTTCTCTCTTCACTCTTCTCACTTCACTCTCTTCACACACTTCACCCTCTTCCTCTCTCTCTCTAAACTCACGAAATTTCTCTCATTTCTCTGCCAAATTTCAAGACTTTGAAGACCTTGAAGTGTTCTTACTTCTCTCAAGATCATAACCAAGGTAAACAACATCATCTTCTTCCATAGTTTGATGATTCTACTTCTTTTCCTTCTTAGTTTTCTCTTCTTTTAGGATTCTATGCCTTTCCATGGCTAGAAATCTTTATTCTCCCCTTGTGGTTTGTAGATTCTCACCATAACACAATGCATGTGTTTGAAATGGTGAAAATCCGGGATCAAACCCATGCAAGGAGTGAAAAAGATGCACATATGATCATGTGACATCAAAACATAATATTTCATGTTCTTCTCCATTTCTTGTGTGTTCATGCATGAACGAAAGCATTAAACCATTTCTAGTACATCTTGGATGCTCATTCATTCCATGCATGTGTTAGAAATCGGGCCTTACCAAGGACATGCATGATGTTCTTATTGAAATACCCTAAAAATGCACACAAGCAAACATGCAATCTGCCAGATTATTTTGTTCGACTTTGAACAGTCATAACTCAGTCATTTTTTAACCAAATCATGATATTCTTTTTGTATTGGTTAGTTCCACGAGCTAACTTTCAAACCCAACTGGTCTTACTGTAAAATATTAAATATCCGATTTTTGGCAGATTTTACAAAAAGGTTGCGCATACAGCTCTTTTTCTGTGATCACTATTTTTATCTTGCTTAAACAATGGTCTTAAACCCAACCATAAATCTTAGGAAAAATACCTTAGAAACTTAACATATCTAGTGAGTTATGGTTGAAATTTCGTGGCTTAAAACCTCACTGAATGGGCTACAAAAATTCATGAACCTCAGCCACATCTACACTTCATGCATTATTGCATGCAACTTTTCTTAAATTGTTTGGAATCATTACCCTCATTTCTCTTCTGAATACATTCTTAACATTTTTACTTTTGAAAGCCCTTGCATGCATGAGATAATCTGGAAAATTTCAAGAGCTTTTGTTATTTATTTGATTTATTAGAATTATTGCTAAAACCAAGGGCATAAATCATATAAAATACTTCCAGAGGTCAATAAATCCTAAATAAATTCATGGATGATACTTATGGGGAATAATGACCCCTCACCAAATTTCAGCAATTTTTGTTACTGTTTCATATGATTTCTAATTTTCTTTTATTTAGGACATGATAAATTACAAAACCACTTTTTAGGATGTGAAAATTGTATCTAACAATTTTCGCATACCTTACTTGTGATGGGTGACTCAAGAAAATAATTTCAAGATTTTTCATCATGTCTAGCTATTTTTCCCAATTTTTGGTAATTATAATGGCTTAAAAATGGGAAAAATAGTTCTGATTATCCAAAATTCATGCAAATTTGCCAAGATATCATATTATATAGTAGGAGGTTACATAAAAATTTTGAATATTTTTCTCCACTGTAAACTATTTTTCCCTTATTTTCTAAAGTTAATTGCATTAAAATTCACTTAAATATACATAAATACCCAAAACCAGTTTATACATTATGAAAACCACTTTTGATATTTTTCCCAAGATATTTATACTGTAAATGATGTTACAAAAATTTAAGGTAATTTATTTTAACTGTTTAATAATATTTCTTTAATTAATGACTATTTAAAGGAATAAAACAAGGAAAAATACAAATAACCACTGAAAAATATATTTTATATTTTTCCCAGCCTATTTATGTATAATAACAATTAAATAAAAAGTTTGGGTAATTTTGGAAACTGTTTACTATTTATTTCAATTTTTATTGAAATAAATGCTCAAAAATTATAAAATATAATTAAACAGCTTGGAAATCCATTTTTATAATTTTCCCAGCTTAGTATTGTGTATTAACAGTTAAATAAAAAGTTTGAGAATTTTTATCCCTCGAATACTATTTTTCGTGAATTTATGTTGTTATTGAGACTTAAAATTTGGAAAATTAACCTTCCAAGGTTGTAATTAATCGCACGACTTGTAAAATTTCAATACATCAGAAAAAGTGTAACAAAATGATATAAATCCAATACTAAAACATAAATTGGCATTTCCCTATATGTAGAGTTTAGTATATTAGCATTAGATATCGACATGGAAACTCACTAGTGCGTGTGTTTGGTGTCGTAGGATCCCGGTAGTAAGACGTTGGTGCATCCCGAAGTACCGCTTGTGTCTACACAAAACATCGTGAGTATTCACGCACTCCCCTATTTTCGTTTTTTTTATGTTTTGGGGTGGAAAAGCATGTCCAGAAAAACTATTGTTTGCATGTTGTACTTAAATTGAATTGTATCAAACATGATTGCTATTGTATTGCTATGTTTCTTTATGTATGTCTATGCAACACGGAACATGAGAACTTATCGTACAAAGGCCCTTCCCTTATCTCTAACCATTAACTCTTTGAGCCAATGGTCGTTATGGATAGCGCTATTAGGAATTGACAACTCCTCACTCGCCCGAATCGCTGGAGTGCATGATACCATATTCATCTATGGAACGATAAGCATAGATCTCGATAGGGCTTCAGTCATAGGTTTGGTTGAGACTCATTGTTTGCTCATACACATACAAACTCGTTTCTCGTTATAGCAATAAACTTGTATTCATTAATAGCAATCAACTTGTTTATCATTGAAGCAATGTACTTGTATTTACGAAAAGCCTTATTGTACGCTCGATTTTATAAACTTGTGATACTCACCAACTATTTTCATAGTTGACGCTCGTTTTACATGCTTTTTCAGGAAATAATTAGTAAGTGGATGTAAAGATTCATCATCATAGAGCATGCTGCATCGTGTTGAAGCTATTATGAAGCTATATTTTGAACAATGTTATTTTGAAAAACTTGTATTTTGTTCTTTTGAAGCTATGGGTTGTAAACTTTTAAATACTGCTATGGTGATGTATCTTTATCTTTTGCAATGAAACCGTTATCGCTGTCATACCTTGCGTTTCCGCTTTAGCGGGGTGTGACAGAAGTGGTATCAGAGCTAAAGTTATAGAGAACATCGGTTTTTCTTTAAGAAAACACAACCTATAACTAAAACTTACAAAGAAATTCCTTTTACATCAAACATATTACAAGTATAATTAGGTTGGGAGTTGTATTATTGGACCTTGATTAAACATAGCCTGATCACCTATGTTTAATTAAGAAAAGATTTATACAAAGCTTGAGCTAATTATAATGGGAATATGTTCAACAAAAATATTTGAGAAAACCTTATTTAAAAATTTCAAAAGGTTAATTTTGGTGTGTGTAAGCATTGCATATTATAGGCATGCATTGTCATTTATTTCATATCTCATTGAAACTATGTCACAGTCCACTATGTCAAGATCGTCATCTTCCCGCGCTACCGCCTCAGCCGATGAATCCGGCTACGTCACTGTTATCCCTCGACGTAATCCCCCCGCCTCGATAGAAGAAGACCCATCAGAGGATACGGAAGATACTGGGAACTCGGTGGAGATCAGCAATGACAACGCCCCGAGTCAACGACGCGAGGCATCACCGACATCGGTGTTGCCACAGCCACCGCTCTATGGACTTCGCATTCGGAGGACAGCGAGGAAGAGTGTCCCCATTCCAGGAAGGATACCCGCCAGCACAGCAGGACATGGCACGGCAGGACCTAGCGGGGTAGGACCCAGCGATGCAGGACCAAGAGCATCCTCACCTCAGCAAGTCATAGGGATACCTGTCCGACAGCCAGGTATGACCCCGGAGGAGTCCCGGAGATTGCAGTCGATAGCAGCAGGCCTACGTCACAGTCTCGCTGCGATAGCTGGGCATCGAGAAGTTTTGGATGAAGTCTTGGCAGGAATGGAAATCCTGTATCAGCATTCGATGGAGACTGCTGACACTGCTAGTGCTGCTAGACGAGAGGCAGGTCATGCGATGACAGCATATTATGTGTTTGGTGGGCTGTTCCTGATTGTGATGTGATAAGGATGGGAGCATTGACAAAGGAAAGCTCTAGTAGCAAGAGGAAGCCAGCAGATCAGGGAGAGAAGAAGTATGGAGGCAAGTCAGGGATGAAGTAGAAAGTCTCAAGAAAATTTATGTTAAGAGCCCAGGAGCAAGAACCAGTGAAAACTCAAGGACAAGAAGTGCAGGAGCAAAAGCAGTACTCAGGGCCGCTTCCGAAGTGCAATAAGTGTAACTTCCATCACAAGGGAGCTTGCTCGGTGTGCCAAAACTGTAAGCAAACAGGCCATTACTCGAAGTATTGTAAGGTGAATAAGGAGGGAAAAAGGACATGTTACGAGTGCGGGAGTATTGATCATCTCCGTAGAGCATGTCCTAAACTGAACAATGGACCTGGTAACCATGGACAAGGCCAAGCCAGGCAAAACTTTCAAGGAAATCAAGTTAGACAACCAAGAGGTGTAGCCTTTGTGATTGGTGCAGAAGAAGCTCGTCAGAACCCTGAAGTGATAACAGGTACGTTCCTCCTGAACAACCACTTTGCATCAGTAATATTCGATGCGGGAGCAGATAGGAGTTTTGTTTCTTTAGCATTTAGACCGTTAATTGGCTTGAAATCGGTAAAGATGAGGATTGCATATGCTATTGAACTTGCTGATGGGTATGAAATTAGGGCTAGTGATATAATTCCTGGTTGTACTCTGAATTTAGCTGATAAACTCTTTAGCATTGACCTAATTCCTATAGAGCTAGGTAGTTTTGATGTGATAGTAGGGATGGATTGGTTATCCAAAAATAGAGCAGACATTGGTTGTTATGAGAAAGTCATCAGAGTGCCTCTCCCTAATGGAGAAACCCTTATCATACACGGTGAGAAGCCAGGAAGAAGTTTAAACATAGTATCAAGCGTGAAGGTTCACAAGTACCTGAAGAAGAATTGTATTGCATGCATGGCCCATGTGCTAGAAAGAGAACCTGAAGCTAAGCAACTCAAGGAGCTTCCAGTGGTTCAAAACTATCCCGAAGTATTTCCGGAGGAATTGCCCGGTCTACCCCCTTATAGACAGGTCGAATTTCGGATAGACTTAGTTCCCGGAGCGGCACCGGTAGCAAAAGCACCATATCGCCTTGCACCATCCGAGATGCAAGAACTATCCAGACAACTTCAAGAACTTCTAGACAAAGGGTTTATTCGACCAAGTTCTTCACCTTGGGGAGCCCCAGTGTTATTCGTCAAAAAGAAAGATGGTTCGTTCCGAATGTGCATTGATTACAGAGAATTGAACAAGTTGACAATCAAGAATCGATATCCCCTCCCTAGAATAGATGACTTGTTCGATCAGTTGCAGGGCGCTTCCTACTTCTCAAAAATCGACCTTCGGTCAGGGTATCATCAGCTAAGAATTCACGAAGAGGACATTCACAAGACAGCGTTTAGAACCCGTTATGGACATTATGAATTCTTAGTCATGCCTTTTGGACTAACGAACGCACCCGCTGTATTCATGGATTTGATGAATAGGGTCTGTAGACCATACCTAGACAGGTTTATAATTGTCTTTATCGATGACATACTTGTTTACTCGCGGACCAAAGAAGATCACAATAGACATCTAAAGCTAGTGTTGGAGCTGTTGAAGGAACAAAAATTGTATGCCAAGTTCACTAAGTGTGAATTTTGGATTCGGGAAGTACATTTTCTTGGTCATGTGATCGGTGAAAGAGGAATCCATGTAGATCCAGCTAAGATAGAGGCAATCAAGAAATGGGAGGCCCCCAAAACCCCGACAGAAATACGACAATTCCTAGGATTAGCTGGGTACTACAGACGCTTCATTGAGAATTTCTCTAGGATTGCTCAACCATTAACATCTTTGACCCAAAAGGATAGAAAATTTCTCTGGGAAGAGAAACACGGAGAGGCGTTTCAAATCCTGAAAAACAAGCTGTGCAATGCACCAATTCTGGCTTTACCAGAAGGATCAGAGAACTTTGTGGTGTATTGTGATGCGTCTCATCAAGGATTAGGATGTGTGCTAATGCAAAAAGATAGGGTCATTGCATATGCTTCCAGACAACTCAAACCGCACGAGAAGAATTATACCACCCATGATCTAGAACTAGGAGCAATAGTTTTCGCCCTTAAGATATGGAGGCATTATTTGTACGGAACCAAATGCACCATTTATACCGATCACAAAAGCCTTCAGCATATTCTGGATCAGAAAATGTTAAACATGCGGCAGAGAAGATGGGTAGAGTTGTTTAGTGATTATGATTGTGAGATACGATACCACCCAGGAAAGGCTAACGTAGTAGCCGACGCTCTTAGTAGGAAAGTAAGAGTGAAACCTTCCCGTGTGAGAGCTTTGGGAATGGTAATTCAGACAAGCTTGAAATCTCAAATAATTAATGCCCAGGAGAAAGCGTTATGCAAGGAAAATCTTCCAGGCGAAACTTTACATGGTTTGGAAGAAAGATTTGAAACCAAACCTGATGGAGTTCGTTATTTTAAAGACAGGGTCTGGATTCCAAGGGTTAACAACCTGAGAGACATGGTATTAGAAGAGTCTCATCGATCTAAATACTCCATCCACCCTGGAGCAGATAAGATGTACAAGGATCTTAAAGAGTACTATTGGTGGCCTGGAATGAAAAAGGATATTGCCTTGTACGTCGGGAAGTGTTTGACATGCTCAATAGTCAAAGCTGAACATCAGAAACCTTCCGGGTTGTTGCAACAACCTGAAATTCCCCAATGGAAATGGGAGCAAATATCTATGGATTTCGTTACCAAACTCCCTAGAACTGCTAGAGGTCACGACTCAATTTGGGTCATAGTGGATCGACTGACGAAATCCGCTCACTTTCTCCCTATTCGAGAAGATTTCAAGATGGAAAAATTGGCCCAAATCTACATCGACAAAATTGTTTCTCTGCATGGTGTACCCCTATCTATCATTTCTGATAGAGATAGTCGTTTTACATCTCGATTTTGGTGGATGTTACAGAGGGCACTAGGAACCAAGATAGATTTGAGCACAGCTTACCACCCGCAGACAGATGGGCAAACAGAGAGAACAATACAAACATTGGAAGACATGCTACGAGCGTGTGTCATTGAGTTCAAAGGAAATTGGGATACTCATTTGCCCCTAATTGAGTTTTCCTACAATAACAGTTACCACACGAGTATCCAATGTGCTCCATATGAAGCATTGTATGGACGCAAGTGTCGTTCGCCCTTATGCTGGACAGAAATCAGAGACAGACAGTTGACTAGAGTCGAACTTATCCAGGAAACATCTGACAAGATTACTATCATCAAAGATAAGCTTAAAGCTGCTAGAGATCGTCAGAAAAGTTATGCGGATAATCGTCGAAAACCATTAGAATTCCAAGTAGGAGACAAGGTACTTTTAAAAGTGTCGCCTTGGAAAGGGCTTGTGCGTTTTGGTAAGAAAGGAAAACTAAGCCCGAGATATGTTGGACCCTTTGAAATCCCTGAAAGGATTGGTCCAGTAGCGTATAAACTCCAATTGCCCCAAGAGTTAAGCGCCATTCACGACACATTCCACGTCTCCAACCTTAAGAAATGTCTAGCCGACGAAACATTGATAGTACCCCTGGAGGAAATTAAGATCAATGATAAGCTGAGCTTCGTTGAGGAACCGATAGAAATCCTTGACAGGGAGGTAAAACAACTTAAGCGGAGTAAGATCCCGATTGTGAAAGTTCGATGGAACTCAAAACGCGGGCCGGAGTACACCTGGGAGCGCGAGGATTACATAAAGGAAAAGTATCCGCAACTATTCCCATGCGATGACAAGCGATGATATAGATTGAATTTCGGGACGAAATTCTTTTTAAGTGGGGGATACTGTGACAACTGTCAATTCAGGTCATTCTTGGACTCATGCATATTTATAATAACCATTCATGCACAACATGCCATGACCTAGTAGTATAAATTAGGTCAAAAATCTTGCATAAACTAGGATCCAACTAAGGTCTAGGACTAATATACTTGATACTTACAATTCTAGTAAGTTGCTTAGCTACAATAGGAAATGCCAATACTATAATTAGAATAAGCTTCAAACTTTGTTATAATTGAAATAGGGTATAAAACTCTAAAAATAAATTAAAACACTCTAATTATACTTCAACATGTTGTTGAATATCAATCAATGTTCCAAAAACTCTAAACAGCCAAAAATCCAAATTTATAAATCTTAAAGCTTAAAAACTTTATAAAATTTGGCTATAAACTTTCTAATATCAAATTTTATTAATCAAATTATGGATTATACCAATGAAATAGAAATATAAATTACAAGTATTAATCATAATTTATTAGTTAAAAACAAGATTTTTAAATAAATCAAAAATTGCTTAAAGAATCACTTTTATAAAAATTAGATTTTTATAAAAATTAGATTTTTATAAAAATTAAGGAGGGATTTTTTATAAAAATTTGAATTTAGGAGAGAGGAGGCTTTAATGCCTCAAAAATCTGGCCATCTCCCCTCTCCCCATGCACTCTCTTCCCAAAACTCATGATTAAACTCAAACCCACACTCCACCTCTTCTCTCTTCACTCTTCTCACTTCACTCTCTTCACACACTTCACCCTCTTCCTCTCTCTCTCTAAACTCACGAAATTTCTCTCATTTCTCTGCCAAATTTCAAGACTTTGAAGACCTTGAAGTGTTCTTACTTCTCTCAAGATCATAACCAAGGTAAACAACATCATCTTCTTCCATAGTTTGATGATTCTACTTCTTTTCCTTCTTAGTTTTCTCTTCTTTTAGGATTCTATGCCTTTCCATGGCTAGAAATCTTTATTCTCCCCTTGTGGTTTGTAGATTCTCACCATAACACAATGCATGTGTTTGAAATGGTGAAAATCCAGGATCAAACCCATGCAAGGAGTGAAAAAGATGCACATATGATCATGTGACATCAAAACATAATATTTCATGTTCTTCTCCATTTCTTGTGTGTTCATGCATGAACGAAAGCATTAAACCATTTCTAGTACATCTTGGATGCTCATTCATTCCATGCATGTGTTAGAAATCGGGCCTTACCAAGGACATGCATGATGTTCTTATTGAAATACCCTAAAAATGCACACAAGCAAACATGCAATCTGCCAGATTATTTTGTTCGACTTTGAACAGTCATAACTCAGTCATTTTTTAACCAAATCATGATATTCTTTTTGTATTGGTTAGTTCCACGAGCTAACTTTCAAACCCAACTGGTCTTACTGTAAAATATTAAATATCCGATTTTTGGCAGATTTTACAAAAAGGTTGCGCATACAGCTCTTTTTCTGTGATCACTATTTTTATCTTGCTTAAACAATGGTCTTAAACCCAACCATAAATCTTAGGAAAAATACCTTAGAAACTTAACATATCTAGTGAGTTATGGTTGAAATTTCGTGGCTTAAAACCTCACTGAATGGGCTACAAAAATTCATGAACCTCAGCCACATCTACACTTCATGCATTATTGCATGCAACTTTTCTTAAATTGTTTGGAATCATTACCCTCATTTCTCTTCTGAATACATTCTTAACATTTTTACTTTTGAAAGCCCTTGCATGCATGAGATAATCTGGAAAATTTCAAGAGCTTTTGTTATTTATTTGATTTATTAGAATTATTGCTAAAACCAAGGGCATAAATCATATAAAATACTTCCAGAGGTCAATAAATCCTAAATAAATTCATGGATGATACTTATGGGGAATAATGACCCCTCACCAAATTTCAGCAATTTTTGTTACTGTTTCATATGATTTCTAATTTTCTTTTATTTAGGACATGATAAATTACAAAACCACTTTTTAGGATGTGAAAATTGTATCTAACAATTTTCGCATACCTTACTTGTGATGGGTGACTCAAGAAAATAATTTCAAGATTTTTCATCATGTCTAGCTATTTTTCCCAATTTTTGGTAATTATAATGGCTTAAAAATGGGAAAAATAGTTCTGATTATCCAAAATTCATGAAAATTTGCCAGGATATCATATTATATAGTAGGAGGTTACATAAAAATTTTGAATATTTTTCTCCACTGTAAACTATTTTTCCCTTATTTTCTAAAGTTAATTGCATTAAAATTCACTTAAATATACATAAATACCCAAAACCAGTTTATACATTATGAAAACCACTTTTGATATTTTTCCCAAGATATTTATACTGTAAATGATGTTACAAAAATTTAAGGTAATTTATTTTAACTGTTTAATAATATTTCTTTAATTAATGACTATTTAAAGGAATAAAACAAGGAAAAATACAAATAACCACTGAAAAATATATTTTATATTTTTCCCAGCCTATTTATGTATAATAACAATTAAATAAAAAGTTTGGGTAATTTTGGAAACTGTTTACTATTTATTTCAATTTTTATTGAAATAAATGCTCAAAAATTATAAAATATAATTAAACAGCTTGGAAATCCATTTTTATAATTTTCCCAGCTTAGTATTGTGTATTAACAGTTAAATAAAAAGTTTGAGAATTTTTATCCCTCGAATACTATTTTTCGTGAATTTATGTTGTTATTGAGACTTAAAATTTGGAAAATTAACCTTCCAAGGTTGTAATTAATCGCACGACTTGTAAAATTTCAATACATCAGAAAAAGTGTAACAAAATGATATAAATCCAATACTAAAACATAAATTGGCATTTCCCTATATGTAGAGTTTAGTATATTAGCATTAGATATCGACATGGAAACTCACTAGTGCGTGTGTTTGGTGTCGTAGGATCCCGGTAGTAAGACGTTGGTGCATCCCGAAGTACCGCTTGTGTCTACACAAAACATCGTGAGTATTCACGCACTCCCCTATTTTCGTTTTTTTTATGTTTTGGGGTGGAAAAGCATGTCCAGAAAAACTATTGTTTGCATGTTGTACTTAAATTGAATTGTATCAAACATGATTGCTATTGTATTGCTATGTTTCTTTATGTATGTCTATGCAACACGGAACATGAGAACTTATCGTACAAAGGCCCTTCCCTTATCTCTAACCATTAACTCTTTGAGCCAATGGTCGTTATGGATAGCGCTATTAGGAATTGACAACTCCTCACTCGCCCGAATCGCTGGAGTGCATGATACCATATTCATCTATGGAACGATAAGCATAGATCTCGATAGGGCTTCAGTCATAGGTTTGGTTGAGACTCATTGTTTGCTCATACACATACAAACTCGTTTCTCGTTATAGCAATAAACTTGTATTCATTAATAGCAATCAACTTGTTTATCATTGAAGCAATGTACTTGTATTTACGAAAAGCCTTATTGTACGCTCGATTTTATAAACTTGTGATACTCACCAACTATTTTCATAGTTGACGCTCGTTTTACATGCTTTTTCAGGAAATAATTAGTAAGTGGATGTAAAGATTCATCATCATAGAGCATGCTGCATCGTGTTGAAGCTATTATGAAGCTATATTTTGAACAATGTTATTTTGAAAAACTTGTATTTTGTTCTTTTGAAGCTATGGGTTGTAAACTTTTAAATACTGCTATGGTGATGTATCTTTATCTTTTGCAATGAAACCGTTATCGCTGTCATACCTTGCGTTTCCGCTTTAGCGGGGTGTGACACAAATGGCCCAAGCCAAGGCTGTTATGGGTATGCACTTACAAAGACTTCACCAACGGAAAACCTATTTCCTTTTATGCGACTGGGGGAGTATTGGCTCTATCCCAATGGAGAGAGAAAACGGAAGCCGTATTCGAAATTTGCGCATGCCCTGAAGAAAGCAAAGTAAAATTTGCTGCTTTTACTTTCGCTGAACGCCACGTGAAGACACTAACCCTAATGGTGGCAAACTCCATGGGTTGGGAAAACCTGAGACGAATGCTCCTACGAGAGTACTACTCAAGAGGCGAGATTCAGAAGCTCGAACAGGAACTGTGGGGCCTTTCGATGGTAGGCTCGGACATCGCAGGCTACACCAACAGATTCAGTGATTTGATAACACTTTGCCCAGGGATGTTGCACCTGGAAAGCCAAAACGTGGAGAGGTACATCTGGGGACTATCACCCCAACTTCGAGGAAATGTGCTAGCTTCCAAACCCATGGCCTTCGACAGCGCCAAGGAACTGGCGCAATCCCTCGTTGATCATGGTGTCTGCCAAGGAGTCACGGCTATCGTAGCTGAACCAACCAAAGGGAACAACAACAACGATAACAATGCCAACAACAACAAGAAGAAGAAATTATGGAGCAAGAGAAAGGGGCAAACCTTGCAACAACCTTCAAAGAAACAAATGGTGGCGGTTCATGTTGCTACTGCTCCCAGCACAACTCCTGCTACCTTGGCGCCAACAAAACAATATGCAGGGAACCTACCCAAGTGCAGCAAATGCAACTACCATCACCACGGTAATTTCCGCGAGATGCACTGTAAGAACTATGACAGGAAAGGGCACACTGCCCGTTTCTGTAAAGCTCCAGCGCGACCAGTCACTCAAGTTCCTGGTACTGGGATAAGCCAAGCATGTTATGGGTCTGGAGAAACTAGGCACTTCAAGAGGGACTTCCCCAAGACAAGGAATGTTGGCGGTATTGGGAGAGTGCTGGGTATAGATCAAAATGAAGCAATAGCTTACCCAACAGTGGTTATGGGTACGTTTCTCCTCAACAACATTTATGCATGCATACTCTTTGACTGCGGTGTGGAGAGAACTTTTGTGAGTCATAAATTCAAACACCTACTTAATCAAAGACCCCAACCACTCAATAAAATATTCACTGAAGAAATGGCTAATGGTAAAACGGAAAGCACAAGCGATATGTACGTAGGGTGCAAATTAAATTTAAACGAACACTTATTTCAAATCGACCTTATGCCCATTTCGATAAGAAGTTTTGATGTAATCATTGGTATGGACTGGTTAAGTCTTCACCATGCTGATATTCTTTGTCACGAAAAGGCCGTTCACCTCAATCTACCCAACGGTGAAATTCTTGTCATATATGGAGACAAACCTAGTTCAAATTTGCAAATCATCTCCTGTGTTAAAGCACAAAAATATCTTCGCAAGGAATACCATGCCTTTCTAGCCCACGTAGTAGACCAGAAACAAGAACCAAAGAACATTAAAGACATTCCAGAAGTCTGCAACTTCACAGACATTTTCCAAGAAGATCTTCCAGGAATTCCACCAGAACGCCAAGTCGAGTTCAGAATCGACTTAATCCCCGGATCTACTCCAGTAGCAAATTCGCCTTACCGTTTAGCCCCAGTCGAGATGCAGGAACTGTCCAGTCAATTAAACGAGATGCTAAGCAAGGGCTTCATCAGACCGAGCTTCTTACCATGGGGAGCACCGATCCTATTCGTGAAAAAGAAGGACGGATCTTTTCGCATGTGCATCGACTATCGGGAGCTACACAAACTCACGATCAAGAACCGATATTGTGACAACCCGAAATTTCCATTCTGTACAAACTATATCACTTCAATAGGAGTTGTAGCAGTCACAGTTAATTTTCAGACTTTTCGCGTAAGTTTGAGAAATTCAGGGTTTACACTTCAGGAAATATCAGAAAAGTGGGTGCACATAGGGTTTGGTGCAACACTGTTATTCCAACACTCTAATTTATTAGGGATCATTTCAGGAATAAAAATATTTTCTGCCAAAATATTTCAGGACTATAAATAGTTTTATGAACTAAATTAATTCATTATTCACAATTCCAACTAGAGAAAAGCCATTTTCTCTCTGACGGATCTTCGGGTTTTTATCCCAGATTGTGAGTAACTCTTTCTAGTAGTGCTAGATTACATATTTGATGCTTATAACATGATTTAGTGGGTTAATCATGAAATCTAGGAGTTTACTCCCCAAGGTGTTCTTGGGCGGTAAACTCCCGAAACAAGGCCAAAACCGACATTGATGCTAGAATAAGGCCTTAGGACATTAGGTAAACACATTAGGGACATGAAATCACACACAAAACCACCCAAGATTGGGAGTTTACGGCCAGAACTCTCTTAGGCCGTAAACTCCATTTCAAAGGGCTAAATGGTGGTTTTTGGACTAAAGGACTTTAGGGCTTGCATCTAGATTAATTCCCCAAGTAGCTTAAGGTCTTAAACACTTCAAATGACACAAAAGAAAGTGAGTTTACGGCCCAGAACTCTCCTAGACTGTAAACTCCATGTAAATGGTCACAAAGGGTGTTTTCATGACACCTAAGGCCCTAGCCCTTCACAAGAAATTGTACCTACTAAATGGAAGGACCAAACCACACCAAAATCACATAAACAAGTGAGTTTACGGCCAATACATAGTTCTTGGGCCGTAAACTCCTATAAAGGGCACTAAGTGGTGCCTAATGCCTTCATATGCTAGGATTAAAAGTCTAGAACACATCCCACTAGTACAAGAGACTTGAAATCAACCAAGGAATCACCCCAAGGGAGTTTACGGCCGTAAACTCCAATGGGAAATGTCCTTTAGGCCGTAAACTCCTATTTGGAGTACTTCTAGGCCTTAAACCCTTCCAAGAACATAGTCACAAAGTTAGAATAATTCTAGAAAGCATATTGGACTTCAAAACACACCAAACACACATGTTTGGAAGTTTACGGCCGTAAACTCAAGAGTTACAACCGTAAACTCCATGTGTGATGGATTATGGAGAGTAAACTCTCTTGTAGGGTCCTTTGGAAACCCTAAACTCAAGTACCCTGTCCCACAATAGCTTAGATGAAGTCCTTACGGCTTAAAACACTTACATAAAGTGTTATCTATATCTAAGATGTCTTAAACATTATCAATTAGTCTTTGGTGTCTAATTGAGTACATATATGTGTGATTATATGTTCATTAGGATCGTAGTGTGTGCACAAGTCCTCGCTTGACACCTAGCCATCCGATACCGTTAAGTTCATTCCAATCACCAACTACAGGTGAGTTCATACCCCGTAATCAATGTTTTAAAGGATTTTAAATGTTTTAATGGGGGGGATACAAGTAGAAACAAACATGTTATTAAATCAGTTTCATGTATTTTATAACTATGTTTTCACTCAGTAGATTTCACATATTTCAAAGGAAGTCACGGGAAATGGTTTTCTATCTTAAAATACTTAGACAACAGAAGTATTGGTTTTGAATTGTATAATGACTTCAAGTCACTTTATATTATGGTTCAAAGCTCCTAGATACCTTGCATAAACCTACTTGAACAACAACATACTTTCCAGTTAACTATCATAGGGATAGTCAGAGAATATCAAACAAGAGTCAGTTCATTCATGAGTCTCTACTAATGCCTTACATTATACATGATTACACGTACTTTGGGTTCTATGATACATGAATATGTTTACATATACTTACCTGTTACATGAACACACTTACATAAATTCTAGACAGGGACACTTCTTAATAAGTACATTATTCTGTACTTACTTACCTTGGATACTTGAACTAGGTCTAAGAGGATGATTTATTAGTATTTACTGTATAAATTGTCTTTCCTATTACCGTTCAAGGGGATGTTTTCAGCGAGACTTACCATTCCGAATCTCACTGATTAGCGCTAGTGAGAGATGGCGTCTACGGATGTCTAAGGTAGTCACTTGATTTGTGGTCAGTGACGGGACTAACTATCCCTCCGCCCGCTGTTGCAATAGTGGACGATATGTGAATCTTTGGAGGATCATTAAGTTGACGATCTACGTCAAGAGATCGATGCAGGGACTAACCCTCCTTCCATCTTGCTGCTGCTACAGAGGATGAGGGGACACTCTTCGGACGTTCCTCAGGGTCTAACTTTCGCTTCATGCGATGTAGTGTTGGTCTTAGTACCTAGTGACAACACTTACCATATCATATTTTTCCTGTTTACTTTATTTTGTGATATCTTTCACATAAACGATGAGTTAGACTAAGCACTTTTAGTACTAGTCTACACAAAGGAAAAACACTTCATACATACAAAACATTCGATTCTTGGTAGAAGACTGCACTTGATACATACAAAACATTCGAGTCTTGGTAGGAGACTACACTTCATACATACAAAACATTTGAGTCTTAATAGAAGACTACACTTCATACTTATAGAAAATAAGGGTTTTTCTAGGGATTTCATACTTACCTCAACATTTTCACTTAAAGGTTTTTCATGGCATTCATAGCAGGTTTTCACAAACAAAGCAATGACACTTATATACTTATGAACTCACCAGCTTTAAAGCTGATACTCTCTTTCAAAATAACTTGTATTCTCAAGTCGCCAGTAGACAGGTACGGAGGACAGGTTTTGAGAAGACGCAGCAGACAAGTCTCGTCTTTTATTTTGATTGTATATTTTTGGTGTCTTATTACAATGAAAGAACACGCATGTATAAAACTTTACTTATGATGCAATGGATGATGTTGTTGCTTGTTTATTATATTACACTGTTGTGATACTGTACATGACGTCCTCCACCCCTGAACGTTTGCGCCGTTCGTGGTTTTGGGGTGTGACAGATTGGTATCAAAGCATTGTTTATAATGA
Source organism: Lactuca saligna (assembly GCF_052625555.1). Classification (NCBI taxonomy): domain Eukaryota; kingdom Viridiplantae; phylum Streptophyta; class Magnoliopsida; order Asterales; family Asteraceae; genus Lactuca; species Lactuca saligna. The sequence goes on along the minus strand of NC_136418.1, from coordinate 46,131,733 downwards.
ATTAAGTATATCAACCCATAAAAGATATACTAACTATAAATACATGGGATTAAAACACTCTGTCTAAGAGTTATACTTTTAAATAATAAAATATTTAACAAAGTATACGTGCCTACATTCATACTAAAACCAGTGTCACAATGACAAGAACAAAAGTATTACGATTGTTGAACATCACAAGTGAGCCTGGGGATATATAGTCAGTCTTGGGAATAGCATAGCCTGATCAACTATGCTAGTCCGAAGAGTGATTAGCATATGCCCAAGAATAGTTGTGAAGTGGCAACAAGTCTAAAAACTTACCAACACAACCATCAAGAAATACCATATGGGTATTTGATCTTACTGTAATTACCTTAGTTAGTTCGTCTATTTAAGCTATTTCTTATATCCCTTTTCTCGCGTAGATTAAGATGGCTGGATTTCACCATGGTGATCCGTACTTCCCAAACCCCGGCAATGCTGGTTGGCTAGAGGCAGAACCAGAAGATGATCACCCAATTCCTTTGGATGATCACCATGCTGAGGGCTTTTCCGATGGTTCGGACTTGGAGCCAGAAGTCAACAACCTACCCCCAGCTGCTCAAAACCCAAACCTAAATCCTCGCCCTGTGTTTCAAGGACCCACACCCTTGTGGGCCATTAACTTGACAGAATGGAGTCAGGAACAAGGTCAACCCATTCCCTACAATGGAGACCGAAGTTTCTACAACCTCACTGAAGGAGGTTCTGCTGATAGAGTACTACCAATCATGGTGCGTAGGATTTCTCGGAACACGATCATGACTCAAGCGACTATAAATCAAGTTTCGGAAGTTGACGCCAACTCTGGTGTTAACACTGTCCACATTCGCCAACTAGAGTCTGCTCATGAAAGGACTCTGGTCCGCAATGCAAATCTGCAAAGGGAACTTGCTGAAACCCGAGCAGAAGTTAGAGAACTTCGAGCTCAACAAGCAAGGTCGGACAGGCGTATAAGAGACATTGAACGTCTACTGTCGGGATCGAGGACTCATGCAAGCAGTTCCCGTCGCTGATAGAATAGCATCATCTCATCTTTTGGATATAACCTAGTTTATGTAAAAATTTGGTCTAATTTCCTACTTGTATAAATCTTAGACTTGTTAGGTCATGGTCTAGTCTTAATTCTGTCAAAATTTTCCATCTTCGTTGATGTAAGGCCTACTTCTAGGCCGTTTTTCCCGAACTTGTTACATCTGTAATTCCAGTATTCTTGACAGATATCTAATCATATGGAAATTATTATCCAAATGTTGTCACTTTCAGTTAGTTATTCTATTCATTCTGTTGTTGGACTATGGGGAGTTAGTCCATGGGACACATTCATAAATCGTTTATTCTTATCATTGTCGTCATCTTTTAAACGTATAGTTAAAGATGCCTCCACGCAGAAGTACAAGGCGTAATCCAATCAACGAAACACCGATACCACCACCTCCTCCACCACCATAACGACAAACTCAACCTCCTCCACCACCTAACCCCTTTGATGCCAACATGTTCCAGGCAGCTTTCACAACAGCAGTTGCAGCTGCTGTGTCAGCAATCAACATTCTTGTCCCTAGTGGATCGGGAACAGGTGCACCTCCCTCGAACCACGGCGAAAGCCATGGGCACCCTCGGGAATGCACCTACAAAGACTTCACGAACGCCAAACCCCGCAGCTTCAATGGTACTGGTGGGGTTATGGTGTTAAGGCAGTGGATCGAAAAGATGGAATCTGTCTTTGAAATCTGCGCTTGCCAGGAAAACAACAAGGTCAAGTTCGCAGCTTGTACCTTCTCCGATAGAGCACTAACATGGTGGAACGGCCATGTTAAATCCCTAACCCTGGTGGTGGCATATTCCATCAACTGGGAACACTTGAAGGACATGCTGATGAGGGAGTATTTCCCTCGGGGAGAAGTACAAAAACTCGAGCAGGAACTCTGGAACCTGCAAATGGTTGGATCCGACATAGGAACCTACACGAATAGGTTCTGTGATCTGGCAAACTTATGCCCCGACATGGTTGCTTCCCAGAGCAAAAAGATAGAAAGATATATCTGGGGGTTGTCGCCCCAGATCCAGTCGAGTGTTATAGCTTCCAGGCCTATTACTTTTGATAGTGCCAAGGAACTAGCACAATCCCTCATTGATCACCGGAAACCTCATAACATGACAAGCCCTACTCCTGTACTACAAAAGCCCAACCCCGATCAGAACAAGAGGGGTGGAATAAGAGGAAAAGAGGAGCTCCGCAAGGATCCTCCAATAAGCAACAACTTGTGGCGATCAATGCTGCCACAGTGACTCCTGTTGCCCCTGCGAACCCATTACCAGCAAAAACTTATGCTGGAACTCTTCCGAAGTGCACCAAGTGCAACTTCCACCACCACGGACCTTGTAAGGAGATGTTCTGCTCCAACTGCAACAGGAAGGGACACACCGTCCGTTACTGCAAGGCTTCAACAGCTCAAGCCGCCCAGGTTCCTAACGCCGGTATGGGCCAAGCTTGCTACGGATATGGCGAGGTGGGCCATTACAAGAGGAACTGCCCTAAAGCGGGGACGACTGGAGGAGTGGGAAGAGTTATGGCCTTAGGTCACGAGGAAGCAGTAGCTGATCCTACGATAGTTACTGGTACGTTCCTCCTCGATAACTCATATGCTTGCATACTTTTCAATAGTGGAGCCGAGAAAAGTTTTGTAAGTCACAAATTTGCACACCTGCTTAAACAAAAACCATGTGCATTAGAAAATTCATTGACGGTAGAAATGGCTAACGGGAAAACAGAGAGTACAAACTGCATATACGTAGGTTGTACCTTAACTTTAGATGGCCATACTTTCAAGATAGATCTCATGCCAGTCACAATTAAATGTTTCGACGTTATCATCGGTATGGATTGGTTGAGTCTTCTTCGCGCCGATACCTTGTGCTTTGAAAAAGCAGTTCGGCTTAACCTCCCTAACAACGAAACCCTAACTATCTATGGCGACAAACCTAGTACGAGCCTTCGTATCATTTCGTGCATTCAAGCCCAGAAGTGCTTGCGAAAGGAATGTCATGCATTCCTAGCACACATCGTCGATACCAGTCAAGAACTGAAGGACATCCAGAAAATTCCAGAAGTACGCAACTTTCCCGACATATTCCCAGAAGAACTTCCCGGTTTGCCACCGCAACGCCAAGTCGAGTTCAGAATCGACTTAGTGCCAGGAGCTACCCCAGTAGCCAAATCTCCTTATCGTTTGGCACCGGCCGAGATGCAGGAACTTTCCAGTCAACTTAACGAACTTCTCAAGAAGGGATTCATTCGACCGAGCTTCTCACCATGGGGAGCACCGGTCTTGTTCGTCAATAAGAAAGATGGATCGTTTCGCATGTGCATCGACTATAGAGAACTCAACAAACTTACCATTAAAAATCGTTACCCCTTGCCCCGCATTGACGATTTGTTTGATCAACTTCAAGGAGCCAACTACTTCTCAAAGATTGATCTGCGATCTGGATATCACCAACTACGAGTGTTAGAGGAGGATGTTCCCAAGACAGCCTTCCGAACTCGTTATGGGCACTATGAGTTTGTAGTGATGCCATTTGGATTAACTAACGCGCCCGCAGTATTCATGGATCTAATGAATAGGGTGTGTCGTCCTTACTTGGATCAGTTCGTCATCATCTTCATTGATGACATACTCATCTACTCTCGAAGTAAGGAGGAACATAGTCAACATCTCCGTAAAATCCTAGAAACACTACGAGCGGAGAAGCTCTACGCGAAGTTCTCGAAGTGCGAATTTTGGATTCGACGAGTCGAATTTTTGGGCCATGTGGTTAGCAAAGAAGGTATACATGTGGACCCCTCCAAGATTAAGGCCATTGAGAACTGGTCAGCACCAAAGACACCTACCGAAATTCGTCAATTTCTAGGTCTAGCTGGCTACTATCGCAGGTTCATTCAGAACTTCTCCAGCATAGCAAAACCTCTTACAACCCTGACCCAGAAAGGCATGGCCTTTGACTGGGAAGAGAAACAGGAAAGAGCGTTCCAAACGCTCAAACGAGCCTTGTGCACCGCCCCGATACTACCCCTCCCCGAAGGGATAGAAGATTTCATTGTATATTGTGATGCATCCAACCAAGGGCTCGGAGGTGTTCTGATGCAGCGAGGTAAAGTCATCGCCTATGCCTCGAGACAGCTGAAGACACATGAGGTTAACTACACAACCCACGATCTTGAACTAGGAGCAGTTGTGTTTGCTCTGAAGATCTGGCGACATTACCTGTATGGTACAAAAAACACGATCTTTACGGACCATAAGAGTCTACAACACATTTTCGACCAGAAAGAGCTCAACATGAGACAACAACGGTGGGTCGAGCTACTTAGCGATTACGAATGTGAAATTCGTTATCATCCGGGTAAAGCCAATGTAGTAGCCGACGCCCTAAGTCGGAAAGAATATACTGGTCGAAGAGTCAAATCTTTGACTCTAACTATCCATTCACACTTGTCAACGCAAATTAAGGAGGCTCAGCTCGACACTTTTAAACCTGAAAACGTGGCTGGTGAATCCCTTAGGGGGATGGATAACAACTTGGAAGTCATGGGTGGCGGAGCCTTATACCTCATGGACCGGATCTGGACACCGAAACACGGTGGCTTCAGAGACTTGGTCATGACCGAAGCTCACAACACTCGTTATTCCGTCCACCCAGGTTCAGATAAGATGTATCTGGATCTTAAAAAGCTATACTGGAGGCCTAACATGAAAGCAGATATTGCTACCTACGTGAGTAAATGCCTTACTTGCGCAAAGGTCAAGGTCGAATACCAGAAACCCTCCGGTCTTCTACAAAAACCGGAAATACCAGAATGGAAGTGGGAGCGGATCACTATGGACTTCATAACCAAGTTACCCAAGACGACGGGTGGACTTGATTCCATATGTGTCATCGTCGATAGACTGACCAAGTCTGCACACTTCCTACCGATCAAAGAAATAGACAAGATGGAGAAACTTACCAGAACTTACATTAGGGAAATTGTAAGACTGCACGGCGTTCCTTTATCTATCACCTTGAACCGAGATAGTAGATTCACATCGAGGTTCTAGCAGTCATTACAAAATTCCCTAGGAACTAGGCTGGACATGAGTACAGCATACCATCCACAGACCGACGGGCAAAGTGAGAGAACTATCCAAACCTTACAAGATATGTTGCGCGCCTGTGTGATAGACTTTGGAAAAGCTTGGGATACTCACTTACCCCTTGTTGAATTTTCCTACAACAATAGTTATCACACGAGCATCAAGGCAGCTCCATTCGAGGCCCTCTATGGCCGAAAGTGCAGATCCCCTCCGTGCTGGTCTGAAGTGGGTGATAGCCAGTTAGCTAAGGGACGAGTTCCCGAAAGCACTCTCACAGGTCTGGAGATCATTCGGGAAACGACAGAGAAGATCGTTCAAATTCGTGAGCGACTAAAAGCCTCTAGAGACCGACAGAAAAGCTACGCCGACAAGCGTAGGAAACCATTGGAGTTCCAGGTGGGCGATCGAGTCCTACTGAAAGTCTCACCCTGGAAGGGCTTGATACGCTTTGGAAAGCGTGGGAAGCTCAATCCGAGATACATAGGGCCTTTCGAGTTTCTCGCAAGAATCGGCCCTGTAGCTTACAAACTCAATCTACCGCAAGAACTCAGTAACGTACATCCTACCTTCCACGTCTCGAACTTGAAAAAGTGTCTATCCGACGAGACTCTTGTTATTCCACTCGACGAGATCGAGATCAACGAGAGCCTCAATTTCGTGGAGGAACCAGTAGAGATCAAGGACCGAGAGGTCAAGCAAACAAAACAGAGCCATATCCCAATAGTGAAGGTGCGCTGGAACGCAAAGCGTGGACCGGAATTCACTTGGGAACGTGAGGATCAGATGAAACTGAAATACCCTCACCTTTTTGCTAAGTTATTTGTAATTTCCTATTTGCTTACATTCTAATTTCGGGACGAAATTCCTTCTAACGGGGGGATGATGTGACAACCCGAAATTTCCATTATGTACAAACTATATCACTTCAATAGGAGTTGTAGCGGTCACAGTTAATTTTCAGACTTTTCGCGTAACTTTGAGAAATTCAGGGTTTACACTTCAGGAAATATCAGGAGAGTGGGTGCACCTAGGGTTTGGTGCAACATTGTTATTCCAACACTCTAATTTATTAGGGATCATTTTAGGAATAAAAATATTTTCTGCCAAAATATTTCAGGACTATAAATAGTTTTCTGAACTAAATTAATTCATTATTCACAATTCCAACTAGAGAAAAGCCATTTTCTCTCTGACGGATCTTCGGGTTTTTATCCCAGATTGTGAGTAACTCTTTCTAGTAGTGCTAGATTACATATTTGATGCTTATAACATGATTTAGTGGGCTAAATCATGAGATCAAGGAGTTTACTCCCCAAGGTGTTCTTGGGTGGTAAACTCCCGAAACAAGGCCAAAACCGACATTGATGCTAGAATAAGGCCTTAGGACATTAGGTAAACACATTAGGGACATGAAATCACACACAAAACCACCCAAGAATGGGAGTTTACGGCCAGAACTCTCTTAGGTCGTAAACTCCATTTCAAAGGGCTAAATGGTGGTTTTTGGACTAAAGGACTTTAAGGCTTGCATCTAGATTAATTCCCCAAGTAGCTTAAGGTCTTAAACACTTCAAATGAAACAAAAGAAAGTGAGTTTATGGCCCAGAACTCTCCTAGACCGTAAACTCCATGTAAATGGTCACAAAGGGTGTTTTCATGACACCTAAGGCCCTAGCCCTTCACAAGAAATTGTACCCACTAAATGGAAGGACCAAACCACACCAAAATCACATAAACAAGTGAGTTTACGACCAAGAAATAGTTCTTGGGCCGTAAACTCCTATAAAGGGCACTAAGTGGTGCCTAATGCCTTCATATGCTAGGATTAAAAGTCTAGAACACATCCCACTAGTACAAGAGACTTGAAATCAACCAAGGAATCACCCCAAGGGAGTTTACGGCCGTAAACTCCAAGGGGAAATGTCCTTTAGGCCGTAAACTCCTATTTGGAGTACTTCTAGGCTTTAAACTCTTCCAAGAACATAGACACAAAGTTAGAATAATTCTAGAAAGCATATTGGACTTCAAAACACACCAAACACACATGTTTGGGAGTTTACGGCCGTAAACTCAAGAGTTACAACCGTAAACTCCATGTGTGATGGATTATGGAGAGTAAACTCTCTTGTAGGGTCCTTTGGAAACCCTAAACTCAAGTACCCTGTCCCACAATAGCTTAGATGAAGTCCTTACGGCTTAAAACACTTACATAATGTGTTATCTATATCTAAGATGTCTTAAACATTATCAATTAGTCTTTGGTGTCTAATTGAGTGCATATATGTGTGATTATATGTTCATTAGGATCGTAGTGTGTGCACAAGTCCTCGCTTGACACCTAGCCATCTGATACCGTTCAGTTCATTCCAATCACCAACTACAGGTGAGTTCATACCCCGTAATCAATGTTTTAAAGGATTTTAAATGTTTTAATGGGGGGGGATACAAGTAGAAACAAACATTTTATTAAATCAGTTTCATGTATTTTATAACTATGTTTTCACTTAGTAGATTTCACATATTTCAAAGGAAGTCACGGGAAATGGTTTTCTATCTTAAAATACTTAGACAACAGAAGTATTAGTTTCGAATTGTATAATGACTTCAAGTCACTTTATATTATGGTTCAAAGCTCCTAGATACCTTGCATAAACCTACTTGAACAACAACATACTTTCCAGTTAACTATCATAGGGATAGTCAGAGAATATCAAACAAGAGTCAGTTCATTCATGAGTCTATACTAATGCCTTACATGATACATGATTACACGTACTTTGGGTTCTATGATACATGAATATGTTTACATATACTTACCTGTTACATGAACACACTTACATAAATTCTAGACAGGGACACTTCTTAATAAGTACATTATTCTGTACTTACTTACCTTGGATACTTGAACTAGGTCTAAGAGGATGATTTATTAGTATTTACTGTATAAATTGTCTTTCCTATTCCCGTTCGAAGGGATGTTTTCAGCGGGACTTACCATTCAGAATCTCACTGATTAGCGCCAGTGAGAGATGGCGTCTACGGATGTCTAAGGTAGTCACTTGATTTGTGGTCAGTGACGGGACTAACTATCCCTCCGCCCGCTGTTGCAACAGTGGACGAGATGTGAATCTTCGGAGGATCATTAAGTTGACGATCTACGTCAAGAGATCGATGCAGGGACTAACCCTCCTTCCATCCTGCTGCTGCTACAGAGGATGAGGGGACACTCTTCGGACGTTCCTCAGGGTCTAACTTTCACTTCATGCGATGTAGTGTTGGTCTTAGTACCCAGTGACAACACTTACCATATCATATTTTTCCTGTTTACTTTATTTTGTGATACCTTTCACATAAACGATGAGTTAGACTAAGCACTTTTAGTACTAGTCTACACAAAGCAAAAACACTTCATACATATAAAACATTCAAGTCTTGGTAGAAGACTGCACTTGATACATAAAAAACATTCGAGTCTTGGTAGGAGACTACACTTCATACATACAAAACATTTGAGTCTTAATAGAAGACTACACTTCATACTTATAGAAAATAAGGGTTTTTCTAGGGATTTCATACTTACCTCAACATTTTCACTTAAAGGTTTTTCATGGCATTCATAGCAGGTTTTCACAAACAAAGCAATGACACTTATATACTTATGAACTCACCAGCTTTAAAGCTGATACTCTCTTTCAAAATAACTTGTATTCTCAGGTCGCCAGTAGACAGGTACGGAGGACAGGTTTTGAGAAGACGTAGCAGACAAGTCTCGTCTTTTATTTTGATTGTATATTTTTGGTGTCTTATTACAATGAAAGAACACGCATGTATAAAACTTTACTTATAATGCAATGGATGATGTTGTTGCTTGTTTATTATATTACACTGTTGTGATATTGTACATGACGTCCTCCACCCCTGTACGTTTCCGCCGTTCGTGGTTTTGGGGTGTGACAGATATCCCCTTCCGCGCATAGACGATCTGTTCGACCAACTGCAGGGAGCGAGCTACTTCTCGAAGGTTGATCGAAGGTCGATCAACGATCTGGGTATCACCAACTGCGAGTACTGGAAGGAGACATCCCCAAAACGGCTTTCCGAACACGCTATGGTCACTACGAGTTTGTAGTAATGCCCTTCGGATTGACAAATGCTCCAGCAGTGTTCATGGACTTGATGAACCGAGTATGTCGTCCCTTCCTGGATAAATTCGTGATCGTGTTCATAGATGATATACTCATCTATTCAATAAGCCAGGAAGAACACAGCCAACACCTCCGCCAAGTTTTGGAAACATTGAGGGCAGAGAAACTTTACGCAAAATTTTCAAAGTGCAAATTGTGGATTCGGGAAGTGGATTTCCTAGGACATGTAGTAAGCAAAGAGGGGATACATGTGGATCCTTCTAAAATCAAGGCAATAGAGAGTTGGACAACTCCAATAACCCCTACAGAAATTCGGTAATTTTTGGGACTCACCGGGTATTACCGAAGGTTCATACAAAATTTCTCCAAGATTGCCAAGCCACTCACCACCCTAACTCACAAGAGTGTGACCTTCAAGTGGGGAGAAAAACAAGACACCGCGTTTCAAACGCTAAAGCGAGCCTTATGTAGTGCGCCCATCCTAACCTTTCCAGAAGGAACAGAGGACTTCGTGGTCTATTGCGATGCCTCAAACCAAGGACTCGGGTGTGTCCTGATGCAATGAGGAAAGGTCATCGCTTACGCCTCAAGGAAACTAAAGACGCACGAAGTGAACTACACAACGCACGATCTTGAGCTAGGAGCAGTCATCTTCGCTCTAAAGATATGGAGGCACTACCTCTACGGCACGAAATGTACGATCTTCACTGACCATAAAAGCCTCCAACATATCCTCAACCAGAAAGAACTCAACATGAGACAAAGACGGTGGGTAGAACTACTAAATGATTATGAATGCGAGATTCGTTATCATCCCGGAAAGGCTAACGTGGGGGCCGATGCACTCAGCCGGAAGGAATACTCGAGCCGCAGAGTGAAGTCTTTTGTAACGACTGAAATTTCGAAACAATTAAAACTTTTCCAAAACAACCCATTTTAATAACGTTATTACAAAAAGGTTTTCAATACATTATTTAACAGAGTATTTCCCAGGTCCATTTCATAAAACACCAACGCGAGGAACGGTACAATCACACCTTTGCCTTGCCACAGACTCCTGAGAACCTGAAAACATAAAAACCACAACTGTAAGCCCGAAAGCTTAGTGAGATATCCCTAAAATACCAACCACATATACGCCCTTCCAGGCCACAACCTTCCGGTCCAAAACATATCGCCTTCCGGCCCATAGCGTAATGCCTTCCAGCCCATAACACATTGCCTTCCGGCCCATAACATATCGCCTTCCGGCCCACAACATAAAAGCATACATATCATAACAGAACATAGAACAACCATGCATATCGGGTTACACTCCAGACCAGACAACCATGCACATAACATGTAATCATATAACAGTTCACAGTTAGCAAATCGATCAACAGATCACATAGCATATCATTACCCTAATCAAGATACCAGCCTAGCCGATCACTAGCATAACATCACCCTACGACTCAGCCAACATAATAATTATGCACATACGCCTTTCCAGGCCATGACCTTCCGGTCCACATCACATTGCCTTCCGGCCCGCAACATGTAATGCCTTCCGGCCCACAACATATAATGCCTTCCGGCCCATATCCCGCAATATCATACAACAGACAATTACCCGGATTTCCATCCGATAAAAGGGTCGGCCTTGGTGCCTTGAACCCTATAGATATAGTGAGGATAACTCACCTCGAAACTGCCGACTGAACAGATAACCCAAGCTGCTCTGATCACTGATACGATCTCCACCACTGGATAGCCACCAATGCACTGAACTCAAAATCATAATCAACAATTACCAAAATACCCCTGGAAACCACTGGTCAACCCTTGGTCAAATACTAGGTCAAAGTCAACCCCTGACTGACCCTACTCGCCGAGTCAACCCTATGACTCGCTGAGTTCCCATACTCAAAACTTCACTCAACCCGCGACCTAACTCGTCGAGTCCAACAACTCTGAGTCCACTCGCACATAACTCACCGAGTCATCCCTTGACTCGCCGGTTCTCGACTCAACCAGAAAATATTTGGACTCTTCGACAAGACTCGCCGAGTCCAAGAATAGACTCGCCGAGTCTAAGGCTATCTTCAATCTACTCGCCGAGTTGTTCATCCAACTCATCGAGTTCCAGCTTATCTTCAAGCAACTTATCGAGTCCACCCATGTGACTCGCCGAGTACCACCGGTCTGCATCCAAACAGAAGCGTTCCAGACCATGCAATTGATCCAAAACATAGATCTAGCCTCCTCCAACTCATCCATCACGTAAATTGGCAATCTTTACGTGAATCCAAAGAGATCTATGCATTATGCACATTAGGGCTAAGGTTTGGGACAAGATAGCTTCATCCAACACTCAACACAGGGACTTTCCTGCATTCCAACTCTCCTCCATTCCAGATCTGAGGTAGCAACCTCAGATCTAACCTCTAGATTCCAATATCACCCAAGATAAGCTTCCCCTCAAACCCCCAAAATGAAGAGACAAGAGAACAACAGCCTAAGAACGAGATATTACCTCAAAGGAACGCCCCAATCTGCAAGGAACTCGAATCCAAGCAAAGCCCCTTGCTCCACACCTTCAATTTTCCAAACTTCCTTCAACAATTACCTCTCCAAGCTCCAATCCACTCAACAATGGTGCTTCTCCAAGATTTTAGGGTTTCTGGGACTCAAGGGGTGATAAACAGGTTGGGGAGGAAACATGATGCTCTTTATATAGGGCTCAACCCCGAGAATTAGGGTTTTCTCCACTCAGCGCCTACTCGCCGAGTCCATCTCATTGACTCGCCGAGTCGACTATTTAACACGCGACCAAGTCGCGACTCGACTCGCCGAGTCCATCCATGGACTCGCCGAGTCACTCTTTCCCAAATTACACTTTTAGCCCTTCCACTCAACTCTTGCTATTTCGGGATGTTACATCTTTAACCATGACAATCCATTCACACCTGTCCACACAAATCAAGGAGGCTCAAATAGAAGCCTTAACATCTAAAAGTTTGGCAGGGGAAGCCTTAAGGGGAACGGATAAGAAGTTTGAAGTCAAGAATGATGGAGTTCATTACTTCATGGATCGGATTTGGACACCGAAGTTTGGAGGATTCAGAGAAGTCGTCATGAACGAAGCCCATAAGACACGATACTCCATACACCCCGGCTCAGATAACATGTATCTTGACCTTAAGAAGTTGTACTGGTGGCCGAACATGAAAGCTGAAATTGCTACCTACATAAGTAAATGTATGACGTGCGCCAAGGTCAAGGTAGAATACCAGAATCCCTCAGGATTGTTGCAACAACCAGAAATACCCGAATGGAAGTGGGAACGTATAACCATGGATTTCATAACCAAAATACCGAGGACGGCAAGCGGACTCGATACCATCTAGGTTATTGTTGATAGGTTAACTAAATCAGCACACTTCCTACCAATCAAAGAGACAGATAAATTGGAGAAACTAACTAGAACATACCTCAGAGAAGTCGTACGACTGCATGGTGTGCCCATATCCATTATCTCGGACCGAGATAGTAGATTAACCTCAAGGTTTTGGCAATCACTACAAAAAGCTCTAGCGACAAGACTAGACTTGAGTACCGCTTATCACCCACAAACCGATGGCCAGAGTGAGAGAACCATATAAACCCTGGAAGCTATGTTGAGATCTTGCGTAATCGATTTTGGCAAAGCATGGGACACCCATCTACCTTTGGTCGAGTTCTCGTACAACAATAGCTACCACACTAGTATCAAGGATGCCCCGTTCGAATCCCTCAACGGCCGTAAGTGCAGGTCACCTCTGTGTTGGGCCGAAGTGGGGGACACACAACTAGCAAAATGGCAAGCAACATACAACATGCTCACTGGACCAGAAATCCTAAGGGAAACTATGGAGAAGATTGTTCAGATCCAGGAACATCTGAAAGCATCAAGGGACAGAAAAAAGAGTTACGCGGATAAAAGACGAAAACCCTTGGAATTCCAGGTTGGAGATCGAGTCCTACTAAAAGTCTCACCCTGGAAAGGGTTAATACGCTTCGGAAAGTATGGGAAACTGAACCCAAGATGCATCGGACCATTCGAGATCTTTGCCAGGATCGGTCCAGTGGTGTACAAACTTTGATTACCTCAGGAGCTCCACAACATACACCCTACCTTTCACGTGTCAAACCTAAAGAAGTGCTTGTCCGATGAGACCCTTGTCATCCCTCTAGATTAAATTGCAATAAATGAGAATCTTCAATTCGTAGAAGAACCAGTAGAGATCATGGATCGGGAAATAAAAAGTACTAAACAAAGTCGCATACCTATTGTAAAGGTCCGTTGGAACGCCAAGCGAGGACCTGAATACACCTGGGAACGCGAGGATCAGATAAAACAAAAGTACCTGCATCTTTTTCCTAACATGTAAACTCTATCTTAGATTAAATTTCGGCATGAAATTCCCCTAACGGGGGGATGATGTGACAACCCTATATTTTCCGAAAGTAGTGTAACACTCAAAAGTCAAATATAATGAAGAGTATTTGGAGTCAACAAAATTTACCTCAAAAATAAAGTGTTCAAACATCTAAATTGGGATGCATCAAATGTTAGATATCGTGCCAAGGTTTCCAAAAACATAAAGAACATTCAAAACCGGGTTATATTGAAGAAATTATAACTCGAATATTTACGACACACTGTTAAAACGTTATTTAAACGTAAAAAGTGAAATTACAATAAAATGCATTTTTAACCTTAAGTATCTAAACAAAAGTTGTAGAGTTCATTAAACTGAAAACGTACATAAAAAGATCGCCCAAATTGGACCTCGTATGAAGAAGTTACGCATTTTCTAAGTTTCGTAATAGTAGTAGAGGGCTAAAAACTCGAATTGAAGATCGAGCATTATTTAGATAACACAACCTAAACGAAATTTGAAGGTCTCCACAATAGGAGTAAAATGAAAAAAAGACAAACGAAAACCGACATCGAATAAAGAAAGTATGATGTCACACCCCCAAACCTGAACGGCGGAAATGTTAGGGGGTGGATGACTTCATGTGCTAGCGTAACAAATGAATACATAGTAAAGAAAGCAATACAACCATCATATATATATAATTGAAAGTTTACATTTGTCAAAAGTTACATGTTCAAAACCAATTACAATATGATGTCAAAATACGAGATTAAACTGGCGCCGCAGCATCCCTTCGTCAAAAGCGAAATGAATACCTGAAATTACTAATTTCCTGGGACATACAAGTAATTTTGAAAGAGTATGATATGAAATGTTTTCTCTTTGTTTGTTTGTGTTTAGAAAATCCTATATTTTCTACTAGTATAAAAGTAGCCTTCACTCAAGACCAATGTTTGTTTCTAAAAATGTATGTAAGTGTAAAACAACCAATGTGTTTGAAAACCTTGTAAATCAATGCATTTTTAATACCCCATGTGAGTTTTATAACCATATTATTGACTCGGAATGCCTATACACAACGTTCTTCAGGCATTGGAATGTTATGACGTTTGTCACCCCAAACGGTGGACTGCAGCTAACAGTCAGGGCGCGGGTTGTCAAGCCCGTATCGATCTATACACAAACACCATGCTCCCCCTTCAAGGGATTTTGGTATATAATACAGGACTTGAAATGTGTACTCGAACGTACATGAAGTTAGTGTCTCACAAAACCGTCGTATAAAAGCAGATCTATTTGTTAAAATGATACGTTTGTTCTTGTATACAAAAGTGACTTCTTGAAATTCATGTTTTTAGTACATAAGAGTTATAAATTTGTTCATAAAACTATACCTATTATAGTTTTCTAAAAGTGTGTCACGTTTGTTTAAAAATATCAAGAAAAGGAATCATTTGTTATGAAAGCATAGATTTTCGGTGTAGAGTCTAAGAATGATAAGTATAATCTAAGAAAGTTTAGTTTATACATGCATTACAACAAATTTATATTTCAAAAGATAGAATGCTAATTTAACATATGTTATATATATATATATATATATATATATATATATATATATATATATATATATATATATATATATGAAAGTTCCTTAAAAGTTTGTAAATCGCATGTGATATATATATATATATATAAAAGCATATAAAAGAGTTTTTTATGTAACACACGATAATACTCGTGTGTTTTACTTGTAATCCCCCCCCCTTGAAAGCATATAAAAGAATTTATAGAACCTTTAAAAGGTAAATTAAGGGGTATGAACTCACTTGAAAGTTTGGAGATAGCGAGATGGAAAACCGGGCAGAGTTTCGTCTCAGGAAACGGATTTTTCTCGGGATTCTCGGGAATCTCGGGAGTAAAATCGACCCTCGGGACTTGAGCAAAAAGACCAGAGCTTCGGGTTTGAACGGGCACACAAAACGAGGCAATATCGTGAAAGAAAGGAGAGAAATTAGCATTTTTCTCCGAAGCCCTCGCATGCTATTTATAGGGGGCCTGAGAAGCCTCGTACGCGGGGCGTACGCTCGTACGCAGTGCGTACGCATACGTCATGCGTGACCGAAGCCTCGACTGCCTCGGCTTCGGATGGGACGGATCAGTCTGTCGGGTCGGATGGGACAGCGGGTCGGACGGGCGGGTCGGTAGCCTCGCATAGGGCGACGTGGACGATTTGAGACCAAGTTCCTTGGGTACGCAGGGCGTACAGGAGTACGCAGCGCGTACCTCGGATGAGGACGCTGACTCCTCTTCGGATTATGCTTGAATTTTGAATTAAATAAATATATAATTTATTTAATAAACTTCAAAAATTCATATCTTCTTCATACGAACTCCGTTTTTGATGGTCTTTATATCCACGCGTAGGTGAGACTACGCTCTACAACTTTCGTTTAGATTCCGTTGGCAAATTCCGAAATTATTTTTATTATTTAGCTATTAAAAGGACGTGCTTAAGGAATTTCTTTTTAAAAATTCATAACTTCTTTATCTGACGTCGGTTTTTGCCAGACTTTTTACCGTTGAAATACCATTGCCGAGACCTTCGATTCTCGTTTAGGTCATTCCGGCCAAATGTCGCTCGATCTCCAATTCGAGTTTTTAGTTGTCTGTTGCTAAGCTGAACTTGGAAAAATCATAACTTCAATATACGAAGTCGGATTTGGGCGTTCTTTTTACGTACGGTCATGGTTTAAGGATATTTAAACAAAGAAGAATTTAAATAGAAACTTTTTGGATATTTTATTATCAAAGTTAATTTTATTAACTCAAAAACGTTTACAATACTTGACCTATTAGGCCATTACAAAGAGTTGAAATATCGGGTTGTCACATATGAATTTTTAACGAACTTTAGCAGTCCCGGCCTATTAAAAACATTGCAATAAAAATAAAGTCAAAACTAGCCGACGGAGTCTAAATGAAAGTTGTAGAGCATAATCTCACCTACGCGCGGATATAAAGAACGCGAAAAACGGATCCCGTACGCGAAAGTTACGGAATTTAGAAGGCGGGAGTCGGGATTACGCCCAACGTAATAAAGGGGTACGCCCAGCGTACTAGGTGCAGGGTCGAGTCCCATCGAGTGCAGCTCTATGCCTAGCTAGACTCGAGTCGTAAGCCGTGACGCAAAGTTACACCCAGCATACTCCGGTGGTACGCCCAGCGTACGCTCATTTCCAGCACTATAAATAGATGGCATAAGCTACGGATTTTGGCACACATTCTCAAACTTCCACTCACTCTCACATACTTCAAGCACCAGAAGTTGTCCCGACGCCCTCGGTTTCAGTACCCGAGCCCCCGATGAAGGTTCTACGCTACCGAGATCCCCAAAGAGCTCGAAGTCGCAGCTTTTCGCGGTTGAAGTCCTGCTCGACTCTAGCCCCACTCGCTTCAAACCAAACAAGTGAGTTCATACCCCTTCCTTTCAAGTCTTTTCATGTTTTAGGGGGGAAATAAAAGTACAATACAAGTAAAATTATCGTTTTATAAACATAAACGTAACATCTATCTTATTGATTATCGATACTAACATAATACTTTACGTATAAAGGACTAATATATCATCAAGTTATTTTCATCAACTGGAACATACTTTCTGAAAAACTATAATGGGTATAGTTATCAAGTTATTCATACATTTTTACGTATATATATTGAAAAACGAAATACTTTCAAACAAAATGAAGTAAAGTCTTTCTTATCATAAATCTATTTATACTAAGCAATGTGAGATATTCAAACTTCAACGTATTCTTATGTATGCATTTCAAGCCCTGTATTATATACCATAATCTCTTGGAGGGAGAGCGTGATACTTATGTATAGATCTATACTGGATTGACAACCCTGCACCTAAAGTGTTAGCTACAGTTAGACCGGCAGGTCTGGGGTGACAAATGTCGTAACACTACAACACCTGAAGAATGTTGTTACAGGCAGTCAGTGTCAATAGTATGGTTATAAAACTCACATGAAGGTATAAAAACAAGTTTGATTTACGATATTCATATATGCATTCAGTTTTCTACATTCATTTTTGAGCACAAAGTTATTCTTTATCATTCAAGTACGAAAAACACCAACGCACTCCAACTTGGAGAAATTATCAAACTATTTATAGAAAATATTGGATTTTCTGAAAACGTCGCTCATTGATTTACTACCAAAAGGACATACTTTTCAATACAAAAAAACTTATGAACTCACCAACTTAATTGTTGACACTTTTTCGGAACCACTTGTATTTCTCAGGGAATCAGTAATACAGGTAACCGCCAGCTTTTGAAGAAGGAACGCTAAGGACGTTTATTAAACATTACATCATCATATTGTAATATTCTTTTGGAAATATGTATAACACAACAATATACATTTTTATTATATATATGATGGGTGTGTTACTTTCTTTACAATATTCAATTGTTATAATACTACGTGAAGTCATCCACCCCCGAATGTTTCCGTCGTTCTGGTTTGGGGGTGTGACACTACCCAAGGGCATTGGATGAACTGGAAGGACTTTTATGACTATATATGTACACATGATATATAACTAATATTTAAACGACCTTCGGACGGGTACCCGATATCCCACCAGACCACATCTCAAGCGCGAAAAGGAAATAGGGTGGATAGCCTTCCTAAGTCTTTTGAGCATTCCTTATATAAATATACATATATGGGCACGCAATTTATAATATAAAAGCATAAAGTAAGTTTTGTAAAACCTTTGAACATAATTATTATCTAAGAAAAGATCGACGTGATGTCAATCTATAAAACGGTTTGAAGGCATGGGTTTGATAAAACAGTTTAGTATAAAGAAACATTTGTTTGAAACACAATTGTAAATAAGTTTGAAATGTAACATACAGAGTAAAATGTACAGTGTAATAAGGAGTTTTAAACGCATCAAGTGTTTATGAAAAACATTTGAAGGAAACTGTTTGGTAAAACGGCTAATGAGTAGTCAATCATTTAAATGTTGCTTATTAATCACATGTGATTGATATAATAATTAGCATAATTCTACTTGTATCCCCCAATAAAACATTTAAAAACAGTTAAAACGTTGATTAAGGGGTATGAACTCACTTGTGGTGAGTGGATTGGATTGAAGCGTCGGGTACGGTGCTATGTGACAAATGAAGACTTGTACACACACACGAGCCTAGTTATCATATAATGAACATATATATAACTAATTAGCCAAATTACAACTAATAAAATAAGTTGGGACACTCTATAAGATGAAAACACTTTTTTTTCAAGTGTTAAAGATCACAAGGATTGCATCCGAGTGTTGGTAGGGCAAAACTAGTGTGTTTGGAGTCCAAGGGTAAACTCCCTTGGAGTTTACGGTTTTGATGGTCAATACCTAGGGAGTTTACGCAAGTAAACTCTAGAGTTTACGGTCATAAACTCTAGTCCTAATGACCAAGTGTTGTTTTGTGGTTTAGCAAAACTATTGAAGCATTTCTACTAAGTGGTTTGGCCTTTGGAAGGGACTAGGGCATCAAAAACACTCCTTGGAGGAGTTTACGGCCTCATGGACTTTCCCTTTGGGTTTACTACCGTAAACCCTTATGGAGAAGGGTATTTCCATGTTTTCAAGTCCTTGACAGAATTAGGTAAGTGTATAAACTAGTTTCTAAGCCTAAGGAAGGAAAATGACCAACTTAATCACACTTTAGGGTGTTTACGGTTTTGGGAGATCCCCAAATTGTGAACACCTATAATTGTTGGTGTTTGATGTTTTTCAAGGCTTAAGCACAATAAGGAAGGGTTTAAACATGTCAAGGATGGTTTATACATCAACTATGACTTAGATTAGGGACTTAGGCACACTTTGGTGCCATTTATGGTGTTTACGGCCCATGAACATTCGTGGACCGTGAACACCTCTAATCTTTTGTTCTTGACATATTTTATTGATGTTTAAATGTAATACTAGCTCAATAACAGTCAAGGATGGTAGTACTTACTATTAGAAGGCTTGATTTGAGCTAAAAGGCGAAGAACACTTAGTGTGTGTTCTTGGTGTTTTGGAAAAACTAGTCAAAACACATAAATGAATGGATTAAAGGATGTAAAATCACTAGATTAAGTGATGTACTAACTTAAAAGGCTAGAAACACTTACTACATTGAAGATTTTGAATAAAAACTTGGATGATACTTGAGAGGATATTTTGGAGTTTACTCTTTTGATATTTGGAGAGTAAACACAAATGACTAACTTTTTGGGGAGTAAACACATACATAGGTACGAGTTCACGATTTTAGGTGATTTCTCAACCTAAAACATAAAATTTCGGTCGAGAATTTCTAAGACGCGAGGTGTTTGGGTTTTTAAAATTCAAAACCCGAGACGGCACTTTCTTTCACCCGTTCGTTTAAAAATAATATTAAAATAATCAAACGAACTTTATATTTCTTAAAAATAAGAAATAATGACATTGACTTATGATACGAAGTGGTTGACTTTTAGGGTTTGACCGAATGGAAATTTCGGGTTATCACAATTTTTTTGGGATTACATTCGAAAATGAAGTTTAAAGACATTACTTTAGTGCTTGATTTATATATCCTAGAGCCCATGTTTGAAGACTATTAAAGAATCAAGATTCGTGGATTGCTTTATCTATTCCTCGTTGCAAGATCTTTTTATTTGTTAGATGGTTGTTTTGGAAGTTAAAGCATTGTCATTGTTGGGCTGAAGATCATTTTTGTTGATTGCGTCTTTTGGGCTCGCTTAGCCTAAGGCTTTTTGTGTACCGGTTTGGGCCTGTCCAACCGTGAACCTTTTATGTTTTGTATATATGTTTACGCTTGCATGCATATTAGGTTAAGGTTTTTAGAGATCTGAGTATAGCGATACATCTAGACGACAACAGGTTTCTTTGATCGTTCTTCTAACCTTCCAATCCTCTATAGTTGATGTTCTTAATCGAGCTCTTCTGAGGATTTTGTTTAATCATTCGACACATTTGATTCCATCTTGTCTTGTTCTTATTATTGTGTTTATATCGTCTTTGTTTACTTACTTGTTCAAGATCTAATCGATCTTTATAGATTAAAAGATTGTTTAATCTCATCAATTGGTATCAGAGCAGGAGGCTGTGTAATTGATACACATCTTTTCTGTGAAAAAGATTTCCATTAGGGTTTTTCCGCAATCATCAATATTTATTGAGCCGTCATCTCTTTATTGACGTATCTTGATATTTATTATTTTGCCCTAATCTGCTTTATTACAAGTCTGATCTTTGAACAGGTTTTTACGATCATAATGGACGCGACACAATCAAACCTTATTAATATTTCCAACAGCATTGGTTCGACGACAAAGATTCCGATCTTATACACCCATGACTATGAAGTATGGGCACATCACTTCGAAGACTACGTTATTGGATCGGAGGATAATGGGTATCACATTTGGGAAGCCATCACCAATGGACCGTTTTCTCATTCTGCAACGTCCATAATCATCAAGACACAAAAAGAGTACAATGATCTGCTAAAGGACGTGAAAGAAATTGCACAAGATGAAAAGGATAAGTTCCAGTGCAATATCAAGGCATTAAGGTTGATCAGGTTCGCCCTTCAGTCCGATACATTCAGATTGGTTAGCTCATGCACGACGGCAAAGGATGTTTGGGATAGACTTCGCGAAATGTATTCTACAGACGAGGATCTTGAACATTCTATTCAAACTTTGCTCTTATCTGAGTTTGGAGAATTTAGGCAAGGGGTTGAAGAAACTGTGACCCAGACGTTCGATCGCTTCAATCATCTTCTCAGCAAGATGATCAAACACGATATTGAAAGGAAGCTTATCGAACAGAAGGTTACATTCCTAAATGGTCTGAGGTCTGAATGGAGAGCAGTGGTTTCCACAGTTAAAGCCTATGAGCAGTTTAAATCATATTCTTTGGCGAAACTGGTGGGTATTCTCAAGTCCCAAGAGAAGATTGTGCTGCAAGAAAAGAACGTCGTTTCCAATCTCGGTTCGTTGGCCCTCCTGTCAAAAAGTAAAGCTGTTATGGAGGATGAAGACCTCAACCTGGAGGAATATGATCTCACATCAGAGGATTATGCCATGATGGTGTCCAATCCCAAGAGGTTCATAAAGAAGAGATTCCCCAGCAACAAAAACCGAAACTGGCAGAGGAGTTACAGCTCTGAAAAAGTGATTAATTAACCGAAAGCTGAGGAGCACAAGAAGGAACCGAAGGTGGATGGTGATTCTGGAGTAAGCTGTTTCTACTGTGGTGGGAAAAATCATTATGCTAAGGACTGTGTCCTTAAGAAAATGGCTGAAAAAGATGATGAGAATGACGAGGAAGCTGTGTTGCAGAAAAGACTGGACGAGTTGAGAAAGAAGAAGTCTATCGCTAACCCTCTTGTTAATGCTCTTATTGTGCAGGGTTCGGTTCAAGGTGATGAGTTCGGTAGCACGGAAGTTTGGTCTACCGATTCAGAAGATGAGGAAGTGAGGCAGCCTACCCATGGAAAGGCCTTCATGTCTAGGGAAGAAAGCAGTGGTGGAAGATGCTTCATGGTAACTGACGTATCTTATATGAGGGGATACAACACCGATGGAGGCAGTGATGGACCGAAGGCAAAGGAGGACATGTGCTTTACGGCCAAACCGCTCAGCCAGCAGTTCAATGAGCTCGATGAACTGATAAAGAAGGTACAATCTGTTTTTATTTCATGCAAAGTACCATCATCCTATTATGAGAAAGAACTAAAAAATGTCAATACAAGAATTTCTCATCTAGATAGTAGCTTAACTCAAACTCGAGTCACAAATTCTAACCTAACTGATCAATTGAGCAGGGCGGCGTCGAAGAGTGAGGAGCGGAGAATGTGGATAGAGTTAAAGGAGTCAGAATTAGTCAAAGTTAAAGATGAAAACATTTATTTGCAAAGAGACAATTTAAAATTGTTAAAACAACGAAATGCTTTTTGTTTAATTGCTAAACGTCTGTATTCTAATATTACTCAGCTTCATTTGGATTGTGAAATAGGCCAAAAGATCCACCGCATGATCTTGCCCTTCCTAGAGTTTAAGGAAGATGAAATCGATGTCGAAGCCTATAATTGTGATAGTGTGATATCGTCTGATGATGTCAATCCAACCTATATGTATGGACTGGACAAAATTGAGTCCTTCATTAAATCCAAAGACCACAAGAACATGCTTAAAAATCTTTTGGATGAAAATGACAGACTTAAACTGAGAACCGAAACCATGCAAAAATTTGACTCTTTAAACGCCAACGTAAGCTCAGAAAACAAAATTGATGTTGAAAATGCATCTGAGCTTAACGAGGACGATAACATGAGCGAAATTTCTGTAGAGGACATGGTTGACTGCTCAGAATTTATTAAAACCGAACCTGAAAACCACAAGAATCTTATATCTGAAAATTCTGTGGAGTTCGCTCGGTTGTCCCATCAAAAGTCCCCAAAATTAGTTGAGAAAGCTGTTGTGTATCAAAAGGTCAGGACCACTCCAAATCAAGTATACAAGGTAACAGGAGTAACCGAACATCAAACAGCTGAACTTGTAGCCATGGTAAACGAAGACAATGCTGATGGTTGTGATGAGTACTTCTGGGAAGCTCCAATTGATAATGTAGACGAAACCATTGGTTTATCTGAAAGAACTTCCTGGAAGAGCAAAGGAAGATACATACCTGAACCCTTGAATAAGCCGAACAACTTCGATGAGCCGAGCACCAGTGGTACAAAAGATATCCCTCAGAAGAATGATCACTCTGCAAAAGAAGACATTCTCTCGGCTCCTTCAGCTCGAAGTAAAACTCCCCTGCAATTCAAAAGGAACCAGCCAAGGAGACACTGAAAACGAAAGCAAATGTTCATCATCAACCTACACAGATGAGGAATAGGAAGAGAGAAAGGAACAATAGATACAGGAAGAACCTTTCTGAAAGGAAACAATTCTGGCATTCCCAGAATGCATATTTCTCTCATCAAGACAAGAATCTGAAGTATGAAAACAATCCTATAGGAAAGATTGATAGTCACAAAAACCAAAAGCCAAAGTTCAGTTCACAAGATGATATCAACCGAAAGCCAAAGTTCGGTTCACAAGATGATATCAACCGAAAGCCAAGGTTCGGTTCACAAGAAGATATCAACCGAAAGCCAAGGTTCGGTTCTGAAAAGGACTACAACCGAAACCAAAGGTTAGGTTCCAAAGACAGTTCCAACCGAACGCAAAGGTTCAGTTCTGAAGACAAAAGCAAACAACACTCCAAGGTCGTTCCCTCCAAAGATCAAAAGCAAAAAGGTCGACTAGAGTCTCCAGCCAGAAAATCCTCTCAATCCAAACCCTCTCGTTCAAATTCTTCTCGTTCTTCTAATTCTTCTTCTCGTTCTTCTAATTCTTCTTCTCGTTCTTCTAATTCTTCTACTCCCACCGATTCGTCTCCGTCTTACTCTGAAGCTGAGCAAAAGTGGAAGAAAAAGGTCAATGAATCCAAACCAGAGTTCAAACCTAACTCACCCCATCCTAACAAAATAAAATTTTTTACCATTAAAAAGAAAGATGAAACAACTCTTATAAAACGAACTTATCTTGTTGATGTCTCTCTTATTGTTCCCGTTCCCATGCAAAGCTCACGTGGACCCAAGAAACTTTAGGTTCCTAAATCTGTCTAATTTTTTGCAGGTTATAAGTGACGAGCAGTTCGACGAAGAATGGTACATCGATAGTGGCTGCTCACGTCACATGACAGGGAGGAAAGAGGAGCTTAGGGAATACAGATCTCTCGCAAATGGTGGCAACGTCATGTTTGGAAATAATTCTTTCGGCACCATAAAGGGATACCGGATGATAACAAATGGGGACTTTACTATAAGGAAGGTGGCTTATGTGGAAGGACTCCAACACAACCTTATTAGTGTATCTCAGCTTGTTGGAGGTACAGGTCTCAAAGTTTCGTTCGATGATGAAGGTTCTGAAATCATAGAGAAAAAGTCAAAGAAAGTGATTCTCAAGTCAGAGCGAAAGGGTGAAATGTTTCCCTTAAACCTTAAACCCATCAAAGGAAACCCAGCTATATGCTTGTTGTCAAAAGCTCAATCTGCCGAAAGCTGGTTGTGGCACCGAAGATTATCTCATCTTAATTTTAAAGATATCAACCGTCTTGTTACTGGAGTTCATGTTAGGGGCCTTCCATTGCTCAAGTACGACAGGGATCATCTGTGCGCTGCATGCGAAATGGGAAAGCAGAGTCGTCAAAGTCATCCATCTATAATCAACACAAAAGTTGTTGAACCACTCGAATTACTTCATATTGATTTGTGTGGTGCTTCATCTATCGAAAGCATCGGTGGTAGCAAGTATATTCTTGTTATCGTTGATGACTTTTCACGATTTACATGGGTGTTCTTTCTAAAGCTCAAATCTTAAGCGACTCAAAAGCTGAAAGTGTTTATCAAGCAAATTGAAGTACAGCTCAAGAAGGTTGTTCGCAACATCGGAAGCGACAATGGTCTCGAATTCAAGAACAGGGAGTTTGAAGAGTTTCTTGCAGAAAAGGGAATTAGTCACAATTTCTCAGCTCCCTACACACCGCAACAGAATGGAATAGTCGAAAGACGAAACTGATCCTTGTGTGAAGCTGCCCGAACTATGCTAAGTTTCTCTTCCTTACCTCTTTATTTTTGAGCTGACGCTATTTCGGCTGCTTGTTTTACACAGAACAGGTCATATCTCAACAAGAGGTTCACGCTCACTCCATATGAGATACTGAACAACAGAAAGCCAAATGTGAAATTTTTCCATGTGTTCGGCTCAAGGTGTTTCATCTTTAATTCTAAAGAACAACGCAACAAGTTTGATGTCAAAGCCGACGAGGGAATATTTCTGGGTTACTCGCTCACATCCAAGGCATATAGGGTCCTAAACAAGCGTTCGAGAAAGATTGAAGAGACATACTATGTGACCTTTGACGACAACTATGTCAAGAAGCTACAGGCTAAAGAAGATATCACTGGGGAAATCTTTCCTCTAAATGGCCAGGTTACAGTCTCGGTCGCCAACTTATTTGAGACATTCATGGACCTCTTTGACGAACCGGAGAATGCTTCACTCTCTGAAGCAGGTGCAGCAGACAACAAAGTTGATCACATGAAGCAGATTGTCGAAGATGCTGCAAGAAGAATGCATGAAGAAACATCAACCTCTAACGACTCTCCTTGCAATAACGCTCAAGTCGAGGGGGAGCCAAGCGCTCAAGTCCAGGGGGAGCCAAATTCTAAAACTTCAATCGAAGAGGCCACAACACCAGGAAGCTCAGAACCACAAGAAACACCTGAACCTCATGTCTTACAAAGCTCATCAACTGAGGGGGAACATATAAATATGACACTCGGTTACGATAGCCAATCTGATCCAGACGAAATAATTAATGCTGAACTAGAACCAACCTTAGATCCAAATTACCCTCCTCTTATCAAATGGACCAGAGATCATCCTGTCTCTCAAGTAGTTGGCGATGTCTCTGAAAAGGTTTTCACCCGATCACAACTGCAGGCAAAACAGACTTCCTTATTTTCAAAGGTTGAGTTTTGCATGTTTAACTCATTCGTGTCAAAAGTTGAACCAAAGACAGTCAATACTGCTCTAGATCATTCTGATTGGGTTCAAGCAATGCAAGACGAGCTGAACGAATTTGAAAGGAACAAAGTCTGGCGCCTAATTCCAACTCCTCCTGATGCTTCGGTTGTTGGTCTCAAATGGGTATTTAGGAACAAAATGGACAAGGAAGGTAACGTTATACGGAACAAGGCTCGTCTGGTGGTAAAGGGATACTGTCAGGAGGAAGGGATAGACTATGAAGAGACTTTCGCTCCAGTAGCTCGGCTAGAATCTGTTAGAATATTTCTGGCTTATGCTGCTCACAAGAACTTTGAGGTTTTCCAAATGGACGTCAAGTGTGCATTTCTCAATGGAGAACTCGAAGAAACGGTGTACGTGGAGCAACCTCCTGGGTTCGTGAACGAAAGGCATCCAAATCATTGCTATATTCTGGATAAAGCTGTGTACGGCCTTAAGCAAGCTCCGAGAGCCTGGTATGAAACGCTTACAAAATTTTTAAAGATGTCTAAAATCAAACAAGGTTCGGTTGACCCAACCTTCTTTCGCAAAAAGGAAGGTAATCACCTTATGATAGTTCAAATTTATGTCGATGATATCATCTTTGGCTCCACGAATCCCAGCTTAACAGCTGAATTCAAAAAGCTGATGGAGACTAAGTTTGAAATGAGCTCAATGGGTCCAATTAACTTTTTCCTTGGTTTAAACATAAGACAGGGACCCGAAGGCATCTTCATTAATCAGGAAGCTTACACGAAGACTCTCCTAGCAAAGTTTGGTATGATGGGAGACTCAAAAATCAAAGTCCCAATGGCATTCGGCACCAAGCTTACCCCATCCCTAGACAAACCGGCTGTCGATATCACGCTCTATCGTCAAATGATTGGCTCATTAATGTATCTAACTGCTAGCCGACCTGATATCATGTTCTCCGTTTGTTACTGTGCTCGATTTCAGGCAAACCCACGCGAACCTCACATGCTTGCAGTGAAGAACATCCTACGCTACCTCAAGCGAACCACCTCCTTAGGTCTATGGTATCCATCCAACTCAGGCTTCTTTGTTCAAGCCTATTCTGATGCTGACCTTGGAGGATGTGGACTCGACCGTAAAAGCACAACTGGTGGCTGTCAATTTCTTGACGGGAAGTTAGTCAGCTGGCAATCCAAGAAACAAACGTGCGTATCGCTATCTACTGCCGAAGCGGAATACATTGCAGCTGCATCATGCACATCACAAGTGATTTGGATCCAAAGTCAACTTCGAGACTATGGACTCAATATGAAGAAGATCCCACTATATTGTGACTCTGAAAGTGCAATTAGAATCTATCATAACCCAGTGCAACACTCCAAAACCAAACACATAGCACTGCGGTATCACTTCATCAAAGATCACGTGGAAGATGGAAACGTCGAAGTTCACTTCGTAAGAACCACTGATCAACTGGCTGACGTCTTTACAAAAGCTCTTCCTGAAGCATCATTCAATAAAATATTGCAAGGACTAGGTATGATGGAATCAGAGTCAGTACCTCACGCTACCTCTCAAACTCAAACGTAAGAACCGAAACCAACCGAACGTTCAGGTTCGGTTCAACTATCTGACCCACTCATTTCTTCAAAGGTAGTTTTTCATTGTTGTATATTACTTGTACAATTCTGTTTTTCCTCGTTTGATTCAATATATATATATATATATATATATATATATATATATATATATATATATATATATATATATATTAAAAAAAAAATTCCTTGTTTGCTTAAATTTCCAGGTTTTTCAAAATTTTCTAGAACCGAAACCAACCGAAGGTTCGGGTTCAGTTTTTCAGAATTTTCTAGAACCGAAATCAACCGAAGGTTGTTTGCTTAAATTTCCAGGTTTTTCAAAATTTTCTAGAACCGAAACCAACCGAAGGTTCGGGTTCGGTTTTTCAGAATTTTCTAGAACCGAAATCAACCGAAGGTTCGGGTTCGGTTTTTCAAAACTTTTCTCAACCGAAACCAACTGTTTGATCGGGTTCGGTTTTTTCTTTTGTCAATTTTTCAAGTTGTTTTGTCTAATTTTTTTAAGTCTTATTTTTTTTAATCTCAAAAATTCCAAAATTTTTTTCTTGTGTGATAGTGTTCGTTTATGGGGATATATTTGATGAAATACCTAAATGTCCCTAGAAGCATGCTGTTGTATGTGTGTCAAGCCTCATAAGATTTTGAATAATGGCCTTCATGACCTGGTATACACAAACCTTGTCTTCCCAATAAGGCCAATTCATTTATTCTAATCGTGAGCTACCTCACTCTTTTCTCACTTGAGTTAAGAGTTTCCTGCTTGGTCCTTCTTTTCGCAGTAGAGGTACTTTGTTCTCTTACACCATCTCTACATTACTTCTCCACTACACTCATTCCATCATGGTAACCCTTGAGACTCTCAGAAATTACCACTAAGGTTTATGGTTACACAACATCTGTGTTTATGATCTTAGTATTGTGTCACTACGAACTAAGTGAAACCCAAAATTCCACACCTAACGAATTGACGGTGAACAATTAAATTGCTCAAGTTCTCACTAAAGAATTGACGAAAGTACCCTATTAAAATCTCCAATTTTATGTGATTCCTATGAAATTGTTAAAACCCATAACATTTCTTCCCTTGGGATCTAGTTCTTATTTTTCTTTCTGAGATTTTATTTTCAAGCTAGTCGTTTTTAGCCTAATTAAAAGAAGCCTTTCAACATTTCTTTATAATTGGTTGATCGTAACGGACATTCTTTTAAACCTTAAGTTCTTTCTTGTCCTGTGGCATTCAATGCGCGTGGTTAAACAGTAACGGCTTGTCCCTATGAAACAACGCTTATTGGGCGGCGTGGTCCTAGGAACCTGTCACTCTCTCTCCTACGTGATCATCGCACGTCCCAACTGTCATCCATAAGAGATTTGAAACTATTTTTCTCTCTCTTATCACCCACTATAAATAGCCCGTTACACCTCCTTTTACCTCTTTACCACTTTCAAAATTTCCGAAACGCAAATACTCCCATACAGTTTCCTGTTCATCATCTTCTTCTCACCTGCATCAATGGCTGACTCCTCTTCAGTTCATGCTATCTCACAGATTCTTCCCATTCGCCCACAGCAATGTTTGGTCATTGATCTTAACCCAATGGCATACGACTCCTACATGTTTCCGGTCATAAAGTGCTTAAAGTATTCCCAACTCGTTCCAGCACTTTCCAGAATCGAATCGGTGCCGATGGCGGCCCTATCGCAGGTCTACGCGACTGCATATTACGACAAGGCTGTCGACCGGGTATTTTTCGAGATTGGAGACCACAAAACCTCCGTCTCTCGCCCGCGTTTCTGCACTTTGCTCGGATTTGCTACTGACCATTCCAAAGTTCATCCGGAGTCGATACAGATTGGTCATCTATATAACATGCTTTACAACATGGGATACACAGAAGTTCTTACCTCCGTTGCAAAATTCAAAAAGTCATGCTTGCCGCCACAATGGAACGGTTTATTTACAGTCCTTTTCAAGGGCTTATCGGAGAGAAGTTCAGGATCCGATGGTGCAAGTCGTCTGTTCCTCACCATCATGTACAGAGTTTACAATGGGATCCACCTGGATTATGGGTTTGTTCTATGGCAACAACTTATTCAAAGCCTCTCCTCTTCATCCCGACACTCTAAAGTCTCGTTGGCCCAATTCTGGATACTGATAACTAAATAGGCCATGGACAGATTCGATGTTCCCACTGTTAAAGGTGCATCGATGTCTTCTGTTGGTACTTTCCATACCAAGAAGATCATCGTCTCAGATGCATCAAAATTCTCCTTTATTGGCTCTATCCCGGAGTCAATGTATGGTGATGTGCCTTCGGATAGCAGGTTGATTCGGAAGCTCAAGGAGCTAAGGCCATCTGGTCCAAGGGATCTGACCCCGGATATGCTCAGGTCTATTCATGATGCAGATAAACCGGTGAGCAGAGGTAAAAAGGCAGAAAAAGGAAAGCAAGCTTCCAAAGCTTCAAAGGGACCTTCTCCTAAAAAGAGGAAACAACCAAAAACCGCACCATCCCCGCCACCGAAGAAGAGGAAGACCCAACCGAAGCGAAAGCTTGTTATACCCTCTTCTTCGAGTGACTCTGAGGGTGAGACTTCGGGTTCTGACGACTCTCAAGGGGATGCATCTCCTCAACGAGGCAATACACCACCTCAGTCCCCTACCCCAGAGATAGAACTACCAATTTCCCCAATTCCTTCCCCACCACCAATCTTTACAACTACAACCGAATCACCTCATGTAACCGAACCTCCTCAACCCAAAACCCTAACAACCGAAACTCCTTATACTCAACCACCAACCGAAACTATACCATCACCCACTCAACATGATCCTACCAAAACCACCACACCCCCAACCTCTTCCCCCCCTTTATCTCCTGAAAATGCATCTGAGGGTGAAAACCCTTATCTTGGGGGAGAAAACATGATCTTTGATTCGGTCTACTATAGTCCGTTTCAAGTTCAAAGTGACAAGGAGGATGATGCTCCAGTAACCAAGAAACATCTCAAAGAGCTCAACGAGAAGATTGACCTACTTCTCGCCTCATCGTCTAACCAACAGTCCACTTTGTCTGAAGTTGCCCTTCAGAAGATTGTTGATGCCTTCTCCAGGGCTCAACATGATTCAGCAGCCTCAGCAACTGCTGCAATTCAGGCATCTACCAGGGCATGTGAGGCAGCGACCGAAAAAGTCGATAAACTATTTTCTGATGCCTCTACCCTGCTGCAGCCCCTGCAGGAAAGTGCAGATGCCACAAAGGCATCTTTGGAACCAATTGTCCAAAAATTGGTCAATTTTGTCTCATCGAAGTTGCCTTCGTTCACAACTCTACGCCAAACCATAAGCGACGACAACTCAGCCTTTACTGCCTCCATTGATGCTCGCCTCGCCAAGCTACAAGAAGATCTGGCAACCGAGCGTTCGTTAATGGACGATCTGGCAATCAAAACAACTGCACTTGAGGTCAAGACCACACAACTCTCTCAATCCCAACAACAACTAGAAGATCTTCGATCTGAATGGGAGGTGGTCAAGACGTGTGTTTCGGATGTCCACGCTGTTATATCCAACATTCTGGAAGCACACGATCCAATCTTAAACTTTTCGGTGAGGCGTTCCCTTGCTGAAAAGCTCTCTCCAGCCATCGATCTTCTTAACAAAGTAGAAGGCCTCCCAAGTTTTGTGTCCATTCCGAAACAAGGGGGGATGAGAAGACAGCATCAAAACCACCTCCTTCCTCCAAAGCTACTCACACGACCGAACCATCTCCAACTGATCAAACTTTAGGTTCGGGTGTGAAGAACAAAGGCAAAAACATAGCTGAGGACGAAGATGAAGAAGGCGACAAGGAGACCATTGCTGACATTTTAAAACGAAAGAACAGTCGCAAGGATGGTGAAGATGCTAGTCGTGTGGCGCGTGAGGCTGCCGAAGCCGAACGCAAACAAAAAGAAGCCCATGATCTCCTTGAGAGCCGAAAGACTCTCTTCCCTTCCTGGACCAGGGAACGCTTAATCAAAGAGGCCATTGAAACTCCCAGCATCTTATGGCTCGAGCCAGTTATATCGTTCGACTGCAACAACACTGTCGATTCGCAGTTCGATATGCCGCTGACTCGAAAGGCGTTCATCTTCCACGTTTTCTCTAACATCTTTGAAGTCCCTAACCCGAACGCTGAGCTTGACAGGGAGCTCATTGACTTCTATCTGGCGGATGCTCGTCCACAATTCCTTACATGGAGCGCCCAGAAGATTGTAAGCGCCCAGAAGATTTTATAAACGTTCGGTTCAAATTGATTCGGGGATCTGCAAAGACTGCTCATCTTATCTCCCTGGCAGATCTACCGAATCTAAATCCTCATGATTGGATCGTCCTGTATAATATCCTTTTGACTAATGAAGCTGAATATGGTCCCATTCTAGACCATGTCAAAAGGATGTTAATCTGCTACATCATGGAGGTTGCCCTAATGGATCAGGAGGTCGCCATAGTCTTCAAGAAGAAACCCAAAATTGCTCCTGTGGGATCGGCCAGTGATCTCAATCAAATGCTACTGGGCAGGATCGACCCGAGACGCAACACGGTTATGTTCACTCGAGCGGAAGGACAGAAATGTCTCTTCGCTTTAGCTGACAAGCATCTTTACACCACAACCTGTTTGGAGCATGTGTTGTTCATTGTCAAACGGTGTAAAGAGAACTCGGCCGATGATGTCAAGTATTTTGAAGATATGATTAACTGGTACATCCGGTTTAGACAGACCATTCTTTCAATCACCAAATGTCTGTTTAGTACCGTGAAGAAGGTACCGGTTTCAGCTACTGGCCCAAGTAATTAGTGAAGGTCTCGCTCCAAATTGACGCAAAGGGGGAGATTGTTGGGCTGAAGATCATTTTTGTTGATTGCGTCTTTTGGTCTCGCTTAGCCTAAGGCTTTTTGTGTACCGGTTTGGGCCTGTCCAACCGTGAACCTTTTATGTTTTGTATATATGTTTACGCTTGCATGCATATCAGGTTAAGGTTTTTAGAGATCTGAGTATAGCGATACATCTAGACGACAACAGGTTTCTTTGATCGTTCTTGTAACCTTCCAATCCTCTACTGTTGATGTTCTTAATCGAGCTCTTCTGAGGATTTTGTTTAATCATTCGACACATTTGATTCCATCTTGTCTTGTTCTTATTATTGTGTTTATATCGTCTTTGTTTACTTACTTGTTCAAGATCTAATCGATCTTTATAGATTAAAAGATTGTTTAATCTCATCAGTCATCCATTCCATACTTTGAGGGGGAGATTGTAGGGTTTTAAAGCACTCCATGGATGATGACAATGGACCCCTTGATGAAGTGTAGGTTAAAAGCCCAAGACTTGTCTTTTCCCTATAAATAGTCATGTATTATTCATTATTAGGGTTAAGAGTGAGGAAAAATGTAGCCGCTACGTGAGGTTTCTTATGTAGTGTTAGATTCTTTAGTCTATGTTGAAAGTGTAATTTATTCCTCTTGTTTGAATAAATCGAGTGATCATTCGACCTAATCTTCATATTTGTGTTTGTTCTTATTTTCCACATCTTATTCATCAAATCTCAATTAGGGTTTTAATCCCAACAGACATGATTTGATATGTATGATATTACAATGGGATAATATGTACTATATAATCACACAAACTTTAGCAAAAGGGTATTTTGGACTATTAACTACAATTATAAAGGAAATTTTCGGATTTTTAGGGATAATTAGTTCTCCTAATTTTAAAAATCTGAATTTTATTAATTAATTCAATTTTAATTGTAACATAATTTGTAAACATAACCGACTTTATTCAGTCAGAATATTTTTTTGTTAGAATGATGCTCTTTCATAATTTTATTCTGTTATAGTATTATTGAAGATTAACAAAATTCTTGAATCCGAGGTTGAAAAATAACAACATTCTAATATATTCTTATACACCCAAACTTAAATAAAAATTCATACATATTCTTACAGACTAACAGTATTATACATTTTAATATAATTATACATATTCTAAAAGAATATCAACAAAAATGAATAAAATTCTTAGAAAATAACAACATTATTAAAATGTGAGTATGATCAAACTTTATTCATTCTTCAAGTTATTCCCATTAGGTCTTCAACACATTCTTCTAGCCATTCCTATCACAAATACAACAAAAACTAATAATGGTTAAAAACATGTTACTTGTAATTAATTATCACTTTATATATTCTGGTAGAATACATAGATTATGAGAGAATACATAGAATATATTCTGCCAGAATACATTGAATTCTTTTGTAGCACTCTTTTGAAACCCCATCAGTATATACATAATATGGTATGAATTAGTTATGTAAACAGATCTAAGTTGTGAGAAGAATGAAATTTAAAACCCTAGATTTGCCTGCACTCACTGATGAAAATCTTAACATTCTTTTCTGGATTATTCTACTAGAATATAACATTCTTTGTTAAATATTCTAACAAAATAATATACTTGTTGCATAATACTCTTAAGGAATGAATCATCTATTGGAAAGATTATAAATATTTGATGATATGGCAACAAATATAATTGAAGCTGTAATCAAGATACTGAAGAAAAAAAAAACAATTATATGTCATATCATGGAGTTTAATCCTTAATAAAAAATTCACAAATAAAAAAAAAACCATCCAACATAAAATATTCTTAAAGAATCATTAAACTAAAAGCAGAATTACAATGTAAAATTCAAAAAGTATGTGTATATGGTATAGAATGTATAGTTATGAACAAATATACCTTAAATATGCAAAATCTCAAAAAAAAAAAAAAAAAAAAAAAATACATGTAGTTATGAACAAATATACCTTAGATTAACATTAAAAGAAATATCGTAATCAAGTTAGCGATATGAATTCAAGTCGCAAAATCTTTCACCAGTACCATAAATAAAATAATTCAATCCCAAATTTGAATCAAATTCTTAATTCAAAAGTTGTACCAGATTGAGGATAACATCATACGTCAATTTAGAAGTTTGGAAAGAACATTCCCATGTTGTTTTCCAATGAATTATCACCAAAGTTTTGATCTGGAGGGACTGGCTCCATGGATTTCAAATATAAGCTTCTCTATATGATATTCTAGAAGGACTACACAACATCCATGTTCATCAAAGATGTACATCAATAATTTACAGAATGAAACTAAAAACATCAAGAATAAATGATCATCATACTTCATTTTTTTTCCTAAAGAATAAAATCAAAGAAAAAAACAACCAAATTCAAACCACCCCAAAACCAAGAATGGCGGAAACGTTCTGGGACGGAGGACGTCATGTACAGTACCACAACACAGAAATATAGTAAACAAGCAAACAACATCATCCATTGCATTAATAATGTATTTTAATACATGTGTGTTCTGTACAGTTATAGATACAAAAAATATGAATCAAAATAAAAGATGAGTCTTGTAAGTGCTCCATCTTCTCAAAAGCTGGCATCAGTACCTGTCTACTCATGACCTGAGAATACAAGTTATTTTGAAAGAGTTTATCAGCATTAGAGTTGTTGAGTTCATAAGTATTTAGTGTCATGTTTTGTATGAAAAATGTTTGTTTGTATTTCCTAGAAAACCCTATGTTTTCCGTTCAAAGTAGCCTTCTACCAAGTCATCAAGTGTAATGTATGTTTGTTCATTGTAAAAGTGTGTAAAGCTGTTTGTAAAATGGTCCTATCCTCTTATAAAATCCCATATTTTCTACTGAAACTGTAGTCTTCTACCAAGACTCAATGTTCGTTTTTTTTGTTTGTAAAAGTATGTATCTTTCCCAAGTTTAACTATCATTATCAAAATATAGTTTATACATTATTGTTTATCCAGAAAACATTTCAAGGCAATTGCATTAGGGAAAATATTATAGACTATAGTTTTGCATATGTAAACTACTTTAATACTGCTTACCTTAAAGCCAGAGAATTATAAGCTAAGGTGAGATTTGTAACCATACTGATTGACGACTGAAGAAACACGACGATGAAAGGCGTCGAGACTAAATGTGACATTTGTCACCCCATCGGCTTGGTCGGCCTAGGACTGTAGCTAACAATCAGGGTGCGGGATAGTCTATCCCGTATAGATCTATACACACAATGCCCGCTCTCCATCCAGGAGACTCTGGTTACCAACATGAAAACGGTGGAATCCGCGTCAGGTAGAAGTAAATCTCACATTCTATTTGTTAGATTTGTGTATGTTCCTTTTGTTTACTTGTAAATGTATATGTATGTGTTCTCTTCTTTGTATATGTATATGTTTTCTTATTTGTATATGTATATGTATATGTTCTTGTTCAATCCTTACAATAGTATGTTTTGACTCATGTATGAACTGATTCTTTGTATGTTTCGTAGTACTAGAAATAGTAAGTAGTATATCACTAAACTATACCTATTATAATTTACTTAGAAAGATTGTTTGTATAACTGAATGTATTGAAATAAGACAGAAAGCTTTTATGCCAGTACATATGCACATGATATATAACTAAGGATCAAATGACACTCGGACAAACAATAGGGGACTCTAAGTCCACAACCAAACAAGGAACAGGAAATAGAGCGTATTGTCTGTCCTAAGTCCTTCAAACCTTACTTATATAACTATATATGTATTGGGCATGATTTGATAGTATATAAGTTTAAAGAGTTTTGAGAATAAAGATTCGGAAACTAAAACTAAGTTTTATAAAGAGTTTAACATGTAAAAGTGTTTGGAAATTGTTTTGAAACAGTTTTGTTGACAAGACAGTTTAAAGCATAGTAAAACCATTTGCGTACTAGTTATTAATCACATGTGATTGATATAATATCTAGTATAATTCAACTTGTATTCTCCCCCATAAAGGAATTTAAAAACCTATAAAAGGTTAATTAAGGGGTATGAACTCACATGTTAGTGAGTGATGCAATGGTAGGATCAGTTTAGGAGGTTGAGTGTCAATTTTGGACTTGAGCACCAACGAATCCTACTAACCATATCATGACATATGTATGTATACAATTAGTGTCTATAACAACTAATTATTGAAATGGGACCACCTTAGGGACTAGTAAACACTTATATTGCAGTGTTACAATCATATATGATTGTATATAAGGGGTGTATGGCTATACAAGGGAGTGTATGGTCAAAATACACCATATAGGTGTGTGTGGGCCAGGGTGCGTGTGCGGCCGCACACTCCTCATGAAGTGTGACAAAACTTATTTTAAGGCCTTAGGACCCATCTAGGAAGGTTTCTCACTTCATATTCTAGCCTTATATGAAGTTTATTGCCATTTTATGACCTAAAAAGGGTGTGTGCGGCCACTATGAAGGTGTGCGGCCGCACACCCTTTATGAAGATGATAAAGTTGGTTTTTTCAAGAATACTATCAAGTGTTCTTAACATATAATGTTGGAATAGTTTCTAAGGCTGCAACTATATTAGGCAAGTATTTGACCCGATTGTGCATGGTCCTTTTGGGTTGCCTTCACCATAGCAACTTGGTAGGATGATTTATTATGAGAGAATAGATATTATTAATATATTATGAGAATAATATAAGGAATAATAATATAGTTATTTGATTAATATAAGTCATAGATTAATTAGTATTAATTTGGTGACTTAAGGAGATTAATTAAATAAGAGGGTATAAACTGTCAATTGTTTGATAGTTAAACTTTAGACTGTAAATCCATATTGGATAGATAGTGGACGGATTCTAGAAGCTATGGATAGCTTCAAATCTTCCAAGGTTATCTAAGGAATGGATTTGGATTGCTTTAAGAGAAGATTATCCAATTAGGGTTTAAGTTGTAACCCTTAAGGAGTCTACAAGTATAAATAGACCCTATGGCAAAGGGAAATCGGTTCTTCATCTAAAGTAGAGAACCCCTGGCTGAATTCACTCCTCTCTCCTCTCTCTCAAATCATCCTCTTTGCTAGTTGGTGTTTGTAATCCATTAGAGGAGTGACAATTGTGACTCTAAAGCTCCAAGAACAAGAAGATCAAACAAGTGTCTCAAGGTATGATTCTAACTCTGATTTTGTATTGTTCTTATACCTAATTAGCCATTAGGAATCTTGGATTCAAAGCATGTTTAATTAGAGAAGATCCGAGCATTAGGGTTTGTATGCGCACTTAGGAATGTTCTTATGTACAAAACCCAACATATAACCAGGTATAATAAGTATATACACGTTATAGAGGCTTCAAACAGGTGATTAGGGTCCAAAACTTAGTGTGTCTTCTTGGAGGTCTAACCCCAAAAACATGTTTCCATGGATCTAAGTGGGGAAGAAGGCTAGTTAAGTTCAAGAATCAACAAATCACAGGAGGAATTACTTACTTTTATGAAGATCAAGATGAAGACTTGGATGATACTTGAGAGAAAAACGTGCTCTAGCTTTGAAGGAGTGGGAATAGTGTTCAAAATGACTAAGGATGGCATATATAGGAAAGAGTGTGTGGTTGGGATGGGTGTGCGGCCGCACACACCTGCGTGTGGCCGTACACTCAAGTGTGCGGCCGCACACTCCATGTTTTGGAGTGTTTGGTCCGATTTTGCTTGATATGCATTGTGTTACTCCATTTCTAGGTTCCTACCTTAATTTTAGTAGGTTTAGAACACTCCATTAGACCCCAAACAGTGTTAAAAGCTACCAAACGATTTTAACTTGGATTAAATTAGTCTTTTGTACAAGGAAGAAATTTCGGGTTGTCACATTGATAAATGATCACATCAAATCATGGAGGCGACGTGACCTACGTTAGGGTTTTTAGATTTGTTCAAAATTTGAATCCAGGAGGATGATACTAGTCGGATATGAAGGCAATACATTGATCGAGTCATTAGATGAATGGTGTGCAGAGCTTGTATCTTGATCTGTGTGACATTCAATCCCGATCCATGTGTTTATCTCTTGCTGATAAAAAAAATGTACGCAATATTTGCTAATAAAGAGTGGCGGAGTCTGGCACAAAGTGAGAATTAGTGAAAGAGAAGAGGAGTATTCGTCAAATAGGGCTAAAGACGATGATGGTTGATGATTTTGAGATGATGTTACAGATTTTTTAGGCCAAACGTTTGAAGATAAAGAGGGGAGAAGACTAGGTTTTAGGAAGTTAATGAATTACCGTAATTAAACATGTAAAGATTACCATAATACCCTTAACTGATT
Source organism: Lactuca saligna (assembly GCF_052625555.1). Lineage (NCBI taxonomy): Eukaryota > Viridiplantae > Streptophyta > Magnoliopsida > Asterales > Asteraceae > Lactuca > Lactuca saligna. The sequence goes on along the minus strand of NC_136418.1, from coordinate 46,092,514 downwards.
TATTTAATTATTTATTATTTCGTCAATTCCCATTAGTGCATACATGCACACAATAGTTGTTAGAAACATTTGAACCTAGCTCTCTCTCCCTGTCTCTCTCTCTCTCTATCTATCTCTCTCTCTCTCTCTCTCTCTCTCTATATATATATATATATATATATATATATATATATATATATATATATATATACATACATATATATATATATATATATAAGAAATCCCAAATTTAATATAAACTTATCATTTTTATTACAATTTGATAATACAAATAAGCTAATTTGAGTGTTAGTATAGCTTTAAATTTAAACTCATCTTAGTAACATTATAACTTTTAGGGAAAAAATATTATTTTTAATTAATCAAATAGTTATTAAATAATTAAATAGTGTGAATATCATCTTATTCACCACCACTGCAATGGTTTTGGTCATATTTTTCAAATTTTCAACTTTCTTGACATAATAGGTTTCATCTTTTACTTTTTTTCATCTTTTTTTTTTCCAACGTGCAATCTCTTGCCAAATGGTTTTTAGCATTACGATATTGCAATCATATCCAGCATCACCGACCAATTTCTTTTCAGTGACAAATTCCAAATAAAATATAACGTTTCCAGAAGAACCGTTTGACTTTGTTGTTTGAACATTCTTGTTTGAACCCGAAAAGGACCTTTGATTATTTTTTTCCTTTAAAAGTATCAAGAACTAACTTCTTATAAAACTTCTTAGCTTGATTATTATTTGAATAATAAGCCACCGCTTCACCATCATAATTAATCATGAATTCTTCAGCATCTTCCATGTTTTCTTCTTCTGCATCCTTCTCTTGAAACATATTTTCCATGACCCACTTCCGATACTAGTAATATTGGTCCACTATAAGATGCTTTTTCTTTGTATTTTTCTTCCATTAACTCTCATACATCATTTTCATAAGACTTTATGAGATTGTATAGAAATTTCAAAGAATATGAGCTAAATTTCTCATGAGATTTGATCAACATGGTGATGTTCATCAATTCCCTTTGCAGATAGTTCATGGAGTTCATATTGATTTCCAATGGTCCTCTAGCATCTTTGTGTTTTTCAATCTTGTAAATGAGATCAATATATCGATAAAAAGTTTGCTCAATAGTTTCATTGTCTTTTTGCTTAAAACCATTGAAATCAGAGAGCAAGCGAGTAATTGTACTTTTCTTCTATTGTTCATACCTTTAAATTTCATCTTCAATTCATCACATATATCTTTAGCTATTTTATGACCATAGATATAAGCATATACATTTGTAGGAAGACCATTTCTCAATTCACGCATACTCACCTTTTTTCATTTTTCAACTTTCATTTTGTTTGTTGCAATAACTAGTTAGTCATTATTTCTTGGACCAAAATCTACCAACAAATTTTGGATTAAACAGACCTCCCTTGAATGGCCTCTATAGTTCTTCATTAATTCTGGTAAGATAGTCCTCCATTAGATCAACCCATTGATCGTAGTAATCTGATAGTAACATAGGAGTTTTTGGTGATGAATTGAGAAGATTGGCTTAGTTGATTGTCATCAAGGTGTTCAAATTTTCCATCGAAACAAGTAAATAGGATCTTAGACTTTAAATAATATTGAAGAACTAGATTTTAAAAGTGGGATACAAATATAAGAAAAAAGTTATGATTTGTTATTAAATATAAATGAAGTTTTCTAAAGAATTGAGAGCATCTCTATTTGATACCACTTCATGAGTATTTAATTCAAGAACAACTATGAAACAAATGTAAAATATGAACATGCAGATGTAGATATTACATTATGTTCTTTGATTAGATGAAAAAGAAAGGATTACAATCAATCTCTCCAATAACAGATACGTTACGAGGATGAGTAAGAACTCATGTTTCCTTGTCAATCATAGTCACCATATATATAGGCATGCGAACTACAGAATCATCTAATCTTAAACTAACACGTGGACATTTGACAACTAAGCTCAAAAACTTAGCTAAGACTAAGACCTAAGGACTTTGGATGACGTGATAAACAAATATGTTAAAGGAACTTAATAAGTTCTACCAACTACTTCAGCATAAACAATCCTTACTTCGGAAAACACTCTGACTTTAGGTAAACATGACTTCATATATAAAATACGCTTCATAAACTTCACAACCAACACTATATAAAGTTTTGGAATTTATCTTAAAAAGAAGGGTAAATTACAGGCATGGTCCATATGGTTTAGGGTAGTCTGCATATTTAGTCTCTAACTCGTTTTTTAACTCCGATTATCCCTATAGTATGATTTTGTTGCATTTTTGGTCCCCTATCAATATTAAAAGCTTGATTGAACCTAACTTATTTATTTTTTACTTTTTTATATTTATTTATATATTTAAAAGAATGAATAAAACATGGGCCCTAATTTTTTGCTGCCCTAAATTACATGAATGGTCCTTATGGTTTGGGGTAGTCTGCACATTAAAAGACTGATTTACCTTTGTTGAAATCATTCACGTGGGTTTAAAAAAATGATTGAATCAACGGTGATTGATTTCAACATCCAAATCAGAGTTATAAGTGATATGCTAAGGTTTATCGAAGGATGCACAGGCGTGAAAATAGAAGGAAGGAGTTGTTGTTCAATTTCAACATGGAATTTGAATATGTACACTAGACGGCCTCATTCCCAATCTCGAAACCCCCTAATCTCGAATAAACATATGCAATAAGAAAATCCACAAGAACAAAACCTATCCAGAATGAATCTAAATGTATCCCTCACTTTGAGAGGATCCTTAGTTGAGACAATCACTTTTTCTTGATAGTCATTTATGATGGACTCTTAGTGATGTTTGAATCGTTTAGTTTCGTATCAAGAAATCAAACCAACCAAATTGCTTTTTACAAGTTGAATTGGATAAGACTTCACCGTATGGGTTCTTAGTTACCAGAGGGCTTCATCGGTGAGTGCATGTTCATCGTACGACCCGACAAAAGAAGAGGGTGTGCGTGAATGAAATGCGTTGGGAAGAAATAAAAGGGTGGGTGGGCGCTAACGAAGGTGAAGGGTATCAACAGTGGAGGATTCATGCTGCAAAATCTTCGATGACGGAGCCTTCTCACAACTACAACTAAATGGTCTTGGGATTTAGGAATCTAAATTTGATAAGCAAGGTAAAAATGTTATATACATCAACCGGAAGGGTGGGGTGGGAGGATTTTTTAAATTATAATTAAGATATAAATTGAAAAATAAATGAAATTGTAATACATTCTTTTATGTTTGTTAGAGACCAAACACGCAACAAAATCATGGTTTGATTTAAGGAAAAAAATTAAAGATCGTGCCGAATATCAGAAAAACCTCATTGACCATTCGTATAATTTACCGCTTTAAAAAAAGGGTAAGAAAGTGAAGGAGAAAAAAAAACTCCAAATAGTTGACTTGGTCAAAATCAAAAGCCGGGGTGATTTCTCGTTATCTGTATGCATTTGCGCTTTCTTGTCTATCTATAGTCCATAATCAGAAACAAATGAAGCATATGTCTTGCATGTAATGCGATCAGAAAAACACACACATCGATGGGTGGTGTACGCTATTTGTGTGCGTGATCAACAGAAATTAAGCGGAATAGACAAATAAAGATGGACATGAGCCTAAAGGCAACAACGAAAACGCTGCTGCCGGTGGCGTTGATGGCTGGTGTTGTCCGTTGGTGTCTGAAAAATGGTGCAATCAACTCAATTACACTCTAATCCTCCTCCTCTGTGATGTGATAGAATTTAAAGGTAATTTCTAAATGGAAAATATGAAATTCTTGAATGCATGTTGAAATTGAGATTGGGGCAGTCAAATGCATCTTGTATCATGTCTAAAATCACCAACGATCAAAGAAGCATGTATATGCGATTGATCAAGTTTTGTAATTTCATAAGTTGACTTTCTGCTATGGTCAACAATTTGGTATGGAATGAAAATTTGATAAAGGATAATGCGTATTGATGCAAATGTCGAAAGTGTTGGAATAGTGTCTAAGGCTGCAACTATATTAGGCAAGTATTTGACCCGATTATGCATGGTCCTTTTGGGTTGCCTTCACCATAGCAACTTGGTAGGATGATTTATTATGAGAGAATAGATATTATTAATATATTATGAGAATAATATAAGGAATAATAATATAGTTATTTGATTAATAAAAGTCATAGATTAAATAGTATTAATTTGGTGACTTAAGGAGATTAATTAAATAAGAGGGTATAAACTATCATTTGTTTGATAGTTAAACTTTAGTCTGTGAATCCTTATTGGATAGGGGTTGGACGATTTCTAGGCTAGGATAAGCCTCAAAATCGTCCAAGGCATTATCTTGGGAAGGATATGGATTGCTTTGAGTAATAGTTATCCAACTATGGTTGAGTTGTAACCCTTAAGGAGTCTACAAGTATAAATAGACCCTATGGCAAAGGGAAATCGGGACTTCATCTAAAGTAGAGAACCCCTGGCCGAATTCCCTCTTCTCTCCTCTCTCTCAAATCATCCTCTTTGCTAGTTGGTGTTTGTAAGCCATTAGAGGAGTGATAATTGTGACTCTAAAGCTCCAAGAACAAGAAGATCAAACAAGTGTCTCAAGGTATGATTCTAAGTCTGATTTTGTATTGTTTTTACACCTAATTAGTCATTATAAGTCTTGGATTCAAAGCATGTTTAATAGAGAAACCTAGATCCGAGCATTAGGGTTTGTATGCGCACTTAGGAATGTTCTTATGCACAAAACCCATTAGTGGTATCAGAGGCTAGATTGGTTTCTATTAAATTTGTTGAAGATAATAGAGTTGCGTCTTGGGCCCTTTTGTTTTACAACCGGATTGGGCTTGTCAATCCGTGTTCAGCTAGATTAGCCTTATTTTAATTAGAGAATCTGTTAGGGTTTCAATATAAATATATGCATGCATGTATGCGTATAGAAACGGTTGTCACTCTCATTGAATATTTGTAAACCCTAAAATCCTCTACAGTTGGCGTTCTTTATCGAGCTCTTCTGAGGATTGTTTATTGAATCATTCGACACTTTTTGATTCATTAGCTTGTTCTTGATTGTTTACTTAGTCATTCATTTACCTGTTTCATAGATCTAATCGATCTTTAAGTTCGTTTTAAACTCTTCAATTGGTATCAGAGCAGGAGGCTGTGTAATTTATACACTTCTTTTCTGTGAAAAAGCTTCGATTAGGGTTATTCCGCATTCATTAATATTTATTTAGCCGTCATCTCTTAATTGACGTATCTCAATATTTATTACCTTTGCCCTAATTCGATATATTACAAGTCTGATCTTTGAACAGGTTATTCGATCAATTATGGACGAGTCTCAAACCAATCCCATCAACATTTCAAACAGCATTGGATCAACAACAAAGATTCCCATCCTCTACACACATGATTATGAAGTCTGGGCGAATCACTTTGAAGATTATGTCATAGGATCTGAGGATAATGGATACCTCATCTGGGAAGCAATTATCTCTGGACCGTTTTCTCATTCAGCAACTTCAAGGATTATTAAAACTCAAAAGGAGTATAATGATCTCCTAAAAGATGTTAAAGATGTAGCGCAAGATGAAAAAGTTCAATTTCAGTGCAATATCAAAGCGCTAAGATTGATTAGATTTGCTCTTCAATCCGATACCTTCAGGTTGGTAAGTTCATGCACAACTGCTAAAGAGATATGGGACAGGCTACGTGAATTGTACTCTACAGATGAAGACCTTGAACACTCCATTCAAACCTTACTTCTGTCTGAGTTTGGTGAATTCAAGCAAGGAACCGAAGAAACAGTGACTCAAACGTTTGATCGCTTCAATCATCTTCTTAGCAAGATGATCAAGCATGACATCGAAAGAAAGCTGATTGAACAGAAGGTTACTTTTTTAAATGGACTCAAGTCTGAGTGGAGATCAATTGTGTCCACAGTTAAAGCACACGAGCAATTCAAATCCTATTCTTTGGCGAAACTGGTGGGTATTCTAAAATCTCAGGAAAAGATCGTGCTGCAGGAGAAGACCGTGGTTTCAAGTCTGGGTTCATTAGCACTCCTATCGAAAAGCAAAGCTGTGATAGAGGACAAAGATCTCAACTTGGATGATTATGATCTCACATCTGAAGACTATGCTATGATGGTGTCAAACCCTAAGAGATTCATCAAGAAGAAATTCCCCACCAATAAGAACCAAAACTGGCAAGGAAGCTATAGCACTGAAAAGGTCAAAGATGAACCGAAAGCTGAAGAAGCAAAGAAGGAACCGAAGGTTGAAGGAGACTCTAGAGTGAGCTGCTATTATTGTGGAGGAAAGAACCACTACGCAAAAGATTGTGTCCTCAAAAAGATGGCAGAAAAGAATGAAGAAAATGATGAAGAAGCTGTGTTGATGAAAAAGCTTGATGAGTTAAGGAAGAAGAAATATGCTGCTAACCCTTCCATGAATGCTTTAATTGTGCAGGGTTCTGTAGCTGATGATGAGTTCGGTGCCGTGGAGGTTTGGTCAACCGACTCTGAAGATGATGAAGTGAGGAAGCCTTCACATGGAAAGGCCTATGTAGCGAAAGAAGAGAGCAATGGAGGAAAATGCTTGATGGTGTCTGACGTTTCGCAGATGAGAGGATACAACACAGATGGTGGGAATGATGACAAAGAACAACAGAATCTGTGCTTTACCGCCAAACCACTCAGCGAGCAGTTCAACGAACTTGATGAACTGATCAAGAAGGTACAATCAGCTTTTGTCTCATTTAAAGTCCCACAATGTTCATATGAAAAGGAATTAAAAAGTGTTAATTCAAGAATCTCTCATCTAGATAGTAGCTTAACTCAAACTCGGGTCACCAATTCTAACCTAACTGATCAATTAAGCAGGGTGTCTTCGAAGAGTGAGGAACGGCGGATGTGGATCGAACTGAAGGAGTCAGAGTTAATCAAAATAAAAGATGAAAACATCTATTTGCAGAGAGATAATTTAAAGCTTTTGAAACAGCGAAATGTTTTTTGTCTGATTGCCAAATGTCTTTATACTAATATCACTCAGCTTCATTTAAATTGTGAAATAGGTCAAAAGATTCATCGCATGATTTTACCCTTTCTTGAGTTTAAGGAAGATGAAATTGATGCTGATGCATTCAATTGTGAGAGTATTATTTCGTCTGAGGATGTTAATCCAACATATTTATATGGACTGGACAAAATTGAATCTTTCATAAAATCCAAGGACCACAAGAATATGCTTAAAAATCTTTTGGATGAAAATGATAAACTGAAGCTTAGAACCGAAACTATACAAAAATTTGACTCACTGAATGTCAACTTGAGCTCGGAAAATAAAATTGATGTTGAAAATGCATCTGAGCTTAATGAGGACGATAACATGAGTGAAATTTCAGTAGAAGACACAGTTGATTGCTCAGAATTTGTCAAAAATGAACCCGAGAACCACAAAAATCTTATCTCAGAAAATTCTGTGGAATTCGCTCGGTTGTCCCAACAAAAGTCCCCGATTCTTGTAGAGAAGGAAGTTGTATACCAAAAAGTTAGGACCACTCCGAATCAAGTATACAAAGTCACTGGTGTAACCGAACATCAGACTGCTGAACTAACAGCTATTGTGAACGAGGACAATGCTGATGGGTGTGATGAGTTCTTCTGGTCGGCTCCCATTGATAATGCTGATGAAACGGTAGGTCTGTCTGAAAGGACTTCATGGAAAAGCAAAGGCAGATACGTTCCAGAACCTTTAAATAAACCTGATTGCTTTAACGTGGCAAGTACCAGTGGAACGAAAGATATTCCTCAAGAGAAAGAAATTCCTGCAAAAGAAGTCAAATCTCCAAGCAAAGCAACATCGGAGCAGAGTGGTTCAACTAATGAACATAAAGCTAACGTCCATCATCGTCCAAAGCAGATGAGAAGTCAAAAACGGGAAAGGAATCAGAGATACAGGAAAAATCTCTCCGAAAGAAAACAGTTTTGGCGATCGCAAAATGCCTATTTCTCACATCAAGACAGGAATTTAAAACCAGCGAAAAGTCCTGATGGATTGACGGAGAGCAACAATGACCGAACGCAGAGTTTCGGTTCTAAGCAGAACAATAACCAAAAGCAGATGTTCGGCTCAGCGCACAACAACAACCGAACGTATAGATTCGGTTCAGAGAATGATTTCAACCGAAAGCACAGGTTCGGTTCGGGAATTAAAAGAGGTCAAAACTCTAAAGGTGGTACTTCCGTTAATCAAAAACAAATGAGTTACCCAGTCTCTTCTAGTACTAACACTTCTAATTCCTCACAATCCTCTGTCTCTTCTCATCCTCGAGTCCACTCTACCTCTTCTCAAAAATCTTAGTCTTCAGCTGATCAAAAATGGAAAAGGAAGGTTTCAAACACTGAATCAAAATCCATTCTGAAACCATCAAATCCAAATCAAATCAGAGTTTACACCATCAAAAGAAAAGATAATAAAACACTAATTAAAAGAACACATGTTGTTGACATCTCTCTTACTATTCCCGCAAACAACTCACGAGGACCCAAAAAGCTCTGGGTTCCTAAATCTGCTTAATTTTTGCAGGTTATTAGTGACGAGCAGTATGACGAAGAATGGTACATTGATAGTGGCTGCTCGTATCACATGACAGGGAGAAAGGAAGAACTCAGGGAATTTAGATCTCTTTCCAATGGTGGTAATGTCAAATTTGGGAACAATTCCTTCAGAATAATCAAAGGCTACGGGATGATTACAAACGGTGATTTCTCAATTAGGAAAGTTGCATATGTAGAGGGATTACAACACAATCTCATCAGTGTATCTCATCTTGTTGGAGGTACTGGTCTCAAAGTCTCATTCGATTATGAAGGTTCGGAGATTATTGATAAGAAGGTGAACAAAGTTATTCTCCAATCAGAGCGCAAAGGTGAAATGTTTCCCCTAAATCTCAAACCAATCAAAGGAAACCCAGCCATCTGTCTGTTATCCAAGGCACCATCTGACGAAAGCTGGCTGTGGCACAGAAGACTCTCTCATCTCAACTTCAAAGATATCAACAAACTCGTCACTGGAAGTCATGTGACGGGTCTCCCATTTCTCAAATATGACAAAGATCATATGTGTGCTGCATGCGAAATGGGAAAGCAGAGTCGTCAAAGTCATCCATCCATAATAAACACCAAAGTCGTTGAACCACTGGAATTACTTCATATTGACATATGTGGTCCATCTTCTGTAGAAAGCATTGGTGGTAGCAAGTATATTCTTGTTATTGTTGATGACTTTTCACGTTTTACATGGGTATTCTTTCTGAAGCTTAAATCTGAAGCAACTCACAAGCTAAAAGTGTTCATCAAGCATATTGAAGTACAGCTGAAGAAGGTCGTTCGCAACATCATAAGTGACAATGGGTTGGAGTTCAAAAATAAAGAATTTGAAGAATTCCTGGAAGAAAAAGGGATCAATCACAACTTCTCAGCTCCTTACACACCTCAACAGAATGGAATTGTTGAAAGACAAAACCGATCCTTATGTGAAGCTGCCCGATCAATGCTAAGTTTTGCTTCCTTACCTTTATATTTTTGGGCTGATGTTATTTCTGCTGCTTGTTTTACACAGAACAGGTCGTATCTTAACAAACGCTTCACTCTCACTCCTTATGAGATCATCAACAACAGGAAGCCAAATGTGAAGTTTTTCCATGTGTTCGGTTCCAGGTGCTTCATTTTAAATTCCAAAGAACACCGCAACAAGTTTGATGTCAAAGCTGATGAAGGGATATTTCTGGGATATTCTCTTACTTCCAAAGCATACAGAGTGTTAAACAAGCGTTCAAAGAAAATCGAGGAAACTTACTACGTGACTTTTGATGATAGCTATGTTAAGAAGCTACAGGCCAACGAAGACACAGCTGGAGAAATCTTTCCTCAAACTGGCCAAGTCACAGCCTCGGTCGCCAATCTATTCGAGAAATTCATGGAGCTTTTTGATGAACCAGAGAAGGCCACTCTTTCTGAAGCCAGTGCAGCAGACAACAGGGTAGATAACTTGAAGCAACTTATTGACGATGTTGCAAGAAGACTGAATGAAGAAGAATCGAGTTCACAAGACCCTCCTCAACACAATGCATCAGTAGAGGGGGAGGATCCACCTGCATTCCAGTCAAGTTCACAAGTTGAGGGGGAGCTAAGGTCTCATCCTCAAACCGAGAGTGCTTCACCAACAGAGAGTGCTTCACCAACCGAGAGTGTTTCACCAGCCGAGAGTGCTTCACCAACCGAGAGTGTCTCACCAACCGAAAGCGTCTCACCAAATGACAGAGCCTCACCAACCGTAGGTTCATCAGCATCCGAAAGATCATCACATCAGGAAACCCCTATAGCTCATGATTCACAAGACATTCCTGCAAGATCACATGTCGAGGGGGAGCATGCTAATATGTCATACGACTTCGACAGTCTGTCCGAACCAGAAGAAATGATAAATGCTGAATTGGATCCATCCTTTGATCCAAACTTCCCTCCTCTCACCAAATGGACCAGAAATCATCCTATTTCTCAAGTGGTCGGTGATATCTCAGAAACAGTTCTGACCCGATCACAGCTCAAGGCAAAACAAGCATCCTTGTACTCAAAAGTTGAATTATGCATGTTTAACTCATTCGTTTCCAAAGTTGAACCAAAGACAGTTAAAACTGCTCTTGATCACTCTGATTGGGTTCAAGCAATGCAAGATGAACTGAATGAATTTGAAAGGAACAAGGTCTGTCGTCTTATTCCAACTCCTCCTCATGCCTCGGTTGTTGGTCTCAAATGGGTCTTTCGGAACAAACTTGACAAGGAAGGGAATGTTATCAGAAACAAAGCTCGTTTAGTCGTCAAAGGATACTGTCAAGAGGAAGGCATTGACTATGAAGAGACTTTCGCTCCGGTAGCTAGGCTGGAATCAGTGAGAATATTTCTTGCTTATGTTGCTCACAAAAACTTTGAGGTCTTTCAAATGGACGTCAAGTGTGCTTTTCTCAATGGAGATCTCGAAGAGACTGTGTATGTGGAGCAACCTCCTGGATTCGTGAATGAAAAGCATCCCGATCACTGTTACATACTGGATAAAGCCGTGTATGGTCTCAAACAAGCACCAAGGGCCTGGTATGAAACGCTGACTAAATTTTTAAAGATGTCCAAATTCAAACAAGGTTCGGTTGACCCAACCTTCTTTCGTAAAAAGGAAGGTAACCACCTTATGATAGTCCAAATTTACATCGATGATATCATCTTCGGCTCCACGAATCCAGGCCTAACAGCTGAATTTAGAAAGCTGATGGAGACTAAATTTGAAATGAGCTCAATGGGTCCCATTAACTTTTTCCTTGGTTTAAATATAAGACAGGGACCTGAAGGCATCTTTATCAACCAGGAAGCTTACACCAAGAATCTCTTAGCAAAATTTGGCATGATGGGAGATTCAAAAGTCAAAGTCCCAATGGCATTCGGCACTAAGCTCACTCCATCCCTGGACAAACCAGCTGTTGATCTTACTCTTTATCATCAAATGATAGGCTCTCTAATGTATCTTACTGCTAGCAGACCTGACATAATGTTTTCCGTTTGTTACTGTACTCGATTTCAGGCAAATCCAAGGGAACCTCATATGCTTGCAGTGAAAAACATATTCCGATATCTCAAGCGAACTATCTCTTTAGGTCTTAGTACCCTTCTAATTCAGGCTTCTTCGTTCAAGCCTACTCAGATGCAGACCTTGGTGGTTGTGGTCTCGACAGGAAAAGCACCACTGGCGGATGCCAATTCCTCGATGGGAAGTTGGTTAGCTGGCAGTCAAAGAAACAAACCTGCGTGTCACTATCTACTGCTGAATCCGAATACATTGCTGCTGCTTCTTGTACCTCTCAAGTGATTTGGATCCAGAGTCAACTTTGAGATTATGGACTCAATATGAAAAAGATCCCACTATATTGTGACTCTGAAAGTGCAATTAGGATCTGTCATAACCCAGTGCAGCATTCCAAGACCAAGTACATCGCACTAAGGTATCACTTCATCAAAGATCAGGTGGAAGACGGAAACGTTGAAGTACACTTTGTTAGAACCACTGATCAATTGGCCGATGTCTTTACCAAAGCTCTTCCTGAAATGACTTTCAATAAAATTCTACAAGGCTTGGGTATGATGGTTGGAGAGTCGGTCCCAAATCCTCAAATCTCCATCTAAGGATCAAGAACCGAACGAGACAGACCGCTCGGTTGCTCTCTGCTCTGATGAAATAAAGGAACCGAAGCAACCAGACCGCTCGGTCTCTCTCTGCTCTGGTGAAATAAAGGAACCGAAGCAACCAGACCGCTCGGTCTCTCTCTACTCTGGTGAAATAAAGGAACCGAAGCAACCAGACTGCTCGGTCTCTCTCTGTCCTGGTAATTTAAAGGAACCAACACAAACAGCCCGCTCGGTCTCTCTATGCTCTAATGATTTACTGAAACGAACTAGACAGACCGCTCGGTTCCTCTCGGTTCTGAATTTGTCACCGAAATACACAGATCGCTCAACTAGTTAGACGTCCCTAGAAGCATGCTGCTGTATGTTGTCGCAAGCCTCTATGACCTCGAGCAGGCCTTAATGATTCGATCAATACCTATCGTTTCTTTCCAATCAGGCTATTCTCTCATACTCGGTCTAGAGCTACCTTACTCTACTCATCTGAAACATGAGTTGCTCTGCTTTATCCCTATTCTGTAGCAGAAGGTACGTTCGGTCTCTTAACCATCTCCTCAACTTCTTCATTTACATTCGATTCCCCAAAGTAACCCTTGATGCTTTCGGTCTTTACCACTGAGGCTTATGGTTGCACAACATCTGTGTTTATGATCTTGGATTCGATTACCACGTTCTAAGTGAAACCCAAAATCCAATACCTGAAATGAATTGACGGTGAGTGATAACCTCAAGCTATTACTTGGAAATCTCATTTTCTTTGTGTGTGATCTTTTATGAAATTGTCTCCACCTAAGACATTTCTTCCCAAAGAGGTCAAGCTTATTTTTCTTTGAGATTTCTGTCTATCCCATCTTTGTCACGTGATACTCCCCACCTACCTGTTCAACAGATCACATCGGTCTCACAGGTATCTCTACCAACACTCAGTTTTATGTTAAGACTTAATGTTCGGTTAGAGGTCAGCCACCCTTCAGCCCATGATCAAAAGATGCCTTTCATTGTTTATTAACAGACAACTTATCGTATTTCTCGGGAAACCACACAAGCACTTCAAGTCTCTCTTGGCTTTGAAGGAAGCGATTTTTTCCCGGAATCTTCCGCTTTCTGTCTTCGTACTAGACACCACTCACATCCCAAACACCTTTGATTTATTTCTTTATCTTTCACACTCCTATGCACGAAAATTAATTTTTTCCAACATTCTGATTACTGTTTGGTATATGGTTTTAAGTTTCAGATGTAACCAAACAAGGGCACAAGGAATTTCAAACGGTACAAAAATGATTTGGGCGCGTGCAATTGATTCCTTTCACACCCACGTGTGCTGACGTATTCCTGGGATACACCATAACTTCCAATCGCGCTTTTTCAGGCGACGTTTTGGTTTCTTCATCATCCCGATTTTCTCTCTCCTGTGAACAGTATAAATAAGGGGTGATCGTGTTCTTTGGCATTTACCTCTCACGAATTCTCTCTCTGAAAAAGTTTCCACTGTTCATCTTCTTCCACAACTCAACAATGGCGACTTCTTCTTCAGCACAAGATCAAACTGCATCCTCCTCTTTGCTCTCAATCAAACCTAATCAAAATTTGATTATAGAGATGACCCCATTCTTATATGACTCCTACATGCTACACGTGGTGGAATGCCTCAAATATTCCCCATTGTTGTTGGCACTCACGCAGGTGGAGGCCGTTCCCATGTCCCTGCTCTCCCAAGTTTACACAACGGCCAACTACGACAAACACAAAGATCGCATCTTCTTCACCATTCACGACAAGAAAACCTCTGTATCCCAAACAAGGTTTTGCTCTCTTCTAGGGCTTGCTGTCGACTCTTCCGTCATCTCACCGGACTTTATCACCACTGCGCAACTCTTTTCAATGATGTACGAAACGGGGTATACGGATGTTCTTACTACCATTGCCAAAGTCAAGAAATCCTGTCTTCCGTCTCAGTGGAACGGATTGCTTACCCTTCTTATTAAGGGGTTAGCGGAGAGGTGTGGTGGTTCTGACACCACAAGTAAAGGGTTTCTGACCATCCTGTATGGTCTTTACAACGGCATCAATCTAGATTATGGCTCCATAATCTGGTCTCAAGTCGTTCAAAGTCTCAACACAACTACAAGGTACTCCGAGATCTCATGCGGTCGGTTCTGGATGCTTATTACCAAAAGCTCCATGGATTCCCTTGAAATCCCGGTAATGAAGGATGCTCTTATGGCTTCAATTGCCACTTACCACACCAAGAAGATCATTGTCTCTGATCCAAGTAAGTTTCTCCATTATGGATTGATCCCTGAATCCATGTATAGGTGCGTCACGCCTCACAGCAAAATCATGGCTGACTATAGCACCAGAACACCCTTGCCTCCAAGGGTTCTGTCCGATGAACAGCATGCTGCTCTTGACGCCCTCGATCAACCTGCCAACCGTGGCAACAGGGCAAGCAAAAAGGAGAAAAAGGAGAAGAAAGAAACTGAACCAAAGAAGGAGAGAAAGAGAAGATCCTCTAAACGCAAATCTGAGGCAGAGGAACCTTCTCAGTCCAAATCCAAAAAGGTCAAGAAGATGGCTAAAAGAGCCAAAGGGTCTCCTTCTTCTGACTCTGCTCCTAATGACCCATCAGACACAGAGGCTGCTGCTCCTCAAACCGAAACAACACCTGCTCAGTCTCCTCAACAAACATCTTCTCCCGCTGGCTCTCATCTAACCTCTCCACCAGCATCTCCCAAAATTCCCAAATCACCCTCTCCACCTACATCTCCCCAAATTACCAAATCACCCACTCCTCCCACTTCTCCAAAAATTCCAACTCCACCCCAATCACCAACACAGAAGGTCCCACTTTCTGTTCCTATAACCATCCCTCCCACTACAACAGAACCAACCATTCCCTTCTCTGTTACTCAACCTTCATCCTCTATCTCCACACCCATTATCACCGAATCAGTTACCATCACCTCTTCCCAACCACCAGTAACAGTCAATGTATCTGATACAGGGGCTGCTACTGTGGTTGAAACCCTGGTCATCAACCTTCCCCCATCTCCTTCTCCATCCTCCAACTTCGGTGCTACCTTGGGTGGCGATGATGAAGAGTTCGACTCTATTTATTATACCCTCTACCGGATTTCTACAGACACTGATGCCGATACCCCTGTTACTAGTCAGCAAATTCAGGAAATTCACGACAAACTTGATAGTCTGTTGGCTGATAATAAAGCCTACGGGGGTGTTGTGCTAAAAGCCTTCATTGAGTCTGCGATCAAGACGTACACTAACGCTCTGGATCGTTCAACTGACGCAATTGATAACTCAGCTGCTTCATGCTCCAAAGCCACCAAGAAAGTTTCTGAGGTCGTTCACACAACTCAGATCTTTCTTGATTCTCTGAAAGCTCATGCTGATTCCAGTGCGGCCAAGTTTCAGACATCAGTAGACTCTTTCTTGGCTACCCTTCAGGGTGAAACCACCAAATTTGAGGCTCTGCGTGCTGACCTCAAAACTGAATCCACATCATTTCTCAAATCTTTGGATTCACGTTTTGCTTCTCTGGCAGCCGAGAGCACCCTGAAGGAAGATCTTGTCAAGCACCAGGCAACCATCGACCTACAAAAGATCCAACTGGCCCAGGCACAACAAGAAATTTCTTTGCTAAAGACTCAGCGGGCAGTTCTTCAAAGTTGCGCTGGTGATGTCAAGAATTTGTTAACAAATGTTCTTGACACTCATGATCCCTTCCTTACCCTCACTATCAGACAGCATCTCCAGGCGAAACTCCTTCCTGCTATTAACATCTTGAGTGAAATGAAGGGTGTCTCGGAGAAGCTTGTTCTTCCGCGACAAGGGGGAGAGGAAGGTGTGCCCAAGACAGAACCGAAGGTTAATGTAGCTTCGGGTTCTGGGAAACAAGTCCTTGTTGAGAGTGAATTAGATTCAGATGAAACTATCACTGAAGCTCTTCAACGCAAGAAAAGGGACAAAGAGCTTGATGAAACTCTTAAGATAGCTCGAGAGGCCGAGGCCAGGGAAAGAAAGATCAAGGAGGATGAGGATGCTATTCAAGCCAAGAAGACTCTGTTCCTAGATTGGGACAGAGACACACTCATCACTCAAGCGATTGAGTTTCCTTCCATATATTGGTTGGAACCGATTGCATCCTTCAAGTGTGAAAATACAAAAGACTCACAGTTCGACATGCCAATCACGCGAAAAGCTTTCACATTTCATTTCTTTGATGTCACTACCGATGTCCCTCATCCGAACTTGAAGGTTGACAGAGAGCTAATAGATTTCTATCTGAAGTATGGTCAACCGCAGTACTTGACATGGAGCGCTCAGAAAATTATTAAAGTCAAGGTGCTGAAACCGACACAGGCTGGGAAATTTGTGAACGTTAATTTCAAAATCAACAGAGGAACGGCCAACACAGAACATCTTATTTCTCTGGCAGATCTTCCCAGTCTGAATCCGCATGATTGGATTCTGCTATACAACATTCTTCTCTCCAATCATAGAGAGTATGAACCGATTCTTAAACATCTTAAAAGAATGTTGGCCTCCTACATCCATGAGCTCGCCACTATGGATCAGGAAATAGCAAAGGTTATGAATAAGAAACCGACCGTCAACCCTACTTCCAAGACAGGAGATGTTCATAAAATGAAGGTAGGGCAAATTGATTCTTCCAATCTGACGGTCATGTTCACCAGAGGCGACAAGCATAAGTTTCTGTTTGCTTTGGTAGACAAACATCTATTTTCTACAGATTGTCTGGAGCATATTATAAACATCATTCACCGATGCAAACAGAACTCAACAGCAGACAAGAAGAACTTCACTGACATGCTTCGTTGGTATATCACCTTCAGGCATCACATTCTGGCTATAATACCGAAGAGTTTTGAGACTGTAAAGAAGCCTTCTGCTGTCAAAAGAGAATGAAGATTCTATGCCAAAGACGCAAAGGGGGAGATTGTTGAAGATAATAGAGTTGCGTCTTGGGCCCTTTTGTTTTACAACCGGATTGGGCTTGTCAATCCGTGTTCAGCTAGATTAGCCTTATTTTTATTAGAGAATCTGTTAGGGTTTCAATATAAATATATGCATGCATGTATGCGTATAGAAACGGTTGTCACTCTCATTGAATATTTGTAAACCCTAAAATCCTCTACAGTTGACGTTCTTTATCGAGCTCTTCTGAGGATTGTTTATTGAATCATTCGACACTTTTTGATTCATTAGCTTGTTCTTGATTGTTTACTTAGTCATTCATTTACCTGTTTCATAGATCTAATCGATCTTTAAGTTCGTTTTAAACTCTTCAAAATTGATGCTTGAATGTTTGAATCTTAACTGCAAAATTTGATTTTTGTGTTTCTGAGTCATGGACTCGACGAGTCCCATAGTGGACTCGGCGAGTTGGCCTGACTCGGAGAGTCTAGTGTAGGTACTCGGCGAGTCCGAGCGTCAGGATTAGCCAAAAACGGGATTTTTCATATTTATCTTATGGAAACTTACCTTAATCATATTAGATCAACCCTAATCCGATTTTATGATATATATATATATATATATATATATATATATATATATATATATATATATATATATGACTATATTTTTGATCTAATTGAAGATATTTATCAATTAATAAAATATTTAATTTCCTTATATGATAATTATTAATCAAATATGGATAATTATGTGATTAATTGTTGATTTAAATTATTTGTTATTTGATCCTTTATGTTTTAACTGTTTAAAACCTGTCCTCAAGTTTTGAAATTTATGTTTTGAGATTAAAAGTTTAATTTAGACAATTTAAATTTCAAACCCTAGAATTTTACAAGTTTAAAATACAACCCTATACTAATATAATATTACAAGATTAATATCTATATATGTATAACTTAAATGCTAGTCTTACCGTTAGTAGGCCTCATTCACAAAGCCGGTCTATAAGGTGGGTATAAGGTTGCGGCCTATAAAATGGCGCTTAATGGGTGTACACTCACACCCACCGCTCGCTTGATTGGTGGAGGGTCGTTAGCCGAACGGGTAGGATAGGTCAACCTCATCCTCTCATTAAAAGTATGATAAGAAATACTAAGTAACTACATGTTTTCTTAAAATTTCCCAATCTTAGTTACTTTAGGAAAAGTGAATTGATGCGATCCCATGAAATTACACTTTGCACCTTGCTAAGAAGTTAGTGGAGCGTGTGTGGTTTACCGGCACACTAATTGGTTCTAAGCGAAGGTGGAAAAGGGTGATTCATTGTTTATCATAGTTTGATGGAGCATGTGTGGTTTACCGGCACATCGAATAGGTGATCGTTACAATGAAGGCACCATGTGAATTGGCATGGTAATTCACACCCGCTTTGTGATCCTCGGTATCCCAGTTACAAACAAGAGGGGCAAATGGAGATTTAAACATGCCATTGAAAAGGTTTTCAATGAATCTCATCCAAACCTAGGAATTCTCAATACATTTAGGACTTAAAGTTATGTTGGAGAATTAGTGAATCGTCATTCACTTACCTTCAAATTGTTTGCATATTGGATTATGGCATCCCTTTTCTAATGTGTAAATATTGTTGTTGGATCCTAGCCCTAATTTTTCTTATTGAGTGATAATTAGGGATTCATATTCTAATCTATCTTTGTCCTTTCTATTTATAGATGTCGAACGCCAACAATGCTTCTGCGTGTTCTTTCACTTTGATGAGCCTTTGTCAAAAGGTCACCTTTGATGGAACGAACTTTAGCGAATGGATAAGATACATTCGCACGATTACTCGCTGTGAGGATAAGGAGTATGTCCTCGATGAGAAGCTCGAGAAAATCAACCCCGAATAAGCTACTCCCTCCGAAATAACCTCTTTCAAAACTCACGAACATGATGCAACGAAAGTGCATTGCATCATGAACGCGACTATGAACTCCAAATTCCAAAAGTCCTACGAGGACATGTATCCGTACGAAATGCAACAAGTCTTATTGGAGAGATACCATCAAAACGCAAGACAAGAGCGTTATGAGATTTTCACGAACATGATTTCCGCTAAGATGGGTCATGGAGAGTCTCTTACCGTGCACTTGCAAAAGATGCAAAGGTATGTCGACCACCTTCGCAAGTTAAATGCTAACTTTGGGGAAGACTTGGCGATCGACTTGGTGCTTCACTCTTTGCCTCCAAGCTACAATCAATTTAGGATGACCTATCACATGAACAAAGAAGAGGTCACCCTAAGCAAACTCCAAGGTCTCTTGAGGGTCGCTGAGAGCAACTTCAAGGACAAGTCTGTTGCACCAACTCCCAATCCGCCCGCTGCTCCTGTCTTGGCAATTGGACAAGGAAAGGGAAAGAAGAGGAAGGCTTCGTCAAAAAACTATCGAAAGGTTAAAGCCCGAGATGGTGCCTCTTCTAGTGGGACCAAATTTGATCCCGCTAAGCCCTGCTCTAACCCGAAGGAGGCAGAGTGCCACCACTGCCACAAGATAGGACATTGGAAGAGAAGCTGCCCGGAGTACCTACAAGCCATCAAGGAAGGAAAGATCAAGCCATCTTTCGTAGGTATATATACAATTAAATCTAACGATTCATCTCACAATACTTCTTGGGTTCTTGATACCGGTTGTGGTTACCACATTTGTTCTAATCTGCAGGGACTAAGAAGAAGTAGAGACGTGGAGCATGGAAGAATAAATCTAATCATGGGGAACAGAAGATTGTCGCCTGTGACCAAGATTGGAGTGTATTCTTTAGTGCTTAGGAATATTTTATCTTTAGATTTGAACAATTGTTGCTATTCGCCAGAAATAGCTAGAAACATCATTTCTTTTCATGGTTTGTTTAGACAAGGTTTTAGATTTTCGTTTAATAATGAGAATGGTTCTATTTTAGCTTATCTAAATGGTGTCTTTTACTTTGAAGCTATACCATGTAATGGAATTTATGAAACTGTTATGATTGTTGATAACTTAGGAAATGATGTTTTGTACTTGGATTCTTCAAATAGTATAGATAAGGCATCCTTATGGCATTGTCGTCTTGGACATGTCAACAAGAAACGCATAGCCCAACTCCAAAAGGATGGAGTGTTGGAGTCATTCGACCTTAGGGAAGATGACACATGCGAGTCTTGTTTACTTGGAAAGATGACTAAGTCACCCTTCGTTGGTACGTGCGAAAGGGGTGAGGATCTATTGGACCTCATACATACCGATGTGTGTGGACCGTTTAGATCTACCACGAAGGATGGAAACCGTTTCTACGTGACTTTTACCGATAACTATAGTAGATATGGGTATATCTACTTAATCAAGCAAAAGTCAGAAACTTTTGAAAAGTTCAAAGAGTTCAAGAATGAAGTGGAGAATCAATTGGGCAGGAAGATCAAGATGCTTCAATCCGATCGAGGAGGAGAGTACCTAAGTCTTGAATTCTACGATTATCTCAAGGAGTGTGGAATAGTTTCACAATTGACGCCACCTAGGACACCACAATTGAATGGTGTGGCAGAAAGGCGTAATCGAACCTTGTTGGACTAGGTTCGCTCTATGACGAGTCGTGCTTCGCTATCTATTTCTTTTTCGGGGTATGCCTTAGAGACTGCCGCCCATATCCTTAACCGAGTCCCTACTAAGAAGGTTGCCAAAACACCTCACGAGATGTGTACGGGGAAAGCTCCTTCGTTGGCACATATCAAGGTTTGGAGTTGCGAGGCTTTCGTAAGACGAGATACTCACGACAAGCTCGAACCTCGTAGTGAGCGATGTATTTTCATCGGCTACCCGCAGAAATCCTTAGGATATCTCTTCTATAGACCGAAGGACAATGTTGTCTTTGTTGCAAGGAGAGGAGTTTTCCGAGAGCGAGAACTCATAGGCCAAGGAGATAGTGGGAGGCAAATCGATCTTGAAGAGATTTAAGAGTCGATAGATGAAGGAACCTCAACCGTTGGCACTCAACCCGAGGAGGAAACTCCGGTTGAACCAATTGACGTATCATTACCTCTTAGACGTTCCGAAAGAGTTAGGTTTCAACCCCAATTGTATGGTTTTCATATTACTACCGAAGGGGACATGTATATTAGTGTGTAACAACCCAAAATTTACGTATCATTTATTGTAACTCTTTCGTAGTATAATTTGCGCAACTAATCGTCGTTTCCAAATTCGATTTCCGATCTTCCGTTTAATTAAGTCATTAACTTGTACATATTTAAAATGACTTAATGGGTGTCTTAATACATATAGAAATCATTTTAACACCCAACTTTAGTGATCGGAATATTTCTAGAAATTACCGTATCGGGTTGCGGTAACTCAATCGTGTACGACCAAAAGCCTCGTCTAACGCCGGTATCGGGTAGAATTCTACCATGTCCAAAACTTAAACACTATATAAACGTGTTTAAGCCTCCATTTGAAGCCTTTGGTCAATTTCTCATTTAACTCTCACAACCTCTCTCCTCATCCCAAAATCAAGGTCCAAAACAAAGATTTAAGGCTTGAAATCAAAGAGTTGACACCCCTAACTTGTTATTCAATCTCTTTAGCCTTCAAATTGATGTTTAATTTGTGTTTTGGGACCAAGAACATGAGTTTACAGCCAAGGAACTAGCTTGGGCCGTAAACTCCTAAAAATGGGGTTTTTAAGCCCTAAAACCCTTCCTAAGCATTGTTGGACATTAGATATGGCTTGATGGCTTAATGGAAAGGTCTTATAACATATAAAACATTGATTTTGAGGGAAAAAAGTGAGTTTACGGCCAAGACATATTCTTGGGCCGTAAACTCATATTCAAGGGGTTTTTGAGCCAATTAACCCTTCCAAATCATAGTTGGGACTTAGATATGACCTTAAGGCTTACTAATCTGGACTTGGAACACCTTAAACATGATTTTTGGGAGATAAAAGTGAGTTTATGGCCAAGACACATTCTTGGGCCGTAAACTCCTCTTAAATGGGGATTTAGAGCCTTAAAACATGTCCAAATGCCTTGAAACTCAACCAATGGCCTTGTGGTTAAATCTAGATGCATCTAAAAATAATTTAAGGGTTTGAAACACATCAAAAATATCATTTATAAGAGTTTATAGCCTAGGAACATACCCTTGGCCGTAAACTCATAAAACTTTGTCAAATGATGCATTAAACCACCCCAAAGGCTTGGATAAATTCCTAGAAATCACATGTGATTGTTCTTAACATCAAAAACTAATTTTTCTTACTCATATTGGAGTTTACGGGCAGAGAGTATGTGTCTGGGCCGTAAACTCATATAAATGTGTTAATGGAAGCCAAAAATTGATACCAAACCTTAGAAAATTAGTTAGAATCACATGTGATTACTCCTTAAGCCTTAAAACAATTTCTTTTGACCATGGGTAGTTTACGGCCGTAAACTCCAAGGTGTTGGCCGTAAACTCCCTTCTTTATGGTATATTTACATTTAATTCATTCCAAGGCATTTTAGAAATCCATTCCAACAATCCCCATGTCCATTTAAGCCATTAAACACCCAAAATCACACCCACATGAGTTTACGGCCGTAAACTCATGTATGTGTGTGTTCAATGGCTGTAAACTCCTTAAAATGTTTACTCTTGGGGAGTAAACTCAAGTCCCAAGTCCCTAGTGCCATTACACGTCCGAAGATGTCACCCGGGTCACTCCAAACGCTCGTTTTGAGATGTTTAACCTCATTGGAGTGTAATGTTCCATGTGATTAGTGAATGTATCCCTAATTGTATATATATGGACATTATTTCATTTTACATAGGGACATCGCGAGTAATCAAACCCCGAACCAACATCTAGTATTCGAAACCAACACGTTTCCGAGTCCGGTGAGTTCATACCCCTACCTTTTTTTTACTGTTTTCACTGTTTTCAAGGGGGGGAACACAAGCAAAGTACAAGGAAATTCTTGTACTCAAAACATGTTTTCAAATGTGTGTTTCATGTTTCATATGCTTATATTACTGATTACCACAACTGATAACAAATTGAACATGCAGATCACGTAACATATATTTGTGAAATAGGTCTTTAAACTGTTATGTTTTACATGTATTTCACAAATGACTTTCCACATTTTATCAGTTAAAAGCATGACATCAAACATTTGAATATAATACCTGTACACTGTTTTGTCCTTGGTAACACTCTACACATATACGCGAGTGAAGGACTATTATATTGTTACTAGTAAATTTGTTAATCCTGTATGATTGGAGACACGTCCTCGGAGAACACTCCACCGAGATATGCGAGTGGAGGACTACACCCATAACCAGAATCTCTGGTATTTAGAGAGCGTGACTTGAGTGTATAGATCTATACGGGGTTGACTACCCCACACCTGGCTGCTAGCTACAGCCGAACCGACATGGTTCAAGGGTGACAAAAGTCATAAGTATGTGGACGACTTATTGCCACATGTGGACTACTTATTGCCACAGGTTTTAGTCTATTGTATGGTTATGGAACTCGCAATTAGGATAACAGAGATTTACTTATAGTAATAATGAACCACTTTATACATCTTTTACATCTTTTACATCCTTTACATCTTTCACAAACTGTAGCTAACATTCAGGAAAGTACGGGACTTTCCTGGGGAGAACATGAAACCTAATCACGTTTACATCCTTTACATCTTTCACAAACTGTAACTAACATTCAGGAAAGTACGGGACTTTCCTGGGGAGAACATGAAACCTAATCACGTTTACATCTTTTACATCTTTAACATCGTTCACATTAGAAACCAACATGTAGGAAAGCATGGGGCTTTCCTGGTTAATACTTACATATCAAAAAGAGTAACAAACTGGATAACATTACATCTTTTACAATTGGTAACATACAATAAGGAAAGTATGGGACTTTCTTGGTAACACATGATAAGTAAACAGAACAGTTTAACAAGTCAGATAACCAACTATACATTTTCATATAAGTAGACACGTTTTCAGTGTACAACTTACTATACTTTACATTTGTGAAACAATAACCAACTTTTAAGAAAATACGGGAATTTCTTGGTGTACATAACATTTCAGAAGCAGAAAGGAAACTCGAAACATTTTCACAAACAAAAACCGCTTATGAACTCACCAGCTTTATGCTGATTTTCAAACCGCTTGTGTTCTCAGGTCAGCGTTAGAACAGGTACCCGAAGATCCTTTTTCCTTGAAGACGGAGTACATGAAGATCCGTTTCATTTTGTTTATATATACTATGTATCACAACTATACAAACTTGATTTTTGAAACAACTGTAAAACTTTCTTATATAATGTAATGGTTGCTTTACTTTACTTACTATGTGCATTGGATTTGATACTCAACGTGGAGTCAACCCCGGGAACGTTTCCGCCTTCGGTTTTCGGGGTGTGATATAGTGATAGTACACTAATAAACCTTGATGAACCTAATAGCTATAAGGAAACCATGGTAGGCCCGAAGTCTCCAAAATGGAAAGAGGCAATGGATAGTGAGATCCAATCCATGTATGATAACCAAGTTTGGAATTTGGTTGATAATGTACCCGGACGTAAGACCGTTGGGTGCAAATGGATCTTCAAGAAGAAGACCGAAGTGGATGGAAAGGTACACACGTATAAAGCACGATTGGTTGCGAAGGACTTTACTCAAACTCCCGGAGTTGACTATGAAGAGACCTTCTCACCAGTTGCGAAGATAAAGTCTATTAGAGTGATGCTAGCTATTGCCGCATTTCATGATTATGAGATTTGGCAAATGGATGTCAAGACCGCTTTCCTTAACGGGAAGTTGGGTGAGGATGTTTACATGGCTCAGCCAGAGGGGTTTGTGGATCCGAAACATCCGAATAGAGTGTGTAAGCTTGAGAAGTCCATTTATGGACTTAAACAAGCTTCTCGCAGATGGAATCTTTGTTTTGATTAGAAAGTCAAAGAGTTTGGATTTGTACGAAGCGAAGATGAATCATGTGTATATGTCAAAGCCAGTGGGAGTATAGTAAGCTTTCTCGTTCTATATGTCGATGACATACTACTCATAGGAAACGACGTCCCGAATCTGCAGGAGGTTAAGTCCTGGCTCGGGAAGTGCTTCGCTATGAAGGACCTCGGAGAAGCTTCGTATATTTTGGGAATAAGGATAGTAAGAGAAAGAAGTAAGAGACTAATAGGACTTAGTCATAACACTTACTTAGAGAAGGTACTGAAACGTTTTAGTATGGAAAACTAGAAGAAAGGAGAATTACCGATACAAAGTAATGCCAAGTTGAGTAAGACTCAAAGTATGAGTACTGAAGCCGAGATAGCTGAAATGAGCCGAGTTCCATACGCTTCCGTAGTTGGCTCAATCATGTACGCTATGACTTGTACTCGCCCTGAAGTAGCCTTTTCTTTGAGCATGGTTAGTAGATATCAAGGGAATCCTGGCAGAGCCCATTGGATTGCGGTGAAGAATATCCTTAAGTACCTTCGGAGGACGAAGGAATGGTTCTTAGTCCTTGGAGGGAGTGATGACTTGAAGGTGCGAGGGTATAGTGATGCCAGTTTTCAGACGAACAGGGACAACTACCGTTCGCAGTCGGGTTGGGTCTTTACCCTGAATGGAGGAGCAGTGACTTGGAAAAGTTCCAAGCAGGAAACCGTAGTTGATTCAACGTGCGAATCAGAGTACATTGCAGCGAGCGAAGCGTCGAAGGAGGTAATATGGCTAAAGAACATCATTGGTGATCTTCGAGTTGTACCTGCCATAAAGGAGCCCATGGAGATTTTCTGTGATAATGAAGGTGCGGTTGCCTTGACCAAGGAACCGATAGATCATGGTAGATCACGACATATCGACAGAAAATTTCACTTTATTAGACATCGTTTAGAAGAAGGACAACTCGTAGTGAAGAGGGTATCATCAGAAGATAACCCAGCAGATCCGCTTACGAAGGGACTGAGTAGGGTTAAGCATTTGCAGCATGCTAGGAGTATTGGGCTGAAGGATGATATTAGCATAGATTAGATAGTATTAGAAACGTGTAATAGATAAATGTAATTAACATTTGATGATTAAATAAAGGAGTTTTATTTATAAGTAATGTTATTGTCTTATGTTAATTGTTTAACTATTGTTTCACTTTGCATGTTTTGACTTCCAGAATAATTGAGTTTATTAAGAATAATCGAATTGTTCAAATTGTCCACAATCGTTCATATGTCGGAAGTAGATATGAATGAAGATTGTCATGAATAGGTGTGTAGAGTGTCTAAATGGTGTTAGACATAGCAAAAGATTGCTGCAACGTTCATGAGTGCTTATGAACTAGGTTTGAGCATTGGAACAAACCCGCGCTTGCTGGAATCACCTTATGGAATGTGATAGTAAATGGGTGATCGCAAGACGATAATATCATATAGTCTTAAAACCTAGATATATGGTTTGTTATTGGTTAATTGATTGTACATTGATAATGCGAAAACGCATTGGTAACTCGATGTTATAAAATGCATTGTTGTGTGTAGTTGGTTAATGAATAAGTAAATGCATATAAGTTGAAGTTTATCTGTAAATTTTATCCTAAGAAGTGAAAAGTGATATCTCGGCCGCTCGATGATTTGATTTGACTTATGTGTCAGGCCCGGTCAAAACTGAATTGATGTGTTCGATTAAGTTCTATGTCAAATGAATCGAAAATCAAGACACTAAATGCTAGACTAACTATTCCATAGTATTGTCAGCATGATATCTAACAGAGGACTGTACGATCCCTTATCTAAAGGACAAGATTGATTAGATTAGAGTTTGACAGCGTCTTTGAGAGCTACGATTGCAAATCGGAATGTACCTGCGCATATAGTTACTAGACTTATCCAAGTGGGAGACTGTTGGAATAGTGTCTAAGGCTGCAACTATATTAGGCAAGTATTTGACTCGATTGTGGATGGTCCTTTTGGGTTGCCTTCACCATAGCAACTTGGTAGGATGATTTATTATGACAGAATGGATATTATTAATATATTATGAGAATAATATAAGGAATAATAATATAGTTATTTGATTAATATAAGTCATAGATTAATTAGTATTAATTTGGTGACTTAAGGAGATTAATTAAATAAGAGGGTATAAACTGTCAATTGTTTGATAGTTAAACTTTAGACTGTGAATCCTTGTTGGATAGGGGTTGGACGATTTCTAGGCTAGGATAAGCCTCAAAATCGTCCACGACATTATCTTAGGAAGGATTTGGATTGCTTTGAGTAGTAGTTATCCAACTAGGGTTGAGTTGTAACCCTTAAGGAGTCTACAAGTATAAATAGACCCTATGGCAAAGGGAAATCGGGACTTCATCTAAAGTAGAGAACCCCTGGCCGAATTCCCTCCTCTCTCCTCTCTCTCAAATCATCCTCTTTGCTAGTTGGTGTTTGTAAGCCATTAGAGGAGTGACAATTATGACTCTAAAGCTCCAAGAACAAGAAGATCAAACAATTGTCTCAAGGTATGATTCTAAGTCTGATTTTGTATTGTTTTTACACCTAATTAGTCATTAGAAGTCTTGGATTCAAAGCATGTTTAATAGAGAAACCTAGATCCGAGCATTAGGGTTTGTATGCGCACTTAGGAATGTTCTTATGTACAAAACCCATTAGAAAGGTTTTCCTAAAATGTGAAATATCGATATCTTTTTCATCGAAGAAACCAAATACATGCCATCTGGATCCATGCTCAAACCTCTTCTTTTATTTACCACATACCTCAAAACCGGAAACTCCTCTTCATCAGGCAGATAACGATTCTTTAGGAAATCAGAACTGATTCTGGTCCAGAACGTCAATCAGGTTCGTTTATTTAATTTTATTATCTTTATGTGATATGGATCGTCCAGTTTATACTTGAAGTACTGTTTTGATTAATTGATTATGTGTCGATTAAGGTTTTGTTGATTTTGATGCCTTATAATGGATATATTGTTTTTTAAGTATTTTGATTAGTTGATTTTGATTCTGTATTACTTTGGTTGTAGATAAAATTTGCGTTTATCAAGGCCTATGGAATCATGATGATGCATTATCAAGTAGTAAAAGGATGAAGATTTGTGTGAATGATGATGTGAGACCTTTGATCATATCTTAACCATGATGCCCTTTCATTAATCATGATGCAACTGGGAGTTGTTGGTTTTTCTTGCATTCACTGTAGTTTGCAAGTTATGGAGATCAAAGGTGTTCTCTAACAAGAAAAGGTTTATGGCATCCAAACCACCCATGTTGATACGTATCACTCCACGTGGCAATAATGATATGGAATGTTGCCTAGAGGACTCTAAAGGATGAAAGTTCAAAACAATACTTCCCCATTCTGCTTTTAGGTCCTTAATTGGACTAACTTGTGGTTACTTGATTTTTAGGTTGAAAACCAGAGATTCATTGGGTGCAGTTTGAAGAAACAAGAGATGAACATGGACATGAACATGCATTCTTTCTTAGCCACTTCAAATATGGTGTTGTTGTTAAACCAGAGTCATTGGTTGACCCTCGATCACAACATGGGAGTTTAATAGATGAGTCTTTGTGTATGCTAAGAACCAGAATTGGTGGATTTGGGTTTTGCAGTTGATTTCTGCAATGTTTATTTTTACAACTATCATTATTGCCTCCCTTTTATGTGATTTGTTGTCCTTTGCTTTTAGATGCATCCGTTCATCTCGTTTAATTCATATCAAGTTTATGGTTTTATCTTTTAGCCTTTTTATTTTGGAGATGATGGTGCCATTTTATTTGTCAATTCTTTTGATGCCTGCTCAAAATCCCATAGATTATTAATATATCATTACCATTTTGAATGCCTATTTAGCTTATTATTATTATTATTTTTAGTTATTGTAGTTAAGTTATAGCTTATTAGAGATTCTGAAGTAAAGTACCACCACTATTTCTCTTTACTTATTTTTAAAATTTTGGTAATTGTTTTCTTAAACATGGATTATTGGTAACAATGGTATAATGTCAAAGAAAAAAAAACGTTTAAACCCATAAACAAACACCAATTTAGATATTATAAGTGAAAATACATTTTCACGGTATGGTCAATTAGCACATATAGTTGACAATTATGATTGATAGGCAGTTAATAACCATCATATTAGAGTCTAAATATACCATACTTATGACATGTTTTGGGCTTACAAACCATACACGAAATTTTGGAATTTGTTCCATGTTTTCCTTTGTTCTTCATGGAAGCATATTGTTGATTTGATAATATTGGTTTCATTGGTTTACTTATTATGTTTTAATTATTTGCTGTACGTTTTTTTTTAACAGATATCAGAAAAAAAAAAAAAAAATACTATTAATAATCTATAGGGAAGAGCCATGGTCCCTATTAATAATCTATAGGGATTTTCAACGGATATCAGAAAAAAGTTACTACAACACCCCACCCATAAAAAGAGCACCATCATCTCAATCATAAGAATGCTAAAAGATAATTTGATATGAATTAAACTAGATGCATTAGCCACGCATTTCAAAGTCATGACTCTTCTATGAGATTAACATTCTCACATTCATGCGGGAAATACCACCCTCTGATTGCAGAAAACAATATTTTCTTACGTTCACCTCCGTTATCAATATCATATGCCTCGTAATGTGACCAAGGGTCAGCCCACAACTCTGGTTTAACAGCAGCACTATAATCCTCCTCGCCTAGAAAGAAACCACATTCATCTCTTGTATCTTTAAAATTCACCCATTCCATTTCACCAAAATCCAGTTTAAAAACATTGAACTTTTCTGCGTATACTGAGCTTCCCATCAAATAAAGGTTTTCACCACAACTTACAAGCTGCGGCAAAAGTATTCGCGGATCCTTCGGAAGATTCTTGGTTTCAAGCAATGTCACTTTGGGCTCAGGATTGAGTCTGAATTCACATAAATTAAAATTATTTGTGTCTACGGTATATATCTTCCCCTTAAAAACATGTAAATCCCTACAAAATTTGAGGTCGAAAGAGGAGACATGATTCCATGTTCCCTCATCCTCTATAGAAAACCATATTTGCTTCTGGGCTAACACAACAAACACCATTTTAGAGATTGAAGGTGAAAAGACAAGAACAGATCTGGAGCCATAATCAGTCTCCCAAGGGATAGGAGGGAAAATAAAGTCTTGTCTAGTGATTGGATTCACAAGCCGGTATTCCTTGGTATTAAACCTGAAGAAGATCATGTAACAAGAAGTTAATCCTTCATTGTACCAGTCAACAGAATGGGGAATTATGGTGTTAAACTTTCTTCCTTCATGGTCTTCTATGTGGAATTTCGTATCCGTACTAAGACGACCAGAGATATGTGTCAGCATCGGTGGTTTGGATGCCATAAAACTTTTCCTGTTACTGAGTGCTACCGATCTCCATGACTTGCAGACACCACTAAAAGCAATAAAATCGATGACCCTCAGTTGCATCATAACTAATAAAAGCACATCATGGTTAAGGTATGACCAAGGTCTCACATCATTAGTCTTGATAGTCTTACTGATAGATGCAACATCATCATTCTGGTTTCTAGTCACTCTCCTTCTCATATCTATTTCTACATTAACAAAAGACAAAATAAATATTCTTGGTAAAGTACAAATTGCATATAATCATACGACACTTGTAAACAGCAAAAGAAAAAACAAGAAGAAAAATGAAAAGGATTCGCAAATGAAAACAAGCACAAAATATTTATTATAGTATATAAAATCTAATTAGCACGTCTACAAAGATGAATGCTCTTAAAAAAGAAAAAGTTGATCAGCTACATGGTAAACTTGTTCCTTTATTTATATCTCCTTACGCTAATGCTTTTTCCTGTGTTGAAGCAGCAGATAAAATCAACAAAACTTAAAAGACCAAATAATCAGAGAATCAAAACATTTCAAGTAACATGTATACTTATCACAACAAACGAAAATCAAATTAGTAAACAGTTCAAAATGCAATTCATGAAACACATACAGATAACCAAATCGTCTAAACTAACCTGAGTGACGTTTCCGATCAATTGAACTCCGATTTGCTAAAGAATCAAAAGAGCTAGTGTCAGATGCGTGGCAAAGGCCAAAGGGGAATACCGAATGAACCACACGAATGTTTTGGGGTTGTCCTCGTTATATTAAATGAAGGAGTAAATTACATATTTATAATATAAACATGAGAGTGGAAAGGGAAGGAGAACATGTAAACATGACATGGAAAGGGGAGGTTTAGTGCGATGCCGAAACCTCATGAATATATCAGACTAATACCTTAGAGGTTAAGTTTTATAAATGTAGTTGTGAAAAAGTCTAATATATATATTTTTTGGTTATGGCTATAACTTTTATTTAGAGTTGTTATTCTTGTCCATTTAAGTAGTTTCAACAGTTAATTTTATTATCTTTCTTAGAAAACCAGTTTTCAATTTAAAATCTAAATTTGGTTCTTGTAATTTGTAAAAAATTAAACATATTTTTTTTAACTTTATTTTTCGTTTTTTATATATTTTTGTTTTTTAACTTTATTTATTTTCACTTTTTATTATATATATATATATATATATGGTTAGGTTTTTGTATATATATAAATGGATGATTCTTGGCCAATCATTTGTGGTAAATAAGTATTTTTATTTTATAATCAACTAAAAAAACAAATTAATAGCATTTCAATAAATGTGTGTAAGGGTAGTTTTGTACGTTAGCATCACCATCATAATATGAAATGATTGTAGCTTTTGGTAACTAACTTACGCATCCCAAATATCTCGCCGAGCATGCAAATCGGTAATCATTTCTATCGGAGACCAAAACAACGTCCGACTTTGTAGAATCATTCTTAAAATTAGAAGATTCTATGGAGTTATTTGATATATATATATATATATATATATATATATATATATATATATATATATATATATATATATATATATATATATATATATATATATATATATATATATATATATATATATATATATATACACACACACACACTAGAAGATTGATAGGGAGGCATTGGGCTTTTCAGTTAAGTGTATTCTAGAAGAATGCGGAATACAAGATTGAGTTCATTCAAGTTAAAGTTTAGGAACACCACACAAACGGTATTGAATCTTGATGATTATGATGATAACGACTTCGTTTTGAAATATGAAGGTATTTTTGTAGTGAATTTGATGTTTTTGTCTTTGTCTTTGTTTGGTCTAGTTTCGTACTGTGACATCTCCATTTTTACGGCCAGAAAAGACCGATTTGTTTATTTTTTGTTTTAAAAATCAAAGTAACATTTTAAATAAAAGAGTTGCGAAATTTGTTCCCAAAATAAAATATGATAAAGATTTTTTTTAAAGAATTTCCGAAGAAGTGTATTTCATTAGAAACCTCGGGATGTCATGTTCGATATAGATCAAAAGCATAAATTGTTGGATTAGGTGTCTAAGCCCATAACTATAATTGGTATGTACTTGAATTGATACCAGCACAGTCCTTTTGGGTTTCCCTCAAACCTAGCAACCGAACAAGGGAATTATGAAATGAGAGATATTGATTTATTATAAGATTAATAAATTAATATAAATGATTTATTAATATATTAAAGGATTAATATATTGATTAGAAATCATAATGTTTAATTAATAGTTAGCCAGAAATTAATCAAAATTAATTTTAGGGTTAAAAGTATTAGTTATAAAGTGCAGGGACTAGTTTGCAATTGTCAGATAGTTAAGTGGAAGGCTCCAGAACCTCCTTAGAGGGAGGTGGACGAAATCTATAGGGGAAACCCTAAGGATTTCATCCAAGGGACTTTGGATAAGGCCTTTGGATTAGCTTAGGCCCCAAGCAAAGGAGTATTAGGGTTTTCCCAAAACCCTAGATCCCTCAGTTATATAAGGAGCCTCCCAGCTCCTAAAATCGGCCACTCCTACCTTGGAAGAAACCCTAGGCCGACTTTTGGCTACCTTACCCTCTCTCTCCTTTAAGTTTCCTTCTTGCTAGTTCTTGGGTGTGATTCCATTAGAGACATTACATTTGTGGTGCTAGGCTTCCAAGAAGACCAAGTTCAAGAGGATCATCAATTGTTTACTATAACAATTGAAGGGTATGTAACTCTTAAACCCTAGTTAGTCAATTTCGAAAATAGCCTCTCTCCTCTAGGGTTCTTGTTTGCAATTCAAAGTTATATGTTCAATAGTTAAAACATAGATCCAAAGTAAGTTGCATGTGAACTTAGGAATTGTTTTCTAGTTTATTTGTTTTACCTAAAACCCATCAGTGGTATCAGAGCCATTGTTGTTTTAAATTTAATTGTGATAATAGTTGAATTGCAAATTATGGTTTATAGCCATTAAACCCTAAAAGGCCAAATTTTCGATTTCTAGGGTTTTTGGTTCAAAGGGTTTTCGAAAAACCCTAGCCTCCATGAACCTTAATCGAAATTAGGGTTAGGGTTTTGGAAACCCTAGCCTCCTCCCTTGATTTTCGAAATATGCTAAAAGAATTAGGGTTTCTTTGTTTTGGATAATAGTTGCCTTATTGGATAATTGAGAAAAATAAGGCAATTATCCTATCCCCATATTTTTGAAATCTAGAAGGGATATGGATTAGGATTAAATTAATTGTTTAATTTAATTAGATAATCCTTACAAGATTTAATTAATTAATTAAAAGTTAATTAATAGATAAATATTAAATCTAGCTATTTGGTTTATTTTAAATTTGAAATTAATATCTTAATTTTTGAAATTTATATATAAACCATAAAGTTTTAAAAGTTTAAAACACACCATATATATATATATATATATATATATATATATATATATATATATATATATATATATATATATATATATATTATAATTAAAAGTTAAATATTATATATGTATACGACTAATGTCAGTCAAATCGCTAGTATGCCTCATTCACGAAGCTAATCTATAAGGGGGATATAAGGAAACTGCCTATAAAATGATAGTTGAATGGGTGTCCACTCTCACCCACCGCTTCCTTGATTAGTGAAGGGTCGTTAGCAGAACGGATTTGATAGGACAACTACATCTCATTAATAGCATATTGTTATTAAAGAAAGTACTAGAACATTATTTTACAAAATCCCAACTCTAGTTACTTTAGGAAAAATGTGAAAAGTATGCTAATCCATGAAATTGCACATTATGCTTTATTGGTCGTTAGTGGAGCGTGTGTGGATTACCACCACATTAATAGGCACTAATAAAGAGTAGTAATGGGTATCTCATAATTATCATGTTGATGGAGCGTTTGTGGTTTACCGGCACATCAATAGTTAGTGATAAACACAATGAGGTTACCAAGCACATTTGCATGGTTATTCACATCTAATTTGTGATCCTCGGTATCCCAGTCACAAATAGAATAGCATAATCCGAGATTAAAACATGTCATTGAATAGTTTCAATGTATCTCAAAAGGAATTAGGAATTTCACTTCGTTTATTTTGTCTAATGGTGGAATTGGTGAATCGTCATTCACCTACCTTTATGAGATTTAAACTTGGATCTTAGCATCCCATTTCTAAGTTGTAAATCGTCATAGCTGGATCCTAACATTGATATGATATCTTTGGGTTATTATATTGAGGTATCTTGAAATCTAACTAAAACTATCTTTCTTTTCACATGTCTACTCCTGGAAACACTTCTAATTCATCCTCCAGCCACAACTTCTCTTTACTCAACATTTGCTCCAAAGTGGTTATGGATGGCTCTAACTACAACAACTCGACTTTTTGACCTCATTAACTGTGGGTGTTGACTTTTTTGTTTCTGATCAAGCATCGCACCTACTTTTGTAGAACCAATGTTTTTGGCAATGGGTGGATGGGGAATGAGGCTTTAAAACAGAAATCTAGCAGAATGAGACTGCAAGGATGTAGATCTTTCAACAAACCCGAGATGGCGGTCTAGTATGCCAGGGAAGGATACAATCATAGATGGATGTGTGTAATTTCGGGGAATGAGGCAGTTGGCAACTGTTAGATTATGTTGGGTGGCGTTTGTTGAAGCCAATGAGTTAGGTCCTTAATATGTTAACAAAAATCATGTCGCACGACACAAATTTTTAATGAAAGATGTTGTACTCTAAAAAACATGCGGCACGACACAAAAATTTCCACGAACTTAGCTAAATGCAAAAATTATACCAACTTTAACTTTTGTGTGAAACCCCCTGTGTTTTAAGTTTTACACATAGGTTTTCGTTTAATTATTTCTGACATTTATTTTATATACAATTGAACTATAAACCAGATTATGTTTAAAATAAGAAGAGGTATAATCTAACAAAGTAAATCATTTGTTATTTTTACCAAAACCTATATGACATAGATCTCACATTTTAGATTCAAGGAAGGAAAAGTAATTTTCCAAAATGAGTACTTTTGTGCTTAAATTAACATATATTTAATACAAACTTATGGCGATCATGACAATTATACATTAAAACTTATCATAAAAAGCTTACATATAAAATTTAATTTAATTGGTGAGATTTCAATATTATATTGCTAATACACTTGCCTATTAATTATTTGTCCTAAAATAAATGTCTCAGTTAACTATCAAAACGTAAGGTAATGTTATATACTATAATTTAATTCAATAATACTTTTAGGCTTTAGAAAAACCATTGGTTAATATAATCTAGATGAATTTGTTCTCCTTATAGTTTCTAGTTCTGCCTACCATTAGCTCTCTTTTACCCAACAATATTTCATGAAACAAACATTATCAACACAAATTGCTATTCTCCCCATCGTATCTTGACTTCAACTAATATAACATCAATTTCGCTTACAACCATGTCATAGTTTGACTTTCAACTTAACCTTTGACTTCCCAGTTATACCCCTTCTAAAACATATTCAACCATCTTCAACTTTCCATTTATGACCCTACCAGTTAATTCAACTTTCCTTTGACTTCCCAGTTAATTCAACTTTCCTTTTATGCTTCGGTCTCTCAAACGTCTTGAATAATATGTCATTCCACTTTACTATTCTCCACATTGAGTTTTGTTTTGTTAAGCGATAGATAATAAATAAATATAAAAAAAATAACATAAAATTAAGTAATATCTCAAGAACCTTAAGGTGATAATTCGCTTTCAAACTCAGGAGATGCTCCAAATGAAGGAATTTGGTAAAATATAGATGTTTAAGTGCATACACTACAAAATTATGTCATCAGTTAATGATGTTAAGAACTTAGGGCTTAGTCATAAACATATACACATTACCAATAAAATAACATAAAAATATGAATCAAAATGGAAAGGAATTCCAACATTTTGAGAATTAAGGCAAGACAATATGATCAACTAAAAATGGACATCAAAGCGAAGCCCAGAGTTCAAAATGACTCTATCATCTTTTCCTTAAAACCTTTTTAAGAAACACACAACCAACCTGTCGACTCCATCCGTAAACTCATAAATAAAATGACTTACATTAAACTGACCAGATCCAACTATAACAAACTAATATAGCATATAGAACTACAATACAGTGATCATAAAACACCCTAAAATAAAGAATACCATACAACAAAATCCAATTGTAGCAACTAATTACATTATAGTAAACATGTCAGTACTCCCTCACACACACTTAAGTCACATACAAACTTTTTTTTTTGAAATAAAATTATTATTATAAAAAAAGTGCAGCCAGTGGGACAAAACGTATAAATACATAAAAATATAAAATAAAATACATACAACAACAACAAACAACTACATTTTCAAGAGAACCAGTTGGTAATAGATTTGAACTTTCAATGGCAAACCAGAGATAACTATGTACTTCTACTATGAACCAACATTCAAAGGGCAACCCAACATAAGCCTAGCAATATCAAGGGAAAAAGCACCAATATCAATGCACTTAACAACATTGTACGTTTAAGGGTGCTACCGACAAAGGCAATCCTTGAAAAGTATCCAACTTTCAAGAAAAGAGTGAAGCAACAAATTGGTAAACCAGTAATAACACTGAACTTTCCATGGGCAACCAAGTATTAGCCATGAACATTCCAGAGTACAAAAAAAAAAAAAAAAAAAAAAAAAAAAAAAAAAAAAAAACACACCAAATTTTTTAGATTGAGAAAAAAATAATATGCTGGTTGGATTTACCCTCTGAAATGAAAGCACCATGCTTTCTACCAAGTAAATAACCAAAGCATCTAGTCTTGACATCAATGCCACTTTAAAAGATATCAGAAAGGAGTGGATACACAAAGAGTTAAGCTAGAATATCTAACCAAGATGGATCAAATGCTCAAGGTTCAAAAGCCTGCATGCCTAAGAATGGCATCAACCTTGGAATAACATCAACGAATCTGAATAAAACAAAAATGATAGCAAATTAATCAAACAACAATGGAATCATCAATTCCAAAATCATATGAACAGGAAGAATAATACAGCAAAAATAGTAGAAAATCGTATACATACATTCATAGTCACTAATTTGCATTTTTTTTATCAATTGTCCATGATGCAAGTTATTATTTCCTTCTAACACCTTCATCAATTAAAATTCCATCTGCCACCAATCGTACCTTTTCAGGTAATGAGACTAAAGGAAATGAGAAAGTTGCATAATCTTGAAGAATTACTATGTCATAAGTTTCACCATATTCGGGGTTCTTGGTTATCAAATCCTCTATCAACACCTACAAAAAACTTGAAAAGATAATGCTAGATGATACACAATAAATTAAGTGAAGATACATGCAGCCAAGATGGTAGGTTTCTTCAAAGGTCTATCTTCAGGGGTGAGTTGTGGTGGTGCGTGTATGCGTAAAAAGAGCGGGAGGGTTAGTATCGGAGTAGCAACGCAATAACAATAATCTTCTCCATCTCCCATCACAGATAAATTAAAGGAAATAGAAAATTACAAAGAAGAACAAATGAAATTTACCTTAGATAACATCATAAATCCAAATCAAATTAGAAGAAACTTTTCGTCTACAACCCACCATAGATCCAACCTCCAACCAATCGAAACAGAAAATCAAAATCAATGGAAAAAATAAAATCAAAATTATTTAAAGAAAAAAATCATCGTCTTTGTCTAAGAGGGAAAAATGGATTAGGGCAGGGAGTGGAGTGGTGGATAAAGGTGTATAGTAAAGTAGCCACTACTGGGATTTCATGCTTTTTACAAATGATTTTGTGGATTTTTGAGATCACACGCATATAGAGCTTTTAGTAGGTAGGTTTTCAAGATGATTGGTAGAGCCTTAAGCAACAGAGGGGTCGAGATATGGGGATACATCAATCCTTTATAATGATCATTCATCATATCTAAATTTCAAGAGAGGAGAGTGAGAGAAAGAAGATATTGAATTCAATGGGCGGGCGTAACAACGACACCCGAAACCATACAGTGAAAGTTATGAAAAAAATACAAATCTAGCTTTCTTTGGTCATGTTCTTCACCGGGAGTAAGGAGATCATTGGAGATGTTTCGTTGCTAGTATGGTTATTAAGCATCAATAAAAAGCTCTGTGTTTTCACTTGTATTGCAGTATCGTCACTGGAACACCATGACCATTCCTATGTTCTCTCAATCGTACTTGCAAGTCAACTTAAAACCTAAAAAAATAAAGAGACGGAACAAATCAAGGGGTGGTGGTGATCGATGGTTGGAAATGGTACCTGAGATTAGAGCTTTGAAAAAGGAAATCCAGAAGAACATTTAATCGAGGGACTAATACATATTTTCCGGCATACATATTTTCCGACAGAGACTGAAGGCGGAGATGGCGATGGGTGGTAAATGATCTGATGATGGTGGTGATTGGTTTCTGATGAGGGTAGCGATTGAGTTTCTTGTAGATCTAGAAAGAGACGAAGAGAGAGTTAGAGATCAATCTTCAAAGATGTGTTAATATAGCTGCGTTTGATCGATTCAAGTGGTTGAAAGTGAGGTTTGACCTATTCAAGTGGCTGAAAATGAAGAATACTAATTCAAATTTTAAAGGCCTGCTAATAAACCATCAACTAATTCTTATAATTCTTATCTTGACTTTTTCACATCATGACTAAAGAACTTGGTCAAACATGCTATAAGAACTTCATATGCATTGGTTAATTGTACTTTATTCTTCATGTTTTGTACAATTTAAAAAATATTATTATTATATTGAATCTATTTATAGAAATAGTGACATTTCTTTTATAAGATAGTATATATATATATATAGCTTTTACAAATTCAAGACTCATGAGTGCCATGTATTTCTTCAAAGATTATTGCCTACTTCTCTAAGAGGTATGGTGCCAAACTCAACATGGGATGCAATTACAGAGTTGTGTACATTCTTTCGTGTAATATGTTCAAGGGTGTTACGCGTAGATGACTTACAACGCTTGCAAACTACTATTGTTGAAACCATTTGCAAGTTGGAAAAAATATTTCCACCTGGATTCTTTGATTCAATGGAGCATCTTGTTATCCACTTAGCTCGAGAAGCTATGCTTGGTGGTCCGGTTCAATATAGGTGGATGTATCTTTCTGAAAGGTATATTTTTTACCATACAAAATATTCTACCATAAAACCTATAGAATTTCTAATAAGTATTTTCCAACATCTTTTTAGGAAATTGGGATCAATGAAAAGAAAGATAAAAAACCATGCGAAGGTTGAGGGGTCCATTGTTGAGGCTTACATGATTGGAGAAATATCGACTTTTTGCTCACAATACTTTTTGCCTACAATTGAAACCCAGTTGAATCGTGAGTCACGTAATTTTGCCCCAGACATTCCTATTTATACCATGGTCGACTCTCGATTAAGCATTATCAAAGTTCCATCTCGAAGATTATTCGAAAAAAGTGGTCAACGGAGGCCTTTGACAGATGATGAGATGCGTATTGCTCATAATTACATCTTGATCAATTGTGTTGAGGTTCTACCTTTTTTAAGGTATGTCAAGTTATCTATTTTTCCTTGACTTCGTGAAACTCTAAAATTTTTGTTATTTTTTTTAAGGTTGTTTGAAAATTATGTGATCCAAAGCCAACCTGATATAGATGATGGAGCATTTGAAAGGTTTAGGGAACAACATTTTGCTAAGTGGTTTAAAGATCATGTGAGTATGATACGAGAAAATTTTGTATTACCAAAGTGTCTTCCCCTATGAATTAGTTAACAAATGAATTTATCAATGTAGGTTTTTCAACAATCAAATGATATCAATCAACATCTGAAATGCGTTGCACGAGGACCATTACGACATGTTAGGTCCTATAAAGGATACTTTTTCAATGGTTACAAGTTTCATACTGAAAAATATGGTGATGGACTGGTCACACACAATAGTGGTGTATGTGTAAGAGGTACTTGTTACAATGAGACTGAGTGTGACTATTATGGGTTGTTGGATG
The DNA here is from genome assembly GCF_052625555.1 of Lactuca saligna. Lineage (NCBI taxonomy): Eukaryota > Viridiplantae > Streptophyta > Magnoliopsida > Asterales > Asteraceae > Lactuca > Lactuca saligna. The sequence goes on along the minus strand of NC_136418.1, from coordinate 46,051,778 downwards.
AGGTCTTGGAAGTAGAATATCAAGGCATAGGGCGTTGTGTCGTAGTATTGTTCAAGTGTACATGGTTTAACCCTACTGAAGGGGTACGTGTGGATCAAAAGCATAATTTGGTTGATATTAAATACAAATCAAGGCTAAGAAATGAAGATCCGTTTATCCTAGCGTCACAAGCAGAACAAGTGTATTATTTACCATATCCTGCAATGAAGGATTTGAAAGATTGGTGGGCTGTCGTCAAGACGAAACCAAGGGGTGTATATGATCTACGACAATGTGTTACTGAAGAAGATGACGATGAGGATGAAGAGGACCAATTCTTTCAAGAAAGTGAAGCAACTTTACCTTTTACAAGTAGCGGTGCAAATGAGGTGGCAGGACCCCTTTCTCATGTAATTGAAGTAGAAATAGAAGAAGTTAATGACAATGACATTGAGAGAGAAGAGGATGAAGAAGTTGATGATAACTTGGATGATTTATCCGAATATGATATTGAAGATGAAAACACATGTGATGATAATTCTGATGATGAGTAATTACTAAAAATGTAGAATGAAACAATGTATTTGGAACTATATATTTTGCCTAATGGACCTTATAAATAACTTTTTAGTTAAAATGATCGTTTTCTTTTTTTATATACATTGCAATTTCATTTATTTGTGTATTATAGCATGTTACCTTCTCTTACTTCTATAATTTTCTATTATAATACATACTTGTTCTAACCAATAGTTTATTAATTCTTGATTTTAAGGGTTACTTTTTGACTAAAGGCGCAACGAGGAGCCCATGGTGGTGGTCGCAGTGGTAGTCACATTAGTGGTCGTGTTGCTGGAGACAGAAATGCATCCCAATCATACAATGATGCAGAAAGTCAACCTTCTTCTTTAGTTAGAGGATCAAACATCTTGGAACAAGTTCCAAGTAACCCATCAAAAAGGAAGTTCATTGAAGTCGATTCTGAAAAGGAGTACTAAATTTAATTTTACAATTGTTTATGAAAATGAATTTACTTGTTAATGATAATACTAATGCTAATTTTTTAATTTTTAATTTTTTGCAAGATTTACGGATCAGATTTCAGTGATCAGAGCCATCACATGTATACTGAAGACGATGTTTGACGGCCTATGGACCTCATGGAAGATGGTTGACAAAGAACATCTTGATGAAATGTGGGAACACTTCAAGGTTTGTACTTATTATTTTTATGATTTGTGTAAGTAAAAATTGGTATAAAATGAAAAAGATAATTGTATGCGCGATCTACATGTAGGGTTTGTATGTTTGGCCCGAATAGACTGATGTTCTTGCTCGCAAGGTATGGGAAGACTGTATGAAGAAACGATTTCCTGATGTAATGCGAAGAGCACGTGAAGCATCTTTAAAACTTGCCAAAGCTGCAAATGTGAATGCCTTACTAGAAGGTGATTTAAATTTGCTAAAGGACTATCGCCCAAATTGGATAAAAAAGGAGTATTGGGAAAAAATGATCAATGAAGTGTGGACCACATCCAAATGGAAACGTTTATCACAATCAGGGAAAAACAAACTAAATAAATTAGAAGATAGCTCTGTTTCCAAACATACCGGGGGTTCTATATCTATTCGTCAACATAAGAAAAGAATGGTAAGATGTTTTCATCTCACGTTAGTTTCCACTTAGACTGTTGAGTTTTTGTTTTGTTTTTTAATGTATTACTAATGGATTTTGTAGCAAGCAATGCTTAAACTCCCTCCTACAGGAGTTGAACTTTATGCAAGGTTGCACACTAAAGGGTCTACTCAAGAGTACATTACACCAAAGGCAGCTAAAGTTAAGGTATTTTCAATTCTTTTGTAGGAAACAAAACTTCCTACTACTTGGGTTACTGACTTTTTTAAAGCAACTAATTGACAGAAAACAAATCTTTCGTAAGTAGTAATCAACTTACAAAAGAAAAGAAACAAATTATTATCTCTAAATGTTTGATCCTCTGCCTAGTTGTAATTATGTGTTTTGTAAGTAGTAATCAACTTTATGCAAGGTTTGAGTATTATGAATTTAATGGGATGGAATGAACCATTCCATTCCTTATTTCATGTTTCTATTTTTTCATTTTTTTTTTGCTATAATAGGAGGCTTATGAAAGTGCTATGGTGGCTAAGTTTGGTGATGATACTAGTTGCCACCCCCTCTTGGATAATGAAACATGGTGTGATGTTTCCGGAGGAGTCAAGAAAGGAAGAATATATGGATTCGGATATGTGTCTGATCCAGCGAGCTTTTTGGAAGGAACATCTAGTACAATAACATCCCAAGAGGTTCATTTAATTTTGTACTTTATAAAAATTTCCTATCATAGCATTGTACTTACAAAGTTTCCTATCATGGCATTGTACTTACAAAGTTTCCTATCGTGGCATTGTACTTACAAAGTTTTTCTATCATGGTATGATACTTGCAAAGTTTCCTATCATGGCATTGTACTTACATAGTTTCCTATCATGGCATTATACTTACAAATTTTCCTATCATGGCATTGTACTTAAAAAGTTTCCTATCATGGCATTATACTTACAAATTTTCCTATCATGGCATTGTACTTACAAAGTTTCCTATCATGGTATTGTACTTTAGGTTGTCTATGAACGTGTACGAAATGAGATGCGTGGCGAAATGGATGCTAAAGCTGCAGAAATGGAAGCTAAACATCAACAAATGCGTGAGGAAATGGATGCCAAAGTTGCAGCAATAGATGCCAAACAACAACAAATTGATGCAAAATATGAAGCAATGGAGAAGATGTATGCAGCCTTGCAAAATATGACGGGAAATTGAAAAGTAGAGGTAATATGATGTTAACCATTAGTATTTGATGGTTTTGAATGACTTGTTAACCTTTTGTATTTGATGTTTTTCATTGTTTTGAATAATGTTTTATAGGAATGACAACCGAAGATGATTGGATGGACATGAAATGAAGAGAGCAGCTAAAATGTTATTTTGAAGGTTAAACTTTTTTCTGTTTGTACCTCTTTTGCATACTTTGGATTTCTTGGTGCTAAAATGTTAATTTAAAGTTAAACCATTGGGAGTTTGATGTTATGTGGGTAGTTTCGTTTTTGGATGTTTCTTGAATGACACTTTGGTAAACTTTGATAGTTTTGGTATTGTAATGCTTGGTTGTATCATTATTTGATGTTCTTTAGTATAATAATTTGATGATTGTAGTATTTTTTTTTCTTTTAGAATCATAATAAAAAAAATGATATTACAAGTTCGTGGTGAGAAAATAAAAAGTATTTTAATGCATGAATTTTGCGAGGGATTAGCTACGGAAAAAAATCATGTCTAAAGAGTGCGACGGATCAGCGACGGAAAGGAAAAAAATTTAATGTATGAATTTTGCAAGGGATTAGTGACGAAAAAGTTCATGTCTAAAGTTTGCGATAGATCAGCGACGGAAAAAAAAAATAGTATATGAATTTTGCAAGGGATTAGCTACGAAAAAAAAAAAAAAAAAAAAAAAAAAAAAAAAAAAAAAAAACTGTTCATGGAAATTTGCGACAGAGCAGCGACGGAATGCATTGAGTGACATTTAGCGACGGATATTCTGTCGCAACCTTTGTCGCAAGGAAAAACCGATCCATCGCTAAAACCCTCGCTGAGAAATTAGCCACCTTTTTATTACCTATGGAGTGAATCTGTCGCAACCTTTGTCGCAAGGAAAAACCGATCCGTCGCTAAAACCCTCGCTGAGAAATTAGCCACTTTTTTATTACCTATGGAGTGAATCCGTCGCCGATCCATTGCAAACAACATTTAGCAACGGAATAGCGACGGATTTTTCCGTCGCTAAAACCCATGTTTCTAGTAGTGAAATTGGTATAATGGTATAATGTCGATGAAAAAAAAAAAGTTCAAACCCATAAACAAACACCAATTTAGATATTATAAGTGAAAATACATTTTCACAGTATTGGCGATTAACACATATGGTTAACAATTATGATTGATTGGCAGTTAATAACCATCATATTAGAGTCTAAATATACCATACTTATGACATGTTTTGGGCTTACAAACCATACAAGAAATTTTAGAATTTGTTCCATGTTTTCCTTTGTTCTTCATGGAAGCATATTGTTGATTTGATAATATTGGTTTCATTGGTTTACTTATTATGTTTTAATTATTTGCTGTATGTTTTTTTTTTTCAACAGATATCAGAAAAAAAAAATACTATTAATAATCTATAGGGAAGATCCATGGTCCCTATTAATAATCTATAGGGATTTTCAACAGATATCAGAAAAAAGTTACTACAACACCCCACCCATAAAAAGAGCACCATCATCTCAATCATAAGAATGCTAAAAGATAATTTGATATGAATTAAACTAGATGCATTAGCCACATTTCAAAGTCATGACTCTTCTATGAGATTAACATTATCACATTCATGCGGGAAATACCACCCTTCGATTGCAGAAAACAATATTCTCTCATGTTCACCTCCATTATCAATATCATATGCCTCATAATGTGACCAAGGGTCAGCCCACAACTCTGGTTTAACAGCAGCACTATAATTCTCCTCGCTTAGAAAGAAACCACATTCGTCTCTTGTATCTTCAAAATCCACCCATTCCATTTCACCAAAATCTAGTTTAAAGACATTGAATTTTTCTGCGTATACTGAGCTTCCCATCACATAAAGGTTTTCACCGCAACTTACAAGCTGCGGAAAAAGTATTTCCGGATCCTCCGGAAGATTCTTGGTTTCAAGCAATGTCACTTTGGGCTCAGGATTGAGTCTGAATTCACATAAATTAAAATTATTTGTGTCTACGGTATATATCTTCCCCTTAAAAACATGTAAATCCCTACAAAATTTGAGGTCGAAAGAGGAGACATGATTCCATGTTCCCTCATCCTCTATAGAAAACCATATTTGCTTCTGGGCTAACACAACAAACACCATTTTAGAGATTGAAGGTGAAAAGACAAGAACAGATCTGGAGCCATAATCAGTCTCCCAAGGGATAGGAGGGAAAATAAAGTCTTGTCTAGTGATTGGATTCACAAGCCAGTATTCCTTGGTATTCCACCTGAACAAGATCATGTAACAAGAAGTTAGTCCTTCATAGTACCAGTCAACAGAATGGGGAATTATGGTTTTAAACTTTCTTCCTTCATGGTCTTCTAGGCGGAATTTCTTATCCTTATTAAGTTCACCAGAGATACGCGTCAGCATCGGTGGTTTGGATGCCATAAAACTTTTCCTGTTACTGAGTGCTACTGATCTCCATGACTTGCAAACACCACTAAAAGCAACAAAATCGATGACCCCAAGTTGCATCATAACTAATAAAAGCATGTCATGATTGAGGTATGACCAAGTTCTCACATCATTAGTCTTGATAGTCTTACTGATAGATGCAACATCATCATTCTGGTTTCTAGTCACTCTCCTTGTCATATCCATTTCTACATTATCAAAAGACAAAAAAAAAAAATATTCTTGGTAAAATACAAATTGCACATAATCATACAGCACTTGTAAACAGCAAAAGAGAAAATCAACAGGATTCGCAAATGAAAACAAGCACAAAATATCTATAGCATATACAATCTAATTAGCAGTTCAACAGAAATGAATACTCTTAAAAAAGAAAAAGGCAGATCAGCCACATGGTAAAATTGTTCCTTTATTTATCTCTCCTTACGCTAATGATTTTTCCTGTGTTGAAGCAAAAACACCAAATTCCAACAAACCCTAGATAATCCAAACGCTTGAATGATACTCTATATCAATTATCCAACTATCATAAGACATCAGAAAAAATCCACAAAAAGACCAAATAATTAGATAATCAAAACATTTCAAGTAACATGGATACTTATCACAGCAAACGAAACTCAAATTAGCAAACAATTCAAAATGCATTTCATGAAACACATAAAGATAACCAAATTGTCTAAACTAACCTGAGTGACGTTTCCGATCAATGGAACTCCGATTTGCTAAAGAATCAAAAGAGCTAGAGTCAAATGCGTGGCAAAGGCCAAATGGGATTACCGAATGAACAGCACGAATGCTTTGGGGGTTGTGTGCTATGGGTTTTTTTTGTCTTCGAATTTTGTCCTCGTCATATTAAATTGAAGAGTAAATTACATATTTATTTATTATTTATTTATAATTATAATATAAAGGGGAGGAGAACATGTAAACATGACGTGGAAAGGGGAGGTTTAGTGCGATGCCAGTGAAAGCTCAAGAAAATATGACAGGACTGATAATATAACAGTTAAAGTTTACATTTGCGAAAAAGCCTAATGTTTTTCTTTTTGGTTGGCTATGGCTATAACTTTTACCTAAAGTTATCATTTTTCTCATTTAATCAGTTCTATTAGCTATTTTATCTTTCTTGTAAAATCTATGTTTAAAGTCCAAATTCATAATTTGCAAAAAAAAAAAAAAAAATTAGACAATATGGCATTTTAACTTTATTTTTCTTCTTTTATATATTTTATATATTTTTGATTTCAACTTTATTATATATATATATATATATATATATATATATATATATATATATATATATATATATATGCATGCAGGCGGCGAACTTCACCTTGTCAGCTTCAGAACAAACACAGATTTCGAAATAGATTCGATCTTCTCAAACCATCGAGTTAGAGCAATAACACCTCCAGTGCAATTGAAAGGTGTGGGTTACGCGTTCATGAAATCTTTGTAGGAACACTCCTTCCGGTGTCCCTGATTACCTTCCTGGTTTTGGGGCTGAGTGCCACCTCCTGGCCCACCGGAACCGTCGGGGTTCATTTGTGACATAGCAGCAGCCACAGCAGCAGTAACCGCTGCTTGGAACATGGTGGGATCAAATGGAGAAGGTGGTGGAGGAAGATTGTTGTTCCTTGAGCTGGGTCTTCTTCTTGGAGGCATCTTGATCTATGGGTCCAGATCTGAGGTTTAACCCAGCAAAGGACCATATACTCAACCTTTCCAGTCTTAAAAGGTTTATAGCAAACCTTAAATCATAGATTTTAACCCAAAACAGAAGGGAAGTTCGATTTGATACCTCAATAGTGTAGATCTGAACTAGACAACCTTAGATCCGCAACCCCCTTGACGTCCTCTTGATGGAACCACCTTTCTTTTGCTAAAACAATCAATAAATGGTGAGTTAGCCTTCCTCAAGCACCACAAACACACACACACACTCTCTCTCTCTCTAGGTTCTTAGGGGTGAAATGGCTGCAATGGAGGCTATAAAGGCCTTTAAATAGGGCGCAAGCCCTGAGAATTAGGGTTTTCACTTAACAGCGCAGACTCGCTGAGTCCATCCATCGACTCGCCGAGTCCTTCATTAAATCAGATCAGAAATGCGCGATCACACTCGACGAGTCTGAGCGCCTACTCGCCGAGTTCCTCTCTAAATTTCAATATGAATACTCAAAATAGGATACCTGGGAATCTGGATGTTACACATATAGATAAGAGGCTTGCACTCTTGAATGAGTGCACCATTCCTTTTTCCCAATTAGTGTCCGAAACTAGTTTCTTCTCTCTCATTCTCTTTAGTTTTGCTTTGAAGATTTGGAGATTACTTGCTTCCACATGCCCTCTTTAAGTTCATATTGGTTGTGAACTTAAACCTTAAGGATCTTCCAAGCCTCCCAAGAGAACCCAAATAAATACAAAGGTGGTTATTTCTTCATCTTTTCTTTGGTTGGTGTTTAACTCTTTCTATAACTTGCAAGAAGATCTTTGATGGGTATAATATGGTAATTTTTACATGCCTCGATGATGATCCAGTTTAATGTCATGGCATTACTTGCTTCTTCAACTATTCTCATTTCCAAAAATACAAACTTTTTTTCATGGTTAATGTTAGGGGTGTTCACGGGGCGGTTCGGTTCGAATAGTAATAAAATTGTAAACCGTGACCACGGGGCGGGTACCTGATGCGCACTAACCGAAACCGTACCGTATTAACAAAAAAACCGAACCGAACCGAACCGTATTAAAGCGGGTAACCACGGTTCGGTTCACGGGTACCCGGTAAAATATAAAAAATTAAATTAAATTGAAACTACAAAGTCCATTTTAGTTATCTCTTTCTTAAAATTAGTAAGTCAAAGAGTTTAAAAAAAAACATAATGAAGTTTAAATATCATATCTTATAATTTGTATAATAAATATAATAATAAAAATAACAAGAAAATCAAATGAATTTAGAATTACAAAATTGGAGCTGTCGATATAGATTTTTATTTAGGTTATTGAACTCGTATATCAATCAAAACAATACTAATGAAATAATATTTTTTTTTTACTTTATATATATATATATATATATATATATATATATATATATATATATATATATATATATATATATATATATATATATATATATATATTATCAAACGGTTCGGTTCGGGTATCCACGGATACCTAAATATGAGAACCAAAAACCAACCCGTTGATATCCGGGTTTTTCGGTTTCGGTTTTTTTCGGTTACGGTTTTTTTCGGTTTCGGTTTTTTCGGTTTCGGATTGGCCGGTTCGGCTCGGTTTTGCGGTTTTTTTGCACACCCCTAGTTAATGTACACAGTAACCACCGCGTCACCTGCTATTGGAATATAGAATTAAACTACAACATTTTGATTTATTATTATATTACATAATAAATATATTTGAAGTCAATGAGCTTAACTAACTTGGTCCAGTAGAATTTCCTCCTATGGATATCATAAGATGGCTAAAAATGTTGCTATAATGTGCTCTACACATGTGAATATAAACAATAGTTACATACAGTGAACATAAGCAACAGTTATATAAGCATTATAGTATTAATTTGTGTAATTGAGGCCATGTGAGTATATTTTGTTAATTAATGCATGTAGGCTCCTTGATTAATTGCCGGTGATTCAATCTCGATTGTCTAAACATTTTTTAAGATTTTATTTCTTAACTTTTACTGTACATGGTTTCGCATTGTTGAAAACAACTTCAGTTCTTGATCACCAAATATTTCATAACGTCTCCATGGATAAGCATTATCGCCCTTTTAGATTTGCCATTATAATTGACCGAGGTGAATATAGAACTAATTTAGTGGGATTTGTACATGAATATCCAGTGGCGGATTTAGGGGGTTCCGGGGTGGCACCGGCAACCCCTAAATTTTCCGGCCGCAGTGGAAAAATTTTCAAAATTTTTAAAATTTTTTATTTTTTCTACTATCGTGCAACCCCTAATCTTCCTGTGCAACCTCTACTATGAAATCTTGCGTCCGCTCCTGTGAATATCCATCCACAACTCGATTAATGTTTTTTTTTTCAAATAAAATTTTAAACAAATCTCATGCATTTTATTGATGCATTGTTTTTTTTTTTTCCTATTTTTTCGCATTTAGTGCAAAATGACCAAATTTCATGACAAATCTTTGAATATGGATTGTAATCACTATGTATCTTGTTAGTTTATGTAGAAATTGGAGGTTGCTTTGGTTTTCTAGTAAGGTTTTGGCTGTAATCAACAAATCAAATGGAGTTCGTTGGTTCACTCTCTAAAATGAAGTTCGTTGTTGAGCTTATTATATATATATATATATATATATATATATATATATATATATATATATATATATATATATATATATATATATATATATATATATATATATATATATATATATAGGAGTAGGATCAAATGAGAACACTAAAAAGGTTGAGAACGCGAGAACAAAGTATATTTATTTGTGATTCCATGTATTCATTTGTGGAGAAATGATAAATATTTACGCCTTTAACTTCAATTGAATAGAAAAAGCATATTCATGGTGATTGTGTGTAAAAATTTATCATTTCTCCACAAATGAATAAATGGAATCACAAATAAATATACATGTTCTCGTGTTCTCAACCTCTTAGATGTTCTCATTTGATCCTTTCCCTATATATATATATATATATATATATATATATATATATATATATATATATATATATATATATATATATATATATATATATATATATATATATATATATATATATATATATATATATATATATATATATATAAAGAAATCCCAAATTCAATATAAACTTATCATTTTATTGCAATTTGATAACACAAATAAGCTAACTTGAGTGTTATTATAACTTTAAATTTAAACTCATCTTAGTAACATTCTAACTTTAGGGGAAAATATTATTTTTAATTAATCAAATAATTATTAAATAATTAAATAGTGTGAATGTCATCTTATTCACCACCACTGCAATGTTTTTGGTCATATTTTTCAGTTTTTCAACTTTCTGGACATAATATGTTTCATCTTTTACTTTTTTTGTCTTTTTTTTTTCAACGTGCAATCTCTTGCCAAATGGTTTTTACCATTACGATAATTGCAATCATATCCAGAATCACCAACCACACTACAAGAAAAAGACCATTTTACGACGCGTAAACCACGACACTCCTTGATTTATGTTACGCAAAAGCATGTGACATTAAAAGAGTGTCATCTCTTAAAAAAATTTACGGATTTAGGTCACGCATTATTGCGTGCCCTTAAATTAGTGTCTAACTAAAAAACACGGAGGGCACCTATACTAAAATGTGTGACGTCTAAGGATGTCGCTTTATAAATTTTAATGGAACGTGCGTTTTCCAACCTTTGATAACTAAGCAGGAACGAAATCCTCAAAAATTAGAAAACTCCGCCTTTTTCTCATCTTCCTTCGTTTCTACTTTTCTCTTTTCCATGGTTTGGCTTAATGAAGCTCTGTGAATTCCATGAGTTATCGCTATGATGTATGGAATGCAAATCTTGATTCTCGTTTGTTTTTAATTTCCCATAGATAAATCAAAACAACACACAGAAGAAGAACCCTAATGTGCGTCTTCCTTCTTTGTAGTTAGTTGGAGGTCTTTTATTTTCTTCTAAAATCCCGATTCTCTCATTTTTTTCTATCGACTTAGTACGTGCTAGGGATTTTGGTGGTGATTGACTGGTACGAGGCATGATAGAACATTTGAAGAGGCTATTACAAAGGGTTGAAATCGTATGGAATCATTTGGAGATGATTGAGTTTAGCTTTCACCTCCGTCAAATCATAAGGCGGAACAAGACTATTGAGATTGAGGGTTTTTTGCTCCCAAAAATAGACCTTACAAAATCATTACGATTGAGGGCTCTATGACGAAGAACTAGGGATTCTAAGCCCAACAAGGTTTCCTCCTCTCCTTGAATTCATGTTTTCAAAACCTAAAAGGAAATTAGGTTTCTATCTCCTATTTTACAGTTATCTTTTTAAATCGTCTTGTTCCTTCACCCATCTTGGCTATGGATTCCCGATATGGCATCACAACCCTGCGACTTGGTTACTCTCGATCCTACAAGGGTCGTTGAAACCCTCAATAATCTCACCACAAGGTTTCGTGACTACAGATTGGTGGAGGTCATGAACTTGTTATCCACTGCCAATAATGGAACCATGATGCATTTATATAGGCAGGTGAGTAATCAAATCTCAGTATAGTCATCAGTAAATCTTTAACGTTGTTTGTAAATGTTTTGAATCTTCTAAACACAATTGATGTTTTATTTCTGTACGCTCCTACAACCCAGGCTACTGCTGTGACATCCCCAAAATCACGGCCAGAAAAGACCGATTTTGTTTATGCTTTATGAAAATCAGAGTACTTCATTTTATAAAAAGGTTGCGGAATTTGTTCCCAGAAAAACACGATAAATACGTTATTAAAACATTTTCGAAGAAACGTATTTTTATTCATCTTAAAACGTTTGGGATGTCATCGTTAATACAGAAACATAAGCATAAACAGAACTTACAATTATTTACATTAGTGATCTACATCTCTTTAAATCTCTCAGTGTAATGCCACTTCATTTCATCACCTGTGATATACATAAACTGAGTGGGTCAGGTTGGGAAACCTGGTGAGTACATAGGGTTTTCAACCCACAATAATATAATTATTATGTTTAAACAATCAAACAATCAACCCAATTACCCACCCCCATTATCTTCTTTAGTCTTAAGGATCTACCCTAAGAATCAGCTATTCCTCGTTTATTTATTCCTAAGGATCATCCTAAGGAATCGACACGAAGTCCATCATTACCAAGGCTTATAGAATATATCTGGTGAACATGTAGTCCGAAACATCTGGTAAACACTTAGTTCAAAAGTAACTAGTGAACACACTTAGTTCAAAATACTTAGTGAACACACTCAGTTCAAAGATACGTAGTGAACACACTTAGTTCAAAAATACCTAATGAGCACGTAGTTCAAAATACCTACATGATACGAAACTGCTATCGTTCCACTGGACCGTCTAGTATCATCCATAGTCGTCATCTATACTCCACTAGATGACTAGATCACTGACAACACTGATGTCTCCCATCGTGTTATCACGAAACAACTATTTCATCTACCCATGTTTTTCCCAAAACGTTTTGTAGATATAAAATACGTATACAGTTTAAATCATTTAAAACATGTATAAAAATCTTTCACTCAGCATAGACAGCAAGTATCCAGACAATATGTACATATAGCACGTAATTTATATTAAAATACTTCATATCTATGTGTAAGATGAAAGGGAATATGCACTCACAACACGTAAATTATATAATAAATACTTCATATCTATGTGTAAGATGAAAGGGACCATGCACTCACCTGAGTAGGTGGTGACTCAGCACTCGGACAGCGCTTCGATACTCTCAAAATGATATTCCTTCGATAAAACCTAGTATTGATACCACTAGGGTTTAGTCTAATGATAACTGCGACAAATTAATTATCTGACTATTATTATTATTATTATTATTATTATATAAGCGTTAATAACACTCAATATAACTCATAATAATAGCCTAAATACTCATTATAAGTTCCTAATAATGTTACTATATTAAAACATAAGCTATATTAAAGATACCGTAGGCATAGCTTACTTACAGCGGGTTTTTCGCAAAACCGGGCTTCGCTGGAGCAGCGTTCCCGAGCCGAATGGCTCTTTTCTCGGGACTCCGGGAGCCTCGGGGCTTCCTTCGGGTGCTAGGGGGTTTACCTAGGCTTTTAGGGGGGTTAGGGAGCTTAGAGAGAGAGTTTAGAGAGAGAAAGAAGAGGGGTGAGGGGTGAGGAAATGAGGGAACCCGGCACCTCTATTTATAGGGGTGGATTCTGATGTACTCGCCGAGTAGGGGGGACCTACTCGCCGAGTTGGTCCATGTGGTGGCCTTCTGGTGGTGCCACGTGTCCAATTATGGTGGTGCCACGTCACCCCTATCGCGTGTCAGCCCTCAAACTTAGAAAAATCATAACTTTCGCATACGAGCTCCGTTTTCGACGTTCTTTATATCCACGCGTAGGTAAAATAAATATCTACAACTTTCGTTTAGACTCTGTCAGCTAATTCTCGACCGATCTCAAATTTAACAGTAGGAGGCGTTTAGACTGTTAAATGACCGCGAAGAGTTCATAACTCCTTCATACGGACTCCGTTTTCGTCTGTCTTTTTACCGTTGAGTTCCTATGAATGAGATCTTCAACTCTCATTTAGGTCGCGTAAGCCAAAAACCGCTCGAACTAAAATTCGAGTTTTGGGCCGTGCACTGCTAAGCCGAATCTTAGAAAAATCATAACTTCTTCATACGAAGTCAGATTTGGGCGTTCTTTTTATCGATGTTCTTAGTTTAACATATTATACAAGTTTTGTTTAGATTGCTAAGGCTAAAAAGTCTTCTATCGTAAATTCACTATTTACGTTTCCCGGTGCCGTGCCGTTTTGCCGTAAAACTTCGACGGGCCATAACTTCTTCGTTATGACTCGGATTTTGGCGTTCTTTATATGTACGGAAAGCTTGAGACATATTCCACGACTTGGTTAAGATTATTTATTCTAAGTAATCTTTTGTCGAAAAGTCATTTTCGACCCCTATTGCCTCTAAATTGACTAGCCCGGATCTGCGGGCGTTACAGTTATCTCCCCCTTAGGATGATTACGTCCCGGAATCATCAACGAAACATGGCTCACATGATGACTCCATTTGTTATCTATTCATCCTAAGTCATAACTTTGATGTTTCTTCGAACGTGTATCTAACACTTAGACTCCTTGACTACAGGCGGTGCTCGATCTTGCGTACGCTCTCTATCTCACGTTAGACTCCATAATATGACCTTCAAGTCACAATCTCGATCCTCTCTGGATACGAACTTAAGATAAGTTCTTTTATTAATACAATGGACCGATGTGTCATATTCTAATGACCTATCATCGTATGTTGCAACACTTAGACTTAGGTCTCTTAGTGTTAAATTCTAAAACAGACTATGCCTTCCTTCATGGTTCTAGTCACATCTAAAAAGGTAGCATCTCTAGCAACCATCTTCTTTTAACAACGAGCACGATACTTCTATTGATCGCTTTGACTTCAATTGTTTGGTTTAAGTCGGACGCTACATCAAACTTGGTTCTCTGAACCACGTAACATACTCATCGTAGTCGGACTCAATTCGATATGACCACTAGGGTCGGAATATCAACAATCGTCTTAGTCATTACCGAAACAATGGTAACAACACACTTGAATAAATCGAAATCAATTACTAGTTTCTTGGTAACCTTGTGACTTTCCCTGATCCAAGCGTGAGTCCTGTGCTTCCGGTAGTATATGCATCTACTACCTTTCACACCTACTCATACTCGTCCCAAGTATTGTCTCGCAGTTTTCCCAAGTTATTATCACAAAACAATTTTTAACACATAAAAAATGTGTCCAAACAATCACAAAATTTTCCCTAGACTCTACTAGGACTTCTTCTATGCGTATCTTCAATCATCAATTCTGCTTCAGCTCGGTGGAAATACCATACGATGGGTCAACTTCATGAATTACGCCAATAATTCCATCATCTTGCCAATCGAAGGTGTACTTCGGACGTACTGTACTCCTCTAAACGTACAGCATGACATATTTTAAAGGCAAGATACCACTCTAATGATATCTTTCGATAAGTGTCATTCACTATCGTAAGCCTTTTCATTTCCTCCACTTACTCAATTCTCTATGAGTCCTTATCATGACATTCTATTCTCCAAAGCAAGAGTTTGATGTATCGAGACGAGAATATAGATAGAGGAAGAATTAGACACGTATTCCTCCTTATTTCTCCAAAAAGTTACATGCCAGTTCTAATATCGTAACTAAACGTTTAGAAACCTGAGCACATAAAATTTCCAGATCCGGTCAGCAACAGACCATAGATCCGATCATATAATGTATATCATAAATCATTTAGCACATAAAATCATGTTAGGAATTTTCCCTAGATAAGCTAGTGCTTGTGTCTATTCAGGTGCATTACCTAAATCTATTTGACACACTCCTCACAATCATTACTTAGCATTCTAAGTTTAAGTTTAGAAATAAATCCATATTCCTAGTTCGCTTAAATTAATGCTCTGATACCAACTGTGACATCCCCAAAATCACGGCCAGAAAAGACCGATTTTGTTTATGCTTTATGAAAATCAGAGTACTTCATTTTATAAAAAGGTTGCGGAATTTGTTCCCAGAAAAACACGATAAATACGTTATTAAAACATTTTCGAAGAAACGTATTTTTATTCATCTTAAAACGTTTGGGATGTCATCGTTAATACAGAAACATAAGCATAAACAGAACTTACAA
Organism: Lactuca saligna; assembly: GCF_052625555.1. Lineage (NCBI taxonomy): Eukaryota > Viridiplantae > Streptophyta > Magnoliopsida > Asterales > Asteraceae > Lactuca > Lactuca saligna. The sequence continues at coordinate 46,036,012 of NC_136418.1, read as the reverse complement.
TTATTTACACTAGTGATCTACATCTCTTTAAATCTCTCAGTGTAACGTCACTTCATTTCATCACCTGTGATATACATAAACTGAGTGGGTCAGGTTGGGAAACCTGGTGAGTACATAGGGTTTTCAACCCACAATAATATAATTATTATGTTTAAACAATCAACCCAATTACCCATCCCCATTATCTTCTTTAGTCTTAAGGATCTACCCTAAGAATCAGCTATTCCTCGTTTATTTATTCCTAAGGATCATCCTAAGGAATCGACACGAAGTCCATCATTACCAAGGCTTATAGAATATATCTGGTGAACACGTAGTCCGAAACATCTGGTAAACACTTAGTTCAAAAGTAACTAGTGAACACACTTAGTTCAAAATACTTAGTGAACACACTCAGTTCAAAGATACGTAGTAAACACACTCAGTTCAAAAATACCTAATGAGCACGTAGTTCAAAATACCTACATGATACGAAACTGCTATCGTTCCACTGGACCGTCTAGTATCGTCCATAGTCGTCATCTATACTCCACTAGATGACTAGATCACTGACAACACTGATGTCTCCCATCGTGTTATCACGAAACAACTATTTCATCTACCCATGTTTTTCCCAAAACGTTTTGTAGATATAAAATACGTATACAGTTTAAATCATTTAAAACATGTATAAAAATCTTTCACTCAGTATAGACAGCAAGTATCCAGACAATATGTACATATAGCACGTAATTTATATTAAAATACTTCATATCTATGTGTAAGATGAAAGGGAATATGCACTCACAACACGTAAATTATATAATAAATACTTCATATCTATGTGTAAGATGAAAGGGATCATGCACTCACCTGAGTAGGTGGTGACTCAGCACTCGGACAGCGCTTCGATACTCTCAAAATGATATTCCTTCGATAAAACCTAGTATTGATACCACTAGGGTTTAGTCTAATGATAACCGCGACAAAGTAATTATCTGACTATTATTATTATTATATAAGCGTTAATAACACTCAATATAACTCATAATAATAGCCTAAATACTCATTATAAGTTCCTAATAATGTTACTATATTAAAACATAAGCTATATTAAAGATACCGTAGGCATAGCTTACTTACAGCGGGTTTTTCGCAAAACCGGGCTTCGCTGGAGCAGCGTTCCCGAGCCGAATGGCTCTTTTCTCGGGACTCCGGGAGCCTCGGGGCTTCCTTCGGGTGCTAGGGGGTTTACCTAGGCTTTTAGGGGGGTTAGGGAGCTTAGAGAGAGAGTTTAGAGAGAGAAAGAAGAGGGGTGAGGGGTGAGGAAATGAGGGAACCCGGCACCTCTATTTATAGGGTTGGATTCTGATGTACTCGCCGAGTAGGGGGGACCTACTCGCCGAGTTGGTCCATGTGGTGGCCTTCTGGTGGTGCCACGTGTCCAATTATGGTGGTGCCACGTCACCCCTATCGCGTGTCAGCCCTCAAACTTAGAAAAATCATAACTTTCGCATACGAGCTCCGTTTTCGACGTTCTTTATATCCACGCGTAGGTAAAATAAAGATCTACAACTTTCGTTTAGACTCCGTCAGCTAGTTCTCGACCGATCTCAAATTTAACACTAGGAGGCGTTTAGACTGTTAAATGACCGCGAAGAGTTCATAACTCCTTCATACGGACTCCGTTTTCGTCTGTCTTTTTACCGTTGAGTTCCTATGAATGAGATCTTCAACTCTCATTTAGGTCGCGTAAGCCAAAAACCGCTCGAACTAAAATTCGAGTTTCGGGCCGTGCACTACTAAGCCGAATCTTAGAAAAATCATAACTTCTTCATACGAAGTCAGATTTAGGCGTTCTTTTTTATCGATGTTCTGAGTTTAACATATTATACAACTTTTGTTTAGATTGATAAGGCTAAAAAGTCTTCTATCGTAAATTCACTATTTACGTTTCCCGGTGCCGTGCCGGTTTTGCCGTAAAACTTCGACGGGCCATAACTTCTTCGTTATAACTCGGATTTTGGCGTTCTTTATATGTACGGAAAGCTTGAGACATATTCCAAGACTTGGTTAAGATTATTTATTCTAATTAATCTTTTGTCGAAAAGTCATTTTCGACCCCTATTGCCTCTAAATTGACTAGCCCGGATCTGCGGGCGTTACAACTACTTGTTATTTTTGGTTGCTTTGTTACTACATAAGACAACAACCTGGTAATATTTAAATAATTAATCACTACCTGTTTAGGGATACTTTTTGGTGAACACCAACTGTTTGATAAAATGCCCCAATGAGTGACTCTTGTGTTTTCATGCTATATTATATATTTTGAGCAAAGAACTACAAATGTTTTTATTTAATCTGAAGTGTAATGTACAATAGAAATAACATTGAGGTAGATTACATGTATTGTTCTTTTATGTATTATTGTGTTTTGAAGTAATTCTTGCACATGGAAACTATGTCAAAATTAGTTATAAGAATTTGCATTGATTACTCAAAATCCTCAGTCTAGTAAAGTTTATAAAAATTCAAGATGGTATTTGACGTATGTGGCCAGGAATCATACATTTTTTGCAAAACTTTTGCTTCAGTTCAGATTCCCCTCGGAGTCCCATACTATTACTCCTGATAAGTCTCATGGAAAAGCCATCATGGTTGTTGAAGATAATGAAACAGAAAAGCAGCAAGGAGATTTCTTGGACATAACGATGTTGTTGAGCCTCTTGAATCAACCCCTTTATTTGAGAAGTATTGCACATCTTGAGCAGGTAGAATTTGCACATTCTTTTCTTTTGGTAAAATCTTAAATGTATTTTTTTTCTTCTTCCCTAATTGCTATTTGATCTGCTGTGTTTCAGTTGCTGAACTTGTTAGATGTGATCATTGACTATGCAGAAAGCAAGCAAGTTCCTGCTCCTGAAGAATCACATGTTCAGATATCCACTACAGAGAAAAGGGAGAGACTATTTTTGTCTGGATAAGCAAACAAGCTCCTACTCCTGAAGAATCACATATGAGACATGAGTTAGCCTCTGAAGAATCACATATGAGACATGAGTTAGCCTCTGAAGAATCACCTGTTCAGATGTGATCATTGACAATGCGGAAATCAAGCAACCAAATAAAAGGATTTATAACCTTGGAAATGAGTTACAACCTTGTAGTGGATGCTTAAAAAAGACAAGGTCAAAACTGATATGATACACAAATTACGTGTTGCATCTAACAAGTCCTTTAACTTCACCTTTTGCTTTGGAGTTCTATCACCACTGCAAACGAGTGAAGTATGTTTCTATCTCTTGAAATTTTCCCTAATTTATAAAACAAAAATAAGGTTATAAATCTTATCGACGAACTATAGCAATTACACAACGAAGCTCTTCAGCTTGGCCAAATGAGCCAATGATTCCACTGCCTTGACGTGTTAGTCCTTCAGAAGGCTGAGCCGGCTCATCATTTTTCTTATGGTCATATGTTGATCTTTTTTCTTTAGCAACAAATTCTCTTTCAAAAAAATAGCAACAAATATGTTAAATTTCTGAACATGACCATTTTGCCCTTGTATTCTTCATCTCTTTCATTTCCATGTTCAACAAGTAAGCCTAAAGAAATTAAGATCTCTCCTTAAAAAAATTGCATCTAATATCTGATATGTATAAAAGATATAGTTGTTCACAATAAGTAATTTTTTACTTCAGATCATTTGAAAGACGCTGATGCATTTCATGTGAATAGCTTTCAAAGTAATTTTTCTTCATTGAACCTCCTTCCAAAAACTCTTGCAAATGGAACACCTTCGTCTTCATTCAGAGGCTCTCCTTATGATATATTCTTGTATAGATGAAAAGATAAAGCTAGTGCTCTGTAATGTTTCCTCATAGTATTATCATATGCTAATGAGCTCACACCAAGAATTCCATAAAAATCCAATTCACCGTTTATTTTGTTTTCAGCAGCAACATACACATCTAGAACTGCTACAAGTTGGGAAATTCCATCAAGACCTGGATACAAAGTTTAGGCCTTTAAAGTAAATTTCTTGGCCCCCATCATGTCCTTTCTAGAGAATTTTGATTCAACAATTTCTTTAGCCCTTGTAGCTTCATATATATTGCACTCCATTATTCCTTTAAGAAATAGATTTGGACAATTGCACATGGGTTCACTTGTTATTTCAGGTGATGGTTTTCATCTTACAAATGTAATTTCATCTTGTTATTTCTGGTGATGGTTTTCATAAGAAATGGTATTTCACTAATAATCAGCCTCCTTCTAAAATAGAAAAAGGTTGTCCCCAACTACCTTGTCCCTCCTGCATACAGGTAATGGTCTAGACATAACAAACAGATAATTAAAAAGTACAAAAGACAAAACTACCTTTCATATATGTTGGAACTCAGAACGACTTAATGTTTTTGATTTATAACGTATTTTTGCATTAGAGATGGTTTTCCAGAAATTGATTGTTCTGTATGCAATGTCTATTTCATCGCTGAATTCGTGTTAATAAATTGTGTATATGCTATTTAGCCGAAGATGGTGATCAGCCACAAGGCAAGGATGGGAGATCCGATGCTACAGGATCTCTATGCTCCGATGATAGACTCAGGGCTGAGGTAATTATTTCTGTAAGGTTATAATAGGCTCAAGTATCTTTAACTCGCTTTAACATCAACATTCAAGTGTAAATGTCAATACTAGAGTTAAGCAGAAAGACATGTCTGATGTCTCTAGAAGGCGAAAAGTAACAGGAAATGCTATACACAGAATTTGAGTATTAAGTTCAAAAGATGGCTGAATGTTTCAATAATATGTCTTGAAGCATTAAGTTCAAAATATGGCTGAATATTTTTGTAATGCTATGATAGGCTCAAGTATATGTGTTGCCTTTTAACGTTTGTAGAGCCCTTCTCTATCTTTTCTACTTACTCTCTTCTGAATTTTCATTTGATTTTCAACAGGCGAATTCACATAATCTTGCACAGGAGAATGGTGTAAATGATTTCCTTCCTCTTGGAAACTTAGAGAAAGTTGTAAAAGAAATTGCTGATCAGCCACTTCCACTTGTTGATGGGATTGAAGATCAACTTGTGGAGTTTTCGATAGCCATGAGAAGTATGATTTCTTTCATTCAGGTGAAATAAAAGTAGGATGCTTTTGTTAATAATAAGGTTTGTGTCTGATCCTTGTGGTTTATGTCACTGATAAGCAGTTGCCAAGGTTTTAAGAGAAGCAGCAGAAGCTAAAGCTGCTGCTCAAGCTGAGGCTATAGAATGGAAACACAAATATGAATTGGAAAGAGAAAAGAATCTGCAATTGGAACAAAAATATGAACAAAAGTTGACAAATGTTTCAATTTTGATCTAAAAATGGGAAAATCAGAAAGCTCAGGGACCATTTTTTTATAATTTACCCTAAAACATATTATTATGTGCATTTTATTGAATCTTGAAATTTGATCTGTATGTCATGACATCTTATATCATTGTGCAAAAGCTTTACTAGTATATTATTTGGAAATCTTATAAGATCATAAGAATATTATTATGTGCATCTTATTGAATTTTACATTTGCTCTGTATATCATGACATCTTACCATTATGGCAAAGCTTTACTAGCATCTTATTTTGAACATTTGTAGTTTTTTTACTTACTATTTTCTTAGTAATTGAAGTATATATCCACAAAACCATTTTTTTCTTCCATTTTAGGTCCAACATTTGCTAAGAATCTTGGAAACTTTGAGCAAAAAGTAGGAGGCTCAGGATCCATGAAACACTATCCAATTGAGCTTGAAAATAGTGAAAAATCTCAGAGGTGTTGTGGAGAAAATGGGATTTGCTCTCATGTAAGTTTTTGATCAATGTTCAAGTATTGATATTGGTCTAATTTATAAAGTCATACTTAATCTTCTTCTGATGCTTACTATAAGGGTATTTTAGTCATTTCATCAGTTTTATGTCTCATTAGTTACCTACCTAACTTAGGCACTTAACTTATCTAATGATGCCATAATCAGTATGATGCATTAGTTGAGATAAATGAGGTCTGTATGGTGAAGTAAGTAGTAAATGAAAAAAGTTGTTCCTTTTTTGCTCTGAATGAACTGTAAATGACCATTTTACCCCTTTAACATAGATTCATAAATTCCATGCTTACATATTGGGATTTGTTGGTTTATATGAATCTAATGGTTGCATTATTCAAATTTGTAGGTCTTGTTGATGTGCATAGTGTCAAGCAAAGTAGCTCGAAATGTTATCAAGGTGGACAACAAGTTTTTCTAGTTCAACTGTTATTTGTTGAAGACTTTCATCTCTTTCACATTTGATGTATTACATTTGTCTACTATTAGAATGATTATTTGTATGACATTAACTTTTGTGCAATGGATTGTATTTTTTGTATATGATATTTTATTTTCTATTATGAGATATGAAATGTATATTTAATTTGAAAATTAGTAAATCTATAAATATATATATATTTTTTAAATTTACAATTACGATACGTAAAAATGTGTGTTTGGAAATTAGTAAATCTAGTAAATCTCATACTTACTTGGCCAATTGATGTAGTAAATATATATATATATATATATATATATATATATATATATATATATATATTTAAATTTAAATATATATTTTTTTTAACTTATATATATATATATATATATATATATATATATATATATATATATATATATATATATATATATATATTAAATTTAAAAATTAGTAAATCTAGTAAATCTCATACTTACTTGGCCAATTGATGTTTGAGGCTCTATAAGACCCTAAGAAGCAATTCTACTTAATGGCTTGGTCTTTGGAAGAGTTTAGGGCATTATATAACTCCTTTTGGGAGTTCACGGCCCTAGGACCAAATCCCATGGAGATTACGGCCGTAATCTCCCTTGGATGGGTGTTTTGGTGTTTTCAAGTCCTTAATTTAACTAGGAACTAAACTAGGCTAGTGTACAAGGCTTTAGAAGAGTTTATAGCACCATTTGGCACTATTATTTGGAGTTCATGGCCCTGGGACTTGTTGGGCCATGAAAACCTTACTCTTGGTCTTCTATGGGTGTTTGCTAGTCCTAAACTCATTAGGGTACATGTATAAACTAGTCTCTTGGCTTAAGGAAGGCTTTTAGGGCATTTTGGCAACCTCAAATGGAGTTCACGGCCCAAGAACTTCCTTGGCCGTGAACTCACTTCTAGCCATTGTTTCTAATTGATTTTGTGGTCTAAACATGTAATGGTGTCTTCTAGTTTGAGTTCCAAGGCTTTGTGGGACATTGGGCACACTTTGGCCCTTAAAAAGGAGTTTACTCTCCAAGTGTTCTTGGGCGGTAAACTCCCAAATCTTGGGGTTTTGATCCGATTTTGATGTTATAAAACACAATCTAAGCTATATAATATAACTAGATAGAAGCACTCATGATTTGGGATAAAAACCCAAAGATCCATGAGAGAGAATTCAGCTTTTCTCTAGTTAGAAATGCAACTAATGAATGAATATGGTTCAGATTTCTATATATAGCCCTTAGATTTTTAGCAGAAAATATTTTATTCCCGGAATGAACTCTAATATCATAGAGTATTGGAATAACAGTGTTGCACAAAACCCTAGTGCATCCACACTCCTGATATCTCCTTAAGTGCTAAACCTGAAATACTCAAACTTATACCCAAAATCTGAAATTTCACTGTAACTGTTCTAACTTCTATTGGTATGACATGGTTTGTTCAGAATGAAAATTTCAGGTTGTCACAATTAGTTCTAGTAAGATAGTCCTCCATTAGATCAACCCGTTGATCGGAGTGATCTGATAGTAACATAGGAGTTTTTATGGATGAATTGAGAAGATTTGCGTAGTTGATCATCATCGAGGTGTTCAAATTTGCCATTGAAACAAGTAAATAGGATCTTAAGCTTTAAATAACATTGAAGAACTAGATTTTAAAAGTGGGATACAAATATAAGAAAAAAGTTATGATTTGTTATTAAATACAAATGAATTTTTCTAATGAATCGAGAGCATCTCTCTTTGATACCACTTGATGAGTATTTAAGTCAAGAACAACTATGAAACAAATGTAAAATATGAACATGAAGATGTAGATATTACATTATGCTCTTTGATTAGATGAAAAGAAAGGATTACAATCAATATCTCCAATAACAGATATGTTATGAGCATGTGTAAAAACTCGTGTATATAGGCATGCGAACTATAGACTCATCTAATCTTAAACTAACACGTGGGCATTTGACAGTTAAGCTCAACAAATTAGCTAAGTCTAAAATACGACCTAAGCACTTCGGACGATGTGATAAACAGATGTCAAAGGAACTTAATAAGTTCTACCAACTACTTCAGCATAAACAATCCTCACTTCGAAAAACACTTTGACTTTAGGTAAACATGACTTCATATATAAAATAAGCTTCAGAAACTTCACAACCAACACTATATAAAGTTTTGGAGTTCATCTTCAAAAGAAGGGTAAATTACACGCATGGTCCTTATGGTTTGGGGTAGTCTGCATATTTAGTCCCTAACTCGTTTTTTAACTCGGATCATCCATACAGTATGATATTATTGCGTTTTTGGTCCCTAATCAATATTAAAAGCTTGATTTAACGTAAATTATTTATTTTTTACTTTTTTATATTTATTAATATATTTAAAAGAAGGAATAAAACATGGGCCCTAATTTTTCCACGCCCTAATTTACATGAATGATCCTTATGGTTTGGAGTAGTCTGCACATTAAAAAACTGATTTACCTTTGCTAAAAGCTTTACCTTTGCTAAAAGCATTCACGTGGGTTTAAAAAAATGATTGAATCAACGGTGATTGATTTCAACTGCCAAATCAGAATTTATGAGTGATATGCCATTCCAAACAAAATTTCATTTAGTGGCACAAGTTTTTAACGACTTATTAGTCTTTGTGTCACTATATTATCCTTTTTTTTTGGCACATATTCTTTTTGTGCCACCTTTCGCATCTATTTTCATTTTCCTCTTATTCCAAAAAAAAAAAAAAAAGCTTTCCGCCATACCAAATTCAGTTCATTTTCATTTTCAACGTTTTATTTCCTTCTAATCCTCAAATTTTCGACCTAATTTCCCTCTACTCCTACATCTTTGTTTCTTAATTTTGTGCAACTGCAAGTGCATTTCATTCGGCAAAGAATTGTGATGTTTCTTCAAATTCAGTTCATTTTCATTTTCAACGTTTTATTTCCTTCTAATCCTCAAATTTTCGACCTAATTTCCCTCTACTCCTACATCTTTGTTTCTTAATTTTGTGCAACTGCAAGTGCATTTCATTCGGCAAAGAATTGTGATGTTTCTTCAAATTCAGTTCATTTTCATTTTCAACGTTTTATTTCCTTCTAATCAAATTTTCGACCTAATTTCCCTCTACTCCTACATCTTTGTTTCTTAATTTTGTGCAACTGCAAGTGCATTTCATTCGGCAAAGAATTGTGATGTTTCTTCAAATTCAGTTCATTTTCATTTTCAACGTTTTATTTCCTTCTAATCCTCAAATTTTCGACCTAATTTCCCTCTACTCCTACATCTTTGTTTCTTAATTTTGTGCAACTGCAAGTGCATTTCATTCGGCAAAGAATTGTGATGTTTCTTCAAATTCAGTTCATTTTCATTTTCAACGTTTTATTTCCTTCTAATCCTCAAATTTTCGACCTAATTTCCCTCTACTCCTACATCTTTGTTTCTTAATTTTGTGCAACTGCAAGTGCATTTCATTCGGCAAAGAATTGTGATGTTTCTTCAAATTCAGTTCATTTTCATTTTCAACGTTTTATTTCCTTCTAATCCTCAAATTTTCGACCTAATTTCCCTCTACTCCTACATCTTTGTTTCTTAATTTTGTGCAACTGCAAGTGCATTTCATTCGGCAAAGAATTGTGATGTTTCTTCAAATTCAGTTCATTTTCATTTTCAACGTTTTATTTCCTTCTAATCCTCAAATTTTCGACCTAATTTCCCTCTACTCCTACATCTTTGTTTCTTAATTTTGTGCAACTGCAAGTGCATTTCATTCGGCAAAGAATTGTGATGTTTCTTCAAATTCAGTTCATTTTCATTTTCAACGTTTTATTTCCTTCTAATCCTCAAATTTTCGACCTAATTTCCCTCTACTCCTACATCTTTGTTTCTTAATTTTGTGCAACTGCAAGTGCATTTCATTCGGCAAAGAATTGTGATGTTTCTTCAAATTCAGTTCATTTTCATTTTCAACGTTTTATTTCCTTCTAATCCTCAAATTTTCGACCTAATTTCCCTCTACTCCTACATCTTTGTTTCTTAATTTTGTGCAACTGCAAGTGCATTTCATTCGGCAAAGAATTGTGATGTTTCTTCCTGATCATTTAGGCGTGAAATCTAACCTAGTTTTATCGATCGCTTGCATACCTCGTTGTCGAACGGGAACTAGTTTCAGTCAGAGGTCTTTTAGGCATGACTTCAAACTAGTTTGTTTATCGCTGATAAAGTGTTGCCAAGCTAGAGCTCATTTAATCAAAAGTATGTATTGCATTCTCTACTCTGTTATCTTTATATGTATATTGTTTGAACAATTGATTTGAGTAGCTTTTTTTTTGTGTATTATCATTCAAGATGAATATGGCGTTATGTGGTAAATTTATATGCATACTATGTGTTTGATAAAATGCATGTGTGAAACTTTGTTCAGTAAGCACCAAGTTACCTATCTTCTGATAATTTTGATATATCTAAACTTTTTAGAGAGGTAGCACAATGATTACTTTCACATATTCATTATTTCAGGATCATGGACAAGGCTGGTGGAGTGAGTTTCCTCTCACTAGGGGTGTGCAAAAAAACCGCAAAACCGCAAAACCGAAAAATCGAGCCGAACCGGCCAATCCGAAACCGAAAAAACCGAAACCGAAAAAAACCGTAACCGAAAAAAACCGAAACCGAAAAACCCGGATATCAACGGGTCGGTTTTTGGTTCTCATATTTAGGTATCCGCGGATACCCGAACCGAACCGTTTGATAATATATATATATATATATATATATATATATATATATATATATATATATATATATATATATAAAGTAAAAAAAATATTATTTCATTAGTATTGTTTTGATTGATATACGAGTTCAATAACCTAAACAAAAATCCATATCGACAGCTCCAATTTTGTAATTCTAAATTTATTTGATTTTCTTGTTATTTTTATTATTATATTTATTATACAAATTATAAGATATGATATTTAAACTTCATTATGTTTTTTTTAAACTCTTTGACTTACTAATTTTAAGAAAGAGATAACTAAAATGGACTTTGTAGTTTCAATTTAATTTAATTTTTTATATTTTACCGGGTACCCGTGAACCGAACCGTGGTTACCCGCTTTAATACGGTTCGGTTCGGTTCGGTTTTTTTGTTAATACGGTTCGGTTTCGGTTAGTGCGCATCAGGTACCCGTCCCGTGGTCATGGTTCACAATTTTATTACTATCCGAACCGAACCGCCCCGTGAACACCCCTACCTCTCACCGATGACTATCATTCATTAATATGGCAGTTTGCTAGTAGGAGGCTTCATAAGAGGATCAAAACAGTCCTTGAAGTGATCAACATAACATACATTTAGGTCATGTGGAATCAAAGGAATAGAATTGTTTTGACAACAAGGTGTTCTCCATCAACACTCTTGTTATTGTGGTGAAATTGGTCTCTCTTCACTAGCCTAAGCTTAGCACTTACTGGGGGTTATGGATAGAGTTGGATGAATGGTCTGTTAATCCAATGGTATCTTTTTTTACCCTCTTTTTCAAATTAGAATTGTTCTTTGACTTTTGTAGATTAAGCGTGTGTATTGGTTAATATATGCAATTGGATTTGACTTCTCTCCTTGTATTCTAATAGTTAAATACTAAAAATTCCTTACAATTTTATTTTTTAATGAAATTGTAATTATTATCTATTTAACTCCTTATACAGGTTTGTTTGTCATCATTCGATCCATTTACTTTCCTTGCTACTGTAGAAGCTAGCGTTTCCATGGTTTTCCACTACTTTCCTTCAACTTTTTGATACTTTAATATGTTATCTTGAATTTCATTAAAGTGTATACTTTCCTACCGATGTGAGAAAATATTAGTTTGGGAATTATTTAGTTCATAAATTTGTTGCTCTATGCAATAATGATCAGAAAATAATATGATTGCTTATTTCACCAATCAAGATCCCAACCAACATTATCCTTGTGTATATGAATCCATGTGGGTTTGTATATTTACTTCAGTCTTGTTAAAATTTTCAGAATAAGCTAATTTTCTCTATTTATGAAGCCTAAATTTCAAAAAATGCCTACAGTTTTTCATGATGTGTGTGTTTTATTATCCAAAATCTAAACTCTTATTTTGATGGCAGATATGAGGCGATGTAAACCACCTCGGCTCTTTGACTAGAAGAAAAACTCAAGATGAGCAATTATTCAATTCGAGGTCAATCAAGTTTTGTTTCTTTTTGAACAAGGATTTAGTTTGATAGTATTGTGATGTGTACTAGCATAATATTTATGTTTTAACTATTAAAAATATTGTGTTAGACAAGTTTGAATTGAAACAATGATATTGTGCTTACCATTTATTATCTTAATTATTTTATTATTATTTTATATTCCATTAAATTATAAAAATTCAGACCCAATTTATTAGTGTAGAATTTTTTTTCTTAAAGAATATCACTAAAAGATGATTTTTTTAATAGTTAAATAGTGACATAAAAATATTGCTACTAAAAGCTACAAGTACTATAGTGGCATAATAAAAAAGTGTCACTAAAACCTAAGAAGGTTGCAGCGACACAACCAAGTAGTGCCACTAAAGGCCTTTAGTGGGAGCGTTTTTAGTAACACATTTTTTTTGTGTGTCGCTGATTGTCTATTGGGCCTTTAGTGACATTTTTTTGGTTTTTAGGAGCACTTTTTATGTGCCACTAAATGTCATTTTATTTTTAGTATGTTAAGGTTTATCGAAGGATGCAGAAATGTGAAAGTAGAAGGACGGAGTTGTTGTTCAATTTCAACATGGAATATGAATCTGTACCTTATACGGCCTCGTTCCCGATCACCAAACCCCCTAATCTCGGATAAACATATGTAATAAGAAAATCCAGAAGAACAAAACACGTCCAAAATGAATTTGAACATATCCCTCACTCTGAGAGGATCCTTAGCCGAGACAATCACTTCTGCTTGATAGTCATTTATGATGGACTCTTAGTGATGTTTGAATCGTTTAGTTTCGGATCAAGAAATCAAACCCACCAAATTGCTTTTTACAGGTTGAATTGGATAAGACTTCGCCGTATGAGTTCTTAGTGACCAGAGGGCTTCACCGGTGAGTGCATATTCATCGTACGACCCTACAAAAGAAGAGGGTGTGCGTGAATGAAATGCGTTGGGAAGAAATAAAAGGGTGGGTGGGCACCGACGAAGGTGAAGGGTTTCAGTAGTGTAGGATTCATGCTGCAAAATCTTCGATGACAAAACATTCTGACAACTACAACTAAATGGTCTTGGGTTTTAGGATTCTAAATTTGATAAGCATGGTAGAAATATTATATACATCAGCCGGAAGGGTGGGATAGGGGATTTTTTAAATTATAATTAAGATATAAATTGAAAAATAAATAAAAATTGTAATATAGGTTTTTTTTTGTACGTTTGGTAGAGAGACCAAACACACAACAAAATCATATTATATGAATGGTTTGATTTAAAAATAAAAATAAACTTAAAGACTAAACGTGCTTAAAAAAAAAAAAAAAAAAAAAAAAATAGTTGACTTGGTCAAAATCAAAAGCCGGGGTGATTTATCATTATCTCTGTGCGTTTGCGTTTTCTTTTCTATAGTCGATAATCAGAAACAAATGAAGCATATGTCTTGTAATGCGATCAGAAAAACACACACATCGATGCGTGGTGTATGCGTGATCAACAGAAATCAAGTTGAACAGACAGATAAAGATGAGACGTGAGCCAATAGGCAGCAACGAAATCGCTGCTACTGCCGACGGCGTTGATGGCCGGTGTTGTCCGATGGTGTCTGAAAAATGGTTCAATCAACTCAATTACGCTCTAATCCTCCTCCTCTGTGACGTGACAGAAATTAAAGGTAATTTCTAAATGAAAAATATGAAATTCTTGAATGCATGTTGAAATTGAGATTGGGGCAGTCAAATGCATCTTGTATCATGTCTAAAAGCACCAAAGATCAAAGCAGCATGTATATGCGATTGATCATGTTTTGTAATTTCATAAGTTGACTTTCTGCTATGGTCAACAATTTGGTATGGAATGAAAATTTGATAAAGGATAATGCGTATTGATGCAAATGTGGAAAGTTTGTCCCAAAATGTGAAATATCGATATCTTTCTCATCGAAGAAACCGAATACATGCCATCAGGCTCAAAACTCCTCTTTTATTTACAACAGACCCTAAAACCCCAAACTCCTCTTCATCAGGCATCTAACGATTCGTTAGGAAATCGGAATTGATTCTGGTCCAGAACGTCAATTAGGTTCGTTTAGTTAATTTGATTATCTTTATGTTATATGAATCTTCCATTTTGATTCTGTGAGTATGTGGCGATTATGATTGTTGAATAATGAATGTATCGTTTTTCAAGTATTTTGATTGTTTATAGTTTGGTTGTAGATAACGAGGCTCCCCAACCACATGGATAACTGAAAATTCTTATTCCTTTCTTATTGTAATCATACAATTTGCGTTTATTAAGGCCTCTGGAATCTGGAATGTTATTATTTTTCTTTTGCAAAAGACTATGAGAATGACTACAAACTGGAATCATGATGATGATGCATTATCAAATAGTAAAAGGATGAAGATTTGTTAGACTGATGATGTGAGACCTTTGATCATATCTTAACCATGATGTCCTTTCATTAATCATGATGCAACTGGGAGTTGTTGATTTTCTTGCATTCACTGTAGTTTGCAAGTTATGGAGATCAAAGGTGTTCTCTAACAAGAAAAGGTTTATGGCATCCAAACCACCCATGTTGATACGTATCTCTTCTTCACGTGGCAATAATGATATGGAATGTTGTCTAGAGGAGTCTGAAGGAAGAAAGTTGAAAACATTACTTCCCCATTCTACTTTTAGGTCCTTAATTGGATTAACTTGTGGTTACTTGATTTTGTCCAGAGATTTATTGGGTGCAGTTCGAAGATACAAGAAATGAATATGAATATGCATTCTTTCTTAGCCACTTCAAATATGGTGTTGTTGTTAAACCAGTCATTGGTTGACCCTCGATCACAACAAGGGAGTTTAATAGATGAGTCTTTGTGTATGCTAAGAACCAGAATTGGTGGGTTTGGGTTTTGCAATTGACTTCTGCAATGTTTATTTTTACAACTATCATTATTGTCTCCCTTTTATGTGATTTGTTGTCCTTTGCTTTTAGACATGTTGGTAATTCGTCTGTTTTAATTCATATCAAGTTTATTGTTTTATCTTTTAACCTTTTTATTTTGGAGATGATGGTGCCATTTTATTGTCATTTCTTTTGATGCTGCTCAAAATCCTATAGATTATTAATATATCATTACCATTTTGAATGCCTATTTGGCTCATTTTTTTAGTTATTGTAGTTCAGTTATAGCTTATTAGAGAATCTCAAGTAAAGTACCACCACTATTTCACTTTACTTATTTTTAAAATTTTGGTAATTGTTTTCTTAAATATGGATTATTGGTATAATTGTATAATGGTAATTGTTTTCTTAAATATGGACTAATACCTTAAAGGTTAAGTTTTATAAATGCAGTTGTGAAAAAGTAATATATATATATATATATATATATATATATATATATATATATATATATATATATATATATATATATATATATATATATATATATATATATATATATATATATTGGTTATGGCTATAACTTTTATTTAGAGTTGTTATTCTTGTCCATTTAAGTAGTTTCACAGTTAATTTTATTATCTTTCTTAGAAAATCAGTTTTCAAATTAGTTTTAAAATCTAAATTTAGTTCTTGTAATTTGTAAAAAATTAAACCATATGTTTTTTTAATTTTATTTTTCGTTTTTTATGTATTTTATATATTTTTGTTTTTTAACTTTATTTATTTTCGCTTTTTATTATATATATATATATATATATATATATATATATATATATATATATATATATATATATATATATATATATATATATATATATATATATATATATATATGGTTAGGTTTTTGTATATATATAAATGGATGATTCTTGGCCAATCATTTGTGGTAAATAAGTATTTTTATTTTATAATCAACTAAAAAAACAAATTAATAGCATTTCAATAAATGCGTGCAAGCGTAGTTTTGTACATTAGCATCACCATCATAATAGGAAATGATCGTAGCTTTTGGTAACTAACTTACGCATCCCAAATATCTCACTGAGCATGCAAATCGGTAATCATTTCTATCGGAGACCAAAACAACGTCCGACTTTGTAGATTCATTCTTAAAATTAGAAGATTCTATGGAGTTATTTGATATATATATATATATATATATATATATATATATATATATATATATATATATATATATATATATATATATATATATATATATATATATATACACACACACACACTAGAAGATTGATAGGGAGGCATTGGGGTTTTCAGTTAAGTGTATTCTAGAAGAATGCGGAGTACAAGATTGAGTTCATTCAAGTTAAAGTTTAGGAACACCACACAGACGGTATTGAATCTTGATGATTATGATGATAACGACTTCGTTTTGAAATATGAAGGTATTTTTGTAGTGAATTTGATGTTTTTGTCTTTGTCTTTGTTTGTTCTAGTTTCGTACTGTGACATCTCCATTTTTACGGCCAGAAAAGACCGATTTGTTTATTTTTTGTTTTAAAAATCAAAGTAACATTTTAAATAAAAGAGTTGCGGAATTTGTTCCCAAAATAAAATATGATAAAGATTTTTTTAAAGCATTTCTGAAGAAGTGTATTTCATTAGAAACCTCGGGATGTCATGTTCGATACAGATCAAAAGCATAAACTATAGGATTAGGTGTCTAAGCCCATAACTATAATTGGTATGTACTTGAATTGATAGCAGCATAGTCATTTTGGGTTTCCCTCAAACCTTGCAACCGAACAAGGGAATTTTGAAAAGATATTGATTTATTATAAGATTAATAAATTAATATAAATGATTTATTAATATATTAAAGGAGTAATATATTGATTAGAAATCATAATGTTTAATTAATAGTTAGCCAGAAATTAATCAAAATTAATTTTAAGGTTAAAAGTATTAATTATAAAGTGCAGGGACTAGTTTGCAATTGTCAGATAGTTGAGTGGAAGGCTCCAAAACCTCCTTAGAGGGAGGTGGACGAAATCTATAGGGGAAACCCTAAGGATTTCATCCAAGGGGCTTTGGATAAGGCCTTTGGATTAGCTTAGGCCCCAAGCAAAGGAGTATTAGGGTTTTCCCAAAACCCTAGATCCCTCAGCTATATAAGGACCCTCCCAGCTCCTAAAATCGGCCACTCCTACCTTGGAAGAAACCCTAGGCCGACTTTTGCATACCCTACCCTCTCTCTCCTTTAATTTTCCTTCTTGCTAGTTCTTGGGTGTGATTCCATTAGAGACATTACATTTGTGGTGCTAGGCTTCCAAGAAGACCAAGTTCAAGAGGATCATCAATTGTTTACTATAACAATTGAAGGGTATGTAACTCTTAAAACCTAGTTAGTCAATTTCGAAAATAGCCTCTCTCCTCTAGGGTTCTTGTTTGCAATTCAAAGTTATATGTTCAATAGTTAAAACATAGATCCAAAGTAAGTTGCATGTAAACTTAGGAATTGTTTTCTAGTTTATTTGTTTTACCTAAAACCCATCAGTGGTATCAGATCCATTGTTGTTTTAAATTAAATTGTGATAATAGTTGAATTGAAAATTAGGGTTTATAGCCATTAAACCCTAAAAGGCCAAATTTTCGATTTCTAGGGTTTTTGGTTCAAAGGGTTTTCGAAAAACCCTAGCCTCCATGAACCTTAATCGAAATTAGGGTTAGGGTTTTGGAAACCCTAGCCTCCTCCCTTGATTTTCGAAATATGCTAGAAGAATTAGGGTTTCTTTGTTTTGGATAATAGTTGCCTTATTGGATAATTGAGAAAAATAAGGAAATTATCCTATCCCCATATTTTTGAAATCTAGAAGGGATATGGATGAGGATTAAATTAATTGTTTAATTTAATTAGATAATCCTTACAAGATTTAATTAATTAATTAAAAGTTAATTAATAGATAAATATTAAATCTAGCTATTTGGTTTATTTTAAATTTGAAATTAATATCTTAATTTTTGAAATTTATATATAAACCACAAAGTTTTAAAAGTTTAAAACACACCGTGTGTATATATATATATATATATATATATATATATATATATACATATACATATATATATATATATATATATATATATATATATATATATATATATATTATAATTAAAAGTTAAATATTATATATGTATACGACTATGGTCAGTCAAATCGCTAGTATGCCTTATTCACGAAGCTAATCTATAAGGGGGATATAAGGAAACTGCCTATAAAATGATTGTTGAATGGGTGTCCACTCTCACCCACCGCTTCCTTGATTAGTGGAGGGTCGTTAGCAGGACAGATTTGATAGGACAACTACATCTCATTAAAAGCATATTGTTATTAAAGAAAGTACTAGAACATTATTTTACAAAATCCCAACTCTAGTTACTTTAGGAAAAATGTGAAAAGTATGTTAATCCATGAAATTACACATTATGCTTTATTGGTCGTTAGTGGAGCGTGTGTGGATTACCACCACACTAATAGGCACTAATAAAGAGTAGTAATGGGCATCTCATAATTATCATGTTGATGGAGCGTGTGTGGTTTACCAGCACATCAATAGTTAGTGATAAAGACAATGAGGTTACCAAGCACATTTACATGGTTATTCACATCAAATTTGTGATCCTCGGTATCCCAGTCGCAAATAGAATAGCATAATCCGAGATTAAAACATGCCATTGAATAGTTTCAATGTATCTCAAAAGGAATTAGGAATTTCACTTCGTTTATTTTGTCTAATGGTGGAATTGGTGAATCGTCATTCACCTACCTTTATGAGACTTAAACTTGGATCTTAGCATCCCATTTCTAAGTTGTAAATCGTCATAGTTGGATCCTAACCTTGATATGATATCTTTGGGTTATTATATTGAGGTATCTTGAAATCTAACTAAAACTATCTTTCTTTTCAGATGTCTACTCCTGGAAACACTTCTAATTCATCCTCCAGCCATAACTTCTCTTTACTCAACATTTGCTCCAAAGTCGTTATGGATGGCTCTAACTATAACGATTAGATGCGTAACATCAAGATGACGCTTCGATTCGAGGAAAAAAAATATGTCCTTGAAAAGGAGCTCAAAGAACTTGATGTGTCCAAAGCCACTCCCGAAGAGTATGCTGCCTACAAGAAGCACTATGATGATGCTACCAAAGTGGCATACATCATGGTCGCAACCATGTCCCCATAACTGCAAAGGTACTATGAGGACTACTGGCCTTTTGAGATGAACAAGGACCTTATGGAAAAGTACCATAAGCGTGCTCGTCAAGAAAAGTTTGAAATAGTCAAGTCACTCATGGCTTGCAAGATGAAAGAGGGGGAGTCGGTTGTATCTCATGTGCAAAGAATGCAACGCTACATAGAGCGTTTGGTCAAGCTCAACATTCATTTTGATGAGGAATTGGCCATTGACATGGTTTTGACCTCATTACCTGATTGTTATGGTCAGTTTATCTTAACTTACCATTTGAAGAACACTGAGCAGACACTGGCCCAATTGCACAACTTGTTGCAGACTGCTGAAGCAGGGATGAAGGGTAAAAGTATAGCCTCCACTCCTGCAAGTGCTACTTTTCTAGCTATTGGACAGGTAATGGGGAAAAAGAGGAAAGTGCATCCTAAGCAAAACTGGAAAGCAACGGTCCAAGTCGGGTCATCTAGTGGTGGCCCAAAGGCTAAACCCAATGCTTCCATTCCCCATGTTTCTGATCCAATGGAAGCTGTTTGTTTTTATTGCAATCAAAAAGGGCATTGGAAGAGAACCTGCCTACAATATCTATAGGATATCAAAGATGGCAAAGTGAAGCCATCTTCGGCAGGTATTTACACTATTTCTTCTAATAACTCATTATCTTCTCGTTCATGGGTCCTTGATACATGATGTGGTTTTCACATCTGCTCTGGTTTGCAGGGGCTAAAGGAAAGTGAGGAGATAGAGCGAGGAAGGATAAACTTGATCATGGGAAACAAGAAGTCTTCACCAGTGACCAAGATCAGACTTTATCAACTTTTTTTTAGTAATGATGTTAGATTACAATTATTGAATTGTTGCTATTCGTCTGAAATGACGAGAAACATTATTTCATTTCATGCATTGTTCAGACAAGGTTTTAAATATTCTTTTAATGATTTGAATGGTTCAATTTTTGTTTATAAGAATGGTGTTTTTGTGTTTAAAGCTTTTACCTTGTGATGGTGTGTATGAAACAGTGACTTGTGTTGATAGCTTAGGAAATAATGTGTTTAATATTGACTTGTCTAATATTGTAGACAAGGCATGCTTGTGGCATTGTCGTCTTCGACACATTAACAAGAAACGCATAGTCCAACTCCAGAAGGATGGAGTGTTGGAATCATTTGACATAAAATCAGATGATCTGTGTGAATCTTGTCTTTTGGGAAAGATGACAAAATCACCATTCACAGGGTCTTGTGAAAGAGGTGAAGGTTTGTTGGACCTCATACATACAAATGTTTGTGGACCCTTCAGATCAACCACAAGAGATGCTAATCGATTTTATGTGACTTTCACTGATGATGATAGTAGATATGTTTATGTATATTTAATCAAACATAAGTCACAAACCTTTGAAAAGTTCAAAGAGTTTAAACATGAGGTCGAAAATCAATTAGGCAGGAAAATAAAGATACTTAGATCCGATAGAGGCGGGGAGTATCTTAGCATTGAGTTCAACGACTATCTAAAGGAATGTGGGATAGTCTCACAATTGACTCCTCCTAGGACACCACAGTTAAATGGTGTGGCCGAGAGGCGTAATCGAACCTTGTTAGACATGGTTCGTTCTATGATGAGTCGTGATCCACTTCCAATTCATTTCTGGGGCTATGCCTTAGAAACAGCCGCCCACATCCTAAATCTTGTCCCAACAAAGAAGGTTGCTAAAACACCTCATAAAATATGGACAAAGAAAGTTCCATCGTTAGCACATATTAAAGTCTGGGGTTGTGAAGCTTTCGTAAGACGAGAGACTCACGACAAGCTAGCAGCAAGAAGTGAGAAATGTGTTTTCATTGGTTACCCAAAATAGTCTTTTGGATATTTGTTCTACAGACCTAGTGAGAACGTGGTTTTTGTAGCATAAAGAGGAGTCTTTCTAGAAAGAGAGCTCATATTCAAAGAGGACAGTGGGAGTACCATTGATCTTGAAGAGATTCAAGAGTCAACTAATGAAGGAACCTTAGATGACACTAGCACTCAACCATAGGAAACAATTCCTATTGAACCAGTTGATAAATCATTACCTTTTAGAAGATCCATTAGGGTGAGTGTGACACCTGAGTTGTATGCTTTTCATATTACTCCAGACGTTGACACATTCATAAGTGATAGGACACTGGTGAATTTAGATGAACCACTCTCTTATAAGGAAGCAATGGCAGGACCAAAGGCTTCCAAATGGAAAGAGGCAATGGACAGCGAGATAAAGTCCATATATGACAACCATGTTTGGAATTTGGTTGATAATGCACCGGGTCGTAAGACAGTTGGGTGCAAATGGATCTTCAAGAAAAAGACATACATTGATGGGAATGTACACACATTCAAGGCTAGACTAGTTGTGAAAGGTTTCACACAAACCTCCGGGGTTGACTATGATGCAACATTCTCGCCAGTAGCCAAGATTAAATCTATCAGGATATTGCTCGCTATAGCTGCCTTTCATGACTATGAAATCTGGCAGATGGATGTCAAGATTGCTTTCCTTAACGGGAAGCTGGCTGAGGATGTTTACATGAATCAGCCAGAGGGTTTTGTCGATGCAAAGTTTCCCAATAAAGTGTGTAAGCTTGAGAAATCCATTTATGGATTGAAACAAGCATCTCACAGCTGGAATCTTTGACTCCCTGAGAAAGTCAAAGAGTTTGGTTTCTCTAGAAGTGAAGATGAGTTTTGTGTGTATATCAAGGCTAGTGGGAGTATAGTAACTTTTCTGGTGTTATATGTCGATGACATATTACTCATTGGTAACGACATTCCAACCTTGAATGAAGTTAAGTCTTGGCTTGGAAAGTGTTTTGCCATGAAAGACCTTGGAGAAGCTACTTATATTCTTGGGATTAGGATATTGAGAGATAGAAAGAAGACACTAATTGTACTTAGTCAGAGCACATAATTGGATAAGGTACTAAAGAGGTTTAGTATGGAAAATTACAAGAAGGGAGAGCTACCTATCCAAAGCAACAAAAAATAGAGTAAGACTCAATGTCCTAGTACATATGAAGAAATAGCTGACATGAGTTGTGTACCTTATGCTTCCGCTGTCGGATCGATCATGTACGCTATGACATGTACTCGCCCTGATGTGGCCTTTGCTTTGAGCATGGTCAGTCGATATCAGGGAAACCTAGGTAAAGCTCATTGGATAACAGTAAAGAATATACTCAAGTATCTGCGAAGAATGAAGGAATGGGTCCTTGTACTTGGTGGTAATGATACATTGAGAGTAGATGGTTACAGTGATGCCAGCTTTCAAACAGATAGAGATAACTTCCATTCTCAATCTGGCTGGGTATCTCTACTGAATGGAGGGGCATTTACTTGAAAAGTTCCAAGCAAGATATGGTGGCTGATTCTACTTGTGAATCAGAGTACATAGCAGTGAGTGAAGCGTCTAAAGAAGCAGCTTGGTTGAGGAACTTCGGCGGGGATCTCAGAGTTGTTCCAACCATCCAAGAGCTTATGGAACTGTTCTGTGATAATGAGGGAGCCGTTGCCTTAACGAAGGAACTCATAGACCATGGTAAAACTAGACATATCGACAGAAAGTACCATTTCATCAGGCATAGAGTAGAAGAAGGCCATCTTGTTGTAAAGATGGTATCATCTGAAGATAACCCATCAGACCCCCTCACAAAGGGTCTGAGTAGGGCTAAGCATATTCAGCATGCTCGAAGCATAGGGCTGAAAGATGATATTAGTTTTTCTGGTTAGATTAGTCTAGTTCAAAAACTTGTTACAAAGTAAATGTAATTGACTTTTGGTGATTAAATAATAAAGTGTTATTTATGAGTTTGTTTACTGACTTTTGTCAATTGTTTATTATTGTGTTTCATATTTTGCATGTTTCACTTCCCGAATAATATGATTGTTCAAACTCCACAATCGCTCGTACTTTTGGAAGTAAGTAGTGAATTAAGACTGTCATGAATTGGATTGCAGATTGTCTAAGGATAGACATAGCAATAGAGTTGTTGCAATGTTCATGAGTACTCAGAGAGTGAGATTTGAGTATTGGATAAATCCACGCTCAGAGTATTACTTCATGGAATTCATCACAAGTATTTCTGAGACGATAATATCTATGATCTTGAAGCAGAGATATGTGAGATGTAATTTGCAAGTCGGCTATACATTGGTGATACGAAAACGCATCAGTAACTTGGTGTTATAAAACGTATTGGTATGTATGGTTTGATGAGTAAAAGATACAAGCATATCAGTCAATGTTTATTCATTCCTTTTGCCCTAACGGGAAAAGCGATATCTGTGGGCCCCTCGATGATTTGGTGTTGAGTTTTGTGTTGGGTCCAGCCAGGACTAAATTGATGTGTTTGATTAGAAGTCCTATATCATCACAAATCAGAAATCAGGAAACATAGATTATGGACAAAGAGATTGATTGTATTCCATATCTTATGTCTAGGGATATCTAGTAGAACGAAGGGTCATGTGATCACTTATCTTAGGACACGTAACTGACTGGGTCAGAGTTCGGCAGCAGCTTTTGGAAGCTACAATTTGCTGGTCAAATTTAGAAGTCATACTAGCAATTATAGTTACAGACTTATCCAAGTGGGAGACTGTTGGATTAGGTGTCTAAGCCCATAACTATAATTGGTATGTACTTGAATTGATAGCAACACAGTCCTTTTGGGTTGCCCTCAAACCTAGCAACCGGACAAGGGAATTATGAAAGGAGATATATTGTTTTATTATAAGATTAATAAATTAGTATAATTGATTTATTAATATATTAAAGGATTAATATACTGATTAGAAATCATAATGTTTAATTAATAGTTAGCCATAAATTAATCAGAATTAATTTTGGGGTTAAAAGTATCAATTTTAAAGTGTAGGGACTAGTTTGCAATTGTCAGATAGTTGAGTGATAGGCTCCAGAACCTCCTTAGAGGGAGGTGGACGAAATCTATAGGGGAACCCTAAGGATTTCGTCCAAGGGGCTTTGGATAAGGCCTTTGGATTAGCTTAGGCCCCAAGCAAAGGAGTATTAGGGTTTTCCCAAAACCCTAGATCCCTCAGCCATATAAGGAGCCTCCCAGCTCCTAAAATCGGCCACTCCTACCTTGGAATAAACCCTAGGTCAACTTTTTCATACCCTACCCTCTCCTTCCTTCAAGTTTACTTCTTGCTAGTTCTTGGGTGTGATTCCATTAGAGGCATTACATTTGTGGTGCTAGGCTTCCAAGAAGACCAAGTTCAAGAGAATTATCAATTGTTTACTATAACAATTGAAAGGTATGTAACTCTTAAACCCTAGTTAGTCAATTTCGAAAATAGCCTCTCTCCTCTAGGGTTCTTGTTTTCAATTCAAAGTTATATGTTCAATAGTTAAAACATAGATCCAAAGTAGGTTGGATGTGAACTTAGGAATTGTTTTCTACTTTATTTGTTTTACCTATAACCCATCATAAACGGTAAAATACAAGCGTTACTACATTTATTCATCTCTATAGGCTTATAATACGTAATCGCTTATCTAAACATCATAACTATGTTCGGGTGCCACTACCTGTAATACAAGAAACTGAGTGGGTTAGGCTTGGGAGCCTGGTGTGCACATAGAGTTTTCAACCCACAATAAATAATTTTATTAATTTCAACAACCAACAATACCCAATTACCCGTTCCCGTTATCCTCACATTACATCCCTAAAACACCTATCATAAGGGACCTAGCCTAAAGATCATCATCGGGATGGACAATACTGCCAAAGGGGTTCCTTAGCAACAAATGTCCGAAAGGCAACCATGAGGGGGATGGAGTACATCGGTGAACACATCATTGACAAACACCTACACGTTGTGAACCTGCTAGCGTTCCACTTGATTGTCTAGAAGGGTCCGTGGTCGTCATCTATACTCCACTAGATGACTGGATCACCAACAGCATCGAGGTTTCTCATCATTTTATCACACATCGTCTTATTACATCTACCCATGTTTTACCCCAACATTTTTGTAGATATAAAATACATATACAGTTTAAATCATTTAAAACATGTATAAAAATCATTCATCCAACATAGACAACAACTATTCAGATAATATGCACACATAGCACGTAATTTTTATAAAATACTTCATATCTATGTGTAAGATGAAAGTAACTATGCACTCACCTGTAAAGGTGGTGACTTGGCACTCGGACAACATCGTTACTCTTAAAACAATTTTCCTTGGACAAAACCTAGTATCATTATCACTAGAGTTTAGTCTAATATTCACCGAGACTAATTAATAGTCTAACTATTATTACTATTATATAAGCATTAAACAATACTCTTCACCCACTATGTACAAACATGGGCCAGACATGAAACACCGGAGGGCAAGAACATTTTGGAATATAGTACTTCTGAATCCAGTAACCCAAGCAGCCCTTCAAACCGGATTCCCCGTACCGCGGGTGATTAAAAAGATATTATAACGAAACTTATATAACTCATAATAATAGCCCAAATACTCATTATAAGGTCATAATAACATTACTATATTGAAACATAAGTTATACTAAAGATAGGGTAGGCATAGCTCACTTACATCGGATTTTTCTCAAAACAGGGCTCCGCCGAAGCAGAGGTTCTAAGCCGAAGGCTCTTCTTTTTGGATCCGTCAGGCATTCCAGGGCTTTCATCTCGTGATAGGGAGTTACCCTAGGCTTTGGGGGGGGGGGGTAAGGGAGGCTTAGAGTGAGTTTCTAGAGAGAGAAAGAAGGCTTGGATGGTGTGAGAAATGAGCATAACCCGACACCTCTATTTATAGGCAGAATTCCTGCTCAACTCGTCGAGTAGGAGGACCTACTCGTCGAGTCCATGGCCAGGTGTCACCATATGGTGGCTAGCCTTAGGGAGGAAGCAACGGCCACAATTGTGTCACATCACCCAAACTCGAACAACACCCTCATGACTTAGAAAAAACATAACTCTCGCATACGAGCTCCGTTTTCGATGTTCTTTATATCCACGCGTAGGTGGGATCATACTATACAACTTTTGTTTAGACTCTGTTGGCTAATTTTGAATTAATGTTTACAGTTATATTTTTAACAGACCAGGATAGGACAAGTTCGTTAAAAATTCATAACTTCTTCATTCGACGTCAGTTTTCGTTTGTCTTTTTATCGTTATGCTACTAATAATGAGATCTTCAATTCTCATTTAGATTGTGTCGGCCAAAAACCGCTTGATCTAAAATTCGAGTTTCGGGCTATGCACTGCTATGCCAAATCTTAGAACAATCATAAATTCCTTATACGAAGTCAGATTTGGGCATTCTTTTTATGGTCGCTATCGGTTTAACATATACTAAAACTTTGGTTTACATTACTAAGGCCAAAAAGTCCTCCATCGTAAATTCACTATATACGTCACCCAACGTCGTAAAGCTTTTGTCGCGAAACTTCGACATGCATAACTTCTTTGTTATAACTCGGATTTCGGCGTTCTTTATATATCTGGAATCCTTGTTTCGACCACTACAAATTATGTAAAGATATCGGGTTTATCTCACACTTTAATTTTGATGCTTGTTTTTATTATATCTTTATAAACAAATATATAAGCACATAATTCACATAATACTCAAATATTTCATCTTTATTACTTCAAAATAGGTTACAATGGTTGACCTAGACTATTACATCATCTACTAATGCTTAGCCCCGAAACACGGGCGTTACAATTATCTGCCCCTTAGGATGGTTCCGTCCCGGAATCATGCATCAGCAAACAAATGTGGGTAGCTGTGACAACCGTCAACAATTCGAGTTAGTTCTAGATTTGACTAAACTTAGTTGCACATATAGGCACGACACATACTAGACTTAGTAACTAGAAGCTAAGTTATAATCTACTAGAAACTTGGAAACAATTAGAAACGATGGATAATGTACTTAGATTTCACATTGTTATGTGAATTCTATAACTACTTAACTGTAGTGATTATCCATATTCGGGTCACTCTTTGACTTGATCATATTTTCATGAATCATATACACACGTCATGCACTTGACCTAGTGGTATAAATTAGGTCCGAGTCTCCTAGGAACTTAAGTTGAAGTTGAAAACTAAGGTTGATATACTTGATTCCTCAATTTCACTTGAATGTCGAAACCACTACATAGAATGCCAATAAACCGATAAAATAAGTTACAAACATTATTTATAACTATACAAGAGTTATAATAACATATGATAATTTGAAGTCTCAAAGATTCTATTTATTTTGATAACCAAATATTTACAAACTCTCAAAAACCCTAAAAGCCCTAAAATCTCAAATTTATAAACTTTAACACCTAAGGCTTCATAAAATTTGTTATGAACCTAATAAGATCAATTTAAAATAACTAAATTTAGAAAAATATAATCAAGGAACAAAAAAAATTAATTCATTAACAATTACCCATAATTTATAAGTCAAAAATCAAGGTTTCATGAACAAAATCTTGGTTTGGGTGTATATATATTTTATAAAAAATTTGAAACTTTTATAAAATAATTGAATTTTTTACAAACTTAAAAGAGAGGGAGGGCATTATACCCTTAAAAGTCGGCCACCTTCTCTCATCCTTCAATATTTGCCTTCCTAAAACATTTACACAAACCTTACACTCCACATCCCTCATTCTCTCTCATTTTTCCAACACCTCCACTTCATTTTCTCTCTATTCTCTCTTCCTCTCTACTTCAACCAAGAACTTTATTCTAGAAAATGAGTCCAAGAACACACCTTGAACTCTAAATCTTCATCATCTTGTGGTGTTGTTGAAGGTAAACTCGATTTCCACTTCATTATTCCTTCAAAATCTCAAGTTTTCTTACACTTTCTCCTTCTTCTACTTCTTCATCTTCTTCAAACTTGTTTTATTTTGTTAAAATGGTTTTTAGAACATCATGTATGTGTTTTAACACCATGCATGTATGATAAACAAGGTTGCATGGTCATGAGCTTAGTGTAAAAATCGATTTTAAGTATTAAAACATCAAACTTAAGTTAAGAGTTTTTGAGAAATAAAATTTTGTTCATAAATGCATGTATACATTTTGATAATTTTTAATCTTTTGATTTTTGGAAACATGACTAGGATATAATTTTATCATGAATTCATAAAATATTTCAAAAGATTTACTCAAAGAAATGATGAAAACTCACTTTTCTAACCAATCATCATGCATGCAATCTGCCAGATTTTTCTTTACCTGACTTTATAGTCCCATATATCAATCATTTATTAACCAAAATTCGAGATTCTTTTTCTAAAATATAATATTTTGAGTTAGCATTAAACCCATCCAATCTCACTGGAAAATTCCAATATTTTGATTTTTAGCAATTTTTACAAAACTGTTGCCCAATCAGTACCTTTTTGTGAATACTAGTTTTATATTGTATGTTCAAAGGTCTTATTCCTCACTAAAAATCTAGGAAAAATTACTTTGAGCACTTAACATCATGTATTAAGAGGTACCAAAAGATCTTGATTCAAAAGTCGTTGGAACATATTGAAAAAATTCTCAAAGTAACATCAATAATGTTTACCAATATCACAAGTATCAAGTTTTCTCTATATTTTATTGAGCCTTTAGGCATGTTTTTCGACATCAAAAATAAGAAAACGATTTTTAATTGATATTAAATTGTATGGATATGCATTCTGGAAATTTTCAGTTCAATATATATTTTCTTTATTTTTACATGAAAATAAAAAGAAAATAGAGTGTTAAAGCATATACAATAATTACACTTGTAAATAAATTCTGGAAATATTTTTGGATTACCCTTTAAGTTAATAAACATCTCTCATGAAGTGTAATCGATTTTTGTTACTGTTTAGTATGGTTTTGAATTTCTTTTTGTTTAGGTCCAATAAATAATAAAACCAGTATAGAGAACATAAAAAGGTAATCTAATAATTTTCTCAGATTCTACCTTATGTGGAAGACTCAGAAAAATATTTTCAGAATTTTTCATAATGCATTCCTAGTTTTCCCAGATTTTTGTATTTATAATGGACTAAAAACAGGAAAAATAGTTCTACTTATCGAAAAGTTATGAAAATTTACCAGAAGGCCTTATAATATATTAGAACCCTAAATAAAAATTTGGATGATTTTTCTATTCAGTATACGAGTTTTCTTTTATTTTCTAAGATTAAATAGACTTAAATCCACAAAATTGGATTCCAGTAGATAAAAACCACCTTTGGTATTTTTCCCAGATTATTTACACTATAAATGAAGTTTACAAAAATTTTGGTAATTTAATTTAACTGTTTAATAATTATTCTCCAATTAATGGTTATTTTAGAGGATAAAATAAAGAAAAATAGAAAGTCTAATTGAAAAATATGTTTTATATTTTTCACAGCTTTTACATGTATAATAACTAGGGGTGTTCGTTTGGATGGATCAGTTTGATCAGATCCAATCAAGTGAATCCAAATTGAGTTCAGTTTTCAAAACATGGATCCGACTAATCCAAACTAAATTGAAATCCGATCCGATCCGATCCAACTTCAATTCAGTTTGATCGGGTTTTATAATTTGGTTTTCAAAAACCGAAATATTTTAAAACGACATATAACTATAATATTACCCACAAGAAGTGAAAACAAGTTATTTAGTTGCGATTTGAAATTTATAAATGACTACTAAGAAGGTATATTATAGTTAAATATTTTATAGATAGAAAACTTTTAAAAGAAAACGCATATCAATGTTTTTTTATTTGGTGAAATGTTTTGAACATATTTTAAAGAATAAATTACAAAATTCGGTTAAACAGTTTAGAAATCAATTTTTATATTTTTCCCAGCTTAAGTATATCTAATGACAGTATTATAAAAAGTTTGAGAATTTTTATCATTTGGATGCTATTTTTCATTAATTTATATTGTTATGAAGGCTTAATATTAGGAAAAATAGTTAATCATATCAAAAATTCAAAGGAAAATTTATGGAAGACCTCTACTTTATTTAGAATGAAAATGCAAAGTTTGACAATTTTTGGAAACTATTTGATAATATTTTGGTTTTTTAATAGCTTAAAACACATTTAAATGTGTTGAAATACCCTCAATTAATATTACAAAAATCTGGAAATTAAAATCCAAAGTTGTCTTAATCACATGAGTTATAAAATTTCACCATTTCAAAAAAAATGTTTGTAACTTATCAATATTAAATTTTGACACAATATTGGCATAATTCTATAGTAGTAGTAAATATACCAGTGTTAGATTTCGATTTGAGACTCACTAGCGAATACCTTTATTGTAGGAATCGATAGTGGTATGAGTGGAGCATAGTTCAAGGTACCATTGCATCATCTCAATGCATTGTGAGTATTCACGACTCCCCTATTTTCGGTTTTTATGTTTTGGGGTGGAAAAGCATGTTCGAAAAATTGTTTATTGTTCGTTGTATTTAAATTGATTTGTATCAAACTTGATTGCTATATGTTGCTATATTTCTCTATGTATGTCTATGCAACACGAAACATGAGGCCTTATCGTCTTAAGTCCGTTCCCTTGTACTTTACTCCAACCATTAAATCTTTGAGCCAATGGTCATTATGGACAGCGCTATTAGGAATTGGCAACTACTTACTCGCCCAATTGCTGGAGTGCATAATACCATATAATCTATGGAACGATAAACATAGATCTTGATAGGGCATCAGTCATAGGCTTGGTTGGGAACTCATTGTTTACTCATACACATACAAACTCGTTACTTATTATAACAATAAACTTTGTATCTCATTATAACAACGAACTTTTATTACTAGAAACTTATATACATGTTTTAGCGATGAAATTGTTTGCTCCTTGTAGCAACGAAATTGATTGCTCATTTTAGCAATGAAACTTGTTTACTCGTTTGAGTAACGAACTTTATCTTCCATGAGAATATGAACGTTGCATCTCATTTGGGTAACGCACCTTATATCTCATGATGACAAAGAACTTTGTTTTTTTTACACACTTATTTACTCATTTTAACAATATACTTTTATTATTGGGAACTTTTATCAAAACTTTAATTTCAATTCATTGAACCAATATTATTTTGTTTATATAGGAGTACTCACCAACTATTTTTATAGTTAACGCTCGTTTTACATGCTTTTTCAGGAATGATCAATTAAGTGGCACTTAGGGACACATCACTGTTAGGAGCATTCGCATGTGTTGTATTTCAATTTACATTCTAATTTCTTTTAAAATTTGTCCAAACCCATTGTAAATTTGTAATGATTTTAATACTATGGTTGGTTTTGTCTTTTAACTTTTGCTATGAAACCCTTTATACTGCCACACCTCATGTTTCTGCTTTAGCGAGGTGTGACAATAGCGAATCATCACGTCACTTTCTGTTTCCCAAGTGAGATTCAGTCCATTCGTATGTTTCCAACGGACAAGCACTAAGTCGACCATCTTGCATCGTAACTTGTTAGTCTTACGGTCAACGATTGCTTCGGGCTCTTTGATTAGCCTCTTATTTTCATCCATCATTAACTCCGATATTGGAATTATGTTGGGAACCTCTCCTGTAAACTTTCTCAAATAACACACATGGAATGTGTTATGAATTCCAGCTAGTTCTTCTGGTAATTCTAGCTTGTAAGTTTGGTTCCTAATTCTCTGAAGAACTTTGAATGGTCCAATAAACCTTGGACTCAACTTTCCTCGTTTATCGAATCATATAAGTCCCTTCCACGGTGATACTTTAAGCAAAACTGAATCTCCAACTTCAAAAGTCATTGGCTGTCTTTTCTTGTCAGCATAGCTCTTCTGACAATCCTGATCTGCTAACATTCTTTCCCTGATCACCTTCAGCTTTTCAGCAGTTAGATGGAGTATCTCGGGGCCCATAAAATGCTTCTCTCCAGGCTCAAGCTTGGTAGGTTTCCATCTTGATGCTCGAGTGGAAACTATTATTGTAGGAAAACTCTACCAAAGGTAAGTGCTAATCCCAGTTACCTTGGAAATCCAGAGTACATGCTCTCAACATATCTTACAGTGTTTGAATCGTTCTTTCGCTCAGTCAGCGGATAGTAAGTTGTACTCAAACACAACTTTGTACCTAATTCCTCTTGTAGACTTCTCCAAAACCTTAACATGAAATGACTATCACGATCTGACACAATCCTTAGAGGAACACTATGAAGTCTTACAATTTCCTTCACGTAAGTATTTGCGAGCTTATCCACAGACCACCTCTCGTTGGGTGCTATGAAGTGTGCACTCTTGGTGAACCGATCCACGACTACCCAAATCATGTCGTGATTGTTCTTCGTCATGGACAGTTTTGTCACAAAATCCATGGTGATGTCTTCCCATTTACCCATGGGTACAGGTAAAGGTTCTAAACTCCCATATGGTTTATGATGATATGCCTTAAATCTGGCACAAGTCACACACTTGGACACATACTTTCCAACATTGAGCTTCATCGTTGGCCACCAGTAGTAGGGTTTTGAATCCCTATACATTTTAGTGCTACCGGGATGAATCGAGTATATGGTCTTGTGAGCTTCTTCCATTAGAAAATCTCTTATTCCTCCCGTCTTAGGTACCCAAATCTGATCTTGGAATACCTTCAGTCCATGACTATTTGTACCGAACACTACCTCAAGAAATTAGTAATGTACACCCTACCTTCCACGTAACGAACCTAAAGAAGTGCCTTTCTAATGAGACTCTTGTTATCCCACTCGATGAAATCGAGATCAATGAGAGCCTCAACTTCGTGGAAGAACCGGTAGAAATCATGGATAGGAAAGTCAAGCAAATGAAACGAAGTTGTATCCCGATAGTGAATGTTCATTGGAATGCAAAACGGGGACCCGAATTCACTTGGGAGCGGGAGGATCAAATGAAACATAAATATCCTCATCTTTTCCCTTATTCCATGTGTATTTTCTTAATTCTAATTTCGGGATGAAATTCCCTTTAACACGGGGATGATTTGACAACTCAAAGTTTCTATCTTGTAAAAGTCAAACTTGGTCAACTAAAGTCAAACATTCAATAGAGGGTCAAACTTATTTCTTTTATTATCTTAATATAGTTAGATGAAAGAGCTAAAAGTGTTTGGACCTAGCATTTTTATGTGTTATGTATTTTGGAAGGATAGCCTTTAAAAACCATTTGGACCGAAGCCTCGGGTCGTGAACACCCTTCGGGCCGTGAACCTCGGTTCAGGCCATGAACCTCAGTTGGGCTGTGAACCTTTCCCTTCCTACATACACAAGAGTTAGTTGATTTTTACTTTACTTCTTCATTTCTGACCATGAACTCAAACCTTCTCTCTAAAGATCATCAACCGTGAACACTTTTTCCCTCTCAAAAATCATCCTCTTCCTCTTCTTCTTCAAGGGAACTTTCTTAGTACCATCACTTATTCATCAAATCTCCAAGATCTTTGGTCCGTGAACTCAAGAACATCGAGTGTTCTTGGACCGTGAACCATTCATTGGGCCGTGAACTCCTTGCAGCCTCCCATCTTTGCTTATAACACTTCTTTTGTAAGTGTTTCTTGCAACCTAGGTTGTTTTCCTAATACCTTAGAGGTTATATTCACTAATTGTGTACATATATGCTATGTAAATTTCTATTTAGGACTTGTTTTGATCCAGGAACTAGCTTGTGAAATCAAACATCCTATATTAAATTTTTATTCGAATCACTCACACAAGGTGAGTTCATACCCCTACAAATTTCAGTCTTATGCTTTTAAATTCTTTTTAAATGCTTTTAATGGGGAGAATACAAGTAGAACACAATATAATTGTGTTAAACACCTACGTGTGAAAACATCTAATGAAAGGATTTCTTATACTCAAACACTTGTTAAAACCATTTTCAAACTATTCTTAGATTTATGTTTTAATCAAAATTCATATTCGTGTATCTATTTACGTATAAGTATGCTTTAACGGACTTAGGAGTATTGGAAAATACCTTGACTCATGTTCCTTGTTTGGTTGTGGGCTTAGGGTAGGATCACTTGTCCGACTGTCGGCTAAATCATAGTCATACTCATTGAATACATACATGAATATTAAACCCATTTTAAGGAACATACTAACTCGGTTATATATATATATATATATATATATATATATATATATACATATATATATATATATATATATATATATATATATATATATATATATATATATATATATATATATATATATATGGGTAAAGTGAATATACCTAACAATCTTATATAAGCTTAGGTACCTAACCACATTATACTACATTGTTTTGCATTATATTTCCATTGCAATCGTTTAATGTTCTTAAACTTCAACCCTTAACTTGATTTACTTCCAAGATTTTTAGACATTTACCATTATATTCCTCCTACATCATTTGATTTGTAACGGTAATATATGAAGCCCACTAGGGGCTCTCTGATAGAAAGACGTCATTTGAAGGAAGATAATGGTGAAAGTCCAAAGATTTTGGAAGCAATCAAGTTATGAGGTTGAATTTTAAGAACTATGGGTGATTACAATTCAAATATGATACAAAATTAGGTAGTATGATGTGCTTAGGTACCTAAGTTTATATAAGGTTGTTAGATATATTCACTTTACCCTATATATATATATATATATATATATATATATATATATATATATATATATATATATATTGTTGGATTAGATGTCTAAGCCCATAACTATTATTGGTATGTACTCGACCCGAGTGTAGCATGGTCCATTTGGGTTGCATATCATCATGGGTTGCATATCATCAGTACAATTTGTTAGGATGGACTTTTGAGAGAGGGTAATTTATGGTTTATTAATATATTATAAGTTATAATGTGTTAAAATAAAATCATATGTTTTAATTAGTATTGATCAAGAATTAATTTGGAATTAATTTAGTGATCAAAAGAGACTAATTAAATCTATGGGAACTAATTATGCTAATTAGTTATATTTATATGTGTTGGGATTATGATCCATGTTGGCCCAAGTGTATGTATGGATACATAAAGAGTTGGGCCACATGTACCATGGTTCATAAAACCTATGAGTATGGATTTGGGTTATACCCATGATGTAACGCCCGTAGATCCGGGCTAGTCAATTTAGAGGCAATAAGGGTCGAAAATGACTTTTCGACAAAATATTATTTAGAATAAATAATCTTAACCAAGTTTTAGAATATGTCACAAGGTTTCCGTACATATAAAGAACGCCTAAATCCGAGTTATAACGAAGAAGTTATGGCCCGCCGAAGTTTTACGGCAAAACCGGCACGGCACCGGGAGACGTAAATAGTGAATTTACGATAGAGCAAGATTTAGCCTTAGAAATGTAAACAAAAGTTGTAGAAAATGTTAAACTAAGAGCGTCGATAAAAAGAACGCCCAAATCTGACTTCGTATGAAGAAGTTATGATTTTTCTAAGATTCGGCTTAGCAGTGTACAACCCGAAATTCGAATTTCAGTTCGAGCAGTTTTTGGCTTACGCGACCTAAATGAGAGTTGAAGATCTCATTAATAGGAACTCAACGGTAAAAATACAGACGAAAACGGAGCCCGGATGAAGGAGTTATGAACTCTTCGCGGCCATTTAACAGTCTAAATGCCTCCTACTGTTAAATTTGAGATGGGTCGAGAATTAGCCGACGGAGTCTAAACGAAAGTTGTAGATCTTGATTTTACCTACGCGTGGATATAAAGAACGTCGAAAACGGAGCTCGTATGCGAAAGTTATGATTTTTCTAAGTTTGAAGGCTGATACGCGATAGGGGGTGACGTGGCACCACCAGAATTGGACACGTGGCACCACCAGAAGGCCACCACATGGACTGACTCAACGAGTCATGACTCAGACTCAACAAGTCCACCCAATTCCTCCCCTATAAATAGAGGTGCCGGGTTCCCTCATTCTTCACACCTTCCTAAACTATTCTTTCTCTCTCTAGACTCTCTCTCTAGCCCCCTAACCCCCCTAAAAGCCTAGGTAAACCCCCTAGCACCCAAAGGAAGCCCAGAGGCTCCCGGAGTCCCAAGAAAAGAGCCTTTCGGCTCGGAAACGCTGCTCCAGCGAAGCCCGGTTTTCGAGAAAAACCCGCTGTAAGTGAGCTATGCCTACGCTATCTTTAGTATAGCTTATGTTTTAATATAGTAACATTATTAGGAAGTTATAATGAGTATTTGGGCTATTATTATGAGTTATATTGAGTGTTATTTAACGCTTATATAATAATAATAATAGTCATACTATTAGTTTGTCGCGGTTATCGTTAGACTAAACCCTAGTGGTACTGGTACTAGGTTTTATCGAAGGAATATCGTTTTGAGAGTATCGAAGCGCTGTCCGAGTGCTGAGTCACCACCTTTCAGGTGAGTGCATGGTCCCTTTCATCTTACACATAGATATGAAGTATTTTAATATAAATTACGTGCTATGTGTACATATTGTCTGAATACTTGTTGTCTATGCTGGATGAATGATTTATACATGTTTTAAATGATTTAAACTGTATATTTATTTTATATCTACAAATATGTTGGGATAAAACATGGGTAGATGAAATAGTTGGTGAGTGATGAAATAAAATAATGAGAGATAGGTGATGATAGGAAGGTGATGATAGATAGGTGATTATGAATCGGTGATGTAGGATACTAAAACCTTGTCCGACAATTTGGAGATGTAGTCATCTACCAGAGTATAGATGGCGACCGCAGACTATTAGTAACCCGTAGGTGATGAATTACGAGTCCAGGCGATGTTGTGGCTACGTATTCATGCGATGATAGTCTAACCCGTAGGTGATGAATTACGAGTCCAGGCGATGTTGTGGCTACGTATTCATGCGATGATAGTCTAACCCGTAGGTGATGAATTACGAGTCCAGGCGATGTTGTGGCTACGTATTCATGCGATGATACTCTAACCCATATTATGAATTACGAGTCCAGGCGATGTTGTGGCT
Source organism: Lactuca saligna (assembly GCF_052625555.1). Taxonomy (NCBI): domain Eukaryota; kingdom Viridiplantae; phylum Streptophyta; class Magnoliopsida; order Asterales; family Asteraceae; genus Lactuca; species Lactuca saligna. The sequence continues at coordinate 45,998,266 of NC_136418.1, read as the reverse complement.
ACGTATTCATGTTATGATAGAGTAACCCTTATCATGATTTACAAGTCCAGGTGATGTTTTGGCTGTGTAATCATGCGATGATACCCTAACTCTTGCTAGACACATATTGAGGGAGTAATCCCCGGAATAGTATTGTCTATGCAATATAGGCGATGAACCTTAGGTAAAGTTCGTAGGAACAATCATATAAGGAAATACGATGTAAGGAGATGAGAAGTAAATATGATATAGGAGATGACCCTTGAGATAATATCTTTAGGGAAGACTAAAAGAAGATAATGGGGATGGGTAATTGGGTTGATTGTTTGATTGTTTAAACATAATAACTATATTATTGTGGGTTGAAAACCCTATGTACTCACCAGGTTTCCCAACCTGACCCACTCAGTTTATTTACATCACAGGTGGCGATGTGAAGTGACATTACACTGAGAGATTTAAAGAGATGTAGATCACTAGTGTAAATAATTGTAAGTTTTGTTTATGCTTATGTTTCTGTATTAACGATGACATCCCAAACGTTTTAAGATGAATAAAAATACGTTTCTTCGAAAATATTTTAGTAACGTATTTATCGTGTTTTTCTGGGAACAAATTCCGCAACCTTTTATAAAATGAAGTACTCTGATTTTTATAAAGCATAAACAAAATCGGTCTTTTCTGGCCGTGATTTTTGGGGATGTCACAGTTGGTATCAGAGCATTAGTTTAAGCGAACTAGGAATATGGATTTATTTCTAGACTTAAACTTAGAATGCTAGGCGATGATTGTGAGGTGTGAGCACTAGCTTATTTTAGGAATGATGCCTAAATTGCTTTTATGTACTAAATGATTAGTTATGCATTATATGATCGGATCTATGGTCTGTTGCCGACCGGATCTGGAAATTTTATGTGCTCAGGTTTCTAAACGTTTAGTAACGATATTAGAACTGACATGTAACTTTTTGGAGAAATAAGGAGGAATACGTGTCTAATTCTTCCTCTATCTATATTCTTGTCTCGATACACCAAACGCTTGCTTTGGAGAATAGAATGTCATGATGAGGACTCATAGAGAATTGAGTAAGTGGAGGAAATGAAAAGGCTTACGATAGTGAATGACACCTATCGGAAGATATCATAAGAGTGGTATCTTGCCTTTAGAATATGTCATGCTGTATGTTTAGAGGAGTAAAGTACGTCCGAAGTACACCTTCGATTGGCAGGATGATGGAATGATTGGCGTAATTCATGAAGTTGAGCCATCATATGGTATTTCCACCGAGCTGAAGCAGAATTGATGATTGAAGATACGCATAGAAGAAGTCCTAGTAGAGTCTAGGGAAAATTTTGTGATTGTTTGGACACATTTTTATGTGTTAAAAATTGTTTTGTGATAATAACTTGGGAAAACTGTGAGACAATACTTGGGACGAGTATGAGTAGGTGTGAAAGGTAGTAGATGCATATACTACCGGAAGCACAGGACTCACGCTTGGATCAGGGAAAGTCACAAGGTTACCAAGAAACTAGTAATTGATTTCGATTTATTCAAGTGTGTTGTTACCATTGTTTCGGTAATGACTAAGACGATTGTTGATATTCCGACCCTAGTGGTCATATCGAATTGAGTCCGACTACGATGAGTATGTTACGCGGTTCAGAGAACCAAGTTTGATGTAGCGTCCGACTTAAACCAAACGATTGAAATCAAAGCGATCAATAGAAGTATCGTGCTCGTTGTTAAAAGAAGATGGTTGCTAGAGATGCTACCTTTCTAGATGTGACTAGAACATGAAGGAAGGTATAGACTGTTCTGGAATTTGACTCTAAGAGACCTGAGTCTGAGCATTGCAACATACGATGAGAGGTCATTAGAATATGACACATCGGTCCATTGTATTAATAAAAGAACTTATCTTAAGTTCGTATCCAGAGAGGATCGAGATTGTGACTTGAAGGTCATAATTTGGAGTCTAACGTGAGATAGAGAGCGTACGCAAGATCGAGCACCGCCTGTAGTTAAGGAGTCTAAGAGTTAGATACACGTTCGAAGAAACCTCGAAGTTATGACTTAGGATGAATAGATAACAAATGGAGTCATCATGTGAGCCATGTTTCGTTGATGATTCCGGGACGTAATCATCCTAAGGGGGAGATAATTGTAACGCCCGTAGATCCGGGCTAGTCAATTTAGAGGCAATAAGGGTCGAAAATGACTTTTCGACAAAATATTATTTAGAATAAATAATCTTAACCAAGTTGTAGAATATGTCACAAGGTTTCCGTACATATAAAGAACGCCGAAATCCGAGTTATAACGAAAAAGTTATGGCCCGCCGAAGTTTTACGGCAAAACCGGCACGGCACCGGGAGATGTAAATAGTGAATTTACGATAGAGCGAGATTTAGCCTTAGAAATCTAAACAAAAGTTGTAGAAAATGTTAAACTAAGAGCGTCGATAAAAAGAATGCCCAAATCTGACTTCGTATGAAGAAGTTATGATTTTTCTAAGATTCGGCTTAGCAGTGTACAGCCCGAAACTCGAATTTCAGTTCGAGCGGTTTTTAGCTTACGCGACCTAAATGAGAGTTGAAGATATCATTAATAGGAACTCAACGGTAAAAAGACAGACGAAAACGGAGCCCGGATGAAGGAGTTATGAACTCTTCGCGGCCATTTAGCAATCTAAACGCCTCCTACTGTTAAATTTGAGATCGGTCGAGATTTAGCCGACGGAGTCTAAACGAAAGTTGTAGATCTTGATTTTACCTACGCGTGGATATAAAGAACATCGAAAACGGAGCTCGTATGAGAAAGTTATGATTTTTCTAAGTTTGAAAGTTGATACGCGATAGGGGTGACGTGGCACCACCAGAATTGGACACGTGGCACCACCAGAAGGCCACCACATGGACTGACTCAACGAGTCATGACTCAGACTCGACGAGTCCACCCAATTCCTCCCCTATAAATAGAGGTGCCGGGTTCCCTCATTCTTCACACCTTCCTAAACTATTCTTTCTCTCTCTAGACTCTCTCTCTAGCCCCCTAACCCCCTTAAAAGCCTAGGTAAACCCCCTAGCACCCGAAGGAAGCCCCGAGGCTCCCGGAGTCCCGAGAAAGGAGCCTTTCGGCTCGGAAACGCTGCTCCAGCAAAGCCCGGTTTTCGAGAAAAACCCGCTGTAAGTGAGCTATGCCTACGCTATCTTTAGTATAGCTTATGTTTTAATATAGTAACATTATTAGGAAGTTATAATGAGTATTTGGGCTATTATTATGAGTTATATTGAGTGTTATTTAATGCTTATATAATAATAATAATAGTCATACTATTAGTTTGTCGCAGTTATCGTTAGACTAAACCCTAGTGGTACTGGTACTAGGTTTTATCGAAGGAATATCGTTTTGAGAGTATCGAAGCGCTGTCCGAGTGCTGAGTCACCACCTTTCAGGTGAGTGCATGGTCCCTTTCATCTTACACATAGATATGAAGTATTTTAGTATAAATTACGTGCTATGTGTACATATTGTCTGAATACTTGTTGTCTATGCTGGATGAATGATTTATACATGTTTTAAATGATTTAAACTGTATATTTATTTTATATCTACAAATATGCCGGGATAAAACATGGGTAGATGAAATAGTTGGTGAGTGATGAAATAAAATAATGAGAGATAGGTGATGATAGGAAGGTGATGATAGATAGGTGATTATGAATCGGTGATGTAGGATACTAAAACCTTGTCCGACAATTTGGAGATGTAGTCATCTACCAGAGTATAGATGGCGACCGCAGACTATTAGTAACCCGTAGGTGATGAATTACGAGTCCAGGCGATGTTGTGGCTACGTATTCATGCGATGATAGTCTAACCCGTAGGTGATGAATTACGAGTCCAGGCGATGTTGTGGCTACGTATTCATGCGATGATAGTCTAACCCGTAGGTGATGAATTACGAGTCCAGGCGATGTTGTGGCTACGTATTCATGCGATGATAGTCTAACCCGTAGGTGATGAATTACGAGTCCAGGAGATGTTGTGGCTACGTATTCATGCGATGATAGTCTAACCCATATTATGAATTACGAGTCCAGGCGATGTTGTGGCTACGTATTCATGCGATGATACTCTAACCCATATTATGAATTACGAGTCCAGGCGATGTTGTGGCTACGTATTCATGTTATGATAGACTAACCCTTATCATGATTTACATGTCCAGGTGATGTTTTGGCTGTGTAATCATTCGATGATACCCTAACTCTTGCTAGACACATATTGAGGGAGTAATCCCCGGAATAGTATTGTCTATGCAATATAGGCGATGAACCTTAGGTAAAGTTCGTAGGAACAATCATATAAGGAAATACGATGTAAGGAGATGAGAAGTAAATATGATATAGGAGATGACCCTTGAGATAATATCTTTAGGGAAGACTAAAAGAAGATAATGGGGATGGGTAATTGGGTTGATTGTTTGATTGTTTAAACATAATAACTATATTATTGTGGGTTGAAAACCCTATGTACTCACCAGGTTTCCCAACCTGACCCACTCAGTTTATTTACATCACAGGTGGCGATATGAAGTGACATTACACTGAGAGATTTAAAGAGATGTAGATCACTAGTGTAAATAATTGTAAGTTTTGTTTATGCTTATGTTTCTGTATTAACGATGACATCCCAAACGTTTTAAGATGAATAAAAATACGTTTCTTCGAAAATGTTTTAGTAACGTATTTATCGTGTTTTTCTGGGAACAAATTCCGCAACCTTTTATAAAATGAAGTACTCTGATTTTTATAAAGCATAAACAAAATTGGTCTTTTCTGGCCGTGATTTTTGGGGATGTCACACATGACCCTTCGAATCCACACATATAAATACATGCTCTTAGCCTCAAAAACATCACTTGAGTCATTCTTGGAGTTCATGGGTGTTTTGGGTGCATGGAATTCTCTCTCGAGTTCATCCTTTGTCCATGGTGTCTTGTGATTCCATTTGAGGCTTCCACACTGTTGGGGCCAAGCTCTTTAAGGCTAAATACACCAAGAATTCAAGCTCCATCAAGAGGTATGTCATGCTAACTAGTATATTATATTTTTTATGTTAAATGCATGCTAGTTGCAAGATTAATACCTTGGAAACCATTTGCATGTATAATTAGTGAAAACATATATCCAAGGTATTTAGGGTTGTATGTGCATCATAGGATGTTGTATTATACCAAAAACCTAACAGTAGTATCAGAGCCATGGGTAGTATTGTATTATATTTGATGCAAATATTTGACTTTCAAAGTTGAAAGCAAAAAGAAAAAAAAAACATTAAGTTTGTCAAATTTTAAGATAATTACTTGATTTTATGGAAAACTAATTATTTGTAAAATTTGAGTCATTTTACTACAAGAGTTGAATTAGGTCAATTTATTAAAAGATAGAATGATATGATTGTTTTATTTGTTTTGAAAGTTTGATCTAAATTTTTTAAGGAGTTACATATTTTGTCATAAAATTTTGGAACTCAAAATTTTTTCTTAAAATTTATGATCTTAAAAGTTTTAAAACTTCCATAAGTTATGGATTATGTAACGACCCAAAAATACGACCCAAAAAAAAATTCTTTTAAAGCATTACTAGAATCATACTTATAAAAACTGTATCATAAGTCATAACATAAATTCTGGAGTGTTAATTCAAAACATAATATCATTATCAGAGTCAAACATTCCCAGGCTAACTGACTATGGTGTGTGCACTGCAATCTCCCCGAGCTCCTCTTTTGAAAACTGAGTACCTGAAACCAAAACTGAAAACCGTAAGCACGAAGCTTAGTGAGCTCCCCCAAACTACCACATACCATACAATAACATATAAACACATATTGGGCCTTGCCCACTACATCGAGACGAAGCCCGGAAACTGCATCGGACCGGAGTCCGGAACTGACTGGGACCTTGTCCCCTGCATCGGACCAAAGTCCGGAACTAACTGCATCGGACCGAAGTCCGGAACTGACTGGGACCCTGTCCCCTGCATCGGACCAAGTCCGGAACTAACTGCATCGGACCGAAGTCCGGAACTAACTGCATCGGACCGAAGTCCGGAACTAAATGACTGAGCATAGCTTAGCATAACATAGCAACTAGCATGAACACATATACTGCATACTACATCGGGCCGTAGCCCGGAACGCATAACACATAACAAATAAAACATAGCGCACAAATCCTGTCTGAGCCACGAAGGCATCAAACATACTAGCTACTGCATCGGACCGAAGTCCGGAAACTACTGCTAACTGAACGGGCCGGCATTGTGGCCTTAGACCCGTCCCTACTGGAAGGAAACTCACCTCACACTGCTGAAGTCCCGCAGACACAATCCCACACTGCTGAAGTCCCGCAGACTCCACCCCAGCTGCTGGCTGACAGATTCCCGAACTGTCAACACCAAATAACACCCAATTAATAATTGGGTTCTAACACATAACTAAAAATACATGCTTTGGATAATTACTACATTACCCGTAGCTTGGCTTTCCCAAGCCCAAGGCCCAATCCATAGGCCCAAATTAAACTAGGGATCAAAGTCCATCATATGGCCCAATTGATCAGTCCAGTCCAACATGTATCATTCTAGGGCCCAATATCATACAACCATCTAGGCCCCAACTATGGCCCATCTATGGCCCAATTTTCCAAATTGGGCCCAATCCTTCATATGGGCCTTACCCTAACGCCCAACTAATTACTCTAGTTCATTTGATTATTCTCGGATGGCCCAATACAAAGCCCAAGTGAAATTAGGGTTTCACATCAAATGATAACTAAGGTTAAGTGTTTCTTACTTAACCCACTAAGGACTTAACACACTAGGGACTTAATCAATTAAGGACTTAATCCATTAAGTCCATTAGTGCTTAGATTAATTTCTGCCAAAGTTTATTATTTAATATTTCAAGTTATTACATAATTATCATGTGTCTCGATTAATTCCCCAAAATTAGGGTTTTGATGGCATTAAGGTTTCCAACCCAAATACTAGCCCATTTATTAATTTATTGGCCTTTTATGTCAATTAGGGTTTTATTGGGTCCAATAGAGTCCATTAAGCTTCATTAGGCCCATTAGAGCTCCTTTGAGCCCATTAGGGTTTCACTAAGCCCAAACGAATCAAACTCACAAAGCGAGCTCACCGCCACCCGACACGGCGGCCGGTGGCGGTAGGAAGCGGCAGCCACCACCCTAAGGTGGTGGTTTTCAATTTCTTTCCATTATTTCCATATTTACAATTTACAATGCAAAATACCAAATTCACACACTCACACACGCACTAATATACACATACATGGTGGCAGCCACCACCTCGCGGTGGTGGTGGTGGCTATACTCGATTTTCCGGCCAAACTAACACCATACACACATATCCACCGAGGAAACAGAAGCACACCCATCCATACTTCTGGTTGAATCACCTAGCCACCCTCTTGGTAACATACGACGACAGAAACGGCCATTTCACGGTGACAACCACCATGGTCGGCTGCCATGGTGGTTCTCACGACCCAAACACGACAGATCTCCCCCCACAGCATGTTCACGTCGCAAACATAAGACCTGAACCATGCCCTTATTCTCCGGTGATAACACGAACGCCACGAGCTCCCCCACCCACGAGGCGGCAGATGACGGGGGTAAATAGAAAGTAGCAATATGAATAGCGATCTGGATGGCTACAACAGCCGTGGTGGTCGATTTGAGTCCTCATCCACAGTGGCGGCACCGGTTGGACAAGATTGCGACCTCACCAATCTTCACAGCCACCAGCGGCAGAGACGATCACAGTCGAGCTCGACAATGCAAACGATGGTTGATGGCGTCGGTTCCAGCTTCATCGACGACTGCGCAAGGCAGCAGCAATGAGTACAGCGGCAACTCAGTGGTTCACGCTACCGATTCTTGTTCCCAACCTTGGTGGTCGGAGATAGCAGCGGCGCCGGAGATTGAAGATGTGAATGGTGGCGACTGGAGGGAGGTATAAGGTGGGGTGACGGCTGCACATGATCTTTAGGGTTTCTATGTATAATCGGGTTTATATACCCAGTTCCTTACAAACTTACTCCCATGTTTACACATACAGTCCCTCCTTTTCTATTTTCTTTTAAAATAAATCCCAAATAATTACCATGGAGTCCCTAACTCCAAAAATTCTTTATAATAATTCGGAAATCATATTTTTAACCCCCTAAACTTTCAATTATTTATCTTAGGCTTATGATTCGTTCATTAATTTATTTATTTATCTAATAATTAAACAGGGTTTTACAACTCTCCCCCACTTAAATTAGATTTCATCCTCGAAATCATTCCTTACCGATCCTTACATACCAAGCCACTCTAGTAACATAGTCATCATCCTGGGCACGCCCTAGCCTTCCCAGGGTAGCCGTGACCAATCTTCACAAAGCCCTACAATCCGCAGGTGAACGAATTCCTTACAACCAAATCTTGTCTACTCCGTCTAAAAATTGTTGTCTTGAGATGATCTGAATCCCTAACAGACCACTCATGTTGAATGATTATCATTGAATCTAGTCGTTCGTCCATCAACATGCTACTCAACTTACGATAGCTTTAGGTTCTCACTATGAAACAGGTTTACAGACCTAATTATCTCTGTATATTTCTTGTACCTGGCCAAGCCCCAGATACTCCTCTTGTGAGTGACTTGTCACTCCACAATACTCCAGCTGTTTCGTGAGTACTTGCAACCTGAAACAAAATACTAATATTGCCGAAACACTAAAACTGCCCGAACACTGAACTACCTGAAGCAGTATATGCTGCTACATAACTTCTTACCAAAGGCTACCGAGGCCTCCTGGGTCTCAATTTGCTTGCCAATCCTCTGAAATACTGGGTTTGCACCCGGCTGCAGAGCCAAAGGACTCACTACTTAGTCACCTCACATGACTTCTGAACGAAATCCTTCTCTGGAACTAGTTGCCACTAGTTATCATGACACTGTGCTCTACTACTTTCTGATATAACCCATCGGGTCCATGCGTCGAATCCTATCATCATTAAATCCAAGACTAAAAGTGATTGCTACCTGACCAATGGTAGCCTTACTTCACACGTCCCGAAGCAGTCCATTGCTTCTCTGATCTCATAACTGTAGTGACGTCCCTACAGTCTCATTACTGGCTTAACCAGATCTAATCCATTTGGGTAAATCCGAAATCCAATAAGTGGGTTTCCATATTCTCACTGCAACACCCGAACAGGCGGGAATTACTACGTTCCCGTGTTCAACAACGCGCTCATGCTGCTACCAGTCTGATAAAAGGCTGCGACTACGCTCGCGGACTTACAACTCTCTAGTACTATCTGGCTACTAGTGAATGCTACGGCTACCCCTGCAGACTTACAACACCACTTACTACTATCTGACTGCTAGTGAATGCTACGGCTACCCCCGCAGACTTACAACACCACTTACTACTATCTGACTGCTAGTGAATGCTACGGCTACCCCCGCAGACTTACAACACTCTACTACTATCTGACTACTAGTGAATGCTACGGCTACCCCCGCAAACTTACAACACTCTACTACTATCTGACCCGAGGACATCCTGACTATCTCTAGTCCTGCTAGTGATCCCTCATCCCAATTCCTCAAACCAGCCCTCAGTCTTTGAATTCTGCATCATCCCCGACGTCTTATATCCTTGATATACTTAGCGCTTCGTCGAGGAATTCTCCGACTTGGTTCCCAAACCAACCGTCTACTGATCCGGATACAAGAAGCTACTATTGGGAAGTTTCCAACCTCCCAACTCCTGAATCCACATAATCCTTCATGCTGGCTCTGCCACTGGCTACTAATACGAAAACATCTCCTGCTAACCGTTTTCTCCGGATCCTCATTCCGACTCACTTGAGCCTTTACAGGTGGTCCTCAAATCCTAGATTCCCAACCAGCTTCTAACCATCTCCATTACATTCTAACCATCTCCATTACATGAACCCACTGCTGGGAAAAGTTCTCGAACTCCCAATTCTGAACTTCTCAATCCATCCATCACTGTGCTACTACCACTTCTTCTCAGAGGTCGCGCACTCATTCTGAGTGACTCTTATCCATGTATACCCGGAGGGTTCTCCCCCACTTCGATCCTGCTTACCCCTTGCTGCTTCACATTCAAAAGAGATCCCGACCTTTACTACCATTCCAAAACTTCTACTGGGGAACCCAAGCGTGCCAGGTAGGAATTTGACCATTCCATCCAAACCACTATCCCCTCCGAACTAGCGAAACGAACCAGATCTCTCCCTACCATGCTACAGTTACTGCATTCTCCGAAACTTCTCCATATGAACACATCCCCTAACTACCAACCAATTATCCGAGGTATGCAAATGACATATGACATAATCACAAGCAAGCCACTCCATAACGCAACACTTATACCACAATTGATGCAGAAACCATAACAATATAATCATAACATAAGCTGACAAAAACAAAGTTACATACCTCCATTACTCAGTGTTGTTCGAATCCCTGCTGAAATCTACCGAAGAAACTCGGCTCCGAGCCGTAGGCACCCTTGCCCGGCCTTGACAACCACTGACGGTACTTGAAGTTCCAAGGGTAGGAGCTGGCGCCTACCCTGCTGAATACAAACTTGGACAGTGGGCCTTCTTGTGGCCCCTCTGACTGCAATGGAAACACAACGGATCAAGTCCCTGGGCGATGGTAACAACACAATCTCTGCTAAAATGACCAATCTGGCCGCACTTGAAACACCCAACATCGCCACCACTTCTACGCCTACACACACCCATGTGCATCCTTCCACACTTCCCGCATCGACTGCGGCTCTGATAGTTCCTCGTCCTCAAATCTGAACTCTTGGACCTCTTACTCGAACCTGTGGCAACCTGAGTCTCATCCATTTTCCTCTTCCCTTCCGACTCTCGCTCCTGCGTTACCCCAACGACAACGTCTGCTGACTGAACAACAGATGTCTGATCCTAAAGCCTTGCTATCAATCTATCAGTGATCCTCACGACCATGTCTGGTAGACCCTCGCAAATGGCTCGCGAAACTTCCTCAACCATCCAATCATGCAATGGTTTCTCTTGGAGACAGAATGCCCCACACACCCCTGCCCCCTGATAGCAGAAACTAGAAATGGGACCTCCCTCCCTGATGGATCCCTGAACTCCATAAGATTCGGGACCTAGACGAGCCCCAATCTGTCCTAAAACTAACCCGGCCCTAAGTCCTCAAGATGACTATCCATGAGCTCCACAATAGCCTCTCTAACTGAACCGAAAATCATTGGAGTCTGATCGATGATGTTGCGCATAATCTTTGCGGAAATGAAATCCCTCATCCGATCATCAAGCTGTCTGGCTCTAAAGCCTGAGCCAGACCCCTCCCCTGCACCTGAACTGCCAACTGATATCTCGCGCAACGTCACCATGCTGAAAATATAACAATCCCTGACCAATTACATACTACTGCTGAGGGATCTCTCACATACTCTACTAGTTCCTTGGTTTCACCTCGGCCCCTCTTGAATCGAGTACAGATCCTCTGCTTTCAATAGTATGGGCCCCTACTACCTTCCACATCTATCCGTACTTTCCTCAAGAGTTACCTCAACTCCACCAAGTCCCCTTTACTCTTCTACTGATCTCTGCTACTCTCATTTTAGGCTTGCCCTAGGGAACCTCTGACTCTACCCAAACAGTCCTCAGCTGCTGAAGGCCTCCTTGTAATGCCAATTAGCCACCACCTAAATACCATCACATGTGATGAGGCTCGGATAATCCTTCGAGTAAAAGTCTCGTCCCTACAATGGTTGGACTCAGACAAGAGCTGCGTAGTAGGGCCAAATCTAGCACTCTTAGATTATCCAACCCTAATCACATGTGATGTGACGTATTCACCTAATGGCTAACTCCCATCATTCAGAGTCCCACAAAGCACAAAGCAAGCAGCATTCGGATAAAGGAAACATACTTAGGCAAAACAATTCTCATAACAAGAAACTGCACTAGCATACAATGCTAAGCTCATGCTATCAGGCATAACCTGCACAGGCTATCCTACTACTGTCTACTCAATACTAGCATGCAATTCTTATCAGCTGAAACACATAAAACAGGCACATAAGGCATCATCCTAGATCCTTAGTCTTATTCTAGCATGCTGTTCTACTGAAGCTGAAATTGAAACTGAAACTGATAATGATGATCATAACATAACTTGTATGGGTAAATTGGGAGTACTTACTTGAGCTCGGCTGATTGCATGCACCACACCCTTTTCTCGTTTTCAAAAATCTTTTCTTTCAATGTTTTTTTTTCCAAAACCCTTTTTCAAAAATGTTTTTCTTTTGAAAATCCTTTATCGTGTCCTTAGTTTGAGTTCAAATACACTCGAATGCATATCTGAATCCCTCAAACCAAGGCTCTGATACCAACTTGTAACGACCCAAAAATACGTCCCAAAAAAAAAATTCTTTTAAAGCATTACTAGAATCATACTTATAAAAACTGTATCATAAGTCATAACATAAATTCTCGAGTATTAATTCAAAACATAGTATCATTATCAGAGTCAAACATTCCCAGGCTAACTGACTATGGTGTGTGCACTGCAATCTCCCCGAGCTCCTCTTTTGAAAACTGAGTACCTGAAACCAAAACTGAAAACCATAAGCACGAAGCTTAGTGAGCTCCCCCAAACTACCACATACCATACAATAACATATAAACACATATTGGGCCTTGCCCACTACATCGGGACGAAGCTCGGAAACTGCATCGGACCGGAGTCCGGAACTGACTGGGACCTTGTCCCCTGCATCGGACCAAAGTCCGGAACTAACTGCATCGGACCGAAGTCCGGAACTTACTGGGACCCTGTCCCCTGCATCGGACCAAGACCGGAACTAACTGCATCGGACCGAAGTCCGGAACCGACTGGAACCTTGTCCCCTGCATCGGACCGAAGTCCGGAACTAACTGACTGAGCATAGCTTAGCATAACATAGCAACTAGCATGAACACATATACTGCATACTACATCGGGCCGTAGCCCGGAACGCATAACACATAACACATAAAACATAGCGCACAAATCCTGTCTGAGCCACGAAGGCATCAAACATACTAGCTACTGCATCGGACCGAAGTCCGGAAACTACTGCTAACTGAACGGCCCGGCATTGTGGCCTTAGACCCGTCCCTACTGGAAGGAAACTCACCTCACACTGCTGAAGTCCCGCAGACACAATCCCACACTGCTGAAGTCCTGCAGACTCCACCCCAGCTGCTGGCTGACAGATTCCCAAACTGTCAACACCAAATAACACCCAATTAATAATTGGGTTCTAACACATAACTAAAAATACATGCTTTGGATAATTACTACATTACCCCTAGCTTGGCTTTCCCAAGCCCAAGGCCCAATCCATAGGCCCAAAGTAAACTAGGGATCAAAGTCCATCATATGGCCCAATTGATCAGTCCAGTCCAACATGTATCATTCTAGGGCCCAATATCATACAACCATCTAGGCCCCAACTATGGCCCATCTATGGCCCAATTTTCCAAATTGGGCCCAATCCTTCATATGGGCCTTACCCTAACGCCCAACTAATTACTCTAGTCCATTTGATTATTCTTGGATGGCCCAATACAAAGCCCAAGTGAAATTAGGGTTTCACATCAAATGATAACTAAGGTTAAGTGTTTCTTACTTAACCCACTAAGGACTTAACACACTAGGGACTTAATCAATTAAGGACTTAATCCATTAAGTCCATTAGTGCTTAGATTAATTTCTGCGAAAGTTTATTATTTAATATTTCAAGTTATTACATAATTATCATGTGTCTCGATTAATTCCCCAAAATTAGGGTTTTGATGGCATTAAGGTTTCCAACCCAAATACTAGCCCATTTATTAATTTATTGGCCTTTTATGTCAGTTAGGGTTTTATTGGGTCCAATAGAGTCCATTAAGCTTCATTAGGCCCATTAGAGCTCCTTTGAGCCCATTAGGGTTTCACTAAGCCCAAACGAATCAAACTCACAAAGCGAGCTCACCGCCACCCGACACGGCGGCCGGTGGCGGTAAGAAGCGGCAGCCACCACCCTAAGGTGGTGGTTTTCAATTTCTTTCCATTATTTCCATATTTACAATTTACAATGCAAAATACCAAATTCACACACTCACACACGCACTAAAATACACATACACGGTGGCACATGGTGGCAGCCACCACCTCGCGGTGGTGGTGGTGGCTATACTCGATTTTCCGGCCAAACTAACACCATACACACATATCCACCGAGGAAACAGAAGCACACCCATCCATACTTCTGGTTGAATCACCTAGCCACCCTCTTGGTAACATACGACGACTGCAACGGCCATTTCACGGTGACAACCACCATGGTCGGCTGCCATGGTGGTTCTCACGACCCAAACACGACAGATCTCCCCCCACAGCATGTTCACGTCGCAAACATAAGACCTGAACCATGCCCTTATTCTCCGGTGATAACACGAACGCCACGAGATCCCCCACCCACGAGGCGGCAGATAACGGGGGTAAATAGAAAGATGCAATATGAATAGCGATCTGGATGGCTACAACAGCCGTGGTGGTCGATTTGAGTCCTCATCCACAATGGCGGCACCGGTTGGACAAGATTGCGACCTCACCAATCTTCACAGCCACCAGCGGCGGAGACGATCACAGTCGAGCTCGACAATGCAAACGATGGTTGATGGCGTCGGTTCCAGCTTCATCGATGACTGCGCAAGGCAGCAGCAATGAGTACAGCAGCAACTCAGTGGTTCACGCTACCGATTCTTGTTCCCAACCTTGGTGGTCGGAGATAGCAGCGGCGCCGGAGATTGAAGATGTGAATGGTGGCGACTGGAGGGAGGTATAAGGTGGGGTGACGGCTGCACATGATCTTTAGGGTTTCTATGTATAATCGGGTTTATATACCCGGTTCCTTACAAACTTACTCCCTTGTTTACACATACAGTCCCTCCTTTTCTATTTTCTTTTAAAATAAATCCCAAATAATTACCATGGAGTCCCTAACTCCAAAAATTCTTTATAATAATTCGGAAATCATATTTTCAACCCCCTAAACTTTCAATTATTTATCTTAGGCTTATGATTCGTTCATTAATTTATTTATTTATCTAATAATTAAACAGGGTTTTACAGATTACCAAAAGTTTTTTTGTGTTACCTTGTTTTATGAGTTAATTTAGATTAATGAAAAAACTTTGTGTTAGTTGTTTTCAATCCAAATTAATCTACAAATTGTTTATAAAATGTGTTTTTGTAACTTGTCCTCAAGTTATATGAAAAAACACATTTATGATTCTTAAAACTCATAAATTATATCATATGTTACAAAATGTAGAGTCTTTTTCTCATAAATAGTTTTTATGAACTCCATAACTTGTCCTCAAGTTATGGATGTTCAAGAGTCTCTTCATTTAAGTCTCGAAAACTTCAATTAAACTTATAAGTTATGAAAATCAAAGAGTTTTTAATAGTTTCAATATTTGCCCTCAAGTTTTGGAATTTGTAAAGATTTACTTATGAATGCTTTAATTCCAAATCAAGCCCTAGAATTTTAAAAGTTTGAAGTTCAACCCTTATACTATTATTATAATTTTAATTATATATATATGTATAAGATAAACTCAATCATACCATTAGTAGGCCTCATTCACGAAGTCGGTCTATAAGGGGGGCGGGTATAAGGTTACTGCCTATAAAATGGTTGTTTAATGGGTGTCCACTCTCACCCACCGCTTCCTTTACTGGTGGAGGGTCGTTAGCTGAACGGGTAGGATAAACACTATAATTCTCCCTTCACTAAAAGTGTAATGATAAATACTAAGTAACTAAACACTTATAAATTCCCAATCTTAGTTACTTAGGAAAATGTGAAATGGTGCTAACCCATGAAATTACACTTTGCACCTTTGTTAAGTCGTTAGTGGAGCGTGTGTGGTTGACCGACACACTAACATGGGACTGACAATGTGTGTCGAAGGGTAACTTAAGTTTATCATAGATTGGTGGAGCGTGTGTGTTACACCCCAAAACCAAGAACGGCGGAAACGTTCTGGGGCGGAGGATGTCATGTAAAGTATCACAACAGTGCACAGTAGTAACAAGCAACAACATCATCCATTGCATTAATAGTAAAATTTTAATACATGTGTATTCTTTTATAGAATAAGACATGAAAATATGTAATCAAAATAAAAGACGAGTCTTGACTACTCCGTCTTCTCAAAACCTGGTCATCGTACCTGTCTACTGGTGACCTGAGAATACAAGTTATTTTGAAAGCGTAGATCAACATTTAAGCTGGTGAATTCATAAGTATTTTAGTGTCATTGATTAGTAAAACTATAAAGAAAAGACTTGTAAATGTTTAGTGAAAAAGTCTGTATAAGTATGAAAACCCTAAAAAATCCAATATTTCCTATTAGTATAAAAAGTAGTCTTCTACCAAGACCCGACTGTTTTGAAGGTTTGCTTCTCTGTAAAAATGAAGGTTTTTCCCATGTATAACTTATTATTATCATAATATAGCCTTATATTACCCTTTATGTGAGAAGATCACAATTTGAATATAAATGGGAAAATGTATATGTGTACTACAGTATTATTTGTATTAATCACTGAAGTAATAACTACCTTAAAACCAATGGTTTAAACAAGGAAAAATGTGATATGATTGTTACCATACTAATCTGACTATAACACGACGATGAAAGACGTCGGAAGAAATGACATTTGGCACCCGTAGACTTGCAAGTCCAATTGTAGCGAACAACAAAGGTGTAGGATAGTCAATCCAGTATAGATCTATACGCAAACCCACGCTCTCCCTCCAGGAGATTCTGGTTACCAAACGAGACATAACGAAATGGTCGATGTGTCACGAAGTAGTATCTCACATTACGTTATCTCTGAATCTTGTTATAGTAATAGTATTCTATGTATAGTATTCTCTGTTATAGTATTATCTGTCTAGTATTCTCTGTTATAGTATGTAATAGTATCTCTTCATATAGTATGTAATAATGTCTCTTCATATAGTATGTAGTATATTTGTATAGACTCATGAATGAACTGACTCTTGTGTGATTCCTTGTACTAGGAATAGTAAATAGTATCTTCTAAACTATACCTATTATAATTACTAGTAATGTATGTATATGACTGAATGAAGGTATGCCTTTGCTACCCAAAGGTACTGAACTGACTAATAGAACTTTTATGTCTACATATGTATACATAATATGTAACAAATATTTAGACGACATTCAGACAAATAACCGATACCCTAAGGCCACATCCAAATAAGGAAAAGTAATTAAATTGAGTTAGCAGTCCTAAGTCCTTTAAACATTACTTACATAACTATACATATATTGGCATGAATTTGACAATATAAACGTTTAAAAGAAGTTTTGTAAAACATTTGAAGAATTTAATAATAAAATCGATGACTTGGTCAATTTATCAAACGATTTAAAAGAGTTTGTTGACATAAACAGTTTAAAGTATAAGAAATCATTTGTTTGAAACACAATTTTGACAGAATTTGAAAGGAAATATTTAATATAGAAATCAAGTTTCATAAAGAGTTTAACATGTAAAAGCATTTAAGAAATCATTTCGAAGTAGTTTGTTTGGCTAAACAGCTAAAAGTATAGTGAAATCCATTTGTATGCTAGTTATTAATCACATGTGATTGATATAATAACTAGTATGATTCAACTTGTATCCCCCCCATAAAAGCATTTTAAAACATTTAAATGGTTGATTAAGGGGTATGAACTCACCTGTAGTGAGTGGATTGGATGGAAGTGTCGGATAAGGTGCTAGGTGTCAAGTGAAGACTTGAACACACAATGAACATATAAAGACATATGTATGCATCTAATTAGTGATTATAACACTAATTAAGTAAGTATAAACACCCTAAATCATGGAAAACCACTTGGTCTAAGTGTCAGAGGGTCATAGGGTTGCATCAAAGGAGTGTAAGGCATTGCTTTTGAGTTTACGGCCCAAGGACTACTCTTCCTGGAGTTTACGGCCAAGAGTTTATGGACCTAGTGGGTTTATGGCTGTACACCCATAGAAAACTCCCCAAACTCGTGTGAGAAGGTCCTTAGCTCCAATGTGAAGGGTTCTAGTCCAAGTTCTAAGCATTGGGAAGGAAGTTAGGGCAACAGTGCACCCTCTTATGGAGTTTACGGCCTTGGGAGATGCCTTGGCCGTAAACTCCCTTCCATTCTAGATTTCTTGATGTTTCTAAGGTTTAAACAAGTTCATTCTAGTATAAAATAGGCTAGGGCAAGAGTACTTACAATCTAGAAGCTTGCAAGAGTGTTTAATGTTCAAGAACACTAGTGTCTGTTCTTGGTGTTTCTTTAAGATCTAAACAAACATGATTTTCATGGATGAAATCAATGAATGAAGCTAGTTAATAAGGTGTATAAACTAATCAAGAGAGAGAATACTTACACTTTTGATGATCTAAGGATGGAAATGGATGATACTTAAGAGCAAACCCTAGTTCTAGGCTTGAAATGGCAAGAATGAATGAAAAATGGCTAAGTTTTTCTTATATAGGCATGGAGTTTACGGCCCCATGAGTTTACGGCCGTAAACTCATGGTCTCATGGCCGTAAAATCCTCATTTGAGGGTTTAAAGCTTGATTGGTGGTTTTGAACCCTAGTTGACCCATTCAAGAGTGTGATCCTTTGATGTATTAAAGATCAGGATGCTCAAACAGACTCTAAACTGTGCTAAAAGTTAGTAGGAGTAAGTTTGACCTTCACTGAAGTGCTTGACTGTACAGGATAGGAAATTTCGGGTTGTCACAATGTGTGGTTAACCGACACATCAATTAGGTGGTAATGTTGAGGGTACCAAGTCAATTTACATGGTCATTCACACCCTGTTTGTGATCATCGGCATCCCAGTCACAAACTTGAGAGGGCGCAATCGAGATTTAAACATGCCATTGAAAGTTCAATGAACCTCAAAAGATCTTGGAGTTTCAAATCCAATGAAAACTTAATAATTTATTTTGTTTTTCATGGTGGAAATTAGTAAATCGTCATTTACCTACCTTAAAATATTTTGTAGCATGGATGTAGCACCTGGTTCCTGGTATGAATTTCATTCAAGTATTATTCATTTTTTTTCCTAGAACTCAGCAAGTTGATGGGCAACTCGACGAGTAGGAGCGACTTGGACCCGAGAGTTTAATGACCTACTCGACGAGTCGGCGGCCAGACTCGACGAGTAGGTCGTGACTGGACAAAACCCTAATCTAAGGGATTGCACCCTATTTAAGCATCTTATTCAGCCCCCCTTCGTCCCTATTTCTCTCAGAACTCTCCATATCAAACCCTAATCGTTTGTTTAAAGATCTAAGGCCTTTGTGGTGGTTTTTGGTGATTTTGGAACATAAGAAGGAAGAGAAAGGCTTGAGGAATCAAGAGGAAGCCAGAGGAGTTCAAGTTTGTGCACCATATGCAGTTCTTTAGAGGTATAAAGCTGATACCTTGCTCTTTCATGTTTTAGATCCCTTTTGGGGGGTGATTTAGGGCTTTTAGGAGCCATTCTTGGTGACGAATCATGAGTGCAAGCATGGTTGGGGGCTAAGACTTTAGATTCAAGGTCTTTGAGGGGTTACAAGGCAAAAAGGGACTGATTTTGGAGCCTTAGAGAGCCCCATGCATCTTAAGAGTCTCATTTAGGGTCATTTGAGCTCATAGTCCCATGCATGCACGTAAAGTTTGTAACTTTACGTGCTAGATCGATCTTAAGTGTTGTACATCAAAAATCGAGAAATGAGACTTGGTCATTCTCGACTCGGCGAGTCCATGGCTTGACTTCTCTTTTCTATTGTGGTTCGAAGGAACTCAGTGAGTGTTAGAGTGGTCTTAGAGGGTTTTGGGTGAGTGACCCAACACATTAGACTTAGCCATAGACCTTTAAATCATAGGAATCGACAAGTTTTAAATACAACTCGACGAGTCAAGGGCAGACTTGTTCATAGGATGGGGATGAACTCAACGAGTTGTTCATACAACTCGACGAGTTAGATGAAGGTTCATTCGAGGATGTTTTAGAAGGAGAACTCGTCGAGTCATTGCTAAAATCAATGAGTAGGGGCGTGAAGAAGGGAAGATGAAAGGATAGGGACTCGACGAGTTGGCGGCCCAACTCGACGAGTTAGGTCAACTGGAAGTTGACTTTGACTTTGACTTGGTCAGGGGTAAAATAGTCACTTTACCCTAAGAGTAGTTATCAGTGTCTGATTAAGTGTTTTATGGATTTATAGCCGGAGGATCACCGGAGTAGCATTCAGAAATCTGCCGATCAGCTTTTCAGCAATCAACCTTACGAGGTGAGTTACCTTCCAGTAGAAATGGGTCTAAGGCACCAATGTCGGCCCTCTAGTAGGAGTCGTATGTTAGATGATTGTCTTTGTGATATTCATCTAGGTTTTCTACTACCTGATATGCTATGTGCTAGTATGATATGATGTTATATGCTAGTAGCAGTAAGGGGAGATAGTCCCCAAGATTTCCGGTCGATAGGGTCGAAGCGGCGCAATCATACCCAGTCATGATAGGTAGAATATGATTATGTGTTACATGTTATGTGGTAGTAGTAGAGGGGTGAAATAGTCCCAAGTGTCTGGTAGAGAGGACTGAAGGGGAGGCCAACACCCAGGTTTCCTAGGCAGTATCCGGTCGAGAGAACCGAAGGTGAGGCCAACACTTAGGTATGCTAGGTAGTATCCGGTCAAGAGGACCGAAGGGGTAGGTCGGGCACCCAGATATGCCTGACAATATATGTATGTTATGTGATTGTATGGTAAGCGGTACGATGAGGGAACTCACTAAGCTTCGTGCTTACAATTTTCAGTTTTGTTTCAAGTACCTCTTTAGCAAAGGGGAAGGAGCTGGCACGGTAGCTGCATATCATACACACACACGTTGGATTTCCGCATTACGAGATTCTTAGGATTGTACTCTGATGTTATATTTATGGTTTGGTTTTCAGACATGAGATATTAGTTTTATGAAATGATATGTCTTCACTATGTTTTCTTATGGAAGTTTGATAAATCAATTAATTTAAAATGAAATTTTCGGACTCGAAATTTGGGATGTTACAAGTTGGTATCAGAGCCCTGGCTTGAGGGATTCAGACATACCCTCGGGGATGTATGGACTCAAACCTAGGGATTAAAAGATTTTTACAAAGAAAATGGTTTTCTAAAAGCTAAGTTAAAAAGTGTTAAGAAAGAACAAGGTGTGTGATGTGCGCGACCGTCCGAGCTCAAGTAAGTTTTTCCCCAAAATAACCATACAAGTTTATGTTATGATTATCAGTTTTAGTAGAACAACATGCTAGATTAGGACTAAGGATCTAGGAAGGATGCCTTATGTGCCTGTTATATGTGCTTTTGAGCTGCACGATAGTGTTTATTAGACAGATATAGGATAGCCTGTTTAGGTTATACCTAATTATGTGAGCTTATGACCCAAGCTAGTACATATTCTTGTTATGTGGATAAAATTGCTCGAGCTTGTTTCGTTTTTGTCTGAATGCTGCTTTCTTTGTGATTTGTGGGACTCGGAGTGATGGGAGTTAGCTATTAGGTGGATACATTAGGTCACATGCAATCAGGGTTGAATAATCTCAGAGTGTTGGATTTGACCATATTGTTGTTGGATTAGTGTCTAAGTCCATAACTATTTTGGTATGTACTTGACGCGATTGTGAGCATGGTCCTTTTGGGTTGCCTTCACACTAGTGACTACACAGGATGATTGTTAAGGAGAGAGGCTAGTTTATTGTTAAGAGTAATAATTTGGGGTATAAATATGATTTGTTAATATATTATATGAATAATATATTAATTTGGAATCATATTATTAATTAGTATTTAATCAGAAATTAATTAGGTATCAATTTCGGGATTAAAGGAATTAATTAAATGTACACAGGCTGTTTTGTAATTATTTGATACTTGAGACTTTCGGCTATTTGATCACCTTTATTAAAGCTTGAACGAAAATCCTAAAAAGGATCTAAGAGTTTTCGTCCAAGGGCTTAAGGAAAGGAGTTCATGGACTTGCTTAGGCCCTAAGCTAAGGGATTAGCGTTTCCACCTTGAAATCCTAGTTAGCCTTAAGTATAAATAGCACCCTAAGGCACTAAATTCGGCCAACCCTTGGAGAAACCCTATTAGGGTCGAATTTTAGAGCCTCTTGCCTCCCTTCCTCTCTCTTATATTCATCCTCTCACCCAAAGTGTGTTTGTGAGCCATTAGAGGTATTACACTTATGATACTTGCTTTCAAGAGCTAAGTAAATTCAAGGAACTAGTTGTTATTGCTATATAACAACAAAAGGTATGTATTCTATTCTCCTTTGTGGATTTCGAAAATCATAGGAGTATCCCAGGTTTCTTTTTGTGTTCATAAAGTTGTATGTCTAATAGTGAGAACATTGATCCAATTAGGGTTGCATGCACACATATGATTGTTTGTATAAAACCCATCAGTGGTATCAGAGCCATTGGTTTTTGTTTTCAGTTAGATTTGATACAAATGTATGACTATGAAAATTAGGGTTTATGTCTAATAAACCCTGGAGGCTTGATTTTCGAAATTAGGGTTTCTAAACCCTAGATTTCGAAATTTTTGGTAGGGTTTCCTAAATTTTTTTTCTTTGGCCCCAAGATTTCGGTTTTAGTGTTGTCTAACCCTAGATTTCGAAATTTGCCTTGTCCCTAGATAGGATTACCAAATTTTAGGGATTTGGATAATATCATATCTTGTTATGATCATTGATTCCTTAAATAGATAATTAAAGGTCTTATGAATTATCCCATTCCATAAATTTTCAAATCTTAGGGGATATGGGATTAGATTAAATTAATTGTTTAATTTAATAGATAATCCTACAATATTTAATAATTAAAACTAATTGTTTAATTTTGGATAATTATTAAGTCAATGTTTCAATATTTAAAATTTTAAAATTTAAGGGTTGGATTTTCGAAAATTTTGAATAAAATTAAAACCTAATTTGTTTTGAAAAGTTTCAAAACTTGCCCTCAAGTTTTGGAATTTAAATTGTTTGATTAAAAGGTTTAATTTTGAAAGTCTAAATTCTAAAACCCCTAGTTTTGAAAAGTTCAAATTACACCCTTATGGTTTTGTTAAGTTAATTAAAAGTATAATTAAAAGAGAGTTAATAAATCCATAATCATATGGTTTATATTTAATCAAATTAAAAGTGTAATTTATTAAATTAAACCACCTAGTATTTTAAAAGCTTAAAATACACCCTTATACTATATATAACATTAAAAGTCTAATATTATATATGTATAACTTAAACTGCTAGTCTTACTATTAGTAGGCCTCATTCACGAAGCCGATCTATAGGGGGGGTATAAGGTTATGACCTATAAAATGGCCGTTTAATGGGTGTCCACTCTCACCCACCGCTTCCTTGACTTGTGGAGGGTCGTTAGCTGAATGGGTATGATAGGGCAAACCCTTTCAATTAAAAGTATAATGAAGTATAAAGTAACTAAATGTTTTTACAAAACTCCCAATCTTAGTTATTTTAGGCAAAAGTGAATTGATGCAATTCCATGAAATTACACTTTGTGCCCTTGCGAAGACGTTAGTGGAGCGTGTGTGGTTAACCGGCACACTAAATGGTTCTAAGCAAAGGTAGCAAAGGGCGACTCAATGTTTGTCATAGTTCGGTGGAGCGTGTGTGGTTAAACGGCACATCGAATAGGTGACTGTAACAGTGGGGCACCATGTAAGTTTGCATGGTTATTCACACCCTGTTTTGTGATCCTTGGCATCTCGGTCACAAATCGAGGGGCATATCGAGATTTAAACATGCCAATTAAAAGTTCAATGAATCTCAAAGGATCTAGGAATTTTTCAATACATTTAAAACCTAATCTCTTTTTTGTTTTTCATGGTGGAAAATTAGTGAATCGTCATTCACTTACCTTCAAATGTTCTACAATTTGGGTTACAACATCCCTCTCCCAAGTTGTGGAATATTGTGTTGGGTCCTAGCCTTAATATCTCATTTGGGTGATTTATTAACGACTCAATCAATCAACTAACTTGAATTTTTTCTCCCATTTTGTAGATGTCAAAGTATGACAACTATGGTCTTCCCAAATCCCGTGGAACAAGCTTTCCACATGAAGATGATATTCCACGATTCGATCGAGGAACACAAGATCATGCTTCACTTCCTATTCTAGATTCTTAATACATGATGTGATAAGATTACATTTTGATGTTTTGTAGGATCAAAGAAAAGAGAGGAAGCTTAAGGGAAGAAGTGAGCTGAATCTAATCGTGAAGAAATGGATTTCGATTGTACTGCTTGAAGGTTAGATTCTTGAGCTACTACTTGGAGTTAGAATAGATTGCTAAGAAATATGTAATAACATAGTTTTTCAATTAAATTGCATTGTAAGGACAAATTTTTCCGCAATAAAATAAATTTTGAGTTTATCTTGTTTATTTATCCCTGCAATGGCGTCTATGAAAAATTGATGTTTGAAGGTTTCTATTATTAGAAATAATGGATTGGATTCTTAATTAGGTTATTTGTGGAAGTGTCGAGAGTTTACCAAATAGTGATAGTTTCTCATCACCCAAGTTTCAAGTGGATAGAAACTTGGAATCATGCAACGTGTATTGTATGATGAATGAAAAACTTTCACATTTGGGAAATTTAGACTAATTCTTTGACAAAGTGTCAATGGAAGGACTAGGAGATCGAGTACACTAGGTGGTACGTCGATCAAGTCTACCACAAGAGTGACAAAGATATTCGTCATGACTTATGAAAGTTTAGTAAATATGGTTATACTTATAAGATTAAGTATAATTTATGAGTTGATTGAAAGAGTTTCAATCAATTGAAGAACAAATAAGAAGAATTAAGTAGGCAGAAAGATAAAAGTTTCTCTATTCTAAGAAGAAGGGAGAGTACCTTTTATTGTGTTTTATGATAAGTCTTAATGATTAAGAACTATTTCTCAATTGGTCCTCTAAAGGAGTCTTATTACATATGTATGTCTGAGAAGAGGAATAGAAAATTGTAGAAATGGTTAAATCAAGAAGTCAATCATAATTCCTTCCAATATCAAGTCTTAGAGTCAAGATTGTGACTTAAGTGAAAAGTCTTAAGTAGGTTTATAAAACTCATCAAATGTGGAATTTGGAAAAGTTTTCTTATTCTTGCACATTTGAAATTGGTAGGTTGTGATGTCTTGGATAAGACAAATACCAACTAGGACCAATTTTATGAAGTGTTTTGTCTTGATAAAAGCTACACTAACTCCTGAATATTTGTTTATCAAAAAAAAGTTTCTTAACAAGAGAACCTTATATGTCAAGGAGTCAGTGGGAGTCTTAAATGTCTTGAAAAGTTTCAAGAACAAATTCAAGAATAAACCTAGTTGATCATCACTAGCGCACGACTTGAGGTTTATAACCTATCGTGACTAACATACTCTACTTTTTGTGCCATTCCATTTGAGTTAACTATGTGTGTGAGTTTTATGAGTTCTCATTTGAACGCATAAAGGCAAGCACCTTGATCAATGTAAAGTACATTGATAAGTAAGGGTGAGCTGCTTAACAACTTGGAAGCAATGGTGGGCACGCGTGCTGCCATGAGGCAGGAAATTGAGATTGAACAAGTTCTGTCCATATGAGATGGGTTTGCCACAAACATTGTCTTATGAATGACAAATTTACATGGATAGGAAAGCATACATCATAAAATCTAAGTATCATAAGGTTTCCCTCTTTCATGAAAATGATTGTGAGGAAATGATTTCACTAAGAGAGATTTTAAGTAGATAGCAGTTGTGCAAATTGTATTCTCAAATTCGATTATGATTACAACATCCCTCTTCATAGTTCGAATTGTGAGATTTGACAATTAGTCTGAACATTTGGGACTTAGTAACATAAGTTCTGAATTTGTTTAGACACACATGTAAGCTTTCTAAGAAAAGGTGTATGAGTTTAAGAAGCTTAGATAAAGGATTATCAAAGCATCTGGTATTAGAAATATGAACTTAACGAATTCAATAAGCATTGTTTTCTGGAAGTTCAGCTGTTTTCTGGATACATGTCAAAGATAGTGGGAGCATAAGTGTTATTCCAATAAGGAAATAATCATCATGTTAGTGGGAGCATGATTATTATGGTAAGTATTGAAAGTTAGCAATATTAATTATAGAAAACAAGAGTTATACTTTGCAAAGTCGTAAGGGCTGAAAAGTTGTTTTGCTATAATTAAGGGAGAGAATATTATGCTTCATTTCAAATATAAAGGCTTAGATTGTGGAATGTTAATAAATTTACTCAAGGATACATAGTGCATTCTTAAAATTTGATTATGATTATGGCATCCCTCTTCATAGTTCGAATTGTGAGAACATGGCACATAAAATAAAAT
The DNA here is from genome assembly GCF_052625555.1 of Lactuca saligna. Taxonomy (NCBI): domain Eukaryota; kingdom Viridiplantae; phylum Streptophyta; class Magnoliopsida; order Asterales; family Asteraceae; genus Lactuca; species Lactuca saligna. Next base: position 45,971,630 of record NC_136418.1, on the reverse strand, counting down.
ATTATGGCAGAAGACTGATAAAGTATCATGTCTTTATGAGAGACATTATGCATCATGTCCCATACACTTCGGGTATAGGAACAATTGCATATGCTATAATATTTGACCGTTCTAAAATTTTTCCAAATGCTAAGGGCATTAAGAGGGAAAAGGGACGAGAACCGGTTTTGAGTAAAATAATTAAACAACTATCAAAGGACGATCTAAAGTTCGTTGAGGATTGGTCGCTTGTGAGTAGTTGGAAGTTGATAGCTTCATTTTATTTACTTCTTTTTATAGTTTATTTTAGCATATTTCATTCATAGTTTAGATAATTTCCATGCATATTTTCCTTTTTGTTATTTTATGACTATTTCGGGTACTCTCGAATCTTGTGAGCATAATTGCAGGTTTTCGGGTCTAGCGGAGCGGGAGTGTTCGGGACGTATGGGAGGCGATGAGATTTGGTAGACAAAAATGATGTTGGGCTTGATGGGTAGTGGAGATGATGCATAGAGTGATCTTGATGATTATTTGAAGACTTGGAGAGAAATAAACTTTAAATTTGCAAGATGCGGGGGAATATTCAAGCGTACGTAAATTATTACTCGGGCGAGTTCACGAGCTTTGGAGGACTTAGAGAGGTCAAATTGGGCTTAAAATGAAGAAAAACTTGAAGAATGGGCTAGGAGGTGATTGGATTCGACCTGGGCCAAGTGGGCTAAGCTATGGAGGCCCAAAACCTCAAAGATGCTACATCCAGGGACCACCCGCGCAACCCACCCGCGCAAGAGCACGCGGGTCGTGCAAGGCCATGCAGGGGTAATTTCGGAAATCCATTTGGAAGGCTATTTAAGGAATGTTGGTGCCCATCATTTGGAGACTCTTGGACATCCGATTTTTGGAGATTCTCTCTGGAGTTTTGAAGGCTTTTGAAGGCCAAGAACCCTTGAAGAACATCATATTTTTACCTCTTGATTCTTGCTTAATGTTTGGTACAATTTTCTCTAACTTTGTTTCTTTGGGTTTAGCCATGCTTGGCTAAGCTAATCTTGGTTGACTTTTAGTTAATCCTTTGAACTTTTGTTGAATGTTGAAGAATCCATGAACATGTTCTTGAATCTTTATGGGAATGCTTTGTGTTTTAACATCTTATCATTACTTGTATGTTTTAGTTCATGAGTTTAAATGTGTTTGTGGTGATTAGTTGGCTAATATCTTGATTAAGTAAAGGATCCTCAAATTAGCAAGCAACAAATGATTTTTGTGTTGTTTAGCTTCACACAATCATAAAAACATTTCCTCCAACATGGTGGTGAAAGCATTTTACCCCTCTTGGATTTGGTGACTTTTTGGTTCTTAATGCTAGTTGACTTTCACTAATTACATGCTATTTGGAATTAGTGACTTTGACTAAGGAAATTGTTATGAGCGTCTCTAGCTATTTCAACAATTAAGAAAAGTCTAGGTAATCTCAAGCTCCTTGGATTACTATAGCCAAATTAAGGATTTAAATCAAAGTATTGCACCATTGGATTCTAATGATATGTTCATCAAAAGTCAAAGTGAGGAAACTTTAAGTCAACCTTCTCTCCCTTATTGATTTTACGTCAAACTCTTATTTTTGTTGCATTTGTCTATTTAAATCATAGTTAATTCTAGTTTGTTTCAAGTATTTCAAAACACCAAAACCCCCCATTTTATTTTTATTGTCATTTTACAAGTATTTTTACAAAGAGATTTTTCATAGAGTTATAAATTGAACCAATCTCCGTGGATTCGATCCCTTTACCACTATACACTATTTTAGTGTGTAATATTTAGGGTTATTATTTGTGTTGGCCTCGACAACCACCAAATTTTTGGCGCCGTTGCCGGTGATTGGTTTTGATATAATCAGTTTGTTTCTCTATGCCTACATCTCATTGTGAAGGTACTCTAATTTAAAACCCGGAAATTAAAAAAAAAGTATGATTTGGAAATGAACACTCCTTGCATTAAAGACCAACTTTCTAAGCTAGCTCAGTTAGTTATGATGATTGAAAGTGACCAAAGTGTGCAGTCCACACCTCTTCTTTGCGATTTTTGTGCCCAAAATGGACATCATTCCGACACGTGTCCATATTTACAAGGAGAGTGGGAAGAAGTGCAAGATAAGGGAAGCTACTACCGGTCAAACCAATGGAGTTATGATAAGCCTCAACATGATCAATGGTGGGATAACAACCAAGTTTGGGAAAATAACCATTACCAAAATCCATACCAAACATGGGGAAATAACCAATACCAACCTACTCCACTGTTCCTAGAACCCTATCCTTACCCTCCTTAACAAACTGAAACGCCAAGCATGTCCTTAGAGGACATTGTGAAAAGCATTGCTAATTCTACCCAAATTTTCCAAGAAACAACTCAAGCTAGCCTCAAAAGCTTAAAGCAACAAATAACACAAATTGCTCAATCATTGAGTATAGTGGAAGCTCAACACAAATTACCATCTGAAGAGAGCCCATGTCATAACGCATGTTGCATTCCTTTGAAAGATGAGAAAACTTTTGATGGCTCAAGAGTGTTATATGAAGAAGAGGAAGAAGAAGTAGAAGTGGAAGAAGTTGTCAAAGAGGAAGAAGAAATTGAGAATGTTGTCAATGAAAATATAAATGAAGTAATAAGGGTTAACGAAAGAGAGATTGAGCCACCCACTACCAATGAGAAACTAACTCTAGTGGTAGAACAACCACAAGATCCGGAAACGATAAATCTGCCGGACCCTTCAAAGGATACCTATCCCGAGAAAGAAGACGCCCAACCGGTCACCTACTCAACCACCATGTCAAAGAGGGAAGAGTTGGTTACCTTACTAAACAAGTACAAGAAAGAATATGGTTAAATGATTGCTATTATCAAAGGTCTGAGTCCGGTATGGTTCTCCCGTAAAAAGAAAGTCAAATACAAGAAAAGAGTCCCAATGGAGGTGCGGAAATTAAAAAAATGTCAACACGGGGAAAATTTACAAGGTTAATGGACATTGATTGAAGCCATTCAATGAATTTTTTGATTCAAATGTCCAAGATGTTGTCCATTTGGACGCCCCAAAGTGTTAAAGTGAAGTTTGGAGGGGTCTCGCCAAAGACGTTAAAGAAGGGCATTTTTGGAAAGCATTGTGTTTTCGTGTTTTTAATTTGAATAAATGAGTTTGGAAGATATTTTTGGGATTCAAAAGAGTTGTTTTTAAAGAAATCAAGAGTTTCTAGGTTTTTGGGGCCTTCTAAAGCAAGAACGGGTGAAAAACGAAGAAAAATGAAGCAAAAATGAAGATCAGGATCAGGGGGTTGCGCGACCCGCGTGCTGTTGTGCGGGTGGGTTGCGCGGCCAGGTGTGATGAAGCGACATTGGCCCAAGACTTAACTATAAGGTCTGCGCGACCCACGTGCAACACTGCGCGACCCGCGCACTGTGTTGGGCAATTTGGGCTATTTTTGGCTATTATTTGACCAGGTGTTGACCAAAGGTTTTAATGAGTTGAACTTTTGACTTTTCTTGACCAAAATTGACCCTTTTTGACCCATAGAGTAAAATGTTCAGCTGCCCTTCTTCTTTATTTAATCATCTTGACCTCCCACTCCATTCCTCTCATATAACCTTCCAGCACTCACCTCGCCGGAAAATTCAAGATTGTCGGAGTTCTATTGGTCGTAATTTCACGAAACCACCACCACAGACATCTCCCGTCATCCAATCCTCCGATTTAGGTCATTTTTGCCCTTACCTTAAGCATTGAGGACAATGCTTGTTCTTAAGCTTGGGGTGGGGCATTTCATTTTCCTTTTATTTTTTCATGCATTTTTAATTAGGTTGCATAACATTTTAGTTTTAAGCTAATTTTCATTCATTTTTTTTAATTCCAAAAAGATTTTATTTTCTTCTTTTTCACCTTTTATATTTTTGCATAACATTTAGCTTAGGGCATTAACATTCATGCATTTTTGTTGTCTGTTTATTCTCATCTCCTTGGATGCCATCGAACCGGGACCATTAGCTGCAGTCTGGGACCTCATACTTGGGATCAGATGCTGGTAGCTTAAAGGGGTAAGTGATCATGGACAGGTAGTTTTCATGAAGAATTACGCATACAATACTAATATCTGTAGGATATACTATAGCAATGGATGTCTTAGCCTTGCGGTCACTACCGCCGAGAGGATCACACTTGATCATATTTGAACCGTTAGGATGAAGCACTAGTGCTTGTCCCCGACTAGAATCCATATCCAGTCTTTTTACATCACCATATCTTTTTGCGATTTTCTTAGGATTTTAGAGAAGTCTTTTAGTCCGCATGTGGACAATTTCGTTATTTTAGAAATATATATATATATATATATATATATATATATATATATATATATATATATATATATATATATATATATTCACAAATTGGAAGAGGAGCTTACATTATATCTTTATGCTCCACACATGGTCATTTTCTCGCTTAGACCATTCAGATTATATTACTACCCTTTCGGTTCCACTTACACACTTTAGGAACCAAATGTTGAGTCAAAGGGTTGTTATTACATTACCTTCAAGTATGGTAACATCTTAAAAAAAAATTTAAAAATAAAATAAAATAAAATAAATGGTGTGCAGACAAATTCCCAGCCGCAGAAATCTGAGAAGGGTGACCGGTTCAATTATTGAACTAAATTTTCTAACATTTTGGTCACCCGGCGTTTGATATTCATTTATTTAGGTATGTTTTATTGTATATAGATCGAGTTGTTTTTCGCAAATTGGTGATGTTAGGGAGACTGTCGAGTCGGATACTACGGGAGGTTTGGGCCAACACCAAGTGAATCGATTCCTACAACGGTGCCCGAGCGATTAAACCTAGTTACACATGAGAGAAACCGAAAAATGTGAGATCAGAGTGTACACTTAAAGAAGAGCTCCACCTGAGCCCATCCAGCTGCTTTCTCCCTACTACAGATATTCTTCATTGTATGCATGTTCCATTGAGGCTGCGACTGCTCATCCCTCCTTACTCACCTAAAGGAGTTGTCATGGGTGTGGTTTATGGTTCCATTGTCATCGGATGAAAAATTCGTGAGGTAATAGCAAGATCAATTCTGACCATGTTGACTAACGGGGATCAGGTTCTATGGTTCTATCCATTCTTTTTATTTCTAGGGTAGTTCATCCCAAGTTCATTTAGTCTTGTCTTACTTGAGGACAAGTAAGGTTTAAGCTTGGGGTCATTTGATAGCTTCATTTTATTTACTTCTTTTTATAGTTTATTTTAGCATATTTCATTCATAATTTAGATAATTTCCATGCATATTTTCCTTTTTGTTATTTTATGACTATTTCGGTTACTCTCGAATCTTGTGAGCATAATTGTAGGTTTTCGGGTCTAGCGGAGCGGGAGTGTTCGGGACGTATGGGAGGCGATGAGATTTGGTAGACAAAAATGATGTTGGGCTTGATGGGTAGTGGAGATGATGCATAGAGTGATCTTGATGATTATTTGAAGACTTGGAGAGAAATAAACTTTAAATTTGCAAGATGCGGGGGAATATTCAAGCGTACGTAAATTATTAATCGGGCGAGTTCACGAGCTTTGGAGGACTTAGAGAGGTCAAATTGGGCTTAAAATGAAGAAAAACTTGAAGAAAATGGGCTAGGAGGTGATTGGATTCGACCTGGGCCATGTGGGCTAAGCTATGGAGGCCCAAAACCTCAAAGATGCTACATCCAGGGACCACCCGCGCAACCCACCCGCGCAAGAGCACGCGGGTCGCGCAAGGCCCTGCAGGGGTAATTTCGGAAATCAATTTGGAAGGTTATTTGAGGAAGGTTGGTGCCCATCTTTTGGAGACTCTTGGACATCCGATTTTTGGAGATTCTCTCTGGAGTTTTGAAGGCTTTTGAAGGCCAAGAACCCTTGAAGAACATCATATTTTTACCTCTTGATTCTTGCTTAATGTTTGGTACAATTTTCTCTAACTTTGTTTCTTTGGGTTTAGCCATGCTTGGCTAAGCTAATCTTGGTTGACTTTTAGTTAATCCTTTGAACTTTTGTTGAATGTTGAAGAATCCATGAACATGTTCTTGAATCTTTATGGGAATGCTTTGTGTTTTAACATCTTACCATTACTTGTATGTTTTAGTTCATGAGTTTAAATGTGTTTGTGGTGATTAGTTGGCTAATTTCTTGATTAAGTAAAGGATCCTCAAATTAGCAAGCAACAAATGATTTTTGTGTTGTTTTTGCTTCACACAATCATAAAAACATTTCCTCCAACATGGTGGTGAAAGCATTTGACCCCTCTTGGATTTGGTGACTTTTTGGTTCTTAATGCTAGTTGACTTTCACTAATTACATGCTATTTGGAATTAGTGACTTTGACTAAGGAAATTGTTATGAGCTTCTCTAGCCATTTCAACAATTAAGAAAAGTCTAGGTAATCTCAAGCTCCTTGGATTACTATAGCCAAATTAAGGATTTAAATCAAAGTATTGCACCATTGGATTCTAATGATATGTTCATCAAAAGTCAAAGTGAGGAAACTTTAAGTCAACCTTCTCTCCCTTATTGATTTTACATCAAACTCTTATTTTTGTTGCATTTGTCTATTTAAATCATAGTTAATTCTAGTTTGTTTCAAGTATTTCAAAACACCAAAACCCCCCATTTTATTTTTATTGTCATTTTACAAGTATTTTTACAAAGAGATTTTTCATAGAGTTATAAATTGAACCAATCTCCGTGGATTCGATCCCTTTACCACTATACACTATTTTAGTGTGTAATATTTAGGGTTATTATTTGTGTTGGCCTTGACAACCACCAGAAGTATAGTATTGGATGGACCATATCGACATTATTATGAATAGATAAGATTATATTTAGAACGATTTGTCATATGGCAAATATGAAAATGTTTCCATAATTGGGAGCTAGAAATTAAGAATTTATGTCTAGATTAGAAAACTTTATGCAAAAAGGATGTTCAAAGGAATGTACTTTGAGTGAGAGACATCACATCTATAGAATTCTTTTGTAACAATTTCTGATAGAGTACCTTGTGATTTCATTGGCCGAGTCTTTGTGACTTTTGTGCCGTGACTTCACAAAAGGATCATTGCATAAAATATTAGAATTTGATATATTCTAAAAGTGTCAAGAATTTAGTATTCTTACACTAATTATAAGGATTGGGGATTGTGAAATGATTTTCATTGGAAAAGTTTTCCAATTGATCTATTTCACAAAGTATGGACCATAGGAAACCAAAGTGTGCATGCTTGGAGCGTGGGACAATTATGATTATAATTCGAGTTAAAGCTGATTATCTAAAACATTAAACAATGAATACTGAGTAATCAATATGGTGATTAAATAAAGGTGTTTTATTTATACTCACAAGTTTGGGGTCATATAGGATTAAGTATTATCATTGTGTTTCTCTTTGCATGTTTTGACTTCCAGAATAACTGGGTTATTCGAACCTCCACAGTCGGTCATACGTTGGGAGTAGGTATGAAGGAAGACTGTCATGAATCTGTTTGTAGATTGTCTAAATAGTTTAGACATAACACAAGTTTGTTGCAGAGTTCATGAATGCTTTGATAAGATTACAGTATTGGATTAAACCCACGCTCACAAAAACCACTTCATGGATTTTATCACGAGTGATTGTGAGTCGATAATATTGTATATTCTTGAAACCGAGATGTGTGAGTTGTTATTTGCTGGTCGGTTGCACATTGATGATAAGTAAACGCACCAGTAACTTGGTGTTATAAAACTTATTGTTGTATGTGATTCGATGAGTGAGTACAAGCAAGCATTGAGTCGAAGTTTATCCGTTCCTTTTTTCCAAAGTGGGATAAAAGCGACATATGTGGGCCCCTCGATGATTTAGTGATGACACCCTAAGCACCTGGCCAAGCCGGGACTAATTTGATGTGTTCAATTGTAGTCTGTTATCAGTCGTCATAAATCGGAAATCGGGAAACAACACATAGACTGAGAAAATGATTTCAATCCATGTCTCACGTCTATGCGATATCAAGAATGGAGGAATATATGATCCCTTATCTAAAGGACACGCTTCTGATACAATCAGAGTTGACAGCGGCTTTTGAAAGCTACGATTGTTGATCAGGTTATGAAGTCATATGCAGAATAGTTATTAGATTTATCCAAATGGGAGACTTTTGGATTAGTGACTAAGTCCATAACTATTTTGGTATGTACTTGACCCGATTGTGAGCATGGTCCTTTTGGGTTGCCTTCACACTGGTGACTAGACAGGATGATTGTTAAGGAGAGAGGTTGGTTTATTGTTAAGAATAATAAATTGGGGTATAAATATGATTTGTTAATATATTATATGATTAATATATAAATTTGGAATCATATTATTAATTAGTATTTAATCAGAAATTAATTAGGAATTAATTTCGGTATTAAAGGAATTCATTAAAAGCACAGGGGCTATTTTGTAATTATTTGATAGTTGAGACTTTGGGCTATTTGATCACCTTTATTAAGGCTTGAACGAAAATCCTAGAAAGGATCTAGGAGTTTTCATCCAAGGGCTTACGGAAAGGAGTTCATGGACTTGCTTAGGCCCTAAGCTAAGGGATTAGGGTTTCCACCTTGAAACCCTAGTTAGCCTTAAGTATAAATAGCACCCTAAGGCACTAAATTCGGCCAACCCTTGGAGAAACCCTATTAGGGTCGAATTTTAGAGCCTCTTGACTCCCTTCTTCTCTCTCATATTCATCCTCTCACCCAAAGTGCGTTTGAGAGCCATTAGAGGTACTACACTTGTGGTACTTGCTTTCAAGAGCTAAGGAAATTCAAGGAACTAGTTCTTATTGCTATATAACAACAAAAGGTATGTATTCTATTCTCCTTTGTGTATTTCGAAAATCATAGGAGTATCCCAGGTTTCTTTTTGTGTTCATAAAGTTGTATGTCTAATATTGAGAACATAGATCCAATTAGGGTTGCATGCACACATATGATTGTTTGTATAAAACCAATCAATTGCGTAGCTCTTGTTTGAGTCCTAACCATTATAGGGATGAGTCCCTTACTCGAAGGATTATCTAAGCCTCATGGTATGTGATTGTATGCATATGGTGGCTAATTGGCGTTGTAAAGAGGCCTTTAGCAGCCGACGAATGGTTTTGGTGGAGTTAGAGGTACCCTAGGGCAAGCCTAGGATGATAGTAGCAGAGATCATTAGCAGTAGAAGGGACTTGGTGGAGTCGAGGCAGTTCTTGAGGAAAGTACGGATAGATGTGGAAGGCAGTATGGGGTCGTACTACTGAAAGCAGAGGATCCATACTTGAGTCGAGGAAGGCTGAGACAAGACCAGGAAACTTGTGATAGATGTGACCCCTCTAGATGTATCAGTATCACTGACGGTTGTCATTATGTATTACGTGAATGGTGGTACTACGTCTGAGGCCAGAAGTTGGCAGTTCAGGAGAGGGATCAGGTTCGGGTTCAGGTTCCGAACCAGTGGATGAGAGGCTACGTGAGTTCATCGCATCCGAGATCACTAGAGGCATCTTTAGGTCAATCAAGGAAGGGATCATTGAGTCGAGGAAAGCTGAGACGAGACCAGGAAACTTATGATATATGTGATCCCTCTAGATGTATCAGTATCACTAATGGTTGTCATTATGTATTACGAGAATGGTGGTACTACATCCGAGGCCAGCAGTTGGCAGTTTGGGAGAGAGATCGGGTTCGGGTTCAGGTTCCGAACAAGTGGATGAGAGGCTACACGAGTTCATTGCGTCTGAGATCACTAGAGGCATCCTTGATGCAACCCCAATCATCTTTGGGTCGATCAAGGAAGGGATAATTGAGCTGATGGAAGATCGCCTCAGGGCGTTCAGGAGTGACATGCGACCAACCAGTCAAGATCATGCACACTGTCCTTTAAGGACTTCAGGCGCAATGTTGCGTCGAATTTCCATGGGGCAAAGGACGCCATTGCTGCAAGACGATGGATTGCAGACATTGAGTCTACACAGTTGATTAGCTTCTGCCCCAACGGGTTAAAGGTGCGATATGTAGCAGGATGCTTGAGGGACCGAGCCAGGGATTGGTGGGAGTCGGTTGGTGACTCTCTGGGAGTCTCGGCTATTGAGGCTATGACATGGACGGATTTTGTGACCCGATTCAGAGCTGAGTTCGCGCCTGCGGTGGAGCTCCAGCAGTTGGCCCGGGAGTTCCTGGATATGAGATAGATGACTGAGACAGTGGCGGAGATCACCGCCAAGTTTCGGTAGAGAGAGTTACTGGTGCCCCAGTATGCAGGAGAGGAGGATATGAGGAGGACCCGCTACCATGACATGCTGCGAGCCAACATTCGGGAGCATGTCAGTTTTTCAGCTTGCCCTACCCTGGATTCCATGATTTCCAGGACAAGGAAAAGGGAGATTGACCTGGAGCACGTCCGGAAAAGGAAGGCCGAGGAGGGACAGGTAACTGGGGATTTGGGGAAGAAGCCTAAGGGACCAGACATTGGGCCAAAAGGCCAACAGGGCTGAGGCCACTGCAAGAAATGTGACAAGTCACATGAGGGAGCATCCAGGTTGGGATCGTCGGGTTGCTATAAGTGCGGAAAGTTGGGGAATTTTAGCAAGGATTGTACCACCCCTGCACCCACTATTTAGAAATCCAAGTTGCTGTGTTTCCACTACAACCAGAGGGGCCATAAGAAGGCCAATTTCCCCCAGTTGACAGCAGCAGCGCCAGCTCCAACGACCCTGCGGATTACGGATGGCCGGCAGGGCAAGTCAGAGGCTCCAGTGGTGAGGAGTCGTGCTTCCAGTTGACTACCAAGGAGGCATGCGCCGCACCCGATGTGGTGACGGGTATGATTCTTTCTCCCTGAGTTATTCATATGATGCTTATGATATTGATATATGCTCTCTCTCTCTCTCTCTCTCTCTCTCTCTATATATATATATATATATATATATATATATATATATATATATATATATATATGTTTAGGATCATTCCATGTGAACGGTATCCCAGTTCAGGTGTTGTTTGATTCGGGCGCTACCCGATCGTTTGTTTCTCTTGCGCTTAGCAAAAAGTTTCCTGAGTCCTCGGGCATGTTGGATTGCCCTCTAGAGGTCAAGATTGTGGACGACCGGTCTGTGCGAGCATCAGAGGTCTTCCGGGATTGTGTTTTGAGGTTGTTCGAAGAGCATTATCTAGTGGATTTGGTTCCCATACCGTTGCGGGGGAACAAGGTTATTGTTGGTATGGATTGGCTAAGCCGTAATGAGGTAGTGATTGACTACACGCAATAGTTGGTTCAGATCAGAACCCCAGGTGGGGGAGAGCTGGTGATTCAGGGTGAGAGGCCACAACAAGGACCAGCTTTATGTTCAGCACTTCGGCAGCGAGGGCTAGGCGCTACCTTCAACAGGGTTGCGCAGGATACGTCGCCTATGTTATGGACACCCGGGAGCCTAGAGGGGCGACGGTGGGTGATGTGCCAGTAGTGCGAGAGTTTGCAGATCTATTACCCGAGGAGTTGCTCGGGATACCTCCGGAGAGGCAGGTAGAGTTCAGGATCGACTTAGTCCCTAGTGCGGCTCCGATAGCCAAGGCACCGTATCAGTTGGCTCCTCATGAGATATAGGTAGGGGTGCAAATGAGCCGAGCCGAGCCTGAGCTTGGTCAGGCTCGGCTCGGGCTCGGGCTCGTTTAAGTTATATGAGGCTCGAGCTCGAGCTCGGATCGATTCGAGCTTTCTTATACTGTGCTCGGCTCGAGCTCGTAAAGATTTATACAAGCTCGGCTCAGGCTCAGGCTCGACTCGTTTTTATCGGGCGTGCCTAAATAAGCTTAAGCTCAGCTCGAGCTCGTTAAAAAGCTCGTTTACTATTTACTAAAATTCATAATTCCCCTAATATGTTTATATTTTAATATATATATATATATATATATATATATATATATATATATAATAAATAATATGATATAAAGGTTCGTTTAGGCTCGCGAGCCTAATCGAGCTTTGTGACATAGGCTTGAGCTCGAGCTCGTTTAATAAACAAGCTTAATATTAAGCTCGATCTTGTTTAAAATCGGTTTCGAGTCGAGCTTTTAACAATCCGATCTCGAGTAGCTCATGAGTAGCTTGGCTCGTTTGCACCCCTAGATATAGGAGTTGTCTACACAGCTGCAGGATTCTGTTTGTAAAGAAGAAAAAAGAGTCGCATCGAATGTGTATAGATTATCGGGAGCTGAATAAGGTAACAGTGAAGAACCGTTACCCACTCCCGAGGTTCGATGACCTCTTTGACCAACTACAGGGAGCATATTCGTTCTCCAAGATTGATTTGCGTTCAGGTTATCATCAGATGAGGGTCAAAGAGGAGGGTGTACAGAAGACTACCTTTCGGACGAATTATGGTCACTATGAGTTCATGGGGATGCCTTTCGGGCTCACCAATGCTCCTGCCGCGTTCATGGATCTCATGAACCACGTGTGCAGACCGATGTTGGATCGGTCTGTGATAGTTTTCATTGATGACATCTTGGTTTATTCCAAGCCGCAAGAGCAGCATGAGGAACACTTGCGAGAGGTTCTCGATACTTTGAGGAGTGAGAACTTGTATGCTAAATTCTCCAAATGTGAGTTATGGTTGCGCGAGGTGTAGTTTCTTGGGCACCTTGTCAACCAGAACGAGATATCGGTTGACCCGGCCAAAGTGGAAGCCGTGATGAGATGGGAGGTTCCGAGGTCTCCATCTAAGATTCGGAGTTTCCTAGGATTAGTCGGGTATTATCGGAGATTCATCCATGATTTCTCCAAGATATTCGTACCCCTAACCAGGCTGACGAGGAAAGCCATGGTCTTTTGCTGGGGGCCTAAGCAGCAGGCTGCATTTGAGACATTGAGACAGAGATTGTGCGAGGCGCCAATCTTAGCCCTGCCAGAGGGCATGGAGGATTTTGTCGTACACTACGACTCGTCCATCTTGGGTTTGGGCACAGTTTTGATGTAGAGAGGACATGTTATTTCTTACGCTTCGAGGCAGCTGAAGCCTCACGAGGCGAATTACTCGACGCATGATTTGGAGCTGGGGGCTATTGTTTTTTCCCTCAAGATTTGGTGTCATTACCTCTATGGGGTTCGTTGTACCATCTACACGGACCACAAGAGCTTGAGGCATCTCATGGACCAGCCGAATCTGAATATGAGGCAGCATCGGTGGCTTGATGTGGTGAAGGATTATGATTGTGAGATCGTCTACCATCCGGGGAAGGCCAATGTTGTGGCCGACGTGCTTAGCCGTAAGACAGTGCCGATCATGGGTATTTGTATGAGGATGACCGTGTTGGCTCCGCTGTTGGAGCGGATCCGAGAGGCCCAACAGGAGGTGATGAAGGAGGAACATCGGAAGAGCGAGCGTATTGTGGGTTAGGTTTCCTCCTTCGACTATGATAGCTGAACAAATCCAAGTTTTCTATTCATCCCAGGGCAACGAAGATGTCTAGGGATCTTCATCCTGACTATTGGTGGCCCTACATGAAGTGGGACGTAGAATGGTATGTGGAGTGGTGCTTGACCTGTAGGAAGGTCAAGTCCGAGCACTAGAGGCCACACGGCAAGATGCAGCCGTTGGATATTCCCATGTGGAAATGGGAAGATATTACCATGGACTTCATCACCAAACTTCCCAGGACCGCGTGGGGAGTGGATTCCATATGGGTCATTGTGGATCGGTTTACTAAGATCACCCATTTTATACCGATCCAGGAGAGTATAACGACCGAGAAGCTGGCCGACATTTATATTTGAGAGGTGGTGGCTCAGCATGGAGTGCCAGTTACCGTGATTTCCGATAGGGATGTGCGGTTTACTTCCAGGTTCTGGAAGAAATTTCACGATGAGTTGGGTACTCGTCTGTACTTTAGCACCACATTTCACCCGTAGATGGATGGTCAGAGCGAGCGGACCATCCAGACTTTGGAAGATATGTTGCGGGCGTGTGTGCTAGATTTCGGTGGTAGCTGGGATACTTACCTCCCATTGGCTGAATTCTCCTACAACAACAGCTACCACACGAGTATCGATCGTCCTCCCTTTGAGATGTTATATGGGAGGAAGTGCAGGACCCCGATATGTTAGGGTGAGGTTGGACAGAGGGTCATGGGAAGCACCGACGTGGTTCTCAAGATGACAGAAAGAATTCAGTAGATCATGAGCAGGCTTTAGACTGCACAGAGTCGGCAGAAAAGCTATGCCGACAAGTGCCATTCAGACCTGGAGTTTCAGGTCAGGGATATGGTTCTCCTGAAGGTTTCTCCTTGAAAAGGCGTCATCCGATTCAGGAAGCGGGGCAAGCTGGGCCCCAGGTATATCGGGCCTTTCAGGGGTTTGGCTCAGGTGGGCAAGGTGGCATATCGGCTGGATCTTCCAGCGGAACACAGTCAGATCCACGACACTTTCCACGTCTCCCAGCTGCGAAGGTGTCTGGTGGATGACTCAGTAGTGGTGCCCCTAGAGGATATACAGGTTGATGGCAGCCTAAACTACATTGAGCGGCCTTTGGCGATCCTCAACATGAAGTTGAAGGATCTGAGGAACAAGAAGGTTGAGCTGGTGAAGGTGCAATGGCAACACCTGAAGGGATCGGAGTGGACGTGGGAACCAATAGACGGGATGATGGAGCATTATCTAGAGCTTTTTCAGGACCGAGCAACAGACTTTGAGGATGAAGTCAAAGATAAGTGGGGGAGATTTGTAGCACCCGGTTCCTGGTATGAATTCCATTCAAGTATTATAATTTTTTTACCTAGAACTCGGCAAGTTAATGGCCAACTTGACGAGTAGGAGCGACTTGGACCTGGGAGTTTAATGACCTACTCGACGAGTCGGCGGCCAAACTTGACGAGTAGGCCCTGACTGGACAAAACCCTAATCTAAGGGATTGTACCCTATTTAAGCATCTCATTCAGCCCCCCTTCGTCCCTATTTCTCTCAGAACTCTCCATATCAAACCCTAATCATTTGTGTAAAGATCTAAGGCCTTTTGTAGTGGTTTTTTGGTGATTTTGCAACATAAGAATGAAGAGAAAGGTTTGAGGAATCAAGAGGAGGCCAGAGGAGTTTGAGTTTGTGCACACTCTGTAGTTATTTAGAGGTATAAAGCTGATATTTTGCTCTTTCTTATTTTAGATCCCTTTTTGGGGTGATTTAGGGCTTTTAAGAGCCATTCTTGGTGACCAATCATGAGTACACACATGGTTGGGGGCTAAGATTTCATATCCAAGGTCTTTGAGGGGTTACAAGGCAGAAAGGGATTGATTTTGGAGCCTTAGAGAGCCCCATGCATCTTAAGAGTCTCATTTAGGGCCATTTGAGCTCATAGTCCCATGCATGCACGTAAAGTTTGTAACTTTACGTGCTAGATCGATCTTAAAAGCCTAGATCTATCTTTTGGTCAAGTATTGTACATCAGAAATCAAGAAATGAAACTTGGTCATTCTCGACTCGGCGAGTGGTTCTTGGACTCGGCGAGTCCATGGCTTGACTTCCATTTTCTGTTATGGTTCGAAGGAACTCAGTGAGTGTTAGAGTGGTCTTAAAGGGGTCTGGGGGAGCGACCCAACGTATTAGACTTATCCATAGACTTGGAAATCATAGGACTCGACGATTCAAGGGCAGACTTGTTCATAAGATGGGGATGAACTCGACGAGTTGTTCATACAACTCGACGAGTCGGATGAAGGTTCATTCGAGGATGTTTCAGAAGGAGAAATCATCGAGTCGTTGCTAAAATCGACGAGTAGGGGCGTGAAGAAGGGAAAATAAAAGGATAGGGACTCGACGAGTTGGCGACCCAACTCGACGAGTTAGGTCAACTGGAAGTTGACTTTGACTTTGACTTGGTCAGGGGTAAAATAGTTACTTTACCCTAAGAGTAGTTATCAGTGTCTGATTAAGTGTTTTATGGATTTATAGCCGAAGGATCACCGGAGTAGCAGTCAGACATCTATCGATCAGCTTTTCAGCAGTCAGCCTTACGAGGTGAGTTACCTTCCAGTAGAAATGGGTCTAAGGCACCAATGTCGGCCCACTAGTAGGAGTCGTATGTTAGATTATTGTCTTTGTGATATTCATCTAGGTTTTCTACTACTTGATATGTTATGTGCTAGTATGATATGATGTAATATGCTAGTAGTAGTAAGGGGAGATAGTCCCCAAGATTTACGGTCGATAGGGTCGAAGGGGGGTAGTCATACCCAGTCATGCTAGATAGAATATGATTATGTGTTACATGTTATGTGGTAGTAGTAGTAGATGGGTGAAATAGTCCCAAGTATCCGGTTGAGAGGACCGAAGGGGAGGCCAACACCCAGGTTTGCTAGGCAGTATCCGGTCGAGAGGACCGAAGTGGAAACCAAAACTTAGGTATGCTAGGCAGTATCCGGTTGAGTGGACCGAAGGGGTAGGTCGGGCACCCAAATATGCCTGACAGTATATGTATGTTATGTGATTGTTTGGTATGCAGTACAATGGGGGAACTCACTAAGCTTCGTGTTTACAGTTTTCAGTTTTGTTTCAGGTACCTCTTCAGCGAAGGGGAAGGAGCTGGCACGGTAGCTGCACATCATACACACACGTTGGATTTCCGCATTATGAGATTCTTGGGATTGTACTCTGACGTTGTTATATTTATGGTTTGGTTTTCAGACATGAGATATTAGTTTTATGAAATGATACGTCTTCACTATGTTTTCTTATGGAAGTTTTATAAATCAATTAATTAAAAATGAAATTTTTGGACTCGAAATTTGGGATGTTACATTGGATTACGACATCCCTCTTCCAAGTTGTAAAATAGTTTGTTGGGTCCTAGCCTTAATATTTCATATTGGGTGTTATATTAAGGACTTTAAATCAACTAAAATTGAACTTCTCCCATTATAGATGTCTGGTTAAGACAACTATGGTCTTCCCAAATCTCTACGAACAAGTTTTCCTATTGAAGATGATATCCCACATGGAAATCATGGTGAAAGATTAATCCCTTTGTTGTGTATTAATGAGAATGGAAATCATGCTTCACTTCACCCACCTCTTCTAATTATTCTAATTATTCTCCATATCCCACAAGTTCAAATACTTGAAAAGTTCAAGGTCACTCAATCCGTATTTGTAAGTCGGGAGAGTCGGGTGTCGAAGTCTCAAGGTAACTGGGTGTTGACTTGGTTCTTCAGTTACACCCTGATGACACATCAAGACATGACCCTTAATGATCTTACCTATTTGCTTGATGCTGCTAAATTAGAAATGATTTGGGGCACTGGTAAAGAAAATTTTGATTGGAAGATTAACTTCCCAAACTTCCATGGACATTGACAATGGTAACATTAGAAGTCCAGAAAAGCTTTTTCTTCCCAATGGAAAGGGATCGGCCATGGTCAAGTCATTTGACCTAATGGTAAAGAGAAAGGATAAGCCTGAGATAGTCTCATGTACCATTTCCAAAGAGTCCATATGTTTCTTTTACTAAAAGAAGGGGCACTGGTTGCGAAGCTGCCAGATTTACCTGAAAGATTTGGTAAAGT
Organism: Lactuca saligna; assembly: GCF_052625555.1. Lineage (NCBI taxonomy): Eukaryota > Viridiplantae > Streptophyta > Magnoliopsida > Asterales > Asteraceae > Lactuca > Lactuca saligna. Next base: position 45,954,010 of record NC_136418.1, on the reverse strand, counting down.
CAAAAGTTTGACTCTACTTTAGGTAAAGTCCATTATCTAACTCTATTAAGTATCTTTTGGAGATTCTTAATACATAATGTAATCTAATTACATTTTGATGTTTTAGAAAATCAAAGGAAGCTTAAAGAAAGAGTATCCTGATTCTAATAGCGAAAATGGTTCGGTAATCAGAATTTTGCTGCTTAAGAGTTACGATAGATTCCTTAGGAATAGATATTAACATAGTTTTCATATGTATTTGCATTGTTAGGATAAGTTTTTCCGCAAGTTTTAAAATAAAAGAAAAGTTTTGATTTTATTTATTTTAAGCATCCTTACAATGACATTTGTGAAAAATTGTTGTTTATATGATCCCATTGATAGCAATATTGGAAAATTGATTTGTTTTTTCATTTGTGGTAGTGACATAGTTTACCAAATAAGGAAAGATTCTCATCACCCAAGTTTCAGTTGGATAGAAACTTGGAATCATGCAACTTGTATTGTATGATAAATGAGAATTTTCTTCTTTGGGAAATTAAAACTAAGTCCTTGTTCACATGTATGTGTGAGTCAAGTGAAGGACAAGGGGATCAGATACACTTGGTTGTACGCTGGTCAAGTCCACCACAAGGAATGATAAGATTATTCGTCATGATTTACTAACGTAACGCCCGTAGATCCGGGCTAGTCAATTTAGAGGCAATAGGGGTCGAAAATGACTTTTCGACAAAAGATTATTAGAATAAATAATCTTAACGAAGTTGTAGAATATGACACAAGCTTTCCGTACATATAAAGAACGCCGAAATCCGAGTTATAACGAAGAAGTTATGGTCCGTCGAAGTTTTACGGCAAAACCGGTACGACACCGGGAAGCGTAAATAGTGAATTTACGATGGAGGACTTTTTAGCCTTAGCAATCTAAACAAAAATCGTAGAATATGTTAAACTAAGAACATCGATAAAAAGAACGCCCAAATCTGACTTCGTATGAAGAAGTTATGATTTTTCTAAGATTCGGCTTAGCAGTGCACGACCCGAAACTCGAATTTTAGTTCGAGCGGTTTTTGGCTTATGCGACCTAAATAAGAGTTGAAGGTATCATTAATAGGAACTCAACGGTAAAAAGACAGACGAAAACGGAGTCCGGATGAAGGAGTTATGAACTCTTCGCGGTCATTTAACAGTCTAAACGCCTCCTACTGTTAAATTTGAAATCGGTCGAGAATTAGCCGACGGAGTCTAAATGAAAGTTGTAGATCTTGATTTTACCTACGCGTGGATATAAAGAACGTCGAAAACGGAGCTCGTATGCGAAAGTTATGATTTTTCTAAGTTTGAAGGCTGATACGCGATAGGGGGTGACGTGGCACCACCAGAATTGGACACGTGGCACCACCAGAAGGCCACCACATGGACCAACTCGATGAGTCATGACTCAGACTCGGCGAGTCCACCAGTCAGGCCTCCTATAAATAGAGTTGTCGGGCATTCACTTCTCTTCACACCTTCAAACCCTTCTTTCTCTCTCTAAACTCTCTCTCTAAGCCTCCCTAACCCCCTAAAGCCTAGGGTAACTCCCTAGCACTAGGCAGAATCCCCGGAGCGCCCGACGGCTCCGAGAAAAGAGCCTTTCGGCTCGGAAACGCTGCTCCAGCGAAGCCCGGTTTTGTGAAAAACCCGCTGTTTTATTGAAGGAATATCGTTTTGAGAGTATCGAAGCGCTGTCCGAGTGCTGAGTCACCACCTATTCAGGTGAGTGCATAGTCCATTTCATATTACACATAGATATGAAGTATTTTATATAAACTACGTGTTATGTGTGCATATTATCTGAATACTTGCTGTCTATGCTGGATGAACGTTTTATACATGTTTTAAAGGATTTAAACTGTATATGTATTTTATATCTACAAAATGTGTTGGGTAAAACATGGGTAGATGAAATAGTTGTTTTGTGATAACACAATGTTGTCAGTGATCCAATCATCTAGTGGAGTATAGATGAAGACCATGGGCGATACTAGATGGTCCGATAGAACGCTAGTAAGCTCGTAACCTGTAGGTGTTTTTGAACTAGGTGCTCATTAGGTATTTTGAACTGAGTGTGTTCACTACGTATCTTTGAACTGAGTGTGTTCACTACGTATCTTTGAACTGAGTGTGTTCACTACGTATCTTTGAACTGAGTGTGTTCATTAGGTATTTTGAACTAAGTGTGTTCACTAGTTACTTTTGAACTAAGTGTTTACCAGATGTTTCGGACTACGTGTTCACCAGATATATTATATAAGCCTTGGTAATGATGGACTTCGTGTCGATTCCTTAGGATGATCCTTAGGAATAAATAAACGAGGAATAGTTGATTCTTAGGGTAGATCCTTAAGACTAAAGAAGATAATGGGGATGGGTAATTGGGTTGATTGTTTGATTGTTTAAACATAATAATTATATTATTGTGGGTTGAAAACCCTATGTACTCACCAGGTTTCCCAACCTGACCCACTCAGTTTATTTTTATCACAGGTGTTGATATGATGTCACTTTACACTGAGAGATTTAAAGAGATGTAGATCACTAGTGTAAATAAATGTAAGTTCTGTTTATGCTTATGTTTCTGTATTAACGATGACATCCCAAACATTTTGAAATGAATAAAATACGTTTCTTCGAAAATGTTTTAATAACGTATTTATCGTGTTTTTCTGGGAACAAATTCCGCAACCTTTTTATAAAATGAAGTACTCTGATTTTCATAAAGCATAAACAAAACAGGTCTTTTCTGGCCGTGATTTTGGGGATGTCACAACTAAAGTTTAGTAAATATGGTTATGCTTACAAGTTTAAGTGTAATTCTAAAACATTGGAAAGGTTTCAATGTATGGTAGAACGGATGAGAAGAATCAAATTAGGCAGAAAGATAAAATTTTCTTCTATCTGAAAAGATGGGAGAGTCCTTGAGTATCTCGTTTTATGATTATCTTAGTGATTATGAAAACATATCACAATTGATCCTCTAAGGACATCTTAGTGCATTTGTATGGCTAAGAAGAGGAATCATGAATTGCTGAAATGGTTAAATCAATAAGATAAATCATACTTCGTCCCAAAGTCAAGTCTTAGAGTTATACTCAATGATTGTAACTTGAGTGACATAATCTTAATGAAGGTTTATAACACTTTTCAAATGTAGAGTAAAATGCTTTATCACTCTTGTACATTTGAAATTGGTAAGTTGTGATGTTTTGGATAAAACAAAGACCAACTAAGACCAATTGTGTGAAGTGTTTATCTTGATAAGAATCTGCACTAACTCTTGAATATTTGTTTTGTAAAGGAATGGTTCTTAACAAAAAGAATCTTATATGTCAAGTAGACAGTGGGAGTCTTAAAGATCTTGAATAGTTTCAAGAACTAATCAAGAGTAAACCTATTGTTAATCACTAGCACACAACTTGAGGTATGTAACCTATTATGTTGACATATTCTTGTGATTAAGGTTATGACAAATTCACATGGATAAGAACACTTACACCATAAAAAATCTAAGTGTCATAAGGTTTCTCTCCGATTCATGAAAATGATGGTGAGGAAACGCTTTGACTAAGTAGATTTTAAGTAGATAGCAATTGTGATCTTTGCATTCTCAAAGTCGTTAGTAGAGCGTGCGTGGTTAACCGACACACTAACATGGACTTATGAGAAATGGAAAAGGCCTAAACAACTGAGACTATGATTATGACATCCCTTTTCATAGTTCTGAAATTATTTAGACACACATGTGAGATATCTAAGAAAAGGTGTATGATTTTGATAAAGTCTTGTCAAAGCAATCTCATATCAGAAATTTGAACTTTAGTAAGAAAGTCATTAAAATATTGACTTCTAGAAGTCCAACTGTTTTCTGATACATGTCAAAGCTAGTGGGAGCATAACTGTTATGCTAATAATCATCATGTTAGTGGGAGCATGATAATTATGATAAGTATTGCAAGTTAGCAATGTTAATTATAGAAAAAAAAAAGTTTCAATTCTTGAAGTTGCGGGGGTTGGAAAAGTTATTTTTCTATAATTAAGGGAGAGGATATACTTCATTTCAATTCTAAAAGCTTAGATTGAGATTTTAATCACCTTTAGTCAAGTGTGTGTATATATATATATATATATATATATATATGTGTGTGTGTGTGTGTGTGTGTGTGTGTATATATATATATATGAATTTTATGTTGGAATGGTTCAACATAAGAAAATTCTATATATCGCGTTCTTAAAATTCGATTATGATTACGACATCCCTCCTCATAGTCAAATTTTGAGAACATGGCAAATAAAAATTTTATAGCATGAATCATGTTCCATATGCTTCGGGTATATGATCGATTACATGTACTATAATATTTATCATTTCTAAATTTTCCAAATGCCCGGGGAATTAAGAAGGGAAACGGTCTAGAATTGGATATGACTAAAATGATTAAACAATTGTCGAGGACAATCTAAGGTTTACCAAAGATTGGTTGCTCAGGGACAGGTGGAAGTATCGTGTTAATTTTGGAAGGACCATATTGACATATTCTGAAAAGAGGCAACTCTTATATAGAAGTGATAGTCAAAATGGGAATATGGAAATATTATCATAGGTGGAAGTTACTCAGTCTGTGTAAGATTAGAAAACTTAATGCAAGAAGGATGTTCAAAGCAATGTACTTTGAATATGAGACTTCGTTTCCATGGAGTTGATCTCCATTGGAATACTATGTAATGTCTGGTGACAAGTCTTTGTGACTTTGTGCATAATCATTACAGAGGATCAGTGCATATAAGTTTAAAATCTAACATATTTCGGTAAATGGAAGGAATTTGGAATTCTTACATTTTTCAATAAGGATTTGGGAGGGTGAAATGAGAATCATTGGAATTATGTTCAATCGATCTATTTCACAAAGTAAGGATCGTGAACAAACATAATGTGCAAACTTTGTGTATGGCATAACTGGTGTTTAGAAAAACATAGTGTACATGCTTGGAGCATGGGACAACTAGTGTTTTTAAATTCAAGTATAAAGTTGATAAAATCGAAAAATTGAATAATGAGTAATCAATATCGTGCTTAGAAAAAAGGTGTTTTATTTACTCTCAAAGTGTTGGGGCCATATAGGATTAGTAATATTCTTATGTTTCACTTTACATGTTTTGACTTCCAGAATAACTAGGTCATTCTTCTCGAATGACTAAGTTATTCAAATCATCCACAGTCGTTAATACATTGGAAGTAGGTATTAAATCAAGATTGTCATGAGTTGGCTTGTAAATGTCTAAGATGTTGCACATGGCAAGAGTTGCTACAACACTCATGAGTACTCATAAGTTCTGAGTATTGGACTCAGCCCACGCTTATTTGAATCACTTAATGGATTTTATGACGAGTGATCATGAGATGATAATATCCTATATTCTTCAAACCTAGAGATATGAGTTGTTACTATGAGTTGGTTATACATTGATTGCACGAAAACTCATTGGTAACTCGATGTTATAAAACGTGCCTTTTGTATGATTCAACAAGTAGTAGAACAAGCCATATGAGTCGAATTTTGTCCATTCCTTTTACTCTTAAAGGGATAAAAGCGATATCTGTGGTCCCCTCGATGATTTAATGATGACACTTGTGAGTGCTTGGCCAAGCCAGGACTAATGTGATTTGTTCAATCAGTTAGTCGTCATAAATCGGAAATCGGGAAACAACAAATGGACAAAGAGAATGATTATAATCCATTTCACAGTCCATATGATATCTACAATGGAGGAATATATGATCCCTTATCTAATGGACGCGACATTGATTTGTTCAGAGTTCGACAACGGCTTTAAGAGCTACGATTGGTAGTCGGGTTATGAAGTCATACTTGCAATAATAGTTTTAGAGTTATCCAAGTGGGAGATTGTTGGATTATATGTCTAAGCCCATAACTATTATTGGTATGTACTCGACCCAAGTGTAGCATGGTCCATTTGGGTTGCATATCATCAGGATAATTTGTTAGGATGGACTTTTGAGATAAGGTAACTTATGGTTTATTAATATATTATAAGTTATAATATAATAATATAAAAATCATATGTTTTAATTAGTATTGATCAATAATTAATTTGGAATTAATTTAATGATCAAAAGAGACTAATTAAATCTATGAGGAATAATTATGATAATTAGTTATATTTATATGTGTTGGGCTTATGATCTATGTTGGACCAAGTTTATGTATGGATACATAAAGAGTTGGGTCACATGAACCATGGATCATAAAACCCATGGGTATGGATTTGTGTTATACCTATGACCCTTGAAATCCACACATATAAATACATGCTCTTAGCCTCAAAAACGTCACTTGAGTCATTCTTGGAGTTCATGGGTGTTTTTGGGTGCATGGAATTTTCTCTCAAGTTATAACTTTGTCCATGATGTGTTGTGATTTCATTTGAGGCTTCCACACTATTGGGGCTAAGCTCTTTAAGGCCAAATACACCAACACTTCAAGCTCCATCAAAAGGTATGTTATCCTAACTAGTATCTTATATGATTTATGTTAAATGTATGCTAGTTATAGGTTTAATTCATTGGAAACCATTTGCATGTATAATTAGTGAAAGCATAGATCTAATGTATTTAGGGTTGTATGTGCATCATAGGATGTTGCATTATACCAAAAACCGAACATATATATATATATATATATATATATATATATATATATATATATATATATATATATATATATATATATAATTTGATCTTTATTTTAATATAATTAATATAAATTATTTATAAAATTATTTATATTTTTTAAACTCAATTATCTAAGTTATTTAAAATTGCATTATTATTTATTCTTAGATTTATTTATTTATCTTTATTTTTGTGATTTTAAAATATTTTAATATTATTGATGTTTTTTTTAATATATTATTTAATGTTGTTTTTTTAGCGTTTTGTTCGTTTACAATATATAATGATTTCTTTTTTTTACATTTGTTTGAATAAACAAATTAAAATAATAAACTGGATAACTATAAATCGTCTAATATAATTATTTAATGTTGTTTTTTTAAGTGTTTTTTTATATCATTCACTTATATGTTAGTGTTTGTTTTTTTGTTTTAAGAGGTTTTATGATTTTATGTCTTTTTTGTTTACATTATTTGTTTATATGTATGTGCTCATTCATTTATTATCTAAATAATTATATTTTACGTTTAACTATTTCTTAAGAAAAAAATCAAAGTAAAACTATTAAGTCCAATATATATATATATATATATATATATATATATATATATATATATATATATATATATATATATATATATATATATATATATATATATATCGTTAAAGGAAAAAGAAAAAAAACAAACATTAACTAATTTTATTGTAAGGCTGATAGTTAATCTGGTTTTATTTTAATATGCTTATTCGGAAAAAAAAAATGTCAAAAAATCGTTATATAATTTATGCGAACAAAACATAAAAACAAAACAACATTAAATAATATATTCAAATAAAATATTAAAAATATCAAAATATTTTTAAACCACAAAAAATAAATATAAATAAATAATATGATTTTCTATAATTTAGATAACTTATTTTAAAAAATAAAAATAATTTTATAAATAATCTATATTAATTCTATTAAGATAAAGATAAAAAACAATAATATATATATATATATATATATATATATATATATATATATATATATATATATATGTATGTATATAATAGTAAACTGTTAAAAAAAAAAAAAAAAAAAGGAAATTTAGTATTTTTATATGGAGCAAGGATGTTTAGTACAATATTCACAAACCACATTGATATAACCTATCAAATTTTAAGCTTAGGGACCAAAACTGAGAATTCGACCAAACCATAGGGACATTTTTGTAATTTAATCTTAAACGAAGGAGTAAATAACACAGTTGGTCCCTTTCCTAAATTCAAAACTTTTTTCCTAATATTGGACTTTGACTTGGTCTCTATGGTTTTCAGTTGTTGCACTTATCGTCCCCGCTCGTCCCTAGTGTGTGTGTGTGTGTGAGAGAGAGAGAGAGAGAGAGAGAGAGAGAGAGAGTCAAATAAAGACAATGCTTGTTGCGTACAAACAAAACCACTAAACTTTGGAATGAATTCGAGGCAAAGTGTAATCTCCCTCACAAAATTCATCATTTACCATACCATATTATGTGCTGTTGGTTGGATGTTTCCTTCCAAGAATGATGTCCCAATTGGAAATTCTACATTTATAACCGGAAGCAAAGCTAAGTGCATGCAAACTGTTTTTATTATTAGTTTTGTAGAAATTGTATGTTATTAGTCTTGCCCTTAAAAGCAGGCTCGATCAAATCGGGGGCAAATTGGGCAACGGCCCCAGGGCTCCCCATGGCTTGGGGCTCCAAATTATTTCTGTGATATATTAATGTTTTATACATATATAATTTGTGTTAAAATATAAATGAAGTTGTCTTTAGTTGAGAGAGATATTTTCTACTATTTGGCCTAAGTTTGATTCCTATTACATACTTCTTAAATTAACATTTGATAAAATTATACAAATGGTCCCTGTGGTTTGTCAAAAGTCATAAAGTCAGTCCTTGCTAATTTTTTTTGATGCAAATGGTCCTTGTGGTTTGCAAAACTTGCACGGATGGCCCTCTTTACTAACTCCGTTAGTATTCAACCGTTAAGAACTCAATTCGTAAGGGCATTTTTGTCTTTTCAAATATAAAGGGACTGAATTCATGACATTTTGTAAACTACAGGAACCATTTTTGTAATTTGTCTAAAAATAATATAAACCACGGAGAGGAATCGAACTTGAGACCTGTTCTCCTCCCCCTAACACCCTAAACCTTATGCCACTAAGCTGCAGCCAAACATGGTTTATTATTCCGAAAAGTAAATTATATTACCTAAAATCCCAAAAAAGATAAATAAAAAAATAAATTACAATTTTTTTTACATAAATTTTTTTATTAAAACAAAATGTAGTTTTACGTATTGTAGAAAATTTGAATTTTCACAATTACTATATGTTTTTTTTATGTATTTATTTTACGTAAAATATTTTTTTATGTATTTAAAAAATAAATTTTCGTATAATACATTATTTAGAAAACAAAATGTACTTTTACGTATTTAAAAAATACATTTTCATATACTCCGTTATTAATAAAACAAAATGTACTTCTATGTATCGTAGAAAAATAAATTTTTACAATTAGTTTGTATGTTTTTTTATCGTATTGATTTTACGTAAAATAATTTTTTTATGTATTTAAAAAATATGTTTTCATATAAGATTTTATTATGTTGTTATAATATTAAAATATACTTTTACCTTATGTTGATACCTATAATTGGTTTAAAGCAAAACTGCAAGTTTTTTTTGTGTTACATAAAAATATTGAGAACGTGATAATATAACGTAAAAATATGTTTTAGGATTTTTTACATATAAATATTAACGTGATAACATATTATATGAAATTGTATTTTTACGTTACGTTACGTTAACGTCTTTAGTTTGTTTTACGTAAAAAAATATGTGCCGCTTTGCTTTAATCCTAAAACATATTTTTACGTTATGTTATCGCGTTCTTAATGTTTTTAAGTAAAAAAAGACTTGTAGTTTTGCTTTAAACCACATAAAGACGTTAACATAACGTAAAAATATCTTTAAGTTATAACTACATAATAACTTATTATACGAAAACGTTTTTCAAATGCATAAAAAAATTATTTTACGTAAAATAAATATGTAAATAAATCATATAAACTAATTGTAAAAAACTATTTTTTCTATGATACGTACAAATGCATTTTGTTTTATTAATAACGTATTATACGAAAACGTATTTTTAAATACATAAAAAATTATTTTACGTAAAATAAATACGTAAAAAAATATATAAACTAATTGTAAAAAATTATTTTTTCTACAATACGCTAAAATTATATTTTGTTTTATTAAAAAAAGGTTTTATGTAAAACAAATTGTAATTTATTTTTTATTTATCTTTTTTGCGATTTTACGTAATATAATTTAATTTTATGAATAAAAAACAATGTTTGATTGCAGCTTAGTGGCGTAAGTCTTAGGTTGATTAGAGTGAGGGGGAGGAGGTCCCGAGTTTGAATCCTCCTCCATTCCTCCCTTGATTTTCTAGCATTTTATTATTTTTAGACGAATTACAAAAATGATCCCTGTGGTTTATCAAATAAACAACATTTTAGTTATCATAGCTATCAAGAAACACTGTAAGACAAAATTTAGTTTAGTTTCTAATATATTTAATCAACTGAATTTTCATGAAATAATTTCGTTTGGATATTCTTGTTTGGTTGTGTTTTTTGAATTTTTATATAAACGAAGACCAAATTGAACCTAAAAAATTAATCACTTTAAACACAAAAACCAAACACACGTTTTTTTCATAACGATTTGTTAGTTTGGTTATTTGGTTTTGGCTTGTCATTGGTTTTTTTTGCACAATTTAGCAGTTGTATTTGTTTTAATATTTAACTCACACCCCTTAAACAACAAATTGATTTTTTTTTAAAATATATAATATTAATTTAACAAGCGCTCATTTACTAGTCCACATATATCATTGTCATATAATCTTATTCGATTACTAAAATTTGAAATTTAAAGGGTCTTATTTTTTGCTTTTGCTTAGGGTTTCAAATTAGCTTGAACCGGCCCTCGCGAACCGGCCCTCGCCAAGAGATAATATAGAAAAATGATAAGTTAGTCTTTTTATATAGAGTAAGGACCTATAATGCAATATTCATAAACCATGTGAATTCAACCTATCAATTTTTTTGAACTTAGGATCAAACTACGAATTTAAAAATTTTCTTTCACAAATTTAGTGCTAAAGCACATTATTATTTCTTGCCATTGACATTTTAAAGAAACAATGTTCAACAAAAAGGTTATTAAGGGTTAAATGCTACATATAACGAAATACTTTCACTGTTTGTGTATTATAGCAATAAATAGCAATTTACATTCATATATGTATGTTATAGCATACTTACTTAATTGCTTTTTATTATAGTGTTGTACTTTTGATTTATATTCTGGTTTGAAAAATCTATTCGTTTTTTAGCACACTGGTTTCAGTTTTAAATCTAATTATAAGTTTAAATTAAGGGAAAATTACACGAATAGTCCCTGTGGTTTGGAGTAATTTGAATGTTTAGTCTCTAACTTATTTTTTCAATTCGGATCATCCCTATAGTTTCATTTTGTTTCGAGTTTAGTCCCTTACGGACATGAAATGACTGTTATACCCTTATCTATATATTTTTTTAGTTTTTTTCTTTATTAATGACTTTCTTCGTTTATTAATATTAATTTAATGGTCCCACTCTAGTTTTGAGAGGTGATCTCTCTAAATACTTTCACTGTTTGTGTATTATAGCAATAAATAGCAATTTACATTCATATATGTATGTTATAGCATACTTACTTAATTGCTTTTTATTATAGTGTTGTACTTTTGATTTATATTCTGGTTTGGAAAATCTATCCGTTTTTTAGTACACTGGTTTCAGTTTTAAATCTAATTATAAGTTTAAATTAAGGGGAAATTACACGAATAGTCCCTATGGTTTGGAGTAATTTGAATGTTTAGTCTCTAACTTATTTTTTCAACTCGGATCATCCCTATAGTTTCATTTTGTTTCGAGTTTAGTCCCTTACGGACATGAAATGACTGTTATACCCTTATATATATATATATATATATATATATATATATATATATATTTTTAGTTTTTTTCTTTATTAATGATTTTCTTCGTTTATTAATATTAATTTAATGGTCCCACTCTAGTTTTCAGAGGTGATCTCTCTCACTAACAAACACACTCTCACTCTCCTCTCTGAAATTCAAAAGAAATGCTCTCTCTCACACACCGATGAATACCAATCATAACACCGTCACCTCCGGGAGCCAACATCAATGCCCTACCCCACAACCATTATTTTCTCTCGAGTCTGTAAAGAAACGAACCTCAAAAATCTATCAAAACTGCAACAAATTACAACAATTGAACTTGAGATGATTTCAACCCTAAACCCTCAAAAAATTTCGATTGAGAGAGGAACTGATTTTCAAAAATCTTTGGCGACCCTGTGATAATTCGAAATCAATTACTTAGTTCAAATCCTGAGTTGATTTCCACATGTGATAATTCCAGGAGATCATAGAGGAAAGGTGTTACCATTAAGTCTTTAACGGGATTGGAGAACCTCCACTACTTGACTGATGAATCGAGCCATCTTCAATCAATAGATCCACACCAAAAATCGAAAAGGGACCAGGGCTTTTTTTGACAGATATGCAGCCACCGTACCGAAAGTCGTGGGTTTCTGATGATGATGAAATTCCTTGGATTTTTGGTGTTCCTAATAAAAAACCCATCCACTTCCTTCTCTACACTCCAAAGAAACATCAATCATTTTCTATCTATCTCTTGCATCGCCGAAGAATAATGGCCTGAGAGCCACCGCTACTCTGCCACCCCCACACAACCCACCGTATATGAAACCTCGATATGCCCCCCTCCTCCGTCTGAATTGACCCCAACATATCCGATCTGAAGCCATCGTCTTGTCGAAAACCTATAAATATGAAGGGGGTGGTGGTGGTTTGCAGGAGGTTAAGTACAAGAATAAGAGAGTGAATCATCGAATACCTACCACCGGAGCTCAAAAAAATTGGTTGCGGCTCCATACAAACAATAATCGGAAAAGGGAAAAACTCGTTTCTACCATGGATGGATGAAAAGGTAACCACTAACGCCTTGACAGAAAGAAACGGAGGTGAAAGGAAAGTATTCATTATTCCGTGTTCCCAACCTCGAAGGAAATGAAAGGAAAATTTTAATTTTTTGTTTTCCAGAGTTAGGAGGAAAAAGAAAATAAAACTTAAAATTTTCCTTCCCCTCATTTTCTTCTCAAATTCGCCCAATTTGAGAGGAAAATTTGGAAGGAAAATATGGCTCTAAAATCCTTCCCCTCTCTCACTTTCTTTCCATTAATGAAACTCGGGAACACGATATTCCTTCGACGCACCTCAGTTTCTCTCCTTACCCTCTCATTTCTCTCCTTAAGTAGAACTCGAGAACAAGGCGTAAAGGTGGTGAAATTGACTATGAGGAAGTCGAAATGGTCGTGCGTTTGGGACATTATGCACAAAGTCTTGGGTGAGTGTAGTGTTGGACCTATTTATTTTAATTATTAATAAAAGAAAAAAATCATTAAAAATAATAACAATAAATCAGAAAGGGCAAAAGAGTCATTTCATGTCTGTTAGGGACTACATGCGAAACAAAATCAAACAACAGGGATGATCCGAGTTACAAGAATAAGTTAGCGACCAAGTATGCAATTGGGTAAATTACACCAATCATCCGTCGACCAGGTGCTGAAAAGCAAGTTTAGTCCCTATTTTCAAAAATTAACTCGGACCGTCCCTATGTTTGATTTTTCTTACACGCTTAGTCCCTATTGACATGAAATGACTGTTTTACCCTTAATAATTTTTTTTTGCTTTTTCATTTATATCTTTAACAGTTTTAAATTGATAAAAAAAAAAAAAACCAAAAGTCCCCACACCCCAACCCACCCCACCCCAACCCTCCCTTCCCACTTCTCTTTGTATTTTCCTTTTACATTGCCTGGAAACCAGAACCACTAACTACCACCACCGGAAACCACAGTCCACCACCAACGGAAGCCACCAAATAGCATCGCTTCTCTCCCTCCCTCTCCCTGTCTCTCACAGAGCTCTCTAGTTTTCTCTATTTCATATCCTCTCTCTAAACTCTATCACCTCCCTCTCTTCTCTATCATCGTTCTCAAATCTGGCACCACTACCTATCACCGCCACCACCTCCTGAAACTTGTAATCAAAATCAAACCCCCAAAGTGAAAATCAGACATGAATGTGACAGTGGAGCTCGATCTGAAACCTGTGGTGGTTGTTCGGAAACCTAGCAACGACGATCTTAGATTTGAGACCCTAGGTGGCAGTGATTTTCATGATCAGGCAGACGGAGTAGTTCTCGACAGTTTCTTTCACAATCCACACCCTTTTATGATGTAGTTAATGATCTTAAACTGCTGATTCGAAACCCTTGACAGTTTGAAACCCACCTTATAGAGATCTTAGAGGCAGCGGTTCTAAAACCCTAACCAACATTGACGGCGACATAGATTTGACGTAGCGCTAGCCGATGGAAAATGTGTTTGACCTACCTGTTTCCCTTTATTGTAAAGATATTCGCCGCCCCTTATGGATCGATCATTTTCTATGTCATCGCCACCTATAAACCCCCTCAATCGCCAAAAAGATCTAGATCGATCTCTGTGTTTTGTCTAGGGATTTGATTTTTTTATTTTTTTTTTAATTTTTTTTTTGTATTTCATATTAAGAACGGAGAGAGAGAAAAGAGAGGCAGGTGGGTTATGGCTCATCGATGGGGGTAGGCGGTGGTCCGATGACTCTCTTCTACGGCGAGATAGTGTCTTCTCCGGTGGTAGCTTAGGGAAAAGAGGATTTAAAGGGGAGGGGGTTAAGATATGGTGGGTAGGGTGGGTTTTTTATTTTATTTTGAATTTTATAAATAATTATAAGAACGAAAAATAATTCAAAATAATAATAAAAAGGGCATAACAGTCATTTCATGTCTCACGAAGGATGAAACATGCAAATTTAAACTAACGAGGGATGACATGTGCAACTTTCAACCAATCGAGGGACGATCCGAATTAATTTTTGAAAATAGAGACTAAACGTGCTTTTTGGCACTTGATCGAGGGACGATTGATGTAATTTACCCTATGCAATTTACCCTAAACCATAGGGACTATTCGTGTAATTTACTCTTAAATTAATGAATGATGCATAATCTCTTTGGTTGTAGAAATTAGATAATAGTGAAATTTTATCGGTACAATTGTGCTCTATTAGATGCTTTATACTTGATGGTTTTGATAGAACATGAAAAACCATCAAGCGCCACATGTGTCTACCGTTTAAGGTGTACCGTCAAATATAATTGGTAAAAAATGGTAATGTACTTCCATTTGGTTGTGTTTTATAGCATTCTACTTTCATATGTTTTCTTTCTTTTATAGCATGTAATAGAATCCTGATTCATTTTTCCATTTAATCGCATGGGATTGCACCCCAACTTAGGTATATTTTTCAAAATAAAATGTCTTAATGAGAAAAAAAAAAGGATGAAAATATAATACAATGAAATAAAATATTGATAGTCATTTGCTAATAGATAAATATACATTGCTTGTTCTTGAAAGAATTTTAAAACCACATATCAAACAAGACAGAAAATGAGAAAATTGGATTTAAGGGCCAAATAATGTACCTCCTTTTACATTTAACTTCAGATTCTCTCATAAGCTATAACAGGTACACGGATGCAAAGAAGAAATTCTAGTGATGAGCAGTGGTGGCATTCAACACTGGTATATTAATAATCTCTTTTAGATTTTCAAGAGGTAATACGAGAAATGACAATACTACCACATCCACAAAAAAGGCTCCATCATCTCAATAATAAACCGATTAAAAGATAAAGCCACAAATTGATAATAAAACAGATGTATTAGCCACACATCTCAAAGCAAAGGACACCAAATCACATAAAATAAAAACAAATAGAAAATATACAAAAGTAAGAGTGATTAAAAGTCATGCATCGTGTAAGAGATTAACATTTAAGCATTCATGAGGAAAATACCATTGAACTGCAATAAAGAACCTTCCCTTTCCACCTCCTTCATAAACAACATATCTCACAGGCTCTAACCCCCACAACTCTTGTTTAACAGCAGCACCATGACTCATGTCACTAAGAAAGAAAGCAAAATCGCGCTCATCTTCTGTATCTTGAAAAGGCACCCATTCCATTTCACCAAAATCTAATTTATAAACCTTCAAGTTTTCCATCACGTAAATGTTTTCACCCCAACTTACAAGTTCTGGGAAAGATACATCCTCATCAAGAAGATTCTTTGTTTCTAGTAAAGTCAGTTTGGGCTCAGGCTCAAGTGTGAGTTTGCAAAAATGACCTCTATTACTTACACTATATATCCTCCCCTTGAAAACATGTAAATCCTTAAAGGTAAAGTCGAAAGTGGAGGAAACACGATTCCATGCTCCCTCATTCTCTATAGAAAACCATATTTGACTACTGGCTATGATAACAAACACCAATTTAGATATTGAAGGTGAAAAGAAATGGACAGAAGTGATGTTTGATATATAATCAGACACACAAGGAGCAGGAGGGAAATGAAGTTCATGCCTAGTGATAGGATTCACAAGCCAGAATTCGTATGTTTTCTTCCTCAACAAGATCAAGTAACCACAAGTTAATCCAACATCGTCCCAGCCAGCGGAATGGGGAATTATGGTTTTAAAATATTTTCCTTCAGAATCCACTAGCCAGCATAGCGTATCATTATTACCACTGAGAGGGATCAACAGTAGTATTGGTGGTTTGGATGCCATAATTTTTTTCCAATTACTGAGTGCTACTGATCTCCATGACTTGCAAACTCCACTGAATTCAAGAAAATCGATGACTCCAAGTTGCATCATGACTAACGAAAGCAGATCATGGTTGAGATATGACCATGGTCCCACATCATCAGTTTTTATAGTCATACTGCTAGATGCATCATCATGATTCTGGTTACTAGTCACTCTACTTGTCATATCCATTCCTACATTAGCAAAAGACAAAATAAACATTCTTGGTATATGAAAATTTCCACATAATCATACAAGACTTGTAAACAGAGAAAGAGAAAACAAGACACGGAATGATTAATGAACATGATAAAATGTTTCTGTGAACTTATAAAAAGGTTATGTCGATGCCTTCTTCTAATCAAAACCTTACATGGTAGCTAAAACATCAATTCAAACAAATCCAAACACTTAAAAAAACGATATATGAATTATCCAACTATCATAATTCATAAGACATCATTATCAACAAAGCTTAATAACCAAATAATCACATAATCAAAACAGTTCTGGTAATCAAATCAACTGAACGAACCTAAACTAGGATTACAGAACTCCGATCAAATGAACTCCACTTCCTAAATAATCAAAAAATCTAGGGTTAGTTAGATGCGTGATGAAGGGAAATAGCCACCGAAACGGGCTTTGGGGTTTGTGTGACGATAGACAGTTTTGGCCGAGAAAATTGTTTACACTATTTGGGAAGTACTTGTTTTAATTTTAAATATCTAGGTCAGATGCGTAGCAACTAGCAAAGGGGAATAGAGAATAAACCCGTAAGAATGTTTTGTGTTTGTGTCCTTTGTCTCGAACTTTGTGTTCGTTATAAGTTTAGGTTATTTTTGTCATTTAATTTTTGGTTTTGTATTCATTTGGTCGCTTAATTCTTTTTAAGTTTTAAAAAGTTATCAAACTTTTGGCTTTGTGCTTATTTAGTCACTTAACTTTTGTTTTGGTCACATTTAGTCACCAAACTTTTAAAATTTTGCTCATTTAATCACTAAACTTTTAATTTTTTTTTAAAGTTTAATGACTAAATGAGCACAATTTTAAAAGTTAGGTGACTAAATGAGCACAAATCTAAAAGTTCGGTGACTAAATGTGACCAAATCAAAAGGTGAGTGACTAAATGAGCACAAAATCAAAAGTTTGATGACCTTTTAAAACTTAAAAATAATTAAGTGACCAAATGAGGAAAAAATCAAAAGTTAAGTGACAAAAAATGACCTAAACCCTTCGTTATATTAAAGAGTAAATTATAGAAATGGTGTTTGTGATTTGGTTGAATTTTTAGTTTTCGTCTTTAAGTTTAAAATTTGATTCTCTCTCTCTCTTGCCCCTTTCTTCTTTGTTGTGGCGATTAGATATCATGATCAAGAAGTAACACAAATCATGAATCACCTCTTATATCTTTAATGATTTCTCCTTCAATCTTTCTTTCTTTCTTTTTTGAAAAAGCCTTCATCTTCTTCGTTTTCTTTCTGTCACACATTCACAGTTCACACACACAGAAGCACATAATCTCACCATCAAACTGATATGATTAATCATCTATTTTTTGAAAATTTGAACTCCAATTACATGGATTTAATAAAAACCAAGGAGTCGGGTTAAGGTTTGGATGCATAATGAATTTAATCTAAAGTTAAGAATGGTGCCCTCGATGGTGTTAGCGTCATTTCTTATGTTGTTTCAAAGATGGATTCTAAATTTCTTAATGTGATTTGCTCATTTGAAAGATTGATTCATGTCGTACACCATATGTTTTGATTTAAGTCGTTAAATAAATCAATTTTTTTTAAAACAAGAAGAGGGGTTGATGAGCTTATTTTCCTAGATCTGACTAGTTAAAGATGGTGTTATTTTGCAGGATTTGATAGATATAGAAATCTCAAACTAAATCCTCTAGAAGGTTTGGCTTCTAATTTTTATCAATAACAACTACGGTGAGGGTAATGGAGTACTCCATATGATCATGTTGTCCTTATCTTTTTTTTGATATGTGTGTGTGTAGCGGTGATGGCAATGCTTGAGAATAATGTTGAGGTCTATACATTTATACAATATTTAAGATCACATCTTGAGTAGATTGTTATATCTTCAAGGAAAATCTATAGACGAACAATTTATTTCTTAGGACATTGCTTGTGGCAGGTCTTAATATGTATATTTTGTGCTTGTAATCTACAATTCATGTACGTTATCTTGTTTTGTATCAAATTTCATTTATTTAATTTAATAATAATAGTTTCATTTGTTTATTTTGTTTTTGATTATTTACTTCTCTTAACAATCCACAAATGATTAATTAGGATAATCTCATATTAAGACACTGAAAATCTTAAGCATAGGAACAATAAGCAAAATAGAATGTTCAAAATTTTAGGAGTTCTAAAAGGTGGCGTATTGCGAGTAGTTATACTGACAGTATACAAAAATTGGATAAGGATGACAAAAACAAACTTTTCGAAAGTTAGAAGCCATAGTTCCCGATTGTTATATTTGAATATGAATCGACCAAAGTTAGGCCCAAGCCATTTTTTTTCAAGATGACTAAAGTCATCCTCATGTTGAAGCTACAACCTAACTAAACTGACTAGTGAACTTGAGCTCACCTTTAACCAACAAGTGAGTTAGAACTCACAGGTCATCATAAGCGACTTCCATCTTTTCTATTTTAATATGCTAAAGGGTGGTTTTGCACTATAATTCTATATGAAATTTGGTTTAGGCTTTATGATAAAAATTGAATAATCTCTTTTATTAAAGCGGAATATAAATTACAAAATACAAAAGAAAGCTTACTGCTTACTACAATGATACTCACACTTAGCCTATCAACTAGAATAACAATCAACACAGTTCATATGTATGAAAACCTATGCCAAAAACCCTAAGAACAAGCCCTATCCTCCATAAAGAATACAAAGACACTGAGAGAGTTTGTAAGGGTGAACACGAGTGAAGAATGAGAGATTGAATGATTCTAGTCCTGTGTTCAACATTATATAGACCGGGTCAATATTCGGGTCAAGTCCAGATATTACCCATGCATGGGCGGATCATTTAAGGATTGTGCCCCCCCCCCCCCCCCCCCCCCGCCCTGGTAATTTGGGTTAGAAGCAGGCTATATCACTTCAAAATTTATAAATATAAGCATGCTATAGTCAAAATTGGGTTGTGGCTCCTCCTGATATCTCCAATAGTCCGAACGAAGTGAGAAGTCAACATAGAAGTCAAAATCGATTGTCTCTAAACCTTATGCAGTTCCGCCCTCATTTTCGTTACTTCGCTCAGTGACCGGACGCACGCACCTAACCATTCACCAAGTTGTGTCGCTGTCCACAATCCATCGGTCATCGAAAATAAGGTACGCTCAGATGCTATTTTTCTTTCTTCTCTGGTTCTCTCGGTTTATGTCTTCATCTCTTCACTGTTGCAATAGTAGAATTAGGAATTTGGATTCACAAATCTCGAACATTTTATTTCTAATTTACTATTGAATGAATTGTTCCTGACTCCTGAGTTCCTCCGTTTGCTAGTTATTGTGATTTGGGAATCAACTAATTTCGATTTCAGTTTACACAATCTATTAAATGCATTGTTATAGATTTTAGATGAGATTATATTAGATGCATTGTTATAGATTTTACTAAGTTCCTCCGTTTCCTCTTTATTTTGTAAGAAGATATAGGAGCTGCAAGTTGGTGATTCTTGAAGGGAATTTAGTTTGGGATATGGAATTGGTCCAATTATAATGTGAATATTACATTCCTAATTGTTCTTAGCATTGAATATGAAAATTTGACGAAATTCAGATGAATTTAAAGATATTAGTGCATGTTGTGAAACATCCTAAAAAAACGGTCCAAAAATTTTGTTTAAATCATTAATAAAAACCATAATTAACAAGCGTTTCATTCTTAAACAAAAATCGTTATATCAAAATAGAGTATCATCTCAAAAAATGTTCTTTTTATCAGAATAAACATCCTAGGCTAGAACTTCTTGGTGTGTGCCATGTAGTCATCCCGAGCTCCTCCTTTCGCTACCAGAAGTACCTGAAACCAAAATTAAAAACTGTAAGGTCGAAGCTTAGTGAGTTCCTCAATATACCACATACGATACACATAGTCAGATACTGCAAACATTGGGCCTAGCCCGCTACATCGAGCCTCGCCTGCCATTGGACAAACCCGACATCAGGCCCCGCCTGGCATTGAGTCCCACTCGGTATACATATTTGGTTCTACTAGCCCCGCTTGTCTCCGGGCCCCGCCCACTATAGACATATAAACAATAACATATAATCATGCTAATACTGTAACACCCATAATCAGAAAGACCAAGAAAGGAAAGAAAACCCTAAGTTAAAGGGGCAACTTGTTGAGTCCAAGGAGGAACTCGGTGAGTCCGAGTGGGATTTGGGTCGAGGAGTAAGTGACCGACTCGGTGAGTCTGGTCTAAAGAGGGAAACCCTAATTTCTGGGACTTGCACCCTATTTAAGCATCTCATTATCCTTCTATCAGCCTCATTTGTAGCCCCCATTGCCTAGAAGCTATTCCCCAAAACCCTAGTGCCCTCTTTGAGTGTGTGAGCCATTGTTGAAGAGTTGGAGTGTTCTTGAAGCCTAAAAGGAGAAGAAGGAGTTAAGGGTTCAAGAGGAATGTTGTGGATCCAGAAGATTCATCTCTTTAACTACTCATTTTGGTAATCAAGCCCTTTCCTTGCCTTGTTAATTGTTGGATCATTTATGCCCCTTTTTATGAGATTTTGGACCAAGTATGATTCATCTCGGGTTTGGACGTCCCTAAACTGAATCCATTCAGCTCCAGTTGTGTCTTGGCCTAGGGAGTCATAAAGTATCGGCCTTGAAAGTTTTGGTGATGCATTGTTGTCTTAAACCCTAGTTTGAGGTGTCTTTAGCCTAGATCTCCTTAGCTACACGTAAAGGTTGAAACTTTACATGGGGAATGGGCTTTGGGAGAGTGGATCTACAGTTTGGAGTCCCTGCATGACTCAAAAGCCTCTGAATGAATGAAGGACTGAATCTGTCACACCCCAAAACCGAGAACGACGGAAACGTTCTGGGGCGGAGGACGTCATGTAATGTATCACAACAATGTAAAGTAGTAAACAAGAAACATCATCCATTGCATTAATAGTATAAGTTTCAAGTACATGTGTGTTCCTTCATAATATGCAAAATAAAATGAATAATCAGAAAATAAGACGAGTCTAGACTGCTCCGTCTTCACAAAACCTGGTCGTCGTAACTGTCTATTTGCAACCTAAGAATACAAGTTATTTTCAAAGCGCGTATCAGCCAAAAAGCTGGTGAATTCATAAGTATTAATGTGTCTTTGATTGGTAAAACTTGTAATGAAAGACTTGACATTGTTCTAAAAGAAAGTTCGTATAAGTGTGGAAATGTTTGTAAGTAATTGAAAGCGTTTGGTAAACCCTAGAAATCCCTATGATTCCTATTAGTATAGATGAAATCTTCTACCAAGACCTAACTGTTTTGAAAGTAGTCTTCTACCAAGACCCGACTGTTTTGAAAGTAGCCTTCTACCAAGACCTAACTGTTTTGAAAGTAGTCTTCTACCAAGACCCAACTATTTTGAAAGTAGCCTTATACCAAGACCAAACTGTTTTGAAAGTAGTCTTGTTCCAAGACCCGACTGTTTTGAAAGTAGCCTTCTACCAAGACCCGACTGTTCGACTATTATTATTAATATAAGAAATTGTATCCTTTGGTACTAGGATACTCAAATACAATTCGTCTCATCGGTTATGTGAATGAGTCACAAGATAATGTAATATAAATAACTTAAGTATTATCCCTTTATATTAGGATAACTAACAATGTTAACTTTAGACATCCGTAGATGTACATTTACCTCTGTTGCTAACAGTTGGGTGTAGGAATAGTTAGTCCATTAAAGTATACCTGTTATGGTATCAACCGAAGACATCCGTGGATGTGCATTTACCTCTATAGCTAACAGAGATTCTAGGAATGGTTAATCCCGTAAAGTATCCTTTGGTACTAGGATATAAAGTCCAATCTATCTCGTCGATGATGTGATTGTATCACAAGGTAAAGATATGAAGGAGAACTATATAACAGTATCTAGACATATAATATGTAATAGTAATTCGCCATATAATATCTATGTAAAAGTATTCATGTAAAAGCATTCATGTAAATGTATTCATGTAAACGTACTCATGTAAGCGTATCTATGTAAACGTACTCATGTATCATGTAATGTTCTCATGTATCATGTAATGTACTCGTATAGACTCGTGAATGAACTGACTCTTGTGTGATTCCCTGTACTTGGAATAGTAAGTGGTATCTCGTAACTATACCTATTATAGTTACTAGTAATGTATGAGTGTAACCGGAAGTATACCTTTGCTAATCAAAGGTACTGAACTGACTAATGGCACCTTTATACCTATATATGTATACATGATATATAAATAATATTTAGACGACATTCGGACGAGCAACCGATACCCTAAGGCCACATCCCAACGAGGAAAAGGAAATAAAGTAAGCTAACCGTCCTAAGCCCTTTAAACATTACTTATATAACTATACATATATGGGCATGCATTTGACAATATAAAAGCGTAAAAGAAGTTTTCTAAAACCTTTGAAAAGCTCAATAATAAGAAACGATGACCTGATGTTAGTTTATAAAATGATTGAAAGTATTTTGTTTGATAATACAGTTTATGTATACGGAAAAACCTTTGTTCGAAAACACCTTTGTAACAGAGTTTGAAAGGAACTTACAGTGTGTAAGATAGTTTGATAAAGAGCTTTAAACATGTAAAACCATTTAAGAAAGTCATTTGAAGTAATATGTTTGGTAAAACTGCTAAACCTGTAGTAAATCCATTTGTATACTAGTTATAAATCTCATATGATTGATTTATTAACAGCAAGTATAGCAAAAAGATTGATGTTTTTCGTACGAGGTTAATTGTATGTTTGCAGTGCCAAAGATGGACACATATACATACCGTATAAACAAAGTGTTTGATATATATATATATATATATATATATATATATATATATATATATATATATAACAACATTTTTCATTTCAAAAGTTATGATGTTATCGTGATACATTTTGCATACGAAAGTTTCCCTATAATAGTTATAAATCACATATGATTCCGTTGATAAAAAGCATATAATGAAACTTTATTATATAACACACGATAATAATCGAGTGTTTTACTTGTATTCCCCCCTTCAAAGCATATAAAAGTATTTATAAAACATTTAAAAGTGTTGATTATAGGGGTATGAACTCACTTGATTGATTGAAGAAAGCATGACGAAAACCAAGCAGAACTTCTACTCGAGAAAGCGGATTTCTTGGGATTCTCAAGAATCTCGGGAATCTCGGGAGCGTAAAACTTCCTTCCGAACTTGGATATGAAAACCGGGACTTTGGGATGGCTCCGAGGGTTGAAACGCAGAGCTTCGACGCGAGAAAGGGAGGAAATGAGCAATATTGGTCGGCATCCTCGCACCCTTTATATAGGGTCTGATTCCTCGGATTACGCTGGGCATACCAAGGAATTATGCTGGGCGTAATCCGGATCAGACCGGTGACTCCTCCCCCAACGGATAATATCGGGTATTTATAATTAAATTAAATATTTTAGTTATTAATAAACTTCAAAAATTCATATCTTCCTCATACGAACTCTGTTTTTCGACGTTCTTTATATCCACGCGTAGGTGAGACTACGATCTACAACTTTCGTTTAGACTCTGTCAACTAATTTTGATTTTATTTTTAATATTATATTTTTAATTAGCCGGGACAGGAAAAGTCCGTTAAATATTCATAACTCCTTCGTTCACTGTTTGTTTTCGCCAGACTTTTTACCGTTGTAATACCATTGATAAGATCTTTGATTCTCGTTTAGGTCATGTTGGCAAAAATCCGCTCGATCTCGATTTCGCGTATACGAGTTTTTAGCTGTCTACTGCTATGTCTGAAACTTCGAAAATTCACAACTTCGTCATACGAAGTCAGATTCGGACGTTCTTTTTATGTACGTTTACGATTTAATGATATCTAAAACTTTCATTTAGATGTCTAATGCTAAAAATTATTGTATTGAAACTTCGCGTTTTACATCTATCAGTGTTGCCGATTTTGCCGAGAATCTTTGGTTGGTCATAACTTCTTCGTTATAACTCGGATTTTAGTGTTCTTTATATGCACGAAAACCTTGATACGATTCCTACCACTTTATTTAACCCAAATAAGATTTTAGGAAAGTTAAAATTTTACCTATATTTGACTGGTGTCACATTTCATTGTCTTTAAATATCGGGTTGTCACATCATCCCCCTGTTAGAGGGAATTTCGTCCCGAAATTAGAGTTTAAGAAGATTCTCGGCAACCTACCGAAATGCAATAGGTTTGGGGAAATTGACCTTGTTGTAGGTCATACATCATATTCGGAGTAGAAAAGTCCTTGACAACATAAAGACTTAACTAAAAGTACTTACAGTACAAGGTAGTCACATAGAAAGTACTACACAGAACATAGACAGGAACACGGTTCTTTAAAACAAAGAAGGAAGTAAGGTATCTCCTACTGGCGACAGTCACCCCTATGGTGAACCCTTAGTTCGGTTAGTTGATGTTTCATATCAAGCAGGTATCTCTCGTACACCCTCTGGCGTACTTGGAGCTCTATGACTTCGGCTCGGGTTTCAGCTAGTGTTCGTAGTAGGGTTTCATGTTTTCTCTCAAATCTCTCACTCGTGATCAAGGCAATTGGTGCGAATGGTATGCATTCTTGCATTGGCATTAACCTCTTCGATACGTTGAAAAGTCGTCCTGCCCTGAATTTCGTTTCGGGCAACTCTACGGATTAGGATTTGTAGAACTCTGTCTGCTGAGATTCCTTCGCTTGAGTGGTAGAAGCTTTGGTATCCATTAAATGGCATAGGTTGATCTTGCTCTCTGCTCCTTGTTTCCAAGCATTCTACCCAAGGAGGCGTCGGGCCATGAAGAGCTGGACGAGAGTTAGGGTATGAATTGGGAGCTACTGGGGGTAGGTTCTCATCCTTGAGTTCAGAGTTATCATCATCTGAAAGGTCTTCAGCATGGTGATCACTCAAAAGGGAGTGGATGATCATTCTTTGGTTCTTTTCCGAACCATCCAGCACTGCCTTTGTTCGGGAAGTACGGGTTGCCGTGGGGATGGAGTCCAGCCATGTTATCTACACGGGAATTTGGGTAAAGAAATAATTATTAGACGAACTATCTAGATAATTATTAGATAATCTTCATTAGTTACATCCTTATTTGTAAAGTGCATACCAGTTATATGTAATCAAAACAGGATAGGCTTTCGAATAAGTGAACTCAACTCCAAATTCACAAGGAACCGGGGTAAAGCAGAATTTCACAGATTCTAAGTCTATGACATCCTAGTTACATATAACCTTAGTATATCCACTTAGCAACCATCAACTTAGTAATGAAGATTCTTTTTAGTTCTCAAGTAAGTAATTATAGTAACACAAAACACTCCTATAGTATTTTAGACTTAGGTTCTGTTATAATGTTCTCATTGTGGTAGTGTTGGTAAGTTTTTAGACTTGTTGCCACATCACAACCATTCTTGGGCATATGCTAATCACTCCTCGGACCAGCATAGTTGATCAAGCTATGCCATTCCCAGGACTGACCATACATCCCCAAGCTTACTTGTGATATTCAACAATCGTAATACTTTTGTTCTTGTCATTGTGAAACTGATTTTAGTATGAATGCAGGCACGTATACTTAATTAAATATTTTATTATTTAAAATATAAACTCTTGGTCAGAGTATTTTTAATCCCATTGTAGTTATAGTTAGTATATCTTTTATGGGTTGATATACTTAATTCGCTATAAACAATGCTCTGATACCAATCTGTCACACCCCAAAACCGAGAACGGCGGAAATGTTCTGGGGCGGAGGACGTCATGTAATATATCACAACAATGTAAAGTAGTAAACAAGCAACAACATCATCCATTTCATTAATAGTATAAGTTTCAAGTACATGTGTGTTCCTTCACAATATACAACAATAAAATGAATAATCAGAAAATCAGACGAGTCTGGACTGCTCCTTCTTCACAAAACCTGGTCGTCGTACCTGTCTATTTGCGACCTGAGAATACAAGTTATTTTGAAAGCGAGTATCAGCCAAAAATATGGTGAATTCATAAGTATTAATGTGTCTTTCATTGGTAAAACTTGTAATGAAAGACTTGACAATGTTCTGAAAGAAAGTTCGTATAAGTGTGGAAATGTTTGTAAGTAATTGAAAGCGTTTGGTAAACCCTAGAAATCCCTATGATTCCTATTAGTATAGATGAAATCTTCTACCAAGACCTAACTGTTTTGAAAGTAGTCTTCTACCAAGACCCGACTGTTTTGAAAGTAGCCTTCTACCAAGACCTAACTGTTTTGAAAGTAGTCTTCTACCAAGACCCAACTATTTTGAAAGTAGCCTTCTACCAAGACCTAACTGTTTTGAAAGTAGTCTTCTATCAAGACCCGACTGTTTTGAAAGTAGCCTTCTACCAAGACCCGACTGTTCGACTATTATTATTAATATAAGAAATTGTATCCTTTGGTACTAGGATACTCAAATACAATTCATCTCATCGGTTATGTGAATGAGTCACAAGATAATAAGTAATGATATAACTAACTTAAGTATTATCCCTTTATACTAGGATAACTAACAATGTTAACTTTAGACATCCGTAGATGTACATTTATCCCTTTATACTACGATAACTAACAATAGTTAGTCCCTTAAAGTATACCTGTTATGGTATCAACCGAAGACATCCGTGGATGTGCATTTACCTCTGTAGCTAACAGAGATTCTAGGAATGGTTAATCCCGTAATTTATCCTTTGGTACTAAGATATAAAGTCCAATCTATCTCGTCGATGATGTGATTGTATCACAAGGTAAAGATAAGAAGGAGAACTATATAAAAGTATCTAGACATATAATATGTAATAGTAATTCGCCATATAATATCTATGTAAAAGTATTCATGTAAAAGCAGTCATGTAAAAGTATTCATGTAAACGTACTCATGTAAGCGTATCTATGTAAACGTACTCATGTATCATGTAATGTTCTCATGTATCATGTAATGTACTCGTATAGACTCATGAATGAACTGACTCTTGTGTGATTCCCTATACTTGGAATAGTAAGTGGTATCTCCTAACTATACCTATTATAGTTACTAGTAATGTACGAGTATAACCGAAAGTATACCTTTGCTACTCAAAGGTAGTGAACTGACTAATGGCACCTTTATACCTATATATGTATACATGATATATAAATAACATTTAGACGACATTCGGACGAGCAACCGATACCCTAAGGCCACATCCCAACGAGGAAAAGGAAATAAAGTAAGCTAACCGTCCTAAGCCCTTTAAACATTACTTATATAAGTATACATATATGGGCATGCATTTGACAATATAAAAGCGTAAAAGAAGTTTTCTAAAACCTTTGAAAAGCTTAATAATAAGAAACGATGACCTGATGTTAGTTTATAAAATGATTGAAAGTATTTTGTTTGATAATACAGTTTATGTATACGGAAAAACCTTTGTTTGAAAACACCTTTGTAACAGAGTTTGAAAGGAACTTACAATGTGTAAGATAGTTTTATAAAGAGCTTTAAACATGTAAAAACGTTTAAGAAAGTCATTTGAAGTAATATGTTTGGTAAAACTGCTAAACCTGTAGTAAATCCATTTGTATACTAGTTATAAATCTCATATGATTGATTTATTAACAACAAGTATAGCAAAAAGATTGATGTTTTTCGTACGAGGTTAATCGTATGTTTGTAGTGCCAAAGATGGACACATATACATACCGTATAAACAAAGTGTTTGATATATATATATATATATATATATATATATATATATATATATATATATATATATATATATATATAACAACATTTTTCATTTCAAAAGTTATGATGTTATCGTGATACATTTTGCATACGATAGTTTCCCTATAATAGTTATAAATCACATATGATTCCGTTGATAAAAAGCGTATAATGAAACTTTATTATATAACACACGATAATAATCGAGTGTTTTACTTGTATTTCCCCCTTAAAAGCATATAAAAGTATTTATAAAACATTTAAAAGTGTGGATTACAGGGGTATGAACTCACTTGATTGATTGAAGAAAGCATGACGAAAACCGAGCAGAACTTCTATCGAGAAAGCGGATTTCTTGGGATTCTCAAGAATCTCGGGAATCTCGGGAGCGTAAAATTTCCTTCCGAACTTGGATATGAAAACCGGGACTTTGGGATGGCTCCGAGGGTTGAAATGCAGAGCTTCGACGCGAGAAATGGAGGAAATGAGCAATATTGGCCGACATCCTCGCACCCTTTATATAGGGTTTGATTCCTCGGATTACGTTGGGCGTACCAAGGAATTAC
This sequence comes from Lactuca saligna, assembly GCF_052625555.1. Taxonomy (NCBI): domain Eukaryota; kingdom Viridiplantae; phylum Streptophyta; class Magnoliopsida; order Asterales; family Asteraceae; genus Lactuca; species Lactuca saligna. Next base: position 45,924,821 of record NC_136418.1, on the reverse strand, counting down.
GCTGGGCGTAATCCGGACCGGTGACTCCTCCCGCAACGGATAATATCGGGTATTTATAATTAAATTAAATATTTTAATTATCAACAAACTTCAAAAATTCATATCTTCCACATACGAACTCCGTTTTCAACGTTCTTTATATCCACGCGTAGGTGAGACTACGATCTACAACTTTCGTTTAGACTCCATCAACTAATTTTGACTTTATTTTTAATATTAAATTTTTAATTGGCTGGGACAGGAAAACTCCGTTAAAATTTCATAACTCCTTCGTTCACTGTCTGTTTTCGCCAGAATTTTTACCGTTGTAATACCATTGATAAGATCTTTGATTCTCGTTTAGGTCATGTTGGCAAAAATCCGCTCGATCTCGATTTCACGTATACGAGTTTTTAGCTGTCTACTGCTATGTCTAAAACTTCGAAAATTCACAACTTCCTCATACGAAGTTAGATTCGGACGTTCTTTTTATGTACGTTTACAGTTTAATGAAACTTTGCATTTTTACGTCTATCAGTGTTGCCGATTTTGTCGAGAATCTTCGGTTGGTTATAACTTCTTCGTTATAACTCGGATTTTAGTGTTCTTTATATGCACGAGAACCTTGATACGATTCCTACCACTTTATTTAACCCAAATAAGATTTTAGGAAAGTCAAAATTTTACCTATATTTGACTGGTGTCACATTTCATTGTCTCGAAATATCGGGTTGTCACAATAGACTCGGCGAGTCCTTCGAGTGGACTCGGCGAGTAGTATGAAGAACCATGCATAACTCTTATGTTAAGAAAAGATAGTACGTATTCCTATTGAAGGGGAAGATCCTATTCATGTCTACGGTGAACAAAGGATCTTAAAAATAATCTCTTTCCTCAAAGATCGTAAATTCATATCGAAAGGTTGTCCTATTTATCTGGCCTATACAGTTGACATCTCAAGAAAGGAGAATAAAACTATAAATGATATTCCCATTGTTAACGAATATCCCGATGTTTTCCCCAATGATCTGCCTGGACTTCCTCCGGATAGACAAGTAGAATTCCGAATTGACCTTGTGCCCGGTGCTGCTCCGATTGCAAAGACTCCTTATTGTCTTGCACCAGCCGAGATGAAAGAAATGGTGATCCAACTGCAGGAATTACTTGACAAAGGCTTTATTCGACCGAGTACCTCTCCCTGGGGTGCTCCAGTATTGTTTGTCAAAAAGAAGGATGGATCGATGCGAATGTGCATTGATTATCGTGAGCTGAATAAGGTGACTATCAAGAACAAGTACCACTACCTCGCATCGATGAGTTATTCGATCAAGTTCAGGGTGTTAGCTATTTCTCAAAAATTGATTTGAGATCTGGCTATCATCAATTGAAAGTACAAGAGCAAGATGTACCGAAGACTGCTTTCCGTACTGGTTATGGGCATTTCGAATTCCTTGTCTTGCCATTCGGTTTGACAAATGCTCCTGCTGTATTCATGGATATGATGAATCGAGTGTGCCGTCCAATGCTCGATAAGTCTGTCATCGTATTCATTGATGATATTCTAATTGATGAGATTTATGAACTCTTTAATCGATTAGATCTTTGTAGCAGGTAAACAATGAACGTAAAACAATGAAACAATACACAAGTATAGATCTGAATGAGTCGAATGATTAGAACTTTCAATCCTCAGCAGAGCTTGATTAAGAAATTCCGTTGTCGAGGATTTTAGGGTTACAAAAGAGATCTTCTAAATAACACGTAAAATATGATCTATTAGTTATGGAAAAGATGCATGCAAGCATCTATTAATGCACAAACCTTAACAAACAATTCACAGATGGACAAGCCCATACTGGATACAAAAACGGGCTAAGAGACGAGCCCAAGACGCAACACCAAATACCCAACAATCTCCCCCTTTGCGTCAATAAGGGCGAGACCTCACTCCAGCTTGCTTACTCCTGCGGCACTGGCTTTCTTGACAGTTTTGAATAGGCAGGGAATTATAGCAAGAAGTGTTTGTCGGAAGTGAATGTACCAATTGATCATATCGTTGAAGTACTTCTTATCACTCTCCGAGTTCTGTTTGCATCGATTGATGATACGCAGAACATGCTCCAAGCAGGAAGTGGTGTAAAGATGTTTGTCGGCCAAAGCAAATAAGCATTTCTGACCTTCTGCCCTGGTGAACATGACTGAGTTTCGTTTAGAATCAATCTTTCCCATCTGCATTCTGTTTAAATCACTTGCAGAACCGACTGGAGTGATAGTGGGCTTGTTCCTAAGAACATATGAAACTTCTTGATCCAGCTTGGCAACCTCCAAAATATAACAAACCAACATTCTCTTGAAATGATCTATGATCATACCATATTCCACTTCATTAACAAGAAGAGTGTTGTGCAAGATTATCCAGTCGTGAGGGTTTAAGTTGGGAAGATCAGCTAGAGAGATGGAATGCTTGGTTTTGTCGGATCCCCTTAAGACCTTGATTCTGACATTGGTGAAGTTACCCTCTCGAACAGGTTTGAGAACCCGAACGTTGATGATCTTCTGTGCGCTCCACGTCTGATACTAAGGTTGAGCGGTCCTCAGATAGAAGTCTACAAGCTCCCTATCAACCTTCGGGTGAGGATGAGGAACTTCAGCTATGTGGGCGGATGCATGGAAGATAAAAGCTTTTCTGGTCAAGGGCATGTCAAATTGGGAATCCACCGAATTAACCCGGTCGAAGGAGATCACTGGTTCAAGCCCAAGAGTGCAGGGGGACTCGATAGCTTCTTTGACAAGCTCTTCAAGAGTCCAAGGAGGAAATAGAGTTTTTCCTGCTTTCAAGGAGATCATGAGCCTCCTTTATCTTCCTCTCTTTTTCTTCAACCTCTCTGGCAATACGAGCATTTTCATCAAGCTCCTTCTCTCTGGCCTGTTTCCTCAGTAGGCTGGCAATCGGTTCTAGGTCCTCACTTTCGTCATTGTCATCGATGATTTGTTTGTCTTTGCTTTGAGCACTCAAACCTGATGCAGGAACAGTTGTTGGTTTGGGTGCTTTCGGAGGAACTAGTGAAGAAACTGGGAGTGATTGAGCTTTGGAAATCAGAGGGGGTTTTGATTGAGCTGTGGGCTTCCCTTCTCCCCCTTGTTTCAGATGATCCTCTTGCTCAGGAATCCCTTCAATGCGGCTAAGCAAGGCAAGGTCAGGAGCGAGCTTCTCGGCAAGAGTGCGCCTCACCGAGTAGTTAAGAATCGGATCATGGGCTTCAATGATGTTGGATACAGCCCCATGAACATCCGAAACACAACTCCTAATCATAGCTTTCTCAGACCGAAGAGAATTGATCTCCTTCTCGGCTTGAGAGAGCTAATGAGTTGCAAGATTAAGCTTGGAAGATTTACGAGCAAGCTCATCCTTTGTAGTAGACTCGGCGGCAAGAGTTCCTTGAAAGGTGAGAAGACGATCCGCAACCGAAGACTGAAAAGACTGATTGTCTTCTTTGAGGTTCTGACGGAGGCTGGAAAAGTGGTCTTTTTCTGTTTCGAAAGAATGGACCAGCTTCTCCACAACGATGCGAATCTTCTTGGTATTGGTTTCGGATGCCGCCTGCAAAGACTCCAGCCATATCTGAGCATCTTGAAATATTTTTTCGACTTTTTCGGTCACAGCAGCACTAGCCTTTGTAGATTTGTCAATAGCAGTAGCAGCTGAGCTAATGGAGGCTTCATGTGCTTTGGTGAGAGATTCCACCATCCCCTGAATGGCAGCCTTCGAAATGTAAGATGTTGAGGAAGAGGAAGAAGCCACAAGATTATCAATCTTCTCGTGGAGTTCCTTGATGTGCTTTTTGGTAATTGGAGCATCATCATCATCATCACTTTGGAGTTGGTAGGGGCTGTAGTAGATGGAATCAAAGATCATATCCTCCCCTCCCATAAAGGTTTCAGTTTCAGCAGATGGAGTGGGAGATAAGGGTGTGGCGGATGGTTCAGTAGGTAAAGTGGGTTTGGGTACGGAAGTAGGTTTGGGTTGTGAAGTTCGAACCCCCGTATCAGATACGTTGGTTGGAATCTCACTGGTGGTGGTTTTGGTGGCTTCAGTGAAGATTGGTGGTGGTATGGGAGTAGTTGTGGGTGGAATGGTAGTAGAGGTAGTTATGGGGGGAATAGAAATAGGGTTAGATATGGAGCGAATGGAAATGGAGGAGGTTATGGTGGGAATGGAGGATATGGTGATAGGAGAAGGAGAAGGAGGTTTTGATGAAACTGGTACCTCATGAGCAGGTGAGTGAGGAGGAGTATCGCGTCTTGCTGACTCGTCTGAGTCAGATTGGTTATCCTCTGAATCGCTTGATGAAGATGACAAAATAAGTTTCCTCTTCGGCTGAGTTTTCTGCTTCTTCACTGGAGGGGGGGGGGGGGAAAGATCTATCTTGGAGGGTTTGCACTTCTTAGGAGAAGGAACCTTTGCACCCTTTGCTGTTTTCTTAATCTTCCCTTTCTCGGGTTTCTTCCCTCTAGCAGCTGGTTTATCTGCATCATTGATGGACTGAACCATTTCCGCAGAAAGTTTCCGTGGGCCCGAAGGACGAAAGTCCTTGTAGGCCTTCATGATAACACTCTCCTTGGACACACCAGCGGACATGGAATCCAGAATGGATCCGACGAAGGAGAACTTGGTCGGATCAGTGACGATTATCTTGGTGGTGTGGAAGATACTGATGGAGGAGAGGAGGGTATCAGCAACAGTAGGAACATGAAGCTTATCCATTGCCCACTTGGTTATCAGTGTCCAAAATCTGGTATAGGAAACTTCAGTATGGCGAGAGGAGGAGGCAAGGCTCTGAATGAGTTGTTGCCAGAGAACTGTGCCGTAGTCGAGGTTTATGCCATTGTATAGACCATAGAGAATGGTCATGAACAATTTACTGGCCCCATCAGAACCAGAACTTCGCTCAGAGAGTCCTTTGAACATAATGGTGAAGAAGCCGTTCCATGGAGGAGGGAGACACGACCTTTTGGACTTGGTAATAGTCGTGAGTATTTCTGTGTAGCCCATGTTGTAGAACATCGAAAATAACTGTCCCACAGTGATGGAGTTGGGATTAACCCTAGATTCATCAGGTTCAAACCCTAGGAGCCAGCAGAATCGTTGCTTGGAGATGGAGGTCTTGTGAGAAAGGAGGTCGAAGTAGATGTGATCCACTGATTTATCATATTGAGCAATGGAGAAGACCTGGGAAAGACATACCATGGGCACTATCTCGACCTTCGAAAGGGCTAGAACCAGTGGAGAGTATTTGAGACACTCCACCATGGGATACATATAATTCTCGTAGACTTTAGGGTTTAGATCGATCACCAGGCTTTGTTGAGCGCGAATGGGAAGAATGTTGGTGCGAGAAGAGGTTTCCTGAACTGAGGATGAGTCCGCCATTTGTTGAATGTAATGTTGAAGATGATGAACAGTAGAGAATAAATCGCCTGATTTTGCTCGTTTAATTTTTGATTGCTGTAAATATGGAATGAATCAGGAGTGTTGCTTTTATACGGTGGGTAGAGGAGAGGGAAGAATCATCCCCCAAATCTTCTTGATACACGAAACAGTTTCGGATGTGACAGAATCGCGACGGTTGGCAACCCCGATGATTACGCATGAGAGAGAAAAATTGTTCCGTATTGCACGCGTGCCCGTCAACTCACTATTAAAGCCGTTATTCTGTCGGCTGAGTCAGCACCTTATCTGTTAAATAGCTGTCATCCAAACAAAAGATAATGATGTAACTGAACTACACTTTTGGAAAATCAAAGATTTTCGTGCATAGAGTGTCAAAGATAAGGAAATAAAGCAATATTTGTGTGGGAATTTGTGATGTCAATATAGACATAAAACAATTGATCATGGGCACGAATCACTTTCTTCAAAGTCAAGAGAGACCTTAAAGTGTCTGTATGGATTCCCGTTGAATTACGATCAATCACTTGTTAAGAAGTGTTGAAAGGCATCTTTTGATAAGGCTTAAAAGGGTGGCTCTCGCTTCAGTTTAGAATCCCGGACGTTGACATAAGACCGAGACTAAATGAAGTACCTGTGAGACCGATGTGGTCTGTTGAACAAGTAGGTTGGAATATGTATATAGTGACTCATTGAAGATGTGTGTTTGTGAAATCTAAAAAAAGAAATTTAAAACTGGATTCTAAGGGAAGAAATGTTATGGTAAATAACAATTTCATAAGAATCTCACAACGGAAAGAGATTTCATGTTTACCGTCAATTCATGTTAGGTATTGAATTTAGGGTTCCACTTAGCACGTAGTGACACGAGGCTAAGATCATAAACACAGAGAGTGTGTAACCATAAACCTCAATAGTTATTTCTGAGAGTCTCAAGGGTTACGATATGCGACTGAAATATGATGGAGAAAAATATTGAGGTGGTGAAAAGAAACTAAAGTACCTCTGCTGAAAATGGTGACCAAGCAGTAAACTCTTAACCCATATGAGAAAAGAGTAAGGTAGCTCAGGATTAGAATAAATGTAGCAGCCTTATTGGGAAGACAAGGTTTGTATATACCTAGTCATTAAGGCTTTATTCAAAACCAGTTGAGGCTTTAGACTGCATGCAACAGCATGCTTCTAGGGACGCTTAACTAGTTAGTATAAAGTGTAAGAACGAAACCTATCCCATCGATATTTAAACAAGATTGGAAGAAAAGGTAAGAAAATATTTTTGGAGATTTTAAGCTTTGTTTTTTTTATAAGAGAAAAACCAAACAAAACAAAATAAAAAAAATTTGAACCGAACCCGAAATGGACCGGACGCCCGGTTCATTTCGGTTCCTAAAATATATATATATATATATAATTTTATTTTTTATTATTATTATTTTTTTAATAATTGGAAAACAACTGCACAAAAGTATACAACCATAGACAACACCTTTTTGAGATTGAGCGAAAATATGTGCAATGGGATCGAACCCGAAATAGACCGAGGGTTCGGTTCATTTCGGTTCCCATGTGAACCGAACCCGAAATAGACCGAGCGTTCAGTTCATTTCGCTTCCAACTTTTAATTTTAAGATGGTGTTTTTGGTACCGATTCTGATTCCATCATTCCAAGACCTTGAAGGATTTTATTGAAACTTGCTTCAGGTAGGGCTTTGGTGAAAATATCGGCCAGTTGATCAGTGGTTCGAACAAAGTGAATTTCGACATTTCCATCCTGCACATGATCCTTAATGAAGTGATACCGCAGTGCTATATGCTTGGTCTTGGAGTGTTGCACTGGGTTATGACAGATCCTAACTGCACTTTCTGAATCGCAATATAGTGGGATCTTTTTTATGTTGAGTCCATAATCTCGGAGCTGGATTTGGATCCAAATGACTTGAGATGTACAAGAGGCGGCTGCGATGTACTCTGATTCGGCTGTAGAAAGAGAAACGCAGGTTTGTTTCTTTGACTGCCAGCTGACTAACTTCCCATCAAGGAATTGGCAACCTTCTGTGGTGCTTTTCCTGTCTAAACCGCATCCTCCAAGGTCTGCATCTGAGAAGGCTTGAACGAAGAAGCCTGAGTTTGATGGATACTATAGACCGAAAGAGGTGGTTCGTTTCAGATACCGGAGTATATTTTTCACCGCAAGCTTATGTGGTTAACGAGGATTCGCCTGAAACCTAGCACAATAACACACAGAAAGCATTATATCAGGCTTGCTACTAGTAAGATACATTAAGGACCCAATCATTTGGCAGTATAGCGTAATGTCAATTGCCGGTTTTTCCAGGGAAGGTGTGAGTTTGGTGCTGAAAGCCATTGGAACTTTGACCTTTGAGTCTCCCATCATACCAAATTTGGCAAGAAGAGTTTTGGTGTATGCTTCCTGGTTGATAAAGATGCCTTTAGGTCCTTGTCTAATATTTAAACCAAGGAAAAAGTTAATCGGACCCATTGAGCTCATTTCAAATTTAGTCTCCATCAGCTTTCTGAATTCAGCTGTTAAGCTAGGATTCGTTGAGCCAAAGATGATATCATCGACATAGATTTGTACAATCATAAGGTGGTTACCTTCCTTCTTATGGAACAAGGTTGGGTCAACCGAACCTTGTTTGAATTTGGACATCTTTAAAAACTTAGTTAGCATTTGATACCAGGCCCTAGGTGCTTGTTTTAGGCCGTAAACTGCCTTGTCCAAAATATAACAGTGATTTGGGTACTTCTCATTGACAAAACTAGGAGGTTGCTCCACGTAGACCGTTTCTTCGAGTTCTCCATTTAGAAAAGTGCATTTTACTTCCATTTGGTAGACCTCGACGTTTTTGTGTGCAACATAGGCAAAAATATTCGAACAGATTCCAGCCTTGCAACTGGAGCGAAAGTCTCTTCTTAATCAATTCCTTCTTCCTGGCAGTATCCTTTCACCACTAGACGAACTTTGTTTCTTATTACATTGCCTTCCTTGTCCATTTTATTTCTAAAGACCCATTTGAGACCAACAACCGAGGCATCTTGAGGAGTTGGAATGAGACGCCAAACTTTATTTCTTTCGAACTCATTAAGTTCGTCTTGCATAGCTTGAACCGAATCAGAGTGATCAAGAGCGGTGTTTACTGTATTTGGTTCAACTTTTGAGAAGAATGAGTTAAACATGCAGAACTCTACGTTAGAAAATAAAGAAGTTTGCTTTTCCTTCAGTTGAGATCGGGTCAACACCTTTTTAGAGACATTACCCACAACCTGTGAAACAAGATGATCTCTAGTCCATTCGACAAGAGGAGGGTAATTTGGATCATAGGAAGGATCCAACTCAACGTTCACCATCTCTTCTAATTCAGATTGACTGTCTTCGTCATAAAACGTATCGGCATTCTCCCCTTGAATGATGAGCTTTCTGGTGCAGCAGGACTTTCGGGTGTGGTTGTATTCTCTGACGGTGTAAAGTTCTCTGACAGTTTTGAGCTTTTGGTTGCTACAGTACCTTCGGATGCATTGGAGCGTTCGGGTGCTACAGTACCTCCGGGTGCATTGGAGCATTCGGGTGCTACAGTACCTTCGGGTGCATTGGAGTGTTCGAGTGCTACAGTACCTTCGGGTGCATTGGAGCGTTCGGTTGCTACAGTACCTTCGGGTGCATTGGAGCGTTCGGGTGCTACAGTACCTTCGGGTTCATTGGAGCGTTCGGTTGCTACAGGACTAGAGTGCTCCCCCTCAACTGGTAAGCTTGACTGTTTTGAAGAAGATGGATCCTCCCCCTCAACTGATGCATTGTGCTGAGAAGTTTTATTTGGAGCTGATTCTCCGTCACCCAGTCGTTTGGCAGCTTCATCGACGATTTGCTTCAGATGGTTGATTTTGTTGTCTGCTGCCTTGACTTCTGAGAGAGTGGCTTTCTCAGGTTCATCGAATAACTCCCCAAATAGCTCAAACAAATTAGCAATCAAGGCCGTGACATGACTTGTTTGAGTGAAAATTTCTCAAATTGCTTCTTCAGTAGCCTTTATCCTTTTGACGAAGCTATCATCGAAAGTCACATAATATGTTTCTTCAATCTTCCTTGATCGCTTATTTAAGACCCAATATTCTTTTGAAGTAAGAGAGTATCCCAGAAAAATCCCTTCGTCGGCTTTTACGTCGAACTTGTTACGATGTTCTTTAGAATTGAAGATAAAGCATCGTGAGCCGAACATGTGGAAGAATTTGACATTTGGTTTTCTGTTGTTGATGATCTCATAAGGGGTGAGAGTGAAACGCTTATTGAGATAGGACCTGTTCTGCGTAAAACATGCTGCAGAGATAGCATCAGCCCAGAAATATAATGGTAAAGAAGCAAAACTTAACATGGTTCTGGCCGCCTCACACAAAGATCGGTTTCGTCTTTCGACAATTCCGTTTTGTTGAGGCGTGTAGGGAGCTGAGAAGTTGTGACTGGTTCCTTTTTCCGCTAAAAAGTCTTCAAATTCTTTATTTTTGAATTCCAGCCCATTGTCGCTTCTGATGTTGCGTACAACTTTCCTCAGCTACACTTCAACTTGCTTGATAAACAACTTCAGCTTGAGAGTTGCCTCAGATTTGTGCTTCAAACACCCATGTAAAACGTGAAAAGTCATCGACAATAACAAGAATATACTTGCTACCGCCTATGCTTTCAATAGAAGATGGACCACACAAGTCAATGTGAATTAACTCAAGTGGTTCAACAACCTTTGTGTTTATGATGGATGGGTGACTTTGACGACTTTGCTTCCCCATTTCACACGCAGCACACAAATGTTCTCGATCAAACTTGAGCAATGGAAGACCCCTAACATTACCTCCTGTGACGAGTTTATTAATATCCTTGAAATTGAGATGGGAGAGCCTTCGGTGCCACAGCCAGTTTTCATCAGAATGTGCTTTGGATAACAGACAAATAGCTGGGTTTCCTTTGATAGGTTTGAGATTGAGAGGAAACATTTCGCCTTTGCGCTCCGATTTGAGAATTACCCTTTTTGTTTTCTTCTCTATTATTTCCGAACCCTCATCATCAAACGAAACTTTAAGACCGGTACCTCCAACAAGTTGAGACACACTGATGAGATTGTGTTGTAGTCCTTCAACGTATGCAACCTTTCTAATCGTGAAGTCTCCATTTGTTATCATCCCATAGCCTTTAATCGTGCCATATGAGTTGTTCCCGAACTTGACATTCCCACCATTTGGAAGTGATCGAAATTCCCTCAACTCTTCTTTCCTTCCTGTCATGTGACGCGAGCAGCCACTGTCAATATACCATTCTTTGTCGAACTGCTCGTCACGGATAACCTGCAAAAAGTAAGTAGATTTAGGAACCCAAAGTTTCTTGGGTCCACGTGAGCCTTTCACAGGAACAGGAATAGTGAGAGAAATATCAACGAAATATATTCTTTTTATTAACGTTGTTTCATATTTCTTCGTAATAGTGTAAACTTTAATCTTATTGGGATTTGTTATAGTTGGTTTGAATTCAGGTTCAGGTTTTTGGACTTTGGAATGCTTTTGATCACTCTTGATCGAGGAAACCGTCGATTTTCCTTTCAAATCTGTTGAAGATTTTGGATTTAGAGTTTGAACAGAATTGGATTTAGAATGGGGTTGAGAGGAATTAGAATGAGAGAATTTAGATTGAGAAGTTTTCTTGACTCGAGATTCTAGGTGACCCTTTTGTTGGTGGTCATGGGTGAGACCGAACCTTGAACCTTGGTAAGCTATGCTCTTGGAACCGAACCTATGCTTTCGGTAGCTTGTGTGCTCTGAGCCGAACCTATGCTTTCGGTAGCTTGTGTGTTCTGAGTCGAACCTATGCTTTCGGTTGTTAATGCCTTCTTGCGGTCTGACTTCCTTTTTCTCTGACTTCCTGTCATGATCAGAAAAACGAGCATTTTGAGATTGCCAGAACTGTTTTCGCTCTGAGAGATTCTTCTTGTATCTCATATTCCTTTGTTGCTTTTGGTTTTTCACCTGTTTGGGTTGCTTGTGAATATTCGCCTTTTGTTTTGGCTTTTGAACAACAGGTTCGCTTGTTGTAGATGAGGTTTCGGTTGTGGAGGTGACTTCTTCTAATGGAATTTCTTTAGTGCTACTGGCACTTGGCACGTCAAAGTTATCAGGCTTGATCAGCAGCTCTGGTATATATCTTCCTTTTGTTTTCCAGGATGTTCGCTCTGATAAACCAACTGTTTCATCGGCATTATCGATAGGAGCAGACCAGAAGAACTCATCGCAGCCATCTGCGTTATCTTCCTTTACAATGGTAGTGAGTTCAGCTATTTGATGTTCGGATACTCCTTTGACTTTATATACCTGATTTGGTGTTGTTCTCACCTTCTGGTACACAACAGCCTTTTCCTTAAGAATCGGGGACTTATTTTGTGACAGACGAGCGAACTCCACAGAATTTTAAAAAATTAGATTTTTGTGGTTTTTGTGTTCGCTTTTTACAAACTCTGAACAATCGATTTCATCTTCTACAGAAATTACACTTATATCATCATCCTCATTAAGTTCGGATGCATTTTCAACATCAATTTTATTTTCCGAACTTAAATTGGCATTCAATGAGTCAAATTTTTGTATGGTTTCGGTCCTTAGTTTCAGTCTATCGTTTTCATCCAAAAGATTTTTCAGCATGTCCTTATGGTCCTTGGACTTTATAAAAGATTCTATTTTGTCCAGGCCATACATGTAAGTGGGATTCACATCATCAGACGATACAACACTTTCGCAATTATATGCTTCAACATCGATTTCATCTTCCTTAAACTCAAGGAAGGGCAAAATCATGCGATGAATTTTCTGCCCTATTTCACAGTTCAGATGAAGTTGAGTGATGTTAGCATAAAGACGTTTAGCAATTAAACAAAAAACATTTCTCTGTTTCAAAAGTTTTAAATTGTCTCTTTGCAAATAAATGTTTTCATCTTTGGATATAATCAGCTCCAACTCCTTCAACTCTACCCACATCCTTTGTTCTTCACTCTTGGAAGATACCCTGCTTATTTGGTCAGTTAGGTTAGAATTGGTGACCCGTGTTTGAGTTAAGCTACTATCTAGATTTAAGATTCTTGAATTTAAGCTTTTTAATTCTTTTTCATACGAATTTTGTGGGACTTTAAATGAAACAAAAACAGATTGTACCTTTTTGATCAATTCATCTAGCTCATTGACCTGCATGCTGAGAGGTTTTGCTGTGAAGCATAGATCCTCTTGATCCTTGGAGTCTTCATTCCCACCATCCGTATTATATCCCTTATTTGAGATACATCTATCGCCATCAAACACTTCCCACTGCTTCCTTCACCTCTAGCAACGTATGCCTCTCCATGAGATGGTTTCCTGACTTCATCATCTTCCGAGTCGGATGACCAGACCTGCACGCCACCGAACTCATCATCTGCTGCCGAACCCTGCACAATTAAAGCATTCATTGAAGGGTTAGCAGTAGCTTTCTTTCTCTTGATCTCTTCCAGCCTTTTCATTAACAAGGACTCTTCATCTTTTTCCTCATCCTTCTCTGTTATTTTCTTTAGAACGCAGTCTTTGGCATAGTGGTTCTTTCCTCCACAGTAGTAGCAACTCACACCTGAATCTCCTTCAACTTTTGCCTCTTTCTTTGGTTCCTCTGTCTTTGGCTCTTCCCTTACCTTTTCAGAACTATAGCTTCCCTGCCAGTTTCGGTTCTTATTAGTAGGGAATCTCTTCTTGATAAATCTCTGTGGATTAGACACCATCATTGCATAATCTTCAGAGGTAAGATCATAGTCTTCTAGGTCCAGATCTTCATCTTCTACCACATTTTTGCTTTTAGATAGGAGGGCCAAGGATCCCAAAATTGAAACTACATTCTTCTCTTGCATGACAATCTTTTCTTGGGATTTTAAAATTCCCACCAGCTTTGCCAGTGAATAAGACTTGAACTGTTCGTGAGCTTTGACCGTAGACACAACAGATCTCCATTAAGATCTTAAGCCATTCAGAAAGGTGACTTTCTGTTCAATCAGCTTCCTTTCTATATCGTGTTTGATCATCTTGCTAAGAAGATGATTGAAGCGATTGAACATCTGAGTAACAGTTTCATCAGAATTCTGCTTAAATTCACCAAACTCAGATAAGAGCAAAGTCTGAATAGAATGCTCCAAATCTTCATCTGTGGAATATAGCTCTCGCAGCCTATCCCAGATTTCTTTAGCGGTACTGCAAGAACTTACCAATCTAAAAGTATCAGATTGAAGAGCGAATCGAAGCAGTCTCAAAGCTTTAATGTTGCACTGAAACTTTTCCTTTTCGTCTTGTGCCACATCTTTAACATCTTTTAGCAAATCATTATACTCTTTCTGAGTTTTAATAATTCTGGATGTTCCTGAGTGAGCGAATGGTCCTGACACAATAGCTTCCCATACACGATACCCATTGTTATCAGATCCGATGACGTAGTCTTCAAAGTGATGCGCCCAAACTTCGTAATCTTGAGCGTAAAGAATAGGAATCTTTGTTGTTGATCCAATACTATTTGAGATGTTGATAGGATTAGATTGAGAATCGTCCATGCTTGATCGTTTAACCTGTTTGAAAGATCAGACTTGTAATATATAATATTAGGGCAAAACAAATAAGTAATGAGATATGTCAATTATGGAGTGACGGCTCAATAAATATCAGTTAATGCGGAATAAACCCTAATAACTTCTTTCACAGAAGAGATGTGTATGAATTACACAGCCTCCTGCTCTGATACCAATTGATGAGATTTATGAACTCTTTGATCGATTAGATCTTTGTAACAGGTAAAAAATGAACGTAAAACAATGAAACAATACACAAGTATAGATCTGAATGAGTCGAATGATTAGAACTTTCAATCCTCAGCAGAGCTCGATTAAGAACTTTAGCTGTCGAGGATTTTAGGGTTACAAAAGAGATATTCTAAATAACACGTAAAATATGATCTATCAGTTATGGAAAAGATGCATTCAAGCATCTATTAACACACAAACCCTAACAAACAAGTCACGGATGGACAGGCCCATACCGGATACAAAAACGGGCTGAGAGACGAGCCCAAGACGCAACACCAAATACCCAACACTAATCTATTGCAAGTCTGAAGCCGATCATGCCATTCATATTCGTGAAATCTTAGAACTTCTTCGAAAGGAGAAACTTTATGCTAAATTCTCGAAATGTTAATTTTGGCCCCGTCAAGTTCAATTTCTCGGCCATATTATTTCTAGTAATGGTGTATCTGTAGATCCCATCAAAATCGAAGCCATTCAAAGTTGGGAAGTGCCCCGTAATGCTTCCGAAATTCGAAGTTTCTTAGGTCTCGCGGGATATTACCGGAGATTCATTAAAGACTTTTCTCGTATAGCCGTACCTCTCACAAGTCTTACACGGAAGGAAGTGAAGTTCGAATGGGGTGAAGCTCAAGAAAAATCTTTCTCAACTCTAAAAGATCTTTTGACTCATGCTCCCATCTTATTACTCCCAGAAGGTGATGATGATTTCTCCGTATATAGCGATGCTTCAAGATTGGGACTTGGTTGTGTGTTGATGCAACGTGGTAAAGTGATAGCTTATGCCTCAAGACAACTAAAAGATTATGAAAAGAATTATCCCACCCATGATCTTGAACTCGCTGCAGTAGTATTTGCCCTATAACTTTGGAGACATTACCTTTTTGGTACGAAATGCCAATTATTTACCGACCACAAGAGTCTCAAGTATATATTCAGTTAGCAAGCTCTGAATATGAGACAACAACAAGCCATGGAGCTGATCAAAGATTATGATTGCGAAATCCTGTACCATCCTGGAAACGCTAATGTGGTTGCAGATGCACTTAGCAGGAAAGTTTATCGTAATAGTATGTATTATACTCTTACTCACACTACGGTGAAGTTCACCATTCTTGATGAACTAGAGAAGTGGCAAGTTGAAGCCTTAAAGCTAGAAAATGTAAAGAAGGAAGGAATGGTACATTATGCCGATGTTTTACTTGATGATCCACGAGGATTAAAAGTATTTTAGAATCGGCTATGGATTCCAATGATTGGTGGATTAAGACAGAAGATTTTAGATGAAGCTCATAAATCTAAACTATCAATACATCCTGGTACAAGTAAAATGTACTATGATGTAAGAGCTGATTATTGGTGGCCTGGATTAGAAAAAGACATTGAAAAATATGTACAGGAATGCTTAGTATGCTTACAAGTCAAAACAGAACACCAAAAGCCTTATGGAACTCCAAAAAGCCTTAGTGTTCCTATATGGAAGTGGGAAGAGTTGTCCATGGATTTTATTACCAAATTGCCAAGGATTGCTAGACAGCATGATAGCATTTGGGTAATCGTTGACCGTATGACTAAGAGTGCACATTTTCTCGCCATGTGTGCAACAACTCCAATAGAGAAATACGCACAAGTATACTTGGATGAAATTGTTGCAAGACATGGTGTGCCACTAAAGATCATTTCCAATCGCGATACTCGCTTCACTTCTCACTTTTGGGCAAGTATGCAACGCGAATTGGGATCTCGAGTTGCTCTCAGCACCGCTTATCATCCTCAGACAGATGGTCAGACAGAGAGAACAATCCAGATAGTAGAAGATATGCTTCGTGCATGTGTTTTGGAGTTTGGTGGTAATTGGGATAAATACTTACCACTTGTTGAATTTTCGTATAATAATAGTTACCACATTTCAATCAAAATGCCACCGTATGAAGCATTATATGGTCGCAAGTGTCGTACGCCGTTATGTTGGTGTGATGTAGGACAGAAGATCCTTGGAGGTCCTGAAATGATTCAAGACACCACCGACAATATTCAAATCGTACGAGAAAGAATGAAAGCGGCCCAGGATCGACAGAAGTCCTATACAGAAAAGAGAAGACGACCTATAGAATTTCAAGTGGGTGGTTTCGTGATGCTGAAGGTATCCCCATGGAAAGGCCTTATGTGATTTGCGAAGAAAGGAAAGTTGAGTCCTAGATTTGTTGGTCCTTTCAAAATCATCCAGAGAATTGGAAAGCAAGCTTACCGCTTAGAATTTCCTGAAGATTTGGCGGGTATTCATGATGTGTTTCATGTAAGTTATCTGCACAAATGCTTGAGCATTTACGATGAGACAGTTCCATTATCCGAAGTGAAATTGGATAATAAGTTAAGATATGTAGAAGAGCCTGAAGAAATCGTGAATGAAAGAACAACTAAGCTACGCAATAAAGAAGTAGAATTGGTGCTTGTCAAGCGGAAACACCATCGTGGCCCAAACTATACTTGGGAGAATAAGAATGAGATAAAAGCAAAATATCCTCATTTATTTTAATCGATGTATATTCCGGGACGAAATCCTCAAAAGGAGGAGGTATTTGTAACATACACGTTTTGAAATCGTGTTTTGTAATGAACAAAATTGTGAAACATTATGTAAAATTGAGTGTTGGTTCTAACAGATGGTTTTTACTAGAAATGAAGTAAAACTATGTTTAGAATCACTCAGAAAATATTGGAAGTCTTATGAGATTCCAATTAAAAGCCAAATAATGAAATTTAGCGAAAATATGAAATTTTAAATAAGTAAAATTTTATTATTTGATTTTGTATAGAATCTCGTTAGAAACTTGTAGGCGAAAACCTCGTCAAAATCCGAGTTATAACGAAGAAATTATGACCAACCGAAGATCCGCGACAAAACCGGCACGGCGCCGAATGATGTAAAAAGTGAGTTTTTGATTAACTACTTTTTAGACTTAGTAATCTAAATGAAAGTCATAGTATTCATTAAACCGAGAAATTTGATAAAAAGAACACCAAAATTTGACTTCGTATGAGGAAGTTATCATTTTTCGAAGTTTCAACTTAGCAGTAGACAGCTAAAAACTCGAATTTTAGATCGAGCGATATTTTACCGATACATCCTAAATGAGAATCTAAGGTCTCGTCATATGTAGTACAACAGTAAAAAGTCTGACGAAAACGGATGTCGGATGAAGAAGTTATGAATTTTAACGGATTTTCCTGTCCCGGTCTGTTAAAAATAATAATATTAAAAATAAAGTCAAAATTAGCCAACGAAGTCTAAATGAAAGTTGTAGAGCATAGTTTTAGCTACCTGTGCCTATAAATAACGTCAAAAACAGAGCTTGTATGCGAAAGTTATGGATTTTTGAAATTTAGGGCCCGAAAACCGAGAATTTTCGCATGAACAGTGTTCGAACACGTCACTCGCACGAAGCAGCAGCGTCACCGAGGTCGTGGTCCAATCCGAAACTGATACGTGTCTGATGCTGATTCGCCGAGACCGAGGTCCTGTAAGAGCCGGACACGCCTTGCATCGGTGGCCAATTCGATGCGAGCCACGTCCCTCGTCTCGTATCCGACGCTCGCACGAAGAAGCCACGTCCGAGCCACTGAGCTGCTTCCGGACCGAACCTCGCAGGTGCGACGTGGACTCCTCCCAGCCGCAGATTTCCGAACCTTCGCCCCTATATGAAGAGGACCTGCGAGATATTCCGACTAACTTTGAAAATTTGCCACTTTTAGCCCCTCTTTCCATATTTTCTTCATTTTGACTTTCCCCGCAGCCCTGAAATCAATTTTAGCACCCGAAACACGTCCCGAGACCCCCGAGAAGCCCGGAAATTTTATCTTTTTGTTTATGAAGCCCTACCTTCGTAGAGCCCGGTTTTCAATCAAGCTCCCGGTTTTCAACATAGAAAGACATATTTAAAGCCGAAGTGTTGTCCAAATTACTATTTAAACCCCCGGTTAACTTAAGGCGAGTTCAATATATAGGAACAATTGTATGTTATGTGTTATATGTGCTATGTGCTTTTCAGTATTATCATTCTGAGTTATTTTCTCGTGTTATTCGCTATGTTTATAGCAATTGTAGTACCTTTGACCATGTGATCAGTGAAAGGACTTAGATTCACATTGGTATTAGTACGTAGCCTTTGGCCATGTAGATCATGTCTCCGTAAGAGAATGACTTCTATTCTATGGCATTGGCAAATGGTTAGACAGGACTATAAGCCTGACATCTAACAAGATGTTAATAAGAAGTTGCATGTCTTCTATGTCATTTGGGCCAAAGCTTTATTGATGTATAACAAGAATTGAAAAGAATATCTTTGAATAATGTCTTTGATTGATATGAACGCTTGTCACATGATCTCACATACATCTTGTTGTTCCTCTTTGCTTTGCCACATTGAAGTATATATATGGCATAACATTATATAGTATCTATTTTTGAACTCACTAAGCGTCACCGCTTACCCTATCAATGTTTAACAATTGCAGGTGATAAATAAATAGTATGTTTACATACTATGGAAATATGTAGAATAGTTTGTAATAGTACTTTTGTACTACTTTTTATGTTTGTATAAATTACAATATCCTGGGTAGTTATGTAATATATATAACACTTTGTAATAGAAGGTTTGTATCCAATAGTTTGTTAATCATATATATCAATGTAAAATATTGCTTCTATGAATATGCAAATAGCATGTTTTGGAGTAATGATAATGTGAAATATGAAAGTTTGGGTCTTTCAAAAATACGAAAGTTGGGGTCATTCAACCATGGTATCAGAGAAGTAGTTTAAGCGAACTAAGTTCCACGGATTGGTATTTAGACTTAAACTATAGGAAGTTCAATATATTAACTTAATCATTGTAAGTATAGGGATACAAACCATAGGAAATATATAAGTAAAAGTATTAGGTAATAGTAAACCCTAATATTCTAAAATACTATCTTACTCCGTATTTCAGATCGATGGCTGAACAAGTAAGTAGCCATACCCCTGATGTTGGTTGAGATCCTCAACCCGAGGAAGTGAATACTCCAGTATCTCCTCGTGAGGAGCGACTTTTAGGTAAACTTATCGGTGTTATTCGACAAACTCTCGAAGAACACAAAAAGAATGATGATAAAGGAAAAGAGAAAGTCACTGGAGATTCTTCAAGTGGAAAGGTGAAGCATCCCTCGTTCAAAGATTTCAAGAGTAGTGGTGCTACGGAGTTTTCTGGTGTCCTTAATCCTATAATGGTTCTAACTTGGATTCAAAACACTGAGAATGTATTTCGTGTTTCTCATGTGGATGATGAAGACAAGGCTATCTATGCTTCTGCAATGCTAATTGGAGAAGCTTTAGTCTGGTGGGAAGCAACATACGAAGCTCTCAATGGATGTGACCAGGAGAACTTATCCTGGGAGTTGTTCAAGACTCGTGTGCTAGAGAAGTATTGTCCTCTAGATATGAGGAGAAGATTGGAGAAGGAATTCCTCGAGCTTAAACAAGGAGGAATGACTGTGAATGAGTATGAAACTCAATTTAATCAAAGAGCAAGGTTTGCTACGAAGTATATTCCAACTGAAGACGAGAAAATTCAGTTATTCATGGGGGGACTACGACACAAAAACCATGATTTCGTTTTCAACCGAGATGTTATGTCATTCGATAAATCCGTTGAGTATGCTCGAAGGCGTGAGCATGACTTAGAAATACGTGGTGCCACTCTTACTATTCCAAAGCATCCACGTACTGAAAGAACTACTCTTGTTTCCACTAGTCCACCAGCTCAATCTATTCGAACTGATCCAAGCAAGCAAGCACAATCTCAAAGTGCTTTTCATGGCTGTGGTAGGTCACAATCTTTTTCTATTCAATCTCCGTCGTGTCGCGTTTGTGGAAGGAATCATCCGGGTCAATGTAAAATAGATAAGGAATCCATTGTCTGTTATGGATATGGAGAAACAGGTCATATCAAGCCAGCTTGACCAAGGATGGATGTGACTTGTTATGCATGTGGTATTACTGGCCACAAGAATCATTTTTGCCCAACTCTTACCAGCCAAGTGACGGGAAGTCAAGCTTCTTGCTAACCTAAGCCCTATCTCCTTGCCCAATTTCGATATTATTCTCGGCATGGATTGGTTGTCAAAGAACCATGCAGAACTCTTATGTTACGAAAAGATAGTACGTATTCCTATTGAAGGGGAAGATCCTATTCCTGTCTACGGTGAACAAAGGATCTTAAAAATAATCTCTTTCCTCAAAGCTCGTAAATTCATATCGAAAGGTTGTCCTATTTATCTGGCCTATACAGTTGACATCTCAAGAAATGAGAATAAAACTGTAAATGATATTCCCATTGTTAACGAATATCCCTTTGTTTTTCCCGATGATCTGCCTGGACTTCCTCCGGATAGACAAGTAGAATTCCGAATTGACCTTGTGCCCGGTGCTGCTCCGATTGCAAAGACTCCTTATCGTCTTGCACCAGCCGAGATGAAAGAAATGATGGTCCAACTGCAGGAATTACTTGACAAAGGCTTTATTTGACCGAGTACCTCTCCCTGGGGTGCTCCAGTATTGTTTTTGAAGAAGAAGGATGGATCGATGCGAATGTGCATTGATTATTGTGAGCCGAATAAGTTGACTATCAAGAACAAGTTCGCATCGATGACTTATTCGATCAACTTCAGGGTGTTAGCTATTTCTAAAAAATTGATTTGAGATCTGGCTATCATCAGTTGAAAGTACAAGAGCAAGATGTACCGAAGACTGCTTTCTGTACTCGTTATGGGCATTTCGAATTCCTTGTCATGCCATTCGGTTTGACAAATGCTCCTGTTGTATTCATGGATATGATGAATCGAGTGTGCCGCCCAATGCTCGATAAGTCTGTCATCATATTCATTGATGATATTCTAATCTATTCCAAGTCTGAAGCCGATCATACCGTTCATATTCGTGAAATCTTAGAACTTCTTTGAAAGGAGAAACTGTTGGATCAGTGTCTAAATCCATAACTATTTTGGTATGTACTTGACCCGATAGTGCATGGTCCTTTTAGGTTGCCTTCACCAAAGCAACTTGATAGGATGAATTATAGAGAGAAAGGATTAAATATGATCTATTAATATATTATGAGAATAATATATTAAAGGAGAAATCATATTGTTTAATTAATATTAGTCAATAATTAATTGGTAATTAGTTTTGTGACTAAAAGAGATTAATTAAACTTAAGGGACTGGAATTGTAATTATAAGATAATTGCAATTTGGGCCATGGATTGCCTTATATTATAAGGTGGACGAATTCTATGGGGAAGCCCTTATGAAATTGTCCAAGGCCTTAAGGAAAGGGCTCCATGGGTTGCTTAGGGCTTAAGCATCCAAATTAGGGTTTCCTTGTAAGATAACCCTAATTGCCTCACTATATGTACATCCCTTAAGGACCAAAAACGTGGAAAAACTTCTTGCTAGGGTTTCAGACGAGTTTTGGTAGCCTCCATCCTCTCTCTTCTTCATCCTCTTGCTTATGGTGTTTGTGAACCATTAGAGGAGTGATATTTGTGACTCTAAGCTTTCTAAAGTCAATACAAGGAGATTTGGGATTGTTATTGCTACATAACAATCAAGATAACATCTTAAACCTATTCTTATGTTAATATGATTACTTGAATGCTAGAATTAGGGTTTATAGTCTTGGATAACTTGCATATACAATAGAGAAACCTAGATCCAAGCATTAGGGTTTGTATGAGCACATAGGATGTTCTTAGGACCAAAACCCATCAGTGGTATCAGAGCCTAGACTGGTTTCTATTGTATTGATGCATTATATGTTTGAAAAATTCGATTTTTGGTGTTTTGGAGGCTGGACTCGCCGAGTCCATAGCTGAACTCGCCGAGTCCATGCAGACTCGACGAGTCCAAGCTTGACTCGACGAGTCAACTCGTCAGAAGGAGGGAAAACCGGGATTTCTTGCAGTTTTTGCTTTGGGATAGTTACCTTATCATATTAGATCAATATAAATCTGATTTTATGATATATTTGACTATATTTCTGATCTAATTGAAGATATTTATCAATTAATAAGATAATTGTTTCCTTATGTGATAATTGATTGATTATTTTGATTAAATTGATAAATTGTTTTGCAAGAAATCATTAAATAAATCAAATATGGATAATTATGTGATTAAATGTTAAATTTAGATTATTTGTTATTTGATCCTCGTTGTTATGAAAAGTTTCATATTTTCCCCTTAGGTTTTATAGTTTAAATTTGAACCCAAAAGTTTGTTGTTTTGAAATTTAAATAGTTGAAACCCTAATGTTTTGAAAAAGGTTTCGAAACTTTCCCTCAAGTTCTGGAATTTAAATTTTGATTAATAGTTTAATTTTGATGTATATTTAAATTCTAACCCTAATGTTTTGAAATGTTTCAAAACTTGCCCTCAAGTTTTGGAATTTAAAAGTTGATTAAAAGTTTAATTAGGAATGTTAAATTCTAAATCCCTAGTAATGTTTTGAAAAGTTCAATTCACACCCTTATGGTTTTATTAATTAATTAAGGTGTATAATTAAAAGAGGTTTAATAAATCAATAAAAGTTTAGGTTTACAATTTAATTGAATTAAAAGTATAATTGTTAAATTTGACCACCTAGTATTTTAAAAGTGTAAAATACACCCTATGCTATATATAACATTAGAAGTCTAACATTATATATATGTATGAGTAAAAGTCAGTCTTACCGTTAGTAGGCCTCATTCACGAAGCTGGTCTATAAGGTGTGTTTAAGGAAATTGCCTATAATATGGAAATTGAATGGGTATCCACTCTTACCCACCGCACTATTGACTAGTGGAGGGTCGTTAGCCGAACGGGTAGGATAGGACGAAACCTTCCATTGTAAGTATAATGAAATACAAAAGTAACTAAATGTTTTCCAAATTCCCAATCTTAGTTACTTAGGCAAAGTGAATTGATGCAATTCCATGAAATTACACTTGCCCTTGCGAAGACGTTAGTGGAGCGTGTGTGGTTTACCGGCACAGTAAATGGTTCTAAGCAAAGGTAGCAAAGGGTGACTCAATGTTTGTCATAGTTTGGTGGAGCGTGTGTGGTTTACCGGCACATCGAATAGATGATTGTAACATGTGAGGGCACCATGTAATTTTGCATGGTTATTCACATCCGCTTTGTGATCCTCGACATCCCAGTCACAGACAAGAGGGACATATCGAGATTTAAACATGCCATTGAAATGTTCAATGAATCTCAAAGGATCTAGGAGTTTTCATAGGTTTAAAACTTAAATTTATTTTTCGTTTATCATGGTGGAAATTAGTGAATCGTCATTCACTTACCTTTAAATGTTCTACAATTTGGGTTACGGCATCCCTCTCCCGAGTTGTAGAATATTGTGTTGGGTCCTAGCCTTAGTATCTCATTTAGGTGATTTACTAAGGACTTAATCAATCAACTAACTTCAATTCGTTTTCTCCCGTTTTGTAGATGTCAAAGTTCGACAACTATGGTCTTCCCAAATCCCGTGGAACAAGCATTCCACATGAAGATGGTATTCCACGATTCGATCGAGGAACAAGAAATCATGCTTCACTTCCTCCACCTCCTCCAATTGTTCTCCCTAACCCACAAGATCGAAGAATTGAAAGGCTCAATATCACTAAAGCCCTATTGGAAATGAAACATGAAGATGGTAAATCCGTGTGTGCCCACGTTCTAGGAATGAAATCACACATTGATAGGTTGATAATGTTGGGTGTGTCATTCCCGAATGAGTTGGCTGTAAATTGGGTTTTGCAGTCACTTCTTAAATCATATAATGAGTTCAAAAGAAGGTATTATATGATGGATCATGACGACAACCTCATTGACCTAACTTACATGCTCATTGCTGCTGAATCAGAAATGATTTGGCAAAGCAATGGAGCGTATTTGTTGGGACAGTCAACCGACCATGCTTCCGAGGACGTTCTAAGAGAAGCGACCTGCGTTTGCTGCCAAGAGAAAGGGCGTTGGATGGAAGTCTGCCTCAAGAGCCTGAAGATTCCAAAGATGGGAGAGTCAAAGAGTATGGATGTGCTTCAGGTAAAAATCTACTATCTAACTCCATTAAGTTCCTATTCGTTGATTCTTAATACATGATGTGATAAGATTGCATTTGAATGTTTTACAGGATCGGTGAAAAGAAAGGAAGCTTCATGAAAGAGTAAGATGAGTATAATCACAAAGAAATGGATCTCGATCGCATGGACTTGAAGATTAGATTTTGAGCTTATATATTTATGTTAGAATTGTTAGGTATATTCGACTACATAGTTTTCAATGGATTTTGCATTGTAAGGACAAATGTTTTCCGCTGCTTTTATAAATAAAATAAATTTTGGTTTAACTTATTTATTTATTTGTTTATTTCCTTGCAATGAAATCGTTATGAAAATTGATGTTTACATATTTGTACAACGAATGGATATGATTCTTATTTATGGAAATGTCAAGAATTTACCAAATAGGGAGAGTTTCGCATCGCCCAAGTTTCAATTGGACAGAAATTTGGAATCATGCAACTTGGTTGCATGATGAATGAGAAATTTCATATTTGGAAATTAGACTAATTCGTTGACAAAGTGTTAAGTGAAGAACTAGGAGATCGAGCACACAAAGTCGTGTGTTGATCAAGTCCACCATTAGAGTAACAAATATATTTTTCATGATTAACTAAAGGTTTAGTAAATATGATTATACTTATAAGATTAAGTATAAGTCGGAATTGATTAAAAAGGTTTAAATCAATAGAAAAACGAATAAGAAGAATCAAGTAGGTAGAAAGATAAAAGTTTCTCCCTTCTAAGAAGAAGGGAGAGTACCTTTTATGCTTTATGATAGGTCTTTATGATTAAGAACCATATCTTAATTGATCCTCTAAGTGAGTCTTAGTACAATTGTATGTCTAAGTAGAGGAATCAAGAATTGAAGAAATGGTTAAATCAAGAAGTCAATCATACTTCGTTCCAAAACAAGTCTTAGAGTTAAGATTGTGACAATGAGTGAAAAGGTATTAGAAGGTTTTTAACGTTCATCAAATGTGGAAAGTTGTGATGTCTTGGATAAGACAAAGACCAACTAGGACCAATTTATGAAGTGTTTTGATAAAAAACTACACTAACTCTTGAATATTTGTTTGTCAAGAAATATTTATTGACAAGAGAATCTTATATGTCAAGGAGTCAGTGGTAGTCTTAATGGTCTTGAAAGGTTTCAAGAACAAATCAAATAAACCTTATCAATCATATTTTGTTTCTGTGCTGTTTCCAATTGAGTTAATTATGCATGTGAGTTCTATGAGTTCTCATTTTGAACGCATAAAAGGCAAAGCACCTTGATCAATGAAAGGTACATTGATAGGAAAAGGTGAGCTGCTTAACTACTTGGAAGACATGGTGGGCAGCTGTGCTACTGTAAGGCAAGAAATCAAGATTAAGAAAGTTCGGTCCATATGAGTTTGAATTTATCGTAAACTTTGGTTTTAACAAATTCACATGGATAGGAACACATACACCGTTTAAATGTAAATGTCATAAGATTTCCTCCTTCATGAAAATGATTGTGAGGAAATGCTTTCACTAAGAAAGATTTTAAGAAGATAGTGATTGTAAAATTGCATTCTCGAATTCGATTATGGTTACGGTATCCCTTTCCATGATTTGAATTGTGAGGTTTGGAAATTAGTCTTAATTGTTTAGACACACATATGAACTATCTAAGGCAATGGTGTATAAGTTCGAGAAGCCTTGATAAAAGATTATCAAAGCATTAAGTATTAGAAACATGGACTTAATAAATTCAATAGGTATTGTTTTTCTGAAAGTTAAGATGTTTATGAATACATGTTGAAGCTAGTGGGAGCATAAGTGTTATGTTTTATAATAATCATCATGATATTGGGAGCATAAATGTTATGATTGTATGATTATTAAGAAAGGTATTGCAAGTTGGCAATATTAATTATAGAAAACAAGAGTCATTCCTTGCAAAGTTGTAAGGATGGAATAGTTGTTTTGCTATAATTAAGGGAGAGAATATTATGCCTCATTTCAAATCTAAAGGCTTAGGTTGAGAAATATTGATAAATTTAGTCAAAGGTACATAGTGTGTTCTTAAAACATCGATTATGATTACGACATTCCTTTTCACAATTCGAATTTTGAGAACATAGCAAATAAAACATTATGCATCGTGTCCCATACGCTTCGGGTATAAGATTTATTGCAAATGCTTTAAAGTTTGACCATTCTAAAATTTTCTAAATGTCTAGCGCATCTAGAGGGAAAAGGGACTAGAATCGGTTTTGACTAAAATAATTAAACAACTATCAAAGGACAATCCAAAGTTCGACGAGGATTGGTTGCTTATGAGTAGTTGGAAGCATGGTATTGAATGGACCATATCGACATTATTATGAATAGAAAATATTCTATTAAGAATGAGTTGTCATATGGAAAATATGGAAATGTTTCCATATTGGATGGACCATATCGACATTATTATGAATAGATAAGATTCTATTAAGAATAAGTTGTCATATGGAAAATATGGAAACGTGTCCATATTGGGAAATTGAATATTGAAAAATCTATGACTAGATTAGAAACTTTTATGCAAAAGGATGTTCAAAGGAATGTACTTTGAGTGAGAGACATCATATTTAAGGAATTGTCTTGTAACAATCTCCGATAGAAGATTTTGTAATATCATTGGCAATAGTCTTTGTGACTTTGGTGCAGTGACATTACGAAAGAATCATTGCATAGAATGTTAGAATCTAGCATATTCTATAAGTAGCAAGAATTTGATATTCTTTCACTTATGAAAAAGGATTTGGAGTTGTGAAATGAGAAATGAGAATGATTGGAAATGTGTTCAATTTGATCTATTTTACAAAGTAAGAACCATAGGTAAACATTGTGTGCATGCTAGGAGCATGGGACAAGTGTAATAATTCAAGTAAGAAGTTGATTACCCGAAACGACAAATAATGAGTAATCGATATGGTGATAAATAAAAGGAGTTTTATTTATGCTCAAAGGTTTGAGGCTATATGGGATTAGTATTATTCTTGTGTTTCACTTTGCATGTTTTGACTTCCTGAATAATTTAATTGGTTTAGAACAGTAAATTATTCGAACGGGCCACAGTCGTTCATATGTTGGAAGTAGATATGAATGAAGATTGTCGTGAATTGGTGTGTGGATTGTCTAAAAGAGTATTAGACATATGCAAATGTTTGTTGCAACATTCATGAGTCCTTATGAATAAGATTTGAGCATTGGATTAAACCCACACTCACTTGGATCACTCCATGAATTGTATCACGAGTGATTGGTGAGAGGATAACATCTTATATTCTTGAAACCGAGATGTGTGAGTTGTATCTTGCAAATCGGTTGCACATTGATAATATGAAAACGCCCTAGTAACTTGGTGTTATAAAACATATTGTTGTGTGTGATTCGGTGAGTGAGTGCAAGCAAGCATTGTATCAAAGTTTATTCGTTCCTTTTATCCAAAGAAGGATAAAAGCGATATCTTTGGGCCCCTCGATGATTTAGTGATGACAAACATAAATGCTTGGTCGGGCTAGGGCTAATTTGATTTGTTCAATTAGTTAGTCGTCATAAATTGGAAATCGAGAAATAGTACAAAGAGAATGATTTGAAATCATATCTCATACGATATCTATAATGGAGGAATATATGATCCCTTATCTTAAGGACACGCGTATCTGATAGGATCAGAGTTGACAGCGGCTTTGGAAAGCTACGATTGCAGATCAGGATCTGAAGTCATACGCAGAATAGTTATTAGAGTTATCCAAGTGGGAGACTGTTGGATTAGTGTCTAAGTCCATAACTATTTTGGTATGTACTTGACCCGATGGTGCATGGTCCTTTTGGGTGGCCTTCACTAAAGCAACTTGATAGGATGAACTATTGAGACAAAGGATTAAATATGATTTATTAATATATTATGAGAATAATATATTAAAGGAGAAATCATATTGTTTAATTAATATTAGTCAATAATTAATTGGTAATTAGTTTTGTGACTAAAAGAGATTAATTAAACTTAAGGGACTGGAATTGTAATTATAAGACAATTGCAATTTGGGCCATGGATTGCCTTATATTATAAGGTGGACGAATTCTATGGGGAAGCCCATATGAAATCGTCCAAGGCCTTAAGGAAAGGGCTCCATGGGTTGCTTAGGGCTTAAGCATCCAAATTAGGGTTTCCTTGTAAGATAACCCTAATTGCCTCACTATATATAGATCCCTTAAGGACCAAAAACGTGGAAAAAAATTCTTGCTAGGGTTTCATACGAGTTTTGGCAGCCTCCATCCTCTTTCCTCTTCATCCTCTTGCTTATGGTGTTTGTGAACCATTAGAGGAGTGACATTTGTGACTCTAAGCTTTCTAAAGTCAATACAAGGAGATTTGAGATTGTTATTGCTACATAACAATCAAGGTAACATCTTAAACCTATTCTTATGTTAATATGATTACTTGAATGCTAGAATTAGGGTTTATAGTCTTGGATAACTTGCATGTACAATAGAGAAACCTAGATCCAAGCATTAGGGTTTGTATGAGCACATAGGATGTTCTTAGGACCAAAACCCATCAGAAACTTTATGCTAAATTCTTGAAATGTGAATTTTGGCTCCATCAAGTTCAATTTCTCGGCCATATTATTTCTAGTAACGGTGTATCTGTAGATCCCATCATAATCGAAGCCATTCAAAATTGGGAAGTGCCCCGTAATGCTTCCGAAATTCTAAGTTTCTTAGGTCTCGCGCGATATTACCGGATATTCATTGAAGACTTTTCTCGTATAGCCGTACCTCTCACAAGTCTTACACGGAAGGAAGTGAAGTTCGAATGGGGTGAAGCTCAAGAAAAAGCTTTCTCAACTCTAAAAGATCTTTTGACTCATGATCCCATCTTATCACTCCCAGAAGGTGATGATGATTTTTCCGTATATAGTGATGCTTCAAGATTGGGACTTGGTTGTGTGTTGATGCAATGTGGTAAAGTGATAGCCTATGCCTCAAGACAACTAAATGATTATGAAAAGAATTATCCCACCCATGATCTTTAACTCGCTGCAGTAGTATTTGCCCAAAAACTTTGGAGACATTACCTTTTTGATCCGAAATGCCAATTATTTACTGACCACAAGAGTCTCAAGTATATATTCAGTCAGCAAACTCTGAATATGAGACAACAACGAGCCATGGAGCTGATCAAAGACTATGATTGCGAAATCCTGTACCATCATGGAAAGGCTAATGTGGTTGCAGATGCACTTAGCAGGAAAGTTTATCGTAATAGTATGTGTTATACTATTACTCACACTACGGTGAAGTTCACCATTCTTGATGAACTAGAGAAGTGGCAAGTTGAAGCCTTAAAGCTAGAAAATGTAAAGAAGGAAGGAATGGTACATTATGCCGATGTTTTACTTGATGATCCACGAGGATTAAAAGTATTTAAGAATCGGCTATGGATTCCAATGATTGGTGGATTAAGACAGAAGATTTTAGATGAAGCTCATAAATCTAAACTATCAATACATCCTGGTACAAGTAAAATGTACTATGATGTAAGAGCTGATTATTGGTGGCCTGGATTAAAGAAAGACATTGGAAAATATGTACAGGAATGCTTAGTATGCTTACAAGTCAAAACAGAACACCAAAAGCCTTATGGAACTCCAAAAAGCCTTAGTGTTCCTGTATGGAAGTGGTAAGAGTTGTCCATCGATTTTATTACCAAATTGCCAAGGACTGCTAGACAGCATGATAGCATTTGGGTAATCGTTGACCGTATGACTAAGAGTGTGCATTTTCTCGCCATGTGTGAAACAGCTCCAATAGAGAAATACCCACAAGTATACTTGGATGAAATTGTTGCTAGACATGGTGTGCCACTAAAGATCATTTCCGATCGCGATACTCGCTTCACTTCTCACTTTTGGGCAAGTATGCAATGCCAATTGGGATCTCGAGTTGCTCTCAACACCGCTTATCATCCTCAGACAGATGGTCAGACAGAGAGAACAATCCAGATAGTAGAAGATATGCTTCGTGCATGTGTTTTGGAGTTTGGTCGTAATTGGGATAAATACTTACCACTTGTTGAATTTTCGTATAATAACAGTTACCACATTTCAATCAAAATGCCACCGTATGAAGCATTATATGGTCGCAAGTGTCGTACGCCTTTATGTTGGTGTGATGTAGGACAAAAGATCCTTGGAGGCCCTGAAATGATTCAAGACACCACCGACAATATTCAAATCATACGAGAAAGAATGAAAGCATCCCAGGATCGACAGAAGTCCTATACAGAAAAGAGAAGACGACCTATAGAATTTCAAGTGGGTGGTTTCGTGATGCTGAAGGTATCCCCATGGAAAGGCCTTATGCGATTTGGGAAGAAAGGAAAGTTGAGTCCTAGATTTGTTGGTCCTTTCAAAATCATCCAGAGAATTGGAAAGCAAGCTTACCGCTTAGAATTGCCTGAAGATTTGGCGGGTATTCATGATGTGTTTCATGTAAGTTATCTGCGCAAATGCTTGAGCATCTACGATAAGACAGTTCCATTATCCGAAGTGAAATTGGATAATTAGTTAAGATATGTAGAAGAGCCTGAAGAAATCGTGAATGAAAGAACAACTAAGCTATACAATAAAGAAGTAGAATTGGTGCTTGTCAAGTGGAAACACCATCGTGGCCCAAACTATACTTGGGAGAATAAGAATGAGATAAAAGCAAAATATCCCCATTTATTTTAGTCGATGTAATTTCGGGGACGAAATCCTCAAAAGGAGGAGGTATTTGTAACATACACGTTTTGAAATCGTGTTTTGTAATGAATAAAATTGTGAAACATTTTGTAAAATTGAGTGTTGGTTCTAACAGATGGTCTTTACTAGAAATGAAGTAAAACCATGTTTAGAATCACTCAGAAAATATTGGAAGTGTTATGAGATTCCAATTAAAAGCCAAATAATGAAATTTAGCGAAAATTTGAAATTTTAAATAAGTAAAATTTTATTATTTGATTTTGTAGAGAATCTCATTAGAAACTTGTAGGCGAAAACCTCGTCAAAACCCGAGTTATAACGAAGAAGTTATGACCAACCGAAGATCCGCGACAAAACCGACACGACGCCGAATAACGTAAAAAGTGAGTTTTTGATAAACTACTTTTTAGCCTTAGTAATCTAAATGAAAGTCATAGTATTTGTTAAACCGAGAAATTTGATAAACAGAACGCCAAAATCTGACTTCGTATGAGGAAGTTATGATTTTTCGAAGTTTCAACTTAGCAGTAGACAGCTAAAAACTCGAATTTTAGATCGAGCTATATTTTACCGATACATCCTAAACGAGAATCGAAGGTCTCGTCATATGTAGTACAACGGTAAAAAGTCTGACGAAAACGGATGTCGGATGAAGAAGTTATGAATTTTTAACGGATTTTCCTGTCCCGGTTTGTGAAAAATAATAATATAAAAAATAAAGTCAAAATTAGCAGACGAAGTCTAAAAGAAAGTTGTAGAGCATAATTTTAGCTACGCGTGCCTATAAAGAACGTAAAAAACAGAGCTCGTATGCGAAAGTTATGGATTTTAGAAGTTTGGGGCCCGAAAACCGAGAATTTTCGCATGAACAGTGTTCGGACACGTCACTCGCACGAAGCGGCAGCGTGACCGAGGTCGTGGCCCAATCCGAAACTGATACACGTCTTATGCTGATTCGCCGAGACCGAGGTCCTGTAAGAGCCGGACACCCCTCGCATCGGTGGCCAATCCGATGCGAGCCACGTCCCTCGTCTCGTATTCGACGCTCACACGAAGAAGCCACGTCCGAGCCACCGAGCTGCTTCCGGACCGAACCTCGCAGGTGCGATGTAACAGCCCGGAATCTCAGGTATTGTTAAAATTATATTTTTGGGGTGTTTTATGAGGGGACTCGGCGAGTTGGAGCCCAGGCTCGCCGAGTAGGATCGCAGACCTGGTCGCGGGTTCGCGACTGGACTCGGCGAGTCCAGATAGGGACTCGGCGAGTCTGCGCTGTTTAGCGAAAACCCTAGCCATTCAGGTTTGGGACGTATAAAAGGGACTTATTGGCCGTCATTGTTCGTTTTAGCCTTCTGAGAGGAACCCTAAACCGATTGTGTGCATCTGGAGCAAGGTTAAAGGCCATTGGTGATTTTGAAGGAGTTGTTGTGCAAGGAAGAGAAGGGCTTGACTAAAGGAACAGCAATGGAGTCACGTTCTGAGAATTAGGGACACAGAGAGTACATCATCCAGGTAATAATTCGAGTATACTCTACTATGGTGATGTGTTTAGAGGATTAGGGTTTATGGAACCCTTTTGTGGATAGATTGAATGTTACCCTAGTTCCCCAAATGATTGTAACCCCGGGTTGGGACCTTTGGAGGTCCAGAATGTCCCATGCCTGTGCATTTCGGGAATTGATGAAGGTTTTGGATTGAAATCCTTATGCCTTAGGTCAACATGTAAATTATAAGTCTTGGGGTGTAGCATGAGCACCGAAATGAGGACCTTACGTAATGGACCAGTCTAGGAAGGCCAGACCTATGAATGGTCAGAGCAGTTCTGACCTTAGGAAGCAGTTTGAGCGGCTGCATGGCATGGACTCGCCGAGTCCGATGAGCAGACTCGGCGAGTAGCTTGAAGAATAACTGGGATTCGTCGAGCTGTTCCTCAGACTCGGCAAGTGGAGTTGGGGTGGCCCCGCGATTCTTCCGGGAGTAACTCGTCGGGTTAAGGAGGATACTCGACGAATAGAAGGGAAACCTTAGAGGATTGGAGGACGACTAGACTCGTCGAGTCGCCAGAGTACTCGCCGAGTCCGGTCGAGTTGACCGTGGATCGTTGACCAGAGTTGACCTATGTGTGATTTCTTAGGGTCAGTTAACTTGGAAGATAAAAGTGTTAATAAGAGATATATGATGTTATAGGGAGTTTGTAGCTCGGCGGATCAAGTACGAGTGATTTCAGGAGTTGCTAACTTTCAGTATCCACGAGGTGAGTCTTCTCACTATACTGTACCCGGAAGGGTTTGATTGTGTGACCAGGAGGTCGGATATGATATGTGATATATGTGCTATATGTGGTAAGTTAATTGTTATGCGTGCTGTGTATGTTATTATGGGCCGGAAGGCAATGTGTTATGGGCCGGAAGGCAATGTGTTATGGGCCGGAAGGCAATACGTTATGGGCCGGAAGGCGATTATGTTATGGGCCGGAAGGCGTTGTGTTGTGGACCGGAAGGTCAGGGCCTGGAAAGGCGTATATGCGTAAGTTGTATATTGGGGAACTCACTAAGCTTCGTGCTTACAGTGTTTTGTGTTATGTTGTTTCAGGTTTCTTTCAGTAACACGGGACGGCACCGGCTCGATTGTACACACCAGAGAAAGAGTTATATTTTGGAGGATCCTGGTTTTCTATTCAAGTGAAAATGAAACTATGTTTTGTAATTCAACTATGATTGAGATTTTAAACAAGTGTTCTAACATTAAAATGATTATTTTAAATGAAAATTTTGTGTTGAAATTTACGGTGTTACAAATTGGTATCAGAGCCTTGGTTTGAGGGATTCGGATGCGCCTTCGGGTAAATCTGGACTCAAACTGAGGAAGTAAGAAAAAGTTTCAAATAAATAGTTTTCTAAAAGTGAATAAGAGTTCAAAGAGAAAGCAAGAAAGAGCAGTGTGTACAATCAGCCAGAGCCAAACGGTGATTTCCCAAAATACCCTTACTTTTGTGTTATGAAAAATCTATGATGCACTTTATGAGATATTATTGCATGCTAGAGACAGGCTAGGTATTTCATATCTTAGGACTAGAGTGGCCTGATTTGTGATGCCTTAGCCTAGGATTTGTTGTTATATGTGTTATGCTTTTGAGTATGTGATGAGTGAGAGTATCCAGTTAGAACACACGAGGGGTAGAGTTACAGAGTTCAGTGGTACTTCCGAGGATGAGCCGAGAAGGTGGAGTTATCACAGATAGGGAGTCCTATGTATTCTTCGATGCTCGAATGCTGCTTGCTTTGTGCTTTGTTGAACTCTCGATGATGGGAGTCAGCTACTAAGTGAGTATGACGATATTCAGGAGGTAGATGGCTGGCATCATTAGGAGCTCTTCAGCAGCTGATAGCAAAGAAGTGGGAGGAAAACGGAAGAGACTAGGGAGTAAACCTAGCCAGATGAGTGCACTGGTAGAGTAGAGGATTTCGCTGGGAAGCGAGCACGTGCGATGGGATTGGTGAAAGAGCAGGTTGAGCAGCTACTTAGGAGCTCTGGGATGGTCCGTGTGGAAAGCATGGGTAGATGTGGCAGGTAGTATGGGCCCGTACTACTGAAAGCAGAGGACCCATACTTGATACAAGGAGTATTCTGAAGGTCCTAAGGAGCGGATTGAGGGGTGATGTTATGGTTCGAGTACCATACATCGGAGCAGATTGAGGAGTGATGTTATGGTTCGAGTACCATACATCGGAGCAGATTGAGGAGTGATGCTATGGTTCGGGTACCATACACCAGAGCAGATTGAGAAGGGATGTCATGGGATGAGTACCATGGTTTGTAGTGAATGATGCTTGTGATTATCTTGTTATCCGGTCATGATCGATGAGGTAGAGATCGGACGCTATGGGGTTTAGGCCTGTAGACCATGATTGAGTATGGAGAGGCGTCCCTCGAGAAGAAAGGTGAGTGCCTATCAGAGTATTTTGGTAAGGAGTTAAAGGGAGAGGAAAATTTCGGTCTGAGTTGAGCAATCAGTCAATAGAGGAGAGGTCACCTTCTAGGTGGGTGGTGCTATTTATGTTCGTGTGCAAGACACGAGAGGCCTGATGTTTCAGTTTTGGGTTTGGGGGTACACCCTGCAGGTCGTTATCGGTGATGATTTCCCCCAGAGTATCAGGTAGCATGTGTGCCGCGAGGCAGTGACTTATCGTGAGCAGACAGTCAGTTGGGACTGAGGTAGTCGAGGACCACACCACACCTAATTGAGAATAGTAGGATGTGTTATAGTGGTAGCAGTGGGGAGTTCAGTCGAGTTTTGCAGTGCAGAGAGTTTTCGTCTATGTTGGGAGTGGGTCCCTGTCCTTGGGACAATTCCAGTGTTGGAACATTGGTTGATGAGTTGAGGTGAGAGGAACGATGATTTTGCGGTGCAGTCTATGAGCCAGGGATGTTATTGAGCAGTTGAGATGCTTAGTGTTAGCTTGGTATGAGATTTGGAACGATTAGAGGCAGTCGTGATGAGAAGTTCTTGAGGATTTCATCAGAGGTTCAGAGTATAAGGGGTTGATTGATTTCCTTAAGGGGAGAATTATCGGGCGTTGCGGAGCACTTTCCTGGGGCAGGTGCGATTTCGCTGGTGAAAAATAGTCGTGGGTTGGTTGTGTACTAATTGGTGATGGTTCGAACCCTAAGTGGGGGAGAACCGGGTGCAGTATGTAAGAAAGCAAAGATTTGTCAAGAGTAGTTATAAGTGGAGTATAGAGATATGATGTAAGAAATCATGAGACCAGAGATGTCGGTGATCGAGGAAAGGGGTCAGAGTGAGTTAATGCGGGAAGTACTTGAGGAGGAGGACGAATGTATCCATGAAAGGTGATTGGTGTTGTTGCAAGTAGATAGAGAATGATTGGGCAGCCAACTCCCGGGGTCGGTATGCGTATCCTTGCTTGGATTTTGAGCGTCGGAAAAAAAAAGGGTTTCGGAGAATTATCAGCATATTTCGTAGCGTCAGCGTTTTCTCGTATTCCAATCGAGAAATTAGATGCACCGAAGTTGTAATGTGGGAAAAATGTAGATCTAATTATGGGGTTCAGAGGAAATGTATTATTGTGTCTATATGATGCTTGGGGCAGGAGATCAGTGGCTGTGGCAGGATCTTGTGATGTTCTGTTGGGGTATTCTGAGATATCCGGGTATGATATCTTTATTTCGGAGTTACTCGTGAATCCTGAATTGAATCGACGTGTGGCATATCAAGTATCTGTGGATTTAGTGGGAGCCCTTCGAGTATGGGCATCCAGGGAGATCACTTGAGAGAGTGGATTTTCGCAAAGATGGGCATTTGTTATGTTGATTGCCTCTAGAGTCTGTGATGGATATTCGAGTCGCAGTACTCACTAGTCAGAGGGTGTTGTGATACTGCGGGGAGCCGTAGTACTCACTAGTCAGAGGGTGTTGTGACACTGCGGGGAGCCGTAGTACTCACTATTCAGAGGGTGTTGTGATACTGCGTGGAGTCGCAGTACTCACTAGATGGCAAGAGAATTTCGATGTTGGAATGTTTTTCGAGCAGTGTATGATGTGGAAGAGTTGGGTTTGAGTAGCCCTAGTATTGAGTCTTTGGAGCTTGGATGTTGAGTCGGGGGCGAGACAGGGGTCTCCGTCTCTGTCGGGAGATGCGGGGAGATACGCAAGGAATATGCGCAACAGAAACCAGAGATTTGAGTTGAGACGATCCTCGGTTGGATTGTATTTTTCTCGCATGAGGAAAAGAGGATTTCGTGACTTGCGTGTCACTGGGTCGGGATAGTGGTCACGGGGAGGAAGTTAGTGGGATATTTGGATCATGATATGGGTGACCGTTGGGGGCTCAGCTGTGGAGCCAAAAGCTGATCTGGTACTCAGTCTCGAAGAGGAATATGAGAAATGAGCTTATCATGATGACGTCTGAGGACACTTTAGAGAGAGTGAACGATTTAGACGCTCGAAGACATGCTTCGGGCATGTGTATTAGATTTCGGAGGAAGCCACAGCACGTATTTATCCTTGGTTGAGTTTCCCCATTTCAACAGCCATCATTAGTGCATTGGTATGCCGCCCTTTGAGCTGTTGCATAGGAGGTGGTGTCAGACCCTCATTTGCTGAGGAGAGGTAACACATGGACCCGAGAGTCCTTGCGAGCAGATCCAGAGCATGTGCGATACATGGAGTAGTGGCAAGGTCGTCAAGTGGATTTCCCTAGGTAAGGGAAGAGAAAGGTATGTTGGGGCTAGTGCAGCATGTGTATGCGATTGCAAGAGGAGAACTCGTGAGAGTTGCTCTGAGAGTGAGAATGGGTCTCTCAGTCGTTCCGAAATGGATAAAGTGGGCTTTGGATCGGGGATCCAGTGATTCATGGTTTCCTAACCCTTATGGGCCGAGTGATCGCTGAGATTTAGAGCAGAGTTGCATCTTGGGTAATTCTCGGTTACAGGGAGTGGTGGGCAGTACAGAGATCGTGCTTCAGTCGACAGAGCAGATTCAGCAGGTTAAACAACGGTTATTGACCGCCTAGAGCCGATAGAAAAGTTATGTAGACAGACGCCGGTCCGAGCTTGAGTTTCAGGTCGGTGACTTCGTATTCCTGAAGGTCTCTCCTTGGAAAGGAGTGATTCGATTCAGGAAGAGGGGCAAGTTGGGGCCCCGGTATATTGGGCCTTTTCGTGAGATTGTGAGGGTAGGACGGGTGGCCTACCGTTTGGAGTTGCCAACGGAATTGAGATAGATCCACGACACTTTTCATGTGTCGCAATTGAAGAAGTGCATAGCCGATGAGTCAGCAGTGGTTCCACTAGAGAACATTTAGGTGGATGCGAGCCTGAATTATGCTGAGAGACCAGTGGCCATCAGGGATCGAAAGATCAAGGTTCTGAGGAACAAGGAAGTACCTCTCGTGTTGGTTCAGTGGCAACCCCGGAAGGGATCGGAAATGACTTGGGAGCCGGAACGTGAGATGCAGGAGTAGCATCCGGAACTATTTTCAGATTGAGACTTCGAGGGCGAAGTTTGATTCTAGTGGGGGAGAATTGTAACAGCCCGGAATCTCAGGTATTGTTAAAATTATACGTCTTATGCTGATTCGCCGAGACCGAGGTCCTGTAAGAGCCGGACACCCCTCGCATCGGTGGCCAATCCGATGCGAGCCACGTCCCTCGTCTCGTATCCGACGCTCACACGAAGAAGCCACGTCCGAGCCACCGAGCTACTTCCGGACCGAACCTCGCAGGTGCGATGTAACAGCCCGGAATCTCAGGTATTGTTAAAATTATATTTTTGGGGTGTTTTAAGAGGGGACTCGGCGAGTTGGAGCCCAGGCTCGCCGAGTAGGATCGCAGACCTGGTCGCGGGTTCGCGACTGGACTCGACGAGTCCAGATAGGGACTCGGCGAGTCTGCGCTGTTTAGCGAAAACCCTAGCCGTTCAGGTTTGGGACGTATAAAAGGGACTTATTGGCCGTCATTGTTCGTTTTAGCCTTCTGAGAGGAACCCTAAACCGATTGTGTGCATCTGGAGCAAGGTTAAAGGCCATTGGTGATTTTGAAGGAGTTGTTGTGCAAGGAAGAGAAGGGCTTGACTAAAGGAACAGCAATGGAGTCACGTTCTGAGAATTGGGGACACAGAGAGTACATCATCCAGGTAAGAATTCGAGTATACTCTACTATGGTGATGTGTTTAGAGGATTAGGGTTTATGGAACCCTTTTATGGATAGATTGAATGTTACCCTAGTTCCCCAAATGATTGTAACCCCGGGTTGGGACCTTTGGAGGTCCAGAATGTCCCATGCCTGTGCATTTCGGGAATTGATGAAGGTTTTGGATTGAAATCCTTATGCCTTAGGTCAACATGTAAATTATAAGTCTTGGGGTGTAGCATGAGCACCGAAATGAGGACCTTACGTAATGGACCAGTCTAGGAAGGCCAGACCTATGAATGGTCGGAGCAGTTCTGACCTTAGGAAGCAGTTTGAGCGGCTGCATGGCATGGACTCGCCGAGTTCGATGAGCAGACTAGGCGAGTAGCTTGAAGAATAACTGGGACTCGTCGAGCTGTTCCTCGGACTCGGCGAGTGGAGTCGGGGTGGCCCCGCGATTCTTCCAGGAGTAACTCGTCGGGTCAAGGAGGATACTCGACGAGTAGAAGGGAAACCTTAGAGGATTGGAGGACGACTAGACTCGCCGAGTCGCCAGAGTACTCGCCGAGTCCGGTCGAGTTGACCGTGGACCGTTGACCAGAGTTGACCTATGTGTGATTTCTTAAGGTGAGTTAACTTGGAAGATAAAAGTGTTAATAAGAGATATATGATGTTATAGGGAGTTTGTAGCTCGGCGGATCAAGTACGAGTGATTTCAGGAGTTGCTAACTTTCAGTATCCACGAGGTGAGTCTTCTCACTATACTGTACCCGGAAGGGTTTGATTGTGTGACCGGGAGGTCGGATATGATATGTGATATATGTGCTATATGTGGTAAGTTAATTGTTATGCGTGTTGTGTATGTTATTCTGGGCCGGAAGGCAATGTGTTATGGGCCGGAAGGCAATGTGTTATGGGCCGGAAGGT
This sequence comes from Lactuca saligna, assembly GCF_052625555.1. Classification (NCBI taxonomy): domain Eukaryota; kingdom Viridiplantae; phylum Streptophyta; class Magnoliopsida; order Asterales; family Asteraceae; genus Lactuca; species Lactuca saligna. The sequence continues at coordinate 45,885,047 of NC_136418.1, read as the reverse complement.
AATACGTTATGGGCCGGAAGGAGATTATGTTATGGGCCGGAAGGCGTTGTGTTGTGGACCGGAAGGTCAGGGCCTGGAAAGGCGTATATGCGTAAGTTGTATATTGGGAAACTCACTAAGCTTCGTGCTTACAGTGTTTTGTGTTATGTTGTTTCAGGTTTCTTTCAGTAACACGGGACGGCACCGGCTCGATTGTACACACCAGAGAAAGAGTTATATTTTGGAGGATCCTGGTTTTCTATTCAAGTGAAAATGAAACTATGTTTTGTAATTCAACTATGATTGAGATTTTAAACAAGTGTTCTAACATTAAAATGATTATTTTAAATGAAAATTTTGTCTTGAAATTTACGGTGTTACATGCGACGTGGACTCCTCCCAGCTGCAGATTTCCAAATCTTCGCCCCTATATAAGAGGACCTGCGAGATATTCCTACCAACTTTTAAAATTTGCCACTTTTAGCCCCTCTTTCCATATTTTCTTCATTTTGACTTTCCCCGAAGCCCCGAAATCAATTTTAGCACCCGAAACACATCCCGAGACCCCCGAGAAGCCCGGGAATTTTATCTTTTCGGTTATGAAGCCCTACCATCGCAGAGCCCGATTTTCAATCAAGCTCCCGATTTTCAACATAGAAAGACATATTTAAAGCCGAAGTGCTGTCCAAATTACTATTTAAACCCCCGGTTAACTTAAGGTGAGTTCAATATATAGGAAAAATTGTATGTTATGTGTTATATGTGCTATGTGCTTTTCAGTATTATCATTCTGAGCTATTTTCTCGTGTTATTCGCTATGTTTATAGCAATTGTAATACCTTTGACCATGTGATCAGTGAAAGGACTTAGATTCACATTGGTACTGGTACGTAGCCTCTGGCCATGTAGAGCATGTCTCTGTAAGAGAATGACTTCTATTCTATGGCATTGGCAAATGGTTAGACATGACTATAAGCCTGAAATCTAACAAGATGTTAATCAGAAATTGCGTGTCTTCTATGCCATTTGGGCCAAAGCTTTATTGATGTATATCAAGAATTGAAAAGAATATCTTTGAATAATGTCTTTGATTGATATGAACGCTTGTCACATGATCTCACATACATCTTGTTGTTCCTCTTTGCTTTGCCACATTGAAGTATATATATGGCATAACATTATATAGTATCTATTTTTGAACTCACTAAGCGTCACCGCTTACCCTATCAATGTTTAACAATTGCAGGTGATAAATAAATAGTATGTTTACATACTATTGAAAGTTGTAGAATAGTTTGTAATAGTACTTTTGTACTACTTTTTATGTTTGTATAAATTACAATATCTTGGGTAGTTATGTAATATATATAACACTTTGTAATAGAAGGTTTGTATCCAATAGTTTGTAAATCCTTTATGTCAATGTAAAAATATTGCTTTTATGAATATGCAAATAGCATGTTTTGGAGTAATGCTAATGTGAAATATGAAAGTTTGGGTCTTTCAAAAATTCGAAAGTTGGGGTCTTTCACATATTGGTATTAATAGCTCGGGGAGCTAGTGGAGCTGCAGTTCAGAAGAGTTGTCGGGTAGCAGCAGAGGGGTTTCAGCAAGTTTAGCAAGTGCAGGTGAGTTTCCCTTTGCGTGAATGGGTCTAAGGCCAAAATGTCGGCCCATGTAGTTTTGAGTAGAAGACCCGGGGGATAGCCCTAGGCACAGTATGCTAGTATGATATTCAGGATGAGGTCCAATGATAGCGGGCGGGTGCCCAAGGAATAGCTTATATGATAGTTTATACTTGTTGCCTGTGTGATACTTGTATATGCCTGGTAGGGAGGTGAGTATGGGCGAGGTCCTGTATCTCACCAATAGCAGAGTGTGGACGGTGTTCCACATCTCATTACCTGCAGATCAGGGGTGAGGCCCAAGTTAGGGAAAGAGTGAGTGTGGGCTGGGCCCGTATCTCACTATCAGTAGGAGCATGGACGGGGTTCCATGACTCATTAGTAGCAAGACAAGGGCGAGACCCAAGATAGGCGAGGCCTCAGGATGTGATTTATTAGTACATGTTAGTTTATGTGTTGTGATATGATTATGTGTTAGTATATGCAAGCGGGAAAGGCTCGGTGACAGGCGAGGCCTAAGTGAAACAGATCTGTGTTCGAGCAGGGCTCGAAGCCAGGCGAAGCCTGGAGCGGCGGGGCCATTGTAGCGTGCGAGGCCCGAGGTAGGGGGCGAGGCCCAGAATAGCGGGCTTGGCCCAGTATGTGTAGTATGTCGTTATGCATGGTATGTGGTAGATTGGGGAACTCACTAAGCTTTGTGCTTACAGTTTTCAGTTTTGGTGTCAGGTACTTCCGGTAGCGGAGGGAAGAGCTCGGGGTGATCACATGGCACCCACCATAGATTAGACAGCCTGGAATCTTTTACTCTGATAACGAATATTTGTTTTGGAGATTAATACTCTGATTATGTTATGGATTGACAATTATGTTTTAAGTAATGTTTTATAAAAGATATTTTAGTCTTAAATTTTGGGACGTTACAAATACATAACAAACATTCTCTATACTATAACTGCTAGTCTCAAGGCCCCGCCTCTACTCTACTACTATTGAGATATAGAACCACGTGCACACTCAACTAGTGATGAGATACGGGCCCCCGCCCACACTCATCTCTCTACCAAGAACATACAAGTATCACAAAGACAACAAGTATAACTAAACATACATTACTGCCTCGGGTACCACCTAGCATTGAACCGTAGCTCAGAAACATACATATAATCCTTCCTCGACCCTTGCCTGACATTAGACCGAAATCTGGAACATATAAACTGCATCAGGCTAACCCCGACATCGGATCTCAATATGGTATACACTAACATACATAAACAGGCCGACATTGGTGCCTTAGACTCATTCCTATTGGAAAGAACTCACCTTGCAAAGCTGACTATAGAATCCTGCGAATAACCCCTCGCTGCTATTTGGATAAATCCTGAACTGCTGATCTCTCGACTCCTCGAGCTATCAATACCAAAATATCACTTAGTCCAAATCAATAATCCTCCTTAGGTAAAATTACCATTTTACCCTTAGTCTAACTTGGTCCATATCTAAGGCTCAAAATCATAATATAATAAGCCAATCACTGGATGGTCTTCCCAAGCCCACTAGTGGCCCAATTTGCTAAATTGGGCCTAATCTCTCTAACAGGACTTACCCTAAGCCCAAACATTTTCTTGGTCCACATTATCTGACTCCTGATGGCCCACTAAGGCCCAAAGAACCAAAATCTCCTTGCATGGCCCAAACTGAGGACCAAAACTTGCAAGACCCAAGTCTGATGATGTCACACCCCCAAACCGGAACGGCGGAAACGTTCAGGGGCGGATGACTTCATGTGGTAACGTAACAAATGAATACATAGTAAAGAAAGCCATACAACAATCATATATATAATTGAAAGTTTACATTGTTTAAAAGAGTACATGTTCAAAACCAATTACAATATGATGTCAAAATATGAATTTAAACTAGTGCCGCTACGTTCCTTCTTCAAAAGTTATTTAGTACCTGTTATTACTGCGTCCTTGGGACATACAAGTAGTTTTGAAAGAGTAGATCAGCATTTAAGCTGGTGAGTTTCATAAGCATTTAATGATAGTTTTTGTATAAAAATGAAATGGTTTGTTTTTGTTTGTTACTCTCTAGAAAATCCCATATTTCCTACTAGTATAAACGTAGCCTTAAATCAAGACCAATATATGTTAAAAAGTTGATGTTTTCCCACCTATGAATGATGGTTAAAAGTTCCAAATGTATATCACAAGTTGGTTTTTCATGCATAAAGTAAATGAATCTATGTACGTATAAAATCTCCATTTCATCTATAAAGCCTCGTAAATCAATGTGTTCTTAATACTCTATGTGAGTTTTATAACCATGCTATTGACAAGGAATGCCTATACACAACGTTCTTCAGGCGTTGGAATGTTCTGACATTTGTCACCCCAAATGGTGTACTGTAGCTAACAGTCAGGGTGCGGGGTTGTCAATCCCATATAGATCTATACACAAACACCATGCTCCCCCTCCAAGGGATTCTGGTATATGATACAGGACTTGAAATGTGTACTCGAGCGTACGTGAAGCTTAATGTCTCAGAAAACTGAAACATCCCAAAATACGACCCAAAATTTTTTGTTTAATAATTACTAAAAACACCATGTTAATATCATAAAGTAAAACTCGTACGTCAATATCTCAAAAACAATAGCAAGGTGTTATGAGTAAACTGTATCAAGACTGTATCAAATCACATATATAAAAAAAAACTAAAAACAACTCCCAGGACAACTAAAACTGTGGTGTGTGCGATACCATCAACCCGAGCTCTTCCCTTTGCTTACGGAAGTACCTGAAACCAAAACTGAAATTGTAAGCACGAAGCTTAGTGAGCTCCCCCAAACTAACACATACCATACAATACATATAAACATATACTGGGCCTTGCCCACTGTGACAACCCAAAATTTCCATTTGTACGAACATTATCTATTCAATAGAAGCTAGTCTAGTTTCAGTGAATTTCAGACTTTTCCGTATAACTTTGCGTACATTAGGGTCTACATTAAAGGAGTTATCAGGAGAGTGGATGCTCATGGATTTGTGAAACTTGAGCCTTTCAAAACTTTATAATGTTATAATTAAATTCCGGAATAAAAACAATTTCTGCCAAAATATTTCAGGACTATAAATAGATTTCTGAATTAAATTAATTCATTATTCACATTTCCAACAAGAGAAAAGCCATTTTCTCTCTGACGGATCTTCAGGTTTTTATCCCAAATCGTGAGTCTACTTTCCTAGATGTGTTTTAATACTAGTTATATGCTTTATAACATTGTTTACATGTCTAAAAGGCAAGATCCGGGAGTTTACCGCCCAAGAACGTTGTTGGGGAGTAAACTCCAAAATGGAGCTTTAAGGCTACCTAGTCACGTTTCCTTGTTAGGTAGCTAGTTAAGGACATTGTGTATAAACATTTGAGGCTAGAAATCATTCAAGAACACATAGCTTTTGGAGTTTACGGCCCAAGAGTTTCTTGGACCGTAAACACCATTTTCTAGGGCCAAAATGTGCCCTAAACACCCCTAAGGCTTTAAGACAATTACTCTCTAATGCTTGTAGCTAATTTGGAGACCAACACACATCAACATCATCCCTAAAAGGGAGTTTACGGCCAAGAAATACTCTTGGGCCGTAAACTCCAAGTAAAGGCACAAAAGTGTGCCTAAAGTCCCCTTTAGCCTTAAACAAAAACCTAGAAGCTATCCTTTGTGTGCAAGAGGCTTAAAAGAATTAAAACAAACACCCCATAGGAGTTTACGGCCGTAAACTCTAGGGGTTATGGTCTTTAGGTCGTAAACTCCTCAAAGGAGCATTCTATGGCCTTAAACTACCTAAAGGATTAATCTACCAATGCTAGGCTTATTCTAGGATTCATTTAGCACCTTAAAACACCCAAAACCACCAAGAGTGGAGTTCATGGCCGTAAAATCAAGGGGTTTACGACCGTAAACTCCAAGGGTGGGGTTGGTTGGGTGGTAAACTCTTATACAAGGTCCTTCGAAGCTTTTCAACCCTTTTGCCTTGTCCCATATCAACTTAGATGCAACCATTAGGACCTATAACACTTATACAAAGTGTTTACATGTTCCTAAGTGTCCAAATTTATTATGTTAAGTTATTATTTGGCTAATTAGTTATATATATGCTCATTATATGATAACTAGGCTCGTGCGTGTGAACAAGTCTCCGTTTGCCACCTAGCACGGTATCTGATACTTCAATCCAATCCACTCACCGCAAGTGAGTTCATACCCCTTTAATTAACCTTTGAAATGCTTTTGAATGTTTTAAATACTTTATGGGGGGATACAAGTTAAATACTTATAGTTATTGCATCAATCACATGTGATTGCATTAATCACATGTGATTAATAACTAGAAAATCAATGATTTATTCACTGTTCCAACTGTTTATCAAACTGTTTTACTTCAAAATGTTTTACAAACTCTTTTACTTATCAAATTATTTTATTAAACTTTAGTTTACTCTTTATAAATTGCATGCCCATATATGTATAGATATATAAGCAATGTTTAAAGGGCTTAGGAAGGCCATCCGCCCTATTTCCTTTTTCTCGATTTGCATGTGGTCTGGTGGGATTTCGGGTGACCATCCAAAGGTCGTTTCAATATTAGTTATATATCAAATATACATATATAGACATAAAAGTACTTCCATTTCCGTACTTATCAGTACATCATTAGTAAGTTACCATTGGGGTAACACAGGATCATATACAACTATACTAGAATGAGAACATATACAACTATACTAGAAACAAAACATATACAACTATACTAGAAACAGAACATATACAGCTACACTAGAAACAGAACATATACAACTATACCAGAAATAGAACATATACAACTATACTAGAAAAAGAACATATACAACTATACTAGGAGGAGAACATATACAACTATACTAGAACGAGAAACATTACATATACATGAACATGTTAACAATTGTGATCCACTGTGTCGGAGCATGCCTTAAATGTCATGACCCGAGTTGTAGCCAGAACTCTCTTGGAGGGAGAGCATGAGTTTGCTTATAGATCTATACTAGATTGACTATCCTACACCTTGCTGCTAGCTACAGCCGGACCTGCAGGTTTGCGGGTGCCAAACGTCATTCCGTTATTACGACCATTCATTATGTCGTTGTTACCAGTCGATAGCATGGTGCAATTTATCACATTATACCTTAATATAAATCCGATTTAAGGTAGTTAGTACAGCAGTAGTTCCTATAATACAAAACTACAGTACTACAATGATTTACCCATTACATATTTTAGTGATAACCTCACTTAAACATTAATGTACAAACTATATTTTGTTAAATGATAGTTACACTTGGGAAATTACACACTTTTACATCAAACGAGCATACAAAACAGTTAAGCCTTGGTAGAAGGTTACTTTAATAGAAAATATAGGTTTTTCTGAGAGATTCAAACTTTTACAAACACTTACTTACATTTTTACAAGCATACAATTGAGACAGGTTCAAACGTTTTTGACAACAAACATCGACACTAAAATTGTCACACCCCCAAACCAGAACGGCGGAAACGTTCGGGGGCGGAGGACGTCATGTTCAATATCATAACAGTTCATAGAAAGGAAAGTACACACCACCATATATAATAAGTTGCTAAATGTTTACATAGTTGTATTCATTACATGTTAAAAATAAAGGTACATAAACTTCAATTAGAATGAAGTAATTAATGCCAGCGCGTTAATCCCAAAAGTTGAATCCCAACCTGCTTAGCGATTTCCTGAGAATACAAGTTATTTCAAAGAAAAAGTGTCAACAATTAAGTTGGTGAGTCCATAAGTTGTTTAGAAAAATTGGATGCCATTCCAAAATAGGTGTATGTTTTCCAGTAAACGTAGTGCTTCAACATGTAAAGAGTTGTGATTTGTGGTGTTGAAAATGAATGCATTAGTTCCAGAAAATCCCATATATGTTTATAAGTTGTAAATGATTGCACCGGAAAAATCCCTTCTTTTCCTATTTTGTTTGTATGCAGGAAACACTTTTATTTTTCCTCGCACATAATACCAGTCTCTAAGACCGAAAATTGTAAGAAACCACGTTTCTCGTAAATGTGTCATAGTTTTATATATAATAAAACTACGTGAAGATCGAACCGGTTGGATGAAGAATAGTTTTAATAACCACTCGTTCATCATAACTTAATATCATAATAATTGTATATCCGATGAGTTTTTATAACCATACTAAACATAATATGCCTGTAACGACGTTCTTCAGGCGTCGCATTGCTATGACAACTGTCACCCCAAAAGACGGACTGTAGCTAACAGTCAGGGTGCGGGATCATGACTTCCCGTATAGATCTATACACATTTGACACGTTCTCGTCGCGGGAGATTCTGGTTATAAACAGGCCTTACTGCAGTACTTTCTAATAAAGAAAAGTAAAGTTGGAAGATGTGCGCGTCTCATGGATTCTCAATTTAGTATATATTAACATGATAGTTTTGTATGCAAAGTTTAACCTTTCACACAATGATTTGATAAACCGAAATCATAAGTTTTTAGAATGTATAAAATGTTTTAACAACGAAGATCATTATACTCCTCGTATAAGTCTAATGCACGATAATAACCGTATGTTTACTTGTATTCCCCCCCCTAAAAGAGTTGTAAAAGTATTTAAAGATGTATTTAAAGTGTGTTAAAAAGGGGTATGAACTCACTTGACAACTTGAAGATAGCGAGATGGAAAAACGGTAGAGTTTCGTCTCGGGAAATGGATTTTTCCTCGGAAATCTCGGGATTTCTCGGGAGAAAATCGACCTTCAGATCTTGCACGAAGTGACCAGGGCTTCGTGGTAGTACGAGCACGGAAAATGAGGAAATACGCAAGAAAAATGAGAGAGAATGAGCCCCCTTTTCGGAAGCCTTCGCATGCCCTTTTATAGGGAGGCTGGTCAGCCTTGGTACGCGAGTCTGATGGGACGGGTTCCTGGGTTCGCGGGTCGGATGGGACGTGTCGCTGGCACGCGGGTCGGATGGGACGTGTCGCTGGCACGCGGGTCGGATGGGACGTGTCCCTGGGTTCGTGCACTTCGCATTTTCATTCTTACACCCTTCGCATCCCTTCGCATTTATCACCTTCGCATTTATCACCTTCGCATTTATCTCTTTAGAATTTCTACAATTTCATCATTTATGACTCCCATTTGCGAAGTTGAGTATTGATTTCCAAAAATGCGAAACTTCAGGGACAATATTTGAAATCTTATGTTTTCTTCCCCAATTCGCATTCTACTGTGAAATACTTCGCATCTTCATTCTTACACCCTTCGCATCCCTTCGCATTTATCACTTTCGCATTTATCACCTTCGCATTTATCACTTCGCATTTATCTCTTTAGAATTTCTACAATTTCATCATTTATGACTCCCATTTGCGAAGTTGAGTATTGATTTCCAAAAATGCGAAACTTCAGGGACAATATTTGAAATCTTCTGTTTTCTTCCCCAATTCGCATTCTACTGTGAAATACTTCGCATCTTCATTCTTACACCCTTCGCATCCCTTCGCATTTATCACTTTCGCATTTATCACCTTCGCATTTATCACCTTCGCATTTATCTCTTTAGAATTTCTACAATTTCATCATTTATGACTCCCATTTGCGAATATTAACCCAATTGACTTCAAATGATGTCCGACTTGAGCGTTCTTTTCATGTATGGTTACGGTTTGACGATATCTATGACTTTCATTTAGACACCTAAGGTCAAAAAGTGTTTTGTTGAAACTTTGCGTTTTTACGTAACTTCGTATTGCCGGTTTTTGTCGGGAAACTTAGAATGGTCATAACTTCTTCGTTATAACTCGGATTTTAGTGTTCTTTATATGTATGAAAACCTTGTTACAATATCTACCACTTAGTATACTTAATTATGGTTTTATAAAATTTTAAATTTTGACCTAATTTTTGCTGTTGTTACATTATCCCCTCGTTAGAGAGAATTTCGTCCCGAAATTCGCATTTTGACTGGGACTCCAATTTTTGCAGGCAGGCGTGAGTGCTTATGGTCCATTTGTTCCTCTTGTTCCTTTATGAATCTAGATCCTAATGTGTGTATTTCAGCGGACTTTCATTACTCCACCTATCACTTCGACCGATCGGGATCGTGCGGTTTTGGTTTTATTTACTTATGTTCTTCTAACTGTTAGCATATTCACTCGATGAATTAGGGCAGCTATGTTTTGAAATTCATGGTTGGATTCACTGCTAGTTTTTGAGCTTGGATTTGACTTGTTGTAAGCGTGGTATTTCTAAATGATATGTTGGGTGTTTTGTGGACTGTGAAATTAATACACCTTGTACCCTACAAGTAGTGCCTCCAGATCTTCAGAGCGATTATCATTGCTCCTGACTCAAGATCATGTGTTGTATAGTTAGCTCCCTGTGTCTTAAGTTGTTTTGAGGTATAGGTAGTGACCTTTCCTCTTGTATAAGAACAAAACCAATTCGTACTGATTATGAAGTCAAAACCTTGTGGTTGATTAGGTGACGTGAAGATCTAAACTAAAGTATGATTGCTCATGACCTAAGGAAAAATGGTAGGTACTTTTGTTCTATCTGACTTTCTTGTCCCAATCGACAGAAAGGATACGCATTGGGCTTCTAAGTTTACTCGCATGGCAGCATGATCACTCGTAGTCTTCTTAAGTAGTCTCCATCTTGAAGTTCATCTTAGAACTCATACCTGGTTCATCAATTTCAGTTTTGCGTATACGAGTCGTATATAATTAAGATTGAAAAGGTAGTCGAATAAATGATTCTTCTTTAAGCTCACATCCCAACGAGGAAAAGAAGTTAGAGTGGAATCATCAATTCTAAACCTGTAGAACCTTGATTATATACTACCCTTATGTATACATTCTTCAACAATAGATCAACCGTATGGGTCTTTGGATTGAACTTGACGTGTTGTACGAGTGGTACTTCGGGGCGGTTTGTTGAATTTTTCTTCGGAAAGGATGAGAAACAATAACTAAGAGGTACTCCTGGAAAAGTGATCTAGAAGATAGGGACGTACGTGTGAAGTTGTTTTCGCGTCGATCAAATGGAATCTGATTGTATGATAATGTCGGAATCATACAAAAACTTTATAGACATTAGAATTAAACATAAGACGTTTACAGACAAAACACAACCGTGCAACCACGAACAGAGTTACAGTACTTTAGGTTTACCACTAGACTATTGCTGCGAATAAGATATACTACAAAAGACAAGTATACGCAGCACGAGAATTCATTTACTGACAGGATCTCGCAAAAGGTAAGACTCTAGTTGCACTAGTCCTAGATAGTTTATACGTCTGTTACAACGAAACACCTTAATTATATTAACGTGGTTCTTGAGCAGGCTCTCCTGCAGCTGTGATTCTGAGAATCTTCCCGTCTGCGCCAGAGTTCTGCGTTATCGGGCAATCCTTCTGGAGGTGTCCAATTTCACCGCATTGGTGACATATATGGACAGTACCCATATTGGTGGTGGAAGTGAAACGTCGGGTAGGAGTTATGGGAACGTAGGTTCTTTCCTTTTTCGAGCAATCTCTTTTATAGTGCCCATACTCACCACAGTGATGGCAAGTCGGATTTCCATCGGCGTTGGGCGGGTTGTTGATCGGTTTTGATAGACTCTTGCGGTAACGTTTGGTGTGCCTCTTTTTGTTGCAGTTTGAGCACTGCTTCCCCCGACAAGGTCCAAAGTGGTGATAATTACATTTGATGCAATTTGGGAGGTTTCCAGCATATTTTCGGGCTGGGTTAGGGACAACTGGTGTTTCTGAAGGGACGGTAGTAGGAGGTATAGATACCGTAGTTGTGGAGGTCGTTACTCGTGGTTGTTTCTTGTTCGTCCCTTTACGCGATTTGTCCTTCATCCTATCCCAAAACTTTCGTTTGTTTCTCTTTGTCTTGGAAATTGGGGTGTCATGGTAGCTTGTCGTTCGCTGTGGTACTTGATTGTTACTTGGATTGGAACTGTTGTTACTAATCCCGCTACCATTCGCATTGTTAGCATGAAGGTGGGTCAGAAAAGCTGACACAGCAGCCGAGACTGCAGCTTGAACGGTAGTTGCATCGATCTGGAGGGTTGGTGCTTGGTTGATGGGTTGTTCGTTTTTCTTTGGCGACATGATTCTGTAACATAAAAGGGTAAAGATTTGTAAGCGATTCTGGTTGACCCTGATGTACTTAGATTGTTCATGTTAAGAGTACCACGATGTTCTCAAAAGTTTGACCTACATCTCTATGATGCAGTCCTAGTACAGAATGAGAGTATGTTCGCGAAGGTTTGACCTACATCCCTATGATGCAGTCCTAGTAATGAATAGAGGTAAGTTCGTAGAATGTTCTCAAGACGTTTGTTGTACAAGTTGAGGTATCGTGGGTTGGTGAATAACGAGATCCAACCACTGAAAGAGACTTGGAAGTGTCTCTTGAAATAAATTACCTTAGTCCAATGACTTGACTAAAGTATGATTCAGATAGACTCCAATGAAAGTAAGATAAAAGTACTTGTATGAGGAATGATGCCAAAAGTTAGCCGGCTGTCAATATTTTTGATATTCACGATGTTAAAGATTCGGGAAAATGACCTTGTAAAGGTCTTACATCATATCCATAGAAGATAGTTCCTGACAGCATAAAGACCTAGCTAAAGTACTTACGGAACAAGATAATTTCATAGAAAATGCCACATCGGGCATAAACAGAAGAACACGATTTCTTTTTATAAGGGAAATAAAGTAAAGCGTCCACTACGGCGACGGTCATCCCTCTGGTGAACTCTTAGTTCAACCAATTGACGTTCCATGTCAAGTAGGTGTCTTTCGCACACCATCTGGCGTACTTGGAGCTCTTAGCCTTCGGCTCGTGATCCAGCTAGTGTTTGCAACAGGATTTCATGGTTTCTCTCTGATCTCTCGTGGGCATCTTCTAGATGAATGGTGTGGAGGGTATGCATCCTCGCATCGGTGACAACTTCGGCAATCTGATGTTGGGCTGACCTGCCTTGAATCTCATTTTGGGCCACTCTGCGGACCAAGATTGGCAAGACTATATCTGCTAAGTCCTCATTGCTCAAGTCGTAAAAACTTCGGTCGCCATTAAATAGCATAGGCTGATCTTGTCCTTGGCTCTATGGTTCCAAGCATTCCACCGAATCAGGCGTCGGGCCATGAAGAGTCGGACGAGGGTTAGGAATTGGAAAGGGAGCTGCTCGGGGTAGGTTCTCAAACTCTAGTTCGGATTTAGCATCGTAAGAAAAGCCTTCATCACGGTGGTCATCCCATAGGATGATCGTTCTATGGTTCTTCTCCAAACCAACCAGCTATAACTTCATTCGAAAGATACTGGTTGTCAAGGGGATGGAGTCCAACTGTGATTTCTATGCGAGAATTTAGGGTAAGTGGAAAATTATTAGACAAACTATCTAGATAATTATGTAGAAAACCTTCATCAGTTACATCGCTATTTGTGAAGTGCATACCAGCTATGTGTAATCTAAATATGATAGACCTTCGAATAAGTAACCTTAATTCCAAATTCACACAGAATAGGGGTAAGGCAAAATTATCATAGATTCTAAGTCTATAACATCCTAATTACATGCAGCCTTAGTGTATCCACTTAGCAACTATCAATTTAGTAATGAAGATCCCGTTTTAATTCTCAAGTATAAAGTAATCATAGTAACACCAAAATACACCTATAGTATTTTTAAATTTATTGTTAGGTTCTATTGTTCTCTTTGTGGTAGGGTTGGTAAGGTTTTAGCATTGTTGCAACCACACACTTAAACTTAGGCACATGCTAGTCAACTCTCGGATAATATAGGCGATCAGGCTATATCTTCCCAGTTTTGACCATATGTCTCTAAGCCCACTTGTGTTGTCCAACAATCGTAATTCTTTTGTATTGTCCTAGTGACACTGATTTTAGTATGAATGCAGCACGTATACCTACTTAAATATTTTACTATTTAAAGTATAGACTCTTGGTCAGAGTATTTTTAATCCCTTATGTATTTATAGTTAGTATATCTTTTATGGGTTGATATACTTAATTCACTATAAACAATGCTCTGATACCAATCTGTCACACCCCCAAACCAGAACGGCGGAAACGTTCGGGGGCGGAGGACGTCATGTTCAATATCATAACAGTTCATAGAAAGGAAAGTACACACCACCATATATAATAAGTTGCTAAATGTTTACATAGTTGTATTCATTACATGTTAAAAATAAAGGTACATAAACTTCAATTAGAATGAAGTAATTAATGCCAGCGCGTTAATCCCAAAAGTTGAATCCCAACCTGCTTAGCGATTTCCTGAGAATACAAGTTATTTCAAAGAAAAAGTGTCAACAATTAAGTTGGTGAGTCCATAAGTTGTTTAGAAAAATTGGATGCCATTCCAAAATAGGTGTATGTTTTCCAGTAAACGTAGTGCTTCAACATGTAAAGAGTTGTGATTTGTGGTGTTGAAAATGAATGCATTAGTTCCAGAAAATCCCATATATGTTTATAAGTTGTAAATGATTGCACCGGAAAAATCCCTTCTTTTCCTATTTTGTTTGTATGCAGGAAACACTTTTATTTTTCCTCGCACATAATACCAGTCTCTAAGACCGAAAATTGTAAGAAACCACGTTTCTCGTAAATGTGTCATAGTTTTATATATAATAAAACTACGTGAAGATCGAACCGGTTGGATGAAGAATAGTTTTAATAACCACTCGTTCATCATAACTTAATATCATAATAATTGTATATCCGATGAGTTTTTATAACCATACTAAACATAATATGCCTGTAACGACGTTCTTCAGGCGTCGCATTGCTATGACAACTGTCACCCCAAAAGACGGACTGTAGCTAACAGTCAGGGTGCGGGATCATGACTTCCCGTATAGATCTATACACATTTGACACGTTCTCGTCGCGGGAGATTCTGGTTATAAACAGGCCTTACTGCAGTACTTTCTAATAAAGAAAAGTAAAGTTGGAAGATGTGCGCGTCTCATGGATTCTCAATTTAGTATATATTAACATGATAGTTTTGTATGCAAAGTTTAACCTTTCACACAATGATTTGATAAACCGAAATCATAAGTTTTTAGAATGTATAAAATGTTTTAACAACGAAGATCATTATACTCCTCGTATAAGTCTAATACACGATAATAACCGTATGTTTACTTGTATTCCCCCCCCTAAAAGAGTTGTAAAAGTATTTAAAGATGTATTTAAAGTGTGTTAAAAAGGGGGTATGAACTCACTTGACAACTTGAAGATAGCGAGATGGAAAAACGGTAGAGTTTCGTCTCGGGAAATGGATTTTTCCTCGGAAATCTCGGGATTTCTCGGGAGAAAATCGACCTTCAGATCTTGCACGAAGTGACCAGGGCTTCGTGGTAGTACGAGCACGGAAAATGAGGAAATACGCAAGAAAAATGAGAGAGAATGAGCCCCCTTTTCGGAAGCCTTCGCATGCCCTTTTATAGGGAGGCTGGTCAGCCTTGGTACGCGAGTCTGATGGGACGGGTTCCTGGGTTCGCGGGTCGGATGGGACGTGTCGCTGGCACGCGGGTCGGATGGGACGTGTCGCTGGCACGCGGGTCGGATGGGACGTGTCCCTGGGTTCGTGCACTTCGCATTTTCATTCTTACACCCTTCGCATCCCTTCGCATTTATCACCTTCGCATTTATCACCTTCGCATTTATCTCTTTAGAATTTCTACAATTTCATCATTTATGACTCCCATTTGCGAAGTTGAGTATTGATTTCCAAAAATGCGAAACTTCAGGGACAATATTTGAAATCTTATGTTTTCTTCCCCAATTCGCATTCTACTGTGAAATACTTCGCATCTTCATTCTTACACCCTTCGCATCCCTTCGCATTTATCACTTTCGCATTTATCACCTTCGCATTTATCACTTCGCATTTATCTCTTTAGAATTTCTACAATTTCATCATTTATGACTCCCATTTGCGAAGTTGAGTATTGATTTCCAAAAATGCGAAACTTCAGGGACAATATTTGAAATCTTCTGTTTTCTTCCCCAATTCGCATTCTACTGTGAAATACTTCGCATCTTCATTCTTACACCCTTCGCATCCCTTCGCATTTATCACTTTCGCATTTATCACCTTCGCATTTATCACCTTCGCATTTATCTCTTTAGAATTTCTACAATTTCATCATTTATGACTCCCATTTGCGAATATTAACCCAATTGACTTCAAATGATGTCCGACTTGAGCGTTCTTTTCATGTATGGTTACGGTTTGACGATATCTATGACTTTCATTTAGACACCTAAGGTCAAAAAGTGTTTTGTTGAAACTTTGCGTTTTTACGTAACTTCGTATTGCCGGTTTTTGTCGGGAAACTTAGAATGGTCATAACTTCTTCGTTATAACTCGGATTTTAGTGTTCTTTATATGTATGAAAACCTTGTTACAATATCTACCACTTAGTATACTTAATTATGGTTTTATAAAATTTTAAATTTTGACCTAATTTTTGCTGTTGTTACAAAAATACTTATGAACTCACCAGCTTAATGCTGATAAACTCTTTCAAAATAACTTGTATTCTCAGGTCATCAGTAGACAGGTACCGAGGCCAGCTTTTGAGAAGACGGAGCGCATCCAAGACTCATCTTATTAATTTGATTTACATTATTTTGGTGTCTATAACTGTACAGAACACGCTTGTATTAAAATTATATATTTAATGCAATGGATGATGTTGTTTGCTTATTTACATTAATCTGTTGTGATACTGTACATGACGTCCTCCGCCCCAGAACGTTTCCGCCGTTCTTGGTTTTAGGGTGTAACAGATTGGTATCAGAGCATTGTTTATAGTGAATCAAGTATATCAACCCATAAAAGATATACTAAACTATAAACCCATTTGGGATTAAGGCACTCTGACTAAGAGTCTATACTTTAAATATTAAAATATTTAATTAAGTATACTAGTCTGCATTCATACTAAAATCAGTGTCACAATGACAAGAACAAAAGTATTACGATTGTTAAATATCACAAGTGAGCTGGGGGATGTATGGTCAGTCCTGGGAATGGCATAGCCTGATCAACTATGCTGGTCCGAGGAGTGACTAGCTTATGCCCTAGAATGGTTGTGATGTCTTAACAAGTCTAAAAAGTTACCAACAATACCACAAGAACATCAATAGAACCTAAACTCAAAATACTATAGGTGTATTTTGTACTACTAGCTACATATATACTATATCATTATATCTCTCTTCTCGCGTAGATTAAAATGGCTGGATTCCATCATGGCGACCCGTACTTTCCAAATGAAGGAAACACAGGGTGGCTCGAAGCACAGTCCGGTGATGAGCACCAAATTCCGTTGGATGATCATCAAGCTGAAGGCTTCTCGGATGGATCCGACTCTGAGCCCGAAGCCAACAACCTACCTCCAGTAGGTCAAGCCCCGGACAACAACCCTCGACCAGCTTTTCCAGGTCCCACTCCCCTGTGGGTAGATAACTTGAATCGCTGGAGTGACGAACAGGGTCAACCCTTACCATACATTGGGGACCGAAGGTTTTACAACGTCAGCGAAGGAAGTTCTGCTGACAGAGCTTTGCTCGTCATTATCCGCAGAATAGCTCGTAATGTTAAGCAAGGTCGAGCGGCCATCGACCGGGTCATGGAGATTGATGCCAACTCTGGTGTCAACACAGTCCGCATCCACCGTCTCGAAGAAGACATGGAACGAACCTGGAGAACCAATGAAACCCTACAGCAACATCTGGTTGCCTCTCAAGCAGAAGTCATGGAACTTCGAGCTCGCCAAAGGACTCATGAATGACACCTTCAAGAGGCGATCCATCAAATGAGAGACCTCAGGGTTCTCCCGAGGAATACTCATTGCCGTTAGATGATGTCTAGTACATCATTATCTTTTGGGTTAAGGATTAGCCTTTAACATATGTGCTCTAAGTAGCACTTGTCTGTAAAATATTCCTAACTTTCAATACTCTAATTAGGAATCTAAGATCTGTCAAACTTTCTGTATGGTATGATGTAAGACCTACTATTAGGTCAATTTTCATTGAACTCGTTACATTAGTAATACCAGTATTATTGACAACTACCTACTCTGTGGGAAGAATCTTTACACTTGTGTTTTCCTACAAATCTTCCTTGTTATGATCTCAAACACTCATTCAATTGTTGGGATATGGTTAATTAGTCCATGTGTCACTCTCACATTACTTACAAATGGATTCTTACCACTTTTCTTATCTTTATAAACTTATAGCTGAAAGATGCCTCCATGCAAATCTCCCCGGAATAACCCTACACCTACACCGTCTCCTCCACCTCCGGTCATCGATACAGTAGCCCTAAATGTTGCCGTAGCTGCAGCAGTGGCAACTGCCATGGCACAGTATCACTCTACTGATGCCAGCAGAGGTGGAACCCCTGTTAACTCTATTCCGGTTGAAACTCCTGTGCGCTCGAGAGAGTGCTCTTACAAGGATTTCACCAACTGCAAGCCGAATTCCTTTCATGGGACCGGCGGAGTCATTGCCCTCTCGCAATGGTTCGAGAAGACTGAATCAGTCTTCGAAATCTGTTCCTGCCCTGCTACGAGCAAAGTCAAATATGCCGCATGCACCTTTGAGGGAAAGGCCCTAACGTAGTGGAACGGCCACGTTAAAGCTCTAACTCTCTTCGTGGCTAACGACATGGGCTGGGAAACGATGAAGGACCTCATGACTGAGGAATACTGCCCAAGGGGAGAAGTCCAGAAATTGGAACAGGAACTCTGGAACCTGACCATGAAGGGCACCAATGTGATCGCTTACACTGCTCGATTTAGCGAACTGGTGGCCCTCTGCCCCAATATGGTTCCCACTGAGGGGAAAAAGATCGAACGATACATATGGGGGCTAGTGCCTCCGTATCAGGGGAATGTCCTAGCATCAAACCCCACTACCTTCGACAATGCCAAGCGATTGGCACAAAGGCTCATTGACCATGGAGTCAAAACCCCTGCAACAACAACAACCCTAGCCATCTCGGAACCCTCCAAACCCACTGACACTAAGCGGAAATTCTGGGATGAAAAGAAGAAGCAGCGATCTGCCAAAAAGCAGCAAATCGTGGCAGTGCATGCCGCGGTAACCCCTGCTGCTGTTACTGCTCCGATGAAGCGGTATGCTGGAAGTTTGCCGAAGTGCAACAAATGCAGCTTCCACCACAACGGCCCCTGCCGTGAAATGCAATGCTCTAACTGCAACAGGAAAGGACACACCGTCCGTTTCTGTAAGTTCCCGGCACAACCGATCACCCAAGTCCCTGGCTCTGGCGCGAGCCCGACCTGCTATGGATGTGGCGAAGCAGGCCACTTTAAGAGGGATTGCCCCAAAGCGAGAAATGTTGGAGGAGCAGGGAGGGTACTAGCTATAGGCCACGGGGAAGCAGTTGCTGACCCGATAGTGGTGACTGGTACGTTCCTCCTCGATAACTCCTATGCATGCATTCTGTTCGATAGTGGAGCAGAGCGAAGCTTCGTAAACCATAAATTTGCTCGCATGCGTAAGCAACAACCACACTCACTTAAGGAACAATTCACAGTAGAAATGGCTAATGGAAAAATTGAGAGTACAAATAGCATATACATAGGTTGTATCCTAACTCTAGATAACCATTCATTCCCAATCGACCTCATGCTGGTCTCAATAAAAAGCTTCGACGTTATTATCGGCATGGTTTGGTTAAGTCTTCATCGCGCCGACATCATGTGCTACGAGAAAGCAGTCCATCTAAACTGTTGGGTTTTGGTCATAAGACATCCTATGTGCTCATACAAACCCTAATGCTTGGATCTAGGTTTCTCTATTATACATGCTTTGAATCCAAGACTATAAACCGTAATTCTACCATATGGAAATCGATATTAACATATAATTGGGTTTAAGATGTTACCTTGATTGTTATGTAGCAATAACAATCCCAATTCCACCTTGGATTGACTTTGGAAGGCTTAGAGGTACAAGTGTCACTCCTCTAATGGTTTACAAACACCATAAGCAAGAGGATCAAGAGGAGAGAGGATGGAGGCCACCAAAAACGTGTATAAACCCTAGCACAATGCTTCACCGCGTTTTTGGTTCCTTAAGGGTCTATATATAGCGGGCTATTAGGGTTATCTAACAAGGAAACCCTAATTTGGATGCTTAAGCCCTAAGCAACCCATGGATTCCTTTCCTTATGGGCTTGGACGATTTCTCATGGATTTCCCCATAGAATTCTTCCACTCCATAATATAAGACAATCCATGGCCCAAAATTACAATTATCTTATAATTACAATTCCAGTCCCTTAAGTTTAATTAATCTCTTTTAGTCACAAAACTAATTACAAATTAATTCTTGACTAATATTAATTAAACAATATGATTTCTCCTTTAATATATTATTCCCATAATATATTAATAAATCATATTTAATCCTTTCTCTCCATAATTCATCCTATCAAGTTGCTTTGGTGAAGGCAACCCAAAAGGACCATGCACCATCGGGTCAATTACATACCAAAATAGTTATGGACTTAGACACTAATCCAACGGTCTCCCACTTGGATAAGTTTAATAACTATTCTGCGTATGACTTCAGATCCCAATCTGCAATCGTAGCTTTCCAAAGCCGCTGTCAACTCTGATCATATCAGATACGCGTGTCCTTAGATAAGGGATCATATATTCATCCATTCTAGGTATCATATGAGATATGATTTCAAATCATTCTCTTTGTACTACTTCTCGATTTCTGATTTATGACGACAGACTAATTGAACAAATCAAATTAGCCCTAGCCCGGCCGAGCATTTACGTATGTCATCACTAAACCATCGAGGGGCCCAAAGATATCGCTTTTATCCTACTTTGAATAAAAGGAACGGATAAACTTTGATACAATGCTCGCTTGCACTCACTCACCGAATCAC
Organism: Lactuca saligna; assembly: GCF_052625555.1. Taxonomy (NCBI): domain Eukaryota; kingdom Viridiplantae; phylum Streptophyta; class Magnoliopsida; order Asterales; family Asteraceae; genus Lactuca; species Lactuca saligna. Next base: position 45,864,345 of record NC_136418.1, on the reverse strand, counting down.
ACACAACAATATGTTTTATAACACCAAGTTACTGGTGCGTTTACATATTATCAATGTGCAACCGATTCGCAAGATACAACTCACACATCTTGGTTTCAAGAATATAAGATGTTATCGTCTCACTAATCACTCGTGATACAATTCATGGAGTGATCCAAGTGAGCGTGGGTTTAATCTAATGCTCAAATCATATTCATAAGCACTCATGAATGTTGCAGAAAACATTTGCTTATGTCTAATACTTTTCTAGACAATCCACACACCAATTCATGATAGTCTTCATTCATATCTACTTCCAACATATGAACGACTGTGGCCCGTTCGAATAATTCGATTATTCTTAATAAACTCAATTATTCTGGAAGTCAAAACATGCAAAGTGAAACACAAGAATAATACTAATCCCATATGGCCTCAAACTTTTGAGTATAAATGAAACTCCTTTTATTTATCACCATACCGATTACTCATTATTTGTCATTTCGGCTAATCAACTTCTTACTTGAATTATTACACTTGTCCCATGCTCCTAGCATGCACACAATGTTTACCTATGGTTCTTACTTTTGTGAAATAGACAAATTGGACACATTTCCAATCATTCTCATTTTACAACTCCAAATCCTTTTTCATAAATGTAAGAATATCAAATTCTCGCTACTTATAGACCATGCTAGATTCTAACACTTTATGCAACGATCCTTTCGTAATGTCACTGCACCAAAGTCACAAAGACTATTGCCAATGATATTACAAAGTTCTCTAATGGATATTGTTACAAGACAATTCCTTAGATATGATGTCTCTCATTCAAAGTACATTCCTTTGAACATCCTTTTGCATAAAAGTTTCTAATCTAGTCATATATTTTCAATATTTACTTCCCAATATGGACACACTTCCATATGTTCCATATGGCAACTCATTTTTAATAGATTTTTATCTATTCGTAATAATGTCAATATGGTCCATTAATACCATGCTTCCAACTACTCACAAGCAACCAATCCTCATCGAACTTTGGATTGTCCTTTGTTAGTTGTTTAATTATTTTAGTCAAAACCAATTCTAGTCCCTTTTCCTTCTAAATGCGCTATACATTTGGAAAATTTTAGAATGGTCAAACATTAAAGCATTTGCAATCGATCCTATACCCGAAGCGTATTGGACACGACGCACAATGTTTTATTTGCTATGTTCTCAAAATTCGAATTGTGAAGAGGAATGTCGTAATCATAATCGAAATTTTAAGAACACACTATGTACCTTTGACTAAATTTATTAACATTTCTCAACCTAATCCTTTAGATTTGAAATGAAGCATAATATTCTCTCCCTTAATTATAGCAAAACAACTTTATAACCCTTACTACTTTGCAAGGTTTAACTCTTGTTTTCTATAATTAATATTGCCAACTTGCAATATTGTCCATAATAATCATACAATCACAACACTTATGCTCCCACTAGCTTCGACATGTATTCAAAACATCTTAACCTCTAGAAAAACAATACTTATTGAATTTCTTAAGTCCATGTTTCTAATACTTAGTTCTTTGATAATCTTTTATCAATGCTTGTTGAATTTATACACCTTTGCCTTTGATAGTTCATTTGTGTGTCTAAACGATTAAGACTAATTGCCAAACCTCACAATTCGAATCATGGAAAGGGATACCGTAACCATAATCAAATTCGAGAATGCCATTTTACAATCACTATCTTATTAAAATCTTTCTTAGTGAAAGCATTTCCTCACAATCATTGTCATGAAGGAGGAAATCTTATGATACTTAGATTTAAAGTGGTGTGAATGTTCCTACCCATGTGAATTTGTCAAAACCAACGTTTACGACAAATTCAAACTCATATGGATCGAACTTTCTTAATCTTGATTTCTTGCATTATGGTAGCACAGCTGCCCACCACGTCTTCCAAGTAGTTAAGCAGCTCACCCTTTCCTATCAATGTACCTTTCATTGATTAAGGTGCCTTGCCTTTTATGCGTTCAAGATGAGAACTCATAGAACTCACATGCATAATTAACTCAATTTGAATGGCATAGAAACAAAATAACATCAACACGATAGGTCGTGAACCTCAACTCGTGTGCTAGTGATGATTGGTAAGGTTTATTTGATTTGTTCTTGAAACTATTCAAGACCATTAAGACTCCCACTGACTTCTTGACATATAAGATTCTTTTGTCAATAACCATTTCTTGACAAACAAATATTCAAGAGTTAGTGTAGCTTTTATCAAAACATTTCATAAACTGGTACTAGTTGGCCTTTGTCTTATTCAAGACATCACAACTTTCCACATTTGATGAATGTTATAAACCTTTAATACTTTTCACTCATTGTCACAATCTTAACTTTAAGATTTGTTATTGGAATGAAGTATTATAGTCTTCTTCATTTAACCATTTCTTCAATACTTGATTCCTCTTCTTAAACATACAATTGTACTAAGACTTATTTAGAGGATCAATTGAGATATGGTTCTTAATCATTAAGACGTATCATAAAGCATAAAAGCTACTCTCCCTTCTTCATAGAATGGAGAAACTCTTATCTTTCTGCCTACTTGATTCTTCTTATTCGTTCTACTATTGATCTAAACCCTTTAATCAATTCTAAATTACACTTAATCTTGTAAGTATAATCATATTTACTAAACTTTTAGTAAATCATGACGAATATCTTTGTTACTCTTATGGTGAACTTGATCAACACACAACTTTGTGTACTCGATCTCCTAGTCCTTCACTTGACACATTGTCAACGAATTTGTCTAATTTCCAAATATGAAATTTCTCATTCATCATGCAACCAAGTTGCGTGATTCCAAATTTCTATCCAATTGAAACTTTGGGTGATGAGAAACTCTCCCTATTTGGTAAATTCTTGACATTTCCATAAATAACATAACTAAAAATTATATCCTTTCGTTGTAGAAATATTCAAACATCATTTTTCATAACGATTTCATTGTAAGGAAATAAACAAATAAATAAATAAGTCAAACAAAATTTATTTTATTTATAAAAGCAGCGGAAAAATTTGTCCTTACAATGCAAAATCCATTGAAAACTATGTATAAAAGAAAATTTATAACAACTCTATCATAACTTTCTAAGCTCAAAATCTAATCTTCAAGTCCATGCGATCGAGATCCATCTCTTGTGATTAGATTCATCTTGCTCTCTTATCAAGCTTCCTTTCTTTTCACCGATCCTACAAAAACACTCAAATGCAATCTTATCACATCATGTATTAAGAATCAATGAATAGGAACTTAATGGAGTTAGATAGTGGATTCTTACCTAAAGAAGAGCCATACGTTCTGACTCTCCCATCTCTTAGATCTCTTAGGTAACTAGGGCAATTTCGTCTCCAATGCCCCTTCTCTTGGCAATAAAAGCAAATTGACTCTTTTGGAACAACACATGGAACTACTTCAGACATCGCCTCTCTCTTATGATCAAACTTTTCGATCATTGCATGTCTTTCATTGCCATTGTCTATATCCATAGAGGTCTTGAAGGCAGATTCACCAATCAACTTTGCTTTTCTATTGCGCCAAACCATTGCTGATTCAGCAGCAATAAGCATGTAGGTGAGATCTATAAGTGTCATGTCGTGGTTCATCATATAGTACTCTCTTACGAACTCTCTATACGAGTTGGGAAGTGACTGAAGAACCCAATCAACAACCATCTCCTCACTGACAACGGATCCTATCATTCTTAGTCTAACAATGTGCGACTTCATCCCTAGGGCATGTGCACACACCGACTTTCCTTCTTTATGTTTACTTGCCAAAAGGACTTGAGTGATATTGAACCTTTCAATTTTACAATCTTGTGGGTTAGGGAGAATAATCGGATGAGGAGGAGGAAGTGAAGCATGATTTCTAGTTCCTCGATCGAATCGTAGGATATCATCTTTATGTGGAATTCTTGTTCCACGGGATTCGGGAATACCATAGTTGTCGAACTTTGACATCTACAAAACGGGAGAAAAACGAATTCAAGTTAGTTGATTGATTGAGTCCTTGGTAAATCACCCAAATGAAATTCCAAGGCTAGGACCCAACACAATATGCTACAACCTAGAAAAGGGATGTCTTAATCTAGTTGCAGAATATTTGAAGGTAGTGAATGACGATTCACTAATTTCCACCATGAAAAACGAAAAATAAATTTAAGTTTTAAATCTATGAAAACTCCTAGATTCTTTGAGATTCATTGAACATTTCAATGGCATGTTTAAATCTCGATATGCCCCTCTTGTTTGTGACTGGGATGCCGAGGATCACAAAGCGGGTGTGAATAACCATGCAAGCTACATGGTGCCCTCACATGTTACAATCACCTATTCGATGTGCCAGTAAACCACACACGCTCCAACGAACTATGACAAACATTGAGTCACCCTTTGCTACCTTTGCTTAGAACCATTTAGTGTGCTGGTAAACCACACGGGCTCCACTAACGTCTTCGCAAGGGCACAAAGTGTAATTTCATGGAATTGCATCAATTCACTTTTGCCTAGGTAACTAAGATTGGGAATTTGAAAAACATTTAGTTACTTTTGTACTTCATTATACTTATAATGGAAGATTTCGTCCTATCTTACCCGTTCAGCTAACGACCCTCCACTAGTCAAGAGTGCGGTGGGTAAGAGTGGATACCCATTCAATCGCCATTTTATAGGCAATTTCCTTAAACACCCCTTATAGACCAGCTTCGTGAATGAGGCCTACTAACGGTAAGACTGACTTTTAGTTATACATATATATAATGTTAGACTTTTAATGTTATATATAGTATAGGGTGCATTTTACACTTTTAAAATACTATGTGGTTAACTTTAATAATTACACTTTTAATTCAATTAGTTGGTTAACCTAAGCTTTTATGGATTTATTAAACCTCTTTTAATTATACTCCTTAATTAATCAATAAAACCATAAGGGTGTATTTGAACTTTTTCAAAACTAGGGTTTTAGAATTTAACATTCCTAATTAACTTTTAATCAACTTTTAAATTCCAAAACTTGAGGGAAAATTTTGAAACATTTCAAAACATTAGTGTTTAGAATTTAAATATACATCAAAATTAAACTATTTAATCAAAATTTAAATTCCAAAACTTGAGGGCAAGTTTTGAAACCTTTTTCAAAACATTAGGGTTTTAACTATTTAAATTTCAAAACATCAAAACTTTTGGGTTCAAATTTAAACTATAAAACCTAAAGGGCAAAATATGAAACTTTTCATAACAAAAAGGATCAAATAAAAAATAATCCAAACTAACATTTAATTACATAATTATCCATATTTGATTTGTTTATTGATTTCTTGCAAAACAATTTATCAATTTACTCAAAATAATTAATCAATTATCTTATAAGGAAAAATTATCTTATTAATTGATAAATATCTTCATTTAGATCAAAAATATAGTCAAATATATCATATAATCGGATTAATATTGATCTAACATGATAAGGAAACTATCCATAAGCAAAAACAGCAAGAAAACCCGAGAAAACCTCCATCTGACGACTTGACTCGTCGAGTCAGGCTTGGACTCGTCGAGTCTGCATGGACTCAGCGAGTTCGGCCATGGACTCGGCGATTCCAGCCTCCCAAACTCCAAAAAACGAATTTTTCAGATATATCAAGCATCAATACAATTGAAACCAAGCTAGCCTCTGATACCACTTATGGGTTTTGGTCATAAGACATCCTATGTGCTCATACAAACCCTAATGCTTGGATCTAGGTTTCTCTATTATACATGCTTTGAATCCAAGACTATAAACCATAATTCTACCATATGGAAATCGATATTAACATATAATTAGGTTTAAGATGTTACCTTGATTGTTATGTAGCAATAACAATCCCAATTCCACCTTGGATTGACTTTGGAAGGCTTAGAGTCACAAGTGTCACTCCTCTAATGGTTTACAAACACCATAAGCAAGAGGATCAAGAGGAGAGAGGATGGAGGCCACCAAAAACGTGTATAAACCCTAGCACAATGCTTCACCACGTTTTTGGTTCCTTAAGGGTCTATATATAGTGGGCTATTAGGGTTATCTAACAAGGAAACCCTAATTTGGATGCTTAAGCCCAAGCAACCCATGGATTCCTTTCCTTATGGGCTTGGACGATTTCTCATGGATTTCCCCATAGAATTTGTCCACTCCATAATATAAGACAATCCATGGCCCAAAATTACAATTATCTTATAATTACAATTCCAGTCCCTTAAGTTTAATTAATCTCTTTTAGTCACAAAACTAATTACTAATTAATTCTTGACTAATATTAATTAAACAATATGATTTCTCCTTTAATATATTATTCCCATAATATATTAATAAATCATATTTAATCCTTTCTCTCCATAATTCATCATATCAAGTTGCTTTGGTGAAGGCAACCCAAAAGGACCATGCACCATCGGGTCAAGTACATACCAAAATAGTTATGGACTTAGACACTAATCCAACATAAACCTCCCGTCTAACAAAACTCTTATAGTCTACAGCGACAAACCTGGTGCGAGTCTTCGCATTATATCAAGTATTCAACCCCAAAAATATCTGCGCAAAGAATACCACGCATTCCTTGCTCACGTCGTCGACACAAGCCTCGAGACGAAAGAACTAAAGAACATCCCAATAGTGAGCGACTTCCCCGACATTTTCCCAGAAGAGCTACCTGGATTAACTCCACAACGACAGGTCGAGTTCAGAATCGACTTAGTCCCAGGAGCTACCCCAGTAGCCAAGTCGCCCTACCGTTTAGCACCAACTGAGATTTAGGAACTCTCTGGTCAACTTAACGAACTGCTCAGCAAGGGCTTTATAAGACCATGTTTCTCACCTTAGGGAGCACCAGTCTTGTTCGTTAAGAAGAAAGACGGATCATTCCGTATGTGTATCGACTACAGAGAACTCAACAAACCGACGGTCAAGAATCGTTACCCTCTGCCTCTCATAGATGATCTATTCGACCAACTGCAAGGGGCGAACTATTTTTCCAAGATTGATCTGAGATTCGGATATCACCCGTTACGAGTGCTAGAGGAGGATGTGTTGAAGACAGCCTTCCGAACTCGTTACGGATACTATAAGTTCGTGGAGATGCCATTCGGATTGACCAATGCGCTCGCAGTCTTCATGGATCTGATGAATAGAGTATGCCGACCTTACCTGGATCAGTTCGTCATCGTTTTCATTGACGACATTCTGATTTACTCCCGAAGTAAGGAAGAGCATGGCGATCATCTGCGACAAGTTCTAGGGACTTTACGAAATGAGAAACTTTATGCGAAGTTCTCGAAATGTGAATTTTGGATCCGAAGAGTCGAATTCTTAGGACACGTGGTAAGCGAAGAGGGAATCCACGTGGACCCATCCAAAATTAAAGCCATTGAGAATTGGTCAGCACCCAAGATGCCTACAAAAATTCGTCAATTTCTAGGTCTCGCTGGCTAGTACCGCAGATTCATTAAGAACTTCTCCCGAATAGCGAAACCTCTTACAACCCTGATCCAGAAAGGCGTTGCCTTTGACTGGGAAGAGAAACAAGAGAGAGCGTTCCAAACGCTCAAGAGAGCCTTGTGCGCCGCGCCAATACTATCCCTTCCCGAAGGAATAGAAGACTTCGTAGTCTATTGTGATGCATCAAATCAAGGGCTCGGATGTGTTCTGATGCAGCGAGGTAAGGTCATCGCCTACGCCTCGAGACAGTTGAAGACACACGAGGTTAACTACACGACCCATGATCTTGAACTAGGAGCAGTGGTGTTTTCTCTGAATATCTGGAGACATTAATTGTATGGAACGAAAAGCCCTATCCTTACCGACCACAAGAATTTACAACATATTTTCGACCAGAAGAAGCTCAACATGAGACAACGACGGTGGGTCGAGCTACTCAGTGATTACGAATGCGATATTCGTTATCATCCGGGTAAAGCCAACGTAGTAGCAGACGCCCTAAGTCAGAAGGAATATTCTGGTCGCAAAGTCAAGTCATTGTCAATAACCATCCATTCACACTTGTCTAAGCAAATTCAGGAGGCTCAACTTGAGGCCATGAAACCTGAAAATGTGACGAGTGAATCCCTTAGAGGAATGGACAAGAATTTAGAAGCCAAGGGCGACGGAGGCTTATATTTCATGAACCAGATCTGGACACCGAAACACGGTGGTTTTCGAGACTTGGTCATGACTGAGGCGCACAACACTCGGTATTCCGTCCACCCAGGGTCAGATAAGATGTATCTGGATCTTAAAAAGCTATACTGGTGGCCTAATATGAAAGCAGAGATTGCTACCTTCGTAAGTAAATGCCTTACTTGCACAAAGGTTAAGGTCGAGTACCAGAAGCCCTCTGGTTTACTGCAACAACCAGAGATTCCAGAATGGAAGTGGGAGCGAATCACTATGGATTTCATAACCAAGTTGCCCAAGACAACGGGTGGACTTGACACCATATGGGTCATCGTCGATAGATTTACCAAGTCTACACACTTCCTGCCTATCAGAGAAACTGACAAGCTGGAGAAACTTACGAGAAAATACATTAGGGAAATCGGACGGCTACATGGTGTACCTATGTCCATTATCTCCGATAGAGATAGTAGGTTCACCTCAAGATTCTGGCAGTCACTACAACATTCCCTAGGAACAAGGCTGGACATGAGCACAGCCTACCATCCACAGACCGACGGACAGAGTGAGAGTACCATCCAAACACTGGAAGATATGTTGCGAGCCTGTGTGATTGACTTTGGAAAGGCATGGGATACTCATTTACCCCTTGTCGAATTTTCCTATAATAACAGTTATCACACGAGCATCAGGCTGCTCCATTTGAAGCTCTCTACGGCCGAAAGTGCAAATCCCCTCTATGCTGGGCTGAGGTGGGTGATACCCAATTAGCCAGGGGGCAAGCTTCTAACAGTACTCTCACCGGGCCGGAAATCATTCGGGAAACGACAGAGAAAATCGTTCAGATCCGTGAACGATTGAAAGCCTCTAGAGACCGACAGAAGAGCTACACCGATAAACAAAGAAAACCTTTGGAATTTCAGGTGGGAGACCGAGTTCTTCTCAAAGTCTCACCCTGGAAAGGCTTGATATGCTTCGGCAAGCATGGGAAGCTTAATCCGAGGTACATAGGGCCTTTCGAGATCCTTCCAAGAGTCGGCCCTGTAGCTTACAAACTCGATCTACCCGACACACTTCGTAACGTACATTCTACATTCCACGTATCTAACTTGAAAAAGTGTCTGTCCGACGAGACTCTTGTAATCCCACTCGACGAGATCGAGATCAACGAGAGCCTCAACTTCGTGGAAGAACCAGTAGAGATCATGGACCGTGAGGTCAAGCAGACGAAGCAAAGTTGTATCCTTATAGTGAAGGTTCACTGGAACGCCAAGCGAGGACCGGAATTCACTTAGGAACGCGAGGATCAGATGAAGCTGAAATACCCTCATCTTTTCGCTTAATTGTTTGTAACCTCATATTTTCTTAAATTATAATTTCGGGACGAAATTCCTTCTAACGGGGGGATGATGTGACAACCCAAAATTTCCATTTGTATGAACCTTATCTATTCAATAGAAGCTAGTCCAGTTTCAGTGAATTTCAGACTTTTCCGTATAAGTTTGCGTACATTAGGGTTTACATTAAAGGAGTTATCAGGAGAGTGGATGCTCATGGATTTGTGAAACTTGAGCCTTTCAAAACTTCATAATGTTAGAATTAAATTCCGAAATAAAAATAATTTTTGCCAAAATATTTCAGAACTATAAATAGATTTCTGAATTAAATTAATTCATTATTCACATTTCCAACTAGAGAAAAGCCATTTTCTCTCTGACGGATCTTCGGGTTTTTATCCCAAATCGTGAGTCTACTTTCCTAGATGTGTTTTAATACTAGTTGTATGCTTTATCACATTGTTTACATGTCTAAAAGGCAAGATCCGGGAGTTTACCGCCCAAGAACGTTCTTGGGGAGTAAACTCCAAAATGGAGCTTTAAGGCTACCTAGTCACGTTTCCTTGTTAGGTAGCTAGTTAAGGACATTGTGTATAAACATTTGAGGCTCGAAATCATTCAAGAACACTTAGCTTTTGGAGTTTACGGCCCAAGAGTTTCTTGGACCGTAAACACCATTTTCTAGGGCAAAATGTGCCCTAAACACCCCTAAGGCTTTAAGACAATTACTCTCTAATGCTTGTAGCTAATTTGGAGACCAAAACACATCAACATAATCCCTAAAAGGGAGTTTACGGCCAAGAAATACTCTTGGGCCGTAAACTCCAAGTAAAGGCACAAAAGTGTGCCTAAAGTCCCCTTTAGCCTTAAACAAAAACCTAGAAGCTATCCTTTGTGTGCAAGAGGCTTAAAAGAATTAAAACAAACACCCCATAGGAGTTTACAGCCGTAAACTCTAGGGGTTATGGTCTTTAGGCCGTAAACTCCTCAAAGGAGCATTCTAGGGCCTTAAACTACCTAAAGGATTAATCTACCAATGCTAGGCTTATTCTAGGATTCATTTAGCACCTTAAAACACCCAAAACCACCAAGAGTGGAGTTCATGGCCGTAAAATCAAGGGGTTTACGACCGTAAACTCCAAGGGCGGGGTTGGTTGGGTGTTAAACTCTTATACAAGGTCCTTGGAAGCTTTTCAACCCTTTTGCCTTGCCCCATATCAACTTAGATGCAACCATTAGGACCTATAACACTTATACAAAGTGTTTACATGTTCCTAAGTGTCCCAACTTATTTTGTTAAGTTATTATTTGGATAATTAGTTATATATATGCTCATTATATGATAACTAGGCTCGTGCGTGTGAACAAGTCTCCGTTTGCCACCTAGCACGGTATCCGATACTTCAATCCAATCCACTCACCGCAAGTGAGTTCATACCCCTTTAATTAACCTTTGAAATTCTTTTAAATGTTTTAAATACTTTATGGGGGGATACAAGTTAAATACTTATAGTTATTGCATCAATCACATGTGATTGCATTAATCACATGTGATTAATAACTAGAAAAATCAATGATTTATTCACTGTTCCAACTGTTTTACTTCAAAACGTTTTACAAACTCTTTTACTTATCAAATGCTTTTATTAAACTTTAGTTTACTCTTTATAAATTGCATGCCCATATATGTATAGATATATAAGCAATTTTTAAAGGGCTTAGGAAGGCCATCCGCCCTATTTCCTTTTTCTCGATTTGCATGTGGTCTGGTGGGATTTCGGGTGACCGTCCAAAGGTCGTTTCAATATTAGTTATATATCAAATATACATATATAGACATAAAAGTACTTCCATTTCCATACTTATCAGTACATCATTAGTAAGTTACCATCGGGGTAACACAGGATCATATACAACTATACTAGAATGAGAACATATACAACTATACTAGAAACAGAACATATACAAATATAGTAGAAACAGAACATATACAACTACACTAGAAACAGAACATATGCAACTATACTAGAAACAGAACATATACAACTATACTAGAAAAAGAACATATATAACTATACTAGGAGGAGAACATATACAACTATATTAGAACGAGAAACATTACATATACATGAACATGTTAACAATTGTGATCCACTGTGTCGGAGCATGCCTTAAATGTCATGGCCCGAGTTGTAGACAGAATTCTCTTGGAGGGAGAGCGTGAGTTTGCGTATAGATCTATACTAGATTGACTATCCTACACCTTGTTGCTAGCTACAGCCGGACCTGCAGGTCTGCGGGTGCCAAACGTCATTCCGTTATTACGACCATTCATTATGTCGTTGTTACCAGTCGATAGCATGGTGCAATTTATCACATTATACCTTAATATAAATCCGGTTTAAGGTAGTTAGTATAGCAGTAGTTCCTATAATACAAAACTACAGTACTACAATGATTTACCCATTACATATTTTAGTGATAACCTCACTTAAATATTAATGTACAAACTATATTTTGTTAAATGATAGTTACACTTGGGAAGTTACACACTTTTACATCAAACGAGCGTACAAAACAGTTAAGCCTTGGTAGAAGGTTACTTTAATAGAAAATATAGGTTTTTCTAAGAGATTCAAACTTTTACAAACACTTACTTACATTTTTACAAACTTACAATTCAGACAGGTTCAAACGTTTTTGACAACAAACATCAACACTAAAATACTTATGAACTCTCCAGCTTAATGCTGATAAACTCTTTCAAAATAACTTGTATTCTCAGGTCATCAGTAGACAGGTACCGAGGCCAGCTTTTGAGAAGATGGAGCGCATCCAAGACTCATCTTATTAATTTGATTTACATTATTTTGGTGTCTATAACTGTACAGAACACGCTAGAATTAAAATTATATATTTAATGCAATGGATGATGTTGTTTGCTTATTTACATTTACTTTGTTGTGATACTGTACATGACGTCCTCTGCCCCAGAACATTTCCGCCGTTCTTGGTTTTGGGGTGTGACACCCACTGCATCAGACCGAAGTCCGGAAACTGCATCGGAGCGAAGTCCGGAACTAACCAGGGCCTTGCCCTCTACATTGGACCGAAGTCCGGAACTACTGAGGCCTTGCCTCCTGCATCGGACCGGAGTCCGGAACTAACTGCATCGGACCGAAGTCCGGAACTAACTGCATCGGACTGAAGCTCAGAACTGACTGCATCGGACAGAAGTCTGGAACTACTGAACATAGCATAGCATAAACATATCAACTAGCATGAACACTTAAACTGCATACTGCATCGGGCTGAAGCCCGGAACACATAACACATAAATCCTGTCTGAGCCACGAAGGCATCAAACATACTAAAATCTGCATCGGACCGAACTCCGGAAACTACTACTAGCTAAACGGGCCGGCATTGTGGCCTTGGACCCGTTCCTACTAGAAGGAACCTCACCTCGTGATTTGGCTGTTGAGTGTATGGCTCTGGAAGCTATCTGCTGCTGCTCCGGTATCTCCCCGGCTACAATTCCACAAATACACTCAATCAAATACTAATAACTGCATTGGGGTAAAATGACTCCTTCACCCCTGGCTAAAGTCAACTCTCCTGTTCAAAGTCAACTTAAAGTTGACCTGACTCGCCGAGTTGGGCCACCAACTCGCCGAGTCCCTACTCTCACTTCTCAACCCTGTTCGCTGTTACTCGTCGAGTATGGCATCAACTCGACGAGTTCCCTTTCGATTCTAGAACTCAGGCTATCTGCATCCGACCCGCCGAGTTGTATGAACAACTCGACGAGTTGTTCTTGAATCTATGAAGATTGCCTTAGACTCGCCGAGTTGTATGAACAACTTGTCGAGTCCCTCCATTACTGAGTCTAACCTCCGGCTCACTAAGTCCATTCTACTACTCACTGGTCCCCACTCGGAATCACTCAAAGGGGAAAAATCGGGGACTCGCAGCTCGACTCACCGAGTCCGAAGAACGACTCGCCGAGTCGCATGCATGCAGTTACTTAAAACTCGATTCTGCTCATAACCACTGCTTACAATTTATAAATCTGGGTTCCTAAGGCTTGTTTACCACGTAAAGTTTCCAACTTTACGTGTACATATGCATGAAAAGGGATTTAAAGGCCGAAAAGACACTTAAAAGAGTAGATCTAGGGCTATCATGCTAAATGGCTCCATAAAGGTGTTAGATCTACGTTTTTGGAACTGAAACATGGCTAGATCCGAAGGCTAAACAACCCAATGTGATCTCTCTACTATAAACAAGCTAAGAAATGGATAAACTGGACTAATTGTGCTTATAATGGAGAATCAATCATAGAAACAGAAGGAATTCGATTATTACCTCAATAAACTCTGTAGTGGGTGCAAGATCTTGGATCTTCTTCTACTCCTTTGGATCTAGCCTCCTTCTTCTCTTCAAAACTTCAAGATTCACACAAGAAATGCTGAAATACTCAAGGGAATGGTTAGGGTTTGCTAAATGATGCTCTGAGGGTGAAGGAGACGAGTTTGGGACTCATAAGATGGTTTAAATAGGGTGCAAACCCGGGGATTTAGGGTTTCTACCTGGCAGGCGGACTCGCCGAGTCCCGAATATGGACTCATCGAGTCGCCGATCTATACACTGCTCAAAATCCCATCTCTACTCGACGAGTCGGGCAATAGACTCGCCGAATCCCTCTTGAAACATCTAAATAAATAACATGAAAACAACATACCAGAGACGGGTCATTACAGTTATCCCCCACCTGACTCAGACTTCGTCCTCGAAGTCTGCTACGGCTGAATCTGCAAAATAACTATGGGTAGTGCTCTCTCATCTCATCCTCAGCCTCCCACGTCCACTCAGACCCCTTCCGGTGCTCCCATTGCACCTTCACTAGCTGAATTACCTTGTTCCTCAAGGTCTTTGTCTTCTGGTCCAGAATCGCGACCGGCCTCTCAATATAATTCAGGCTGCTATCAACCTGAATATCTTCTAAGGGAACAACTGCTGACTCATCCACCAAACACTTCCTTAACTGAGACACATGGAAAGTGTTGTGGATCTGGCTAAACTCTGCTGGAAGATCCAACCGATAAGCAACCCGACCCACCCGGGCCAAAACCCTGAAAGGACCGATGAACCTGGGGCCCAGCTTGCCCCTCTTCTGAAACCTGATGACACCCTTCCAAGGTGAGACCTTCAGAAGGACCATATCGCCTATCCGGAACTCCAAGTCTGAACGCCTCCTGTTGGCATAGCTCTTCTGCCGACTCTGCGCAGTCTGCAGTCTACTACGAACCTACTGAATCAACTCGGTCGTCTTGAGCACCACCTCCGTGCTCCCAATGACTCGCTAACCGACCTCGCCCCAACAAATCGGGGTCCTGCACTTCCTCCCATAAAGCATCTCAAAGAGAGGTCGATCAATGCTCGCATGATAACTGTTGTTATACGAAAATTCCGCTAACGGAAGATACGTATCCCAACTGCCACCGAAGTCTAGGACACATGCCCGGAGCATGTCCTTGAGAGTCTGAATCGTCCTCTCGCTCTGCCCGTCCGTCTGAGGGTGGAAAGTGGTTCTGAAATGGAGACGAGTACCCATCTTGTCGTGAAACCGCTTCCAGAATCTGGATGTAAAACGGACGTCTCGGTCTGACACCACCGATATTGGCACTCCATGACGTGCAACTACCTCCCGCACATAGATATCGGCTAACTTTTCCGCCGATATGCTCTCCTGGATCGGTATGAAATGAGCACTCTTCGTCAACCGACCCACTACTACCCAAATCGAATCTACCCCACGTGCGGTCCTAGGAAGCTTGGTGATAAAATCGATGGTGATGTCCTCCCATTTCCACACGGGAATGTCTAACAGCTGCATCTTGTCGTGAGGCCTTTGGTGTTCTACCTTGACCTTCCTGCAGGTCAGGCACCTCTCTACATAATAGGCGACATCCCGCTTCATGCAGGGTCACCAGTAATCGGGTCGAAGATCCCTATACATCTTCGTCGCCCCTGGGTGGATAGAAAATCGAGACTTATGAGCCTCGTCCATCAACACCTGCCATACTCCGCCCCCGTACGGTACCCACACTCTCCCATGAAGGGTCAACAACCCCCAACTATTATAATCAAACATAGCTACTCGGCCCACTATCCTCTCACACTTCTGCCTCTCCTCCTTAAGGCCCTTAACCTGAGCCTCCCTGATTCGTTCCAACAACGGAGTAATCACTGCCATCCTCAGACATAAGTCTCTGATAGGGGCTGCTGTCACCTTTCGGCTTAGGGCGTCAGCCACTACGTTGGCTTTCCCTGGATGGTAAAGGATTTCACAATCATAATCCTTCAGCACTTCCAACCACCTCCTCTGCCTCATGTTTAGACTCGGCCGATCCATAAGGTATCTCAAACTCTTGTGATCCATGTAGATGGTACAACGGACCCCATAAAGGTAATGTCTCCAAATCTTGAGGGAAAACACCACCGCCCCCAGCTCTAAATCGTGGGTAGGATAGTTAGCCTCGTGAGGCTTCAACTGTCTCGAGGCGTAAACTATCACATGTCCTCGCTGCATCAATACTGCTCCTATACCTGTGATTGAGGCATCACAGTAGACTACAAAATCCTCTATTCCCTATGGCAGGGTAAGGATCGGAGCCTCGCACAACCTCTACCTGAGGGTCTCAAACGCCGCCTGCTGCTCAGGCCCCCACGAAACTGTTGGATTAGTGTCTAAGTCCATAACTATTTTGGTATGTACTTGACCCAATTATGAGCATGGTCCTTTTGGGTTGCCTTCACCATAGCAATATGTAGGATGATTTAAGGAGAGAAAGGTTTAAATATGATTTATTAATATATTATGAGAATAATATATTAAAGGAGAAATCATATTGTTTAATTAATATTAGTCAAGAATTAATTAAGAATTAATTTTGTGGCTAAAAGAGATTAATTAAATACAGGGGACTGGACTGCAATTATTGGATAATTGAGTTATTGGGCTAAGGAATGCTAAAGGAATAAGGGGTGAACGAAATTATGATCGAAGCCCATCATATTTTCGTCCATAGCCTTGTCCAGAAGGTTCCATGGACTGCTTAGAGTTTAAGTTGTCCATTAGGGTTTTGACTGAAACCCTAACAGCCCACACTAGTATATAAAGGACCCCTTAGGCCCCAAAAACGTGGACAACACTTCCATTAGGGTTTCCAGCCGTTTTTGGTGCTTTTTTTTCTTCTCCTCTACATCCAAGTTGCATATGGTGTTTGTGACTCCATTAGAGGTACTACACTTGTGGTACTTGCTTTCAAGAGCTAAGGAAATTCAAGGAACTAGTTGTTATTGCTATATAACACCAAAAGGTATGTATTCTAGCTTTATATATGAATTTAGAAAATTATAGTAGCATGCCAGGTTTCTTTTTGTGTTCATAAAGTTGTATAACTAATAGTGAAAACATAGATCCAATACTAGGGTTGCATGCACACATAGGATTGTTTGTAAAAGACCCATCAGTGGTATCAGAGCCATTGGTTTTTGTTTTCAATTAGCTTTTATTCAAATTTGTGAACTTGACATATTAGGGTTTATGGCTAATAAACCCTAAAGGCTAGGTAATTTTCGCAATTAGGGTTGCAAAACCCTAGATGGCGATTTTTGCTAGGGTTTCCCAAATCCTTTCCTTAGCCTCCAAGATTTTGAAATCTAGGGTTATCCAACCCTTGGATTTCGAAATTACCTCCTTCCCCAAGGTTAGATCCTAAATTTTAGGGATTTGGATAATCCCATATCTTGTAATTATCTTTTAATTGTTAAATATGGTAATTAAAGATCTTGTATTATCCCATCCCTTATTTTCGAGATTTAGAGAGGGATTCAAGGGATTAGGATATCTTAGATGTATAATTGGTAATTATCCTCATGATCTAGATAATCCCTTGTGATTTAATAATTTAAATTATTTGTTTAATTTATGGTAATTATTAAATCAAGAGTTTTAATATTTAAAATTTTAATTTAAATGTCTTAAATTCGAAAATTATAAGTGAGATTAAAACCTAATTGTTTTGAAGAGTTTCAAAACTTGCCCTCAAGTTTTGGAATTTAAATTGTTGATTAAAAGTTAATTTTGAAAGTCTAAAATCCAAAACCCTGATTTTGAAAAGTTCAAATTAAACCCTTATGGTTTTATTAAATTAATTAAGTGTATAATTAAAAGAGATTTAATAAATCCATAATGATTTTGGTTAATTAAAAGTATAATTTAAACCACCTAGTATTTTAAAAGTGTAAAATACACCCTTATACTATATATAACATTAAAAGTTTAATATTATATATGTATAACTAAAAATTCAGTCTTACCGTTAGTAGGCCTCATTCACGAAGCTAGTCTATAAGGGGTGTTTAAGGAAATTGCCTATAAAATGGCGATTGAATGGGTATCCACTCTTACCCACCGCACTCTTGACTAGTGGAGGGTCGTTAGCCGAACGGGTAGGATAGGACAGAAACCTTCCATTATAAGTATAATGAAGTACAAAGTAACTAAATGCTTTTTCAAATTCCCAAATCATAGTTACTTTAGGCAAAATGTGAAATTGTATGCTAACCCATGGAATTACACTTCGTACCCTTGTCAAACGTTAATGGAGCGTGTGTGGTTAACCGGCACACTAATTTGGGGATGACATTGGTGGCAAAGGGTGGCTCGATGCTTATCATAGATCAATGGAGCGTGTGTGGCTAACCGGCACATTGATTAGGTGATAGTAGCATTGGGTGCACCACGTGATTTGTATGGTTATTTACACCTTGTTTGTGATCCTCGGCATCCCAGTCACGAATAGTAGGGCATAATCGAGATTAAACATGCCATTGAAGAGTTCAATGAGTCTCAAAAGATCTAGGAGTTTCAATTCATTTAAAACTTAAACTTCTTTTTCGTTTTTCATGGTGGAAATTGGTAAATCATCATTTACCTACCTTCAAATATTCTGCAACTAGATTACGGCATCCCTCTTCTAGGTTGTAGAGTATTGTGTTGGATCCTAGCTTGATGTTTCATTTGGGTGTTGCATCAAAAATTCTAATCAACTTAACTTGAATTTTCTCCCGTTTTGTAGATGTCTGAATCTTACAATGGTCTTCCCAAATCCTTTGGAACAAGCTTTCCAAATGAAGATGACGTTTCGAGATACGATCAAGGAAATGAGAGTCATGCTTCACTTCCTCCACCTCCTCTAATTATTCTCCCTGACCCACAAGTTCAAAGGCTTGAAAAGTTCAAGCTCACTCAAGCCCTTTTGGCAAGTAAACACGAAGATGGGAAACCTGTGTGTGCGTACATCTTAGAGATGAAGTCATACATTGATAGGTTAAACATGTTAGGTGTTGAGATTTCAAGTGAGTTGGCTGTTGACTGGGTTCTTCAGTCACTTCCTAAATCATATAGTGAGTTCGTTAGAGAGTACTATATGATGGACCACGACGTGACCTTAATTGATCTCACCTATTTGCTTATAGTTGCTGAATCAGCAATGATTTGGCGTGCTGGTCAAGAAAATTTGTCTAGTGAATCAAACTCCCAAACTTCAATGGACACTGGCAACATTGGAAGTCCAGAAAGAACTAAGTCTGTGATTGTCCGATGTGCTGTGCCAAAGGAGTCCATCTGCTTTTATTGCCAAGAGAAGGGGCGTTGGAGACGAAGCTGCCCTAACTACCTGAAAAATCTAAGAGATGGGAGAGTCAGGACGTATGGCTCTACTTCAGGTAAAATCCATTATCTAACTCTTTTGAGTTCCTATTCTAGATTCTTAATACATGATGTGATAAGATTACATTTTGATGTTTTGTAGGATCGAAGAAAAGAGAGGAAGCTTGAGAAAAGAAGTGAGCTGAATCTAATCATGAAGAAATGGATTTCGATCGCATTACTTGAAGAATGGATTCTTGAGCTACTACTTGGAGTTAGAATAGATTGTTAAGAAATATGTAATAACATAGTTTTTCAATTGAATTACATTGTAAGGACAAATTTTTTCCACAATAAAATGAATTTTGATTTTATCTTATTTATTTATCCTTGCAATGGCATGTATGAAAAAATAATGTTTGAATGTTTCTATTATTAGCAATAATGGATTTGATTCTTAATTGTATTATTTGTGGAAGTGTCAAGAATTTACCAAGTAAGGAGAGTTTCTCATCACCCAAGTTTCAATTTGACAGAAACTTGGAATCATGCAATGTGTATTGTATGATGAATGAAAAACTTTCACATTTGGGAAACTTAGACTAATTCTTTGGCAAAGTGTCAATTAAAGGACAAGGAGATCAAGTACACAAGGTTGTGTGTTGATCAAGTCCACCACAAGAGTGACAAAGATATTCGTCATGATTTACTAAAGCTTAGTAAATATGATTATACTTATAAGATTAAGTATAATTCTGAGTTGATTGAAAAAGTTTCAATGAATAGTAGAACGAATAAAGAAGAATCAAGTAGGCAGAAAGATAAAAGTTTCTCTATTCTAAGAAGAAGGGAGAGTACCTTTTATTGTGTTTTATGATAAGTCTTAATGATTAAGAACCATATCTCAATTGATCCTCTAAGTGAGTCTTAGTGCATTTGCATGTCTAAGAAGAGGTATCAAGTATTGTAGAAATGGATATATCAATAAGTCAATCATACTTCGTTCCAATATCATGTCTTAGAGTCAAGATTGTGACATTGAGTGAAAAGTCTTAAGTAGGTTTATAACACTCATAAAATGTGGAATTTGGAAAAGTTTTCTTATTCTAGCACATTTGAAATTGGTAAGTTGTGCTGTCTTGGATAAGACAAAGACCAACTAGGACCAATTGTGTGAAGTGTTTTGTCTTGATAAATGCTTCACTAACTCTTGAATATTTGTTTGTCAAGAAATGTTTCTTGACAAGAGAATCTTATATGTCAAGAAGTCAGTGGAAGTCTTAATGGTCTTGAAAAGTTTCAAGAACAAATCAAGAATAAACCTTATCGATCATCACTAGCACACGACTTGAGGTTTACAACCTATCTTGCTGACATTGTTTTGTTTCTGTGCCATTCCAATTGAGTTAATTGTGTATATGAGTTCTATGAGTTCTCATTTGAATACACACTAAAGCCTTAGTCGATGGAAAGTAAATTGATATGTAAGGACAAGTTACTAAACTACTTGGAAGGCATGGTGGGCACTCGTGTTACCATAGGGCAAGAAATCAAGATTAAGAAAGTTGAGTCCATATGAGTTTGGATTTGTCGCAAACCTTGGTTTTGGCAAATTCACATGGATAGGAACTCATACACCATAAAATCTAAGTGTCATAAGATTCCCTCCTTCATGAAAATGACTGTGAGGAAATGCTTTCACTAAGAGAGATTTTAAGAAGATAGCAATTGTGAAAATTGTATTCTCAAATTCGATTATGGTTACGGCATCCCTTTCCATAGTTCGAATTGTGAGATTTGGCAATTAGTTTCAACATTTGGAACTTAGTAACATAAGTTATGAATTGTTTAAACACATATATGAGCTATGTAAGGCAAAGGTGTATAAGGTTAAGAAGCTTAGATACAGGCTTATCGAAGCATCTGGTATTAGAAATATGAATTTCAGAAATTCAATAGGCATTGTTTTCTGGAAGTTCATTTGTTTTCTGAATACATGTCAAAGCTAGTGGGAGCATAAATGTTATGCTTATATGATAATCATCATGATAGTGGGAGCATAAGTGTTATGCTTGTATGATTGTTATGGCGAGTATTGCAAGTTAGCAATATTAATTATAGAAAAACAAAGATTCCATTTGCAAAGTTGCATGGGTTGAAAAGTTGTTTTGCTATAATTAAGGGAGAGAATATTATACTCCGTTTCAAAATCTAAAGCTTAGATTAAGAAATTTTAATATTTTCAGTCAAAGGATACATTGTGTGTTCTTAAAATTCGATTATGATTACGGCATCCCTCTTCATAGTTCGAATTGTGAGAACATGACACATAAAATATTATGGCAAAAGATTGGTAAAGTATCATATCTTTATGTAAGACATTATGCATCGTGTCCAATACGCTTCGGGTATAGGATCGATTGTAAATGCTATAGTATTTTACCATTCTAAAATATTCCAAATGTCTAGCGCATTAAGAGGGAAAAAGGAATAGAATTGGTTTTGACTGAAAGAATTTAACAACTATCAAAGGACGATCCAAAGTTCGCTAAGGATTGATCGCTTGTAAGTAGTTGGAAGTATGGTATTGGATGGACCATATCGACATTATTATGAATAGATAAGATTCTATTAAGAATGAGTTGTCATATGGCAAATGTGGAAATGTTTCCATATTGGGAGTTGGATATTGAGAGTCTATGCCTAGATTAGAAACTTTTATGCAAGAAGGATGTTCAAAGGAATGTACTTTGAATGTGAGACTTCACATCTATGGAATTGTCTTGTAACAATTTCTAAGAAAGTACTTTGTAATTTCATTAGCTACGTCTTGGTGACTTTTGTGCTATGATTTTGCAAAGGGATCGTTGCATAAAATGTTAGAATCTAGCATATTCTAGTAGTGGCAAGAACCCTGTGTTCTTACACTAATAATTAGGATTAAGGAATTGTGAAATGAGCATCATTGGAAAAGTTTTTAGGTGATCTATTTCACAAAGCATGGACCATAGGAAACAAAGTGTGCATGTTTAGAGCATGGGACAATTGTTGGTATAATTCAAGTAATGAGTTGATTATCCGAAACATTAAATGATAAATAATGAGTAATCAATATGGTGGATAAATAGAAGGGTTTTATTTACTCTCACAAGTTTGGGGCCATATAGGATTAAGTATTGTTGTTATGTTTCACTTTGCATGTTTTGACTTCCAGAATAACTAGGTTATTCAAATATCCACAGTCGGTTATACGTTGGGAGTAGGTATGAAGAAAGACTGTCATGAATGTGTTTGTAGATTGTCTGAAGTGTTTAGACATGGCACAAGTTTGCTGCAGAGTTCATGAGTGCTTTGATAAGATTAGAGTATTGGATTAAACCCACGCTCACTTGGATCACTTCACGGTTTTATCACGAGTGATTAGTGAGACGATAATATTGTATATTCTTGAAACCGAGACGTGTGAGTTGTTATTTGTTGGTCAGTTACACATTGATAATAAGTAAACGCACCAGTAACTTGGTGTTATAAAACTTATTGTTGTGTGTGATTCGATCAGTAAATGCAAGCGAGCATTTGAGTCGAAGTTTATCCATTCCTTTTACCCAAAGTGGGATAAAAGCGATATATGTGGGCCTCTCGATGATTTAGTGATGACACCTAAGTGCTTGGCCAAGCCGGGACTAAGTTGATGTGTTCAATTGTAGTCTGTTATCAGTCGTCATGAATCGGAAGTCGGGAAATAGTATAGAAAGAATGATTGAAATTCATGTCTTTTGTCTATACAATATCTTGAGAATGGAGGAATATATAATCCCTTATCTAGAGGACACGCTATCTGATAAGATCAGATTTGACAGCGGCTTTTGAAAGCTATGATTGTTGATTAGGTTCTGAAGTCATACGGAAAATAGTTATTAGACTTATCCAAGTGGGAGACTGTTGGATTAGTGTCTAAGTCCATAACTATTTTGGTATGTACTTGACCCAATTATGAGCATGGTCCTTTTGGGTTGCCTTCACCATAGCAATATGTAGGATGATTTAAGGAGAGAAAGGTTTAAATATGATTTATTAATATATTATGAGAATAATATATTAAAGGAGAAATCATATTGTTTAATTAATATTAGTCAAGAATTAATTAAGAATTAATTTTGTGGCGAAAAGAGATTAATTAAATACAGGGGACTGGACTGCAATTATTGGATAATTGAGTTATTGGGCTAAGGAATGCTAAAGGAATAAGGGGTGAACGAAATTATGATGGAAGCCCATCATATTTTCGTCCATAGCCTTGTCCAGAAGGTTCCATGGACTGCTTAGAGTTTAAGTTGTCCATTAGGGTTTTGACTGAAACCCTAACAGCCCACACTAGTATATAAAGGACCCCTTAGGCCCCAAAAACGTGGACAACACTTCCATTAGGGTTTCCAGCCGTTTTTGGTGCTTTTTTTTCTTCTCCTCTTCATCCAAGTTGCATATGGTGTTTGTGACTCCATTAGAGGTACTACACTTGTGGTACTTGCTTTCAAGAGCTAAGGAAATTCAAGGAACTAGTTGTTATTGCTATATAACACCAAAAGGTATGTATTCTAGCTTTATATATGAATTTCGAAAATTATAGTAGCATGCCAGGTTTCTTTTTGTGTTCATAAAGTTGTATAACTAATAGTGAAAACATAGATCCAATACTAGGGTTGCATGCACACATAGGATTGTTTGTATAAGACCCATCAGAAACACCACCGACTTCTTGGTCAGTCGGGTGAGCAGTACTGCTATCTTGGAGAAATACTTAATGAATCTTCTGTAATACCCTGCCAAACCTAGGAAGCTCTGAATCTCAGATAGAGACTTCGGGACCTCCCACTGCATCACGGCCTCTATCTTGGTCGGATCTACCAAGATACCCTTCTGGTTGATGAGGTGACCAAGGAACTGCACCTCACGCAACCAGAACTCGCACTTGGAGAACTTTGTGAAAAGTCTCTCCCTTCTCAAAACATCTAGCACCTCCCTCAGGTGCTCCTCATGCTGCTCCTGAGTCTTGGAATACACCAAGATATCATCTATGAATACTATCACAGACTGATCCAGCATCGGTCTGCATACGTGATTCATGAGATCCATGAACGCGGCTGGAGCATTAGTGAGCCCAGAAGGCATCACCACGAACTCGAAATGACCATAGCAGGTCCTGAAAGCAGTCTTCTGCACATCTTCGCCTCTGACTCGCATCTGGTGATATCCGAAGCGTAAATCGATCTTGGAGAACCAAGACGCCCCCTGAAGCTGATCAAACAAATCGTCTATCCTCGGGAGGGGTAATGGTTCTTCAACGTTACCTTATTCAACTCCCGGTAGTCTATACATATACGGTGCGACCCATCCTTCTTCTTCACAAACAGGATCGGTGCTCCCCAAGGTGAACTACTCGGTCGAATAAAACCCTTGTCTAGCAGCTCCTGCAGTTGTGTAGACAACTCCTGCATCTCAGGAGGAGCTAGACGGTACGGTGCCTTAGCTATCGGAGCCTCACCAGGAATTAGGTAGATCCCAAACTCGACCTGCCTCTCAGGAGGTATTCCCGGTAAATCCTCTGGAAATACATCCGGGAAGTCTCACACTACCGGAACATCATTAACTGTCGTCTTGCCATTCTCCCGGGCATCCAAGACATAAGCTACATAACCGGCGCAACCCTACTGAAAATAGCGCCTCGCCCTCGCGGCTAAACAAAAAGTTGGTCCACGCTGTGGCCTCTCGCCCTGAATCACTAACTCTCCCCCACTGGGAGTGCGAACCCTCACTAGCTGCAACTCGCAATCAATCACCGCCCCATTGGGACTCAACCAATCCATGCCCATTATAACCTTATTCCCTCGCAGGGGAATAGGGACCAAGTCCACCGGAAACTGCTCGTCGAATAACTAAAGAGAACATCCTCTATGCACCCTGGCGACCCTCACGATCCTGTCATATGCTATCTCGACCTCTAGTGGACACTCCAGCTCCCCTGGAGCTCTACTAAATCTCTTGCTAAGCGCTAGCGATACAAATGATCGGGTAGCTCCCGAATCAAATAATGCTGTAGCAGAAATGCCGTTCACAGAGAATGATCCTATACAAAACATATAGCCATAAGCAATAATCAATAATAATATAGAGATGAAGGGAAGATACATACCCGTCACCACATCAGGAGTCGCTCGTGCCTCCTCTGCTTTCATCTGAAAAGCTCTACTCTTTGTCACTGGTGCCTCGGCTCGGCCCTGCCAGCCATCTGTAATCCTCAAAGTAGCAGGGGCAGGTGCAGCCACCTTCCCTACTGCAACTAAACTCGGACACTGGGACTTTTTATGTCCCTTCTGATTGCACTGAAAGCAAATCAGATCTGATGCTGCAATAGCGGTAGCAGGGGCCGTACAATCCCTGCTCAAATGCCTAGTCTGACCGCACTTGTAGCAGCCGGAACTCCCTACCTTGCACACCACATCGTGCAATCTCCCACACTTGCCGCATCGACCGTGGCTCTGCTGACTCCTGGATCTGTGATCTAAAACCTTGGGATTTTGCCCGAACTACCTGTACCAGAAACCGCCTTCGGTTTCCTCTTCTTCTCTATAACATCCCCAAAATCTTGGCCAGAAAAGACCGTTTTTCATTTATGCTTTTAAAATAATTTCAGAGTAAATCCTTTTGATTTGAAAGAGTTGCGGAATTTGTTCCCAAAAACAAAACATGATAAAACAATGTTTACCAAAGCATTTCATAAAAGAAATGTATTTTCATTATAATCAAAACTCGGGGTGTCATGTTCCGATACAGACCAATAAGCATAAACGATAACATTACAAGTCATTCAACAAATATATACATATACAGACTTGTAAACAAAACAACTGATGGTTCATCCATCTTATGCCCTTGAGCCACTTCCTGTAATACAAATAAAACTTAGAGGGTCAGGCTTGGGAGCCTGGTGAGCATATAGGGTTTTCAACCCACAATAAATAATCATATTTAATTTTCACCAACCAACAATAACCCAATTACCCATTCCCGTTATTCTCACTTTATGTCCCTAAAATAACTAACACAAGGGACCTAGTCTAAGAATATTTCATCGGGGCGACTACACATGTTTCGGGGGTACCTCAGCAATATAAGTCAAATAAGGCAACCATGAGGGGGATGGAGTACAGCAAATGAACACCCAAGTTCATTAACACCTACAGGTGGCGAACCTGCTAATGTTTCCACAAGACTATCTAGAAAAGTATGTGGTCGTCATCTAAACTCCGCTAGATGACTAAATCAAACAACAATGAGGCCTCTCATCTGATTATTACACACCAACTATCTACTCATGTTCTACCCAACATATTAGTAGATAAAAATATACATTTTTATACATAGATAAAAACCTGTATAGCATGCTTTAATCAACACATATTTCACATAACAGATGAGGCACACACACACATAACACATATCTCATAGAGAATAAATCATATCTATGAGTTAGATGAAAATGAATACACATTCATACACATAACCACAAAATTATACACATAATACGTATTCCGTATAAAATACTTCATAATTATGCGTTAGAAGAAAGTAACTACACAATCACTTGATCAGAAAATGATCGGACAGCACTACGACTTGCAGAAGTAGTAATCCTCAGCAGATCTGGAAGATCTTTACAAAAATCGAACTTCTCGCGGGTAGAGCTTCGGCTCGGGAATCACGCTCTTCGGGATTATCAGGGCTTCGGAACTTGCTTCGGGGTTCGGGAATATTACCGGGGCTTCGGGGTACTTCGGGCACGGAAAACGAGGTAAAACGGGAGAGAGAAGAGAGAAAATGAACAAAAGAATCGGCTGCCTTCAGATCCTATTTATAGGAGGCTGGAGCTCGGAGTACGTGGGGCGTACTGCGTTACGCGGGGCGTACTGCTCCGAAACGTCATTGCTTACGTACCGAAGTCCTCAAGTGCGAGTGTCGACATCCTCGGTGTACGCGGGGCGTACACGAGTACGCTGAGCGTACTCCGAGTGAGTCCGGTGACCCATCTTCGGATAATACCATATTTGATAATTAAATTTAATTATAAAATATTTAATAAACTTCGGAAATTCATATCTTCTTCATACGAACTCCATTTTCGACATTCATTATATCCACGCGTAGGTGAGACTACACTCTACAACTTTCGCTTAGACTTCGTCGGCTAATTTTGACTTTATTTTTATTATTTATTTTTAATAGGCCGGGACAGAAAATTTCGTTATAAATTCATAACTTCTTCGTTTGACGTCCGTTCTTGCCTAACTTTTTATCGCTTCGATACCAACAACGAGACCTTCGATCCTCGTTTAGATTGCTTCGGCTAAAAACTGCTCGATCTCAAATCGAGTATTTCAGGCTGCACACTACTAAGTCGAAACTTCGATAAATCATAACTTCCTCATACGAAGTCAGATTTGGGCGTTCTATATATATTCGGAAACCTTGTTTCAACTACTACAACATTATCCAATGATATCAAGTTTATTTTACACTTAAATTTTGATGCTTATTTTTATTCTTAATTAATCAAACCACATAATTAAGCAATTAAACACAAAACACATAATACTCAAATAATACAATCTTATTATTTCAAAACGGGTTACAAAGGTTAACCTAGACTATTACATTGCTAAAAATGGCAAGCCCAGAAACACAGGTGTTACAATTCTCCCTACCTTAGACTGATTCCGTCCCCGGAATCACACATCAACAAACAAATGCAGGTAGCGACTCATCATGTCACTCTCCGTTTCCCAGGTGAGATTCGGCCCATTCGTGTGTTTCCATCGGACAAGCACTAACTCAACGATTTTACGTCGCAATTTCTTAGTCTTTCGGTCAACGATTACCTCCAGTTCCTCA
Organism: Lactuca saligna; assembly: GCF_052625555.1. Lineage (NCBI taxonomy): Eukaryota > Viridiplantae > Streptophyta > Magnoliopsida > Asterales > Asteraceae > Lactuca > Lactuca saligna. The sequence goes on along the minus strand of NC_136418.1, from coordinate 45,836,139 downwards.
ATCAACCTTTTGTTCTCATCGATTCTCAACTCCGAAAATGGAATCATATCGGGAACTTCTCCCGTGAACTTCCTCAAATAACACACATGAAAAGTGTTGTGAATTCCATTCAGTTCCTCTGGTAGTTCGAGCTTGTAAGCTTCGTTCCCAACCCTCTGAAGAACTTTAAACGGTCCAATAAACCTTGGACTCAACTTTCCCCTTTTACCAAATCTTATAAGTCCCTTCCACGGTGAGACTTTAAGCAAAACCGAATCTCCAACCTCAAAAGTCATCGGTCTTCGCTTCTTGTCCGCATAGCTCTTTTGACGATCTTGAGCTGCTAACATTCTCTCTCTAATTATTTTCAACTTTTCAGCAATTTGATGAACCAACTCCGGTCCCATAAACTGCTTTTCTCTAGCCTTAAGCCAACAAGACGGCGTACGACACTTCTTTCCATACAAAGCTTGATAAGGTGCCATCTTAATGCTCGAGTGGAAACTATTGTTATAGGAAAATTCTACCAAAGGTAAATGTTCATCCCAATTACCTAGGAATTCCAAGGTACATGCTCTCAGCATATCTTCAAGTGTTTGTATCGTTCTTTCACTCTGACCATCAGTCTGCGGATGGTAAGCTGTGCTTAAACATAACTTGGTACCCATTTCCTCTTGTAGACTTTTCCAAAACCTTGAGGTGAAACGGCTATCACGATCCGATACAATCGATAACGGAACACCGTGAAGCCTCACAATCTCCTTCACGTAAGAATTCGCAAGCTTCTCCATAGACCATTTCTCCTTGGCCGCTATGAAATGCGCACTCTTAGTGAATCGATCAACGACCACCCAAATTATGTCGTGACCACTTTTTGTTCGGGGCAGTTTAGTAACAAAATCCATCGCAATGTCTTCCCATTTACCCATAGGCACAGGCAATGGTTCTAAACTCCCGTAAGGTTTCTGATGTTGTGTCTTTACTCTCGCACAAGTCACACACTCAGCCACATACCTTGCAACATCAAGCTTCATCGTCGGCCACCAATAGTAGGGTTTCAGGTCCCTATACATTTTTGTGCTACCGGGATGAATCGAGTACATGGTTTTGTGAGCTTCTTCCATCAGAAGATCTCTGACTCCTCCTGTCTTAGGTATCCAAATTCGATCTTGGAACATTTTCAGTCCGTGACCGTTTACACCGAACACCAACGTTTTACCCAAACGTTCCTCCTTTCGGTCATTCTTTTCAGAAGCTTCCTCTTGAGCTTTCTTTATACTTTCCATAATGGTCGAGATAACTTCAATTCTCAACGCTCTTGGCCTTCTTCTTTCAAGGTTGAATTTCCGACTTAGAGCATCAGCAACAACATTAGCTTTACCGGGGTGGTAAAGTATCTCACAGTCGTAGTCTTTAAGTAATTCTAGCCAACGTCGTTGTCTCATATTCAATTCTTTTTGACTAAAGAGATATTGGAGACTCTTATGGTCAGTGAAAAGTTTGCACTTTGCGCCATAGAGGTAATGCCTCCATATTTTCAGAGCGAAAACTACCGCTGCCAACTCCAAATCATGAGTCGGGTAATTCTTTTCATGCTCTTTCAGCTGCCGAGATGCATATGCGATCACCTTATCTCTTTGGGTCAAAACACAACCCAATCCAACCCAAAACGCATCGCTATAAACAGCGAAGTCTTCAACTCCATTGGGTAGAGATAGTATCGGTGCCTCACATAGCCTCTCCTTTAGTTTCTCGAATGCTTCTTTATGCTTATCACTCCAAGCATAAGTAGCTCCCTTGTGGGTCAAAGCTGTTAATGGACTAGCGATCGAAGAAAAGCCTTGGATAAACCTTCAGTAATATCCAGCTAATCCTAAAAAGCTTCGAATCTCCGTGGGACTTTTCGGTTGCTCCCACTTTGTTACAGCTTCAATCTTTGCCGGATCAACCATTATACCCTTCTTGGTTGACCATGTGACCTAAGAATTGGACTTCACGAATCCAAAAATCACATTTGGAGAACTTCACATACAGCTTCTCCTTCCTCAAAACTTCTAACACTTCTCGCAAGTGTCTGCCATGTTCTTCCTGGCTTTTCGAGTAAATCAGAATGTCGTCTATGAACACTATCACGGATTTATCAAGGAATGGATTACAAACCCTGTTCATCAAATCGATGAATGCTGCTGGAGCATTGGTTAGTCCAAACGACATAACCAAGAACTCGTAGTGTCCATATCTAGTTCTGAATGCAGTTTTCTCGATATCTTGCTCTCTTACTTTTAGCTGATGATATCCTGACCTAAGATCGATCTTCGAGAAATAGCTCGAACCTTGTAATTGATCAAACAGGTCATCAATCCTTGGCAACGGATATCTGTTCTTTATTGTTGCCTTATTCAGCTCTCTGTAATCGATGCACATTCTCATGCTTCCATCTTTCTTCTTCACGAATAACACCGGAGCTCCCCAGGGCGATGAACTAGGTCTAATGAAACCCTTGTCCAATAACTCCTGAAGTTGCATCATCAGCTCCTTCAACTCCGTCGGTGCTAATCGATAATGTGCTTTTGCAATTGCCGTTGTTCCTGGTAACAAGTCAATACGAAATTCCACTTGTCGATCAAGCGGTAATCCAGGAAGATCTTCGGGAAATACTTCCGGATAATCACACACCACTGGAATACTCTGCATCACCTTCTTTTCCTTCTTAGCATCAATCACGAATGCTAAATATGATGTACATCCCTCGGTCAAACACTTTCTGGCTTTCATTAGAGAAATGATTCCATAATTCACTCGTCGTTTGTCCCCATACACCATAAACGAATCTTTACCAGGCAGGGTTACTTTAACTATCTTCTTCTTGCACAATATTTCGACATCATTGGCGCTAAGCCAATCCATTCCCAAGACGATGTCGAAACCATTAAGTTCGATAGGCAATAATTCCTCATGAAACTTATTCCCATTAAGGTCGATTAAGATGTTTTTCATATGATTGCTAACAGGTAAAAACTTGCCACTAACAACTTCGACTAATAAAGCATTATCTAGTCAATCAACAGGCAAAGCTAGCTATCTACCAAACTCATGCGAAATAAAGGAGTAGTTGGCTCCAGAATCAAACAAAATTTGAGCAGGTAATTCGTTAACAAGAAAGGTACCTGAAGCGACATCAGCTTCATCTTTCGCAGCCTCAAGTGTCATCTTGAAGGCTCTCGCCTTCGGCTTTGGTGGAATGTTGGGCCTAGCTGCCTCCTTCTTATTCGGACAGTCTTTCAAAATATGCCCCTCTTCATTACAGCCAAAACACATCTTTTGTTGTTCGGACATTCATTGGCAAAATGTCCAACCCTTCCATACTTGTAGCAGGTCACATCCTCGCTACATTTCCCAAAGTGCTTTTTTCTTACACTTATCACACCACTTCGCTTCGCCTCCTTTTCCTCCAAACTTTTTCGAATCAGATTTCGAAAATTTGCCTTTCTTACCGGAACTAGATGTTCCCTCAAACTTTCTTTTCTCACCAACCTCAACCTTGTTGGTGGTTCTTCCCTTAATCATGTTCTCAACAGACTTGGCAGCCCAAATAGCTGCCTCTAGAGTATGTGCCTGACGTACTGGCACCTCATACTCCCATGGAAGTCCCTTCGCATACTGGTCCACCTTTGTCAGCTCGTCTGGAACGATACGCAAGGCAAACTCCATCTTATCGGTGAAAGCGTTTGTGTATTCATCAACTGACATGCTGCCTTTTGTCAATGTCAGAAACTTGTTCTCTAGTTCCAATAGATCTTGAGCCGAGCAGAACTTGCGCTTGAACTGCACCAAGAATTCTGCCCATGACAATTGCAGTGGCTCATTAGGGATTAACGTCTTCCCTAAAGTGTTCCACCAACGAACGGCTCCACCTCGGAATTGACGCACGTCATAGATAGTCTGCAACTTACCTCTGCAGCCACAATTCATGAAGGCTAACTCCATTTCTGAGATCCAATCCATCACTCCGATCGGGTCCTCCTTTCCATTGAAGGTCGATGGTTTGCAAGTTAGAAAGTCCTTGTACTTGCATCCCATTCCATCATTCCTTCCATCATGGTTTTCTTTCCTTACTATCGGTGGGTTGGCTTGACCAACAGACCCACTGACATTTCCACCTTCCGAGTGCCCTTCATTTAATTCAGGCTCTTCCACACGAATTGAAAGTTCTTCATGATTCTGTTGAAGCAACCGTCTAGTTTCATCCATCTGACGATCCAACATCGCCTGAATCATCATTTGCACACCAGCCATGGTTATTGGCTCAGGTGCTACTCCTACGATAGGTATTTGTTCAATCACTGGTGGTTGATTCCTGTTTTCATCAGCATTTCCAACTCCACTTCTTGTTCTCACCATTTTGATCTACACACCGAATAAGGTGAAATTAGATCCTCAATCACGATGGATATTCAAATCATCCTTATCACTCCGAAACGTTTACATGCTAGTTCTAATATCGTAGACATACGCTTAGAATCCTACACACATAAGGTTTCCAGATCCGGTCGGCAACAGACCATAGATCCGAAGAAATAATATCATATATGGCAACATATAACATTTAGCACATAAAAGCATTTTAGGCAAATTTCCTAACATAAGCTAGTGCTTGTGTCTAAAATATCACAGACACACATCTCAAAATTTCACTTAGCATTTTAAGTTTAAGTCTAGAAATCCTACAGATTCCTAGTTCGCTTAAACTAATGCTCTGATACCAACTGTGACATCCCCAAAATCTCGGCCAGAAAAGACCGTTTTTCATTTATGCTTTTAAAATAATTTCAGAGTAAATCCTTTTGATTTGAAAGAGTTGCGGAATTTGTTCCCAAAAAAAAACATGATAAAACAATGTTTACCAAAGCATTTCATAAAAGAAATGTATTTTCATTATAATCAAAACTCGGGGTGTCATGTTCCGATACAGACCAATAAGCATAAACGATAACATTACAAGTCATTCAACAAATATATACATATACAGACTTGTAAACAAAACAACTGATGGTTCATCCATCTTATGCCCTTGCGCCACTTCCTGTAATACACATAAAACTGAGTGGGTCAGGCTTGGAGCCTGGTGAGCATACAGGGTTTTCAACCCACAATAAATAATCATATTTAATTTTCACCAACCAACAATAACCCAATTACCCATTCCCGTTATTCTCACTTTATGTCCCTAAAATAACTAACACAAGGGACCTAGTCTAAGAATATTTCATCGGGGTGACTACACATGCTTCGGGGGTACCTCAACAATATAAGTCAAATAAGGCAACCATGAGGGGGATGGAGTACAGTGAATGAACACCCAAGTTCATTAACACCTACAGGTGGCGAACCTACTAATGTTTCCACAAGACTATCTAGAAAAGTATGTGGTCATCATCTAAACTCTGCTAGATGACTAAATCAAACAACAACGAGGCCTCTCATCTAATTATTACACACCAACTATCTACTCATGTTCTACCCAACATATTAGTAGATAAAAATATACGTTTTTATACATAGATAAAAACCTGTATAGCATGCTTTAATCAACACATATTTCACATAACATATGAGGCACACACACACATAACACATATTTCATAGAGAATAAATCATATCTATGAGTTAGAAGAAAATGAATACACATTCACACACATAACCACAAAATTATACACCTAATACGTATTCCGTATAAAATACTTCATAATTATGCGTTAGAAGAAAGTAACTACACACTCACTTGATCAGAAGATGATCGGACAGCACTACGACTTGCAGAAGTAGTAATCCTCAGCAGATCTGGAAGATCTTCACAAAAATCAAACTTCTCGCGGGTAGAGCTTCGGCTTGGGAATCACGCTCTTCGGGATTATCGGGGCTTCGGAACTTGCTTCGGGGTTCAGGAATATTACCGGGGCTTCGGGGTACTTTGGGCACGCAAAACGAGGTAAAACGGGAGAGAGAAGAGAGAAAATGAACAAAAGAATCGGCTGCCTTCGGATCCTATTTATAGGAGGCTGGAGACTCGGAGTACGCGGGGCGTACTGCGTTACGCGGGGCGTACTGCTCCGAAACATCATTGCTTACGTACCGAAGTCCTCGAGTGTGAGTGTCGACATCCTCGGTGTACGCGAGGCATACACGAGTACGTTGGGCGTACTCCGGGTGAGTCCGGCGGTGACCCATCTTCGGATAATACCAAATTTGATAATTAAATTTAATTATAAAATATTTAATAAACTTCAGAAATTCATATCTTCTTCATACGAACTCCATTTTCGACGTTCTTTATATCCACGCGTAGGTGAGACTACGCTCTACAACTTTCTATTAGACTCCGTCGGCTAATTTTGAATTTATTTTTATTATTTATTTTTAATAGGCCGGGACAGAAAATTTCGTTATCAATTCATAACTTCTTCGTTTGACGTCCGTTCTTGCCTAACTTTTTATCGCTTCGATACCAACAATGAGACCTTCGATCCTCGTTTAGATTGCTTCGGCTAAAAACCGCTCGATCTCAAATCGAGTATTTCAGGCTGCACACTACTAAGCCGAAACTTCGATAAATCATAACTTCCTCATACGAAGTCAGATTTTGGCGTTCTATATATATTCGGAAACCTTGTTTCAACTACTACAACATTATCCAATGATATCAAGTTTATTTTACACTTAAATTTTAACACTTATTTTTATTCTTAATTAATCAAACCACATAATTAAGCAATTAAGGACAAAACACATAATACTCAAATAATACAATCTTATTATTTCAAAACGGGGTACAGAGGTTAACCTAGACTATTACATTGCTAAAAATGGCAAGCCCAGAAACATAGGCGTTACATTCTCCATCTCAAATTCATTCTCCCTCTCCCGATCCCTAGCAATCATGTCATCCAGCGTTTTACAGCTGGACCGGCTCACAAACTGGCGGATATTGCTCTGCAGCATCTCATGATAACGGGCCTTCTTCATTTCCACATCGACTACATACTGAGGAATGAGAAGAGCCCTCTCTCTGAATTTGGCGGTGATCTCCGCCACGGTCTCTGTAGTCTGGGTGAGGTCCTGAAACTCTCTGGCTAACTGTTGCACCTCAATAACTGGTGCAAACTCCGCCCTGAACCTGGTGGAGAAATCAGCCCAGGTCATGGCATCTAGCGCTGCATCATCTCCAATGGTATGCCCGACCTCTTCCCACCAATCTCGTGCCCTGTCCTTCAGAAGACAGGACGCCAATCTAACCTTGTCCCCCTCAGGACACCTGGTCGTGCGGAAAGCGTTGGCCACATCTGCCAACCATCTAGTACTTTCTATGGGGTCCCGCGCCCCGTGGTAATCTGGAGCTCCACATGCCCTGAACTCCCTGAACGTAAGTGTGCGCGACCCCATCATGGCTGCCACCTCGGCACGGAAGGTGACCAATCTCTCATCCATCAGCTCTAGGATACCCTCCTTGATCGAACCGAAGATCACAGGAGTCTGCTCCAGTATGATACGAGTAATCTCTGAAGAAAGAAACTCTCTGGTCTGCTCATCCAACTGCCCGGCCTCCGGGCCTGATCCTGATCCCCCTCCGACACTTGAACTGCTGACTGTTGGCCTCGAACGCAAAACTACCATTCTGAAACAAATCATAGCAACATCAGAAAACTAAAATATCTCAAGGGATCATTGATACCAATACTAGTTTCCTGGTCTTGGCTCAGCCTTCCTTGATTCGAGTACGGATCCTCTGCTTTCAGTAGTACGGGCCCATACTACCTTCCACATCTATCCGTACTTTCCTCAAGAACTGCCTTGACTCCACCAAGTCACTTCTACTACTACTGATCTCTACTACTCTCATCCTAGGCTTGCCCTAGGGAAATCTCTGACTCCATTCAAACCAGTCCTCAATTGCTGAAGGCCTCCTTGTAATACTAATTAGTCATCACCTGAATACCCTCACATGTGATGAGGCTCAGATAATCCTTCGAGTAAAAGACTCGTCCCTACAACGGTTAGACTCAAACAAGAGCTGCGCAATAGGTCCAAATCCAACACTCTGAGATTATTCAACCCTGATCCCATATGATGTGACGTATTCACCTAATGGCTAACTCCCATCACTCAGAGTCCCATAAAGCACGAAGCAAGCAGCATTCGGATACAGGAAACTACTCAAGCAAATCTATTCTCATAACGAGATACTGTACTAGCATACAATGCTAAGCTCATACTATCAAGCATAACCTAAACAGGCTATCCTACTATTGTCTACTCAATACTAGCATGCAAAACTTGTAAAGCTGAAACACATATAGCAGGCACATAAGGCATCCTCTTAGATCCTTAGTCCTATTCTAGCATGCTGTTCTACTGAAACTAAAACTGACAATCATAACATAAGTTGTATGGGTAATTTGGGAGTACTTACTTGAGCTCGGTTGATCGCATATGCCACACCATTTTCCTTTTATAAAAACTCTTCTTCTTTCTAAATTCTTTTTCAAAAACCATTTTCAAAGACATTTTTCTTTTGAAAATCTTTACCGTTTCCTTAGTTTGAGTTCAGACACACCCGAAAGTGCATCTGAATCCCTTAAACAAAGTATCTGATACCAACTTGAAACATCCCAAAATACGACCCAAAATTTTTTGTTTAATAATTACTAAAAACACCATGTTAATATCATAAAGTAAAACTCGTACGTCAATATCTCAAAAACAATAGCAAGGTGTTATGAGTAAACTGTATCAAGACTGTATCAAATCACATAGATAAAAAAACTAAAAACAACTCCCAGGACAACTGAAACTGTGGTGTGTGCGATACCATCAACCCGAGCTCTTCCATTTGCTTGAGGAAGTACCTGAAACCAAAACTGAAACTGTAAGCACGAAGCTTAGTGAGCTCCCCCAAACTATCACATACCATACAATACATATAAACAAATACTGGGCCTTGCCCACTGCATCAGACCGAAGTCCGGAAACTGCATCGGACCGAAGTCCGGAACTAACCAAGGCCTTGCCCTCTACATCGGACCGAAGTCCGGAACTACTGAGGCCTTGCCTCCTGCATCGGACCGAAATCCGGAACTAACTGCATCGGACCGAAGTCCGGAACTAACTGCATCGGACCGGAGTCTGAAACTAACTACATTGGACCGAAGTCCAGAACTAACTGCATCGGACTGAAGTTCGGAACTGAATGCATCAGACAGAAGTCCGGAACTACTGAACATATCATAGCATAAACATATCAACTAGCATGAACACATAAACTGCATAATGCATCGGGCTGAAGCCCGGAACACATAACACATAAATCCTGTCTGAGCCATGAAGGCATCAAACATACTAAAATCTGCATCGGACCGAAGTCCGGAAACTACTACTAGCTAAACGGGCCGGCATTGTGGCCTTAGACCCGTTCCTACTGGAAGGAACCTCACCTCGTGATTTGGCTGCTGAGTGTATGGCTCTGGAAGCTATCTACTGCTGCTTTGGTATCTCCCGGGCTACAATTCCACAAATACACTCAATCAAATACTAATAACTGTGTTGGGGTAAAATGACTCTTTTACCCCTGGCTAAAGTCAACTCTCCTGTTCAAAGTCAACTTACAGTTGACCTGACTTGCCGAGTTGGACCGCCAACTTGCCGAGTCCCTACTCTCACTTCTCAACCCTGTTCGCTGTTACTCGTCGAGTATGGTATCAACTCAACGAGTTCCCTTTCGATTCTAGAACTCAGGTTATCTGCATCCGACCCGCCGAGTTATATGAACAACTCGACGAGTTGTTCTTGAATCTATGAAGATTGCCTTAGACTCGCCGAGTTGTATGAACAACTCGTCGAGTCCCTCCATTACTGAGTCTAACCTCCGGCTCACTGAGTCCATTCTACTACTCACTGGTCCCCACTCGGAATCACTCAAAGGGGGAAAATCGGGGACTCGCGGCTCGACTCGCCGAGTCGCATGCATGCAGTTATTAAAAACTCGATTCTGCTTACAATTTATAGATCTGGGTTCCTAAGGCTTGTTTACCATGTAAAGTTTCCAACTTTACGTGTACATATGCATGAAAAGGGATTTAAAGGCTGAAAAGACACTTAAAATAGTAGATCTAGGGCTATTATGCAAAATGGCTCCATAATGGTGTTAGATCTACGTTTTTGGAACTGAAACATGGGTAGATCCGAAGGCTAAACAATCCAATGTGATCTCTCTACTATAAACAAGCTAAGAAATGGATAAAATGGACTAAATGTGCTTATAATGGAGAATCAATCATAGAAACAGAAGGAATCCAATTATTACCTCAATAAACTCTGTAGTGGATGCAAGATCTTGGATCTTCTTCTACTCCTTTGGATCTAGCCTCCTTCTTCTCTTCAAAACTTCAAGATTCACACAAGAAATGCTCAAATACTCAAGGGAATGGTTAGGGTTTGCTAAATGATGCTCTGAGGGTGAAGGAGACGAGTTTGGGACTCATAAGATGGTTTAAATAGGGTGCAAACCCGGGGATTTAGGGTTTCTACCTGGCAGGCGGACTCGCCGAGTCCCAAATATGGACTCGTCGAGTCACCGATCTATACGCTGCTCAAAATCCCGTCTCTACTCGACGAGTCAGGAAATAGACTCGTCGAGTCCCTATTGAAACTTCTAAATAAATAACATGAAAACAACATACCAGAGACAGGTCGTTCCAAAAACCTAGTATAAAACATATTTACGTGTAAAAATGTTCGTTTGTTCTTGTACATGATAGTAACTTCTTGAAATAGTATTTCCAGTATGTAAAAGTTCGTAGTGTTCTCGTAAAACTATACCTATTATAGTTTCTTAAAAGTGTGTTTCATTTGTATAAAAATCCCTAGTGGAAATATTCACGTGTTATGAAAAGTATAATCTTTGTAGTGTCCAAAACCGACACACATAATATAGTATAACCAGAGTGTCTGATTTACATAAATACATAAATCATTTCTTATTTCAAAAGATAAGATGTTAACGTGGTATAATTTGCATATGAAAGTTTCCCTATAACAGTTATAAATCGCATATGATTCCGTTGATAAAAAGCATATAATGAACTTTATATAACACACAATAATAATCGTGTGTTTTACTTGTATTCCCCCCCCCCCCCCTTAAAAGCATATAAAAGTACTTATAAAACATTTAAAAGTGTGAATTATAGGGGTATGAACTCACTTGAAAGATCAGAGAAGGCGGGATGAAAACCGGACAGAATTTCGACTCGAGAAAGCGGATTTTCTCGGGAGCACAAACAACCCTCGGGACTTGAGAAATGTGACCGGGACTTTGGGATACAGGCACGGAAAACGAGGCAAAAACGCAAGAGAAATGAGAGAGAAAGGCCCTTTTCTTCGGAACCCTCGCATCCCTGTTATAGGGGGTGTGAACCGACCTCGTACGTGGGGCGTACGGGCGTACGCTGGGCATACCCGTGCGTCACGCATGAGCGCATCCTCGACTGCTTTGGACTCCGGATGGGACGGGGCACAGCTTCGCATAGGGCGCGACATGGACGATCTGAGGTCAAGGCCTCGCGTACGTTGGGCGTACGAGCTTACGCTGGGCGTAACTCGGCCCTATCTGATGACTCGCCTTCGGATAATACCAAGGTTTATAATTAAAATTTATATTTTAATTATTTAATAAACTTCAAAAATTCATATCTTCTTCATACGACCTCCGTTTTCGACGTTCTTTATATCCACGCGTAGGTGAGACTACGCTCTACAGCTTTCGTTTAGATTCCGTCGGCAAAATTTGAAATTTTTTTTATTATTTATTTTTAAAAGGTCGCGTTAAGAAAATTTCATTAGAAATTCATAATTTCTTTATCTGACGTCTGTTTTTGCCAGACTTATTACCGCTGAAATACCATTGTCGAGACCTTCGATTCTCGTTTAGGTCATTCCGGCCAAAAGTCACTCGATCTCCGATTCGAGTTTTTAGCTGTCTGTTGCTAAGCCGAACTTGGAAAAATCATAACTTCAATATATGAAGTCGGATTTGGGCATTCTTTTTACGTACGATCACGGGTTAATGACATCAGACATAGTAGGTAATTAAATAGAAACTTTTTGGACATTTTATTTTCGAAGTTAATTTCATTATAACAAATGTGGTTACAATACTTGACTTTTTAGGTCGTTTACATAGAGTTGAAATATCGGGTTGTCACATCATCCCCCTGTTAAAGGGAATTTCGTCCCGAAATTTAAAGTAAGAAAGACGCAAGTGAATCAGAGAAAAAGATGTGGGTACTTTTGTTTCATCTGATCTTCGCGTTCCCATGTGAATTCAGGTCCTCGTTTGGCGTTCCAATGGACTTTCATGATGGGTATGCGACTTTGTTTCGTTTGTTTGACCTCTCGGTCCATGATTTCTACCGATTCTTCCACGAAGTTGAGGCTCTCGTTTATCTCGATCTCATAGAGTGGGATAACAAGAGTCTCATCGGACAGACACTTTTTCAAATTCGATACGTAGAAGGTTAGGTGTATGTTACTAAGTTCCCGTGGTAGATTTAGTTTGTAAGCTACAAGGCCGATTCTGGCGAGAATCTCGAAAGGACCTATGTACCTTGGATTTAGCTTTCCACGCTTTCCAAAGTGTATTAAGCCTTTCCACGGCGAGACTTTCAATAGAACGCAGTCTCCTACCTGGAATTCCAAAGGTTTCCTCCATTGGTCAGCGTAGCTTTTCTGTCGGTCTCTAGAGGCTTTCAACCGTTCACGAATTTGCACGATCTTCTCTGTTGTTTCTTGTATGATTTCCGGACCGGTGAGAGTGTTTTTAGTATGTCATCCTTTAGCTAACTGTGTGTTGCCAACTTCAGCCCAGCACAGAGGGGACCTGCACTTACGGCCATAGAGGGCTTCAAATGGAGCAGCCTTTATGCTCATATGATAACTAGTGTTGTATGAAAATTCGACAAGAAGTAAATGGATATCCCATGCCTTTCCAAAGTCAATCACACAGGCTCTCAGCATATCTTCCAAAGTTTGTATCGTTCTCTCACTTTGCCCGTCTGTTTGTGGATGGTAGGTTGTACTCATGTCTAGTCTAGTCCCTAGGGAACTTTGTAGCAATTGCCAGAATCTTGATGTAAATCTACTATCTCTATCAGAGATAATAGACATCGGAACACCATGTAATCATACTATTTCCCTTATGTAAGTTCTTGTAAGCCTTTCCATCTTTTCAGTCTCCTTGATTGGTAGAAAATGCGCGGATTTGGTCAATCTATCGATGATGACCCATATGGTATCAAGTCCACCCGTTGTCTTGGGCAACTTGGTTATGAAATCCATAGCAATTCGTTCCCATTTCCATTCCGGTATCTCTGGTTGTTGTAGTAATCCTGAAGGTTTCTGGTATTCGACCTTAACCTTAGCGTAAGTAAGACATTTACTTACAAAGGTAGCAATCTCTGCTTTCATGTTAGGCCACCAGTACAGTTTCTTAAGATCCGGATACATTTTATCTGAACCTGGGTGGACGGAATACCTCGTGTTGTGCGCTTCAGTCATGACCACATCCCTAAAACCACCAAGCCTTGGTGTCCAGATACGGTCCATGAGATAATAGGCTCCGCCACCCTTGATTTCTAGATTCTTTTCCATTCCTCTCAGGGATTCACCTGTCACATGCTCGGGTTGTAAAGCTTCCTGTTGAGCCTCCTTAATTTTTGTGGATAAGTGGGAATGGATGGTCATATTCAGAGATTTGACTCTCCGACCAGTGTATTCTTTTCGACTGAGGGCGTCAGCTACTACGTTGGCCTTGCTAGGATGATAACGAATCTCACATTCGTAATCATTGAGTAACTCGACCCATCGTTGTTGTCGCATGTTAAGCTCCTTCTGATCGAAAATGTGTTGAAGGCTCTTGTGGTCAGTGTAAATAGTACTCTTCGTTCCATACAAGTAGTGTCTCTAGATCTTTAAAGCAAATACCACTGATCCAAACTAAAGATCGTTTGTTGTATAGTTTACTGCGTGTGTCTTAAGTTGACGGGAGGCATAAGCAATAACCTTCCGTCGTTTCATAAGAACATAACCAAGCCCTTGATTTGATGCATCGCAATACACTACAAAATCTTCTATCCCTTCGAGGAGGGATAGTATCGGTACAGTGCACAAGGCTTGTTTCAGTGTTTGGAATGCCTTCACTTGTTTTGCTTCCCAATCAAAGACCACGCCTTTCTAGGTTAATGTAGTAAGAGGTTTCGCAATGCTAGAGAAGTTCTTTATGAATCTGTGATAGTAGCCAGCTAGACCTAGAAATTGACGAATCTCTGTGGGTGTCTTTGGTGTCGACCAGTTCTTAATGGCCTTAATTTTGGAGGGGTCCACATGTATCCCTTTTTCGCTAACAACGTGGCCCAAAAATTCGACTCTTCGAATCCAAAATTCACATTTAGAGAACTTTGCATAGAGCTTCTCTGAGCGTAGTGTTTCTAAGACTCTTCGTAGGTGTTGACTATGTTCTTCCTTACTTTGGGAGTAGATAAGTATATCATTAATGAATACGATGACAAACTGATTCAAGTAAGGACGGAACACTCTATTCATTAGGTCCATGAATACTTCTAGTGCGTTGGTTAATCCAAACGACATCACTACAAATTTGTAGTGTCCATAAAGGGTTCGGAAGGTTGTCTTGGGAACTTCTTCCTCTAGCACTCGTAACTGGTGATATCCGGATCGTAGATCTATCTTTGAGAAGTAACTCGCTCCTTGAAGTTGATCAAATAGGTTGTCAATGCGGGGCAGAGGGTAATGATTTTTGACAGTGAGTTTGTTCAGCTCTCGGTAGTCGATCCACATCTGGAACAATCCGTCTTTCTTCTTCACAAACAAGACCGGTGCTCCCCAGGGTGAGAAACTTGGTCTGATCAATCCTTTTTGTTGGAGTTCGTTAATCTGACTGGAAAGTTCTTGCATCTCTGTTGGTGCCAGATGATAAGGCGATTTTGCTACAGGGGTAGCCCCTGGAACTAAATCGATTCTGAACTCGACTTGGCATTATGGTGGTAATCCCGGTAGTTCTTCTGGAAAGATATCCGGAAACTTATGTACCTCTAGAATGCTATTAATATCCTTTACTTCGGGGACTCGTATTGACGATGTGTGCAAGAAATGCCTAATAATCCTTCCGCAAACACTTTCGAGCTTGGATGCACGAAATGATGCGAAGGTTTGTGCTTGATTTGTCGTCGTAAATCACTAATGTTTCATTGTTATGGAGATTTAGACGAACGGCTTTTTCATAGCACATGATGTCGGTGCGAAGAGGACTTAACCAATCCATACCAACTATGACGTCAAAACAATTGATTTGGACTGGCATGAGGTTGATTGGGAAAGAGTGACCATCTAAAGTTAATGTACAACCCATGTATATGCAGTTAGTGTTTTATGTTTTTTCATTTTCCATTTCTACAGTGAATGATTCTTCTAACATGCTAGGTTTATGTTTAAGTAAGTGAATAAAGTTTTGGCTCACGAAGCTTCTCTCTGCTCCACTATCGAACAGTAACCATGCATATGAATTATCAAGAAGAAATGTACCAGCAACTACTGTAGGATCAGCTACGGCTTCCTCGTGACCCATAACTAAAACTCGTCCCACTCCGCTGGTATTCGCTGCCTTTGGGCAATTTCTTCTGTAGTGGCCCACCTCGCCACAACCGTAGCATGCTTGGCCTACACCAGTACTGGGAACTTGAGTGATCGGCTTTGCGGGGGCCTTGCAGAAATGGGCAGTGTGTCCCTTTCTGTTGCAGTTGGAGCACTGCATTTCCTGAAAAGGTCCATGGTGATGGTAATTACATTTAGTGCACTTTGGGAGGTTGCCCACATAAGGCTTTGTTGGGTAGAGATTTGTAGGAACGGTAGTAGGTACAGTCGTAGCATTCACTGTAACCAGTTGTTTTTTCTTCGAGGATTCTTGAGAATTCCCACTCTTCCCTTTATACCACCCTCTCTTCTTCTTGTTGTTGTTATTGTTGTTTCCCTTTTGTGGTTCTGGTGCAGAAGTTGTTGAGTTTTGATGATTTCCGTGATCAATAAGCGTCTGTGCCAGCTCCTTGGCACTTTCAAAAGTGTCAGGTTTTGAAGCTAACACGCTTGACTGAATTTGGGGCGATAGTCCCCAAATGTATCGCTCTATTTTCTTGCTCTCGGGAGAAATCATATATGGGCAAAGGATTGCCAGATCGCAAAATCTGTTGGTATAAGTTGTTATGTCTGTACCAATCATTTCTAGAGTCCAGATTTTGTGCTCGAGTTTTTGAATCTCTCCTCGTGGACAGTACTCCCTCATTAGCATGATTTTCAAGCTTTCCTAGCTTATTGAGTTTGCCACTGTTAGGGTAAGTACCTTAACGCGGCCATTCCACCAAGTTAATTCCCTATCAGTAAGTGTGTAAGTTGCAAACTTGACTTTGCTCTACTCGGGGCAAGAACAGATTTCAAAGATTGATTCTGTCCTTTCAATCCACTGCCTTAAAATCATCACACCACCCGTTCCATTAAACATCCAGGGTTTAGCATTGGTAAAGTCTTTATAGGTGCACTCCCGGAGTTGCCCATGACTATCGCCATGGTTTGAAGGGTGTATCCCAACACCTGAACCAGTAGTAGCAGGGGTATTGATTTGTGACATGGCAGCTGCTACAACTGCGGTGACTGCTGCCAGGAACATGACAACATCAAATTGAGGAGGTGGAGGTGGTGGTGGTATCGGTGCTTCCCCATTGTTGTTTCGTCTCGGATTTCTACGTGGAGGCATCCTTCAACTAAAGATTGAAAAGACAAGGGTAAGAAGTCTGTAGTATAGAAAATGTATGTCTCATGAACTAAATCGCTATAGTTCAACAACAGATGATAGTATGAGTCTCAAAGATAAAAAGAACAAAGTTTATTCGTAACTCCAAATATATGAACAAGCGTATGGTTTTCGCCATAATTTTTTAAAGATTGAATGAGATACTCAACGTAGTAATAATAGCGTGCAAATTATATTAATATAATAGATGATACAACGATCACGAAAATTTAACCCTTAAAAGGGTCTCCGATTACAAGAATTTTAAGAAAGTAAAAACTTTTAGCCGAGGTCCTAACTTATAACAAAATTTGAGGTTCTCGCAAGTACTACTTGCGATGCGTGTTGCGCTTGGAGCTTGACTCCGCATCCGATTGCTTTGACTTCATAAGACGCCTATCGAAGGCGGCTTGTTGTTCCCTCAACTCTGCGAGGGTCGCATTCATTTTTGTTTGGAATGCGTTGGCGCGAAGGTGGGTATCATTCTGTAACATCTCCAGACGACGGATGTCAGCCGTGTGAACTTGTGCTTCCACGTTGACTTCGCGGATTCGATTTGCTTGGACCCCTGATTGATAAGACTCGTTGGCCAGTTTACCTACCATAACCGGAAGTGCTCTGTCGGCTGAACCTCCGTTCCTGATGTCGTAGAAGTTTCGACACATACCGTAGGGAGTGCGTATCCCTTGTTGTTGGCTCCAATGGGTGAGGTGACTTACCCAAACGGGAGTCGGTCCCTGAAAGTTCCTCCTAATGGCTGGAGGGTTGACTACTTCTGGATCCGAGTCTGTACCAGATTTGTCCCCTTCTTCCAACTCGATAGGTTCTTCATCCTCTTCCGGATCCTCCTCTACCCATCCTCCGTTGCCTTGGTTCGGGTAGTAGGGGTCCCCTTGTGGGTGAAATCCAGCCATTTGACTATACGAGAATAGGGTTATAAGATTTGAACAAAACTTGAAAACATGTAACACTAATTAATCTATTGTATGTATCAAATACTCCTATAGTATTTAAATTGTGCGTTTGATACTAGTGTCCACTTTGGTAAGTTTTGATTTGTTGCTCACTACGATCATTCCTCGATATACGTTAGTCCAATCTCGGATAAATATAGTTGATCAGACTATATTCATCCCAAGTTTGATTACATATCTCGAGAACTAATCGTAGTGCCCAACTCGTCTTGATACTTTTTGTATAGTTCTCATCATGAAAATATGTTGTTGTATGCATGTATTTTGTATTTTTCATGACCTAAAATAATTTATTTATATGAAATAAAGATTTTAGGTGTGAAAACCTTTTGTCAGAGACTTTGAGTCCCTAAGCATTTATAGTTTGTATATCTTATGAGGTTCGATATACTTAGTTCACTATAAACATTACTCTGATACTAATCTGTCACACCCCCAAACCGGAACGGCGGAAACGTTCGGGGGCGGATGACTTCATGTGGTAACGTAACAAATGAATACATAGTAAAGAAAGCAATACAACCATCATATATATAATTTAAAGTTTACATTGTTTAAAAGAGTACATGTTCAAAACCAATTACAATATGATGTCAAAATATGAATTTAAACTAGTGTCGCTGCGTTCCTTCTTCAAAAGTTGGTTAGTACATGTAATTACTGCGTACCTGGGACATACAAGTAGTTTTGAAAGAGTAGATCAGCATTTAAGCTGGTGAGTTTCATAAGCATTTAATGATAGTTTTTGTATGAAAACGAAATGGTTCGTTTTTGTTTGTTAATCTCTAGAAAATCTCATATTTCCTACTAGTATAAACGTAGCCTTAAATCAAGACAAATATATGTTAAAAAGTTGATGTTTTCCCACCTATGAATGATGGTTAAAAGTTCCAAACATATATCACAAGTTGGTTTTTCATGCGTAAAGTAAATGAATCTATGTACGTATAAAATCTCCATTTCATCTGTAAAGCCTCGTAAATCAATGTGTTCTTAATACTCTATGTGAGTTTTATAACCATGCTATTGACAATGAATGCCTATACACAACGTTCTTCAGGCGTTGGAATGTTCTGACATTTGTCACCCCAAATGGTGTACTGTAGCTAACAGTCAGGGTGCGGGATTGTCAATCCCATATAGATCTATACACAAACACCATGCTCCCCCTCCAAGGGATTCTGGTATATAATACAGCACTTGAAATGTGTACTCGAGCGTACGTGAAGCTTAATGTCTAACAAAACCTAGTATAAAACAGATTTACGTGTAAAAATGTTCGTTTGTTCTTGTACATGATAGTAACTTCTTGAAATAGTATTTCCAGTATGTAAAAGTTCGTAGTATTCTCGTAAAACTATACCTATTATAGTTTCTTAAAAGTGTGTTTCGTTTGTATAAAAATCCCTAGTGGAAATATTCACGTGTTATGAAAAGTATAATCTTTGTAGTGTCCAAAACCGACACACATAATATAGTATAAGCAGAGTGTCTGATTTACATAAATACATAAATCATTTCTTATTTCAAAAGATAAGATGTTATCGTGGTATAATTTGCATATGAAAGTTTCCCTATAATAGTTATAAATCGCATATGATCCCGTTGATAAAAAGCGTATAATGAACTTTATATAACACACAATAATAATCGTGTGTTTTACTTGTATTCCCCCCCCCCCCCCCCCCCCTTAAAAGCATATAAAAGTATTTATAAACCATTTAAAAGTGTAAATTATAGGGGTATGAACTCACTTGAAAGATCGGAGAAGGCGGGATGAAAACCGGATAGAATTTCGACTCGAGAAAGCGGATTTTCTCGGGATTCTCGGGAATCTCAGGAGCACAAACAACCCTCGGGACTTGAGAAATGTGACCGGGACTTTGGGATAGCACAGGCACAGAAAACGAGGCAAAAATGCAAGAGAAATGAGAGAGAAAGGCCCTTTTCTTCGGAACCCTCGCATCCCTTTTATAGGGGGTGTGAACCGACCTCGTACGCGGGGCATACGGGCGTACGCTGGGCGTACCCGTGCGTCACGCATGAGCGCATCCTCGACTGCTTCGGACTCCGGATGGGACGGGGCATAGCCTCGCATAGGGCGCGACGTGGATGATCTGAGGCCAAGGCTTCGCGTACGCTGGGCGTACGAGCTTACGCTAGGCGTAACTCGACCCTATCTGATGACTCGCCTTCGGATAATACCAAGGTTTATAATTAAAATTTATATTTTAATTATTTAATAAACTTCAAAAATTCATATCTTCTTCATACGAACTCCGTTTTCGACGTTCTTTATATCCACGCGAAGGTGAGACTACGCTCTACAACTTTCGTTTTGATTCGGTCGGCAAATTTTAAAATTATTTTTATTATTTATTTTTAAAAGGTCGCGTTAAGAAAATTTCGTTAGAAATTCATAACTTCTTTATCTGACGTCTGTTTTTGCCAGACTTTTTACTGCTGAAATACCATTGTCGAGACCGTCGATTCTCGTTTCAGTCATTCCAGCCAAAGGTCGCTTGATCTCCGATTCGAGTTTTTAGCTGTCAGTTGCTAAGCCGAACTTGGAAAAATCATAACTTCAATATATGAAGTCGGATTTGGGTGTTCTTTTTACGTACGATCACGAGTTAATGAAATCAAACATAGTAGGTAATTAAATAGAAACTCTTTGGACATTTTATTTTCGAAGTTAATTTCATTATAACAAACGTGGTTACGATACTTGACTTTTCAGGTCGTTTAGATAGAGTTGAAATATCGGGTTGTCACAGATAAGTACGTTGAGCGTACTCCTATGTACGCTAAGCGTACTGACCAAATGGTGCCCACGCTAGCCGTACCTGCATGTACGCTCAACGTACTCCCCTGTTAAGTCATTTTTCCATTAAGTGCTTAATAGTTAGATCCAGAAGCTACAAACATAGATCAAAACCCTTTTCAACGTCTTAATCCATAAAGTTACTGACTTGGTGACTTTGCATGCCCCAAACAAGTCCAAACTCCAAAAATGATAATCTACTTCCATGAAAGTGGTCTTAACTCTTGTATGAACCCATTAAGACCACCAAGATGACAACTTTTTGTCCTAGGGAGTCATTTAGCCCCAAAGGTGGCAACCCTTAGCCTAGAAATTGGATTTGGACTATAAAGCTTCAACCTTTAGACCAAAAATGACTTCAAAACTAAGCCACACTAAATCTAAGCACTCTTAGGTAAATTTTATAGCTTTATACCTCCAAGTGATTTGAAATGGAAACCCAAACCCGGATCTACTGCTTCCCCTTTGATCTACCACCTTGCTATACTCTTCATTTGCTTGGAAATGGCTTCACAATCACAAAAATATTCTCTAATGACCTCCAAAGCTCCAAGAACACTCAAAGGAGGGTTAGGGTTTCATGGTGGCTATATAAAGATGAGAGGGAGGCTGATAACCAGGGTGTTATGTTCTTTATATAGCTTCATGCCCTAAAAATTAGGGTTTAGGGTCTCTGAGAGTACGCTGGGCGTACTTCTCGTACGTTGGGCGTACTCCCCCCACACTCGCGATCATTTACTCTACTACACTGGGCGTACCCAGCCGAACACGTGCATGCTTCCCTTGCATGTATGGGACTTGCTTGCCAAACATTTCCATCATGGACCATTTATGCCAATAACTTCAAAGTGTTATAACGTCTTCATTCTAAGTTCGTTTCCGACAAACTTTATATCTACGAAAGGGTGGCGAGAAGCCCTACGCTCCTGTCTACACACCCAAGCCATAAACCTTCCGAATAAATCCCGAGACCCCTAAAAGACCGAATTTCTCATACCTTGGGTCTCCGAGACCGCCACCAAATACTTTTCAAAACAGGGTGTTACATGTTGGTTTTTATTACTTAGAATGGTTTAATATAACTTCTCAAATATAATTGTTTTTAATCTCTATTAGTTGGTTTTTTCCCAGGCTAATACAAAAAAATGGATTTACAGGTTTACAAAACATGCATCACAAGTGTTTGATGTAATGTTTTAAAGAAATTTGGACCCAAATTTCACTATTGTTATCTCTCGACCTTCTCTCAACCTGGTATGAGTTTACCCTTCCCATTTCTATTAGCTTTTCAAACTATTTTTGATTCTTTTATTTTATTTTAGTATTTCTTAGATTATGGAGATGGATACTGGACCTCTAACCAATGGGTCTTCACCAAATAGGAAATGCAATGATAGTTCTTGAATGTAGTCCTTAATTATATTAAAGAATATATAATTCTACTAAAATGTCAAAATTATGCACTATTACTTTAAAAATAACTCATAATTTCCTTGATAATCCATAATACTTTCGGCCTCCAAATTAATTGTTGAAGCTCCGCCCCTATACCCATGCACACCCGAACCAGCAAAGCTTTACATGTTTTCTATCTTCAAAATAAATGAGCTGCACTCCCTGTACTTCTGTTATATACACTTCAGCAATTCTTACTTTGTAGCGAATTGCATTTTCTACCCTTAAGATTATTTTGCATTAAATGTATTAAATTACAACCCTTAAAAATACTTAATGTTAATCTTGTATGTGCAAATATTATTCTCAACACTTTAGAGTGTTGCTCATCGCAAGGGCTCCTTATATATGTGTTCACTCTGCACAACCTTATTTGTAAATAGATCACTGTATAAACCCCTTTTGGCACAAATAAATCATGGAAACACCAAAATGATATTGTGATTGGTTGACACTAAAATCAATGTTCATAAAATCACTAACGGTGAACGAAACGAAATCAAAGAATCAATTCTTGACAAAGAGCAACCACCAGCATCACATCAATCCAAATTCATACAAGGAAACCCCTTTCTACAAAACAGAGTTGTAGTGGAGAGCCATGGTGGCTTTCACCATGGGATTTTCAGCATGTATCAAAGAAAACGACTACACCCCATCCATATAAAAGCACCATCATCTCAATCATAAAAAGGTGTTGTTTAACATGTACCGTTACCTACAATTGGCAAGCAAAAAGTGGCAATATCCTTCCATTTGTCTATGTTGTATAGCATTCTACTTTCATATATTTTAATTATATCTGGGTCCCCCAGCATCACACAGGAGTGCACCCTCTAGTTAGATGTATTTTCAAAATACAATGTCATAATGTGAAAATAATATAATACAGTGAAATAACAGATTGAAACTAATTATATGCAAATAAATAAAGATACATTGCTTGTTCTTGCATGAACTTTCAGCTCACTTATCAAACAAGACAGAAAATTGGATTTAAGCATCGAAAAAAGTACATCTTTGTACACTTAACTTCAGATTCTCTTATAATCTATAACTGGTAGATGAAAGCAAAGAAGAAATCCTAATGATGAGCCGTTGTGGCATTCACAATGGAATATTAACAATCTCTTGGATTTCCAGCTGGTATTAGTTACAAGAAATGACTATATTACCACATCCAATAAATGGCTTGATCATCTCAATAATAAAGAGGTTAGAGGATAAAACCACAAATTGATATGAATTAAAGCATATCTATTAGCCACACATCTCAAAGAAAGGACACCAAATCACATAAAAGGAAAACAAATAGAAAATAGTAGTTGTGAAAAATATACAAAAGTAAGAGTGGTTAAAAGTCATGGAACGTGTAAGAGATTCACATTCAAACATTCATGAGGAAAATACCATTGAACTGCAATAAAGAACCTTCCGTTTCCGCCTCCTTCATAAACAACATATCTCCCAAGCTCTAACCCCCACAACTCTTGTTTAGCAGCAGCACCATGACTCAAGTGGCTAAGAAAGAAAGCAAAATCATGTTCGTCTTCCGTATATTGAAAAGGCACCCATTCTTCACCAAAATCTAATTTATAAACCTTCAAGTTTTCCCTCACATAAATATTTTCACCCCAACTTACAAGCTCATGGAACGATAGGTCCTTATGAAGAAGATTCTTGGTTTCTAGTAAAGTCAGTTTGGGCTCAGGCTCGAGTGTGAGTTCGCAAAAATGACCTCTATTACTTACACTATATATCCTCCCCTTGAAAACATGTAAATCCTTAAAGGTAAAGTCGAAAGTGGAGGAAACAAAATTCCATGCTCCCTCACTCTCTATAGAAAACCATATTTGATTACTGGCTAAGATAACAAACACAAATCTAGATATTGAAGGTGAAAAGAAAAGGACAGAAGTGATTTTTGATACATAATCAGACACACAAGGAGCAGGAGGGAAACGAAGTTCACGCCTCGTGATAGGATTCACAAGCCAGAAGTCGTATGTTTTCCACCTCAACAAAATCAAGTAACCACAAGTTAATCCAACACATCCCCAGCCAGCAGAATGGGGAATTATGGTTTTGAACTCTTTTCCTTCAGAATCCACTAGCCAGCATTGCCTATCATTATTACCATCGGGAGGGATCAACATCAGCATTGGTGGTTTGGATGCCATATATGTTTTCCAGTTACTGAGTGCTACTGATCTCCATGACTTGCAAACTCCACTGAATGCAAGAAAATCGATGACTCCAAGTTGCATCATGACTAACGAAAGCACATCATGATTGAGGTATGACCATGGTACCACATCATCAGTTTTGATAGTCATACTGCTAGATGCATCATCATGATTCTGGTTACTAGTCTCTGTCGTTGACATATCCATTCCTGCATTAGAAATATACAAAATAAACACAGTTGGCAAATGAAAATTTCCTCATTATCACACAAGACACGTAAACAGAAAAAGAGAAAACAAGCACACGAATGAAAATGATCCCCAACTGAAAAGAAATGCAATATCTACAACATACAATCTAATTAGCAGTCCTACAAGTGATCAACGTCATGGTAAAAATGTTTCTGGTAAACTTATAAAAAGGTTATGTCGATGAACCTTACATGTAAAACATCAAATTCAAACGAACCCTAGATAATCCAAACACTTAAAAAAACGATATATCAATTATCCAACTATCATAAGACATCATAATCAACAAAGCTTAATAACCGAACAATCACACAATCAAAACAGTTCTGGTAATCAAATCAGCCGAACGAACCTAAATGGATTACCAGAATTCCGATCAAATTAACTCCACTTCCTAAATAATCAAAATATCTAGGGTTAATTAGACGCGTGATGAAGAGAAATAGCCACCGTTTGTGTGACGATAGTCAGTTTTGGGAGAGAAAATTGTTTACAAATTAGAATATTTGGAATTGCTTGTTTTAATTTGAATATTTGGTTACGATGCAGAGCAAAGGGGAATAGCTAATGAACAGTACGAATGTTTTGGGTTTGTGTGCTAGGGTGCGAATTTTATCTTCGTAGTATTAAACAAAGGAGTAAATTACACATTTGGTCCCTGTGGCTGCATTTGTTGCATTTATGGTAGGTCATCTTACTCTTTTTAATATTTTTTTCTTTATCTTTTACACATTTGGTCCATGAAGCAAGGAGTAGTACGTACTACACCTTAATTTTTCTAGAAAAGTGTGTCATGACCCTTTCATCTTTCTTGTTGGCGATTAGTTATCATGGTCAAGAAGTAGCACCAATCAAGTATCACCTCCTATATCTTTAATGATTTCTCTTTTGCTTTTTTAGAGTAAATTACAAGAATGGTCCCTATGGTTTGATGTAATTTGTGCGTTTGGTCTTTAACTTATTTTTTTTAACTCGGAACGTCCATACTATTTGTTTTTGTTGCGCGCTTGATCCCAACTATTTGTTGTTGTTACACGTTCGGTCTCTGTCTTAACTAAAAAGATGATTATTTGAATAGGGGAAAATTGTGGAGTATGTAAGGTAAAGTAAGGAGAGCGTGTTGGGGGTGTGTTTATTTAAATAAATTAAAAAATCAAGGGAAACTAGTCTTTTTATGTAAAACAGGGACCACGCGCGTAACAAAAACAAACAATAGGGACCTTCCAAATTAAAAAAATAAGTTAGAGACCAACACGCAAATTACCCTAAACCATAAGGACCATTCGCGTAATTTACTCTCTTTTTTTATTGAAAAAGCCTTATTTATCTTTTTTGGTTCCATGCGATCACATATTCACACACACATAAGCACATAATCTAACCGTCAAACTGATTTGATTAATCATTTATTTTTTGAAAATTTAAACTCTACTTAGATGGATTTAATCCAAATATTAAGGAATTTGGTTAAGGCTTGGATGCATAATGAATTTAATCTAAAGTTAAGAATGGTGCCCTCGATGGTGTTAAAGCAATTTCTTCTAATGTTTTAAAGATGGATTCTAAAGTTCTTAATGTGTTTTGCTCATTTGAAGCATGGATTCATGCCACACACTACCGCCTTGTTCCCGAGTTGCAATTAGCAAGGGAAGTCAAGAGAAAAGAATGGAATTGGAGAGAAAGACTAATTCAGTGGCGTTCCCGAGTTAATTTTTTGGAGTGATTTGGGAAGAAATGAAAGGAAATCGGAGATATTTTTTCTCTCATAATCTTCCTCCTAAATTGGAGAGATTTGGAGAGAAGAGAATCAATGGAGGATATAGAAAATCACGTGATTACCATATTACCCTTGAACCATATAAAATCACGTAACAGCATCAAAACACAGGAAAATACAATTGTTGCTACAGTGCTTCTTCCTCCTTCACGCTGCTACTGTGTTTCTTCCTTCTTCACGCTCTGTTGAAGTTGTTGACTGTTGAAGTTGTTGACTTCCAAGATCAGGTATCTTTTTTTTTTATATCTTTTAATACGATTCTTCTTCTTCTGAACACGGTTCATCGATTTCTTTTGTATGATTATTATCTTATGATTATTATCTACCACATCAGGAACCTGTGATTATAGAACTCATCTAGAAATTTATTAACAATTAAAATTGAAACAAACAAAATACTATAAACACAACGAATATAATTTTTAAACTAACGTGATAATTCTCTTATTCAACAATTTTGATGATAGGAACAACCAATTTACCTTGTGTTCATTGAATAGTTGTGAATTCATTAATGTTCTTGAGGAATTAGGCTCTGGTACAAGAACTACATGTCAACTTATTTTGCTATGCTTTAGAGATTCGAAATACCATGAAATTTTCCAGCATCTTCCCCATTTTATTTTCTGTATTAATTCAAAATTAAAAGCCTTTACATCAAACAGATGAACCACAAAATGTTTTGATATTTCTGATCAAAATCAAGATTTTTTTATCTAATAATGATTCATTCAGTCTTCCAGATTGTAAACTTTCTGTGTTTCTCTATAGTTATGGTAATTTTTGGTATAAAACACAGTAATACTCATAAAAATTCTACTTGAAACTCAAAAACAATCGACTTTATTTGTTAAGTAAAACTCAGAACATATACATACTTAATATACTAGCTGATAGTATAATTACATATATACCCTTTGATATGATTGCCATGTATCAAGATATATAGCTATGGAGATGATCAAACAATCAATCCCATATGTAACTCTGTTTAGATATAGACTTAGTTATCACAATTTTAGAACCATTGCATTGAAATAAATACTAAAAAATCAAGTCATAGGCTCCTTAACTAATCCTAGTTGTTATATATCTATCTAACCTATAAAACAAGACTCATAGTTTAATAATTTTCATAAAATAGGTAACGATGGATAGTGACATACAAACACCTGCTCAATTTCTCAGAGTCGGGCAAAGACAAGTAATTCATCTGATTTGCTTGTTGATGGCCATTTCGACACATCGTGCCCTTGCCAACACAAACCGTCCCAAATTACCTTCTAGAAAACTTATTTTAAAGCGGCGACATATACGTGAACAGTTGTTACACGACCTTTCAAATGGTGGACAATGTCGTGAACTTATCCGTATGAGTGAGCAGGCTTTTAAGAAATTGTGCACTATCTTACAACAAGTTTGTGGTCTCCGAGCTACTCAATGCATGTCCATTGAAGAGCATGTTGCAAGATTTTTGCACATTGTCGGGAATGATTTTAGAAATCGATTTGTGTCTTGGCTATACCGTCGCTCTAAATCCACTACTAGTAGGTGCTTCCATAGAGTTCTTCGAGCAATTATATCACTGGAAAGTCATTATATTCAACAACCAAAATGTGACGTTGTACAAAAAGAAATTCAAGAAAAAAAACGATTTTATCCTTACTTTAAGAATTGTATAGGTGCAATTGACAGGACACATGTTCATGTCAAAGTACCTAACAAAGATGCCCCTAGATATCATGGTCGCAAGGGATACCCTACGATAAATGTCTTGGCTGCTTGTACGTTTGATTTAAAGTTTACGTACATTTTAAGTGGCTAGGAGGGTACAACATCAAACTCAAGGATACTAAAGAATGCACTCACTAGAGAAGATAAACTAGTAATTCCAAAGGGTAAATTTATAATACCAAAATTAGTCTTATGTGTAATCTAATTTTTAATACATAATTAATTACAAGTTATTTGTAGGCCGATACTATTTGGTAGATGCTGGTTTGCCTCATACAAATACACTAATGGCACCATATCGCGGTGTCAGATATCATTTGAAGGAGTATTTTGCTAGGGCCCCTGAGAATGCAAAAGAGTTGTTTAATCTCCGCCATGCTTCATTACGTAATGCTATAGAACGGGCATTTGGTGTTCTAAAGAGAAGGTTTCCTATCATTAGAAGTACACAAGAACCTTTTTATTCTTGTGAAACACAGTCAGACATTTTCTTGGCATGTTGTATTTTACATAACTTTTTGTTAGAAGAAGATCGAGACAAAAATCTTGAAGATGAGGTCCTACAGGAGATGTTAAATGAACCAAGAGAGGAAATGCGCCATAATATAAGAGAGACAAGTGAGAGTAATGCTGTGGTAGAGCGAATGAGGAACTTAATTGCAAATCAAATGTGGACTGATTACTTGCCAAATCGAAACCATGAGATAAATATGTCAATGTAGCTACTAGTTTTTATTATATCATTTCAATTTGATTTTGTATGGATCTTTTGTGTTTGACTTGATTTTGTATGAATCGTTAGTGTTTTGACTTTATTTGTGTTATTTATCTTTTGGACATGTTATTTACTAATTATTTGTACATCCTCTAAGTATGTATTTTTTATGTTATCAATGCTTGGTTTGTTTATTTATGATGTTATGCAGGTCAAAATGATGAAGGAAGAACAAGTTACTAAGAAAGAAGACATAAAATGGATAGATTGGATGGATTATTGTTTTATTCAATCTATGATGACACAAGATGAGAAAGGATTAAGGATTAATGGGAGTTTCATCCCACAAGCGTACTCTAACATGGTGGAAGAGCTTAATGAAAAGTTTGGGAAGAGTTTAACAAAAAGTCATTTAAAGAGTCGTTTGAAAACTTTAAAATCAGGTTTCTCGCAATGGTATGACATGTTCCGCGGAACTTCATTGAGTGGGTTCGGTTGGAATTCTGAAACACAACTAATTGAAGCGGACGAAGAAGTTTGGGCCAACCTAATTAATGTAAGTTTCTTTTATTTTATGTTACTTAGTTTGTATACATTTATGTTATTTTTCTTAACGATAATTCTATTTGGGATTGTGTGTTACAGTCAAAGCCAGAGGCAATTTCATTGAAGTCCAAAAAAATACCAAACTAAAACGAAATGATAGCTTTGTTTGCAAAAGATAGGGCTTCAGGGGTGCATGCTGAAACCCCGAAAGAGAAGAATGCTCGATTGAACAAGACTGGGGATATCAAAGTAGAAACAATTGACGAAGTGGATCAGTTACTAGCAAGCAATGACATAACACTTGAGAAACAACAAAAAAATAATGATGATGATGACGATGGTCTTGATGATATTCAAGTGTTATCTCCTACATGCTTTTCACCGGTGCAAAATTCAAGTTCTAAGAAGTACAAAAGTAAAAAAAGGAAACATGAAATCGAAGATGAAGATGAACTTGAAGTTGAACCTAAATCGTTTGAAAAGGTTATTATGAGTGCAGTTAAAGATGTGGCTTCTGCTATGAGGGAGGGTAACAAAATCTTCGAAAACTCTCATCATCGGGTTTATACTGATGATGAAATTTATAAAGAGTTAGAGCCAATGGATTTGGAACCAGATGAATTAGCAGAAGCTCTCATGTTTTTGTCGTGAAATCAATCTGATCCGGGGACATTATTTAAAGTTCCATTTAAAATACGAAAAAGTTTGCTGAAAAAAATGATGGGGGCAAGTAAATGACTTACTTAGGATGGTAGTTTTTTGATTTTTTATCAGTTTGACTTCATACTTTTTGGTTTTTGGTTTGAGTTCATACATTGGAATTTGTTTGATTATGCTTACATTGAGTTTAAATTGCTTTCTTATGATTTTGTTTGATTATTCATACATTTATGTTATTTTTGGTTTTAGTTTATTTACTTCTTTTACCTTTTATATTGATTTTGTTTGAAAAATTTATATAACTGAAGAATATACTAGAATTGTGATTAATAATGAATTATGCATTAACGATTTTTATATAAATAATCATGTAAAAAAAATAATTAAGGAAAAATAATTTAGGCATAATTTTGTTTTCAAAATAATTGTGTGGTATATATTTGAAATTATGGAAAAAGGTGACAAGGGTATAGTTGTCCATGTTTAGTTTTCATTTCTTTTCCTTCCAACTCGGGAACACAAAGAAAAATAATTTTCCTTTCCTTTCTCTCGAACTCGCGAGAACAGAAAAGTACACTTTACTTTCCTTTCCATTCTTTTCTTTTCTCTCTACATTTGTCTTCTTTTCTTTTCTTTCCTTTAAATTCCACTCGGGAACACGGTGTACATGTTTGCTTTAAGTCCTGAAATAAATCATTTTACGTATATGGATTGATGTAAAACACTAAAACTTATGGTTATGTGTTATTTTAATGTATTTGAATTGATTTACAACTTATTTTTATGTGTATTTTTAATCTTTGAACTTGTAAACATTAAATTCATGATTTACATATGTATGTAAGTGTAGGAAAATAGGAAAAATGATGTAAATTATAGAAACCGATTGACCCGGCGGTCGAACCGGTTAAACTAGTTGGAAACCGGTCACCATACCGGTTCAACTAAAAAACCGATTTTTAAAACACTGATTATTTTCCTAGATCTGTCTATACTAAAGATGGTGTTATTTTACAGGATTTGATAGATAAAGAGATCTCAAAGTGAATCCTCTCTAAAGCACTTTCGTGCTAGGATTCAAGGTTTGGCTTCTAATTTATATCAATGGCAACTGCAGTGAGGGTAATTTAGTATTCCATATGATCATGTTGTCCTTATCTTTTTGTAGATGTGTATCTATAGCAATTATCAGGGGCGTAGCCATATAGGTGCAAGAGTGGGCTTTGGCCCCTTTTGGCACTCATATAAATCATGGAAAGGCCAAAAATGATCCCGTGATCGGATCCGCAAGTGAAAACAAACACAAAATATCTACACACTACAACATATACAATCTAACTAGCAGTTATACAAAGATGAATGCCCTTAATAAAGAAAAGGTAGATCAGCCACGTTGTAAAATGTTCCTTTATGAACTAGAAAAAGAACGGTATGGCTACAGTGATATCTTTCCTTACCATAATGCTTTTTCATATGAAGATGTTTCTTGTAATCAGAAGCAAAAATACCAAATTCAAAAAAAACCCTAGATAATCCAAACACTTAAAAGAAACATTATATCAATTATCCAACTATCATAACACGTTATATATAATAAACAAAGCTTAGAAGACCAAATATTCACAGAATAAAAACACTTCAAGTAAAATTGATACTCAACATAGGAAACGAAACTCAAATTAGTAAACACTTCATAATGCATTTCATGAAACACATAAAGATAACCAATTCATATAAACTAACCTGAGTGACGTTTCCCGATAAATTAACTCCGGTTTTCTAAATAATCAAAAGAGCTAGGGTCAAGTGCATGGCAAAGGGGAATAGCTAATGAACCGCATGAATGGTTTGGGGTTTCTAAGGTCATTTTGTCTTCATCATATTCAACTAAGGAGTATATTACACATTTTACCGCTTGTGATTTGACCAAAATTCACAAGTTTGGCCCTATTATTAGACTTTAATTTGACCGGTCTATGTGGTTTGATTTTGTTGAACTTGTGGTTACTAATCCATATAAAAGGAACATCTTAGTTGTAATTATGTATTCTATAACCACATTCATACATTCATTAGATATTCAAACAAAATATACACAATCTAAATAAATCTCTATTCTATAAAAGAAAAGTATTCTATAACCACATTCATGAATAATGAAACAATGATAGAGAAGTAAACACGAATACATATGGGATAATGACCTATTCTATTTTTGTGCTAATAGTGTAACCTTTTATGTCTTAATATTGATAGTAGGTTTGACTTATTAATCAAAATAATCAAAAGAAATTGATGAAGTTGTGCATTACTCATGAAAATCACAAGAAAAATAACACACTATATGATGAAGTCATGGTTTCCATACACACACAAAAAAACATATTTTTCACAATAAACGCTACTGTTAAAAAGAAAGGAAATCTTTAGAAAAATCTCAATATTTTAGAAAGTTTTTTAATAAAGTCATCAGTTTTATTTTTTGAACTAAAATGTCCCAACTTTTTAACTTTTTGAATAGAAAAGCCTAAGAAACCAGGTAATTTATTCACATTAGCCCTTTTTGACCTGTTCACTAGATCATGAGACCAAATCGTTAATTATTCAAAAATAATGAAACTTTTCTGTAGATTTCATCAAAACTTGTATATATAATATATAAATGTAATTTTTACGTATTTATGTAACTTTGTTAAGTTTTTATGTGTATATGTTTACGTATTTTTATGTATTTTAAATGTAGAAATGTATATTATATATATATATATATATATATATATATATATATATATATATATATTTATATATATACACACACACATAAAAATATATATAAATACATAATACATAGAAAATAACACATAAAAAATATGTAAAATATTTAAAAATATATATAAATACATAATACATAGAAAATAACACATAAAAAATTTTGGCCTGTATTTTTGGGATTATATATGTATATATATATATATATATATATATATGTATATATATATATATATATATAACATCCCAAAAATACAAGCCAAAATTTTCGTTTTAATCAAGTTATTACATAAAACCATCCATATAAAAACATTCATAATAATATCTCATGTCAAAACCAAAATGTCAATAATCAAAACATAGTATCATGAAACCATATCATAGTGTAATCCCAAAGATCTCGTGTGCGGAAAACATGGTGTGATGCCTTCCGATCGAGCCGACTCCTTTCCTTTGAAAACGAAGTACCTGAAACCAAAACTGAAAACCGTAAGCACGAAGCTTAGTGAGTTCCCCCGTCATACCACGTACCATACAAATGACATACTGCCAGACATAACAGGCTGCCCGACCTACCCCATGTCAAGCATATTTGGGTGCCCGACCTACCCTGCTGAGTATACCGGAGTGCTCAACCTACCCCTGTTAGGCATACCGAGGTGCCCAACCTACCCCTTCGTTCCTGCCGATCGGTAACAACAGACTATTTCACCCCTACTACTACCACATAATATCATATCACATATATCATAATTTGTCTAGCATAGCTAGGTATTAAACTACCCTTTCGGCCCTATCGACTGGTAACCGGGACTATTCCCCTACTACCACTATCACATAACATCATATCATGCTAGCACATAAACATATCAGATAGTGGCTAACCATACAATTATCACAAAGATAATTATCTAACAAACAACTCCTACTAGTGGGATGACATTGTGGTCTTAGACCCACTTCTACTAGAAGGTAACTCACCTCGTACTGCTGAAGCTTTCTGCAGGAAATCCTTCATTGCTGACCAAGCTACTCCTCGTTGTCCATACCAACAAATCACCCAATTAGCAATTGGGTTTCAAACCATAATCCGTAATCCATACATGGGGTAAAACGACCATTCTACCCCTAGCCCAGTATGATGGAACACTAAGGCCCAACCCAAAATGAAAGTCCAACACTATAATGTCCATAAATCCATCATTGGCCCAACTTTCCAAATTGGGCCCAAACCTTTCTAATGGGTCTTATCCTAAAATCCAATAATTTCCTTAGTCCATAATCATGTTTCAAATTGGCCCAAGAAGGTCCATAGTAACCTAGTCCAAAAATTGGCCCAAACTGAGGCCCATAATGCGAAATCCATTTCTATATTGGGCCACAAGGCCCAATAGGCCCAACTTTTCCATTATTGGCCCAAAGATACATTTAAACCCAACTATTAGAAAATCTAGGCCCAAAACCATTATGGCCTAAAGGTCTGAAGTCCATAAAAGCCCAAACCTCCTGAGCGCGTACGCCCAACGTACCTCTTCTGTACGCTTAGCGTACTGGGCAAAAGGGTTGTACACCCAGCGTACTACATTGTACGCCCAGCGTACCAACGACTTATGCACAAAATACATTAAGTGCTTAATGCGTCAAACCAAGGGACCAAATTACAGACCTGATCTCTACTTAACGTCATAATCCATAAAGTCACTAACTTGTTCACTTATATGACCCACATGAACCCAAACTCAAAGTATAGCAATCTACTTCCATAAAAATTACCATAACTCTTTCATGAACCCATTAAGACCTCCAAGATGGCAACTTTCCTACCTAAGGGACTTAAATAGCTTCATGGGTGGCAACCCTAAATCCGGAAACAGATTTGCACCATAAAAATACATTCTTGAAACCAAAAAGGGGCAATATACATGAGAACCTAGATCTATGATGTAAAAGAAACAAGATGAGAACTTTATACCTTCAATAGGCTGGAAATGAGGTAAAACCTCTGAATCTACAAGCTCTCTTCAATCTCTTGATTCTTCTCTAAACACCTTCTTCTTCAAATCACCCAAGATACTCCTCTAGTGGCCATCCAAGCTCCAAAATCACTCAAATGAGGACTAAGGGTTGATTTTTTGAGTTTAGAGGGTGGAGGCTTAAGATATTAGGGTTAGGTTATGAGATAAGGAGCTTAAATAGGGTCCAAGACCCTAAAATAGGGTTCTGATCTGACTGGCGTACACCCAATGTACTCGGAAGAACATCCGCGACCATCCTGGTTAGTACGTCCAGCGTACTCCAAGTTACACCCCGCGTACTGCCTTCTTATGTAGTAGGCCCTAGGTACTCTTTGTGTACGCCCCGTGTACTCGGTTAAGCCTGAAAACCACAAAACTTCTAAAGGCCATAACTTCTTTATTATAAATCCGATTCCAACGATCCTTATATCCACGGAAAGGTGACGAGAAGCTCTACACTTCTATCAACTTTTATCTTCCTTAAGACCTTCCGAACAAAAGTCTATTTTCCACAAAATCCCAAACTGACAATTTACCAAAACACCCCTAGGCTCCAAAACACGAACCGAACATCCGGATCACTTCTAAGACATCACTAGAACCCAAATGGGTATGGATCTTACATTTTCAAAAGCCATAATCCTTATAATGACCAACCTTCAGGTCACAGCCTCAGACTAGGAGTCAATTCGGAACAGGGTGTTACATTTCTCCCCCACTTAAATTAGATTTCATCTTCGAAATCATTCGTTACCATCCCCGATAAACCAGACGACCTGAACAATATGGCCGCAAACCCGGGAATACCATAGCCTTCCCATGGTTTGAGTTCCATAATGGTGTATCTCCCTGACCGACTGCCTTCATTGTATTGGTACCATACTCAAACCTTGTCGAACAATTGATCAACCACAGAACTTCCAACTCTGATGAATTTAATGCAACCTTCGAAGATAAATTCCCTAACCATAATCCCACTCTTATACTTGATAGAAGACTCAGATAATCCTTTGAGTAGAAGATTCATCCCTAAAATGGTTAGACTCATACGAGAGCTGCACAACAGGGTCAAATTAACTACTCTAGGATTATTTAATCCCACTGCAAGTGACTTGACACTTCCCAATCTATTAGTTACTCCGTCTAAACTTGCAAACCTGAAACACTAATACTGTCTGAGACACCGAAATCGTCCGAAACACTGAACTGCCTGAAACAGTATGCTACCTCCTGGCTGCTCTCCAAAATCCACCGAGACCTCCCTGGTCTCAATTCGTTTATCAGTCATCTGGAATACCGGGTTTTGGCCTGGATGTGGAGGCAAAGGACCCCTACTTAGTCACCTCACATGAAATCTGAACGAAATCCTTGTCTATCAATGGTTACCACTAGTTATCTTGACACTATGGTTCTAACAACCTCCTAATCCAATCGATCGGGTCCATGCGTCGAATCCTGAAGTTACCAAATCCAAGGCTAAGAGTGATTGCTACATAACCAATGGTAGCCTTATATCACAAATGACCTTAAGCAATCCATTGCTTCCATGATCTCATAACTGTTATGGTGTTCCTATAATCTTATCACTGGCTTAACCAAGTCTAATCCCTCTTGGGAAATCCATAAACCAATACGTGGAGTTATCACGTCATCACTGTTGCACCCGAACTGGTGGGTACTATTGTTCCTTCTGTGCTCTAACAATACGCTCATGCCATCTACCAACCTAGTGAATGTTACGGCTACACCCGTAGTCTCACAACACTTTATCATTATCAGCTAACCATGTGAATGCTACTGCTACACCCTTAGACTTACAACACTTCCCACACTACCTGTGACAACCGTCAAAATTCGAGTCGGCTCTAGATTTGACTAGACTTAGTTGCACATATAGGCACTATACATACTAGACTTACTAACTAGAAGCTAAGTTATAACCTAGTATAATCTTGGAAACAGATAGAAACAATGGATGGTGTACTTAGATTTCACATTGGTATGCGAATTCTACTACTACTAAACTGTAGTGACTATCCATATTTGGGTCACTCTTTGACTCGAACACCATTTCATGAATCATATACACATATCATGCACTTGACCTAGAAGTAGAAGTTAGTTCAAAGTCTCATAGAAACTTAAGTCAAGTTGATGAGTAGGACTAGTATACTTGATTCCTCGATTTCGCTTGAATCTTAGAATCACTACATAGAATGCCAATCAACCGATAAAAATAAATTACAAACATTATTTATAACTATAAAAGAGTTATAATACCATAAGATAATTTAAAGTCTCAAATATTCTATTTATTTCGATAGCCAAAGATTTATTAAATCTTAAAACCCTTAAATGCCTAAAACCAAAATTTATAAAATTTAACCTTAAAAACTCTATAAAAATAGTTATGAACCTTATAATATGTTCTTATAATAATTAAAATTATGAAAATGAATTCAAGGAAAATAAAATTTAAATTATCAATATTTATTCCTAATTAACAAGTTAAATCAATAATTTAATAAAACAAATCATGGCTTAATGCATACTTTATAAAAAATGGGAAAATTTATAAAAATTGAGGGAAAATTTTATAAAATAAATGGAAGAGGTGGGGAGTCTCTCTCCTCATTGAAAATTCGGATTTCCCTCCCCATATCTCTCCTCTTCCCAACACAAAATCATTCTTCTTCTCTCTCACACTCCATTTTCCCTCATTCTCTCTCATTTCTCTCTCACACTCTCACACACATTTTCTCTCTTCCTCCCACTATGAACCACGAAATTTTACAGCCAACATGTCCAAGAACACTCAAGATACTCAAAATCTTCATCATCTAATGGTGTTCATTAAGGTAGAACATGATTTCCTTTCATTTTACTTCAAGTTTTCATGGATTTTCTTGCATTTCTTTGTTCTTCTACACCATTCTAATGAAAGATCATGAACACATAAACATACGCACACACAAACTCACGGTTTTGATGATGATGGTGGTAGGATTTCACCCAAAAACAACATGCATGTTGTTAATGGTGAAATCCAAGGACCAAAACCTAAGTCAAAATCAACATAATGCACTTTTCTACAAGTTTTGGGTAAAAATCACCACATGCACTCTAAGTTTCTCTTTTAAAAATGATTTTTGAACATTTCAAACTCATGAATGATCTTTAAACCAACATGCATGTGATGATCTTCAAGCTTAGATGCTAGATCATCAAAGTATGTTGTTAAAAGCTTTCAAATATGTTCATGAAGGATTTATTTCCAAATAAATATATAAAACTCCTTTTCTAAGTAAATCCGATTTTTCCCAGATTCCCATTAACAAAATAAGATGCTTTGTTATTGTTTAACATGTTTTTGAATTTTCTTTTTGTTTGGCTTCAATAAATCATAAAACCACTTTAGAGAAGGTGAAAGGGCAACCTAACAATTTTCGCAACTTATACTCTCTGTGGGAGACCTATAAAAATATTTTCAGAAGTTTTCATAATGTATTCCTATTTTTCTTTGATTTT
Source organism: Lactuca saligna (assembly GCF_052625555.1). Lineage (NCBI taxonomy): Eukaryota > Viridiplantae > Streptophyta > Magnoliopsida > Asterales > Asteraceae > Lactuca > Lactuca saligna. The sequence continues at coordinate 45,797,816 of NC_136418.1, read as the reverse complement.
TGTATTTATAATGGTCTAAAAACAGGAAAAATAGTTTTACTGTTCCACAAATTATGAAAATTTACCAGAACATCTTGTAGTACATTAGGATGCTACATAAGAATTTTGATAATTTTTCTCTTCTGTATACTTGTTTTCTTCTATTTTCCCAAGATTAAATACACTTAAACCCAATTTTTATTAGAATAAATACACAAAAATCATAAAATTCAGTTAAACAGTTTAGAAATTCATTTTTATATTTTTCCCACCTTAATAATGTTTAATAATAGTGTTGCAAAAAATTTGGGCAATTTTGGAAACTGTTTTCTATTTATTTCAATTTTTATTAGAATAAATGCTTAAAAATCATAAAATTAGGTTAAATAGTTTGGAAATCCATTTTTATATTTTTCTCAGCTTACTTATGCGTAATGGCAGTATTATAAAAAGTTTGGTGTATTTTGTTAACTGATTGCTATTTTTCATGAATTTTTATCTATTTAGAGAATTAAATATATGAAAAATAGTTATACATATCCATAATCCATGAAAATTAATCTAGAAGTCTTTTAACACATTTAGAACAAAAATCTGAAGTTTGATAATTTTTATTAACTGTTTAGTATTTTTCATGATTTTATGGTTATTCAAGAAACTAAAATGGTGAAAAAAATAGTTAGACGAATAAAAAATTCAAGAAAATTTATCTTGAGGTCTTTGACTTCAATTAAAACTGAAATGCAAAGTTTGGGAAATTTTAGAGCTTAACTGATTTATGTTGATGTGGATGAAGAGGAAGATGAAGCGAGAAACTTGTCAACTTTTTCATTTAGATCTTTTAAGTGTCGCTTTGTAAAGGGTGCATCATCATTATCCTCACTTTGAACTCTATAAGGACTGTAGTAATAAGATTCAAATTCAACATCTTCTCCAGCAAGAACTTGGAAAGAGTATGTGGAATGAGATGGAGAAATGGGTGTGGAAGTGATAGGGGTTTCAGTTCCTGAGGTAGGTGCCCCCGTATCAGATACGTTGACATGAACTGGAGGTTCAGGTGTGTTGGTTGTTGTTGAAGTTGCTTGAGTGAAGATCGATGGAGGGAGAGGTGCAGTGGAGGTAGGTTGAGAAGAAGTAGGTGGTGGAAGTGGTGCAATGGAAATAGGTACTATAGTATGAAATGGAGAAGGAGGAGGAGTTGGAATTGAGTCATTAAGTGGTACCTCGGGAGATAGAGAACGTGGAGGCGTATCTCTTCTCGGTGATCCTTCAAGGTGAGCATCTTCACCTTTGGCTGATTTCTCTTGATCGTGATCAGAAGGAATGTAATATGAATCACTAGGCGAAGCTTCCTTGGGTTTCCTTGCCATCTTCTTCACCTTTCGCTTCTTTGGTGCAGAAGGAGCTGCTTGTTCGGCCTTACGCTTTTTGGGCATAGAGGCTTTGGAGGATTGACCTTCTTTCTCCTGCTTCTTTTGATCAGGCTTCTTCCCACGTTTTGCTGGCCTGTCAGCTTCATCAGGGATTTCTGCATCTTAGGAGTGAGTTGTCTCGGTCCTGAAGAAGGAAGCTTTTTGTATTCCCTGATGACCTAGCTTTCAGTAGAGACACACTGATACATTGATCCGGGAATGGAACCGACAAACAAGAATTTGGTTGTATCTGAGATAATGATCTTGGTGGTGTGGAAGGTGCCAATTGACGATCTCAGTGCATCAACCATGATAGGAGCATTAAACTTCTCAATTACCCATTGAGTGACAAGGGTCCAAAACCCGCCACAGGAGATTTTAGAGTGTCGAGAATAGGAATAGCGGCTTTGTACCAGTTGGGACCAGAAAATGGATCCATAATCCAAGTTTATGTTGTGATAAAGACCATAGAGTAAGGTCATTAATGCCTTGCTAGCCCTATCTGACCAAACAACCCTTTCAACAAATGCCTTGAAAAGAAGGGTAAATAATTCGTTCCACTTTGATGGAAGGCAAGATTTCTTGAACTTGGTCACCGTTGTAAGAAGATCAGTATACCCCATATCATAGAACATTGTGAAAAGCTGAGTCGTAGATATGGAGTCAGGATTAACCAAGGAAGAATCAGAAGCTAGCCCTAACTGTTGGGTTATGAGCATTCTAACACACCTAAGTGTACATGCAACCCTAAATACCTTGGATCTATGTTTTCTCTATTATACATGCAAATATGAACATCCAAGGTATTATCCTAATCTAGCATACAAAACTATCAATATAACAAGATAGAATACATACCTCTTTGATGTAGAATGTCTTCATGAAGCTTGAGTGCCTAGTGCCCCAAGTGTGACACCTCAAATGGTTCACACAACACCAAATACACTTGGAATAACTTGAGAGAATTCTACACTTCATAAAATCGGCTAGCCCTCTCTAGAATAATCTAGTGGCCGATTTTGTCAAGAATAAGATCTTTATATAGTGTTACAATTAGGGCAAACCCTAATTGTCATGACTTTCCATTTCCTTGGATCCATGGGTTCAAATACACAATGGAGCATCCAAGGAGCATCATATGGGTTTTGGCCCAACTAGATAATCCATGGAGCATTAGCCCACTATACAAGTATGGATGATTTACACAATCAACCCATATATTTAATTAGTCTTCTTTTGATCACTTAATTAATCCTAGATTAATTCTTGATCAATACTAATTAAATAATCTTATTATTCTTATTATTAATATACTAGAACTTATAATATATTAATAACCATAAGTGTCTTATTTCTCTCATTATAGTCTATCCAAGTGCATGATGCCATGCAACCCAAATGGACCATGCCGGGTCGGGTCAAGTCTTACCAATTATAGTTATGGACTTAGACATTAATCCAACAGTCTCCTACTTGGATAAGTCTAAAACTATTTTTGCGTATGACTTCAGGAACCAACTGGCAATCGTAGCTCTCAAAAGCTTCTGTCGAACTCTGACCTTGTAGATGAACTATGATCTTGTCAATGACTTGTCCATTAGATAAGGGATCATATATTCCTACATTCTAGATATCATATGGACTGAGACATGGATTATAATCATTCTCTCTGTCCATTTGTTGTTTCCCGATTTCCGATTTATGACGACTGACTAATTGAACAAATCAAATCAGTCCTGGCCCGGCCAAGCACTTCCATTTGTCATCATCAAATCATCGAGGGGCCCACAGATATCGCTTTTATCCCGAAGGTAAAAGGAATGGATAAACTTCGATTCATATGGCTTGTTCTACTACTTGTTGAATCATACACAAAGACACGTTTTATAACATCGAGTTACCAATGCGTTTCGTGCAATCAATGTACAACCAACTCATAGTAACAACTCATATCTCTAGGTTTGAAGAATATAAGATATTATCGTCTCATGATCACTCGTGATAAAATCCATGAAGTGATTCCAATGAGCGCGGGTTGAATCCAATACTCAGAACTTATGAGCACTCATGAGTGTTGTAGCCCTTTGTCCAACAACTTAGACCTCTACAAGCCAACCCATGACAGTCTTAATTCATATCTACTTCCAACATATGACCGACTGTGGATGGTTTGAATAACGTAGTCATTCCGGATGAATAAACTAGTTTATTTGGGAAGTCAAAACATGCAAAGTGAAACACAATAATAATTGAATCCAATATGGTCTCAGAACTTATGAATATAAATAAAACACCTTTTATTTATCACCATATGATTACACATTATTCATTGTATACTGTTTCAGCTATCAACATTATTCTTGAATTTAAAACAATAGTTGTCCCATGCTCCAAGCATGCACACTATGTTTTCTAAACACTAGTCATGCCATACACCAAGTATGCATAATATGTTTGTCTATGATCTTTATTTTGTGAACTAGATCAAATGAACATAACTTCAATGATTCTCTTTTCACACTCCCAAATCCTTACTGCAAATGCAAGAATTCCAAATTCATGTCATTTACTGAAATCTGTTAGATTCTAAACTTATATGCATCGATCCTCTTGTAATGATTATGCACAAAGTCAGAAAGACTTAACAACAATCATTACAGAGCATTCCAAAGGAGATCAAGTCCTTGGAACCATCCTTCTTGCATTAAGTTTCCTTAATCTTACACAAATTGAAAATTCTAACTTAGAAACATTTCCAGATTCCATTTCGACTATCACTTCTGAACAAGAGTTGCCTCCTTACAGATTATGTCAATATGGTCCTTCCAGAATTATCACTATACTTCTAACTGTCATTGAGCAACCAATCTTTGGTAAACCTTAGATTGTCCTCGACAATTGTTTAATCCTTTTAGTCATATCCAGTTCTAAACCTTTTCCCTTCTTAATGCCCCAGGCATTTGGAAATTTTTAGAAAGGATGAATATAGCACATGTAATAGATCCTATATCCGAAGCATATGGGACACGATTCATGATGTCTCACATAAAGACTAAACCAGTCTTTTGCTATAACATTTCCATTTCAATTTGCCAAGTTCTCATAATTCAAATTATGAAAAGGGATGCCGTAATCATAATCGAATTTAAGAACGCAAATAATGGACCCATATACAGAATTTCCTTATGTTGAGCCATTCCAACATGAAATTCATATATATCCTTGACTAAATGATTAAAACCTCATGATCTAAGCTTATAGATTTGAGATGAAGTATAATTTCCTCTCCCTTAATTATAGCAAAACAACTTTTTCCCAATTGAAACCTTTTGTTTTCTATAATTAACATTGCTAGCTTGCAATACTTATCGTAATTATCATGCTCCCACTAACATGATGATTATTAGCATAACACTTATGCTCCCACTAGCTTTGACATGTACTCAGAAAGCTCAACTTCTAGAAATCAATACTTTATTGACTTTCTGACCAAAGTTCAGATTTCTGATACTAGATTGTTTTGATAAGACTTTATCAAAAAACATACACCTTCCCTTAGATAGCACATTTGTGTGTCTAAACAATTATGAAGAGGGATGCCGTAATCATAATGGTTAGACCTTTTTGCCACTTCTCACAAGTCCAAGTTAGTGTGCCGGTAAACCACACACGCTCCACTAACGACTTTGAGAATGCAAATATCCTAATTGCTATCTAGCTAAAATCTACTTAGTGGAAGTGTTTCCTCACCATCATTTTCATGAATCAGAGAGAAACCTTATGACACTTAGATTTATTGGTGTATGAGTTCCTACCCATATGAATTTGTCAAAACCATAATCACAAGACAAGGATAATGACAAATCCAAAACCATATGGATTGAACTCAATCTTAATTTCTTGCCACCTGGCAGCTCAAGGGCCTACCATTGCTTCCAAGTTGTTGTGCAACACATTGAGAACTCTAAGAACTCATATGCAAAGCCAACTTTAACTAGAATGGGCACAGAATATGTCAACACGATAGGTTATAAACCTCAAGTCGTGTGCTAGTGAAGAACTTCAGGTTTCATTCTTGATTAGTTCTTGAGAATTTCAAGACCTTTAAAACTCCCACTGTCCTCTTGACCTATAAGACTCCCTTGTCAAACATCCAAGAGATAGTGCGGATTCTAATCAAGACAAACACTTCACACAATTGGCCTTAGTTGGTCTTTGTTTTATCCAAAACATCACAACTTACCAATTTCAAATGTACAAGAGTAGAAAACTTTTACTCTTACATTTGATAAGTGTTTTAAACCTTCTTTAAGACATGTCACTCAAATTACAATCTTGGAGTACGACTCTAAGACTTGTATTGGAACGAAGTATGACTCATCTTCTTGATTTAACCATTTCAACAATTCAAGATCCCTTCTTCTTAGTCATAAGAATGCACTAAGACTTCCTTAGAGAACTAATTTTGATATGGTTTCTTAATCATTAAGATGATCACAAAACTGATACTAAAGTACTCTCCCATCTTTTTAGATTTGAGAAACTTTTATCCTTCTGCCTAATTTGATTCTTCTTATCCGCTCTGCTATGCATTGGAACCTTTTCCAATGTCTCAGAGTTACACATAAGCTTGTAAGTATAATCATATTTACTGAACTCTAGTAAAATATGACGAATAGTCTTATATCTTTTGTGGTGGACTTAATCAGTGCACATGACTATGTACTCGATCCCTTAGTCCATTACTTGACTCACACATCCATGTGAATAAGTAATTAGTCTTAATTTTTCCAATACTTGAAAAGTTCTCATTCATCATGCTATACAACTTGCATGATTCCAAGTCCCGGTCCAATTGAGACTTTGGATGATGAGAATCTTTCCTTATTTGGTAAATTTAGACATTACCACAAATGAATGAATCAATTTCATATTTCCACTCTTGCTATTAATGGAATCATATAAGCAACAATTTTTTCCTCAAATGCCATTGTAAGGATATTTTTAAAATAAATAAAATCAAAATTTTCTTTTATTTTAAAAACTATGCGGAAAAACTTATCCTTACAATCCATATAAAAACTTGTTGTTATCTATTCCTTAGCAATATCTCATAACTCCTAAAAAGTAGCTCAAGAATCCGATTTTCAAACTACGCGATAGAAATCCATCTATGCGATCAGATTCAGCATATTCTTTCTTTAAGTTCCTTTACTTTTCTTTGATTCTTAAAACATTACCATGTGACCCAGTCACATCATGCATCAAGAATCTCAGAATAGAAACTTAACAGAGTTAGAGTAGTGGACTTTACCTGAAGTAGAGTCAACCTTATTGACTTTAACACCCTTAGGTAAATTTGGCAGCTTCGCAAATAATGACCCTTTCTTTGGCAATATAAACATATGGACCCTTTGATAATGGTACATGGGACTATCACAGACTTAGCTTTTCTCTTTACCATTTGTTCAACCGAGTTGACTATGGCCGATCCCTTTCCATTGGGAAGAGAATGCTTTTTCTGTATTTCCAGTGTCACCATTGTCAATGTCCATAAAGTTTCAGGAAGTTGATCTTAACAATAGATAAGATCATTAAGGGTCTTGTCATAGTCTATTTTATAGGTGTCCCAAAGAAACTCACTATGTGACTTAGAAAGTGATTGAACCACCAACTTTCTCAAGACATTGACACCCAACTCTCCCGGCTTGTCAATATGTGACTACATCTCCAAGATGTGATCACACCTAGACCTTGTCTTGCCAATAGGGTTCGAGTGACCTTAAATTTTTCAAGAACTTGTGGGTTAGGGAGAATAATTGGAGGAGGAGAGAGAAATATGATATCCATGGGACATCATATTCATTTAGGAAAGCTTGTTTCAAGAGATTTGGGAAGATTATAAATGTCTAAACCAGACATGTTTTGGGAGATATTCAAGATAGTTGATTTAAAGTCCTTAATATGACACCCAATATGAAATATTAAGGCTAGGACCCAACAGACTATTTTATAACTTAGAAGAGGTATGCCGTAATCCAAGATATAAAACAATTTAAAGGTAGGTGAATGACGATTCACCAATTTCCACCAAGATAAACGAAATGTATTATTAGGTTTTAATTGGATTTGGAATTCCTAGATCTTTTGAGATTCATTGAACTGTTCAATGGCATGTTTCAATCTCGAGTGTGCCCTTCAGGTTTTGTGACTGGGATGCCGAGGATCACAAAACAAGGTGTGAAGTAACCATGCAAATTACTTGGTACCCTTAAGTGTTTACCCCTCAATCGATGTGCCGGTTAACCACACACGCTCCATCGATACTATGATAAACATTAAGTTACCCTTTGCCTACCTTGTTAAATACGAGTTAGTGTGCCGGTTAACCACACACGCTCCACTAACCGACTTAAACAAAGTGCAAAGTCTAATTTCATGGATTAGCACCTTATTCACATTTTCCTAAGTAACTAAGATTGGGAATTATTAAGAGTTTAGTTACTTAGTATTTATCATTAATACTTTTAATGAAGGGAGAATTATAGTCATGTCAAACCCGTTCGGCTAACGACCCTCCACCAGTCAAGCAAGCGGTGGGTGAGAGTGGACACCCATTAAGTTGCCATTTTATAGGCAACAACCTTATACCCTCCTTATAGACCGGCTTCGTGAATGAGGCGTACTAGCGGTAAGACCGACTTTACTCTTATACACATATATATATATATATATATATATATATATATATATATATATATATATATATATATATTATTAACTTATAATATTATAAAGTATAAGGGTTGAATTTTAACTTTTAAAATTCTAAGGGCTAACTTGGAATTAAAGTATTCATAAGAGAAAACTTTACAAATTCCAAAACTTGAGGGCAAGTTTTGAAACTATTCAAAACTAATTAATTCCATAACTTATGTGTTTAAAGTAGTTTTAATCCAAAAACTCTTCAAGTTCCATAACTTGAGGACAATTTATGGAAGACTTTAAACTAATAAAGAATTAACTTTTTCTTTATTTTATAACTTATGAAATTAATTAAGGTTACATTTATTTTTTTTTTTATATATTTATTTAATGAAGAGACTCTTGGTCCTCCATAACTTGAGGACAAATTATGGAGTCATAACTCCAATTAATTAGAACTAGACTCTTCATTTTTTGTAACCTTTGCCAACTTTATGAGTTTTATGAGTCTTTAATGTGACTCTTCATGTAACTTGAGGATAAGTTACACAAACACATTTTATACTCAACTCTTAGATTAAAATGGATTGAAACCAACTATTTCATTCAACTTTTCTATTAATCTAAGAAACTCATAAGAACAAGATAATTCAAATCAAACTTTTTCATGTAATTAGTCTAACCTTTAAACTAATACAAAACATGAATCTATTGACAATTATCTTTGAAAAATGGATTAGCATGAACATTACCACATTAAAAAACAAGTTTATAAGTTCAAAAACAACTTAGGGTAATGTTCCTAGTCCATTTTTAGCCAAAAACCTCGAGGATATGCTGTCTGGGGTCCAACTCGTTGAGTGCATGAACAAAACTCGACGAGTTGGATGCATTTTGCCTTGGACTTGTCGAGTCCCTTCATGGACTCGGCGAGTCTGCTGGGCTGACAGCACCAATTTCGATTTTTCAGCTTCTATTGCAGGTATAACAAGAAAACAAGCCTAGGCTCTGATACCACTGTTGGGTTATGAGCATTCTAACACTCCTAAGTGTACATGCAACCCTAAATACCTTGGATCTATGTTTTCTCTATTATACATGCAAATATGAACATCCAAGGTATTATCCTAATCTAGCATACAAAACTATCAATATAACAAGATAGAATACATACCTCTTTGATGTAGAATGTCTTCATGAAGCTTGAGTGCCTAGTACCCCAAGTGTGACACCTCAAATGGTTCACACAACACCAAATACACTTGGAATAACTTGAGAGAATTCTACACTTCATAAAATCGGCTAGCCCTCTCTAGAATAATCTAGTGGCTGATTTTGTCAAGAATAAGATCTTTATATAGTGTTACAATTAGGGCAAACCCTAATTGTCATGACTTTCCATTTCCTTGGATCCATGGGTTCAAATACACCATGGAGCATCCAAGGAGCATCATATGGGTTTTGGCCCAACTAGATAATCCATGGAGCATTAGCCCACTATACAAGTATTGATGATTTACACAATCAACCCATATATTTAATTAGTCTTCTTTTGATCACTTAATTAATCCTAGATTAATTCTTGATCAATACTAATTAAATAATCTTATTATTCTTATTATTAATATACTAGAACTTATAATATATTAATAACCATAAGTGTCTTATTTCTCTCATTATAGTCTATCCATGTGCATGATGCCATGCAACCCAAATGGACCATGCCGGGTCGGGTCAAGTCTTACCAATTATAGTTATGGACTTAGACATTAATCCAACACTAACATGGAGCAAAATCATACTCTGGAGGCAGAACTTTTGTGATGGAAAATCTCAAAGAAAATGCGTTCCTTACTTTTGTCATAAGAAACCTTTGTATAGACTTGAGAGAGCAAAGACATCGGAACGGATTCAACCTGGTTCATAGCGATCACGAGTGTTGAATATTTGAGGAATTCAATCACTTGGGCATATAGGGATCATAAAGAAAAGGATTCAGATCGATAATCAGGTTCTGGTTGGGCTTGATGGACAACAGAGAGGAAGAGGCAGTTTGTTCATGAACGGATAAAGATTCAGCCATTGTTGTAGGTGTGAAGAAGAAGATGAATAGTAGAAGTTCACCGGTGTGTTCTTGAGAGAGTTTGGATGTGGTAAAGTGGCACAAGGGATGCGAGAAGACCTTATATACCATTTCCAGGAGACAGAAAGAATCCGTAGTAATGATGCTACGATTTTCTGAATTGACGCCTAGAAAAAGCGCGATTTGGCAGCTGTGTTTCCCTAAGAAGACGTCATCAGGCGTGATGTTAGGAACTGTTTCAAATTCACGCGCCCGTTGCAAATATTATACAATGACTCGGTTTGAATCTTATCTTGATACCTCCTTTTCAACTTTGAAAACTTTTCAAATTCCTTTTCAAACTGTGACAAACCCTTTCGCTTCATATAAGGTTGGAAACATTCACGCCTTAACATAGTGTACCACCATAGAATTTACAACCGAAGCATCAAATCTGAAAAATTGCCATTAGTGTCGCGAACAAGAATTGGGAAAATCATAAAGATCTTCGTGCAAGAGTGTGAAAATAGAAAAGAAATAAAGCAAAGTATTTGTGGGATTTAAGTGATGTCTATTTAGACACGAAACTATGGATCCCGGGCACGAATCGCTTCCTTCAAAGTCAAGAGAGACTTAGAAGTGTCTGTGTGGTTTCCCGTTGAAATACGATCAAATGTTTATTATGGCTTAGCTTCAATCGAACTTCAGTACTTGGCATAAGACCGAAGGTTGGATGAAGTAATTGTGAGACCAGTGTAGCCTATGAAACAAGTAGGTTAGATAATATATTTAGTGACTTGGTGATATTTATGTTGAAATCTTAAAAAAAATAAAAACCGGATCTTTTAGGAAGAAAAGTCTTAGTGTTAGACAAATTCATAAAGATCACACAAGAATAAAAAGATTTCAAGATACAGACCATCAAAGAGGTTTCGTTAATTCATGGGTGAAAAACTAGAACTTTGGAGTGTTCACCGTCAATTCGTTTAAGGCATTGGATTTTGGATCTCACTTAGCACGTGGTGAAACGAAACTAAGATCATCAACACAGATGTTGTGTAACCGTAAACCTTAGTGGTAAATGTTCAGAGTCTCAAGGGTTACGATTATGAACCGAAATGAGATGGAGAAATAAGAATACGTGGTTAAATAACCGAAAGTACCTCTGCTATTAAAGACGGACCAAGTAGATAACTCTTAACTCAATGTGAGAAGAGTAAGGTAGCTCATGACTTGAGTGATTTTATCAGCCTAATTGGGAAGAAATGATTTGTATATATCGAATCAGTAAGGCTTCACTCAAAGTCTTGGAGGCTTCAGTCGACATGCAACAGCCTGCTTCTAAGGACACTTAGCTAGTACATAGATAAAGAGTGTTATACCTGCCCCGGCTCCATCACGTAAGTGCATTTGTGATACTGAAGTATAATATTTTGGAATTTTCAAATTATTCGATAAAAGAAAAGAAAAATAATTAAACTAAGTAAAACTGTCACAACTAGCATTTTTGCTAGGAAATTCTACTCTCATGCAATCATTCACCTAGTGTAATAACTTGTACTCTAAGTGAATTTTATACTCCATTCTCATTCCAAATACATCTCATGTGTTCAAATAAGGGTTGGAAACCCTTGAAATTCCGGTTTAAGTCCATTATGGACTAGAATTTCCTTATTGGGCCTAATGGACCAATAAGCTTCCAATTTAACTATCTTGAACTTAGAACTCTCAAGTGGGCCCTAATTGGACCCATATACATGAAACATAATATTTTGGGCCTTATAAGCCTAAAATGAACTAGGTTAACTTTAAAGAGCCTTATTGGGCCATAACAAATCTAACTAGCTCTAGTGGGTCATAAAAAAAATCATTCCTTTATTTATTTTGGGGCCAAAAATCACCTAATTGGATCATCACAAGGGCTTAAGCATAAAAAGGCCCAATCTCTCTTCTTTCTTTTCCTCTTCTCGGCCCAAACTACATAATTGGAGGAAGGGTTGACTTTGTACTTGCTACCTCACCATTATATATGGGATATCCATGCAATTCATCCCATGTTTCCATGCACCACCCTTATATCCCCTCTCCTTCATAATCTCGGCCATAGAGCTAAAAATCACCACCACACACTCATTTTCACTTACAAAATCTCTTAAGGAAAGCTTTCAACAAACCCCTACATCCTCCTTCAAATTTCGAGATCTTATGTGTATCTTCAAAAAGGTTTTCATCTAGATCATAATATTTGGTAAGTTGTTGTCATACTTAAGTCTTTGATTTTCATCCTTAATCTAAGAACACTCCCTTATAAAGCCTCATTTCGTGATCTATGTTTCATAGAGTCCAAAATCATTCAAGAAGCTTACTAGGGCCGAAAACCACACCATCTTCTTCTTATCTTCATCAAAACCAAAATCAAAACCCTAAGGTGAGTTCATACCCCCTTGTTTTTGGTTTTTACTTGTTTTTGGGGGAGAATACAAGTTGATTTGTGTATATCTATGTGTATATGCATGATTATGTATGATTTCCTTGAAAGATTTGGTGATTATGTGTGATTTCTTCACTAATCTTCAAATATGTTAAGAAACTTGAAGTGTATCACTAGGATCTTCATATGAAACATGAGAAAAGTATGTTTTATCACAAGTATTACATGTAAACATGTAGATCTGGGATTTTTATACTTTATATAGCAAAAATAAGTGTTGTGTTCAAAGATTTATAAACTAAACTCACAAAACAGCTATTGACAGAAAAGTTTTGGTCCAATCTCGGACTGTTTTGACCATTCAAATGGAAGTATTTTTCAAAACTGTTTTACATGGATAAAGTTCAGGTTTATACCTTTAAAATGACTACTCACACGTTTTCATACGATTTTTCTACAATTTTTGGAGAATTTTACAAAACTGCCTATCATATTTGAAATAATTTCGGACCAACCTATGAAGATGAGAAATTTCACACTTGTTAGAAGCCATTTATTACTATGAGAAAATTGTTGAATACAGTAGATAAAATTTATAAACTTTGAGAGTTTACGGATCCAAATTTCGACTTACGATGATTTTTCTACAAATTTTCAAACAACTAGGTCGGAAAAGCTCAAAAACCAGAAAATGTGTATTTTCACAAAAATCAAGCCAAGAATATTATTTTTGACAAAAAGGGGTTTTAAAATGTTATTTTTACTACAAAATAGTTATCAAAACAAGTTTTGAAAAAAAAAATAGAGACTAAAGTGTTATTCTTACAAAAATTGGGCCTTAATCCTAAATTTTTCGCTTATTGGGTAAAGAACATCATTTTTACAAAACGTGGGCTTTATATATATATATATATATATATATATATATATATATATATATATATATATATATATATATATATATATATTGTAAATAATCAAGCTAAAATAAACAAAACAATAACAAACGGGTTTAAAACAATATTCATATCCTTATTGTGCCTGGAAATAATATACATGTTTAGTGGAAGTTAGTGTCCTTTTACATGTATATTGGGCTCGGGATATGTATTCATATCCTTATTGGTCCTGGAAATAATATACATGTTTAGTGGGCCTTAGTGTCCTTTTACACGTAAATTGGGCTTATTATGGACATTCACATTCCTTTTGAGCCTGGAAATAATAGACACGTAAGTGGGCCTTAGTGGTTCACTTACATGTTTATTGGGCCTAGGAATGGGTTTTATATTTGTTCTTCTTTGTATGCTATTTTAGTGAATACTTGAACTAAAACCAATGATAAACCAACAAATTGATTTAATTTGATCATTTTCTAGGTTATTGGGCCTTAGTGACCCATTTTTATGTGTGAGAGATCATGTATATGTTTATTGGGCCTCATTGACCCATTAACATGTGCGACGGACCTTGGATACTATTTGTGTGTCATTTGAGCCTGTAAATGCTTTACATGTGAAATGGGCCTTAGTTGTCATTTCATATATATTTCGGGCCCATGTTATATAATCTCATTCCAATTGGGTCCTGAAATGATTTACATGTTTAGTGATGCCTTAGTGGTTCACTTATATGGATCATTGGGCCTGGAAGGAGTTTATACCTTTTTTCTTCACGTAAATTCAATTAAGGATCTAGCGAGTTTTTGTCGGTTGGCACCTATTAAGTGTACGATCTTAGCCTGTAGTTATAACCAGAGTCTCTTGGAGGGAGAACGGGGATTTGTGTATAGATCTATACGGGGTTGACACCCCACACCTCAGTTGTTCACTACAATTAGACTAACTCAGTCTAGGGTGACGAAAACCTTATAATCAAAGTCAAAACTGGCGTCCAACGACGCCAAGACAGGTGAAATTGTCATTATTTAGTATGGTTATGACGGCTCGCTTAGAGGAATTAACGTTATGAAGTTTATGGAAGAACCTTTTTTTTAGGCAACATCGGGTTGTCTGGGAACATTCTCTTTACATGCTCTTACATTCTCTCTACATTCTCTCTACACTCTCTTTACCTTTTTAGTCAAATAAACAATAACATACATGCATTAATACAAGATCTAACGCAAACATACTAAACAGTTTTCAGAAAATATCAGATTTTCTGGTGGTTTTCAAAGTTATACAAATCATTTTCACAAACATGCTTATGAAATCACCAACATTTTTATGTTGGCCGTTTTTCAAAATAACTTGTATTCTTAGGAAACCGTTGAAGCAGGATGAACGAAACAAACTAATGGATATTATGTTATATTTTGTTTCATCATACTCTTAATATTTTAGCATGTAATATTCAAATACAATACTCGATGTAAACAATGAATGTTGTTATATTACATGTGTGATGATATGATGTTATGTTTCAATTATATTCACTGTAATGATATTTCAAGATGAAGTCACGCACAAGCCCCCGGACGTTTCCGCCGTCTGGTTCGGGGGTGTGACAAAAATGGAAATATTTTTGTTGATTTTAGTAATTCTGAAAAAGAAGAAAAACAGAAAAGAATAATGTTTTTGGATTTTGAAATTAATTGAAGACATAAAGTAGAGTAAGCAAAAGATATACATAATATACAAAGGATATGTAAGTTCCAAACCATAAGATGAAACAATTGCTCGCTTTGAAAAATTATAAGAGGTGAAATAGACCGAGCCTTCGGTTCATTTCGGTTCCCGAGGAATCAGGTGACGAGATAGACCGAGCGTTCGGGTCATTTTGGTTGTTAGAGAATTTTAATAAAGTGAAAGCGAAAGTTATACTTAATGAAATGAGTGTGGTTTTGGAACTGAATCAACTTCCATCATTCCTAAGCCTTGTAATATTTTATTAAACGATGCTTCAGGTAAGGCCTTAGTAAAGATTTCAGCCAATTGATCAGAGGACCGAACGAAGTGAATTTCAACATTCACATCTTCTACGTGATCCTTGATGAAGTGATATCTCAGTGCTATGTGTTTTGTCTTGGAATGTTGCATTGGATTATGACAAATCCTGATGGTATAAAGAGGACTCTTCTTCATATTCAGTCCATAATCTCTTAATTGGCTTTGGATCCAAATGACCTGGGAAGTGAAAAATGTTTCAACAATATATTCAGCTTCGGCTGTAGAGAGTGAAACACATGTTTGTTTCTTGGACTACCAGCTGACGATTTTACCATCGAAGAATTGACATCCTCCTATAGTGCTCTTTTGGTCCAAACTGCATCATCTAAGATCAGCATCAGAGAATGTTTGAACGAAAAATCCTGATTTAGCAGGATACCACAGACCGAGAGATTGGGTTCCCTTCAAATATCTGAAGTTGTTCTTAACAGCCACCATATGAGGTTCGCGTGGATTAGCTTGGAACCTGGCACAATAACAAACGGAAAACATAATATCTGGTCTACTAGATGTTAGATACATTAGAGACCCTATCATTTGCCGATAGAGGGTAATATCAACAGCCGGTTTCTCCAAAGATGGTGTTAACTTCGTTCCAAATGCTATAGGAACCTTTACTTTGGAATCTCCCATCATGACAAACTTACCCAGTAGGGTCTTCGTGTAAGCTTCCTGATTGATAAATATGCCTTCGGGTCCCTGTCAAATATTCAAGCCAAGGAAAAAGTTAATTGGACCCATTGAGCTCATATAAAACTTAGTCTCCATCAACTTCCTGAATTTAGCTGTTAGGTTGGGATTCGTGGAACTGAAAATGATGTCATCGATGTAAATTAGGACGATCATTAAGTGGTCACCCTCTTTCGCACTTTCTTGCGAAAGAAGGTTGGGTCAACCGAAACTTGTTTAAACTTGGACATTTTTAGAAATCGAGTAAGGGTTTCATACTAGGCTCTAGGAGCTTGCTTCAAACCATAGACAGCTTTATCCAGAATATAGCAATGATTAGGATACCTTTCGTTCATGAAACCCAGCGGTTGCTCAACATATACAGTCTCCTCTAGTTATCCATTTAGGAAGGCATACTTAACATCCATTTGAAATACTTCAAAGTTTTTGTGTGCAACATATGCCAGAAAGATTCGCACTAATTCTAACCTTGCTACAGGAGTGAAGGTTTCTCATAGTCTATACCTTCTTCCTGACAATATCCCTTCACAACCAAACTTGATTTATTACGAATCACATTCCCTTCTTTATCCATTTTGTTTCTAAAAACCCATTTTAAGTCAACTATAGATGCATCCTTTGGTGTGGGAATTAATCTCCAAAATCGATTTCGCTCAAACTCATGGAATTCGTCTTGCATTGCCTGTACCCAATCGGAGTGATCGAGTGCAATATTAACCTTTTTTGGTTCTATTTTTGAGACTTACGAATTAAACATGCAAAATTCTACTTGAGAGAAACAGAGCAGTTTGCTTCGCTTTTATTTGAGACCGAGTAAGAACTCCCTCAGATGATTCACCGATTACTTGAGTTTTTAGATGATCTCTTGTCTATTTTGTGAGAGGAGGTTAGTTTGGATCATAGGCAGTATCTAATTCGAAATTTATTTCCTCTTCCAATTCTAATTGAGTATCTAAATCATCATTTGTATTAGGATTCTCCCCCTCGAATGATGAGACGGTTTCAACATCAGGTTCAGAATGCTTGCCCTCGAATGGAACTTCATGGGTCTTTGCTGGTAATGGATTTCCCCCCCTGAAAAGACGAGTCAGAGTTATCTGATGTAGATGAACCCTCCCCTTGAAATATAGAACTTTAGACCTGCCTGTTCGGTTGGTCCTTGATGTTCGCTTTCCATTTCTTTTGCTGTTTCATCGATAATTTTCTTCAAGTTGTCGATCTTGTTTCATCGATAAGGAGGCGAAGTTGAGCATGGTTCAGGCTGCTTCACACAACGAGCGGTTTTGCTGTTTAACTATGTCGCTTTGTTGTGGAGTGTAGGGAGCAGAGAAGCGGTGAGATACTCCCTTGTCAATAAGAAATTATTCGGACTCTTGATTTTTGAATTCCAACATATTGTCACTTCGGACATTTCTAACCACCTTTCGCAGTTGAAGTTCCACTTGCTTTATAAATGTTTTGAGCTTTGGAGTCGCCTCTGATTTCTGATTAAGAAAGAAAACCCAGGTGAAACGTGAAAAGTCATCAATAATTACTAAAATGTACTTACTACCACAGATGCTTTTGATTGCTGAAGGACCACACAAGTCAATGTGTAGAAGTTCAAGTGGTTCGATGATCTTTGTGTTAACACGTGTGGGATGACTCTTTCGGCTTTTCTTTCCCATCTCGCATGCAGCACACAAGTGTTCCTTATCAAATTTGAGAAGTGGAAGTCCTCGTACATGATCACCGATAACCAACTTGTTGATATTCTTTAAGTTGAGATGTGAGAGCCTTCGGTGCCATAGCCAACTTTCTTCAGAGTGTGCTTTCATTAAAAGGCACACAACTGGCTTTCCTCGAACTGGGTTAAGATATAGAGGATACATTTTCCTTTTCGCTTGGATTTTAACAGGACAGTCTTCATCTTCTTTTTAGCAATCTCCGAACCTTCATCATCGAAGGAAACCTTCAAGCCAGTTCCCACAAGCGGTTGATAGATACTAATGAGATTGTGCTGCAATCCCTCTACATATGCTACCTTCCGGATTGAGAATTCACCGTTTGTGATCATTCCGTAGCCTTTGATCGTGTCATATGAATTATTCCTATATTTGACTGTAACATACACGTTCTGAAAATTGTGTATTGTTATTATTAAAAGTGAATAAAATTGAGTGTTGAGTTCTAACAGCTAGTTTTTACTAGAAATGAAGTAAAACTATGTTTAGAATCACTCATAAAATACTGGAAGTTTTATGAGATTCCAATTAATAGCCAAATAGTGAAATTTAGCGCAAATATAAAATTGGAAATAAGTAAAATTTTATTATTTGATGTTGTAAGTCATCTCGTTAGAACTTGTAGGCAAAAACCTCGTCAAAATCCGACTTATAACGAAGAAGTTATGACTAACCGAATATCTGCGACAAAACCGGTACGATGCCGAATGATGTAAAAAGTGAGTTTTTGATAAAATACTTTTTAGCCTTAGTAATCTAAATGAAAGTCGTAGTATTCGTTAAACCGAGAAATTCAATAAAAAGAACGCAAAAATCTGACTTCGTATGAGGAAGTTATGATTTTTCGAAGTTTCAACTTAGCAGTAGACAACTAAAAACTCGAATTTTAGATCGAGCGATATTTGACCAATACATTCTAAACGAGAATCGAAGGTCTCGTCATTTGTAGTACAACGGTAAAAAGGCTGACGAAAACGAATGTCGGATGAAGAAGTTATGAATTTTGAACGGATTTTCTTGTCCCGGTCTGTTAAAAATAATAATATTAAAAATAAAGTCAAAATTAGCCGACCAAGTCTAAATGAAAGTTATAGAGCGTAATTTTAGCTACGCGTGCATATAAAGAACGTCAAAAACAGAGCTCGTATGCGAAAGTTATGGATTTTAGAAGTTCGGGGCTCAAAATCCGAAGATTTTCGCATGAATAGTAACTGCCACGAAGCAGCCACGTCACCTCGCACGAAGCAGGTGCGTCACCGGAGACGTGGCCTCGCCTCGTAGTGCCACTTGTCACACAAGTGTCTGAAACACGCGAAGCCACCGGAGACCCTCGTTGCTGCCACGTCCCTCGCATGAAGTAGCTGCGTCACCGGAGTCGTGGCGTGTTCGAGGAGCGACGCGTGCCGCATACCTGTCCGAGTTTCGCAGCTGAAGCGTGTCACCCTCCGAGCCTCACACCTGGCCACCGAACCTCGCTTCAGCTGCTGCGTGGTCTTCGCTGCTGCTGTCACCTGCCCCTCCGGATCTGAACCTCGCCCTTATAAATAGGAGGGTGCGAACCCTCCCGGCTAGAATCTGAAAATTTCCATTTTTTGCCCCCTTTTCCATATTTTCTTTATTTTGACTTTTCCCGAAGCCCCGATATCAATTTTAGCAACCGAAACACATCCCGAGACCCCCGAGAAGCCCGAAAATTTTATCTTTTTGGTTTTGAAGCCCTACCTTCGCAGAGCCCGGTTTTCAATTAAGCTCCCGGTTTTCAACATAGAAAGACATATTTAAAGTCGGAATGTTGTCCAATTTACTATTTTAACCCATGGTTAACTTAAGGTGAGTTCAATATATATGAACAATTGTATGTTATGTGTTATATGTGCTATGTGCTTCTCAGTGTTATTATTCTTAGTTATTCTTCCGTGTTATTTTATTCGCTATGGTTATAGCAACTATAATACCTTTGACCATGTGATTAGTGAAAGGACTTAGATTCACATTGGTATTGGTACGTAGCCTCTGGCTATGTAGAACATGTCTCCGTAAGAGAATGACTTCTATTCTATAGCATTGGCAGAAAGTTAGATAGGAATGGTATGTAGCCTCCGACCATGTAGAGCATGACTCCGTAAGGGAATTGAACTCTATTCTATGGTATTAGCAAATGGTTAAACATGGCGTGAAAACCTGAAATCTACCAAAATGGTTAAACATGGCGTGAAAACCTGAAATCTACTGAAATGCTAAACAGGGCGTGAAAACCTGAAATCTATCATATTGATAATCAGAAATTATATGTCTTCTGTGCCATTTGGGCCAAAGCTTTATTGATGCATATCAAGTATTGAAATCGTTATGTCTCATTGAAAAGTATATCTTTGAATAAAGTCTTTGATTGATATGAACGCTTGTCACATGATTTCACATATGTCTTGTTGTTCCTCTTTGCTTTTGCCACATTGAAGTATATATAAGGCATAAGATTATATTGTATCTATTTATTGAATTCACTAAGCATTATCGCTTATTCCTCTCAGCATTTAACAATTGTAGGTGATGAGTATTCCAATATAGCTTTATACTACTGAAAGATTTAGAATAGTTAATAGTATTTCTCTGTATTTTTAATGTTCATGTATGTATATGAATAGTGGATTCCTGGGTATATATGAAATTGTAATAAAACTTAGTTGGTTGGTATCCAATCCTTTGTAATCATTTTATCAATATAAAATATTGTTTTATAAATATGGATGTAGCATGTTTTGAGGAAGTAACTTAAGAAATCTTTTGAAATAGTATGAAAGTTTGGGTCTTTCATAAATACGAAAGTTGGGGTCCTTCATTGACACATCCACCATCCTTAAGGGCCTGAAACTCCCTTAGCTTTTCCCTCCTTCCTGTCATGTGATGTAAGCAGCCACTGTCAATGTACCATTCCTCGTCGAACATATTGTTGGATAAGGTGTCTAAGTCCATAACTTATTTGGTATATACTTGACCCGACCGGCATGGTCCATTTGGGTTGCATCTCATCCAAACTATTATGGATAATTTTATGAGAGTTATACACATATGTTTATTAATATATTATGAGTTATAATATATTAATATGAAGTTACGTTATTTAATTAGTTTTAGTCTTAAATTAATTATGAATTAATTTAGAGATTAAAAGGAAGACTAATTAAATTATGGGCTATTTGTTTTTATATAGTGTGGGCTAATACTCATTTGTTAATGGGCTAGGCTTATGTGGAAGTCCATGGATGATCCATGGAGCTTTTAACCCATGGATCCTTGGAAAAGGAAAAGACATGGGTTATTAGGGTTTCACCCTAACCATGCATACTATATAAGCATGCTTATGGAGCATGAAATGGAGCCTAAGAGAAAACTAGTGAACTAGTGTGTGTGTGCATGTGTGTGGCCGATTTTATACAAGGTGTATACTCTCTCAAAGTTTTCCAAGAGTTTGTGGTGTTTGTGATTCCATTTGAGGCATTCACACTATTGGTGCTTGGCCCTCAAACTCCTTAGAACCAAACTCACCAAAAGGTATGTAATCTCTTCTAACTCTTTTATGTTGAAATATTCCCCATGCCATGTTAGATAGTTATAAACCTTGGAAAATTATTATTTTGCATGTATTTAGACAAACATAGATCCAAGGTTTATTAGGCTTGCATGCACACTTAGGAAGTGTTAGATTGCTCAAAACCCAACAGTGGTATCAGAGCCTAGGCTTACTTGTTTGATACTTGATGCAAAATAGTGAAAAAAGTCGAAATCGTTGCTGTCAGCATGGTGGACTCGCCGAGTCCATTGGGGGGACTCGACGAGTCCAAGGCAAACTTCAACCTACTCGACGAGTCAGTTCATGCACTCGACGAGTAGGATCGAAAGAGTGCAGATTCTCGACTTTTGCTGCTGGAAATGGACTAGAAACATTACCCTAAATTGTTTTTGTGTTATAAAACTTATTTTAGTTGGTGTAATGGTTGTTCTAATCCATTTACAATAGAATATATCAAAATTCCATGATTTTATGTGTTCATATAATTCTTGAATTTTTGATGATCATGTTCATGTTCTTATGAATTTAGAAGATGATAGAAATTATTTGCTGAATTGTTTAGGATTAATTCTTTATCATTTATGTGTTTTAATGGAGTCCATAATTTGCCCTCAAGTTATGGATTACCAAAGGTCACTTTCATTTAACACACACTTAAAACACATAAGTTACATGAAAATGAAGAGTCTTCATTTTTATGAACCTTTAATTCATAAGTTATGAAATGAAGAGTTTTGCAAAGTTACAAAACTTGCCCTCAAGTTTTGGAATTTGTAAAGTTTCACACACTTTAATAAACTTTAATTCCAAACCTTAGAGTTTTAATAGTTAAAATTCAACCCTTATACTATTTATAACATTAACGGTTAATTATTATATATATGTATAAGAATAAGTCGTTTTACCGTTAGTAGGACTCATTCACGAAGCCGGTCTATAAGGTGGGTATAAGATTGTTGCCTATAAAATGGCGACTTAATGGGTGTATACTCTCACCCACCGCTTGCTTGATCGGTGGAGGGTCGTTAGCCGAACGGGTAGAACAATGAATTTAAATCCTCATTAAAAGTATAATGAATATTATAAAATAACTAAACTCTTTTAATTCCCAATCTTAGTTATATTAGGAAAATGTGAACATGGTGCTAGTCCATGGAATTCACACTTTGTACCTTACCAAGTCGTTGGTGGAGCGTGTGTGGTTAACCGGCACACTAACTACGACTAGTAAGGATCACGAAGGGTGACTTAATGTTTGTCATAGATCAATGGAGCGTGTGTGGTTAACCGACACATTGATTAGGTGATAATATTAAGAGTACCAAGTGAATTAGCATGGTTATTCACACCTTGTTTTGTGATCCTCGGCATCCCAGTCACAAAACTTGAAGGGCACAATCGAGATTGAAACATGCCGTTGAAAAGTTCAATGAATCTCAAAAGAATCTAGGAATTTCAAATCCAATTAAACCTAATAAATCATTTCTTTTTCATGGTGGAAATTGGTGAATCGTCATTCACCTACCTTTCAAATATATTATTACTTAGATTACGACATCCCTCTTCTAAGTGTAATATATTGTGATTGGATCCTAGCCTTAATATTACATTTGGGTGTCTTATTAAGGATCCTACAAATATCTAATCTAAACTTACTCTCTTCTTTCAGATGTCTTCCAACACTAATGTTCCAGGCTCTAACCCAACTAGTTCTTTCTCTCTCACGAATCTTTGTGGGAGGGTCATCTTTGATGGTTCCAACTTCATGGATTGGATTAGGAACATCAGGATGGTTACTCGTTACGAGGACAAGGAATATGTCCTCAATAAGGAGTTAAAAGAACTTGATGAGTCTACTGCTACTCCTGAGGAGATCGCTGAATTCAGGACTCATGAGAGAGATGCTACTAAGGTGGCATGTATCATGATGGCCACGATGACAGCCGAGCTCCAAAAGTCGTATGAAGATTTCTACCCTTTTGAGATGCACCAAGACCTGATGGAAAGGTACCATCAGAGAGCGGTATGAAATAATCTCCTCCATAATAACTACCCGCATGAAGGACGGTGAATCCGTCACGGGCCACATGCAAAAGATGCAAAGGTATGTGGACCGTTTGCTGAAGCTAAATGTTAACATCCCTGAGGAGTTGGCAATTGACATCATTTTGCACTCCTTGCCTTCTTGTTATGATCATTTTCGAATGACATATCATATGAACAAGGAGGAAGTTACCCTCAGCAAGCTTCAAGGACTCTTGAAGACCGCTGAAACCGGTCTTAAGGGTAAAGCGGTTATTACCTCTACTACTCCTACTCCAACATCTACCCCTATTTTAGCTATTGGGCAAGGCAAAGGGAAGAAGAGGAAGCACCCTTCGAAGGGTACCAAGGGAAAGTCTCTTGAAGGCTCCTCATCAAAGGACAAGAACGGTTCTGCCACTCCTTCTGCCATTCCCAAGGATGCTGAATGCTTTTATTGCCATGAAAAGGCACACTGGAAGCGAAACTGCCCTAAGTACTTGCAGGATTTAAAGGATGGGAAAGTGAAACCCACCCATGCAGGTATTTACACCATATTGTCTAATTACTCAACATATTCTAACTCTTGGGTGCTTGATACAGGATGTGGTATTCTTATATGTTCTGATTTGCAGGGCCTAAGAAGAAGTGAGGATGTGGAGCACGGGAAGATAAACTTGATCATGGGGAATAGGAAGGCTTCACCTGTTTCCAAGATTGGAGTTTATACTTTGTTGCTTAATAATGGGTTAAAATTAGATTTGAATAAATGTGTGTACTCGTCTGAAATGGCGAGGAATATTATTTCTTTTCATGCTTTGTACAAACAAGGTTTTACCTTTTCATTTGATAATGAATGTGGTGGTATTAATGCTTTCTTTAATAATGTGTTTTATTTTAAAGCATTACCTTGTGATGGTGTGTATGAAACTGTGTCGATTGTAGACAACTTAGGAAATAATGTGTTGTATATTGATTCTTCTACTAGCCTAGATAAGGCATCATTGTGGCATTGTCGTCTTGTACATGTAAACAAGAAACGCATAGGCCAACTCCAAAAGAGTGGAGTTTTGGAATCATTTGACCTTAAATCGGATGATAATTGTGAATCTTGTCTACTTGGAAAAATGACAAAATCACCCTTCACTGGAAGTTGTGAGAGGGGTGAAGGTTTGTTGGACCTAATACATACTGATGTATGTGGGCCATTCAAAAACACCACAAGGGATGCTAATCGGTATTATGTGACTTTTATTGATGATTTTAGTAGATATGGGTATGTCTACTTAATCAAACATAAGTCAGAAACCTTTGAAAGGTTTAAGAAATTCAAACAGGAAGTAGAAAATCAATTGGGCAGGAACATTAAGATGCTTCGATCCGATCGAGGTGGTGAGTATCTTAGTACCGAGTTCCTTGACTATCTTAAGGAGTGTGGGATTGTCTCACAATTGACTCCTCCCAGGACACCACAGCTGAATGGTGTAGCTGAGAGGCGTAATCGAACCTTGTTGGACATGGTTCGCTCTATGATGAGTTGAGTTTTGTTACCAATCTCTTTTTGGGGGTATGCCTTAGAGACTGCCGCCCATGTCCTTAATCTAGTCCCTACAAAGAAGGTTACCAAAACACCTCATGAGATGTGGACTAGGAAGGTTCCCAATTTGGACCACATCAAAATTTGGGGTTGCGAAGCCTTCGTGAGGCGTGAAACTCATGATAAGCTTGAACCCCGAAGTGAAAGGTGTATTTTCATCGGCTACCCACAAAAATCCTTCGGTTACCTCTTCTACAGACCCAGTGAGAATGTGGTCTTTGTAGCACGAAGAGGGATCTTTCGCGAGAAAGAATTTATAAGCCAAGGAGACAGTGGGAAGCAGATTGATCTTGAAGAAATTCAAGAATCAATTGGTGAAGGAACCTCAGACACTAGCAATCAACCTAAGGAGGAAACTCCTGTTGATCCAGCTGACGAGTCTGTACCTCCGAGGCGTTCCACACGGGTTAGGAACACACCTTCGTTTTATTATGGTTTTCATATTACTACCGAAGGTGATACGTTTATTAGTGATAGCACACTAGTAAAATTTGGATGAACCTAGCAGTGTTAAGGAAGCCATGGCAGGCCCGGAGTCTGCTAAATGGAAGGAGGCTATGGACAGCGAGATACAATCCATGTATGACAATCAAGTTTGGAACTTGGTTGACAATGTACCAGGCCGTAAAACAGTCGGGTGCAAATGGATCTTCAAGAAGAAGACAGACATGGAAGGAAAAGTGCATACTTATAAGGCTCGACTGGTTGCGAAGGGTTTTACTCAAACTCAAGGTGTTGATTATGATGAAACCTTCTCGCCGGTAGCCAAGATTAAGTATATTAGGGTTATGTTAGCCATTGCAGCATTTCATGATTATGAAATATGGCAAATGGATGTCAAAACCGCTTTCCTTAATGGAAAGTTGGCTGAGGATGTGTACATGAATCAGCCAGAGGGTTTTGTCAATGCAGAGTACCCTAATAGAGTATGCAAGCTTGAGAAATCCATTTATGGATTACAACAAGCATCTCGTAGCTGGAATCTTTGTTTTGATGAGAAGGTAAAAGAGTTTGGCTTCTCGAGAAGCGAAGATGAGTCTTGCGTGTATGTCAGAGCTAGTGGGAGTATAGTTAGCTTCTTGGTACTGTATGTGGATGACATACTACTCATAGGAAATGACATCCCAACCTTGCAGGAGGTTAAGTCCTGGCTTGGGAAGTGCTTTGCTATGAAGGACCTAGGGGAGGCTACCTATATCCTAGGGATAAGGATATTAAGAGAAAGGAGTAGAAGACTAATTGGACTTAGTCAGAGTATCTACTTGGATAAGGTGTTGAAAAGGTTCAACATGGAGAATTCCAAGAAAGGAGATTTACCGATCCAAAGCAATACCAAACTGAGTAAGACTCAGAGTCCGAGTACAGAGGCAGAGATAGCTGAGATGAGCCAATTACCATATGCTTCCGCAGTTGGCTCGATCATGTATGCTATGACTTGTACCCGTCCTGATGTGGCATTTGCTTTGAGCATGGTCAGCAGGTATCAGGGGAACCCTGGCAAGGCTCATTGGACCGCGGTAAAGAACATTCTCAAGTACCTGCGGAGGACTAAGGATTGGGTCCTTACCCTTGGTGGCTGTGATGACTTGAAAGTATTAGGGTATAGTGATGCTGGTTTTCAGACTGATAGGGATAATTTCCGCTCTCAGTCGGGCTGGATCTTCACCTTAAATGGAGGGCCAATTTCTTGGAAGAGTTCCAAGCAGGAGACGGTGGCTGATTCGACTTGTGAATCAGAGTATATAGCAGCGAGTGAAGCAGCGAAGGAGGCGATATGGCTAAAGAACTGTTGGGTTTTGAGCATTCTAACACTCTTAAGTGTACATGCAACCCTAAATACCTTGGATCTATGTTTTCTCTATTATACATGCAAATAAGAATATCCAAGGTATTATCCTAATCTAGCATACAAAACAATGAGTGTAACAAGATAGAATACATACCTCTTTGATGTAGAAAGTCTTCATGAAGCTTGAGTGCCTAGCCCCAATAGTGTGGAAGCCTCAAATGGAATCACAGTTATCAAAACACTTAGAATAACTTGAGAGAGTTCTACACTTCATGAAATCGGCTAGCCCTTTTCTTCACTTTCTAGTGTGATTCTAGTGGCCGATTTTTGTCAAGAATAAGATCTTTATATAGTGTTACAATTAGGGTAAATCCTTAATTGTCATGGCTTTCCATTTCCTTGGATCCATGGGTTCAAATACACCATGGAGCATCCATGGACCATCCTATGGGTTTTAGCCCAACTTGATTATCCATGGAGCATTATCCCACTATATAAGTATGGATGATTTACACAATCAACCCATATATTTAATTAGTCTTCTTTTGATCACTTAATTAATCCTAGATTAATTCCTGATCAATACTAATTAAATAATCTTATTATTCTTATTATTAATATACTAGAACTTATAATATATTAATAACCATAAGTGTCTTATTTCTCTCATTATAGTCTATCCAAGTGCATGAAGGTTTGCAACCCAAATGGACCATGCCGGGTCGGGTCAAGTCTTACCAATTATAGTTATGGACTTAGACATTAATCCAACAGTCTCCCACTTGGATAAGTCTAAAACTATTATTGCGTATGACTTCAAGAACCAACTGGCAATCGTAGCTCTCAAAAGCTTCTATCGAACTCTGACCTTGTAGATGAACTCTGACCTTGTCAATGACTTGTCCATTAGATAATGGATCATATAATCCTCTGTTCTCATGATATCAGCCGGAAAAATACATGGAACAACATCGTACTTATTGTCCAGCAGTTTGTTTCCCGATTTTCGATTTGTTTGACAAAGAACTTAATCGAACACATTAATTCAACAGGCCGGTACATAGGTCACAACAAAATCATCGAGGGGCCCAGATATCGCTTCTATTTCTAGAAGGAACAGATAAACTTCGACTTATATGCTTGTTCTACTACTTGTTGAATTGTACACAAAGGCACATTTTATAACATCAAGTTACTGATGCGTTTACGTGCAATCAATGCACAACCAACTCATAGGTAACAACTCATATCTCTAGGTTTGAAGATTTATATGATATTACCGTCTCACGATCACTCGAGATATATTCCATGAAGTGATACAAGTGAGCGTGGGTTTATTCCAATACTCATAACTTATGAGCACTCATGAATGTTGTAGCAACCATTGCCATGACTAAACCCATTTAGCCATCTACAAACCCGATTCATGACAGTCTTGACTCATACCTACTTCCAACATATGAACGACTGTGGAGTGTTTAAATAACTTAGTCATTCAGAAAGAATAACCTAGCTATTTTGGAAGTCAAAACATGCAAAGTGAAACACAATAATAATCGAATCTAATATGGTCTCAGAACCCTTTTGAATATAAATAAAACCACCTTTTATTTATCACCATATTGATTACACATTATTCAATGTTTCAAATAATCAACTTAAGACTTGAATAAAAACAACAGTCATCCCATGCTCCTAGCATGTACACTTTGTTTTTCTAAACAATAGTTATGCCATACCCCAAGTATGCACACTATGTTTGTCTATGATCCTTACATTGTGATGTAGATCAATTGATCATAATTCCAATGATACTCATTTCACAATCCCAAATCCTTATTGTAAATGTAAGAATTTCTAATTTCTACCATTCACCAAAAATCTATTAGACTTTAAACTTATATGCATTGTTCCTCTTGTAATGATTATGCACGAAGTCAGAAAGACTTGACAACAACCATTACATAGCATTCCAAAGGAGATTAGCTCCTTGGGAACATTCTTCTTGCATTAAGTTTTCTAATCTTACATAGATTGAATAATTTCCACCTATGGAGACATTTCCATAGTCCCATTTTGAATATCACTTCCGAACAAGAGTTACTTCTTTTTAGAAAATGTCAATATGGTCCTGCTAAAATTAACACTATACTTCCAACTGTCCTTAAGAAACCAATCTTTGGCAAACCTCAGATTGTCCTCGACAATTGCTTAATCACTTTTAGTCATATCCAGTTCTAGACTTTTCCCTTCTCAATGCCTTAAGCATTTGGAAAATTTAGAAAGGATGAATATTATAGCACATGAAATCGATCCTATATCTGAAGCATATGGGACACGATTCATGATGTCTCACATAAAGACATGATACTAGACCAGTCTTTTGCTACAATATTTTTTATTTGCCATGTTTCCAAAATTTAACTATGAAGAGGGATGCCGTAATCATAATCGAATTTGAAAATGCAATATATATAGAATTTTCTTAAGTCGAACCATTCAGACATAAAATTCTTATATATATTCTTGACTAAAGATGATTAAAATCTCAATCTATGCTTTAGAATTGAAATGAAGTATAATTTCCTCTCCCTTAATTATAGCAAAACAACTTTTCAACCCCTGCAACTTCATGAATAGAAACTTTGTTTTCTATAATTAACATTGCTAGCTTGCAATACTAATCATAATAATCATGCTCCCACTAACATGATGATTATCAACATAAGACTTATGCTCCCACTAGCTCTGACATATTTTCAGAAATCTGCTGGACTTCTGAAATTTAGATTCATACACCTTTCCGTAGATAGCTTAGCTGTGTGTCTAAGAAATTTCAAGAACTATGAAAAGGGATGCCGTAATCATAGTCTCAATTGCTTAGGCATTTGTCATTTCTCACAAGTCCATGTTAGTGTGCCGGTTAACCACACGCGCTCCACTAACGACTTTTGAAAATGCAAATAACACAATTGCTATCTACGTAAAATCTACTTAGTGAAAGCGTTTCCTCACCATCATTTTCATGAATCGGAGAGAAACCTTATGACAGTTAGATTTTATAGTGTATGAGTTCCTATCCATGTGAATATGTCAAAACCATAATCACAAGATAAGGTTAGTGACAAATTCATCCTTACATGGATTAAACTTGTTGAATCTTAGTTTCTTGTCACCTTGGTAGCACAAAGCCCACCAATGCTTAAAAGTTGAACTCCGATAACTCACATGCAAACTCAACTTATTTGAAGTAGGTACAGAAATAAGAATCATGTCAACACGATAGGTTGCAAACCTTAAGTCGTGTGCTAGTGATAAATTACAGGTTTTACTCTTGATTAAATCTTGAAACTCTTTCAGGATCTTTAAGGCTCCCACTGTCCTCTTGACATATAAGTTTCCCCAGTCAAGAACCATTCCTTGACAAAACAAATATTCAAGGGATAGTGCGGATTCTTATCAAGACTAACACCTCACACAACTGGTCTTAGTTGGTCTTTGTCTCATCCAAGACATCACAACTTACCAATCTCAAATGTACAAGAGTAGAAACATTTCACATTACATTTGATAAGTGTTTTAAACCTTACTTTATGTCACTCAATGTTACAATCTTGGAGTATGGCTCTAAGAATTGTTTTGGAACGAAGTATGACTCATCTTCTTGATTTGAACCAATCCAACAATTCATGACCTCTCTTCTTAGCCATAACAATGCACTAAGACGTCCTTAGAGTATGAATTTGTGATATGGTTTCATAATCATTAAGATGATCATAAAACTGATACTAAAGCACTCTCCCATCTTTTCAGATTTGAGAAACTTTTATCCTTCTGCCTAATTTGATTCTTCTTATTTGTTTTGTCATACATTGTATCCTTTCCAATGTTATAGAATTATACTTAACCTTATAAGTATAATCATATTTACTAATCTTTTAGTAAATCATGACAAATCAATCTTTGTGGTGGACCTTGACCAGTGCACACCTAGTGTACCTAATTCCTTAGTCCTTCAATTGACTCACATATACATGTGATCAAAGAATTAGTCTTAATTTTTCAAAGATGAAAATTCTCATTCATCATACAATACAACTTGTATGATTCCAAGTTTCTGTCCAATTGAAACTTGGATGATGAAAAACTTTCTTCATTTGGTAAATCTAGACACTACCACAAATGAAAGAATCAAATCCACTTTCCAATATTGCTATTACTGGAAACATATAAGCAACACTTTTCCACAGATGCCATTGTAAGGATATTTTTTTTAAAATAAATAAAATTAAAACCCTTTTTTTCTTTTATTTTAAAACTTTTCGGAAAAACCTATACTTACAATCCACATGAAAAACTTGTTGTTATCTATTCACAAGCAATATATTATAACTCCTAAGAAGTAGCTCAAGAATCCGATCTTCAAACTACGCGATAGAAATCCATCTACGCGATCAGATTCAGCATATTCTTTCTTTAAGTTTCTTTACCTTTTCTTTGATTCTTAAAACATCACCATGTGACCCAGTCAGATCATGTATCAATAATCTCAGAATAGAAACTTAATAGAGTTAGACAGTGGACTTTACCTAAAGTAGAGTCAATCTTATCGACTTTAACATCCTTAGGTAAATTATGGCAGCTTTGCAACCAATGCCCCTTTCTTTGGCAATATAAACATATGGACCCTTTGATAATGGTACACGGGACTATCACAGACTTAGTTTTTCTCTTTACCATTTGGTCAACCGAGTTGACTATGGCCGGTCCCTTTCCATTGGGAAGAGAATGCTTTTCTGGATTTCCTGTGTCACTATTGTCAATGTCCATCAAGGTTTGAGGAAGTTGATCTTAACAAATAGATAAGATCATTAAGGGTCTTGTCATAGTCTGTTTCATAGGTGTTCCAAAAGAACTCACTATGTGACTTAGAAAGTGATTGAACCACCAAATTTCTCAAGACTTTGACACCCAACTCTCCCGGCTTGTCAATATGTGACTACATCTCCAAGATGTGACCACACCAAGACCTTTACTTGCCAATAGGGCTCGAGTGACCTTAAACTTTTCAAGAACTTGTGGGTGAGGGAGAATAATTAGAGGAGATAGAGGAAGTGAAGCATGATGTTGAGGAACATCATCTTCAAGAGATTTGGGAAGATCATAAATGTCTAAACCAGACATGTTTTGGGAGATATTCAAGATAGTTGATTTAAAGTCCTTAATATGACACCCAATATGAAATATTAAGGCTAGGACCCAACACAATATTTTATAATTTGGAAGAGGGATGCCGTAATCCAAGCTATAAAATATTTGAAGGTAGGCGAATGACGATTCACCAATTTCCACCATGAAAAACGAAATAATTTATTAGGTTTTAATTGGATTTGAAATTCCTAGATCTTTTGAGATTCATTGAACTTTTCAATGGCATGTTTCAATCTCGAGTGTGCCCTCTCAAATTTTGTGACTGGGATGCCGAGGATCACAAAACAAGGTGTGAATAACCATACCAATTCACTTGGTACCCTTAATATTATCACCTAATCAATGTGCCGGTTAACAACACACGCTCCATTGATCTATAACAAACATTAAGTCACCCTTTGTGGTCCTTACTAGTTTAAGTTAGTGTGCCGGTTAACCACACACGCTCCACCAACGACTTGGTAAGGTACAAAGTGTGAATTCCATGGGCTAGCACCAAATTCACATTTTTCCTAAAGTAACTAAGATTGGGAATTATTAAGATTTTAGTTACTTAGTATTTATCATTAATACTTTTAATGAAGGGAGAATTTAAAGTCATTGTCCTACCCGTTCGGCTAACGACCCTCCACCGATCAAGCAAGCGGTGGGTGAGAGTATACACCCATTAAGTCGCCATTTTATAGGCAACAACCTTATACCCACCTTATAGACCGGCTTCGTGAATGAGGCCTACTAACGGTAAAACGACTTGTTCTTATACATATATATAATAATTAACCATTAATGTTATAAATAGTATAAGTGTTGAATTTTAACTCTTTAGAATTCTAAGGGCTAACTTGAAATTAAAGTATTCATAAGAGAAAACTTTTCAAATTCCAAAACTTGAGGGCAAGTTTTGAAACTATTCAAAACTAATTAATTCCATAACTTATGTGTTTAAAGTAGTTTTAATCCAAAAAACTCTTCAAGTTCCATAACTTATGGAAGACTTTAAACTAATAAAAGAATTAACTTTTCTTTATTTTTATAACTTATGGAATTAATTAAGGTTACACTTTATTTATTTATTTATTAATGAAGTGATTCTTGAATTTCCATAACTTGAGGACAAGTTATGGAGTCATAAAAAATATTCAATGACACAAGACTCTTCATTTTGTAACCATTACCAACTTTTATGAGTTTTATGAGTCTTTAATGTGACTCTTCATGTAACTTGAGGACAAGTTACACAAACACATTTTATACTCAACTTTTAGATTAAAATGGATTGAAAACAACTATTTCAATTAACTTTTCTATTAATCTAAGCAACTCATAAGAACAAGATAATTCATATCAAACTTCTTCATGTAATTAGTCTAAACCTTAAACTAATACAAAACATGAATCTATTGACAATTATCTTTGAAAATGGATTAGCATGAACATTACCAAATTAAAAAACAAGTTTATAAGTTCAAAAACAACTTAGGGTAATGTTCCTAGTCCATTTCTAGCCAAAAACCTCGAAAATATGTTGTTTGGGGTCCAACTCGTCGAGTGCATGAACAAAACTCGGTGAGTTGGATACATTTTGCCTTGGACTCATCGAGTCCCTTCATGGACTCGACGAGTCTGCTGGGCTGACAGCATCAAAACTCGATTTTTCAGCTCCATTTGCAAGTATAACAAGAAAACAAGCCTAGTCTCTGATACCACTGTTGGGTTTTGAGCATTCTAACACTCTTAAGTGTACATGCAACCCTAAATACCTTGGATCTATGTTTTCTCTATTATACATGCAAATAAGAATATCCAAGGTATTATCCTAATCTAGCATACAAAACAATGAGTGTAACAAGATAGAATACATACCTCTTTGATGTAGAAAGTCTTCATGAAGCTTGAGTGCCTAGCCCCAATAGTGTGGAAGCCTCAAATGGAATCATAGTTATCAAAACACTTAGAATAACTTGAGAGAGTTCTACACTTCATGAAATCGGCTAGCCCTTTTCTTCACTTTCTAGTGTGATTCTAGTGGCCGATTTTTGTCAAGAATAAGATCTTTATATAGTGTTACAATTAGGGTAAATCCTTAATTATCATGGCTTTCCATTTCCTTGGATCCATGGGTTCAAATACACCATGGAGCATCCATGGACCATCCTATGGGTTTTAGCCCAACTTGATTATCCATGGAGCATTAGCCCACTATATAAGTATGGATGATTTACACAATCAACCCATATATTTAATTAGTCTTCTTTTGATCACTTAATTAATCCTAGATTAATTCTTGATCAATACTAATTAAATAATCTTATTATTCTTATTATTAATATACTAGAACTTATAATATATTAATAACCATAAGTGTCTTATTTCTCTCATTATAGTCTATCCAAGTGCATGAAGGTTTGCAACCCAAATGGACCATGCCGGGTCGGGTCAAGTCTTACCAATTATAGTTATGGACTTAGACATTAATCCAACAAGAACTTCATCGGACACCTTGGAGTTGTACCAGCTATTAAGGAACCTATAGAGATTTTCTGAGATTTTCTGTGACAACAATAGTGCGGTTATCTTAGCCAAGGAACCCAGAGATCATGGCAAATCCCGACACATTGACAGAAAATATCACTTCATAAGACACAAGATTGAAGAAGGACTCCTTGTGACAAGGAGGATATCGTCGGATGAGAATCCTGCAGATCCCCTCACGAAGGGACTGACAAGGGTTAAGCATTTTCAGCATGCGAGACGCATCGGGCTGAGGGACGATATTAGTTTTACAGATTAGATAGTTTTCCTGAGCTGCAATCATAGCTTTCTAAAGCCGCTATCAACTCTGATCCTATCAGATACGCGTGTCCTTTAGATAAGGGATCATATATTCCTCCATTATGGATATCGTATAAGACATGATTTGTAATCATTCTCTCTGTACTATTTCTCGAATTCCGATTTATGACGACTGACTAATTGAATAAATCAAATTAGCCCTAGCTCGGCCGAGCATTTACGTTTGTCATCACTAAATCATCGAGAGGCCAAAAGATATTGCTTTTATCCTACTTTGGATAAAAGGAACGGATAAACTTTGACTCAATGTTTGCTTGCACTCACTTACCGAATCACACGCAACAATATGTTTTATAACACCAAGTTACTAGTGCGTTTACATATTATCATTGTGCAACCGATTTGCAAGATACAACTCACACATCTCGGTTTCAAGAATATAAGATATTATTGTCTCACCAATCACTCGTGATAAAATCCATGAAGTGATCCAAGTGAGAGTGGGTTTAATCCAATGCTCAAATCATATTCATAAGCACTCATGAACGTTGTAACAAACATTTGCTTATGTCTAATGCTCTTTAGACAATCTACACACCAATTCACGACAATCTTCATTCATATCTACTTCCAACATATGAACGACTGTGGCCCATTCGAATAATTTGATTGTTCTGAACCAATTAAATTATTCAGGAAGTCAAAACATGCAAGGTGAAACACAAGAATAATACTAATCCCATGTGGCCTCAAACCTTTGAATATAAATAAAACACCTTTTATTTATCACCATATTGATTACTCATTATTTGTTGTTTCGGGTAATCAACTTCTTACTTGAATTACAACACTTGTCCCATGCTCTCCGCATGCACACAATGTTTACCTATGGTTCTTACTTTGTAAAATAGATTAAATGAACACATTTCCAATCATACTCATTTCACAACTCCTAATCCATTCCACAAGTAATAGAATATCAAATTCTTGCCACTTATAGAATATGTTAGATTCTAACATTTTATGCAATGATCCTTTCGTAATGTCACAGCACAAAAGTCACAAAGACTATTGCCAACGATATTACAAAGTCCTATATCGGAGATTGTTACAAGACAATTCCATAGATTTGATGTCTCTCACTCAAAGTACATTTCTTTGAACATCCTTTTGCATAAAGTTTCTAATCTAGACATAGATTCTCAATATCTAACTCCCAATATGGAAACTTTTCCATACTTACCATATCACAACTTTTTCTTAATAGAATCTTATCTATTCATAATAATGTCAATATGCTCCATCCAATATCATACTTCCAACTACTCACAAGCGACCAATCCTCGGCGAACTTTGGATTGTCCTTTGATAGTTGTTTAATGATCTTAGTCAGAACCGATTCTTGTCTTTTTCCCTCTAAATGCGCTAGACATTTGGAAAATTTTAGAATGGTCAAATATTATAGCATTTGCAATCAATCCTATACCCCGAAGCGTATGGTATGATACTTTATCAATCTTTTGCCATAATATTTTATGTATCACGTTCTCACAATTCGAACTATGAAGAGGGATGCAACAATCATAATCGAAATTTAAGAACACACTACGTATCCTTGACTAAATTATTAACATTCCACAACCTAAACTTTTAGATTTGAAATGAAGCATAATATTCTCTCCCATAATTATAGCAAAAACACTTTTCAACCATTGCGACTTTGCAAAGTATAACTCTTGTCTTTCTATAATTAATATTGCTAACTTGCAATACTTGCCTTAATAATCATACAATCATAACTTTTATGCTCCCACTATCATGATGATTATTATAAACATAACACTTATGCTCCCACTAGCTTTGACATGTATTCAGAAACCAGCTTAACTTCCAGAAAAACAATACTTATTGAATTTCTTAAATTTATGTTTCTAATACCTAATGCTTTGATAACCTTTTACCAAGGCTTCTTAATCTTATACACCTTTGTCTAAGATAGCTCATATGTGTGTCTAAACAATTAAGACTAATTGCCAAATCTCACAATTCGAATCATGGAAAGGGATACCGTAACCATAATCGAATTCAAGAATGTAATTTTGTAATTGCTATCTTCTTAAAATCTCTCTTAGTGAAAGCATTTCCTCACAATCATTTTCATGAAGGAGGGAATCTTATGACACTTATATTTTAATGGTGTATGTGTTCCTATCAATGTGAATTTGTCAAAACCAAAGTTTGCGACAAATCCAAACTCTTATGGACCGAACTTTCTTAATCTTGATTTCTTGCCTTATGGTAGCATAGCTGCCCACCATGTCTTCCAAGTAGTTAAGCAGCTCACCTTTTCCTATCAATGTACTTTTCATTGATCAAGGTCCTTGCCATTTATGCATTCAGATGAGAACTCATAGAACTCACATGCATAATTAACTCAATATGAACGGCACATAAATAATATAGTGTCAACACGATAGGTTGTAAACCTCAAGTCGTGTGCTAGTGATGTTAGATAAGATTTATTTTGATTTGTTCTTGAAACCTTTCATGACAATTAAGACTCCCAGTGACTCTTCGACATATAAGATTCTCTTGTCAATAAACATTTCTTGACAAATATTCAAGAGATAGTGTAGTTTTTATCAAAACACTTCATAAATAGGTACTAGTTGGTCTTTGTCTTATCCAAGACATCACAAATTTCCTCATTTGATGAATGTTATAAATCTTCTTATTACTCAATGTCACAATCTTAACTCTAAGACTTGTTTTGGAATGAAGTGTGATTGACTTTTTGATTTAACCATTTCTTCAATTCTTGATTCCTCTTCTTAAATATACAATTGTACTAAGACTTGCTTCGAGGATCAATTGAGATATGGTTCTTAATCATTAAGACCTATCATAAAACATAATAAAAGGTACTCTCCCTTCTTCTTAGAATAGAGAAACTTTTATCTTTCTGCCTACTTGATTCTTCTTATTCGTTCTGCTTATTGATTTAAACTTTTACTATCAATTCAGAATTACACTTAATCTTAAAATTATAATCATATTTACTAAACTTTTAGTAAATCATGACGAACATCTTTATTACTCTTGTGGTGGACTTGATCAATACACAAATTTGTGTACTCGATCTCCTTTCCTTCACTTGATACTTTGTCAACGAATTAGTCTAATTTCCAAATGTGAAAGTTTATTCATTCATCATACAATTCTTGTTGTACGATTCCAAATCTCTATCCAATAGAAACTTGGGCGATGAGAAACTTTTCCTATTTGGTAAAATCTTGACATTTCTAGAAACAACATAATGAAGAATCACATCCATTTGTTGTAAATATACGAACATCAATTTTTCATAAAGATTTCATTGCAAGGAAATAAATAAATAAACACGTCAAACAAAATTGATTTTATTTATAAAAGCAGCGGAAAACATTTGTCCTTACAATGCAAAATCAACTGAAAAACTATGTAATAAATATTCCTAACAACTCTATCTAAGCTCAAAAATCTAATCTTCGAATCCATGTCTTCGTGATTAGATTCATCTTGCTATTTCATCAAGCTTCCTCTCTTTTCACCGATCCTGCAAAACATTCAAATGCAATCTTATCACATTATGTATTAAGAATCAACGAATAGGAACTTAATCGAGTTAGATAGTGGATTTTACCTGAAGTACAACCATACTCTTTGACTCTCCCATCTTCTGGACTCTTCAGGCTCTTAGGGAAGACTTGTATCCAACACCCTTTCTCTTGGCAACAAACGCAGGTCGGTTCTCTTAGAACGTCCTCGGAAGCATAGTTGGTTGACTTTCCCAACAAATACGCTCCATTGCTTTGCCAAATCATTTCTGATTCAGCAGCAATGAGCATGTAAGTTAGGTCAATGAGGCTTTCGTCATGATCCATCATATAATACTTTCTTTTGAACTCATTATATGATTCAGGAAGTGACTGCAGAACCCAGTTCACAGCCAACTTATCCGGGAATGACACACCCAACATTTTCAACCTATCAATGTGTGATTTTATTCCTAGAATGTGTGCACACACGGGTTTACCATCTTCATGTTTCATTTCCAATAGGGCTTTAGTGAAATTGAACCTTTCAATTCTTCTATCTTGTTAGTTAGGGAGAATAACAAGAGGAGGTGGAGGAAGTGAAGCATGATCTCTTGTTCCTCGATCGAATTGTGGAATATCATCTTCATGTGGAATGCTTGTTCCATGGGATTTGGGAAGACCATAGTTGTCGAACTTTGACATCTACAAAACGGGAGAAAACATAAATTCAAGTTAGTTGATAGATTGAGTCCTTAATAAATCACCCAAATGAGATATTAAGGGTAGGACCCAACACAATACACTACAACCTAGAAAAGGGATGCCGTAATCTAGTTGCAGAATATTTGAAGGTAAGTGAATGACGATTCACTAATTTCCACCATGAAAAACGAAAAAGAAATTTAAGTTTTAAAACTATTAAAACTCCTAGATCCTTTGAGATTCATTGAACATTTCAATGGCATGTTTAAATCTCGATATGCCCCTCTTGTTTGTGACTGGGATGCCGAGGATCACAAAGCGGGTGTAAATAACCATGCAAACTTACATGGTGCCCTCACATGTTACGATCACCTAATCGATGTGCCGGTAAACCACACACACTCCACCGAACTATGACAAACATTGAGTCACCCTTTACTACCTTTACTTAGAACCATTTAGTGTGCCGGTAAACCACACACGCTCCACTAACGTATTCGCAAGGGCACAAAGTGTAATTTCATGGAATTGCATCAATTCACTTTTACCTAAAGGAACTAAGATTGGGAATTTGAAAAAACATTTAGTTACTTTTGTACT
Organism: Lactuca saligna; assembly: GCF_052625555.1. Lineage (NCBI taxonomy): Eukaryota > Viridiplantae > Streptophyta > Magnoliopsida > Asterales > Asteraceae > Lactuca > Lactuca saligna. Next base: position 45,757,999 of record NC_136418.1, on the reverse strand, counting down.
TCATTATACTTATAATGGAAGGTTTTGTCCTATCCTACCCGTTCGGCTAATGACCCTCCACTAGTCAAGAGTGCGGTGTGTAAGAGTGGATACCCATTCAATCTCCATTTTATAGGCAATTTCCTTAAACACCCCTTATATACCAGATTTGTGAATGAGGCCTACTAACGGTAAGACTGACTTTTACTCATACATATATATATATATATATATATATATATATATATATATATATATATATATATATATATATATATATATATATATATATAATGTTAGACTTTTAATGTTATATATAGTATAGGGTGTATTTTACACTTTTAAAATACTAGGTGGTCAATTTAACAATTATACTTTTAATTCAATTAAATTGTAAACCAAAACTATTATGGATTTATTAAACCTCTTTTAATTATATACCTTAATTAATTAATAAAACCATAAGGGTGTGATTTGAACTTTTCAAAACAATACTAGGGTTTAAGAATTTAACATTTCTAAATTAACTTTTAATCAACATTTAAATTCAAAAACTTGAGGACAAGTTTTGAAACATTTCAACACATTAGGGTTTAGAATTTAAATATACATCAAAATTAAACTTTTAATCAAAATTTAAATTCCAAAACTTGAGGGCAAGTTTTGAAACTATTCAAAATATTTGGGTTTTAACTATTTAAATTTCAAAACTAAACCTTTGAGTTCAACTTTAAACTATAAAACCTAAAGGGGAAAATTGAAACTTTTCATAACACAAGGATCAAATAACAAATAATATAAATTAAACAATTAAATTCATCATTATCTATATTTGACCTAATTTCAATTTCTTGCAAAATAAGTTACCCAATTAATACAAATAATTCAATCTTTATCATATAAGGAAGTTATTATCTAATCAATTGGTAATTATCTTGTGTTTTGGCAAGGATATTCTTTAAGAAACAATAAAATTCGTATTTTATAGGTTTAAAACGAATATGGTAATTATCCTTAAGCAAAACAGCAACAAAATCCAAAATTCCCTCTGTCTGACGCTCCGACTCGCCAAGTCACACTCTGGAACTCGCCGAGTAGGGCTGACTCGCCGAGTCCAGGTAGTGACTCGCCGAGTCAGGTCGAACAGAATGCCAGAAAACGATTTTCAGCTATATAATGCATCGATACAATAGAAACCAATCTAGGCTCTGAGACCACTGTTGCCTTTTATTCATAAGAACATCCTATGTGCTCATACAAACCCTAATGCTTGGATCTAGGTTTCTCTATTGTACATGCAGTTTATCCAAGACTATAAACCCTAAATCTAGCATATGATAATCCTTATTAACATAATAATGGGTTTAAGATATTACCTTGATTGTTATGTAGCAATAACAATCACAATTCCTTCTTGTATTGACTTTAGAAAGCTTAGAGTCACAAATGTCACTCCTCTAATGGTTCACAAACACCAAGAGCAAGAGGATGAAGAGGAGAAGAGAAGGAGGCTGCCCAAAATCGTCCAAAACCCTAGAGAATAAGTTCCATACGTTTTTGGAGCTTAAGGATGCTATTTATACATGTAGGCTATTAGGGATTTAAACTAGGAAACCCTAATCTGACTGCTTAAGCCCTAAGCAGCCCATGGATTCCTTTCTTAAAGGCCTTGGACGATTTCTAATGGGTTTCCCCATAGAATTCGTCCAACCTTATAATATAAGGTAATCCATAGTCCAATTGCAATTACAATTCCAGTCCCTTAAGTTTAATTAATCTCTTTTAGTCACAAAATTAGTTATCAATTAATTCTTGACTAATATTAATTAAACAATATGATTTATCCTTTAATATATTATTCTCATAATATATTAATAAATCATAATTAATCATTTCTCTCCATAATTCATCCTATCAAGTTGCTTTGGTGAAGGCAACCCAAAAGGACCATGCACCATCGGGTCAAGTACATACCAAAATAGTTATGGACTTAGACACTAATCCAACACGAAACCCCATATGATGATACAATGGATTCACAATTATAGCAATCAACGTCGACTTCATCCTCCTTTAATTCAAGAAAGGGCAAAATCATTTTGTGAAACTTTTTGCCAATATCACAATTCAAATGTAATTGAGTAATATTAGTGTAAAGACGTTTAGCAATCAAACAAAAAATGTTCATTTGTTTTAAAAACTTCAATTTGTCACGTTGCAAATATATTAACTCATCTCTCGTTCTAACTAAGTCTAACTCCGTCTTCTCTATCCACATCCTTCGCTCCTCACTCTTGGATGTCACCCTGCTAATTTGATTAGTTAGGTTATCATTTGTGAGGCGTGTTTGCATTAGAATTCACTTAAACTAGAAAATTTGAATTTCAATTCATTTAATTCCTTTTCATAGTTTGCTACATGTATTTTAAGTGATTCGAGAATGGATTGTACCTTCTTGATCAACTGATCGCAGTCGTTGATCCTTTCGCTCACAGGTTTGGTAACAAAACACTTATCTTCCTTCTGATTCACCTCATCATACTCACCTTTGGTTGTGTAGCCCCTTATTTGTGACACTCCGGCTGTCACCATCAAGCATCTCCCAGCAAAATCAATACTATCTTCTTTCGCCACAAATGCCCTGCCATTCGTGGGTTTACGTACTTCTTCCGGTTTACGTACTTCTTCATCTTCAGAGTCTGTAGACAAGACCTCTACGCCACCGAAATCATCATCAACAATGTTCTCCTGCACAATCAAAGCATTAATAGAATTGTTAGAGGCTTTCTTCTTCTTTATCTCCTCCAACTTGCGCATATGGTATGCTTCATCATCTTCACCCTCCTTCTTCTCTGATAGGTTTCTTAACATGCAATCTTTGGCAAAGTGGTTTTTGCCATGGCAGAAATTGCAATCCTATCTAGAGTCTCCTACCAGTTTGCTCTCCTTCTTTTCTTCTTCTTTCTTAGGATTATTTGTGGTCTCCTCTTTCGCCTTTTCTGAGTTGTAGCTTCCCTGCCGGTTTCGGTTCTTGGCAACAGGGAACTTTTTGCGAGCAAACCGCTTCGGGTTGGAAACCATCATTGCATACTCTTCGCTTGTCAGATCACATTCTGACATTTCTGACTCTTCTTCATCTTCTACCACATTCTTCGCCTTAGAGAGAAGGGCCAAGGATCCCATACTAGACACCACTTTCGCTTTCTTTGTCACAACACTTTCATAAGACTTGAGAATACCCACCATCTTCGCCAATGAATAGGTTTTAAGCTGCTCGTGAGCCTTCACAGTTGATACCACAGCCATCCATTCGGGTCTTAAACCATTCAGAACTGTGACCTTTTGTTCGATCACTTCTCTTCTAATATCGTGCTTGATTATCTTGCTCAAAATATGGTTGAAACGATCGAATGTCTGAATAAGTTTTTCATCTGGATTTTGTTGGAAAGCATCAAACTCAGAGAGCAATATAGTTTGTATAGAATGTTCTAGGTCCTCATCAGTGGAATACAATTCTTTAAGTTTATCCCAGATCTCTTTTGTCGTGGTCCATAGGCTTACGAAACGAAAAGTGTTGGACTGTAAAGCAAATCTGATCATTCTCATGGCTTTAACATTACACAACAACTTACCTTTTTTGTCTTAAGGAATCTTGTCCACATCAGTTAAGAGTTTGTTGTACTCCTTTTGAATCTTAATGGTTCTATGTGTTCCAGAATGAACAAAAGGACCCAATGTTATTGCTTCCCAGATAAGATAACCATTGTCTTCAGAACCAACGACATAGTCCTCAAAGTGATGCGTCCAAACTTCATAATCTTGAGTGTATAGAATCGGGATTCTGGTTATGGATCCAATGCTATTGGAGATATTGATCGAATTGGTTTATGAATCATCGTGAGACATGATGACCCTTTTCAGATATCTGCTAAGAATCAGACTGATAAAGATTGAATTAGGGTATTATCAAAAGCAAGAAACAACGTCAATGAAGAGATGACGACTCCTACAGATTCGATAAAAGCGCAAAACCCTAAAAATATTCTTTCAACAGAAGAGACGCGTATGTATTACACAGTCTCCTGCTCTGAAACTAATTGATGAGAATAATATTCTCTAAGATCGATAGATTCAAACAGATATCAATAAGACAATAACAAGTAATAGAAAACGATAAACACCACGATGAATCAAACGAGTGTCGAATGATTAATCTGCTCAACCTCAGAAGAATTTAATAAGAATTGCTACTGTAAAGATATGCTAGGGTTACAGTAGAAGATCTATATAATAATTATCAGAAGCGTCATTAATATAATGCATGCATGAAGTATATATATACTAAACCCTAAAAACATAACACGGCTGGACATGCTCCGAGTATACAAATGGACCTAAGATCTAAGCCCAATGACGCAACCTCTTAAACTCAACAATGCAGTAATAGACTTTGGACTTTTCTTTGTTTAATATATGCATGAGAACATTTAGATACTTGGGTTTCTCCTTTTTCTTTTTTATCTATTTACATATTCTAATAATAAAAAAATAGGGAAACTCTATCTCTCTCAATTACGCAAGTATGAATGCAAGTGAATATTCTTGTCAAGGAAAACTTGTAGGTTTCTATCTCCTTTGCTCGCTATCTAGTCCCTATCCTATGCTTGCTATCTAGTCATTGACATACAAAAACCATGTTTGTTGAGAAAAAGAGAATTCAATGAGGCAAACAAAGACCATGCTGGTTGCCGACAAACAAAATGACCAACCTTCGGAATGAATTTGAGGCAAACTTTAATCTATCCATAGAATTCATCACTTATCAGCGTATTGTGTGGTGTGGGTGGAATGTTTCCATAAATAATGTCTCAATTGGAATTCTACATTCATAACCAGAATCAATGCTAAGTGCATGCACACTGTTTTTATTATGAGTTTTGAATAGGTTGTATGTAATTAGCCTCGCCCACAAGATCATACATCACGGTTCTTTATCTTGATCCTAAGTTCTGTCACTTCATGACCATAAAATTGAAATAAACATGTCTCATTCCCATTCAGGTGAAGATCCTATCTTGTTCCTGTTGTGTCATACCAAAAGCAAGTTCAAAGAGACTTGTTATGTACATTCATGTGTCACATATTTTAAACTACCTTAAGGCTTTGTTTGGGATTGTCATCAGCTTATCGTCTTTTGGTGATATCAATAGCTAAATTGAGTGGTTTCATTACACAAAATAATTTTGTTTATCGACTCGAATAAGCATTTTTGGATAAGGTATTTCATTTTAACGATCAGTTTATTGAGGCTTGGTACATTTAATAAATTAACAAAAATGTATGGATAAGTTGTACTATTTGACTTATCATTTTGATGTTGCCTATGCCCGTAACACTCTTTATCAGTTTGATATTGTCTATGCCGTAACACTCTTTTTTCAATTGTTTTTGTACCTAAGCTTTTTTACCCGAGAAAAAAAACAGTGTTTAAATAAACAAATGGCAATTACACCATTAACTATCAAGTTATTGACAGAAGCATAGTATTTTACTTTTTTTGAAATTAATTTACAAAATCTAGTGGTTTTAAAATCATTATGGTCATAACTTTATTTTCTAAAAATAGTAAAAACATAGTATCCCCTGCTATTTTATTATAAGCCGTCAAGACTTTATTTTTCCTTTTTTTTTTTCACATGACATTTACCGGTAGTCATAGAGCACCACTCGAGTGTTACTCTTCCACATCATTCAATTACATGTATTACGAGACTTTGACAAAATATTGTTGTCTTGACTCTTGACCAGAATTTGACTACAATATCATCCTGCCAAATTCAAAATATGATGTCCATCAAAAACCTACACCCATCTCTTGTTATCCTCATGGAAGGAAAGGGCAGAAGGTAGCCATCAAAAAGGAATATAAAAGGCAGCAAGGAAACAAGTATTTGGGATTATTGGACACTTATCTTTAAAATTGATTTCCCATACTACCTGGTTGTTCATAAATAATTCATCTGGATAATCATATGACCTATAGTAGACACTTCAAAATCTTAAGCATAAGAACAATTAGAAAAGTATAGGGTTTGCATTAGACTGTTCGAAATCTTAGGATTTCCAAAAGGTGGCATATTGTCCTTATTTGCATAAGAACAATATAACTTCATGCAAGGAAACCCTTTGCTGAAAAATTGAGTTGTTCAGCCTACTCGAGACTCTAATAAGCTATACATGACTTGCAAACTCCACTGAATGCAAGAAAATCGATGACTCCCCGTTGCATCATAACTAATGAAAGCACATCATGCTTGAGGTATGACCATGGACCCACATCCACATCATCAGTCTTGATGGTCATGCTGCTAGATGCATCATCATGATTCTGGTTACTAGTCACTCTCCTTGTCATATCCATTCCTACATTAGCAAAAGACAAAATAAACATTCATTGTAAAATGCAAACTGCACATAATCATACCAGACTTGTTAACACAAAAAGAGAAAACAAACACAAGAATGAACAGGATCCACAGGTCATGAAAACAAACATAAAATGTCTACAGCATATACGATCTAATTAGCACTTCTACAGGACATGAATGATCATAAGAAAAAAGGGTAAATCAGCAACATGGTAAAAATGTTCCTGGTGAATTAACAAAGAAGCTAACACTATCGTGATATCTCTCATCGCCCCTAATGGTTTTGCCTATGTCTGATGCTTCTTGTAAACAGAACCTTACGTGAAGCTAAAACACCAAATTCAAACAAACCCTACATAATCCAAACACTTAGAGAAACGATATATCAGTTATCAAACAATAATAAGACACCCTAATTAACAAAGCTTGATGGCCATATAATCACAGAATAAAAACACTTCATACAACACGGAATGTCAACACAAAGAAATGCAACTCAAATTAGTTAACAATTCAGAATTAATTTCACGAAACACATAATAAAGATAATCAAATCGACTAAACGAATCCAAATGACGTTTCCCGAACAACTGAACTCCGATTTGCTAAAGAATTAAAAAGAGCTAGGGCTAGATGCGGGGAATAGCGAATGAAATCAATTTTTCTTTTAAATAAATTTATAAAATAGCCGATTTTTTTCTTCAAAAGTTGTAGTTAAGGTCACCAATGATTTAGCATGTGTGAGATGTCATTTTTCTTTATTGGGCTATCCAATCGGACTTTCTCCAACTTAGGTGACGTTTTTTTTTTCAAAGCCAAAATGTTTGTAATCTGTACACAACATCTATAATCTTCTGCAGCAGAAGAGGTGGACCAAATATCTGTAGTCTGCAATAAAAAGCTTATTTGTTTTTTTTGACATATGCACGTTGCTGAAATAGAATTCGTACAACCAAGTTAGTTTTGCAATAACAATTTTACGCCGATATTGATCATCATGTCGAGCCGTTCTGCTTGGTATAAGAAGACATAATCTACTCATGCATACATTTATATCATAACATTAATGGTCATGACATTAATTTTGGATAATTTTGAATTTACATAAAACATGTGTATTACAACAACAATTTAAACAAAATAAATTAAACTTTATGTTTTTTTAAACCTAAAAGTATTTAAAAATTCAAATCTCACAATTGCGATAATATACATAATTGTTTTAGTTGAATTATATTTAAAAAAAAAAAAAAAAAAAAAAGCTGGTGTGTGGTTCTTTTGCATAATATTTATGCATACACACTATGACACAATACAATAGTAATTCTTGAAAGCCTAAACAATCACGTGTGTAGAAGAAATATGAAAAGCGATTTTATCAAAGATGTATTAAAAGCAATAGGAAGATGTAACTTAGCAATGCGACCGAAGGAAAAAAAATCATCTTAACAAAATATATGTGGACAACAGCCAAATAAAAGTGTAGACTTTAGAAAACTCAAGACCACGTCTGTGCCACGAAGACCTCGCGCAGATGTTTTTACATCTATGGACTTCTCAAAAACAAACATAATTCAAGCCCTAATATATGCATGTGGGCTGTAGCGCAGATAGATGTCACACAGACCTGCATACAAAAAACAAACAACTCCTTAGTGTTGAATAGGTATAAAAAAACCTATTTTTAAAACTTTTTTATAAATCCTACATCCGTTTGTGATTTACACTTTATTCATCTGAAATTATAATTTTTTTAGAGCATACAAGTCACTAATGCAATGTAGGACGTATTCATCAATGAGTTGTACATTCATTTGCAATTTACAGTATGTTACATACTATTAACCTCGGTTACATGTGATTTCCTGTAAATAATTCGAATACTTCCATTTTTAACCACAAATCATATATAAACATATCCAACATGCGTAATACCTATTAAAAGACGAATAAAAAATGGAATATTTACGTAACTTACAAAGTTTTCCAGAAAATATTGTTCTTGAGCCATTAAAGAGAGTCAAAAGGATTTCATCAACTTCAAAGTGTGAAAATGTGAAATGTGAAAATGAGAGGTATTTTCAAATTTTATGATTTATATACTTTAGCCCCATTGGTTGAAAATGGGTCGATTTCATATTCCATTATAGTAAATTCGTAGGTAATATAGGTAAACCGCATGCGGGCTAAATCACTTGGAATTTTGGTGGCTAAATTTTTTTAATCTCTTAATATTTTGGCTATAAATTATAAAATTGATAATCTCTTATCACATGATATTTTATCGGTGTTGAAGATTTGAAATAAGAATAACATATCTAAAATCAAAACAATTTACAATGAGCAAAACAAAAATCAAACGGTTGAGCATGCATGACGAAGTTTGAATGTAAATTGTATTCAAAACTTTGCATTCATATATATATATATATATATATATATATATATATATATATATATATATATATATATATATATATATATATATATAAAGAGAGAGAGAGAGCTAGGTTCATGCATTCAAAGTAATTATTGTGTTATTGTATACATCAATGTGGATCAATCATTTCAAAAACTTAAATAAAGATATGTAATCTTACCTATTAATTAATTTTGTTAATTAAATAAAAATTTAATTAATCCCTAAAATATTGGATTGCTTTCCTTTAAATCCCTTCAAACCGTTATTGCTTCTTTATCACCGATCCATCTCGTCTTCTTCAACCTAACCGTAAACCACCATAGCCATCATATTGCCTATAGTTATGCCGCTTTTTCTTCCTTCCTTTCCACTGTTGGCCGCTTCTCCATGCCACCGTCATTCTTTTTTGGAATGGATCCACAAGAGCCATTGTCTTTCGTATAGTTATGCCGGCCGATTGCATAACCTTTTTATTCATTTCGTGATTTGGAATCAGGTTAGTATTTCCTCTTTATTTTATTTCTTCTATTATTACTTGATAGAAATTTAGGAACATTGATTAATTGTTATATTCATTCGGATATTCAATTGAGTGGTTGTTTGCAATTTTTACAAACATAAAATATAAATTTAAATTACAGTAAGGTGTATTCGGGATTTTGCATTTTCAGAATAGATTATGAGTTCTGATTTGCAATTATAATAATAACTAATAAGCATTCTTCATAAGGCCTAATTGTCAAAGTAGATACGTTGAATATACTCATCATTTTGGAAGTTTTTGCTTGTAATTTGTGAATTTGGTTTTAAGGATTGTCATACGATTTCATGGTAGTTATTCTTATAAAATGCTCAATTTCATAGCAGTTATTCTCATAGAATGCGTGAAGGAGTCATGCTGATCAAGGGCGTGAACATTGGATGATGGCGCGTGAGATGAAGATGAACAATGCTCAATGGTGTTCACAAAAGAAAGCATTATTCATCGTTATATTCTGGCAAAATAGTCCATAATAAAATGATCAAGTGCATTCGTTGAAGAATTGTATATTTAAGAATTCTATGCTTTTTAAGCTTTTTATTTATTTTTTATGACATTCTGTTAGAATATATGTGTAATTGTATTAAAATGTACAAGACTATTACTATATAATAATATGTATGAATCTATATTTACATTCAATGTCTATATATATATATATATATATATATATATATATATATATATATATCATGTTATTTTTTAAGCTGATGGTTCAAAACTATTGTTTGTCTTTAAAATATTCATTCATTCAAAACAATTATTTCGTCAGAATAGATAATCTGACACTCTCATAGAAATATCATTCTAACAGAATCATCTTAGATTATAATCTGATTAATTAAAAAAATCAAAATTCAAAATTAACAAAATCAAATATGTCTGAAAATTCGAAACTTTTTATTAATTAAACTTGTGTTTCCTAATTAATAAATTTTTGGTAAATTAAGAAAGTGAATGTTACCTATTTATTAAATGGAAAGCTTTTTCTGTAACGACATGAAATTTAAAACAATTTTTCATTTTAATCATAACATATGTCATACAAATCATCTCAAAACACAAGTGTATCAAATGTTATCACGGTAAAAACATATCCCAGAATCTCAAATACAAAATCCTCGGTCAGTGTCTAGAAATCATGTCGGCGCCTTCTCGCGATCCTCACTAGTACCTGAAACACAAATCACATAACACGGTAATCATAAATGCTTAGTGAGTTCCCTAAAATACCACATACAACACATAAGCCACTCGAGGCTATAGCTCGGTTTGACCCTCCGGTCAATGTGTCTCAGCGGGACCCTCCAGTCCCGTAGCTCATTGGACACACTGGTCCAGTCTAGCTCGTTGGACCCTCCAGTCCGGTATAAATTGTTGGACCCTCTGGTCCGGTCTGATCGAGGACCCTCTGGCCTCATGAGTCGTTGGACCCTTTGGTTTAGTCTATATAACACATAGCATACATATAACACAATGCACATACATCTTAAACATACACTTACACATAAGACCCTCCGGTCTGCACATAGATACCACTCTAGGTAATGTATAGTGAAAAGACTCACCCTGGGTATTCTCAGAAAGTCTCGAACTCAAAATACCGGTCTAGCCTCCGCCTAATCACATAAAGTAAATTACCTCTAATTAACAACGATTCTCAAAGGTTGGACTAGTCCCTTCCTATAATCTCTCAGAAGGGGAATAAACCATTTTACCCCTCCAATGGTCTAAATGTCCAACTGTTGACCAAACCCTAAAAGTCAACAAAAGTCAATAGAGGGCAATACGTGGGGCGTACCTCGACTTATCCAGAATCGGGGATCTCAACCCCTAAGCGACGTCTTCTGGGATTTACGCCCAACGTAATTCCGAGTGTCATGTTCTTAATGGTTTTTGTTATGAAACGGTTAAGACACAAGCTCATATTCCAGATCTAGTCCTTCTAATGCCTCTTACCCCATAAAGTCGAAGCCTTTAAGCCTTTGCATGGGTGTAAAGGTCATTAATCACTTCAAAATCTTATCCTCTTTCCTAATTAAGCCCTTATTTCATGCATGACTTGATATTAACGATCAAGATTGGATTTTTATGGATTTACAACACATTTTATACTGAAATGGGGCAGATCAAGGCTTATGGAGACCATTTACTCATAAACTCTCCATCTTTAGGACAAAAACCCTAAAAATGACCCATAATGCACAAATCCAAAAAGGTTAAGAAAGCTTTGAGCTTTTTACCTCTAAATGATGCTCCAACCTCTACAAAGCTGAGATCCAAGGCTTGCACTTCAACTCTAGCCTCTACGATGGCCCTTCTTCTCTTCAAAATCCTACAAGAACACTTTATCAAGCTCAAACATACACACAAGCTCAAAAACGAGGGTTGGCTCTTTTAGGGTTTCACTCATTGGAAATGGTGGCTGGGATGGAGGCCATAGAATTCCTTTTATAGTGCTCAAGTCTCATTTAGGGTTTCATGTTTGATCCCAGTACGCCCAACGTACATTATGGTACGCCCAACGTACTGGGTAGCATTCGCGTTAATAGCACACTCATCAGTACCCGCAGCGTACTCTTCAGTACGCCCATCGTACTCATTTGCTACAATATTCTTCCATGGACTATGATGCGACATCGACCTCCGACGGGTCTTCGGGTCTTCTACTACGGCGGAGATCTAGACATCACAGTGCAAAGTCGTTAGAGCCGCCCCAGGGACTGTGCCGTGGGAGCGGACTCCGACGATCAACTTAGATTAGCTGATAGATCTGAGATGGTCCTCCATAGCTGGAGAGAACGATATTGGTGTTGGTAGTGGTGTATGGTGGCTGACGGCGGCGGGTGGCGGATAAACCACCTGGCCGGAGTATAGTGGCAGCTAAGCTATAGGGGAAGAGTCTAGGGAAAGGTCCCTTAGGAAAGTCCTCCTGCATGGAGGAGGCACTATTCTATTTATAGGGGACAACTAGGTTAAAGGGAATTAGGCCAGGCCTTAGGCCAGCCCAATTCAAGCCCAACTAGCAAGGAGTTGGGCAAGGCCGCTCGGAGGCGTCGGGAAGGGCTGGCGGGCGCGCCCTAGGTAGGGTCGACGGGTGTGCACCACGAAAGATCGGCAAAGGGGCGCCAGGAAATGGAGCGCCAGGTCGGGCCGGGAGGAGAGTCCCCAGCAAGGATGGCAAGGGAGCGCCAGGCCGGGCTGGCGGGAGAGTCCCCAACAAGGCTGGTAAGGGAACGCCAGGTAGGGCTGGTAGGAGCGTGCCAGGCTGGTGCGGTAGAGTAGTCTAGGCCATGGTAGTGGACCATATATCATCAAGTCCCCCCCAGTCTGGTGTTATTGGTACATGGCCAATGACATCAGACTGGACTTAGTCATATAAATTGTTCGTCGTCAGACTAGTTTTGACAACCTGAAAAAGAAGAGGGATTAAATAGCAATAGATGATTTCTGGATGTTACAATTCTACCCCACTAGAATCAAACTTCGCCCCCGAAGTCTCACTTTGCAAATAACTTTGGATGCTACTCCCGCATCTCCAACTCCAGCTCCCAAGTCAGCTCGGACCCTCTCTGATGTTGCCATTGGACCTGAACTAGAGGCACCTCCTTGTTCCTCAGAACCTTGATTTTCCGATCCAAGATCGCAATCGGCTTCTCAATGTAATTCAGGCTCTCATCCACCTGAATATCCTCTAGCGGCACTACTGCCGTCTCATCGGCTATACACTTCCTTAACTAAGATACGTGGAAAGTATCATGGATCTGGCTGAACTCCGCAAGTAGCATTAAACGGTACGCTACCCTGCCCACTCTAGTTGTTACCCTGAAAGGACCAATGTATCGGGGGCCCAGCTTGCCCCTCTTTCGGAATTGAATCACTCCTTTCCAAGGAGATGCCTTCAGGAGTTTAAAGTCTCCGACCTGGAACTTGAGCTCGGATCGCCGCCTATCTGCATAACTCTTATGGCAGCTCTAGGCTGTCAGTAACCTTTGTCCGACCTGCTGTATCTACTCAGTCGACTTAAGCACTATCTCAGTGTTACCCATCACTCACTTCCCTACCTCCCCCCAACAGATAGGGGTCTGACACCTCCTCCCATATAAAAGCTCGAAGGGAGGCATACCAATACTCGAATGGTGGCTGTTGTTATAAGAAAACTCAGCCAAAGGTAGATAGGTGTCCCAATATCCACCGAAGTCCATAACACATGCTCGAAACATGTCCTCGAGCGTCTGAATCGTCCGCTCACTCTGACCATCCGTCCGTGGGTGGTAATTAATACTGAAGTTCAATATCGTACCCAACTCCTCATGGAACTTCTTCCAGAACCTGGAAGTGAAACGTACATATCAATCCTGGACACAATTGAGATCGACACTCCATGCCACGACACCACCTCTCTCACATATATCTCTGCCAACCTCTCTTCAGAAGAGCTCTCACAGATAGCAAGGAAGTGAGTGCTCTTTGTCAGCCAATCCACAATCACCCAAATTGCATCAACACCCCTCGCGGTCCTCGGCAATTTGGTGATGAAATCCATAGAAATATGTTCCTACTTCCACTGGGGAACCTCTAGCGGCTGCAACTTGCCATGCGGACGCTGGTGCTCAGCCTTAATCCGATGACAGGTCAAGCACCTCTCTACTACCCATACAACATCCCTCTTCATACAGGGCCACCAATAATCTCTCTTCAGGTCCAAATACATCTTAGTGGCCCCAGGATGTATCGAGAATCTCGACCTATGTGCCTCCTCGATCAATATGCTACGTGCCCCGCCCATAAATGTCACCCAAATCCGACCGTGAAAGGTCATAAGCCCTCGACTATCAGTAACAAACTCAGATACCTGCCCAATCACCCGCTCTCTCTTGCGGTTCTCCGCTCTCACAGCCTCTGCTTGGGCTTCTCGGATGGTATCCAATACCGGAGTCATCACCGTCATCCTCATACATATATCTCGTATCGGGGCACTCTCCGCCCTGCGACTCTGAGCGTCGGCTACCATGTTAGCCTTGTCCGGGTGGTACAGGATCTCATAGTTATAATCCTTCACCACATCCAACCATCTCCTCTGGTGCATATTAAGGTTGTGCTGATCCATCAGATACTTCAAACTCTTATAGTCCATGTATATGGTACACTGAACCCCATACAAATAATGGTGCCATATCTTGAGGGCGAACACTACTGCCCCCAACTCCAAATCGTGGGTGGGATACCTCGTCTCATGAGGCTTCATCTGCCTCAATGCGTATGCTATCACGTGCCCTCTCTGCATAAGCACCGCACCCACCCCTGATATGGACGCATCACAATAAACCACAAAATCCTCCATTCCCTCTGGAAGGGCTAACACCGGGGCTTTGCATAATCTCTGACGAAACGTCTCAAATGAGATCTGCTGTTCTGGACCCCAAGTAAAAGAAACGCCCTTCCGGGTCAGTATGCTAAGGGGAACGGTAATCCTGTAGAAATCCCTGATAAATCTCCGATAGTAGCCGTCCAACCCCAGAAAACTCCTGATCTCGGTGAGGGATCTTGGCACCTCCCAACTCATAATAGCTTCAATCTTAGCCGGATCGACCAATATCCCATTCCGATTAACGAGATGTCCCAAGAAATGGACCTGTCGTAACCAGAAATCACACTTGGAGAATTTGTCATAAAGCCTCTCCGATCCCAATACTCCAAGAATCTCTCTCGGATGCTCCTCATGTTGCTCTCTGGATCTCGAATACACTAGAATATCGTCGATGAACACAATCATCGATCGATCCAACATCGGCTTGCATACACGGTTCATGAGATCCATGAACGCTACTGGTGCATTGGTGAGCCCAAAAGGCATCACAACGAACTCGTAATGCCCATAATGAGTCCTAAACACTGTCTTCTGGATATCCTCATCCTGCACCCTCATCTAGTGATATCCAACCTCAAGTCTATCTTGGAGAACCAAGACGCACCTTGCAACTGATCGAATAGATCGTCGATCCTTGGAGGTGGATACCGGTTCTTGACCGTAAACTTGTTCAACTCTCGGTTATCAATGAACATCCGGTGTGAACCACCCTTTTTCTTGAAAAAAAGGATCGATGCTCCCCACGGCGAGCTACTCGGTCGGATGAATCCCTTCCCCAACAGCTCCTGAAGTTGCAAGGATAACTCCTACAACTCCGGTGGCGCAAGGCGATAGGGTGCCTTGGCAATAGGCGCCGCCCCCTGAACCAAATCGATGCGAAACTCCACCTACCTCTCGAGAGGCACACCCGGCAACTCCTCGGGGAAAACATCCGGAAACTCTCACACTATCGGAACCTCACCGATAGAACTTGGCCTCTCTGCGACAACTCGTGTATCCATCACATAGGCTACAAACCCTCTACAGCCCAGCTGTAGACTCTGTCTTGCTCTGGCAGCCGAACAGAATGTTGACCCAGATCGGGTACCCTCGCCATACACCGTAATTACTCCCCCCGCTAGGGTCTCGTATGGTCACCAACTGATGCTCGCAGTCGATAATAGCTCCAAATCGGCTCAACCAGTCCATGCCCATGATGATACAGACATCCCCCATCGCAATCAGTACCAGATCTATCGGGAACTCAACACCGAAAATCTCGAGTACACATCCTCGAATCACATCAGTAGCATACGCTGCTCGCTTGTCAGCTATAGAAACTCCCAAAGGTCGACTAAACGCCTCTCTTCCGATACTGATGTGCTGGCTAAACGCTAATGACACGAAAGATCTACTCGCACCTGAGTCAAATAAAACTAAAGCAGGTACAGAACTCACAAGAAAAGTAACTATGCATACAACAATATAAGGAAAATCTCCCAAACTCGGTGTAAGTAAATAAAAGAATACATACCAGCCACGAGATCGGGCACTGCGTAGACCTCCTCCGCTGTCAAATGAAAGGCTCTCCCGCAAGCCTTTGGTGCCTCGACCTTTGCTGGTCGGGACTCGGTGGCTCTAGTAGCAGCAGGTGCAGATCCCTGTGCTGATCCCTGAAGTAGTTGTGGGCACTCGGCCTTCCGATGGCCAGTCTAGTTGCAGTGGAAGCAAATTGCAAACCCCTTGGGACACTCCCTTGCGAGATGCCCCTCCTTGCCACACTTGTAGCACACCCCCGCTCTACACACTCCCTCATGGCTCTTGTTGCATTTCCCACAAGTGCGACCCCTCGGTCCTCCAGATCTCGATTCAGCGGGCTTTTCCTGCTTGTCTGTCGGCTAAGACTGAGCCGACTGCCTGTCCATCCTCTGAGACTCGGCCTCATCCCTGGCATGAGTCTCTAGCTCGATCTCCCTCTTTCGGGCATTTTCCTGGAGCTCAGCAAATTTCCGGTATGTCAAGTTCGCTACGAACTCATGAATGTCTCTCCTCAGTATGCACAGATATCGACCCATGCGTGTCTGCTCAGTAGACACATGATCAGGGCAAAACAATGCCCTCTCGTGAAACATTCGTGTAATCACAGTCATGGATTCCATCCCCTGTTTGAGGGACAAGAACTCCTGGGCTAGATGTTCCCTCTCCACAGGGGGAACATAGTCATCTCGGAACATGGTGGTGAACCTCTCCCAGGTCACCACTGTAATCTCTGCAGGAGTAAAGTCAGCCGTCACAAACTTCCACCAATCCTTTGCTCCCAAGCGAAGCTGGTTCAGCGCGAACCGTACCCTCGTATGCTCTAGACAAGAACATGTGTAGAAGCATCCATTAATGTCAAAGATCCACATCATGGCGGCTATTGGATCCTGAGTCCCGTCAAATTATGGTGGCTTTGTGTTGCTGAACTCTCGGTACAGCAACGAGTTACCCACCTGTGGCCTCGCGGCAGCGACAACTCCAGTGGCTGCAGCAGTAGCCGCCTCAGTCAGAGAAACATATCGCTCGTCGAATGTCTCAATCAGCATGGTCTTGATAGACCCAAACATCTCTGATATCTCAGCCCAAATGGATGCGGCCAACTCCTCATGAATCATCCTACAGATCTCCTCATCGTTAGTACCACTGGTACCACTGCCTCCTGGGTTGTGGTGCATCCCCACCATGATGCCTCTGAAATATGACACTAATAATCAGCGACTCGGCCGAGATTAGTGATACTCGATAAACCGTTCCTACTTGTTCCTTAGCATCCTAAGGATTCTTACTTGAGATGTTTACCGATTCGGTGCTTTCAGTAGTACGGGCCCTATACAACCTTCCACAACGCATCGGTATTCACCCCAAGTCCTCCTCCTAGGATCCCAGATCACAAGTACTTTATATTTCACTAAACACAGGCTACCCTACAGTAGACCACTCATAAGCTCCTCGCTACTACCTATTCACTCTCGAAGCATCTCATAGTAGCAGTAATCTCCTAGGCTAAGGCATCACAAATCAGGCCAATCTAGTCCTAGATATGATTACCCAGCCTACTCTATCATGCATAGCATATCGCATAAGATCTCATAACACATAATGTAAGGGTATTTTGGGAAATCACCTTTCGGGCGCTGGCTGATCGTACACACTGCTCCGTTCTACTTATCTCAAAATCTTTTACTCTTTTAGAAAAATTGTTTATTTTTATGAAAAAATTTCCTCAAATCCTCAGTTTGAGTTCAGATACACCCGAAGGTGCATCCGAATCCCTCAAACCAAGGCTCTCATACCAACATGTAATGACGTAAACAATTTTTCAATTTTCAATCATAACATATCTCATACAAATCATCTCAAAACTCAAGTGTATCAAATGTTATCACGGTGATAACATATCTCAGAAACTCAAATATAAAATCCTCAGTCAGTGTGTACAAATCATGTCGGCGCCTTCCTGCGATCCTCGCTAGTACCTGAAACAAAAATCACATAATACGGTAATCAAAAATGCTTAGTGAGTTCCCCAAAATACCACATATAACACATAAGCCACTCGAGGCTATAACTCAGTTTGACCCTCCGGTCAATGTGTCTCAGCGGGACCCTCCAGTCCCGCAGCTCGTTGGACCCTTTGGTCCGGTCTAGCTCGTTGGACCGTCCGGTCCGGTCTAAATCGTTGGACCCTCCGGTCCGGTCTGAACGAGGACCCTCTGACCTCACGAGTTTTTAGACCCTTTGGTCCGGTCTATATAACACATAGCATACATATTGTTGGATAAGGTGTCTAAGTCCATAAAAATTTCTGGTAAGTACTTGAGCCGACCCGGCATGGACCATTTGGGTTGCATAGCACCATGCAATTGGATAGACTAAATGAGAGAAAATAACACTTGGAGATTAGTAATATATTATAAGTTCTAATATATTAATAATATTATTTGATTAGTTTGATCAAGAATTAATTTAGAATTAATTAAGTGATAAAAAAGATAACTAATTAAATATATGGGTTGATTATGTAAATTATCCATATCTTGTATAGTGGGCTAAGAGGCTCCATGGATTATCAACTTGGGTTCCACCCATAGGATGCTTCATGGATGCTCCATGGGAGTTACAAACCCATGGGTCCTGGAAATGAAGAGTCATGACACATTAGGGTTTACATGGTGTAACCCTAGATGTGTCAACACTATATAAGAGTCCCGTTCTCCACCAAAATCGGCTACACATATGAAACAAGAGGGCTAGGCCTATTTTAAGAAGTGTGTGTTCTCTCAAAAGTCTTTCCAAGAGTGTTTGGTGTTGTGTGAAGCATTTGAGGCATCACACTTGGGGTGCTAGGCTCACAAGGTTTCAAGGAACACTTTCAACAACAAGGTATGTAGTTCTATCTTTTATACAAAGAAAAATTGTACCCCATGTATGCTAGATAGGTTTAGAACCTTGGAAAAACAACTTTGCATGATAATTAGACAAACATAGATCCAAGGTTATTAGGGTTGCATGTATACTTAGGAAGTGTTAGAATGCTGAAAACCCATCAGTGGTATCAGAGCCTAGGCTTGCTTGTTTGATTTTTGTGCAAACTGCTTGAAAAATTGAGTTTTCTGCTTTCTGCCCGTATGAACTCGCCGAGTCCATGGGGGGACTCGATGAGTCCATGACCAAATGCAAGCTACTCGTCGAGTCAGTTCTTGCACTCGACGAGTAGAGGCTGTAGTTTTCAGAATTTCGATTTTTGTTGCTGGAAATGGACTAGGAACATTAACCTAAACTGTTTTGGTACTTGAAAACTTGTTTTAGATGGTGTAATGTTCTTGCTAATCCATTTACAACAACAAGTTATCAAAATTACAAAGTTTTAAGTGTAATTTTTGATTCATGAAAGAGTTCATATTCATGTTCTTGATCTTATGATGTTTAGATGATCATAGGAATTGTTTGTAACCTATGCGGTAGATTAATTCTTGATCATTATGTGTTTTAATGGAGTCTATAACTTGTCCTCAAGTTATGGAAAAACCAAAAGTCACTTTGCTCTAAAACCATTAAAAGAACACATGGGGTATAAAATGAAGAGTCTTCATTTGTAATACCCTAATTAACTCATAAGTTACAAGAAATGAAAAGTTTTGAAAGTTTACAAAACTTGCCCTCAAGTTTTGGAACAAGTAAAGTCATGTTAAAACTTTAGTTCCAATCCCTATAATTTTAAAAGTTAAAATTCAACCCTTATACTTATAATATTATAAGTTAATAATATATATATATATATATATATATATATATATATACAATCATATATATATATATATATATATATATATATATATATATATATATATATATATATATATATATATATGTATGTATAAGATTAAAGTCGTCTTACCGCTAGTACGCCTCATTCACGAAGCCAGTCTATAAGATGGGTATAAGGTTGTTGCCTATAAAATGGCAACTTAATGGGTGTCCACTCTCACCCACCGCTTGCTTGACTGGTGGAGGGTCGTTAGCCGAATGGGTAGGACAAGGACTTATAAATTCTCATTAAAAGTATTAAGAATATTATAAAGTAACTAAACACTTTTATTAAATTCCCAATCTTAGTTACTTTAAGAAAAATGTGAATAAGGTGCTAATCCATGAAATTACACTTTACACTTTGTTTAAGTCGTTAGTGGAGCGTGTGTGGTTAACCGGCACACTAACTTGGACTTAATAAGGTAGGTAAAGGGTGACTTAAGATTTATCATAGTATCGGTGGAGCATGTGTGGTTTACCGGCACATCGATTGAGTGATAAACTTTAAGGGTACCAAGTGATTTGCATGCTTACTTCACACCTCGTTTTGTGATCCTCGGTATCCCAGTCACAAAACTTGGAGGGCACACTCGAGATTGAAACATGCCTTTGAAAATTTCATTGAATCTCAAAAGAATCTAGGAATTTCTAAGAACCAATCAAAAACCTAATATTTAATATTTCGGTTTTCATGGTGGAAATTGGTGAATCGTTATTCACCTACCTTTCAAATATGTTATAGCTTGGATTACGGCATACCTCTTCCAAGTTATAACATATTGTGATTGGATCCTAGCGTTAATATTACATTTGGGTGTTTATTAAGGACTCTCTTAATATCTAAACTAATCTTGTCCTCTTCCTTCATATGTATTCAAACAATGTTGCTTCTGGCTCTAATCCTAATGGCTCATTTACCCTTATGAACTTGTCTGGGAAAGTCAATTTTGATGGATCCAACTTTAATGAATGGATCAGAAACATCAGGATGATTACTCGATACGAGGACAAAGAATATATCCTCAACAAGGAGCTTAAGGAGATTGATGAGACCACTACAACTCCCCAGGAGATCGCTGACTTTCAGGCACATGAAAGGGATACTACCAAAGTGGCATGCATCATGATGGCCACGATGACAGCGGAACTCTAAAAGTCCTATGAGCACTTCTACCCTTTTGAAATGCACCAAGATCTGATGGAAATATACCATCAAAGTGCACAACAAGAGAGGTATGAAATCATCTGCTCCTTGATAACAACCATGATGAAGGACGGGGAATCCGTCATGAGCCACATGCAGAAAATGCAAAGGTATGTGGATCGGTTGCTGAAGCTTAATGTGAACTTCCCTGAGGAGCATGCAATAGATATCATTTTTCACTCCTTACCATCGTGCTAAGATCAATTCTGCATGACATATCACATGAATAAGGAAGAGGTCACACTCAGCAAACTTCAGGGGCTTCTCAAGACCGAAGAAACAGGTATTAAGGGGAAGTTGGTTGTTAACACTCCTACTCCAAACTCCACTCCGGTTTGGCAATCGGGAAAAGTCGAGGGAAGAAGAGAAAGAGCTCTTCGAAGGGTACCAAGGTTAGGACCCTTGATGGCTCTTCTTCAAGTGGAACCAAGAAAGGTCTCGTCACTCCTTCTTCTGACCCAAAAGAGGCGGAATGCTTCTATTGCCATGAAAAATCACATTGGAAGCGAAACTGCCCAAAATACCAGCAAGATGCAGGTATTTACACTATCTTATCTAATAACTCACCCCATTCTAACTCTTGGGTCCTTGATACCGGTTGTGGTATTCATATCTATTCTGATGTGCAGGGACTAAGAAGAAGTGAGAATGTGGAGCAAGGAAGAATAAACTTAATCATGGGGAATAGGAAATCTTTACCTGTCACCAAGATTGGAGTTTATACTTTATCGCTAAGTAGTGGGTTTAGTTTAGATTTAAATAAGTGTTGTTATTCGCCAGAAATGGCTAGAATATTATTTCCTTTCATGCATTGTATAAACAAGGTTTCACCTTTTCATTTGATAATGAAGTTGGTTCTATTAATGCTTTATTTAATATTGTTCTTTATTTTAAAGCATTACCTTGTGATGGCGTGTATGAAATAGTATTTGTGGTTGATAACTTAGGAAATAATGTGTTGTGTATTGATTCTGTTAATAATAACTTGGATAAAGCATCATTATGGCATTGTCGTCTTGGACATATAAGCAAGAAACGCATAGGCCAAATCCAAAAGGATGGAGTCTTGGAGTCATTTGACCTAAAGTCAGATGATAGTTGCGAATCATGCTTACTTGGAAAAATGACAAAGTCACCCTTCAAAGGTTCTTGTGAGATGGGTGAAGGTTTGTTGGACCTTGTACACACGGATGTGTGTGGGCCATTCAAACATGCCACAAGGGATGCTAATCGTTATTATTTGACTTTTACTGATGATTACAGTAGATATGGATATGTCTACTTAATTAAGCATAAGTTAGAGACTTTCGAAAAATTTAAGGAATTTAAACAGTAAGTCGAGAATCAATTGGGTAGGAACATTAATATGCTTCAATCCGATCAAGGTGGTGAGTATCTTAGTTCAGAGTTCCTCGACTATATTAGGGAATGTGGGATTGTCTCACAATTGACACCTCCCAGGACACCACAGTTGAATGGTGTAGCTGAGAGGCGTAATCGAGCCTTGTTGGATATGGTTCGTTCCATGATGAGTCGAGCTTTGCTACCAATCTCATTCTGGGGATATGCCTTAGAGACTGCCGCCCATATCCTTAATCTAGACCCAACAAAGAAAGTTGCCAAAACTCCTCATGAGATGTGGACTGGTAAAGTACCCAAACTAGACCACATCAAGATTTGGGGTTGCGAGGCTTTCGTGAGACGCGAGACTCGTGATAAGCTCGAACCTCGAAGTGAGAGGTTTATTTTCATCGGCTACCCACATCATTCCTTTGGTTACCTCTTCTACACACCTAGTGAAAATGTGGTCTTTGTAGGTAGGAGGGATTTCTTTAGAGAGAGAGAGAGTTTATAAGCCAAGGAAACAGTGGGAGGCAAGTTGATCTTGAAGAAATTCAAGAGTCAAGTGGTGAAGGAACTTCAAACCCTAGCACACAACTTGAGGAGGAAACTCCTGTTGGGCCAATTGACAAGTCTGTACCTCTGAGGCGTTCCACAAGGGTTAGGAATGCACCTGAGCATTACTATGGATTCCATATTACTGCGGAAGGTGATACACTTATCAGTGATGAGACACTAATAGGTCAGGATGAACCTAACAGTTACGCATAAGCCATGGCAGGCCCTGAGTCAGCCAAGTGGAAAGAGGCAATGGACACCGAGATACAGTCCATGTATAATAATCAAGTTTGGAACTTGCTTGAGAATGTACCAGGTCGTAAGATAGTAGGGTGCAAATGGATCTTCAAGAAGAAGACCAACATGGATGGTAATGTACACATTTATAAGGCTCGACTGGTTGCAAAGGGCTTCTCTCAAACTCCTGGATTGGATTATGATGAGACATTTTCTCCAGTAGCGAAGATTAAGTCTATTAGGGTTATGTTAGCCATAGTTGCATTTCAAGACTATGAAATATGGCATATGGATGTCAAAACAGCTTTCCTTAATGGAAAGTTGGCTGAAGATGCTTACATGAGTCAGCCAGAAGGTTTTGTCAGCAACGAGTACCCTAATAGAGTGTGTAAGCTTGAGAAATCCATTTATGGATTAAAGCAAGCACCTCGTAGATGGAATCTCTTCTTTGATGAGAAAGTCAAGGAATTTGGCTTTTCTAGGAGTGAAGATGAATCTTGTGTGTATGTCAAGGCTAGTAGGAGTATAGTTAGCTTTTTGGTATTATATCTGGATGACATACTACTCATAGGAAATGACATCCCAACTTGTTGGGTTTTGAGCAATCTAACACTCCTAAGTGTACATGCAACCCTAAATACCTTGGATCTATGTTTTGTCTATTATACATGCAAATATCAACTTTCCAAGGTATTGTTCTATTCTAGCATACAAAACTTTGAATAACACGAGTTAGAATAACATACCTTTTGTTGGTGCTTGTCTTCTTGAAGCTTGAGTGCCTAGTTCCCCAAGTGTGACACCTCAAATGGTTCACACAACACCAAATACACTTGGAATAACTTGAGAGAAACTTGAACACTCCATGAAATCGTTTAGCCCTCACACACACACATATTCCCGATTTCTTGAGCCATGGGATTCTTTTATATGGTGGCTATTAGGGTTACACCATGTAACTCATGACTTTACCCATTCCTTATGCTCCATGGATTTTAGCCTCCATGGAGCATCCATGGGTCACCCCATGGACTTAGCCCAACATAAGGAATCTTGGATCACAAGCCCACATATATAAGAATGAATGATTTACACAGTCATCCCATATATTTAATTAGTCTCCTTTTGATCACTTAATTAATTCTTGATCAATACTAATTAAATAACCTTATTAATATATTAGAACTTATAATATATTAATAAACCTTAAGTGTTATTTCTCTCATTTTAGTCTATCCAAGTGCATGATGCCATGCAACCCAAATGGACCATGTCGGGTCGGGTCAAGTCTTACCAATTATAGTTATGGACTTAGACATTAATCCAACAGTATCCCACTTGGATAAGTCTAAAACTATTATTGCAAGTATGACTTCAAAACCTGACTAGCAATCGTAGCTCTCAAAAGCTTCTGTCGAACTCTGACCTTGTAGATGAACACTGACCTTTGTCAATGACTTGTCCATTAGATAAGGTTCATATATTCTTCCATTCTAGATATCATATGGACTGAGACATGGATTATAATCATTCTCTCTGTCCATTTGTTGTTTCCCGATTTCCGATTTATGACGACTGACTAATTGAACAAATCAAATCAGTCCAGGCCCGGCCGAGCACTTACTTTTGTCATCACTAAATCATCGAGGGTCCCACAGATATCGCTTTTATCCCGAAGGTAAAAGGAATGGATAAAATTCGACTCATATGTTTATACTAACTATTTGTTGAATCATACACAAAGGCACGTTTTATAACATCGAGTTACCAATACGTTTACGTGAAATCAATGTATAACCAACTCATAGTCGACAACTCATATCTCTAGGTTTGAAGAATATAAGATATTATCGTCTCATGATTCACTCGTGATAAAATCCATGAAGTGAATCCAAATGAGCGTGGGTTGAATCCAATACTCAGCCCTTATGAGTACTCATGAATGTTGTAGCAACTATTGCATTGTCTAAAGCACTTTAGACAAATCATACAAGCCAAATTCACGACAGTCTTGATTCTTATCTACTTCCAACATATGACCGACTGTTGATGGTTTGAATAACTTGTTCATTCGGGAGAATGACCTAGTTATTCTGGAAGTCAAAACATGCAAAGTGAAACACAAAATAATACTAATCCTATTTGGCCTCAACACTTTGAGCGTAAATAAACCACCTTTTATCTAAGCACCATATTGATCACTCATTATTCATGTTTCGATTAATCAACTTAATACTTGAATTGAAATAGTAGTGATGCCATGCTCCAAGCATGCATACTATGTTTCTCTAAACAATAGCTATGCCATACTCCAAGTATGCACACTATGTTTACATATGGTCATCTCTTTGTGAAATGTATATTAATTGAACATGACCTCAATGATTCTCATTTCACGATCCCAATCCTTATTGTAAATGTAAGAATACCAAGTTCTTGTCATTTACCGTAATCTATGCAATGATCCTCTTGTAATGATATTCCCACAAGTCACAAAGACTTTGCAACAAACATTACAAAGTATTCCAACGGAAAGCAATTCCATGGAGATGAAGTCTCAAATTCAAAGTACATTCCTTTGAACATCCTTCTTTGCATTTACACAGATTCAAAGAATAACTTCCACCTATGGAAACAATTCCATATTCCCATCTTGACCATAACTTTTGAACAAGAGTTGCCTCTTTCCAAAATATGTCAATACGATCCTTACTCTATACTTCCAATTGTCCATGAGTAACCAAACTTTGGAAAACCCCAAATTGTTCTTGATAATTGTTTAATCATCTTAGTCATATCTAGGTCTAATCCATTTTCCCTTCTTAACGCCCTAAGCATTAGGAAAATTTAGAATGGATGAATATTATAACACATGCAACCGATCCTATATCCGAAGCATATGGGATACGATTCATGCTATAATATTTTTATTTGCCATGTTCTCATTATTTGACTATGAAGAGGCATGCCGTAATCATAATCGAATTTCGAGAAAGCAACATATGTAGAAATTCCTTATGTTGAACCATTCCAAAATAACATTCATATATATTCTTGACTAAAGTTGATTAAAATCTCAATCTAAGCTTGTAGAATTGGAATGAAGTATAAATTTCTATCCCTTAATTATAGTAAAACAACTTTTTCAAAGCGAGTTGAAACTTTTGTTTCTATAATTAACATTGATAACTTGCAACATTATAATCATGCTCCCACTAGCATAATGACTATTATCTATCTAGCATAACACTTTATGCTCTCACTAGCTTTGACATGTACCTAGAAATCAGTTAGATTTCTGATACTAGATTGCCTTGATAAGACTTTATCAAATCATACACCTGGAGTCTAATCCTTTCCATAGATAGCTCACATGTGAGTCTAAACCTTTTTCCATTCTCATTAGTTAGTGTTCCAGTTAACCACACACGCTCCACTAACGACATGAGAATGCAAACTTCACACTTGCTATCCACTTAAATCTACTTAGTGAAAGAGTTTCTTCACTATCATTTTCATGAATTGGAGAGAAACCTTATGACACTTAGATTTAATGGTGTATGTGTTCTTATCCATGTGAATTGTCAAAACCATAGTCACAAGACAAGGATAATGACAAATCCAAACTCATATGGATTGAACTCAATCTAATTTCTTGCCACCTGGCAGCTCAAGGTCCTGCCATTGCTTCCAAGTTGTTCTGCAACCAGTTGAGAACTCTCAGAACTCCAATGAAACCCAACTTTTACTGGAATGGGCACAGAATATGTCAACACGATAGGTTACAAACCTCAAGTCGTGGTCTAGTGATTAACAAAACTCTTGATTAGTTCTTGAATCTATCTTAAGATCCTTTTAAGACTCCCACTGACCTCTTGACATATAAGACTCTCTTTGTCAAGAACCATTGCTTGACAAAAACGAATATTCAAGAGTTAGTGCAGATTCTTATCAAGTTAAACACTTCTCACAATTGGTCTTAGTTGGTCTTTGTTTTATCCAAAACATCACAACTTACCAATTTCAAATGTACAAGAGTAAGAACACATTCTACTCTACATTTAACAAGTGTTTTAAACCTTTTTTAAGATTATGTCACTCAAGGCTTAATCTTGGAGTATGACTCTAAGATTTAATTTTGGAACGAAGTATAATTTATCTTTTGATCTAACCATTTCAACAATTCACGCTTCCTCTCCTTTAGCCAAACAAAATGAACTAAGGTGTCCTTAGAGGATCAATTGTGACATGGTTTCATAATCATTAAGATAATCATAAAACAAGATACTCAAGTACTCTCCCATCTCTTCCGATTAGAGAAACTTTTATCTTTCTACTTTATTTGATTCTTCTTACTCATTATGTCTATCATTGAAACTTTTCCAATGATCCAGAACTATACTTAAATCTGTAAGTATAACCATATTTACTAAACTTTAGTAAATCATAATGAATAACCTTATCAACTTTGTGGTGGACCTGATCAGCGCACAACCAAGTGTATCCGATCCCTTAGTCCTTCACTTGACTCACATGCGAATGTGAACAAGGAATTAGTCTTAATTTCCCAAATATAAAAAATTCTCATGATCATACAATACAAGTTGCATGATTCCAAGTTTCTATCCAACTAAAACTTGGGTGATGAGAATCTTTCCTTATTTGGTAAATTATGACACTACCACTAATGAAAGAATCAAATCCATTTACCCATATTGCTTATCAATGGAAACATATAATCAACAATTTTTCACAAATGCCATTGTAAGGATACTTAAAATAAATAAAATCAAAACCATTTTTCTTTTATTTTAAAACTTTGCGGAAAAAATTATCCTTACAATCCATATGGAAAACTTGTTGTTATCTATTCCTAAGCAATATATCATAACTCTTAAGTAACAACTCAAAATTTTGATCACCGAACCATGCGATCGAAATCCATCTTCGCGATCAGAATCAGCATAAACTTCCTTTAAGTTTCTTCACCTTTTCTTTTATTCTTAAAACATCAACATATGACCTCGTCACATTATGCAATAAGAATCTCATAATGGAAACTTAATAGAGTTAGACAATGAACTTTACCTGAAGTAGAGTCAAACCTATTGACTTTACCATCCTTAAGACATTTCAGGTAAATTTAGCAGCTTCGCAACCAATGTCTTTCCTTTGGCAACAGAATCATATGGACTCTTTGGAAATGGTACATGGAACTATCACAGACTTAACCTTTCTCTTTACCATTTGGTCAACCGATTTGACTAAGGCCGATCCCTTTCCATTTGGAAGAGGAAGTTTTTCCTGGACCTCCATTGTCACCATTTTCAATGTCCAAATAGGTTTGGAAAGTAGATCTTCCAATTCAATTTGATTTACTAATGCTCCAAATCATTGATGATTTAGCATCTTCGAGCAAATAGGTAAGATCATTAAGGGTCTTTTCGTGACCTGTCATCAGGGAGTGACTGAAGAACCAAGTCAGCAGCCAGCTACCTCGAGACTTCGACACCCGACTTGTCAATATGTGGCTTAATCTCCAAGATCTAAGCACATATAGACTTTGCTTGCCAATAAGGATTGAGTGACTTAGAACTTATCAAGTCTTAAAACTTGTGGGATAAGGAGATTTATTGGAGGAGGTGGATGAAGTGAAGTATAATTTCTAGTCCCACAAATGCCCAACAAAGGGATTGATCTTTCACCTTGATTGCCATTTGGGATATCATCTTCATTAGGAAGCTTGTTCCTAGATTTGGGAAGACCATAGCTATCTAAACTAGACATCTATAATGGGAGAAATTCAAGTTAGTTGATTTAAAGTCCTTAATATAACACCCAATATGAAATATTAAGGCTAGGACCCAACAACCTATTTATAACTGGAAGAGGGATTCCGTAATCCAAATTATAAAATAGTTGAAGGTAGGTAAATGACGATTTACCAATTTCCACCATGAAAACGAAATATTTTATTATTGGGTTTTATTGGTTTTGAAACTCCTAGATCTTTTGAGATACATTGAACTTTTCAATGGCATGTTTGAATCTCGATTATGCCCTCTCAAGTTTGTGACTGGGATGCCGAGGATCACAAACAAGGTGTGAATAACCATACAAATTGACTTGGTACCCTCAACAATATTACCTAATCGATGTGCCGGTTAACCACACGCGCTCCACTGATCTATAATAAAGCCGAGTTACCCTTTGCCACTCTTACTAGTCCATGTTAGTGTGCCGGTTAACCACACACGCTCCACTAACGACTTGGTAAGGTACAAAGTGTAATTTTATGGGCTAGCACCTTTTCACATTTTCCTAAGTAACTAAGATTGGGAATTTATAAGTGTTTAGTTACTTAGTATTTTTTATTATACTTTTAATGAATATTTAAAGTCATATCCTACCCGTTCGGCTAACGACCCTCCACTGATCAAGGAAGCGGTGGGTGAGAGTGGACACCCATTAAACTGCCATTTTATAGGCAGTAACCTTATACCCCCTTATAGACCGGCTTCGTGAATGAGGCCTACTAATGGTAAGATTGACTTCCTCTTATACATATCTATATAATTAAAATTATAATAATAGTATAAGAGTTGAATTTTAAACCATTAAAATTTCAATGTTCAATTTGGAATTAAAGTATACATGAGGAGTAACTTTTCAAATTCCAAAACTTGAGGGCAAGTTTTGAAACTATTTCAAGACTCTTTAAATCATAACTTATGAGTTTAATGGTTCATTAAAATGAACACTCTTCATTTTAATGTAACCCCTTATTCTTTAAAAACACTTTAAAGAAGTGTCTCTTCAACATCCATAACTTGAGGACAAGTTATGGAGTCCTTAAACTATTTAATGGAAAAAACTCTTAAATTTTATGTAACCTACAAAACATTTATGAGTTTTTAAGATTCATAAATATGACTTTTCACATAACTTGAAGAAAAGTTACAAAAACATATTTTATGAACTTCTTTTAGACTAATATGGATTGAAAACAACTAAAACATAATTTTTCATTATCAATCTAAACTAACTCATAAATCAAGGAAACATAAAATTCTTGAAAATTCATAACTTGAGGACAAGTTATGAACTCCATACAATTTTTCAACAAGATCATGAATTATATCAACAAACTATTTGCACACAATTCCTATGATCTAGCAAAACTCATAAGCATGATTATTGATAATCAACAATTTTCACGAATAACATGAACACATATAAACTTGAAACTTTTATCATAGCATTGAAATTGGTTTAACATAATCATTACCACATTCAATACAAGTTTTATAAGCCCAAAACAGTCAAAGGTAATGATTCTAGACCAATTCCAGCACCAAAACTCAAAAATATGTTGTCCGGGGTCCAACTCGTCGAGTGCATGAACAAAACTCGGCGAGTTGGATGCATTTTGCCTTGGACTCGTCGAGTCCCTTCATGGACTCGGCGAGTCTGTTGGGCAGACAGCACCAAAAGTCGATTTTTAAGCAGTTTAAGCAAGTACAACAAGAAAACAAGCCTTGGCTCTGATACCACTGTTGGGTTTTGAGCAATCTAACACTCCTAAGTGTACATGCAACCCTAAATACCTTGGATCTATGTTTTCTCTATTATACATGCAAATATCAACTTTCCAAGGTATTGTTCTATTCTAGCATACAAAACTTTGAATAACACGTGTTAGAATAACATACCTTTTGTTGGTGCTTGTCTTCATGAAGCTTGAGTGCCTAGTGCCCCAAGTGTGACACCTCAAATGATTCGCACAACACCAAATACACTTGGAATAACTTGAGAGAAACTTGAACACTCCATGAAATCGTTTAGCCCTCACACACACATACATATTCCCAATTTCTTGAGCCATGGGATTCTTTTATATGGTGGCTATTAGGGTTACACCATGTAACTCATGACTTTACCCATTCCTTATGCTCCATGGATTTTAGCCTCCATGGAGCATCCATGGGTCACCCCATGGACTTAGTCCAACATAAGGAATCTTGGATCACAAGCCCACATATATAAGAATGAATGATTTACACAATCAACCCATATATTTAATTAGTCTCCTTTTGATCACTTAATTAATTCCAAATTAATTCTTGATCAATACTAATTAAATAACCTTATTAATATATTAGAACTTATAATATATTAATAAACCTTAAGTGTTATTTCTCTCATTTTAGTCTATCCAAGTGCATGATGTCATGCAACCCAAATGGACCATGTCGGGTCGGGTCAAGTCTTACCAATTATAGTTATGGACTTAGACATTAATCCAACACAACTCTGTAGGAAGTTAAGTCTTGGCTTGGGAAGTGTTTCTCTATGAAGGACCTAGGAGAACCTGCCTATATTCTAGGGATAAGGATCTTGAGTGACCGGAGTAAAAGACTAATTGGACTTAGTTAGAGTACCTATTTAGATAAGGTGCTGAAGAGATTCAGCATGCAAGACTCCAAGAAAGGAGAGTTACCCATCCAGAGTAATGCCAGATTGAGTAAGACTCAAAGCCCTAGTACTGAGGCTAAGATAGCAGAAATGGGTCGAATACCTTATTCTTCGGCTGTAGGATCGATCATGTATGCTATGACGTGTACTCGAACTGAAGTAGCCTTTGCCTTGAGCATGGTTAGAAGGTATCAGGGGAACCCTGGCAAGGCACACTGGACTGCTGTAAAGAATATCCTCAAGTACCTATGAAGGACTAAGGACTGGGTCCTTACCCTCGGTGGGAGTGATGACTTGAGAGTTGTAGGGTATAGTGATGCTAGCTTTCAGACTGATAGGGATAATTTCCGGTCTCAGTCAGGCTGGGTCTTTACCCTAAACGGAGTTGCAATTTCTTGGAAGAGTTCCAAGCAAGAGACAGTGGCTAATTCAACTTGTAATCAGAGTATATTGTAGCTAGCAAGGCGGCAAAAGAGGAAATATGGCTAAAGAACTTCATTAGAGACCTTGGAGTTGTACCAGCTACTAAAGAGCCAGTGGAAATTTTCTGTGATAGTGAAAGTGCTGTTGCCTTAGCGAAGGAACCAAGGGATCACGGGAGATCCAAACACATCGACAGAAAATACCATTTTATCAGACATCGAATAGAAGGACTCCTTGTAGCAAAGAGGGTATCATCGGATGAGAATCCAGCAGATCCCCTCACGAAGGGACTGACTCGGGTAAGCATCTTCAGCATGCTCGGAGCATAGGGCTAAAGGATGATATTAGATTTAGTAGTTAGATAACCTCAAAATTTGTAAAGTGTAATTAACATTAGATGATGAATAAAAGGTGTTTTATTTATGAGTAAAGTGTTGCTATCTCTTGTCGATCGTTTACTATATTTCTTTTGCATATTTTGACTTCCAAAATAATTATGTTTGGTATATCACATTATTCAAACCTTCACAGTCGGTCATATATTGGAAGTAGGTATGAATCAAGACTGTCATGATTGGTTGCAGAGGTCTAAGGTGTTGGACATCGCTACTAAAATCATGAGTGCTCATAAGTTCTGAGCATTGGACTCAACCCACGCTCACTGGAATCACTTCATGGAATTTATCTCGAGTGATCGTGAGACGGTAATATCATATAAGTCTTCAAACCTAGAGATACGATTTGTTACTTATGAGTTGGTTATGCATTGATTGTACGAAAACACATTGGTAACTCGATGTTATAAAATGTACTTTTTTATATAATTCAATGAGTGGTAGAACAAACATATGAGTCGAAGTTTATCTGTTCCTTCTTGGATTAGAAGCTGATATCTGGGCCCCTCGACGATTTTGTTTTGACCTATGTACCGGGCCCGGTCAGAACTAAGTTGATGTGTTCAATTAAGTTCTTTGTCAAACATATCAGGAATCAAGAAACAAACGGCTGGACAATAAGTAAGACATTATTCCATGTAATTGTCCGATTGATATCTAGTACAGAGGATTATATGATCACTTATCTTAAATGGCGTATCAACATCTTCTCAGTTCCGAGAGACCTTGAAAGAGCTACGATTGCCGATCAGTTCCTAAAGTATTGCAGTTATAGTTATTAGACTTATCTAAGTGGGAGACTGTTGGATAATGTGTCTTAGTCTATAACTATTTCTGGTTAGTACTTGACCCGACCCGGCATGGTCCATTTGGGTTGCATGGCACCATGCAATTGGATAGACTAAATGAGAGAAAATAACACTTGGAGATTATTAATATATTATAAGTTCGAATATATTAATAATATTATTTGATTAGTTTGATCAAGAATTAATTTAGAATTAATTAAGTGATCAAAAAGATAACTAATTAAATATATGGGTTGATTATATAAATTATCCATATCTTGTATAGTGGGCTAAGAGGCTCCGTGGATTATCAACTTGGGTTCCACCCATAGGATGCTCCATGGATGCTCCATGGGAGTTACAAACCCATGGGTCATGGAAATGAAGAGTCATGACACATTAGGGTTTACATGGTGTAACCCTAGATGTGTCAACACTATATAAGAGTCTCATTCTCCACCAAAATCGGCTATACATATGAAACAAGAGGGCTAGGCCGATTTTAAGAAGTGTGTGTTCTCTCAAAAGTCTTTCTAAGAGTATTTGGTGTTGTGTGAAGCATTTGGGGCATCACACTTGGGGTGCTAGGCTCACAAGGTTTCACGGAACACTTTCAACAACAAGGTATGTAGTTCTATCTTTTATACAAAGAAAAATTGTACCCCATGTATGCTAGATAGGTTCATAACCTTGGAAAAACAACTTTGCATGATAATTAGACAAACATAGATCCAAGGTTATTAGGGTTGCATGTACACTTAGGAAGTGTTAGAATGCTCAAAACCCATCACATATAACACGATGCACATAAATCTCAAACATACACATACACATAAGACCCTCCGGTCTGCACATAGATACCATCTAGGTAATGTATAGTGAGAAGACTCACCTCGGGTATTCTCGGGAAGTCTCGAACTCGAAATACTGGTCTAGCCTCCGCCTAATCACATAAAGTAATTTAGCGCTAAGTAACAATGATTTTCCAAGCCTAGACTAGTCCCTTCCTATAATCTCTCAGAAGGGGAAAAGACCATTTTACCTCTCCAATGGTCCAAATGTCCAATTGTTGACCAAACCCTAAAAGTCAATAAAAGTCAACATAGGGCAGTACGCGGGGCGTACCCCGGCTTATCTAAATCCGGGATCTCAACCCCTATGCGGCCCAGCGTAAATCCCAGTTTCATGCTCTTAAT
Source organism: Lactuca saligna (assembly GCF_052625555.1). Lineage (NCBI taxonomy): Eukaryota > Viridiplantae > Streptophyta > Magnoliopsida > Asterales > Asteraceae > Lactuca > Lactuca saligna. Next base: position 45,723,313 of record NC_136418.1, on the reverse strand, counting down.
GGTTTTTGGCATGAAACGGTTAAGATACAAGCTCATATTCCAAATCAAGTCCTTCTAATGCCTCTTAACCCATAAAGTTGAAGCCTTTGAGCCTTTGCATGGTTGTAAAGGTCACTAATCACTTAAAACTCTTATCCTCTTTCCTTATTAAGCCCTTATCTCATGCACGACTCGATATTAACGATCAAGATTGGATTTTTATGGATCTACAACACATTTTATACTGAAATGGGGCAAATCGAGGCTTATGGAGACCATTTACTCATAAAGTCTCCATCTTTGGGACAAAAACCATAAAAATGACCCATAATGCACAAATCCACAAAGGTTAAGAAAGCTTTGAGCTTTTTACCTCCAAATGATGTTCCAACCTCTGCAAAGCTCAGATCCAAGGCTTGGACTTCAACTCTAGCCTCTACAATGGCCCTTATTCTCTTCAAAATCACACAAGAAAACTTTATCAAGCTCAAACACACACACACAAGCTCAAAAACGAGGGTTGGCTCGTTTACGGTTTCACTCACTAGAAATGGTGGCTGGGATGGAGGCCTAGCATTCCTTTTATAGTGCTCAAGTCTCATTTAGAGTTTCATGTATGAGCCCAGTACGCCTAACGTACACTATGGTACGCCCAACGTACTGGCTACTGGGTAGCATCTGCATCAATAGCATGCTCATGAGTACGCGCAGCGTAGTCTTCAGTACGCCCAGCATACTCATTTGCTACAATATTTTCCATGGACTAGTTTTGACAACTTGGAAAAGAAAAGGGATTAAATAGCAATACCTGATTTATGGATGTTACATTTTCTTTTTCTTTCTTAATTTCTTTAACTACAATGATCACTTTCTTAATTTACCAAAAATGATTGGCCCACATTTATGCATATAATAACACAATAATTACTTTGAATAGAATAACTATATATATATATATATATATATATATATATATATATATATATATATATATATATATAGGGTTATGTTATTTTTTTTTTTTGATAAGTATTGTGTGCATGTGTGGTTGATTGTGGACCAATCATTTTAGTTTTTTTAAGTAAGTAGTTAATAAATATTATTAAATTAAAGATAACACAAAAATACCATCTAAATTCATTATAAGGGTATTTTAGACAATCGAGACAAATTTAAAAAAGGAAAATCCGATATTTATGGGATAATTAATGCTCTTTATTTAAAGAATCTAATTTTTTATATTAATTCAATTTTAAACGTAATTTGTCTGCATAAACTGATTTTATTCTATCAGAATGTTATTTTTGTTAGAATGATGTTTTGTGATTCTATTAGAATAGTATTATAGTAGAAAATAATTAAGAATCATTTTTTTTGAACCATCGGTTGAATAATAAAAACATTCTTGTATTTATACATAGACATCCAAACTTAAATACAAATTAATACATATTCTTACAAAATAACAACCTTATACATTTTAATATAATTACACACATTCTAACAGAATGTCATAAAAAATTGCATTCTTAAATATAAAATTATTAAACAAATGCACTTTGTCTTCTTCAATGGTCCAATTAATCGACTTGATTCCTTCAATCCATTCTAAAAGAATAAAATGCATCACTACCAGTTAAACAAATAAATATTTGTTATTAACAAACATTCTTATAGACATTCTGACAGAATGCATTTATACATTCTATGGTTTAGAATGTTTATACATAAAATATATTTTCCTAGAATACACTATCGTTCGCCATAGAAAGTTGTAAAATACAATGTTTATTCAAACTATGCTTTAACCCACAAATTTTAACTTATATTCTTATAGAATCTATAAAATCTTTTTTTTTTCAAAATAAAAACACAAATAAAGAGCATAACTACACATATTAACTTCAATTCTAAAAGAATATTTCAATTATGTTTCTTGCTTAGACTTCAATTCCATAGGAATTCTAACCTAATAGTATCTACATTACTTCTAACATAATATTTCAACACAAGTATAAACATGTTATTGTAATTCTAACCAAATAGTATGTAGTTTACCTTCACATATTCTGACAAAAATTTTAGGATATTCATAAGCAGTCAATCTTGTGGTTAGACTTGTTTCTAACTAATTCTTGTAGAATGTATCACTAATTAAAAAAAAATTCTGGAATTTTAGAATACATAGTTACATTTGTGAAATCAATGAAGAATGTTAGAATGATACACAATAGTAATGCGATATGTAATGGATATTGAAAACATTGGTCACATGACATGGTTAATTAGCCTAAGTTTATGCCATCAAAGTTCACCCCTGGTGTTTATCACTCACAAAATTAGTCTAGCTTCATGAAATAATAAGACTACTGTTAGTTGAGATGAACTGAAAGCATACAGAACTAGGACGTGATAAAACTCCCTTAAATGTGAAAATATGATGCAAAACCAATATCGAGAAACAAGAAATACCCAATTTTCAAAAAAGGCAAATTAGGAAAGCTTAAAAGTTTGGTAAAACCCTTGATTCGATCATCTTCGAATCTCTTGAGAGTATAATCGTATAATCATTATTCTCAAAATTAGAAAGTCACCTGGTGAATATGAGGATGGAGAGACCGAAGTGAAAAAGGAGAAGACAATCGAGTGGGTCTCAGCTTGCGTTGTCGCTGCAATTCGTAACCAGATTTTGTTGTTTGATATCGAGATTCAATTTCAAAACTACCGGATTATCATAAGCAGTAGATTTTGGAATCGTTTGAACTTTGAATATTAGGAATCTGATGGGGGGTTTTAGGGTTTGAAAAAACTTAGTAAAAACGGATCTCATATAGTTTACGCTTCATTGTAGATGTGGTTGTTGTGGTGTCCGGCGGCTATGGTGATTTAGGGGGTGTTTGACTTAGCTTTTGAGAAGCCAAAAGATCTTTTAAAAAAAGATAAAAGCCAAAAGATGTTTGGCAAAACAATTTTAAAACCTACTTTTGGATTTTTGATAGAAGGAAAATCAACTTTTTGGAAAAGTCAGGAAAACCTGACTTTTTGCAACTTTTCCAAAAAGGACTTTTTGGCCCTTAAAAAGCTAAACCAAACACCCCCTTAGGGTGAGGAAGAATCGGCTATTGGGTGAGGAAGAAAAGAACGAGGCATTTTTTATTTTCTCAAATGTTTTAAAGAGGAGAAAACTAAGTTAGATGAAGTCAAAGTAGTTACCCTAATTAAAGGAAAGTATTTGTGGAAATCTTTTTTTATTTTAAAGAAAATTACTAAATTACCCTTATTAATTTATTTAATGATTAATTTTTTCCTGAATTCTTATTGGTGCCTACAAGCACACAATAGTTATCAAAAACATTTGAACCAATCTCTCTCTCTCTCTCTCTCTCTCTCTATATATATATATATATATATATATATATATATATATATATATATATATATATATATATATATATCTTAATAAACATTTACCACCAAATGCTGAATGTTAAGAGGTACAAATCATAATACTATATTTACAATCTGTTTTTGTTACAGAAAATTAGATCATATCTGATGAAACAGAAGAATAAGTTAAAACAAATGAATAAGTCAAAAGTCATAAGTTGAAATCCATTACCTTCTACTTATCTCACCTGTTTCCATCGCCATCCCATAATCTCCGCCCTAATCTTCGTTCACCCCTTATTTGATTCAAAATTTAAATTGAATCTCTTCAAAAATCACTTTAAAAACCCTAGCCCCCCCCCCCCCCCCCCCAAACATAAACAATTTCTACTTCATAATCGTTGCAGCTTGCCCACCACACATAATCCACGTATAAACCTCACCATTCACCCTCTCTCTATTCTCCACATCTGTCTCGCTATATGTACAAACAACATAACAAACACCCATACACCATTGCCTTTTTCCATCTTCAACCACCACAATCCCCTACACGGCAGCACCTATTGTGTTATTTCACCCCCATTGGTAACCACCACTAGAGCCCCCTTTCTTTTCTCTCTTTAGGTACCATGTTTCTCTCCTCCAAGTTTGTTGTCATAGGTTCATGATTTTTACATTTTTGAGTACTCTTAATTGTGAATCATCTTGCAAAAGACCATTACTCCCCTCTAGAGATCGGCGGGAAGGTAAGAATCGTGAATTTATACACCTGACATAGATTTCTCTGTTTTTTTATGTCTACACATAGACATACCATACATGCGAAAGGCTTAGACCTTAAGGTGTTTGCACATAAAATGTTTGATGTATTTCCTCACAAAGTTATTAGTTTTTACTTTTTTTTTTTTGTTTCTAACATGGATAATAACGATTCTCGAAAGATGTAAGTTTTTCCTTTCTTTCTTTAAAACGCTTATGATATTCTCCTTCCAAAATGATCTTTATGATTATCATTTGTTAATTTGAAATAGAGTACGGCAGATGTTTATGCACTACCATAATCTACAGGCAAATTTATATTTTTTTTCTTTTAACTTTGTTTAATGTTTGGGTTTTCTTTATTGTAATTTATTATTGATTAGTAAAGGGGATAATTCTTCTTGTAGAAAAATGAGTAAGCATAAGTAAACCATATTTTTTTTCTCATAAGTTCCTCAGTTAAATTATATTTTTTTTTATCATATTTGATGTAGATTTTTGACCTTTTTATGGAGTATTGTTCTTTACCTTTTCATGTATCTTCCTCTATCGATTGGTTCATAATCAAATTGAGGACGAGGATAATTATGTATGTGTGTAGATGTGTACAAAACAAAAATGAAAGTAGGAATGCTTGTGTGATTCCATTGCTAACTTTATGTTTCTTTTTTTGCAGGAATGGTCGAATGTTATAATATTGGCTTACTTCTCACAGGTACAGGGCTGAAATTCTTCAACTTGATCACAATATGGGATACCCTCACCAAATGACTCCCAATTGGCTTGCCTTTCAGTCTTGTTATGAGTTCTCAAATTATCATTTATCCTTTCGAATATGGTGCTTTTCAGGGTGTTGTGTAGAAGAGATTCACAATCCCATAACTTGTCAATTTTGTAAAGGTACTTTCAAAACTAATTTTTTGAGAAATATCATGCATCTAATGTTCTCACAAGTCTAATGTTATCAACAAACTCAGGATGCTAAATAGGGGTAATTTTGGTAATTTTAAAGCTATACAAATAGAAATGGGACAATTATATAAAATTAACTCTCTGTAAGCTAATTTTCTTCCTCTGTTATTAACCCTTAGTTCTGAAATAAACTATTTCTGAAATAACATTTTGAATGGGTCAAATAAACTTATAACGTGTACATCGTATTAGACCGATTCAAATGGATATGAAGAACACTTGGTCAAACTTTGACCCATTCAAAATCTTATCATCATCTTATTTGACTTTTCCATTATTATTGACAGATTCAGTATTTAGTGATTCAATTGGATATGAGGAACACTTGGTCAAAGTTTGACCCATTCAAAATCTTATCATCATCATCTTATTTGACTTTTCATAAATGTTGACCGGTTAAGATTTAGTATTTACCGATTCAATTGAATATGAGGAACACTTGGTCAAACTTTGACCCATTCAAAATCTTATCATCATCATCTTATTTGACTTTTTCATAAATGTTGACTGGATAAGATTTAGTGTTTACTGATTCAATTGGATATAAGGAACATTTGGTGTTTAACCGGGTGCGAATAGTTTATTTCAGAAATAAGTTTATTTGAAACGATTAGTTTCTTTTGTCGGACAATATTTAGTTTCACTTCAACGATAGTTTTAAGAAATATATTATATTAAAAATAAACACATTGTATTGGTTTTAGATATTTAAGGTTCACCCTTATTTTCTATCCTTTTTAATTTGATTAGTTTTGTACCTCATTAGTGAATTCTTTTAATAGTATAGCCAACTTCACTACAAGTGTTAAAGGTTATATTGATGGCCATTGAAATTTTGTAAATGAGGTCATTTATACTTTTAAATAAAAAATAGTTAGATATGTCGAATATAAAATAATTATAAAAACATGTTGTATTGAATTGTTTATAACCAATTATAGCTGTTTATTTAAAAACCATTATGTGAATGTGTTTGACAACAATAGTTTTTGTATAATGGTTAATTCACGTAAAATTCAAATTCTTTCACTATTTTAGATCTTTAAATATTAAAAAAGCATGCCTAGTTCAAAGATGATGGTTGATACGTGGGTCAAGAATTTCATAAATTTTAATTTATCCTTTTATCTATTTTATATAAGTTCGTTTATTTGAACTTAACTTAAATCAACAAAATAGTATACAACTCTATATGGTTTTACTATAGAACATAATTTCTACATTAATAAGATAAAGAATACCACGTATACATAATAATTTGTTTTTATAAGTTACTGCATAGAAAAGAAACAAAAAACTTTGTAAGATACATCCACAAAAGCAAATATTTAAAGTATCCTACTATGGATCATGAAACTCAACAGGAGACAACAACCATTGATGACCATTATACCCTCCATATTGCTAGAACAAATCTGGGATATAGCAAACATAATGCACCTGAACCGAAACAACTATTATAGACCATTACATCGCCCAATCTTTAATAGCAGACGAAGAAGGGAAAAACAACATTTCTTCCGGGCATACATTCTTCCACAATAAATGATGTAAAAACACTAATTTCAATAAATATTTAAAAAAAAACGCAAGCCACAATAGATGCCTACAGATATAGAAAAAATGTCATTGCCCCTACCCCTCCAACAACCCCCTGTAAAAATTTTCTCTTACGCCATACGCTTGAGATTATTATTTTCAATGATTCAAAAAACATAGCCAATAAGATAAAATATCACAAAAGCAATTAGCAAGAAAAACATATGTCCACTAACCTGTAGAAGTTCAAGAGGCTACATCAGTCCTTGTAATAACTTCCTCATTATTTCTATTCATATCCATCTGCAATAACCAAAAGACTAAATAAAAAGGTGAAAACTATTAAAGTCAAAACATTTTATAGTCAAAATCCTACAAGAAGCATAAATGAATCAATGGAGAAAATATGGCTAAAACAAATATAAGGGGGTGTTTGGATAGGAAAAAAAGAGGTGCTTATTACTTATTCCCACAATAAGCTAATTTGAGAGTTTGGATAAAATTCAGCTTATTAGGCTAAATAAGCTAATTTTAATAAGCATCCCTCCCCATGCTTATTGCTTATTGCTTATTCCCACCACAAATAAGCTATAAGCAATAAGCTAAAAATCTAATCCAAACACCCCCTAAATATAACTTCCCGCCATTTTCTTTAACCTAATGAGGAAACAACTTAATACAATAAGATGTTTCTTTTTGGCTTAATGCAAAAAGGACTCAAACACCTCATCATGTATCTTAACGGAATTACAATTTTCTAAAACTTTTATCAGGCATATTAATTGACCAAAAGGTTAAAAATTTCAAAAATATGTTAAATATAGAATTAAGTAAGGGTTAATAACAGAAGAAGAAAATTAGCTTACAGAGAGTTAATTTTATATAACTGTCCCATTTCTATTTGTATAGCTTTAAAATTACCAAAATTACCCCTATTTAGCATCCTGAGTTTATTGATAACATTAGACTTGTGAGAACATTAGATGCATGATATTTCTCAAAAAATTAGTTCTGAAAGTACCTTTACAAAATTGACAAGTTATGGGATTGTGAAGCTCTTCTACACAATCCCCCGAAAAGCACCATATTCAAAAGGGGATATATGATAATTTGAGAACTCATAGCAAGAATGAAAGGCAAGCCAATTGGGAGTCATTTGGTGAGGGTATCCCATTTTGAGATCAAGTTGAAGAATTTCAGCCCTGTACCTGTGAGAAGTAAGCCAATATTGTAACATTCGACCATTCCTGCAAAAAAAAGAAACATAAAGTTAGCAATGGAATCACACAAGCATTCCTACTTTCATTTTTGTTTTGTACACATCTACACACATACATAATTATCCTCATCCTCAATTTGATTATGAACCAATCGATACAAGAAGATACATGAAAAGGTAAAGAACAATACTCCATAAAAAGGTCAAAAATCTACATCAAATATGATAAAAAAAATATAATTTAACTGAGGAACTTATGAGAAAAAAAATATGGTTTACTTATGCTTACTCATTTTTCTACAAGAAGAATTATCCCCTTTACTAATCAATAATAAATTACAATAAAGAAAACCCAAACATTAAACAAAGTTAAATGAAAAAAATATAAATTTGGCTGTAGATTATGGTAGTGCATAGACATCTGCCGTACTCTACTTCAAATTAACAAATGATAATCATAAAGATCATTTTGGAAGGAGAATATCATAAGCGTTTTAAAGAAAGAAAGAAAAAACTTACATCTTTCGAAAATCGTTATTATCCATGTTAGAAACAAAAAAAAAACCAAACTAATAACTTTGTGAGGAAATACATCAAACATTTTATGTGCAAACACCTTTAGTTCTAAACCTTTCGCATGTATGGTATGTGTATGTGTAGACATAAAAAACAGAGAAATCTATGTCTGGTGTATAAATTCATGACTCTTACCTTCCCGCCGATCTCCAGAGGGGAGTAATGGCTTTTTGCAAAAAGATTCACAATTAAGAGTACTCACAAATGTAAAAATCATGAACCTATGACAACAAAATTGGAGGAGAGAAACATGGTACCTAAAGAGAGAAGAGAAAGGGGGCTCTAGTGGTGGTTACCAATGGCGGTGAAATAACACAATAGGTGCTGTCGTGCAGCGGATTGTGGTGGTTGAAAATGGAAAAAGGCAATGGTGTATGGGTGTTCGTTGTGTTGTTTGTACGTATAGCGAGACGGATGTGGAGAATAGAGAGAGGGTGAATGGTTATGTTTATACGTGGATTGTGTGTGGTGGGCAAGCTGCAACGATTATGAAGTAGAAATGGTTTATGTTTGGGGGCTAGGGTTTTTAAAGTGATTGTTGATGAGATTCAATTTAAATTTTGAATCAAGGGGTGTTTGGCTTAGCTTTCACAACCAAAAGTCATTTTGGAAAAGAAAAAAAAGCAAAAGATATTTGACAAACTAGTTTTAAAAACCACTTTTGAAGTTTTTACATAAGGAAAATGAACTTTTTGGAAAAGTCAGGAAATACTGACTTTTTGTAATTTTTCCAAAGTGGACTTTTGGGGTTTAAAAAGCTAAGCCAAACACCCCCCAAATAAGGGTTGAACGAAGATTACGGCGGAGATTATGGGATGACGATGGAAACAGGTGAGATAAGTAGAAGGTAACTGATTTCAACTTATAACTTTTGACTTATTCTTCTGTTTCGTTAGATATGATCTAATTTTTTTGCAGCAAAAACAGATTGTAAATATAGTATAATGATTTGTACCTCTTAAAATTCAGCATTTGGTGGTAAATGCTTTTATATATATATATATATATATATATATATATATATATATATATATATATATATATATATATATATATATATATATATATGTCCGTGTGTGTATGGAAAAGTGAATATGGAGCTGTAATATATCCTAGGGATGACAATCCCAAACAAACCCAACAAATAGTACGTTAGGTTGACATTTTGAACCCATTTAATTAAATGAGTTAAACCGTCTAACTCGATTAGTTAAATGGATTGGGTTAGGGTTGAAATCCGTAACTCGTTTACAACCCGCCAACCCATTTAAATTTTTTAAATATTTATGTAATATTATTATCGAGTTGATCATTATATGTTATTATCTTTTATTTATTAAAAACTATGGCTCGACAACCGTTACTGGAATTTGAGTTGGTAAAAGTATTAGTCGAGTTGCGTATAATTTAGAAATTAAATATTTATAATGTTATGGTTGTAAACACTTATTTGTGTTTGTGTTATGGACCTATAAAGTTATTGTTTTATATTTTTGAAACCTGAACAATTATTATAGCTTTTCAATTGTATGTAATTTTATTTGATGCAATTTTTTTTATTTTTAAGGAGTTTATTTGTGAAATTTTAAATAGGTCAACCTAGGTTTAATAATAAATTGGTTGGGTAAACAATAAGCAGGTCAATCCGATTTCAACATATTTACCCAAAAGGTTGGGTAGGGTTGGGAATTCTCAACCCATTTCCTTAAACAGGTTATGTTGGGTAGTGATTTTCAATCCATTTAATTAAACCGGTCAACCATTTATGACCCAACCTAACCCATCATGGCAGCTCATTCAACCGTTCAACTAGGCATTCCATTTATTTTTACAAAAACTACTTACTGCAAGACTCATTCAAATTAGGTTGACTAATTCAAATTGCATTCCCCATTTTCCTTAATCAAATCCAACACTACACCATCATTCATCTCTATTTAATCAACCATTGATTTTTTTTGCCTTCGACCATCTGTCGCCAATATTCATCACCCTCTCCAAGAGCAACCCTAATCTAATTCTACCTTAGCAATGTTCACAAGCATCTATCACCACCATCACCATCACTACTGGAAATATAGGTATCAGCGACGAACATTTCCATCGGAAATCCGTCGCTAAAGGCCATAGCGCCGGATCAGCAACGAAAAATAACCGACGAAAAAACCTTGCTCGCTAATGGTTAGCGATGGATTTAGCGACGGATTTAGTGAGGGATCAGCGACGGATTGGGCTGTCGCAAAAACACATTGGGATCAAGTCGATTTTGTCGTAGATCCGTTGGTAATTGTTGTCACTAATCCGTCGCTATTACCAGTAATTGAGCAATTTTTCTATATATTTAATAATAGTCACTAATGTCATTAGCAATGGTGTATTAGATGTCGAAACTATTACTATTCCATACCCAAATGGCCAAATATCACAAATGAAATTCAAAATTTACAAAGAAATACTAACCATGTTTATACCAAATTAAACATCAAGCCATATCATTCTATTAATAGCAACATACTTTCAACGCGAATAAAAATCTAGCAACATACTTTCAAATTGAATAATGAAGCTATCAATAATTAATAGCAATGTACAATTTACACAATTGGTAAAGGTTTTTGTTATGAGAAATAATTATGCACTATTATTTTGATTATTTCAAAAGGGAGTAATAAAATGTTTTATTGTGATCAGAAGCTGCAGTTGCGAAGTCCTGTAAATATTCCCATAATTAGAAATAGTATAAAAAAGTTATACTAAAAAACATAAAAATAAATTTGGGAAATTTCAGTACCATAAACATGCTTTTCCATCCACTTTTGACATAAGTGACAAGCCAGACGATCATATGCTACTGGCTGTAAAAGAACGAAAAAAGTAAATGTTTTATAAAGTAAAATCATAGGCAAAAAGTATTTAACATCATCAAAAGGTCTAGTTAAGGATATATTTATGTTTTTTTTCACATTAAGTGCTTTAAAGACATAGTGTTTGATGAAGATGCAATTGTATAACCAAACACTTTCATTTCAAAGACAATAACGTTTTATGTTACAAGATCTTCATAATCTGCAAAAAAGTAAATAAATAAATAAATAAAATTAAAAATTAAAAATTAAAAATTAAAATAAATCTTAATTGTTGTAATTTAGTGGTGATATAGATGTCATTCGGCATAAGTCGAGTATATTTCAATTCAGAACATAATACAATATTACCATGTACATAATATTTGCTACCACTAAAACAACTGATGAAAGTTCATGCCTTCTTTTTATGGGTTGAAATGTAACCACGAATATTCATGTTAACTTAAACCTATCTTAGTGGGAAAAAACCAGCATGCACTACCCTAAACATCCACTTGAGTTGTTTGGCCGCCTTGCTGTTGGCTTCCATACTTCCTTGCTGAAATTATATTGGTGTAACACCCTGAATTCAGAAGGCCGGAATAGAGAAGAAAACCTCAAATGAGGAAGTGAATCGTCGAGTAGATGGGTGACTCGACGAGTAGGAGCGCGATTTGGTCGCGAGTTTAGTGACCTACTCGACGAGTCAGAAGACTGACTCGGCGAGTTGGCCAGGTTTGGGGAAAACCCTAAATGTGGGCCTTGTACCCTATATAAGGGACATTATAGCCTTCATCAGCCCCCTTGATACTCTCTCAAGTCCAAAACTAAAACCCTAGAGCCTCCCTTGAGTTCTGAGTCATTTTGAGAGTGTTGGAGCATTCTTGAAGCTTGGAGGAACAAGAAGAAGGTTGGAGGTTCAAGGAGGAAGGAGTAGATCCAAAAGAATCACTCCATTTGCTGCTCATTTTTGGTAATCAAGTTCCTTCCTTGACTTCTAGTTTGTTAGATCTCTTTATGTCTCTTTTTATGAAGTTTATGGACCAAGGGTGATTTCTTGTGGGATTTGGACGTCCCCAAGCCAGATCCTTTCAGATCTAGGAGTGTCTTGAGTAGTAAAAGCATAAAGGTGGAAGCTCTATGCCATTAGAACTCCCCATGCAAAGTTTAAGGAGTTGTTTTGGCCTTTTGAGCAAAAGGGGCCATGTATGGGTGCAAAGGTAGTGGCTTTGTCATTTTGTGGTGATATCCTGATCCTAGGAGCCTGGATCTGGGTCTTGGATGCCTTGAGCTTTTTTGAAATCGTCTGAATAGAGTTGGACATAGAGAGACTCGGCGAGTCACTGGTGGGACTCGGCGAGTCAGGCCAGTTATTGCCCTAAAAGCCTTCTATTAAAGGGTATGAGTTGAATGGTTAGGGAATCAGCCAGTATGAGTCCATAATGGTCATGAAGTTCATCGTACTCGACGATTTCAAGGAATAACTCGTCAAGTCTACGACAATCTCCTTAGTTTATGAAGTTAGACTCGACGACTTGTTCATACAACTTAGCGAGTCACAGCCTAGACACATTCTTATGTGGATGATGAACTCGACGAGTTCAAGATCGAACTTGGCGAGTCGGATGAAGATGGTCCCAATTGTGTGGTTAAAGGAGAGCCCGTCAAGTTCTTGCTAGACTCGACGAGTGGAGTCGGGGTTGTATGGGGTTGGAGGAATATGGACTCTACGATTTGGTAGATCAACTCGGCGAGTCAAGTCAACTGGAGGTTGACTTTGACCAAGTTTGACCTGGGTTGAATTTTGGGTATATTGTGGTCTAAATGTTATTTTGGGTATTGATAGTTCAGGAAGCCAAAGGGTTAGCGGTTCAGAAGTTTCCGGTTAGCAGACAAAAGTGTTCAGCAAAAGTGTTCAGCAGTGCGAGTTGAGTCTCCTCACTATGTGCATGGGTGTATGGCCACAATGTCGGCCCATACTACTGAAAACAGAGGATCCGTACTCAATTCAAGAGGGTCCGAGATAAAACCAAGGAACTTGTAATGTGTGTGTGTGCGATCCCTCAGCAGTGATGTGTATTTTGATGATTGTTATGACATGTTTTCAGCATGTTGACGTTGCTTGAGAGATCAGTGGATGGACCAGGTACCAGAGAGGGATCAGGCTCGGGTTCAGGAACCGAGCAGCACGAGGAGCAGATGAGGGAGTTTGTATCAGCTGAGATTACACGTAGTATTCTAGACCAGACTCCTGTGATCTTTGGCATAGTCAAGGAGGGCATACTGGAGATTTTGGATGAAAGGCTTGGAGCCTTCCGCACTGAGATGATAGCCATGATGGGAGCGCATACATTGACATTTTTGGAGTTCAGAGCTTGTGGGGCTCCAGATTACCATGGGGCTAGGGACCCCATTGCTAGTGGCAGATGGTTGGCTGATGTCGCCAATGCTTTTCGTTCTAGCCGGTGTCCTAAGGGGGAAAAGGTTCGCCTTGCCACCTGTCTTTTGAAGGATAGAGTGCAGGATTGGTGGGAGGAGGTTGGTCATGCTATCAGGGATGATTCCACGTTAGGCGCGATGACATGGAGCGATTTCTCGGATAGGTTCAAGGCCGAGTTTGCACTGGCGATTGAGGTGCAACAGTTAGCCCGAGAGTTTCAAGATTTACGGTAGACTGCTGAGACAGTGGTGGAGATCACCGCCAAGTTTAGCGAGAGAGCCCTTCTGGTTCCGCAGTATGTGGCGGATGAGGAGATGAAGAAGGCTCGGTACCACTAGATGCTAAGGAGCGATATCAGTCAGTTTGTGAGTCGGTCCAGCTGCAAGACACTGGAAGACATGATCGCTCGGGCCAGAGAAAGAGAGATTGATCTTGAGACATAGAAGAATATGAAGTTGGCAGAGGTTCAGATATTTGTGGGATGGGGCAAGAGGCCCAAGACATCAGATTCTGGCTTGAGAGGTCCTGTGGACCGGAGCTGCTGTGGCAAGTACAGCAGGATGCACGAGGGTGTGTGTAGGAGTGGCAGCGGTGGTGATTATGGCTGCCTCAGGTGCGGCCGGGTTGGTCATTTTAGCAGGGATTTTACTACTACCACCACCCAAGGATTAGACCTGATATGTTTCCATTGCAATCAGAGGGGCCTCAAGAAGGCCCAATGTCCGAGTTTGCATTCAGCAGGACAGGTGATAACACCTGCCCCTGCAACCTTGAGGATCACCGACGGTCGTCAAGGCCGGGCTGAGGCGCCAGCAGCGAGGAGCAGGGCGTATCAGTTGGTTTCAGAGGAGGCAGGAGCAACCCGATGTGTCAGGTGCGTATCTTTCATTTCTCTATCAGCTAATGTTATGATTTTATTATTATGGTTCTGCATCAGTAATGATAATGATATTTCGCAATATTGTGGCCTGCTTGTGATTGAGTTATATGCCATCAGCATACCTACCCTGGATTTTAAAATGATAGTTAGAGGTCAATTCTTTTAGAGCAGGTTACTCAGGATGCAGTAACTGTAGCATGCAAGTGTGGCACTCGTTAGTGTCTTGCTAGTTTTCGGGAATGGTATCGTTAGGAATAGATCAGTTAGATCACCATCTGTAGTAAGCATGGGTTTTCAGCAGAGTGGTCAGGGGATGGTAAGGAGAATTAGGAATTATTCCAAGTTGTGAGTTGTGAGGAGCTAGTCAAGTCGAAGTAGGGGAGATCCACCCGAGTGGCTAAGGGCAGGAGTAAGTGCAAGACTGGGATGGTTTCGTAGTCTTGGTGAGGAAGAAGGCAGTTCAACTGGCTATTTGGATTGAGGAGCATGTAAGTTGGGAGTTCGGGAAACATTACAACCTTGAGTTCGTGTATTCGCTATTAGTTGATGACTGGTTCGGGGAAACCAGGTCTGAGAGCTTCCAGCAGGATGCGAGTTTAGTCAAGATATAAGACTGCGGGATAGCTACAACATTCTAGCGAGTCAGTGAGAGAAGTGTTGTAAGACTGTGGGTAAGTTGTAGCATTCATTAGCATCCTAGTTAGCGGAGTGTGGGCGGGGGCCCGTATCTCCTAGTTCGCGGAGTGTGGGCAAGGGCCAGTATCTCCAGATTAGCATGATAAGAATCAGGAGGGATAGCAAGATGAGATTATAGGAGGAGTGGGCCTCCGTAGACCTGGATAGGTGAGACCGGTAGGAGAGGCCGCTGCGAAGTATAGTTTAGGTGAGACCCGTAGGCGAGGCACGTGTACTTATGGCAGTAAGTGGGACCTGGTAGAGACCTTAGGGTAAGGTAAGGGATCAAGGATCCCAGATCTTCTATAGACAAAGCGGCTAGGTTGGAAGAGCAGTTCAGGTAGTCGCAGAATCCTCATAAGTCACTGAGAGCGGCTGAGGGTTGTTCTTGCGTGCGGTGACCGGTAGGGGACCGATATTTCGGGTAATGGTAGATCAGTTGGGACTAGAGTGGTCTTTGTTCATCTGAAAGGAAGATGGGAGTCGGTAGGACTTCAGACAGGAATGATGATAAGGTATTTGGTGCAAAAAGTAGTGAGCTGATCGGGTGATGCTAAGTTGCTCACCGCGGAATCAAATAATTTCAGAGTATATGATATGGCTCTGTGATGTAGCTCTTGTCTGAGCCTCAACCATAGCCGAGAGGGACCTGCAACTCGAAGGATGGTCTGAAATTACACGCTGGGTGGAGTTTTCAGTATTGGAGCATCATATGAGGGGTTATTTCGTGAGTACTGGTGTGATGGCCGACACTGGGAGTGTCCAGGATTGTGATTTTAGCAGAAGATTTGTTCCTGATGGAGATCGGAAAGATTGTTGCTTATAAGAAGTTGCCTTGGGAGGACCAGTGTTAGTGCAAGGAAAAGGGGTGAACCAATTGTGTATCAGTGTAAGTGTGTTGGGAGTACCGGTAGGGCTACCGGTTGGGTAAGAGTGTTGTACTCGAAGGTAGTAGTGATCGGATTATTCTGAGGCTGACGTTTTCCAGGATTAGATCAGATAGACGAAGTGTGTACCTAGTGGTAAAGTGGTAAGTCGATTGTAAGGTAGTAGATCGTGGCGGACTTCGAGGATGAAGTCTACATTAACTGGGGGAGAGTTGTAACACCCTGAATTCAGAAG
Organism: Lactuca saligna; assembly: GCF_052625555.1. Lineage (NCBI taxonomy): Eukaryota > Viridiplantae > Streptophyta > Magnoliopsida > Asterales > Asteraceae > Lactuca > Lactuca saligna. The sequence goes on along the minus strand of NC_136418.1, from coordinate 45,706,916 downwards.
GCCGGAATAGAGAAGAAAACCTCAAATGAGGAAGTGACTCATCGAGTAGATGGGTGACTCGACGAGTAGGAGCGCGATTTGGTCGCGAGTTTAGTTACATACTCGACGAGTCAGAAGACTGACTCAGCGAGTTGGCCAGGTTTGGGGACCCTAAATGTGGACCTTGTACCCTATTTAAGGAACATTATAGCCTTCATCAGTCCCCTTGATACTATCTGAAGTTGGAGGAACAAGAAGAAGGTTGGAGGTTCAAGGAGGAAGGAGTAGATCCAAAAGATTCACTCCATTTGCTGCTCATTTTGGTAATCAAGTTCCTTCCTTGACTTCTAGTTTGTTAGATCTCTTTATGTCTCTATTTATGAAGTTTATGGACCAAGGGTGATTTCTTGTGTGATTTGGACGTCCCCAAGCCAGATCCTTTCAGATCTAGGAGTGTCTTGAGTAGTAAAAGCATAAAGGTGGAAGCTCCATGCCATTAGAACTCCCCATGCAAAGTTTAAGGAGTTGTTTTGGCCTTTTGAGCAAAAAGGGCCATGTATGGGTGCAAAGGTAGTGGCTTTGTTATTTTGTGTGATATCCTGACCCTAAGAGGTTGGATCTGGGTCTTGGATGCCTTGAGCTTGTCTGAAATCGTCTGAATAGAGTTGGACATAGAGAGACTCGACGAGTCACTGGTGGGACTCGGCGAGTCAGGCCAGTTATTTCCCTAAAACCCTTCTATTAAAGGGTATGAGTTGAGTGGTTAGGGAATCAGCCAGTCTGAGTCCATAATGGTCATGAAGTTCATCGTACTCGACGAGTTCAAGGAAGAACTCGGCGAGTCTAAGGCAATCTCCTTAGTTTATGAAGATGGACTCGACGAGTTGTTCATACAACTCGGCGAGTCACAGCCTAGACACATTCTTATATGGATGATGAACTTGACGAGTTCAAGATCGAACTCGGCGAGTCGAATGAAGATGGTCCCAGTTGTGTGGTTGAAGAAAAACCATCAAGTTCTTGCTAGACTCGACGAGTGGAGTCGGGGTTGTATGGGGTTGGAGGAGTATGGACTCGACGATTTGGTAGATCAAGTCGACGAGTCAAGTCAACTGGAGGTTGACTATGACCATTGACTTTGACCAAGTTTGACCTGGGTTGACTTTTCGGTATATTGTGGTGTAAATGTTATTTTGGGTATTGATAGTTCGGGAAGCCGAAGGGTTAGTGGTTCAGAAGTTGCCGGTTAGCAGTCAGAAGTGTTCTGCGAGTTTTCAGCAGTGCGAGGTGAGTCTCCTCACTGTGTGCATGGGTCTACGGTCATAATGCATGCCCATTATGATTATGTTCATGTTTATGTTTATGTATAAAATGAAGATTCGGGGGTTAGCCCTAGGTACTTATTGTTATATGTTCCGGGTTACGACCCGATGTCGGGCGAGGCCCGAGGAGTGTTAGGATGCTATAGGTCTTTGTGATTCTTGCATGTGTCGGTACGATAGGTTCCGGACCAAGGGTCCGATGTTAGGGTAAGCCCATGGTATGTTAGATAATAGTATGTCTCTAGACCGGGGGTCCTATGTCGGGGAAATCCCAAGGAAGATTCTTATGTTGTATGTTCGATTATACTTGTGTCTCTATGATACTTGTATGTGCCTGGTAGGGAGGTGAGTGTGGGCAAGGTCCCGTGTCTCATCTCTAGCTGATGATGGATGGGGTTCCATGTCTCGATATTAGCAGAGTAGGGGCGAGGCCCGTGATAGGAAGGATGTGAGTGAGGGCGGGGGCCCGTATCTCACTACTAGTAGGAGTATGGACGGGGTTCCACTACGTAAGTAGCAGACCAGGGGCGGGGTCCAAGTTAGGTGAGGCCTTAGATCAGGGTGTAGTTAGAGTATGTTTATGTATGTTGTAGTATGCTATTCGATTGTATGTATGCATGTAGCGGGCGAGGCCCGGAGAAAGGTGGGGCCTAAGGGAGACAAATCTATATACCGAGCGGGGCTCATTGCCAGGTGGGACCTGATGCCAGGCAGGGCCTGATGCCGGGCCAGGTCCGATGCAGCGGGTGGGGGCCCATTATGTGGTTATGTGTTTCTAGTTATGCGTATGTGGTATGTGGTAGGTTGGGGAGCTCACTAAGCTTCGTGCTTACGGTTTTTAGTTTTGGTTTTAGGTACTTCTGGTAGCGGAGGGAAAGGCTCGGGATGATCGCATGGCACACACCAAAGAGTTTATCCTGGGATGTTTACTCTGGTAAACTGGACAAGTGTTTTGAAAAGATACTCTGATTTGTTATAAAACCCTTTTAGTATGATTGAAATGTTTTAATATTGATGGGTTAGTAATGTTTTTAAAAGAAATATTTGGTCTTGGTCATGATTTTTGGGATGTTACAATTGACCTTCTTAGGCTTCAACAAGACTTGTTGTTGGCTTAAATACTTTCTTACTGAATTCATATACCCTTAAAATCATTATTAGAGCAATAGCTAATTCACGAATATATGACAACTTAATTTAGGAAACAAAATTATAAAGGCTGAAAAGTTATAATCCAAACTAAGAAAATATCAATAGATGCACTATGTATATACCTGATAAACTACTTTGATGTCTTTCAAACTTGTAGGTAGGGGAAACATAACTACAGCTTCACGCACTCCCTGAAAAATGCTTCCAACTTTTCATTAAAATATATAGTTGAATGTTTGGTATATCAACCTGTTAGGTTGTAAATAAAGGCAAAAGTGTAAATATTTTTCTAGATAGGGATTAGTAACAAAAGAATTACGTAATATCTAGGGCTATTGTATACGATAACATATTTGAACTTACCTTGAAATACTTATTTCATTCTCTTCTCATGGGTTACTAAAGTTGTAACTCGTAGTTCATCATTCTTTTTCATAAATCTTGTACACTTTTCCTCCTTCTATCTTCATCACCGATGATAGACCTCCAACTGACACACCTTTACTTTGGATTCCTGTAATATTGAGCTTAGTCAAAACCAAAACTAGATAACTTCAAAGGCACATACAAACTCTACTTATTTCACCTCTTTTGAGTGTGGCCAAAACCAACAAAAAAATAATTGAAAAAAAGTAATCTTTTTAACAACATTCAAATAAAATATCAGACACACATACCACATACTTGAGTGTCTTGATGATGGGGTGATGTGATTGCCAACAAAGACGCTAATTGTAGAGATCGATGCCTCAAAGAGAAACTGAAGTGTTAACGTTATTGACCTAAAGTCATGAATCGGCAATGATGGGTCTGGAGATGGTCAAAATCAACAATAATGGGGGCAGGGGCGGCTGGAATCGACGATAATGGAGTTGGGGGAAGCCGGGGTTGATATTTGTCACACCCCAAAACCAGAACGGCGGAAACGTTCTGGGGTGGATGACGTCATGTCAAGTATCACAACACATGCATTATAGTAATCAAAGTACAACAACCATTGCATTAATAGTAATAGTTTTACATGGTTTACATTACAATACAACAAAGTAATACAAGTAATAGTCTAAGTGCAGCTTGGCACAAAATAGTCTTCAACAGAAGCTGTTGGATTGTACATGTCTAATGCTGACCTGAGAATACAAGTTATTTGAAAAGCGAGTATCAGCATTTTTTACAAATGCTGGTGAGTTCATAAGTATTTAGTGTCATTTTATCCAAATAACTTTATAAAAGTAGTAGTTTTTAAAGTATCGGTTAATTAGAGTCCTTTCCAGAAAATCCTATATTTTCTTTATTAAAAGCAGTATTCAACCAAGACCGGACGGAGTTATGTGGTAAAAGTAGTTTTCCCTTAAACACTTTCATTATCAAAATACGAGATTTGCTTTTTTTAAGAAAGTCAGAGAATATCAGGGAAAATAACGTGTGCCTCAGCAATGAAGACTGCTGACTAAGGCAAAAGAATCATAGACTCCAGGAGAGTATCGAATGAACCATACGCCTGGCTCAGTCTAACAAAAGGAGACACAGACCCCAGACAGTACCAAATGAAAAAGGTACAGCTAGCAAGGTCTAAAAACAAAGAATACAGACCCCAGACAGTATCAAATGGAAGATATAGCTAGTAAGGTCTAAAACAGAGGATACAGACCCCAGATAGTATCAAATGAAAGATACAGCTAGCAAGGTCTAAAAACAGTGTGACTCTGAGAGTGGGTTTCTAGCATACAGTGTAAAATACCGTTACCTTAAGACCATGAATTATAAGATAACCTGGGATACTCGTAACCATACTAACCGACACTAGAGTACCTGACGCCCGATAAGCGTCTATAAAATATGACAGTTTAGAAAACCGTTTATAGTATCCTACTCGGTAAAACAGTTTACAGTGTGGTAAATACTTGTGCATGCGGGTTATCAATCACATGTGATTGATATGATAACTGGCATGTTTAACTTGTATTCCCCCCTATAAAACATGTAAAAGCATTTAAAAGGTTCATTCAGGGGTATGAACTCACCTGATGTAAGTGGATCCGACGAAGGTGCCGGTTGGGTGCTCGGTGTTAAGTAAAGACTTGGACACACTTAGTGACCTATTTAACATATGATAACATATGTTTACATACAATTAGTACATTTAATACTAATTAAACAAGTATACGCACTCTAAGGAGCACAAAACACTTTGGTTAAGTGTTTGGGGTGTCCCGGGTAACATTTAAGGGTGTGAATGGCCTAGGAATGGAGTTTACTCTGCAAGAGTAAACTCTCCATATAGTGTTTACGGCCCTGGGACAACTCCCCATGAGTTTACTACCGTAAACTCATGGTGAGAGGTTTTAGGATGTTTAAAGGCCTTATATTGATCGTGGAATTTTGCTAGGTCCAAATCTAAAATGTATGAGTGGATTTGAGGCTTTTAAAGGGACCAAATGGGAGTTTTCGGCCCATGAACCATCCCTATGGGAGTTCACGGCCGTGAACTCCAATACCTTGATTTTATGGAAGTTTTAGGCCGTAGTTTCAATCCTAGTAATTTATAATGAAGTATGAGGCCATTTGGGAGGATTAAAACCATCATTTGACATGGTTTGGAGGTGTTTACGGCCTAGGCATGTGCTTGGGCCGTAAACTCCTTTTTACCCCTCAAATCTATGTGTTTAATTGTTCTAAACCCGAAATAGCATGTCCCTAATTTATGTCTTAAGTCTAAGGGTGGTTTGGGAGTGTTTTTTGGGCATTTTTGCAAGGATTAGAGGTGTTTACGGCCTAAGCATGTGCTTGGGCCGTAAACTCTCTTTTATGCCCTAAAACTTTGTGTTTTGATGATTAAACACTCCTAGATAAATTCCCTAACTAGTATCCAACCTTAACTAAGGAAGAATCGAGACTTTTGGCCACTTTTTGGGTGTTTACGGCCTAAGGAGGCTCTTAGGCCATAAACTCCTTTTCCTTGACCTTTTCATGAGATTTTTGAGCTATAATAACAATAATGCATGTTTAGAACAAGTTAGGGTTGAAGGTCTTACATTTAGGAGGCGGAAATTCGCGGTTTTGAGTCGAAAACGAGCTTTATGAGAGAGAGTATAGAGAGAGGGTGAAAAAGGTGGGAATGAAGTTTACTCTCCCTTATATAGGGGTTGGAGTTGGGGCTCAGTGGAAATCTACCCAATACTGTCGTTAAACGGGGCTTTTGGTCGCACCCGATTTAGTGGTCATAATAAAATTAACTTTTTCCAAATTAATATGGAAATGTAATTTACATGCTTTCACTAATTTTATTACGACTATAACGACATAAATATAAATAAATAAAACATTTATTTATTTGGCGGCCTCTAATTAACGGGACTTATATAAAATGGAATATTCCGTTAACGGAAACGGGGTAATGTGACGGAATAAACTTTGGGTTGTCACAATATTGGGGTGGGGGTACAAAATGAAATTAGGTTAAGAATATGGATTTAGGAGGGAGGTGTCGGGGGAAAAGAAAAAATGGGAGGGAATTGAAAATCAGTGAAAAAAAATGAGAGGGAAATGAAAATTAGTGAAACAAATGAGAGGGAACCGAAACTAGCGGTTGAATTCAACGAGAGATCTGTTAGGGATTTTTTCCGTTGCTGTTTCCATCACTAATCCCTCTCTAATCCCTTGTTAAATACCTAATCTTTCGGAATAGATATCTTGTTGTTTTCCGTTGCTGATCCCTTGCAAATCCATCGCTGATTAGCTAGGGATTATTTCCCTTGTTGATTCTGTCGCTAATACTTGATTTTCTAGTAGTGCATCTATGCTTAGGTTCACCTCATCCCCTTTCACCATTTTCATCACTTTCGGTTCTTTCTCTTCAATCCATTTCCGCTCCTTTTTCCCTTCAAAACCCACATCTGGAGGTTAATGGCCGATGATTTTCTGTACTGGAGCCACCTCAATCCGTAGGCTAAAGCCCTAAAACCAAATCAATATCTTAACATCACTAAACGAGCCTCTTCATTCTACACATCGTAGTCGCATGCCATGTCATATCTCCTCTTTTCAAAGACACATGTTCAGATGTATGTTTTAGCTACTTGTAATTAATGATTTTGAGATTCTGATGTTAGTTGAATTGTCATTGTTGAATCGATTGCAAATTGAAATTTATGTATGTTTTAGCTACTTGTAATTAATGATTTTGGGATTTTGATGTTAGTTGAATCGTCTTTGTTGAATCGATTGCAAATCGAAATTTACACTTGGATATGTGTATGACTATAAGGATATTGAATATGACTAGGTTTAAGATTTGCTATAGATCCAAATTGAAATATAAATCTTGATACATCAGGTTCTCTTCTACTGTTACAAGTCAAATTCAACTTTATACCATAAATTCGAATATGGCAATATGTTTTTGTTTCTTCTTACACTGGATAAAACTAACTCTAAATATTTGTATTGTTAAGCTCATTTGGTTGGTGGTTACATAACATATATTTGAAGGACTACAAGTAAATTGAAGAGATATCACAAACGAACCAAACACCAACATCAAATTGGTATGAACAAATCTATGACATAATATCCTTATTTCCTAATTCCAAAATGCGTTACATCTTCATAATGATTTTGATGACTCCCATGAGGTAATTTTCTATTAATACTCTTAAACATTTGCTGATTTTTGTTCTAGGTACCTTTTCTATAAAATGATTCTCAAATACCATCATTATCTTTTGGATGTTATTCCTTTTCACCATGTATGTTTCATGGTTACCTATTTTACATTTTTGGGATTTAAAGACCTATTGTTGTTTGAGTTTCTTGATCAGATTTGGTTCTTTATGTAACTTCTTTTAATATGTGGTTCTCTATATATATAAAAACCCTAAACTAACTTACCACCATCTTATAATGATTTTTTTGTGTTTTAGTATGATTTCATTCGAAATGTATGGTAAAATCATCATATGCTACCATGGTTTGTGTTTTCAAGTTTCTTCAAGACATAAAAAGATTGTTTTCTTACAATTATTGTGGACAGTCACAACCAAATGATGCACAAGCCCTATCTCTTGTAACTAATGCGTTAATGGGTTCTATACCAAAGCGTGTAGGATTTCCACCTCTAGGTGCTTTTAGTGTAAGTGGAATTACACTTTAGCGAAAGATTTGGTGATATATAACCACCGCCTTGTTCTAAATGCCACTTTAGCCAAAGTTACATAAATCTGATAGTAAAAAGAAGTACGATGCTATAAAAAGAAACTGCTAAAAGTACATTTTTGTTTGTTACGGACCAAACAAGTATGTTTGGAAATCCCCAATTCAGCCTTTGTTTTCCCCTATTTCCACAGTCACTCTATGTCAATTTAAGACCTTGGACCACCCAATTTTAGCCTTTGTTTCCCTCTTTTCCCCAACCCTTAAAACTAATTTTCCTTACTAATCTAAGCATAAAATAACAACATGCACGGTGTGGTATGATGCAGTACTAGACTTTGGACTTTTCTTTGTTTAATATATGCATGAGAATATTTAGATACTTGGGTTTCTCCTTAAGTTCACTTATGGTTTTATGTAGAGATTTTTTTGTGCTTCTATTTATAACGAACATGTGTCCTTTTCAAGATTTTTCCCTACTATAGGTACATATTGGAGTCAACTGAAGGTGTATATTTTTTTTCTTACTCCAGGAGCATGAAAGGTAACTACTAAAACTGCTACAACTTGAATTAGTAGATCACATATCATTATTATTTTTTAGATCCCCCTCCCCTCCCATTCTTGTGGATTCATGATTTCACATATCATACTTTTTATAGGTTAAACCACATCATCAAAATTCTCAGGTATGAGGGAAAACTGTTTAAGATTTATGAGTTTTCCTTGATGAAGTTGAAGCTAGGAAGTTGGTTATTAAATAAACCAAAAATCCAAGTCGATTGAAGGTCGTCGACTCTTTATCTAAGGCTATCCTTGGTGTTTCATATTGAGTACCCATTAAGATAAAAGAATGGGAAGACACTATAGACTTGACATGATAGTGGTATATATATGGATGGCTATCACATGGTATTAGGAATGGATTTCCTAGACAACGTAAAATGTTGGTCATTTGATGCATATCACTAAGGGTTCAATAAATCACATTGTATCCTTGGAGAGAAATATAAAAGGATCCCGAATCCTATCAACTATGAAACTCAACAATGGTCTCAAGAGTAATGAGACAAAGTTCATGATAATCATGGAGAATGAAGTTGTTCCCTCGAAGATGGACGTCCCGAAGTAGAATAAGAACATGACGTCACCAGAGTTGCATAAAAAGTTACATCTGAAACGAAAGGTGGATCGTATGATGGAGAAAATGGATAAGGTAAATAAGAATAAGAACACAATAAGTCATAAATCGTACGTAACATCCTTCACTCGAGCGGCATTTAATCTTGATAATCAGATTAATAAGAGGTCACCTCATAATATTTTAATATTGCAGGAATTTTCTAAGGCTTGCAAAAGGGACAACCTACATGCTAAAAATTTTGCCAAAGGGAGACATATGAAACTCTACAAGATAGTTCAACGGGGTCAGGAACAATATTATGGGGCAGCAAAAGACAACCAACAATATCATTGTCAACTAAGGAAATAAATTACAAAGAAATGGATGTAACAACTTAGGAAAAACAAAGCATGCAGCTGAGAGAAAGCTATAAATGAAGATATTGAGATGCGACATATGAAGACTGATGATCAAGTAGCATATGAAGTTCACAAAGGGTTGAGTGCTGGAAAATATGAGGAGTTTCGTTGTTAGGTTAATATGGTACGAAGAACAGGGGCTAGTGTTGAAGGGGAGTGTTAAAAGATCATCACTAGCCCAGTAGAACCAATATTATTATCTAGAAGAAGTTAGCTTCTTACAGAATGCGCTGGAATATTCTAGAGCATTATGGAAGACTTTAGAATACAACAGAAGACTCTAGAATACTCTAGAACAACATGGAAGCCCCTAAAATGTTAAGGAACATCCTAGAAGACATTAGGAAGTCATATACTTATCTAGAACATGGTAGAACATTCTAGAAATATATGGAGGCTTATAGAGTATGATGTATGGTTCTAGAATTATCTAGATAGTAGTAACTGTATACTAGTATCTAGAAACTTCCTTAGAGGCCTATAACTATGTAACATCCCAAAATTCAAGGCCAAAAATTTCATTTTTAAATACATTATTATATAAAACCATTAGTATAAAAAAACATTCATATTAATATCTCATGTCAAAACCAAAGTATCAATAATCAAAACATATTATCATAAAACCATATCAGAGTGTAATCCCAAAGATCTCATGTGCGGAAAACATAGTGTGATGCGCTGCGATCAAGCCGGCTCCTTTCCTTTGAAAACGAGTACCTGAAACCAAAACTGTAAACTGTAAGCACAAAGCTTAGTGAGTTCCCCCATCATACCACATACCATACAATCATATAACATACATATATTGTCAGGCATATCTGGGTGCCCGACCTACCCCTTCGGTCCTCTCGACCGGATACTTGATGGGTTTTATGCATAAGAAACATTCCTATGTACTCATACAAACCCTAATGCTTGGATCTAGGTTTCACTATTGAACATGCTTTGATTCCAAGACTTGCAAACCCTAATCCAGCATATAAACAACATAAATAACATATAGAATCAGATCTAAATGTTTACCTCTTCAATTGTTGGCTTAGATCTTCTATTTCTTCTTCTCTTGAGCCTAGAGTCACAAATGCAACTCCTCTAATGGTTCACAAACCCCACAAGCAAGAAGGCAATATGAAAGAGGGAGAGAGAGGCTGGAATTCGGCCTAGGATGCTCTTAGAATCAAGTGGTAGCCGAATTCATGCCCTAGAGGTCATATTTATACTTACAAGTTACTAGGGTTTCAGTCTAAACCCTAATAGACAGCTTAGCCACCAAGCAACCCATGGATCCTTCTGGAATAAGGCCCTTGGACGAAAATATGATGGATACCCATCATAATTTCGTTCCCCCTTAAGCCCATTAGGTTTCCTTAACCCAAAACTCAACTATCATACATTTGATAGTTTATACCCCTTTATTCAATTAATCTCTTTTGACCATCAAATTAATTCCCAATTAATTTATGACCAATACTAATTAAATAAATATGATTTCTCCTTTAATATGTTATTCTTATAATATATTAATAAATCATAATCCTCTCTCTTTCTCCTTAAATTACCTTGTCAAGTTGCTTTGGAGAAGGCAACCCAAAAGGACCATGCACAACCGGGTCAAGTACATACCAAAAATAGTTACGGGCTTAGACACTATTCCAACAGTCTCCCACTTGGATAAGTCTAGTAACTATATCTCACATACGACTTCAGAGTCCGATTAGCAATCGTAGCTCTTATACTTTGCTGTCAACTCTGATCAACTTGTCCTTTGATAAGGGATCATATAATCCTCTGTTTTGGATATCATGCTGACAATACTTATTGTCCAGCATTTGTTTCTTGATCTCTGATTTGTTCGACATAGAATTTAGTTGAACACATCAACTTCATTCTGACCGGGCCCGGCACATAAGTCAAACCAAATCATCAAGTGGCCAATATATCACTTTTATTCGCATAGAATAAAAGGAACAGATCAACTTCGACTCATATGCATCTATTACTTACTAATGGATTACACACAATAATATGTTTTATGACATCAAGTTACTGATGCGTTTACACATTATCAATGTATAACCAACCAGCAAACAACAACCATATCTCTAAGTTTTAAGAGTATATGATATTATCGCTTTGCGATCACTTAAGATAAAACACCACTAAGTGATACAGCAAAATCAGGTTTATTCCAATGCTCAACTCATATTCACAAGCACTCATGAACTTTGCAGCAAACCTTTTCTATGTCCAAAACCTTTTAGACAATCTATAAACAATTCATGACAGTCTTGATTCATACCTACTTCCAAAATATGACCGACTGTGGACCTTTTGAATAATCATATCATTCAGGAAGTCAAAACATGCAAAATGGAAACAATAGATAAATAGCCAACATAAGATAGTAGCTTTACTCATAAAGATCACAATTTTATTTATTCATCGAATGTCAAGTACAAACTATCTATTACACATTTCCTATCTAATCCAAACTTATATCATCCTTCAGCCCAATGCTCCTAGCGTGCTGCAAGTGTTTGACCCTACTCAGTCCCTTCGTAAGGGGATCTGCTGGGTTCTCTTCTGATGATACCCTCTTCACAACGAGGAGTCCCTCTTCTACCCGATGTCTGATGAAATGGTATTTTCTGTCAATATGTCGAGATCTGCCATGATCTCTCGGTTCCTTGGTCAAGGCAACCGCCCCTTCATTATCACAGAAAATTTCCATTGGCTCTTTTATGGATGGCATAACTCCAAGGTCTCCAATGAAGTTCTTCAACCATATAGCCTCCTTTGACGCTTCGCTCGCCACAATATACTCTGATTCGCACGTTGAATCAGCTACGGTCTCTTGCTTGGAACTTTTCCAAGTCACTGCTCCTCCATTTAGGGTAAAGACCCAGCCCGACTGCGATCGGAAGTTATCCCGATCCGTCTGAAAACTAGCATCACTGTACCCTCGTACCCTTAAGTCATCACTCCCACCGAGTACTAGAAACCATTCCTTGGTCCTCCAAAGGTACATAAGAATATTCTTAACTGCAATCCAATGTGCTCTACCAGGATTCCCTTGATATCTGTTGACCATGCTTAAAGCGAAGGCCACATCAGGGTGAGTGCAAGTCATAGCGTACATGATAGAGCCTACTGCGGAAGCGTAAGGTACTCGGCTCATATCAGCTATCTCTGTCTTTGTACTCGGGCTCTGAGTCTTACTCAGCTTGGTATTGCTTTTGATTGGCAACTCCCCTTTCTTGGAATTTTCCATACTAAAACGCTTTACTACCTTTTCCAAGTATGTATCCTGACTGAGTCCTATCAGTCTCTTTTCTCTGTTTCTTACTATTCTTATTCCCAGAATATAAGCAGCCTCTCCGAGGTCCTTCATAGCGAAACATTTCCCAAGCCAGGACTTGACCTCCTGCAAGGTTGGGACATCGTTTCCTATGAGTAGTATGTCGTCGACATACGATACGAGGAAGCTTACTATACTCCCACTAGCTTTGACATACACACAAGATTCATCTTCGCTTCGCAGAAAGCCAAACTCTTTAACCTTCTCATCAAAACAAAGATTCCATCTGCGAGATGCTTGTTTCAATCCATAAATGGATTTCTCAAGCTTGCATACTCTATTTGGATACTTCGCATTGACAAAACCCTCTGGCTTATTCATGTAGACATCCTCAGCCAACTTTCCATTAAGGAAAGCGGTTTTCACATCCATCTTCCATAATTCATAATCATGAAACGCAGCTATGGCAAGCATCACCCTAATAGACTTTCTCTTCGCAACTGGTGAGAAGGTCTCATCATAGTCAACTCCGGGAGTTTGAGTAAAGCCCTTCGCAACCAATCGCACCTTATAAGTATGCACTTTCCCATCCATGTCCGTCTTCTTTTTGAAGATCCACTTGCACCCGACTGTCTTACGACCCGGTACATTATCAACCAAATTCCAAACTTGGTTGTCGTACATGGACTGAATCTTGCTGTCCATCGCCTCTTTCCATTTAGCAGACTCCGGGCCTGCCATGGCTTCCTTATAGCTGCTAGGTTCATCCAAATTTACTAGTGTACTATCACTAATAAATGTATCCCCTTCAGTAGTGATATGAAAACCATATAAATGGGGTGGAACACTTGCCCTAGTGGAATGCCGAAGAAGTAAGGACACGTCAAAAGGCTCAACAGGAGTTTCCCCCTCAAGTTGAGTGCCAGTGTCAGAGGTTCCTTCATCGCTTTGATCTTTAATTTCTTCAAGTTCAATTTGCCTCCCACTATCTTCTTGGCCTATCAATTTCCTTTCTCGGAAAACTCCTCTTCTAGCAACGAAGACAACATTGTCACTCGGTCTATAGAAAAGGTAGCCAAAAGACTTCTGTGGATAGCCGATGAAATAACACTTCTCACTACGAGGTTCTAGTTTGTCGTGAGTCTCTCGTCTTACGAAAGCCTCGCAACCCCAAACCCTGATATGTGCCAACGAGGGAGCCTTCCCTGTCCACATCTCATGAGGAGTCTTGGAAACCTTCTTGGTGGGAACTAAGTTGAGTATGTGGGCGGCAGTCTCTAAGGCATACCCCCAGAAGGCTATTCGTAACGAAGTCCGACTCATCATAGAACGAACCATGTCCAACAAGGTCCGATTACGTCTCTCAGCCACACCATTCAATTGTGGCGTTCTCGGAGGCGTCAATTGCGAAACGATTCCACATTCTTTTAGATAGTCGTGAAACTCAAGACTTAGGTACTCTCCTCCTCGGTCTGACCGAAGCATCTTGATTTTCTTGCCCAGCTGATTCACCACTTCATTCTTAAACTCTTTGAACTTTTCAAAGGTTTCCGACTTTTTCTTGATCAAGTAGATATATTCATATCTGCTATAATCATCTGTAAAAGTCACGTAGAAGCGGCAAACATCCCTTGTGGTGGATCTAAAGGGCCCACACACATCGGTGTGTATGAGATCCAATAAACCCTCACCCCTTTCACAAGTGCCAGTAAAGGGTGACTTGGTCATCTTCCCAAGTAAACAAGACTCACACGTTTCATCATCCCTAAGGTCGAATGACTCCAACACTGCATCCTTTTGGAGTTGGACTATGCGTTTCTTGTTGACATGGCCAAGGCGACAATGCCACAAGCATGCTTTGTCTAGACTAGTAGACGAATCAATATTCAAAACATTATTTCCAAAATTATCAACAATCATCACAGATTCATAAATCCCATTACAAGGTAATGCATTGAAATAAAAGACACCATTCAAATAAACATTAATAGAACCATTACTATTATCAAAAGAAATTCTGAAACCTTGTCTAAACAACCCGTGAAAAGAAATAATGTTTCTTGCCATATCTAGCGAATAACAGCAATTCTGTAAATCTATTCCTAACCCATTACTCAACACTAAAGAATAAACACCGATTTTGATCACAGGCGACGATCTTCTATTTCCCATAATCAGGTTCATCTTCCTATGCTCCATCTCCCTACTTCTTTTTAGGCCCTACAAATCAGAATAAATGTGGTAACCACATCCTGTATCAAGAACCCATGAAGTAGCAAATGATGAGTTATTAGATTTAATAGAATACATACCTGCAAATGTGGGCTTGATCTTCCCATCTCTTATGTCCTGCAAATATTGTGGGTAGCCTCGCTTCCAGTGGCTCTTTTGGTGGTAATAGAAGCACTCTGCTTCTTTTGGATCGAGGGAGGGTTTAGCAGGGCCAACTTTGGTCCCACTTGAGGATGAACCATCACGGGGTTTCCCCTTATGGTGGCTCTTACATGGATCCTTCCTCTTTTTACCTTTTCATTGACCTATTGCCATCACAGGAGCGGCCACAACTGGGGACGGTGCAACGGATTTGTCTTTGAGGTTGCTCTCAGCAGTCCTCAAGAGTCCTTGGAGCTTGCTCAAGGAGACCTCCTCCTTGTTCATATGGTAGGTCATCCTAAACTGATTGTAGCAGGAGGGTAAGGAGTGGAGGATTATGTCGATAGCCAAATCCTCATCAAACTTAACATTAAGTTTGAGAAGACGATCAACGTACCTCTGCATTTTCTGCAAATGAGAGGTTAGGGATTCTCCACTCCCCATCTTAGCGGTGATCATGTTAGTAATGATCTCATAGCGCTCTTGCCTCGCGCTCTGGTGATACCTGTCCAGCAAATCCTGATGCATTTCATATGGATACATGTCCTCATAGTACTTTTGGAGTTCAAGGTTCATGGTGGCCAGCATGATGCAGTGAACTTTCGTGGCATCACGCTCATGGGCCTCAAAGGCAGCCAATTCCTCAGGAGTAGAAACATCTGGGATGATCTTCTCAAGCTTTTCATCGAGGACATATTCTTTGTCCTCGTAGCGTGTGATCATGCGAATGTACCTCATCCACTCGTTGAAGTTGGAACCATAAAATGTCACTTTCTGACACAAGTTCATCAACGAGAATGACCCAGAAGCGTTGTTGTTGTTGTTGTTGTTTGCAGACATCTGAAAAAGAAAGGAACAAAGTTTGATTAGAAATGAATCCCTAATTAAACACCCAAATGAGAAATTAGGGCTAGGATCCAACAACATTATTTACAACTTAGAAAGGGATGCCGTACTCTAAAAGTAAATAATTTGAAGGTAAGTGAATGACGATTCACTAATTCTCATCATGAAAAACGAAAAAGCAATTTAGGTTTTAAATGTATTGAAAACTCCTAGATCTTTGAGATTCATTGAACTTTTCAATGGCATGTTTAAATCTCGATATGCATTTCAGATTTGCTTCTGGGATGCCGAGGATCGCAAACAAATTTGTGAATAACCATGTGAATCAACATGGTGCTCTCAATGTCTTTATCACCTAATCAATGTGCCGGTAAACCACACACGCTCCATTGATCTATGACAAACATCGAGTCACCCTTTGCTACCAATGTCATCCCCAAATTGATGTGCCGGTTAACCACACGCACTCCATCAACGTTTGACAAGGGTATGAAGTGTAATTCCATGGATTAGCATCATTTTCACATTTTACCCTAAAGTAACTAGGAATGGGAATTTGTAAAACATGTAGTTACTTTATAATTAACATTATACTTTTAATGAGGAGAGGGTTGCCCTATCCTACCCGTTCGGCTAATGACCCTCCACCAGTCAAGCAAGCGGTAGGTGTGAGTGTACACCCATTAAGCGTCATTTTATAGGCAGCAACCTTATACCCACCTTATAGACCGGCTTCGTGAATGAGGCCTACTAACGGTAAGACTAGCATTTTAAGTTATACATACATATATATATATATATATATATATATATATATATATATATATATATATATATATATATATTAAGCTTGTAATAATATATAACAGTATAGGGTTGAATTTTAAACTTGTAAAATTCTAAAGGTTTGAAATTTAAATTATTCAAAATTAAACTTTTAATTACAAAATTCAAATTTCAAAACTTGAGGGCAAGTTTTGAACTTTTCAAAACATAATGGATCAAATAACAAATAATTCTAATTAACCAATTAATATCATAATTATCTATATTTGACCTAATCTTAACTTTAGTTATTAGATAATTACTAAATAATTTTTAAATAATCCATATTTATCACATAAACAACAAATATTTAAAAAGATTTGAAATTATCTATTCTTTTGGCAAGGATAAACACTTAATATAGATAAAATTCGGATTTTAACTTCATAAAACAAATTAAGCATCAAGTCCAAGTCAAAATAGCAGCCAAAACCCAAAAAACCCTCTTTCTGACGAAAAGACTCACCGAGTAGGGGCCATCTCGCCGAGTCCAGATACTGACTCGCCGAGTTGAGTCGGGCAGGGACCAAAAATTCGTTTTTTTCAGCAATTGAAGCAGTTAAGCATCACATACAACTGAAACCAATCAAGGCTCTGATACCACTGATGGGTTTTATGCTTAAGAAACATTCCTATGTGCTCATACAAACCCTAATGCTTGGATCTAGGTTTCACTATTGAACATGCTTTGATTCCAAGACTTGCAAACCCTAATCCAGCATATAAACAACATAAATAACATATAGAGTCAGATCTAAATGCTTACCTCTTCAATTGTTGGCTTAGATCTTCTATATCTTCTTCTCTTGAGCCTAGAGTCACAAATGCAACTCCTCTAATGGTTCACAAACCCCACAAGCAAGAAGGCAATATGAAAGAGGGAGAGAGAGGCGGGAATTCGGCCTAGGATTCTCTTAGAATCAAGTGGTAGCCGAATTCATGCCCTAGAGGTCATATTTATACTTACAAGTTACTAGGGTTTCAGTCTAAACCCTAATGGACAGCTTAGCCACCAAGCAACCCATGGATCCTTCTGGAATAAGGCCCTTGGACGAAAATATGATGGATACCCATCATAATTTCGTTCCCCCTTAAGCCCATTAGGTTTCCTTAACCCAAAACTCAACTATCATACATTTGACAGTTTATACCCCTTTATTCAATTAATCTCTTTTGACCATCAAATTAATTCCTAATTAATTTATGACCAATACTAATTAAATAAATATCATTTCTCCTTTAATATGTTATTCTTATAATATATTAATAAATCATAATCCTCTCTCTTTCTCCTTAAATTACCTTGTCAAGTTGCTTTGGAGAAGGCAACCCAAAAGGACCATGCAAAACCGGGTCAAGTACATACCAAAAATAGTTACGGGCTTAGACACCATTCCAATAATACTGCCTAGCATATCTGGGTGCTAGCCTCCCCTTCGGTCCTCTCGACTGGATCTTGCCTAGCATACCTGGGTGCCGCCCCCCCCCCATTCGATCCTCTCGACCGGATACTGCCTACCATATCTGGGTGCTGGCCTCCCCTTCGGTATCTTTCAACCGGTAACTGAGGACTATTTCACCCCCTAACACTACCACATAAAAGCATAGCATAAACACATAAGTCATATACTGCCTAGCATATCTGGGTGTTGGCCTACCCCTTTGGTCCTGTCGATCGGTTAGTGGGGACTATTTCACCCCTAGTACTACCACATAATATCATATCACATATATCATAATCTGTCTAGCATAGTTGGGTACTAATCTACCCCTTCGGCCCTATCAACCGGTAATCGGGGACTATTTCACCCCCTACTACCACTATCACATAACATCATGTCATGCTAGCACATAAACATAACAGGTAGTAGCAAACATAGACAATTATCACAAAGACAATCATCTAACAACAACTCATACTGGTGGGCCGATATTGTGGTCGTAGACCCACCGCTACTGGAAGGTAACTCACCTCACACTACTGATGTCCTGAAGACACAACCCCACACTTGCTGAAGTCCCGCAGACTCGACCCCAGCTGTTGGCTGACAGATTCCCGAACTGTCAACACCAAAATAACACCCAATTAATAATTGGGTCCCAATACATAACCATAATTACATTCTTTGGGTAATTACTACATTACCTCTAGCTTGGCTTATTCAAGCCTAAGGCCCAAACCGTAGGCCCAAAGTCAATTAAGAATCAAAGCCCATCATATGGCCTAATTTTCCAAATTGGGCCCAGCCCCTTACATGGGACTTACCCTAGGCCCATTAAACTATTTTAGCCTATATGATTATTCTTGGATAGCCCATCAATAATCCAATCATCAAGGCCCAAATGAAAATTAGGGTTTTATGTAAAATGATGATTGGGGTTAAGTTTCCTACTTAACCCATTAAGGAATTATTCCTCTAAGGACTTAATCCATTAAGTCCAATATCGCTTAGATTAATCTTGCTAATGTTTATTATTAAATATTTCAAGTTATTAAATAATTCCCGTGTGTCTCGACTAATTCCCCAAATTAGGGTTTTGATGGCATTAGGGTTGTCCAAACCCTAATTAGTTTGTTGGCATTAGGGTTTTGATGGCATTAGGGTTTCCAACCCAATACTAGCCCATTTATTAATTTGTTGGCTTTTAGATCAATTAGGGCTTTATTGGGCCTATTAAGCCCACTAAAATATTATTAAGCCCATTAAGGTTTTATTGGGTCAATTAGAGTCCATTAGACTCATTAGGGTTTTTCACTAAGCCCATTTGGCTTCATTGGGCCCATTAGGCTAACAAATCCCATTAGGGTTTCAAGCATCCCCAACCGAGTCAACTCACAAGACAAGCACACCGCTACCCGACTCAGCGGCCGGTGGTGGCAGCCACCACCCTACGGTGGTGGTTTGAGTTTCTTTTCATTATTTTTCTTTCCGGTTACATTTTACAATGCTAATCTCTAAAATATACACACAAACACACACAACCACCTATGGTGGCCGGCGGTAGCGACTGGCGGCAGCCACCACCCTATGGTGGTGGTGATGCCTTTTCGAGCAAATAAACACCCACACACATACTTTCTTGAAAACGGACCCTCCCAACGATCTAGCAGCGCACAGCGGCGGCAGTAGGCGGCATATTGCGATGACAGCCACCATGGCCAGCTGTCATGGTGGTTCTCCATGACCTTACTCAATAGGACTTCCCCCACAGCGCACCCACGTCGCACACGAGCCTTGAACCAAACCGTCACTCTCCGGTGATAACAGGAAACGCCATGAGTTCCTCCACCCACAAGGCAGCATGAGACAAGATGAATAGAAGAAGAAGAAGAACAATAGAAGCGATTTGGAACAGTTACAACAACCGTGGTGGTTGATTTGTGACCTCATCAACAACGGTGGCACCGGAGGAAAGCGAGATTGCGACTTCGTCGATCATTGCACCCACCGGCGGCGACAGTTGAGGTTGCTTGGTAGTTGGCTCGCGACTCCGACCATGGCTACGAGCCAGTCGATCAGTCTTTGGCTTGCTTCGGGTTTGTCGGCACTCGTTAGGGGGAAACATCTCTGGTGGCACACAACTCGGTCGACGGGAGGTGTGGCGGCGCCGGCTAAGGGGTCATAAGGATGGCGGCTGGAACATAGCAACTAGGTTTAGGGTTTGGCATGGAGGAGGTAACGGATTTAATACCCGTGTCCCTTACAACTTCGTGAGTATTGCCACTTCCAACCCCTCCCATCTCTAATCTTTACAATCCAAATCTAGATTTTACTCTTTTAACCCCCGCCCTCAAAACTCTTTACAAATTGAATCCAAAATTTACCATTTAGCCCTTAGCTCCCAACATCTTTTCATATTAAGTCCTAATAATTACCCAATAGTCCCTGCCTTCATAAATATTTATAAAATGAGTCCCGAACTCATAGTTTTAACCCCCGACTTCTAAAATGTGGCAATTAACTCCTCGAACCCAACACCATGCATATATAATTATTTATTTTAGGGCTACCATTTTTTCATTAATTAATTAATTTATTTAGTGAATAAACGGGTGTTACAACTCTCCCCCGCTTAAATTAGATTTCGTCCTCGAAATCATTCTTTATCCTTCCTTACACACCCAACCACTCTAGTAACATGGTCACCATCCCAGGGCATACCCTTGCCTTCCCAGGGCAGCCATGTCCAATCTCCACAAGGCCCTAAAATCTATATGTGAACGGGTCCCTCGCAACAAGCTCTCATTTACCCTGATGTGAGTGACTTGCCACTTCCCAATCAACCAGCTATTTCATACGTATTTGCAACCTGAAATGCAAATACTAACACTGCCCAAACGCAGAAACTGCCCGAACACTGAACTACCTGAAGCAGTATGCTGCTACTTAGTTGCTTCCCAAAATCTATCGAGACATGCCTGGTCTCGATTCATTCACCAATGATCTGAAATGTCGGGTTCAGGCCCGGCTGCGGAGCCAAAGGACTCCCCACTTAGTTGCCTCACACGACTTCTGAACGAAATACTTCCCTGGAACTAGTTTCCACTAGTTATCCTGCCACTGTGACTCTACTACTTTTTGATCTAACCGATCGAGCCCATGCATCGAATCCTATCATCATCAAATCCGAGACTAAAAGTGATTGCTACCTAACCAATGGTAGCCTTACAACACAAACGCCCTTAAGCAGTCAATTACTTCCCTAATCTAAAAACTGTAGTGGCGTTCCTATAGTCTTATCACTGGCTCAACCCGAGCTAATCCATCTGGATAATACCGAAATCCAATAGGTGGATTTCCATATCCTCACTGCTACACCCGAACTGGCAAGTACTATTGTTCCTTTTGCGTCCTAACAACGCGCTCACACTATCTACTAACCTAGTGAATGCTGCGGCTACACCCGTAATCTCACCATACTCTATCATTATCTGACCGCTAGTGAATGCTACGGCTACCCCCGTAGTCTTACAACACTTCCCATGCTAACTGAACACTAGTGAATGCCACGGCTACCCCCGCAGTCGTACAACACTTTCCATACTATCTGAATACTAGTAAATGCTATGGCTACCCCCATAGTCTTACAACACTTTCCATACCATCTGACCACTAGTGAATGCTATGGCTACCCCCGTAGTCTTACAACACTTTCCATACCGGGTCGGACACACACTCGACCTAACACATCACTGAACTAGAGTCCTAACTTGTGACAACCCAAAATTTCCATTCTTTACAACATACCAAGTCAATAGAAGTCAGAACAGTTACTGTTAATTTTCAGACTATGTGGGATAAGTTTGAGTATTCTATGATTAACACTTTAGGAGATGCCAGGAGAGGGGATGCCCTAGGGTTTATTGTGCAACAAAAACATTTCATACTCCATGAAATTGGAATTTATGACCCAAACATGGAGTTTGCGTTCGTAAACCCCAAGGGGTATATATATGGCCCTTAGCCATTTTTATTCATTTGTTCCATTTCCAACTAGAGAAAAACCTGATTCTCTCTCAAGGATCTTCAGTCTTTCATCCCAAATCGTAAGTGCTTCCATATTAGAGTATAATAGGGCTTGTTATATGTCTATACAACAAGAAATCACGAGGAAACAACAAGATCAAATAGTTTACGGCCCAAGAACACCTTGGACCGTAAACCCTTCTTTAAGGGCCAAAAGTGTGCCCTAGTCCCTTCCTTTCCGTGTGAAACTAGTCTAGACTCATACCTTAATGTGTATGGGACTTGAAAGCACAAAAATACCATGTTCCATATGAGATTACTGCCGCAAACACAAAGAGAATTGGTATTAGGGCCGTGAACTCCTAAATAGAGGGAAATGGATCCCTAATCTCTTCCAAGGACTAAACCATTAAGTAGAAATACTTCTACGGGACATGTAAGGCTTCAATCTAACAAATGAGCAAAAGATTTTGAGCTTACGGCTGTAAAATCAAGGGTTTACGACCGTAAACTCAATGAGTTAAGGTCCTTGGGGAGTAAACTCAAGAAAGGGGTCCTTTGGAACCCTAAACCCAATAGCCTTGTCCTACAACAACTTAGATGCAATCCTTAGGACTTATAACACTTATATAAGGTGTTTAGCATGTCCTAGGATGTCTTAACATTGTCAATTAGTAGTTTAAAGACTGATTGGATACATATATGTGTGATTATATGTTAACTAGGATCTTTGAGTGTGTATAAGTCTTCACTTGACACTTAGCAATCCTACATCATTCAGTTCATCCAAACCAACATCTACAGGTGAGTTCATACCCCTAACCCTTAATCAATGTTTTAAATGATTTTAAATGCTTTAATTGGGGGGGGGGGGGGAGGAATACAAGTAGAAAACAGCATGCTATAGAATCAATCATATGTGATTCATAACTGTGTTTTCATCCAACTGATTTCACATACTTCAAAATGTGATACATGAAATGGTTTTCTTGACGGGTTTTGGCCATATGAACATTCCTATGTGCACATGCAAACCCTAATGCTTGGATCTAGGTTTCTCTAATTGAACATACATTGAATCCAAGACTTCTAATGGCTAATTGAGTATAAGAACAATACAAAACCAGAGTTAGAAGCTTACCTCAAAACACTTGTTTGATCTTCTTGTTCTTGGAGCTTTAGAGTCACAAATATCACTCCTCTAATGGCTTACAAACACCAACTAGCAAGAGGATGATATCTGAGAGAGGAGAGGGGAGAAATCAGCAAGGGTAACCTTCCAATAGCACAAGTGCCGATTTCCCTTGCCCATGGGGTCTATTTATACTTGTAAGGCTCCTAGAGTTTCACTCTAAAACCCTAGCTGGATAACTATTAGTCAAAGCAATCCAAATCCCTTCCAAGATAAGTCCTTGGATGAATTTATGGCTATCCTAAGCCCTAGAATTCTTCCACCCCTTAACTTTAAAGAATTTACAGCCCAAAGTGTAACTATCAAACAATTGACAGTTTATACCCCTATGTTTAATTAATCTCTTTAAGTCACCAAATTAATTCCTAATTAATTTATGACTTATACCAATCAAACAATAATATTATTATTCCTTATATTATACTTATAATATAATAATAATATTCCTTCTCTCATTATAAATCATCCTATCATGTTGCTATGGTGAAGGCAACCCAAAAGGACCATGCACAACCGGGTCAAATACTTGCCAAATATAGTTGTAGCCTTAGACACTATTCCAACAGTCTCCCACTTGGATAAGTCTAGTAACTATATGCACAAGTACAATTCGATTTGCAATCGTAGCTCTTAAAGACGCTGTCAAACTCTGATCTAATCAATCTTGTCCTTTAGATAAGGGATCGTATAGTCCTCTGTTTAGATATCATGCTGACAATTTTATGGAATCAATTTTGTCTAGCATTTGGTTTGATCTCCGATTCATTTGACATAGAACTTAATCGAACACATCAATTCAGTTCTGACCGGGCCCGGCACATAAGTCAAATCATATCATCGAGCGGCCGAGATATTGCTTTTAACCTCTTAGGATAAACGTAACAGATAAACTTTGACTTATATGCATTTACTTATTCATTAATCAATTATACACAACAATGCATTTTATAACACCGAGTTACTGATGCGTTTTCACATTATCAATGTACAACCAATCAGCAAATAACAAACCATATATCTAGGTTTTAAGACTATATGATATTATCGTCTTGCGATCACCTTTTATATCGTATTCCATAAAGTGATTCCAGCAAGCGCGGGTTTATTCCAATGCTCAAAACCAGTTCATAAGCACTCATGAATGTTGCAGCAACCCTTGCTATGTCTAACACCATTTAGACATTCTACACACCAATTCATGACAATCTTCATTCATATCTACTCCCAACATATGAACGATTGTGGACCATTTGAATAATTCGATTATTCCTAATAAACTCAATTATTCTGGAAGTCAAAACATGCAAAGTGAAACAATAGTTAAACAATTAACATAAGACAGTAACATTACTCATAAATAATACTCTTTTAATCGTCAAATGTTAATTATGTAACAGCCCGGATTCCCAGGTATTAATTATTATTGTATTTTTGGTATTTTGTGAGGAGACTCTGCGAGTTGGAGCTCAAACTCGCCAAGTAGGATTGCGGTTTGGACGTGAGCTCGCGTCTGGACTCGGCGAGTCCAAGGAGTGGACTCGGCGAGTCCACGCTGTTTAATGAAACCCTAATTTCCAGGGTATGAGACCTATTTAAGAAGGCTTATGGCCATCATTTGCGGCCACCAATCCTAGAGAGAACCCTAAAGAGTCTTTGAGCGTTTTGTGAGAGAGTAGAGGAATATCCTTGACTATTTGTGGGTGTTTTTGCACATAGAAGAGGATCAAGGCAAGAGGAGACCAAAGAAGGTGCTAATCCAGTGATTTCTGAGCTCAGAGACTTCATTTGAGGTAAGCATTCGTTCCTTTCCCAGTCCTTGATGTGAATCTTAGAGTTAGGGTTCTTTGTGGAATGATCCATGGGAGTAATTGGCCTCTTCTTGTGTTGGTGCTTTAGATCTGGACCCAAAGAGGTCCAGAGACCCTTTTCCCTCAAGCTTTATGAGTGTTAATGGAGGCCATGAGCTTAGAATAGCATTCTAGAGACCATATCATCAAATAAGGCCTTTAGACCTTTGCATGAGCACCAAGATTGTAACTTTACGTGATGTATGTGTTTGGAAGGACTGGATCTAGGAGTTATTGGAATGGATCTGACCTCAGGAGTGAGTTTGAGTTTATTAATGGCACAGACTCGCCGAGTCTGAAGAACAGACTCGGCGAGTAGCATGAAGATTGCCCATAACCACTCAGCGAGTGGTCTTGCCAAGTTAAGGGGTTAACTCAGTGAGTCAGGGAGAGTCAGAGAGGGTTGCCAGGTGGACTGAGTCAAGCTGGAACTCGTCGAGTTATTCTTGAGACTTGGCGAGTTGAGTCGTGGTGGCCCCACGATTCATGCCAGGTGGAACTCGTCGAGTCAGGGAAGTACTCGACGCGTCAAGAGAGGATCCTAGGGAGTCAGTGAGCACTTATAGACTCGCCGAGTCGCTCTAATGCACTCGCCGAGTCCGGTCAAAGTTGACCATTGACCGTTGACCAGAGTTGACCAGTGTTGACTTAGTAGGGTTAATCAACCTTAGTCTTGGAAGTGTTAATTAGAGATATGTGTTGTATATAGGAGGATTATAGCTCGAGGGATCGAGCACGAGTGATTCAGGGACTTGCGATTTATCGAGATACACGAGGTGAGTCTTCTCACTATACTTTACCTTGAGTAGGTAACCAGAGTTATGTGACAGAGTATTTGTATGCTATGTATGTTATGTGTTGTACTGCATTATTTCTATGTGATTTATGTTGTGCATGTTTATAGAGTTAGAACCTGAGGGTTCACAGAGTTTGGGTGCACGGACCCACAAAGTTATAGCCTCGAGTGGCTAATATGTGTTATATGTGGTATTTTGGGGAATTCACTAAGCTTTGTGCTTACAGTGTTTGGTGTTATTTGTTCCAGTTACTAGTGACGACCGTGGGAAGGCGCCGACTTGATCAGTACACACGCATGGGATTTGATGATTATGAGATCTTGGGATTTTTGTATGACTTGGATTGAATTTCAAACATGGGTGTTTTTATGAATATTAAGTGAATTATGTTTTTATAAACATTTGAAAATTTGTTTTGAAATTTACGACGTTAGAAATTACATTTATGTATTACACGTTTCTACTACCATCTATTCTATACTAATATCATCCTTCAGCCCAATACTCCTAGCATGTTGCATGTGCCTAACCCTACTCAGTCCCTTCGTAAGCGGATCCGCTGGGTTATCTTCCAATGATATCATCTTCACTACGAGTTGTCCTTCTTCTATACGATGTCTAATAAAATGATATTTTCTGTCGATATGTCGAGATCTACCATGATCTCTCAGTTCCTTGGTTAAGGCAACTGCTCCTTCATTATCACAGAAAATCTCCATGGGCTCCTTTATGGAGGGCACAACTCCAAGATCACTGATGAAGTTCTTCAACCATATTGCCTCCTTCAACGCTTCGCTCGCTACAATGTACTCTGATTCGTACGTTGAATCAGCTACAGTTTCCTGCTTGGAACTTTTCCAAGTCATTGCTCCTCCATTAAGGGTAAAGACCCAGCCCGACTACGAACGGTAGTTGTCTCGGTCGGTTTGGAAACTAGCGTCACTATACCCTCGCACCTTCAAGTCATCACTCCCTCCGAGGACTAAAAACCATTCCTTTGTCCTCCGAAGGTATTTAAGGATATTCTTCACCGCAATCCAATGAGCTCTGCCAGGATTCCCTTGATATCTGCTAACCATACTCAAAGCAAAGGCTACATCAGGGCGAGTACAAGTCATAGCATACATAATTGAGCCAACTGCGGAAGCGTATGGTACTCGACTCATTTCTACTATTTTAGCTTTGGTACTCGGACTTTGAGTCTTACTCAACTTGGCATTACTTTGTATCGGTAATTCTCCCTTCTTCGAGTTTTCCATACTAAAACGTTTTAGTACCTTATCTAAGTAAGTGTTCTGACTAAGTCCTATTAGTCTCTTACTTCTCTCTCTTACTATCCTTATTCCCAAAATATAGGAAGCTTCTCCGAGGTCCTTCATAGCGAAGCACTTCCCAAACCAGGACTTAACCTCCTGTAGAGTCCGGATGTCGTTTCCTATGAGCAGTATGTCATCAACATACAAAACGAGAAAGCTAACTATGCTCCCACTGGCTTTGACATATACACATGATTCATCTTCGCTTCGTACAAATCCAAACTCTTTGACTTTCTCATCGAAGCAAAGATTCCATCTGCGACATGCTTGCTTAAGTCCATAGATGGACTTCTCAAGCTTACACACTCTATTCGGATGCTTCGGATCAACAAAACCCTCTAGCTGAGCCATGTAAACATCCTCAACCAACTTCCTGTTAAGGAAAGCGGTTCTAACATCCATTTGCCAAATCTCATAATCATGAAATGCGGCAATAGCTAGCATCATTCTAATAGATTTTATCTTCGCAACTGGTGAGAAGGTCTCATCATAGTCAACTCTGGGAGTTTGAGTAAAGCCCTTCGCAACCAATCGCGCCTTATATGTGTGTACATTTCCATCCACGTCGGTCTTCTTCTTGAAGATCCATTTGCACCCAACGGTCTTACGTCCGGGCACATTATCAACCAAATTCCAAACTTGGTTGTCATACATGGACTGGATCTCGCTGTCCATTGCCTCTTTCCATTTTGCAGACTCCAGGCCTGCCATGGCTTCCTTAAAGCTATTAGGTTCATCTAGATTTATTAGTGTACCATCACTAATATACGTGTCCCCTTCGGTAGTAATATGAAATCCATAAAACTGGGGTTGAACTCTAACTCTTTCGGAACGTCTAAGAGGTAAGGACTGGTCAATAGGCTCAACCGGAGTTTCTTCCTCGGGTTGAGTGCCAGCGGTAGAGGTTCCTGCATCTATCGACTCTTGAATCTCTTCAAGCTCGATTTGCCTCCCACTGTCCTCTTGGCTTATGAGTTCTCGTTCTCGGAAAACTCCTCTCCTTGCAACGAAGACTACATTGTCCTTCGGTCTATAGAAGAGATATCCAAAGGATTTCTGTGGGTAGCCGATGAAAATACTGTTGGGTTTTAGCCATAAGAACTTTCCTATGTGCGCATGCAAAACCCTATTGCTTGGATCTAGGCTTTCTAATAAACATGCATTGAATCCAAGACTTCTAATAGCTAATTAGGTTAAACAACAATGATGAAACAGATCTAGAATCATACCTTTGAGTTCCTTGTTGATCTTGTTGTCTTGGAGCTTCTAGAGTCACAATTGTCACTCCTCTAATGGCTTACAAACACCAATAGCAAGCAAGATGATTTAGGAGAGTGGAGAGGGGATGAATTCGGCCAGAGTATCCTTGCTTAAGGTTGTGTAAGGTTGTACACGAATTCCCCATCCCAAGGGCCTATTTATACTATTAGACTCCTTAAGGGTTTCACCTTAAACCCTAATTGGATAATCTTCTCTTAAGGCTATCCAAATCCATTCCATAGATAACCATATGGACGATTTGAGCTATCCTAAAGCTCTTAGAATCCGTCCAAGGTCCATCTTAAAGGATTTACAGTCTAAAGTCTAACTATCAAACAATTAACAGTTTATACCCTCTTATTTAATTAATCTCTTTAAGTCACCAAATTAATACCAATTAATTTATAACTTATATTAATCAAATAGCTAAATATTATTCCATATAATATTTACTCTCTCTTAACAAATCATCCTTCAAGTTGCTATGGTGAAGGCAACCCAAAAGGACCATGCACCACCGAATATAGTTATAGCCTTAGACACTATTCCAACAGTCTCCCACTTGGATAAGTCTAGTAACTATACAAGTACAATACGGTTTGCAATTGTAGCTCTCAAAGACGCTGTCAACTCTGATCTAATCAATCTTGTCCTTTAGATAAGGGATCGTACAGTC
Source organism: Lactuca saligna (assembly GCF_052625555.1). Taxonomy (NCBI): domain Eukaryota; kingdom Viridiplantae; phylum Streptophyta; class Magnoliopsida; order Asterales; family Asteraceae; genus Lactuca; species Lactuca saligna. The sequence continues at coordinate 45,677,869 of NC_136418.1, read as the reverse complement.
CTCTGTTAGATATCATGCTGACAATCCTATGGAATGGTTAGTCGAGCATTTAGATTTCTCGATCTCCGATTCATTTGACATAGAACTTAATCGAACACATCAATTCAGTTCTGACCGGGCCCGGCACATAAGTCAAATCATATCATCGAGCGGCCGAGATATTGCTTTTAACCTCTTAGGATAAACGTAACAGATAAACTTTGACTTATATGCATTTACTTATTCATTAACCAACTATACACAACAATGCGTTTTATAACATCAAGTTACTGATGCGTTTTCGCATTATCAATGCACAATCAATTAACAAATAATAAACCATATATCTAGGTTTTAAGACCATATGATATTATCGTCTTGCGATCACCTTTTATATCGTATTCCATAAGGTGATTCCAGCAAGCGCGAGTTTATTCCAATGCTCAAAACCAGTTCATAAGCACTCATGAACGTTGCAGCAACCCTTGCCATGTCTAACACCATTTAGACACTCTACACAGCAATTCACGACAATCTTCATTCATATCTACTCCCAACATATGAACGATTGTGGACCATTTGAATAATTCGATTATTCCTAATAAACTCAATTATTCTGGAAGTCAAAACATGCAAAGTGAAACAATAGTTAAACAACTAACATGTGATAGTAACTTTACTCATAAATAAAACTCCTTTATTTAATCATCAAATGTTAATTACATTTATCTATTATACGTTTCTAATACTATCTAATCTATGCTAATATCATCCTTCAGCCCAATGCTCCTAGCATGCTGCAAGTGCTTAACCCTACTCAGTCCCTTCGTAAGCGGATCTGCTGGGTTATCTTCTGATGATATCCTCTTCACTACGAGTTGTCCTTCTTCTACACGATGTCTAATGAAGTGATATTTTCTGTCGATATGTCAAGATCTACCATGATCCCTCGGTTCCTTGGTCAAGGCAACCGCACCTTCGTTATCACAGAAAATCTCCATGGGCTCCTTTATGGCCGGCACAACTCCAAGATCACCGATGAAGTTCTTCAGCCATATTGCCTCCTTCGACGCTTCGCTCGCTGCGATGTACTCTAATTCGCACGTTGAATCAGCTACGGTTTCCTGCTTGGAACTTTTCCATGTTACTGCTCCTCCATTTAGGGTAAAAACCCAGCCCGACTGCGAACGATAGTTGTCCCTGTCGGTCTGAAAGCTGGCGTCACTATACCCTCGCACCTTTAAGTCATCACTCCCTCCAAGGACTAAGAACCATTCTTTCGTCCTCTGAAGGTACTTAAGGATGTTCTTCACCGCAATCCAATGTGCTTTGCCAGGGTTCCCTTGATATCTGCTAACCATGCTCAAAGCGAAGGCTACATCAGGGCGAGTACAAGTCATAGCGTACATGATTGAGCCAACTGCGGAAGCGTATGGTACTCAGCTCATTTCTGCTATCTCAGCTTCGGTACTCGGACTTTGAGTCTTACTCAACTTGGCATTTCCTTGTATCGGTAGTTCTCCCTTCTTTGAGTTTTCCATACTAAAACGTTTTAGTACCTTTTCCAAGTAAGTATTCTGACTAAGTCCAATTAGTCTCTTACTTCTTTCTCTTACTATCCTTATTCCCAAAATGTAAGAAGCCTCTCCGAGGTCCTTCATAGCGAAGCACTTCCCGAGCCAGGACTTAACCTCCTGCAGAGTCGGGATGTCGTTTCCTATGAGTAATATGTCATCGACATATAGAACGAGGAAGCTTACTATACTCCCACTGGCTTTGACATATACACAAGATTCATCTTCGCTTCGTACAAATCCAAACTCTTTGACTTTCTCATCGAAGCAAAGATTCCATCTGCGAGATGCTTGCTTAAGTCCATAAATGGACTTCTCAAGCTTACACACTCTATTCGGATGCTTCGGATCCACAAACCCCTCTGGCTGAGCCATGTAAACATCCTCAGCCAACTTTCCGTTAAGGAAAGCGGTCTTGACATCCATTTGCCAAATCTCATAATTATGAAATGCGGCAATTGCTAGCATCACTCTAATAGATTTAATCTTCGCAACTGGTGAGAAGGTCTCATCATAGTCAACTCCGGGAGTTTGAGTAAAGCCCTTCGCAACCAATCGCGCCTTATATGTGTGTACGTTCCCATCCACGTCGATCTTCTTCTTGAAGATCCACTTGCACCCTACGGTCTTACGTTCGGGCACGTAATCAACCAAATTCCAAACTTGGTTATCGTACATGGATTGGATCTCGCTATCCATCACCTCTTTCCATTTCGCAGACTCCGGGCCTGCCATGGCTTCCTTATAGCTATTAGGTTCATCAAGATTTACTAGTGTACCATCACTAATATACGTGTCCCCTTCGGTAGTAATATGAAAACCATAGAACTGGGGATGAACTCTAACTCTATCGGAACGTCTAAGAGGTAAGGATTCGTCAATCGGTTCAACCGGAGTTTCCTCCTCGGGTTGAATGCCAGCGGTAGAGGTTCCTTCATCTATCGATTCTTGAATCTCTTCAAGTTCGATTTGCCTCCCACTGTCTCCTTGGCTTATGAGTTCTCGCTCTCGAAAAACTCCTCTCCTCGCAACAAAGATAACATTATCTTTCGGTCTATAGAAGAGATATCCAAAGGAAGTTTGCGGGTAGCCGATGAAAATACATCGCTCACTTCGAGGTTCAAGCTTGTCGTGAGTATCTCGTCTTACGAAAACCTCGCAACCCCAAACCTTGATATGTGCCAACGAGGGAGCTTTCCCCGTCCACATCTCGTGAGGTGTTTTGGCAACCTTCTTAGTAGGGACTCGGTTAAGGATATGGGCGGAAGTCTCTAAGGCATACCCCCAAAAGAAGATAGGTAGTGAAGCACGACTCATCATAGAGCGAACCATATCCAATAAGGTTCGATTACGCCTTTCTGCCACACCATTCAACTGCGGTGTCCTAGGAGGCGTCAATTGCGAAACTATTCCACACTCCTTGAGATAATCGTGGAATTCAAGACTTAGGTACTCTCCTCCTCGATCGGATCGAAGCATCTTGATTTTCCTGCCCAATTGATTCTCCACTTCATTCTTGAACTCTTTGAACTTTTCAAAGGTTTCTGACTTTTGCTTGATTAAGTAGATATACCCATATCTACTATAGTCATCGGTAAAAGTCACGTAGAAGCGGTTCCCATCCTTCGTGGTTGATCTAAAAGGTCCACATACATCGGTATGTATTAGGTCTAATAGTCCCTCACCCCTTTCACAAGTACTCGTGAAGGGTGACTTAGTCATCTTTCCAAGTAAACAAGACTCGCATATGTCATCTTCCCTAAGGTCGAATGACTCCAACACTCCATCCTTTTGGAGTTGGGCTATGCGTTTCTTGTTGACATGTCCAAGACGACAATGCCACAAGGATGCTCTATCCATACTATTGGAAGAATCCATGCATAAAACATCATTTCCTAAGTTATCAACAATCATAACAGTTTCATATATTCCATTACATGGTATAGCTTCAAAGTAAAAGACACCATTTAGATAAGCCAAAATAGAACCATTCTCATTATTAAAAAAAACTCTAAATCCTTGTCTATATAAACCATGAAATGAAATGATGTTTCTAGCCATTTCTGGCGAATAGCAACAATTGTTCAAATCCAAAACTAAACTATTCTTAAGCACTAAAGAATACACTCCAATCTTGGTCACAGGCGACGATCTTCTGTTCCCCATGATTAGATTGATCCTTCCTTGCTCCACATCCCTACTTCTTCTTAGTCCCTGCACATTAGAACAAATGTGATAACCACAACCGGTGTCAAGAACCCAAGAAATAGCATGATTAGAATCGTTAGATTTGATTGCATATATACCTGCGAAAGATGGCTTGATCTTTCCTTCCTTGATGGCTTGCAGGTAATCCGGGAAGCTTCTCTTCCAATGTCCTATCTTGTGGCAGTGGTGGCACTCTGCCTCCTTCGGGTTAGAGCAGGGCTTAGAGGGATCAACTTTGGTCCCACTAGAAGAGGAACCATCTCGGGCTTTCACCTTTCGATAGTTATTTGAAGAAGCTTTCCTCTTCTTTCCCTTCCCTTGACCAATAGCCAAGACAGGAGCAGCGGATGGATTGGGAGTTGGTGCAACAGACTTGTCCTTGAAATTGCTCTCAGCAACCCTCAAGAGACCTTGGAGTTTACTTAGAGTGACCTCCTCTTTGTTCATGTGGTAGGTCATCCTAAATTGATTATACATCGGAGGCAAAGAGTGAAGCACCATGTCGATCGCCAAATCTTCGCCGAAGTCAACATTTAACTTGCGAAGGCGGTCGACATACCTTTGCATCTTTTTCAAGTGCACGGTAAGAGATTCTCCATGACCCATTTTGGCGGAAATCATGTTAGTGAAGATCTCGTAACGCTCTTGTCTTGCATTTTGGTGGTACCTCTCCAACAAGTCTTGATGCATTTCGTATGGATACATGTCCTCGTAGGACTTTTGGAATTCGGAGTTCATGGTGGCGATCATGATGCAATGTACCTTCGTTGCATCTCGCTCATGAGTTTCAAAAGCGGTGATTTCGGCGGGAGTAGCAACTTCGGGGTTGATTTTCTCGAGCTTCTCGTCGAGGACATACTCTTTATCCTCATAGCGAGCAATGGTGCGAATGTATCTTATCCATTCGCCAAAGTTCGTTCCATCGAAGGTGACCTTTTGGCAAAGCCTCATCAACGTGAAAGAACTAGCAGCAGCGTTGTTTGCGTTTGACATCTATAGAAAGGACAAAGATTGATTAGAATAAGAATCCCTAATTATCACCCAATAAGAAAATTAGGGCTAGGATCCAACAATAACATTTACATACTAGAAAAGGGATGTCGTAATCTAATACGCAAATAAATTGAAGGTAAGTGAATGACGATTCACTAATTCTCCATCACAAAACCTAAACTATTAGTCCTAAGTGTCTTAGAGAATTCCTAGGTTCGGATGAGATTCATTGAACTATTCAATGGCATGTTTAAATCTCGATATGCCCCTCTTGTTTGTGACTGGGATGCCGAGGATCACAAAGCGGGTGTGAATTACCATGCAAATTCACATGGTGCCTTCATTGTAACGATCACCTATTCGATGTGCCGGTAAACCACACACGCTCCATCGAACTATGATAAACAATGAATCACCCTTTGCCACCTTCGCTTAGAACCAATTAGTGTGCCGGTAAACCACACACGCTCCACTAACATCTTAGCAAGGTGCAAAGTGTAATTTCATGGGATTGCATCAATTCACTTTTCCTAAAGTAACTAAGATTGGGAAATTTTAAAAGAAAGTTTAGTTACTTCGTATTTCTTATTATACTTTTAATGAGAGGATGAGGTTGCCCTATCCTACCCGTTCGGCTAACGACCCTCCACCAATCAAGCAAGCGGTGGGTGTGAGTGTACACCCATTAAGCGCTATTTTATAGGCCGCAACCTTATACCCACCTTATAGATCGGCTTCGTGAATGAGGCCTACTAACGGTAAGACTAGCATTTAGTTATACATATATATATATATATATATATATATATATATATATATATATATATATATATATATATATATATATATATATATTATACTATTAATATCATATTAGTATAGAGTTGTATTTTAAACTTTTTAAAATTTAGGGATTGAAATTTAAGTTGTCTAAATTAAAACTTTTAATCACAAATATAAATTTCAAAACTTTAGGGTAGGTTTTAAACATTTAAAACATGGAGGATCAAATAACAAATAATTTCAATTAACAATTAATATCTTAATTATCTTTATTTGATTTATCTTTGATTTCTTTGAAGATAATTACCAAAATAATCAAAATAATTAATTAATTATCATATAAGGAAATTAAATATTTAATTAGTTGATAATTACCTTTAACTAGATCAAGATAACACTTATATTTATCAAAAAATCGGATTTATATTGATCTAATTAGTTTATGGAAAGTTTGGATAAGATAAACACAAAGAAATCCCGAATCTGGCCATTCCTGACGCCTGGACTCGCCGAGTGCACAAGGGGACTCGCCGAGTCAAGCCTACTCGACGAGTCCACCTTGGAACTCGACGAGTCAGTGACTTAAAACCCAAAAATTCGAATTTTGCAGGTTTGTTTCAGTTATTCAAGCAACAATTTAAAGAAAACCAATCTAGGCTCTGATACCACTGTTGGGTTTTAGCCATAAGAACTTTCCTATGTGCGCATGCAAAACCCTATTGCTTGGATCTAGGCTTTCTAATAAACATGCTTTGAATCCAAGACTTCTAATAGCTAATTAGGTTAAACAACAATGATGAAACAGATCTAGAATCATACCTTTGAGTTCCTTGTTGATCTTGTTGTCTTGGAGCTTCTAGAGTCACAATTGTCACTCCTCTAATGGCTTACAAACACCAATAGCAAGCAAGATGATTTAGGAGAGTGGAGAGGGGAGGAATTCGGCCAGAGTATCCTTGCTTAAGGTTGTGTAAGGTTGTACACGAATTCCCCATCCCAAGGGCCTATTTATAATATTAGACTCCTTAAGGGTTTCACCTTAAACCCTAATTGGATAATCTTCTCTTAAGGCTATCCAAATCCATTCCATAGATAACCATATGGACGATTTGAGCTATCCTAAAGCTCTTAGAATCCTTCCAAGGTCCATCTTAATGGATTTACAGTCTAAAGTCTAACTATCAAACAATTGACAGTGTATACCCTCTTATTTAATTAATCTCTTTAAGTCACCAAATTAATACCAATTAATTTATAACTTATATTAATCAAATAGCTAAATATTATTCCTTATAATATTTACTCTCTCTTAACAAATCATCCTTCAAGTTGCTATGGTGAAGGCAACCCAAAAGGACCATGCACCACCGAATATAGTTATAGCCTTAGACAATATTCCAACAAATACATCGCTCACTACGAGGTTAGAGCTTGTCGTGAGTATCTCGTCTTACGACAGCCTCACAACCCCAAACCTTGATATGTGCCAACGAGGGAGCTTTCCCTGTCCACACCTCATGAGGTGTTTTGGCAACCTTCTTAGTAGGGACTCGGTTAAGGATATGGGCGGCAGTCTCTAAGGCGTACCCGCAAAAAGAGATAAGTAGTGAATCACGACTCATCATAGAGCGAACCATGTCCAACAAGGTTCGATTATGCCTTTCTGCCACACCATTCAATTGTGGAGTCCTAGGTGACGTCAATTGTGAAACTATTCCACACTCCTTGAGATAATTGTGGAATTCAAGACTTAGGTACTCTCCTCCTCGATCGGATCGAAACATCTTGATTTTCCTGCCCAATTGATTCTCCACTTCATTCTTGAACTCTTTGAACTTTTCAAAAGTTTCTGACTTTTGCTTGATTAAGTAGATATACCCATATCTACTATAGTCATCGGTAAAAGTCACATAGAAGCGGTTCCCATCCTTCGTGGTTGATCTAAATGGTCCACATACATCGGAATGTATTAAGTCCAATAGACCCTCACCCCTTTCACACGTACTTGTGAAAGGTGACTTAGTCATCTTTCCAAGCAAACAAGACTCATATGTGTCATTTTCCCTAAGGTCGAATGACTCCAACACTCCATCCTTTTGGAGTTGGGCTATGCGCTTCTTGTTGACATGTCCAAGACGACAATGCCACAAGGATGCTCTATCCATACTATTGGAAGAATCCATGCATAAAACATCATTTCCTAAGTTATCTACAATCATAACGGTTTCATAAATTCCATTACATGGTATAGCTTCAAAATAAAAGACACCATTTAGATAAGCCAAAATAGAACCATTCTCATTATTAAAAGAAAATCTAAAACCTTGTATAAACAAACCATGAAATGAAATGATGTTTCTAGCCATTTCTGGCGAATAGCAACAATTGTTCAAATCTAAAACTAAACCATTCCTAAGCACTAAAGAATACACTCCAATCTTGGTCACAGGCGACGATCCTCTGTTCCCCATGATTAGATTTATTCTTCCATGCTCCACGTCTCTATTTCTTCTTAGTCCCTGCACATTAGAACAAATGTGGTAACCACAACCGGTATCAAGAACCCAAGAAATATCGTGAGATGAATCGTTAGATTTGATTGTGTATATACTTGCGAAAGACGGCTTGATCTTTCCTTCCTTGATGGCTTGCAGGTACTCTAGGCAGCTGTGACAACCCGATATTTTGAGACAATAGCCAGTCAAATTTAAGCCAAAATTTAACTTTCCTAAAATCATATTTGGGGTAAATAAAGTGGTAGGAATCGTATCAAGGTTTTCGTACATATAAAGAACACAAAAATCCGAGTTATAACAAAGAAGTTATGACCAATCTAAAATTCACAGCGAAAGCCGGTAACGCTAATAGACGTAAAACGCAAAGTTTCGATACAATAATTTTTAGCCTTAGATATCTAAACAAAAATCGTAGATTACGTTAAACCGTGATCATGCATAAAAAGAACGCCCAAATCTGCCTTCGTATAAGGAAGTTATGGTTTTCCGAAGTTTCTAACCTAGCAGTAGACAGCTAAAAACTCGAAACAGAGATCGAGCGATCTTTAGCCGACACAACCTGAATGAAAGTTGGAGAGCTGACAATAGGAGTATAACCATAAAAAGTCTGATGAAAATGGACTCCGGATAAAGAAGTTACGGATTTTTAACGAAGTTATCGTGTCTCGACCCATTAATTAAAATATAATTAAAAATAAAGTCAAAATTAGCCGACGGAGTCTAAATGAAAGTTGTGGAGTATTTTCTCACCTTCGCGTGGATATAAAGAACGTCAAAAACGAAGCTCATACGCGAAAGTTACGGAATTTAGAAGAGGACAGGCCGGATTACGCCCCGCGTTCTCTGGGAGTACGCCCCGCGTACTAGACCCAGAGTCGAGTCCCATCGGCCCGCCCACTCTACTCTTAGCTAGCCAGGAGTCGTAATCCATGACGCATTCTTATGCCCAGCGTAACGAGGTACACGCTGCGTAAGTGAGTACGCCCCGTGTACTCCAAAATTACGCCCCGCGTACTCACGCCCCCAGCACTATAAATAGATGGCATAAGCTTCGAGTTTTAGACACACTTTCTCAAATCTCCAATTACTCTCACACACTTCCAAGCACTAGAAGTTGTCCCGAAGACCTCGATTTCCGCACTCGAGCCCCGAAGAAAGTCCGAAGCCCCGAGATTCCCGAGAATCTCGTCACTCTCTGGTCGAGGTGCCGCCCGGGAAAATGTCGTTTTCTTCAAATCACGCACTTTCTTCGGTGAGTTCATACCCCTATAATCTACATTTTTAAATGTGTTATCAATATTGTTTTAATATACACTTTTAAGGGGGGAATACAAGTAAACACATGATTATTATCGTGTGTAACTCAAAGATTCACTAAATACTCATTTTTATCAAGTAAAACATATGTATGAAATCCTTCGTACGGAAAACATAACACGATATCATATTATCCGTTGAAATTAAATAGGTGGTTATACGTATACGAATCAAACGGTTTATTTGTACCTTGAGTACATGTGTTCATTTATGTCATCACAAAAAGTTACACATTACAATACAAGTGAGCATCACACTAAGGTTTACTATACAAATGAAACGAAGTTTTGGAAAAACTATAATAGTTTACGACAAACATTTTTACATGTTAAAAACTCTTTATCAAACTATCTTACATACATTCTATTTCCTTTCAAACACCATTAGAATCGTATTTCAAACAAAGGTCTTCTTATACTTAAAATTATTCTTGTCAAACAAACTACTTTCAAACCGTTTTATAAACTGACATCAAGTCACCACTTCTTATTATTTATTAAACTTCTCAAAAGTTATACAAAACTTCTTTTATATTTTATTTGTCAAATGCACACCTAAACACGCATGGTTATATATATGTATATATATATATATATATATATATATATATATCTCATGTATACAGATATAGACATAAAACTTTTCTATTCAGTTGGTTGAATACCTTTGGGTAACAAAGGCATATTTCGATGATACACACACACTACTAGTAACTATAATAGGTATAGTTAAGATATACTATTTACCATTCCAAGTACCAGGATTCATACAAGATTCAATCTATTCATGAGTCTATACAAATACATTACATACTATGCGAAGAGATACAATCATATACAATTAAAAGACATACAATCTTAGGACATACAATTACAAAAGCATACAACTTCGAGACATACCATTTCAAGGAATACAATTTCATGAGATAGTATACTAGATATTCGTAACATTTTATATACTATAAGTGCCATATCAAGAAGGTATTTTCATATAAAAACAAATGGACATTTTCATACGCAAATCTGTTTTATACTAAGTTGTGAGATATTCAAACTTCAACGTACATTTATGTATGAATTTTAAGTCCTGTATTATATACCATAATCCCTTGGAGGGGGAGCGTGATACTTGTGTATAGATCTATACGGGATTGACAAGCCTGCACCTAAACTGTTAGCTACAGTTAGACCGGCAGGTCTGGGGTGACAAATGTCATAACATTCCAATGCCTGAAGAACGTTGTTACAGGCCATCAGTGTCAATAGTATGGTTATAAAACTCACATGGAGTATTAAAAACACGTTGATTTACGGAGTTTTCATATATCTTAGCGATTATAATTGTACACAAATCTACTATTTTATGACATGAAAAACATCATGGTAGTTCATTTTGGGACTTTTAAACTACCACTCACTTACAAACAAATATTGGATTTCTGAAGCAAACATTCAAAACAGTCGGGTCTTGGTAGAAGGCTACATTTTACACTAGTAGAAAATATGGGATTTTCTAGAGTTTTTCAAACGTTTACAGATATTTACAAACATGTTCATTGGTACAAACTTTCCTTCGAAAACATTTACAGGTCTTTCAATTACAGCTTTACAAATCAAAGTCACATAAATACTTATGAATTCACCAGCTTTATTGCTGATACTCGCTTTCAAAATAACTTGTATTCCCAGGATACGGATAGACAGGTATGACTACCAGGTTCTGTGAAGACGGAGCAATCAAGACTCGTCTTTTATTTTTGAATATTCATTTTGTAGAATTATACTATGAAAGAACTCAAATGTAATTAAAATTATACTATTAAAGCAATGGATGATGTTATTGCTTGTTTACTACTTTGCATTGTTGTGATACATTACATGACGTCCTCCGCCCCAGAACGTTTCCGCCGTTCTCGGTTTTGGGGTGTGACAGCAGCTTCTCTTCCAATGCCCTATTTTATGGCAATGATGGCAGTCTGCCTCCTTAGGGTTAGGACAGGGTTTGGCAGGATCAACTTTGGTCCCACTAGAAGAGGCACCATCTCGGGGCTTAACCTTGCGATGGTTCTTAGACTAAGCCTTCCTCTTCTTTCCCCTTCCTTGCTCAATGGTCAAAACAGGAGCATGCGGTGGATTGGGAGTTGGTGCAACAGACTTGTCCTTGAAGTTGCTCTCAGCAACCCTCAAGAGACCTTGGAGCTTGCTTAGGGTGACCTCTTCTTTGTTCATGTGGTAGGTCATCCTAAATTGATTGTAACTTGGAGGCAAAGAGTGAAGCCCCATGTCGATCGCCAAGTCTTCCCCAAAGTCAACATTCAACTTGCGAAGACGGTCTACATACCTATGCATCTTTTGCAGGTGCACGGTAAGAGACTCTCCATGACCCATCTTAGCGGAAATCATGTTAGTGAAAATCTCATAACGCTCTTGTCTCGCGTTTTGGTGGTATCGCTCCAACAAGTCTTGGTGCATCACCTACGGGTACATGTCCTCATAGGACTTTCTGAATTCGGAGTTCATGGTGGCTATCATGATGCAATGTACCTTCGTTGCATCATGCTCATGAGTTTCAAAAGCGGTGATTTCAGCCGGAGTAACGATTTCTGGATTGATCTTCTCGAGCTTCTCATCGAGGACATACTCCTTGTCTTCATAATGAGCAATCGTGCGAATGTATCTTATCCATTCACTAAAGTTTGTCCCATCGAAAGTGACCTTTTGACAAAGGCTCATCATTGTGAATGAACTAGCAGCAGCGTGGTTTGCGTTCGACATCTATAAATAGAAAGGACAAAGATAGATTAGAATTTGAATCCCTAATACTTACCCAATAAGAAAAATTGGGGCTAGGATCCAACAACAATATTTACACATTAGAAAAGGGATACCGTAATCTAACATGCAAACATTTTGAAGGTAAGTGAATGACGATTCACTAATACTCCACCATAAAACATAACTTTAAGTCTAAATGTATTGAGAATTCCTAGGTTTAGATGAGATACATTGAAACTTTTCAATGGCATGTTTAAATCTCGATATGCCCCTCTTGTTTGTGACTGGGATACCGAGGATCACAAAGTGGGTGTGAATTACCATGCAAATTCACATGGTGCCTTCATTGTAACAATCACCTATTTGACGTCCCGGTAAACCACACACGCTCCATTGAACTATGATAAACAATGAATCACCCTTTGCCACCTTTGCTTAGAACCAATTAGTGTGCCGGTAAACCACACACGCTCCACTAACTTCTTAGCAATGGTGCAAAGTGTAATTTCATGGGATTGCATTCACTTTTCCTAAAGTAACTAAGATTGGGAAATTTTGAAAACATGTAGTTACTTTATAGATTCATTATACTTATTAATGAGGAGAGAGAGTTGCCCTATCCTACCCTAACGACCCTCCACCAATCAAGTAAGCGGTGGGTGAGAGTGTTCACCCATTAAGCGTCATTTTATAGGCAGCAACCTTATACCCACCTTATAGATCGGCTTCGTGAATGAGGCCTACTAACGGTAAGACTAGCATTTTAATCATATATATATATATATATATATATATATATATATATATATATATATATATATATTAGTCTTGTAATATTATATTAGTATAGGGTTGAATTTTAAACTTGTAAAATTCTAGGGTTTGAAATTTAAATTTTCCTAAAATTAAACTTTTAATCACAAAATATAAATTTCAAAACTTGAGGGCAAGTTTTAAATATTTAAAACATAGAGGATCAAATAACAAATAATTCAGATTAACATAAGTATCCATATTTGATTTATTTAATGATTTCTTGCAAAACAATTTACCAATTAAAATAAAATAATTTAATTAATTATCATATAAGGAAATTAAATATTTTATTAATTGATAAATATCTTTAATTAGATCAAGATTATAGTCATATATATCAAAAAATCAGATTAGGGTTGATCTAATATGAAAAAGGTAAGTTTCCATAAGATAAACAGCAAGAAATCCCGAAGTCATCACATTCTGATGCTTGAACTCGCCGAGTACCCAGATGGACTCACCGAGATAAGCCTACTCGCCGAGTACCACCATGGGACTCACCGAGTAGAGAAGGCAAAGAACAGAAAAACGAATTTTTCAGCAACAAACAAGCAATCAAAGTATCAATTCAATAGAAACCAGACAAGGCTCTGATACCACTGATGGGTTTTGGCCATATGAACATTCCTATGTGCACATGCAAACCCTAATTCTTGGATCTAGGTTTCTCTAATTGAACATACATTGAATCCAAGACTTCTAATGGCTAATTGAGTATAAGAACAATACAAAACCAGAGTTAGAAGCTTACCTCAAAACACTTGTTTGATCTTCTTGTTCTTGGAGCTTTATAGTCACAAATGTCACTCCTCTAATGGCTTACAAACACCAAATAGCAAGAGGATGATATGTGAGAGAGGAGAGGGAAGAAATTGGCCAGGGTAACCTTCCAATAGCACAAGTGCCGATTTCCCTTGCCCATGGGGTCTATTTATACTTGTAAGGCTCCTAGAGTTTCACTCTAAAACCCTAGCTGGATAACTATTACTCAAAGAAATCCAAATCCCTTTCAAGATAAGCCCTTGGACGAATTTATGGCTATCCTAAGCCCTAGAATTCGTCCACCCCTTAACTTTAGAGGATTTACAGCCCAAAGTGTAACTATCAAACAATTGACAGTTTATACCCCTATGTTTAATTAATCTCTTTAAGTCACCAAATTAATTCCTAATTAATTTATGACTTATATCAATCAAACAATAATATTATTGTTCCTTATATTATACTTATAATATAATAATAATATTCCTTCTCTCATTATAAATCATCCTGTCAAGTTGCTATGGTGAAGGCAACCCAAAAGGACCATGCACAACCGGGTCAAATACTTGCCAAATATAGTTGTAGCCTTAGACACTATTCCAACATTTCTGTCTTAAAATATTTTATTCCACTACGAAAAAAATAGCATTTTACGACGTGAAATCAATGACACGCGCTGATAGAGGACACGCATTTGTACGTGCCCTAAAATTTGATGTCAGTTTTCCAAAATATTAAGCATAGAGAACACGCATTTTTGTGTGCCCTAAAATTAGTGTCTAATAAAAAAAAACACGGAGGGCACCTTAAATAAAATGTGTCGTCTCACCATGTCGCTTTATAAATTTTAATGAAACGCGCGTTTCATCCGAGGGGGAAATGAAATCCAAAAATTAAAAAGCCCGCTTTGTTTCCACCAGCTGAAAATCCTAGCTCATCCCCGCTGAAACCCCCTTTCTTTCTTTCTTTCTTTCTTTCTTTCTTCTCTCTCGTTTCTCAAACCTCGATTCACCTTCCGCCATCTGCTGCTTATTCGACCCTTCCTAGTGTCTCCCACCGCTGTCGACTTCTGATGAAAGATGACCGTTCTCGGTGCTCTGCCTCTACAACGATCGACAATCTCACATGATCACCTCGCCTCACCTTGTCGGCTACATCACCTTGCCAACAACCTCACCATGTCGGCAACCTCAGGTCTAGTGATCTCATGCTCGCTTCTCCTTGTCGGCGACCTAAGCCCCGTTACATTGATCCATCCTCCCAAACTTTGGAAGAACTAGCGCTTTTCTCCGGACTACACAAAATCTTCTTAAAAATCGGACCAACACATCCAACAAATCGATTGCAAGTACCCCGCTTCATAGATGCATTTACTTCTTAGCTTCTAGGGCTCGAATCCATATTTCCCCATGTCAACACTCCATCATCTGTTTACTTAGCTTACTAAAATCATCAATCTCGTAGATTTCAGTTACAAACACCCTTCAATATGACGTCTTCAATCGATTTGGTAAAGGGTAGGCTTTTAAATGGATCGAATGAGTTCAATCATTGATGGAGGTTATTCATGTCGTCCACAAGTAAGCAATCCCTTGATCCAACCTAGTTATTTTAAGATTCATATTTTTTTTCAATTGTGATCGTATTTGAAATGGTCAAATACCCTTCAATATAATTGTATTTTGAGGTCGATCACATTTAGTTACAATTGTGATTCATATTTTTTTTCAATTGTGATTGTAGATTTTAGTTACAAACACCCTTCAATATAGTTGTTTTAAGATTCACATTTTTTTTCAATGCCTCGGGAAGTGATCCATATTTTTTTCAACTTTCTTCAACAACTTATCCATTTCCAAGAGTCTGAACCCTTAATGACGCATAGAAGAGCATCTGGATGGAGTCTAGGTTATATTAGCTTAACAAAACTTAGAGAGAACATTAGATGTTTTTTTCTTTTTACCATTTATATCGACTTTGTTTTTGTTAGGAAAAGAATTCTAACAATTCACAAAAGCGCGAAAAAAGTCTGAAAATCATTAATGGTGAGAATTGTTATGAATGTTTTAGTTTTAACATTAAGAACACCAAAATGTATTTGTTAATATTAATTGCATAATCCTTGACTTATAGGGTCACTTAAACAAAAAAGACCAAGTGAAGTGCAGCATCCAGTGAAAGCTGTACGAACGGAAACATCTAGGCAGTTAAGAATCAAGTTTTTAATTGCTAATATCTGTTACTTTCTTTTAATTATCATATAATATTTAATATTTAACTGTTTATAAATACATCTGCTTGTTTTGAAATGTGATAGAGTTGTTACCACGGTTGCCAGCGTGGGCCCCCTGCTAATTGGGTGAAAATAAATGTGCGGGAAACCGTAAGTGTATTGTCACATCACACCATTGACATTTATAAAAATTATTAACACACATTCGACTTATATTTACTTTATGTGTTATGTACAGAAAGATTGCTTTGAAGTGTATGGCTTCTACGGGAAGAGGTGTGTAAATATATATGTTGATTCTAAATGCTCAAGCTTTATTTTCAGCTAAAATGACTGATTTGCCCTCAATGACTTTTAGGTACGAGTCCAATCTGATCCAGCTGGACGTCTAGTCATCACGAGTGGGTCAACCCGAGCAACTTGACAACCCGTGGGGCATTGTTGCTTTCAAAAAGGTATGTTGATTATAATGTATAAATAAATGACTCTCTATGTTTGTGTTATGTGAAAGTTATTGTGTTTGACTTTTGACTTATAATAATAAACAGGTGATTAGCCTACCATCAAGAATTGATCTGCTTTGTATATCAACAATTGTGAGCTTACATGGACGTTTGTTGATTGTTGTGCCTTTTAAGCAGTCAAACATCTGATCTGATGTTTTAAACTGAAACATCAAGAATTGATCTGCTATGTACTTCATAAATCATACGTAATAACATTATAATAGACAGGTGATTAGCCTACTTACAATTTAGGCTGCACTTGCATCTGTCTCCCCAAAGCTGCCTCTTGGTTATCCGGCCAGGTAACACTTTGAACTTTCTTCATATTTATGATGTTGAAGTGGTAAATAGACAGTGGTTTTCAATTTTTTATTTATTTTTGTGTCTAGATTATCTTTCACATAGGCCAAGAAATTGAGTGACCCGCCTCTATACCCGATGAGTAGTCATTCACACTTACATCATTCCAATGTTTCTTTAATTTAATTTTGTTTCTAGCTTTCAGAAATTGAGTGACCTGCCTCTTATCATATTCCTTTTGAAATCATCAACTTTTGTCCATCAGTCTTTCCAAGACTACAATGTACAATCTGCTCCAATCAAGACTTGATGTTGTTCTGTTTGAGATTATCTTTCCACTTATGATGCTAAATTAAATAAATCAATGAAACACCCATTTCTAAACATTGTGCAAGTCACAGACCTAAAACGTATATAGGGAATAAAAATGCAAAAAAAATAAAATAAAAAGACGATATTACAATTACACAGAGGGACCAAAAGTGTAATTAGGTCTTTCATTACTATACTACCAAACAATTTTGTTTCTGTTTTTCAGGTTGCTGGACTTGCTATAGTTTCTGTTGTTTGTTTCACTTCAAGTTCAGTCGTTGCTATATTTACAAATATACCCGTATGTATTTTTGTGCTTAATTCATTCAGTCATTTTCCTCAAGATCTTAATTTAATGCATTCATTCATTTTCACAGGTTCTGTATCATTGTGAGTGGCGGGGAATTGGAGGACTCTATGCCTCTCTTTTACTTATTGTCTACTACTTCATAGGTAAACTAAATTATATTAAATAAATAAATCACCATTTTTTCTTCTACTTTTTGTTTTCTGAAATTAATCGCTTTGTATTTGGATGACATTGCTAAATTGGGTGGAATTTTGTAATAATAAACAAATTAATGAAAGTACATTGCTATTTTTTTGGATATTTGACCCTAATCCATAGTTTCATCATACCATGTTTGTCCAGGTTCATCCGTACCTTTAGGTTTTGTGTTATGGGTAATGAGAGAATTGCCACCTTCGGTTGTGGTTAATGTTCCAGAAGAATCTAGAACACTTGCTTTTGTAAGTGACTATTCAACTACTACAACACGACCACAACATTGGACTACTATTACAACTGCACAAAATCAGGTTCAAATGCTTTCTGTATCTTAATCTATATATATATATTAATCATTAATGTTCTGGAAGAATCTACAACACTTAGCTTTTTATTTACCTGGTACAAATCATCTTGATTTGTGTAAAAGAAAAAAAAATGAGAACGTTGACTTTGATTTTTAAGTGTAGGGATCAAGGGCAAGTCCAATATGACTGAAGTTGACCAAACCATATTTAACAACCTACTTGCTCAAGAGTCAAAAAGTCAATGAAGGCCGAGCACAAGTACAAAAAACTCAAGACCGATTCGTTTATTAGTTTATTTGTTTATTAGTTTATTTGTTTACTTCATTTGTTGATTATTAGCACTATATGTTGTTGAAAAGCAGATGATTATGGCAGATTTGGAGGTACAATGAAGGCGACAGTGTTGTGCAATATTGATTGTTTCAAGCCCACGAGTGCAATGGGGGTGGAAGCATCCACCACAACAGTTATCATCTTTTGTCTCCAATCTGGTTTGTGCTTCTCAGTATTATATTTCTACACTTTTGTAGTCCACAAATCTTTCTCTGTTTTCAGTTTTTTAAACTAATTTATGTTCTTGTTTCTTGAACCGAATTAGACCTCAAAAGATATCTTGCGAAAAGGTGGAGGGAAAAATCGTCATACACGGGATACCTCTGTGGACATGGATGGGAACATCGCAGATTTAGAGAAGCCTCCAAAAGCACCTGTAAATCACTATAAAAGCTTCTAAAAATGAGTTTTCTGACAGATTTATAAATCTTGTCACATTATTTTCAGTTCTTAAATTATCAATTTTTTATTGCAGCCCACGAAGCGTGGTTTTGGTTTTAGCCTCTTTAAGAAAACCACTGGTACTCCTTAAATTATCAATTTTTTTATTGAAGTCTTAAAAATTAGGTTCCAAAGGTACTTGTTTTGTCACCATATTGAGTTCAATGAACTTTAAACTTCTAGTCTCGCGTATAGGTTCTCACTCAGAAAGTCTGTTATGCACCCTCTTCAGTCACATATTTTTTGATAGGGGTAGTTTGGGAAATCATCAAATAAAGAGAATCTTATTAGGGAAGGGGCATTTTAGTCATTTTATATTAGTTAATTCGTTATGAAAGATAGTTTGGCTGATTCTCTTTCCCACTACCCTCTTATACCATCTGTCATAACAAACTAACTAATATAAAATGCCTAAAATGACCCTAATGTCCCTGATTCTCTTTACTTGATGATTTCCCAAACTACTCCTATCTAAAAATACATGACTGAAGGACACTTTTCTAGCAAACTAAACAACATCACCATTCATGAAAACTGTATCACAAAGATTAGCATCAACCTAAAGTCCAGCATAAGTGGCTCCAATCAGTTATAAAATGAAACAAATTCTTTGAGTTATATGCATCAACCTAAAGTGTATTCTGGTTAGCAATAAGATTACAGTTTACAAAGCTAAGAATCAGCTCATATCTGTGTTGACTGTAACATTTACTCCACTCACCAGTGATTATGCCCCTGTTGTCCTTGCTCTAAGTCCAGCATAAGTGGTTCCATTCACTATTTTCCCAATCACTTCCTGGAAACCAAGTTCAGCAACTCATCATCAGAATCAGATTAAAAACAACATTGCCATATAAAAAATATCTATAATAAAAACAATTTCAAATACAACAGCTGAATCAGGACTTGAAGTTACACACTCTATCCTCAAGAAACAAGTTAGAATGTCAATTCACTTTATTTTCACTTTCATTTTGTTATTGATTTTCCCTTATTTTTAATATAAAATATTATTGTTAATTCTGATTGTATGTTTTTGACAAATGGAGATTCCATATTTGGATGAATGGGATCAAAATGAAAAGGATCACTCCATCTCCTTAGGTGGGGCTGTTAAGGATATGGAGTCTAGCTCTCTCCATCTTCTAGTTTTATGTGGTGCAAAGTTATGATCTTCAAATCTTAATGATCTTCAAAAGTAAAACTGTAAAAAAAATATTTGATACACTCATTGATTTTACAGCCAGATGTTGATGTGATGTTGAGAATATCATGTCCGGAGCAGTTGTTGATGTGATTCAGAGAATATCAGTCTCCATATGCTCTTTAGTAACTAAGGTGAAGTGGAACAGCTAACTCTACATGAAACATTTTATTAAAACGGTTTTTATAAGTTTGGTGTGATATTATATTCGGGAAAATTGATTGAGAAACTTGAGGTAAATAGTGGAGAATTGCCATCTTCAGACAGCTCAATTAAGGAAGATCTATCAAACTTGGTAACAAGTTTTTTCTTTTTCTTTTTTTAATTTCTTTTTGTTGGTAATATATTAGTCACCAATTAATATATGCATTCTAATGATGTGCAGACTATACGCCTTTTCCTTTATATCAAAGAGAGTCATGGGATCGAGAAGGCTTTTCAATTTCTCAGCAATGTATGGGTTTTAATTAGTACATTGATAGCTATTGAGGCTTTGTTCTTTTTTTATGATCAAGTGTTGACAGGATAAATGATGTTTAAAAAATATATACATATACATAAATTACGGGTGGAGTCAGGGGAGGAAGATGCACCTGTGCTTCACCATGTAGAAGGGGCATCTGATTGTTGAGGCATGTATTGCAAGAAATTTGAGACTATACTAATGAATGAAGAAGATCATACATAGCTATTCAACTGCTATAACTTTCCCATATATTTTGGAAGGTCCGCATTCTAGAAACAACAAGACAAAAATTGAGTGTACTAATCTTGTTGGATTTTTGCTTGATAACCATTACCCTGATGTATATAACTACATATGATAGTCCTTTGAATTAATGTGGCACACTCGCACACCTTATAAGCTTATAGCTGAAGGTTGCTCATGCTTTCCATGATTATGGTGCAGATAAGTGGACAGAAAAAAAACCTGCGAATTGTTGCAAATCTAACAGTAGAACGGGATGGTGAACTTAAAAAGGCTGCACTAAATTGTTTTGCCTCTGGTTATAAGATTCTTGGTATGCTTAAGTTTTCTTATGGAGCAGATTTATGTAGAAAGAAATTAATTGTTCTTTTTTTTAGTTGGAAATGTCGAATCTGATTACAATTTTGATTTAAGGTGTTCTTTAATAGCAATGTAGTATGGCATTAAATTGATGTACATAGTAGATTAGATGCAAATTTATATATTGTAAGAAATAGAATTATATTACATTAAATTTATGCAATGGATTCTATTTTTTGTATATGATGTTTTATTTTCTATTATGAAACACTAAATACAAATTTAATTTGAAAATAAATAAATCTATAAATAATATTTTTCTTTAATATTTAAAATTATGATACACAAAAATGTGGGTCATCTTCATTTATGACATGGCCTTTCTTGACAGGGGCTTTCTTGATACGGTTGTGTGTCATTAACACGCGCGTCGTAAGATTACGACACTCGAATGCGTGTCGTCTTCCTTTATGACAGGGTCTTCCTTGATACGCATTGCGTGTCGTAAACGCGCATCGTAATTGCGCGTCATAAATGAGCGTCGTAAATGCGTGTCGTCTCTCTTTATGACAGGACCTTCCTTGACGTGCATTTGCGCGTTGTCTGAGCCTTTTACGACGCGCAATGAGCATCGTAAAAGGCTGTTTTTCTAGTAGTGTTATCAAATGAATTACTTTTGAAATGTTTTATAAAATGACATCAAGTCATTGTTATTTATTGTTCAAAACTCTTAAATGTTTTACAAAACCTCTTTCATGTCCTTGGTCAAATCTATATCTATACACTTATGTTCATATATATATATATATATATATATATATATATATATATATATATATATATATATATATATATGATATGATAGCTTTCATTCTTCATTCAGTTCCCACACTCTTGAGTAGCAAGGGTGTATAAACCTTCTTGGATCACAAATACATTCCAGTAAACTATTATAGGGATAGTTTAGGGGATACAAAACATTATTCCTATTACAAGGAATCACACCAGAGTCAGTTCATTCATGAGTCTATACTAAATGCTATATGAAGAGATACACTTACATGGATACTTGTACCTACATACTACATGATGAGATACTATTACATACTATACGTGTAGATTAGTTCTATCTATCCTAGAACAAAAGGATACTATACGGGACTAACCATTCCGGCACCCACCTGTTAGTAACAGAGGTAATGAACATCTATGAATGCCTACGGTTAATACTTATACTAGAGGTACCTTTACGGGACTAACCATTCCTACGATCTGCTGTTAGCTATAGAGGAAAATGAACATCTACAGAGGTTCAATGTTAATACTTTTCGGCAGTCGCGATGTCGTGTTTACCCTAATACAAAAGGATAATACTTATATGGCTATATTTTCCCTATTACTTTTATTTTGTGATACGTTCACATAAACGATGAGGTAGACTATATATTGTTAATAGTAGTCATGCAGGGGAAAAACCATCTTTGTTACAGCAAAACATTCAAGTCTTGGTAGAAGACTACTTTCAAAACATTCCGGTCTTGGTAGAAGACTACTTTTATACTAGTAGTTTCTAGGGTTTTCACACTTATATCAAATGTTTCAATCAAAACTTTACATGGCATTCATAACAGCTTTCCAAAACAGAGTAATGACACTTAAATAGTTATGAATTCACCAGCTTTATGCTGATCTTCTCTTTCAAAATAACTTGTATTCTCAGGTCACCAATAGACAGGTATGATGACCAGGTTTTGAGAAGACGGAGCACAGACAAGACTTGTCTTTTATTTTGATTACATATGTTGGTGTTTTATTACAATGAAAGAACACACATGTATTAAAACTTTACTTTTAATTCAGTGGATGATGTTGTTGCTTGCTTACTACTTTACACTGTTATGATACTTCACAAGACGTCCTCCACCACTGAACGTTTCCGCCGTTCTTGGTTTTGGGGTGTGACATAACCGGAACTCTGACTTGGTTCCCGAAACCTACTATCATGTGACCCCACTGTATCAGTACCGTACCCATGCCCATGATCAAAACGTCACAGTAAACCATGAAATCATCTACACCCTCTTGCAGGGTGAGAATCAGTGCCTCGTACAATTGTTGTCTGAGAGCCTCGAAGGCTGCCTGCTGCCACGGCCCCTAACGAAAGGCCACCGACTTCTTGGTCAGTTGGTTCAAAGGAACCTCAATCTCGGAGAAGTCCCGTATAAATCTCCGGTAATAACCCGCTATACCCAGGGAATTCCAAATCTCATATGGAGACCTCGGAATTTCCCACTGCATCACGGCCTCTATCTTGTCCGAAACAACTAGAATACCCTTCTGGTTGACAACGCGGCCAAGAGATTGCACCTTGCGCAACCAGAACTCACAGTTGGAGAACTTTATAAAAAGTCTCTCCCCCACTTAGATTCGACTAAGTCTTGACATTACTTGAGAATTGAAGGGTTCCCAATCCTTCTCGCTTTCTAATATCCCACCGATGACAAACTGTGCCTACCAATGCTAGCGTTTACTCGCCGATTAAACCTTGAGATCTCTCATCCTCGAAAATCTCGATGAGTACTCTTGAAATCTGATGCAGTCTGACACCTCAATCCATCTAACATGCTGTCAATTGAAGACCTTAATCTTCACTCTAACTGACAAATCCTCGTTCCCACTCCCAATCTTATAGTACCACTGAACTCTAACCGAACACAGCCCATGCGAAAACACAATTCTCTTGAACATCAAATGACCAACCACTTATGCATCTAACACCCGCGACTGACACTACCCTCTTCCTGTCACCAGTTCTGTCCTAGCAACGGTAGTGCCTTGAACTCCAAAGTTCATCCATAAACAATCACCGACCATACCTGCACAATGGTAGAATCCCTGAACATTGACTTCACTGGAGAACTATCACTCCAACCCTAACCGAGTATCCTCAAAATAAGACTCCTGCATAGATCCCTAACGGTACACACGGAACCCACTCCGCAAGATGCCTCCCTGTGTGGGTTCATCAAGGACTGTTCGGCATGCATGTGGCATATATGATCCTTGATAACCTAACACTAGCAGAAAATCGACCCGAGATCTAACTTATCCAAACTCACTCGCAATCCTAAAGCGATACGTATTCCAAACATCCATCTAATAGTAGTAGAAGATGGTATACCCGCAAAATCTGGAGGAATCCTAATCACCTCCAGCTGACATGATCAACCCTGCCACATTTGCAGCAACCTAAACCCTTGGAGTGACAAACTCCCTCGTGTACTTTTCTTGTACGTGCTGCACTGACTCAGGCCCTGTTTGCCCTTCACCTGATGATCAGAAATCATGGGTCTCTTCCCGAGACCCCTACTATACGCACCTAGCATGAACCTCTCTTCTCAATGTGCTCCAAATTGATCACGCATCTGCAACTTCATGGAAATCATATCCCTCAGGGTCTGACACCCTGCCACGCTCACTAACTCACTTGCCAATGGCTATACTAGAACATCCTCTGTCCCCAAACCGGGTCACAAACTCTTGCCCGAAGCTTCTCAGATTCTCCAAGTCTCTCACCGATTCGAGTATGAATCTTGTGCTTTCAGTAGTACGGGCCCAATACTACCTTCCACACCTATCCATACTTTCCTCAACAATCCTCCCGGATCCTCCAAGTCACTTCCTCAACTGGTACACCCAAGTCTAACTGAGCCTCACTACTAACACACTGAAATATATCCTAGGCTTCCCTAGGTTCCCGAATTCACCTAGTCCTCAGCTGCTGAAAGATTCCCAGTAATGTCAACTAGCTACCTCATGAATATAGCCACATGCAACAGAGATCGGATAATCCTTCAAGTAACAGACTCATCCCTATAACGGTTAGACTCAAACGAGAGCTGCGCAATAGGTTCAAATCTATCACTCTGAGATTATCCAGCCTGTGCCACATGTGACTTAGCATATTCACTTATTAGCTAACTCACATTACTAAGGGTCCCACAAAGCACAAAGCAAGCAGCATTGAGACAATGGAAAATCTAACCATCATATTCCAATCAAATCATTATATCCCCTAATCAACAATCTGTACATGTAACCCAAAGGCTTATACAATCAGGCATAACCTAAACAGGCTATCCTATTACTGACTCATCAGTACTAACATGCAAGTCTACAAGCACATACAATAGGCATATAAGGCATCCTCCTAGATCCTCAACCCTAATCTAGCATGCAATTCTCATAATCATATCATATCATAACATCACATGTATAGGTATCTTGGGGAAAAACTTACTTGAGCTCGGCTGATTGCACGCATCACACACTTTGTTCTTCTTAAAGTTCTTTTCTCTTTTCAGATTCTTTTCAAACTTCTTTTATAAAACGATTTTACTTTTGAAAATTTTCATACCAAGTCCTTAGTTTGAGTTCAGACACACCCAAGAACGTGCCCGAATCCCTCAAACCAAGGTTCTGATACCAACTTGTAACATCCCAAAATTCAAGGCCAAAAATTTCATTTTTAAATACATTATTATATAAAACCATCAGTATAAAAAAACATTCATATTAATATCTCATGTCAAAACCAAAGTGTCAATAATCAAAACATATTATCATAAAACCATATCAGAGTGTAATCCCAAAGATCTCATGTGAGGAAAACATAGTTTGATGCGCTGCGATCAAGCAGACTCCTTTCCTTTGAAAATGAGTACCTGAAACCAAAACTGTAAACTGTAAGCACAAAGCTTAGTGAGTTCCCCCATCATACCACATACCATACGATCATATAACATACATATACTGTCAGGCATATCTGGGTGCCCGACCTACCCCTTCGGTCCTCTCGACCGGATACTGCCTAGCATATCTGGGTGCTAGCCTCCCCTTCGGTCCTCTCGACTGGATCCTGCCTAGCATACCTGGGTGCTGGGCCCCCCCTTCGATCCTCTCGACCGGATACTGCCTACCATATTTGGGTGCTGGCCTCCCCTTCGGTATCTTTCAACCGGTAACCGAGGACTATTTCACCCCCTAACAGTACCACATAAAAGCATAGCATAAACACATAAGTCATATACTACCTAGCATATCTGGGTGCTGGCCTACCCCTTCGGTCCTATCGACCGGTAAGTGGGGACTATTTCACCCCTACTACTACCACATAATATCATATCACATATATCATAACCTGTCTAGCATACTTGGGTACTAATCTACCCCTTCTGCCCTATCGACCGGTAACCGGGGACTATTTCACCCCTACTACCACTATCACATAACATCATATCATGCTAGCACATAAACATAACAGGTAGTAGCAAACATAGACAATTATCACAAAGACAATCATCTAACAACAACTCATACTGGTGGGCAGACATTGTGGCTGTAAACCCACCGCTACTGGAAGGTAACTCACCTCACACTACTGAAGTCCCGAAGACACAATCCCACACTTGCTGAAGTCCCACAGACTCAACCCCAGCTGTTGGCTGACAGATTCCCGAACTGTCAATACATAACCATAATTACATTCTTTGGGTAATTACTACATTACCTCTAGCTTGGCTTATTCAAGCCCAAGGCCCAAACCATAGGCCCAAAGTCAATTAAGAATCAAAGCCCATCATATGGCCTAATTTTCCAAATTGGGCCCAAGCCTATACATGGTCTTATTCTAAGGCCCAACATTATATAATCATTAAGGCCCAACTATGGCCCATCTATGGCCTAATTTTCCAAATTGGGCCCAACCCCTTACATGGGCCTTACCCTAGGCCCATTAAATTATTTTAGTCTATATGATTATTCTTGGATGGCCTATTAATAATCCAATCATCAAGGCCCAAATGAAAATTAGGGTTTTACGTAAAATGATGATTGGGGTTAAGTTTCCTACTTAACCCATTAAGGAATTATTCCTCTAAGGACTTAATTCATTAAGTCCAATATCGCTTAGATTAATATTGCCAATGTTTATTATTAAATATTTCAAGTTATTAAATAATTCCCATGTGTCCCGTCTAATTCCACAAATTAGGGTTTTGATGGCATTAGGGTTTTCCAAACCCTAATTAGGGTTTCCAACACAATACTAGCCCATTTATTAATTTGTTGGCTTTTAGATCAATTAGGGCTTTATTGGGCCTATTAAGCCCACTAAAATATTATTAAGCCCATTAAGGTTTTATTGGGTCAATTAGAGTCCATTAGACTCATTAGGGTTTTCACTAAGCCCATTTGGCTTCATTGGGCCCATTAGGCTAACAAAACCCATTAGGGTTTCAAGCATCCCCAACTGAGTCAACTCACAAGACAAGCACACTGCCAACCGACTCAGCGGCCGGTGGCGGCAGCCACCACCCTACGGTGGTGGTTTGAGTTTCTTTTCATTATTTTTCTTTCCGGTTACATTTTATAATGCTAATCTCTAAAATAACACACACACATCTAGACTAAACACACACACACACATAACCACTTGTGGTGGCCGGCGGTAGCGAGTGGCTGCAACCACCAGCCTATGGTGGTGGTGATGCCTTTTCGAGCAAATAAACACCCACACACATACTTTCTTGAAAATGGATCCTTCCATTGATCTAGCGGCGCACGGTGGTGACAATAGGTGGCATATTGCGATGACAGCCACCATGGCCAGCTGCCATGGTGGCTCTCCACGACCCTACTCCACAGGACTTTCCCCACAGCGCACCCACGTCGCACACGAGCCTTGAACCAAACCATCACTCACCGGTGATAACAGGAAACGCCATGAGAGTTCCTCTACCCACAAGGTGGCAGGCGACAAGATGAATAGAAGAAGAAGAAGAACAATAGCAACGATTTGGAACAGTTACAACAGCCGTGGTGGTTGATTTGTGACCTCATCAACAACGGTGGCACCAGAGGAAAGCGAGATTGCGACTTCGTCGATCATTACACCCACCGGCGGCGACAGTTGAGGTTGCTTGGCAGTTGGCTCGTGACTCCGACCATGGCTACGAGGCAGTCGATCGGTCTTTGGCTTGCTTCGGGTTCGTCGGCACTCGTCAGGGGGAAACATCTCTGGTGGCACACAACTCGGTCGACGGGAGGTGTGGCGGAGCCGGCTAAGGGGTCATAAGGATGGCGGCTAGAACATAGCAACTAGGTTTTAGGTTTGGCATGGAGGAGGTAACGGGTTTAATACCCGTGTCCCTTACAACTTCGTGAGTATTGACACTTCTAGCCCCTCCCATCTCTAATCTTTACAATCCAAATCTAGATTTTACTCTTTTAACCCCTGCCCTCAAAACTCTTTACAAATTGAATCCAAAATTTACCATTTAGCCCTTAGATACCAACATCTCTTCATATTAAGTCCCATAATTACCCAGTAGTCCCTGCCTTCATAAATATTTATAAAATGAGTCCCGAACTCACACTTTTAACCCCCGACTTCTAAAATGTGGCAATTAACTCCTCGAACCCAACACCATGCATATATAATTATTTATTTTAGGGCTACCATTTGTTCATTAATTAATTTATTTATTTAATAAATAAACAGGTGTTACAAACTAGGTGTGGAACTCATTTGTTCCACCCAACATCCAAGTATCCAAGAAACACTCAAAGAAACCAAAGTGTTGTAGTCTCTCAAAATATAAGTTCTTCTTCAGTGGTCTTAATAAGTTTCCCATATAAAGACTCGTGTTCAACAGATGATGGGTGGAGAGGATCATCGGATAGGTGAGGGAGGATCACCGATGCCAGAAAAGAAAAGACCCAATGTGCAATGATGGTGGAAGGAGGGGAGAAGTGAAGAAATTTGGGGCCTTTTCTTATTTATTTATTAATAATACATTGTTATCCATTTTTGGTAAATAGATTTATAACAACCGATAAATATTTTTTTAACTATAATGCTGATGTTAAAATCTCTAGGAAATTGTTTCAAAGACTTCTTTATATTATTAAGCTAATTTGAAGTTTACAACATAACTTGCTAACATAGCAAGATCAAATATCTAAATAAAAAATGTTACAAAACTTTTAAAACTTTAATATTTATTTGATATTTACTTATGTTAACGTAGAAAGATCAAATCTATACAAGAATAAGTGATGCAGAAGAAACACTATATTAAACTCTTGATAACTTTGAAATCTTCAATATGTTGGTATAACTTCATTCGCCTACAATTACCAGATTCTTCAAAAATCCATCATGTCCTTCACATTTCACTCCTAAAACGTCCTATGTGAAGTTACACGGCTAAACCATCCCTTCCATCTGGCTTGAAATGGACCTAACCAACACCCCTAACCCACTTAAGGATTTGGCTACAAACACAATCAACAAAAAAGGATTCCCAAGTTGAATAATGGCTTGTTCAATGGGACAACCAAACCGTTTCGGAAGAAACCGGGAAGGACGCTTTCATTATACATGCATCTTTCCCTACCTTTAGGCTTGAGGACAAGCCAAATCTTCAACACGTCGGCATTGATAAAGAACATACCGTTACTTCTACCAAGCTCATTGTGCCCAAGCCTTGAAAGGTTTATTCTCACAAAAAGAAAGTGAATAAGTAGCGGGATAGGTGTAGGGTGATGATGAAATTTGTTATTACATCATTTTTGGAGAGTATTATATATGTGGTGAACGCACGAATAAGGATTACGTTAGAGAGATAATATTTTTATGATATGAAGGATCAACTAATCATTAACTTGGGTAGGAGGGGTAATCATTAGTTCCTTTCTTTAAAATGCCGGTTTGTGATTCTCACTTTTATACAAGGAATTATAAAGCGTTCAACATTGAATTTGTTCTTGTTTATTTGATCAGTCTCACTTTTATACAAGGAATTATAAAGCATTCAACATTGAATTTGTTCTTGTTTATTTGATCAGTTTGCAATCTTTCTGTGTTATTCTTCCTGTCAAACAATATTAAGGGTTCATATTATTTTTTGTAATCAATTCGAAAAGAGATTAACGAGAGAAAATAATAATTGTTCAGTTGAATACAAAAACAATTACTATTACTTTTGTTATTTTAGGTTAAATAAATAAAACCGTGACTTTATCATTAATAAATTGAGAATTGAAAATATAGACTTTTCTACTATTTCCTATTAACTACATATAAAAGATAATTGCTATTTGTTTTTAATTTTTACTATTCGGGATCTCATTTTTGTAACCAAACGGATCAACAATCTGCTTTATTAATTCGTTTTAGGTCCAAACCAATCCAAAAAGTCTAAATATACTATAATCAAATCAAAAAGTCAACAACCCTTTCTGTCATACACAAAGAAATACCGGTAAATTGCAAGTTCTTTTGTTTACATGTAGATTAAATGAACAGAGGCATCATGTTAAATTGTTAATACTTTTAATTTTGTTGGTCCAAATAGCCGAGATGTTACATTCTTCAATGATATGCGCTTGAACTTGTGTACATTTATCAATCAAGACAGAAAATTGGATTTGAGCACCAAAATAGTATCTACTTTTACACTAATCTTCAAATTCTCCTATAATTCATATTTGACCATGGTGCCTTAATAATCTCAGGGGCTCTAAAAGTGAAGAGAATTTTAGCAGGTATCAAAGGAAATGACTATAATACCACACCCATAAAAAGGCACCATCATCTCAATCATAAAAAGGCTAAGAGATAAAATCAAAAATTGGATATGAATTAAGCCATATGCATTAGCCACACATTTCAAAGCAAAGGACTACAGCATATCACATAAAAGGGAGATAGATATAAATGATAGTTGTGCCCCTGATAATGAGAACATAAATTGCAAAATTAATCCAAATTCACCACCAATGGTTCCTGACATATGCAAAAATAAGTGAGGTAATAAGTCATGATGACTCATCTAAGAGATTGACATTCAAACATTCATGAGGGAAATACCACCCGTCGTTTGCAGGAAAAACCCTGACATGTCCACCTCCATTAGCAACATAATTTCTCGGGTACTGTGACCATGGCTCAGCCCACAACTCTGGTTTCACAGCAGCACTATGACCCGCTTGGCTGATAAAGAAACCATGTTCGTTTCCTGTATCTTGAAAAGGCACCCATTCCATTTTACCAAAGTCTAGTTTATAAACACTGAACTCATTTTTGAATAATCCTTCCATGAAAATCATGTAAAGGTTTTCACCACAACTTACAAGTTGCAGCGAAAATATGTTCCAATCATCCAGAAGATTGTTGGTTTCCAATATTGTCGCTGTCACTCTGAGCTCAGGATTGAATGTGAGTTCACATAAATGATAATTCTTATAGTTTAAAGTATATATCTTCCCCTTAAAAACATGTAAATCCTTATAAAAGTTGAAGTCGAAAGTGGCGGAAACACAATTCCATGCTCCCTCATCCTCTATTGAAAACCATATTTGCTTCTTGGCTAACATAACAAACACCAATTTAGATATTGAAGGTGAAAATACAAGGACAGAAGCAATGCCTGATACATAATCAGACTCCCAAGGGGCAGGAGGGAAAAAAAGTTCATGACTAGTGATTGGATTCACAAGCCGGAAGTCCTTGGTTTTTATCCTGAACAAGATCAAGTAACCACAAGTTAATCCAACACAGCACATTCCAGCAGAATGCGTTAGTGTGGTTTTGAACTTTCTTCTTTCATGGTCCTCTAGGCAGTATTTCCTATCCTTATTAATACTACGGGGAGGGATCCACATCAGCATTGGTGGTTTGGATGCCATAAAACTTTTCCTGTTACTGAGTGCTACCGATCTCCATGACTTGCAGACACCACTAAAAGCAACAAAATCGATGACCCCCAGATGCATCATAACTAATAAAAGCATGTCATGATTGAGGTATGACCAAAAAAATCCCACATCATCAGTCTTGATAGTCATACTGCTAGACGCAACATCATCATTCTGGTTACTAATCACTCTTCTTGTCATATCCTTTCCTAAGCTTGCAAAAGACAAAATAAACATTCTTGGTGAAATGCAAACTGCAAGTAGTCTTACAATACTTGTAAACAGAAAAAGAGAAAACGATCACAAAAATGAACAGGATCCGCAAGTAATAACAAACACAAAATAATTACAGATTACATCATATACAATCTAATTAGCAGTTCTACAATGATAAATTCTCTTAACAAGAAAGGGTAGATCAGCTATTCAGCCACATGGTAAAAATGTTCCTTTATGAACCAAAAAGAAGGTTCTGACTACAGCGATATCTTTCTTTACCCTAAGGCATTTTCGTATGTTTATGCTTCTTGTAATCCGAAGCAACAACACCAAATTCAAACAAACCCTATATCAATTAAAAGAAACACTATATCAATTATCCAACTATCATAAGATATCATATATAATCAAAAAAACTTAAAAGACCAAATAATCACACAATCAAAACATTTCAGGTAACATGAATACTTATCACAACAAACGAAACTCAAATTAGTATACAGTTCAAAATGCATTTCATGAAACACACAAAGATAACCAAATCGTCTAAACTAACCTGAGTGACGCCCGATCCAATAAACTCGGATTTGAAAGAGAATCAAAAGATCAGGGTGAGATGCGTGGCAAAAGGGAATAGCGAATAGCCGAATACCGCACGAATGTTTTGGGAGTTCGTGTGCTAGGCTCTGTTTGTCTGAGAATTTTGTATTCGTTAAATTAAACTAAATTACATATTTGATCCCTATGGCTTTCCAAAATTCACAACTTTGGTCCTAGTATTGGACTTTGACTTGGTTTGTCATTTGTGCTTGTGGTCGATAGTCCAAAAAAAATCATTTTCCCTTTTTAATATTTTTTATTATAAGCCATAAAAACTGTTTTTCCATTCTCTTTTTTTTTGTCTGTGAAATTAATCAATTTCATTGATAGTCATACAATATCACTCACATTTTATTCTTCGGGTTCATTTAATTGTATGTATTAAGAGACTAACAAAATATCTTACCAGTTACCAAAATCAAAATTTAAGTTCCACCAAACCACACACACCTATCTCATGTTATCTCACGGAGAGGAGTCTGAAGGTACCTACCAAAAAGGAATGCAGAGGCAACAGGGGAATAAGTATTTGAATTATCTGGACACTTTCTTTTAAATTTATTTCTCCCGTGAGTATCTGGTTCTCCATAAATAATTTATTTGGATAATCATATGACTTATAGTAAACACTTAAAATCTCAAGCACAAGAACAACTAGTGTTATACCCGTCCAGTGGTCGTGGCATGACTAGCCGATGTAAAAACACTAGATCAATTTTACTTTCTTTATAGCATCCTATTTTTATTTGTTACCATTAATCCATTATAATATTGCACTATGGACAAATCTATTCAATTATAGTTACATTATTCATATAAAGTTGTTCATTTTTTTCATAGATAATGCATTTGGAGCAATATAGATTGAGCTATTTATTATATATAGCCTCCTATTTTGAAATACATTGCTACTTTTTCTGAAGTTAATTGAAGTATACAAAATAAATAAAACTAGATGATTTTAGTTTTTATCTTATTTACTAAGAGATTGTATACTCTAACTTTTAAAATAATAATAACTGTAATAGATTAACACAAACGAACACAAAAAATCTATTGAAGCTTTGTTATTCAATACCTTCTTTAAAGCATCAGATGTCAAAGGAAAAAAAATTGTTGTCACTGACTTGGTAATTTCTTGATTATGAGTGTGTATCAAAAATATATTTGTCATGTATAACTAAATTATATATAAAATGATCGTACCAGCATGTTAAAAATGACATAGCAACAAAAACACTTGGCACAAAATCTTAAAGAAATCATCGTTTTTGATAAATGTATTGAAAGTGCAATATGATTTTGAATAAAATGATTTCGAAAATATGGAACTTTCAGTTATTTATATAGATAATCTCACCTGTGAAATCAAGACTAAGTAGTTAAACCATACTGCACCAATATCATAATACTCGACACAAAATATCATGTTCTTCCCACAAATATAAACATTTATTTCATATTTTCAAACCTTTTAGGAATGATATTATAATACTCAATAATCACAAAATCCACAATATATAACCTTTCTTAAATTTAACAAAAGCATTCAAATTTTAGACTTTAATCAAAAGTTATCATCTTGAAGTGACTGAGTGACTGGCTTGCAACTGCATCAAGCTCTACCTCATGCCTGCAAAGAGTAAGTTTCATATCATCATTCATTTGATGCAACACTTTATTCAGACATAACTTAATGAACAGAAAAGGAAACAAAGTCTTAGTCTTATTAGACACCCTACTTATAACTGTAATGTTCCTTGTTTGTTTCATATGATAAGAATTTGCTTTCCCAAAATTGGAACAAATGAATATAAAAATTAACCAAATTTTGTTTTTTTGGAAGACTTGAGTAATTTGCCTACATAAAAATGACGCTACTATTAAGGATCAATAATGGCAAAAGCGTCAAAGATGTGGATTTTCATCTTTAAAGTAGGCTTATGGGTAAACTCGGGCCTACAAACTTAATCTTGGACTGAGGTGCTTTGTGATTAGGCTAGAAAACCCTAATTTTGGGTTTGTTAGTTTGCATTTTACCGGGACTCGTAGTTTGTGACATCCCCATTGTCACGGTCAGAAAAGATCGATTCTTATTTATACTTTGTTTAAAAATTAGAGTAATAATTTAAAGAAAAGTGTTGCAGAATTTGTTCCCAAAAACAAAATATGATAAAGATTTATCAAAGCATTTCTGAAGAAATGTATTTCATTAAAAACCTCGGATGTCATGATTGATACAGATCAAAAGCATAAACAGTACAATATAAGTCTTACTACATTATTTCATATTTACAGGCCTATATCCGTAATCTCTAATCCCAAAACATCACATCTATACTCGAGTGCCACGGCCTGTAATACATGAAACTGAGTGGGTCAGGCTTGGGAGCCTGGTGAGCACATAGGCTTTTCAACCCACAATAAATAAGTTTATTATTTTCAACAACCAACAATAACCCGATTACTCATTCCCATTATCCTCACATTACGTCCCTAAACACCTATCATAAGGGACCTAGACTAAGGATCATCATTGGGATGGATACTACTGCCAAGGGGGTTCCTCAGTAATAAATGTCTTAAAAGCAACCATGAGGGGGTGGAGTACATCGGTGAACGCATCGTTCACAAACACATACAGGTTGCGAGCCTGCTGGCGTTCCACTGGACTGTCTAGAAGAGTCTGTGGTCGTCATCTATACTTTGCTAGATGACTTGACCACCAACAACATCGAGGCCTCTCATCATTTTATCACACATCGTCTATTACATCTACCCATGTTTTACCCCCAACATTTTTGTAGATATAAAATACATATACAATTTAAATCATTTAAAATGTGTATAAAAATCATTCATCCAACATAGACAGCAAGTATTCAGATAATAAGCACACATACCACGTAATATATATACAATACTTCATATCTATGTGTAAGATGAAAGTAACTATGTACTCACCTGTAAAGGTGGTGACTCAGTACTCGGACGACACTTCGTTACACTTAAAACAATTTCCCTAAGATAAAACCTAGTATCATTACCACTAGAGTTTACTCTTATATTCACCGAGACTAATTAATAATCTAACTATTATTACTATTATATAAGCGTTAAACAATACTCTTCATCCACTATGTACAGACAGGGGCTAGACATGAAACACCAGAGGTCAGGATCATTTTGGCATATAGCAATTCCTGAATCCAGCAACCCAAGTGGCCCTCCAAACCGGATTCCCCGTACCGCGAGTGGTTAAAAAACATTATAACAATACTTAATAGCTCACTTACAACGAGTTTTTTTTTTTTGAAAACCGGGCTTCGCTACAGCAGCATTCCCGAGCCGAAAGGCTCTTATCTCTTGGCTTCCTTTGTGTGCTAGGGGGTTTACCTAGACTTTAGGGAGGGGGGGTTTGCGGCTTAGAGAGAGAAACTAAAGAGAGAAAGTGAAGTTGGAAAGGTGTGAGAATGAATGGAACCCGACACCTCTATTTATAGTGAGGCTGGCAGCTCGACTCATCGAGTCAGATGACCTACTCGACGAGTCCATGCCACTTGTCAGCTTTTTGGTGGCCAAACGTGTGTGGCCTATATTGTGCCACGTCACCCCTTTTGCAACAGCACCCTGCCGACTTCTAAACCCCGTAACTTTCGTATACGAGCTCCGTTTTCGACGTTCTTTATATCCACGCGTAGGTAAAAACAAGATCTACAACTCTAGTCTTGACTCCATCGGCTAATTTTCGACTGACCTTAAATTTAACAGTAGGAGGTGATTAGACTATTAAATGATCGCAAAAAATTCATAACTCTTTCATACAGACTCCGTTTTCGTCTGTATTTTTACCGTTCAATTCCTATTAATGAGGTATTCAACTCTCATTAAGGTCACGTAGGCCAAAAACCGCTCGAACTAAAATTCGAGTTTTAGGTCATGCACTGTTATGCCAAATCTTAGAAAATTCATAGCACCTCATACGAAGTCAGATTTGGGCGTTCTTTTTATCGACACTCTCGGTTTAACATATTCTAAAACTTTCATTTAGATTACAAAAGCCAAAAAGTCTTCTATTGTAAATTCACTATTTACGCTTCCCGGTACTGTGCCGGTTCCGTCGCGAAACTTCGACAGGTCATAA
This sequence comes from Lactuca saligna, assembly GCF_052625555.1. Classification (NCBI taxonomy): domain Eukaryota; kingdom Viridiplantae; phylum Streptophyta; class Magnoliopsida; order Asterales; family Asteraceae; genus Lactuca; species Lactuca saligna. The sequence continues at coordinate 45,641,269 of NC_136418.1, read as the reverse complement.
CTTCTTCATTATAACTTGGATTTCGGCGTTCTTTATATATCTCGAATCCTTGTTTTGACCACTACAACTTTATGTAAAGATATAGGGTTTATCTCACACTTTAATTTTGATGCTTATTTTTATCTTTATTTATTATACATTTATTAATAAGTAATATGCAAATAAATGCACATAATTCACATAATACTCAAGTAGTTTATCTTTATTAATTCAAAAAGAGTTACAATAGTTGACATGGACTATTACATTATCTACAAATGCTTTGCCCTGAAACGCGGGCGTTTCAATTCTCCCCCCCTTAATATGATTTCGTTCTGGAATCATGCTTCAGCAAACAGATGCGGATAGCGAGTCATCAAGTCACTCTCTGTTTCCCAAGTGAGATTCTGCCCATTCGAATGTCTCCATTGGACTAGGATTAAGTCAACCATTTTGCGTTGTAACTTCTTAGTCTTACGGTCAACGATTGCCTCGGGCTCTTCGATTAGCCTCTTGTTCTCATCCATCCTTAACTCTGAGATTGGAATTATATCGGGAACTTCTCCCGTGAACTTCGTTAAATAACACACATGGAAGGTGTTATGAAAACCATCAAGTTCTTCGGGTAATTCGAGCTTGTAAGCTTGGTTCCCAATCTTCTAAAGAACTTTGAATGGTAAAATAAAACTTGGACTCAGTTTTCCTCATTTCCAGAATCTTATAAGTCCCTTCCACAATGAGACTTTTAGCAAAACGGAATCCCCAACTTCGAAGTTCATCGATCATCTTTTCTTGTCAACAAGCTCTTTTGACGATCCTGAGCTGCTAACATTCTTTCCCTAATCACCTTCAGCTTCTCAGTAGTCTCATGGACTATCTCAGGGCCCATAAACTGCTTCTCTCGGGCCTCAAGCCAACAAGACGGCATACGACACTTCTTTCTGTACAATGCTTGATAAGGTGCCATCTTGATGCTCGAGTGGAAATTGTTATTGTAGGAAAACTCTACCAAAGGTAAGTGCTCATCCCAGTTACCTTTGAAATACAAGGTACATGCTCTCAACATATCTTCGAGTGTTTGTATCGTTCTTTCTCTCTGATCATCGGTCTGCAGATGGTAAGTTATACTCAAACACAACTTTGTACCCAATTCCTCTGGTAGACTTCTCCAAAACCGTGACATGAAATGACTATCACGATCCGATACAATCGTTAGAGGAACACTGTGAAGTCTTACCACTTCCTTCATGTAAGCATTTGCGAGCTTATCCATAGATCACCTTTTGTTGGCTGCTATGAAGTGTGCACTCTTTGTGAAACGATCCATGACCACCCAAATCATGTCGTGACCGCTCTTCGTTCTGGCAGTTTAGTCACAAAACCCATGGTGATGTCTTCCCATTTACCCATGGGTACCGGTAAAGGTTCTAAACTCCCATACGGTTTCTGATGTTGTGCCTTAAGTCTTGCACATGTTACACACTTGACCACATACCTCACAACATCGAGCTTCATTGTCGCCAACCAATAGTAGGGTTTTAGATCCTTATACATTTTAATGCTATCGGGATGAATCAAGTACATAGTCTTGTGTGCTTCTTCCATCAGAAGATCTCTTATTACTCCTGTCTTAGGTACCCAAATCCGATCTTGGAATACCTTCAGTCCCTGACTATATGTACCAAACTCCAATGTTTTGCCCAAACGTTCTTCTTTTCGATCATTCTTCTCGGAAGCTTCCTCTTGAGCTTTCTTGATTATTTCCACAATCTTCGAGACAACTTCAATTCTCAACACTCTTGGCCTTTTCCTTTCAAGGTTTACTTTCCGACTGAGAGCATCAGCTACAACATTTGCTTTACTAGGGTAGTAAAGTATCTCATAGTCGTAGTCCTTGAGTAACTCTAGCCAGTGTCATTACCTCATGTTTAACTCTTTCTGACTAAAGAGATACTGAAAACTCTTATGATCAGTGAAAAGTTTGCACTTCGTGCCATAGAGGTAATGCCTCCATATCTTTAGAGCAAAACTACTACTGCCAACTCCAAATGATGAGTGGGGTAGTTTTTTTCATGCTCTTTCAATTGTCAAGAGGCATATGCTATCACCATTTCTCTTTGGGCCAGAACAAAACCCAACCCGACTCCAGATATGTCACTATAGACCGCAAAGTCTTCAACTCCATCGGGTAGAGAAAGAATCGGTGCTTCACATAACTTCTTCTTTAGCTTCTCGAATGCTTTTTTGTGCTTCTCACTCCACGTATATGTAGCTCATTTGTAGGTCAAAGCTGTCAATGGAGCAGCTATTGAAGAAAAACCTTGGATAAACCTTCGGTACTATCCATCTAATCCTAGAAAGCTTCAGATCTTCGTGGGACTTTTCGGTCGTTCCCACTTCATCACAGCTTCGATCTTTGCTGGGCCAACCATTATTCCCTCTTGGTTAACCACATGACCCAAGAATTGGACTTCTCGGATCAAAAAAATCACATTTATAGAACTTTGCATACAATTTCTCCTTCTTCAATACTTCTAACACATCTCGCAAGTGTCTGCCATGCAGTAACATCCCAAAAATCACAACTAAAATTTTCTTTTTAAAACATTACTAAAACCATATTCATAAAAACCATATCATAATCATAACATAATTTCGTAGCATTAATTCGAAATACAAACTTATTATCAGAGTAAAACATCCCAGGCTACCTGACTATGGTGTGTGCACTGCAATCTTTCCGAACTCCTCTTTTGAAAACTGAGTACCTGAAACCAAAAACTGAAATTGTAAGCACGAAGCTTAGTGAGCTCCCCCAAACTACCACATACCATACAATAACATATAAAGCACATAATGGGCCTTTCCCACTGCATCGGACCGAGGTCCGGACTAACTGGGGCCTTGCCCCCTGCATCGGACCGAAGTCCGGAAACTGACTGGGAACTTGTCCCCTGCATCGGACCGAAGTCCGGACTAACTGGGGCCTTGCCCCCTACATCGGACCGAAGTCCGAAAACTGACTGGGACCTTGTCCCCTGCATCGGACCGAAGTCCGGACTAACTGGGGCCTTGCCCCCTGCATCAGACCGAAGTCCGGAAACTAACTGAACATAGCATAGCATAACATATCAACTAGCATGAACACATATACTGCATACTGCATCAGACCGTAGCCCGGAACACATAACACATAACACATAAATCCTGTCTGAGCCACGAAGGCATCAAACATACTAACTACTGCATCGGACCGAAGTCCGGAAACTACTACTAGCTAAACGGGCCGACATTGTGGCCTTAGACCGGTTCCTACTGGAAGGAAACTCACCTGAACTGCTGAATTCTGCTGGTAACCCTCGGACTGCTAACCAACCACTATCTGAAATGCTGCTCCTCTAACTCTCCCAGTTACCAATATGTAACGACGTAAATTTTAAAACCAATTTTTCATTTTTGTAAACATCAAAAACATCGATTAATATTTCAAATTCAAACATGAACAATATTATCGTAACAGCATACATCCCAATGATCATAAAATAGTTTTTCCCCAACAATGTGTACGATCACGCCGGCGCCTTCCCACGGTCATCGCTAGTACCTAAAACACATAACACAACAATTGTAAGCATAAATGCTTAGTGAGTTCCCCAATATACAACTTACGCACATACGCCTTTCCAGGCCCTGACCTTTCGGTCCATGTGTCTCAGGGGACTTCCGTCCCGACTGGGTAGACCTTCCGGTCCTACCCACGTCAACCTTACGGTCCAATTACAACGCCTTCCGGCCCATAACATATTCGCCTTCCAGCCCATAACATAATGCCTTCCGGCCCATATCAAGCATATCATACATGACACATATAAACGATTAACTTATCAGACACAATACATATATCTCATAACATATCCGACCTTCCGGTCACACATTAAAAAGCCCTTCCGGGTAGAGTATAGTGAGAAAACTCACCTCGTGGAAAGTCTAAGATCTCGCGTCCTTGCTATCTCAAAATCCCAATGACGACTCTACCTCGCCTAAACATAAAAATATCATTTAATACTCAAAGACTTCCACCACTAAAACTTTATCCCTTATCATCATTCCTCAGAGGGTGAAAGACCATTTTACCCTTCCTTGACCTAAAGTCCTCATGTTGACCAAAACCCTAAAAGTCAACAAAAGTCAACCCTGAGAGTACGCGGGGCGTACTGCTAGATGTACGCGGGGCGTACATCGCCAACCCATGGATCAGGGTCTCCACCCAGTACGCTGCACGTACTGGAAGTTACACCCAGCGTAACCATCAGATTCTAACACTCTTCATTTCTGGTCTTAATCGGTTAAGCCATTACTCCAACTTCTAGATCCGACTCTGTTAATGTGTCTAAACCCATTAAGTCGAGACCTTTAAGCCTTGGCATGGCTGTAAAGGCTCCAACACCTCTTAACAACATTCTATTCCAACTCAAGCAACTAGATCTCATGCATGGAGCAATATTCACGTCCAAGATGTCATTTTTATGAGTCTACAACTCCAATAGACCAGAAATATAAAAGATCTAAGCTTATGGAGGCCATTTGCACAAAAGTCTCCACCTTTGGGACTAAAACCCTAGAAAATGGCACTTGAAGCATATATCATGAACCAAATGACAAGATCTGAACTTTTTACCTGATAATGAAGCTTTAACCCTTGCAAAGCTCAGATCTACACTTGAACACCACTTCTAGCCTTTCCAATGAGCTCTTCTTCTCCTTTGCAACCTTGGAATGGCACCACCAAGCTTAGAATATACACCAAATGGCTTAAGAACGAAGGCACACTCTATTTAGGGTTTCACTCTGAGGGATGGTGGCTGAGAAGTATAGCCACACATTCCTTTTATAGCCCTCCAAAAGAATTAGGGTTTTTAGATCTGGGCAAGTTACGCCATGCGTAACCTTGGGTGCGCCCAGAGTACCTGAGGGTGAATGCGTCCAAATGAGGCGCACGAGTACGCGCAGCGTACACCTTGTACGCCCAACGTACTCGCCTCTCATGAAAGCCCTAAATTAACAACATAACCAAGATGTAGGGCCAAAAGAAGAATACCTGGATTTCGGGCTGTTACAATTCTCCCCCACTAGAACCAGACTTTGCCCCCGATGTCTCATACTGAAAACAATTCCGGATACTGATCCCGCATCTCAGACTCGGACCCCCTCTGATGTTTCCACTGCACTTGTACCAGGGGTACTTCCTTGTTCCTCTGGACCTTAACCTTCCGATCCCTGATCGCCTTTGGTCTCTCCACATAGTTCAGGCCTACATCTACCTGAATATCATCTAACGGTACCACTGCCGACTCGTCGGCAATACATTTCCTCAACTGCGAGACATGAAAGGTATCATGGATCTGCCCCAATTTAGCAGGTAGGTCCAACCGGTAGGCTCCCTGCCTACCCTAGCAATTACCCTGAAGGGTCCAATATACCGACGTCCCAACTTGCCCCTCTTCCTGAATCGTATCACTCCTTTCCAAGGAGAGACCTTTAGGAGCACAAGGTCACCAACCTGAAACTCAAGCTCGGACCAACACATGTCCGCATAACTCTTCTGGAGACTCTGTGCGGTCAACAACCTTTGTCTGACTTGCTGAATATGCTCTGTCGTCTAGAGTACAATCTCCGTGCTACCCATCACCCGCTGCCCCACCTCTCCCCAGCAGATGGGGGTGCGACACCTCCGCCCATACAACAACTCAAAGGGTGGCATACCAATGCTCGAATGATGGGTGTTGTTGTACGAAAACTCTGCTAAAGGTAGATAGGTGTCCCAGCTCCCTCCAAAATCCAAAACACATGCTCGGAGCATATCCTCAAGCGTCTGAATCGTCCGCTCGCTCTATCCGTCCGTCTGCGGGTGGTATGCGGTACTGAAATGCAGTCTCGTACCCAACTCCTCATGAAACTTCTTCCAAAACCTGGAAGTAAAACGCACATCCTGATCTGAAACAATCGACATTGGAACCCCATGTCGCAATACCACCTCCCTCACGTATAATTCCGCCAACTTCTCCGCAGAAGAGCTCTCGCTGATGGCTAGAAAATGAGCGCTCTTCGTCAATCTATCCACGATCACCCAAATCGCATCAACTCCCCTCGCAGTCCGCGGAAATTTGGTGATAAAATCCATGGTAATCTGCTCCCACTTCCATTCGGGAATCTCTAGCTGCTGCAATTTACCGTGCGGAAGCTTGTGCTCGACCTTAACCTATCGACAAGTCAGGCACCTCTCAACAAACCATGCAACATCCTTTTTCATACAGGGCCACCAATACTCCTTTCTTAGGTCCAAATACATTTTTGTAGCCCCGGGATGAATCGAGAATTTCGATTGATGCGCTTCCTCCATCAAAATAGTACGCGTATTGCCCGCAAACGGTACCCAAATCCGACCCTGAAAGGTCATAAGCCCTCGACCATCCCTAACGAATCCTGATACCTGACCGACAACTTGCTCCCTCTTCTGGTTTTCTGGTCTCGCAGCCTCAGCCTGAGCTCCTCGAATGGTATCCAAAATCGGGGTCACCACCGACAACCTCATACAAATATCTCGGATCGGGGCGCTTTCCACCCTACGGCTCAACGCATCGGCCACCACATTAGCCTTGCCTGGGTGGTACAGGATCTCACAATCGTAATCCTTCACCACATCCAACCATCTCCTCTGTCGCATATTCAGATTTGGCTGATCCATCAAGTACTTCAGACTCTTGTGGTCCGTGTAGATGGTACACCGAACCCCATAAAGATAATGCCGCCAAATCTTGAGGGCAAACACCACAACCCCCAATTCCAGGTCATGGGTGGGATATCTCGACTCATGAGGCTTCAACTGCCTCGAAGCATACACTATAACGTGTCCCCTCTGCATAAGCACCGCCCCTAAACCCGATATAGATGCATCACAGTATACCACAAAATCCTCCATCCCTTTCGGGAGTGAAAGCACCAGGGCCTCGCACAATTTCTGACGAAGGGTCTCGAATGAGGACTGTTGCTCCGGTCCCCACGAAAATGCAACACCCTTCCGGGTCATCTTAGTAAGTGGCACGGCGATCTTGGAGAAATCCTTGATAAACCTCCGATAATAGCCGGCCAATCCCAGAAAACTCCTGATCTCAGTGGGCGATCTCGACACCTCCCATCTCAACACCGCCTCAATCTTGGCCGGATCGACCAATGTCCCTTTCTGGTTAACTAGGTGCCCAAGGAACTGGACCTCTCGTAACCAGAAATCACACTTGGAGAATTTGGCATACAGCCTCTCCGATCTCAATACCCCCAAGAATTTCCCTCAAATGCTCCTCATGCTGCTCCCTAGACCTCGAATATACCAAAATATCATCAATGAATACAATCACCAACCGATCCAGCATCAGCCTGCACACCCGGTTCATAAGATCCATGAACGCAGCCGGGGCATTGGTGAGCCCAAAAGGCATCACCACAAACTCATAATGTCCATAACGAGTTCTGAATGCAGTCTTCTGAATATCTTCATCCCGAACGCTCATCTGATGATAACCCGACCTCAAGTCTATCTTGGAGAACCAAGATGCCCCTTGCCACTGATTGAACAGATCATCGATCCTAGGTAACGAATACCGGTTCTTAACCGTCAACTTGTTCAACTCCCGGTAATCGATACACATCCAGTGTGAACCATCCTTTTTCTTGACAAATAAAATCGGTGCTTGCCAAGGTGAGCTACTCGGTCGAATAAACCCCTTTCCCAACAGATCTTGAAGCTGCAAGGATAACTCCTACATTTCCGGTGGAGCGAGGCGATAAGGCGCCTTGGCGATGGGCGCTGCTCCCGGAACCAAATTGATACGGAACTCCACTTGCCTTTCCGGAGGCACACCTGGTAACTCTTCGGGGAACACATCCGAAAACTCGCATACTACAGGAACATCGTCAACCGAATTGGGCCTCCCCGCGGCCACTCGAGTATCCATCACGTAGGCTATGAATCCATTGCAGCCCTGCTGCAAACTCTACCTCGCCCTGGCAGCCGAACAAAACGCCGACCCACACCGGGTCCCTTCGCCATACACAGTAAGCACTCCCCCACTAGGGTCTCGAATAGTCACTAGCTATCTCTCGCAGTCAATGACTACCCCAAATTTACTCAACCAGTCCATGCCCACGATGACGCAGACATCCCCCATCGCTATAGGAACCAAGTCTATAGGGAACTTGACCCCAAAAATCTCGAGCACACATCCTCGAATCACGTCAGTGGCGTATACCGCTTTCTCATCCGCTATACAAACTCACAGGGGTCTACTCATCACCTCCCGATCAATACCGATGTGTTGGCTAAAAGCCAACGATACAAAAGACCGACTCGCCCCCGAGTCAAATAATACCAAGGCAGGTACAAAATTCACAAGAAAAGTACCTACGCATATCATAATATAAGCACAATATCTTAGCATAAAAGTAAATACACGAAAGAATACATATCAGCTACGATGTCGGGCGCCGCGCGGACTTCCTCCGCAGTCAACTGAAAAGCCCTCCCACAAGCCTTCGGAGCCTCGGCTTTCACCGGCCAAGTCTCGGTAACCCTAGCAGCAGGCACAGATCCCTGGCGAAGCTGGGGGCACTCAGCCTTCCGATGGCCGGTCTGGTTGCAATGAAAGCAAACCATAAATCCCTTGGGGTAATCCCTAGCAATGTGCCCCTCCTTGCCACACTTGTAGCAAGCACCCGATCGACATGCCCCCTCGTGACCCTTGCCGCACTTTCCGCAAGTGCGGCCCTTCTAACCTCCCGTCCTCGAATCGGCGAACTTGGTCCGCTTGGCTGCCGGCTGGGACTGAGCCGGCCGCCGATCCACCCGTTGAGACTCGGTCTCCTCCCTGGCCTAGGTCTCCAACTCTATCTCTCGCTTCCTGGAATTCACCTGGAGCTCAGCAAAAGTCTGGTATGACGAGTTCGATACGAACTCCCGGATATCCCTCCTCAGCACACCCAAATACCGGCTTATCCGAGCCTGCTCCGTACACACCTGCTCAGCGTAAAACGATACCCTCTCATGAAACTTCCGAGTGATCACCGTAACAGAATCATTACCCTGCTTGAGGGTCAAGAACTCCTGAACCAACTGTTCCCTCTCCACCGGGGGAACATACTCGTCTCTGAACATAGCAGTAAATCTCTCACAAGTCACGACTGAAACCTCCGCAAGAGTGAAGTTCGCTGTCACGAACTTCCACCAATCCTTTGCTCCCAGGCGGAGCTGGTTCAAAGCGAACCGTACCCTCAGATGCTCCGGACATGAACAAGTGTAAAAGCATCCCTCGATATCAGAAATCCATCTCATTGCAGCGATCGGATCCTGCGTCCCGTCAAACTCGGGTGGCTTCGTGTTGCTGAACTCCCAGAACAGCAAAGAGTCACCTCCCTGTGGTCTGGCAGCGGCTACAGCTGCGGTAGCTGCAGCGGCTGCTGCCTTAGTCACCGCGGCGTACCGCTCATCAAAAGTCTCCATCAGTGTGGTCTTAATAGACCCAAACATCTCCGGAATCTCAGCTCGGATCGCTGCAGCCACCTCCTCGTGAATCATCTGACGAAGCTCCTCTTCACTCACACTGCTCGTACCAGGTCTGTGGCGTGGCCCAACCATGATGCCTCTGAAATACGACATAAAAATATCATAGACTCTATCGAGCATAATCGCACTCGATAACGCAACCCTACTCGGTCTCCGATACCCAAGGATTCTTACTTGGGTTGCCCACTGACCTGGTGTCTTTAGTAGTACGGGCCCAATACTACCAACTACACCGCATCAGCATTCACCCCAAGTCCACCTCCCCGAACCCCGGATCATGAGTACTCTATTCTTGCCATGCACTAGCTACCCACTTGCTCTCAAAGCATCTCGTAGCAGCAATTTTTCCCTAGACTAAGGCATCACAAATCAGGCCACTCTAGTCATAATATGAATACCTAGTCCACTAGCATGCGTATCATATCATAACATATCTCATAACACATATTGTAAGAGTATTTTGGGGATTTTACCGTTCGGGCGCTAGCTGACCGTACACACTGCTTCTCCTTTGGTTGTTTCGAAATCTCTTATCAACTTTTTATTGATTTTATTAATTAAAATTTTTCTCAAATCCCCGGTTTGAGTTCAGTTATGCCCGAAGGTGTATCCGAATCCCTCAAACCAAGGCTCTAATACCAACTTGTAACGACGTAAATTTTAAAACCAATTTTTCATTTTTGTAAGCATCAAAAACATCGATTAATATTTCAAATTCAAACATGAACAATATTATCGTAACAAAATACATCCCAATGATCATAAAATAGTTTTTCCCCGACAATGTGTACGATCATGCCGGCGCCTTCCCACGGTCGTCGCTAGTACCTGAAACACATAACACAACAACTATAAGCATAAATGCTTAGTGAGTTCCCCAAAATACAACTTACGCACATACGCCTTTCCAGGCCCTGACCTTCCGGTCCATGTGTCTCAGGGGACTTCCGTCCCGACTGGGTAGACCTTCCGGTCCTACCCACATCAACCTTACGGTCCACATCACAATGCCTTCCAGCCCATAACATATTCGCCTTCCGGCCCATAACATAATGCCTTCAGGCCCATATCAAGCATATCATACATGGCACATATAAGCGATTAACTTATCACACACAATACGTATATCTCATAACATATCCAACCTTCCAGTCACACATTAAAAAGCCCTTCCAGGTACAGTATAGTGAGAAAACTCACCTCGTGGAAAGTCTAAGATCTCGCGTCCTTACTATCTCCAAATCCCAACGACGACTCTACCTCGCCTAAACATAAAAATATCATTTAATACTCAAAGACTTCCACCACTAAAACTTTATCCCTTATCATCATTCCACAGAGGGTAAAAGACCATTTTACCCTTCCTTGACCTAAAGTCCTCATGTTGACTAAAACCCTAAAAGTCAACAAAAGTCAACCCTGAGAGTACGCGGGGCGTACTGCTAGATGTACGCGGGGCGTACATCGCCAACCCATGGATCGGGGTCTCTACCCAGTACGTTGCGCGTACTGGAAGTTACGCCCAGCGTAACCATCAGATTCTAACACTCTTCATTTCTGGTCTTAATCGGTTAAGCCATTACTCTAACTTCTAGATCCGACTCTGTTAATGTGTCTAAACCCATAAAGTCGAGACCTTTAAGCCTTGGCATGGCTGTAAAGGCTCCAACACCTCTTAACAACATTCTATTCCAACTCAAGGACCTAGATCTCATGCATGGAGCAATATTCACGTCCAAGATGTCATTTTTATGAGTCTACAACTCCAATAGACCAGAAATATAAAAGATCTAAGCTTATGGAGGCCATTTGCACAAAAAGTCTCCACCTTTGGGACTAAAACCCTAGAAAATGGCACTTGAAGCATATATCATGAACCAAATGACAAGATCCGAACTTTTTACCTGATAATGAAGCTTTAACCCTTCCAAAGCTCATATCTACACTTGAACACCACTTCTAGCCTTTCCAATGAGCTCTTCTTCTCCTTTGCAACCTTGGAATGGCACCACCAAGCTTAGAATATACACCAAATGGCTTAAGAACGAAGGAACACTCTATTTAGGGTTTCACTCTGAGGGATGGTGGCTGAGAAGTCCAGCCACACATTCCTTTTATAGCCCTCCAAAAGAATTAGGGTTTTTAGATCTGGGCAAGTTACGCCATGCGTAACCTTGGGTACGCCCAGCGTACCTGAGGGTGAACGCGTCCAAATGAGGCGCGCGAGTACGCGCAATGTACACCTTGTACGCCCAACGTACTAGCCTCTCATGAAAGCCCTAAATTAACAACATAACCAAGATGCAGGGCCAAAAGAAGAATGTGACATCCCCATTTTCACGGCCAGAAAAGACCGATTTTGTTTATGCCTTATAAAAATCAGAGTTCTTCTTTTAATAAAAATGTTGCGGAATTTGTTCCCAGAAAAACATGATAAATACGTTATTAAAACATTTTCGGAGAAACGTATTTTATTCATTTCAAAACGCTTGGGATGTCATCGTTAATACAGAAACATAAGCATAAACAGAACTTACATTTATTTACACTAGTGATCTACATCTCTTTAAATCTCTCAGTGTAAAGTGACTTCGCATCAACACCTGTGATATAAATAGACTGAGTGGGTCAGGTTAGGAAACCTGGTGAGTACATAGGGATTTCAATCCCACATTGTTATACCATATATGTAGTTTAAAACTCATAAAATATACAATTTCACCACAAAATATCCCACAATATATATATATATATATATATATATATATATATATATAAAGAACTCTTATCCCACCCCGTCAATCCTTGCAATGACGCTATCCATACTCTCGGACCTAAGATTAGTCGTTTTACCTACTCCATACTCCCGGATCATAAATGAACGAATTTACCAAATCCATACTCTCAAACTAGGGACGAATGACTAATCCATACTCTCAGATTAATGATGAATGATTATGCCTAATCCATACTCTCGGACTAGGGACAATGACTAATCCATACTCTTAGATTAATGACGAATGATTATGCCTAATCCATATTCTCGGACAAGGGACAATGAATATGTCTAATTCATACTCCCGGATAAGTGACATATACCAACTTCTATTCTCTGAGTTTAACTCACTTGTACTCGTAAGAATATACTACCCAATATTCCTCATATTTAATTTAGGTCTACTCTTTATCCTAAATTATCAAATATAATCAGGTATGTTCTTTAACACGAATTTCAAGCAACATCAATAAACTCGCACATAAACATATAATTAATACTTCAATCAATACTTGTATTAAAATCATGTTCATGAAAGGGACTATGCACTCACTTGATAGGTGGTGACTCAGCACTCGGACAATGCTTCGATACTCTCAAAACAACTTTCCTTCGATAAAACCTATTATCAACACCACTAGGGTTTAGTCTACCGATATCCGCGACGAATTAATAGTCTGACTATTATTATTATTATATAAGTGTTAAATAACACTCAATATAACTCATAATAATAGCCCAAATAATTATTTTAAGGTCCTAATAATGTTACTATAATTAATTAGAAGCTACATTAAAACTAGCGTAGGCGTAGCTCACTCACAACGGGTTTTTCGCAAAACCGGGCTTCGCTGCAGCAGCGTTTCCCGAGCTGAAAGGCTCTTTTCTCGGAGCCGTCAGGCGCTCCGGGCTTCCGCCTCGTGCTAGGGAGTTACCCTAGGCTTTGGGGGGTTAGGGAGGCTTAGAGAGAGAGTTTAGAGAGAGAAAGAAGGGTTTGAAGGTGTGAGGAAGAGGCTAGAACCGGCACCTCTATTTATAGTGGAAAATCTGATGGACTCGCCGAGTTGGTGCATGTGGCACCCTTCTGCTGGTGCCACGTGTCCTCCTCTGGTGGTGCCACGTCACCCCTATCGCGTATGAGCCTTCAAAATTAGAAAAATCATAACTTTCGCATACGAGCTCCGTTTTTGACGTTCTTTATATCCACGCGTATGTAAAATCAAGATCTACAACTTTCGTGTATACTCCGTTGGCTAATTCTCGACCGATCTCAAATTTAACAGTAGAAGCCGTTTAGACTATTAAATGACCGCGAAGAATTCATAACTCCTTCATACGGACTCCGTTTTCATCTGTCTTTTTACCGTTGAGTTCCTATTAATGAGACATTCAACTCTCATTTAGGTTGCGTAAGCCAAAAGCCGCTCGAACTAAAATTCAAGTTTCGGGCTGTACACTCCTAAGCCGAATCTTAGAAAAATCACAACTTTCTCATACGAAGTCAGATTTGGGCGTTCTTTTTATCGACGCTCTTAGTTTAACATATTCTACGAATTTCATTTAGATCACTAAGGCTAAAAAGTCCTCCATCGTAAATTCACTATTTACGCTTCTCGGTGCCGTGCCGGTTCCATCGCGAAACTTCGACGGGGCATAACTTCTTCGTTATAACTCGGATTTTGGCGTTCTTTATATGTACGGAAACCTTGTGATATATTATACAACTTGGTTAAGATTATTTATTCTAAATAATATTTTGTCGAAAAGTCGTTTTCGACCCCTATTGCCTCGAAATTGACTAGCCCGGATTTGCGGGCGTTACAATTATCTCCCCCTTAGGATGATTACGTCCCGAAATCATCAATGAAACAAGGCTCGTATAATGACTCCATACGTCATCTCTAATAATTATAACATCCTTATTCCTTCAAGTCTATCTCTTAGACTTATTGACTGTAAGCAGTACTTGATCGTGTACCTGCTCTCTACCTCAGGTTAGACTCCAAATTATGACCTATCATCATGTGATGCACGTTTAGACTCAGGTCTCCTGGAGTTAAATTCTAAAACAGACTAAGCCTTCCTTCATGTTCTAATGTGATATAATCATACTTTAACATGTAGCATTTCTAGCTACGAACGAGCGCGATACTTCTATTGATCGCTTTGATTTTAATCGTTTGGTTTAAGTTGAACGCTATATCAAACTTGGTTCTCAAAACCACGTAACCTACTCATCGTAGTCGGACTCAATGTGCTATGACCACTAGGGTCGGGATAACAACAATCTTCTTAGTCATTACCGAAACAATGGTAACGACATACTTGAATAAAATGAAATCAATTACTAGCTTCTTGGTAACCTTGTGACTTTCCATGATCCAAGTGTGAGTCCTGTGCTTCCAGTAGTATAGGCCTCTACTACCATTCCCACCTACTCATACTCGTCCCAAGTATTGTCCCGCAATTTTTCCAAGTCACCATACAAGAACTTAACACATCAGATAACAAAGTAAAGGTTTTATATTATTTCTTGAAAGTATTACATAGGTGCTCAAGTTCACCCTAGACTATGCCTCTAACGGGCTACATCGTGAGGTACTATCTACACGATTACTCCATAACTCGATCCTCGGATGTCAAGCCTTCACTCTTGAATCCTCGCATTGTCATCTGCTTCGTCAAGGGTCATTCAAAATGCTCTCGCCTTTGGATTTGGTGGCACATTTGGCTTTGTAGCCCCTTCTGTCTTTGGGCAGTCTTGTTTGAAGTGTCCTTCTTCTCCACACTTAAAGAAGACTTCTCTCTTGGTTGTGCATTCGCTGGCGTAATGACCAGTCTTCCCGCATTTAAAGCATGTCGTATATTTAGAGCATTTCCCGATGTGCTTCTTTCTGCACTTGTCACACCATTGCGTTCCTTCTTCAGTCTTCGAGAATTTTCTCTTCTCGCTGGACCTTGAAGATCCTTCAAACTTTCTCTTCTCGCCAACCTCCATCTTGCTGGCAGCTCTTCCCTTGATCATATCCTCAACAGACTTGGCAGCCCAGATAGCTGCCTCTAGAGTAGGTGCTTGACGCACTAGCACCGCGTACTCCCATGGAAGTCCTTTTACGTACTTGTCGATTTTCGTCAGCTCATCCGGAACAAGACGCAAGGCAAACTCCATCTTCTCTGTGAAGTTGTTGGTGTATTCATCAATAGACGTGCTTCCTTTCTTCAAGGTAAGGAATTGGTTTTCTAGCTCTAGCAAATTTTGGGCTGAGCAATACTTACATTTGAATTGCACCAAAAACTCTGCCCATGTCAATTGCATGGGCTCATTAGGGCTTAAAGTCTTCCCCAGGGTGTTCCACCAACGAACCGAGCCTCCTCTGAACTGGCGTACCGCAAACATTGTTTGTAGTTTGCCTCTGCAACCACACGTCATGAAAGCTAACTCCATCTCTGAGATCTAATCCATGACCCCAATCGGATCTTCCTTTCCAATGAAAGTCGATGGCTTGCAGGTCTGAAAATCCTTGTACTTGCATCCATTCCTCTCGACTTCGTCATCTTGATTGTTCCTTCTAATCACCGGTGGATCAGCTTGACCAACGGTCCTACTATCGTTCCCTTCCTCAGACTGCCCGTCATTCAGCTCGGGCTGCTCAATAGGCATCGTAAGTTCCTCTCGAGCTTGTTGAAGTGAACGCCTTGTTTCCTCCATTTGACGATCCAACATCACCTGGATCATCGCTTGCACTCCGGCCATCGTTATTGGCTCAGCAATGGCTACCACAACCGGTATCTGCTCAATCGCTGGGGGTTGGTTTCTGTTCCCATTTGCGTTCACATTTCCGCTACGGGTCCTTGCCATCTTGATCTATACACCGAATAAGGTGAATCTAGATCTTTATTTAGGATTGACGTTTAAATCATCCTTATCACTCCGAAACGTTTATATGCTAGTTCTAATATCGTAGTTAAATGCTTAGAATCCTAAACACATAAGGTTTCTAGATCCGGTCGGCAACAGACCATGGATCCGAACAAATAATAGCATATCAGGCACAAGTATTTAGCACATAAAAGCGTTTTAGGCACAATTCCTAAAATAATCTAGTGCCCACACCTCACAATCATCGCTTAGCATTCTAAGTTTAAGTCTAGAAATAAATCCATATTCCTAGTTCGCTTAAACTAATGCTCTGATACCAACTGTGACATCCCCATTTTCACGGCCAGAAAAGACCGATTTTGTTTATGCCTTATAAAAATCAGAGTTCTTCTTTTAATAAAAATGTTGCGGAATTTGTTCCCAGAAAAACATGATAAATACGTTATTAAAACATTTTTGGAGAAACGTATTTTATTCATTTCAAAACGCTTGGGATGTCATCGTTAATACAGAAACATAAGCATAAACGGAACTTACATTTATTTACACTAGTGATCTACATCTCTTTAAATCTCTCAGTGTAAAGTGACTTCGCATCAACACCTGTGATATAAATAGACTGAGTGGGCCGGGTTGGGAAACCTGGTGAGTACATAGGGATTTCAATCCCACAATGTTATATCATATATATAGTTTAAAACTCACAAAATATACAATATATATATATATATATATATGTGTGTGTGTGTGTGTGTGTGTGTGTATATATATATAAACAACTCTTATCCCACCCCGTCGATCCTTGCAACAAGGCTATCCATACTCTCGGACCTAAGATTAGTCGTTTTACCTACTCCATACTCCCGGATTAGAAATGAACGAATTTACCAAATCCATACTCTCAGACTAGGGACGAATGACTAATCCATACTCTCGGATTAATGATGAATGTTTATGCCTAATCCATACTCTCGGACTAGGGACAATGACTAATCCATACTCTCGAATTAATGACGAATGATTATGCCTAATCCATATTCTCGGAATAGGGACAATGACTATGTCTAATCCATACTCCCGGATAAGTGACATATACCAACTTCTATTCTCTGAGTTTAACTCACTTGTACTCGTAAGAATATACTACCCAATATTCCTCATATTTAATTTAGGTCTACTCTTTATCCTAAATTATCAAATATAATCAGGTATGTTCTTTAACACGAATTTCAAGCAACATCAATTAACTCGCACATAAACATATAATTAATACTTCAATCAATACTTGTATTAAAATCATGTTCATGAAAGGGACTATGCACTCACTTGATAGGTGGTGACTCAGCACTCGGACAGCGCTTCGATACTCTCAAAACAACTTTCCTTCGATAAAACCTATTATCAACACCACTAGGGTTTAGTCTACCGATATCCGTGACGAATTAATAGTCTGACTATTATTATTATTATTATATAAGCGTTAAATAACACTCAATATAACTCATAATAGTAGCCCAAATAATTATTTTAAGGTCCTAATAATGTTACTATAATTAATTAGAAGCTACATTAAAACTAGCGTAGGTGTAGCTCACTTACAACGGGTTTTTCGCAAAACCGGGCTTCGCTGGAGCAGCGTTTCCCGAGCGGAAAGGCTCTTTTCTCGGAGCCTTCTGGCGCTGCGGGGCTTTCGCCTCGTGCTAGGGAGTTACCCTAGGCTTTGGGGGGGGGGGGGGGGGGGGGGGTTAGGGAGGCTTAGAGAGAGAGTTTAGAGAGAGAAAGAAGGGTTTGAAGGTGTGAGGAAGAGGCTAGACCCGGAACCTCTATTTATAGTGGAAAATCTGATGGACTCGCCGAGTCTGAGTCATGACTCGCCGAGTTGGTGCATGTGGCACCCTTCTGGTGGTGCCACGTGTCATCCTCTGGTGGTGCCACGTCACCCCCTATCGCGTATCAGCCTTCAAACTTAGAAAAATCAGAACTTTCGCATACGAGCTCCATTTTTGACGTTCTTTATGTCCACGCATAGGTAAAATCAAGATCTACAACTTTCGTGTAGACTCCGTTGGCTAATTCTCGACCGATCTCAAATTTAACAGTAGAAGGCGTTTAGACTGTTAAATGACCGCGAATAATTCATAACTCCTTCATACGGACTCCGTTTTTGTCTGTCTTTTTACCGTTGAGTTCTTATTAATTAGACATTCAACTCTCATTTAGGTCGCATAAGCCAAAAGCTGCTCGAACTAAAATTCGAGTTTCGGGCTGTACACTGCTAAGCCGAATGTTAGAAAAATCATAACTTCCTCATACGAAGTCAGATTTGGGCGTTCTTTTTATCGACGCTCTTAGTTTAACATATTCTACGAATTTCATTTAGATCACTAAGGCTCAAAAGTCCTCCATCGTAAATTCACTATTTACGCTTCCCGGTGTCGTGTCGGTTCCGTCGCGAAACTTCGACGGGCCATAACTTCTTCGTTATAACTCGGATTTTGGCGTTATTTATATGTACGGAAACCTTGTGATATATTCTACAACTTGGTTAAGATTATTTATTCTAAATAATATTTTGTCGAAAAGTCGTTTTCGACCCCTATTGCCTCTAAATTGACTAGCCCGGATTTACGGGCGTTACAAAGAATACCTGGATTTCGGGCTGTCAGACAATAAAAAAGAGACACTTAGCCTAACAGACCTCTAAAAGTCAACTAACTCAACTCTGATCAAAGTCAAAGTCCTGGCCAAAGTCAACCTTCCATGTTGACCCTACTTGCCGAGTCAGCCTACTGACTCGCCGAGTTCACTGATTTCCGAGTTCTGTCCTGTCCAACTCACTGAGTCCCCACTCAACTCACTAAACTGAGCCTTGACTTGAAGGGTTTGGGGTTTCGCGACTTGACTCGCTGAGTCCAAGAGTAGACTCACCGAGTCCAAGGCAATCTTCAACAGACTCGCCGAGTTGTTCATCCAACTCGTCGAGTTTGCCTCCATCTTCATAATACTCCCCGAGTCCACTCAAAGGATTCGCCGAGTCTATTCAGTCCTTAATCCATGCAGTGGCTTTTCGAGCCAAACAGGGCTTCCAACTCATAGATCCATACTTCTAGGGCCTATCCCTCACGTAAAGTGGCAAACTTTACGTGTAGATCAAGAGATCTAGGCTTAAAACAATCCAAACTAGGGTTTAAGACAAAGAGGCTTCACTATGAACCCAAGAACAGGTGCTTTATGAGTTTCTAGGCCAAGATACACTCAGATATGAAGTAGTAACTTCAGATATGGGCTTCTAACTCGAAATAGTTCGTAAGCATGGCATAAAAGCTCCAAATCTCATAGCCAAGGTTGATCTATTAACAAAAGAGGGAAGGTAATGATTTATTACCTTTAAATGCTCAGAAATGCTCCACCAACTCTGGATCCAAGGTCCCCTTCTTGCTCCACAATGACTATCTTCTCTCTCAAGCTCCAAAAAGCTTCACCAAGGTTAGATCTTGCTCCAAAATGATTATGGCGGCTAGGGTTTAGTGTTCTGTGCTAGAGAGGCAGTAAAGGAACCCCAGGGGAGAGAATGAGACTTTTAAATAACCTCCAAGTCCTGGATATAGGGTTTTCCTCGTTCAGACCAGACTCGCCAAGTCATCTTGGCCGACTCGCCGAGTCGGTCGCTTACTCCTGGACCCGGACCCCGCTCGGACTCGCTGAGTCCCTCCTTGGACTCGTCGAGTCTCCCCTTAAAATTGGGGTTTTCTTTCTTTTCTTGGCTTTCCGAACTTTGGGTGTTACAACTCTCCCCCACTTAAACTAAACTTCGTCCTCGAAGTTTGCTACGATCCACCGACTGAGATTGCCTCCAATACCCCACCGTTCATTCTAACACTAGCTGTCTACCTTTGTTGGCCTCTCGTTCAGTCATTCAGACTAGTGCCAATCCTTACAGATAATAATCTCGGGTCCATCCTGACCCTGAACATTCTGGAAACACAACTCACTCAACCGACAATCCGTCTAATAATCTCCAAATACTGCCCTGACCCCGTAGGGGTTCACCCCTTCTTTCCTTGCACGATTTCCTTGCCTTCCCAAGGCGATGCTCCATAACCACCTATCTACTCTGCCACTGCGAAGACCCTGTATCCATCAAATCTATTACTCCTGCTACTCCCAGTACGAGTCATCGTCGCCAGTATCCACTGAGCATTCTTTCTACTACCATTTGGTGTCGCGCACCCCACGAACAACAGACTGAAACCTACCATATGCTGCATAATCGCACTGCTACTGACTGAAAATTCTGCTATTCCAAATCTGGCTTCCGGATGAACTGAGACCACCCAGGTCCAACTAATAAGGCTGAACTTGCAGTCCGACAAAAAATTAATACCGCCCAAAAATACTGCAACTATCTAGAACACTGAACTGCCTGGAACACTGAACTACTTGAAACAATGAACTGCTTGAAACACTGGACTGCCTGAAACACTGGACTGCCTGCAACACTGAACTGCCTGAAACACTGGACTGCCTACAACACTGAACTGCCTGAACGAAACCTTTCTTTGAAACTAGTTTCCACTAGTCATCCTGTTACTGTGGTCCTAGCGACCTCCCGATCCAACCTACCGGGTCCAAAACGTCAACAAATCCAAGACTATAATGATGGCTCCCAGGCTAATGGTAGCACTTAACATACATGAATCCCAATGGTTCACTGCTTCCCTAATCTCATGAATGTGTTGATGATCCATCTGTCGCATGGCTGGCTCAACCATGACTAAACTCTGGAAAATTCGAAATCCAACTCGTGGATTTCTATATGCTCGCTGTTGCACACGAACTGGTGGGTACTACTGCTTTTCCCCCCTTACGTATAGATAACGCCCTCATGATGTCTACTAACCTGGCGAATACTACGGCTACATCCGTAGACCTACAACTCCCTAATACTGTCTGGCTGCTAGTGAATGCTACGTCTACCCCCGCAGGCTTACATCACTCTACTACTATCTGACTGCTAGTGAATGCTACGGCTACCCCTACAGACTTACAACACTACTACTACTATCTGACTGCTACTAAATGCTATGGCTACCCCTGCAGACTTACAACACTACTACTACTAACTGACTGCTAGTGAACACTATAGCTACCCCAACAGACTTACAACACTACTACTATTATCTGACTGCTAGTGAACGCTACGGCTACCCCCGCAGACTTACAACACTACTACTACTATCTTACTGCTTACCAATCACTATTCCAGGAACTTCCTGACTATCCTTAGTTCTGCTAGCAATTCCTCATCCAGACTTCTCAACATCAGTCCTTAATCATTGGATGCTACATTTACCTCGACATCTTATATCCTTGAAGAAATTCTTCGACTTGGTCCCCACACCAACCGTCTACTATACCAGAATATGAAACTAACATTGGGAAGTTTCCAAATTCCAACTCCTGAATCCACACAACCCTACATGTTGTCTCTACCACTGACTACTAACACGGGAACGTCTCTTGCTAACCTTTGTCAAGATCCTTCTTCCGACTCAATAGAGTCCTATCGGCGGTCCTCCAACCTGGATTCCCAAACAGCTACTAACCATATCGATTACATGAACTAACTGTTGGGAAGTTCCTCAAACTTCCAATTCTGAACTCCTTGATCTACCAATTGCTATGCTACTATCCTTTCCTTTCAAGGATTGCGTACTCATTCCAAGTCAGCGTGCTCTTGCCCTCGTATACTCGAAGGGTTCTCCCCCACTTGGATCCGGATAACTCCTTACTGCTCACTGGTCAAAAGGATTCCCCAACCTTCCTTCCACTAAGGGCGATCTGCTGTCCGCCAACATTTATCTCTGTCGACACTCCATCTGACCCTTACCAGATCCGAACCACTCTTGCTATCTAACCGAGCACCCTTCAGTCCTTTATTGTACTTACTTTAGTGACTGCACCCTGAGAACCTGCATTTAGGGTGAATATCTCCAACTCACTTCCTTACTGACCGCTAGCTGCTCTACTAGAAGCTCTAGATTGTCACTACCGAGGATATAACCGATCAGTACTCGAATGACACCTTCCGAAAGTAGCGAGGCGCTTCTGAATATTACACATACATGCCGCAGCTACTATATCCGGAGTAGCCTGCTCCAGAGGGGGCGACCCCCAACTATTATTCTAACATCCAAGGTATGCAAATGGCATATAGCTCGGTCACAAACAGGTAATATGATACCCCAATAGCTACGCTTATAAATATCGCTGCAGCAACATAACAATAATATCATGAATAATAATTGGTAGGAAGGCAAAAGGTACATACCTCCAACACCCGGTGCTGCCCGAACCCTAGCTGCAATCAACCAGTACAATCTGCTTCGAGCCGTGGGCGCCCTTGCCCGGCCCTGGCAATCGCTGGTGGTACTCGAAGACATAGATGCAGGAGCTATCACCTGCTCTGCTGCATACACACCTGGATAGTGGGACTTCTTGTGGCCTCTCTGACCGCAATGGAAACATATCGGGTCAACTCCCTGGGCGATGGTAGTAGTACAATCCCTGCAGAAATGACCCATTCGGCCGCATCTGAAGCAGCCCAAATCACCACCACTACCACTCATGCACGCACCCAAGTGCGACCTACCACACTTCCTGCATCGACTGCGGCTCTGACAGTACCTTGATCTCCGATCCGACCCTTTGGGCCTTTTGCCCAAACCTGTGGCTACCTGTGTCCCATCTATTTTCCTCTTCCCTTCCGACTCTCTGCCCGGCTCTCGCTCCTGAGCTACCCTATCGACCCCATCCATCGTCTGAGCAACTGTTGTCTAATCATGAAGCTTCGTAGTCAACCTATCAATAATCCTCACGATCATGCTGGGCAACTCCTCAAGAATGGCTCGCGAAACCTCCTCAACTATCCAATCATGCAGGGGTCTCTCTTGAAGACAGGGTTCCTTACTCACTCTTGACCCTTGATGGAAAAAAGCTGGAAATGGGATCTCCCTGAACATCATAAGAATCGGGCTCTAGACAAGCCCCAATCTGCCCTGAAACCACCCTGGCCCTAAAGGCCTCAAGATGACTGTCCATAAGTTCAATAATGGCCTCTTTAACTGAACCGAAAATCACTGGAGTCTGATCGATAATGTTGTGCATAATCTCTGCGGAAATGAACTCCTTCATCTGATCGTCAAGCTGCCCGGCTCCAGAGCCCGAGCCAGATCCCTCCTTGGTACCTGAACTGCTAACTGGTATCTCGCGCAAAGTCACCATGCTGAAAAAAAATATAACACACTACTGATCAATATACACACCGCTGCTGAGGGATCTCTCACACACTCTACTAGTTCCTTGGTTTTGTCTCGGCCTCTCTTAAATCGAGTACGGATCCTCTGCTTTCAGTAGTACGGGCCCATACTACCTTCCACATCCATCCGTACTTTCCTCAAGAGTTACCTCAACTCCACCAAGTCACTTTACTACTACTGATCTCTGCTACTCTCATCCTAGGCTTGCCCTAGGGAAATCTCTGACTCCATTCAAACCAGTCCTCAGCTGCTGAAGGCCTCCTTGTAATACTAATTAGTCATCACCTGAATACCATCACATGTGATGAGGCTCAGATAATATTTCGAGTAAAAGACTCGTCCCTACAACGGTTAGACTCAAACAAGAGCTGCGCAATAGGGCCAAATCCAACACTCTGAGATTATTCAACCCTGACCACATGTGATGTGACGTATTCACCTATTGGCTAACTCCCATCACTCAGAGTCCCACAAAGCACAAAGCAAGCAACATTCGGATACAGGAAACTACTCAAGCAAATCTATTCTCATAACAAGATACTGTACTAGCATACAATGCTAAGCTCTTACTATCAGGCATAACCTAAACAGCCTATCCTACTATTGTCTACTCAATACTAGCATGAAAATCTTGTAAAGCTGAAGCACATATAGCAGGCACATAAGGCATCCTCCTAGATCCTTAGTCCTATACTAGCATGTTGTTCTACTGAAACTGAAACTGGAACTGAAACTGAGCTCGGCTGATTGCATGCACCACACCCTTTTCTCTTTTTAAAGTTCTCTTCTTTCTAAAATTTCTTTTCGCTTTTTCAAAAACTCTTTCTTTCCTCAAAAATTTCTTTCGAAAATGTCTTTCTTTAACCTTTTACCATTTCCTTAGTTTGAGTTCAGACACACTCGAAGTGTATCTGAATCCCTCAAACCAAGGCTCTGATACCATTTGTAACATCCTCTTCTGGCACGTATCACAATATTGTCCACTTTGGGCCACTCGGCACGAGGACTTCCCAGGGGGTCACCAATCCTGGTACTACTCCCGCTCGAGCACGCTTAACTGCAGAGTTCTTATGGGATCTGATGCCCTCACGGCTTTAAAACGTGTTGTGATAGGGAAGGTATCCACACCCCTTATAAGGAATGCTTAGTTCTCCTTCCCAACCGATGTGGGATCAGATCTAACCCACTTTTACCCCCCATTATAGGGTTCGACGTCCCCGTCGAACACATCGACCCGTGCCCTGGCTCTGATACCAACTTGTAACATCCCAAAAATCACAACTAAAATTTTATTTTTAAAACATTACTAAAACCATATTCATAAAAACCGTATCATAATCATAAAATAATTTCGTAGCAGTAATTCGAAATACAAACTTATTATCAGAGTAAAACATCCCAGGCTAGCTGACTATGGTGTGTGCACTGCAATCTTTCCGAGCTCCTCTTTTGAAAACTGAGTACCTGAAACCAAAAACTGAAACTGTAAGCACGAAGCTTAGTGAGCTCCCCCAAACTACCACTTACCATACAATAACATATAAAGCACATACTGGGCCTTGCCCACTGCATCGGACCGAGGTCCGGACTAACTGGGGCTTTGCCCCCTGCATCGGACCAAAGTCCGGAAACTGACTGGGACCTTGTCCCCTGCATCGGACTGAAGTCCGGTCTAACTGGGGCCTTGCCCCCTGCATCGGACCGAAGTCTGGAAACTGACTGGGACCTTGTCCCCTGCATCGGACCGAAGTCCGGACTAACTGGAGCCTTGCCCCCTGCATCGAACCGAAGTTCGGAAACTAACTGAACATAGCATAGCATAACATATCAACTAGCATGAACACATATACTGCATACTGCATCGGACCGTAGCCCGGAACACATAACACATAACACATAACACATAACACATAAATCCTGCCTGAGCCACGAAGGCATCAAACATACTAACTACTACATCGGACCGAAGTTCGGAAACTACTACTAGCTAAACGGGCTGGCATTGTGGCCTTAGACCCGTTCCTACTGTAAGGAAACTCACCTGAACTGTTGAATTCTGCTGGTAACCCTCGGACTGCTAACCACCCACCGTCTGAAACGCTGCTCCTCTAACTCTCCGAGCTACCAATAACAAAGAGACACTTAGCCTGACAGACCTCTAAAAGTCAACTAACTCAACTCTGATCAAATTCAAAGTCATGGCCAAATTCAACCTTCCATGTTGACCCTACTCGTCGAGTCAGCCTACTGACTCGCCGAGTTCACTGATTTCCGAGTTCTGTCCTGTCCAACTCACTGAGTCCCCACTCAACTCACTAAACTGAGCCTTGACTTGAAGGGTTTGGGGTTTCGCGACTTGACTCGCTGAGTCCAAGAGTAGACTCACCGAGTCCAAGGCAATCTTCAACAGACTCGCCGAGTTGTTCATCCAACTCGTCGAGTTCGCCTCCATCTTCATAATACTCCCCGAGTCCACTCAAAGGATTCGCCGAGTCTATTCAGTCCTTAATCCATGCAGTGGCTTTTTGAGCCAAACAGGGCTTCCAACTCATAGATCCATACTTCTAGGGCCTATCCCTCACGTAAAGTGGCAAACTTTACGTGTAGATCAAGAGATCTAGGCTTAAAACAATCCAAACTAGGGTTTAAGACAAAGAGGCTTCACTATGAACCCAAGAACAGGTGCTTTATGAGTTTCTAGGCCAAGATACACTCAGATATGAAGTAGTAACTTCAGATATGGGCTTCTAACTCGAAATAGTTCGTAAGCATGGCATAAAAGCTCCAAATCTCATAGCCAAGGTTGATCTATTAACAAAAGAGGGAAGGTAATGATTTATTACCTTTAAATGCTCAGAAATGCTCCACCAACTCTGGATCCAAGGTCCCTTCTTTCTCCACAATGACTATCTTCTCTCTCAAGCTCCAAAAAGCTTCACCAAGGTTAGATCTTGCTCCAAAACGATTATGGCGGCTAGGGATTAGTGTTCTGTGCTAGAGAGGTAGTAAAGGAACCCTAGGGGAGAGAATGAGACGTTTAAATAAGCTCCAAGTCCCGGATTTAGGGTTTTCCTCGTTCACACCAGACTCACCGAGTCACCTTGGCCGACTCGCCGAGTCGGTCGCTTACTCCTCGACCCGGACCCCGCTCGGACTCGCCGAGTCCCTCCTTGGACTCGCTGAGTCTCCCCTTAAAATTGGAGTTTTCTTTCTTTTCTTGGATTTCCAAACTTTGGGTGTTACACATGCTCCTCCTGGCTTTTTGAGTAAATTAGAATGTCGTCTATGAACACTATCACAGATTTATCGAGGAATGGTTTACAAAACTTGTTCATCAAATCCATGAATATCGTTGGAGCATTGGTTAGTCCGAACAACATAACCAAGAAGTCGTAGTGTCCATTTCTTGTTCTAAATTCAGTCTTCACAGTATCCTGCTCTCTCACCTTCAGCTGATGATATTCTAACCTAAGATCGATTTTTGAGAAACTACTCGAACCTTGTAGCTGATCGAATAGGTCATCAATCCTCGGCAATGGGTACTTGTTCTTTACCGTTGCCTTGTTCAACTCTCTTTGATAATATGTAAACGCACCAGTAACTTGGTGTTATAAAACATATTGTTGTGTGAGATTCGATAAGTGAGTGCAAGCGAGCATTGAGTCAAAGTTTATCCATTCCTTTTATCCAAAGTAGGATAAAAGCGATATCTTTGGGCCCATCGATGATTTAGTGATGGCACCTAAGCGCTTGGCCAAGCTGGGACTAACTTGATATGATCAATTGTAGTCTGTTTTCAGTCGTCATAAATCAAAATTCGGGAAATAGTATAGAGAGAATGATTAGAATTCAAGTCTTATATCTATACGATATCTAGAATGGAGGAATATATGATCCCTTATCTAAAGGACACGCGTATCTGATAAGATCAGAGTTGACAGCAGCTTTTGAAATCTACGATTGCAAATCAGGATCTAAAGTCATACGCATAATAGTTATTAGACTTATCCAAGTGGGAGACTGTTGGAATAGTGTCTAAGTCCATAACTATTTTGGTATGTACTTGACCCAATGGTGCATGGTCCTTTTGGGTTGCCTTCACCAAAGCAACTTGATAGGATGAATTATGGAGAGAGAGGATTAATTATGATTTATTAATATATTATGAGAATAATATATTAAAGGAGAAATCATATTTTTTAATTAATATTAGTCAAGAATTAATTGATAATTAATTTTGTGGCTAAAAGAGATTAATTAAACTGAAGGGACTGGAACTGTAATTATAAGATAATTGCATTTGGGCTATGGATTACTTAATAATATATAAGTTGGACGAATTCTATGGGGAAGCCCATTAGAAATCGTCCAAGGGATATACCAAAGGAATCCATGGGCTGCTTAGGGCTTAAGTAGTCATATTAGGGTTTCCTAGTTTAAAACCCTAATAGCCTACATGTATATATAGCACCCTTAAGCCCCAAAAACGTGGTGAAGAGTTCCTCTAGGGTTTTTACACGTTTTGGGCAGCCTCCACTCTTCTCATTCTTCATCCTCTTGCTTTTGGTGTTTCTGAGCCATTAGAGGAGTGACACTTGTGACTCTAAGCTTTCTAAAGTTATTACAAGGAGGATTTGAGATTGTTATTGCTACATAACAATCAAGGTAAGATCTAAACCCCATCCATAAGTTAATATGATTAATTGTACGCTAGATATAGGATTTAAAGTCTTGGATGAATTGCATGTATAATAGAGAAACATAGATCCAAGCATTAGGGTTTGCATGAGCACATAGGATGTTCTTATGGCCAAAACCCATCAATTTTATGTGAAAACCCTAATTTTGCTTCGACCTTTCTATTGGGCTTTGGTGTTTTGGCTATTGATGAGTCGTCCAAGAGCAATCTTGTGGTCTAGAATATTTAGATAGGCTCTAGGGTAAGGCCCATATGAGGGTTCGAGCCCAATTTGGAAAATTGGGCCATAGTTGGGCCATTAGCGGACCTTTGAGGACCCATCTTGTATTAGGCCTTGGTGGGCCCAATGGGATTGGGTTATTTATGGGATGAGTTGGTGGACCATGTTTAGACCTAATATGTGAAGGTTTGGTCTTAAATCCTAATGGGGTTAATTGTGGGTTTGGCTCAGTGTTAGAGGTCGGAGCTCAACAACAACATTTATAGGATCCGTTTCGCCAGCCGAGGTGAGTCTTCACACTATACTTACCCGTGTGGTGATTTATGTATGACCTGAGGGTCTTATTTGTGTTATTGACTGGAGGGTCTTATTTACATTAATGACCGGAGGTTCATAGTACATTATAGATCGGAGTGACTTAGTACATTGTAGACCGGTGGGTCTTAGTACATTGTAGATCGGAGGGTCTTAGTACATGATAGACCAGAGGGTCTTATTTGTTTATAATGTGATATGTGATATCATGCATTCTGTCTTTGTGACTTATGCTGTTATAGTATTCTGTGTATATGTTGGTCTTATGTGCTTATACTGAGATATGTGATATCATGCAGTATGTCTTGTTATTTATGTTGTATATTGTTCTATGCATTAAGGAGATATAACCAAAGGGTCCAATCCGAGTTGTGGGACAGAAGGGCTTCCACTGAGTTAGGACCGGCGGGTTCACCCGAGTTGTGGGACCGGAGGGTCTCACTGAGACACATTGACCAGAGGGTCTTATTTGGGTATAGCCATGAGAGGCTTATGTGATGTGTGTGGTATTGTGGGGAACTCACTAAGCTTCGTGCTTACTGTGTTATGTGATATGTGTTTCAGGTATTTTTTTTTAGGATTACAGGTAGGCGCCGACTTGATTGTATACTATAGACCGGAGTGACTTAGTACATTGTAGACCGGTGGGTCTTAGTACATTGTAGATCGGAGGGTCTTAGTACATGATAGACCAGAGGGTCTTATTTGTTTATAATGTGATATGTGATATCATGCATTTTGTCTTTGTGACTTATGCTGTTATAGTATTCTGTGTATATGTTGGTCTTATGTGCTTATAATGAGATATGTGATATCATGCAGTATGTCTTGTGATTTATGTTGTATATTGTTCTATGCATTGAGGAGATATAACCAAAGGGTCCAATCCGAGTTGTGGGACAGAAGGGCTTCCACCGAGTTAGGACCGGCGGGTTAACCCGAGTTGTGGGACCGGAGGGTCTCACTGAGACACATTGACCAGAGGGTCTTATTTGGGTATAGCCATGAGAGGCTTATGTGATGTGTGTGGTATTGTGGGGAACTCACTAAGCTTCGTGCTTACTGTGTTATGTGATATGTGTTTCAGGTAATTTTTTTAAGATTACAGGTAGGCGCCGATTTGATTGTACACACGAGATAGAGTTGTTTTTCGAGGATCCTGGATTTTATTCAAATAATTATGAACATGTGTTTTTGATAATTGATATATATTGAGATTTACGGTGTTACAGATTTGAATTCGACGAATAACACATACCAAAGATGGCAACTGTCAACCAATATTATAACTCGAAAACCTTAGCATTATCTAGCATCGTAACTTGACAAACATAGCGGACCCCTAGCATTATCTGGCGACGTGTCGCTATTACCTCTGCAAACTTATTGTCTTCGCAAAACTCCGGT
Source organism: Lactuca saligna (assembly GCF_052625555.1). Lineage (NCBI taxonomy): Eukaryota > Viridiplantae > Streptophyta > Magnoliopsida > Asterales > Asteraceae > Lactuca > Lactuca saligna. The sequence goes on along the minus strand of NC_136418.1, from coordinate 45,611,061 downwards.
GGTGATCAGCAGGTAAGGGTAGGGAAGTGAAGGCGATTGCTCTGACGATCGTCCAACAGTGAAGGCAGTGACGACAATAAAAGATAAAAAGGAAGAAGGTATGTGTGTTAAAAGATATGGGTTTACTATGTGGGTTTACTAGGTGGGATACAGATCAGATGGTTTCTTTATCTTTTTTTTTAATTAGAAAAATGTTAAAGTAAATAAAAAATGGAAAAAGAAAATGAGAAGGGCAAATCTATCATTTTAAATATTTTCAAAAAAAAACTCAGAACAAAACCACAACAGAAAACTTATTTTGGACCAATGATACTAGTCCAAAAGTTTTTGGACCAAAGAGACAAAACTACATGGACTATTTTTGCAATTTTGTCTTGATAACATTTTTACCAAAATACTCCCTCATTATTATTTAACCAACTAAGTATTTCACGGAACATTAAATGCAAAGTAAGAACAAAATTATCATTTTATTGTATAAAGTTAGTGGTAATTAATGTTTCATTAATCTGTGTGTTTTTTGTCTATGGACAATAATTTTGGGATGAAGGGAGTATATCTCATTAAATGCATATGTAAGAAAATTGTTATTTGTTTGTTTTTTTTATTTGGATTCTCATTTTTGAAAAGAAATCAATCAACAATCTAGTTTACTAAGTCGATCTAGGTACGACACAATCCAAAAGTCAAATACCAAACGAAGTTGGATGTAAGCACCAAAACAATATTTACTTTTACGCTTAACTTCAAATTCTCGTGTACGTTATGTCTGAACTACAATAAAAAGGAAGAAATTCTAGTGACTAGCCATGGTTGGCATTGACCATGGTGTCTTAGTAATCTAAGGGGTTCTAAAAATGACGAATATTTTAGCGGATATCAAAGGAAATGATTATAATACCATATCGATGAAAAGGCACCATCATGTCAATCATAAAAAGGCAAAGAGATAAAACCGAAAATTGGATATAAATTAAACCATAAGCATTGGCCACACATTTCAAAGCAAAGGACGAGGATTAAAACAAAAACGTAAATCACAAAATCCAAATTCACCATCCATGGTTCTCACAAATGCAAAAAATAAAAATAAATAAGAGTGATAACATGTCATGATGACTCATCTAGGAGATTAACATTCAAACAATCATGTGGGAAATACCACCCCTCATCTGCAGGAGAAAACCTGCAACCTGCCATGTCCACCTCCATTCGTAACATCATATCTCGGGTACTGTGACCAAGGTTCAGCCCCCAAATCTGGTTTAACAACAACACTATGACCCGCTTGGCTGATAAATAAATCATGTTCGTTTCCTGTATCTTCAAAAGGCACCCATTCCATTTCACCAAAGTCTAGTTTATAAACATTGATCACATCTATGAATAATCCTTCCATCAAAATCATGTAAAGGTTTTCACCACAACTTACAAGCTGCGGAGAAACTAAGTTCAGATCAACTAGAAAATAACAAATAGGAGACACCATATATAATACGGATATAACTAGTTTCGAATCATAATGGGAAATATGATACATGATATCTAATAAACGTATTCTATTAGGTATATGCTATCTCAAATATAAATTAGGATACGGAATTACTAGTAGATGTATTCTATTTAGTGCATTCTATTTGAGATATAGAATACATTAACAAAATGTGTGGTATTCTATTTGTTGTATTGTATTTGGTTTAGATTAATTTGTAGTATTCTATTTAAGTTTATATTTTCAAACTCCCTTTTATACATAATAGATTGTATTTAGTTCTTATTTATCTAAAAAAAACTTATTTAATCAATCCCTGTTTATCTATTTAGTTCCTATTTTTACTCGTAAATGATTATTATACAAACATTTCTAACCTATCTCCATGCTTAATCTTAAACGTCAAGTGTAACTTTTTTACATTCTATTTTTGCCAGGTGTCCTTTTTATGTTTACCCGCTATTGTATTTTCCCACTCATACATATCTCCTTAATTGAAAAGCAATCTCAAAATCAGATCCCGTGAAATGTCCAGTCAAAATTTTGAAATTCTTAATTATCTGCTTACCAAATGTGAGATTCAATTCCCTAAATCTCGCTCTTCACATATATCTCCATCTACGGATTTTTAGGGTTTATTCAACTGCATTTTGCTGCAAATGGGTTAAATGGAAACTGACTCTGATGGTTGCCCCTCGGCTCCTTGCTGTTCACATTAATCAGATTCACGAAGCGAACTCTCTCTCTCTCTCTCTCTCTCTCTCTCTCTCTCTCTCTCTCTCTCTCATGGTAAATACAAGGGCAGATTCAAACCATTAGGGCTGCAAGAAAGAAAATTGCAATTAGGGTTCTAGCAGGTGAATTGCTCTAATCAATTCAAGCTTTCAATTTATTAATCATTAAGAATCATACGTTTTTTCTTTGTGATTTGAATTAGGTTTTATTTGATGTGCATGAATGTTGGTGATTATATAATAGATGCTTATTTGATGATTCTCACTTTTTGGTGATTTGTTACCATTGATTCTCACTTTTGCAGTTTATATGAATCGTTGTTCGAATACTATGTGCATGAATGTTGGTGATTATATAATGCGATGTTGTATCGTGATAAAGATTCATTTAAAGGTTATTTTGATTCGGCTTATAGTTACTTCCAGAAAGCTTTTGATGAGGAAAGTTTTACTTCTAAAATTGATTTCACTTTATGTATGCTTTTCCGTTACGTGTTGGCACTATTGATTTGCAGGACCTGGGCAACAAAGTTTATCATAAATCACTTGAAGATGCTGCACATGTACATTTTAATTCCTATCAGCTAAATGATGAAGTACTTGATTTCAACATTTTTTTGTTCGTGTATTTAATTTTTTTAATCCCCTAAGCAGCTCAATATTTGAAAAATTATTGTGCTCACAGACAACTGACGACAAGGGTATCCTCTTTGATGAAAAAATGTCATTTTACTTACTAATGAACATATTTGTGATGTAGTTAAATAACCAAATTGTGTGCAGTTAGTGTAAGGTTTGAAGACACGATAGGGCAGAGCTTTGTAATATGTTATATGAGGATGTGTTGAAGGTGTAATGATAGCATTTAACAACCTTACTTGTAAGCCATGTCTGATGGTTTTAAGCAAATATTTGGTACACAATTTATTTTGTTTTGGTTAGAGATTCCCAAATGGCTAGAAGGTGAATAATTTGGGTCTGCAAAAGACAATCCGTTTCAGTGCCGGATGTCTACATGTGCCTTCCTCAATGTTTCAGGCATTCTTTTTAATTTTTAAGATAAGAAATCTTAATTACTCGGATTAAACCAACCACCTCAGGGTTTATTAATTATGTTAACTTAAGTCGTGCCCTATTTTACATGTTTGAATGGTGGGAAAATATATTATTGTTAATCGAAGTTCTTGATCTTTTTGCACCAGTTCTTGGTTTTGGTTATCCGGGTGGCATTTGTAAGTATTTGAGTGATGATAAGATCCACGAGAAACAAGATGTAAAATAAAGTTGCATTATCATTAAGAATCAATGAATAAAATGGATACCTATGTAGGTCTTCTTGGAATAGGCATTAAATGAGTCTTTAAATGACATATTAAATTGAGTTTACTAAATTTTATTTTTGAGGCTATTAGTACCTCTGTTTTTTAAATATAAGAAATTATTATGAAACTCTTGTCATTTTAGTAATAACTTTATTTGTATCTTATTCCATAATTTATTGAAAATAATTGATAAAAATAATTATGATTTTAACTATGAAAATTTGTTTAATTTTGTAATCGTGAGGGACCACGATTTATAACCTAGTTATATATATAAACACTTCAGCCCTATTATATGTAAATTTGAAGCTGTAACATCATCTTTTTTCTAATCAAATCGAGAACCTATTTGGTAGGCCTGGCAATTGGGTTGGGTTCGGGTTGGCGGGTCACGGGTTGACGGGTTGAAATTCAGAAACTCAACCCAACCCATATAATATATGGGTTGGTGGGTTGTCGGGTCACGGGTTGATGGGTTGGAAACATCAACCCAACCCAACCCATATAACTCGTATAAATATATGGGTTGGCGGGTTCACATATCAATGGGTCGAACCCAACACGTATAACCCATTTAATAAGCAACACATTTTAAGATGAAATTGAAAAATCCAAATAAAATGAAGTCTAAAAGTCATAAACATTAAACATAAATTCATAAACATCCAAAATAAACATTAAACATAAAGTCATAAACATCCAAATAAAACTCTAAAAATCAAAACATTCATGAAAAGTGCAATTGTTCAAACTTATTGTAGAGTGTAGATTGTTACTTACCGTAAAAAGAAAGGAAGGTGGGTCGAAAACGTCAAAGCTGACAAGAGTGAGTACGAACAGCGATGAGCGAATGAGGAGCGGGTGACGATTGGCCGGATGAGTGATTAAATCGTGAGTTCGTGATGTTGCTTCCATCGAAGATCGGTCCTTAACTCCTTAATCTTTATCCTTTGTTCGATCGTTCGTGAATGTGGAGACTGGAGCAGGTGAGGAACGATTTTTTTTTATTAAGGCACGCAAATACCTAATGGCTGGCTGCACAAGGACTCAACAGTCAACACTCAAGGAGTCAAGGTCAAAGATGGATGATGGGATCATGAGACACAAGCCCAACAGTAGCCCACAACACAATGCCACATTGCCCAAACATATGGCTGATGATATACGAAATTACGAACGAATACCAAATTAAAATTTAAGGATATGATAAATAGAAACTAATAGTATAATATGATGTTAGATTGTTAAAAAATAAAATAAATAGATAATTAAATATTAGGCAGGTTGGCGGGTTGACCCGCGAACCCAAACAGGTAACCCAACCCAACCCATTAAATAAACGGGTTGGCGGGTTGACGGGTTGACGGGTTGGCGGGTCATAAATCTCAACCCTAACCCGCTTATTTTCGTATCGGGTTCGTGTCGGGTTACGGGTTGGATCAAGAGTTGCCACCCCTACTATTTGGTCAATTGAGAATCAAATGGACGGCCTACTTGCTTAGTTGAGGTATGTTTTTTTTATTTTCCTTTAATAATCTTTATATACTCATTTATCAATCAAATTAGTTTTAGTAAATGATATTATATTGTTGTTTGTTGATTTGATCGTAGTTTTGATTCAATTTAGATTAAATCTATTTATTGACCTAGATTTTAGGTTTTCCTCTAAAGATAACTAGATTATGACTTGCGTTAAATAGTAGAACATAAATTAAATACATTATATTAATAGGTGACATTGTCTTAGGTGAAATTTTAATAAAAAAATATTAGTTAGATTCATTTTTAGACTTTTTAACCAAATTTATTAAATAAAAATATTTAATATTTATATTATAGCAATTTGGTTTTTTAATACAATAATTTTTAAGATAAATGATCCACATGATCTTTTTTTTTATTACAACATGATGCGAATTCTTAATTAAAACATGTTGTGTAGTAGCTTTATGAATTGACTTTGTCCAATGTACCAACCTCCATGGATTTGTTTTTATCACAAATCGATAATTTTCATCTTTAATGGTTAGTAACACCTATTTCTGCCTTATTGTTGTCACACACATGTATATAAAAAAGAGTAAATTACACCGGTAGTCCCTCGTGCATATGTCAAAAAACGTGTTTAGTCCCTATTTTCAAAAATTAACTCAGACCATCCCTGGATTTGATTTATCTTGCACGCTTAGTCCTTGTTGACATAAAATGACTATTTTACCCTTAATAGTTTCTTTTCTCATTTTCTTTTATTATTTTATCAGTTTTAGATTATAAAAAAAAAATAAAAAAATCAAATGTCCCCACCCCACCCCTCCCCTTCTCTTTCCCTTTTCCTTTTACCTTTCCGGGAAACTAGCACCACCAGAACCATCGGAAACCACCCGTCCTCCTCCTTTCTCCTGCAAAGAGTAAATTACACGAATTTATGTGGATCGAAGGATATACATACATAAAAAACCGGTTATATGACCAATTTACATGTGTTGGACATTAATTAAATGATTATGACAATTAAGATGGAAATTAGGCAAATTAACAACACCATCGGCGATACTAACAACATTATCGGTCAATGCCATCACCACCATATCTCGCCATAACCACTGTAGATCACCAACTACAAATCTCTTCTTCACAAACATGAATGAAAGGTACAAGAAGAGGAGCTTGTAGGGAAGAAGTCGCTGAAGATCCACATATTTTATCATGTTTGATGCTCGAGAAGGTTGAGCGATCCGAGACAAAACCTTAGGCGGCTATCGCGATCTGAAACGAAACCCTAAGTGGTGGTGATCTGAGACGATGAAGGTGAAGGCTTGAAGATAGAGTATTCATATTAGAGAAGGATGAGAGACAGAGAGGATGGTTGTGGTCCGTTGAGCTCCGTAATCGATTTCCACAGTGACAGCGTACATGTGAGGAGGCGGCGGTGGCTTGGAGGTGACGGTGGTGGATTGGAGGAGATGGCGATGATTACTTGCATGGGATGACATCGTTGGTGTAAAGGGGAGGACCCCAGTGGTCTCAAGAGGATGATGATTACCTCCGGTGGTCGGATTTTGGCTTTACTGGGGAGGTGAGATTTTTAGACAAAGATATAGAAACGGAGGGGAGATTTAGGGTATTTAGCTAAACGGGGGTAGGGTGTGTAAGGTGAGGGCCCACATTATTTTTTATATAATATAATTAAAAAAGTTCAACAATCAAAAAGAAAATAAACAAGGGCAATATAGTCTTTTCAAGTCTTCTAAGGGATGAAACATGTAGATTTAAACTGATGAGGGATGAAACGTGTAACTTTTAACCAAAAAAGGGACAGTCCGAGTTAATTTTTGAAAATAGGGACTAAACACGCTTTCTGGCGTGTGCACGAGGAACTATCGGTGTAATTTACCCTATAAAAATACGAGAAAGAACGTTAGAGAACAAATGTTGATATATGCAGCATAATTATTCATAGAGCCGCTAAGATTCTTCTATAGACCACTAGAAGATCTGTATAGTGACAACCGGTGTGACTTCTATGAGAACACACCATTTAAAGTAACAGTTTTGATTAATGTAAGTGAAAAATCATTTGGAATACTTACCAATTATGATTGTTTCTACTTGAATATGAACATTAACATTCTTGTAGAGAAATAGAACTTCAAATGAATCCTACTTAGCCAAATTAACAAACCAACACAAAAAGAAGCCTAAATTGATATATAATCAATTAGGTTTTGTTGAACAATTTTTTCAATTTATCAAAATTTTATTTTATTACAAACCTATATGAGTAATCAATAATCTTAAGCAAGTGAAAGAAGTAATTGTTAATTTAAAGCTAGTAAGAAAATACAATCTTGTGAAATTGCTTATAATTGCATGTTTGCTTATTGTCCTAGAGGTACCCAACCACTTGGACATGTATTATTATTTGATTAATTACTGGATTAATTACATTATAGAATATGAAAACATAATAGTTGTTCAATTTCATTTACACTTGATTTATTAATAGAAAATTCACAAATTTATAGTCATAAAAATATGCTTAATTTAATAATTTTTTTTTTATCAAAATTAGTAGAAAACTGAGTTTCTTGAAGAAACAAATCAAATACACAAAAACGATATAAATAAAAAAACAAAGAATTTACCAATAACATTTGAAGATCATGTCAGAAAGGTATGATTAATATGACCTTTTTGGCACTTTTCAATATAGTCATGGTTAATGTTTTCTCATCTTCAAGATGATAAGTACAAGTGAGTAGAAAAAACAAATTTATAAGCATAAAAATATGTTTAATTCAACAAATTTGTTATCAAAGTTAGTGGAAAATATTTTTTTTTTCGAAATATTCAATTATTAAGTATTTAGGATATTACTACTAGGGTATTTAGAGTTTTGCATCATCCTCAAGCTTCAATACAAACATCAACTAATGCTTATCACTATCAAGTAAAATTCTCTGCAATTTAAACTTAAATATAGTAAATATAATCAATAACATTATAAAAAAGGGTAAGTTTAAGAATAAATACATACAATTATTTAGTTAAATAGTTGGAAATCGAGCAATTGTAATTTAACATGTATCAAACCGTTTATTACTTTCAAAACTTGAGGTATTTACTATATTAATAAAACTTAAATTCACGATGATTGCTTTTCCCTTGATGAATTTTGGTATCATCGATCTACACTGAGTACGAAATATAATAATTATGAAGATATATCATGTTGATTTGCAAACATATATGATGACCAGTGCATAAATTACGACTTTAAATTTGGAGAGGATTTGAATTTTGAATTTTGAATTTTGAATTTTATTTCAGGGATAGAGGAAATTGGTGAAGGTTTGAGCAGAAACATTAATGGACAACGTGTTTGAACAAACATTGGTCAATATGACATACGCAATTTGATCTAAGGGTGGAAAATATATAAGTGAAACACAATCAAAAGTCTTAGTTGCTTTAGATGATGGAATAAAGTTTCTCTTTTAGACATAGATATCAATCTTCTGTTTAGTAAATGTAAATGTCTTAGTCTTCGTCTCTCTCTAGCATCATTGTAATGAGTTTTATTATTTAAATTTATAAAATTGTATGATATCATTAATATCTAAAAATAATAGTATTTCAATGGTAAACATTACTATTAAATTTATAAATAATTTCACAAGAAATATAAATAATTGTTTTATAACAGTTAAAAGATTTATAAAAGTTTATAATTTCCTAAAAAGTGGTAATTTTCTAATATTTATATTGAGGTTGTAATGAATAACATTGTAACAATGTTGAAATATTCACATTCAAATGAAATAATAAAGTAAAATATGATTAAATTTCTAAATACATCTGAGTTTAAACCTAAAAGGAAAATAGATGAATAATTCAACATTTCATAAAACCCAAAATGTATTCAACTGATCAAAATTCTAACCCAAAAACAAATACTATGAAATAAAGTCATCAAAAATCAAACCCCAAAACCAAATAGTATGTAAACAAAATATGAAATGAATAATATTCAAATCATTCAACTACTCAAATAAAATCATGAAAATCATATCTTATTTATCTTACTTTGGAATTAACAGTTTTGGCTTGCCTTCTCTAAAAGTACGATTTGTCATTGATGTTGATGGTCGTTTGTTTGAGGACATGGTTGTCACATTATCAACATCATAAACATCTTACCGGTTGCATTTTAATTCTTCATGTCCATACATTTTTTTAAAGGATGTCCACTTAGTGGACTTGTTGCAGTGTTTTTATCAAGATTTGAAGCGGGTGTGGCGTTATCACCGGTAAACGAAACAACATCCTAATGTAGAAAATAAATTCATATGTCAATCAAAAAGTTAATAATATTTTAAAGTTTGTAAAATATTAGATTTAGCTATATTATACTTAAAACCTTCTAATTTAATGTGTTTTGAGATCCGACTTTTGCCAATAAAACATTAAACGAATCGGATTCTGGCGCCTACATTTGTAGTACATAGAAATATGTTAGTTGGTCAACTGAAATATAAAAAACGAAATTTAATAAGTGTAATGTTTGTAGTATTCTTCATAAAAGAATGTTTCATGTTCGATGTTAATTTTTTTTCCAATTCAACAATGATATACTATCAACACTGAAGTTTGAGATTGCATAACCATCAACTTTGTTCTTCAAATTATAATGTGAAATTTGAATTTGAACACCAACTTTTTATTGAAAAGTACATTCAAAGAAAATGAATAAATCTCCATGTTACCCTCCTAAAAAAAATGGTTATAAAAATAGATAGACAAAAGGTAAAAAATTAGTTTTATATAAATGAGTTAATATCGATAACCTTATTAAACTTTTGAAGCAACTCTTGTGCGGTTTTTTCGAGAAGTTTCTTTGTGTCGCGATCAAATAACGTAGGTGACACCACACCGGTAAAGTCTTGTATTTAAATGTCGATTTTGAAACTAAAGCCATTGATATAAAAAAAATCCAGTAATATAAAATTAGAAAATTTAACTAAAGAGTATAATAATATGTATAAAAGAATTATTGAAAAACTTAGAACAAGATATATGTATTTGTTCATGCAAGTTGAAGTGTAACAATAAAAAACTTCTTCATCTAGCTTTTGGTCCGTTCTACGAATTTTGTCGTCATACGTTAAAACGACTTTTGTGGCTTTTTCTCGACAAACATAGGTCAGCATATTAAAAAAATTAATATAAAGGATCTAATTTTGTTTCTATAACTAAATGAATGAAACTAATATACTTAAAGTAGATTGATTAATTTTTTTCATTACCTCTCAACAGGAATACAGTAATAACAAATAATAAGAACAAAATAAATACAAGAAATTGTAGAAGAAGAAGGAGAACAGGGTATAGAACGAACCTAGAAAAAAGAATTATAAATCAAGATCGTTGAAGAAGAACATTGTAAAATCATACGACTCAATCCAAAATCGTAAGAAGAACAACTTCAATGTAATCGTATATATAGGTTGTTTTTCAATAAGGAAATCATTCTTACAAAAAAAAATGGGATCCTAAAATATTATCTTGGAGATTTTCGGTTATTCATCTGGAAAAAATGATATCATTTATATTGAATCAAAATTTCAAATTAATTGACTTGCTTAATTAATGAGTTTTAAATTCAAAACCATTATCTCAAATTGATTTATTTTACATGGGATATATCGGAAGATAAATTATAAATAATATTGATTTTGTTTTTTTACTCTTAAATAGTTTGCTAATTTAATAGGATTAGATTAGATTTTATAGGTTAATGACCAAATTATTGATATGCTTATTTAATGAGTTTTTTCAAAAAGAAAAAATTAAATAAAAACTAAACAGGTTTGAATTTTGAAACCAAAAGCTATAAATATAGGAGTTATATTAGGAAGAATGTTAATTAGAAAAACTAATATTTCGTATATAAATAGAATGATATACTGTAATTGATAATGTAATTATTGAATTTAAAGATTCTATAATTATTAAAGATTGTATAATTAAATGTAATTGTGTTTGAATTTTATTTCAAGAAGATGATATCAGCAATCTAATCTAATGGTGGAAAACATAGGATTAAAATGCAATCAATGGTCATGATTGCTTTATTGGTGAATTAAATGTTCTCTTCTAATAATATTTAGAGATAGCTCAAGTTTTCAAATTGAAATTATTAAACGATGGAAAATTGGTGTTGGCTTCTAATGTTGGAAAATATATTATATTCTTAAAAGATGTATCCAATTAAAAGTAATAAAAAACAATCTACAAAACTTATAGATTTTAAAATCATGGGCGTTTGAAAAATTATATTAAGCTAAGAAAACAAGATAATGGGAAATAAAACTCAGTTAGTTTATGATGGTTATATACCTAAGGTTAAATATGCATATTCACTTTTGTTGATTTTTTCATTAATTATCAACATGTTAATGTGAAATATGGCCAACTTTTTCTTAAATATAGTCGATATGTTAATATTTATTCCCTAGATAACTTATTCAAAAAGTGGTTTAAGTGTGTCTACCTGCACCATCTATATTCATCTCATGTATATGTATTTACTAAATATTGATTTTACAATTTATAGATGGACCGTGAAACTTGGATGTATGACTTGCACCGTGCTAGCGATGAATATTTAGATTGCTTGAATTTTTTTCTTAAAGTTGCTGATGATCATCGGGTGAAAGAAGGAGATACTCACATTTGGTGTCCTTGTAAAAAGTGTCATAACTACAAAAAGTTTAGGGAATTAAACATACTACAAGAACATCTGATATGCTATGGATTTATGAATGGATATACACGTTGGACATGACATGGTGAATTATTTGTTGATCGTAACATGGTTGATACTGAAAATAATGGTGATGATATTGATGATCTACAAAATGAAAATTCTGATAAAGTAGATGACATGCTGCATGATATCGAAGATAATATTCCAGATAAAAATTATGAAAAATTTCAACAAATGTTTGAGGATGCTGAAAAACCATTGTATCTTGGTTATACTGAATTTACCAAAATTTCCGCCGTGCTAAAATTGTTTAATTTAAAAGCAAGCAATGGTTGGAGTGATAAAAGTTTCACGGACTTGCTAGAGCTTCTACATGACATGCTCCCTGAAAATAATGAGTTGCCTCTTTCATTATACCAAGCCAAAAAACTATTATGTCCAATAGATTTAGAAGTCGAAAGAATACATGCATGTCCAAATGATTGTATGTTATATAGAAATGAGCATGCTAATCTACATGAATGTATCACTTGTGGGGCGTCAAGATATATGAAACAGAAACAAACAAAAGTAAACAGTGATGTGAAAAAGAACGACACCCCTGCAAAAGTGTTATGGTATTTGCTAGTCATACCAAGATTGAAACGATTATTTGCAAACGCTGACGATGCGAAATTGTTACATTGGCATGCTGATAAGCGTACGGTAGACGGAAAATTAAGATATGTGGCTGATTCTCCTCAATGAGAGAATATTGATTCTGAATTTAAAGAATTTGGTGGTGAGATTAGAAATATTCGGTTTGGACTTAGTTCAGATGGAATCAATCCGTTCGGAAACATGAGTAGCAGTCATAGCACATGGCCAGTACTTCTATGCATTTATAATCTTCCACCTTGGTTATGCATGAAAAGAAAATACATCATGATGTCATTACTAATTCAAGGTCCAAAACAACCTGGTAATGACATTGATGTGTTTTTGGCTCCATTAATTGAGGAAATGAAATTATTATGGAATTTTGGTGTTAGAGTGTATGATGCATTTGAGAAGGAGTATTTTCAACTACACACCATGATATTTTGCACTATAAGTGATTTTCCAGCTTACGCAAATTTGTCTGGATACAGTACAAAAGGAAAGAAGGCTTGTCCAGTTTCTGAAAAAGAAACAATATTTTTATGGGTGGGAGAATGCAAGAAACATGTATATATGGGCCATCGACGATTTATTCTAAAGACCCATGTTTATCGTAAGAAGGGAGATTTGTTTGATGGTAAAACTGAAAAGCGAGATATGCCTGACCCAATGGATGGAAAAACTACATTTTCCCGAGTTCAGAATTTAGATATTCAGTTTGGAAAACACAATATCAATAAGCATCCATGTAATTGGAAAAAGCGGTCTATCTTTTGGGAATTACCATATTGGGAAAAGTTAGAGGTACGACATTGTCTTGATGTTATGCATATCGAGAAGAATGTTTGTGATGCCTTGATAGCATTGTTTTTGGACATTTATAAGAAATCAAAGGATGGGGTCAACGCTCGAAGGGACATGGTGATAATGGGAATACGACCACAACTTGTACACGTTGAAAAAGAAGGAAAGCGCATGTATTTACCACCAGCTTTTCATACTTTGTCTAAAGATGAGAAAACAAAATTTTGTAAATGTTTGCATGGTGTGAAAGTTCCATCTGGCTATTCTTCAAACATCAGTAGGTTGGTGTCAATGAAAGACCTTAAATTAATGGGTATGAAGTCGCTTGATTTTCATGTTCTAATCACACATATGATTCCCATTGCAATCCGTGGAATACTACCAGACGACGTCCGATACGCAATTACAAATTTATGCTTGTTTTTTAACATGATTCATTCAAATTTTATTGATCCCCAAGTGTTAGATTCATGGCAACGCGATATTATCATCACTTTATGCCAACTTGAAATGTACTTTCCACCTTCATTTTTTGATGTCATGGTTCACCTTGTATCTCATATTGTAAGAGAAATAAAGGTTTGTGGTCGAGTATATGTGAGATATATGTACCCATTTGAGAGATACATGGGTTTCTTAAAAGGGTATGTAAGAAATCGACATCGACCAGAAGGCAGTATTGTTAAAGGATATGCTTCAGAAGAGGTGATTGAATTTTGTATAAACTATCTGAAAGTTGTTCCCGCTATTCGGATGCCACAATCAAGACATGAAGGTAGACTTCAAGGTATAGGTGTAGTTGGATTGAAAGTGATCGTGCCTAATCGTGATGAATTCCACCTAGCACATTTTACGGTGTTACAACACATAATAGTCGTTGCTCCATACATAAATGAGCACATGTCAAAGTTACGGTCTAGAAAGAAACAAAGGTCTGAAAAATGGTATGTTAAGGAGCAAATCAGAACATTTCCAGCATGGTTGAAGGAAAAGGTGAAAGAAAAGTTAGATAGAGAAACTCTTGATCCTTTGGTTCAATTATTAGCATATGGTCCGCGGAATGCTATGTCCACTTACCAGAGCTACGACATTAACGAATATACATTTTACACTGAAAAACAAGATAGAAAGAGTACACAACAAAATAGTGGTGTGACGTTAATAGCAACCTTGATTGGATACTCTAATGTGAATCATGAGGCACGAGCTATAATAGCCAAAGATTCATATTATGGTGTCATTCAAGAAATTTGGGAATTAAAATATGATTCATGAACTATAGTACCGCTCTTCAAGTGTAAGTGGGTCAAGAATAAAGGAGGTGTTAAAGTTGACGAAGATGGTTTCACACTTGTTGACCCTTCCATTGATGGCTAAACATCTAAACCATTTATTCTAGCCAATCAAGTTAATCAGGTATTTTATGTTGAGGACCCAAAGAATTTTAGATGGCACATCGTCCTACAAGGTAAACGACGTATACTTGGTGTTAAAAATGTTGAGGACGAGGAAGAATACATCCAATTTGACGAGCTACCTCCATTTTCTATCGGCATCACATCTTCAGATGTCATTATCAATGATAGTGCTTATTTAAGGTAAGACCACAACGAAGGAGTTTATGTTGAATCTAAGAAGAGGAAAAGGTATAATGTCATTTATTTAATTTAAAAAACCATAACAACAAAACAACTTGATTGTCATTTGAAACGAAATAGATTATGACATTATATACTTACTATTTTTTGTTTGTTTGCATAAACAAAAAATGACATCTTAGTTATAAGAACATCTACTAGAGAAGATATTTGTGTTTATTGACTTTGTTTTATTTTATTTAATTATAATGTATTTCAGTTAATATTGTAAACAATTTAATATTTTCTTTTTTTTAATATATTGCTTTTGTTATTTATTATTTAATATTATAGAATTCATTATGTATGTTATATAACTAGAATATAGTTAAAATCTTTCAAAATTTTCAAATAAACTAGTTAAAATTCAAAATTATTGTAATCGATTAATATATATATATATATATATATATATATATATATATATATATATATATATATATATATATATATATATATATATATATATATATATATATATCATGGGTATGTAATGGGGAGTGTATTAGAAAAACAAAATCAAAAGGTAATTTGTTAAAAAAGTACCAACTCCGATGACATATATTAGAAAAATAATTAAGAAAAAAAATGGGCCGATCGTTTATTGGAACAGGGCAATTAATTTACCCAAAGTATTTAAAATCCCCATCCAAAAATTACCCACTGTACCCTAAATTAGATCGTAAGTATCCTCCTCCAAGAATTATCGTTTTTACCCTCTCCACGTTGCAGCATCTTTCGCCAACAAAGACGGCGACACTAGCAATTCTTCATCACCGGCGACTACTATCAACTCTTCCTTTATCGCTAGTGACCATCGGTCAAAATTAGACGTCAGTTGGCCATAAACTCTCCATAACCGGCGACCACCAGTCAAACCTCTGCCACCTAATTCACAGTCGTTGACCACCAGGTATGTTTCTTTCGGCCGACGTTTTTTAACAGTTTGTTCTAATTTTACTACGTGACCCGCTACCATCTTCACTCTTCTTTATACTATTAGTAAACAACTAAATACCCAATTGTACAAAAGGTCGATCCAATTCATCTCTGTGTTCTAATAAGTTGCATGTGATTTTTTCTTAAACTTTTGTTCAATAATATAAATAGTTTTTGTTTATCTAATCCACGATAAGCATCATAAAGTGGAGAAAAGATGAAATATGGCATCCTAGAACAGTCTGCAATAAAAATAAGTAACAATAAATGTCATTATGTAGATTTTATTTGAAAAAAAATAAAGATAATAGAAAGAATAAAAAAATGTACTAGACTGTATTGAATATTAGAATATGGGAGAAGAATTATGATTGTTTTTATATGTTTAGGTTGCATCACAATTCATATTCCCATATGCCACATCCCACCAGAAAAGAAAATTTAGGAGTGTATGACAGTTTTATAAAGGGATGGGAGTGTTAAGAAGTTTTAAAAAGCAAAGTGTGGACCTACATAATCAAAACGTTGGTGTCCATGCATTTTCTCTTAGTACAAAATTTAATAATATTTTAATATATACCGGGTATTCCGGTTTGACTAGAACGGTTTTGACCAATTTTTTGTTGAACTGTTGGGATGAATTTAAACAATTTGTTAATAAACTAACATGATAGTTGCATTGAAACCGAGTTCTACAGTAACCTACCCATCCAACAATGGAAAATATAGAAATGAGTAAGAGAAGCATCACATTGATAAGGGAAAAGACTAAAGAAAAATTAGCAGCAATGCATGTTGATTTCGATAAACATAATCGAGGTATTGGAGATTATCAACCTAAGTTTGCAAGTTATTGTGGAGTCACAAGTAGAATTTCTATCCTTAAAGAGAGTTGGGATAAAGTATCTAAGTCATAGCTCCACGACTTGTGGTTGGACATTAATGTATGATATTTATTACTTGCTAAATGTTCTTTAATTAATAATTTTTACTAATAGTTACTATACTTTATTTAAAAAAACCAAATTATTGGAATATACCAAATGATGATCCCAAAAAACAAACACTTCAAGTATGCAATAAGTCATGGAGGGCCTACACGTCGACGCTTGTTACTGATTTCATGGACAATGGTCTTGATGCATCAAGTTTTTACCCGTACCTAACCAAAGAAGCATGGGAAGATTTTGTTAAGCTAAAATCTACTCAAGAATTCCAGGTTTTTTAGGCTTTAGTACCTATTTATGATACTTTATACAATACATATTCTAATTGCATTTATATGTGTGAAGGAAAAAAGGAAAAAAGGGAAAGAGACTGTGAAGAAGAACAAAAATCCAGCTCACTTAGGCCCATAGGGGTATTGTGGGAACAAAGCTCGGTGGGATAAAGATATCGAGTTAGGTGCGAAAATAAAAGTACACCATGTATCAAGCGAGCAGCCAAGAGATTTTATCTATGCTAGGATGAAACGCACTCCCTCAGGGGATTACATTGTAGCGCCTGAGAGCGAGCACTTAGCGGATGAGTTTGTAAGTGTATTTTTTTTGTTCATCTCTATATACCATTTATTTAATAAGTATGTTTTAATAAAATCCTTTTGTTTGCATGTACAGATATCAAAAGTGATGGGTTTGAGCCATAAGAACATTCTTATGTGCACATACAAACCCTAATGCTTGGATCTAGGTTTCTCTAATTAAACATGCAATGTATCCAAGACTTTGATTGATAGATCTAATGAAAACAGATCTGAAACATTACCTTTGATTACTTGCTTGAATCTTCTTGTCCTTGGAGCTTAGAGTCACAATTATCACTCCTCTAATGGCTTACAAACACCAACTAGCAAGAGGATGATATGAAAGAGAGAGGAGGGAGAGAAAATTCGGCCAGGGTAACTCTAATACCAAGAGGTGCCGATTTCCTCACCCCTAAGGGTCTATATATATACTAGTGAGCTTCCTAGGGTTTCACCGTTAAACCCTAATTGGATATCTTAGGCCCTAAGTAATCCAATCTCCTTATTGATAAGCCTTGGACGATTTCTAGGCTCTTCCAAACCCTAAAATGGTCCACCCCTTATCTATATGGAATCATAGCTCAAAATACAACTATCATACAATTGACAGTTTATGCCCCTTTATTTAATTAATCTCTTTAAGTCACCAAATTAATTCCTAATTAATTTATGACTTATATTAATCAAATAATAATATTATTATTCCTTATATTATTCTCATAATATATTAATAATATTTCTTCTCTTATTATAAATCATCCTATCAAGTTGCTATGGTGAAGGCAACCCAAAAGGACCATGCTCAATCGGGTCAAATACTTGCCAAATATAGTTTCAGCCTTAGACACTATTCCAACAGTCTCCCACTTGGATAAGTCTAGTAACTATACATACAAGCATAATCCGATTAACAATCGTAGCTCTCAAAGACGCTGTCAAACTCTGATCTTATCAGTCATGTCCTTTAGATAAAGGATCGTATAGTCCTCTGTTCAGACATCACGTAGACACAATCATTGTCCAATGTTTAGTTTCTCGATCTCAGATTTATTCGACATAGAACTTAATCAAACACATCAATTTAGTTCTGACCGGGCCCGACACATAAGTCAAATCAAATCATCAAGCGGCCAAGATATCGCTTTTACCCTCTTAGGATAAAAGTAACAGATAAACTTCGACTTATATGGATTTACTTATTCACTAATCAATTATACCCAACAATGCGTTTTATAACATCAATTTACTGATGCGGTTTCGCATCATCAATGTACAATCAATTAATAAATAACAAACCATATATCTAGGTTTTAAGACCATATGATATTATCATCTTGTGATCACTTACAATATATATATATATATATATATATATATATATATATATATATATATATATACCTTAAAGTGATTCCAGCAAGTTCGGGTTTGTTCCAATGCTCAAAACTTGTTCATAAGCACTCATGAACGTTGCAGCAAACCTTTGCTATGTCTAATACCATTTAAACAATCTACATACCAATTCATGACAATCTTCATTCATACCTACTTCCAACTTATGAACGATTGTGGACCTTTTGAATAATTCAATTATTCTTAATAACTCAATTATTCAGGAAGTGAAAACATGCAAAGTGAAACAATAGTTAAGCAATTAACATATGACAATAACTTTACTCATAAATAATACTCCTTTATTTAATCATCAAATGTCAATTACATTTATCTATTACAAGGTTCTAAAACTATCTAATCTAAACTAACATCATCCTTCAGCCCAATGCTCCTAGCATACTGCAAATGCTTAACCATACTCAGTCCCTTCGTAAGCGGATCTACTGGGTTATCTTCCGATGATATCCTCTTAACCACGAGGTGTCTTTCTTCTACTCAATGTCTAATAAAGTGATATTTTATGTCGATGTGACGAGATCTACCATGATCCCTCGGTTCCTTAGTCAAGGCAACCGCTCCTTCATTATCACATAAAATTTCCATAGGCTCCTTTATGGCAGGCACAACTCCAAGATCACCAATGAAGTTATTCAACCGTATTTCCTCCTTCGACGCTTTGCTCGCTGCAATGTACTCTGATTCGCACGTTGAATCAGCTACGGTTTCCTGCTTGGAACTTTTCCAAGTTACTGCTCCTCCATTAAGGGTAAAGACCCAGACCGACTGCGAACGGTAGTTGTCCCTGTCAGTCTGGAAGCTGGCGTCACTATACCCTCGCTCCTTTAAGTCATCACTCCCCCCGAGGACTAAAAACCATTCCTTCGTCCTCCGAAGGTAGTTAAGTATATTCTTGACCGCAATCCAATGGGCTCTGCCAGGGTTCCCTTGATATCAATTGACCATGCTCAAAGCAAAGGCTACATCAGGGCGAGTACAAGTCATAGCATACATGATTGAGCCAACTGCGAAAGCGTATGTTACTCGAATCATTTATGCTATCTCGGCTTCAGTACTCGGACTTTGAGTCTTACTTAACTTGGCATTACTTTGTATCGGTAATTATCCCTTCTTCGAATTTTCCATACTAAAACATTTTAGTACTTTATCTAAGTAGCTAGTCTCTTACTTCTTTCTCTCACTATTCTTATTCCCAAAATATAAGAAGCCTCTCCGAGGTCCTTCATAGCGAAACACTTCCCGAGCCAGGACTTAACCTCCTGCAGTGTCGGGACGTCGTTTCCTATAAGTAGTATGTCATTGACATACAAAACGAGGAAGCTAACTATACTCCTACTGGCTTTGACATATACACATGATTCATCTTCGCTTCGTACAAATCCAAACTCTTTGAATTTCTCATCGAAGCAAAGATTCCATCTGTGAGACGCTTGCTTAAGCCCATAAATGGACTTCTCAAGCTTACGCACTCTATTCGGATGCTTCGTATCGACAAAACCCTTTGGCTAAGCCATTTAAACATCCTCAGCCAACTTCCCATTAAGGAAAGCGGTCTTGACATCCATCTGTCATATCTCATAATCATGAAATGCAGCAATGGCTAGCATCATCCATCTTGAAGATCCATTTGCACCCAACGGTCTTACGTCCGGGCACATTATCAACCAAATTCCAAACTTGGTTATCATACATGGATTGAATCTCGCTGTCCATCACCTCTTTCCATTTCGCAGACTCTGGGCCTGCCATGGCTTCCTTATAGCTATTAGGTTCGTCTAAATTTATTAGTGTGCCATCACTAATATACGTGTCCCCTTCGGTATTAATATGAAAACCATATAACTAGGGTTGAACTCTAACTCTTTCAGAACGTCTTAGAGGTAAGGACTTGTCAATTGGTTCAACCGGAGTTTCCTCCTCGGGTTGAGCGCCAGCGGTAGAGGTTCCCTCATCACTTGACTCTTGAATCTCTTCAAGCTCGATCTTCCTCCCACTATCTCCTTGGCTTATGAGTTCTTGCTCTCAGAAAACCCCTTTCCTTGCAACGAAGACTACATTGTCATTCAGTCTATAGAAGAGATATCCAAAGGATTTCTGCGGGTAGCTGATGAAAATACATCGCTCACTATGAGGTTCGAGGTTGTCGTGAGTATGTCGTCTTACGAAATCCTTGCAACCCCAAACCTTGATATGTGCCAACGAGGTAGCTTTCCCTGTCCACGTCTCGTGAGGTGTTTTGGCAACCTTCTTTGTAGGGACTCGATTAAGGATATGAGCGGCAGTCTCTAAGGCATACCCCCAGAATGAGATAGGTAGTGAAGCACGACTCATCATAGAACGAACAATATCCAACAAGGTTCGATTACGCCTTTCTGCCACATCATTCAACTGCAGTGTCCTAGGTGGCGTCAATTGTGAAATGATTCCGCATTCTTTGAGATAGTCATGAAATTCAAGACTTAGGTACTCTCCTCCTCGATCGGATCGAAGCATCTTGATTTTCTTGCTCAGTTGATTCTCCACTTCATGTATGAATTCTTTGAACTTTTCAAACGTTTATGAGTTTTTCTTGATTAAGTAAATATACCCATATCCACTATAATCATCAGTAAAAGTCACATAAAAGCGGTTCACATCCTTTGTGGCGGATCTAAAGAGTCCACATACATCGGTATGTATGAGATCCAACAAACCCTCACCCCTCTCACAAGAACCAGTGAAGGGTGACTTAGTCATCTTTCCAAGTAAACAAGACTCACATGTGTCATCTTCCCTAAGGTCGAATGACTCCAACACTCCATCCTTTTGGAGTTGGGCTATGCGCTTCTTGTTCACATGTCCAAGACGACAATGCCACAAACATGCTTTATCCATACCATTGGAAGAATCCATGTATAAAACATCATTTCCTAGGTTATCTACAATCATAACAGTTTCATAAATTCCATAACATGGTATTGCTTCAAAATATAAGACACCATTTAGATAAGCATAAATCGAACCATTCTCATTATTGAAAGAAAATCTAAATCCTTGTCTAAACAAACCATGAAACGAAATGATGTTTCTTGCCATATCTGGCGAGTAGCAACAATTATTAAAATCTAAACTTAATCCATTACTAAGCACTAAAGAATACACTCCAGTCTTGGTCACAGGCGACGATCTTCTGTTCCCCATGATTAGATTTATTCTTTCACGCTCCACATCCCTATTTCTTCTTCGTCCCTGCAATTCAGAACAAATGTGGTAACCACACCCGGTATCAAGAACCCAAGAAATAGCATGAGATGAATCATTAGATTTAATTGTATAAATACCTGCGAAAGACGGCTTCATTCTTTCCTTCCTTGATGGCTTGCCGGTATTCTGGGAAGCTTCTCTTCCAATGCCCTATTTTGTGGCAATGGTGGCACTCTGCCTCCTTTGGGTTAGTGTTGGGTTTAGCAGGATCAACTTTGGTCCCACTAGAAGAGGAACCATCTTGGGACTTTACCTTGCGGTGGCTCTTTGACTGAGCCTTCCTCTTCATTCCTCTTCCTTGCCCAATAGCCAAAACAGGAGCAGCGGGTGGATTGGGAGTTGGCGCAACAAACTTATCCTTGAGGTTGATCTCAGCAACCCTTAGGAGACCTTGTAGTTTGCTTAGGGTGACCTCTTCCTCGTTCATGTGGTAGGTCATCCTAAATTGGTTGTAACACGGAGGCAAAGAATGAAGTACCATGTCGATAGCCAAATCCTCCCCAAAGTCGACATTCAACTTGCGAAGACGATCGACATACCTTTGCATCTTTTGCAAGTGTACAGTTAGAGAATCTCCATGTCCCATTTTAGTGGTGATCATGTTAGTGAAGATCTCGTAACGTTCCTGCCTCGCGTTTTGATGGTATCTCTCCAATAAGTCTTGGTGCATCTCGTAAGGATACATGTCCTCGTAGGACTATTGGAATTCGGCATTCATTGTGGCTATCATGATGCAATGAACCTTCGTTGCATCACATTCATGAGTCTCAAAAGCAGTCATTTCAGTCGGAGTAGCGATTTCTGGATTGATCTTCTCGAGCTTCTCATCAAGGACATACTCCTTGTCCTTGTAGCGAGCAATCGTGCGAATGTATCTCATCCATTCGCTAAAGTTCATTCTATCAAAAGTCACCTTTTGGCAAAGGCTCATTAGCGTGAATGAGCTAGCAGCAGCGTTGTTCGCGTTCGACATCTACAAATAGAAAGAACAAAGTCTGATTAGAATTGAATCCCTAATTATCACCCAATATGAAAAATTAGGGCTAGGATCCAACAACATTATTTACACATTAGAAAAGGGATGCCGTAATCCAACATGCAAACAATTTGAAGGTAAGTGAATGACGATTCACGAATTCTCCACCATGAAAACATGACCTTAAGTTCTAAATGTATTGAGAATTCCTGGGTTTCGATGAGATTCATTGAACTTTTCAATGGCATGTTTAAATCTCGATATGCCCATCTCGTTTGGGACTGGGATGCCGAGGATCTACACGGTGCCTTCATTGTAACAATCACCTATTCAAAGTGTCGGTAAACCACACATGCTCCACCGAACTATGATAAACAATGAATCAGCCTTTGTCACCTTTGCTTAGAACCAATTAGTGTTCCGGTAAACCACACACGCTCCACTAACTTCTTAACAAGGGTGCAAAGTGTAATTTCATGGGATTGCATCAATTCACTTTTCCTAAAGTAACTAGGATTGGGAATTTGAAAAACATGTAGTTACTTTGTATTTAACATTATACTTTTAATGAGGAGATAAAGTTGTCCTATCCTACCCGTTCGGCTAACGACCTTCCACCGGTCAAGCAAGCGGTGGGTGTGAGTTTACACCCATTAAGCGCCATTTTATAGGCCGCAACCTTATACCCACCTTATAGACCGACTTCGTGAATGGGGCCTACTAACGGTAAGACTAGCATTTTAATCAAACATATATATATATATATATATATATATATATATATATATATATATATATATATATATATATATAGATCCGATAAGAAATTTTTTTTGGTAGGAAGGTAAGAAGTTTTTTTCTACATATTTTTTTTAACGAACAAAATAAATGAATCACTAGATGATTCATTTGTAAGATGATTCATAAGAAAAAATTCCCAAAAAACATCTTTATGATTCATTTTTAAGTAAATTAAGAAAAAATTCATTTTTATGATAATTTTAGTGAGTAATAACAAAATCGTTGTATAAATGAATCATCGAGATGTTTTTTTGAGAATTCTTTCTTGTGAATCATCTTACAAATGAATCATCTAATGATCCATTTTGTTTGTTAGCGAAAAAACTATGTAGAAAAAAAACTTCTTACCTTCCTACAAAAAATTTCCTTCTTATTTGATCTTGACTCTCTCTCTCTCTCTATATATATATATATATATATATATATATATATATATATATATATATATATATATATATATATAGATTATTCTTGTAATATTATATTAGTATAGGCTTGAATTTTAAACTTGTAAAATTCTAGGGTTTGTAATTTAAGTTGTCCAAATTAAACTTTTAATCGCAAAACTAAATTTCAAAACTTGAGGGTTTGTTTTAAACCTTTTCAAAACACAAGGGATCAAATAACAAATAATTTAAATTAACCATTTAATCTCATAATTATCCATATTTGATTTATTTAAATGTTTCTTGCAAAACAATTCACCAATTTAATTAAAATAATCAATTAATTATCACATAAGGAAATTATTATTCAATTAATTGGTAAGTATCTTTTGTTAGGTCAAGGATATACTCAAATATATGTTAAAATCGGATTTATATTGACCCATAAAGATAAATGCAAGTTTCCATAAGATAAACAACAAGAAATCCCGAAAATAGCTCCATTTGACGCTCGGACTCGCCGAGTACCACACTGGACTCGCCGAGTTCATCAGGCAGATGGACAAAAATCGAATTTTTCAATCAACAATCAAGCAACCAATGCATCAATTTAATAGAAACCAATCAAGGCTCTGATACCACTGATGGGTTTGAGCCATAAGAACATTCCTATGTGCACATACAAATCCTAATGCTTGGATCTAGGTTTCTCTATTTAAACATTCAATGTATCCAAGACTTTGATTGATAGATCTAATGAAAACAGATCTAAAACATTACCTTTGATTACTTGCTTGAATCTTCTTGTCCTTGGAGCTTAGAGTCACAATTGTCACTCCTCTAATGGCTTACAAACACCAACTAGCAAGAGGGTGATATGAAAGAGAGAGGAGGGAGAGAAAAGTCGGCCAGGGTAACTCTAATACCAAGAGGTGCCGATTTCCTCACCCCTAGGGGTTTATATATACTAGTGAGCTTCCTAGGGTTTCACCCTTAAACCCTAATTGGATAACTTAGGCCCTAAGCAATCCAATCTCCTTATTGATAAGTCTTGGACAATTTCTAGGCTCTTCCAAACTCTAAAATCTTCCACACCTTATCCATATGGAATCATAGCTCAAAATACAACTATCATACAATTGACAGTTTATGCCCCTTTATTTAATTAATCTCTTTAAGTCACCAAATTAATTCCTAATTAATTTATGATTTTTTTTTAATCAAATAATAATATTATTATTCCTTATATTATTTTCATAATACATTAATAATATTTCTTCTCTTATTATAAATCATCCTATCAAGTTGCTATGGTGAAGGCAACCCAAAAGGACCATGCTCAATCGGGTCAAATACTTGCCAAATATAGTTGCAGCCTTAGACACTATTCCAACAAAAAGATAAACCCATAGTTGATTTGATGGAAACGGTTTTAGGAAAAGAGCACCCAAGTCGCACGAGGGCAGTGGGTTATAATGTCACTCTAAAAGAATCAAGGATTAACCATAGAAATAAGAAACAACAAGAGTTACCAGATTTGGAAGATTTGGTGATGAGGCTAGAGGAGAGATTGTTTAATAAGTTATATGAGAAGTTATATGATAAGCTGATGACTGATATGGTGCTTGATATGATGGCTAAGGTGGTAGATACTGTTGGAGACATGGTCGACTCAATGGTGGCTACTAGTGTGAATCATGGCATGATGCAACATGATGATACTCGTAGGAACGAGGAGATAAAAGTTAGAAGCCCAAAATTGAAGAAACCTAGTGTTGTATCTACAATGATGGATGCATTAGATAATATAAAAGGTATACATTGTTTCTTCATATAGAATATATTTAAACACGCATTAACAAACTAATTAAGTACATGGTATATATATATATATATATATATATATATATATATATATAT
Organism: Lactuca saligna; assembly: GCF_052625555.1. Taxonomy (NCBI): domain Eukaryota; kingdom Viridiplantae; phylum Streptophyta; class Magnoliopsida; order Asterales; family Asteraceae; genus Lactuca; species Lactuca saligna. The sequence goes on along the minus strand of NC_136418.1, from coordinate 45,584,964 downwards.
ATATATATATATATATATGTGTGTGTGTGTGTGTGTGTGTGTGTAGGCTCCCATTGAGTGTTAGTTGTTGCTACCATCAGATACACAACATCATATCGTTGCCGAAGGGAAAGTCTACCCATAAGAGAATGGGATGTTACATGGGATACCGCTCAAAGAGCATCATGTGAAGGTATCTGTATGAAAGATTTATGACGGTTATAAGTTGTTCCCTCTTCCTATGTCGACTGAAGAAACATGTAATTTGGGGAATGCATTGTATGGTTTTACACAATGGCCACGAAATCCAATTACTCTAGTTAAGGTAAAATACAAATTTCCTTTATTTTTTAATATTATAGTCATATATAATGAATTCAATATGTAACCATTTCTAAACTTCCTAGCCCACTCCAAATGTGCAAAAAGATCAATGACCTCCCCACACATCGACGACAATACCAACACCGACATCGACACCGACACCGACACCATCATCAACACAGGTTAATACTTCTCATAATCCTAGTGATAAGGTAGTAGCTTAAACTTATTGTTAGGCCTTAAAACTTTTAGTTGATCAAATGGTTTTTTAATGTAGATACACCAAAAAAAAAGAAAGTACGAGGAGACCAGCAGTTTGCCCCTTACAAAGAAAATATCACAATTTGTGATGCCAAAAGAACTAAATGGTAGGCCAAAGATCAAGTTATTGTATAAAACTTTTATGAGCTGCAACATTGAATATCCAATTCATGTTAGAAGTGAGCTAGAGATCTTTGGAGCTGGGAGGACTGACGTTGTAATCTATTCGGCCGTGATTAAAGAGCTTATGACGAATAAGTAACTCGATGTCGATTCTATTTTTTGCTTTCAGATGTGAGTATGTTAACATTTAAATAACTAATATTTCATAGTAGTTTACCTTTATAATATATACATTTTTTTTTTCAGGATGCTACATTCAATGTTTCAACACGATAATAAATGTGCCTTCATAAACCCGCAAAAAATCACGGCCTTGCAATGTGGAACCGATGAGGAACTCGGAACAAACGTTGTTGTAAATGAGTTAGTTGATGCAATGAACTTTCATCAACATAAAGATATTTTTCTAGCACCATATTTGCAAGGGTATGATATTTTAGAAAATGCTATACGCCTTATTTGTTTGTCAATAATTTTTGCTGACATGTTTAAACTTTACTAGGTTTCACTACATATTATTTGTAGTCTGCCCTTGTACACATGCATGCTACATTTTGGATTCATGTCAAGGTATGAAGACATTTGAAGACTATGATATCCCAACACATATCGAAAAGTAAGAAGTTTATTATTTAGTATTCTGTAACTGTTATTTTTTCTATAGATTCTAAGAAATCAATAATGCTTACTTTTTTTAGAGCTATTGCAATGCTAAATAAACAATCCAAATCAAGATTTTATGCAATGACATGTAATATCGTATAGGTAACTAATTTTACTTTCTCTCTCTCTCTCTCTCTCTCTCTCTCTATATATATATATATATATATATATATATATATATATATATATATATATATATATATATATATATATATATATATATATATATATATATATATATATATATATATATATCCCTTAATAACCATTTAGAATGTTTTGCTGAATTTTAAGAGGTACATCTTTTAATACAACATTTACAACCAGTTTATGCATTCCTGAAAATCAGAACTTACTGACGCAACCATTGAAAAAGTCAACAAACAAATTCCCCAATTTTGTGCATAGAATATTAGAGATTCATTCAAAACAGAGACTCACCAAATTATTCAAATCATTCAAAACAGAGACTCATCAAATTATTCAAAACCCCGTATTTTCGGATTTCAATCATGAAATTCTCCTCTCTTTTTAACCACCATTGGCCGCTGATTTTGGTCCCACTCCTCAATATGTTTGCCTTCCAGGCTTCTTCTTTCTCTCTAAATAAGAAACCCTACTCCTATCAACTTAGCCATTCTCTCATATTTCTCAATTCTAAGGTGTGAAGAATGCTCTCACTTCTTTGTATCTTAGTAACCCTCAATTTTAAGGTTTGTCACCAGCATCCTTTGCTAGCCCCGCTTACACCACCACTCACAAACGCACACGCACACCATGCCAATTGCTACCGTCCACAAACTCTGTCTACCACGACGACCACCACTATGCGTCGAGCACTGCCACCATCATTTACAGCTTCGACTAAAGCCATCACGACCCACAGCCAACAAGCCCCTGCTAACATCACCACTCAAAGTACAAACGAGGCAGGAACCTTTAGTATTAGAGTAGATCGCTTAATTGAATTTGGCTTCAAAAAATAAAAAAGTTGGCGTTCATATCTTTCTCTCTGCAAAAGGTTGGATTTCAGATTTTGTACTTATTTTTTGTATGCCATCCATCTCAGTTCTTCCCTCTCTTTGTTTTTCATTTCTTTTTTTTTTCCTATTAGACAACCACATCAGGCCAATGCCAGAAACCTCAACGAACACGTACAAAAAGATATGATGTGCCATTCATTCAAAACGTTTATATTTTTCATCTTGAAATGAAGACCTAGAGTTAGAGTTGAACAGGTAAGTAAATTTCCTTCATTTTCTTATACATTTTATCTTTTTTCTCTTGATTACTAACGTTTTTGTTTTGTTTTTTTTTTTACTTTTGATTTTCCTCATTTGCAATTTTGTATTTTTAGTTTCTTTTCGTTTCTACTACAATCCTTCTCTATGAAGGTTAGTAGCCGACCCCATGTACACTTTTGCTATCTTATTATTCTTTGTAAACTTCAGACCAAGGAAAAATCTGGAAAAAAATGTTCTGATGGAGCTATTGACCATGGTTCACGAACAGGTATGTGAAAATCTATTAGATTAGGATGAAAGGAAACTATCAAGATATTGGTTTATGAGATTATAAATCAAAATATTCTTTCATTTTCTATCACTTTATTAATATTATGCGTGTTAGAAAAATTCATGCTCTTAACTTGAACAAGCATATTTTAATAACACAATTTTCGACTAACAGGAGTTGTTTTTCTTTCATTATTTGCAAGATTGTCTATTCGTGTAAGATTTCAACTCTAACCAATCAAGATTTCGATTGTTATTTTGCCAATTCAGGTACAATACTTGAACTTGAATTAGATATCCCCACCCAGTATGTAAGGTAAAAGTCTTACCTTGTCCCAGATTGGTCTATGTAAGCTTTCTACCTGGCCATTTTTTTTATTATTTGACTTCTAGCCTGAAACAAACTTATTTTAACATTCATATTTTGATTTTTATTCGCATGCACATAAGGTGTTTGATGTAATTACTCACAAATGTATTTATTTGGAGCAGAGAAGGGCATATGTCTTCAGTGAAATGGAAATTTGAGTTTTATGTTTTCAGACTTTTCTTTCAAAATATTACAATTACAAATAAAATGTTTTGAAAATATCTAGACTCAAGTTTATAAATTTGGACCTATATGAATGCCTTTTTTGCTTAATCTTTTTTCCTAGTAACGGGATGAATACAATCAATTCCATCCCATGTGCAACCATTTGCTCAATAACTCTATAGATTTAATTTTCTTTGGTACCTTTGTATTAATTGCATTTTTATGGAGAATACATTATTTGATATTATTGTTTTGTGGTGATTTATCTAAAACAATTTTTTTTGTAATGAATACAGAGTATGTTACTCCAATTCCAACATATAGAAGTTGCCAAAAAGATTGAAGAGGGAAAAGGAAAAGATGGAAGATGGGAAAAGAGGTTGTGGCTGAATGGTAAGGTTTGTTTAGTCATTGCATCTATCTGATATGAATTGCATCATTTTTCCTCAACCTCTTATGATATAACAAAATTGAACTGCATCATTTGTAATATACCTTCTCAGGTTTAAAAATCTATAAATTAAGAAATATTTGAGCAAATTTTTGTCAATATGGGAAATTCTATGTTCAATTGGTTTTATATATCAAGTTTTAGTTTTAGATATTTTAAATAATACTAATTACCTGTATATGGCTTATGCATGATCTATTGAAGCTGAACTCGGTTCCGGTTATGATATGGTGGCCTCCAGTTTATATGTAATTGTATCCACATATAAGATCACTCATATCTTACATTGCATATATTAATTTGTATTGGCTTTTTTGAATTAGATTTTTCAAAAGAGCATGAGTTGGTTAAATCACTATTTACTAAGATCCAATACATTAACCAAATGTGTGAGGGGCTCTTGGTAAAAATTGCAAATGTCTTAGGCGATCATTATTTTATTTTGGCACAAGAAGAAAGTATAAGATAATTTTGTTTTTCTACATTTTCATGGATTATTATTTAATTATGGAAAAATATATGCTTTTTAACACATTTATCGTTAGAGTAATTGGGAGCCAGAGTAATAAACACAACCTTGACCTGTTTTTCAAATACATTCACTTTACCAATCTCTTGAATGATGGAACCATTTGCTATACATGTTGATTACTTTTTCTCAAACTCAATAAAATAGTTTTTTTAACATGTCAACAAAGTTAGAGTAGTTATTTATAGAATAACATAAATTTATGAAAAAAAGGATGGGGTTATTCCAATGCCTATTATTTCTTTTAGACATGACCGTGTATATGGTTTCATTAAATTTCATATCAAATTATGCTAATTGTTTGTCTTGTACCTTTATTCAAGTATAAGTTTTTATTTTAAACTGTGTATTGAGGATGTGTTTACTATGTGTGTTTGTGTTTAACAACAAAATTTCAAAAAGAAGGAACCAAAAGCTTAATTTTGTGGTTTGGCTTTGGACGGATACAAAGTTTTGTGAGCATGAGTATTGATTTATGTTGCATGTTGTGGTTCTTTCTAATGTTTTTTCTCTTCATTTCATGGGTCTTACTTACATCTCCCTTTATGCAACTGGTAAAGGCTTTCTTCCACCTATTTATAAGTTTTCAAAATAGAAGACGAGTTAAATGTCATTGGTTTATGGTTAATACTTTTTTTTTATATCTACATAGCTTCGAAGTAGAGCAAAGGATTAAAATTTTCCTAGGAAGTGTTATTGTTGTATTTCTTGAACTTTATAATAAAATAATGAAAGTATCATCTCTTTTGGCATCCGGTAGATTTCTTAAGAGCAAAGTTTCATATTTATGTAAGTTGTTGGCAATTTGTACGTTTAAAAGTATCTTATTTTAAATTTTATTGATAATGTATACATGGATAGAAAGGGATTCAAAGTGGGTCAACCTGACTAAACAAGCTCCAAGTTAAAAAAATTCTACTTGAGTTTAGAAAATTAGAAAATTTTCCAGGAAAAAGAGGGTATTTGAAGGGGAAGCCACATGCCTTTTCATTGATACAAGACTTGCATTACTGGAAGATAGCATCAAGGTGAAGCAACAAAGCATATTTTAGTATTTTTATTGTTATTGTATAGAGGAGTAGCAACGGATCGTATATAGATATTCAACAAATCGATTTGTTTATGTTGGCATATATCAAGTGTTTTGGTTGGTTATGCTACTAAATATTAACTATTATTAGAAAATTGAAATATTAATTTATCATTAACGTGTGCAATATTAATAATTCTCTTTGATTTTATAAAAACTTCAAATCCACCCCTCATTTTATTAACATTTGTTTTGTATCCTTTTTAGTTCAATGTAGTGAACTGAATTATTATTATTATTATTATTATATATATATATATATATATATATATATATATATATATATATATATATATATATATATATATATATATATATATATATATATATATATATATATATATATATATATGTTAGAGTCTTAGAAAAGCCTCATGAAATGATGAAAAATATAAAATTCAACGATATATAATTATAATTGAATTGGACCGGTTCCTACATTTATGTATCCAAGTTAGATTGAACATGTTTTGCATGACAACTTTATTAATCGTTGCCTAGAACAATATCACATAGACAAGTTTGCATGTTGCACCCATAGGGAAGTAACATGATTACAAAAACCATTATTTTCAATGATGGTGAGAATAATATGTAATTTGCACACAATATCATATGTTACCGAAAAAAACTAGTTTTCGAAATAAACCATTCGTCATTGACGTTTTGCACGGATAAACTGTCACACCCCGAAACCGAAGGCGGAATCGTTCCGGGGTGGAGGTGACGTCATGTTAAGTATCACAACCAATGTACATAGTAAGCAATGTAAACAACCATTACATTACATACGAAAATTTACATTTGTTTGAAAGTAAAGTGTTACAAGTGTTATACATATGTATATATGAACAAAAGTAAAGACGTGTCTTCTACGTACTCCGTCTTCGCCAAAAGGATCGTTGGGTACCTATCTAATGTGGACCTGAGAATACAAGCAGTTTGAAAATCAGCATAAAGCTGGTGAGTTCAAAAGCGGTTTGTGTTCTGAAAATGAACAAGTTTCCTTTGGTTTACTGAAAGAGTTGTTATCCAAGAAAATCCCATATTTTCTTAAAAGTAATATTTAGTTATCTGTTTTGTTACACAATTCTGGTTATGAACAGTTGTTACCCCAGGAAAATCCCATATTTTCGGTTACTAATCTGAAATGAAATGTAAGAGATGTATTCTGAAAACCTGGTTATCCTTGTGTAGTGCATTAGTTTTAACACGTATATAAAACTAATAAGTATAAAGTAAAATAGTTACTAAATTCATTATTACTAACAAGTAAATCTCTGTTATCAAAATTGCGAGTTCCATAACCATACGATAGACTAGATATGGCAGAGGGAAGGCCAATATTATTTATGACTTTTGTCACCCTTGAACCGTTCGGTTCGGCTGTAGCTAGCAGCCAGGTGCGGGGTAGTCAGCCCCGTATAGATCTATACACTCAAGTCACGCTCTCCCTCAAAGAGATTTTGGTTACAGGGGCGGTCCTCCACTCGCGTATCTTTGTGGAGTGTTTCCGAGGACGTGTCTCCAATTTTTAGGAATAACAAATTTACTAGTAATAATACGGAATAATCCTGTTACAAACGGTGATCCTCCACTCGCGTATCTCTGTGGAGTGTTACCGAGGACAATTCAAATGTACTAATCTAATGCTTTTAACAGTGATGACATGGAACAAATCATTTGTGAAATATAAAACATAACAGTTTATAAAGAGTTTCACAAATAGTTTGAAAACTAACTGTACAGGTTAAACGGTTGGTTAATATTGTTTCCAATGTTAAAAGCATGTGAATATCAAACATTTTAAATGTAATAAATAGTTTAAGTACAAGATATTCTTGTACTTTTTGCTTGTATTCCCCCCTGAAAACATTTGAAAACGTAGAAAAAGGTGTAGGGGTATGAATTCACCAGACGGAAAAACATGTCGGTTTGGATACTAAGTGTCAGTTCGGGGCTTGATAACGCACCGAGGTTCCTATGTAATATGAAGAGATATACAATTGTATCTAATTAGACTTTGAACCACTAATTAGATATGAATATACACTCCAAGACGCGAAAACACTTCAAACAAGTGTTCGAAGTGACCCGGGTGGCATCTATGGACGTATAGGGCCTAGATATGGAGTTTGCTCTTCAAGAGTAAACTCCTTTGGGAGTTTTCGGCCCTAAGACCACTTCCCCATGAGTTCACGGCCGTAAACTCATGGGTGATGTGTTCTAGGGTGTTTAAAGGTCACACATCACTTGGGGAATTTGACTAGGATCAAATCTAGGGTATAGGGAAGGATTAAACCACCAAAGGGATTATCAAATGGAGTTTATAGCCGTAAGCTCCTATATACTCTTTCCTTTCATGTTTTGGTGGCCCTAGATTAATCACATGCGATTCAAACTCATATTACAAGCCATGGAATGAATTTAGGGCATCATTTGACTAAGATATAGGAGTTTACGGCCCAGGAACCTATCCTTGGGGGGTTTACGGCCGTGAACTCCTAAGGGAGTGGTTTTTATTAAGTTTAAGGCCCCTAACTCATTTGTGGTTGCTTCTAGACTTTATTCCAAGGCTTAGGAGGTGTTTAAGGGGCATCTTAACACCTTAAAATGTGTTTACTACCCATGAAATGGTGTTTATGGTCCAAGCATGTTCTTGGGCCGTAAGCTCATGTTTACCCCCTAAATGTTGAGTTTATGGTATTCCAAGTCCATTCCAATAAGTCCTTAAGTCATTTCCAAGCTCTAAAAGTGATTTGGGAGGGTTTTGGGGCTCAAAAACCCCTTTTATGTGTATTTATGGCCTATGAGTGTTCTAGGGCTGTAAACACATGCTTATAGTCCTATTTCATAGTTTGAACACGAATTTGATGGCTAAGGATGCTAATCTAAGAGTTAGGATAGTTACCTTATCAATTTGGGGCTTGAATTGGATGATTTTGGACCAAGATTGAGATTATAGAGAGAGGGTAGTGAGAGAGGGTGAAAAGCTTCCAATGGAAGTCATTTGAGCTTTATATATGGTTCGAGTTTGGGACACGGTGGAATTCTACCCGATACTGACGTTAAACGAGGCTTTTGGTCGCACCCGATTAAGTTGTCGTAACCCGATATGGTCGAAACTAAAATTTTTCCAATTACTAAATTAGGGCGTTATCATGAGTTTCTAGTGTGTTTGGACATCCATTAAGTCATAATAGAAGACTCAAAATTAATGACTTAATTTAAAAATGTAAACGGAAACAATTCGAAAACAAGGAATTTTATTGACGGAACGGGTTACAATGACAGAACGAACTTCGGGTTGTCACATTATCCCCCCGTTAGAGGGAATTTCGTCCCAAAATTCAGAATTATGATACAAATCATGGATTTGGAAAGAGATGCGGATACTTCTGTTTCATCGAGTCTTCACGCTCCCAAGTGAATTCCGGTCCCCGCTTGGCATTCCAGCGAACCTTCACTATCGGGATGCAACTTTGTTTCGTATGTTTGATCTCTCGATCCATGATTTCGATCGGTTCCTCCATGAAGTTCAAGTTTTGATTGATCTCGATCTCGTCCAGAGGGATCACGAGGGTTTTGTCGGATAAACACTTTTTAAGATTCGAGACATGGAAGACGGGATGGATGTTGCTAAGCTCTTGGGGTAATTGAAGTTTATAGGCTACAGGACCGATCATGGAGAGGATCTCAAAAGGTGAAATGTATCTCGGGTTAAGTTTTCCACACTTTCCAAAGCGTACCATGCCTTTCCAGGGCGAGACCTTCAACAGGACACAGTCTCCAACCTGGAACTCCAGAGGTTTCCGTCGTATATCGGCGTAACTCTTCTGTCGATCTCGTGAAGCTTTCAGTCGTTCTCGGATCTGAATGATCTTCTCTGTGGTTTCGCAGATGATTTCAGGACCAATGAGAGCATTGTCGCGGACTTGACTCTTGGCTAGCTGTGTGTCCCCTACCTCGGCCCAGTACAGAGGGGATCTGCACTTGTGACCGTACAGGGCTTCAAACGGAGCAGTCTTGATACTGGTGTGATAACTGTTGTTATACGAGAACTCGATCAAAGGCAAATGTGTGTCCCACGACTTTCCGAAATCGATGACACATGCTCTCAGCATGTCTTCCATGGTTTGGATAGTTCTCTCACTCTGTCCATCGATATGAGGATGATAAGCCGTGCTCATGTCTAGTTTAGTTCCAAGAGCCTTCTGGAGAGACTGCCAATATCTGGAGGTAAACCTGCTATCTCGATCAGAGATAATGGATGCAGGTACACCATGCAGTCGGACTACCTCTTGGATGTAGATTCGCGTGAGTCTTTCCATCTTGAATGATTCTTTAATCGGGATGAAGTGAGCGGATTTTGTCAAACGATCGACAATTACCCATATGGTATCGTACCCACTCGGACATTTGGGTAACTTGGTGATGAAATCCATAGTAATCATCTCCCATTTCCACTCGGGTATCTCGGGCTGTTGGAGCAGACCCGAAGGTTTCTGTTACTCGACTTTCACCTTGGTGCAAGTCAGTCACTTGCCCACGAATGTAGCGATCTCGGCTTTCATGTTTGGCCACCAATATTGTTTCTTGAGATCCAGGTACATCTTATCCGAGCCCGGGTGAACGGAGTATCTAGTCTTGTGTGCTTCCTCCATGACAACCTCCCTGAATCCTCCGAATCTTGGGGTCCAGATTTGGTCCATAAAATAGTAGACTCCGTCACCTCTGATCTCAAGTTTCTTATCCATTCCCCTCAAGGCTTCTCTTGACACGTTCTTGGGTTTGAGGGCTTTTAATTGGGCTTCTCGGATTTGCATGGATAAGTGAGAATGGAAGTCATCGTCAGTATCTTCACCTTTCAGCCTGAACTTTCCTTTCGGCTAAGAGCATCTGCCACCACATTGGCCTTGCCGGGATGGTAGCGGATCTCGCACTCATTGTCACTGAGTAGCTCTACCCATCGCCATTGCCTCATGTTTAAGTCTTTCTGATCGAAGATGTGTTGTAGGCTCTTATAGTCAGTAAAGATTATACACTTGGTTCCGTAGAGATAATGTCTCCAAATCTTCAGTGCAAAGACTACGGCACCTAACTCCAGGTCGTGGGTGGTATAGTTGACCTCGTGTGCCTTCAGCTGTCTCGAGGCATAAGCAATTACTTTTCCCCTTTGCATAAGCACACAACCTAAGCCCTGATTAGACGCATCACAATAGACAACGAAGTCCTCTGTCCCTTCGGGTAGGGACAGAACACATGCGCTGCACAAGGCTTGATTTAATGTTTGGAATGTAGTCTCTTGCTTTTCACTCCAACAAAAAGGGTACACCTTTCTGTGTTAGAGTGGTTAGGGGTTTGGCGATTCTTGAAAAATTCTGGATGAATCTCCGATAATAGCCGGTGAGACCCAAGAATTGACGGATATCTATGGGTGTCTTCGGTGCCGACCAATTCTCTATCGCTTTGATCTTGAATGGATCCACGTGAATACCCTCCTCGCTTACCACGTGACCAAGGAAAGTTACCTTCCGAATCCAGAATTCACACTTCGAAAATTTCGCGTACAACTTTTCGGATCTAAGGGTTTCCAACACTAACCTCAGGTGTTGTTTGTGATCTTCTTCGCTTCTGGAGTAGACAAGTATGTCATTAATGAACACAATGACGAACTTGTCCAGAAAAGCATGACACACCCGGTTCATCAAGTCCATGAACACTGTCGGTGCGTTGGTTAGACCGAAGGGCATCACTACGAACTCGTAGTGTCCATACCGAGTCCTGAAAGCTGTTTTATAAACATCACTCTCATGAACTCGTAGTTGATGGTACCCTGACCGAAGGTCTATCTTTGAGAAGTAGCTGGCTCCCTGAAGTTGGTCGAAGAGGTCATCTATTCGTGGAAGAGGATATCGGTTTTTGACGGTCAACTTATTCAGCTCACGGTAGTCGATACACATCCGGAAGGATCCATCTTTCTTCTTCACAAACAATACCGGAGCTCCCAAGGGTGAGGAACTCGGTCTGATGAACCCTTTGTTGAGCAGCTCATTGAGCTGGCTGGATAACTCCTGTATTTCTTATGGAGCTAAGCGATACGGAGATTTGGCTACGGGGGTAGCTCTAGGAATTAGGTCGATGCGAACTTTGGGGATGCTCTCGAGGTCTTTAACTTCCTACTTCTCGTTAATTACATGGGCTAGGAATGCATGGCACTCCTTACGCAGAACCTTTTGAGCTTTGATGCAGGAAATTGTGAAGATTAGAGCTAAGCTTATCGCCATAGATCATGAGAGTTTGACCCGCAAGAAGATTGAGACGGATGGCCTTTTCGTAACAAAGGATATCAGCATGATTGGGACTCAACCAATCCATGCCAATGATAACATCAAAGCTCTTTATGGAAACTGGCATAAGATCGATGGGAAAAGAATGATCGTTCAGGGTAAGGGTACAACCTATGAATACATCACTAGCACTTTCTTTCTCACCGTTAGCCATCTCGACGGTAAACATTTCGGTTAATGGTTCGGGATTATGTTTTAGGTTATGTCTGAATGAATGGCTAACAAAACTTCTTTCAGCACCCGAATCGAAAAGGATACTAGCATAAGAGTTGTCGAGAAGGAACGTACTCGAGACAACGGTGGGATCGGCGACTGCCTCCTCTCGTCCCATGGCTAGGACTCTCCCGATGTTACCAGCTGTTGCCACCTTGGGGCAGTTTCTATTGAAATTCCCGACTTCACCACAATTGTAGCAGGCCTGACCGACACCCGCTCCGGAAGATTGATTGGATGATTGGGTTGGTGCTTTGCAGAATCGGATCGTATGCTCCTTTTTACCACAGTTGGAGCATGACAGTTCACGGCTGGGGCCGGGATTATGGTGGTATTTACACTTGTCGCATTGGGGAAGGTTACCAGCATACCTACTAGTAGGTGTTAGAGCTGTGGATCCCACGACAGAAGCAGCAGCAGCAGGGATAGTAGCAGCATAGACTGGTACAATTTGATGCTTCTTCGTGAACTCTTGAGAAGGCTGACTCTTCTTTTTCTTCCAAAATTTTCTTTTCTCACCACTCCTCTTTTTCGGTTCAGGAGTAGTAGCTGCCTCCTCCAGGTTATTACTATGGTCAATCAGGGTCTGGACTAGGCTTTTGGCGCTGTCGTATGTATCTGGCTTCGCAGCTAAGACATTTCCCTTGGTTGGCTGGGTCATCCCCCAGATAAATCTCTCAATCTTTTTACTCTCCGGGGTAACCATTCCCGGACAGAGTAGCGCCAAGTCATCCAATCTGGAAGTGTAAGCGGTGATATCGGAACCCTTCATCTTCAGGTTCCAGAGTTTGTGCTCTAATTTCTGCATTTCACCCCGAGGGCAGTACTCAGCTAGCAGAAGTTCCTTCATGACTTCCTAACCCATATACAGGTAGAGTTAGGGATTTGACTCGGCCATTCCACCAAGTCAACGCTTTATCGGTGAAAGTGCAGGCGGAAAACTTCACCTTATCGGATTCAGAGCAGACACAGATTTCAAAGATAGAATCGATTTTCTCGAACCATCGAGTTAGAGTGATAACACCTCCAGTGCCATCAAAGGATGTCGGTTTAGTGTTCATGAAATCTTTTTAGGAACACTCCTTCTGGTGTCCCTGGTTACCTTCCGGGTTTTGAGTTAGGGTACCACCTCCTGAACCACCGGAGCCACCGGGGTTCATTTGAGACATAGCGGCTGCCACTGCGGTAATACCAGCTGCCTGGAACATCACAGGATCATATTGAGGAGGAGGTGGTGGTGGAGGATTGTTGGTCTTTGCGCTGGGTCTCTTTCTTGGAGGCATCTTGATCTAAAAAGATCAGGAAATAGAGGATGGTAAGTCCTCTGAATTGAATCAAGAGATATGACAGATATAGATTTCTATTAAGCGATAAAGTAGGAAAGAGTTATCAAAGCAGATAAATTATCGCTAAAAGAATGATTAAGGAGCAATGATGGAATGAGGATTTCTACAACGGATTGGCTCGAGAAATACTCTCGTAGTATTTCATGATTCGCTGCGACGTATAGGGAGTTTCCGGCCTTAAGACCATTTCCGGCCCTAAGACCCGGGTGGCATCTACGGACGTATAGGGCCTAGATATGGAGTTTTCATCTTAGGGAGTTTCCGGCCCTAAGACCATTTCCCCATGAGTTCACGGCCGTAAACTCATGGGTGATGTGTTCTAGGGTGTTTAAAGGTCACACATCACTTGGGGAATTTGACTAGGATCAAATCTAGGGTATAGGGAAGGATTAAACCACCAAAGGGACTATCAAATGGAGTTTACGGCCGTAAGCTCCTATATACTCTTTCCTTTCATGTTTTGGTGGCCCTAGATTAATCACATGCGATTCAAACTCATATTACAAGCCATGGAATGAATTTAGGGCATCATTTGACTAAGATATAGGAGTTTACGGCCCAGGAACCTATCCTTGGGGGGTTTACGGCCGTGAAATCCTAAGGGAGTGGTTTTTATTAAGTTTAAGGCTCCTAACTCATTTGTGGTTGCTTCTAGACTTTATTCCAAGGCCTAGGAGGTGTTTAAGGGGTATCTTGACACCTTAAAATGTGTTTACTGCCCATGAAATGGTGTTTACGGTACAAGCATGTTCTTGGGCTGTAAAATCATGTTTTCCCTCTAAATGTTGAGTTTATGGTGTTCCAAGTCCATTCCAATAAGTCCTTAAGTCATTTCCAAGTTCCAAAAGTGATTTGGGAGGGTTTTGGGGCTCAAAAACCCCTTTTATGTATGTTTACAGCCTATGAGTGTTCTAGGGCCGTAAACACATGTCTATGGTCCTATTTCATAGTTTGAACACGGATTTGAAGGCTAAGGATGCTAATCTAAGAGTTAGGATAGTTACCTTATCGATTTGGGGCTTGAATTGGATGATTTTGGACCAAGATTGAGATTGTAGAGAGAGAGAGTAGTGAGAGAGGGTGAAAATCTTCCAAATGAAGTCATTTGAGCTTTATATATGGTTTGAGTTTGGGACACGGTGGAATTCTACCTGATACTGACGTTAAACGAGACTTTTGGTCGCACCCGATTAAGTTGTCGTAACCCGATATGGTCGAAACTAAAAATTTTCCAATTACTAAATTGGGGCGTTATCATGAGTTTCTAGTGTGTTTGGACATCCATTAAGTCATAATAGAAGACTCAAAATTAATGACTTAATTTAAAAATGTAAACGGAAACAATTCGAAAACGAGGAATTTTATTGACGGAACGGGTTACAATGACAGAACGAACTTCGGGTTGTCACATAAACATTTACGAAAGACAAATAATCACACAAAGAAAACTATTCCTTATAAAATAATTAACCCCCCCCCCCCCCCCCTCCCCAACTAATTGCCTCTAGAAACTAATTTATGAAAAAACTATTCGCACCCGTTGCTTGGCGCGGGTAAACGACTAGTATATATACACATGAGGATATTATATATATATATATATATATATATATATATATATATATATATATATATATATATATATATATATATATATATATATAATATCCTCATGTGTATTTTATATTTAGTGCAACCAACAAACGTCGAATTGGGAGTGTGGCTATTACATCTCAAAGTGGATGCATGAAATCGTGTTGTACAGACAATGAGGATTTCCTAAAGTAAGTAGTTTTTCTAATTTTAAAACTAAACCTTAATTTTTATTAAATTGAGTATTTTGTTTTACTTTGTATGTAGAACCTTTGGAACGATAAAACACCATTTTCGGATGCGGAGTTGGACGATTTTGTTGAGTTTTTGATGATATCTTTTGTGAAGAACTATTTGAAATGAAGCTATGTTATATCGTTAGTTGTTATTTCTATTATAATGGTCTTTTTTATCTTCCGTTTGATTCGAAATTGACAATAAATTACAAAAATGTATTTTTGGTTTGGGTGGGAATGAATAAAAAAATCTTAATCTTAAATTATTATTGCAATAACAAGTTATTTATGTTAAATGATTCTTTCAAGCTACAAGTTAATTATGTATATTGTCAATGTTTTCAACATATTTGGAATATGCTATGGTGGTGACCAAGAAGACCTCAAGAGCTACATACAAAATGATTTAGACGGAAAGAAATAAGCAAATGTAATTAAGATTTTTGTTGAACATAACAATACATTGTTTATAGTTGATTTCCCTCATATTAAACATAACATATAGCTATTTCATCTATTTAATAAAATATTCCTTTTTTATCCTTTATTATAATTTACGTCTATTTTATCACATTCTAGTGGATGATAGAATGTTGGCTGATAAATATGATAGGATACACGTAGATACACCAATTTTATAGAATACACCATATGTCACACCCCGAAACCGAAGGCGGAAACGTTCCGGGGTGGAGGTGACTTCATGTTAAGTATCACAACCAATGTACATAGTAAGCGAAGTAAACATAACCATTACATTACATAAAGTATTTACATTTGTTTGAAACTAAAGTGTTACAAGTTTTATACATATACATCATGCAAACAAAAGCAAAGACGAGTCTTCTATACGCTCTGTCTTCTCCAAAAGATCGCGAGTACCTGTCTAATGTGGACCTGAGAATACAACCAGTTTGAAAATCAGCGTAAAGCTGGTGAGTTCATAAGTTGTTTGTTTATGTAAAAAGAACAAGTTTCCTTTGGTTTTCTGAAAAAGTTGTTATCCAAGAAAATCCCATATTTTCTTATAAAGACAGTTTAGTTAAAACTTTTGAATTTCGTTCGGTATAATAGTAGATAGTTTAATACGTAAAACTATAGATTGAAAACCCTGGAATACCATCCAATACAATAGTAGGTAGTTTTAATACATAAAACTATAGATCAAAGGGAGATATAAAATCCATGAATAAACTTATTTGTAATGCGTATTGTGAGTCGTATAACCATGCTAATTTGACCCGAGACCTCCTTGACGTTCTTCAGGCGTCGGACGATATCCAGAATTTGTCACCCCAGGCGTGCCCGCCTAACTGTAGCTAGCAGTTAAGGTGTGGGATTGTCAGTCCCGAATAGATCTATTCACAAATTCCACGCTCTCCCTCCAGGAGACTCTGGTTATACTTCCGGGGAGGATTTACTGATAACTCGAAGGGTATATTGAAGACGAATCTCACAAACTAGTATTAAATTATTCACAGTGTACTCGGTCGTTATCAGATATCGTAATTGTTTTGAAACATAGTAGAGTATATATATAATTTAATACAAAGAAATTATCTAGCATGATACTCTACATTAAACATGGATAAACTGAATCAGACATAGTTTATCTATTGACTTTGCATGAAATCCGAACTCGTAAAACAAGAAATGAAGATCCCAAATTATTCCCATAATAATTTGATTGTATTGATTGTTTCTTACACTATGAATTAAATCTATGTAGTTATATTCAGAAAAAAAAACATCCCTTATGCTCCGCATAATACAAAAAGGGTAAAGATATCTAAAAGTTTGCCAGATGTTTATAGAATTACATCAGTTTTAAGTTTCGAAAACATTTATAATTTGCTTCTATTCCCCCCTAAAAAGATTGAAAAACTCAGAAAAAGGCGTAGGGGTATGAACTCACCAGACAAGAAATGTGCCGGTTGGATGTTAATTGTCAGTTTGGGACTTGAGAACGCGCGAGGTTCCTATGTAATATGAAGATATACACAGAAAGAGAGAACTATCCAAACCCTAGAAGACATGCTGAAAGCATGTGTCATCGATTTCGGAAAGTCATGGGACACACATTTGCGCTTAATCGAGTTCTCGTATAACAACAGTTACCACACCAGTATCAAGGATGATCCGTTCGAAGCCGTCTACGGTCGCAAGTGCAGATCCACTATGTGTTGGGCCGAGGTTGGGGACACACAGCTAGCTAAGAGTCAAGTCCCTGACAGTGCTCTCATTGGTCCTGAAATCATCTGCGAAACCACCGAGAAGATCATTCAGATCCGAGAACGACTGAAAGCCTCACGAGATCGACAGAAGAGTTACGCCGATAAATGACGGAAACCTCTGGAATTCCTGGTTGGAGAGCGTGTCTTGTTGAATGTCTCGCCCTGGAAAGGTGCGATACGCTTTGGAAATCGTGGAAAACTTAACCCGAGGTACATAGGACCCTTCGAGATCCTCGCTAGGATCGGTCCTGTAGCCTATAAACTTCGATTACCCCATGAGCTTAGTAAC
The DNA here is from genome assembly GCF_052625555.1 of Lactuca saligna. Taxonomy (NCBI): domain Eukaryota; kingdom Viridiplantae; phylum Streptophyta; class Magnoliopsida; order Asterales; family Asteraceae; genus Lactuca; species Lactuca saligna. The sequence continues at coordinate 45,567,234 of NC_136418.1, read as the reverse complement.
ATCCATCCTGTCTTCCACGTCTCTAATCCTAAGAAGTGCTTATCTGATGAAACCCTAGTAATCCCTCTTGATGAGATCGAGATCAATGAAAACCTGAACTTCATGGAGGAACCAATCAAAATCATGGATCGAGAGATCAAACGTACAAAGCAAAGCCGCATCCCGATAGTGAAGGTTCGCTGGAATGCCAAGCGGGGACCCGAATTCACTTGGGAGTGCGAAGACTCGATGAAACAGAAGTATCCGCATCTCTTTCCAAATCCCTAATTTGTATCTTAATTTTGAATTTCGGGACGAAATTCCCTCTAACGGGGGGATAATGTGACAACCTGAAGTTTATTCTATCGCTGTAACCCGTTCCGTCAATAAAATTCATCTTTTTCAAATTGTTTCCGTTACGTTTTTAAATTAAGTCATTAATTTTGAGACCTTTATTATGACTTAATGGGTGTCCAAACACGTTAGAAACACATGAAAACACCCCAAATTAGTAATTGGAAAATTTTTAGTTTCGACCATGTCGGGTTACGACAACTTAATCGGGTACGACCAAAAGCCTCGTTAAACGTCAGTATCAGGTTCCTCCGTGTCTCAAACTTAAACCATATTTAAAGTTGAAATAACTTCATTTTGAAGCTTTTCACCCTCTCTCTACTCTCTCTCTCTACAATTCCAAGCTTTTGATCCAAAATCACCCCATTTCAAGCTCCAAATATGGTAAGATATCCATCCTAGCTCTTAGATTATCATGTTTAGCTTACAATTTCGTGTCAAAATCATCCAAAAGGACCATAATCATGTGTTTACGGCACTGGAACATCCCTAGGCTGCAAACACACATAAATGGGGTTTTGGAGCCCCAAAACCCTTCCAAACCACCTTTAGAGCTTAGATATGACTTAGGGGCTTACAAGACCGGACTTTGAACACCAAAAACTCAAAAATTGAAGGGTAAACATGATTTTACGGCCTAAGAACATGCTTGGACCGTAAACACCCTTTCTTACGCTGTAAACACCTTTTAAGGTGTTAAGATGCCCCTTAAACACCTCCTAAGCCTTGGAATAAAGTCTAGAACCATCCACCAATGTGTTAAGAACCTTAAACTTGATAAAAAAACCATCACTTTAGGAGTTCACGGCCGTAAACCCCCCAAGGAATGGTTCTTGGGCCGTAAACTCCTATAACATGGTCAAATGGTGCCCTAACTTCATCCTATGGCTTGTATTTTGAGTTAGAATCACATATGATTAACCTAGGACCATCAAAACACATAAGGAATGAGTATATAAGAGCTTACAGCCGTAAACTCCTAGTTTACTACCGTAAACTCCTTAAAGTGGTCCCATTTATGGTTAAAACCCCTTCCAATGCTCTAAAACTAAACCTAGCATCATCCCTCAAGAGCTATAAGGCCATTAAACACCCAAGATCATCACCCATGAGTTTACGGTCGTAAACTCATGGGGATATGGTCATTAGGATCGTAATCTCCTCTAAGAGTTTACTCTTGAAGAGCAAACTCCATATCTAGGCCCTATACCCCCGTAGATGCCACCCGGGTCACTCCCAACACTTGAATTGAAGTGGTTTCGCGTCTAGAAATGTTATTCATATTTAATTAGTAATTCAAGGTCCAATTAGATACAAATGTGTATCTCTTCATATTACATAGGAACCTCATGCGTTCTCAAGCCCTGAACTGACAATTAACATCCAACCGACACATTTCTCGTCTGGTGAGTTCATACCCCTACGCCTTTTTCCGAGTTTTTCAATGTTTTCAGGGGGGAATACAAGCAACTTATAAATGTTTTTGAAACTTAAAACTGATGTAATTCTATAAATATGGCAAACTTTTAGATATCTTTACCCCCTTTTGTATTATGCTGAGCATAAGGGATGTTTTTTTTCTGAATATAACTACATAGATTTCAATCACAGCGTAATAAACAATCAATACAATCAAATTATTATGGGAATAATTTGGGATCTTCATTTCTTGTTTTACGAGTTCGGATTTCATGCAAAGTCAATAGATAAACTATGTCTGATTCAGTTTATCCATGTTTAATGTAGAGTATCATGCCAGATAATTTCTTTGTACTAAATTATATATATACTTTACTATGTTTCAAAACGATTACGATATCTGATAACGACCGAGTACACCATGAATAATTTAATACTAGATTGTGAGATTCGTCTTCAATATACCCTTCGGGTTATTAGTAAATCCTCCCCGGAAGTATAACCAGAGTCTCCTGGAGGGAGAGCGTGGAATTTGTGAATAGATCTATTCGGGACTGACAATCCCACACCTTAACTGCTAGCTACAGTTAGGCGGGCACGCCTGGGGTGAGAAATTTTGGATATCGTCCGACGCCTGAAGAACGTCAAGGAGGTCTCGGGTTAAATTAGCATGGTTATACGACTCACAATACGTATTAAAAATAAGTTTATTCACGGATTTTATATCTCCCTTTGATCTATAGTTTTATGTATTAAAAATACCTATTGTTGTACTGGATCGTATTCCAGGGTTTTCAATCTATAGTTTTACGTATTAAACTATCTACTATTATATCGAACGAAATTCAGAAGTTTTAACTAAACTGTCTTTATCAGAAAATATTGGATTTTCTTGGATAACAATTTTTTCAGAAAACCAAAGGAAACTTGTTCTTTTTACATAAACAAACAACTTATGAACTCACCAGCTTTATGCTGATTTTCAAACTGCTTGTACTCTCAGGTCCACATTAGACAGGTACTCACGATCTTTTGGAGAAGACGGAGCGTATAGAAGACTCGTCTTTGCTTTTGTTTGCATGATGTATATGTATAAAACTTGTAACACTTTACTTTCAAACAAATGTAAATACTTTATGTAATGTAAAGGTTATGTTTACTTCGCTTACTATGTACATTGGTTGTGAAACTTAACATGAAGTCACCTCCACCCCGGAACGTTTCCGTCTTCGGTTTCGGGGTGTGACAGATTGGTATTTCAACTTTAAATATGGTTTAACTTTGAGACACGGTGGAATTCTACCCGATACTGACGTTTAACGAGGCTTTTGGTCGTACCCGATTAAGTTGTCGTAACCCGACGTAGTCGAAAGTAAAAAATTTCCAATTACTAATTTGGGGTTTTTTCATGAGTTTCTAATGTGTTTGGACATGCATTAAGTCATAATAAAAGTCTCAAATACATATACATAGTAACCCAAAGGCGGAAACCTTCCGGGACGGAGGTGACTTCATGTTAAGTATCACAACCAATGTACATAGTAAGCGAAGTAAACATAACCATTACATTACATAACGTATTTACATTTGTTTGAAAGTAAAGTGTTACAAGTTTTATACATATACATCATGCAAAAAAAAGCTAAGACGAGTCTTCTATACGCTCTGTCTTCTCCAAAAGATCGTGAGTACCTGTCTAATGTGGACCTGAGAATACAAGCAGTTTGAAAATCAGCGTAAAGCTGGTGAGTTCATAAGTTGTTTGTTTATGTAAAAAGAACGAGTTTCCTTTGGTTTTCTGAAAAATTTGTTATCCAAGAAAATCCCATATTTTCTTATAAAGACATTTTAGTTAAAACTTTTGAATTCCGTTCGGTATAATAGTAGATAGTTTAATACGAAAAACTATAGATTGAAAACCCTGGAATACCATCCAGTACAACAGTAGGTAGTTTTAATACATACAACTATAGATCAAAGGTAGATATAAAATCCGTGAAGAGACTTATTTTTAATACGTATTGTGAGTCGTATAACCATGCTAATTTGACCCGAGACCTCCTTGACGTTCTTTAGGCGTCGAACGATATCCAAAATTTGTCACCCCAAGCGTGCCCGCCTAACTGTAGCTAGCAGTTAAGGTGTGGTATTATCAGTCCCGAATAGATCTATTCACAAATTCCACGCTCTCCCTCCAGGAGACTCTGGTTATACTTCCGGGGAGGATATACTGATAACCCGAAGGGTATATTGAAGACGAATCTCACAAGCTAGTATTAAATTATTCACGGTGTATTCGGTCGTTATCAGATATCGTAATCGTTTTGAAACATAGTAAAGTATATATATATATATATATATATATATATATATATATATATATATATATATATATATATATATATAATTTAATACAAAGAAATTATCTGGCATGATACTCTACATTAAACATGGAATCATGGAAAAACTAAATCAGACATAGTTTATCTATGGACTTTGCATGAAATCCGAACTCGTAAAACAAGAAATGAAGATCCCAAATTATTACCATAATAATTTGATTGTATTGATTGTTTCTTACACTGTGATTGAAATCTATGTAGTTATATTCAGAAAAAAAAAAAACATCCCTTATGCTCCGCATAATACAAAAGGGGGTAAAGATATCTAAAAGTTTGCCAAATATTTATAGAATTACATCAGTTTTAAGTTTCAAAAACATTTATAATTTGCTTGTATCCCCCCCCCCCCCCTAAAAACATTGAAAAACTCAGAAAAAGGCGTAGGGGTATGAACTCACCAGACGAGAAATGTGTCGGTTGGATGTTAATTGTCAGTTCAGGGCTTGAGAACGCGCGAGGTTCCTATGTAATATAAAGATATACACATTTGTATCTAATTAGACCTTGAATTACTAATTAAATATGAATAACACTTCTAGACGCGAAAACACTTCAATTCAAGTGTTAGGAGTGACTCGGGTGGCGTCTACGAGGGTATAGGGCCTAGATATGGAGTTTGCTCTTCAAGAGTAAACTCTTAGAGGAGATTATGGCCCTAATGACCATATCCCCATGAGTTTACGGCCGTAAACTCATGGGCGGTGATCTTGGTTGTTTAATGGCCTTATAGCTCTTAAGGGATGATGCTAGGTTTAGTTTTAGGGCATTGGAAGGGGTTTTAACCATCAATGGGACCACTTTAAGGAGTTTACGGCAATAAACTAGGAGTTTACGGTTGTAAGCTCTTATATACTCATTCCTTATGTGTTTTGATGGTCCTAGGTTAATCACATGTGATTCTAACTCAAAATACAAGCCATAGGATGAAGTTAGGGCACCATTTGACCATGTTATAGGAGTTTACGGCCCAGGAACCATTCCTTGGGGGGTTTATGGCCGTGAACTCCTAAAGGGATGGTTTTTATCAAGTTTAAGGTTCCTAACACATTGGTGGATGGTTCTAGACTTTATTCCAAGGCTTAGGAGGTGTTTAAGGGGCATCTTAACACCTTAAAAGGTGTTTACGGCCTAAGAAAGGGTGTTTACGGTCCAAGCATGTTCTTGGGCTGTAAACTCATGTTTACCCTTCAATTGTTGAGTTTTTGGTGTTCCAAGTCCGGTCTTGTAAGCCCCTAAGTCATATCTAAGCTCTAAAGGTGGTTTAGAAGGGTTTTGGGGCTCCAAAACCCCATTTATGTGTGTTTGTGGCCTATGGCTATTCCAGGGCCGTAAACACATGATTATGGTCCTTTTGGATGATTTTTACATGAAATTGTAAGCTAAACATGATAATCTAAGAGCTAGGATGGATATCTTACCAAATTTGGAGCTTGAAATGGGGTGATTTTGGATCAAAATCTTGGAATTGTAGAGAGAGAGTAGAGAGAGGGTGAAAAGCTTCAAAATGAAGTTATTTCAACTTTAAATATGCTTTAAGTTTGAGACACGGTGGAATTCTACCCGATACTGACGTTTAACGAGGCTTTTGGTCGTACCCGATTAAGTTGTCGTAACCCGACATGGTCGAAACTAAAAATTTTCGAATTACTAATTTGGGGTGTTTTCATGTGTTTCTAACGTGTTTGTACACCCATTAAGTCATAATAAAGGTGTCAAAATTAATGACTTAATTTAAAAACCTAACGAAGACTATTCGAAAAAGATGAATTTTATTGACGGAACGGGTTAAACTTCGGGTTGTCACACCATATAAGATACACTATATAGGATACGGCAAGGTAAATAGGATACACCATATATGATACACCATATACAATAAGATACACCATATAGGATACGACATGGTAAATAAGATACACCATGTACAATAAGATACACCATATAAGATACGTCAAACTACAGCGTATATCATACACACCATTGGATAACATATGGTTGTAATGGGATACGCCCCCAATAGAATACCGATGATTATTCATATTATATATGCAAAAATAGCCGTATCCTATTCCATGTTTTCTAGTATATTGTTGGTTTCCAGTAATGTCACTGTCACTCTAAGCTCAAGATTAAGTGTGAGTTAACATAAAAGATAATTCTTATAGTTTAAAGTATATATCTTCCCCTTAAAAACATGTAAATCCATATAAGAGGTGAAGTCGAAAGTGGAGGAAGCACAATTCCATGCTCCCTCATCCTCTGTAGAAAACCATATTTGCTTCTTGGCTAACATAACAAACACCAATTCAGATATTGAAGGTGAAAATACAAGGACAGAAGCGACGCCTGATACATAATAAAACTCCTAAGGGGCAGGAGGGAAAAAAAAAGTTCATGTCTAGTGATTAGATTCACAAGCCAGAAGTCCTTGGTTTTTATCCTGAACAAGATCAAGTAACCATAAGTAAATCCACAACAGTACATTCCAGCAGAATGCGTTAGTGTGGTTTTGAACTTTCTTCGTTCATGGTCCTCTAGGCAGTATTTCTTATCCTTATTAATACCACAGGAAGGGATCCACATCAGCATTGGTGTTTTGGATACCATTAACCTTTTCCTGTTACTGAGTGCTACCGATCTCCATGACTTGCAAACGCCACTAAATGCAACAAAATCAACAACTTCCAGTTGCATCATAACTAATAAAAGCACGTCATGGTTGAGGTATGACCAAGTTCCCACATCATCAGTCTTGATAGTCTTACTGCTAGATGCATCATCATCATTCTCGTTTCTAGTCACTCTCCTTGTCATACCCATTCCTACACTTGCAAAAGAATAATTAAACATTCTTGGTAAAATGCAAATTACAACACTTGTAAACAGAAAAAGAGAAAACAAGCACAAAAATTAGCATGATTAGCAAGTGATAACAAACAAAATTACAGACTACATCATATATGCAATCATAAATGCTCTTAACAAAGAAAGGGTGCATCAGCTAGTCAGCCACATGGTAAAAACGTTCCTTTATGAACCAAAAAAGAAGGTTCGCCATATCTCTCTTTACCCTAAGGTTTTTTCTATGTTTATGCTTCTTGTCATCCGAAGCAACAATACCAAATTCGAACAAACCCTAGATAGTCCAAAAAAGAAATACTATATCAATTATCCAAATATCATAAGACATCATATATAATCAACAAAACTTAACGGATCAAATAATATACAGAATCAAAACGTTTCAGGTAACATGAATACTTATCACAACAAAGAAACTCAAATTAGTAAACAGTTCAAAATGCATTTCATGAAACATATAAAGATAACCAAATCGTCTAAACTAACCTGAGTGACGTTTTCCGATCAAATAAACTCCAATTTGCAAGAAAAACAAAAGATCCAGGGTGAGATGTGGCAAAAGGGAATAGCGAATACCGCACGAATGTTTTGGGAGTTCGTGTGCTAGGCTCTTTTGGTCTACGAAAATTACACATTTGCTCCCTACGGTTTTCAATATTCACAACTTTGGTTCCAGTATTGGACTTCGACTTGGTTTGTACTTGTGGTCCATAGTCTAAAAAAATCATCTTACCCTTTTTAATATTTTTTTTCTTTTACTTTTTACCCATTTATGAATATCTCACAAGCAAAAAAAATAAAATAAAATAAATAAACTATCAACTTTTATCTTCTTTCCTTGATATCTGGTCTCGAACAAACAAAAACCCTGTGCTCATCATTATATATATATATATATATATATATATATATATATATATATATATATATATATATATATGGGAAAAGTGAATATACCCTTAACGGTATATAAGCTTAGGTACCAAAAAACACAATAATATATCGTTTTGTTTGATATATTTTTTATAATGTTCTTAAACTTCAACCCCTAACTTGATTTACTTTCAAGATTTTCGAAATTTCACTATTATCTTCCTCTTACATCGCATATTTTGCCGACCACCTACTAGGCTATATATTGTAGTTAAAAATGAAAATTATGTAAGAGGAAGATAAATGTGTAATTTATAAAAATCAAGGAAGTAAATCAAGTTAGAAGTCAAATTATAAGAACATAGGACAATTAAAATGTATTATATGATACAAAACAACGTGATATGGTGAATTTGGGTATATATATATATATATATATATATATATATATATATATATATATATATATATATATATATATAGGGCTACGTTATTTTATTTGTTACATTTATTGTGTGCTAAAATGCACTAATATGAATTTAGTAAATTAAATAATTATTTAATTAAATAAATATAGATATTAAATTATTTCCATAATTATATGTATATTAAATGATAACCATAATTATAATTCTCTTTTTATGGAAACTAAGTAAATCCGTCATTAATGTCAGCAATAACATTCTTTCAGAATGAATTCGCATCTAGGTTTTTATATATGAGTTCGTATTTTGTTTCAGGACTCACTCACTTAAAATACAATAAAGTTGCATGGAATATGAAGAACGAGAATGTATTCTACTAGAATACACACTCATTCTGCTGGAATACACTCTCATTCTTCTAGATATTAATTAATTCTGAAAGAATATTATTGTTGATATTAATGACGAATTCAATTATTTTCCATAAAAATGAGTTATAAGTATGGATAGCATTTAATATACATATAATTAATACTAAATTCCTATTGGTGCAATCTAGCACACAATAGATGTGAGAAACATTTGAACCTACCTCTCTCTCTCTCTCTCTCTATATATATATATATATATATATATATATATATATATATATATATATATATATATATATATATAGAGAGAGAGAGAGAGAGAGAGAGAGAGGCAAACAAAGACCATGCTCGTTGCATACGAACAAAGTGACTAAATTTTGGAATGAATTATAGGTAAACTTTAATCTCCCCACATAATTCATCATTTATCACTATAGTATGTGGTGTTGGTGGGATGTTTCCTTCCATGAATAATGTATCAAATGGAATTCAACATATATAACCAAAATCAAAGATAAGTGCATGCAAACCTTTTTTCTTTTGGTTCCGAATTTTTGAAGAGATTGTATGTAATTAGCATCACCCATAAGGTCATATTTAGAACCAACATCACGGTTCTTTATTTTGTTCATGTTCAATCATACCAAACGCAAGTTCAAATAGACTTGTTATGTTATATCAACTCATGTCTCACATGACCAAACTTTACCTTAAGGCTTTGTTTGAGATTTATAAGGTGTTTATAAACTTATTGACTTTTGGTGCTATCAATAGCTAGTATGAGTGGTTTCATTACACAAAATAATTTTGCTTATCAACTCAAATAAGCATTTTTGGATAAGGTATTTCATTTTAATTACCAAGTTATCGAGGCTTGGTACGATTAATAAACTAACAGGATAAGTTGTACTATTTAACTTATCAATTTGATATCACATATGTCTATAAGACTCTTTTTTTGAATGTTTTTGTGCCTAAGCTTTTTTACCCGGAAAAAAAAACATAGTTTTTAAATAAGCAAATCGTAAACACACCTAGAACTATCACGGTATGGATTAAGTCTAGTATTTTATTTTTTTTAAACTAATTTACAAAATCTTGTGGTTTTAAACTCATTTACCAAATAAAAATGATCACAAAGGTTTATTCTTCTGGTTCATTCATCATTTTAAACTAATTTACAAAATCTTGTTTTTCCATTCTTTTTTTTTTTTGTCTGTGACATTCATCATTTTCACTAGTAGTCATACAATATCACTCAAGGTTTATTCTTCTGGTTCATTCGATTGCATGTATTAAGAGACTTTGACAAAATATATTGCCAAAATCAAAATTTGAGGTCCACCAAACTACACACATCCATCTCATGTTATCCTCATGGAGAGGAGCCAGAAGGTACCCGCCAAAAAGGAATGTAGAGGCAACATGGGAATAAATATTTGAATTATTATTTGGATACTTTCCTTTAAATTTATTTATCCTGTGGTAAAAAGTACCATAAATAATTCATCTGGATAATCATATGACCCATAGTAGACACTTAAAATCTCAAGCACAAGAACAACTGGTATTATACCCGTATGGTGGCCGGATTGATTGATGTAAAAACAATGGATCAATTTTACTTTCTTTTATAACATCCTACTTTCATTTGTTACCATTATAATATTGTACTATGGACAAATCTATTCAGATATAGATATATTATTCATATAAATATGTTTATTTTTTTATAGACAATGCATTGGAGCAATATACATTGAGTTGTTTATTATAGCATCCTATTTTGAAGTACATTGCTATTTTTTCTACAGTTTTAACTGAAGTATAGTATTTTTGAAAAAATATCTACCAGATGATTTTATTTTTTATCTTATTTGCTAAGAGATTGTATACTCTAATTTTTTAAATAATAATAATAATAATAGTAATAGATTAGCGCAATTGAACCCACACAAAAAGTCCCCCATTTGGAACATAACAAAAAACAGGGGTATAAGTATTACTTATAATGCCCTGAGGATGCTTCAAAAGATCTTTATTGAAGCTTTGTTATTAAATACCTTCTTTAAAGCATAGATGTCAAATTAAGGAAAAAAAAAAAAAAGAATGGTTGTCATCACCTTGGTAGCTTCTTGATTGTGAGTGTGTATCAAAAAGTTATTTGTCATGTATAATTAACTTACATATAAAATGGTCATACCAGCATGTTAAAAATGACAAAGCATGTTAAAAATGACAAAGCAACAAAAACACTTGGCACAAAATCTTAAAGAAATCATGGCTTTAGATAAATGTATTGAAAGTGCGATATCATTTTGAATAAAATGATTTCAAAAACCATTAAAAGAAGAAACTCAATTATTCATATAGACAATCTCACTTGTGAAATCAAAACTAAGTAGTTAAACCATTTAGGCACCATATCATAATACTCGACACAAAATATCATGTTCTCCCTGTTGGGTTGAAAAACTCTTTTATTTTGAACTGGAACAAAAGAAACGAAATAACACTCTCTATTACAAGAAAGATAAACAACCCTCTAGGTAATAATACTCACTCTAAGTATTACACAGTAAACTCTGTTATTTTTTGTTGTCTTACAACTGAGGTTAGAGCCTCTATTTATACTTAAACAAGCCTACAATTACAACTGCTACCATTTATTGTGTTCATTATGTGAACATACGAAGTTGCCATTTGAGTTCTTTGGTGATTGTCGAGGCCAACACAAATAATAACCCTAAATGTTACACACTAAAATAGTGTATAGTGGTAAAGGGATCGAATCCACGGAGATTGGTTCAATTTCTAACTCTATGAAAAATCTCTTTGTAAAAATACTTGTAAAATAACAATAAAAATAAAATGGGGGGTTTTGGTGTTTTGAATACTTGATGCTAACTAGAATTAACTATGATTTAAATAGACAATTGCAACAAAAATAAGAATTTGATGTAAAATCAATAAGGGAAAGATGGTTGACTTAAAGTTTTCTCACTTTGACTTTTGATGAACATATCATTAGAATTCAATGGTGCAATACTTGTTTTAAATCCTCAATTTGGCTATAGTAATCCAAGGAGCTTGAGATTACCTAGACTTTTCTTAATTGTTGAAATGGCTAGAGAAGCTCATAACAATTTCCTTAGTCAAAGTCACTAATTCCAAATAGCATGTAATTAGTGAAAGTCAACTAGCATTAAGAACCAAAAAGTCACCAAATCCAAGAGGGGTCAAATGCTTTCACCACCATGTTGGAGGAAATGTTTTTATGATTGTGTGAAGTAAAAACAACACAAAAATCATTTGTTGCTTGCTAATTTGAGGATCCTTTACTTAATCAAGAAATTAGCCAACTAATCACCACAAACACATTTAAACTCATGAACTAAAACATACAAGTAATGATAAGATGTTAAAACACAAAACATTTCCATAAAGATTCAAGAACATGTTCATGGATTCTTCAACATTCAACAAAAGTTCAAAGGATTAAACAAAAGTCAACCAAGATTAGTTTAGCCAAGCATGGCTAAACACAAAGAAACAAGGTTAGAGAAATTTGTACCAAACATTAAGCAAGAATCAAGAGGTAAAAATATGATGTTCTTCAAGGGTTCTTGGCCTTCAAAAGTCCCCAAAACTCCAGAGAGAATCTTCAAAAATCGGGGGTTCAAGAGTCTGCAAAAGATGGGCACCAACCTTCCTCAAATAGCTCAAAAGAAGGATTTCCGAAATTTCCCCTGCAGGGCCTTGCGCGACCCGCGTGCTGCTGCGCGGGTGGGTTGCGCGGGTGGTACCTGACATGGGCTCCTTTGAGATTTTGGGCCTCTAAAGCATATCCCACTAGCCCAGATCGAATCCAATCACCTCCTAGCCCATTTTCTTCAAGTTTTTCTTCATTTAAAGCCCAATTTGACCTCTCTAAATCCTCCAAGGGTTGTGAACTCGCCCGATTAATAATTTTCATACGCTTGAATGTTCCCCCGCATCTTTCAAATTTAAAGCTCAATTCTTCCAAGCCTTCAAGCAATTGACAAGTCCACCCCATGAATCACCTTCATAGCCATCAAGCATGAAATCTCCAATTCCCTTCAAGCCCAATCACCTCACAAGAGTGGCGCCCCGCTAGTTTCCAAGAAAATCTGCAATAATGCTCAAGAAACTAGAAAGTACCCCGAAATGGTCATAAAAATAACAAAAGGGAAAATATGCATGAAAGTTAACTAAAATGCGAATGAAATGTACTAAAATAAACTATAAAAATAAGTAAATAAAATGAAGCTATCAAATCACCCCAAGCTTAAACCTTACTTGTCCTCAAGTAAGACAAGACTAAATGAACTTGGGATGAACTACCCTAGAAATAAAAAGAATGGATAGAACCATGGAACCTGTTCGACGTTAGTCAACATGGTCAGAATTGATTTCGCTGCTATCTCACAACTTTTTCATCCGATGACAATGGAACCATAAACCACAGCCAGGACAACTCCTTTAGGTGAGTAAGGAGGGATGAGCAGTCGCAGCCTCAATGGAACATGTATACAATGAAGAACATCTGTAGTAGGGAGAAAGCAACTGGATGGGCTCGGGAGGAGCTCTTCTTTAAGTGTACACTCTGATCTCACATTTGCTGGTTTCTCTCATGTGTAACTAGGTTTAATCGCTCGGGCACCGTTGTAGGAATCAGTTCACTTAGTGTTGGCCCAAACCTCCCGTAGTATCCGACTCGACAATCTCTCCAACATCACCAATTTGTGAGAAAGAAAAAAATATAACTCGATCTATATACCATAAAACAAATCTATACAAATGAATATCAAACGTCGGGTGACCAAGATGTTGGGAAATTTGTTCAATAATTGAACCGGCCACCTATCTAAGATAGTTGCGACTGAAAATTTGCATGCTTCATTTTGTTTTTGTTTTTGTTTTTTTTTTTGTTTTTTTGTATTTTTTTTTTTTTGTATTTTTTTTTTGTATTTTTTTTTTTTTTTGTAATGATAAAACCCTTTGACTCAAAATTTGGTTCCCAAAGGTGTGTAGGTGGAACCGAAAGGGTAATGATATAATCCGAATGGCCTAAGTGTGGAAATGACCATGTGTGGAGCATAAAGATGTAATGTAGGCTCCTTTTCAAACTTGTGGTTTTTCAAAGATAATGAAGATGTCCAAATGTGGACTAAAAGACTCTCTAAATTCTAAGAAAATCGTAAAAAGATATGGTGATGTAAAGAGACCGGATATGGATTCTACTCGGGGACAAGCACCAATGCTTCATCCTAACAGTTCAAACATGATCAAGTGTGATCCTCTCCGCGGTAGTGACCGCAAGGCTAAGAACACCCATTGCTATAGTATATCCTACAGTTGTTAGTATTGTATGCATAATTCTTCATGAAAACTACCTGTCCATGATCACTTACCCCTTTAAGCTACCAGCATCTGATCCCAAGTATGAAATCCCAAACTGCAGCTAGTGGTCCCGGTTCGATGGGTGAGATAGCAACAATATCCTGTTCCATGGCATCCAAGAGAGGTGAGATTAAACAGACAACAAAAATGCATGAATGCTAATGTCTTAAGCTAAATGTTATGCAAAAAATAAAAGGTAGAAAAGAAGAAAATAAAATCTTTTTAAAATTTAATAAAATAAAAAAAAATGAATGCAAATTAACTTAAACTAATATGTTATGCAACCTAACTAAAAATGCATGAAAAAGAGTAAGAAAAAGGGAAATGCCCCACCCCAAGCTTAAGAACAAGCATTGTCCTCAATGCTTAAGGAAAGGGCGGAAAGGACCTAAATCGGAGGGTCGGGCAGCGGGAAATGTCTGTGGCGGTGGTTTCGTGAAATTACGACCGGTAGAACTCCGCCAATCTTGAATTTTCAAGCGAGGTGGGTGCTGGAAGGTTATATGAGAGGAATGGAGTGGGAGGTCAACATGATTAAATGAAGAAGAAGAGAAGCTGGACATTTTAATCTATGGGTCAAAAAGGGTCAATTTCGGTCAATGTTGGTCAAGAAAAGTCAAAAGGTCAACTCATTAAAACCTTTGGTCAACACCTGGTCAAATAATAGCCAAAAATAGCCCAAATTGCCCAGCACAGTGCGCGGGTCGCGCAGTGTGGCACGCGGGTCGCGCAGACCTTGCAGTTAAGTCTTGGGCCAATGTCGCTTCATCACACCTGGCCGCGCAACCCACCCGCGCAACAGCACGCGGGTCGCGCAACCCCCTGATCCTGATCTTCATTTTTGCTTCATTTTTCTTCGTTTTTCACCCGTTCTCGCTTTGGAAGGCCCCAAAAACCTAGAAACTCTTGATTTCTTCAAAAACAATTCTTTTGAATCCCAAAAGCATCTTCAAAAGTCATTTATTCAAATTAAAAACACAAAAACACAATGCTTTCCAAAAATGCCATTCTTTAACGTCTTTGGCGAGACGCCTCCAAACTTCACTTTAACACTTTGGGGCGTCCAAATGGACGACATCTTGGACATTTGAATCAAAAACTTCATTGAATGGCTTCAATCGATGTCCATTAACCTTGTAAATTTTCCCCGTGTCGACATTTTTTAATTTCCACACCTCCATTGAGACTCTTTTCTTGTATTTGACTTTCTTTTTACGGGAGAACCATACCGGACTCAAACCTTTGATAATAGAAATCATCCAACCATATTCTTTCTTGTACTTGTTCATTAAGGTGACCAACTCTTCCTTCTTTGACATGGTTTTTGAGTAGGTGACCGGTTGGGCGTCTTCTTTCTTGTGATACGTATCCTTTGAAGAGTCCGACAAATTTATCGCTTCCATCTCTTGTGGTTGGTCTACCAATGGAGTTAGTTTCTTAATGGTAGTGGGCGGCTCAACCTCTCTTTCATTAACCCCTATCACTTCCTCTATAGTTTCATTGTCAGCTTTTTCAATTTCTTCTTCTTCTTCTTTGACAACCTCTTCCACTTCTACTTCTTCTTCCTCTTCTTCATATAACACTCTTGGGCCATCAAAAATTTTCTCATCATTCAAAGGAATGGAACATGCACTATGCGATGGGCTCTTTTCGGATGGTAATTTGTCTTGAGCTTCCATTAAACTAATTGATTGAGCAATTTGTGTTATTTGTTGCTCTAAGCTTTTGAGGCTAGCTTGGGTTGTTTCCTGAAAAATTTGGGTAGAAGTGGCAATGCTTTTAACAATGTCCTCTAAGGACATGCTTGGCGTTTCAGTTTGTTGAGGAGGGTAAGGATAGGGTTCTTGGAACAGTGGAGTTAGTGGGTATTGGTTATTTCCCCAAGTTTGGTATGGGTTTTGGTATTGGTTATTTCCCCAAACTTGGTTGTTGTCCCACCATTGATCATGTTGAGGTTGATCATAACTCGATTGGTTTGACAAATAGTAGCTTCCCTTCTCTTGCACGTCTCCCCATTCTCCTTGTAAATATGAACACATGTCGGAATGATGTCCATTTTGGGCACAAAAATCGCAAAGAAGAGGTGTGGGCTGCACACTTTGGTCACTTTCAATCATCATAACTAACTGAGCTAGCTCAGAAAGTCGCTCTTCGGTGCTAGGAGTGTTCATCTCCGAACCATACTTTTTTTTTTTTTTTAATTTCAGGAATTTAAATTTGAGTACCTGCACAATGAGATCTAGACATAGAGAAACAAATTGATTAAAAATAAACCAATCCCCGGCAACGGCGCCAAAAATTTGGTGGTTGTCGAGGCCAACACAAATAATAACCCTAAATGTTACACACTAAAATAGTGTATAGTGGTAAAGGGATCGAATCCACGGAGATTGGTTCAATTTCTAACTCTATGAAAAATCTCTTTGTAAAAATACTTGTAAAATAACAATAAAAATAAAATGGGGGGTTTTGGTGTTTTGAATACTTGATGCTAACTAGAATTAACTATGATTTAAATAGACAATTGCAACAAAAATAAGAATTTGATGTAAAATCAATAAGGGAAAGATGGTTGACTTAAAGTTTTCTCACTTTGACTTTTGATGAACATATCATTAGAATTCAATGGTGCAATACTTGTTTTAAATCCTCAATTTGGCTATAGTAATCCAAGGAGCTTGAGATTACCTAGACTTTTCTTAATTGTTGAAATGGCTAGAGAAGCTCATAACAATTTCCTTAGTCAAAGTCACTAATTCCAAATAGCATGTAATTAGTGAAAGTCAACTAGCATTAAGAACCAAAAAGTCACCAAATCCAAGAGGGGTCAAATGCTTTCACCACCATGTTGGAGGAAATGTTTTTATGATTGTGTGAAGTAAAAACAACACAAAAATCATTTGTTGCTTGCTAATTTGAGGATCCTTTACTTAATCAAGAAATTAGCCAACTAATCACCACAAACACATTTAAACTCATGAACTAAAACATACAAGTAATGATAAGATGTTAAAACACAAAACATTTCCATAAAGATTCAAGAACATGTTCATGGATTCTTCAACATTCAACAAAAGTTCAAAGGATTAAACAAAAGTCAACCAAGATTAGTTTAGCCAAGCATGGCTAAACACAAAGAAACAAGGTTAGAGAAATTTGTACCAAACATTAAGCAAGAATCAAGAGGTAAAAATATGATGTTCTTCAAGGGTTCTTGGCCTTCAAAAGTCCCCAAAACTCCAGAGAGAATCTTCAAAAATCGGGGGTTCAAGAGTCTGCAAAAGATGGGCACCAACCTTCCTCAAATAGCTCAAAATAAGGATTTCCGAAATTGCCCCTGCAGGGCCTTGCGCGACCCGCGTGCTGCTGCGCGGGTGGGTTGCGCGGGTGGTACCTGACATGGGCTCCTTTGAGATTTTGGGCCTCTAAAGCATATCCCACTAGCCCAGATCGAATCCAATCACCTCCTAGCCCATTTTCTTCAAGTTTTTCTTCATTTAAAGCCCAATTTGACCTCTCTAAATCCTCCAAGGGTTGTGAACTCGCCCGATTAATAATTTTCATACGCTTGAATGTTCCCCCGCATCTTTCAAATTTAAAGCTCAATTCTTCCAAGCCTTCAAGCAATTGACAAGTCCACCCCATGAATCACCTTCATAGCCATCAAGCATGAAATCTCCAATTCCCTTCAAGCCCAATCACCTCGCAAGAGTGGCGCCCCGCTAGTTTCCAAGAAAATCTGCAATAATGCTCAAGAAACTAGAAAGTACCCCGAAATGGTCATAAAAATAACAAAAGGGAAAATATGCATGAAAGTTAACTAAAATGCGAATGAAATGTACTAAAATAAACTATAAAAATAAGTAAATAAAATGAAGCTATCATTCTTATTATCAACATAACATAGATGGAGGTGCAGCTACTAATGTCAGGTTCACACCAAATCAGGTTTACACTCACATTCTCCCCCATAAACCGAACTTGGATCGAGATTCATCACTCCGAGCATGTTTCTCATTTCACCATGTTTCACGTATGCTAAAGCCTTTGTAAAGATGTCTGCCCGTTGATCCTTCGAGTTGACATATTCCACTATAATTTGCCCATGTTCAACACATTCTCGTATGAAGTGATAACGAATGTCAATGTGTTTGCTTCGACCATGAAACACAGGATTTTTCATCAATGTGATTGCTGACTTGTTATCGACATATAAGGTGATAGGCATGATATGATGTCCCGTGAGCTCCTTCACGAGATTTGCAAGCCAAATGTCTTGACATGCTGTTGTTGGTAGCTTCTTGATTGTGAGTGTGTGTCAAAAAGTTATTTGTCATGTATAATTAACTTACATATAAAAGGATCATACCAGCATGTTAAAAATGACAAAGCAACAAAAACACTTGGCACAAAATCTTAAAAAAATCATGGCTTTAGATAAATGTATTGAAAGTGCGATATCATTTTGAATAAAATGATTTCAAAAACCATTAAAAGAAGAAACTCGGTTATTCATATAGACAATCTCACTTGTGAAATCAAAACTAAGTAGTTAAACCATTCAGGCACCATATCATAATACTCGACACAAAATATCATGTTCTCCCCACAAATATAAACACTTCTTTCATATTTTTAAACCATTTAGACATCATATCATAATACTCAATAATCACAAAATCCACAATATATAATAACCCTTCTTAAATTTAACAAAAGCATTAAAATTTGTAACTGGAGGTCAAAATAGAAACTTGATGTTAATCTAGTTAATGTAGAAAATCACAAGCGAATGGTTGAGGTGCCCCAAAAACACAACAAATTAATCGGGAACAATCCCAATGTGGTCAAGATGAACACTCTTTCTATTTACAGATTGTACTTGGCACCTCCAAGCATTCCAATTAAATCCCCAAACTGTCACACCCCCGGACCCTCAGGAAAACAACAGCGGAAACATCCAGGGGCAGAGACGTCATGTAAGTATCACAACCATTATACATAGCAAGCATAGTAAACACAACCATTACATTACATAAGAATATTTACATTTGTTTGAAAGCAAAGAAATACATGTTTTATATATATACATCAGAATAAACAAAAAAATAGACGAGACTTCTATACGCTCCGTCTTCTCCAAAAGAAGCGGAATACCTGTCTAACGTGAACCTGAGAATACAAGTAGTTTTAAAATATCAGCATAAAGCTGGTGAGTTCATAAGCATGTTTTGTAAGGAAAACTGGTTATTTAATCTTGTGAAAATACTTCATTTCATTTGATAAAGAATGCCGTAATATCGAAAACCATTGTTACTGAGTTATGAAATACATATGCATGTTTTCCCAGAAAATCCCATATTTTCTAACATGTTTGTCGATTTCTATAAGATAAGAAAAACCCTGGTTACCACCAGTAGGATAAGAAAACCATAAGTTATGATCCCTGGATTACTCTCCAGTATGAAAGTGGGTAGTTTTATTACATAAAACTATACTTTAAAATCCCTGGAATACCCTCCAGTACAAAAGTAGGTAGTTTTATTACATAAAACTATAGGTTAAAATCCCTGGAATACCCTCCAGTATGAAAGTCAGTAGATTTATTGCATAAAACTATAAGTAAAGATCCCTGGAATACCCTCCAGTACGAAAGTAGGTAGTTTTATTACATAAATAAAACTATAGAAGAAGGAAAGAAATTCGTCAACAAGGTTAGCTTAATACGTATTGTGAGTCGTATAACCATACTGATTTGACCCGTGACCTCCTTGACGTTCTTCAGGCATCGATCGATTTCCAAAATATGTCACCCCATGCGTGCCCGCCTAACTATAGCTAGCAGTTTAGGTGTGGGATTGTTAGTCCCGAATAGATCTATCCACAAATTTCACGCTCACCCTCCAGGAGACTCTGGTTATACTACCGGAGAGGATTTACTGGTACTCCGAAGGGTATAATGAAGACAAGTCTCACAAGCTAGTATTAACTAATTCACGGGATAATTGGTCGTTATCGAGTTTCGAAATCATTTGGAACAAAGTAGAATATAAATAATTAAATACAAAGTAATTATTTAGCATGATACTCTAGATTAAACATAGATAAACTAAAGCAGACATAGTTTATATATTACAAAAGGGATAAAGTATCTAAAAGTTTGTCAGAAAATCGTATAATTACATAAGTTTTTACGAAAACCTTTATGATTTGCCCCCGAAAACATGAAAACTCGGAAAAGTGTAGGGGTATGAACTCGCCTGACGTGGGTAATTCTAATGAACAGATGGTATAGGACGTTAGGTGTCAATTGAGGACTTGAACACACGAGAGGATCCTATGTAACATGAAGTGATACATAATTGTATCTAATTAGTTATTTAATAACTAATTATACAAGTAATTGCATACTAATGCACAAAACACTTTACCACAAGTGCTAGAAGTATCAAGAGTTTTGTATAAAGAGAGCATGACCTAACCTTGGAGTTTACTCTTCAAATAGATGACTTCTAAAGGTTTTTACGGCCCAAAAACCACTTCCCCATGAGTTTATGGCCGTAAACTCATGGTAGTGGTGTTCTTGGTTGCTTAAAGGTCTTATATCACATGGGGAAATAAGCTAGACTCAATTCTAGGGCATAGCAAGTGACTACGGCTTCAAATGGACCCTTTAGGGAGTTCATGACTGTAAACATATGAGTTTATGGCTGTAAAATCATATTTGCCCCATTATTTCATGCTTTGGTGTTTCTGGGTTCAGCATACAAGTTTCTAACCATTTGTACAAGTCATAGGGGTGTTAGGGTACCATATGGACCTTTTAGGGAGTTTACGGCCAAAGGACCAATTCCTTGGGGGTTTACGGCCGTAAACTCTATGAGGACTTGGTTTCTTTGATGTTTAAGGTCCCTACTTCAATGGTGGTTGATTCTATGTTGAGTTCTAGGCATAAAGAAGGAAGAAAGGGCAACTTTGCACCCTTAAATGGAGTTCACGGACCAAGAACATTCTTTGGCCGTAAACTCTCATTCATCCATGATTCATGGTGTTTTCTAAGCCCAAAACATGTTAAACCTATTGTACAATGAGTTAGGATAGGAATACTTACAATCTAGGAGCTTGAATTGGATGATTCTTGATCAAATCTGAGTTTGAAGAGAGAGGGTAGAGAGAGGGACTTCTAAGAGTGGTAAAAGAGTGAAATGGAGGACCACTCATTCCTTATATAGGGTGATTTTACCGCCCAAGAGTTTACCGCCCGGAGTTTACTGCTCAGGAGTTTACCGCTATGAGTTTACTGCACAGGAGTTTACCGCTATGGATTTTACTGTCGTAAACCCCATGTTTACAGCCGAAAACTCCATCTTATGGAGTTTATGGCATGATTTTTGATGTTAGGACTTTTAGTGGTGGTTTTCTAACACTTGATCCTTAAGTGTAGTCGGCTCGGAATACTAATATGGACTTTAATTTGGGTTAAAAGATGGCGGAAATGAATTTGATTTTTAAATGAAGTGATAGATTGCAGAAATTATATATACGAAATATTCGGGTTGTCACATAATCCTCCCGTTAGAGGGAATTTTGTCCCAAAATTAGAGTTCGAAAAACTAAGTTATAATACACTAATTAAGCAAAAAGACGAGGGTATTTAAGCTTCATTTGATCCTCGCGCTCCCAAGTGAACTCCGGTCCTCGTTTGGCGTTCCAACGAACTTTCACAATTGGGATGCGGCTTTGCTTTGTTCGTTTGATCTCGCGATCCATGATTTCGATAGGTTCTTCCACGAAGTTCAGATTTTTGTTGATTTCGATCTCATCAAGAGGGATCACCAAGGTTTCATCGGATAGACACTTTTTAAGATTAGAGATATGGAATACAGGATGGATGTTGCTAAGCTCTTGGGGTAATCAGAGTTTATAGGCTACAGGTCCGATCCTACCAAGCATCTCGAAAGGTCCTATGTACCTTGGGTTCAGTTTCCCATGCTTTCCAAAGCGTATCATGCCTTTCCAAGGCGAGACCTTCAATAGGACAAGATTTCCAACCTGGAATTCCAATGGTTTTCGTCGCTTATCGGCGTAGCTCTTGTGTCTGTCCCTAGAGGCTTTCAATATGTCTCGGATTTGGATGATCTTTCGGTGGTTTCACGGATGATTTTAGGGCTAGTGAGAGCACTGTCGGGGACTCGACCCTTAGCTAGTTGCGTGTCCCCTACCTCGGCCCAGCACGGAGGGGATCTGTACTTTCGACCGTAGAGGGCTTCGAACGGGGCAGCCTTGATACTGGTGTGGTAACTGTTGTTATATGAGAAATCGATCAAGGGTAAATGAGTGTCCCACGACTTGCCGAAATCGATGACACATGCTCTCAACATGTCTTACAGGGGATGGATAGTTCTCACACTCTGCCCATCTGTCTGAGGATGATAAGTCGTGCTCATGTCTAGCTTAGTTCTGAGAGCCTTCTATAGGGACTGCCAAAATCTCGAGGTAAACCTGCTATCTCGATCAGAGATAATGGACACATGCACACCATGCAGTCGAACTATCTCTTGAATGCAGATCTGCGCAAGTCTTTCCATCTTGAATGTTTCTTTGATCGGTAGGAAGTGAGCGGATTTTGTCAATCGGTCGATAATTACCCAAATGGTATCGTACCCACTTGGAGATCTGGGTAACTTGGTGATGAAATCCATAGTAATCATCTCTCACTTCCACTCAGGTATCTCGGGCTGCTGGAGCAGACCTGAGGGTTTCTGATATTCGATCTTCACCTTGGCGCAAGTCAGACACTTGCCCACGAAGGTAGCGATTTCAGCATTCATGTTTGGCCACCAATATAGTTTCTTGAGATCCAAGTACATCTTATCTGAACTTGGGTGTACGGAGTATCTAGTCTTGTGAGCTTCGTCCATGACAACCTCCCTGTAACCGTCGAACTTTGGGATCCAGATCCGATCCATGAAATAATAGACTCCGTCACCTCAGATCTCAAGACTCTTATCCATTCCCCTCAAGGATTCGTTCACACGTTCTCGGGTTTTAGGGCTTCCAACTGATCCTCTCGGATTTGTGTGGATAAGTGGGAATGGATGGTCATTGTCAGTGTCTTCACCTTGTGGTCTGAGCTTTCCTTTCGGCTAAGGGCATCTGCCACCACATTGGCCTTGTCGGGATGGTAGCGGATTTCACACTCATAGTCACTGAGCAGCTCTACCCATTGCCGTTGTCTCATATTTAAGTCTTTCTAATCGAAGATGTGTTGTAGGCTTTTATGTTCAGTGAAGATTGTGCACTTGGTCCCGAAGAGATAATGTCTCCAAATCTTCAATGCAAAGACCACTGCTCCTAACTACAGGTTGTGAGTTGTATAGTTGACTTCGTGTGCTTTCAGATGTCTTGAGGCATAAGCAATAACTTTTCCTCGCTGCATAAGCACATAGCCTAAGCCCTGATTGGACGCATCATAGTAGACAACGAAGTCCTCCGTCCCTTCGGGCAGGAACAGGATAGGTGTTCTTCACAAGGCTCGCTTCAACGTTTGGAATGCAGTGTCTTGCTTTTCATTCCAACAAAAGGGTACACCTTTCTGTGTCAGAGTAGTTAGGGGTTTGGCAATTCTAGAAAAATTCTAGATAAATCTACGATAATAGCCGACAAGACCCAAGAATTGACGGATTTCTGTGGGTGTCTTCGGTGCCAACCAATTCTCTATTGCCTTGATTTTGGAAGGGTCCATGTGTATACCCTCCTCGCTTACCACATGACCTAGGAAAGTTACCTTCCAAATCCAGAATTCACACTTGGAGAATTTTGCATGCAGCTTTTCCGATCTAAGTGTTTCCAACACTAATCTCAAGTGTTGTTTGTGATCTTCTTCGCTTCTGGAATAGACAAGTATGTCGTCAATGAACATGATAACAAACTTGTCCAAAAAAGGAAGACATACCCAGTTCATAAAGTCTATGAACACTGCCGGTGCATTGGTTAAACCAAAGGGCATTACTACAAACTCGTAGTGTCCATATCGAGTCCTGAATGCTGTCTTGGAAACATCACTCTCATGAACTCGTAACTGATGGTACCTTGATCTAAGGTCTATTTTTGAGAAGTAACTGGCTCCCTGAAGTTGATCGAAAAGGTCGTCTATTCGAGGAAGAGGATAACAGTTTTTGACGGTCAGCTTGTTCAATTCACGGTAGTCTACAAACATCCAAAAGGATCCATCTTTCTTCTTCACAAATAATATTGGGGCTCCCCAGGGTGAGGAACTCGGTCTGATGAACCCTTTGCTAAGTAACTCATTAAGCTGACTGGATAACTCCTACATTTCTGCTGGCGCTAAGCGATATGGGGACTTGGCTACGGGGGTAGCTCCGGGGATTAGGTCGATGCGAAACTCAACTTGACGTTCGGGAGGAATTCCCGGGAGCTCTTCTAGCAAGACATCAGGAAAGTTGTAGACTTCGGGGATGCTCTCGAGGTCCTTAACTTCCTATTTCTCGTTTATTACATGGGCTAGGAATGCATGGCACTCCTTTCGCAGAAGTTTTTGAGCTTTGATGCATGAAATGAGGCAAAGATTGGAATTAAGATTATCGTCGTAGATCATGAGGGTTTGGTCAGAGGGAAGATTGAGATGTATAGCTTTTTTGTAACAAAGGATATCAGCATGATTAGGGCTTAACCAATCCATGCCAATGATAACATCGAAGCTTTTTATAGAGACTGACTTAAGATCGATGGGGAAAGAATGGTCGTTGAGGTTAAGCGTGCAGCCTATGAATATATCGTTGGCGTTCTCTTTCTCACCATTAGCCATCTCGACGGAAAATGTTTCGGTTAGTGGTTAAGGATTATGTTTAAGAAGATGCTTGAATGAATGGCTAAC
The DNA here is from genome assembly GCF_052625555.1 of Lactuca saligna. NCBI lineage: Eukaryota > Viridiplantae > Streptophyta > Magnoliopsida > Asterales > Asteraceae > Lactuca > Lactuca saligna. Next base: position 45,542,228 of record NC_136418.1, on the reverse strand, counting down.
AAAACTTCTTTCCGCACCAAAATCGAAAAGGATGCATGCATAAGAGTTGTCGAGAAGGAACGTACCCATGACAACGGTGGGATCGACGACTGCCTCCTCTTGCCCCATCGTTAGAACTCTCCCGGTGTTGTTGGTTGTTGTTGCTTTGGGGCAGTTCCTTTTGTAGTGCCCGACCTCACCACAACCATAGCAGGTTTGACCGACACCTGCTCCAGAAGCTTGATTGGTTGGTTAGGCTGGTGCTCTGCAGAATCGAATCGTATGCCCCTTTTTACCACAGTTGGAGCACGATAGTTCATGACATGGACGGAATCATGGTGGTAGTTACAATTGTCGCACCGAGGAAGGGTACCAGCATATCTACTGGTAGGTGCCTGAGTGACGGGGCTAGCGACAGGAGTAGTAGCAATGTGGACTGCCATAATTTGGTGCTTCTTGGAGGGTCCTTGTGAACTCTGACCCTTTCGCTTGTTCCAGAATTTCTTTTTACCCTTACTACACTCCTTCTGGTGTCCCTGACCACCTTCCTGATCTTGGGGATGGGTACCACCTCCTGGCCCGCCAGATCTGTCGGGGTTCAACTGTGACATTGCAGCTGCCACTACGGCAGTAACAGCTGCCTGAAACATGACAGGGTCGAATTGAGGAGGAGCTGGTGGCGGAGGATTGTTGCTCTTTGAGCTGGGTCTTTTCCTTGGAGGCATCTCGATCTAAAATTATCAAGAATGAGAGGATGGTAAGTCCTCTGGGTTGAATCAAGAGATATGAAGCAAGAGATATCTCATTATGACAGATGAGGTGTTCTACTACAGTGTACTAGATAGGAAGACTACCAATGCAAGAGAATTATCGCTAAAGTGAATGAGTAGCAACACTTGGATGAGGACCTTTATAATGAATTTGACTCTAGAAAAATACTCCTATAGTATTTTTATGTTTTATTATGACGATGACTTGTTGTTTGGATATTTGGTAAGTTTTAGGCCTGCTGTACACCACAGTCACTCCCAAGCACATGTTGGTCGTGTCTCGAATGAATATAGTTGATCAGACTATATTGACCCTAGACACGACTACATAACTGCCCAGGTTTAACCGCAGTGCCCAACACCCATATACTTTTGTTTTGTTCTACTTGTGGTTGTTGTTTCTGATATTTAGGTATTCTTGTATACTTTTTGTAAAATACTTCTATTTAAAAGTATGCTTTTAGTTCAGAGCGCTTCGGCCCCTTAGTTTTTATAGTTATATACCATGTAAGGTTCGGTATACTTAGTTCACTATAAACAAAAGCACCGATACCAATCTGTCACACCCCCGGACCGTCAGGAAAACAACGGCGGAAACGTCCGGGGGCGGAGACGTCATGTAAAGTATCACAACCATTGTACATAGCAAGAATAGTAAACACAACCATTACATTACATAAGAATATTCACATTTGTTTGAAAGCAAAGAAATACATGCTATATATATATATATATATATATATATATATATATATATATATATATATATATATACACATCAGAATAAACAAAAGAACAAACGAGACTTCTATACGCTTCGTCTTCTCCAAAAGTAAGCGGAATACCTGTCTAACGTGAACCTGAGAATACAAGCAGTTTTAAAATATCAACATAAAACTGGTGAGTTCATAAGCATGTTTTGTAAGGAAAACTGGTTATTTAATCTTGTGAAAATACTTCATTTCCTTTGATAAAGAATGTTGTAATATCGAAAGTTTCTAACCATTTGTACAAGTCATAGGGGGTGTTAGGGCACCATATGACCCCTTTAGGGAGTTTATGACCAAAGGACCAATTCCTTGGGGGTTTACGGCCGTAAACTCTATGAGGACTTGTTTTCTTTGATGTTTAAGGTCCCTACTTCGATGGTGGTTGATTCTATGTTGAGTTCTAGGCATAAGGAAGGAAGAAAGGGCAACTTTGCACCCTTAAATGGAGTTCACGGCCCAAGAACATTTTTTGGCCGTAAACTCTCATTCATCCATGATTCATGGTGTTTTCTAAGCCCAAAACATGTTAAACATATTGTACAATGAGTTAGGATAGGAATACTTACAATCTAGGAGCTTGAATTGGATGATTCTTGATCAAATCCGAGTTTGAAGAGAGAGGGTAGAGAGAGGGACTTCTAAGAGTGGTAAAAGAGTGAAATGGAGGACCACTCATTCCTTATATAGGGTGAGTTTACCGCCCAAGAGTTTACCACCCGGAGTTTACCGCTCAGGAGTTTACCGCCGTAAACCCCATGTTTACGGCCGAAAACTCCCTCTTATGGAGTTTATGACATGATTTTTGATGTTAGGACTTTTTGTGTCAGTTTTCTTACACTTGATCCGTAAGTGTAGTCGGCTCGGAATACTAATACGGACTTTAATTTGGGCTAAAAGATGGCGGAAATGAATTTGATTTTTAAATGAAGTGATAAATTGCGGAAATTATATATACAAAATATTCGGGTTGTCAACCAAACCCACTTAGCTGGTATGAGATATAAAGGTTAACTGGTACACAAAAATAGGCTAATTAAGGAATATCTATATAGGTTACAAAAGGTTGACCAAGATACATTATTTTTGTAATTATCCTTTATCATGGCATATACTCTAATAACCACAACGTGTCAAGGGCATTACCTCACATTCAGTCTGTTGTTTAAATCAAGATATCCCTTTGTTTTCAAAAGTACATCCAGATAATTTGATAACAACCATAACTATGAGCAAGTTTGTACACATACTTATGAATGGAACTCGACAGACTTTTCTGTTTTCAAATCATAAACTCTATAAAAGAACATGTCAATTCCATTTTTAAGGACAAGTCGGCACATTTAAACACTATTAACGATGGTTACACAAGTAGACACTTCTTGATATATCGAGATACAACTGTATGTTTGTGACCAAAATTCAAAAAAATTAACGAATACTACAAGATAGATTTGAGTTGAAGGACCACATACATTCAAGATGAGAGACCAAAGCATAGATGCTTCAATAGTTCATCTAGGAAAATTAAAAAAATAAATATGACATTTTAACAGACAACCTAACTCCCATGCATAAAAAGGAACATACATACAAAGCAAAATTAGGCCAAAAGTCTTAAAGCGCTTAAAGCCCCCAACCAAGAACACAAAGAAACACCAAAATGATCGGATTAAACTAAAATTATTGTCAGGTAGCTTGTCATACAAGGAAACTTTCTTGTTGAAAAATATAGTTGTTCAGCCTACTTCGGACTCTAATAAGCTATAACTTAACCACAAAGACAAAAATGGAATTCTAGAGAAGGGACATGGTATTGATGGCTTTCACCATGGTAAGTTAATAATCTCTAGGATTTTCAGCATGTATCAGTAAGCAGGACTATAACACCCCATCCATAAAAGTGGTAAAAAGTCATGACGACTCATCTAAGAGATTAACATTCAAACATTCATGCAGAAAATACCACCCCTCGTTTGCAGGAAAATATCTGCCATGTCCACCTCCATTATCAACACCATATCTAGCATAGTGTGACCAAGAGTCAGCCCACAACTCTGGTTTTACAGCAGCAACCTGTTCATAAACGAAGCTCAGAAAGAAACCATGTTCCTATCCCGTATCTTGAAAGGCACCCATTCCATTTCACCAAAGTCTCATTTATAAACATTGATCACATCATTACATATTGAGCAATCTGTCATATAAAGATTTTCACCACAACTTCCAAGCTGCGGTAAAAATAGATACTTATCTAACACAAGATGCTTGGTTTTGAGTAACGTCACTTTGGGCTCAGGATTGAGTGTGAGTTCACATAAATGATAATTATTAGAGTTTAAAGTATATATCTTCCCCTTAAAAGCATGTAAATCCTTATAAAACTTAAAGTCGAAAGTTCACACGATTCCATGCTCCTTCATCCGCTATAGAAAACCATATTTGCTTCTTGACTAATATAACAAACACCAATTTAGACATTGAATGTGAAAATACAAGGATAAACGGGCCGACTGGTTCACCAGAACACACCCAAGGGGCAGAAGGGAAATGAAGCTCATGTCTAGTGATAAGATTCACAAGCCAAAAGTCCTTGGTTTCCCCCTTGATCAAGATCAAATAACCACAACTTAGTCCAAGAAAATACATTCCAGCAGGATGTGTTAGTGTGGTTTTGAACTTTCTTCCTTCATTGTCCTCTAGGCAGCATTGCCAATCCTTATTTCCAAAACTATTAGAGATATTAATCAGCATTGGTGGTTTGGAAACCATAAATCTTTTCCAGTTACCAAGTCCACTGAATGCAATAAAATCAACAACTCCCAGTTTCATCATAACTAACAAAATCACATCATGGTTGAGATATGACCAAGGTCCCACATCATCAGCTTTGACAGTCATACTGCTAGATGACTCATCATAAATCATGATTATGGTTTCTACTAAGTCTCCTTGTCTTATCCACTCCTACACTTGCAATAGACAAAATAGACATTGTTAGTAAATGAAAAATTCCACATAATCATAGAACACTGGTAAACAGAAAAAAGAAGACAAAATTGCAAAAACGGTCCTTGTGTTATGAATTTTTTTTGGGGTTTTAGTCCAAATCACGATTTTTTTGGATTGGTGGTCCTTTTGAGGTAGTTTGCTTGTGATTTTGGTTCTTCGGTAAATTGAAAAGACTAAATTGCCCTTATTATATTTATTTTCCATTTTTCTTTTTTTTCCTATAAGTATTTATATATATAAAATAAAAATAGGGCGCTCTCTCTCTCTGTCTCTCATTTTGCTGCTGCCATCAAAATATTAAAAAAATAGAAAAAAGATTAAAAAAATATCAAGAGGGCATATTAGTCATTTTAGTTTAGCAAGGAACTCAAGGAACTAAAACCACAACCAAAATACCTCAAAGGACCACCAATCTAAAAAAAGACCATCAATCCAAAAAAGTCGTTGACTAAAACCCTAAAAAATTGTAATCCAAAAAAGGACAACCAATCCAAAAAAGTCATTGACTAAAACCCTAAAAAATTGTATACCACAGACTATTTTTGCAATTTTGTCAAAAAAAATAAAAACAAGCAGAGAGATGAACAGTATATACAATCTGATTAGCTGTTCTACAAGATATGAATGCTCTTGACAAAGAAAAGATATATCAACCTCATTGTAAAAATGTTGGCTTATGAACCAACAAAAAATGTTATGTCGATGCCTTCTGTAATCAGAACCACATGAAGCTAAAACATCAATTATCCAACAATCATGACCCATATTGATCAAAAAAAGCTTAAAAACCAAATGATCACAAAATCAAAACAATTCAAGTAACATGGACACTCAACACAACAAACGAAATTCAAATTGGTTAACGATACAGAATGTATTTCATGAAACATAAAAAGTTAATCAAATCAACTAAACCAAACTAAGTGACGTTTCCCAATCAAATGAACTCCGATTTGCGAAAAAAAAATCAACAGAACTAGGGTTAGATGCGTGATAAAGGAAACAGAGTCTCTTTCGAAAACAAAGGCAAACAGCGAATGAACCGAGCGAATGGTTTGGGGTTTGTGACTTTGTGCCAAGGATGTTTTTGTATGCGAATTTTATCTTCGGTATACTAAACTAAGGAATAAATTAAACATTTAGTCCCGATCGTTTTCCCTAATTTATAACCTCGTGGTTTGTATTTGTTGCATCTATGGTCCCTAGTCCATTGGAAAATATCATCTTACCCTTTTTAATATTTTGTTTCTTTTTCTTTTTACCCATTTACATATTCTAATAATAAAAAAGGAGAAATCAAATATTATCTTACTTTTTTTCCTACTTATCCTCCTACTCACGACATCAAGACAATTATCAAAATCAAGTTAAAAGATTAAGCATAATTATTAGTAGACTAGGTGTGAGACACGTGTACTACACGGGGTTATTACAATAAATGAATATTATCATTTTTATCCCTTAAGAGCATCATACTTTCATGTGTATAACATAATACATTATGTGATACAAATGAAACTATGATGCTATTAAGAGATAAAAACATAAATATGATGCTATTATGGTATAAAAACGAAATATGAATTATGATGCAACATAACACAAAGTCACAAATAAAAACAACATCGGCATGGGTAAATAGGGTAATTCCATTGAACAATTGAATTTGCAATGTAACATAATAAAAACTTTACAATAGTAATGAAATGTCGAACATGTAAAAATATTTGTGGGTGTTTTTAGAAATGGATGGGGAAATGTGGTAAGTCGATTATACAATTGGAGTAATTTGAGATTTACATAAATCTTAAATAATTATGTTATCTATGAAATGCAAAATAAAAGAGAAAAAGATAGAATGCAGAATTATGACTTAGTATAAAGACTATAAAATAGTTTTTGTGAGATGAGCAAAATAAACAAATTTGTTGCAATTTGTGTATTATATTAAAACACACATATAAAATACAGCAAAATCATAAAATTTATTACATTGGAATAAATAGAAAGCTAATATGAGCTATAAAGAAATCATGTGTTATAAAGTTGATTTCTTATTTGATTTTTTTTTTTTTTTTGCATTTTTTATGTAAAAGATGTATAAATTCAAGGGTAAAATTTGTTGGATTCATTGATAGGAGCATTCTACAAAAGCATAAGAAAAGTAATTATTATAATGGTAAAATTTTTGTATTTCTGAATAATGTAGTACTTATCATGGTGTTGACATTTTAATAAATAAAAGTAGTTATATAAGTGATAAATATATGAAAAAACTTAAAAACCGAATAAAAAATGAAATGCAATTTTCACCAAAATAATCCTAATAACTCCATAAAGGTAATTCAAGCCCAATAAAATAATGTCAAATGGTTTCAACCATCAAAGCAAATCAAACCGACACAAAGAAAAAACCAAAGTTGAAATAGTTTTAAAAGGGACTATGGAATGTTTTAAAATAGTTCCAACCATCAAAGCAAATTACAAACTACTTTTTCAGATATCTTTAAAAATAATTCCAGTGTTCCTGATTTTTTGGTTTTGGAATTTTAGTTTCGTTTGTTTCCTCAATAATGTTGAACGGAAATACAAATTGGTAACATTCTTTATCGTATGCACTCATAACATGTTCTTGATTTTTTGCTTTTCAATAGTTATGTTGCATGCTTATTACTATACGTTATGCTTATTATTACACACTAACAGAATGCGATGAAGAAGAATAACAAAGGCAGATGTCTTTGCTGACATTCTTTAGATGTTGCAGCCGATGAGGTTGATAGGTTATATATGTCGTGATAATGAACACTGTTATGAGAAATATGATAAATAAGCGATTGATAGTATACGAGAAATTATATATTTACGAAATTACATAGAAAGAAATCAATTTTAGAGCTGTCATTAACCATGACATTTATTACATTACAAAGTAAGTTTAAGACGTGTGTATTAAATGACTTTATTTGAAAGAAAACTAAACACAAAATTCTAAACATTTGATAAGTTTGAATTTATAAAAAAAGTGAGAAAATATTGAGTTATAAAAATTAAAGTGTTTTTTTTTAATTTAAACAAATAATTTAGATAAATAAATAAAGAAAATTAATGAATCTTTAATTTAGTAATTTTGAAATTAGAATGAAAGTTAATCAATGAAATTGATATGCATTTATCATTGCATTTAAATATTATCTAGAATTTAATAAAATAATTAAAATATATATATATATAATGACATGTGGAATAAAAATTAATTTAAAATAACCACAAAATTACATGTGACAAAATAAATGAGAATGTGACATGTGGTGAAAAGATATTTATTTATTAGGGAAGATTTCATGTGTTATTATTTTATATGAATATTAGGAAGTTATTTAATTTTTTTATAAAAAATAGAAAAAACCACCCCACCTTAAAAAAAAAAAAAAAAAAAAAAAAAAAAAAAAAAAAAAAAACCTCATAAACTTTTATCTCCTCTCCTTGCTATCGGCCTCTGTCAATCAAAAACCTCCTTCATCACTAACAAGAGAGAGAGAGAACTCGATGAGGCAGACAAAGATCATGTTGGTTGATGTCAAGCAAAATGAGTAATCTTTGGAATGAATTCGGGGCAACTTTAATCTCCCTATAAAATTCATTATTTATCACTATATTGTGTGGTGTAGTGTTGGTGAGATATTTCATTCAATGAATAATGTATTTCAAGTGTAATTATGCATTCATAATTAACATCAAAGCTAAAGGCATGCAAAATGTTTTTATTATGTAATTTGTTTGGTTCACAAGATCATATTTAGAACCAATAACAACGTTCTTTTATCTTGTTCATGTTGTGTCACATCAAATGGAAATTCAAAAGGTTCCCATGAACAGGGCCCACAAAATCGTAGGGCCCAATTTTTTTAGCAATTAAAGTATTAAAGTATAATATGTTCAATTAAGGGCCCAAAAACAAATTAGGTTATTCTTTCTTGGTAAATAACAACGACGCAACAGGCAACACAAAGAAGGAGCGGGAAAATCAAAATTTTCGGGAAAAGAAAAAACCCTTCGATTCCTTCTTTTTCATTGATAACACATGGGGCACAAATTAAATCACTCCCCAATCATTGACAGGCACAAAAACAGTATTATTGTTGCCTTATATCAGTGGAATTAAGGGCAATCAACAATCTTACTAGCAACTTCTTTCTTCTTTTTCTCGAAATTTTGAAGGTTGAAGCAACAATTTTAGATATTATTTTACAATCTATTAGATGCATTGAGGCAATAAGAAATATCATTCGATTTGAGTTTTTAGAAGTATTACAATCTTTCTTCACTTCTTCTTTCTTCTCGAAAATCAGATTCATGTTTTAGAAGCTTCAAATTTCAGGCAGGTTTGAGGAATTAGGAAAACACCAGTGAAGGTAGACACTCTAATCAAATTTCATAGAAGCTTCGTTCTTCCCTTCGTCTTTCTTTTTGAAAAATAGTTTTTTTATTTCTAATTTCTGTTTTTTTTTTTAATTTTAGAAGGTAGACACTTTAATCAATTTCAAAAATCAGAGGAATATGGAAACCAATTTCGAAATACAGAAGAACAAGGAAGTGAGGAAATCATTTTATGAATTTTGTAGGTACAAATAAATAAAGTTATGTTTTTTATTTTGTTTCTGATATGAAATAAGTAAATCAATGTTTTTTCTTTAATTCTTTATGACTCGGTGTGTGACCATCAATTCAACATTGAGGTTTAGAAATTTCAGATATATTGATTTTTTTGAAGTGCTGAAAAATCAGAGGGTAATGTTCTGATTTCTAGAATTGCATATCAGTTTTTTTTCAAGTCCTTAACTTTACTGCTCTTTTTTTTTCCAGATTTTGTTGCACGTTATGAGAGATTTTATATCTTTGAGTTTGTGTTTCACAGTTTTTGTTACATAATCGTGTTGCTCAAAAGATTCATTTTTGTTTACTATTGGATTCTCCTTATTCTTTGTTTTTATTCAAGTGATTTTTTTAGTGGTAAATCAATAAATTTTTTCGAACTTTCAGATTTTTATATTTGCGGTTTTTACAATTCTGATTATGTTTTACATTTCACCGATCTCTTATTTTTATATTTCTTACTTTTACATTTCAGTTTATTAGATTTTAGCTTGGTTGATCAAGAGAGGAATTCTACAAAGAACAAAGGAAAAAAGGAATTTATAAATCAGATTTGTTTTCTTTCTCTATAATATACCTCATGGAATTAAAATATGTGTTTGACATGAAAATTGTAAGAACTTTATGTATATTACGACATACAAATGAAAAACAAGAATTTTATGTTTTTTATTTATTTATAAGCTTTAGGGCTGTTTGTTTATGAACTAACAAAAAACGTTATGTTGATGCCTTCTTTCCATTCTTTGAGACCAGTGATGATACTCGTTTGCCACTAGTATTGGGGATCTATTCGAGCCACCAACACTGTTGGAAACATTGAGAGATAATGCTTGTGCCATATTTCCTTGTTTTGAAAAGTTTTTTTGTTTTTTTTTTAAGAAATGAGCTTCAGTGGTATAGTAGACCTTTTAAAATTAGAATTTTTGTTTAAAAAGCAACCACTTTGGCTCTGATACCAATTGGTGAGAGGAAAACTTGATAAACACTAGAACAAACGTTAATACAAGTAATATTGCGGAAAAAAGTTTAACTCAAAGGATCATAAAGCTCAACAATAATAAGTTAAGGTTAGATAGTTAGATGCGGAAATATAAGGAAATATTAATGACAACAAGTATTATATCAAGTATACACTTAAGTTGATTCTTAACGAGGATTGCAATCAATTCAAATTAGTGAGTGTGATCAAACTTAGTGATGAAGTCAAAGATGACTTGCTCCGAAGAGAGATTACGATCAGATAAGTTCTGAAGATACTTGAAGATGAGAGAGTAAGAAGAGAGTAAGATAAGATATGAGATTCAAGAGATGTGTATTTTTCATTCAGAAAGAGAACTCTATTTATAGAGTCTCGCATGTTACAAGTCTTATCTGTTCTAATGTGGCCATGAAAGGCACACTGGACAAAGCGATGTATAGACAAAAGATAACAGATAAAACTAAAACTAAGTATTGAGATGATGATGACTACAGATGTGGTTCTTGATTGAGGTTGAGATGATAAATGCGGATCTGGAGATGGATTCGGATCTATTAAGTTCAAGAGGGTCACTTATATGTTTCAATAGTGGGCAAGGGAGAAGGCTCCATGTGAATGCCCCGACGATCAATCCTTCATCAAGCCCTGACATGACGAGGTTTGAATTTGTGAACCATGTAAAGTACTCCTTAACTGTCTCCTTTTCCCTTTGTTTACACCCGATTATGGAGTGTGTATCTCCTTTGTATTTGCGCAGCTACATGAAGTTGGTTAAGAAGAGGTATTTTAGTTGGATGAAGTTGTAAATGCTTCCTAGTGGGAGTGTCTTGAACCATGTTCCAATGTTTTCATTGAGTATTTTAGGGAAATATGTACACCAAAAACGTTCATCGAGTTTGAGGGACGTCATGGTTCATTCTTATGTGTCGATGTAGCTGTCCAGGTCTATGGTGTCGTTGTAGGTTTTTAAATTGGGTAGCTTTGCGGTCTTGGGTATCTCATAGTCCAATAGTTCTTTCACGAACAACGAGGTTACGATTCTTGAGAGGAAATGTTGGTTCGGGGTTTGTTGTGTATAGTGGCAAGTGGGTTGCTGCATCGCCAAATATGGTTGGACCAGTATGTTGTTGTACGCCACTAGGTTTGACGAAGTTGGATCGTAGAAGTTTTGTGGGTGGAATGGGATGGAGAGTTGTTGGGTTATAGGAGGTGGTTGGTATTGTTGCATCATTGGTAACGGCATGGTGCCTGCCACAAATGTTGTATAGGGTGGCATCTGGAGCATGGTTTGTGGCCTGCTGGGTGTGCTACTTTGTTGGAACGTTGGTGTTTGCAACAAAGATGGTGCTCTGCTGGTGGTTTGAGATGTTATCGGCAACAACATTTGTACGGCTTGCTGTGGGTTGTTAATTGCCTGGAAAAACAGTTACAACGGGGTTTGGCTGAGGTTATTTTGTCCGCCGATGGGGTGGAAGATCGGTGGTGTTGTGCTGCTAAGGATGGATGTCAGGTATTGGTTGTGGGGTTGGTGTGTTGCTAACGATGGTGTTTGATGGTCGGATGGCGGTACATTATTAGTGGTTATGACACAGTCAGCCAGTGTCACAAGAGTGACAACCGCCTCTAGTAACGTCATTAGCCGTATCATGCTGTTTTGTTGCCCTGAGGCCTGAAGGTTCACCGACGGTTTCGTTCGTCATCCTGATGGTGAACCGGAATGTGATTTTGTGTATCATTTGTCACACAAACGAATGATGGCAAATGATGCGACCTTAGCTCCGACCACCGGCTCTCAGATTGCTTTCTGTCGTCGGAAGGCTCTACAAAGTCACAACAAAGAAGGCCGTCAGCCATTTCCCAGGAGGAGGTCCCGGGAAGACGCTCCAACGGTCAAATCAGTGGGAGATATCTAGTTGAGAATGATGAGAACTGAGAGATATCACTTACTTCTCAAGGTAGGCAGAGACCCATTTATACTAGGGATCCTTTATGTTCCATATGGGGAACAGGGACCGTAGTTCCGATAGGATCCGTTACTCTGATTGGCTAATCGTGTCCCATGCTGTGTTAGGGCCAACGATTGGCTTATGCGTTAGTGCTCTGGGCATACTCTTTGTCTCCTGGAGCCATTGTATTTGTCCTGTAGCAGTGATGCTCTTGGCGAGGCCGGACTTCTTGCGCGGGCGTTCCGCCCTGAAGGAACACTCGGACGCTAGAGCCGTTGTTGAGGCAACCAGACTGGGCCTGACTAGGCTAATTGGAGGATCCTTTGACCTAGGGATCCCGTTCCTGGCCCGTGCTATGAGGCACGTCATCAAGTCCCCTAGTCTAGTAGGCATAATGTTTGCTAGCTAGCTATGATGTTCTAGACTTTATGGCTTCCTTGGCGCTAGAGCCCTTACTGAGGCAACTGAGCCGGACCTAGTTGGGCTAGTTGGAGGATCCTTCAACCGGGGGATCCCGCTCCTGGCCTGTGCTAGGAGGCGTATCATCAGTGACCATTATAGACATCTCTCCTGTAAGTAGCTCAATCAGTTTTATGACTAGAATTACTGATAAATCTTATTTACACATTCATAATAATGATTATGAATATAATTATAAGTTGCCCTTAAAGCATAGTAAGTGTAGCCTAACTTACAAAGAGTTTCTAGCAAAAATAGGGATTTGCGCTGGCAGAACTTCGATACCGAGAGCTTCCACTAGTCGAGCCTAGGTACCCAAGGTGCCTCTAAACAAAAATATTCTTGAAATCCCAAAGGAAGAGCTCAAAAACCGATCTTAGAAGTTGAGAGAGTAATTGGAAAAGTGTGAGGAGTGAATGAGCTGAAGAAAGCAATTTATAGGCAAATTCGAGATGGGCGCAGTGCACATGGTTAGGTGCATGTTGCGTACTTGGTCGAGGGTGCTGATGTGGCGTCGTCTGGCTGGTGACACGTGTCGGCAAGCTGGTGGTGTGTCAGAGGCACGTACCTACGCGTAAGATTTTTTGATTTTTCGAAAAATCATATCTTCTTCATATGATCTCCGTTGGCGATGTTATTTATATCTACGCATAGCTATTGGCGATATATACAACTTTTGTTTAGACTCCGTCGACTAGTTCTCACTTTATTTTTAAAGCAATATTTTTAATAGACTTAGACTGTTAAAGTCCGTATAAAAATCGTAGCTTTCTCATACAAATTTCGTTCTAGACTGTCTTTATATCGACAAAATCATATAGAAAAGATCTTCATCGCTCATTTAGATTATTTTTTCGAATAATCGGCCGATCTCTATGTGACAACCCGGAATTTCTATCTAGTACAAACCCTACATTTCAATCAAAGCCAAACTTTCTTCTGCTAACTATTAGCACTTTTGAAGTCCGTTTGAGCATTCTGAGCTTAAATACATAAAAGGAATAAGGGAAAGGAAGTGTCAATTGAACTTGTCAACTACCAAGCAAGCCTTTAGCCCTCAAAAGAGGAGTTTACGACCAAGACAATTGAGTTTACGGTCGTAAAGTCAACGTGGCCGTAAACTCCATGGTATATATATGATCCTTAGTGATTTTTACTCACTTTTCACCTTTTAAGCCCAAGAAATTGGATTTCTCTCTCAAGGATCTTGAAACTTTTGCTTCCAATCTTCCATTCATGAAAGTATATCACTCCATCTAAGTGTTATACATCACTTCCTCTTGATTCATACTTGAATCCATCCAACTTTCATCTTTGAAACTAGATCTTCAAGATCATCAAGAACACTTAAGTGTTTTGGGCCGAAAACACCCTCCATTAGCCTTCAAATTGTAAGTCTTACCTCCTTTACATGTTTATTAGTTAGGATGATGAATCAAGGACTTGAAAACACAAAGAAATGAAGAACAAAGGGTGTTTACGGCCAAGGAAATCTCCCTTGTTCGTAAACCTTAATGATGGGTGCAAATGAGCCCTAATTCCTTCCTTAGCCTTAGAACTAGGTATAGAACACCTCCAAAGTGAGTAAAGGACCTTAAACATCAAAATGGTACAACTTACCATGATTTTACGGCCGTAAACTCATTAGGGCCGCAAACCCTTGGCAGTGAACTCATGGGGGGTTTACACTTAGGCCGTAAACTCCAAGGTGAAGCCCTACAACCCTTAGATGCAACCCTTTGTGCTTATAACACTTGAATCAAAGTTTTTTCCATGTTCTAGGGTGCCTATACTTGCTTAATTAGTTGCTTAATCACTAATTAGATGCATATATGCGTCGTTATGTGCTAACTAGGATCTGTGTGTGTGCTCAAGTCTTCACTTGACACCTAGCATCCAATACCACTTGTTCATCCAATCTACTCACTACAGGTGAGTTCATACCCCTTAATCAACCTTTTAAATGATTTTAAAGGGTTTTAGGGGGGGGGGGAATACAAGTTGAAACATTATAGTTATTATATCAATCACATGTGATTAATAACTATCAAACAAATGGATTTACTATGCTTTTAACTGTTTTATCAATCAAACTACTTCAAACTGTTTATCAAACTCTTCTACATGTTATAATCTTTATCAAACTCACTTTTATATGCTAAACCTTTTCTCTTATAGCTTTTAAACTTATATATTATCAAACCCATGTCTAATACATATATAGTTATATAAGTAGGTTTGAAGGACTTAGGACTGATAACTCACTTTATTTTCTGTTCCTTGTTTGGTTGTGGACTTAGAGTACCTTGTTGTTTGTCCGAGTGTCGTTGGATACTTAGTTATATACTATGTATATATGTATAGATATAAAGGCTTTTATCTCAGTTCAATACATTCAGTCATACAAACAATTCTACTAGTAAACTATAACAGGTATAGTTTAGGAAGATACTACTCATTACTTCTAGTTCAATGAAGCATACAAAGAGCCAGTTTATTCATGAGTCAATACATACTATTATGAGAAACTATACAAATATACTACGATGAGAAACTAAGAGAACTAACTATTATGAGAAACTATACAAACATACTATGATGAGAAACAGATAGAGAATACTATAACGAGAAACAATACTCTAGTACATACAATACATATACAAATATACTATAACATAAATGTGAACCACTGTTTCGGGGCATGTCATCACTACTATGGCTCGATTTGTAACCAGAGTCTCCTGGAGGGAGAGCGTGAATTTGCGTATAGATCTATACTGGATGGACTATCCTACACTTTGTTTCTAGCTACAGTGGAACCTGCAGGTCTACGGGTGCCAAATGTCATTACTTCCGATGTATTTCATCGTCGTGTTTTTAGTCGATAGTATGGTACAATCAAATCACATATTACCTAAATAAATAACCGGTTTAAGGTAGTTAGTATAGCAGTAGTTACTACAATACAACACTACAGTACTATGTTCTTTTCCCATTGCATTCACCTTGTGATCTTCTCACATAAATTATAGTGTACAAACTATATTTTGTTAATGACAGTCACACTTGGGAAACTTATTCACTTTTACGAGAAACGAACTTACAAAACACTCGGGCCTTGGTAGAAGGCTACTTTTAGTAGAAAATATAGCATTTTCTAGGAGGTACAAACACTTACAAACATTTACAAACATTTACAAACAATTACAAACATTTACAAACTCATACTTCAAACATTGTTACAAACATTTTGATACAAACAATGACACTAAAATGCTTATGAACTCACCATCTTTAAAGCTGATAAACTCTTTCAAAATAACTTTTATTCTCAGGTCATCTATAGACAGGTACTGATGCCAACTTTTTAGATGATGGAGCTCGTTCAAGACTCATCTCTTATTTTGATTTACATTTTGGTGTCTTATAAACTTCACAGAACACACTTGTATTAAAATTTTATTATTAATCCAATGGATGATGTTGTTGCTAGTTTACTATTATGCTTTGTTGTGATACTGTACATGACGTCCTCCACCCCGGAACGTTTCTGTCGTTCCGCTTTTGGGGTGTGACACTCTATTTCGGTTTCTGTGTTGTACATTGTTGTGCTGAAACTTCTAAAAATCATAACTTCCTCACATGAAGTCGGATTTAGGCATTCTTTATATGTACGTTCTCGCTTCTATGACTATTACGACTTTTTTCAAGACTATTTATCACAAATAGTCTTATATCAACAAGTATATTTTATGTAATCAGTCATTTATATTGTTAGGAAAAAACGGGGTGTTACAAAAGTCATTCTTCCTTTTTTGTTCAGGTTCAGCAGAAAATTGGAATCAGAGAAGAAGATAAAGAAGAGATGTGACCGGGAGAGAGAGAGTGTGTGTGGGAGAGAGACAAGTTAGAGTCTCTATTGAAATAATTTGGTGTTGGTTTGATGGTGTCGTCGAAGGTTTCTTGGAGTCGTCGGGGGTTTCCTATAGTCACCAGAGGTGATAAATTACCAGAAGTATTTTGGAAGAGAGTGAGGGTGGGAGGAATTGGAAGAGGGTAAGAGAAAAGAGTGACAAATGGTAAAAAGGGAATGACATTTTTCATTTTAAATATAAGTAACTCAAATCGTTCAACTTTAACAATATAAATGACGATTCAAGTTAATTTTTAAAATAATGATTAAATGCGTAATTCGACATTTGAACCAGCTTTAAAGCTGATAAACTCTTTCAAAATAACTTGTATTCTCAGATCATCAGTAGACAGGTACCGATGCCAACTTTTGAGAAGATGGAGCTCATTCAAGACTCATCTCTTATTTTGATTTACATTCTAGTGTCTTATAAACTTCACAAAACACACTTGTATTAAATTATATTATTAATGCAATGGATGATGTTGTTGCTAGTTTACTACTATGCTTTGTTGTGATACTGTACATGACGTCCTCCACCCCGAACGTTTCCGTTGTTCCGGTTTTGGGGTGTAACAAATTGGTATCAGAGCTTTGTTTATAGTGAATTGAGTATATCAATCCATAAAGGATATACAAACTATAAACTTAAGGGGATTAAAATACTCTGACCAAGATTTTATACTTTTAAATAATAAAATATTTAACTAAGTAGACATACCTGCATTCATACTAAAATCAGTGTCACTAGGACAGAACAAAAGTATTATGATTGTTGAATATCACAAGTAGGCTTGGGGATGTATGGTCGGTTCTGGGAGTGATATAGCCTGATCAACTATGTTGGTCCGAGAAATGATTAGCATGTGCCCGAGAATGATTGTGATATGGCAACAAGTCTAAAAACTTACCAACACTACTACAATGATAACATTAGAACAAAACATAAACCTAAAATACTATAGGAGTATTTTGTGTTACCATAATTACTTATCTGAGAACTAAAGGTCTTTATTAGTAGGTCAATAGTTGCTAAGTGGATACGCTAATGTTATATGTCACTAGGATGTCATAGAATTAGAATCTGTGACCTTTGCTTTACTCCCTGTTCCTTGTGGATTTGGAGTTAGGGTCACTTATTCGAAGGTCTATCTTGTTTTGATTACATATAACTGGTATGCACTATACAAGTATTGAAGTAACTGATAAAGATCATCTTATAATTATCCAATTAGTACGTCTATTAGTTATTTCTTTATCCCTATTTCTCGCGTAGATAACATGGTTGGATTCCATCCCCACGGCGACCCGTACTTCCCAAACGAAGGCAATGTTGGATGGCTTGAAGGCAAGCCAGAAGATGATCATCCAATCCCTTTGGATGATCACCACGCTAAAGGCTTTTCTAATGGTTCTGACTCCGAGCCAGAAGTCAACAACCTACCCCAAGAGGGTCAAGTCCCAAATCTCAACCCCCGACCAACATTTCAAGGTCCCACACCCTTGTGGGCGAAAAACTTGAACCGTTGGAGTGATAAATAGGGTCAACCCTTACCCTACAATGGGGACCGAAGCTTTTACAACCTAAGCGAGGGTGGCTCAACTGACCGAGTCCCACCCATCATGGTCCGTAGGATTGCTCGGAATGTGGAGCAAGGTTGAGCAACCATCGATCGAGTCATGGAAATTGATGCCGACTTTGGCGTTAACACGGTCCGCATTCACCAACTCGAAGAGGCTATGGAAAGGACTGGAAGAGCCAACGAGACTCTATAGCAATAGCTAGTTGCATCCCGAGTTGAAGTCATAGAACTTCGAGTTCGTCAGAGAGCTCATGAGCGACATCTTCAAGAGGTGTTACGTCAACTGGCAGATCTAAGGGTTCACCCGATGAATGCCCATCACCGGTAGAAGATGTCTGAATTATCTTTTGGTTTAAGGAATAGCCTTTCTTATCTGTGCTCTATGAACCACTTTCCTGTAAAATATTTCTGTCTTTCAGTACACTATCTAGATTGCTAAGCTGTCAACATTTTCCTTTATATGGTTTGATGTAAGACCTACTGTTAGGTCATTTTTCCCGAACTCATTTACACCATTAATACCAGTAATATTGGCAGTTATCTAACCTATTGGAAAGTCCATACCCTTGTGTTTTCCCTATTCTATTGTCATGTCTTTATTTCAAACACACACTAATCATAATGGTTGGACTATGGTGATTTAGTCCATGGATCACTCTCATCATACTTTACAATTGATTCTTACTATTATCATCATCTCTATAAACTCTCAGTAAAAGATGGCACCTCGCAAACGTCCTACCAAAGGCACGCTGGAAAATCAAACACCACCACCACCACCTCCACTAATCGATATGACAACTCTAAATGTTGCAGTAGCTGCGGCTGTAGCATCAGCCATGGCTCAATATCACTCTACTGGTGCCAGCGGAGGTAGAACACCTGTTCATTCTACTCAAGGTGAAATCCTCGTGCACTCGAGATAGTGCTCCTACAAGGATTTCACCAATTGCAAGCCAAAGTCCTTTAAAGGGACTGGCGGAGTCATTGCCCTCTCGCAATGGTTCGAAAAGATGGAGTCGATCTTCGCGATCTGCTCCTGCCCAGCAGGGAGCAAGGTCAAGTTTGCTGCTTGCACCTTCGAGGAAAAAGCCCTGACATGGTGGAATAGCCATGTCAAGTCACTAACTATAATAGTGGCAAACGATATGGGTTGGGAAACCCTGAAAGACCTCATGATTGAAGAATACTGCCCATGGGGCGAAATCCAGAAATTAGAACAAGAACTATGGAGCCTAACCATGAAGGGCTCCGACATAGTTTCCTATACCGCCAGATTCAGCGAGCTGGTGGCCCTATGTCCCAACATGGTTCCCACAGAGGGAAAGAAAATAGAGAGGTATATATGGGGGCTGGTGCCTCCATTTCAGGGGAATGTACTAGCTTCAAACCCCGCTACCTTTGATAGTGCCAAGCGATTGACACAACAACTCATTTACCATGGGGTCCGTACCCCGTCAACAACAACAACCCTAGCCATCTCAGATGTCACAACTAGGAATTTTGATGCTTTGTAACAACAACAATGATAACAAATATGAACCAAAAATGTGAAAGCATGTATGATGCTTATTCGATAACAACAAAACACCCATCAAACACTTTATACAAGCACATCCAATAGTCAACAAAGAATTGGAAACCCTAGAAATCCCGGTTTAAGTCCATTTTAAACTAGGACTTCCTTATTGGGCCTAATGGGCCAATAAGTTTCCAATTTGACTATTTTGGGCTTAGAACTCTTAAATGGGCTCTAATTGGACCCATTTCCATTTATTTTAATAATTTGGGCCATATTGGGCCTAGAATGAAATAAAATACCCTAATGGACCTTATTGGGCCATAACTAACCTAATTAGCCCTAATGAGCCATAAAAATCATTCCTTGATTTATTTTGGGCCGTGAACCCTCTCCTAAGACCAATTGGGCCAAAAATCACCTAATTAGGCCATAAAATGGACTTAAGCATCAAAAAGGCCCAATTTCTTTTCTTTTTCTCCTCTTCTCGGCCCAACTACATAAATGAGGGGGGGGGGGGGGGGAGTTGACTTTCCACTTGCCACCTCCTTATTATATTTTGGTTCTCCATGCAATATCTCATATTCCAAGCAACCATCCTATCAACACTCTCTCTTCTCCTCTCCTTTCTACTCTTGGCCGAGAACACAAGAGAAAGACATACACACACAATTCACTCAAACACTCTCAAAGAACACTCTCACTTTCTCCATAAAATTTTCGAGAATTAGAAGCATTCCAAGGAGGTTATTCCACAAAAATCATCATCTTAGGTAAGTTGATGCTTGGATCCATGATCTAGATTCTTTGTTTTATCAAAAATCTTTCTTACCTCATTTAAACTCATGATCACCATCTTAGAAACCTCTAAGTTCGAGATCTTCCAAGAAAGCTTGCTAGGACCAAATTTTCTTCATCTCTTCCTTCTAAATTGAAAAACAACAAGCAAAGGTGAGTTCATACCCCTATTTTTCGGTTTTACAAGCTTTATGGGGGAGAATACAAGTAAAATGTGTAGATCTATGTGTATGTATGATTTTATGCATGTATGTGTGATTGTAAGTGTTTATGTGGTAAATATGCAACAAAAAGAGAACAAATCTCGAGATCTATGACATAAGAAGGAAAACAAACATGATCTAAGGTATACCACACTAAAAAAGTCAAGAAAAATACCCTCTAAGATTTAAAATAGACATATTGTAACATAAAACAAATTTTGGGGCTTAAATTGTCAAATAAACAAAAGTTGGGTGAAAAGTTGCCATTCACGGTTTTCTTGAGGTTCAAAAGAGTCAAAACAGTTAAAATAATTTTTTTTATGAAAATTATGCTCTTCAAAGGACTTGAAATGTAAATATTATCTTAATGGGCCAATTTTTGGGCTTTTCGGCCCATTAAGCCCAAAGTTGCAAAAAATCTGATTTTCAAAGGGCTAAAATGAAAATTTTCTCAAAACAGGGGTTAAAAAGGTAAACAAAATTATTTCAGGGGTTAAAATGCTTTTCTGTACCAAAAAGGATAAAAAATGTAAAGTTTTTGGATTTTAGGCCAAAATTGTAAAAGTTGCAAAAGTTTGGGCTTTAACCGAAAAACACTTTTCTGGAAGGGATGAAGCTGCCAAAGAATAAAATTTGAGCTAAAAATATCAATTGAGTAAGTCTATAGGTCAATTGTGTCAAGAAAATGATTTAAGGGCTTGAAATGACTTTTTTGTATAAAAGGGACTAAAATTGTCATATTTATTAAAGAAAGGCTGAAATGGGTCAAACCAATATTTTGAATCAATTCTTTTACTATCAAGATGTTTGAGTAAAAAAAATACAAAACTACAACTCTTGAAGATGAATATATGTATAATTCCAAGAATCGTTAACAACAACCGAGCGGCCTCGTGCCAATCCAAAATAACAATCGTCCAATCAAACCTTCCAATGATTATACAAATCCTAAAAACAAGTAAACAATCCAAACTTTGGGCTTGAAAGTCCAATCATGCTTGTTGGGGCCTTCGTGACCCATTAACATGATTTTGGGCCCAAGGAATAGTAATAAATGTTATTGGGCCTCCTACAACCCAATTTCATATTTAAGGGACCCTCAATGGCTTTTAAGTGCTATTGGGCCTTAGTGTCCCATTAGTACTGCTAGTAAGGTCCAAGTAAACAAATACGGGTCGATAATCAATAGTAATCAAAGTCAATTGGGATTTAGTGAGTAATAACGGGTGGCACCAACGTGTGCGGGTTGTAGTCTGTAGGGGTGCAAACAAGCCGAGCCGAGCCCGAGCCTGGCCAGGCTCGGCTCGGGCTCGTTTAAGTTATATGAGGCTCGAGGTCGATCTCGGCTCGATTCGATTTTTCTTGTACTAAGCTCGGCTCAAGCTCGTAAAGAATTATCCAAGCTCGACTCGGGATCGGGCTTGACTGGTTTTTATCTGACGTGTCTAAATAAGCTTAAGCTCGGCTCGAGCTCGTTAAGAAGCTCATTTACTAATACCCTAAATCCGTAATTCCTCTAATATATTTTTATTTTAATATATATAAATAATAATAAATTATATTATATAAAGGCTCGTTTAGGCTCGCAAGCCTAATCGAGCTTAATGACATAGGCTCGAGCTCGAGCTCGTTTAATAAATGAGCTTAATATTAAGCTCGAGCTCGGCTCGGGCTCTTTAAAATCAATTTCGAGTCGAGCTTTTAACGATCCGATCCCGAGTAGCTCGTGAGTAGCTTGGCTCGTTTGCACCCCTAGTAGTCTGTAGTTATAATCAAAGTCTCCTGGAGGGAGAGCGAGAGTTTGTGTATAGATCTATACGGGGGTGACTACCCCACACCTTATTTGTTCGCTATAGTTAGACTCGGCCAGTCTAGGGTGACAAAATCTTAAGATCAATTCTGGCGTTCACCAGAGTGCCACGACAGATGAATTAGTCATTATCATGCATGGTTATAACAACTCACATAAATAAATCCAATATAAATCAAGTAATCAAGGTAATTCAAAATCATTCACGTGATGGATAATCATTCAAACTGTTATATGATATTTTTATTTTGGAAAACATCGGGTTTTCCGAGGAAGTTCAACATTTTCACTTGTACGTTTAATACAAAGTTTTTCAATTATACATGTTTTGAAATCATCATGCATATATTTATGGATCTTCACACCTTTTTATAAACAATGGTCTTTTCAGAAAATATCGGATTTTATGGGTTGTTTTCATTCAAACTACACAAAACATTTTCATATCAAACCTACTTATGAACTCACCAACATTCCATATGTTGACCATTTTTCAAAATAACTTGTATTCTCAGGTAGCAGGTAGGCTGAGGAGTAAGTACCAAGTATGTTAGTGTGTTTTACTTTTGAAAACTATCAAACAATTTATGTATGGATTTGTAACGTTAAAACAATGTACTTGATGTGAACAATGTCAGTTGTAATATATTGATGCATGGTGATGTGTATGTTATGATTCATGTATATTCATTGTGATGATATTCAATTTAAGTCGCACGATCCCTTGGACGTTTCCGCCGTCTGGTTCGGGGGTGTGACATCAGAACCCTCCAAAGCCGCTGATAACAAGCAGAAGTCCTGGGATGACAAGAGGAAGCAGAAAGCTGCCAAAAAGCAGAGAGTCATGCCGGTTCATGTTGCGATAGCACCTGCCGCTGCTGCTCCGGTAAAGCAGTACGCTAGAAACTTGATGAAGTGCAACAAATGCAATTTCCACCACAACGGTTCCTGCCGGGAAATGCAGTGCTCTAACTGCAACAGGAAAGGACACACTGTCCATTTATGCAAAGCTCCGGCAAGGCCGATCACCCAAGTCCCCGGCGCTGGTGTAGGCCAGGCTTGCTACGGTTGTGGCGAGGTGGGCCACTACAAAAGGAACTGCCCGAAGGCAGGGAATGTCGGTGGAGTGGGAAGAGTTTTGGCTATAGGCCACGAGGAAGTAGTTGTCGACCCTACAGTAGTCACTGGTACGTTCCTCCTCGATAATTCTTATTCATGCATATCATTTGATAGTGGAGCGGAGAGAAGTTTCGTGAATCAGAAATTTGCTCGCCTACTTAAACAACAATCATGCACACTTAAAGAACCATTCACTGTAGAAATGGCTAACGGGAAAACTGAGAACACTCGCAGTATATACATAGGATGTACCCTAACTCTAGATAGTCATACCTTCTCAATTGACCTCATGCTGGTCTTAATTAAAAGTTTTGACGTCATAATCAGCATGGATTGGTTGAGTCTTCATCGCGCCGACATCATGCGTTACGAGAAAGTTGTTCGCCTTAATCTTCCATCTAACGAAACTCTTATTATCTATGGCGACAAACCCGACAAGAGCCTTTGTATCATCTCAAGTATTCAAGCACAGAAGTACTTACGTAAGGAATATCGTGCATTCCTTGCTCATGTTGTCGATACGAGCCAGGAAACGAAAGACCTAAAGAACATTCCGGTAGTGCGCGACTTTCCCGACATCTTTCCAGAAGAACTACCAGGATTGCCTCCGCAACGACAAGTCGAGTTCAGAATCGACTTAGTCCCAGGAGCTACCCCAGTAGCCAAATCACCCTACCGATTAGCACCAGCTGAGATGCAGGAACTATCTGGTCAACTTAACGAATTGCTCAGCAAGAGATTTATCAGACCTAGTTTTTCACCATGGAGAGCACTGGTCTTGTTCGTTAAGAAGAAAGACGGATCGTTTTGTATGTGTATCGATTACAAAGAACTTAACAAGCTTACAGTAAAAAATCGTTACCCTTTGCCTCGCATAGATGATTTATTTGACCAACTGCAAGGGACGAGTTACTTTTCCAATATTGATCTAAGGTCCAGATATCACCAGTTACGAGTGCTAGAGGAGGATGTTCCGAAGACAGCCTTCCGAACACGTTACGGGCACTACGAGTTCGTGGTGATGCCATTCGGATTGACCAATGTGTCCGCAGTATTCATGGACTTGATGAATAGGGTATACCGTCCTTACTTAGATCAATTCATCATCATCTTCATTGATGACATACTGATCTACTCTCGAAGTAAGGAGGAGCATGGCGATCATCTACGACAAGTTCTAGGAACCTTACGATCGGAGAAGCTCTATGCGAAGTTCTCGAAATGTGAATTTTGGATTCGAAGAGTCGAATTCTTAGGACAAAATTAAAGCCATTGAGAACTGGTTAGCACCGAAGACGCCTACGGAAATTTGCCAATTTCTAGGTCTCGCTGGCTACTATCGCAGATTCATACAGAACTTCTCGCGAATTGTGAAACCTCTTACAACATTGAACGAGAAAGGCGTGGCCCTTGACTAGGAAGAGAAGCAAGAAAAAGCGTTTCAAACGCTGAAACGAGCCTTATGCACCGCACCGATACTATCCCTCCCCGAAGGGATAGAAGACTTCGTGGTATATTGCGATGCATCCAACCAGGGGCTCGGTGTGTTCTGATGCAACGAGGTAAGGTCATCACTTATGCCTCGAGCCAGCTGAAGACACACGAGGTAAACTACACCACACACGATCTTGAGCTAGGAGCAGTGGTGTTTGCTCTGAAGATCTGGAGACAGTATCTGTATGGTACGAAAAGCACTATCTTTACAGACCAAAAAAAGTTTACAACACATACTCGACCAGAAGGAGCTCAACATGAGACAGCGACGGTGGATCGAGCTACTCAATGACTACGAATTCGAAATTCGTTATCATCCGGGTAGAGCCAACGTAGTAGCAGACGCCCTAAGTCGGAAAGAACATTCTGGTCGAAGAGTCAAATCATTGACCATGACTATCCATTCACATCTGTCCACAAAAATCAAAGAGGCTCAATTCGAAGCCGTGAAACCCGAAAACATGGCAGGTGAATCCCTTAGAGGGATGGAGAAGAACTTGGAAGTCAAGAGTGGTGGAGCCTTATATCTCATGGACTGGATCTTGACACCGAAACACGGTGGCTTCAAAGACTTGATCATGACCGAGACGCACAACACTAGATATTCCGTCCACCCAGGTTCGGATAAGATGTATCTGGATCTTAAAAAGTTATACTCGTGGCCTAACATGAAATTGGAAATTGCTACCTTCATGAGTAAATGCGTTACTTGCGCTATGGTCAAGGTCGAATACCATAAACCCTTTGGTTTACTACAATAGCCCGAGATACCAGAATGGAAGTGGGAGCGGATCACAATGGACTTCATAACCAAGTTGCCCAAGACAACGGATGTAATTGATACCATTTGGGTCATCGTCGATAGATTGACCAAGTCCGCACACTTCCTGCCTATCAAAGAAACTGACAAGATGGAGAATCTTACAAGAACATACCTTCGGGAGATCGTATGACTGCACGGTGTTCCTATATCCATTATCTCCGATAGAGATAGTAGATTCACTTCGAGGTTCTGGCAGTCGCTACAAAGTTCCCTTGGAACCAGGCTAGACATGAGTACATCCTACCATCCTCAGACTGACGGACAAAGTGAGAGAACTATCCAAACCCTAGAAGATATCTTGCGACCTTGTGTGATCGACTTTGTGAAGGCATGGGATACCCATTTACCCATTGTCGAGTTTTCCTACAACAATAGTTATCACACGAACATCAAGGCTGCTCCATTTGAAGCCCTCTATAGCCGGAAGTACAGATCCCCTATGTGTTGGGCTGATGTGGGTGACACCCAGCTAGCTAAAGGACGACTTCCTGATAACACTCTCACAGGTCCGGAGATCATTCATGAAACGACAGAGAAGATCGTTTAGATTCGTGACGATTGAAAGCCTCTAGAGACCGACAGAAAAGCTACGCAGACAAACAAATGAAACCTTTAGAATTCCAGGTGGGAGATCACGTTCTTTTGAGAGTCTCACCCTGGAAGGGCTTGATACGCTTCGGAAAAGCATGGGAAGCTTAATCCAAGATACATAGGGCCATTTGAGATTCTCGCTAGAATCGGCCCTGTAGCTTACGAACTCAACCTACCCCGTGAACTTAGTAACATACATTCTACCTTCCACGTCTCGAACTTGAAAAAGTGCCTATCCGACGAGACTCTTGTTATCCCACTCTACGAGATCGAGGTCAAAGAGAGCCTCAACTTCGTGGAGGAACCAGTAGAGATCATGGACCGAGAGGTCAAAAAAACGAAGCAAAGCCGTATCCCGATAGTGAAGGTTCGCTGGAACGCCAAGCGAGGATCAGAATTCACTTGGGAGCGCGAGGATCAAATGAAACTGAAATATCCTCGTCTTTTCGCTTCGTTATTTGTAATTAGTTATGGCTTAAACTCTAATTTCGGGACGAAATTCTCTCTAACGGGGGGATGATGTAACAACCCGAAATTTCTATCTTGTACAAACCCTACATTTCAAGCAAAGTCAAACTTGCTTCCGCTAACTATTAGCACTTTTGGAGTCCGTTTAAGCATTCTGAGCTTAAATACTTCAAAGGAATAAGTGAATGGAAGTGTCAATTGAACTTGTAAACTACCAAACAAGCCTTAAGCCCTCAAAAGAGGAGTTTACGGCCAAGACAATTGAGTTTACGGTCGTAAAATCAAGGTGGCCATAAACTCCATGGTATATATATGATCCTTAGTGATTTTTAATCATTTTTCACCTTTCAAGCCCAAGAAATTGGATTTCTCTCTTAAGGATCTTGAAACTTTTGCTTCAAATCTTCCATTAATGTAAGTATATCACTCAATCCAAGTGTTATACATCACTTCTTCTTAATTCATACTTGAATCCATCCAACTTTCATCTTTTGAAACTAGATCTTCAAGGTCATCAAGAACACCAAGAACACTTAAGTGTTTTGGGCCGAAAACACCCTCCATTAGCCTTCAAATTGGAAGTCCTTACCTCCTTTACATGTTTATTAGTTAGGATGATGAATCAAGGACTTGAAAACACAAAGAAATGAAGAACAAAGGGTGTTTACGGCCAAGGAAATCTCCCTTGTTCGTAAACCTTAATGATGGGTGCAAATGAGCCCTAATTCCTTTCTTAGCCTTAGAACTAGGTATAGAACACCTCCAAAGTGAGTAAAGGACCTTAAACATCAAAATGGTACAACTTACCATGAGTTTACGGCCGTAAACTCATTAGGGCCGCAAACCCTTGGCAGTGAACTCATGGGGGGTTTACACTTAGGCCGTAAACTCCAAGGTGAAGCCCTACAACCCTTAGATGCAACCCTTTGTGCTTATAACACTTGAATCAAAGTGTTTTCCATGTTCTAGGGTGCCTATACTTGCTTAATTAGTTGCTTAATCACTAATTAGATGCATATATGCGTCGTTATGTGCTAACTAGGATCTGTGTGTGTGCTCAAGTCTTCACTTGACACCTAGCATCCAATACCACTTGTTCATCCAATCTACTCACTACAGGTGAGTTCATACCCCTTAATCAACCTTTTAAATGATTTTAAAGGCTTTTAGGTGGGGGTGGGGGGGGGGAATACAAGTTGAAACATTATAGTTATTATATCAATCACATGTGATTAATAACTATCAAACAAATGGATTTACTATGCTTTTAACTGTTTTATCAATCAAACTACTTCAAACTGTTTATCAAACTCTTCTACATGTTATACTCTTTATCAAACTCACTTTTATATGTTAAACCTTTTCTCTTACAACTTTTAAACTTATATATTATCAAAACCATGTCTATTACATATATAGTTATATAAGTAAGCTTTGAAGGACTTAGGACTGATAACTCAGTTTATTTCCTGTTCCTTGTTTGGTTATGGACTTAGAGTACCCTGTTGTTTGTCCGAGTGTCGTTGAATCCTTAGTTATATATTATTTACATATGTATAGATATAAAGGCTTTTATCTTAGTTCAATACATTCAGTCATACAAACAATTCTACTGAAGATACTACTCATTACTTCTAGTTCAATGAAGCATATAAAGAGTCAGTTCATTCATGAGTCAATACATACTATTATGAGAAACTATACAAATATAATATGATTAGAAACTGAGAGAACTTACTATTATGAGAAACTATACAAACATACTATGATGAGAAACAGATAGAGAATACTATAACGAGAAACAATACTCTAGTACATACAATACATATACAAGTATACTATAACATAAATGTGAACCACTGTTTCGGGGCATGTCATCACTACCATGGCTCGATTTGTAACCAGAGTCTCCTGGAGGGAGAGCGTGAATTTGCGTATAGATCTATACTGGATGGACTATCCTACACTTTGTTGCTAGCTATAGTGGGACCTACAGGTCTACGGGTGCCAAATGTCATTACTTCCGATGTCTTTCATCGTCGTGTTTTTAGTCGATAGTATGGTACAATCAAATCACATATTACCTAAATAAATAACCGGTTTAAGGTAGTTAGTACAACAGTAGTTACTACAATACAACACTATAGTACTATATTATTTTCCCATTGCATTCACCTTGTGATCTTCTCACATAAATTATAATGTACAAACTATATTTTGTTAATGATAGTCACACTTGAGAAAATTATACACTTTTACGAGAAACAAACTTACAAAACAGTCGGGCCTTGGTAGAAGGCTACTTTTAGTAGAAAATATAGGATTTTCTAGGAGGTACAAACATTTACAAACAATTACAAACATTTACAAACTCATACTTCAAACATTGTTACAAACATTTTGATACAAACAATGACACTAAAATGCTTATGAACTTACCATCTTTAAAGCTGATAAACTCTTTCAAAATAACTTGTATTCTCAGGTCATCAGTAGACAGGTACCGATGCCAGCTTTTGAGAAGATGGAGCTTGTTCAAGACTCATTTCTTATTTTGATTTACATTTTTTATGTCTTATAAACTTCACAGAACACACTTGTATTAAATTATATTATTAATGCAATAGATGTTGTTGTTGCTAGTTTACTACTATGATTTGTTGTGATACTGTACATGATGTCCTCCACCCCCGATCGTTTCCGCCGTTCCGGTTTTGGGGTGTGACACTCTATTTTGGTTTCTGTGCCGTACACTGTGGTGCTGAAACTTCTAAAAATCACAACTTCTTCAAATGAAGTCAGATTTAGGCGTTCTTTATATGTACGTTCTCGCTTCTATGACTATTACGACTTTTTTCAAGACTATTTATCACAAATAGTCTTATATCATCAAGTATATTTTATGTAATCAGTCATTTATACTGTTAGGCAAAAACGGGGTGTTACAAAATTCATTCTTCCTTTTTTGTTCAGGTTCAGCAGAAAATTGGAATCTGAGAAGAAGATAAAGGAGATAGATGACTGGGAGAAAGAGAGAGAGAGAGTGTGTGTGTGTGAGAGAGACAAGTTGGAGTCTTTAGAGAAATAATTTGGTGTTGGTTTGATGGTGTCGCCAAAGGTTTCTTGGAGTCGTCGGGGGTTTCCTATAGTCACCAAAGGTGATAAATTACCATAAGTATTTTGGAAGAGAATTAGGGTGGGAGGAATTGGAAGAGGGTAAGAGAAAAGAGTGACAAATGATAAAAAAGGAATGTCATTTTTCTTTTTAAATATAAATAACTCAAATCGTGCAACTTTAACAATATAAATGATGATTCAAGTTAATTTTTAAAATAATGATTAAATGTGTAATTCGACATTTGAACCAGAGACGAGTTATATATCTAAAAGTTAAGTTGAACTATATTGTAAATTGGTTCAAAATATTAAGTTTATATAAAAAATACAGTCTTTTAAACAAAAAAAAAAAACAAACAAAAAAGAATATGGAATAAAAATAATAATTAAAGGATATAGATTCACATTTCACCTTAAACCTACTAAATGACTAAACGTGATGATGGATCTAGGGGTGACAATGAGCCTGGGTTGGATCATAAACGGACTGTCATGTTTAATTAAATGAGTTAAAAATCTATACCCAATCCAATCTATTTAAATAAACAGGTTAAGAATGCCCAAATCAACCAAACTTTTTTGGTGATTAGATTGAAATTGAGTTGACCTGTATTGTTTTTCCAACCCAACCTATTTAAACAGGTTAAATACTGGTTGACCCGTTTAAATTTTCACAAAAAACCCATTAAAAATCAAATAATCCATCAAATAAAAATACATACAATTTAAAAGTTATAATAATTGTTATACAATAACAACTTTATATGTCCATAACACAAATACAAATAAGTGTTTACATTTACATGCATCAAAGATTATAAACGCAACTATCACTTTTACCAACTTGAATTTAAGTATAGATTACTAAACTCATGGTCTTTTATAAATAAAAAATAATCAAAATATGATAAGCAACTAAACAGTAATACTAAATAAATATAAATATAAAAAATATTTAAAAATATTAAACTGGTTAGCAGATCCTAACCTATTCCATTTAATTAAATGAATTAGATAGGTTAACCTACTTAATTAGATGAATTCAAAATCTCGACCCAAACTCCTATCCAGTTAGTTTGGGTTGGATAGGCCGGGTTCTCGTTTGGATTGCCACTCATGGATCACAACCCGGTACGATTCGTTTTGAAGTGGGTCTCTTGAAACATCCATATCTGTTGAGGCGAACTTCGACACGCATACGATATCTTTCTGAGTAATCTGCGGGAATCGTAGGTTGTATAGCGACACGATCCTGCGATCCCTTGTGTAATTTGTGCACAACACGGTGTTCGTTGCTTCTGAAAATCCCAAAAATTTCAACGCAGATAAAGGGAAACCATGGATGAGCTTGAATTTCAACGGGTCCTTCATCTCTTTCCCGTTGTCCGTACTCGCGATTACAATGTAAATCTTTCATTTTTCTTTGTATCTGATTTATAAATCGCTCGCAAATAACATCTATGCCATATTAATTCATGAAATTGATAACCCTAAGGTTTTCTACAAATAATTTTGTTTGAAACCTGTTGGTGATTGATAAGCAACAAAATTCAATCTACTTTTGCAATTGAAAAGCCCTTAATTTGACATATAGAGGTTTAATGTGGCTCTTTTTCGTGAGTTTGTAACAAATTACAATAAGGGTAAGCTGGCAAGGGTTTAATTGAATTGATTACTGTTGTCTATCTCGAACGATTCTTATGGATGATTTCGTTATGTTTCAATTGGAGATATAAGTTACAGTATAATTTTGTTCAAGAACATAGAGTATATCAAAGCGAAAGCTTAATTTCAAATCTAGTAGTGAAAAAGAAAACATTTTTTTGTAGTGTCTGAAATCTTAAACATTCTGAAGTTGAATTTTGTGAAAAACATTTTATTGGTGGTAATCAAATTAGTTCTAATTGATGTTATAATTTTATATTTTTAGGCTGAGTCTGAAATGCAAAGACAATTAACAAGTCAGGCATCCAGAAGGGTATTCTTCTTCTTTATCATAACTTTTTTTGAATTTGGATTAAACATTTAAACTTCATTTTATTTACTCAATTTCTCTTTTCCAACAATTTATATAATCAAAACAGCTAAGAGAGCGGATGAATTCACAAATTGAAGGGGGATCAAGTGAAGCTGTAGTTGGAGGTATTGATGGACAAGGTAATTAATTAATTAATTTCCATGTAATCTTGATATTAAATCATAAATCTTGATATACAGATAAATATTTTTTGGGTTTCATGTAAATTATAAAAATAAATAATCCTTATGGAGGAAGCTATCCAGTTCAATGAACTCTTTAGTCTTTTCCCACCAGTTGCCGACAGTCTGAATGCGAGTAAATGACCATTTTACCCTTCTGTTTGGACAACACCTAAATATGTAGTCTCTATTATATAATCTTTATGTAAATTTGTTGCTTTTCAATAGATGCATTTTGGCAGAAACTAAAGATTGCTGCTGCAAAGAAGGTACAACTTTTTTTTTTCATAATGTTTTTATGCAATATGGTGATTTTAGTAGGAAAATATGTTGATAGTATTTTTTATTTTAAACATAGTTTCATTTATACGTTTATTATAACATCTTACTTTAATTTCTTTATATTACAACATTGTATTTTCATATTTTATGGCATTATAGTTTGAAGAATAAATTAAATAATAGAATTCTACTTTTACTTTTAATCTTTTTTCTTATCAAGATTCAAATGCATTTCACTTTGAAAAATTTAGCCAATTACAACATTGTACTTTTTTTTTCTTATTAGGAAAATATAATTTGTATAATCATACCCATTTATGGGAGTGAAAAATGCTTTGTTTTTAGATGGCATTGTTGTAATTAAATAGATCTTTTAACGTCAATGTTGTAATAGGAAGAAATGAAAGTAGGATGCTATAAAAAAATCAATGGATGTGTGTTGCTATTTCTTACACTCCTAAGAAAAATTTGAAAGTACAATTGCTATAATTAGGTAGATTTTTCATAGTTCAATGCCTTAATAAGAAACAAATTAATCAAAAGTAAATTGTTGTAACGGAGAGAATTAAAACTAAGATGCTATAACTATAATACATAAATAAATGAAAACACATTGTTATTTCTTCCATTTAGTTCTATTGTTATTTTTATTAAATATTATACACGAATAAATGAAAGCACAACCGTCAAATTTTTTGTCCAGCCAAAAAAGGTGGAACCGAGACTCCCTCTCGACCGTTCGATTGTACAAAAGACGTTAATGCCCTCATCATCTGAAATAGCCCTAGAAAGCTTGTCCCATCGTGTCCCACATTTAAGCTGCTTTTATTACATGGGACAAGATGGGAGGGCTATTTTCGATGATGAGTATGAGAAGGGCATTAATGTCATTTATAAAGACAAGAAATCACAAGGGAGTCTCGGTCCCACCTTTTTGGGTAGACAAAAAATTGCAATTTTTTCCGGTTAAGATCGGTCTGGTCCGAGTCATAGTCCAATGCACGCTAAAAAGTAAATACAGTCTGTCTTGTCTTGTCTTGTCTTGTCTTGTTTTGTCATGTCATGTTATGTTCTATCCTCTGTTTATGTTACAGGTTGGGAATGCTGATGCAGAGGGGTTCGTGAAGGCGTTCCAACATGTATATAGGAAGCTTGTGAGTACCCACCTTAATCTCTCTCTCTCTCTCTCTCTCTCTCTCTCTCTCTCTCTCTCTCTCTTTTTTCTTTTTTTTTTTTTTTTTTTTTTTTGTTAACAGCATCGATTGTTTTAAATTATATAATAACGAAACTCATGTTTGGTAATGTATTGATTTTTCAGGTTTTTGAGGAGCTATCTTTAACAGCTGCTCAACGCTTTGTTAATTCGTCTTAAGATTTTAGATCATTCATAATTTCATATGCTTGTTTTTGTGGAACTGTTTATTTTCCGTTTATTTGATAGAATTTGCTTTATTTACTTGTGATGTTGTAATTTATGGCAGCTGAGCGGATTGGTCCAGCTGTAATTATTTTTAACTTTTTTTTTTTACTTGAGAATAGTGGTTAGTTAACAAAAATTTAAGTAAAAATGTTGTCATTATATATGAGTATAAAAACAATGTCATTTACGTATTGGATAATAAGCAAATGTACTTTTTGATATAGTAACGCTTTTATAAGCAATTAAATGCTTATATATCAATAGAATACAACAAAGAGAACTCCAAAAATGGTCATTGTGGTTTGAATTTTTTTTATTAAGGTCTAAAAAATTTTCAAGTTGCAAAAATAATTCCTATTTAAAGGTTTTATTGTGGATTCTGTTCTAGATAGCTTGAAAGGACTGTTTTATTTTTTTATTATAACATTTTAATAATATAAAAAAAATCTCAACAAAAAAACACAACAATTTGATATATTTTGGCAGCCGAATAATAGCAAAGTCACTATTATAGCAACATGTCTTACTATTTTAATTATTTAAAAAAATATATATTGCTATGAATTATTATTTAGTGAATGACTATTGGATTCTTCATATTCCCTCATTATTCTTCATACTCAGTGAACATTATAACAAACATTATTATGAGTTTTATGAGTATAGTTATACACTATTATAATGAGCATTCATATCATACATCACCTTTCAACTTCTTTGTCTAGTATAAATAGTGAATATTATATATTGTAAAGTTTGATGATTTCATCACAAGTATTAGAATAAAAGTTCTCTCTACTCTCATATCTTTCTTTACTTTATAATTTATCTTGTTATTTGATCATATTTTATAACACGTTATCAACACGACTCTACCATAGAGCTCTAACTCCTTATTGTTCTTGTAATTTTCAGGTATGTATTTTTTTTATAATTTACATGTACAATATTTACAACTTATTTTATGGAGTTTCTTAACTAACAATTCCTTAACATATAAGTCTTTATTTTGATTTCTATTTTCATTATGGAAAAAATTGCTAGAGGAAACTTTCTCTAGTTTTCATAGTACTAACATGTTCCTGCCGTACCAATATCATGAGAAAGGTTTAAAATAAATATGAATTAATCTCATGTCTACTTGTGTCTAAACAAAACAATGAGTTATTGATGAAAAATCACCAATTAATCCTGATCGGTTCTAGTGCATTCCCTGAAGTGAATGCAACATCATATAATCATAATAGTCATGGGTCTAACCGAGGTCGTGGAGATTATCATAATTATTATAAAAAAACAATATTACAAGTAACCACCAGAAGTTGGAAAATAGCAAAAATCCACATCCTAATGATAAAAGTGGTCAAGGCAAAAAAGAAAGTTGAAAATGTTTGTCACTGATGTGGAATGACCGATCATTGGTCTTGTACATGCCTCTTACCAAAACATTTTGTTAATCTTTATCAAACTTCTCTAAAATATAAAGAAAAATATCGAAACAATTTTTTTTCAAAGTGATATTCATTAAGACCAACCAGAAATGACACATTTGGATGTTGTCGATTTTCTTGTCTATTTAAAAGGGACAAGTGGTGATATGGATGGTGATTGATCAGAATAATGTGTAGTTTTGTTTCATGACATTTAATATATTTTTATGTCATATTTGTTTCATGAGAAATGATGTCGTCACAATCTTCCCAAATTAATAAAATATGACTTTATTTCTGTAAGTCGAATGTTTCTTTTGTTTTATTTATTTATTGAAAAGAAATATGGATATTCGCAAAAGAAATAATGAAGATATATTTCTTGCAGACAATGCAATAACACATAACATTTTTAATAATGAAAAGTATTTTGCTTACTTATCAATTAGAGAAGAAAATATTAATATAATAACAGGTAATGCAAAAATCATTGAAGGCTCCGGAAGAGCGAATATAATATTACAACAAGGGACAATAATTACAAATTAGTGATACATTATTTTCGTCTAAATCACCAAGATTGAAGGCTCCGGAAGAGCGAATATAGTATTACCACAAGTGATAATAATTACAATTGGTGATGCATTATTTTCATTAAAATCATCGAGAAATTTATTAAGTTTTAAGGATATTCGGTCTAACAGATATCATATTGAAACAACTAATGATGGTAATAAAAATTATCTCAACATTACAAAAATGATATCGGATAAGAAAAGTTTTTTTTGAAAAAATTACTTGTATTGTCCTCCGGAGTGTACTATACAAATATTACAATGATTCATGCTATTGAAAATATTATAATAATGCATGCTATTGAAAATAAAAAAGGTATGATATTACCTTCATAGTTTGGCATGACCGGTTGGACCATCCTGGATCAATTATGGTATGTAGAATAAATGAAACTTCGAGTGGTCATTCCTTGAAAAAACAAAAGATTTTTCAAGATAATGAATTGTTTTGCATGCTCTCAAGGAAAATTAATTTCCAGTCCATCATTGAACAAAGTTGGGTATGAAAGTCTTAGTTTCTTACAAAGAATTCAAGAGGATATATATAGACTAATTCATCCAACACCATGTGGACCATTTATATATTTTATGGTTTTAATTGACGCGTCAACTAGATGGTCACATGTGTGCTTGTTGTCTAGTAATAATTAGGTTTTTGCAAGATTACTTGCATAAATAATTTGCCTAAGGGCACATTTTCCCGATTACCCAATTATGAAAATTTGACTTGACAATGTTGGAGAATTTACATCATAATCTTTTAATGATTATTCCATGTCGATTAGGACAACTATTGAACATCATGTTGCATATGTTCATACACAAAATGGTTTAGCTGAGTCGTTAATCAAACACCTTTAATTAATTGCAAGACCATCACTAATGCATTCTAAACTTCCTATATTGAAATGGGGCATGCAATTCTACATGCAACATCACTTATATGCATAATGACAACTAGTTATCATGAGTTCTCCCCTATTCAACTGGTTTGCGGTCAGTAACCAATTATTTACCATCCAAGGATGTTTGGATGTATAATTTATGTACCCATTTCTCCACCTCACTTCACAAAAATGGGTCCTCAAGAAGAATGATAATTTATGTTGGATATGAATCTCCATCTATAGTAAAATATTTAAAATCATCAATTAGAGATTTATTTACAGCTATATTTGATGATTATTATTTTGATGAATCATATTTTCCAACATTAGGGGGAGAAATAAAGAAACTGGAAAATAAAATCTCTTGAAAGGAATTGTCACTTTCAGTTTTAGATCCTCATTCAAGTCAATGTGAACTTGAAATAAAAAAGATAATTCCTTTAAAAAATGTAGCAAATCAATTGCCAGAAGCATTTACTGACCCTAAGTGGGTAACAAAGTCTCATATACCAGCTATACTTACTCAAGTTAGAATTGATATCCCAGAAGGAAGAAAAAAAATACAACTGCAAATGAATCTTAGGCACGCCTGAAGAGTGGACGATCAGCCGGTTCCAAAGATAAAAATTCTCGAAAATGAAATGAAGCAAATACAATTGATGGTCCAAAAGAGAAAACAGAATCTCTTGAAAAGATTAATGAAGCTCTAGAAGAGCCTAATGACATAACAAAAGAAAATAAGGTACCTGAAAAAAATGAAAATGATGAGATCTCAATAAATTATGTCATGACAAGAATAAGATGGAACCGAAATAAGATAGATGTCGACGATAATTTTTCATATCATGTTCCGCACGCGATTATAATGAAAATGAGGATGTTGAACCTAAATCTATTGATTAATGTATGAATAGAAAATACTGGCCCAAATGGAAAGATGAAATAAATAAAGAGCTTAATTATATTACTCAACGAAAAGTTTTTGGACCTGTAGTCCGTACACCAAACAAAGTAAGAACAGTGGGACACGAATGGGTATTTGTGCGCAAAAGAAACGAGAAAAATGAAGTTGTCAGATATAAAGCAATATTTGTTGCACAAGGTTTTACCCAAAGGCCCGAAATTTATTATGAAGAAACGTATTCTCCGGTAGTTGATGCAATTACATTCATTTATTTTATAAGTTTAACAACATATGCAAAACTGGAGATGTGTCTAATGGATGTATTTACCGCTTATTTATATGGTTCACTTGAAAATGATATTTATATGAAAATCCCAGAATGGTTTAAGGTGCCAGAAGCACAAACTTCTAATTCTCGTAAAGTATATTTTGTAAAATTAAATAAATCTTTGTATAGATTGAAACAATCTGGCCGTATGTGTTTCAATTGTTTTAGTACATTTTTGTTGAAAGAGTGCTATAAAAATGATCCATTAAGTCCATGTGTATTCATAAAAAGATTTGGATCAGAATTTGTGATAATTGCTGTTTACGTAGATGATTTGAACATAATTGGAACTCCTGAAGAATTGGAAAATGGCACTTCTTGTTTGAAAGAAAAATTTGAAATGAAAGATCTTGGTAAAACGAAATTTTGTTTGGGTCTTCAAATTGAGCACACCAAAAATGGAGTTTTTATACATCAATCTAGTTATGTAGAAAAGGTGCTTAAAAGGTTTTATATGGATAACTCACATCCATTGAGTACCCTGATGGCAGTGAGGCACTTAGATGCCAAAAGGACCAATTTCAGCATCATAAAAAACATGAAAATCTTCTTGTTCCCAAAGAACTATATTACTATTAATACAAGACCTGATAAATCTTTTGTCGTAAACTTATTAGAAAGATATAGTTCTTGTCCAACAAGAAGATACTAGAATACAGTCAAACACATTCTTTGATATCTTCGAGGTATATTGGATATGAATTTATACTAATCAAATTCATAAAATGCAAAGTTAATTAGTTATGCAGATGATGGATATTTATCTGATCCCCAAAAAGCTCGATCCCAAATAGGTTATTTATTCACTTGTGGGGGTAACGTAATTTCTTGTCATTTTGTTAAACAAACTTTAGTTGCTACGTATTCTAACCATGCAGGGATTATAGCAATTTATAAGGCAAGTCATGAATGTATTTGGTTAAGAAATTTAACTCAATACATTTGCAAGATTTGTGGTCTAACTTCTAACAGGGATGTTCCAACCATACTATAAGAAGATAATACAACTTGTATAGCTCCTTTCAAGGAAGGATTTATCAAAGGAGACAGAACCAAGCGTATATCACCAAAGTTTTTTTTTTTTTTTTTTTTTTTTTTTTTTTTTTTTTCACTCATGATCTTCAAAAAGAGTGTGGCATCAACATCTAGAAAATTCAATCCAGTAACAACTTTCCCGATTGGTTTACTAAAGCACTTCCTACATCGAAAATTGAAAAGATGGTACGAAACATTGTTATGCGGTGCTTCAAGAAAATCAAGTGATGTGCTAATCAGGGGGAGTTGGAAACATATTGTACTTTTTTCCTTAGCTATGTTTTTCCCACTGAGTTTTCTTAGCAAGGTTTTTAACGAGGCAATTGTTTCCAATATCTATTATTAATCATGTACTCTTTTTCCTTGATAAAGGGTTTTCCCATGAGGTTTTACCGATTAAGGTTTTAACGAGGCATGATACAATCGTCATTCAAAGGGGAGTGTTATGAATTATTATTTAGTGAATGACTATTGGATTCTCCATATTCCCCCATTACTCTCCATAATTAGTGAACATTATAGCAAACATTATTATGAGTTTTATGAGTATAGTTATACACCACTATAATGAGCATTCATATCATACATCACCTTTCATCTTCTTTGTCTAGTATAAATAGTGAATATTATGTATTGTAAAGTTTGATGATTTCATCACAAGTATTAGAATAAAAGTTCTCTCTACTCTCATGTCTTTCTTCACTTTATAATTTATCTTGTTATTTGATTATATTTTATAACATATATAACATTTTAACTGCTAAAATAAATCTCAACAAAAAAAAAAACCGTATAACAAATTGATATATTTTGGCAGCCCAATAATCGCAAAGTTACTATTATAGCAACATGTTATACTATTTTAATTATTAAAAAAAAATTATAACATTTTAATTATTTTTTAAAAATATCCCAACAAAAAAACCCATAACAAATTGATATATTTTGGCAGCCAAACAAAAGCAAAAGTTACTATAACAACGACATGTCATACTATTTCTAAACACAAGGAACTCAATGACCAGATAAATGATTTTAGGTTCATTTTGTTGGATTAGGTGTCTAAACTAATAACTATAGTTGATAATGACCCAATAGTAGCATGATCTTTTTGGGCTGCTTTCACTCATGCAACTTGCAGGGTCGGCCTTATTGTTTTAGTATTTAAGGTAGGGCTTAGGGCCCCCAATTTTAAGGGGCCCCGATTTCTTTCGATCCAAGCTTATTAGTTTCCAAAAAATCACACGTATTGCATTCTTCAAGCGACGACTAGCGATTAAACTTCCAAAAAATCACGCGCTGTTCTTCACGATCTTCATTCCCGGTTAAGGTTTCTCCATTGCTAAAAAATCACTGATTTTGATGATTTGATGCAGTGATGCTATTCTGTTGTCATTGAAACGATATGCTTGTATTTTCACTTTTCAATTTTGATTCTTATATTATCTCTAATTATCTAGTTGGGGTTAATAGCCAATTGAATGAATTGATTAGGGTTAATGACACAATCACGGATGTCATTTGTTAAAGGACTGATTCATATGTAATGGATAATATTTTCTGGTTCATGAACTATTTTATGTTTGAAATTTGAAAATACTGATTGTTACGCTATTTGATTTCGAGTATCTCATATCAATTATACTGTCTTGTAAATTTAGATATTCATCTTTAGGTCAACATAGTAAAGTTTGGAACCATATAATTAAAACCCATACTTGTATTAGTTTTTTTTACATCGATTCACCCCTAAAACAGAAAGAACGAAACAAAAGGGTGCATGATAATTTTCCATGACGTCCCCATAATTTGAAGAGAAACCCTTTTAAACCCTTCAACTTCTAGTAAGCTTCACAAACTAACTCCCATAAGTTTCATTAACCTTTTTTGAAAGATTTTTTTTCATAATAAATTAACCTTTTTTTTCAATCTAATGAATGATTTTTTTTCATAATAAACTAACATCTGAAAGTATTGGTCTATTGGATAATGTTTTGTTCCTGATTAATGACAGAATAATATGTAATTGCACGTGAGTTTTCAATTAGATTGTATATAATTGCATTTATTAGAAATATAGCATCTAAAATAGAAAAAGTTTTTAGTTTATATTTTTGGTGTCACATAACCGTTAACTTGATTACCTAAAAAGTTTAAGTTGTTTGGCCTCATAATTTGGTTTTGTTTTGAATGAGATTCTTGTTTGTCATCCTATTATATAATGTCTTCTGATTAAAACACAATATTTTTGGCAGATTCCATTGTTCACTGATTCCAGATTGGTAGATTTCCTTGTTTTTAAGCTTTCCACTATCTTAGGGCGGTACAATCCTAATCCATATCTTCTATACTTATAGTTATTATTAATCAAATAATTAATAATCATGTCAAAGAGAAAATATGAATCTGGTGCCTCAAAAAGGAAACGAAAAATGCATGAAGATACTTTTATAGATAAACAAAAAGGGTCGTTTTTAAAATATTTAACTACAAACAAAAATGTTAATAATAAACAAGAACAAACTAATGTTGATAATAAACCAAAACAACCTAATGTTGATACTAATATTGAACAAACTAATATTGAAATTGATAACGAACAAACTAATAGTGAAAATAATAACGAACAAACTAGTATTGAAATCGATAACGAACAAACTAATAGTGAAAATGATAATGAACAAACTAATATTGAAATTGATAATGAACAAACTAATAATGAAAATAATAACACGCCTTTAAACATATATGATCCAAGTAGATGGAATAATATTAGTACTAATCTAAGAGATTTAATTGTAGAAAAAGGTCCTATTAAAATTAATGATTTTAGATTTCCAAAAGATCAACATTTAAGAAGCTTTAACACATCTCTTTATATGCAAAAAATACCAAATGGAGAAAAATACGAACGAACATGGTTGGTTTATTCCATAGATGTAGATAAAATTTTTTGTTTTTTTTGTAAATTATTTAATGTGAATACATCTACATGTTCATTAGCACATAAAGGTAACAATGATTGGAATAATATTTCTAGTATACTAAAAAGACATGAAGCAAGTAACGGACTAATTCTTAATATGAGGTTATGGATTGACTTAGAAACTAGATTAGGAAATAATAAAACAATTGACAAGAAAATCCAAGAACAAATAAATAAAGAAAAAGAACATTGGAAAAATGTGTTAAAAAGAATCATTGTTGTAGTAAAAACTTTAGGAAAAAATAATTTAGCACTTCGTGGAACAAATGAAAAAATTTATGAAGAAAATAATGGTAATTTTTTAAGTATAATTGAAATGATTGCAGAATTTGATCTTATTATGTAAGAACATATTAGGAGAATTAATGACAAAGAAGTTCATAATCATTATCTTGGACATAATATGCAAAACGAACTTATTAGTTTATTAGGAGAAGAAGTTAAAACTAAAATTATTAAAAAAGTAAAAGAGGCTAAATATGTTTCAATAATACTTGATTGTACTCTTGATACAAGTCATAAGGAACAAATGTCAATTATCTTACGATGTTTAGATCTATCAACAACTCCAATAGAAGTTAATGAGTACTTTCTAGGATTTTTAATTGTAGATAATACAACCGGTAAAGGTTTATATGATGCTATAATTGATGAAATTAACAATATAGGACTAGATATAAATGATGTTAGGGGTCAAGGTTATGACAATGGTTCAAATATGAAAGGAAAACATCAAGGTGTACAGAAACGATTGTTAGATATTAACACTAGAGCATTCTACACTCCTTGTGGTTGTCATAGTTTAAATTTAGCAATTTGTGATATGGCTAATTCGTGTGATAAAGCTAGCGAATTTTTTGGAGTTATACAACGTATGTATTTGATATTTGCTTCATCAACTCAAAGGTGGAAAATATTACAAGATAATATATCAAACCTAACACTTAAATCATTATCACAAACTCGTTGGGAAAGTAGAGTAGAAAGTGTAAAAGCAATTAGATTTCAAGCACCACAATTAAGAAATGCACTTTTACAATTATCCAAAAATTGTGGAGATCCAAAAATTAAAAGTGATGCAAAATGTTTAGCTACATATGAACTTGAAAACTATGAATTTTTATTAGGAATGATTATTTGGTATGATGTTTTGTTTGCTATTAACACTGTTAGTAA
The DNA here is from genome assembly GCF_052625555.1 of Lactuca saligna. Lineage (NCBI taxonomy): Eukaryota > Viridiplantae > Streptophyta > Magnoliopsida > Asterales > Asteraceae > Lactuca > Lactuca saligna. The sequence continues at coordinate 45,498,997 of NC_136418.1, read as the reverse complement.
AAGTTTGCAGTCAAGTGATATGTGTATTGATGATGCTATAGATCAACTAAATGGACTTTTGTGTTTCTTTTAAGAATATAGAGAAAACGGATTTGAAAATGCTTTAGATTATGCAAAAGAATTGGCTTTAGAAATGAACATAAAACCTGAATTTTGTGAAAAACATATCATTCAAAGAAATAGACGATATGATGAAAATGTTGCTAATGAAACTATTAAAACTCCTCTTCAATTATTTAAAACTGATTATTTTTTGTATATAGTAGATAAAACCATTACTTCACTTAAAAGTAGATTTGGACAATTTAACGAGTTCAAAAATATTTTTGGTTTTCTATTTAGCATAGAAAAATTAAAATCATTTGATGAAAATACTTTAAAAGAACATTATTTAAATTTTGAAAAATCTTTAAAGCATGATGATAGCTTAGATATTGATGGTTTAGATTTATTTTATGAACTAAAACTTTTAAGACATATTGTATATTTAGAACATGATACAAGTATTAATATACTTAATTACATTAAAAAGTTTAGTTCTTTTCCAAATGCATATATTGCCTATAGGATTATGTTAACTATTCCTGTAACCGTTGCCTCTTCAAAAAGAAGTTTTTCTAAATTAAAATTGTTAAAAAATTATTTAAGATCTACAATGTCACAAGAAAGATTAAATGGATTAACTATTTTATCAATTGAAAAACAGTTAGTAAAACAAATTGATTATGAAAATTTCATTAAAGAATTTGCATCTAAAAAGGCTAGAAAAATTAACTTTATGTCATAAAATATATTCACAAAAAACATAAACATAAAAAAAAATTGAACTCCGCCATTTGTAAACTTTTAAGTTTATTATTTCCGGTCCCAAGCCCGGACAAAGGAGGAGGGTTTATAACATTAAGTATAGTAATGTCAAAGGGCCCCAAATTTTTGGTTCGCTTAGAGCCCTAAACTGGTTAAGCCGACCCTGGCAACTTGATAGGATAACAAGTGGAGAGAGAGTAGGATTTATTATATGAATAATAAATTGGTACTCAAAATGACTTTATTAATATATTATATGATTAATATATTATTTGGAAATCATATTATTAATTAGTAATTAATTAGAAATTAATATGGTATTAATTTTGGGATTAAAAAAACTGATTAATACTAGAGGGACTGGTTTTGCAAATCACTGATAGTTGCAATGTTGGGCTAATGGACTCTTTTAGGAGGACTGGATGAAATCTATAGGAGGCCCTATAGAATTCGTCCAAGACTTCTAATTAAGGAGGTCCATGGACTGCTTAAGGACTAAGCAAGGAAATTAAGGTTTACACCTGAAAACCCTAATGACCCTAACCATATAAAGCCCCTTACCCTATGGATTTCGTCCCTATGAGTTTCTAAGAGATACTGGTCGAAATTCCTTCCCTCTCCAAGTTATCCTTTGCAAGAGTGTTTGTGACTCCATTAGAGGTGCAACACTTGGGGCACTAAGCTTTCAAGAGTCAAAGAATTCTTGTTATTGCTACATAACAAGTGAGGTAAAGTTCTGTGACAACCCGAAATTTCCATTTGTACGAACATTATCTATTCAATAGAAGCTAGTCCAGTTTCAGTGATTTTCATACTTTTCCGAACAAGTTTGTGTACATTAGGGTTTACGTTTAAGGAGATCAGGAGAGTGGATGCTCCTGGTTTTGTGAAATTTGAGCATTCCAAGTTTCATAATGTTACAGTCCTATTTCCAGAATAAAAATATTTTCTGCCAAAATATTTCAGGACTATATATAGTTTTCTGAATTAAATTAATTCATTATTCACAATTCCAAATAGAGAAAAGCCAATTTCTCTCTCACGGATCTTCGGGTTTTCATCCCAGATTGTGAGTCTACTTTCCTAGATGTGTTTCATTACTTGTTATATGCTTTATAACATCAATTACATGTTTAAAATGCAAGATCCGGGAGTTTACCGCCCAAGAACGTTCTTGGGGAGTAAACTCCAAAATGGAACTTTAAGGCTACCTAGTCCCATTTTCATGTTAAGCAACTAGTTAAGGACTTAGTGTATGATCATTAGAGGTTAGAAATCATTCAAGAAACACAAGTAATAGGAGTTTACGGCCAAGGACAATTCTTGGGCCGTAAACCCCTTTTCAAGGGCTTTAAGTGCCCTAAACCACCCCTAAAGCCTAAGGACAATTACCCTCTAATGCTTGTAGCTATTTTGGACTTCAAAACACTTCAAAATCATAGATTTATAGGAGTTTACAGCCAAGAATATCTCTTGGGCCATAAACCCCTTTTCTAAGGGTAAAATGCACCCTAAACACCCCTAAGGCTTTAAGACAATTACCCTTGAACACATAGGACTTGAATGGGGAGTAAAAGACATCAAACCATCCCTTAAAGGGAGTTTACGGCCAAGGAACATTACTTGGGCTGTAAACTCCAAGTGAAGGCACAAATGTGTGCCTCTTGTCCCCTTTAGCCTTAGATAAAAACATGGAAGCTATCCTACATGTGCAAGTGCCTCAAATGAATTAAAACCAACACCCCATAGGAGTTTATGGCCGTAAACTCCTCAATGGAGCATTCTAGGGCCTTAAACTACTTCAAGGATTATTCCAACAAAGCTAGGTTAATTCTAGGATCAAGATAACACCTTAAAACACCCAAAACCACCAAGTGAGGAGTTCACGGCCATAAACCCATGAGTTTACGGCCGTAAACTCCAAAGGTGGGATTTGTTGGGTGGTAAACTCTTATACAAGGTCATTTGATGTTTCAAACCCTTTTGCCTTGTCCCGTAGCAACTTAGATGCAACCATTAGGACCTTTAACACTTATGAAAAGTGTTTACATGTTCCTAAGTGTTCTAACTTATTTTAGTAAGTTATTAATTGGCTAATTAGTTATATATATGCTTATTATATGATAACTAGGCTCGTGCGTGTAAACAAGTCTCCGTTTGCCACCTAGCACGGTATCCGACACTACAATTCAAACAGCTCACCACAAGTGAGTTCATACCCCTTTAATCAACTTTTGAAATGATTTTAAATGTTTTAAATACTTTATGGGGGGGGGGGATACAAGTTAAATACTTATAGTTATTGCTTCAATCACATGTGATTGCATTAATCACATGTGATTAATAACTAGAAAGCCAGTGTTTTATTCACTGTTCAAACTGTTTATCAAACTGTTATACTACAAAATGTTTTACAAACTCCATTACTTTTCAAACTTATTTACAACTGTGATTCCAACAAATGTTCCTTATACTTAAACTGTTTTATCAAACTTATGCCTTCAAATTGTTTTAAAGATTGACATCAAGTCGATCTTTTCTTGAACTAATATTTATGTTTAAAATGTCTTATAAGAACTTATTTATGCTTTTATATTATAAATTGCATGCCCATATATGTATAGATATATAAGTAATGTTTAAAGGGCTTAGGAATGCCATCCGCCCTATTTCCTTTTCCTCGATTTGGATGTGGTCTGGTGGGATTTCGGGTGACCATCCGAGGGTCGTTTCAATATTAGTTATATATCATATATACATGTATAGACATAAAAGTACTTCCATATTCATACTTATCAGTACATCAATAGTTAGTTACCATCGGGGTAACTCAGGATCATACTATTACAACTACGAGATCAATGAGTCAATTCATTCATGAGTCCATATACAACTATACTACGAGAACATATACAACTATACTAGAAACATGAACATATACAACTATACTAGAAACATGAACATATACAACTATACTAGAACGAGAAACATTACATATTCATGAACACGTTAACAATTGTGATCACTGTGTCGGAGCATGCCTTAAATGTCATGGCCCGAGTTGTAGCCAGAATTCTCTTGGAGGGAGAGCGTGAGTTTGCGTATAGATCTATACTGGATTGACTATCCTACACCTTGCTGCTAGCTACAGCCGGACCTGCAGGTCTGCGGGTGCCAAACGTCATTCCGTTATTACGACCATTCATTATGTCGTTGTTACCAGTCGATAGCATGGTGCAATTTATCACATTATGCCTTAATATAAATCCGGTTTAAGGTATTTAGTACAACAGTAGTTCTTATTATACAAAACTATAGTACTACAATGATTTACCCATTACATATTTTAGTGATAACCTCACTTAAGCATTAATGTACAAACTATATTTTATTAAATGATAGTTACACTTGGTAAATTACTCACTTTTACAACAAACGAGCATACAAAACAGTTAGGCCTTGGTAGAAGGCTACTTTAATAGAAAATATAGGTTTTTTTGAGAGATCCAAACTTTTACAACCACTTTCAAACACTTACATTTTACAAACTTATGCATTGAGACAGGTTCAAACGTTTTTGACAACAAACATTGACACTAAAATACTTATGAACTCACCAGCTTAATGCTGATAAACTCTTTCAAAATAACTTGTATTCTCAGGTCATCAGTAGACAGGTACCGATGCCAGCTTTTGAGAAGATGGAGTGCATTCAAGACTCATCTCATATTATTTTGTGTTACATTATTTTGGTGTCTATAACTGTACAGAACACACTTGTATTAAAATTATATATTTAATGCAATGGATGATGTTGTTTGCTTATTTACATTTACTGTGTTGTGATACTATACATGACGTCCTCCGCCCCAGAACGTTTCCGCCGTTCTTGGTTTTGGGGTGTGACAGATTGGTATCAGAGCATTGTTTATAGTGAATCAAGTATATCAACCCATAAAAGATATACTAAAATATAAACCCAATAGGGATTAAAACACTCTGACCAAGAGTCTATACTTTAAATATTAAAATATTTAATTAAATATCCTAGTCTGCATTCATACTAAAATCAGTGTCACAATGACAAGAACAAAAGTATTGCGATGGTTAAATATCACAAGTGAGCTCGTGGATGTATGGTCAGTCCTGGGAATGGCATAGCCTGATCAACTATGCTGGTCCTAGGAGTGATTAACATATGCCCTAGAATGGTTGTGATGTGTTAACTGATGGGTTTTAGGCATAAGAACAATCCTATGTGCTCATACAAAACCTAATGCTTGGATCTAGGTTTCTCTATTGTACATGCAATGAATCCAAGACTAATAAACTTAGATCTAGCATATTATAAACTGAATTAGGGTTTAGAGAATTACCTTTGATTGTTATATAGCAATAACAATCAATTCCTTGCTTGGATTGGCTTCAAAAGCTTAGTGCCTCAAGTGCTGCACCTCTAATGGAGTCACAAACACCTTATGCAACTTGGATGAAGAGGAGAAGAAAGGAGGCTGCCCAAAAACGACTAGAAACCCTAGAGAATCTGTTCTCCACGTTTTTGGGGCCTAATGGGTCCTTTATGTACTTGTGTGGGCTGCTAGGGTTTCAGTCAAAACCCTAATGGACAGCTTAAACTCTAAGCAGCCCATGGAACCTTCTGGATAAGGCCATGGACGAAAATATGATGGGCTTCCATCATAATTTCGTTCACCCCTTATTCCTTTAGCATTCCTTAGCCCAATAACTCAATTATCCAATAATTGCAGTCCAGTCCCCTATATTTAATTAATCTCTTTTAGCCACAAAATTAATTATCAATTAATTCTTGACTAATATTAATTAAACAATATGATTTCTCCTTTAATATATTATTCTCATAATATATTAATAAATCATATTTAAACCTTTCTCTCCTTAAATCATCCTACATATTGCTATGGTGAAGGCAACCCAAAAGGACCATGCTCATAATCGGGTCAAGTACATACCAAAATAGTTATGGACTTAGACACTAATCCAACAGTCTCCCACTTGGATAAGTCTAATAACTATTTTCCATATGACTTCAGAACCTGATCAGTAATCGTAGCTTTTAAAAGCCGCTGTCAACTCTGATCTTATCAGATAGCGTGTCCTCTAGATAAGGGATTATATATTCCTCCATTCTCAAGATATCGTATAGACATAAGACATGAATTTTAATCATTCTCTCTATATTGTTTCCCGACTTCCGACTTATGACGACTGACAACAGACTACAATTGAACACATCAACTTAGTCCCGGCTTGGCCAAGCGCTTAGGTGTCATCACTAAATCATCGAGAGGCCCACAAATATCGCTTTTATCCCATTTTGGGTAAAAGGAATGGATAAACTTCGACTCAAATGCTCGCTTGCATTTATTGATCGAATCACACACAACAATAAGTTTTATAACACCAAGTTACTGGTGCGTTTACTTATTATCAGTGTGTAACCGACCAACAAATAACAACTCACACGTCTTGGTTTCAAGAATATACAATATTATCGTCTCACTAATCACTCGTGATAAATCCATGAAGTGATCCAAGTGAGCATGGGTTTAATCCAATACTCTAATCTTATTAAAGCACTCACGAACTCTGCAGCAAACTTGTGCCATGTCTAAACACTTCAGAAAATCTACAGACCGATTCATGACAGTCTTTATTCATACCTACTCCCAACGTATGACTGACTGTGGATGTTTGAATAACCTAGTTATTCTGGAAGTCAAAACATGCAAACTGAAACACAACAATAATACTTAATCCTATATGGCCCCAAACTTGTGAGAGTAAATGAAACACTTCTATTTATCCACCATATTGATTACTCATTATTTATCATTTAATGTTTCGGATAATCAACTCATTACTTGAATTACAACAACAATTGTCCCATGCTCTAATCATGCACACTTTGTTTCCTATGGTCCATGCTTTGTGAAATAGATAAATTGAAAACTTTCCAATGATTCTCATTTCACAATTCCTTAATCCCCATTGTTAATGTAAGAACACAAGGTTCTTGCCACTACTAGAATATGCTAGATTCTAACATTTTACGCAACGATCCTTTCGTAAAGTCATAGCACAAAAGTCACCAAGACTTAGCTAATGAGATTACAAAGTACTTTCTTAGAAATTGTTACAAGACAATTCCATAGACGTGAAGTCTCATATTCAAAGTACATTCCTTTGAACATCCTTCTTGCATAAAATTTTCTAATCTAGGCATAGACTCTCAATATCCAACTCCCAATATGGAAACATTCCCACATTTTCCATATGACAACTCATTCTTAATAGAATCTTATCTATTCATAATAATGTCGATATGGTCCATCCAATACCATACTTCCAACTACTCACAAGCGACCAATCCTCAGCGAACTTTGGATCGTCCTTTGAAAGTTGTTTAATTATTTTAGTCAAAACCAATTCTAGTCCTTTTTCCCTCTTAATGCGCTAGACATTTGGAAAATTTTAGAATGGTAAAATATTATATCATTTGCAATCGATCCTATACCTGAAGTGTATGGGACACGATGCATAATGTCTTACATAAAGATACTTTACCAATCTTTTGCCATAATATTTTATGTGTCATGTTCTCACAATTCGAACTATGAAGAGGGATGTCGTAATCATAATCGAAATTTGAGAACACACAATGTATCCTTTGACTAAGAAATATCAAAATTTCTCAATCTAAGCTTTAGATTTTGAAACGAAGTATAATATTCTCTCCCTTAATTATAGTAAAAACAATTTTTTCAACCCATGCAACTTTGCAAATTGAATCTTTGTTTTTTCTATAATTAATATTGCTAACTTGCAATAATCGCCATAATAATCATACAAACCTAACACTTATGCTCCCACTATCATGATGATTATTATCATATAAGCATAACACTTATGCTCCCACAAGCTTTGACATGTATTCAGAAAACAAATGAGCTTCCAGAAAAACAATGCCTATTGAATTTCTGAAATTCATATTTCTAATACCAAATGCTTTGATAAGCCTTTATTTAAGCTTCTTAAACTTATACACATTTGCCTTAGATATCTCATATGTGTGTTTAAACAATTTAGAACTTATGTTACTAAGTTCCAAATGTTCAACCTAATTGCCAAATCTCACAATTCGAACTATGGAAAGGGATGCCGTAACCATAATCGAATTTGAGAATACAATTTTCACAATTGCTATCTTCTTAAGATCTCTCTTAGTGAAAGCATTTCCTCACAGTCATTTTCATGAAGGAGGGAATCTTATGACACTTAGATTTTATGGTGTACGAGTTCCTATCCATGTGAATTTGCGAAAACCAAGGTTTGCGACAAATCCAAACTCATATGGACTAAACTTTCTTAATCTTGATTTCTTGCCTTATGGTAACACGAGTGCCCACCATGTCTTCCAAGTAGTTTAGAAACTCATCCTTACATATCAATGTACTTTCCATTGATCAAGGTGCTTTGTCTTTATGCATTCAAATGAGAACTCATAGAACTCACATACACAATTAATTCAATTGGAATGGCACAGAAACAAAATAATGTCAGCACGATAGGTTGCAAACCTCAAGTCGTGTGCTAGTGATGATCGGTAAGGTTTATTCTTGATTTGTTCTTGAAACTTTTCAAGACCATTTAGACTCCCCCTGACTCCTTGACATATAAGAAACATTTCTTGACAAAGCAAATACTCAAGAGTTAGTGTAGTTCTTATCAAGAAAAAACACTTCACATAATTGGTCCTAGTTGGTATTTGTCTTATCCAAGACAGCACAACTTACCAATTTCAAATGTGCAAGAATAAGAAAACTTTTCCAAGTTCCACATTTGATGAGTGTTATAAACCTACTTAAGACTTTTCACTCAATGTCACAATCTTGACTCTAAGACTTGATATTGGAACGAAGTATGATTGACTTATTGATTTAACCATTTCTACAATTCTCGATTCCTCTTCTTAGACATGCAATTGCACTAAGACTCACTTAGAGGATCAATTGAGACATGGTTCTTAATCATAAAGACTTATCATAAGGTACTCTCCCTTCTTCTTAGAATAGAGAAACTTTTATCTTTCTGCCTACTTGATTCTTCTTTATTCGTTCTACTATTCATTGAAACTCTTTCAATCAACTTAGAATTACACTTAATCTTATAAGTATAATCATATTTACTAAACTTTAGTAAATCATGACGAATATCTTTGTCACTCTTGTGGTGGACATGATCAACGTACAATCTTGTGTACTCGATCTCCTAGTCCTTCAATTGGCACTTTGTCAAAGAATTAGTCTAATTTCCAAATATGAAGTTTCTCATTCATCACACAACCAAGTTGTATGATTCCAAGTTTCTGTCCAATTGAAACTTGGGCGATGAGAAACTCTCCCTATTTGGTAAATTCTTGACATCTTCACAAATAACATAATTAAGAATCAAATCCATTATTGCTAACAATAGAAACCTTCAAACATCAATTTTTCATACACGCCATTGCAAGGATAAATAAATCAAAATTTATTTTATTGCGGAAAAACTTGTCCTTACAATGCAATTCAACTAAAAAACTATGCTATTACATATTTCTTAACAATCTATTCTAACTCCAAGTAGTAGCTCAAGAATCCATTCTTCAAGTAATGCGATCGAAATCCATTTCTTCATGATTAGATTCAGCTCACTTCTTCCCTCAAGCTTCCTCTCTTTTCTTCGATCCTACAAAACATCAAAATGTAATCTTATCACATCATGTATTAAGAATCTAGAATAGGAACTCAAAAGAGTTAGATAATGGATTTTACCTGAAGTAGAGCCATACGTCTTGACTCTCCCATCTCTTAGATCTCTCAGGTAGTTAGGGCAGCTTCGTCTCCAATGCCCCTTCTCTTGGAAATAAAAGCAAATGGACTCTTTTAGCACAGCACATCGGACAATCACAGACTTAGTTCTTTCTGGATTTCCAATGTTGCCAGTGTCCATTGAAGTTTGGGAGCTTGATTTACCATACAAATTTGCTTGACCAGCATGCCAAATCATTGCTGATTCAGCAGCTATAAGCAACTAGGTGAGATCAATTAGGGTCACGTCGTGGTCCGTCATATAGTACTCTCTAATGAACTCACTATATGATTCAGGAAGTGACTGAAGAACCTAGTCAACAGCCAACTCACTTGAAATCTCGACACCCAACATGCTTAACCTATCAATGTGTGACTTCATCTCTAAGACGTGTGCACATACAGGTTTCCCATCTTCGTGTTTACTTGCCAAAAGGGCTTGAGTGAGCTTGAACTTTTCAAGCCTTTGAACTTGTGGGTCAGGGAGAATAATTGGAGGAGGTGGAGGAAGTGAAGCATGACTCTCATTTCCTTGATCATATCTCGGAACGTCATCTTCATTTGGAAAGCTTGTTCCAAAGGATTTGGGAAGACCATTGTAAGATGTAGACATCTACAAAACGGGAGAAAATTCAAGTTAAGTTGATTAGAATTCTTGATGCAACACCCAAATGAAACATCAAGCTAGGATCCAACACAATACTCTACAACCTAGAAGAGGGATGCCGTAATCTAGTTGCAAAACATTTGAAGGTAGGTAAATGACGATTTACCAATTTCCACCATGAAAAACGAAAAGGAAGATTAAGTTTTAAATGAATTGAAACTCCTAGATCTTTTGATATTCATTGAACTTTTCAATGGCATGTTTAATCTCGATTATGCCCTACTATTTGTGACTGGGATGCCGAGGATCACAAACAAGGTGTGAATAACCATATGAATCACGTGGTGCACCCAATGCTACAATCACCTAATCAATGTGCCGGTTAGCCACACACGCTCCATTGATCTATGACAAACATCGACGCACCCTTCGCTACCAATGTCATCCCCAAATTAGTGTGTCGGTTAACCACACACGCTCCACTAACGTTTGACAAGGGTACGAAGTGTAATTCCATGGGTTAGCATACAATTTCACATTTTGCCTAAAGTAACTATGATTTGGGAATTTGAAAAAGCATTTAGTTACTTTGTACTTCATTATACTTATAATGGAAGGTTTCTGTCCTATCCTACCCGTTCGGCTAACGACCCTCCAGTAGTCAAGAGTGCGGTGGGTAAGAGTGGATATCCATTCAATCGCCATTTTATAGGCAACTTCCTTAAACACCCCTTATAGACCAGCTTTGTGAATGAGGCCTACTAATGGTAAGACTGACTGTTTACTCATACATATATATAATATTAGACTTTTAATGTTATATATAGTATAGGGTGTATTTTACACTTTTAAAATACTAGGTGGTTTATCTTAGTAAATTATACTTTTAATTTAATTAAATATAAACCAAAACTTTATGGGTTTATTAAATCACTGTATATTACACACTTTAATTAATTAATAAAACCATAAGGGTTTGATTTGAACTTTTCAAATTACTAGGGTTTTAGAATTTAACATTTCAAAATTAAACTTTTAATCTACTTTTAAATTCCAAAACTTGAGGGCAAGTTTTGAAACATTTCAAAACATTAGGGATCAAACAACAAATAATTCAAATTAAACAATTAATTTCATAATTATCTATATTTGACCTAATCTTATTTTAGTCATTAGATAATTACCAAATAACTTTAAATAATCCATATTTATCACATAAACAACCAACATTTAAAAGATTTGAAATTATCTATTGTTTTGGCAAGGATAAACATATAATTAAGATAAAATTTGGATTTTAACTTCAAAAAACGAATTAGGCATTAAATCCAAGTCAAAACAGCAGCTAAATCCCGAAATACCCTCTGCCTGATGCACTGACTCGCCGAGTCAGACCTGGACTCCCCGAGTAGGGCCAACTCGCCGAGTCCAGATACTGACTCGCCGAGTTGAGTCGGGCAGAGGCAAGAAACTCGTTTTTCAGTAAATAATTCAACATAGCATCACATACAACAGAAACCAATCAAGTCTCTGATACCACTGATGGGTTTTAGGCATAAGAACAATCCTATGTGCTCATACAAAACCTAATGCTTGGATCTAGGTTTCTCTATTGTACATGCAATGAATCCAAGACTAGTAAACTTAGATCTAGCATATTATAAACTGAATTAGGGTTTAGAGAATTACCTTTGATTGTTATATAGCAATAACAATCAATTCCTTGCTTGGATTGGCTTCAAAAGCTTAGTGCCTCAAGTGCTGCACCTCTAATGGAGTCACAAACACCTTATGCAACTTGGATGAAGAGGAGAAGAAAGGAGGATGCCCAAAAACGACTAGAAACCCTAGAGAATCTGTTCTCCACGTTTTTGGGGCCTAATGGGTCCTTTATGTACTTGTGTGGGCTGCTAGGGTTTCAGTCAAAACCCTAATGGATAGCTTAAACTCTAAGCAGCCCATGGAACCTTCTGGATAAGGCCATGGACGAAAATATGATGGGCTTCCATCATAATTTCGTTCACCCCTTATTCCTTTAGCATTCCTTAGCCCAATAACTCAATTATCCAATAATTGCAGTCCAGTCCCCTATATTTAATTAATCTCTTTTAGCCACAAAATTAATTATCAATTAATTCTTGACTAATATTAATTAAACAATATGATTTCTCCTTTAATATATTATTCTCATAATATATTAATAAATCATATTTAAACCTTTCTCTCCTTAAATCATCCTACATATTGCTATGGTGAAGGCAACCCAAAAGGACCATGCTCATAATCGGGTCAAGTACATACCAAAATAGTTATGGACTTAGACACTAATCCAACATTAACAAGTCTAAAAACTTACCAACAATACCACAAGAAGATCAGTAGAACTTAAACTTAAAATAGTATAGGTGTATTTTGTACTACTAGTTACATGAATACTATATCCTTATACCTCTCTTCTCGTGTAGATCTAAATGGCTGGATTCCATCATGGCGACCCGTACTTTCCAAATGAAGGCAATGCTGGGTGGATCGATGAAGAGCCCGAAGATGAGCATCCAATCCCTCTGGATGATCACCTCGCAGAAGGCTTTTCTGATGGATCTGACTCCGAGCCTGAAGTCAACAACCTACCGCTAGTAGGTGAAGCCCCGAACAACAATCCCCGACCAGCTTTTCCAGGTCCTACTCCCTTGTGGGCAACCAACTTGAATCGCTGGAGTGATGAACAGGGTCAACCCTTACCATACTTTGGGGACCGAACCTTTTACAACGTCAGCGATGGTGGCTCTGCTGACCGAGCTCTGCCGGTCATTATCCGCATAATAGCTCGAAATGTCGAGCAAGGTCGAGCAGCCATCGACCGGGTCATGGAGATTGATGCCAATTCAGGTGTCAACACAGTCCGCATCAGCCGTCTTGAAGAAGACATGGAACGGACCTGGAGGACCAACGAAACCCTGCAACAACAACTGGTTGCCTCCCGTGCTGAAGTCTTAGAACTTCGAGCTCGTCAGAGAGCTCAGGATCGACACCTTCAAGAGGTGTTTCGCCAAGTGTCCGACCTCAGGGCTCGCCCGAGGAATTCCCATCGCCATTAGATGATGTCTAGTACATCTCTGTCTTTTGATTTAGGAATAGCCTTGAACATATGTGCTCTAAGTAGCACTTGTCTGTAAAATAATCCTAACTTTCGATACTCTAATTAGGAATCTAGGACTGTCAATCTTGTCTGTATGGTATGATGTAAGACCTACTGTTAGGTCGATTTTCCCTGAACTTATTACATCGGTAATACCAGTATGATTGACAGTTATCTATTATGTGGGAAAAATCTATACACTTGTGTTTTCCTACTAATATTCCTTGTTATGTTTTCAAACACTCATTTAACTGTTGGACTATAGTTAGTTAGTCCATGTGTCACTCTCATGTTTCCTACAAATTGATTCTTACCATTTTCTTATCTTTATAAAATTATACCTGAAAGATGCCTCCTCGCAAATCTCCCAGGAATAGGAATAACCCTGCACCTCCACCGCCTCCACCGCCTCCGGTCATCGATACTGCAGCTCTGAATGCCGCCGTAGCTGCAGCAGTGGCAACTGCCATGGCTCAGTATCACTCATCCGATGCCAGCATAGGTGGAACCCCTGTTGAATCTATTCCAGTCGAAATCCCGGTGCGCTCGAGAGAGTGCTCCTACAAGGATTTCACAAACTGCAAGCCGAAGCCTTTCTATGGCACCGGCGGAGTCATTGCCCTCTCGCAATGGTTCGAGAAGACTGAATCAGTCTTCGAAATCTGTTCATGCCCTGCTGCGTGCAAAGTGAAATATGCCGCATGCACCTTTGAGGGGAAAGCCCTAACGTGGTGGAACGGCCACGTTAAAGCCCTAACACTCGTCATGGCTAACGACATTGGTTGGGAAACGATGAAGGACCTCATGACTGAGGAATACTGCCCGAGGGGCGAAATCCAGAAGTTGGAACATGAACTCTGGAACCTGACCATGAAGGGCACCAATGTGATCGCTTACACTGCCTGATTTAGCGAACTGGTGGCCCTCTGCCCCAATATGGTTCCCACTGAAGGGAAAAAGATCGAACGATACATATGGGGCCTAGTGCCTCCATATCAGGGGAATGTCTTAGCATCGAACCCCGCTACCTTCGACAGTGCCAAGCGTTTGGCACAAAGACTCATTGACCATGGAGTCAAAACCCCTGCAACCACAACCACCCTAGCCATCCCAGAACCCTCCAAACCCGCTGACACAAAGCGGAAATTCTGGGATGAGAAGAAGAAACAGCGAGCTGCCAAAAGACAGCAAATCGTGGCAGTACATGCTGCGGTAGCCCTTACTGCTGTTACTGCTCCAGGGAAGCAGTATTCTGGAAGTTTGCCGAAGTGCAACAAATGCAACTTCCACCATAACGGCGCCTGCCGTGAAATGCAGTGTACTAACTGCCACAGAAAAGGACACACCATCCGATTCTGTAAGCTCCCCGCGCAACCGATCTCTCAAGTTCCTGGCTCAGGCACGAGCCCAACTTGCTATGGATGTGGCGAAACAGGACACTTTAAGAGGGACTGCCCTAAGGCGAGGAATACTGGAGGAGCAGGGAGGGTACTAGCAATAGGCCACGGGGAAGCAGTTGCTGACCCGACAGTGGTGACTGGTACGTCCCTCCTTGATAACTCCTATGCATGCATTCTGTTCGATAGTGGAGCGGAGCGAAGCTTCGTAAACCACAAATTTGCTCGCATGCTTAAGCAACAACCACACGCACTTAATGAACAATTCACAGTAGAAATGGGAAATGGGAAAACTGAAAGTACTAATAGCATATACTTAGGTTGTCTCCTAACCTTAGATAACCATTCATTCCCAATCGACCTTATGCCGGTCTCAATAAAAAGTTTCGACATTATTATCGGCATGGATTGGTTAAGTCTTCATCACGCCGACATCATATGCTACGAGAAAGCAGTCCGTCTAAACCTCCCGTCTAACGAAACTCTTATAGTCTACGGCGACAAACCTGGTGCGAGTCTTCGCATTATATCAAGTATTCAAGCACATAAATATCTGCGCAAAGAATACCACGCATTCCTTGCTCACGTCGTCGACACGAACCTAGAAACGAAAGAACTAAAGAACATCCCAGTAGTGAGCGACTTCCCCGACATTTTCCCAGAAGAGCTACCTGGATTACCTCCACAACGACAAGTCGAGTTCAGAATCGACTAAGTCCCAGGAGCTACCCCAGTAGCCAAGTCGCCCTACCGTTTAGCACCAGCTGAGATGCAGGAACTCTCTGGTCAACTTAACGAACTGCTCAGCAAGGGCTTTATAAGACCAAGTTTCTCACCTTGGGGAGCAACGGTCTTGTTCGTTAAGAAGAAAGACGGATCATTCCGTATGTGTATCGACTACAGAGAACTCAACAAATTGACGGTCAAGAATCGTTACCCTCTGCCTCGTATAGATGATCTATTCGACCAACTGCAAGGGGTGAACTATTTTTCTAAGATTGATCTGAGATCCGGATATCACCAGTTACGAGTGCTAGAGGAGGATGTGCCAAAGACAGCCTTCCGAACTCGTTACGGACATTACGAGTTCGTGGTGATGCCATTCGGATTGACCAATGCGCCCGCAGTCTTCATGGATCTGATGAATAGAGTATGCCGACCTTACTTGGATCAGTTCGTCATATTTTTCATTGACGATATCCTGATCTACTCCCGAAGTAAGAAAGAGCATGGCGATCACCTGCGTCATGTTCTAGAGACATTACGAAAAGAGAAACTTTATGCGGAGTTCTCGAAATGTGAATTTTGGATCCGAAGAGTCGAATTTTTAGGACACGTGGTAAGCGAAGAGGGAATCCACGTGGACCCATCCAAAATAAAAGCCATTGAGAACTGGTTAGCGCCAAAGACGCCTACATAAATTCGTCAATTTCTAGGTCTCGTTGGCTACTACCGCAAGTTCATTCAGAACTTCTCCCGAATAGCGAAACCCCTTACGACCCTGACCCAGAAAGGCGTGGCCTTTGACTGGGAAGAGAAACAAGAAAGAGCGTTCCAAACGCTCAAACGAGCCTTGGGCACCGTGCCAATACTATCCCTTCCCGAAGGGATAGAAGACTTCGTAGTCTATTGCGATACATCCAATCAAGGACTCAGATGTGTTATGATGCAGCGAGGTAAGGTCATCGCCTACGCCTCGAGACAGTTGAAGACACACGAGGTTAACTACACGACCCACGATCTTGAACTAGGAGCAGTAGTGTTTGCTCTGAAGATCTGGAGACATTACTTGTATGGAACAAAGAGCACTATCTTTACCGACCACAAGAGTTTACAACATATTTTCGATCAGAAGGAGCTCAACATGAGACAACGACGGTGGGTCGAGCTACTCAGTGATTACGAATGCGATATTCGTTATCATCTGGGTAAAGCCAATGTGGTAGCAGATGCCCTAAGTTGGAAGGAATATTCTGGTCGCAAAGTCAAGTCATTATCAATAACCATCCATTCACACCTGACTAAGCAAATTCAGACGGCTCAACTTGAGGCCATGAAACCTGAAAATGTGTCGAGTGAATCCCTTAGGGGAATGGACAAGAATTTAGAAGCCAAGGGTGACGGAGCTTTATATTTCATGGACCGGATCTGGACACCGAAAAACGGTGGTTTGCAAGACTTGGTCATGACTGAAGCGCACAACACTCGGTATTCCGTCCACCCAGGTTCAGATAAGATGTATCTGGATCTTAAAAAGCTATACTGGTGGCCTAATATGAAAGCAGAGATTGCTACCTTCATAAGTAAATGCCTTACTTGCGCAAAGGTTAAGGTCGAGTACCAGAAGCCCTCTGGTTTACTGCAACAACCAGAGATTCCAGAATGGAAGTGGGAGCGGATCACTATGGATTTCATAACCAAGTTGGCCAAGACAACGGGTGGACTTGACACCATATGGGTCATCGTTGATAGATTGACCAAGTCTGCACACTTCCTGCCTATCAAAGAAACCGACAAGATGGAGAAGCTTACGAGAACATACATTAGGGAAATAGTACGACTACATGGTGTCCCTATTTCCATTATCTCCGATAGAGATAGTAGGTTCACCTCAAGATTTTGGCAATCACTACAACATTCCCTAGGAACAAGGTTGGACATGAGCACAGCCTACCATCCACAGACCGACGGACAGAGTGAGAGGACCATCCAAACACTGGAAGATATGTTGTGAGCCTGTGTGATTGATTTTGGGAAAGCATGGGATACTCATTTACCCCTTGTCGAATTTCCCTATAATAACAGTTATCACACGAGCATCAAGGCTGCTCCATTCGAAGCTCTCTACGGCCGAAAGTGCAGATCCTCTCTGTGCTGGGCTGAGGTGGGTGATACCCAATTAGCTAGGGGGCAAGCTTCTGACAGTACTCTCACCAGTCCGGAAATCATTCGGGAAACGACAGAGAAAATCGTTCAGATCCGTGAACGATTGAAAGCCTCTAGAGACCGATAGAAGAGCTACGCCGATAAACGAAGAAAACCTTTGGGATTTTAGGTGGGAGACCGAGTCCTTCTCAAAGTCTCACCCTGGAAAGGCTTGATACGCTTCGGCAAGCGTGGGAAGCTTAATCCGAGGTACATAGGGCCTTTCAAGATTCTTGCAAGAGTCGACCCCGTAGCTTACAAACTCGACCTACCCGACACACTTCGTAACGTACATTCTACATTCCATGTATCTAACTTGAAAAAGTGTCTATCCGACGAGACTCTTGTAATCCCACTCGATGAGATCGAGATCAACGAGAGCCTCAACTTCGTGGAAGAACCTGTAGAGATCATGGACCGTGAGGTCAAGCAGACGAAACAAAGCCGTATCCCTATCGTGAAGGTTCGCTGGAACACCAAGCGAGGACCGGAATTCAATTGGGAACGCGGGGATCAGATGAGACTGAAATACCCTCATCTTTTCGCTTAATTATTTGTAACTTCGTATTTTCTTAAATTCTAATTTCAGGACGAAATTCCTTCTAAAGGGGGGATGATGTGACAACCCGAAATTTCCGACACACTTCGTAACGTACATTCTACATTCCATGTATCTAACTTGAAAAAGTGTCTATCCGACGAGACTCTTGTAATCCCACTCGACGAGATCGAGATCAACGAGAGCCTCAACTTCGTGGAAGAACCTGTAGAGATCATGGACCGTGAGGTCAAGCAGACGAAACAAAGCCGTATCCCTATCGTGAAGGTTCGCTGGAACACCAAGCGAGGACCGGAATTCAATTGGGAACGCGGGGATCAGATGAGACTGAAATACCCTCATCTTTTCGCTTAATTATTTGTAACTTCGTATTTTCTTAAATTCTAATTTCAGGACGAAATTCCTTCTAAAGGGGGGATGATGTGACAACCCGAAATTTCCATTTGTACGAACATTATCTATTCAATAGAAGCTAGTCCAGTTTCAGTGATTTTCATACTTTTTCGAACAAGTTTGTGTACATTAGGGTTTACGTTTAAGGAGATCAGGAGAGTGGATGCTCCTGGTTTTGTGAAATTTGAGCATTCCAAGTTTCATAATGTTACAGTCCTATTTCCAGAATAAAAATATTTTCTGCCAAAATATTTCAGGACTATATATAGTTTTCTGAATTAAATTAATTCATTATTCACAATTCCAAATAGAGAAAAGCCAATTTCTCTCTCACGGATCTTCGGGTTTTCATCCCAGATTGTGAGTCTACTTTCCTAGATGTGTTTCATTACTTGTTATATGCTTTATAACATCAATTACATGTTTAAAATGCAAGATCCGGGAGTTTACCGCCCAAGAACGTTCTTGGGGAGTAAACTCCAAAATGGAACTTTAAGGCTACCTAGTCCCATTTTCATGTTAAGCAACTAGTTAAGGACTTAGTGTATGATCATTAGATGCTAGAAATCATTCAAGAAACACAAGTAATAGGAATTTACGGCCAAGGACAATTCTTGGGCCGTAAACCCCTTTTCAAGGGCTTTAAGTGCCCTAAACCACCCCTAAAGCCTAAGGACATTTACCCTCTAATGCTTGTAGCTATTTTGGACTTCAAAACACTTCAAAATCATAGATTTATAGGAGTTTACGGCCAAGAATATCTCTTGGGCCGTAAACCCCTTTTCTAAGGGTAAAATGCACCCTAAACACCCCTAAGGCTTTAAGACAATTACCCTTGAACACATAGGACTTGAATGGGGAGTAAAAGACATCAAAACCATCCCTTAAAGGGAGTTTACGGCCAAGGAGCATTACTTGGGCCGTAAACTCCAAGTGAAGGCACAAATGTGTGCCTCTTGTCCCCTTTAGCCTTAGATAAAAACATGGAAGCTATCCTACATGTGCAAGTGCCTCAAATGAATTAAAACGAACACCCCATAGGAGTTTACGGCCGTAAACTCTAGGGGATATGGTCATTAGGCCGTAAACTCCTCAATGGAGCATTCTAGGGCCTTAAACTACTTCAAGGATTATTCCAACAAAGCTAGGTTAATTCTAGGATCAAAATAACACCTTAAAACACCCAAAACCATCAAGTGAGGAGTTCACGGCCATAAACCCATGATTTTACGGCCTTAAACTCCAAAGGTGGGGTTTGTTGGGTGGTAAACTCTTATACAAGGTCATTTGATGTTTCAAACCCTTTTGCCTTGTCCCGTAGCAACTTAGATGCAACCATTAGGACCTTTAACACTTATGAAAATTGTTTACATGTTCCTAAGTGTTCTAACTTATTTTAGTAAGTTATTAATTGGCTAATTAGTTATATATATGCTTATTATATGATAACTAGGCTCGTGCGTGTAAACAAGTCTCCGTTTGCCACCTAGCACGGTATCCGACACTATAATTCAAACAGCTCACCACAAGTGAGTTCATACCCCTTTAATCAACCTTTGAAATGATTTTAAATGTTTTAAATACTTTATGGGGGGGGGGGGGATACAAGTTAAATACTTATAGTTATTGCTTCAATCACATGTGATTGCATTAATCACATGTGATTAATAACTAGAAAGCCAGTGTTTTATTCACTATTCAAACTGTTTATCAAACTGATTATCAAACTGTTTTACTACAAAATGTTTTATGAACTCCGTTACTTTTCAAACTTATTTATAACTGTGATTCCAACAAATGTTCCCTATACTTAAACTATTTTATCAAACTTATGCCTTCAAATTGTTTTAAAGATTGAAATCAAGTCGATCTTTTCTTGAACTAATATTTATGTTTAACATGTCTTATAAGAACTTATTTATGCTTTTATATTATAATTTGCATGCCCATATATGTATAGATATATAAGTAATGTTTAAAGGGCTTAGGAATGCCATCCGCCCTATTTCCTTTTCCTCGATTTGGATGTGGTCTGGTGGGATTTCGGGTGACCATCCGAGGGTCGTTTCAATATTAGTTATATATCATATATACATGTATAGACATAAAAGTACTTCCATATTCATACTTATCAGTACATCAATAGTTAGTTACCATCGGGGTAACTCAGGATCATACTATTACAACTGCAAGATCAATGAGTCAGTTCATTCATGAGTCCATATACAACTATACTACAAGAACATATACAACTATACTAGAAACATGAACATATACAACTATACTAGAAACATGAACATATACAACTATACTAGAAACATGAACATATACAACTATACTAGAACGAGAAACATTACATATTCATGAACACGTTAACAATTGTGATCCATTGTGTCGGAGCATGCCTTAAATGTCATGGCCCGAGTTGTAGCCAGAATTCTCTTGGAAGGAGAGCGTGAGTTTGCATATAGATCTGTACTGGATTGACTATCCTACACCTTGCTGCTAGCTACAGCCGGACGTGCAGGTCTGCGTGTGCCAAACGTCATTCCGTTATTACGACCATTCATTATGTCGTTGTTACCAGTCGATAGCATGGTGCAATTTATCACATTATGCCTTAATATAAATCTGGTTTAAGGTAGTTAGTACAACAGTAGTTCTTATTATACAAAACTATAGTACTACAATGATTTACCCATTACATATTTTAGTGATAACCTCACTTAAGCATTAATGTACAAACTATATTTTATTAAATGATAGTTACACTTGGTAAATTACTCACTTTTACAACAAACGAGCATACAAAACAGTTAGGCCTTGGTAGAAGGCTACTTTAATAGAAAATATAGGTTTTTCTGAGAGATCCAAACTTTTACAACCACTTCCAAACACTTACTTACATTTTACAAACTTATGCATTGAGACAGGTTCAAACGTTTTTGACAACAAACATTGACACTAAAATACTTATGAACTCACCAGCTTAATGCTGATAAACTCTTTCAAAATAACTTGTATTCTCAGGTCATCAGTAGACAGGTACCGATGCCAGCTTTTGAGAAGATGGAGTGCATTCAAGACTCATCTCATATTATTTTGTGTTACATTATTTTGGTGTCTATAACTGTACAGAACACACTTGTATTAAAATTATATATTTAATGCAATGGATGATGTTGTTTGCTTATTTACATTTACTGTGTTGTGATACTATACATGACGTCCTCCGCCCCAGAACGTTTCCGCTGTTCTTGGTTTTGGGGTGTGACAAGTTCCAAACTCTAATTTACATATGAATTCGAAATTGTGTATGCTAGTCTTAGGGTTTATTCTTTGGATGATTATTTGCATGTATAACTTGAGAAAAACATAGATCCAAAGCATTAAGGTCATATGTATACCATAGAAATGTTGTAGTGCTCAAAACTCATCAGTGGTATCAGAGCATAGGGTGTTTCTCTGTTATATTTGATACCATTGTTGTTTGTTCAAAGCTGAAAATATCATTTTTTTTTTGGACTTTGCCTGATGACCACGAGGTGGTCAAAGTCACCACAAGGTGGTGCGGGTCTGATGGATTATTTCCGGATTTTTGGCCTAAATTAGATTTGGATAATTACCATAAGTTGTTTTACTAATCAAAATTCGAATTTTATGATATGGTAATTGATATCCTAATCTATTTGAAAAATAATTGTCATATATGAAGATAATTACACGATTATGTGATACATTAGTTACTTTTAGAATTTGATTTGAATTATCTTACCATATAAAATAGATTATGTCAAATTTTTGATAAAGATAAAGTTATATGATTAATTTAGTTATCTTAAATTTGATCTAAAAGGTTTTGAAAAGTTTCCAAATTTGCCCTCAATGTTTGGAATTTAAAATTTGATTAAAAATTTTAATTTGGAATATTTAAATTCTACACCTTAGTATTTTAATAGTTTAAAATACACCCTCATGGATTGTATTAATAAATTAATTAAGTGTTTTAGTTAAAGGACAATTCATAAGTCTATAGATAGGTTTAAGTATAATTAAATTAAAAGTCTAATTTATTAAAAGATTAAACCTTAGTATTTTAAATGTATAAAATACACCCTTATACTATCTAAAATTAAAAGTCTAATATATTATATATGTATAAGTAAAAGGTCAGTCTTACCGTTAGAAAAAATGTGAATTTGATGCTAACCCATGAAATTGCACATTGCACCTTATTGGTTGTTAATGGAGCGTGTGCAGTTAACCGTACACTAATATGAGACTAATGAAGGATGACAATGGGTAGCTCGTAGGTTATCATAGATCAATGGAGCATGTGTGGTTAACCGACACATTGGTTAGGTAACAAATGACTTCGAGAGTACCAAGCTAATTTGCATGATTATTCACAACTTGTTTGTAATCCTTGGTATCCCAGTCACTTACTTAAAGGGCATAATCGAGATTAAACATGCCACTGAAAAGTTCATTGAATCTCAAAAAGGTCTCGGAGTTTCATCTAAAACCTAATTCGTTAAAATTTTGTTTTTGTGGTGGAATTGGTAAATCGTCATTTACCTACCTTCAAATAATTTGCAATTGGAATACGTATCCCTCTTCTGAATTGTAAATTATTGTGTTGGGTCCTAGCCTTAATATTTCATTTGGGTGTTATGTTAAGGATTAAATCAACTAACTTGAATTTCTCCCCATGTAGATGTCTAGTTCTGACAACTATGGTCTTCCTTATCCTTTTGGGAAAAGGTTTCCTCATGAAGATGATATTCCGCATGGCGATCGAGGTGAAAGATCAATCCCTTTGTTGTGCATTGGTGGAACTAAAAATCATACTTCACTTCCTCCACCTCCTTCAGTGTTTCTCCCCGACCATGTTTTCGTCGGCTTGAAAAGTTCAAGGTTACTCAAGCCCTATTGGCATATAAGCACAAAGATGGAAATTCTGTGTGTTTACACATCCTCTAGATGAAGTCGCACATTGACAGGTTGGGAATGTTGGGTATCGTCTTCCCAAGGAAGCTGGTTGTTGACTTGGTTCTTCAATCACTTCCTGAGTCATATAGTGAGTTCATTAAAGATTACTATATGACAGACCACGACATGACCCTCATTGATCTGACATATTTGCTAATTGCTGCTGAATCAGAATTGATTTGGCGCACTGGTAAAGCAAAGCTGATTGGAAGATCTGCCTCCCAAAGTTCCATGGACATAGAGAATGACAACGATAGTCCTAAAATGATTTCTTCTCTTAAGGGAGAGAAATTGGCCTTGGTCAAAAGGTTTGATCATAAGAGAAAGGCAAATTTTGAGATAGGTCCATGTGTCACTCCTGACGAGTCCATTTCCTTCTACTGCCATTTGAAGGGACATTGGAAGCGAAGCTTCCCTGACTACCTGAGAGATCTAAGAGATGGTAAAATCAAATTGTATGGTTCTACTTCAGGTAACTTCACTATCCAACTATATTAAGTTCCTATTTATAGATTCTTAATACATGATGTGATAATATTGCATGTTGATGTTTTTTAGAGTCCAAGAGAAAGAAGGAATCTTAGAAGAAGAAGTTAGATGAGTCTGATCGTGAAGAGATGGATTTCGATCGCATGGTTCGATGATCAGATTCTTGGAGCTGCTACTTAGATTTATGATAAATTGCTTAGGAATATTTAGGAACATAATTTTCATATGTATTTGCATTGCAAGGACAAGTTTTTCTGCATTTTTTATAAATAAATAAAATTTTGATTTTATCTTATTTTATGGTTCCTTGCAATGGCATTTGTGAAAATTTTTGTATATATGTTTCTATTACTAGCAATGTTGAAAATGATTTGATTCTTAGTTATATCAATTATGATAGTGACATAATTTTCTAAGTAATGAAAGATTCTCATCGCCTAAGTTTCAATTGGACAGAAGCTTGGAGTCATTGTCACACCCCCAAACAAAGATGGCAGAAAAGTTCGGGGGTGGGATGACTTCAGGTATAGTATCATAATAACGAGTATAATAGTGACCAAAAAGAACACAACCATCATAAATATAATTGAAAAGGTTACATGGTTTCATGAGTTACATGTTTCAAAATTGATTACAATATAATGATAAAAATGATTTGTATGACGCCTTAGCGTCCCATCCTCAAAATCTTGGTAGTTACCTGTTTTAATGATTACCTAAGAATATAGGTAATTTTGAAAGAGTGTCAACAATTAAGTTGGTGAGTTCATAAGCTTTTGTATGTAGAGTTGAAATCCTTTCTTTGTAAAAGTAGTGTTTGTTCTAGAAAAATCCAAATTTAAATGAGTTGCAGTCTTAAGACCCAAAGACCAAAATGTATAAGTACTTTTCCATTCTTATGATAGTATATGCAGTTTTAAATTTACATAAAACTGTTTTGAATGAATGAATCCCCATAAACTATATGCATCGTTATTTCCCTATGTAAGTTATTATAATTGTGCTAATGACATAGATGACCTGTTACGATGTTCTTCAGATGTCGGAATGTTATGAAATTTGTCACCCTAGACCTGCCGATCTAGTTGTTGCATGCGGTTTAGGTGCAGGATTATCAGTCCCAATATAGATCTATACACAAGTATCACGCTCCCCGTACAAGAGACTCTGGTTATAATACATGACTTGGTAAGTACACTGGTGTGTACTTGAATACTTTAGCTCACAAGTTGATTTTGTTGGATTAGTGTCTAAGTCCATAAATATAGTTGGTATGTACTTTACCCGACTCGGCATGGTCCATTTGGGTTACATGGCATCATGCATTTGGATAGACTAAAATGAGAGAAATAACACTTAACGTTTGGTAATATATTATAAGTTCTAATATATTAATAAGATTATTTAATTAGTATTGATCAAGAATTAATTAAGTGATCAAAAGGAGATTAATTAAATATATGGGTTGATTTTGTAAATCATCCATACTTGTATAGTGGGCTAATGCTCCATGGATTATCAAGTTGGGCTAAGACCCACAGGATGCTCCATGGTGTTTTTGTACCCATGGATCATGGAAATGAAAGGCCATGACAATTAGGGTTTACATGGTGTAACCCTAATTGTGACACACTATGTAAGCATCTTATTCTTGTCAAAATCGGAGACCATGAGAGACTATGAAGGAATGGTGAGGGCTAGCCGATTTCATGAAGTGTATCATTTCTCTCTAAGTTATTCCAAGTGCATTTGATGTTGTGTGAACCATTTGAGGTGTCACACTTTGGGCACTAGGCTCCCGAGCTTCATGGAGTTAAGTTACATCAACAAGGTATGTATTTCTATCTTTATTATTCAAGTATCAAAAGACTGTATGCTAGTTAGGGTAATACCTTGGAATATTCATATTTGCATGTATAATAGAGAAAACATAGATCCAAGGTATTTAGGGTTGCATGTACACTTAGGAGTTTTAGAATGCTCAAAACCCAACATATTTAACGAGTTTATGTGTAGTGTGAATGAAAACCTCTTTTTAGTCGAAATGAAACCTTTCGTAGTGAGTTCGTAGTGTTAATGAACCATAAACTATACCTATTATAGTTTATCATAAATGTTTGTAGTGATGAAAACCCTTATGTGTATGATTTTTACCTTCTCATGAAAGTAAAATAACATGAAATATAATCAACATGTAATTTTATATTATTACACACTTTGCTCAACATGTTACAAAAAGTTAATGAACTTGTTAACCATTTTTCTAGTTTAACTTTTCTGTTCAGGGTTTTAGAAAAATTATAGAAAAATCATCGAAAGTCGAAATCTAAATCCGTAAACTCTGAGAGTTTAGAAAATGAGTCTACTTTGTTCATAATTTTTATTATGACCTTTAGTGGTCTCGAAGTAGTGTGAAAATGTTCATCTTCACAGACTGGTCCGAAGTCGGTTCTGAAATGATAAGCAATTTTGTAAAAATCACCATAAATTGTAGAAAAATTGTATGTATGTGTGCCTGTAGTCCTTATAAAGTTATAGACCTGAACTACTTGTATATTTTACAATTTTCAAAAATATTAAGTTTAAGACGGTTAAAACAGTGCGTGAACAGAACTTAACTTTTCTGTGAAAAGCTGATGTTTAGATTTAGTTTATGTTTTGGTGTTATAACTTGTATCCCCCCATAAAACTTAAAGAAAACTCAAAAATATAGGGGTATGAACTCACCTTAGGTGATTTCTTGTTGTGTGGAAGGTTGAGGATGAGGATGATTTTATGAACAAATATATAAATATTTTTGGAAATGATTTACGATTTGTATAAGAATGTGTAGATTGTGTAGAAGTTGAAGGAAGATACTTTCCAAAAAGGAGGAAAAATTCAAGAACACATCTTGGAAAATCATTTCTAGAGAGATAGATAGATAGATAGATAGATAGATAGATAGAGAGAGGGAGAGAGAGAAGTTCTTGTTTTGGAGAGCAAGTGAAATCTTGGGTGAGAAGAAAGAGATCTCTTGGAAGTGTTTATAAGGATTTGATTAAAGTAATATGATGGGTTGCTGGGGGACAATGAGTTGATAAGTGAGGCCTAGCTAAAGGGTGAATAGTGACATAAAGTAGACATAAATGTGGGTTGTGTCATAACTTTATGACACAAAGGTGGCTTGTGTCATAAATTTATGCAAAAAGTCATAAAGTACCTTTATGTCTTTTCGATATTATCTTAAACAAAAGTATGATTTATATTTAATGAATCTTCAAGATGGGTATAAGATATGAGTTTAGAGGGTCTAAGATGTCAAACATATGAGTTAGGTGGAAATTCCATGTCAAAAACCCCAAAAATGGGCGAGAAATGCGAAACTGACGAAAATCCGAGACAAAATGCAAAAGTGAGGTTGCCGATGCGAAAGTAGGCTGCTGATGCGAAAGTAGGGTTTGCTGCGAGAGGAGTAGTGGGATGCGAAAGTCCTCGGATTGAGTGCGAAAGTGGCTTGATACATTCGAAAGTGCCCGGCTCGGTCCGAAAGTGGGTTTCGTATGCGAATCTTTCCGAGTGAGGTGCGAAACTTGTTGAGTAGATGCGACACTCGCTGGGTAGAAGTGAAACTCGCCGAGTAGATACAAAACCTCTCGATTTGGGATGCGAAAGTCGGATGGTGATGCGAAAGTCCCCGGTCCAAGAGGCTAAGATGCGGATCTTCTCGGTTAGAAGCGAAAGTCTGATTAGAAGCGAAAGTGATGTTTCGCATCGAGAGGTTTCACATCCGAGAGGGTTTCGATGCAAGAGAAAGGTTCGTTTCATGAGAGGGTTCACATTTTTTAGAGGGTTTCGCATCCAAAGGGATGTTTTTCATAATAACTTCCCGTTTCGAGTGGTTTTCAACCAATTGAAGGTTTGGGATGGCACAGATGTTTATAACAAGTTGAAAGAGAATTTGATAGAGATTTGGGATATATATATATATATATGTATATATATATATATATATATATATATATAGAGAGAGAGAGAGAGAGAGAGAAAGAGAGAGAGAGAGAGAGAGAGAGAGAGAGATTGTGTTTGCGACCTGTGTTATGGTTCTGCCCCGTAATGCTAGTATTGTAAACTCCAATACCCCTTGTTATGAGTGTTATACACCCCCGAAGGGTATGCAGGTGAGTTTTATCGAGTTGTTATGTCACCCTATTTAGAGCTTAGATTTTCTGAACATTTGAAACTTCTGAGTGATACTTTGTATTAAGATAGAGAGTTGTACATTAGTAATCATAGAGTAAGCCCTAACACACAAGCACTAGTATAGTATCATAAGAATATAATAATAAAAATGATTACATGGTTTTGACTCCATTAGAGGTGCATCACTTGGGGCACTAAGCTTTCAAGAGTCAAGGAATTGTTGTTATTTCTACATAACAAGTGAGGTAAAGTTCCAAACTCTAATTTACATATGAATTTCAAAATTTGTATGTTAGTCTTAGGGTTTATGCTTTTGGATGATTATTTACGTGTATAACTTGAGAAAAACCTAGATCCAAAGCATTAGGGTTTCATGTACACCATATGAATGTTGTAGTGCTCAAAACCCATAACATTTATGAATGGCCATTTAGCCAGTTACAACTCTTTTAACTAGTAACCCCAAGTGACATGACGATGACCGGGATTGAAGCCGATGACGTCAACGCCTTTAGTTAAACAATAAGGTATGGATGGGAAATGTCGGAGGCAGGTTTCGAACTTTGAACCTCTTCCACACCTAAACCAAGACAGTTTCAACTAGGCTAAGGATATTTTCATGAATATTTTGCTGAACGCTTTTATATATTGACAAAAATGTTGGAGTCTTTAAAAAGTATTATTATTATTATTATTATTATCAATTTCTATGAATATCGAAATACGGTTTGAAATGTATAAATCCATTTTTTACGTATCTTTAAACATATGTAAATATAAATATATTTTATCCATTTCTTTATTGGGTAGGAAATAGGTAGACTTTTTTCAGACGACCAATTACTACCCAAATCATGTCATAACCGCTACGCGTCTTGGGTTGCTTTGTGATGAAGTCCATGGAAATTTGTTCCCATTACCATTCGGGAAATTCAGGTTGTTGTAGTAGACCCGATGGTTTCTGGTATTCGACTTTGAGCACTTTCTCACGTTGGTGGCGATCTCTGCCTTTAATTTCGACAACTAGTACATTTTTTTAGGTCATGATACATCTTATTGTTTCCTGGGTGAACTGAGTATATTGTGTTGTGAGCTTTGTCCAGTATTAGACTCCTGATGTCACCAAATTTTGGTACCCATATTTTTTTTGAACCTGCAAATATAATATATAATCTACTCCAAAACTAACATCTAAATCTACCTATGTCCACGATGGGACTTGAACCCTCGAACTCAAGGAGGGAGGGCACCACCTGATACCGCTGGCTAGAAGTGCTTTGGTTGGTACCCATATTTGGTCCATGAAAAACAAGGTTCCATTTTCTCTTTACTCAATTTGATTCTACATGCCTTGTAGGCATTCTTCTGCCTTGTTTTCCTGCTTGAGTGCCTTTTACTTGAGCTTCATGAATTTGGGTAGGAAGGTTTGACTAGATTGTTAGAGTGAGTGCTCTCACTCTGCGAGGTTTGAATCATTTCTTTCTTCTTAGGGATCAGCTACTACGTTAGCTTTGCCCGGGTAGTATCGAATCTCACACTCGTAGTCATTCAGCAGCTCAAGCCATATTCGTTGTCTCATGTTGAGCTCATTTTGGTTGAAGATGTGGTAAAGACTCTTGTGGTCCATGCATATGATTTACTTTGTGCCATACAATTAGTGTCTAAAGATCTTACAAGAAAAAATTACAGCTCCCAATTCCAGGTCATGAGTGGTGTAATTATTCTCATGATTCTTAAGTTGGCATGAGGCATAAGCGATCGCTTTTTCTCTTTTCATGAGTACACATCCCATGCCCTGATGTAATGGATTGCAATAGACAAGAAAATCTTCGGTTCCTTCTGGGGGTGAAAAAATTGGCTTACTACATATCATGTGTTTCAACTTCTGAAATGCGGATTCTCGTTGTTCTTTCCATTCGAGCTTTGTATCCTTTTATCTAGGCATAGTGAGAGGTTTTGTTATTATTGAGAAATTTTCTATAAATCTCCTATAATAGCCTGCCAATCCTAGAAATTGACACACCTCTGTTGGCGTCATGGGTGCTTCCTAATTATTTATGGTGTTAATCTTTGAAGGATCTACGTGAATGCCCTAATCGCTAAACACATATCCTAGGAAATGTACTTCTTTGGTCCAAAATTCACACTTTGAGAATTTTTCCTACAATTTCTCCTTCTTTAACAACTCCGAAATGATTCGAAGGTGTTGACCGTGTTCTTCCTCTATTTGTGACTATATCAATATATCATTGATGAATACTATCACGAATTTGGCAAGGTAGGGTTCATAAGGTCCATGAAGACTGTTGGTTCATTAGTTAAGCCAAAAGGCATAATTAGGAACTTGTAGTGGCCATAGCTAGTTCTGAATGTCGTCTTCGGAATGTCTTATTCTTGTACTCGAAGTTGATGGTATACAGACCTCAAATCAATCTTCGAGTAGAAGTTGGATCCTTCTAGTTGATCAAACAGGTTGTCAATCCTTGTGAATTGAAATCTTTTCTTAATTGTCAACTTATTCAGCTCTTGGTAGTCGATGCACATTCTGAAGGCCCCATCCTTCTTTTTGACGAATAGCACTAGGGATCCCCATGGTGAGAAACTCTTTCTTATAAAGCCTTTATCCAAAAGCTCCTGGAGTTGACCAGATAACTCTTGCATTTCCGAAGGGGCTAATATGTGGGGTGATTTTGCCATTGAGCTGCCCCTAGGACTAGGTTAATTCGAATTGAACTTCATGAATTGGTGGTACCCTGGGTAAGTCCTCTGGAAATACATTGGGAAAATCACATACTTGGGGTATGTCCTTGATTTGCTTTTTCTCACCCCTCTTATCTATGATATGGGTCAAGAAAACATGATATTTCTTGTGAAGATACTTTTGCGCCTTCATGCAAGAGATGATTCTAAGACCCTTGCTAGTCTTATCTCTGTAGATTAATTGGGATTCTCCATTGGGTAAGGGTAGTCAAACAACCATGTCGTAGCATAAGATTTCCCCTCGATGCGGCGATAACCATGCCATGCCGGTTTTGACATCAAAGCTACCGATGGTCATAGACATGAGGTTGACATGAAAGGAGTGGTTATTAAGAGTTAGAAAGCAGTTTTCTAGTATTTCCTAAGTATTACTAGAATCTCCGTTGGACATTTCTGTTGGATTAATGTCTAAGTCCATAACTATATTTGGTATGTACTTGACCCAACCCGGCATGGTCCATTTGGGTTGCACTTCACCGACACAATTTATATGGATAATGTTTTGAGAATAGTATATTTATGATTAATATTAATATATTATAAGTTCTAATATATTAAGATGGATCATATTATTTAATTAGTATTGATTAAGAATTAATTTAGAATTAATTAAGTGATCAAAATGAACTAATTAAATATGGACTCTTTTATATATATATATATATATATATATATATATATATATATATATATATATATATATATATATATATATATATATATATATATGGAATGGGCCAAGTTCATTTAGGTTGGGCTAAGCTTTCATGGATACTCCATGGAGTGTTTAACCCATGGATCATATGAAATGAAAGGTCATGGGTTTAACCCTAGTCTCCATACTATATAAAGATGTCCTTGGTTGGCGAAATTGGCACTAGTGTGGGTACACTAAGAGGGCTAGCCAATTTCATTAGAGAGAACCAAAGTATTCTTATTCTCAAGGTTTTTACAAGGTGTTTTGGTGATTTGTGATTCCACTTGAGGCTTCCACACTATTGGGGCTAAGCTCTTAAAGCTTGAAGACATCAAGCTACATCAAAAGGTATGTCATCTAACTAATCTTTGTAGTATAGTTGCTTCATAGTATGCTAGTTAGGATTAAAGACTTGGAAAGTTCATATTTGCATGTATAATAGAGAAAACATAGATCCAAGGTTTATAGGGTTGCATGTACACCATAGGAGTGTTAGAATGTTCAAAACCCAACAGTGGTATCAAAGCCTAGGCTTGTTTTCTTGTTATCCTTGCAAAACTGCTTAAAAAATCGAAGTTTTTTGTTGTCTGGGCATCAGACTCGGCGAGTCCATCAGGAGACTCAACGAGTCCATGCCTAAAAAGTTATCAAAACGATCCAACTCGCCGAGTTGGACCTCCAGACAGCATAAATTCGACTGTTTTTGGCTGCAATTGGACTAGGAACATTACCCTAAGATGTTTTTGGACTTATAAACTTGTTTTTGATGTGGTAATGTTCATGCTAATCCAATTTCAAAGATAATTATCAATAGATTCATGTTTTATATTAGTTTAAGTGTTATGCTAATTACATGAAAAAGTTTGATTCCAATTATCTTGTTCATATGAGTTGCTTAGATTAATAGAAAGGTTGATTGATTATGTGTCTTTGATCCATTTTAATCTAAGAATTGATTCTAAAATGTGTTTGTGTAACTTGTCCTCAAGTTACATGAAAAGTCACATTAAAGATTCTTAAAACTCATGAAAGATGGCATAGGTTACAAAATGAAGAGTCTTGTTCTCATTAAATGGTTTTATGACTCCATAAATTGTCCTCAAGTTATGGAGGTTCAAGAGTCACTTCATTAAGTAATAAAATATGTAACCTTAATTAATTCCATAAGTTACAAAATAAAGGAAAAGTTACATTCTTTTATTAGTTTAAAGTCTTTCATAACTTGTCCTCAAGTTATGGAACTTGAAGAGTTTTTTAATTAAAACTACTTTAAACACATAAGTTATGAAATAGAAAATTTTTGAAAGTTACTTGCCCTCAAGTTTTGGAATTTGAAAAGTTTTCTCTTATGAATACTTTAATTCCAAGCTTAGCCCTTAGAATTTTAAAAGTTAATATTCAACCCTTATGCTTTATAATATTATAAGTTTATATATATATATATATATATATATATATATATATATATATATATATATATATATATATAAGAGCAAGTCAGTCTTACCGTTAGTAGGCCTCATTCATGAAGCCGGTCTATAAGGGGGGTATAAGGTTACTGCCTATAAAATGACAGTTTAATGGGTGTCCACTCTCACCCACCGCTTCCTTGACCGGTGGAGGGTCGTTAGCCAAACGGGTAGGAAAAAGACTATAAATTCTCCATTCGTTAAAAGTATTAATGATAAACACTAAGTAACTTAACATTTTATAAGTACCCAATCTTAGTTACTTAGGAAAATGTGAATAAGGTGCTAATCCATGAAACTACACTTTGCACTTTGTTTAAGTAGGTTAGTGGAGCGTGTGTGGTTAACCGGCACACTAAATTGTATTTAACAAGGTAGGCAAAGGGTAACTTAATGTTTATCATAGTATCGATGGAGTGTGTGTGGTTAACCGGCACATCGATTGAGGGGTAAACACTTAAGGGTACCAAGTAATTTGCATGGTTACTTCACACCTTGTTTTGTTATCCTCGGCATCCCAGTCACAAAACCTGAAGGGCACACTCGAGATTGAAACATGCCATTGAAAAATTTCAATGAATCTCAAAAGAACTAGGAGTTCCAAAACCAATTAAAACCTAATAATTTATTTCGTTTTTCACGGTGGAAATTGGTGAATCGTCATTCACCTACCTTCAAATATTCTATAGCTTGGATTACGACATCCCTCTTCCAAGTTATAAAATATTGTGTTGGGTCCTAGCCTTAATATTTCATATTGGGTGTTATATTAAGGACTTCAAATCAACTATCTTGAATATCTCCCAAAAGATGTCTAGTTCAGGCATCTATGATCTTCCCAAATCTCTTGGAACTTTACTTCCTCCACCTCCTCCAATTATTCTCCCTAACCCACAAGTTCAAGGTCACTCAAGCCCTATTGGCAAGGCAAGGTCTAGGTGTGATCACATCTTGGAGATGAAGTCACATATTGACAAGCCGGGAGAGTTGGGTGTCAAAGTCTTGAGAAAGCTAGTGGTTCAATCACTTTCTAAGTCACACAGTGAGTTCCTTTAAGACTCCTATGAAACAGACTATGACAAGACCCTTAATGATCTTATCTATTTGCTTGGTGCTGTTGAATCAGCAATGACTTGGAAGGCTAGTAAAGCAAATTTGATTAGAAGATCGAATTACCAAAACTTTGTGGACATTGAAAATGGTGACATTGGAAATCCAGAAAAAGCATTCTCTTCCCAATGGAAAGGGATCGTCCATAGACAACTTGGTTGACCAAATGGTAAAGAGAAAGGCTAAGTTTGAGATTATCCCATTCATCATTCCAAAGGATCCATATGGTTCTATTGCCAAAAAGGAAAGGGCATTTGTTGCGAAGCTGCCATATTTACCTGAAAGATAATAAGGTTGGTAAAGTCAATAAGTTTGACTCTACTTCAGGTAAAGTCCACTATTAAACTCTATTAAGTTTCTATTATGAGATTATTATTACATGATATGACTGGGTCACATGTTGATGTTTTAAGAATCAAAGTAAATATGAAGGAAACTTAAAGAACGAGTATGTTGAATCTGACCGCAAAGATGGATTTCTATCGCTTGATTGAAGATCAGATTCTTAAGCTACTTCTTAGGAGTTATGATAGATTGCTAGGAAACACGTAATAAAGTAGTTTTCATTTCAAGTTACATTGTAAGGAAAAAGTTTTTTTCTATATTTTAAAATAAATAAAAGTTTGTTTTACTTTATTTTTATCTCCTTACAATGACATTCATGAAAACTTGATGTTTGTATGTTTATAGCAATATTGGAAATATGAATTTGATTCTTTCATTTGTGGTAGTGTCTAAATTTACCAAATAAGGAAATATTCTCATCACCCAAGTTTCAATTGGACCGAAACTTGGAATCATACAAGGTGTTGAGTGTGATGTATGAGAATTTTCAACTTTGGAAAAATAAGACTAGTTCCGTGGTCACATGTATATGTGACTCAAGAGAAGGACTAAGGGATCAAGTATACTTTCTTGTGCACTTGTGAAAGTCCACCACAAAAGATGGATAAGACTATTCGTCATGATTTACTAAGGTTTAGTAAATATGATTATACTTACAAGCTTAAGTATAATTCTGGTACATTGGAAAAAAAATTTCAATGTATGATAGAATGAATAAGAAGAATCAAATTAGGAAGAAGGATAAAAGTTTCTCAAATCTGAAAAGATGGGAGAGTACTTTAGTATCATGTTATATGATCATCTTAATGATTAAGAGACCTTATCACAATTCATCCTCTAAGTGCATTCTGATAACTAAGAAGAGGCGCTATGAATTGTTGAAGTGGTCAAATCAAGAAGATGAGTCATACTTCGTTTGAAAACAAGTCTTAGAGTCATACTCGAAGACTGTAAGTTGAGTGACATATCTTAAAGAAAGGTTTAAAACATTTTTCAAATGTACTAGTAAAAGTTTTCTACTCTTGTACATTTGAAATTGATAAGTTGTGATGTTTTGGATAAAACAAAGACCAACTAAGGCTAATTGTGTTAAGTGTTTGTCTTGATTAGAATCCACACTATCTCTTGAATATTTGGCAAGAGAGTCTTATAGGTCAAGGAGACAGTAGGAGTCTAAAAGATCCTGAAAGGGTTTCAAGAAGTAATCAAGAATAAAAACCTGTATTTCATCACTAGCGCACAACTAGAGGTTTATAACCTATCGTGTAGACATTTATGTGCCCATTACAGTTAAGTTGGCTATACATTTGAGTTCTACATGTTCCCAATTGTTTGCATAGCTACTTGGAAGCAATGGAAAGACCTTGAGCTGCTAGATGGCAAGAAGTTAAGATTGCACAAGTTCAATCCATATGAGTTAGGATTTGTCACTAACCTAGTCTTATGATTATGGTTTTGACAAACTCACAAGGATAGGAACACTTACACCATAAAATCTAAGTGTCATAAGGTTTCTCTTCGATTCATGAAAATGATGGTAAGGAAACTCTTTCACTAAGTAGATTTTGAGTAGATAGCAATTGTAGGATTGACAAAAGGTCTAAACATTATGATTACGCCACCCCTCTTCATAATTGTTTAGACACATCTGTGAGCTATCTAAGAGAGGTGTATGATTTTGATAAAGTCTTATCAAGGCAATCTAGTATCAGAAATCTGAACTTTGGCAAGAAAGTCAATAAAGTATTGATTTCTAGAAGTCCTGTTGATTCCTAGGTACATGTCAAAGCTAGTGGGAGCATAAGTGTTATGCTAATAATCATCATGTTAGTGGGAGCATTATAATTATGGTAAGTATTTCAAGTTAGCAATGTTAATTATAGAAAACAAAAGTTTCAATTCGTGAGGTTGCAGGGGTTGAAAAAGTTGTTTTGCTATAATTAAGGGAGAGGAAATTATACTTCATTTCAATTATGAAAAGCTTAGATTGAGTTTATAATCATTCTAAAGAGCTTATATTGTGATTTTAATAACCTTTAGTCAAGAATATATATATATATATATATATATATATATATATATGTGTGTGTATATATATATATATATATATATATATATATATGAATTTCATGTTGGATTAGTTCAACTTAAGAAAATTCTATATATTGCATTCTCAAAATTCGATTATGATTACGACATCCCTTTTCATATTCAAATTTTGAGAATATGGCAAACAAAAAATTATTATGGCAAAAGACTGGTCTAGAACCATGTCTTTATGTGAAACATCATGAATCGTGTCCCATTTACCTTGGGTACAAGATCGATTACATGTGCTATAATATTTATCCTTTCTGAATTTTCCAAATGCCTTGGGGCATTAAGGAGGAAAATGTCTAGAATTGGATATGACTAAAGTGATTAAGCAATTGTCGAGGACAATCTAAGGTTTACCAAAGATTGGTGGCTCATGGACAGTTGGAAGTATATTGTTAATATTGGAAGGACCATATTAACATAGTCTAAAAAGAGGCAACTCTTGTGTAGAAGTGGTAGTCAAAATGGGAATATAGAGTTGTCTTCATAGGTGGAAGCAATCTGTGTAAGGTTAACGAAACTTAATTCAAGAAGCATGCTCAAAGCAATGTGCTTTAAATCTGAGACATCATTCCCATGGAATTTCTCTCCTTGGGAATGATCTGTAATGTTTGTTGTCAAGTCTTTGTGACTTTGTGCATAATCATTACAAGAGAATAATTGCATATAAGTTTAGAATCTAACAGATTTCGGTAAAATGGCATGAATTTGGAATTCCTGCATTTGCCATAAGAATTCGGGAGTGTGAAATTAGAATCATTGAAAGTTTGGTCAATTGGTTTATTTCACAAAGTAAGGATCAAAGACAAACATAGAGTGCATACTTGGTGTATGGCAAAGCTATTGTTTAGGAAAAAAAACATAGTGTACATGCTTGGAGCATGGGACAACTAGTGTTTTAATTCAAGTATAAAGTTGATAAAACTTAAACAATGAATAATGAGTAATCAGTATGGTGATAAATAAAAGTGGTCTATTTATATTCATAGGGTTTGATACCATATTTGATTCATTTATTCTTGTGTTTAACTTTGCATGTTTTGACTTCCATAATAACTAGGTTATTCATCCGGAATGACTAAGTTATTCAAACCATCCATAGTCGGTCATATGTTGGAAGTAGATATGAATCAAGACTGTCATGGGTTGGCTTGTAGAGGTGGAAGTTGGTGGACAAATTTGTGCTACAACACTCATGAGTGCGCATAAGTTATGAGTATTGGATTCAACCCGCGCTCATTTGAATCACTTCATGGATATTATCACGAGTGATCATGAGACGATAATATCTTATATTCTTCAAACCTAGAGATATGAGTTGTTACTATGAGTTGATAGTACATTGATTGCACGAAAACGCATTGGTAACTCGATGTTATAAAACGTGCCTTTGTGTATGAATCAACAAGTAGTAGAACAAGCCATATGAGTCAAATTTTATCCATTCCTTTTACCTTCGGGATAAAAGCGATATCTGTGGGCCCCTCGATGATTTAATGATGACACATGTGAGTGCTTGGCCAAGCCAGGACTGATTTGCTTTGTTCAATCAGTCAGTCGTCATGAATCGGAAATCGGGAAATAACAAATGGACAGAGAGAATGATTATAATCCATGTCTCAGTCCATATGATATCTAGAATGGAGGAATATATGATCCATTATCTAATGGACAAGTCATTGAAAAAGGTTAGAGCTCGTTGACAAGATCAGAGTTCGACAGCGGCTTTAAGAGCTAGGGTTGCCAGTTAGGTTTTGAAGTCATACTCAATAATAGTTGTAGACTTATCCAAGTGAGAGACTGTTGGATTAATGTCTAAGTCCATAACTATATTTGGTATGTACTTGACCCGACCCAGCATGGTCCATTTGGGTTGCACTTCACCGACACAATTTATATGGATAATCTTTTGAGAATAGTATATTTATGATTAATATTAATATATTATAAGTTCTAATATATTAATATGTAATCATATTATTTAATTAGTATTGATCAAGAAGTAATTTAGAATTAATTAAGTGATCAAAATGAACTAATTAAATATGGACTCTTATATATATGGAATAGGCCAAGTTCATTTAGGTTGGGATAAACTTTCATGGATAGTCCATGGAGTGTTTAACCCATGCATCATATGAAATGAAAGGTCATGGGTTTAACCCTAGTCTCCATACTATATAAAGATGTCATTGGTTGGTGAAATTGGCACTAGTGTGGGTACACTAAGAGGGATAGATAATTTCACTAGAGAGAATCAAAGTATTCTTATTCTCAAGGTTTTTCCAAGGTGTTTTGGTGATTTCTGATTCCACTTGAGGCTTCCACACTATTGGGATTAAAGCCTTGGAAAGTTCATATTTGCATGTATAATAGAAAAAACATAGATCCAAGGTTTATAGGGTTGCATGTACACCATAGGATTGTTAGAATGCTCAAAACCCAAAAATTTCTACTACATAAGGCTCATTTAATTTCCTAGACTTATGGCTTAAATTTTTTCTAAAATTAGGTGTAATGAAACTTCTTTCAGCACCATAATCAAAGAGTATAGATGCGTATAAATTGTTAACATGAAATATACCTGTCACAACGGTGGGGTCCTTAATGGCATCCTTCATGCTAATCACGAACACTCTTCCTCCATCATTCCTCAACCTTGGGTAGTTCCTTTTGATGTACCCAACAATCTCACATTCAAAGCATGCTCGATTATCTGGAAAAGCTGCCATGCCTTGGTTGATTGAGGAAGAAGGAGCAGTCGCGGGCTGGCGACAGTATTTCTTGGTATTCCCTCTGTGATTGCACCTGTTACAATCCATGCAATTGCCAAAGTGGCGGAAGTGACACAAATGTCACTTCGGGTTCTTTCCCGCATACTGTCCTTGAGATGTGGGGGTTGCGACCGTTGTTGGGATCAAGTTGTTGGTGTAAGCCCTGACAGTCTCCTGTCTCTTGTTGGGAGATTGCTTGGAGGTACCCTTGAATTTGTTTGTAGATTTGCACTTTCCCTCCGTTGACCTAGGGATGCTAGTCTTCTGGACTAACATGCCTCGTCTTATTTCTTGTTTGGTTAGGCTGAAATCCAACCTTTTAGCACTATCGTATGTTAACGGTCGAGAGGTTGTGACCAAACCTTGGATGGGTTGAACCAATCCCCAAATTTACTTTTCCACTTTCTTGTACTCAGGGGTTACAAAGTTTG
This sequence comes from Lactuca saligna, assembly GCF_052625555.1. Lineage (NCBI taxonomy): Eukaryota > Viridiplantae > Streptophyta > Magnoliopsida > Asterales > Asteraceae > Lactuca > Lactuca saligna. Next base: position 45,458,936 of record NC_136418.1, on the reverse strand, counting down.
GGAAAAGGGTAGTGAGGTCATTGAACCTACCTGTATAGGTCGAGATGTCAGTGTCGCTCATGGTAAAGTTCCACAGTTCCTACTCTAGTTGTTATATCTCCTCCCGAGGACAGTACTTCTCATTGAGCACTTGTTTCAATTGCTCCCAAGACAGAGCATTGAAATTGGCGAGACGTAGAGTCTTGACGTGGCCATCCCACCAACACATAGCTGCGTTTGCGAACGTTCAGACATTGAACTTGTCCTTGCTCTCCTCAACACAAGAGATGATCTCGAATATAGAATCAGTCTTCTTGATCAATCTGGTAAGTCCTACAACTCCCTTGTTCCCATAGAACGTTTTGGGTTTGTAGTTCATGAAATCCTTGTAGGTGCTTGTTCTTGGTGCACCTTTCTCATTTCCTTGGGAGCCTTATGCTTCCGCTCCAGAGTTTGTGTGATTACCATGGGTAGCTAGTGCCTCAGTTATTCTTCGTTCGACCATTGCTTCAACAAACACATGGTATAGATGTGGGTCACTTTGTGCTGACTGAGCATCTTGCTCAGCTTGACGACCTTGACTAGATCCGGTAGTTCTTCAAGGTTCCATTTCCAGATTCCTAAAGTTAGTGTCGAAATGTAAGTTAATTTGTCGGAATTAGCATGTTTGTGCTCTCATGGTTAGGTTGTGGTGTGTTAATGATAATGTTAATGGGAAAATCAATAAGAACACAAATTTCATGCAACTAGGTATATATATATATATACACACACACACACACACACATATATATATATATATATATATATATATATATATATATATATATATATATATCATGCCGAAGCTACCAAAACTAGGTGTGGTTCGAGTAGGAAAAGCCCTGTGAATATAAAACATACATGTGAAGGCTTTTCCCCACTACCCTAACCCAAAAGAAAGTATCTATATCCCTACTAGCTACCATGATAGGGCCCAAACGACATAAACTATAAACAAAAAACCACATCACACAATGAGAAGTGCCATCAGCTGAGCACATATATATATATATATATATATATATATATATATATATATATATATATATATATATATATATATATATATATGGTGAATGAATGGGTATCCACTCTTACCCACCGCACTCTTGACTAGTGGAGGGTCGTTAGCCGAACGGGTAGGATAGGACAGAACCCTTCCATTATAAGTATAATGAAGTACAAAGTAACTAAATGTTTTTTCAAATTCCCAAATCATAGTTACTTTAGGCAAAATGTGAAATTGTATGCTAACCCATGGAATTACACTGCGTACCCTTGTCAAACATTAGTGGAGCGTGTATGGTTAACCGGCACACTAATTTGGGGATGACATTGGTAGCGAATGGTGGCTCGATGCTTATCATAGATCAATGGAGCGTGTGTGGCTAACCAGCACATTGATTAGGTGATAGTAGCATTAGGCGCACCACGTGATTCGTATGGTTATTCACACCTTGTTTGTGATCCTCGGCATCCCAGTCACAAATAGTAGGGCATAATCGAGATTAAACATGCCATTGAAAAGTTCAATGAATCTCAAAAGATCTAGGAGTTTCAATTCATTTAAAACCTAAACTTCCTTTTCGTTTTTCATGGTGGAAATTGGTAAATCGTCATTTACCTACCTTCAAATATTCTGCAACTAGATTACGGCATCCCTCTTCTAGGTTGTAGAGTATTGTGTTGGATCCTCGCTTGATGTTTCATTTGGGTGTTGCATCAAGAATTCTAATCAACTTAACTTGAATTTTCTCCCGTTTCATAGATGTCTGAATCTTACAATGGTCTTCCCAAATCATTTGGAACAAGCTTTCCGAATGAAGATGACATTCCAAGATATGATCGAGGAAATGAGAGTCATGCTTCACTTCCTCCACCTCCTCCAATTATTCTCCCTGACCCACATGTTCAAAGGCTTGAAAAGTTCAATCTCACTCAAGCCCTTTTGGCAAGTAAACACGAAGATGGGAAACCTGTGTGTGCACACGTCTTAGAGATGAAGTCACACATTGATAGGTTAAGCATGTTGGGTGTCGAGATTTCAAGCGAGTTGGCTATTGACTGGGTTCTTCAGTCACTTCCTGAATCATATAGTGAGTTCGTTAGAGAGTACTATATGATGACCACGACGTGACCCTAATTGATCTCACCTATTTGCTTATAGCTGCTGAATCAGCAATGATTTGGCGTGCTGGTCAAGCAATTTTGTCTAGTGAATCAAACTCCCAAACTTCAATGGACACTGGCAACATTGGAAGTCCAGAAAGAACTAAGTCTGTGATTGTCTGATGTGCTGTGCCAAAGGAGTCCATTTGCTTTTATTGCCAAGAGAAGGGGCATTGGAGACGAAGCTGCCCTAACTACCTGAAAGATCTAAGAGATGGGAGAGTCAAGACGTATGGCTCTACTCCAGGTAAAATCCATTATCTAACTCCTTTGAGTTCCTATTCTAGATTCTTAATACATGATGTGATAAGATTACATTTTGATGTTTTGTAGGATCGAAGAAAAGAGAGGAAGCTTGAGAAAAGAAGTGAGCTGAATCTAATCATGAAGAAATGGATTTCGATCGCATGACTTGAAGAATGGATTCTTGAGCTACTACTTGGAGTTAGAATAGATTGTTAAGAAATATGTAATAACATAGTTTTTCAATTGAATTGCATTGTAAGGACAAAATTTTTTCCGCAATAAAATGAATTTTGATTTTATCTTATCCTTGCGATGGCATGTATGAAAAATTGATGTTTGAATGTTTCTATTGTTAGCAATAATGGATTTGATTCTTAATTGTATTATTTGTGGAAATATCAAAAGTTTACCAAATAGGGAGAGTTTCTCATCGCCCAAGTTTCGATTGGACAGAAACTTGGAATCATGCAACGTGTATTGTTTGATGAATGAAAAAGTTTCACATTTGGGAAACTTAGACTAATTCTTTGACAAAGTGTCAATTGAAGGACTAGGAGATCAAGTACACTAGGTTGTGCGTTGATCAAGTCCACCACAAGAGTGACAAAGATATTCGTCATGATTTACTAAAGTTTAGTAAATATGATTATACTTATAAGATTAAGTGTAATTCTGAGTTGATTGAAAGAATTTCAATGAATAGTAGAACGAATAAAGAAGAATCAAGTAGGCAGAAAGATAAAAGTTTCTCTTTTCTAAGAAGAAGGGAGAGTACCTTTTATTGTGTGTTAATGATAAGTCTTAAAGATTAAGAACCATGTCTCAATAGATACTCTAAGTGAGTATTAGTGTAATTGCATGTCTAAGAAGAGGAATCAAGTATTGTAGAAATGGTTAAATCAATAAGTCAATCATACTTCGTTCCAATATCAAGTCTTAGAGTCAAGATTGTGACATTGAGTGAAAAGTCTTGAGTAGGTTTATAACACTCATCAAATGTGGAACTTGGAAAAGTTTTCTTATTCTTACACATTTGAAATTGGTAAGTTGTGATGTCTTGGATAAGACAAAGAACAACTAAGACCAATTTGTGAAGTGTTTTGTCTTGATAAATGCTACACTAACTCTTGAATATTTGTTTATCAAGAAATGTTTCTTAATAAGAGAATCTAATATGTCAAGGAGTCAGTGCGAGTTTTAATGTTTTTGAAAAGGTTTCAAAAACAAATCAAGAATAAACCTTGTCGATCATCACTAGCACACGACTTGAGGTTTACAACCTATCGTGCTGACATTATTTGGTTTCTGTGCCATTCCAATTGAGTTAATTGTGTATGTGAGTTCTATGAGTTCTCAATTGAATGCATACTAGAGCCTTAGTCAATGGAAAGTACATTGATATGTAAGGACAAGTTACTAAACTACTTGGAAGACATGGTGGGCAATCGTGTTACCATAAGGCAAGAAATCAAGATTAAGAAAGTTCACTCCATATGAGTTTGGATTTGTCGCAAACTTTGGTTTTGGCAAATTCACATGGATAGGAACGCATACACCATAAAATCTAAGTGTCATAAGATTCCCTCCTTCATGAAAATGACTGTGAGGAAATGCTTTCACTAAGAGAGATCTTAAGAAGATAGCCATTGTAAAAATTGTATTCTCAAATTCGATTATCGGCATCCCTTTCCATAGTTCGAATTGTGAGATTTGGCAATTAGTTTGAATATTTGGAACTTAGTAACATAAGTTCTAGATTGTTTAAACACACATATGAGCTATCTAAGGCAAAGGTGTATAAGTTTAAGAAGCTTCGATAGGCCTTTATCTAAGCTTCTTATTAGAAATATGAATTTCAAAAATTCAATAGGCATTGTTTTCTGGAAGTTCATTTGTTTTCTGAATACATGTCAAAGCTAGTGGGAGCATAAATGTTATGCTTATATGATAATCATCATGATAGTGGGAGCATAAGTGTTATGCTTGTATGATTATTATGGCGAGTATTGCTAGTTAGCAATATTAATTATAGAAAAACAAAGATTCCATTTGCAAAGTTGCATGGGTTGAAAAGTTGTTTTGCTATAATTAAGGGAGAGAATATTATACTTCATTTCAAAATCTAAAGCTTAGATTGAAAAATTTTAACATTTTTAGTCAAAGGATACATTGTGTGTTCTTAAAATTCGATTATGATTACGGCATCCCTCTTCATAGTTCGAATTGTGAGAATGTAACACATAAAATATTATGGCAAAAGATTGGTAAAGTATCATATCTTCATGTAAGACATTATGCATCGTGTCCCATACGCTTCGGGTATAGGATCGATTGCAAATGCTATAAAATTTACCATTCTAAAATTTTCCAAATGTCTAGCGCATTAAGAGGGAAAAAGGACTAGAATTGGTTTTGACTAAAATAATTAAACAACTATCAAAGGACGATCCAAAGTTCGCTGAGGATTGGTCGCTTGTGAGTAGTTGGAAGTATGGTATTGGATGGACCATATCGACATTATTATGAATAGATAAAATTCTATTAAGAATGAGTTGTCATATGGCAAATGTGGAAATGTTTCCATATTGGGAGTTGGGTATTAAGAATCTATGTCTAGATTAGAAACTTTTATGCAAGAAGGATGTTCAAAGGAATGTACTTTGAATATGAGACTTCACGTCTATGGAATTGTCTTGTAACAATTTCTAAGAAAGTACTTTGTAATTTCATTAGCCAAGTCTTCGTGATTTCTGTGCTATGACTTTACGAAAGGATCGTTGCGTAAAATGTTAGAATCTAGCATATTCTAATAGTAGCAAAGAACCTTGTGTTCTTACACTAACAATGGGGATTGAGGAATTGTGAAATGAGAATCATTGGAAAAGTTTTCAATTGATCTATTTCACAAAGCATGGACCATAGCAAACAAAGTGTGCATGCTTAGAGCATGGGACAATTTTAGTTGTAATTCAAGTAATGAGTTGATTATCCGAAACATTAAACGATAATAATGAGTAATCAATATGTTGGTTAAATAGAAGTGTTTTATTTACTCTCACAAGTTTGAGGCTATATAGGATTAAGTATTATTGTTATGTTTCAATTTGCATGTTTTGACTTCTAGAATAACTAGGTTATTCAAACATCCACAGTTGGTCATACGTTGGGAGTAGGTATGAATAAAGACTGTCATGAATCTGTCTGTAGATTGTCTGAAGTGTTTAGACATGGCACAAGGTTGCTGCAGAGTTCATGAGTGCTTTAATAAGATTAGAGTATTGGATTAAACCCACGCTCACTTGGATCACTTCATGGTTTTATCATGAGTGATTAGTGAGACCATAATATTGTATATTCTTGAAACCGAGACGTGTGAGTTGTTATTTGTTGGTCGGTTACACATTGATAATAAGTAAACGCACCAGTAACTTAGTGTTATAAAACTTATTGTTGTGTGTGATTCGATCAGTAAATGCAAGCGAGCAATTGAGTCGAAGTTTATCCATTCCTTTTACCCAAAGTGGGATAAAAGCGATATCTGTGGGCCTCTCGATTATTTAGTGATGACACCTAAGCGCTTGGCCAAGCCGGGACTAAGTTGATGTGTTCAACTGTAGTCTGTTGTCAGTCGTAATAAATCGGAAGTCAGGAAACAGTATAGAGAGAATGATTGAAATTCATGTCTTATGTCTATACGATATCTTGAGAATGGAGGAATATATAATCCCTTATCTAAAGGACACGCTGTCTGATAAGATCAGAGTTGACAACGGCTTTTGAAAGCTACGATTGCTGATCAGGTTCTAAAGTCATACGGAAAATAGTTATTAGACTTATCCAAGTGGGAGACTGTTGGATTTGTGTCTAAGTCCATAACTATTTTGGTATGTACTTGACTCGATTATGAGCATGGTCCTTTTGGGTTGCCTTCACCATAGCAATATGTAGGATGATATCAGGAGAGAAAGGTTTAAATATGATCTATTAATATATTATGAGAATAATATATTAAAGGAGAAATCATATTGTTTAATTAATATTAGTCAAGAATTAATTGATAATTAATTTTGTGGCTAAAAAAGATTAATTAAACTTAGGGGACTGAAGTTGTAATTATAAGATAATTATAATTGGGCTACGGATCACCTAATAATATATAGATTGGACAAATTCTATGGGAAGCCCATTAGAAATCGTCCAAGGGATATGTTTGAGGAGTCCATGGGCTGCTTAGGGCCTAAGCAGTCAGATTAGGGTTTCCTAGTTGTAAACCCTAATAGCCTACATGTATATAAAGGGCCCCTATGCCCCAAAAACGTGGACAAGTCTTTCATTAGGGTTTCCAGCCGTTTTTGGTGCCTCCCCTTTCTTCTCCTCTTCATCCAAGTTGTATATGGTGTTTGTGACTCCATTAGAGGTGCAACACTTGAGGCACTAAGCTTTTGAAGCCAATCCAAGCAAGGAATTGATTGTTATTGCTTTATAACAATCAAAGGTAATTCTATAAACCCTAATTCAGTTTATAATATGTTAGATCTAAGTTTATTAGTCTTGGATTCAAAGCATGTACAATAGAGAATCCTAGATCCAAGCATTAGGGTTTGTCTGAGCACATAGGATTGTTCTTATGCCTAAAACCCATCATAGCCGAGGTAGGGGAAGGTGCAATGGATGACTCCCCCACCTCAAACCGTAAGCCAATAGCCTCCTCCTACACCTAGGATCATAGTTGGGGCATCCAGACGACGTTTGCACATGATTTCTTTTGATGTCGGAGGTGATGCTAGTGGGGATGCCGACCTCTTTTGTGAGGGGTTAGCAACAACCTTCCTTGGGGTTTGCTTCACCCGAGTACTCGTGAGTGTCCTGTAAGATTGATTTATTTGAAGGAGTGGGGTAGGGTGGTGAAGTCTCCTGTGAGGTGGCAGTGTCCTCCTCATCCTCTTTGGGCTCGTACTCAGAACTAAGAAGCTCTAGCCTAACTGGTGTATAGTATGGTGAAAGTGTTGGCTCAGATAGGCGCTTAGTGGGAGTATAATTGGGATCCGAGTCATCACCGTCCTCCAGGGTATCGACTGAGTCATCAAGTACTATACATTCCTCCTCTAATGAGGAAGTTTCCCTCCACGATCCATCGCCTACCATGCTCTCAGCCAACCTGCATAAGACATCAAACAGGAAGATGTTTTATAAGAGATGTGAAGATCAATTAAAAACTATATAATATCAAATTATAAGTATAAAATAGATAGTGCCCATAACTCCTAAGTCTCCCTACTATATCATAAGTTAGATATTCCTAGGGAGAAAATCCTCGAGTTTAGATGTCGTTGTGTCAGCCATCCCCAGACGTATAAGTCTTTAAGAGAAGCTTCTAAGTATAGAATCCTATGCATCCAATCTAGATGTCCTCAAGCGTTTAGATTGCCAACCGTCATACCAGAGTTCGGTCTTGCATCGGTTGAACCATATTAAAACTTAGTTGCACACTCTAGGTCTAGTTGTGGTACGACAACTGTACTACACCGACTCTAAATATGGGTTTTGACCTAAAATGCTGAGTTGCGACTTCGTGGGTTCATACTGTTGGGTAGTAGATATACTTATTTGAGCGTATATTTATTGCTCCTAATCTTTGTTGGTTTAGGTGTATTTTAGGGTTTTGTACTGCAAGAATATCAAGTAAGGATCAACCAGATGAGAAGTACCAGTGGGCAGGATCATTTTAGCATATAGCCGTTCTGAAATCCAGCAACCCAAGTGATAGTTCAAACTAGACACCTCTCCCATAAGTAGTCAAGAAGTAGAGTAATTAATATTAATAACTATTATTATTATGCTTTGATGGCTAAACGTAATCAGACTTTAGTCCTAGATCATAGTTGTATTTCCTAAAGAATGACTACTTCGCTATAATCTGTAGCTCTAATACGAATCTGTCACACCCCTAGCCAGCGGCGAAAGTGCCATGCTGTGCGATGTTAGGATGTTGGGATTTCAGACCAGGATATGCATTGAATAATACATAGGATGTACCAAACAACATAGTATTTAATCATTAAATAAAATATATTACACAGTTGTTCGAGGTATAGGTAGGTCATGAAAGCAAAGTACAAAAGTAAAACACATAGGTTTCGGGCTGCATCACCGGGTTATCTCCTTCTTCAGACGATTTCATTCTCTTGAGAATACCTATGGCTTGAGATGTTAACATCATGTTTGTGAGTCTACAGGTTTTATTGTTATAAAACATGTGTGGGTAATTTAGTTGTTTTGTTTATCTTAAACTCACTTCCTTTATTTTATGATTACTATTGCTACTTCCATAGGTAGGTTCCTAGTGGGAGTCTAAGATAGTTGAGTGCTGTTTGATCTAAACTCCCTTCATCGAGTTTGTGAGAACTATCACTACTTAGTTGGATTAATCCTAATAGTAGTTTATGATAGGTAGTTTTAGTTTGACAAAGTTACGATGAGTTCCTATAGTCGTGTTATGATTGTTGATCCTGAAGGAAATATCGCGACGCTTCATCGGCCATCATTGTGTTAAGAAAGTTATGACTGCTTTGACTTGCCGTCGGGTTGTAGCTAAGAACCATAGGTGAGAGTGTCAATCCCATAGAGATCTATACATATCTCTCTATCTTATTTAAGAATTACCGATTACAGGTCAGGTGCTAACTGAATATCAATCAACGTGTTGATGAATTGTGTCTCATCTAAATCTTGTCATGGGGGCCTCCCTTGGTCAGTTGTTTTGTTATTCACGTTGTATTTTATACAGTATACTAAGCTTATCTAAAGTTGGCTATAATAATGAGTTTCAGCGTTTCATGGAAACTAGCCAGCATGACAACTAGGTAATATCTTATCTATCATAGCGACTCAGCATAACGACTAGGCATAATATTAGCGAAAGACTTTGGGAAGAGTAACTACCACACATAATATTATCCTAATGCTATGGAGAAAATTATCTAACTATAATTACTATTTACTATGTAAAGTTGTATTTTAGACATGTTTTCCTACCCCCTCCTCCCCCTACACAAAATAGTTGAAAATAGGTTTGTGAACTCACCTGTGAGTTTGAAAACGTTGGGGTAGGGTAGAAACCATAAGTTAGAACTTCGAGTGGCGATAGCACACGAGGCGATTTCAGAGAGAGGATTCGAGAATGATGTGAGAAAATGATCTGCCGAGACCTGCTATAAATAGCAGGTTTGGAGCGTGCTCCGCTCAAATACACACGAACTGCACAATCGTGTCATGTGTCCTCATCTCAGTGTGACACATCATCCCGTATCTCGACACAATCGGGTGTCAGTGCGTGCGAGCGCGCGTGATGGTAAAAATTCAACTTTGAAATTTCGTAATTCTCGCATACGAACTCCGTTCTCATCGACTTTTATATATTCATGTAGGTATCATCATTCTCTACAACTTTTCTTTTGGTCGTTTTGTCTATTTTTGACTTTCGTTTTGGACATGCTTTATTATCGTTATAGTCTTATAAAAATCATAACTCCTACACGTGATGTCCGTTTTAGGTGTTCATTGCCTCATAATTCCTACTTTAATTAGTACTACGATTATCTAGTTGGTGACTTTTTCTAAAGGTCAACCAATCTCCTTGTATTTTTTGTCATTGTAACTTTTTAGTTATGGTAGATATAAATTTACCATAACTGTTATATCTCCAGCATACTATGTCGGATAATTACGAAATTTATATTTTTGGTATCGTGGTAGCTTAAGGAGTCTAAATATGTTATCTTGCTCTCAAAGTGACGCAACTTTTTGCACACTTATTTTTTAGCGTAATGGTTGACGTAATTAATGGTGAAAATTTCGAATATATTAAAATATATCGGGTAGTTATAAGGTTGTCCTTATTACATTGTTATGTCCTATGGTTAAGTGTTAATGGCGTTTGGTGACGTATTCTCTGGGTTGTCACGATATCCCACCCACATGCATCTAGTAACACACAAACACCATCTCTCTCTCTCTCTCCCTCTCTTTCTCTCTCAATTGGTAATGAACCACCACCACCTGTCGGAGCACCATCGTTACCGGATTACCACCTCTCTCCGACACACTCACTATTAGGGGCCAACATCGTTGGAGAAGAAAAACGAGAATGGAACAACATGCGACGTTGGACCATCCATACAAACTCTGATGGGGTAGATCTGAACGCTGTCTTTAGAGTCACTGTGCTGTGTTGTGTCGATTTGAACTTCGTCGCTTCTGTAAATATGTTTGTTGAACTCTACCAGAATAATATGAATAACCACCACCACCTACCAGAACATCGATCTGAAAACCCTCGCTACGCCAGAGATAACCACCGCCGACCCCACCCTTTTCTTTCCTCGGATCAGCTTTTGTAAATATGTTTGTTCCAGAGTTGTTTGTGTGGAGCTTTCGACGAATGAGGTAACTTAAGTAAGTGAGGCTTCTTGCGGATCTGAAGAAGTGAAGCACCACCACCTCTCCCTTAGCTTCACCTAAGTTGTCGAACCACCACCATCTCTTCGTTCACCTCAGACTCGCTCTCACCCATATCACCGAAGCACCACCATATCAATTTGTCTTCTACAATTAAAGTGCTTCGAGAAGTGTTCACCTGAGCCATCTGAAGAGTTAGTTAGTTAGTCAGTTAGTTTTTTTTTTTTTTTTTTTTTTTTTTTTTTTTTTTTGAGAGAGAGAGAGATAGAGAGAGAGAGAGAGTTCCAACGATGGTGGTGGTGGTTTCGAACATAGGCATTGGTTTATGGTGAAAAAGTATAAAGAGAGAGTCTAGAAAGAGGGATGTGGGTGAGGTGAGTGTATATTTTGTTTCTTGTTTTATTTTAGTTAAATGCATAATAAAGTAAATAAAGAAAAGATAAAAATATAATAGGAAAGGACAAAAATATCAATTCAAACACATATAATTCTAAAATGGATTAAAGTAACAACAAATGAAAATGAAAATGGTGGTGCAACTCCAAGGAGGAAAGTCCTAATTTTTTACAAAACCGTAAGGATTAAATTTTCAATTTTCTCCTTGGCTTATCTAAACATTATTTTCTTTTTACAAACAGTCAAAGAAAAAATAAATCATCATGTATTAATGTATCAATTTGGAGATCCCACAAAGGGTCATGTTCACTACCGCCGTCGTCTGCTTTGCTTGTCATGTTTAATGTATATGACTCCACATTGGTCGACGGGAAATACGCCGACGTCGATACATCAACTTCGAAATTCCATAGTCTGTCAACAATATCACCAATGTACATCTCCACATCTTCGGACGTGGAGGTGGTGGTTGGAGAGTCAATTGTATTTTGGACTAATGTGTCCCAAAAAGAGTCATTCTCGCAACTCTCCTCCGCAAGTACAAAGGTCGTGGTGGCCATACCAACCACCGGCTCTGCATCGGAAGGCCAGTAATCATCAGTAACAACTCCCCGGCAAGCATGAATGGTGGTGGACAAGGAGTCATCCAAACTACTCACATTATCGATCTCGGAGGATGCTTCGTTAGAATGCCCGATGTAGTCGTCGATAGACAATGTTGGTGATAACGGGGGAAATGTACTCATTTGGAAATTCCATAACGAGTCAAGGCTTACAGAGGTCGTTGGCGAATGTGCATTGCTTCCCGGTGACTCTCTCCGGATGCATTCATTTCTCACATCCTGCATGGCTGTAACGTTGGTGGTAGTTGTCGGTTCTTCTAGGGTGGTTGTGGGAGAAGAATCATCTTGTCCCACATTGCAGGATGTCGTGGTGGTGGTCGTCGTGGGTTGATCCACCACTATTTTCTTCTTGCATTTTCCATCATCTGAATTCGACGAGGAGGAAGACGACACCGGCTTACAATCACCGTGGCGGAGTAAGAGAGGGAAGTTGACTTTAGCTCTGGTGCCACGGAATATAAAAGCTGCTTTGTCATAAGCCACAGCAGCTTCCTCCGGGGTGTTGTAAGTACCCAACCATAATCTCGCCTTTTTCTTCTCCGGATTCCTTATCTCCGCCGTGAACTTCCCCCATGGTCGCCGTCTTACGCCTCTGTAACGCGTCCATTCCGTAACTTCTTCTGCATTCTCCGCCGTCTTTCTCTTTTTCTTCACGTTCTTGGATTTCAGATGGTTATCTTCACCATCACGAGACTCCTCTTCCCCGTTCTTGTTCGTAGACACCGGAACATTTTCACTACCAGAAGCAGTCTGATCAATGCGAGGACTCGTCGCTGGGGAGTGCATCGTGAAAACGTCGTCATGATCGTCAAGGAGATGCTTACGAATGATATCGATAGTGGAATAAAAAGGAATTGTATCAATAGAAGACATGTTCCTTTGGTTTTCGGAGTGTTTTTCAAGTATACACAAGTCTCTGGTTTGCATTTTCTCGAGAGAGATCGACAGTTCTTATATATATAATAAGAATGATATTTTTAATATTTTCTCTTTACGCATATTTTTCTCATTGTTTTACACATGGTTGCCAGTTGCAACGTACCAAACGTTATGTAGTAATCGATGTATTATATTAATTATAATAAACGAGTACGATCGTATTTTAAAAATATATGATTTTTTTAGAAAGCAATTTATAAAAGGTAAAATAGTTACAAATCAACCAAGTTTCCAAACCGATTAAAAAGCGTTAATCATGTTTTGTTTGTTGAAGAAATCCAATAAAATTAACCTTTTGTCGAAAAAAACTCAACGAATTTTCCAAGCCGTTCAAAAAAAAATCTCAATCATGTTTTATTTATTCAAAAGGTTAAGTTGGTTGAGCTTTTTATGAACAAACAAAGTATGATTCAAATTTTTTTTGAACGGTTTGGAAACTTTGTTATGATAATAAGACATGTTTCTTTTCATTAACTGTCTTGAACAAAAGTGTAACTTTGTTGGGTTTTTTTAGACAAAATATTAAGTTTGTTAGATTTTTTTGTAAAACAAAATATGATTTTGAGTTTTTTTTGAACGGTTTGAAAACTTCGTTTGGCTCGTAAATAATTTTCCATTTATAAAATACTAGCAAAAGTTAGAAAGAGAATTACCTAGTAATAGGCTTGAGCCAAAATCAAACCGATAAAACAAAAACCGCAATAAAACGCAACCGAAAAACCGAAACTGACACAAAAACCAATGGTGTGGATTTGATTTTTTTTGAAAAACCGAATTTATTGGTGCAGTGCGGTTTTTATTTTGACGGTAATTAGTAATTAGGTATTAGATTTAATGTGTGAGTTTGTCACAATATGACTTAATGTTTATGTGTAAAGTGTAAACACTATGTGGGCTATAACTTGCAAGTTTATAACTTCTAAGCACAAACTAAATAAAAAAATGAGCTTGAGAATATATATTACAAATGAAATGATCAAGTAAAAACATAAAAAACTCAAAATTACAACTTGTAAATGTGTCGAAACGAAATAACATCATGTCATACAATCATAAATCTTTACATGAGCCCCACGGTTAAAAAAATAATACCGGTGTACATAAAAAACCGCACCATATGTTTGACTCGGTTTAAAACCAACACCAAACCGGTACAAACCGAAACCCCACTCAAAACAGCAAAACCGAACCATTGAAAAACTGCACCCAACGGTTTTTAGAATTCAAAAACTGCACCTTGCGATTTGCGGTTCAGTTTGGACCTAAAACTGCACCAAACCGCATCATACTCATCCCTACCTACTAATAGCTATATTAGGATTTTATAAGGCGTTGTTTATTAAATAGTCATAAAAAATGCTAACTTAATACAACAAAAACAAACGTATCAAAATCATAATACAATTGATTAGTAGAAAACGAATCTTTTTTCAGATCTAATTTTTTATTTATTGAAAAACACAAAAAATCAAAGTGGATCTACAGAAAATATCATAAAGAATAGAGATTTTAATTTTAGTAATCAAAGACGAACCTCGTACACACCAGGGTGTATAGAATAATACAACACCTGTTAAATGGAGTGTAAATATATGAATTAGGTTAATTGTTTAGTTATAGTTGAAACCAGGGTGCACATGGCGGGCCATCGTCAAACCGTGACACTCGTTCAGGCGCATGGATCGCCATCGTTACAGACATAACGTAACTGTGAAATCTTCTGTAAACTTCATTTTTTTTTTGATATTTTAAAAGATGTACTTTGAACTTCATATTAGATTTTGCGTTTTTTTGGTCCAACTAGTTCTCTACACGAATGTGGATATTGAGTCTTAAAATGTTTAATCACTTAAATAGTATTGCTCAATCACTCCCAATATCCAAGTTTCGATGAAGTTAAAAATGACCTTTAATACAAAGACGAAATATGTGTAAATACATTGATCATCATTTACCAAAGAACGTGTAGCCTACCGGCATCAAGTCTTTTAATGGTGTCCCAGCCATAAGTTGTGTTTCAAGTCTCGTAGTATACAAAAAATATATTTTAGTAGTAGAACAAGTGTGTCTGTTTTCCGTCCTCAATTAAAACTAAAGAACAAAATACTGTTAGAGTTTCATTATTGAATAAAAGAGAGCAAAATTACAATGAAAGGAAAAGACGATATAAATAGAAAAACTAAATATGTTAAAGGGCTAGAGGGACCGGGGAAAACTAAAAAGGAGTCTAATAGATTTAATAGGCTAAAATCTCTGTCAAACTCATAATGGGACATCAATAAACATTAAGATTTTTTCAGATAGAAAATGAAACCGATGAGTAGTCAAGGCTTTCGTAGATATATCAACAATCTGAACTGCAGATGGAATATAAGAAAGAGAAATAGTCCCCTTGTTGAAAGTGGTGACCAGTAAAATGACAATCAATCTAAATAAGTTTTGTCCGCTCATGAAACACTGAATTCTTGGCAATCATTATCACATTCTCGTTTTGATAGTGCAAAGGGGTAGCCTGAGGAATATGAACACCCATATCTGCAAGAAGTCTTCAAAACCACATAATCTGAGAAGAAGCGACATATATAGTTCGATACTCGGATTATGTAGATCATCGAGGGACAACATCTTGTTTCTTACTCTTCCATGAACTCAAGACTTTTTATCATAAACATTGCTATCCCAGTCAGCCTCATTATATGCATGTAGCTAAAGAGAAGGAGTGGAAGGAAACATAAGACTACAAAACTAAGTACCACGAAGATATCTCAAAAAAAAAAAAAAAACAAAACAACTCCCAATTAACCATAAAAGGAGTAGTGACAAACTAGCTAACCACATGTACTGCATGAGCAATGACTGGCCTAATAATTCTAAGATAGATAAAACTTCCCACAATGGTACGATAAAGGTTCGGATCTGAAAATGGAACAATGTGAGTTGGAGAATACTTGGCAATACTCTCTAGACGGTAATCATGTCACGCCCCCGGCAAGCGGCGAAAACACCGGGTTGTGCGACATTTTAACGTGGATCACAAGTATTGAACATATATTGAATAGTACAAAATAATAATATAACTGATAAAAATATAATTACCAAAAAGTAGGTTAAAATAGTCAGATGCCTTAACAATAGGCTACAAAATACGACTACGTCCCTAATTTATCGATGATGCTGTTTCTACGTCTTCATCTCCACACGTTATAGCTTCCACTTCACAACTTCCTAGGAATACATGTGATTTTGAAAATGATCAATATAATGTTGGTGAGTTCACATGTTTGTAAAAATTGTAACCTTAAAATACTCTTTATATAAACTTCGATTGTATTTAAGTATTTTCAAACTGTGTAGTATACATAAGTAATTCTTTACTTATGCATGTATATTGTTTTTCCCTTTGAAGGCATGTTTAACAATCTGACCACGAGTTCCCATAATCCAGCTACTGACAAAAGGACGAAATATCCCTTGGATTGTCCCTATGCACAACGCGTTCATCCGACGTCGCGATAGTGTAACGCCCCGATTCTCAGGTATTGTTTAAATATGAATTTCTTTGATTTTGAGGTCTACTCGACAAGTTGGTTGTCCTACTCGCCGAGTAGCAGCAGGTTAGGGACGTGTATTTAGTGGTCTACTCGCCGAGTCCATGAAGGGACTCGACGAGTAGGAGCTGGCAGATGAAACCCTGAATCCCAGGGTTTTGCACCCTATTTAAGGAAGCATAAGCCTCCTTTGGCCTATTTGCAGTCTATTGAGAGCTCAGAAAACCTTAATACATGTGGTGCTTCATTCTTGTGTGTCTAAAGCTTTAGAGAGGAGATCTTTGGAGAAGAAGAGCTTGGAGGACAAAAGGCTAGGGGCAAGGAGGTGTGGGAAATCAGAAATCTACCTCACATAGCATCATTTGGAGGTATCAAGTCGTCACCTTTACTTTATTTTCCTTCTAGACCTCTTTTGGTTGAGATTTAGGGTTTTTATGGTTTGGTTGAGATGATAATGTTGGATATGAGCTAGATCTGAAGTTGTAACTTCATATCTGGACCCTTCTTGGGTTCTAGAGTCATAAAGCTCCGAATTTTGTCATGTATGAAGCCTCTTTGAGTATGAAACCCCATTGTGAGCTTGGATTTGACATTTAGAGCCTTTGTAGCTATGCATGCACGTAAAGTTTGCAACTTTACGTGAAAAGCATGCCTTAGAAGCTTGGATCTGTAATTTAGAGCCACTGCATGGCTTAAAAGAGTCTGTATGGCGTAAGGACTGAAGGAACTCGACGAGTCGCAAGGTTGACTCGGCGAGTCTCATGAAGATGAGCCTGGACCCGACGAGTTGGATGAACAACTCGGTGAGCCTGATGAAGATTGTTGTAGACTCGACGAGTTGGGTGAACAACTCGGTGAGTCGGTTGAGGTTTCCCCAATTTATGTATGTGTGTGTAACCGTCGAGTTGCAAGAAGGAAACTCAACGAGTGGCGTTAGGGTTTCGATCATAAACTGAAGGAACTTGACAAGTCACTCAGGTGACCCGGCGAGTGGGCAAGTACTTCAAGGAACTCGGCGAGTAGCCGAGGGTACTCGGCGAGTTAGGGTCAACATGGACTGTTGACCTTGACTAATGACTTTGACTTTGATCAGGGTTTGATTAGTTGGCTTATGGGATACCTTGAAAGGTTGGGAACTTATGGGTATGATTATGCTATGATAATGTGTGGTGGAGTTTGTGGCGGTGATCCGAGGGTTGAAGGTTACCTACCGAGTCGACATTTGCAAGGTGAGTTATCCTCACTATATCAACAGAGTCTAAGGAACCAAGGCCGGCCCTTTAGTTGTTATTGTTATGGTATGCTACCTATGGTTATGATCTGTTAGATCGGAATCAGGATAGACAATATGTTATGCTCTTATGATCCCTAGGGATTGGTATAATAGTGACCTGCTAGGTCGATGCTCTAGTTATGAGAGATTGCTATGATTGATGATCATTGAGATATATATGTTGATGTTTGTATATGAAGTATATGCTAGTTATGCGCACATGGTTATTTGCTTGTTGTTTGGGTTGAGGCGGTCCTGCTTTGTGCTGAAGGCCAACACACCCTATGAGCGGTACGGGGAGACTATAGGCCCATGTGGCGGTCTAGTTATGCTGAAGGCTCGGGACATATTCAGATAGACTGTTGGCCTTGCAGGGCGGTCTAGTCAGGCTGATGGCCCAGTATGCATGTTGTTGTTTTTCTGTTGTTGATATGGTATTATCGGTGTGGTATTGGTATTTTGGGGGTATCTCACTAAGCCCTTGGGCTTACAGTTTTCAGTTTAATGTTTCAGGTACTTCAGGAGATCATGGTAAGGCGAAGGTGTGACCGTACCGCTCCTCATCCTTATGATTTGGTAATTGGGACACTCTGATGAATAATGCTTGAAAACATTTTGTAAACAAATACTATTTGGTTTTATTTGTGATTGAAAAAGTTTAAATTTGGCGTAAAATTTATGGATGTTACAGATAGTTTCTACATTCATCACCCATTGTACTCAAGCGTCTAGGTTGTAGCTAGAAACCACATGGGGGGGGGGGGTTCTCAACCCATATAAATCTATTCATAACTCTCCCGCTGACTTAAGATTAACAATTATAGGCCGGGGTCTTAGTTGATTACTTTATTAATTTACTAAGATGATTAAATTTAACTCAGTTAACATTTTCTTGGATAGCCTTAAAAGCATTAGCTTTCTACTGTAGTATCGTATAATTATATTTATTTATAATTATCGTGTTAAATTTGAAAGATTAATTTTTCGGTATAATATTATCCATCAAATTTTAGGCAGAGTAACTGCTAGGCGTAATACTAACTATAAAAGTTCGGTAGATTAACCGCCAGTTAGAATGCTATTTATAATAGTTGGGAAAAGTTACAATGTTATTTATAAAAGTTGGGTAGAGTAATGACTGGTTACAATGCTATTAATAAATGTTGGGTAGAGTAACGACTACGCAACGCCAAGTTTCAGGTATGTTCTACTTTATTTTAAGAAATCATTTAAATTGAAAGTTGGACCTCCAGTGGCCACGACATGCTGAACAGTCCCACGGTGTGGCCAAGATAAGAGTAACGCGGCCTTTAAATTGGCACCACAACGTGGCACATATCTCTACGGCGTAGCCACTGTTTGGGTACAAACCCTAATCCGAGGTTTCATCCATACTTAAGGGAATGTGAGGGCTTAGGTTACACATCCTCAACCTCATTCAATCTCCCTTAGCATCCAAGAGAAAACCCTTGCCTCTATTTCTTAGCCTTGAGCTTGTGTGTGTTTTGGTGGTGTTTTAAAGAATTGTAATGCCAAGTTTCGGGTATGTTATACTTTATTTTAAAAAATAATTAAAATTGAAAGTTGGACCTCTGGTGATCACGATGTGGTGAAGTCCTATGGTGTGGCCAAGACAAGATTAATGTAGCCTTTAAGTTTGTGTCATGGCGTGACACATATCGCCACGACCTTGCCGCTGTTTGGTGACAAAGCCTAATCTAGGGTTTGATCACTATTTTAGGGGATGTGAGGGATAGGGTAGCCCACCCTCAGCCTCATTCACTTTCCCTCAGCTTCCAAAAGAAAACCATATCTTCCATTGCTTACCCAAGAGCTCATGCATGTTTTGGTGGTGTTTTGAAGAAGCGGAAGGACATATTAGAGCTTAGTTCTAGCAAGCAACTCTTCTCCTCTACCTTGAACACTTTTCTGGACTCTTGTAACTCCTCCAAATCTAATCATTATGCTTTATGTCTAGATCTAGCTATTTGGCCCCATATTTTCATTATGAGAGGAATTGGAAGGTTAGATCTCATTAAGCTGGCAACTTTATTGATCCATGGGATCATTTATATATCATATGTTCTAGATCTGATGATCTAGATAGTTTTTTGTCCCATGTTCAAGTTGAAGCCTTTATTTCCATGATTTGGATCTAAAATAGAAAGGACATGCATTGGAAATGCATGTCCATAAATCTGCAATTTTTAAGTATTATTGGGAGTAAGAAACTCTTCTGGAAACTTTGGTTGAGAAACTCTAGAGGTTAGGTGCTTAATAGGTATCTTGATGCATTTAGCTATCTTTAAGTATCTAGGGTTTAGAATCTTGATTTCTTTGGGGTGTTTTGACGGATAAAGTTTGAGACTTTTTCCATCTAAATCATGGAAAGGTCCATATATGAGCTTTGGAGCTCCTAAAGTCATGGGAAAATGAATTAATGGATTAAGTTGTCAAGACCAGTCCCCACGACATGGCCTAAGGTTGCCACGTCATGGCGACTAGGTTGCAACGCATCTACTTTGTCATTTAACAACAACAACGTGACCATGGGTGGGCATGGCATGGCAACCAGTTGGATTTAACTTTGACATTGACTGTTGAATTTGACCAAATTTAACTCTTGGTCATTTGGGTTATTTTGAGTAGTAGATCGAGGCTTGGGTTTCTGTTAATTTTATAGGTTACTAGTAGAGGTAGTATTTGGAATAATAATTTGTTTATGTACTCTTTAGATTGTGATGTGAGTTTTCCTAACTCTACTCATGGGTCAAAGGCACCAATGCCAACCTACTAGGTTATGTATCTTATTATGTAGGATGTTACTATGTTATAGTGATCTATAGATATGTATGATTATCTGTGCTACTATATGATTTATCTATTACATATGTCGACATAGTATGGTATAGGTTGAGGCTTTACAACTATGTGCATAGGCCAACACACCATGGCATTCTAGTGTGATGATTGATTGGGCCGAGTCAATCTATTCCAATGACTATGGACTGGAGGTAATCCAACACGATGGTTGTGGACCCGGGGTAATCTAGTTCGATGATTGTGGACCCAACATGCATGTTATATATTGTTAGACCCCCAAACCAGAAAGGCAGAAACGTTCGGGGCGGAGGACATGAAAGGTGTATAGAAAAAATATAAAAGACGCGACTCTATAAGCTCCGTCTTCTCAAAACCTATGGGTGTACATGTCTACCGATTCCTTGATAATACAAGTGGTTTTGAAAGTGTATCAACATTTAAGTTGGTGAGTTCATAAGTATGTTTTTGAAATGGAAAGCTTGCCTTTTTTCTTTGAAAATGTTAGAGTGTACTTGTAGGATATTCTAATATTTTCTTTAGTGAAATGAAATGTAGTCTTAGGACTTAAGACCAAAATGTATGTTCGTTACTGTACTCTAAAATAGTAAACTGTAGTCTTATTAGTAAATAAAACTATATCATGAATGTTTCTTGAAATTGTATGTTGTACTAGTGTACTTTGTACTAGAAAAGTAGTGCACTGTATTACTGTCTGTCGTAATGTTTGTATGAAAACTTTCTTGTATGAGTGCCTGGAATCCACCAGTTTTGGTGTAAAATAATACAATCTAGTTTTACTATTTAAAATAAAGCCTTTTGAATGAGATCCTTGAATCCACCAGCTGTAGTGTAAAGTAATGTACTCTAGTTTTATTATTTTAAATAAAACCCTTGAAGTAGTGTTAATCCTATAAATAAATATTTTAGTTGATATTGTTATGAGTTTCATATAACCATACTCATATCACCTAGTGACCTCTATGACGTTCTTTAGGCGTGAGAATGTTATGTCATTTGTCACCCTAGGCCTAGCGGCTTAGCTGTTGCAAGTAGCTCAGGTGCGGGATTGTCAGACCCGTGTTAATCTATACACTAATTCGCACTCTCCCTCCACGAGACTCTAGTGATAATTTATTGGATTTAGAACTCTACCCTGATGGGTACATAGAAGTAGTGCCTCACAACCCTGTATTAACTAGTTTACGTGTAGTGTAGTAGTGTTCTCTTGTAATTGAATTGTATGTATTGCCTTGTAATAGTATACTTTGTAATGTAAAATAATTATATTGAAATAATTATATAGTAGTGTATCCTTGAATTAGTGGAATAGAGTAATGTTCCATAAACTATACCTATTATAGTTTAAATGTACGCCCTCAAATGAACTGAAGCATTTGCAATTTAACAGCGTGTATTAAACGGTAGTAAAAGATGTTAATAAAGTTCTCTTTTGCTCGGCATGTTACAAAAGGCTTATATATATATATATATATATATATATATATATATATATATATATATATATATATATATATATATATATATATATATTGATAATTACAACGATAGATCATGCTGAAACAATTGCAAATGGTTTGAAACACTTTGAAATCGTTTGAATTTTAACACAAGAGTCCTTGTGTTTAACTTGTATTCCCCCAAAAAACATTGAAAAATTAGTGAAAACATAGGGGTTTGAACTCACCTCTAGTGTGTGTTTGAGTGTGAATAGCGGAACTGTAGAGATGATCCTTGGGCTAGTGTATGTGGAAAGAACGATATCCCAATATTATTTAAACACATAATCATATTTAAATTAGCGTAATAATTAATTAAAGTGTTAAACAACCCTTAATTTATGTAAGGATTACATACAAAAATTACCGATAATTATTTGAAGTGATGATAAGGGTTTTCGGTCTAGCCTTCACCGAATTCCCTTGATTTCGGTCTTAAAACCTCAACCGTTAACCATGTTCTCGGTCTTAAGGTGTTCTCGGTTAGGAAAGGCTTTCGGTCTAGCGGTTTTCGGTTAGCTTGAAGATTTGAAGATTGTTCTTGGTGTTCTTGGTGAAAATTATGAAGATTTGAAGGATTTTTCTTGAAGATATGAAGACGCTTGTATGATACTTGAGAGCAAAATGAGTGTGTTTTTGGATGGAAATGTACGAAAATGACTATGTTTTCGAGTGAAACCATATATATTGGGTGGGTTTTCGGTCCGAGGGTTTTCGGCCGAAAAAGGGTTTTCGGTGCGTGGGTTCTCGGTTCCAAAGTGAAAAGTTTTGATTTTTAAGTTCATTTTATCCGATTACTTATATAAAAACATCATTTATATAATTTAAATTATATTTAACCCTTATTATCTTAACAAAATCAGCAATACTCGAATTGTATTTAAAGGGTTTGACTTTTATTGATTTGAAAAATAACTGGTTGTTACATTATCCCCCTGTTATAGAGAATTTCGTCCCAAAATTCTTTCTATAGAGAGTACATCATGGAATAGGGTAAAAGATGCAGGTACTTTAGTTTCATTTGATCTTCTCGCTCTCAAGTGAATTCAGGTCCCCGCTTGGCATTCCAACGAACCTTCACTATTGGTATGCAACTTTGTTTTGTTCGCTTGACTCTCCTATCCATGATTTCTATTGGTTCTTCCACAAATTTAAGACTCTCATTTATCTCGATTTCATCGAGTGGAATCACAAGAGTCTCGTCGGATAGACACTTCTTTAGATTTGACACGTGCAAGACAGAGTGTACGTTGTTAAGTTCTTGTGGTAGACGGAGTTTGTAAGCTACTGGGCCGATTCTAGAAAGAATTTCGAATGGCCCAATGTACCTTGGATTTAGTTTTCCACATTTTCTGAAGCGTATCATGCCCTTCCAGGATGAGAACTTCAACAAAACGTGGTCACCCACCTGGAATTCCAAGGTTTTTCATCTCTTGTATGCGTAGCTCTTTTGTCTATCCTTAGAGGCTTTCAGTCGTTCTTGGATTTAGATGATCTTTTATATGGTTTCTCAAATGATCTCCGGGCCAGTGAGAAAGCTATCAGGGACTTGCCCTTTAGCTAGTTGCTGTCACCCACTTCAGCCCAGCACAGAGGGGTTCTGCACTAACGGCCATAGAGGGCTTCGAACGGGGCAGCCTTGATGCTAGAATGGTAGCTATTGTTGTATGAAAACTTGACAAGTGGAAAATGGGTATCCCATGCTTTACCAAAGTCGATCACACAGGCTCTCAGCATGTCTTCTAGTGTTTGAATGGTTCTCTCACTCTTCCCATTGGTTTGTGGATGGTAGGTTGTGCTCATCTCCAGCCTAGTTCCCAGAGATTTTTATAATGACTGCCAGAATCACGAGGTGAATCTACTGTCTCATTCCGAGAGAATAGATATTGGCATACAATTCAGTCGACGATTACCCAAATAGTATCATGACCATCCTTGGTTTTGGGCAACTTGGTTATGAAATCCATTGTAATCCGCTCCCACTTCCACTCAGGTATCTCCGGATGCTGAAGTAAACCTAAGGGATTTTTATACTCTACCTTGACTTTGTCACAAGTTAGGCACTTGCCCACGTAGGTAGAAATCTCGAATTTCATGTTCAGCTACCAATAAAGTTTCTTGAGATCCACATATATCTTATCTGAAACTAGATGAACAGAGTATCGAGTTTTATGGGCTTTATTCATGACAACTTCTATGTAGCCACCAAACTTCAGTGTCCAGATCCGGTTCATGAAGTAACGAACTCCGTCATCCTTGATTTCTATGTATTTCTCCATTCCTCTTAAGGATTCATCTGCCACATTATCCAGCTTAAAGGCTTCTAACTGCGCCTCTTTTATTTGTGTGGGTATATGTGAATGGATTGCCATGGTTAGTGCCTTTACTTTACGACATTTGTAATCCTTTCGACTAAGGGCATCTGCTACTACATTGGCTTTGTCGGGATGATAACGAATTTCACATTCGTAATCATTGAGTAGTTCTACCCATTGTCGCTACCTCATGTTAACTTCTTTCTGATCAAAGATGTGTTGATGATTTTTGTGGTCGGTGAAGATATTGGACTTGGTACTATAATGTAATGCCTCTAGATTTTTAGTGAAAATACTACAACTCCCAACTCAAGATCATGAGTGGTGTAGTTGAATTCGAGTGCCATTATCTATCTCGAGGCATAATCAATAACCTTTCCTCACTACATAAGCACATAGACTAGCCCCTGATTGGACGCATCGCAGTATACTACAAAATCTTTTTTCCCTTCTGGAAGAGACAAGATAGGTGCGCTGCACAGGGCTTGCTTCAGTGTTTGAAACACAGTGTGTAGTGTCTCTCCCTAGCTAAAAGTTACACCCTTCTGAGTTAGTGCAGTAAGAGGTTTAGCGATTCTGGAGAAATTTTGTATGAATCTACGGTAGTAGCCAACAAGTCCTAAAAATTGGTGGATCTCAGTTGGCATTCTAGGTGCTGATCAGTTCTCGATTGCCTTTATTTTGGAAGGTTCCACGTGTATTCCTTCTGTGCTGACCACGTGGCCAAGGAAATTTACCTTCCTAATCCAAAACTCGCTCTTTGAGAACTTCGCATAAAGCTTTTCCGCCTTTAGGGTTTCTAAGACTTGTCTCAGATGCTAGCTATGATCTTCCTTACTTCATGAGTAAATGAGTATATCATCTATGAATACTATCACGAATTTGTCTAGGAAGAGACGACACGCCCGATTCGTTAGATCCATGAATACCACGGGTGCATTGGTTAGACCGAAGGGCATTACTATAAACTCGTAGTGACCATAACAAGTTCAGAATGTTGTTCTGGGAACATCGTTCTCATGAACTCGTAGTTGGTGATACCCTGATCTTAGGTCAATATTTGAAAAGTAGATGGCTCCTTGAATTGGTCGAAGAGGTCGTATATTTCTAACATCTGGATTCCCAGGTATCTTATTTCAAGTATTATGTTGAATTTTAGAGAGGGACTAGGCGAGTAGGCGCTTAGACTCGCTGAGTAGGATCGCGCATTTCTGGTCTGATTTATTGAAGGACTCGACGAATTCGTGCTGTTAAGTGAGACCCTAATTCTCGGGGCCTGTGCCCTATTTAAAGGCCTTTATGGCCTCCATTGTGGCCACTTCACCTTGAGAAACCCTAGAGAGCAGAGAGAAGGCTTGTAGTGCAAGAGGAGGGCTAATTCATCATTCTAAGTGTAATTTTGCAAGAAAGAAAGAAGGAGGACAAATAAGGAAGGTTGAGGAGCTCAGATCTATCACCCATTTCATCAGAGGAGGCTACTAGAGGTACTAATATGTGCTCAATCTCGTGTATTTGGTGTTCTAGTTGAATCTAGGGTTTTTTTATGCCTTCTTTGGCTTGGATTCGAAGTATGTGAGGTCCCAAGGTGGAGTTCTTCTTAGATCTGGACCTTAAGAGGTCTAGAGAGTCCTATCCATCTTGCTTTTTGCTTTTCCATTAGAGATATGGCCCTAGGTTGCCATTTTAGAGGTTATTTCACCCAAAGAAGCTTTATGGTCATTGCATGAGTGTAAAGGTCGGACCTTTACATGATTATAGTGGTTGGGAAGGCCAAATCTATGGATTAGAGGAACAGATCTGACTTCAAAAGGTCATTTGAGAGTGGTCATGGAAGCTACTCGCCGAGTCCATAATGGACTCGACGAATCGAGTAGGGGTTGCCCCGCGATTCGTGACAGGTGTAAATCGTCGAGTGGAAGGATGAGTCGATGAGCCAAGAGAGGCTGAAAGGATTCAGAGGACCCGCATGGACTCGCTGAGTCGCCCATGTGCACTTGACGAGTCGGGTCAGAGTTTGACCATTGACTTTCGTTGACTTTAGGGTTCTGGTCAAGACTGATTCAGGAGAGTTCAGGGAAGGGTAGAGTGGCCTTCTACCCAATTTGTAGAGATGTGATCATGAGAGAATATTGATCGGGATGTTATTTTGAATAATAGGAGGAGGCTAAGTTGGGACATTGAGCACGAGAGTTTATCCGACTTCATTGAGGCGAGTCTTCTCACTATACTGTACTTGGAAGGGCACCTATGTGTGACCGGATGGTCTTGTATGCTATGACGTGTATGCTATATGCGGTTATGTGATATGTGTGACCGGGAGGTCTTATATGATATGAGATGTATGTGCTATATGCGGTTACGTGATATGTATGTAATGTATGGTAAGGACCGGAAGGTCAAGATGACACGTAATAGATGGTCAAGGGGTTATGGACCGGAAGGTCGATACGAGTAGGACCAGAAGGTCTACCGGTATTCGGGACGGAAGTCCCCTGAGACATATGGATTAGAAGATCCTACAGAGTTATGGCCTGGAAAGGCTTATGTGTGGTATGTGGTATTTTGGGGAACTCACTAAGCGTTTATGCTTTCAGTTGTTGTGTTATGTGTTTTAGGTACTAGCGAGGATCGCGGGAAGGCGCCGACATGATCCGTACACTCATAGAGTTTATGTTATTGAGATTCTGGGGACATGTTTTGATATGACACATTGATACATTATGTTTTGTGATATTCATGTGATTGAAAGTATGATTTAAAAATGAAAATTTGTTTTGGAAAATTACGTTGTTACAAGTTGGTATCAGAGCCTTGGTTTGAGGGATTCGGATGCATGTTCGGGCGTATCTGAACTCAAACTAAGGATTTCAGAAAGTTTTTCATAAAATAAACAACTTTTCTAAGAAAGTAAAAGATTTTGAGAAAAGCAGAAGGAAGCAGTGTGTATGATCAGCCAACGCCCGAACAGTGAATTCCCAAAATACCCTTACATTATATATTATGAAATATGATATGCAAGCTAGAGTTGGATAGGTATTCATAATAGGACTAGAGTGGCCTGATTTTGTGATGCCTTAGCCTAGGAAGGATTTTGCTGCTATGTGATGCTTGAGAGCGAGTAGGTAGCAACGAGGAGCTGATGAGGGTCTACCGAAGGGTAGCCTATGCCAATGAGATATAGAGTACTTGTGATTTGGATCCAAGGAGGAGAACTTAGGGTGAATACTGATGCGGTGTGGACGGTAGTATAGGGCCCATACTACCGAAGACACCGGAAAAGTGTGCACTCTAAGTAAGAATCCTTTGGGTACTAAGGAACAAGTAGGGTTGAGTTATCGAGTGCGAGTATGCTCGAGCGAGTCTATGACATTATTATTTTGTATTAGAGAGACATCATGTTTGGGACACGCCACAAACCTGAGGCGAGCGGCGTGAGTGACAAGGAGCTTCGTCAGATGATCCACGATGAGGTGGCAGCGGCGATTCGAGTCAAGATTCTAGAGATGTTTGGGTGTATGAAGACCACATTGATTGAGACTTTTGATGAGCGATATTCAGCAGTGACTGAGGCTGCGGCCACTGCAGCTACTACAACTGTGGCTGCTGCCAGGCCTCAGGGAGGTGATTCGTTGTTGTTTAGGGAGTTCAACAACATGAAGCCCCCCGAGTTTGATGGGACACATGATCCGATCGTTGCGATGAGATGGATTGCTGATATCGAGGGTTGCTTCTATACGTGTTCATGTCTGGAGCATCTGAGGGTACGGTTCGCGCTGAACCAGCTTCGCTTGGGAGCGAAGGACTGGTGGAAGTTCATGACGGTGAGCTTCACGGTTGTAGAGATTTCAGAGGTGACCTGGGAGAGGTTCACCACCATGTTCAGAGACGAGTATGTTCCCCTGGTGGAGAGGGAATGGTTGATTCAGGAGTTCTTGACCCTCAAGCAGTGTACTGATTCTGTTATTGTGGTTACCAGGACGTTTCATGAGAGGGCGATGTTCTACCCTAAGCAGGTATCTACCGAGCAGGCACGCATGAGCCGGTATTTGGGTGTTTTGAGGAGGGATATATGGGAGTTCATGTCGAACTCGACTTACCGAACATTTGCAGAGCTTCAAGAAAATGCCCGAAAGAGGGATATTGATTTGGAGACTTAGGCCAGGGAGGAGGCCGAGTCTCAGAGAATGGATCGGCGGCCGGCACAGTCTCAGCCGGCAGGGAGGAGGCCGGCACAAGGGACATGATGAAGTCTGTCGATCGGGTGCTTGCTACAAATGTGGCAAGGAGAGGCATATCGCCAAGGATTGCCCCAAGGGATTTATGGTTTGCTTTCGTTGCAACGAGACTGGCCGTCGGAAGGCCGAGTGCCTGCAGTTACATCATGGATCAACACAGGGATCTGCACCTGCTTCTAGGGTTACCGAGGTTCGGCTAAGTAAGGCCGAGGCACCGAAAGCTTGCGGGAGAGCTTTCCAGTTGACAGCGGAGGAGGTCCGCGCAACGCCCGATGTTGTGGCTGGTATGTATTCTTTGTTTATTTATGTGGAGTTGAGATATTGTGCTTATATGATGATATGCGTAGGTACTTTTCTTGTGAGTTCTGTACCTGCCTGAGTGTTATTTGACTCGGGTGCGAGTCGATCGTTTGTGTCGATAGCGTTTAGTCGACACATCAGCAGCAGGCGAGAAGCATTGAGTCAACCTCTGTGAGTTTCCATAGCTGACGAGCGAGCGGTGTATGCTACGGAGGTGATACAAGGATGTGTACTCGAGATCTTCGGTGTTGAGTTCCTGATAGATCTGGTCCCGATAGCAATGGGGGACGTGTGTGTCATAGTGGGCATGGATTGGTTGAGCTGATTTGGGGCTGTGATAGACTGCGAGCGATAGTTGGTGACGATACGAGACCCTTGTAGGGGAGTACTTACGGTGTACGGCGAGGATACCCGATGTGGGCCAGCATTCTGATCGGCTGCCAGAGCGAGACAGAGTTTACAGCAGGGTTGCTGTGGGTTTGTAGCCTATATGGTGGACACACGAGAGGCCGCTAGGAGGCCAAGTTCAGTGGATGAAGTTGCGATAGTGCGTGAGTTCTGAGATGCTTTTCCCGAGGAGTTGCCGAGTGTGCCTCCGGAGAGGTAGGTAGAGTTCCGCATTGAGTTGGTTCCGAGGGCAACACCTATCGCCAAGGCGCCTTATCGTCTTGCACCGCCAGAGATGCATGAGTTATCCTTGCAGCTTCATGAGCTGCTGGGGAAGGGGTTTACTCGACCGAGTAGCTCGCCATGGGGAGCGCTGATCCTTTTTGTAAGAAAAAGGATGGTTCACACCGGATATGTATTGATTACCGGGAGTTGAACAAGTTGACAGTCAAGAACCGTTATCCATTACCAAGGATCGACAATTTGTTCGATCAGTTGTAGGGAGTGTCTTGGTTCTCCAAGATTGATCTGAGATCTAGATATCATCAGATGAGAGTGCACGATGAGGATATCTAGAAGACAACGTTCAGGACTCATTATGGACATTACGAGTTTGTGGTGATGCCTTTCGGGCTCACCAATGCACTAGTAGCGTTCATGGATCTCATGAACAGGGTGTGTAGACCAATGTTGGATCATACGGTGATCGTATTCATTGACGATATACTGATGTATTCGAGATCTAGAGGGCAACACGAAGAGGCTCTATGCCAAATTCTCCAAGTGCGAGTTCTGGTTACGGGAGGTCCAGTTCTTGGGACATCTCGTCAACCAGGATGGGATTTTGGTTGATCAGGCCAAGATTGAGGCGGTTATGAGTTGGGAGGTTCCGAGATCTCCCATTGAGGTCAGGAGTTTTCTAGGATTGGCCGGCTACTATCGGAGATTTATCAGAGATTTCTCCAAGATCGCCATGCCTCTCACCAGCAGACCTCATTTGAGACACTTCGCTAGAAGTTATGCGAAGCCCCTGTGCTAGCCCTCCCGGAAGGGATGGAGGATTTTGTAGTGTATTGTGACGCATCGATATCAGGGTTGGGTGCGGTGCTTATGCAAAGAGAGTATTCGCCCTCAAGATATGGCGTCATTATTGTAACATCTGGATTCCCAGGTATATTATTTTAAGTATTATATTGAATTTTAGAGAGGGACTCGGCGAGTAGGCGCTCAAACTAGCTGAGTAGAGAAGCTTTATGGTCATTGCATGAGTGTAAAGGTCGGACCTTTATATGATTATAGTGGTTGGGAAGGCCAGATCTATGGATTAGAGGAACAAATCTGACCTCAAAAGGTCATTTGAGAGTGCTCATGAAAGCTACTCGCCGAGTCCATAATGGACTCGACGAGTCGTGTCGGGGTTGCCCCGCGATTCGTGACAGGTGTAACTCGTCGAGTGGAAGGATGACTCGACGAGCCAAGAGAGGCTGAAAGGATTCAGAGGACCCGCATGGACTCGCCGAGTCGGGTCAGAGTTTGACTGCTAACTTTCGTTGACTTTAGGATTCTGGTCAAGACTGATTCAGGAGAGTTCAGGGAAGGGTAGAGTGGCCTTCTACCCAATTTGTAGAGATGTGATCATGAGAGAATATTGATCGGGATGTTATTTTGAATAATAGGAGGAGGCTAAGTCGGGACGTTGAGCACGAGAGTTTATCCGACTTCATTAAGGTGAGTTTTCTCACTATACTGTACCTGGAAGGGAACCTATGTGTGACCGGAAGGTCTTGTATGCTATAACATGTATGCTATATGCGGTTGTGTGATATGTGTGACCGGGAGGTCTTCTATGATATGAGATGTATGTGCTATATGCGGTTACGTGATATGTATGTTATGTATGGTAAGGACCGGAAGGTCAAGATGATATGGGCCGGGAGGTCAAGGGGTTATGGACCGGAAGGTCGATACGGGTAGGACCGGAAGGTCTACCAGAATTCGGGACAGAAGTCCCCTGAGACATATGGATCAGAAGATCCTACAGAGTTATGGACTGGAAAGGCTTATGTGTGGTATGTGGTATTTTAGGGAACTCAATAAGTATTTATGCTTACAGTTGTTGTGTTATGTGTTTCAGGTACTAGCGAGGATCGCGGGAAGGCGTCGGCATGATCCGCAGACACTCATAGTGTTTAAGTTATTGAGATTCTGGGAACATGTTTTGATATGACACATTGACGCATTATGTTTTGTGATATTCATGTGATTGAAAGTATGATTTAAAAATGAAAAATTGTTTTGGAAAATTACGTTGTTACACTGTTCGCGGAAGAGGGTGTCGGTTCTTCATAGTAAGCTTGTTTAGTTCACGATAATTTATGCATATTCTGAAGGATCCATCATTCTTCTTCACAAACAGGATCGATGTTCCCCAGGGTGAGAAGCTCGGTTGAATGAATCCCTTACTGATCAGTTTGTTTAATTGGCTGGATAATTCTAGGAATCAAGTCGATTTGTAACTCGACTTGGCGTTCAGGAGCAACTCCTAGAAGATCTTCATGGAAAATATCAGGAAAATTACAAACTTCGGGAATGCTCTTGAGGTATTTTACTTCTTGTTTTCATTGAAAATATGGGCTAAGAATGCATTGCACTCTTTGCAAATGAATTTTTGGGCTTTGATGCAAGAGATGATGTGAAGGTTTGTACTGGGTTTGTCGCCATAGAAAACGAGGGTTTCACCAATTGGCAGATTAAGGCGAATGGCTTTTTTTGTAGCATAGAATATCAACACAATGAGGACTTAAATGATCCATGCTGATGATGACATCAAAGTTTTTTATGGAGACCGACATAAGGTTGATTGGGACATAATAGTCGTTTTGAGTGAGGGTACAACCTTTGAATATGTCGTTAGCGCTCTCTTTCTTCCTGTTAGCCATCTCGATAGTGAATGTTTCTTTTAGTGATTGTGGTTTGTGTTTGAGTAAGTGTTTGAATTTATGGCTGACAAAACTCCTCTCTACACAACTATAAAAGAGTATGTATGCATAAGAGTTATCGAGAAAGAACGTACATGTGACTACTGTGGGATCCGCTACTACCTCCTCCTGACCAATTGCTAGCACTCTTCCTATTTTGCTTGCATTCGGGCAATCCCTCTTGTAGTGCCCTGTTTCACCACACCCATAGCAGGCCTGGCCTACTCGAGGTCGGGGGGGGGGGGTCTGAGCTTTAGGTTATGCCGGTGTCTTACAGAAACGGGAAATATGCCCCTTCCTGTTGCAGTTAGT
This sequence comes from Lactuca saligna, assembly GCF_052625555.1. Taxonomy (NCBI): domain Eukaryota; kingdom Viridiplantae; phylum Streptophyta; class Magnoliopsida; order Asterales; family Asteraceae; genus Lactuca; species Lactuca saligna. Next base: position 45,426,397 of record NC_136418.1, on the reverse strand, counting down.
GCATTGAATTTCACAGCAAGGCCCGTGGTGGTGGAAGTTGCATTTGTTGCACTTCGGTAGGTTACCAGCATATCGACTTGGAGGTTCTGCAGCAGCAGGAACAACAATAGGAATGGTAGCAGTGTGGATTGCCACTGTTTGTAGTTTTTTTGAAGGCTTCTGCGAAGATTGGCCCTGTTGTTTGTTCTTGAACTTTTTTTACTGTCACTCTCTTTAGGTTGCTTGGGGATAACTGTTACGGAGTCTTGGCGATCTCCATGACCCACTACTGTCTATGCCAGACACTTCACACTATCGAAAGTAAGTGGATTGGCAGCTATAATATTCCCTTGAGTCGGGTGTGTTAATCCCCAAATGTACCTTTCGACCTTCTTACTCTGCGGGGTGACCATCCCGGGACATAGAAGAGCCAAGTCATTGAATCTGGTAGTATAAGCAGCGATATCGGAGTCCTTCATCTTTAGACCCCAGAGCTCATGCTCTAGTTTTCGTATCTTGCCCCTCGGGTAGTATTCTGCTAGCATTAGTTCCTTTAAATCATCCCAACTCATAGCATTGGCTACTAGGAGGGTTAGTGACTTGACTTGGTTGTTCGAGCAGGTGAGGACCCTGTTTGTGAAAGTGCATGCTGCAAATTTCACTTTGCTAGATTCAGGGCACAAACAGATTTCAAATATTGATTCGGTCTTCTCGAACCAATGCGTTAAGGCAATAACACCTCCGGTGCCACCAAAAGATTTGGGTTTAGCGTTCGTGAAGTCCTTGTAGGAACACTCCCTTGGGTTTCCATGACTATCCCCGTGGTTAGAAGGGTTGGCTCTGCTACTTGCCCCGCTAGTGCCACTTGCATTGATCTGTGTCATGGCGGCTGCCACGGCGGCGGTTACTGCTGCTTGGAAGACAACACGGTCGTACTGAGGAGGTAGTGGCGGTGGTGGATTTGTTGGAGGGTTGTTTTTCTTCCTGTTGGACTTCTTTGGAGGCATCTTTCTCTATAATGATTTAAGAGAAAATGATGATAGATCCTCTATAGTGGTCATGTGTCAGGTGATAATGAACAAGATATATCTTATCCTGACTGCTACAGTGTTCTATTAAGTGATTTACAATGGAAGTCTACTAATATAAGTAAACAATCACCAACTTCATTTATAGCAACATTTGTAAAGAATTTTGTATATCATGACTCACACTGGGTCCCTCTATAGTCACCAAGTGTATACGAATTATGTATAACTATCAAGGCCTAAATGTTCTTGTTATAGTGCTGTAGAAGTATAAAATACTCCAATAGTATTTTGATTTCTTGTTTGGTTCTAGAGTTTTCCTTGTATGTATTATTGGTAATTTTTAGACTTGTTGCAACACTACCATCACTCCCAAACACATGTAGGTTGTATCTCAAATAAATATAGTTTATCAGGCTATATTTATCTTAGATATGATTACATAACTGTCTAGGTTTAACTACAATGTCCAACATCTAAATACTTTTGTATAATTCTTTTTGTGATATTGTTTATGGTATGTATGTATGTTTGTATACTTCTTATAAAATACTTAGATTTTAAAAGTATACTTTTAGTCAGAGCACTTCGGCCTCATTGTGTTTATAGTTGTATATCCTGTGAGGTTTGATATACTTAGTTCACTATAAACAATGCTCTAGTACCAATCTGTCAAACCCCAAACCGGAACGGCGGAAATGTTCGGGGGCAGAGGACGTCATGTACAGTATCACAACAATTGCATAATAGTAATCAAAGCAAACACAACCATTACATCGATAACATATAGTATTTACATATGTTCAATACATAGTTTGGATGACATCAAAAGTGTATAGAAAAAGTCTAAAAGATACGACTTTATAAGCTCCGTCTTCTCAAAACATGTGGGTGTACCTGTCTACTGGTTTCCTGAGAATACAAGTGGTTTTGAAAGTGTATCAACATTTAAGTTAGTGAGTTCGTAAGTATGTTTTTGAGATGGAAAGCTTGTCTTTGTTCATTGAAAATGTTATAGTTTACTTCCAGAAATTCCAGTATTTTCTTTAGTGAAATGACATGTAGTCTTAGGACTTAAGACCAAAATGTATATTTGTTATTCTACTCTGAAATAGTAAACTATAGTCTTATTAGTAAGTAAAACTATATCATGAATGTTTCTTGAAATTGTATGATCTACTAGTGTACTCTATTCTAGAAAAGTAGTGTACTGTAGTAGTGCATGTAGTAATGTTTATATAAAAACTTTCATGTATGAGTGCCTAGAATCCACCAGTTATAGTGTAAAATAATGTACTATAGTTTTATTATTTAAAATAAAACCGTTTATATGAGAGCCTGGAATCCACCAGCCGTAGTGTAAAGTAATGTACTATAGTTTTATTATTTAAAATAAAACCCTTGAAGTAGTGTTAATCTTGTAAACAAATGTTTTAGTCGATACTGTTTGGAGTTTCATATAACCATACTGATATGACCTAGTGACCTCTACGACGTTCTTCAGGCGTCGGAATGTTATGACATTTGTCACCGCAAGCCTGCCAGCCTAGCTGTTGCATGCAAGTCAGGTGCGGGATTGTCAGTCCCATATAGATCTATAAACAAATTCACGCTCTCCCTCCATGAGACTTTGATTATAATTTATAGGATTTAGACCTGTACCCTGATGGGTACAATGAAGTAGTTCCCCACAACCCTGTATTGACTAGTTTACGTGTAGTGTAGTAGTGTTCATTTATACCTGAACTGTATGTATTGCCTTGTAATAGTGTACTTTGTAATGTAAACTAATTATTTAGTAGTGTATCCTTAAATTAGTGGAAAAAAGTAATGTTCCATAAACTATACCTATTATAGTTTAAATGTACGCCCTCAAATGAACTGAAGCATTTTCCATTTAACAGTGTGTATTAAACGATAGTAAAAGATCTGAATAAAGTTCCCTTTCGCTCGACATTTTACAAAATGGTTATACACACACACACACACACACACACATATATATATATATATATATGTAACGTCCCATTATTTTCTTCTTTTAAAGTCAACCCTAGTCAATCAAAGTCAAACTTGAGTCAACTAAAGTCCTCTTTGGTAATTGGAATTTATATTAAGGTTAGTAGAATAACCTTTACTTATTAAAAACTCTAAGAATTTTAGGTGTTAAGAAGGGAATAAGTTGGATCCGAGAGCATTTGCATCATCCTTTTTCCTTTCTTTCTTTTCCCTTCAGACAGTAGCCTCGTAACCGAGAACAAGCACAGGCTTCGGCCATGAACAAGGGCTAGAAACCCTTAGACCGTGAACGCTTTCTCGGCCACAACCTCCTTTGGACTGCAAACAAGGTTCACGACCGTGAACCCTTCAGACCGTGAACCCTCACCTATATATATGGGTGTTAGCCAGTTTTCTCATCATTTCTCCTCTTCCAGCCGTTAACTCTCCCATTCTCTCTCAAGTGTCATCAACCATAAACAACCTCTCTCCTCAAGAACATGCTAAATTCATCCTTCTTAATCATATTTAAGTGATAATCACTAGTTCTTCCTAAGATGCAACAAGTATCATTTCTTGATTTTGTTATCATTTAAGGAACATCCTTCAATCTTCTTATACTAGGCATAAATTCATTAATTTCATAAGTTTTCACGATGAAGACCCATCTAAAAACCTTTGAATCTTCTTAGGAACTTTCTTAGGATTATCAGGTGTTCTTCATTCATCAAGAACTCAGGGCCGTGAACCCTTCATCTGGGTCGTGAACACTTCAACCGTTCTTGGACCGTGAACCCATCAAGGGACGTGAACCCCTCTTGTGTGGTCGTGATCATCTTTCAACCCTTCATTTTCGATTCTGACACTTCATTGTAAGTTTTTCCTAGTTCCTAAGGTTGTTTCCTTTACATATTAGTTGTTATAGGCCCTAATTTCATATATATATATATATATATATATATATATATATATATATATATATATATATATATATATATATTTATATATGTTAATATATACTAAATAGGATCCATTTGTGCTCGGGACTTCACTTGGAATACCAAGCATCCTATATCGATCTTTCATCCAATTGACTCACACAAAGGTGAGTACATACCCCCGTATTTTCATAGAATTTACAATTTTATGTTAAAATGAAATCAAGTCACCAAAAGTATTTCAAAATATTAAACTCTTTTATAAACTTATATTTTTCCCCAAAAGTCATATATATATATATATATATATATATATATATATACATATATATATATATATATATATATATATATATATATATATATATATAAGATTTAAAGGGCTTAGGACTGATAACTTACTTTAGTTCCTTTTCCTTGTTTGGATGTGGGCTGGGAGTATCATTTATTTGTTCGAATGTCATTTAAATTTTAGTTATATATATATATATATATATATATATATATATATATATATATATATATATATATTTGTATATGTGTATAAATATAAAGGTTATATCATTCAGTTTCAATACCCTTTATAACATGTCGAGCAAGGGGTTGCATTCATGAACAGTTAGTATCAATTCAGAAAGTACATATAAATTATAATAGGTATAATTTATGATTCAAAGAACATTAACTCTCAATTCAAGTATACTAGAGTACACTATTTACAAGTACACGAGTTTGATTCAAAACTAATCAAGGGTATATTATTTAATAATACATTTCTAGTATACTAAACCAGGAACATACTATCAATCATTTATTTAAGAATGATTGGGTTTTCACTTCTATTATACATGTAACGTCTATATGCTTTTTATGAGTAAATAGATTAAAGTTGTTTATTCATTTAAACGACATAGTTAAAGTCTTGATATTATAACCAGAATCTCTCCAGTCCGGGATCGAAACAAGTGTGTATAGATCTATATTGGGATTGACAACCCCACACTCAGACTGCTAGCTACAGTCGGGCATACACGCCTACGAGTGACAATTGTTATCAACAATTTTGATGCCTTCAAAGCGTTGTTTCAGGCCATCTAGTCTCAGTATGGTTATAATAACTCATTAAAAAGATATTAACAATACGGTTAGTGTATAATTAACTAAACATGAGTACATTTTTAAAGTACCAGTTTACAAAGATACAATTTACATTATTACATATCAGTTTACAATAACAGCTGGTGAATCCAGGCACACTCACTTTTACAAGTATTACAAAGGAATACTAATACTAAACAGTAGTTTACAAACATAACGGTTTTTTGTGATTAAAACTACTTTCCATATACATTAGAAAATATAGGATTTTCTATAACAGTTTACATATTTAAAGATCAAAAAACAAGCTTTCAAACATAAATACTTATGCACTCATTCAACTTTATGTTGATACTCTCTTTTCAAATTACTTGTATTCTCAGGGAATCAGTAGACAGGTACTCCCTGAGCTTTTGAGAAGATGGAGCCATTTTGAGTCATATTATCTATCTTTTTCTAAAAGTATTTTGGTGTCAATATACAATGATTGAACATATGTTAAAACTTATACTTTTTAATGTAAGGGTTGTGTGTACTTTGATTACTATAATTCATGTGTTTTGATATTACTAATGAAGTAATCTACCCTCAAACGTTTCCACCGTCTGGTTTAGGGGTTTGACAGATTGGTATCAGATCATTGTTTATAGTGAACTCAGTATATCAATTCATAAAAGATATACAAACTATAAATACATTGGGGCTAAGAGCTCTAACTACAAGTATACTTTGAAAATTTAAGTATTTTTACAAGAAGTATGCTAACAATCATACCTAAAAGAATAATATCACAATCATAACAACTCAAAAGTATTTGGATTTTGGACACTACAGTGAAAGTTGGGAAGTTATGTAATCATATTTGGGATGAATATAGCCTGATCAACTATATTGGTTTGAGATACGACCAACATGTGTTTGGGAGTGAAGGTAGTGTTGCAGCAAGTCTAAAACTTACCAATTATACATATACAAAAGAACTATAGAACATAACATAGAAGGACTAGTAGGTGTTATTCCAAACATAATTCATTATCTGTTAACTCTAAGTTTCTCTAGAAGAAACTTGTATTTGCAATTTATCTTTACTAATTATATTCGATATTTCTATATATCCCTATTCTCTCTTAGATAACAATGGTTGGATTCCGTCTACCCGGAGACCCGTACTTTCCCAATCAGGGAAATAGAGGATGCCTCGATGATGAGCCAGAAGAGATTCCTAAAATTCCCTTAGATGATGATTTTGCAGAAAATTTTCCTGAAGATACTGATTTAGAATCAGAAGCCTATAATACACCACCAGTTGCCCAGAATCCCAATCCATGAAAAAACTTCCAAGGCCCGACGCCTCTGTGGGCGATAAACTTAGAAAGGTGGAGTAAGGAACAGGGTCAGAACCATCCTCACCAAGGAGACCCAAGATTCTACAATCTGGACACAGGAGGCTCAGCAGACAGAGCCCTCCCGGTGTTAGTTCGTCGTCTGCCATGTAACAATGAACAAGGAAGAGCTGCTATCGACCGAGTCATGCAGGTTGATACTGCTACTGGAGTCAACACCGTTCACATTCATAACTTAGAAGACAATCATTATACGACTGAAGATCGTACTAATTTCTTGATGAGATAACTCGAGGCATCCCAAGCCGAAGTTAGAAAACTACGAGAATGACAAATAACATAAGAAAGGCGTTTGTGAGAAATAGAATATCACCTAACCAAATCCAGGGCCTGATCTAGTAGGAAGTAGATTATACTCTACTCGTTCGCTACTTACTCTTTTGGTTATAGCCTAAGACTTCAGATATGTCTAGCGTTATTTTTCATGATTTTCAGTATGACCGCGAAAATTTTATTTTCGGTAGGTCGGTTTAAATTCGATGTTTTCACAGTATTTTGGGGTATTGTAGACCTGTTTAGGGTCAAGTTTTCTAAACTCTATGTACTTAATATACCAATACAATCGACATGCATTTTCACACTCTTTGAAAATAATCACTCAAATTCATATTATTCTGTTGCAAGTTGTACTTATAGTAGAGTTCTATTTCCAATTCCTTACAAGATTCATATTAAAGTAAGTGTTTTAGTTCAGAGATATCATATTCATGTTTATTCTTGATATCTGACTATCTTTTCATCTTTTAATTCTTAAGGTGAAAGACGCCTCCTTGGAGAAACCCAAGGCGTGCGCATGTTAATGAAGCGCCAATACCACCTCCGCCACCACCTCCTCATTTTGACGCTGCCATGTTTCAGGTGGTGATCACAGTAGCTGTCGCAATTGCTATATCTCATATAACCACCACTGTCGCAAGTGAATCGGGGAGTGGTGCACACCCCTCCAATTAGGGTGATAGCCACATAAACCATCGGGAATGTACATACAAGGACTTCTAAAACGCAAAACCCAAGACCTTTAACGAGACTGGGGGAGTTGTGGCTTTAAGTGTCACACCCCCAAACCAAGGATGGCGGAAACGTCCGGGGGTGGAGGACTTCATGTATAGCATCATAACCACAATTTTAATAGTAATTTAAGCAAACACAACCAACATATATATAATTGAAAAAGTTACATCACTTGTATGAATTACATGTTTCAAAATCAATTACAATATGTTGTCAAAATGTGAAAAGTTTGACGCCTTAACGTCCCATCCTCAAAAGCACTTGATAACCTGATTAGTGTTTTCCTGTGAATACAAGTTGTTTGAAAAGTGTCAACACAAAGGTTGGTGAGTTCATAAGCTTTTATTAATAAACTTAGTAGGAGTATTTCACATGTAAATGTCGCGTTTGTTTCAGAAAAATCCGGTATTTCCCTTGAAATCCGAGAAATGTAGCCTTATAACCAAAGACTAGAGTGTATGAGAAATCATCGTTTCTTAGTAACAATGTTGTGAGTTTAAAATGTTATGGAAAGTAAAATTTCTTTTATCAACCTAAAACCTACTTCGGTTTTATGAAACCCCGTAAACTTCATGAATAGTTATCCCCCTAAGTGAGTCGCTATAATCATACTGTGACTATGTGAACCTGCCACAACGTTTCTCAGGCGTCGCGAAAATGAAATGACATTTGTCACCCGTAGACCTGCAGGTCCCACTGTAGCTAGCAGCAAGGTGTGGGGTGTCAAACCCAATATAGATCTATATACAAGTATCACGTTCTCCCTCAAGGAGATTCTGATTATAACTACCAGGAATTATATCCCGCACTCGGACGTACGGGGAGAGAGAGAGAGTCTCACAACATAGGTTAACAGGTTTACGTGAAATGTGTGTGAATATAAATCTTTCTTGTATGGATGTACCCTTTTTGGTACGAGTGCGTTGAGTGATGTATCATAAACTATACCTATTATAGTTTATCTAAAATGTATGTAATATGTATGAATCCTCTTATGGAAATGTATTAGTATTGTGAATTTATCAAACTATACTTTTTATAGTCTAATGATACGTGTTCCAAAATGAATGAGTAATATTTAATATTTAGTATGAATTTCATAGTTTCAGTTCATAATGGTAAACTAACAAGGAAACACATACAAATACTAAAACTTATGATTATACACTTTGCTCAACATAATACAAAGTGTTATGATATTTACATGCTGTTGGCAAAATTTAGCGATTCTGCCCTGTTTTGGAAAAATCATAGAAAAATCATACGAAGTCGAAATCTAGATCCGTAAACTCTGAGAGTTCACAAAATGTGTCTCGTTTGTTCATAATTTTTATCACAAATTAATATGACCTCTAACTTGGGTGAAAAAGTCCAAAATCACAGACTGGTCCGGATTGTTGTTTGAAATGATAGGCAGTTTTGTAAAAATCACCATAAATTGTAGAAAAATCGTATGGAGATGTGCAAGTAGCCATTTTAAAGCTAAAAACTTGAACTATTTGCACCTTGTACAGTTTTGAAAACAAAAATATTTAAGATTCCCAAAACAGTCCGTGAATGGAGTTGAACTTTTCTGATGAAGGCTGTTAGAAAATTTTTGATAGGTTCTTAGTGTTTTAACTTGTATTCACCCCCTGAAAACTTGAGAAATCATGAAAATATAGGGGTATGAACTCACCTTGAGTGATTTCAGTAGATGATTGTTGAAGAATGGAAGTGTTTAATTCAAGAACACTTGGAGATGCCTTGAAGGTTTTCGAGAATCTAACATCATAGTTAGGGAGTTTGTGTAAGCAACCAAAGATTTGAGTAGAATGAAGTGAAATAGTAATAGGGAGGATGAATTTTTACTTACTAAGTGTGGAAGAACACTTGAAATCAGCCTTGGATCTCGAAAATTTGTGTAGAAGAGTTTGAGAGAAAAAGTGGTGTTTGTTACTTAGTGGAATGAGAGAAATGAGAGAAAATGAGGAGTGTGGTTGTTTGTTCCAGCTCAAAAACGTGGGAGTGGGTGAAATTTGAGTGTAAGGGAACATTGAAGTGACCTAGGTAAGGTGGAGAGGTGTGGTTAGTCAAAGAGTGAGTGTGGGGTGGTTGCTTGTGGCTTTGGATAAGGCAAAGTCAACACTCCACCTTTAATAATTCATCCATTTGATTTTTATTATTTAAATAATGATTTTCATCAAAATATGTTTAAATTATGAATATTTAGAGTTTATTATGTTAAAATATAATTTCTGGAGAAAATCCCGCTTTAAAATCATGAAAAACGGGCTTAAAATGTCAAAAATATCAAAAATGGGCTGAAAATGACAAAAATGCGAGACCTGGCCGAGGTTCGGCCCTCTTATGCTGAACCGAGAGAGAGAGGGAGGCGGAACCGAGAGAAGAAGAAGAGAGAAGGGAAGGAGACGAGAGGAGAGGAGAAGGAGGGAAGAACCGAGAGGTGGGAGGGGACAGAGGAGCGCGCGAGGCAGAGAGTGAGAAGAGAGCAGAGAGTGAGAAGCGGAGCAGAGAGGCGGAGTCGGACCGAGAGGGAGGATAGCAGACAGAGAGTGAGAAGCGAACAGGGAGCGAACAGAGAGGCGGAGGGAAGGGAACCGAGAGTGCGCGAGAGACAGAGAGGCGGAGTTAGCGAACAGAGAGGCTAAATAGCGAACAGAGAGTGGGGGCGGACCGAGAGGCACCGAGCGCTCTGTCGTGAACAGTAGTTTCGGTTCTTGCTTCTTGTTCTTGGTTTCGGTTCCTCCTGGGCGAGGTTCGGTCCCGAGAGGTCCTTCGGCTCAGGAGGGTTCGGCTCCTCCTTGCTCTTGGTCTCTAAGAGGACCTTCGGTTCCTAATGTCCAATTTTCTCGTTTTCGCCCCGTTTTAAGCCGTTTTTGACCCGGTTAAGGGCCGGAATGACCCGAATGATTCTAAAAAGTTACGGGAAACTTTTTGAGAGAGATTTGGGAGAGATTTCTCACACTTGGAGAGATTTGGGAGAGATTTCACATTCTTGAAGAGATTTCCCATACAAAGAGATATTTGAGAGAGGTTTCACATACTTGGAGAGATTTAGGAGAGATTTGACATTCTTGGAGAGATTTCTCATACAGAGAGATATTCGAGAGATATTTCACATACTTGGAGAGATTTAGGAGAGATTTGACATTCTTGGAGAGATTTCTCATACAGAGAGATATTTGAGAGAGATTTCAAGTGTGGCATTTGTGAGTGTTTGGTTCCGTAATGCGAGTCTCTTGAGCCCGTTAAGTCATGATTAAGGATCCCACACACTCCTAATGAGTATGCAACATGGTTTTCATCAGTTTAATTCATTGATTAGTACTAAGGCTTAGGAAATTTTTAACACAAAACTTTTCTCCTGTGATGTTTTCCCATTAATATAGCAAGTTATACAGTACGAACATAACACAAACCCTAATACACAAGGTTTAATAGAGTTGACCGGCTTGACTTGGTGGCTTGACTTGACTCAAGATTGACGATTGTCACATTAAGCCAATGGATTGAGAAAACAAAGGCAGTCTTTGAGATCTGCTCCTGCCTGGAGGGTAGCAAACTTTAATTCGCTGTTTGTACCTTTTTTGATAGAGCCCTAACATGGTGGAACGACCATGTTAAGTCATTGACCTTAGTGGTTGCTAACTCTATAAGTTGGTAAAACTTGAAGACAATGCTGATGCGGGAGTACTACCCGCGGGGTGAAATTCAGAAACTCGAGCAAGAGCTCTGGGGTCTTATTATGGTTGGTTCAGACATAACAACCTACAAATTCTGCAACTTAGTGATCCTAAGTCTAGAAATGGTTGCTCTGGTGAGCAAAAAGATTGAAAGGTACATATGGGGGCTGTCACCCCAGATTCAGGGAAGTGTTATTGTGTCACACCCCCAAACCGGAATGACGGAAACGTTTGGGGGCGGATGACGTCATGTATAGTATCACAACAATTGAATAACAGTAATCCAAGCAACAACAACCATTCTATTAATAGTATAATGTTTACATTGTTTTCGAATCTTAAACAATTGACTCCAAAATTAAATAACAAGTAAAGACTCGAAGCTACTATGCTCCGTCTTCTTGAACCCTGAGCATGTACCTGTCTACTTGTGTCCTGAGAATAAAAGTAGGTTTTGAAAGAGTATCAGCATTAAACTCGTGAGTTCATAAACATTTTGTTTTAGAAAACTGTTCTGTGTTCTTTTGAAAAGTTTGTTGTGTTTCTCCAGAAAACCTTATATTTTCTTATGTAATGAATGTTAAGTGAAAAAAAATGATGCTTACTAGTTCCTCCTACGAGTACTTAGTGTATACAAATCGTATACAATCCAGATCGGACAAACAATCAATTGTGTGGTTCTGCCTGAAGTCCACAACCAAACAAGGAACTGGAAATGAGGCGGAGTCACACATCCCACTGCAAGTCGGATCTTTAAGTATAAAACCCTGAAGTATTCACTAGATACTTATAGTTTTAACCGTGTTGGTCCTTTGATATCTATTGATATTGTTCCTTAAGAAAATCCAATATCTTCTTATGAAAAGCTTGATTAAACCCATTCCTTCTATAACTACTTAGTTCATACTAGTTATGTACAAACCAATATCGAACTGACAGTTAATTGTGTGGATCTACCCTAAACCCACAACCAAACAACAACAAGGAATGAGGCAGAAAGCACACATTCCACAGCCTATTAGATATTCTTCATACATAACTCGGCTGAATAGACTAAGGATTTATAGAATTGATAATGAATATTCGTTACTCGTTAGTTGAATAATAAACCAATTGTTTGTAAAGTACTAATGTTTATCTTGGAAAATACAATATTTTCTCTAAGTGTAAGTTATTGAGTTATCTCTTCCAAATCGAAAAGTACAAGTATCTACTATACTTATGTTGTTTACTTATTGTTCTGTTTGAAAACCCTGGCTACCAGCAGTAATGCATGGTAATTTAATTACATAAATAAAACTAGTTGAAAATGTATTGTTATGTATACTGGAAGTGTTGTTAATACCCTCCGGTGATCACTTAGTACGTACGAGTTATAGAAATCATGATCAAACAGACAGTCAATTGGGTGATTCAGCCCTAAACCCACAACCAAACAAGGAACATGGAATGAGGCTGAATTCACACATCCCATTGCATGTCGGAGGTTAATTTCGTATCACCCTGATGTATATACTAAGTAATCCCCTAGTTATTAACCCTGGATGACTGATTGTTAAGCACATTATTACGTGAACGAGTCGTTGTTTTCCTAGTGAGTTCTTATTGGCATACTATAGATGATAAACATTACGACGTACTTTGGACGTCGTGAACTGAATGAAGTTTGTCACCCTAGGTTGACTGTAGCTAATAGTCAGGGTGCGGGAATGTCACTCCTTTATAGATCTATACACAAACTCATGCTCTTCCTCCAGGAGACTCTGGTTACAAGGGGTAGACTTCCAAGAAGACGTGTCTCACATTGTAGCTCTCTCAACGAATCCATGAAGATTACTATGAAAACCACTTTTTGTTATAAATATGAATCCTTATAAAATAGTATCTTTTATTTCATAATTCATATGTTTGTTTCATTGTTTGAAAACTGTACTTGTAACGTTTGTATCTTAACATATTTAGTAAAATAGATTTCAAGTCTAGTAATAACGATGTTAATCTTGTTTAGTAAGTTTTACGTTCAATGCGTGATAATGATAGGAACAATATAATAAACCAGATTATATTTTTAAACACAAGATTTCTTGTGCTTTTACTTGTATTCCCCCCCCCCCCCCCCCTAAAAACATAAAAAAGCTTGTAAAATATGGGGGTATGAACTCAACGTTGGTGGTATGTCCGTGCCGGACCACGACATTGGATATGATGACCCTTGAGTTTGTTGTACGTGGTGCATGTGACAACCCATGTTGTCCCGTTACATTTCCCCGTTACCGTTAACGGAATATTTCACTGTATAAAAGTCCCGTTAATTAGAGGGCATCAATTTAATAAACATTCCATTTGATTACCTTTAACATGCCGTTAAGTCGTAATAAAAGGAAATAAAAACACAGGACACACATTTTCATTCATTTGGAAAATGTCAAGTTTTATTATTACGACCACTAAATCGGGTGCGACCAAAAGCCCCGTTTAACGGCAGTATCGGGTAAAATTTCACTGAGCCCCGACTGTGAAACCTATATATGGGTGAGTGGAGTCCATTGGAGACTTTTTACACTCTCTCTCTAAACTCTCTCTCTAGACCCGTTTTCGCCCCGAATTCGTAACCAAACGCTTCCATATTGTAAGTCCGCTTACCCTAGCCTATTCTAAACATATTAATTCATGTTTATGGACCAAAATACGGACTTAGAAGCAATGGAAAAGGAGTTTACGAACTAAGCTTTTTCTTAGGCCGTAAACACCTAAAACAAGGCCAAAACGACCCAAACTTGTCCCCATTGGCTAGGAAATAAATTGAGGTAATAGCCTAGGAGTGTTTTAACACAAAACTCATGGATTTAGGGAGGTAAAGGAGAGTTTACGGCCCAAGCACAAGCTTAGGCCGTAAACTCCTCAAAAACATGTCAAAAGTGCCCCAAAACACTCCCAAACTCATCCTAGGGCTTATTACATAATTTAGGGACTTATCCTCTTTGAAACACTCCAAAATGAATTAAAGAAAGGAGTTTACGGCCCAGACATGGTCAAGGCCATAAACACCCTAAATCATGCCCACAATTGTAGTTTTTGCCCCCCAAATGACCATAGGCTATTTCTATAAAATGCTAGAAAGGAATTAAGGGCTTAAACACAAGAAAAATGAGGGATTTCTTGGATTTTACGGCCCAAGCATTATCTAGGCCGTAAACTCCCCAAAACCCCCTCAAATGTTGGTTTTAATCACCCAAAATGGCATCAAACTTCATAAGGAAATTCTAGAAAGGCAATAGGGGCTTAAAACTTCACTAAACTCAAAGATTGAGAGTTTACGGCCGTAAACTCCCTTGGGAGAGTTCCTAGGCCGTAAACTCCTATAACATACCCTTAGAGGCCTCAAACCCACTCATGCCTTTAAGGAAAAGTGCTTGGAATAATTATATGAACAAGCTAGAAGCATCAAACATCCAAGAAATTGACCTTGGGAGTTTACGGCCGTAAACTCCCTTAGGTTGGGCCGTAAACTCCTTGTTTGGTCTATGTTGGTGTTTTAAATCCATTTACACACTTGATGTTTGAGTATAGCAAAGTCCCACAGCTGATAGGAGACCCTTAGCACCCTTAAACGCTACCCGGGACCCCAAACACTCAACCAAAAGTGTTTTCCACTCCTTTGAGTGTGTATAATTGTTTAATTAGTATATTATATGCTAATTGTATGTGAACATATGTTATCATATGTTAAAATAGGTCCTTGTGTGTGTTCAAGTCCTTGCGTGACCCCGAACGCCTAAACGACACTTCCGTCGGACCTACTTACACCAGGTGAGTTCATACCCCTGAATGAACTTTTTAAATGCTTTTAAATGTTTTATAGGGGGGGATTACAAGTTAAACATGCTAGTTATCATATCAATCACATGAGATTGATAACCCGCATGCACAAGATTTACCACTGTACATTGTTTTACCGAGTAGGACACTGTAAATGGCTTTCAAAAAGGGTTGTCAAAATTGTTCAAGTTCTTACTTTCATAACTTATCAAAGATTCATTTTAAAACTGGTTTATAAAGATTCCCAAAGATTTCTAAAGGCTTTCACACCTATTTTATCAAAGAATGCAAATGCGATTTTCCTGAGTAATAAAGTTTTCAAAGGTTTCATGAATACAGTTAATTGTTAATTACTGCTGCTTCGCTTATACTTATTTTATACTCCTACTCTGTAATGCTTTCGGTTATACCTGAAGTCACTTATACCTGATGACGCTTATACTTATTCACACTCTTACTTAGTAATACGAGTCTACTTCGCTTATACTTGAGATCGACTTTACTTCACTTATACTTGATACGTTCTTACTTCACTTGTGGTCATTTCCTCTTCGCGATGCGCTTATACTTATCCGACACTTATACCTCACTTGCGACCGCTCTTACTTCACTTGTTAGACACTCCTACTTCACGAGAATCACTTTTACTTGATACCCACTCAAGCATAGTTAGATGTATGTCTGTGCTTGTGTAGACACATATAAATAATGGTTGAAGGACTTAGGAAGGTTGTCCGCCCTATTTCCTTTTCTTCGTTGAGATGTGGTCTGGTGGGATCGGATGTCCATCTGAAGGTCGTTTGATTCATTAGTTATATACCAAGTATACAAGCTTAGACATACGGGTCACTTCAGTCAATTCAGCTAAGAGTCTCTACCTCTATTTTACACTTCCATTAGAAACTCAGTATTGGGAAGTCTCTACCTCTAGTTCAGCACTTTCATTAGAAACCCACTATTTGGGATGCATCTTTAGGACACGGCCTTCTCCGTCGTCTAGTTGGTAACCAGAGTCTCCTGTAGGGAGAGCGGACATTGTGTGTATAGATCTATACGAGATTGACAACCCCGCACCCTGACTGCTAGCTACAGTCCACGGCCCACCAAGCCAAGGGGTGACAAATGTCACATTATTTAGATGCTTGTAGGGCGTCTGGAACTCTAGTCGGTATGGTTACGAGTATCCTGGGTTGCCTTATAATTCATGGCTTTAAGGTAACGGTATTTCGTCAGCAATTTACACTGTATGCTGGTGTCCCTTTTCAGAGTCGCACTGTTTTGACCTTGCTAGCTGTACCTTTCATTGATACTGTCTGGGGTCTATAGTCTCTGTTTCGACCTTGCTAGTTGTATCTTTCATTTGATACTGTCTGGGGTCTATAGTCTCTGTTTCGACCTTGCTAGCTGTATCTTTCGTTTGATACTGTCTGGGGTCTGTAGTAATTGTTTTGACCTTGCGAGATGTACTTTTCATTTAGTATCGTCTTCGGTCTATATTCACTGTTTTGGACCTTACCAGCTGTACCTTTCATTGGTACCTTCTGGGGTCTATGTCTCCCCTTTGTTAGACTGAACCAGGCGTGTCGTTAGTTCGATACCCTCCTGGAGTCTATGATTCTTTGCCTTAGCCAGCAGTCCTCACTGCTGAGGCATATGTTATTCCCTGATGTCTCTTGCTTTCTTTAATAATCAAATTCAGTATTTTGATAAAAATAGCAATTAAGGGAAAACTACCTCTTACCACAATACACTGAACAGTCTTGGTAGAAGGCTGCTTTATTTAAAGAAAACATAGGATTTTCTGGAAAGAACACTGATGCTCTGAAAACACTTAAACTACTACTTATTAAAGTTATTTGACTAAATGACACTAAATACTTATGAACTCACCAGCATTTGTAAAAATGCTGATACTCGCTTTTCAAATAACTTGTAATCTCAGGTCAGCAATTAGACAGGTACATCCCCGGAGCTACAGATGAAGATGGCTTAAGTACCTTGCTGCACTTTCTATATTTTGCTTGTATTACTTTGATACTATGTAATGTAACCATGTAAAATTATTCTATTAATGCAATGTTTTGTTGTACTTTGATTACTATATGCATGTGTTGTGATACTTGACATGACGTCATCCACCCCAGAACGTTTCCGCCGTTCCGGTTTTGGGGTGTGACAGATTGGTATCAGAGCATTGTTTATAGTGAGCTAAGTATATCAATGCATAAAAGATATACAACCCATAAATACAATGGGATAAAACACTCTGACCAAGAATTATACTTTAAAATATAACCATGTTTTACCAAAGTATAATAACATCCAGAATCTAATCACTCGAACAAAAGTATCACAAGAAGGACAATAATAAAAGTCTTCGGATGTTGAGCACTACAGTCAAACCTGGGCAGTTATGTAATTGTAAGCTGGGATAAATGTAACCTGATCAACTACATTTATCCGAGATGCGATGAACATGTGCTCGGGAGTGATAGTGGTGTGCAGCAGATCTGAAACTTACCAAATAGGAATTCCAGAGCCAAACATAAAGTTAAAATACTATAGGAGTATCTTAGAACGCTAAAAGACCCACACTTATCCTAGAGTCATAATCAGAAGATAAGACTCAAACAAGAATTAAAATACCATAGGGGTATTTTAGGAAACATAAGCAACCTTGCGTGAATAACCAAAAAAAAAGATCCCTATTGATATACCTACAAGTACAGAGGGTATACTTCCAAGATTTTTATATACTAAGGACCCCATAGGCTAAGAATGTGTGGTTTCGCTCTGTTTCCTTTTCCTCGTTGGGATGTGGTCCTAGAGTAGTATCACATATTCGAAGGCCTATCAGATCTAAGCTATATAGGATTTGTATACCCTGTGTAATCGTAGCAGGACTCGATATGGATCATACAGTGAAATGTTAATAATCCCTTAGGATTCTTTAGACATTTCCATTCTCGTGCGAACCCTGTAGAAAACCCTACCCACTTCAGTGCTTGACAGAAGAGTTGATTCCGACCCCGAGGAGATTCATTGAGAAGATTTCCTGTTTGGAAATAAATGAAATGGGTCGAGACTATTGAATGCACCAAGTGCCCATATTCTTTTAGGGACAGTGGTGAGAGATTCGCCTAAACTTCGGAGATTCCTAGTCATCCATCATGAAGTGATGACACCCACAGTTGGAATCAGAAGGAAGGCGGAGTAGAAATTCGATATGTCCATACGAGAAGAGAACCCTAGGAAACTACCCGAAGGAAGCCAATGATGATTCCAGCCAAAGACACGAGGCAGACCGAGGGAGCCAGTGCATGGAAACCCGGGAATTGTCTTTTCCTCGTGTTCGTCACACTAATAAACCCTTAAAATAATGCAATTTAGTGAGTTAGTGGCTACACTACTCACGCTATGTGTTAGGTAAATCGTCGTTTCCCGTTGCCAGATACACGATTAGGGCGGATCCCCGCATCTCTAATTGAGAGAATTTTAGCTATCCACCCTTGTAAGCCTCTCTTTCCACGATTTCGTTCCGAACCGTTCTCAATTCTCTCCAGGCCGGAGAGTGAAACCTTTCCCAGTATAAAGGTAACTTAGTAGGAACGACTCGCATCTTATGGTCTTTTTCCGATACTCATACTCTTACCTTGATTTCCAGGACTACATCATAGGGATGTAGGTCAACGTTCAAACAATCAGCACCCGAGGCACGGGAGAAATTTATGCCTAATACGTTCAGGACAGAAATGTCCAGGGTTAACCATCGTCTCTCATTACCTTGTATTCCTTTCCGTGTAGGAAAAACCATGCCACCAAAGAAGCGTAACCAATCCGCAAGCAAGAAACCTGCCCTCTTATTCGATGAAGCTACGTTCCAAGCTGCAGTCTCGGCAGCCGTAGCAGCTGTCATGGCTCACCTGAATGCTAACAACGCCAATGTTAGCAAGGGCCCTGTCAGGAATTCCAATCCTGGCAATGGGCGGCAGCAACCCACTCTTCCACACTCAGCCACCCAAGAACCTCCACTGAACCCACTAAAGAGAAAACTCAAGATAGAGGAGGGAAGTACCTCGGCCCAAGGACCTTCCGAAGGGCAACGAGTTGAGGCAGTCGATACCCCTGTAAATCCTTCCCTCCCGATCTCAAGAAGACCATACCTAGGAGGCCTTCCCCACTGCAGCAAGTGCAGCTACCATCATTATGGTACCTGCCGAGAACTTTATTGTGCTAGGTGCCACATGCTGGGGCATACTGCTCGTGTCTGTAGAACCCCGGTTGAGTTCATTACACCAACCACCAATGTGGCGACCCGTATAGTTTGCCACCTATGTGGTAAAATGGGACACTTTAAGAAGGACTGCCCAACCGAAGAGAAAGACAAAGACATAGAAGGAGCCCGACACTACTCCTTAGGGAGAAGCAGCAAGGAAACTCGTTAGATTTTTGGTACGTCTCTCGATCCCGGATAACTAAGCTAAGAACAATAAAAGACTAACTCAAATATAAATCCTTTCCAGTAAGGCGAAAGTCGCAGCACTGTTATAAAATTTAAAATTCATTAGGTAAAACTATAATGGCTAAACATATACGTTACGGACATGTATATTTAAGATGGACAGACCTAGAGTGAGCGAATGCCGCCTCATTTCCTGTTCCTCGTTTGGTTGTGGATTTAGGGTGGGGTCGCTCAGTCAACAGTCCTCCCCACCTTAAATATACATGACTAGTATATGTGAGGCGATTATAGAAATGCCTCGTGAGAATCCATTCATGAAAAGATACTCTATTCGGAAGCACTTAGAACTCTCTATAGTTCCGCGTCGACTCTATCGGTCCAAGTATCCGCGGTAGCGATACCTAGGACGAAACCCGAGACGCCTAGAACTTGTGTGCCTGTTCGGCACATGACTCTATCGATCTCCACTTTATATCATGTCGAAGTGTGCCAACTTCGACGACTCTATTGATCATGGTTTGATTTCGTGCAACCGTGTGTACGCCCTTATTGCTGTGCAAAAAGAACTTTCTCCGAAGCCTTGTCGGCAAATAAAGGTTCTCCCGAACCCGAACCTAACACAAATAATCACATCTAATGCAATTCGTCAATCGTCCCTCTTATCTCAAACCTTCCGAAGTACTCAAGTGAGGGTACCCCACGCCGTCGATCGACCCCTCGTAGTCAAATGAACACCGAAGTGAAAGGCACTGCAAATACCTCAGAAAACGACAACCATCCGAGGCATACTTCGTAGATTCCCCTGGGTGACCCTCCTCACCTCACACATCAGGTTCGTGAACCCAGAGAATAGAACTCATGAGGCTGGCCACTATGACCAGGTGTACTGCTGGCATCCATCAAGTATGGGCGGTTAAGCCAAGCATGAGTTCTACCATGAACCTCTTCGCAAAACACTTTCACCCCATTCGATAACATAGGAGCAGAAATCAAGAGAACTACTACGTGTTGAGCTAGTAAAGTGCCGAGTGAAGAGACCCTATACCCACTAGATTTGACTTAGACCGAGAAAAAACTCAGAACCTTTGGGAGAGTAGTTGCGGTAGGTGCTCGCACTACTCCTGCACCTTGTCCACCCAGTTATAGACTAGTGGTGCTTATCATCCTCCACCCTCTCGCAAGGAGGAAATCATCGTCGCCCTGTAGACGATAGACTTCATTCTCCGGAGTAAACACTAGGATACCGAGAACCACAGGGTAACATTTGCAGCCAAGAATACTTGGTCAAGTGTGAAGGTAGTTGCGTTAAATCTCATGACCTGGATCCCGAAAGGATTATGGACTCGACACCAGCTTTGGTGTTAGTCGAAGGATTATGCAGGAGCACGCACTTTCCACGCTAGAATAAACCATAGTCTTGGAGAGCCCTTGGACTAATAGGTGTTCCCCGAATACTATCTCAAGCAGAGATAGTAGAACCACCTCCCGAGATAGTCCAACACCCGTTTGGTGAAACCCTATCTCCCCGATCCTCAGGGTTTCCTTATCTCAAGCGTAGTTAGTGCAGGCCCATTTTGCACAAGCTTGGGATAGACACTCTATAGCAAACCGATAACCATAGTCGCGCAACCCACTTGACGATCTAGGAAGCTTCTATCAGCCAGTTGGAAGAAAACATGAAACTGGAGACCACTTGAGATTCCTAAGAGCCAACCCGAAGGACTACACTACCAGTACGAGAGAGAACGTTAGGAACTTCGGAATGGCGATCACGCCAGTGATGATCTTTCCATAGAAGTGCACTGTGTTCTAAGTACTGAAAGGCTCTACCCTTCCGAGAGCGTAGGACCATCCGAGAATACTCATGGAGGCTTGGTCCAACCCTTTCCAGGCTGCCACTACCTTCGGATATGCCACCAAATTCACACCCGATCCATCCACTTCTTAGACTTGATACGTGATTTCCCGACAACACTTTTCGTACCTCACTCACCTTGATAGAATCCATCGAGAACCCTGACTTCATAGATACACCAGTCGGAACCTGCTAGCTACACTAGACGGAATCCGCATTTCGTATGTGAAGGTCTGTGAGAATGACAAACACAGACTAGAGATCACTTGGGAATGCAAGGGCAACCATATAGGAAGTACTCCCTTACCTCTACTCGGCAGTTCATACCTACTTCCTTTTCTAGACCTGAATTTCGGGACGAAATTCCCTCTAACGGGGGGATGATGTGACAACCCAAGTTGTCCCATTACATTTCCCCGTTACCGTTAACGGAATATTTCACTGTATAAAAGTCCCGTTAATTAGAGGGCATCAATTTAATAAACATTCCATTTGATTACCTTTAAAATGCCGTTAAGTCGTAATAAAAGGAAATAAAAACACAGGACACACATTTTCATTCATTTGGAAAATGTCAAGTTTTATTATTACGACCACTAAATCGGGTGCAACCAAAAGCCCCGTTTAACGGCAGTATCGTTTAACGGCAGTATCGGGTAAAATTTCACTGAGCCCCGACTGTGAAACCTATATATGGGTGAGTGGAGTCCATTGGAGACTTTTTACACTCTCTCTTTAAACTCTCTTTCTAGACCCGTTTTCGCCCCGAATTCGTAACCAAACGCTTCCATATTGTAAGTCCGCTTACCCTAGCCTATTCTAAACATATTGATTCATGTTTATGGACCAAAATACGGACTTAGAAGCAATGGAAAAGGAGTTTACGGCCTAAGCTTTTTCTTAGGCCGTAAACACCTAAAACAAGGCCAAAACGACCCAAACTTGTCCCCATTGGCTAGGAAATAAATTGAGGTAATAGCCTAGGAGTGTTTTAACACAAAACTCATGGATTTAGGGAGGTAAAGGAGAGTTTACGGCCCAAGCACAAGCTTAGGCCGTAAACTCCTCAAAAACATGTCAAAAGTGCCCCAAAACACTCCCAAACTCATCCTAGGGCTTATTACATAATTTAGGGACTTATCCTCTTTGAAACACTCCAAAATGAATTAAAGAAAGGAGTTTACAGCACAGACATGGTCAAGGCCGTAAACACCCTAAATCATGCCCAAAATTGTAGTTTTTGCCACCCAAATGACCATAGGCTATTTCTATAAAATGCTAGAAAGGAATTAAGGGCTTAAACACAAGAAAAATGAGGGATTTCTTGGAGTTTACGGCCCAAGCATTATCTAGGCCGTAAACTCCCCAAAACCCCCTCAAATGTTGGTTTTAATCACCCAAAATGGCATCAAACTTCATAAGGAAATTCTAGAAAGGCAAATTTCCAGAAAAAGGGTATTTAATTTTTATATAGACCATGTGTTTTGTTTAGACGAGGAAGTGGGAGCGGATCACCATGGACTTCACAACCAAATTTCCCAAGACAACGGGTGGTCTTGATACCATTTGGGTGATTGTAGAAAAGTTAACTAAGTCTGCACACTTCCTGCTAATCAAAGAAACCGATAAGATGGATAAACTGACAAGAACTTACATTAGGGAAATTGTACGACTGCATGGTGTTCCCATATCTATAATCTTGGATAGAGACAGCAGATTCACTTCAAGATTCTGGCAGTCGCTACAAAAGTCCCTGGGAACTAGGTTGGAGTATTCAAAATCTTGAAGATATGTTGCGAGCCTATGTGATTGACTTTGGAAAGGCTGCTGCATTTGAAGCCCTCTATGGGCAGGAGCGCAAATCGCCTCTATGCTAGGCTGAAGTGGGTGACATGCAACTAGCTAAAGGACGAGTTCCTGACAGCACTCTCACTATTCTGGAAATTACTCGGGAAACAACATAGAAGATTGTTCAGATTCGTGAACGATTGAAAGCCTCTAGAGACCGACAGAAAAGCTACACTGACAAGAGACGAAAACGTTTGGATTTCCAGGTCAGTGACCTTATTCTATTGAAGGTCTCACCCTGGAAGGGCTTGATACGCTTTGGAAAGCGTGGGAAGCTAAATCCAAGGTACATAGGTCCTTTTGAGATTCTCTCTAGGATCGGCCCTGTAGCTTACAAGCTTAAACTACCTCAGGAACTTAGTAATGTACACCCTACCTTCCACGTATCGAACCTGAAAAAGTGCCTATCCGATGCGACTCCTGTTATCCCACATGATGAAATCGATATTAATGAGAGCCTCAACTTCGTGGAAGAACCATTAGAAATCATGGACAGGGAGGTCAAGCAAACGAAACAAAGTCATATCTCGATAGTCAAGGTTCGATGGAATGCGAAGCGGGGACCTGAATTCACTTGGGAGTGGGAGGATCAAATGACTGTTAAGTATCCTCATCCTTTCCCGTAGTCTATGTGTATTTGCTTTAACTCTAATTTCAAGACGAAAATTACCTTTAACAGTGGGATGATGTGACAACCTGAAGTTCTTATCTTGTAAAGTCAATCAAATCAATCAAAAGTTCAGACTTGTTTCTGTTATCTTTTACTGAGTTAAGGGTCATTTTATGAGTTCTAGGCCTAGTACACTTAAGGGATTGTGTGTTAGCAAGTGTTATCAAGAGATAAGTGGATTGCATTTGAGCCGTAAACACCTTCAAAAGAGGTTCACGGCCGCAAACTAGGTTCACGGTCATGAACCCATCCTTGACCGTGAACTCCACTGTATATATAAGAGTTTAGTTCATTTTCTCACCACTTCTTACCTTCTAGCCCTGAACTCTCCTTTATCTCTCCATTATCCTCCACAAGATGATCTTATTTCACCCCAAAAACGTGAGTATCTTATCCCTTTACTTATTCATACTTGGAAACCCCTTTGATTCTATAATTGATTCATCACTTTTCATCATCATTTTCAAGATCATCAAAGGTTCTGGCCGTGAACACTCCATCTTGGAACGTGAACCCTTCTTGTCTTTATCATTGGGCCGTGAACACATCAAGTGTTCTTCGGCCGTGAAGAACCCAAGGGCCGTGAACCCTCCTTGTTTGGTCATGATCAAGTTTCAACCCCATACTGACACTTCTAACACTTTATTGTAAGTGTTTCCTACTTCCTAAGGGTGTTTACTTTACATGTTAGTAGTTGCATAAACTAATTGTAGTATGCTAAATAGGATCCATTTGTGATCGGGACTTCACTTAGTATACCAAGCATCCTATATCGAACTTTCATCCGAATCACTCACATCAGGTGAGTTCATACCCCTACAAATACACTTTTAAATGCTTTGGGGGGGGGGGGGGGAGGGGGGATACAAATAAAACAAAATACAAATGTGTTAACTATTTACATGTGAAAACAGTAAACAAAAGGATTTCTTATACTCAAAAACTTGTTAAAACTCTTTTAAACTATTTTAGACTTCTTTTATATCAAAATCATACACGTCTATTTATTTACGTATAAGTATGCTTTAACGGACTTAGGACTTCTGCTAAATACCTTGACTTATGTTCCTTGTTTGGTTGTGGGCTTAGGGTAGGATCACTAGTTCGACTGTTGGATAAATCATAGTTATGCTCATTAAATATGTATATGAATATTAAACCCATTTTTAAGGATTATACTTAACTTAGTAGCTTATGGTAAGTAATTGAGTATTTTCTACAAATCAAAAACAGTCAAATAATCATACTAGTAAACTATAATAGGTATATTTTAGGAGATTACTACATACTATTTCTAGATCAATGAAACATACATGAGTCGGTTCATACATACTATAACTAGAACATGAAGGAACATACATACTATAACACGAACAAAAACGAATGTGAAACACTATTTCACGGCATAACAATATACTAGTTGAGTCACGTTTTGTAACCAAAGTCTCCTCGAGGGAGAGCGTGTGTTTGTGTATAGATCTATATGGGATTGACCATCCTACACCTTGTTGCTAGCTACAGTGGGACCTGCAGGTCTACGGGTGACAAATGTGATACCATTTCGACGTCTTTCGAACTTCGTGTTCTATACTTGTCAATCAAGCATGGTTATCACCTAATCACATTTTTAACCTTAATTAACAAATTGGTTTTAAGGTAGTTAGTGCTTCAGTAGAGTATCTTTACACCACACCACACTACTGTACATCTTCATTTTCCATTCATTCACATAGTGATATCCTCATATTGAGGAACACAAACTATTTTTCTAGTAAAGATAGTCATAAACTTGGAAAAACATACATTTTACAGAAGAACAAGCATACAAAACAGTTGAGTCTTGGTAGAAGACTACTTTTAATTTAAGTAGAAAATATAGGATTTTCTGGAATGATACAAACCTTTTTACTTACGTATACAAACCTTTTCGTGAAACTAATGCAAACAATTGACACAAAAATACTTATGAACTCACCAGCTTAAATGCTGATCCTCTATTTCAAAATAACTTGTATTCTCACGTCACGAGTAGACAGGTACGGATGACCAAGTTTTTAGATGACGGAGCATATTCAAGAATCGTCTTTATTTTGCTGATTACATATTTTTTGTGTCTTACAAACATTACACATAACACACTTGTATTAACTATATTATTAACGCAATGGATGATGTTGTTGCTTGTTTTACTATTTGCATTGTTACGATACTTTACATAACGTCCTCTGCCCCCGAACGTTTTCGCCATTCCGGTTTGGGGGTGTGACAAGATCTAATAGGTATCATTTCTTGATTTTGTTATCATTTCAGGAACATCCTTCAATCTTCTTATACTAGGCATAAATCTGTTAATTTCACTAGTTTTGACGAAGAACACCCAATTGAAAATCTTTGAATCTTCTTAGGAACTTGCTTAGGATCATCAGATGTTCATCATTCATTAAGAACTCAGGGCCGTGAACCCTTCATCTGGGACGTGAACACATCAAGTGTTTTTGGATCGTGAACCCATCAAGGGCCGTGAACCCCTCTTGTGTGGTCGTGATCATCTTTCAACCCTTCATTTTTGGTTCTAACACTTCATTGAAAGTGTCTCCTAGTTCCTAAGGTTGTTTCCTTTACATATTAGTTGTCATAGGCACTAATTTATGTTAATATATACTAAATAGGATCCATTTGTAATTGGGAATTCACTTGGAATACCAAGCATCCTATATCAATCATTCATCCAATTTACTCACACAAAGGTGAGTTCATACCCCATATTTTCATAGATTTTACAGTTTTAAGGGGAATACAATTCTAACACAAGGATTTTGTGTTACCAACAAAAGTTTTCAAAATATCTTGCAAAATGAATTTCAATTATCTTCAAATCAAATGGTTTCAAATTATGTTAAAATGACATCAAGTCACCAAAAGTATTTTAAAATGTTAAACTCTTTTATAAACTTATATTTTCCCCAAAAATCATATATATATATATATATATATATATATATATATATATATATATATATATATATATATATATATATATATATATAAATGCCTAGGTTATTCTATTCAAACTAATTATTGTGTTACTATATGCATAAATATGGGCCAATCAGTTTTACTTATTTTAAGAAAGTGATTAATATATATTATTGAATTAAATATAATTGAAAAATACCATCTTAATTAATTGGAAGGGTAATTTAGTCAAATAATATATATTTAATAAAGGAAAATTGCGTTTTCTAAGGGATTATAGATTCTATTAATTTTAAAAATCTGATTTTAAGAATTATAATTCTTTTAATTCGGACATTCTGACAGAATATATTTACGAGTATATTCAAAAATAAAAATATTCTTGAACCAAAAATAATAAAAATATTCTTGAACCTATTTCTTGATCATGAATTTAAAAGCTTCTTGTAGAATAACAAATTCTTGAACAATCAATTGAAGAATAAAAACAAAAAATACATTATTTATTAGAGAATACAGGTAATAATTGTTAAAAATTACATTTATTGTTAAAGAATAAAACTAAAAAAACTTTCAAAACGGGAAAGAGAACATCAAAATCTAACAATGACTAAAACATTCTAAAAGAATAATGTTGCTTATAATCACTTTCACTTTTATGGTCCATTCTTTAAGCATCAATTTATGTGATTCCAACAGAATTGGAATTCGTAATTCAATTCCAACAGAATTAGAATTCGTGATTCCATTCCAATAGAATTGGAATCTCACCAATATCATCCATTGAATCATCTACATAAACATAGTTGATACCTTTTCAGAATTCAACTTTGTCAAGATCCTGCAGTGTCCACGTAAATGAAGTGTTAAATCAGAAAAAATAACATAAATTGAAACATGAATCAATTCATAAAATGGAGCCAAAAATCAAGTTAAAAAACATAAATTGAAACATGAATCAATTCAACTGAAACGAAGGTTTGTGATTTTAACTCCAAAATCAGAACTCGTTGTTGCATTCTAATATGAACAGGTCTAGTATTCGCATAAATGATTGAAATACCGATTCATAGCGTTCTTATACAGACAATTCTGAAACTTATTTCAATGGATTCGGATTTAAGTGTTGATTTGGGATGCTCGACTCAGTATCAACATTCACAGGTTCATAATCGGAAGTTGATCACAACAATCTTGATCGAATGTTCAAATCAGATTCGGAATTCAATCATTAATAGTCAAAAACATTCCCATCATCCATTCGTATTTACAGAAGAAGCTTTGATCATAATTTTTGTTGGAATCAAATTCATCGGGACTCGGGAGTTATTTTTTTTGGCGTCTGTAATCGGAATTTACAAACAAAATTGAAGTCGAAATTGGCTCATAAAATCAAATCTCGATGGGGTAAGGGAATTACATGGGTACCTGATTACGTACCATTGCTATCGGAATTTGGTTTGAATGACTCTGACTTTCGAAAGTCAAAGAAACGTCGTTCGTTATATTGAACGAGGAAGATGACTTATGTTGCTTCTTCACTTCGTTCCCTCAGTCTCGTCGACCCCGGAGATGCTTCCTTAGCCTGCAATCGATCGACATCCATTAGACGTTGCAGCCGCTTCGTACTTTCCTTCTCACCTTCATCGATGTATTTGGGGAAGTTGTTTATAAAAGGGAACAAATTAGGTTAAAATCAACTAGCATAATTATAGGAAAGTATTTGGAGAAGTCGTTTATAAAATTACCTAATTACCCTTATTTATTTATTTATTTAATTATTTATTTATATTTTAAATTTTGATTGGCCCACATTTATGCATACAATAACACAATAAATACTTTAAACACCTGAAGCTAGCTCTCTCTCTCTCTATATATATATATATATATATGTATATATATATATATATATATATATATATATATATATATAAGATTTAACGGGCTTAGGATTGATAACTCACTTTGGTTCCTTTTCCTTGTTAGTATGTGGGCTGTGAGTATTGGTTATTTTTCTGAATGTCGTTTAAATTTTAGTTATATATATTTGTATATGTGCACAAATATAAAGGTTATATCATTCAGTATGAATACCCTTTGTAACATTTCGAGCAAGGGGTTGCATTCATGAACAGTTAGTATCAATTTAGAAAGTACATATAAATTATAATAGGTATAATTTATGATTCAAAGAATATTAACTCTCAATTCAAGTATACTAGAGTACACTATTTTACAAGTACAAGAGTTTGATTCAAATCTAATCAAGGGTATACAATTAAAAAAAACATTTCAAGTATACTAAACCAGGAACATATTATCAATCATTTATTTCAGAATGATTGGGTTTTCATTTCTATTATACACGTAACGTCTATATGCTTTTTATGAGTAAATAGATTCAGGTTGTTCATTCATTTAAACAACATAGTTAAAGTCATGATATTATAACCAGAATATCCAGTCGGGGATCGAAACAAGTGTGTATAGATGTATATTGGGATTGACAACCCCACACTCAGACTGCTAGCTATAGCCGGGCATACACACCTACGAGTGACAATTGTTATCATCAATTTTGATGCCTTCAAGGCGTTGTTTCAGGCCATCTAGTCTCAGTATGGTTATAATAACTCACTAAAAAGATATTAACAATATGGTTAGTGTGTAATTAACTAAACATGAGTACATTTTTAAAGTACCAGTTTACAAAGATACAATTTACATTATTACATATAAGTTTACAATAACAGCTGGTGAATCCAGGCACACTCACTTTTACAAGTTTTACAAAGGAATAAAAATACTGAATAGTAGTTTACAAACATAACGGTTTAATGTGATTAAAACTACTTTCCATATACATTAGAAAATATAGCATTTTCTAGAACAGTTTACATATTCAATGATCAGGAAACAAGCTTTCAAACATAAATATTTATGCACTCACTCAACTTTATGTTGACAAACTCTTTTCAGATTACTTGTATTCTCAGGGAATCAGTAGACAGGTACTTCTCGAGCTTTTGTGAAGATGGAACCGTTTTGAGTCATATTACTTGTCTTTTGCTACAACTATTTTGGTGTCAATATACAGTGATTGAAAATATATAAAAACTAATACTTTTTAATGCAAATGTTGTGTGTACTTTTATTACTATAATGCATGTGTTGTGATATTACAAATGAAGTCATCCACCCCCATATGTTTTTGTCGTCTGGTTTGGGGGTGTGACAATATATATATATATATATATATATATATATATATATATATATAGATATATATATATATATATATATATATATATATATATATATATATATATTTGAATGTTAACACAAGAGTACTTGTGTTTAACTTGTGTCCCCCTGGCCCCTAAAACATTGAAAAATTAGTGAAAATGTAGGTGTATGAACTCACATCTAGTGTGTGTTTGAGTCTGAATAAAGGAACTGTAGAAATGATCCTTGGGCTAGCATACGTGGAAAGAACAGTATCGTAATATTATTTAAACACGTAATCGTATTTAAAGTAGCGAAATAATTAATTATAGTGTTAAACAACACTTAATTTATGGAAGGATTACTTACAAAAATTAACGAGAATTATTTGAAGTGATGATAAGGATTTTCTGTCTAGCCTTCACCGAATTCCCTAAATTTCGGTCTCATAACCTCCACCAAGAACCAGGTTCTCGGTCTTAAGGTGTTCTTGGTCAGGAAAATATTACTGTCTAGTGGTTTTCGGTCAACTTGAAGATTTGAATATTTTTCTTGGCGTTCTTGGTGAAAATTATGAAGATTGGAAGGATTTTTCTTGAAGATATGAAGACTCTTGTAGTTTACCTGAGAGCAAAATGAGTGTGTTTTCGGTTGGAAAAGTGAGAAAATGACTATGTTTTCGAGTGAAAAAGGGCTTTTCAGTGCGAAGGTTCTTAGTTCCAAAGTGAAAAGTTTTGATTTTTAAGTGCATTTTATTCCAATTACTTATATAAAAACGTCATTTATTTAATTTAAATCATATTTAACCCTTATGATCTTAATAAAATCAACAAAACTTGAATTTTATTTAAAGGGTTTGATTTTTATTGACTTGAAAAACAACGGGTTGTTACATATATGTCCTATTTTGTGGGGTATTTTGGGGGAACTCACTAAGATTTGGCTTACAGTTTAAGTGTTATCTTTCAAATACTTCTAATGATCAGGGCAAGGAAAAGGTGTGATCGTACACATACTTTGGTCACATTTTTTGGAGATTTTATGATACTCTGTGTTTGGGATATTTGTATTTAGTGCATGGTTTTTATTACTTGGGTTTTGAATGTAAAAAT
Source organism: Lactuca saligna (assembly GCF_052625555.1). Classification (NCBI taxonomy): domain Eukaryota; kingdom Viridiplantae; phylum Streptophyta; class Magnoliopsida; order Asterales; family Asteraceae; genus Lactuca; species Lactuca saligna. Next base: position 45,395,286 of record NC_136418.1, on the reverse strand, counting down.
GATTTTACATAAATTGAAAAATGAAAATTTTATCATGAGTTTTGGGATGTTACAGACTAGTTACAACTAATACTAGAAAAACAGCCTTTTACGACGTGCAATGCATGTTGTAAAACGCTTAGACGACGCGCAAATGCGTGTCAAGGAAGGCTCTGTCATAACGAGAGACGACGCGCATTTACGATGTGCAATTACGACACACCTTTACGAAGGAAGGGGATGTGATTGTACATTGTTGTTAAGACGTTTTCCCTCACTATATAACATAATACTACATTGCTATTAAGGGACACCTTCTTGTTACTACTTCTTATTGTTAGGCTTCTGTTTCGACATGCTTCTGTTATACAATGCGTATCAAGGAAGCCCCTGTCATAAAGGGTAAGGGGATGTGATTGTACATTGTTATTAAGATGTTTTCCGTAACTATATAACATAATACTACATTGCTATTAAGGGACACCTTCTTGTTTCTACTTCTTATTGTTATGCTTCTGTTTTGACACGCCTTTGCGACACACATTTACGATGCACAATGCGTATCAAGGAAACCCCTGTCATAAAGGAAGATGACATGCTTTTGCGTGTCATAACTTTAGGACACACGTTTAGGACACACATTGCATATCATTAAAGCCCTTTTCATAAACGAAGATGAAACACATTTGTGTGTCATAAACTTCAGTAACCATTTACGATTTACATTTATGAAGCGTCTTTACGATACTCATTTACCCATAATACAAAAATATGGATACAAATATACACCAAAACAATCAATTTCATCTAATAACAGCATGTCAAAAAATTTAATACACCGGTATTAAGGGGATGTGATTGTACATTGTTAATAAGTGGTTTTCCCTAACTATATAACATAATACTACATTGCTATTAAGGGACACCTTCTTGTTCTATTTCGACATGCTTATGTTATACAACCAATGCATGTATATACATGGCAAACCAAAATATCTAATGACCAACAATCATGTAACATTATACTTGTTATAAATGTGTATTGATATGCCTTCACCACTATTTATGATAACAACTCAACAACTTTTTCGTTCTTTTTCTTTATTAAGTAAAAAAGAAACATTATTCATAATCATATATTATAGCTTACCTAGATAATTCGCCTCTACATCTACAAGTCCAAGAAGTAAATAGTAATACCATTTAGCCTGTAAAAGTATAAATAAAGGGGGATAAAAAGCGTTATTACATCATATTTTGAGATAAACATGAATAAAGTCATAAACTTTAAAATATAGATTGAAGATAAAAAAAACCTTAAGCCCAATTTTCCTGTATATTAGTATTCCTCCATAAACGATTGTCAACATCACAGAGTTGGCTAAAGATTGTGAAGTAGGTGTGCTGATTCCTAAGTTAAAAAAAACATAGTAAAATTAGAAAGTATATGAACTTTTACATAACAATATAGAGAAAGTAACATTAGAAATAGGCGGTTCTTGGAAATTAGCCCTATATATAAAAAGTTTGTAAATTACACCTTTTTAAAGATAAAGTGTTTAAAGCGACTATTTCTTTGATGGGTAGTGAAAGTGAACCTCCAACAAGTCTTTCTATAGACGTTCTTTCAGTTGTTGCATAGAAGCTATGTCACCAGCAAGCGGTTTGTTGTGTACATAACAAAACAAAACATTACTCATATCATACAACAACTTTTAGCTATTGATACATTGTGTTTTATTGATTTAGCCTCCAAACTATTATTATATTTATCATTAAAATGATTATAGTTCAGTGTCTAAATTGATAAAATGTTGGAAGTATGTTCTATTTTTATGGATATTGATTTTTTCCCTTTTTCAAAACCAAATAACCAATTAAAATGGTTTACTTAAAAGATCAAAAATAAGTACTAGATATCTATGTACATGCGGGCTTTCTCCAACTTCCTGATAGGAACACGACACTTCATACTGGCGCTGTCAATGTCAACAACTTAGGTGTCAAAAACTACTTTCTATCTTCAATGTACATAAATTTTGTTAGTATATATTTCAGTAAGAATACTAAAGAACAAAAATAAACTGTTAGGAGTCGGTGGATTTTGCAGACTTTCCCCCAATGTTGATGTACTCTAATTCTTTTTAATACAACTTAAGTTATGACCCATCAACATTCATTACAAACACTAAAGGTAAATGGCTTAGCAAATCCAATGCTGCTGCACAAGTTTTCTTAAATTTTTCAGATATCATTAACAGGTTATGCTGTCACTTTTTATATACTATACCATCTGTACAATAAGAACTTACATCTAGAAGATGATATATAGAGTATAGAAACTAAAAAAGATCTTCAAATATATGAATACCTTCATTTGTTATACATATTTCAATTTACGGTGTTTATCATAATAATAGTTAATGAGGTGTAACATACCTTTAACCTTTGAAGGTAAATATTGAGTTCACCATTTCCACCATCCTTCAATGTGCAGTTTTCTGTAGCAAATAGTTACCCTTCACTAGAGTCCTCACCAACCAAGGGTAGTTTGGGAAAGCAAATATTACATAAAGTTGAAAGTAACTAACCATGATATATATTTAGAGTCAACACACGAACTGCATTACAAATCATGCCCTTTTCATGGAATGCAAAACGAATTGCCTCAAAATCAGAAACCTAAACAAATCAAAAAAGTAATATCAAATTAACATACACAAAATGTAATAACCTTAAAAGGTAATATCAACAACAAAATCTTCTTATATCTAATTGTTTGTGTGTGTGTGTGTGTGTTTGTAAAACGACGTGAAGCCTGCCACAACCTTTTTAGCTTTCCAGTTGATGTTTTAGTGGCTTTGAGTTGTGTTGATTGACTTTTGAATAGGGAGTTGATGGATTCTTGAATACACTAGCAATCTTTTGTGATGTTTGATGATTCTTGGACACTGTTTGAGAGCTGATAGGTGTTTTTGGGGTGCCGTTGACCTTCTATTCAATTGTTAATCTTCACGGGTTTCTTTATCAAATTCATCACCAATACTGGCAAGCTTCTTAAGACATTCGAAACCATATTGAATCAACTTGTGAGGCTTTCCACTCATAAGGTCAATAATATAAAAATCAAAAGCAAAATCATTGAAAAAGGAAGTGAAAGAAGTTTGAATCTTTTGGCATGTTTATATATGGGTTATAATATGAGGTTTACAAGAAACGATTCAATTGACCGAGTCTCAAATTGGCATCAAGTGTAGAAATTTATCAAGCATAATCAAAATTGGTTTTAGTTTTTGATAAAAAAGTTCAAAAAGATCAGCATCGATTATGTAATTCCAAAAAAATCGTCGATTTTCACGACACTTGACTCAGACCATATATGAAAGAATAGAAGATAGTATTTAAAATGAAAGGTTACTAATAAATTAATGAAATTGAGAGAATTTTATGGATTTTGAAAGTGATTAACGGAGTAAATTAAACCTTACCTTCTCTTCTCCCCATTAAATCCGACAACCTAGCCATAAGTTCTGGTCCATAGTGGCCGTCACTCTTGGAATAGATAAAACCAATCAACAGAGATTTAGGGGCTACTTGCGGCGGTTTGTCGTGACCGGGGGTAATGAGTTTGTAAGGAGGTTTTCTGGCATCAATATCTTTTGATGCAATGGATTCTTTGATAGTGAGGCGTAAGTATTCCGACTTCTTGATCTTCTCGTATATGTTGATTATTGCTCTTGAAAAAATCTCTAGCCCTTTCTACGATAACATAGTAAATCAAAATTGCATCTGTATGGAATTAGTTTATTTGAATGAAACCAAAAAATTAGGGAATAGTTAAAAATTAACCCTTAGATTCTATTCTAATATCAAAAATGCAGCTCAAGATAACATATAAGAGAAGAATCGAAGCGTCAATCAGATGTTGGGCTTGTAAGGAGAAGGGATTTTCGACCGGTGGAAATAAGGGAGAGAAGAACACAAGGCGGGGTTTTTAACTTTTGGGATTATGTTTCCCCTGTGAACGCGCGTTTCCTGAAAAAATTATAAAACGACATGCTCATACGACACACTTTTTTTGATAAGCGCCCTCCGTGTTTTTTTTGTTGGGACACAAATTTTAGGGCACGCAAAAATGCGCATCCTAAATTCTTCAAATTTCTAAAGATTTGACACTATTTTTAGGGCACGTATTTTGCGTATCATTAATGAATGTGTGTCATAAATAACATGTCATTAAAGGTATATTTTGTAGTAGTGACTCTAGAACAGAACATATAGTTAAAATACTATAGGAGTATTTTAGGCACTATATACTAATAACAAACATGTTAAAACAAAAGAACCATTGTTGGTAGAGCTATAAATATTAAGGGTATATTATAGTTATATATAATTGAAGTTATATAGACTTAGAATATGTGATCTAGCTTCATTTCTTGTTCCTTGTTTGGTTGTGGATTTAGATCAAGATCATTTTCTCAAAGGTCGATTGTAACAAGTTATATATAATTTGTATACACTTTGTAGTTATAGCAGTACCTAGAACAAGTCATACAAAATTCATTATCTTTTAACTGTTAGTTTCTCTCGTAGAAGATCGTCATACAGGATTCCATCTACCCGGAGACCCGTACTTTCCCAATCAAGGAAATAGAGGATGGCTCGATGACGAGCCAGAAGAGAATCCTGAAATCCCCTTAGATGATAAACTTGCAGAAAATTTTCCCGAAGACACTAATTCGGAATCAGAAGCCTATAATCCACCACCGGTTGCCCATAATCCCAATCCACGACAATACTTCCAAGGCCTAACGCCTCTGTGGGCGGTAAACTTAGAATGGTGGAGTAACGAATAGGGTCAAAACCATCCTTACCAAGGAGAACGCAACTTTTACAATAAGGACATAGGAGGCTCAGCAGACAGAGCCCTCCCCCGTCGTGTGGTGCGTAATGATGAACAAGGAAGAGCTGTTATCGACTGAGTCATGCAAGTTGATGCTGCTACAGGAGTCAACACCGTTCGCATTTGTAACTTAGAGGATAGTCATAATGCGACAATAGATAGTACTAATTTCTTAATGAGAGAAATAGCGGCATCCCAGGTTGAGGTTAGGGAACTCCGAGAACGGCAAAGATCACAAGAAAGGCGTATGTACAAAATAGAACGCCAGTTAGCTAAATCCAGGGCCGGACCTAGTAGGAAGTAGATTATACTCTACTCGTTCACTACTTCCTCTTTTGGTTTTAGTTAAGTCTATGGATATGTTCTAGCGTTATTTTTCATGTTTTTCAGTACGACTGCGAAAATTTAATATTCGGTAGGTCAGTTTAGTGTCGATATATTCTCAATATTGTGGTGTATTGTAGACCTGTTAAGGTCAAGTTGTCCAAACTCTATGTACTCAATATGCCAATATAATCGACGTGCAATTTCATACTCTTTGAAAAATAACCACTCAATTTCATATTATCCTCTTGCAAGTTGTACTTGCAGTAGACTTCTATTTGCAATTCCTTACAAGATTCATATTGATGTAAGTGTTTTAGTTCAGAGATATCATACTCATGTTCATGCTTGATGTATGATTGTCTTTTCATCTTATAATTCTTAAGGTGAAAGATGCTTCCTCGGAGAAACCCAAGGCGTACCCAAGTTAATGAATATCTGCCACCACCTCCGCCACCACTTCCTCAATTTGATGATGCCATGTTTCACGCGACGGTCAGATCAGCTGTTGCAATTGCTATGTCTCATATAACCACCATTGTCGCAAGTGGATTGGGGAGGGGAGCACACCTCTCCAATCAGGGTGATAGTCACTGGCACCATCGGGAGTGCACCTACAATGACTTTTCAAATGCCAAACCTAGGACCTTCAATGGGACTGGAGGAGTAATGGCATTTAGACAATGGATCAATAAAACGGAGGCAGTCTTTGGGATCTGCTCCTGCCCAGAGGGTAGCAAAGTAAAATCTGTTGTTTGCACCTTTGCTGATAGAGCCCTAACATGGTGGAACGGCCATGTTAAGTCACAGACCTTGGTATTAGCTAACTCTATAAGTTGGGAGAACATGAAAACAATGCTGATGCAGGAGAACTGATCGCGAGGGGAAATTTAGAAGCTTGAGCAAGATATCTGGGGTCTTACTATGGTTGGCTTAAACATAACAACCTACACAAATCGATTCTGTGACTTAGCGATCCTATGTCCAGAAATGGTTTCTTTGGAGAGCAAAAAGATCGAGAGGTACATCAAGGAATTGTCTCCCCAGATTCAGGGGAGTGTCATTGCTTTTTGGCCTGTTACCTTTGACAGTGCCAAAGTGTCACACCCCGAAAACCAAAGGCGGAAACGTTTTTAGGGTTGACTCCAACTTGAGTATCAAATCCAATGCACATAGTAAGTAAAGTAAAAAACCATTACATTACATATCAAAGTTTACATTTGTTCAAAAGTAAAGTTGTACATTCGTAATACATAGTATATATGAACAAAAGTAGAGACGTGTCTTCTGTACGCTCCGTCTTCTCCTAAAGGATCGCTAGGTACCTGTCTAGTGTTGACCTGAGAATACAAGCAGTTTGAAAATCAACATAAAGCTGGTGAGTTCATAAGATGTTTGTTTTTGTGAAAAGTACGAGTTTCCTTTGGTTTACTGAAAAGTTGTTATCCAAGAAAATCCCATATTTTCTTAAAAGAAAAGATTGGTTGATTGTTAGGTTACACGGTTCTGGTTATGTTTAACTATGATCCCAGGAAAGTCCCATACTTTCCTGATTGTATATTACTAAGTGTGAAAGATATATAGTTATCTAGTTTATTACTCTTTTCTAGTTATGTAACGTATCCCTAGGAAAGTCCCATACTTTCCTAAAAGTAAGTTTAGTTATTGAAATTCAATATACTGATTGATTTCCATTCGTACCTATTGTATTAACTAGGAATTCTGATATCCTAATGGTGTTATCTTGAAGTATACTTAACTACATATCTTCGTATTCGTGTTCTTATTCTTAACATATTCTTATACTTATTCGTGTTCATAATCGTATTCGTAGTCGTATTCGCATTCGTAGTCGTATTCGTTTCCCTAATCCTACTCCTATTACTATTTGTATTCATATTCGTATTCGTATTCGTATTCGTATTCGTATTCATTTCCCTAATCCTACTCCTATTACTATTTCTATTCGTATTCGTATTCGTATTCGTATTTGTATTCGTATTCGTATTCGTTCTGTTTGATGATTAGTATGAATTATTCGCAGATTATGAAACATAGTTTAGATTGTAACATTTTATCAAGAAATCTATGATTAGTTTGAAAGCTAACTTCGTAATTCGAACTATTTAAAAAACACTGTTATTGATATTATAACATACAGAATGAAATCAATTGAACAGAAAATGATAAGTTGGAGTACAAGATTTCCTTGTACTTTTGCTTGTATTCCCCCCTGAAAACAGTGAAAACAGTTGAAAAAGGGTAGGGGTATGAACTCACCGGACAAGAAACGTGACGATTTCGGATGCTAAACGTTGGTCCGGGGCTTGCAAATGCACGAGGTTCCCATTACGAGTGTTTGGAGGGATCCGGGTGGCGTTTAAGGACGTGTAATGGCACTAGGGACTTGGAACTTGAGTATACTCCCCATGAATAAACTCATACAAGAGTTTTTGGTCTAAAACACCCATTCCCCATGAGTTTACGGCCGTAAACTCATGGTGGGGTAGTTTATGGTGTTTAATGGGTCACAAATGGGTATGGACACTTGGAAATGCTTGGAATAATTTTACCTAAGGCATGGATTGAATTAAAATCACCAATTATAACACTTAAGGGAGTTTACGGCCTAAGCATGGGGTCTATGGCCGTAAACTCTCTTATCTCCTTGAATAAGTGTTTTTAAGGTCTCAAAATTAATCACATGTGATTCTAAAAATTCCCACAAGCCTGGAAATGAATTCTGGGCATCATTTGATACACTTTTAGGAGTTTACGGCCATGGGGCATGTTCTATAGCCGTAAACTCTCAAATGTGGGGTTTTGATGTGTTTAAGGTCCTTAAGCTATTTTTGGTTGGTCCTATGATTTATTCCAAGGCTTTTGGTGGTGTTGGATGGCTTTCTAACACCTTGAAATTGAATTTACACCCATTTTTAAGGAGTTTACGGCCCAAGCACACGCCTTGGCTGTAAACTCATATAAAATCCTCAAAAATTAAGTTTCAAGTGTTCTAAGGCTAAAACAATTATTCTAGAAGTCATATCCATGTCTTGTTGGGGTTTAGGAAGGGTTTAAGGGCTTAAAAACCCTTTAATCATGAGTTTACGGCCTAAACACCATCCTTGGCCGTAAACTCATATACAAGTCCCCAAATTATAGATTATGGCCTTCTAGTTCCATTCCATAAAGTCATTAAGCCATATCTAAGTCCCAAAATTGTTTAGGAGGGGTTTAAAGGCATAAAAACCCACTTATTGTGAGTTTACGGCCTTAGCTCCTTCCAGGGCCGTAAACTCATATACAAGGCCTTAATTCATGATTAAATCTCGAATTTGAAGGTCAAAGATGCTATACAATGAGTTTAGGAAGGTACCTTAAAGATACGAGGCCTTAAAATTGAGTTTTGGACCCTTAAACTTTGGATTTAGGAGAGAGGTTAGAGAGAGAGTAGTGAGAGGAAGAAAAAGCTTCAAATGAATGTTTAAACACGTTTAAATAGGTCCTAAGTTCGAGACACGGTGGAATTCTACCCGATACCGATGTTAAACGGGGCTTTTGGTCGCACCCGATTAAGTTGCCGTTACCCGATATGGTTGATTCTAGAAATATTTTGATCACTAATACGAGGTGTTAGAATGAGTTCTAAGGGTATTAGGACACTCCTTAAGTCATAAAATAAAATCCACATCAATGACTTAATTAATTTACGGAAATCGGAAACGAAATCGGAAACGGCGGTTGGACGATCGAAACGAGTCGCGAAAAGGGGTACAAGAAATGAAACGAAATTTCGGGTTGTTACATTATCACCCCGTTAGAGGGAATTTCGTCCCGAAATTCAAAGTTTTGAACACAAATTGCAAAGTGAAAAGAGATTTGAGAATGAATCTACTGCTTCGGGTCTTCACGCTTCCAAGTGGAATCGAGTTTCTGCTTGACGTTTTAGTGAACCCTCACTATCGGGAATCGGCTATGTTTCGTTGAGTAGATACTTCTTAAAGACTGAGACGTGAAGTACCAGAGGAATGTTACTAAGTTCCGAGAGTAATCAAAGTTTGTAGACTACGGAATCAATCCTAATGAGGATTTCGAAAGGTTCTATGTTCCTTGGGATACGTGTTTCAGGATGTAACACGCCATCTCTCTCTTTGTTGGCTACCTTGATGATGGATATTTTGATTACTAATTGAGGACTATGTTTATGAAGAGATTCGAATGGATAGTTAACAATTTATCTTTTAGAATTAGAATTGAAAAAGGATTGCAAGCAGAAGGGTTGTCGAAAAGGAATATACCTGAGGCAACTGTGGGATCGGCGGCTGTCTCCCCTTGTCCTATTGCTAGGACACTTCCTGTGTTGCTAGTTGTTGCTGCATTGGGGCAGTTCCTCTTATAATGCCTGACTTTACTGCAACTATAACAAGCCTGATTGATGCCCGCTCCGGGAACTTGATTTGTTGGTGTTCTGCAACTCCGCGCAAGGTGACTCTCTTGGCCATAATTTTTGCAAAATTTTACCCGACAGGGACCAGGGATATAGTGGTGGTAACTGCACTGGTTACACCACGGAAGAACACCGGCATATCCGGTGATAGGTGCTCGAGTTGGGAAACCTACGACAGAAACAGTAGCAGGTGTAGTGGCAGTGTGGGCCACCACCATCTGTTGTTTCTTCGAGAACTCCTGTGAAGGCTGACATTTCTCCCTCGCCTCCCAGTACTTCCTTTTCTCACCACTTCTTTCTGTCGGCTCAAGAGTGGTAGCTGCTTCCTCTATGTCCTCACTATGGTCGATCAAGATTTGCGCTAGGCATTTGGCGCTGTCGTATGTATCCGGCTTCACAGCTAAGACGCTCCCTTTGGTTGGCTGGGTTAATCCCCAGATAAACCTCTCTATCTTCTTACTTTCCGGGGTAACCATCCCTGGACAAAGAAGCGCTAAGTCATCAAATCTGGATGTGTAGGCAGCGATATCGGAACCTTTCATCTTCAGGTTCCAGAGTTCATGTTCCAGCTTCTGAATTTCACCCCGAGGGCAATATTCCGCGTGCAGAAGTTCCTTCATAACTTCCCAACCCATAGCATTGGCTACAGGTAGAGTTAGAGATTTGACTCGGCCGTTCCACCAAGTCAAAGCTTTATTAGTGAGAGTGCAGGCGGCAAACTTTACCTTATCAGATTCTGAACAAGCACAGATCTCGAAGATAGATTCGATCTTCTCTAACCACCGTGTTAGAGCAATGACACCTCCAGTGCCATCGAAGAATGTGGGTTTCGCTTTCATAAAGTCTTTATAGGAACACTCCTTTCGGTGTCCCTGGCTACCTCCCTGGTTTTGAGGCTGGGGTCCACCTCCTGAACTACCGAGGTTTGTTTGCGACATCGCTGCTGAAAATGTTGCAGTTAAAACTGACTGAAGGGTTTCTAGGTCGATTTGAAGAGATGGTGGAGGATTGTTGTTGGTTTTTGTGCTGGGTCTCTTTCTTGGAGGCATTTGATCTAATAAGATCAGGAAAGAGAGGATGGTAAGTCCTCTGAATTGAATCAAGAGATATGATACAAAGGATATATCTTTATGACATACATAGAATTCTATTAGGCGATAAAGCAGGAAGGATTTATCAAACAGATAAATTATCGCTAAAGGAATGATTAAGGAGCAACGCTGGGATGAGGAATTATATGACGGATTTGGCTCGAGAAATACTCCCATAGTATTTCATGATTCGCTGCAGTAACGGCTCATTGTTTGGGTATTGGGTAAGTTTTAGGCATGCCGTACACCACAATCACTCCCAAGCACATGTTGGCCGTGTCTCGAATGAATATAGTTGGCCAGGCTATATTGATCCTAGACACGACTACATAACTGCCCAGGTTTAACAGCAACGTACAACACCCATTTACTTATGTTTTGTTCTACTTGTAGTTACGGATTTTGTCGGTCGGGTATACTTGTATATTATTGAAAATACTTATATTTGAGGTATACTTTTAGTTCAGAGCACTTAGGCCCTTTAGTGTTTATAGTTTTATACCATGTAAGGTTTGGTATACTCCATTCACTATAAACAAGGGCTCTGATACCAATCTGTCACACCCCGAAAACCAAAGGCGGAAACGTTTCCGGGGTTGACTCCGAGTTGAGTATCAAATCCAACGCACATAGTAAGTAAAGTAAACAACCATTACATTACATATCAAAGTTTACATTTGTTCAAAAGTAAAGTTGTACATTCGTAATACATAGTATATATGAACAAAAGTAGAGACGAGTCTTCTGTACGCTCCGTCTTCTCCTAAAGGATCGCTAGGTACCTGTCTAGTGTTGACCTGAGAATACAAGCAGTTTGAAAATCAACATAAAGCTGGTGAGTTCATAAGATGTTTGTTTTTGTGAAAATGTACGAGTTTCCTTTGGTTTACCGAAAAGTTGTTATCCAAGAAAATCCCATATTTTCTTAAAAGAAAAGATTGGTTGATTGTTAGGTTACACGGTTCTGGTTATGTTTAACTATGATCCCAGGAAAGTCCCATACTTTCCTGATTGTATATTACTAAGTGTGAAAGATATATAGTTATCTAGTTTATTACTCTTTTCTAGTTATGTAACGTATCCCTAGGAAAGTCCCATACTTTCCTAAAAGTAATTTTAGTTATTGAAATTCGATATACTGATTGATTTCCATTCGTACCTATTGTATTAACTAGGAATTTTGATATCCTAATGGTGTTATCTTGAAGTATACTTAACTACATATCTTCGTATTCGTGTTCTTATTCTTAACATATTCTTATACTTATTCGTGTTCGTATTCGTTTCCCTAATCCTACTCCTATTACTATTCGTATTCGTATTCGTATTCGTATTCGTAGTCGTATTCGTTTCCCTAATCCTACTCCTATTACTATTTGTATTCGTATTCGTATTCGTTTCCCTAATCCTACTCCTATTACTATTTGTATTCGTATTCGTATTCGTATTCATATTCGTATTCGTATTCGTATTCATTATGTTTGATGATTAGTATGAGTTATTCGTAGATTATGAAACATAGTTTAGATTGTAACATTTTATCAAGAAATCTATGATTAGTTTGAAAGCTAACTTCGTAATTCGAACTATTTAATAAACACTGTTATTGATATTAGAACATACAAAATGAAATCAATTGAACAGAAAATGATAAGTTGGAGTACAAGATTTCCTTGTACTTTTGCTTGTATTCCCCCCTGAAAACAGTGAAAACAGTTGAAAAAGGGTAGGGGTATGAACTCACCGGACAAGAAACGTGACGATTTCGGATGCTAAACGTTGGTCCGGGGCTTGCAAATGCACGAGGTTCCTAAGTATAATGTAAAGATACACATTTGTATCTAATTAGGACTTAGATTAATTATTTGTTAGGGACTAATACTTGTAGTCGCGGAAACATCCCATTACGAGTGTTTGGAGGGATCCGGGTGGCGTTTAAGGACGTGTAATGGCACTAGGGACTTGGAACTTGAGTATACTCCCCATCAATAAACTCATACAAGAGTTTTTGGTCTAAAACACCCATTCCCCACGAGTTTACGGCCGTAAACTCATGGTGGGGTAGTTTATGGTGTTTAATGGGTCACAAATGGGTATGGACACTTGGAAATGCTTGGAATAATTTTACCTAAGGCATGGATTGAATTAAAATCACCAATTATAACACTTAAAGGAGTTTACGGCCTAAGCATGGGGTCTATGGCCGTAAACTCTCTTATCTCCTTGAATAAGTGTTTTTAAGGTCTCAAAATTAATCACATGTGATTCTAAAAATTCCCACAAGCCTGGAAATGAATTCTGGGCATCATTTGATACACTTTTAGGAGTTTACGGCCATGGGGCATGTTCTATAGCCGTAAACTCTCAAATGTGGGGTTTTGATGTGTTTAAGGTCCTTAAACTATTTTTGGTTGGTCCTATGATTTATTCCAAGGCTTTTGGTGGTGTTGGATGGCTTTCTAACACCTTGAAATTTAATTTACACCCATTTGTAAGGAGTTTACAGCCCAAGCACATGCCTTGGCTGTAAACTCATATACAATCCTCAAAAATTAAGTTTAAAGTGTTCCAAGGCTAAAACAATTATTCTAGAAGTCATATCCATGTCTTGTTGGGGTTTAGGAAGGGTTTAAGGGCTTAAAAACCCTTTAATCATGAGTTTACAGCCTAAACACCATCCTTGGCTGTAAACTCATATACAAGTCCCCAAATTATAGATTAAGGCATTCTAGGTCCATTCCATAAAGTCATTAAGCCATATCTAAGTCCCAAAATTGTTTAGGAGGGGTTTAAAGGCATAAAAACCCACTTATTATGAGCATACGACCTAAGCTCCTTCCAGGGCCGTAAACTCATATACAAGGTCTTAATTCATGATTAAATCTCGAATTTGAAGGTCAAAAATGCTATACAATGAGTTTAGGAAGGTACCTTAAAGATTTGAGGCCTTAAAATTGAGTTTTGGACCCTTAAACTTTGGATTTAGGAGAGAGGTTAGAGAGAGAGAGTAGAGAGAGGAAGAAAAAGCTTCAAATGAATGTTTAAACACGTTTAAATAGGTCCTAAGTTCGGGACACGGTGGAATTCTACCCGATACCGACGTTAAACGGGGCTTTTGGTCGCACCCGATTAAGTTGTCGTTACCCGATATGGTTGATTCTAGAAATATTTCGATCACTAATACGAGGTGTTAGAATGAGTTCTAAGGGTATTAGGACACTCGTTAAGTCATAAAATAAAATCCACATTAATGACTTAATTAATTGACGGAAATCGGAAACAAAATCGGAAACGGCGGTTGGACGATCTAAACGAGTCGCGAAAAGGGGTACAAGAAATGAAACGAAATTTCAGGTTGTTACACAAAGAGCTGGCACAATCCCTTATCGACCACGGATCCCATCAAAACTCAGTGGTTGCTGCCCCAGAACAACCCAAGGGAAACAACAACAACAATAACAACAATAACAGCAAGAAGAAAGCATGGAATATGAGAAAGGGCAACTCTTCTCAGGAACCCTCGAAAAAGCAACAGTTAGTGGCGGTCCATGCTGCCACTGTAACTGCTGTTGTTCCTACTAACCCTACACCAACTAAGCCTTATGTTGGTAATCTCCCCAAATGTAACAAGTGCAATTACCACCACAACGGGAATTGCTTGGAAATCCAGTGTGGTAACTGCAACAGAAAAGGGCATATTGCCCGATTCTACAAATTTCCACCCTAACCGATTAACCAAGTATGTAACATCCGAAGTTTTTTCGTTTGTAGTCCCTGGGGATGGAAGGGTAAAGCCATGAAGAGCCTAAGGGCTAAAATGTAATTTTGGGACCAGGAGGAGTACGTTGCGTGTGCATAAGGGTACGCTGAGTGTACTAGGGTGCACCCTAGTATGCTTGGCGTACACTTGTGTATGCTGGGCATACTCATAACAGAAGGAAACCCGAATATCTTAGGTTGGTGGCTATATAAACATCCTTATGGCTCATTTTCTCTGCTCCTTCTCAGTCTCCATCTTCAAGAAACATCCCAAACCCTAGTTCTTGTGTGTGAGAGTCAGTTGGTGGGTATTTTGAGCTCTTGAAGGTGAAGCTATTACAAAAAATAATTGAAGAAGGAGATTGGCTTGTAGATCTGAAGTTGTGTTGTGCCCTAGAAGCTCCAGAAGGTAAAAAGCTTCAAACTTTATGCTTGTAGGTCATAGATCTAGCCTTTCTAGCATTATGTAACCATTTCTTGTCCCAAAAACCTAAATATGGTGCATGACGAATTTTGGATGAGATAAGTTGTCCTTTCTGGACCTTTGAGAGGTCTTAAGTGATAAAAATGAGGTCCCAATGTCTTAAGATGTCCCATGCACGTAGTAGAAGGATCTTAATGGATTAAGACCTTGGATTAAGATCTTTCTGGACTTCCAAAGTGATAAAGTTCAAGAATTTATAGTCCGATGGCCCATTTGGTAAATGGATCTAGAGTTTAGGCTTAAGTGCTTAAGTCATTAAGCACTTATTTAGGTTTTGGTGAAACCCAGCATACGCCCAACGTAAATCCAGTATGCCCAGCAGACTGGGTCAACCATCCCGATAATGGTCAACATCAGGATGAGTACGCCCCTCGTACCAGAGGAATACGCCTCGCATACATCCTCTGTTGGGCCTTTGGCATTTGAGCTTCGGGTTTTGGGCTGTTTGTGGACTGGTTGGATTTGGGCCTTTGTTGGACTTTATGAGTATTATGATTTGGGCCAAGTGTTGATAATGGATCTTGGAATTTGGCCCAATTAGGAAGTTGGGCCCAATTTGGTAAATTAGGCCACGAATGGGCCTTGCATAAAGATTTTCAAGGTTATGGAATTAGAATTGGGCCTTGGCCCAATAAAAGAGAATGGACATGATGGATTGTATGGACCCCTTAGTCAAGATTGTTATGTTGTAATGACTTGGTATTTATTATGTGATAATTCGAGATTTCTGGTGAGACAGCGGTTCGGGAGTTCGTTTCTTCAATTTAGATCGACATTGCGAGGTGAGTTATCCTCACTATATTAATAGGGTCTAAGGCACCAATGTCGTCCCTTTCTTCGATTGTATATTGATATTTGTTTGATATGCTCATTGATCTATTTGATCGACGCCCTGTTAATTAGGACGGTATGATGTTTAGTGACCTAGTTTAGGTCGGTATCCAGGTATATAGGATGATACTATGTTAGTGACTAGTTAGGTCGGTATCCTGGTTAGGATGTTGTTATTCTATATGATTTCCTAGCTTGGTTTTTTTGTCTATGGACTGTTATGTAATTATCTGTTATATGTGCACATGGTTGTTTGATTGGGGTTGGGTTGAGGCGGGTCCTGCTTTGTGTTGATAGATTGTAGACCCGGGAGGGCACATAGTTAGGCCGATGGCCCGACGAGCGGTCCGGATAGGCTGAAGGTCCTGAGAGGGCAGTCCAGACATGTTATGGATCAGAGAGTGGGCCAGATATGTCACACCCCCAAACCGAAACGGCGGAAATGTTCGGGGGTAGAGGACGTCATGTATAGTATCATAAAAATTGCATCATAGTAATCAAAGTAAACACAACCATTACATTGAATAAATAAAGTATCTAGATTTGTTTGATTCATATCTATAAACATCAAAAGTATAAAAAAAATGTAAAAGATGTGACTCTATACGCTCCGTCTTCTCAAAAGCTGTGGGAGTACCTGTCAACTGGTTTCTTGAGAATACAAGCAATTTTGAAAGAGTATCAACATTAAGATGGTGAGTTTATAAGCATGTTTTTGTGATAAAAACTTGCTAGTGAATCAGTAAAAATGTTTATATATTTCCAAGAAAATACAATATCTTCTAATGTATAAGTTTATTACCGCGATCTACAAGTACGAGACCCTGGCTATCGCCAATATGTATAAAATGTCCAATTGGAAAACCCTAGTTACTACAAGTATGTATAGTAGTTTCATTAATTTAAATAAAACTAATTGAATTTATTACAGTTCATACATTAATCGTATATTTTAGTACCAAATTTATGAGTTGTTATAACCATACTTCACCATTGAATTGCCTGAACGACGTTCTTCAGTTGTCGGAATCAAGATGACTTTATCAGCCAGGCCTGCCAGCCTAACTGTAGCTAACAGTTATGGTGCAGGATTGTCAATCTCATATAGATCTATACAGAAACTCACGTTCTCCCGCAAGGAGACTCTAGATATAAACTTAGGACTTTTGTTAGAACTTAGATAAGTATGCAAAGAATGCTCACTCATAAAATGTTATACTAACGATTAGGTGAAGAAAAAAATGAATCCATTGAATTTTCTTATTGTCTATATGTTTCATAAACTATACTCTATATAGCTTATATGTTTGATCGCATTGAATGTATGTTTTGTATATTGATAAGATGATTGTTCCATAAAATATACCTATTATAGTTCATATGTTCGTGAATGTATTCAAGCGTTGTTTTACATTGAAAACTTTGTAATTATGTGGAAAACTTCCCTTATGCTCTGCATAATACAAAAGGGATAAAATATCTAAATATTTTATAAAAGCGTGGAAACCGTATAGTTGTATCATTTATATGAGTTCTAAGTTCATTGAAAACCTTTTTTTGTATAATTTCACGAGGTTAATGATGTTTGGCTTGTATCCCCCCCTTGAAAACATTAAAAATTGTAAAGGTATAGAGGTCTAAACTCACCTGTTTGTGAGTGACTTGGATAAATGATAAAGGTAGGATGCTTGGTATGGTAAGGGAAGTCCTGAGCACAATACAGTCCTAATAAGCACATATTAAAATGTATAGGCCTACAATTAGTGTCTAAAACCACTAACAAGCATAGGAAACACCCTTAGGATGTAGGAAACACTTACAATGAAGTGTTAGAAACAAGAATGAGGGACAAAAGGGAGTTCACGGCCAACCCCCATGGGTTTACGGCCCAAGATGTGTTCACGGGCCATGAACACACGAAGGGTTTATGGCCCAAGATGTGTTTACGGCCCATGAAAAATTGAAGGGTTTACGACCCACTCATAAATATTTGAAGGGTTCACAGACCTATAAAGGGTTCACGGCCGTGAACTATTCAAGATCATAAAGATGATGAATCAATGGATGAATATGAAGCACTTTACATGAATAAGATGAATAACAAGTGAAAAGTGATGAATTACTTATGTTTGTGGGTGAAAAGAAAGCTTTTGTTGGATGAGACTTGAGAGAATCTTGAGGTGTTTTTGGCCAAGGAGGGAAGAAATGAGGAAAAATGAAGGAAACATATATATATATATATATATATATATATATATATATATATATATATATATATATATATATATATATATATATATATGGAGAAGGGTGCACGGCTGTGAACCTAGTTTGCGGCCGTGAACACCCTTTGAAGAGTTTTTTGATTTGATTTCATCCATCTTTTCCCAAGCTAACACTTCTCAACATCCAATTCTTAAATGCACTAAGGTTCAAGACTCTCAAACTGACCTGAACACAATAAATTTATAGCAGAAACAAGTCCGACTTTTATTAATTGAATTTTGACTTACAAAAAAAGATTTCGGGTTGTCACATCAACATCCAATTCTTAAATGCACTAAGGTTCAAGACTCTCAAACTGACCTGAACACAATAAATTTATAGCAGAAACAAGTCCGACTTTTATTAATTGAATTTTGACTTACAAAAAAAGATTTTGGGTTGTCACATCATCCCGCGATAGAGGGAATTTCGTCCCGAAATTCAAACGTAAAATACAATCATGGACTCGGGAAAAGATGAGGATACTCCCGAAATTCAAGTCTTCGTTTGGTATTCCATCGGACCTTCACTATTAGTATGCTACTTTGTTTTGTTCGTTTCACTTCCCGATCCAAGATTTTGACGGGTTCTTCCACGAAATTAAGGTTCTCATTTATCTCGATCTCATCAAGAGGGGTCACCAAGGTTTCGTCGGATAAACACATTTTAAGGTTTGAAATGTGGAAGACGGTATGTATATTTATAAGCTCTTGAGTTAAACAAAGTTTGTATGCAACGGGACCGATCCTAGCGTGGATATCAAATGGTCCTATGTATCTTCGATTTAGTTTTCCATGCTTTCCAAAGCGTATCATGCCCTTCCAGGGTGAGACCTTCCATAGGACACGGTTATCAACCTTGAACTCCAAGGGTTTTAATCGTTCTCTAATTTGTACAATCTTTTCTGGGGTTTCTCGGATGATTTCTTGGTCTGTGAGAGTTCTATCGAGGTCTTGACTATTAGATAGCTATGTGTCACCCACCTCAGCCCTGCACAGAGGGGATTTGCACTTACGGCCATAGAGGGCTTCAAACAGCGCAACCTTGATGCTAGTATGATACATGTTGTTGTAGGAGAATTTAACCAAGGGTAAATGGGTATCCCATGACTTGCCAAATCTATGAAACGTGCCCTCAACATGTCTTCCAATGTCTGAATGGTTCTCTCACTCTTCCCATCGGTCTGTGGATGGTAAGATGTGCTCATATCTAGCTTAGTTCCAAGAGCTTTCTGTAGTGACTGCCAAAATCTCAAGGTGAATCTGCTATCCTGATCGGAGATAATGGACATAGGCACACAATGCAAACGAACTATCTCTTGAATGTAAATTCATGTTAATCTCTCCATCTTGAACGTTTCTTTGATTGGCAGGAAGTGGGTAGATTTAGTCAGTCGATAGATAATTACCCAGATGGCATCGTACCGACTGGCATCATACGCACTCGGTGAGTTGGCCAACTTAGTGGTGAAATCCATCGTAATCCTTTCCCACTTTCACTCAGGTATCTCTGGCTGCTGAAGTAGACCTAAGGGCTTTTGATATTCTACCTTCACCCTGGCGTAAGTCAGGCACTTGACCACGACGGTTGCGATCTCTGCTTTCATGTTTGGCCACCAATATAACTTTTTGAGATCCAGATACATCTTATCTGAACCTGGGTGAATGGAGTATCTAGTCTTGTGAGCTTTGTTCATGACAACCTCTCTGTAACCACCTCACTTTGGGGTCCAGATCCGGTTTATGAAATAGTAAACTCTGCCTCTTTTGATCTCCAAGCTCTTTTCCATTCCCCTCAATGCTTCATTTGACATGTTCTTTGGTTTTAAGGCTTCCATCTGAGTCTCTCTGATTTAAGCGGACAGATGGGAATGGATGGTCATTGTTAGTGCCTTCACTCTACGACCTGAATACTCTTACCGGCTGAGGGCATCTGCTACCATATTGTCCTTGCCGAGAAGGTAGCATATTTCGCACTCATAATCACTAATTAGCTCTACCCATCGCCATTGACTCATGTTCGACTCTTTCTGATCAAAGATATGATGTAGGCTCTTATGGTCGGTGAAGACAGCACACTTGGTCCCATAGAGATAATGTCTCCATATCTTTAACGCAAAGACCACTGCTCCCAACTCCAAATCGTGAGTAGTATAATTGACTTCGTGTGCCTTTAGCTATCTCAAGGCTTAGGCAATAATGTTTCCTCACTGCATGATCACACAGCCTAGGCCCTGATTGGATGTATCGCAGAAGACAACAAAGTCCTCCTTCCCTTCAGGCAGAGACAAGATAGGTGCGCTACATAGGGCCTGCTTCAATGTTTGAAACACAATGTCTTACTTTTCTCCCCAACTAAAGGTTACACCTTTCTGAGTAAGTGTAGTTAAGGGCTTAGCAATCCTGGAAAAGTTTTGGATAAACCTGCGATAATAGCCAGCGAGACCAAAGAATTGACGGATTTCCGTGGGTGTCTTAGGTGCTAACCAATTCTCAATCACATTGATTTTGGAAGGGCCCACGTGTATGCCTTCCTCGCTAACCACATGACCAAGGAAAGCTACTTTTTGATCCAAAATACACACTTAGAGAATTTTGCATATAGCTTCTCCACCCTTAACGTTTCTAGCACTAGCCTCAAGTGTTTTCTATGATCCTCCTCACTCTGAGAATAGACAAGTATATCATTAATGAGTACTATCATGAACTTGTCTAGAAAATGGCGGCACACTCGATTCATCAGGTCCATGAATATTGCGGGAGGGTTAGTTTGACCAAAGGGCATTACTACGAAGTTGTAGTGTCCATAGTGAGTTCATAATGTTGTCTTGGGAACATCACTCTCATGAACTCGCAACTGGTGGTACCCTAATCTCAGGTCTATTTTTGAGAAATAGTCGGCTCCTTGTAGTTGATCGAAGAGGTCGTTGATTCTGGGTAGGGGATAACGGTTTTTGACGGTAAGCTTGTTCAATTCACGATAAGCTATGCACATCTGAAAGGATCCATCTTTCTTTCTCACAAACAAGACCAGGGCACCCCAAGGTGAAAAACTTGGTCTGATGAATCCCTTGCTGAGTAGTTCATTGAGCTAGCTGGATAATTCATGCATATCTGCCGGCGCTAAACGGTAAAGGAATTTGGCTATAGGAGTACCTCCAGGGATTTAGTCGATACGGAACTCAACTTGGCTCTCGGGAAGGATTCCGGGAAGATATTTGGGAAGACATCAGGAAAGTTGCAGACTTCGGGGATGCTCTCAAGGCCTTTAAATTTCTGCTTCTCATTAATGACATGGGCAAGGAATACATGACACTCCTTTCGCATATATTTATGGGCTTTGATGCATGAAATGATACGAAGGTTTGAGCTTAGTTTATCACCATAGATTTTGTATATTGATAAGATGATTGTTCCATAAATTATACCTATTATAGTTCATATGTTAGTAAATGTATTCAAGTCATGTTTTACATTGAAAACTATGTGATTATGTGAAAAACTTCCCTTATGCTCTGCATAATAGAAAAGGGATAAAATATCTAAATATTTTATAAAAGCATGGAAACCGTACAATTGTATCAGTTCTAAGTGCATTGAAAACCTTTTTTTTGTATAGTTTCACAAGGTTAATGATGTTTGGCTTGTATTCCCCCCTGAAAACGTTAAAAATATTAATGGTATTGGGTTCTAAACTCACCTGTTTGTGAGTGACTTGGATGAATGACAAAGGTAGGATGCTTGGTATGCTAAGTGAAGTCACGGGCACAATACGATCCTAAGAAGCACATATTAAAATGTATAGGCCTACAATTAGTGTCTAAACCTACTAACAACTACAGGAAACACCCTTAGGATGTAGGTAACACTTACAATGAAGTGTTAGAATCAAGAATGAGGAGAAAAATGAGTTCACGGCCAACCACCATCGGTTTACAGCTCAAGATGTGTTCACGACCCATGAACATATGAAGGGTTTACGGCCCAAGATGTGTTTACGGCCCATGAACACTTGAAAGGTTTACGGCCCACTCATGAATATTTGAAGGGTTTACGACCCATCTCTGAAGGGTTCACGGCCGTGAACTCTTCAAGATCATATAGATGGTGATGTAAGTGATGAATCAATGGATGAATATGAAGAACTTTACATGAATAAGATGAATAATAAGTGAAAAGGGATGAATTACTTACGTTTGTGGGGGAAAAGAGAGATTTTTTTGGATGAGACTTGAGAGAAACTTGAGGAGTTTTCGGCCAAGGAGAGAAGAAATGAGGAAAAATGAAGGGAATATATATATATATATATATATATATATATATATATATATATATATATATATATGGAGAGGGGTTCACGGCCATGAACCTAGTTTGCAGCCGTCAACACACTTTGAAGAGTTTTCTGATTCGATTTCATCCCTCTAATCGCAAGCTAACACTTCTTAACATCCAACTCTTAAGTGCACTATGCTTAAAAACTCTCAAACTGACCCTGAACACAATAAAGTGAGAGAAGAAAAAAGTATGACTTTTATTGATTGAATTTTGACTTACATAAAAGGATTTAATGTTGTCACAAGATACACTGAAGGCCCGGTGTGGGCGGTCCAGTCATACTGTAGACTCACAAAGTGGACTAGGTGGACTGAAGGCTCGGTGCGGGCGTACCATTCACACTGTAGAATCGATATGCATGGTTGTTCTGTGTTTGTTAATATGATATAAGTATGGTTATATGAGGTTGGTATTTTGGGTGTAACTCACAAAACCTTCAAGCTTACAGTTTCAGTTTATTGTTTCAGGTTCAGCGGATGACCGCGGGAAGGCGAAGGCATGACTGTACACTTCCTCGATTGATGATTATGATTTCTGGGAACTCTGATGTTTAAAATATTTTGAAAACAAATTGTAATAATTGAATGTTTTTAAAAGATTTAAAATTTTTTAAATTGGCTCGGATTTTATGGATGTTACGAAGTACCTGGCGCTGGAGGAGGTCAAGCCTGCTATGGATGCGGTGATGTTGGGCATTTCAAAAGAGATTGTCCGAAAGCTGGAAATGCCGGTGGAATTGGAAGGATTCTGGCAATGGGTCACGAAGAAGCTGTGGCAGACTCTACGGTGGTCACAGGTATGTTTCTTCTCAACAATACTTATGCATGCAATCTTTTTGATTGTGGTCCTGAGAGGAGCTTCATGAGCCATAATTTCAAACACCTGCTAAATACAATCTCCCAACCATTAAATGAAACCTTCACAGTAGAAATGGCTAACGGGAAATCCGAATACATCAATGATATATACATAGGATGTACCCTTACCTTGAATAACTTTTCGTTCCCAATAGACCTTATGTCGGTCTCTATCAAAAGTTTTGACGTCACAATTGGTGTGGATTGGTTGTGCTCTAACCATGCCGACATCGTATGCTATGAAAGAGCCATTCACTTGAACTTGCCAACTAACGACACTCTTATCATCTATGGCGACAAACCCCGAACGAACCTTCAAATCATTTCTTGCATCAAGGCATAGAAGTACCTTCGCAAGGAGTACCGTGCTTTCTTGGCTCACGTGGTAGACAAAAAGCAAGAAGTGAAAGACATCGCGAGCATTCCCGAGGTCTGCAACTTTTCTGACATTTTCCTGATGATCTTCCAGGAGTGCCTCTCGAACGACAAGTCGAATTCAAAACCAACTTGATCCCTAGGGCTACCCCTGTAGCCATATCCCCCTATCGTCTTGCACCTTCTGAGATATAGGAATTATCCATCCAGCTTAATAAACTCCTTAGCCGGTTCTGTCCGTGAAGAAGAAGGATGGATCATTTCGTATGTTCATAGACTACCGCGAGCTGAATAAACTTACCATCAAGAATCGATATCCTCTGCCTCGCATTGACGATTTATTCGACCAACTTCAAGGTGTGAGCTACTTCTCGAAAATAGACTTAAGATCCGGGTATCATCACTTACAAATTTTGGAGGAGGGCATTCCCAAAACCGCTTTCAGAACTCGTTATGGTCATTACGAGTTTGTAGTGATGCCTTTCAGATTGACGAATGCACCTGTTGTGTTCATGAATTTAATGAACAGAGTGTGTTGTCCCTTCCTGGATAAATTCATCATAGTCTTCATTGATGATATCCTTATCTACTCAAGAAGTAAAGAGGAGCATGGCCAACATCTCCGTCAAATATTGCAAACTCTCAAAATAGAGAAATCTATGCGAAGTTCTCAATATATGAATTTTGGATCATAAAGGTAGATTCTATGGGTCACGTAGTTGGTCAAGAGGGAATACACGTGGACCCTTCCAAAATAAAGGCAATTAAGAACTAGGCAGCACCTAAGAGACCTACAGAAATTTGTCAAATCTTCGGTCTTGCTAGCTACTATCGTAAATTCATCCAGAATTCCTCCCGAGTTGCTAAACCTCTTACCACCCTGACGCAAAAGGGTGTAACTTTTAGTTGGGGAGCAGGGTTGTAAAAATCGGTATAGGCGGCCGATTAATTGGAGATTAATTGCTAGGCGGTCTTGAACCGAATAGGATTAAGACTAATCGGTCGGTCTAATCAGTTTTGGCTAAAGGAGGTCAAAGTCGGAGCTAGACGGTTCTAATTGATCCTAGGCAGTCCTAATTAGTCCTACGCGGCATGATCGGTCATACTTTCAAATTTTTAAATTTTTAAATATTAAACCAAAATTTTCAAAATTTGAAAAGTTCATAGTATTTCAATGTTCAACTAATATATAAAAAAAACTAAAAATTAAATTTTAAAGTTTTTCTTCAAAATGTTCAAAATTTCTATGTTTTTAAATATATGAATACCCAAAATTTACTTCTTTTCTTAAGATATATTAAAATTTGAATAACTTTTCTTTTTAATTGGATGATAAACTATTGTGCTTGTTAAACTTATTGTTATCTTTTATGCTTATTTATTTATATTCTTACGATTAAAGTTACATTTATAAATTTTTGAATAATTTTCTTAATATATAATGGTCTCCGATTAATCCCCTCCTAGCCGATTAATCCCTATACCCCAGTCCACTGACTAGCTAACGTGTAACGTTTTCTGTAACATTGTTGGGGAGAGAATCAAGAAATAGTGTTCAAAATGCTGAAGCAAGCTTTATGCAGCGCACCGATCCTGTTTCTTCCTGAAGAGGCAGAACATTTTGTAGTGTACTGTGATGCTTCTAATCAAGGGCTTCGATGTGTTCTTATACAAAGAGGAAAGGTTATATCCTACCGCTCGAGAGAGATAAAGACACATGAGGTCAACTATACAACACATGACCTTGAACTAGGAGCAGTGATATTTTCTCTGAAGATCTGGAGACATTATTTATATGGCACGAAATGCACAATATTCACAGACCATAAAAGTCTTCAGCATATCTTCGACCTGAAAGAGCTGAACATGAGGAAATTGTTAGATAAGGTGTCTAAGTCCATAACTTTTTCTGGTATGTACTTGACCTGACCCGGCATGGTCCATTTGGGTTGCATGGCATCATGCATTTGGAAAGACTAAATGAAAGAAATAACACTTGTGGTTTATTAATATATTATAAGTTCTAATATATTAATAGTATTATTTAATTAGTATTGATCAAGAATTAATTTGGAGTTAATTAAGTGATCAAAAGATAACTAATTAAATATATGGGTTGATTATGTAAATCATCCATAACTTGTATAGTGGGCTAAAAGGCTCCATGGATTATCAAGTTGGATTAAACCCATAGGATGCTCCATGGGAGTTACAAACCCATGGGTCATGGAAATGAAGAGTCATAACACATTAGGGTTTACATGGTGTATCCCTAGATGTGTCACACTATATAAGAAACATATTATCCACCAAAATTGGCTACAAATGTACAAGTGAGGGCTAGGCCAATTTTTAGAGTGTGTGTGTTCTCTCTATAGTTATTCCAAATGCTTTCGGTGTTGTGTGAAGAATTTGAGGCATCACACTTGGGGTGCTAGGCTCACAAGGTTTCAAGGAATCAAAATCAACTATAAGGTATGTAATTCTAGCCATCCTTTTAGGATAATAGTTCTCCATGTATGCTAGATAGGATTATGAACCTTGGAAACCAAATTTTGCATGTATTTAGACAAACATAGATCCAAGGTTTATTAGGGTTGCATGTACACTTAGGAAGTGTTAGAATGATCAAAACCCATTAGCAACGACGGTGGGTGTAGCTACTGAACGACTACGAATGTGAGATTCTTTACCTCCCTCGTAAACCCAATGTGGTAGCTGACGCCCTTAGCAAAAAGAATACTCGGGATGCCGAGTAAAGTCGTTGACCATGACACTCCATTCACATCTATCCACACAGATCAAAGAGGCTCAACTCGAGGCCTTGAAACCAAAAAATGTGGCAGGTGATACCCTGAGAGGAATGGATAGCAAATTCGAAGTCAGGGATGATGGAGTCTATTGTTTCATGAACCGAATCTGGACACCAAAGTTTGGTGGTTACAGAGATGTGGTTATGAATGAAGCACACCAAACCCGATACTCCATTAATCCAGGTTCAAAGAAGATGTATCTGGACCACAAGAAACTATATTGGTAACCTATCATGAAGGCCGAAATTGTTTGTGGGCAAGGGCCTTACTTGTGCCAAAGTCAAGGTAGAGTACCAGAAACCTTCAGCTTTATTGCAACAACCTGAAATCCCTGAATGGAAGTGGGAGTGGATTACAATGGATTTTATAACTAAGTTACCCAAGACATCGGGTGGTTATGATACTATTTGGGTAATCGTCGATAGATTAACCAAATCTGCACACTTCTTACCAATAAAAGAAACCGACAAGATGGAGAAGCTAATAAGAACTTATCTCAGAGAGATTGTTAGACTAAATGGTGTGCCAATATTTATTATTTTTGACCGAGATAGCAGATTCACCTCTCATTTCTGGAAGTCTTTATAAAAATCTTTGGGAACTAGGATGGACATGAGTATAGCCTACCTCTTGTCGAATTCTCTTACAACAACAGCTATCACTCTACTATAAAGGTTGCTCCTTTCTAAGCCCTCTATGGCTGCAAGTGCAGATCACCTCTATGTTGGGCTGAAGTGGGTGACATGCTGCTAGCTAGAGGTCATGTTCCTTATAGTAATCTTATTGGTCCAGATATCATTCATGAAACTATGGAGAAAATTGTACAAATTCGAGAGCGACTTAAAGCTTCTAGGGATGGAGAGAAAAGCTATGCTGACAAAAGAAGAAAAGCTTTCGAATTCCAGGTTGGTTACCGCGTCTTGTTGAAGGTCTCACCTTGGATGGACATGATACACTTTGGAAAGCATGGCAAGCTGAATCCAAGGTACATAGGAACATTCGAGATACTTGCTAGAATTGGTCTAGTAGCTTACAAACTCCGACTACCTCAAGAACTAAGTAAGATACATCCTACCTTCCACGTCTCTAACTTGAAAAGGTGCTTATCCGATGAGACTCTTGTGATCCCACTCGACGAGATCGAGGTTAACGAGAATCTCAACTTCGTGGAAGAACTAGTAGAGATCATAGATAGGGAAGTAAAGAGAACCAAACAAAGCCGTATCCCGATAGTGAAGGTTCCCTAGAATGCAAAACAGGGACCATAATTCACTTGGGAGCAGGAGAATCAAATGCAACAGAAGTTGTCACACCCCGAAACCAGAACGGCGAAAACAATCTGGGCTAGAGGACGTCATGTTCAATATCATATCAATGTACAATAGTAAATGAAGCTACAACATCATCCATTTCATTAATAATATAGTTAATACAAGTGTGTTCTGAATGTATTAGTAAGACACCAAAAACAGAAATATCAAAACAAAAGACGAGTTTTAAATGTGCTCCATCTTCTCAAAACATGGTCCAGTGTATCTATCGATCGGTGACCTGAGAATACAAGTTATTTTGAAAGAGTAGATCAGCATTTAAGCTATTGAGTTCATAAGTATTTTAGTGTCAAATGTTTGCATAAGTTTGATGAAAATGTTTTGTAAGTGTTTGATGTAAATGTTTGTAAGTGTTTTGATGTAAATGTTTGTATACTTCCTAGAAAATCATATATTTTCTATTAAAAATGGAAAGTAGTCTTCTACCAAGACCCAACTGTTTTGTATGTTTGTTTTTTCTATAAAAATGAGTGTTTTCCCAAGTATATGACTATCATTACCTGAAAATACTTTACATTATTTTTTATGTGAGAAGATCAGTATATGATTGTTATGGGAAAATGACAGTGTATAGTAATGATGTAATAAGTAGCTACTGAAGCACTATTTACCTTAAAACCAATTTTCTTAAATAAGGTTAAAATGTGATGTGGTTATAACTATACTGATTCACGAGTGTTTAACACGATGACCTATTGGCGACAAAACTGATGTGACATTTGTCACCCCTTGGCTTGCATGTTGGACTGAAGCTAACAGTTGGGATGTGTGATTGTCAGTCCCGTATAGATCTATACACACAATGTCCGCTCTCCCTCTAGGAGACTCTGGTTACAAAACGCCACATAACAAGTATATTGTTATGCCGTGAAGAAGTGGTTTCACATTAATGTTATCTTGTTCTTGTAAAAGGATGTATGTTCCTTTCTATTCTTGTTATTGTATGTTCCTTTATGTTCTTGCTATTGTATGTTCCTTTCTATTCTTGTTATTGTATGTTCCTTTCTGCTCTTGTTATTGTATGTTTGAACTGATTCACGTATAAACTAAATCATGTAAGTTTCATTGTTCTAGAAATAGTAAGTAGTAATCTTCTAAACTATACCTATTAGAGTTTACTAGTACTGTTGTTTGACTGTTACTGATGTATAGAAAAGACTCAATTACTTAACAAGCAACGAAGTTAAGTATAATCTTTAAAATGGGTTTAATATTCACATATCTATTCAATAAGTATAACTATGATTTAACCGACATTCGGACCAGTGATCCTACCCTAAGCCCACAACCGAACAAGGAACAGGAGTCAAGGTATCTAGCAATAGTCCTAAGTCTATTAAGCATACTTATACGTAAATAGATAGATGAATATGATTTGATATAAAAGAAGTTTATAAAAGCTTTAAAAGCGTTTTCAACAAGTTTGAGTATAAGAAATCCTTTTGAATGTAGTTTTCACAAGTAAATGATTAACACAATATCATTGTGTTATGCCTGTATCCCCCCCCCCCACCATAAATCATTTAAAAACATTCAAAAGTGTAGTTGTATGGGTATGAACTCACCTGTAGTGTGTGATTCGAATGAAAGATCGATATAGGATGCTAAGTATGACAAGTGAAGTCTCGAGCACAAACGGATCCTATCAAGCATATAATGACACATATATGTATATAATTAGTGTATATAACAACTAATCATGTAAGGGAACAACCTTATCTACTAGGAAACACTTGCAATGAAGTGTGACAATCACAGATGATTGTATGAAAGGAGTTTACGGCCACACAAGGAAGTGTTCACGGCCAAGGAGTGTTCATGAACAAGAATGCTTGAAGTGTTAATGGACACATCATGATCTTATGAAGGGTTCACTGCCACTATGATCCTATGAAGGGTTCACGTCCCAATGAAGGGTTCACAGCCGTGAACTCTTGAAGAATCATGCTTAAAAGGTGTTTGTTTCATGGGGATTCAAGAGCTTCTAATGGATAACAAATATATGGAAAAGATACTTACTTATTGGAAGTCTTGAAGGTGTTCACGGCCCAAGAACAAGTGTGTGTTCTTGTTGAAAAGATGAAGAGTTAAAGATCTTGAAGGAAAAGTGATGCTTTCAAGGATGTGATTCATAGGATTCGCATGATCAAGAAGATTAACTAGTAAAAAGGATGTATCACTTACGTTTTTAAAGAGAAAGGATGGTTTCCCTTGATGATACTTGAGAGAGTTTGAGTGTTCTTGGATGAAGATGTGAGAAATGAAGAAAAGTGAAGGAAATCTACATGTCTAAAGTGGGGTTCACAGCCAAACATGGGTTCACGGCCGTGAACCTAGTTTGGGGCGTGAACATCCCTTGATGAATGTTCTTGGTTCAATTTGAAATTCATAGACTCATTACTCACATTTCATAACATCCAATCCTAAGTGTACAAGGCTCAAAAACTCATAAAATAACCTTTAGCAAGGCTAAAAGGTAACATATACAAGTCTAACATTTGATTGATTTGTTTGACTTAAAAGATAGAAACTTACGGGTTGTCACAGAAGTCCCCACATCTTTTTCCCTAGTCTAAATGCATCTCTTTAATCCAAATTTCGAGGCAAAATTCTTTCTACCGAGCGGATAATGTAGCATCCCGTTATTTTTTACATGTAAAGTCAACCCTAGTCAAACAAAGTCAAACTTGGGTAAACTAAAGTAAACTTAAATTTTATCCTGTCTTGAATGGAGTAGATTAATGTTTGATAAATTTTTACATCTTGTATTCGAAGTGCTATATGTTTGAGATAAAAACTAGAAGCCTGAGACCATTTTCCTTTCCTTCGGACAGAAGCCTCACAACCGTGTACACTTTGGGCCACAAAAGGTTCACGACCGTGAACTCCTCGGACCGTGAACCCTATGATGAGTTGAAAAACTCTTAGATCGATTAGATCTTCAATAGGGTAATCAATAGAACCAAACAAACACAATAAACACGATATAGAATCAAGTAATGCTTAATGATTCAAATGTAGTCATGCCTCGATAGAGATCGATGAAGAACTTCTACAGTAGAGGCGAGGTAGGGTTTGTCGTACAATACTTGGAATAATCAATGTAAGCAATTAATACAAAGGATGCATGCACTCACCTTAAATACTAAACCCTATTAAAATAAACACGGTTGTATAGGACCAAACCGGATAACAAAACTGGGCTAAGGACTGAGCCCGAAGACGCAATACTTTTGGACCCAACAATCTCCCCCTTTTCGTCAATTGGGGTGAGACTTCACTTCGATGGAGGTTGAGGAGCTCGCTTCACAATCTTGAACAGTCTTGGAATAATGGCAAGAAGAGTCTGTCTGAAACCTATATACCACCAAAGCATATTTGAGAACAACTTCATGTCTGCCTCACTGTTTTGATCACACCCATGGATAAGTTCAAGAATGTGCTCCAAGCAGGAATGTGAGAATAGTTGTTTGTCAGCCAGAGCAAATAAGCACCTTTGATCTCCGCCTCTAAGAAACATGACGGTGTGAGACTATTGATCAATTTTTCCCTGCACCATCATCTTAGTGTCTTCTGCCTTCCCGATTGGCTTAATTAAGGGCCTCTTGAATATAGCGGCAACAATCTCCTGATCCATCTTTGCCACTTCATGAATGTAACACACTAGCATATGGTTGATGTGATCAATAATTGCCTCATATTCCTTCTCAATTGGAGAGTAGAATATTGTTCAGGAGAATCCAATCATGTGGATTCAGATTTGGCAAATCGGAAAGCGAAACCGTATGGACCGAACCATCTGATCCTCGGGTCACTTTGAACTTGATATTAATGAACTTCCCTGCTGGAGTAGGTTTTAGCACCTTGACAGTTGTGCTCTTCTTGTTACTCCGGGTTAGGTATTGAGGTTGAGAGAATTCATGATAGTATTCAAGCAAGTCTTGATCTACTTTTGGGTCAGGAGAAGGAATCGCCACTGTAGGCTCAAAGCAGTGAAAGATGGAAGCCTTACGAGTGATTGTCATATCAAATTGAGAATCTTTAGAATGCTCGACATTGAAGGAAAGAACAGTCTCTAGCCAATGTGAACTTGGAGATTCAATAACCTCCTTTCGAAGCCTTTCCAACGTCCACAAAGGAAACTTCAATTTCCTCTGATTAAGTAGATTCACTTCTCTCTTCTCATTCTCCTTATTAATGACTTCAGTAACTTCTTCTTTAATCTCCTGAGTAGTGGGCTTGGCTTTGTTAGGACTTGGTTGAGGAACCATTTCTTCAATATCATCAACATCATCCTCACATCAGTATCATCAACAATTCCTTTTCCCTTATCCTGCATACCTGAACCCGAAGCATCTTTCCCTTTCGGTTCAGTAAGCACCTTCGGTTGTTGTGGTTTCGGGTGATGAGGTTTCGGTTGTTGTGGTTTTGGTGGTTAGGATGAAGTCTTTGTTTCTTCTCCCCCTTGTAGCGGAGAGACAACGGAATCCGTAACACCCTCTGTCCGAGTTAGAATAACAAGTGCATGTCGTAACTTCTGAGCTAAATGACGTCTAATCGAAATGGTAATAATAGAATCATAGGCTTCAAGAAGATGGAGAAGAATGGAGTGAGCATTACCAACAGAGCTTTTTACCACGGACCGCTCCGAATGCAGTGCTTTAAGCTCCTTCTTCGCTTGATTGAGCTTCATAGTTTGGGTTTTGAGTTGAGTGGTCTACAGAGCAAGTTCATCCATCACTCTGCTATCCAAGGCAAGATCTGCTTGAAGTTTATCCAAACGTTCAGAGAAAGATGCTTGATGTTTAACGTAATCAGAGGTGAGGTTCTTGCGAAACACCTCAAAAAGCTCTTTCTCATGTTGAAGAGATTGAGTGATGGTCTAAAATGAAGCATTGACTGTGTTGGCATTTTGCATTGCAACACCCTGTAAAGACTCAAGGAAAATATTTGCGTTAGAAATTAGTCTATCGACTTTTTCTGTCGCTTCTGTGCAAACTTTCGTTGAAGCATAAATTCTTGAAGTGGCTTTGGTGATTGACGCTTCGTGTTCTTTAACCCAAGTGGCCATCAAGTCTTTTATGGAAGAACCAGAAGAGGAATCTAGAGTAGAGGAGGAGGCCATAAGCTTATCTAGCTTCTCACTCAGCTCCTTGAGATGGCGTTTGGTGACAGGGACATCTTCATCATCGTCACTTTGCACTCTATAGGGACTATAGAAGAAGATGTCGATATCGACATCTTCACCACCAAGAACGGTATTGGTTTATGTTGATTGGGTAGGTGATGGAGGTTTGGTATTAACAGGGATTTCGGGTGTTGAAGTACGAACCCTCGTATCAGATACGTTGGTATGAACTCCAGTGGTGGTTGTGGTTGTAGCTTCAGAAAGTATAGGTGTAGGAGTGGGAATAGTGGAGGAAGGATGAGATGATATGATAGGAAAAATTTGAGGAAAGGAAATAGGAATGGAAACAGGTGGAGGAGAGGGTCCTTGGGAGTGAACAGATACCTCTGGTGTAGGTGAATGAGGTGGGGTGCCACCACGAACTGAACCTTCATCATCTGAGCTTTCGCTCTCAGATTCGCTTGGAATGATGGGTTGATGACCAGTAGGCACGTACTCAAGTCGGAGTTGCTTGATGATGCAAGAATAAGCTTTCGAGCAGCTTTCTTGACCTTCTTCTGCTTGGGCTGGGAAGGTGCTGCTTTCTTAAACTTTCACTTCTTTGGAGAGTGACCCTTTGATACTCTACCTCCTTTTTCTCCCTTTTTCGCTTCTTGCTTCTTACCTCGCTTAGCAGGTTTGTCTTCTTCTTCAATAGACTTTAACATTTTTGGAGTAAGTTCCCTTGGACCCCTAAATAATCTTGCTTTCAGGGGACACACAAGCATACATTGACTCTGGAATTGATCTAATGAACTGAAACTTTGAGGGATGAATAACAATGATATTTGTGGTATGAAATTTAGGAATGGAGGAGAGTAGTGAATTTGCATGATGGAAACATGAAAAAGCTCCATTATCGATTGAGTGATAATGGTCCAAAAGCGGGCACAATAAATTTTTGTGTGGCGAGAAGCAGATGAGAGACATTGGATTAGTTGAAGCCATAAAATCATACCATAATCAAGGTTGATACCATCGTACAACCCATAAAGCAGAGTCATGAAAGACTTGCTACCACCATCTGATCCTGCACTTCATTCTGAAAGCCCTTTGAAAAGAAGGGTGAACAGTCCATTCCATTGAGGAGGAAGGCATGACTTCTTGAACTTGGTCACAATAGTTAAGGTTTCAGTATACCTCATGTTGTAAAACATTGAGAAAATCTGACCTGTAGAGATGGAATCAAGATTCACCATGGATTCATCATTAGTGAGCCCTAAAAGCGAGCAAAATCGGTTCTTGGAGATGGAGGCCTTCTGGTTGAGAATATCAAATTATATCTTGTCTTCACCTTTGTCATAGGTAGCAGTGGAATAGAGTTGTGAGAGGCACACCATTGGTACGACTTCCACCGTTGATAAATCATTGATGATTTGGCGAATACTTAAGACATTCAACCACGTGATACATGTAAGTATCGTAGAGGAAAGATGTGAGGTCGATCATCAAGTTCTGTTTTCGCTTGATTGCGAGAAGAGTGGAGCGTGCAAAGGTTTCTTAAACGGAAGAAGACTCTGCCATTGTTGAAGCCTGATGAAGAGGAAGATGAACAGTGGGCACCAAATTGCCTGAAATCTTCTTTTTGCTTGAGAGAGTAGAAGCTTAGTAAAGAGTAAGATCACGGTACTCAAAACCCTTATATAAGATTTGATGGAGAGAGAAAGATCAGGAGTAATGATTCCATCAATTTGAGAAATGTCGCCTAAAAAGGCGTGATTGGACAACTAGCAACCCCGATAAAGCAAGTGATGACACATGACTAGGTAACTGTTCAAATTCTCGCGCCTTCCATACTTATCCTCTTTTCAAAGTACCAATCGATTAAGCTTCCTACTGACTCATCTCTTGAATTTTCAATAGAATCGTTATCGCCATAATTAACCAAGGCTTTATACCAATGCATCCCTTCATTTGTAGATAACTGCATTACACTATAAGGAATCGAAGCTATATATTTGTGAATAGCTTGTGATTAACAGAACTAGACTTTTGGAAAATCCAAGATTTGCGTGCAAGATAGTGTCAAAGATAAAGAACCAAATGAAACTATTTGTGGGATATTGTGACGTCATTTAAGACACAAATCAGTGGATCCCAGGCACGAATCTCTTCCTTCAAAGTCAAGAAAGACTTCAAAGTGCTTGTGTGGATTCCCGTTGAAATACGATCAAGTACTTGTTAAGAAGCATTGAAAGACATCTTTTATATATAAGGCAATTAAGGGTGGCTTTCGCTTCAATTCGGATTTCATTTCTTGACATAAGACTGAAATAGAATGAAGTACTTGTGAGACTAATGCGGCCTGTTAAACAAGTAGGTTTGGAACATATTCAGTGTCTTGTTGATAATTGGTGATTAGAAATCACAATTTAAAAAATAAAAATTGGATCCTTTGGGAAGAAAAGTCTTGGTGATAGACATTTTCATAAGGATCTCTCGAAAATAATAGTAGATTTCAAGGTACTTCCACAAAACTGGTTTCGTTAATTCAAAGGTGAAAGCAAGAACATTTAATTGTTCACTGTCAATGCATTATATGTGTTGAATTTTGGGTTTCACTTAGCTCGTAGTGGCACGCAACTAAGATCATTAACATAGAAGTTGTGTAACCATAAACCTCAGTGGTTGTGCTGAGAGTCTCAAGGGTTACAATTATGAAAAGAATAATTGAAGGAGAATAAGATTTAGGTGGTTAAAGAAAGCACGTACCTCTGCTGTAAAATAGAACCAAGCAGAAAAACACTTAACTCAATTTCGAAAAGACTATGGAAGCTCATGATTAGAGTGAATTTGACAGCCTAATTGGGAAGACATGATTGTTTTTATGAAGTCATTAAGGCTTCACTCAGAATCTTTGAGGCTTGAGTCAACATACAACAATATGCTTTTAGGGACATTTAGCTAATTACAAAGATAAAGAACTATACCTATGCCAGCTCCATCATTGAGATTGTTCCTTATACATGGATTAGATAAAGGCTGAAATAATTTAAAATAAAATAAACAAAATATATATTTTTTTGAATTATGGTTTGAGTTTTATGAAAAGAAATAAAAACAAAAATGAAAAATATTTTTGAATTTTATAAGATTTTCTGAAAAAGAATTAAAAACAGACAGAAAAAAATATTTTTGGATTTTATAAGATTTTTTGAAAAAGAATAAAAAACAGAAAGAAATTTTTTTTTTTTGGATTTTATAAAAATAAAATGAAAAACATAAAATAATTTATGAGAAAAGAGTGTGTACACACTATACAACTGAAACCATCACTTGAAAAATGAGAAGCGAACCAAGCCCAGTAAAACCGAACCCGAAATAGACCGAGCGTTCGGTTCATTTCGGTTCCCAATAGAACCAAACCCGAAATGGGCTGAGTGTTCGCTCTATTTTGCTTCCAACTTTTAATGAAGCGAAAGTGATTTCGGTACAGATTCTGCTTCCATCATTCCTAAGCCTTGTATGATTTTATTAAAACTTCTTTCAGGTAAGGCCTTAGTAAAGATGTCTGCCAATTGATCAGTGGTTCTTACGGAATGAATTTCTACATTACCATCTTCCAGATGATCCTTGATAAAGTGATACCTTAGTGCTATGTGTTTCGTCATGGAGTGTTGCACTAGATTATGACAAATCCTAATTGCACTCTCTGACTCACAATATAGTGGAATTTTCTTCATGTTCAGGCCGTAGTCTCGAAGTTGACTTTGAATCCAAATGACCTGAGATGTGCACGACGATACGGCTATATATTCTGCTTCAGCAGTGGAGAGAGAGACACATGTTTGTTTCTTTGACTGCCAGCTAACAAGTTTGCCATCCAGAAATTAGCATCCTCCAGTGGTACTCTTTCGGTCCAGTCCACATCCTCCAAGATCATCTGAGAATGCTTGGACAAAGAACCCTGACATGGCTAGGTACCATAGACCGATCGAAGAGGTTCGCTTCAGGTATCAAAAGATATTCTTCACAGCTAGCAGGTGAGGTTCGCATGGATTAGCATGAAACCTAGCACATAGCAAACAGAAAAAATTATGTCTGGTCGACTAGTTGTTAGATACATTAGGGACCATATCATCTGACTATAGAGGGTCATGTTAGCAACTGGTTTGTCCAGAGAAGGTGTTAACATTGCGCCAAACGCCATAGGAACCTTTACTTTTGAATCTCCCAACATTCCAAACTTGGCAAGCAAGGTCTTCGTGTAAGCTTCTTGATTAATGAAAATGCCTTCGAGTCCCTGTGTAATATTCAAGCCAAGGAAAAAGTTAATCGGACCCATTGAGCTCATTTCAAATTTAGTCGACATCAACTTCCTAAATTTAGTTGTTAAGCTAGGATTTGTGGAACCAAAGATGATGTCCTCGACGTAAATCTAAACGATCATAAGGTAGTCACCCTCTTTCTTACGATAGAAGGTTGGGTCAACCGAACATTGTTTAAAGTTTGACATTTTAAGAAATCTAGTTTGAGTTTCGTACCATGCCCTTGGTGCTTGATTGAGACCATAGATTGCCTTGTCCAGAATGTAGCAGTGATCTGGATACATCTCGTTCACGAAACCCGGTGGTTGCTCTACATACACCGTCTCTTCTAGTTGTCCATTTAAGTAGGCGCACTTCACATCCATTTGGTACACTTCAAAGTTCTTGTGTGCAGCATAGGCGAGAAAAATACGAATTGATTCAAGCCTGGCTACTAGACTGAAAGTCTCTTCGTAATCTATGCCTTCTTCTTGACGGTAACCTTTCACAACCAATCTTGCCTTGTTGCGAATCACGTTTCCTTCCTTATCCATCTTGTTCCAAAAAACCCACTTTAGTCCAACCACAGAAGCATCCTTTGGTATTGGAATCAATCTCCACACTTTATTTCGCTCAAACTCATTGAGTTCATCTTGCATCGCCTGTACCCAATCAGAATGATCGAGTGCAGTGTTGATTGTCTTCGGTTCAACCTTAGAGACGAACGAATTGAACATACAAAATTCCACTTTAGAGAATAGTGTAGTTTGTTTCGCTTTTAGTTGTGATCGTGTGAGAACTTTTTCTGTTGAATCACCAATAATTTGTGTTTGTGGATGATCTTCAGCCCATTTAGTGAGCGGAGGGTAATTAGGATCATATGTGGGATCCAGTTCAGTATTCGCTTCTTCTTCGAATTTTGATTGAATATCATCATTGTTTCAATTCGCATTCTCCCCATCGAATGATGATACTTCCTCAGCTTCAAGTTCAGAATTCTCCCCCTAGATTTGACTTTCGGGTGATATTGATTAAGATGGACTCTCCCCCTGGAATCGTGAATCGTGGTTATTTGGAGAAGAAGACCCCTCCTTTTGATCATAAGAACTATCTTTTGGAGGTTCACTTGACTCAGGCTGTTCGGTTGCTGTCGGTTGTTCATCTGCCATTTTCTTTGCAGCATAATGAATTATCTTCTTCAGGTTGTCTACCTTGTTGTCTGCAGCCTTGGATTCAGAGTGAATAGCCTTTTCTGGTTCATCAAACAGCAACATGTATTGCTCAAAGAAGTTGAGATTGGTATCGTAGCTTGACCAGATTTTGGAAATATTTCCTCCATAGAACCTTCAGTTGTCTTCAGTTTCTTGACGTAGTTATCATCGAAAGTGACATAATAAGTCTCTTCAATTTTCTTTGAATGCTTGTTCAAGACCTGATATGCTTTGGAGTTTAATAAGTAACCCAGAAAGATTCCTTCATCTGCTTTGACGTCAAACTTGTTTCAATGCTCTTTTGAATTAAAGATGAAACATCTTGAACCGAACACATGAAAAACTTTACATTAGGCTTTCGGTTGTTCAAGATCTCATAAGGAGTGATGGAAATATGTTTGTTGAGATAAGATCTATTCTACATGTAGCAAGCAGCAACAATGGCATCCGACCGGAAATATAGAGGTAGTGATGCGAAGCTAAGCATGGTACGGGCGGCTTCACATAAAGATCGGTTTCGCCTTTCGACAATCCCATTCTGTTGTAGATTATATGGAGCCGAGAAGTTGTGAGTCATCCCCTACTCTGCAAGAAAATCTTCAAAGTCTTTGTTCTTTAAGTCTAACCCATTGTCATTTCTTATGTTTTGTACTGTCTTTCGTAGTTGAACTTCCACCTGCTTGATAAAGAGTCTAAGCTTTGGAGTCGCCTCTGATTTCTGTCTCAAAAAGAATACCCAGATAAATCGAGAGAAATCATCCACTATTACAAGTATATACTTGTTACCACCAATGCTTTCGATTGAAGATGGACCACATAAATCAATGTGAAGTAATTGAAGTGGTTCAATAATTTTTGTATCAACACGAGAAGGATGAATCTGTCGCCTTTGCTTTCCCATTTCACACGCAGCACACAAATGTTCTTTGTTGAACTTCAGAACAGTAAGACCTCGAACTTGATCCCCAAGCACCAGTTTGTTGATGTCTTTGAAATTGAGATGTGAGATTCTTCGGTGCCAGAGCCAACTTTTGTCTAAATGATCCTTCGTTAGCAAGCAAACTGCTGGTTTCCCGCGTATGGGATTGAGATTCAGAGGGTACATCTCTCATTTTCGATTTAATTTCAACAAAATATTGTTTGTCTTCTTTTCGATAATCTCCGAGCCATCGTCATTGAACGAAACTTTTAACCCGGTACTGACCACCAGTTGAGAAACACTGATAAGGTTGTGTTGTAAACCTTCAACGTATGCCACTTTTCGTATCGAGAAATCACCATTGGTGATCATACCATAACCTTTGATTGTGCCAAAAGAATTATTACCATACTTGACACTTCCACCATTTGTAAGGGACCGAAGCTCCCTCAGCTCTTCCCTTCTTCCTGTCATGTGATGCGAGCAACCACTGTCTATGTACCATTCATCCTCGAAATGCTCGTCGCGTATAACCTGCAAAAATTAAGAATATTGAACCCAAAGTTTCTTGGGTCCTTGTGAGCCTTTTACATAACAGGGAATTGTAAGAGATGATGGGTTTCGGCCTAGGGTTTCTCTTGGAGATCAAGTGGCCAAAAATTGTAAGTGTAGCTCTCTATTTATACTTTAGGATGCTAGGGTTTCAGTCTAAACCCTAATGGACAACTTACTCACCAAGCAGCCCAAGGAACCTTCTGGAATAGGGCCTTGGATGAAAATATGATGATCCTTAATCATAATTTCGTTCCTCCTTAGTCCATTAGGTTTCCAAGCCTAAAACTCAACTATCACACATTTGACAGTTTATGTCCCTTTATTTAATTAATCTCTTTTAGTCACCAAATTAATTCCTAATTAATTTATGACTAATACTAATTAAATAAATATGATTTCTACTTTGATATATTATTCTTATAATATATTAATAAATCAAAATATGCTCTCTCTCTCTCTCTCTCATCAAATTACCATGTCAAGTTGCTTTGGTGAAGGCAACCCAAAAGGACCATGCACAACCGGGTCAAGTACATACCAAATACAGTTACGGGCTTAGACACTAATCCAACAAGAGAAACATCAACTAAAAAGGTTCTTTTTATTAAGGTTGTTTCATCTTTTCTTTTTATAGTGAAAACCTTGATTTTATTAGATTTGAGTTCTTTGGGATCAGTTTTTGATTTGACGTTAGCAATCTTTCGGTTCTCCTCTTTGGGTTCAAACGACGTCTCCTCTTCTTTTTCTGGAAAGAGCTTTCCTTTTCCCTTTCAATCATTCTGTGAGTGAGAGTGATAATTAGAGAGATGGGACTTGGGAGTAGAGTTAAGCTTTTGGTCGTTGCTCTTACTAGGTTGAGAGTCTAGTAACTATATCTCACATATGACTTCAAGATCCGATTAGCAATCGTAGCACTTATACGTTGTTGTCAACTCTGATCAAAATCTTGTCCTTCAGATAAGTGATCGTATAATCCTTTGTTCCAGATATCATGCTAACAATAATTATTGTCTACCATTTTGTTCCTCAATTTCTGATTTATTCGACATAGAATTTAGTTGAACATATCAACTTCATCCTGACCGGGCCCAACACATAAGTCAAACCAAATCATTGAGTTGCCATATATCGCTTTTATCATCTTAGAATAAAAGGAATAGAAAAACTTCGACTTATATGCTTTTATCATTCACTAGCTAAGTCACACACAATAATGCATTTTATAACATCAAGTTACTGATGCGTTTTCGCATTATCAATGTACAATCAACTAGCAAACAATAACCATCTCTCTAGGTTTAAAGATTATATGATTTTATCATCTTGCGATCACTCGTGATAACTTTCATGAAGTGATACCTGCAAGGGCGGGTTTATTCCAATACTCAAATCATATTTCATAAGCACTCATGAACTTTGTTGCAAACCTTTACTATGTCTATAAACTTTTAGACAATCTACAAACAAATTCATGACAATCTTCTTTCATATCTACTTCCAACATATGAGCGATTGTGGACCATTCGAATAATCTTATTATTCAGGAAGTCAAAACATGCAAAATAGAAACAATAGATAAATAATCAACACAAGATAGTAACATTTCTTATAAATGACACACCGTTATTTAATCATCAAATGGTGAATACAAAATCATCTATTACAAGTTTCCTACCTATCTAATCTAAACTAATATCGTCCTTTAGCCCAACGCTCCTAGTGTGCTGCAAATGTTTGACCCTACTCAGTCCCTTTTAAGGGGATCTGTTGGGTTATCTTCTAACGATACCCTCTTCACAACGAGGAGTCCCTCTTCTACCCGATGCCTAATAAAGTGATATTTTATGTCGATATGTCGAGATCCGCCATAATCCCTTAGTTCCTTGGTTAAGGCAACCGCTCCTTCATTATCACAGAAAATTTCCATGGGCTCCTTTATGGATGGCACAACTCCAAGGTCTCCAATGAAGTTCTTCAACCATATAGCCTCCTTTGACTCTTTTCTTGCCACAATGTACTCTGATTTGCACGTTGAATTAGCTATGGTCTCTTGCTAGGAACTTTTCCAAGTCACTGCTCCTCCGTTCATGGTAAAGACCCAACCCAACAACGATCGGTAATTATATCGATTCGTCTGAAAACTAGCGTCACTGTACCCTCATACCCATAAGTCATCACTCCCACCGAGGACTAGAAACCATTCCTTGGTCCTTCGTAGGTACTTAAGAATATTCTTGACAGCAATCCAATGTGCTCTACCAGGGTTCCCTTGATATCTGCTGACCATGCTCAAAGCAAAGGCCACATCAGGGCGAGTACAAGTCATAACGTACATGATAGAGCCAACTTTGGAAGCGTAAGGTACTCTGCTCATATCAGCTATCTCTGCCTCTGTACTCAGGCTCTGAGTCTTACTCATCTTGGTATTGCCTTGGATTGGCAACTCCCCTTCTTAGAATTTTCCATACTAAAACGCTTTAGCACTTTATGCAAGTATGTATCCTGACTGAGTCCTATCAGTCTCTTACTTTTGTTTCTCACTAGCGTTATTCCCAGAATATATGCAGCCTCTCTGAGGTCCTTCATAGTGAAACACTTCCCAAGCCAGGATTTGACCTCCTGCAAGGTTGGGACGTCGTTTCCAATGAGTTGTATGTAATCGACATACAACACGAGGAAGCTCACTATACTCCCATTGGCCTTGACATGCACACATGACTCATATTCGCTTCGCAGGAAGCCAAACTCTTTGACCTTCTCGTCAAAACAAAGATTCCATCTGCGAGACGCTTGCTTCAATGCATAAATGGATTTCTGAAGCTTGCACACTCTATTAGGATGCTTCGCATCGACAAAACCCTCTGGCTGATTCATGTAAACATCCTTAGCCAACTTCCCATTAAGGAAAGCGGTTTTAACGTCCATCTGCCATATTTCATAGTCATGAAACGCGGCTATTGCGAGCATCACCTTTATTGACTTTATCTTAGCAACTAGCGAGAAGGTCTCATCATAGTGAACTCCAGTAATTTGAGTAAAGCCCTTCGTGACAATCGCTCTTTATAACTGTGCACTTTCCCATACATGTCCGTCTTCTTCTTGAAGATCCACTTGCACCCGACTGTCTTACGACCCGATACATTATTAACAAAATTCCAAACCTGTTTGTCATACATGGACTGAATCTCGCTGTCCATTGCCTCTTTCCATTTAGCAGACTCTGGACCTATCAAGGCTTCCTTGTAGCTACTAGGTTCGTCCAAATTTATTAGTGTTTCATCACTAATAAACGTATCCCCTTCAGTAGTAATATGAAAACCATAAAACTGGGGTTGAGAACTAACCCTATTGGAGTGTCTAAGAGTTAAGGACTGGTCAATTG
Source organism: Lactuca saligna (assembly GCF_052625555.1). Taxonomy (NCBI): domain Eukaryota; kingdom Viridiplantae; phylum Streptophyta; class Magnoliopsida; order Asterales; family Asteraceae; genus Lactuca; species Lactuca saligna. Next base: position 45,352,006 of record NC_136418.1, on the reverse strand, counting down.
GTTCAACAGGAGCTTCTTCCCCAGGTTAAACGCCAGTGTCTGAGGTTCCTTCATCGCCAGACTCTTGAAGGTCTTCAAGGTCAATCTGACTCCCACTGTCTCCTTGACTTATGATTTCTCTTTCTCTAAAAACCCCTCTCCTAGCAGCAAAGATAACATTGTCACTTGGTCTATAGAAGAGATAGCCAAAAGACTTCTGTGAATAACCGATGAAATAACACTTCTCTCTACAAGGTTCTAGCTTGTCGTAAGTCTCTCGTCTTACGAAAGCTTCACAACCCCAAACCTTGATATGTGCCAATGAGGGAGCTTTCCATGTCCACATCTCGTGAGGTGTTTTCGCACCCTTCTTGGTGGGAACTAAGTTAAGGATATGGGCGGCCGTCTCTAAGGCGTACCCTCAGAAAGCTATTGGTAACCAAGCCGGACTCATCGTAGAACGAACCATTTCCATCAAGGTCCGATTACGTCTCTCAGCTACACCATTCAATTGTGGCGTTCTCAGAGGTGTCAATTGTGAAAAAAATTCCGCATTCCTTTAGATAGTCATGAAACTCAAGACATAGGTACTCTCCTCCTCAGCCTGACCAAAGCATCTTGATTTTCCTGCCCAACTGATTCTCCACTTCATTCTTAAACTCTTTGAATTTTTCAAAGGTTTCTGATTGATTAAGTAGATATATCCATATCTTCTATAATCATCTGTAAAAGTCACGTAGAAGCGGCAAGCATCCCTTATGGTGGATCTAAAAGGTCAACACACATCGGTGTGTATGAGATCCAACAAACCCTCACCCCTATCATAGGTGCCAGTAAATGGTGACTTGGCATCTTCCCAGGCAAACAAGACTCACATACGTCATCGTGCTTAAGGTCGAATGACTCCAAGACTCCATCCTTTTGGAGTTGGGCTATGCGTTTCTTGTTTACATGGCCAAGGGGACAATGCCACAAGCATGCTTTCTCCAAACTATTGGACGAATCAATATTCATCACATCATTTCCTAAATTATCAACAATTAACATAGATTCATAAATCCCATTACAAGGTAATGCATTGAAATAAAAAACGCCATTCAAATAAATTTTAATAGAACCATTACTATTATTAAATTAATATCTGAAACCTTGTTTATATAATCCATGAAAAGAAATGATGTTTCTTGCCATATTTGGTGAATAGCAACAATTATTTAAATCTAACTTTAACCCACTACTCAACACTAAGGAATAAACTCCAATCTTGGTGACTGACCATGATCTTTTGTTTCCCATGATCAAGTTTATCCTCCCATGCTCCACTTCCCCTAATCGCTTAGTCCCTGAAAATCAGAACAAATGTGGAAACCACATCCAATATCAAGGTCCCATGAAATAACAAGTGATGAGTTATTAGATTTATTTAATTACATACCTGCAAAGGTGGGCTTTATCTTCCCATCCTTAATATCTTGCAGATATTTAGGGCAACTTCATTTCCAGTGGCCCTTCTCGTGGCAATGTAAGAAATCTGCTTCCTTGGGGACAGAAGAGGGTTTAACAGAACCTGCTTTGGTCCCACTAGAAGATGAACCATCATTGGTCTTACCCTTTTGGTGGCTCTTCGACTGATCCTTCCTCTTCTTACCCTCTCGATAGCCAATTGCCAATACAGAAGCAACCATAGTAGAGGATGATGCAATAGATTTGTCCTTGAGTTTGCTCTCAGCTGTCCTTAGGAGTCCTTGAAGCTTGCTTAAGGTGACCTCTTCCTTATTCATGTGGTAGGTCATTCTGAACGGGTTGTAGCAGGAAGACAAGGAATGGAGGATGATGTCAATGGCCAAATCCTCATCAAACTTAACATTAAGTTTGAGAAGACGATCCACATACCTCTGCATTTTCTGCAAATGCGAGGTTAGGGATTCTCCACTCCCCATCTTAGCGGTGATCATGTTAGTAATGATCTCATAGCGCTCTTGCGTCGCGCTTTTGTGGTATCTGTCCAGAAAATCTTGCTGCATCTCATGTGGATACATGTCGTCATAGGAATTTTGGAGTTCTAGGTTCATGGTGGCCAGCATGATGCAAAGAACTTTTGTAGCATCATGCTCGTGGGCCTTAAAGGCAGTCAACTCTTCAGGAGTAGCAACATCTGGTTTGTTCTTTTCAAGTTTCTCATCGAGGACATATTCTTTGTCCTCGTAGCGATTGACCCATCAAATGATATTCGACCCATCAAATGTTACATTTTGACATAGGTTCATTAGCGAGAATGGCCCAAAAGCATTGTTGTTTGCGTTTGCGTTACACATCTGAAATAGAAATGAACAATGTTTGCTTAGAAATGAATCCCCAATTAAACAACCAAATGAGAAATTAGGGCTAGGATCCAACAACATTATTTACAACTTAGAAAAGGGATGTCGTAATCTAAAAGTAAATAATTTGAAGGTAAGTGAATGACGATTCACTAATTTTCACCTTGAAAAACGAAAAAGAGATTAAGTTTTAAATGTATTTGAAAACTCCTAGATCCTTTTGAGATTCATTGAACTGTTCAATGGCATGTTTAAATCTCGATATGCACTTCAAGTTTGCGACTGGGATGCCGAGGATCGCAAACAAGTTGTGAATAACCATGTGAATCAACATGGTGCACTCAATGTCTCTATCACCTAATCAATGTGTCGATTAGCCACGCACGCTCCATTGATCTATGATAAACATCAAGCCACGCTTCGCCACCAATGTCAATCACAAATTAGTGTGTTGGTTAGCCAGGCACGCTCCACTAATGTTTGACAAGGGTACAAAGTGTAATTCCATGCAATAGCATCATTTTCACATTTTACCCTAAAGTAACTAAGATTGGGAATTTGTAAAAACATTGTAGTTACTTTGCAATATTCATTATACTTATAATGAGGAATTAAATGCCCTATCCTATCCGTTCGGCTAACGACCCTCCACCAATCAAGGAAGCGGTGGGTGTAAGTGTACACCCATTAAGCCCCATTTTATAGGCAGCAACCTTATACCCCTTTACAGACCGGCTTCGTGAATGAGGCCTACTAGTGATAAGACTAGCTTATTCTTATACATATATATATATATATATATATATTAATCATGTAATAAATAATGTATAAGATTGAGCTTTAAACTTGTAAAATTCTAAGGGTTGAAATTTAAATTTTTTCAAAATTAACATTTTAATAAAAAATTAAATTTCAAAACTTGAGGGCAAGTTTTGAACATTTCAAAACACAAAGGATCAAATAACAAATAATGTAAATCAAATGATTAATTTAGTGATTATCTGTATTTGACCTAATCCATTTTCTTGCAATACAAGTTACCCAATTAATTCAAATAATCAAATTTAATCATATAAGGAATTTATTATTTAATTAATTGGTAATTTTCTTTTGTTTTTGGCGAGGATAGTATCATAATAACAATAAAATTCGAATTTTATCAGTGAAAACAGATTAGGCAACTATCCTTCAGCAAGAACAACAAGAAATCCTGAGAAACCCTCTGTTTGACGATCCGACTCGCCGAGTCACTCATGGTCTCATTGTGTTGGGATGACTCGCCGATTTCATCAAGTGACACGTCGAGTCATGTCGAACAGAAGGCCAGAAAATTATTTTCAGCATATTAAAAGTACAAACCATCCATACAATAGAAACCAATCAAGGATCTGATACCACTGATGGGTTTTGTGCATAAGAACAATCCTATGTGCTCATACAAACCCTAACGCTTGGATCTAGATTTATCTATTGTACATGTAATGTATCTAAGACTTATAAACCCTAAACTAGCATACATATTTCAAAAACTTAACATATAGAATCAGATCTTGATGTTTACCTCTTCAATAGTGGCTTGAATCTTCTTCTCTTGGAGCTTAGGGTCACAAGTCTAACTCCTCTAATGGCTTACAAACACCACAAGCAAGAAGGAAACTATGAGAGTGGAGGGAGGATGCTAATTTTCGTCCTAGGGTTTCTCTTGGAGATCAAGCGGCCAAAAATTATAAGTGGAGCTCTCTATTTATACTGTACGATGCTAGGGTTTCAGTCTAAACCCTAATGGAGAACATACTCACCAAGCAGCCCGAGGAACCTTTTGGAATAGGGCCTTGGACGAAAATATGATGATCCTTCTATTGGGTTTTGAGCATTCTACCACTCCTATGGTGTACATGCAACCCTATAAACCTTGGATCTATGTTTTCTCTATTTTACATGAAAATATTAAGTATTCCAAGGTTTCATCCTAACTAGCATATTATGAAGCACCTATACTACAAAGTTCTAGTTAGATGACATACCTTTTGATGTAGCTTGATGTCTTCAAGCTTTAAGAGCTTAGCCCCAATAGTGTGGAAGCCTCAAATGGAATCACAAATTAACAAAACACCTTGGAAGAACTTGAGAGAATATCTATGAACACTAAAATCGGCCCACTCTTATTTCACACACTTGTGCATATTTTGTGAGCCTAGGACCCCTTTATATATTACGGAGGATTAGGGTTACATCCATGAAAACCCTAATACCTATGACCTTTCATTTACATAAGATCCATAGGTTAAAAGCTCCATGGACTATCCATAAAACCTTAGCCCAACCTAAATGAACTTGGCCCATTCCATATATATATATATATATATATATATATATATATATATATATATATATATATATATATAAGAGTCCATATTTAATTAGTTACTTTTGATCACTTAATTAATTCTAAATTAATTCTTGATCAGTACTAATTAAACAATATGATTCCATTTTAATATATTAGAACCTATAATATATTAATATTAATCATAAATATACTATTCTCTAAAGACTATCCATATAAATTGTGTTGGTGAAGTGCAACCCAAATGGACCATGTCGGGTCGGGTCAAGTACAAACCAAATATAGTTATGGACTTAGACATTAATCCAACACCTTCATCATAATTTCGTTCCCCTTTAGTCCATTAGGTTTCCCAGCCCAAAACTCAACTATCACACATTTGACAGTTTAGGCCCCTTTATTTAATTAATCTCTTTTAGTCACCAAATTAATTCCTAATTAATTTATGACTAATACTAATAAAATAAATATGCTCTCTCCTTTAATATATTATTCTTATAATATATTAATAAATCGTAATATGCTCTCCCTCTCTCTCGTCAAATTACCTTGTCAAGTTGCTTTGGTGAAGACAACCCAAAAGGACCATGCGCAACCGGGTCAAGTACATACCAAATATACTTACGAGATTAGACACTAATCCAACAAGAGAAACATCAACTACAAAGGTTGTATTTATTAAGGTTGTTTCATGTTTTCTTTTTATAGTGAAAACCTTGATTTTATTAGATTTGAGTTCTTTAGGATCAGTTTTTGATTTGACGTTATCAATCTTTCAGTTCTCCTCTTTGGGTTCAAACGGCATCTTCTTTTTGTTTTCTCGAAAGAGCTTTGCTTTTCCCTTTCGATCATTCTACCAGTGAGAGTGAGAACTAGAGAGATGGGACTTGGGAGTAGATTTAAACTTTTGGTCATTGCTCTTACTAGGTTGAGAGCCGAAACTACTTTCCCTTCGGTTCCTCTTATTGCTTGATCTAGGACCGAAAACGTTCTTTCTGTTTCTCATATCTTGAGGACCAAAACTTCTTTTTCGGTTGTTTTTGAGAGAAAAACTTGGAGACACACTTGAACAAATGTTAGAACAAGTATATTGCGGAATAGTTAATCTCAAAGGATCTAAAAGCTCTACAATAATATAGTTAGATAGTTAGATAGTTAGTTGCGGAAAGTAAAGAAATATAAATGACAACAATTGTTATATGAATAACAAGGAATGCATTCACTCCGAGTTAGTAAGGAAGATCAAGTTTAGTGATTAAGTCTAGAAGACTTGCTCCGAAGAGAGGTTATGTTACAGTACAGTTTTGAGTGTGAAGAGTAGTAAGATAGAGAATTGAAGAAAATAAGAGAGATGGTTGAAGGAGAAATCTTGTATATTATGAAGTTTAAGAGTTCTCACACACTCACTCTAAATACATTAGAAAGAGTCTCTATTTATAGACTTTCAAAAATAAACTACTCTATAAACAGCCGTGCAAGGCATCCTGGATAATAGAGTACATTACATAAAGATAAGTAAAGGAAATAACAAAGACTATGGATGCTGAAGACTCATTGACTCTGGGTGCTGAGATGATTGCTAATGGTGAACGGTTGCGGTTGCTAGATGATTGCGGTACCTTAGTTGAAGATGGTCACTTTTATGTTTTAACAATTTCCCCCTAAGTGACCTCTTTAACTTCGGTTCAGGTGTCAAGTTTGAGGAGCTTGATCAAAATCCACCAGAATTTTCTGACATTTTCAAGCCAAGTGATTCTTCTAGAATTTTCAAACTTGACTTCAGCAGTAGTGTGCTTTGATCTTTCTACTACGGTCTTGCAGATGTCGAGTTGTTTCTTGGGCAGGCGGTGCATAGCCTTCATTGGAATGAAGTATTTGACGTTGTCCGTCTTCCGTTTAAAAATGATCCCAAGTTCAGGAAATTCTGTTGCGCCTAATGATCTTTCTTCAAAGCCTTCGGTGGGCATTGGCACAGGTTCTAGTGGGGGAAGATCAAACTTCCTGATGATGGTGGGGTGGATATCCACATCGATCTTGGCAAAGTCACAAACTGTGTCCTTTAGAAAGGATTTGGCTTTGTCAAGCGCTATTTGCATCTTCGGATGCTTCTCTGCCTTGTTTTGAAAAGCTCTGGCAATGAGGAATATTTCTTCCATATTCATGCTAGGAAAATCTGCCAGAGTTCGTATGTAGTCATTCTCTCTTCTAGTAAGAGTGAATTGAGCAAAGTCAACCTTCATGAACTTCCGCATCTTGTAATTTTTAACTGCGGATGGTCTATCGTTAGACCACATGTTTTCCATAGATGAGCCATGCTTCGCATAAAAGCGATTGAGTCTTTCAAATTCCATAGGTAGTCGTTTGTGATCAGGGAGACTGCAGTCAAAGGACTCAAAAACTCCAAAATACTTGGCATTGAGAGAAATTGGAATATCCCAATAGCCATTGGATGGAGGTTCAACATACGTGAGATGGGGAGTGTAGTCTTCATCCAGCAGCCTGCGGAGCGGATTGAACCATGAGTTAATCAGCGACTCATCTATCATTGTATGAAATCCGCATTCTCTCCATATGATTTCAGCAAGCTTGGCTGCTTTCCAATCGTGTTTCCTTTGGGCGGTGGCAGGAGAGTCTGTGGAGCTTTCTGATGACATATTTTCCTCAAAATTTTTGAAGTGACGAGGAGTCTCAGGCCTATTGAGGGTTTTGTTTTTGGGAGATGGAATATTTTGGGATGGTGAAGGTGAGGGCTGCGGTGTGGGAATTTTCTTTGTGGTGATTGGAGGACTCTGATGAATGAAGGTATCCGAGCGGGGGATTTCTTCATCACTTCCCCCTCTTGAGGGGTGCAACAGAGGTGCTTCCTCAAGCCATTGTTTAAGGCCATCCACTTTGGCACAGACTTCTACAAAGTGAACTTTCATCGTCTCAGCCAGCTGTGAGTTGTTTAGAGTGGGAGAGTTGAAGAGCAGCTTGTGTATATCCTTGGTAAGCTGGAGGATCTAAGGGCTATGGAAGTTAGAAGATAGGGATTTCTGCATTCTGTTGATTGTTGCATGAAGAACAGAGATAGTGGACTCATAGGAAGTATGAGTCTCATCTATCAACCTTTGAGATAGAGAAGCTTGGTCCGCAATGGTTATTTGTAAATCTTGTTTGATTACGGTCACCTCAGTAATGAGGCGTTCCGCTGCAGCCATAAATTCTTGATGATCGACCCTGCGGTTGTTATCAAGAGATCGGATCCCCATTTCGACTTTGAGAGAGATGCGCTCAGCAGCCATACGCTCTCTCGTCTCAAGTCCTTCGACATGTTTAATTAAGGACCACGGTCCTGGAATATCTTCAGATGGAGGTTGAGTGGGTTTAACAGCAACCAAGATTTGATCGACTTTGGCTTGGAGATTGAGGAATTCCTTCCTAGTGACAACATCTTTCTTCTTCTTCTTTTTCTTTTCCTTGGGCTTAGAGGTAGAATGTTGAGAGCCGTTGGATTCTTCTTCTTCTTCGAACATCACAAGGTCGTCATCCGAAGGATTTGGTTTGTTGACCTCTTGGATGTCTTCATCATCAAAATCGAAGGTAAGGGCTGAGTTGAGTTTAATTGCCGGCTCTTCGTCTTGAGATGGGTTGACTGCGGGAGATGGAACAGGAGTTGGAGTAAGAGGAACTTTAGAGGTACCTGCGGCTGCGGTTGAGGCTTGAGCTTTCATTATAGTTTCCGCCATTTGATCCATCTAGGTTTGAACCTTTTGGATTGTAGCAACAATAAGGGCATTGCTGATGGCATTTGCCCAATACTTGGCCATAGATAGGATTTCTTGTTCCTTCTGTTGTTGTTGTTTGACCTGTTTCTCCTTCCGGGCTTGGAATGCTCTTTTAAAAGCATCATATTTCTTGATTTCGGCATCAGTAGTTGGTTGATACCGACTCCAAGAGTCACTTGAATCTTCGCCGTCAATTCGTTGTGTTCGCACCAAGGTGTCCTTTGCGTTCATGGATCCTTGCACATTAGTGCTCACCGTGCCTAAACCACCTGAAAGAAATGGAAGCAGAGTAGGATTTCCTGGGCTTCCTTGGTCTCCTTGACCCGTGGTCAAGTCTGGCCTCTGCCAAGTTCTGGCATGGGCGAAAGAAATGCCTTGCGGATGGAGTGGTGTTTGAAGTGTTTGGGATACATGCAAAAGGATGGAGTCTAACTCCTCAGAAGAAAAAGTATGCAGCCAGGAAGCCCTGGAGACCTTAGGGCGATGTCCAATTTTATCTACTTGAGATATAACTGGGGGGCTGTCTCCACGTTCGAATGAAGATGATGAAACAATCTCACATGATGAGGTTGAGTGGTATTCGAGTGTGGTATTGAATGGATGTGTGGCCATCCCAAGGACTACTGGAGCCTATTGAGAGGCTACAGTATCAGTCCGGTCATGCATTTGGCCAGTGGTTTCGGTTGTTTTTCTTTTCTTGAGGATAGATATTGGTTGTCTATCTTCCTCAGAGTCACTGCTCGATACAATGGTGGGTTTGGTTTTTCGTTTCTTTGAGGGTGTGGTTTGTTTTGGGGCATTCTTCATGGGTGTGCTAGTTTTCTTTTTAGATGCCACCGATTTTCTCCGTTGAGAAAGATTAGAAAGTGTAGTGATAGAGGGGGTTGCGGTACCCTCAGGAAGAATGGTTGTAGAAGGAAGAGGTGGGGTAGAAGGGTATGGGATAATACCCTTCGTGGCCTCTATATGATCTGAGACATCAGCAGTCTCAAGACCAAGCAAGGTAAGGATGTGTGTGGGGAGCCTGCGGATAGGTCCGAATAAAGTTTAATCTGAAGTAGGAGTGTACTTTTTGAGATGCTTAGTGACAAAGAAGTTGATGTTACTGCCCATGTTGAGACCAGCGTCTGCATGTAGATCAGAAATGCACAAAGACCAGAATCGAGCAAAGGTGAGCTCGGTTGGGTTCTCCGTTGGTTGCTCTTTGGGGATGTATTAGAGGAAATCATCCCAAAGAATCTGGCCATAATTGACATCGTGGCCCGTATAGATGCTCCATACTAGTTCACGAAGCTTTAAACCCATGTTGTTGATGCCTCCGGTCCTGCCAGACAGACAGCGGATGACGAAGTGGCATACGAACTGCCAAACCGCAGGCAGTTGGTTCTTCTTAAACTCACCAATCGCTCAGATCGGTTTCTGATAACCCATTTGGTAGAGTGCAGTGGTGATGTCAGATAAGGATGGTGTGAAGATCTTGATCGAGGGATGAATCTGAAGGTTTATGGCAGTCTAGAATTTCTCTTTGGTCAAGATGACCAAAGAATCATTGATGAGGTTAAGATGCACTTCTTGTGGGTTTTCCAGTGGTCTGTATGCAGAAAGAGCACAATTGAATAGTGTAGAAACGGGAACAACGTCAGTGAATGCGTCAAATGGGCCAAACAAGATATGGTTCTTGAGATGCTTGATCATCAGTTTGGATGGGGCATTATACGACTGATGATCTTCAAACACTGCTCAGAAGTTGCTTGAAGCGATTGTTGGAGATGTGGAACCAGTTGGATTCATGGAGCCTGAAGCCTTGGATTGCTTCTTTGATGTACCTGATTTTGCCATTGAGAGATGAGAAATTGGAGTTCTTGAGAGCTTATGGGAGTTTTGGAGAGTTTGAGAGAGAATAATCGATTAAACAGAGAGCGTAAACGATTTTAGAGAAGAAGGTGGGTTTATAAAGGAGGTAAAAGTATTTTAACCTAGGTAAAAGTAAGAAGTTGAATGGGGTTTTTGGGGGGAATCACTGATTTTGGGATTAAATCTCAGCCACACGAAGATGAAACGGGTTTTGGAGAGATTTTGAGAGATCTTAAAAGGGGTTTGCATTTAATGGCGGATTAGACGCATGGTAATACGTCAGGTTGACGTGGGGTGATGAAAGAGAAAGTTGTAACTGATGGGACGTGGTTGGGAAAGGAAAGGACAAGTTGAGAATGGATTTATTTGGGAATCATTCTTTTTGTCATCATCCCTAAAATAGGTCTGATACGGGGTTTATTCAGAAAGGTAAAGTGACAGTTTCTAAAGGGAATGTTAGTATTTTATTTATTGAAGGATCATTAGGTAGCACCCAAAGATTCGAGAGTTAATGAATCTATTGGAATTTATTTAAGACGATTGCAGATGAAATCATTATTGCGGTTGAGAAACTTCATCGCGGGTGAGCAAAGACAGATTTCAGAGAGAATCTGTGAGAAAACACTTGTACAAAGGTTAGAAATAAAAGAACATTAAAACCCATGAGAGGTACATATGGCATATGGTTGCGGTACCTAGATTGAGGTATCAAAACCATCTATCATATGTAATTCTCAGTTAGAATCGCAATGGAGACCAATGATGGTCTGTAGTAGCTAACACTTCGTAAAGAATTGCGGGTCCGGATTCATCATTCCCAATATCTGTAAGAATGCATTCAGTTTTGTAGAGTCAAAAGCTTTTGTAAAAACATCAGCAACCTCTTCATGAGTAGGAACAAAGATGAGTTCTGTATTACCTTTCAGAATATGATCTTTGATGAAATGATACCGTAACTCAATATGTTTTGTCTTGGAGTGCTGAATAGGATTATGAGAGATTGCTATAGCACTTTCAGAGTCACAGTAAATTGGTATCCGTAGCATTCTGTACCCGTAGTCTAGCAATTGTGTCTTCATCCAAAGAACTTAGGAACAACAGCTGGCTGTGGCCACATATTCTGCTTCTGCAGTAAATAGGGATAGACACGTTTGTTTTCTTGAAGACCAACTTACAAGTCTTCCTCCTAGGAATTGGCATCCACCTGATGTACTTTTTCTATCGAGCTTACAACCTGCATGATCCGCATCGATGAAGGCTTGAGGACTGAAGTCGTTGCCTGCGGGATACCATAACCCATTGATTTGCTTCCTTTTGGATACCGAAGAATTTGTTTGGCTGCGGTCATATGAGACACTTTTGGATCATCCTGGTATCTTGCACATACACCAGTTGTGAAGACAATGTCAGGTCTGCTTGCGGTGAGGTACATCAGTGAACCAATGATACCTCTATAAGTCTTGTGATCCACGGATTCACCAGAGGGATCAACAGAAATCTTATAACCGAAGGCCATAGGGACCTTAGCAGAAGAGTAGTTGTCCATTGAATATTTTTTCAGAATTTCTGTGGTGTATTTTTCATGATGAATGAAAATTCCTTGCTGAATTTGTTTAACTTGAAGACCTAAAAAGAAATTAATCTCGCTATTCATTCTCATTTTGAATTTATTGGTCATGAGCTTTGCAAATTCATCTACCATGCCTTGATCAGTAGACCCGAATATGATATCATCCACATATATTTGTACCATCATAAGGTGGTCACCATTTGCTTTTCTGAATAATGTGGGATCAATCACTCCTCTTTTGTACCCGGATGAGACAAGAAAATCAGAGAGTGTCTCATACCAAGCTCTTGGGGCTTGTTTCAGGCCATAGACTGCTTTTTCAAGCTTAAAGCAGCGGTCTGGAAATTCAATATTTTCAAATCCCGTAGGTTGCTGAAGATAAGCCTCTTCTTTTAGTTCACCATTGAGGAAAGTACTCTTAACGTCCATTTGGTGTACCTTGACATTTTTGTGGGCTGCGTATGCTAGAAAGATCCGGATGGCTTCCATGCGTGCTACCGGAGCATAAGTTTCATCGTAGTCAATTCCTTCTAGTTGAATGTAGCCCTTGGCAACAAGTCTTGCCTTGTTTCTGATGACTGAGCCAGATTCGTCTAGCTTATTCTTGAAAACCCATCTTGTACCAACAATAGTATGACCTTGTGGAAGAGGAACAAGTTGCCATACTTTGTTTCTTTCAAATTCTTCAAATTCTTCTTGCATTGCAGGTATCCAGTCTGGTTCAAGCAATGCTTTTTTGATCGTTCTAGGTTCAACTGAAGACATAAATGCTGCATAATGGCAGTGATCAGATAGGTCCTTGGAAGACCGAGACTGAATACCTGCGGATGGGTTGCCAATAATTTGACCTGGTGGGTGGTCTTTTGTCCATACATGAAGACGTGGCATCAAATGATCAGCAGCTATGGTAGAAGGAATATCTTGGATTTCAGAGGAATCTGCGGTTGGGAATGGTAGTTCCCCCTGGATTTGAGAGCATCCTGCTGAATCATCTTGTTCTATTGGAGCAGAATTTACTTAATGAATTGGCAGAGGTTGAGGTTCCCCCTGGATTGCGGATGGGAGTTCCTCTGCAACCTGAGAAGGTTCCCCCTGGAATGCAGATGAAAGAGTGACAATTCTAGGATCAGATCTAGTGTCAATATTCTCTATGAATTCCTCATCTGAGTCCTTCGACGGTTCGTTTGATGGTGAAGCTTCAATTCGGGTAGGAATGTAAGCAGCATCAGGTACTGGAACCTCAACGGTTGCAACAAGATCCGGAGTAGAGCTTTCCCCCTCAACCGGAGAGGGTGGAAGTATTGAGCGATACTACTTCAGATAGAGAAGGTCCAGATACGTTGACATGTTGTTGTTGAGATGTGGGTGACAATAGGACTTCGGAAAGTTTTGTCATTTCAATGGGATCAAAAAGATCATCATAGTTGATTTCAACTAGATTCAGAGGTCCAGAAGCAGCTGGAATGTCACTTTCCATGATTGCAGTGGTTTCGGTGGACGGAGGTGCAATGCGGATGTGAGAGTCATCAAATTTCACATCAAAGCTTTCAATGATCAACCTTGTTCTTCTAATGAGCACTCGATATGCAACCTTGTTAGAGGAATAACCAAGGAAGATACCTTCGTCATACTTTGGTGCAAACTTGTTGAGTTGGTCTCTATTATTGATCACGAAGCATCTACATCCAAAGATATGAAATGTCACACCCCCGAACCAGACGGCGGAAACGTCCGAGGACTATTGTGACTCAATTGAATACCATCACAATGAATATACATGAAACACAACATCATACAATACCCAACATTGGAATATTACAACCGATAGCATTTACATTCAGTACAGTGATCCATAATATTACATGCCCAAAAGTAAATTGTTCGGTACTAATTAAAACAACAACAAGACGTTACTGAGTACATTTTTCCTTTTCGATTACCTGTTACCTGAGAATACAAGTATTTTGAAAAACGTCAACATATGAAATGTTGGTGAGTTCATAAGTAATGTTTGAAATATGGTGGTTTGTATTGTTTTGAAAATCACCAGAAAATCCGATATTTTCTGAAAAGAACTTAGTATAAAAAAGTGTGAAGATCCGTAAGTATGCTTGTTTGTTTCTATAAATGTAAAAGTACGATTTGTAAAACTCGGTATGTAACTCGTAGGTGTATTAATTGAAAACCCTAGGAAAACCCGAAGTTTTCCTAATACTTTGCATCAAATGATTTATGTCTTGTTATTTCGTTACGACAGGTGTATTCGTTGAGTCCCGGTGATGTTGGATTAATTATGGATTGTGAATTGTTATAAACACACATTAATGACAATGACTAGTTTACAACCATACAAACAATCCCTTAGGCATCGCTCGCACTATTCACTTAATCCAAACACCCGGACTTCATGTAGCCCCACAACCGAGGAGGAAAAGAGGGTGCGAAGCCCCGATGTTTTCCATAAGTCGTTCAAGGCTATCGTGAATGCGAAGGGCCAGCCCGACTCGCATTTGGTGAATTCTCGACTTTACTAGCAGCACCAGAGGGCCCTTGGGGTCCAACACCACAAAGCCTGTAAAAGTCCTTTTACACGAAATTAGGTCATATAAGACCCAACTACATGTAAGCGAGTTTCCTTCGGGCCTAAAGATCATGTCATTGGGCTAGCTAGGCCCAACAAACACGATTTGAAACTTTTGGGCCCAAAGACGGTGTATCGACGTCTGGTGTATTCTCACGTGTGTATTGATTTCCCGAATTTTCTGCGTGTGTATTGAAGTTTCACCGTGTTAGTAATTTCGGATTCATTAATGATTCGAGACAGAATCAATTCGTTTGATAACGATTTTTGGTGTTGAAGGTGTATTATAATTCGCTGATAGTCGAGGTGCTAGTATTTCATCATGTCGGATTTATTGTCTAACACATTAGGATGTTTCATTATTGCAGCCCCTTTCTTTTTGGATAATTTACACATTTAACCCTTTGTATAAAATAAGTTTCTATTTTAGTCCTCAAACCATTTTTCTTGACACTTTAGTATCAAAACTTGTAGAAAAATTATTTTTCAGCCCAAAGTTATTTGAAAAACAGTTTTAGTCCACCAAATGAAATTTTTCTCGGCTGAAACCCTTATGTTCGCAGTTTTTACACTTTTGGCCCTAAATAGAAATTTTTTGCATTTTTGGTCCCTTTTAAATATGAAAAGCATTTTTAACCCTTGAAATGGACTTGGAGCATTAGTAGTCCCCTGTTTTACAGAAAATCATAGTTTCAGCCCCTCTAATTTGAAAATCTCGCATATTGGGCTTTATTGGGCCGAAAAATTCATTTTTGGCCCATTATGCTTAAAAATTTCACATTTAATCCTTCAAAGAGAATATTTCCAGAAAAATACCTTATTGAAACTGTTTTGACTCATTTAATGCATCATAATTTGTATTTTGTCATTTTGGGCCCTTTAACCTTATATTTTTAACATTTTGAGTCCAAAAATGGGATTTTTAGCCCAATGAGTTCATATTAACTAACTTGGTTATTTTTCTAGTAATGATTTGTGTGTAATAATATGTTTAACACTTGTTTCATACATCCTAATGCAAATCTCGATTTTAAGGACTTTTTGACTAGTTTCAACACCAAAATCACATAAGAACATGTAAACAAGCATAGAAATCATACAAAGCATACATATACTCATAGATCTACACATTTGGTTGTATTCCCCCCCCCCACACAAAACTTATAAAAACCGAAAAATAGGGGGTATGAAGCTCACCTTTGGGTGTGGTTTCGGTTTTGGAGGAGAATGGAAGAAGTTTGATGTTGTTTTCGGCCCTAGCAACTTCTTGAGGAGATTTTCGGACTTAGATGGTTCTAGGGAGTTAGACCATAAATTTTTATGAGTTAAGATGAGATGTTTGATAAATCAAGGAACCTAGATCATAGTTTTAAGTATAAACTTACCTTGGATGGCAGTCCTTGTGAAATATCTCCTTGGAATGACCTTAAATCTCGAAAATTTAGAAGAAGGAGGGAGGAGATGTTCTTCAAAACTTAGAGAGGATGAAATGAATTTTTATGAGTGTATGTGTGTGTGTGTTCGGCCGAGAATGAGAGAGAGGGAGAAGAAGAGAGATCTTGAAGTGATGTATGCATGGATATATGGGACAAGATGCATGGAAGACCCTTGAATAATTGTGAGGTGGCAACAAAGGTCAACTCTTCCTTTTCTTTGGGCTTGGGCCGAGATTGGAGAGGGGAGAAGAGATTTTTTTTTGGGCTTTATTACCCCTAACTCCATATAGGAGTTAAGTAGAATGATTGTTGGTCCTATAAAATATAATTGTGATTTTTATACTTTGTTGGGCTAGTTTAGGTTAATTATGGTTCATAATATTTAATTTATTTCATTCTAGGCCCAATATGGCCCAAAATGTTGAAATAAATGAATGTGGATCCAATTAGAGCCCATTTAAAGGTTCTAATCCCATGATAGTCAAATTGGAAGCTTATTGGTCCATTGAGTCCAATAAGGAAGTCGTAGCCCAAAATGGACCTAAAAAGAACTTCTAGGGTTTCCAATTGCTTGTTGACTATTTGTAGTACTTGTATGGTGTATTGGATTGAAGTTTTGTTGTCATAGAGTAAGCATCATACATGCTCTTAAGTTTTTGATTCTACATTTTACTTGAGTGTAGTGATTACAAGACACAAAATTTCTAGTTGTGACATCATCCCCCCGTTAGAGGGAATTTCGTCCCGAAATTCTGTTTGAAAGCTAGATTTGAGAATGTTAGAATAGGTGAGGGTACTTTTGCTTCATTTGATCTTCGCGTTCCCATGTGAATTCTGGCCCACGCTTCGCGTTCCACCGTACTTTCACGACCGGGATGCGACTTTGCTTAGTACTCTTCACCTCCCTGTCCATGATTTCAACCGGTTCTTCAACGAATAGGAGATTCTCATTGATTTCGATCTCGTCAAGGGGAATGACGAGTGTTTCATCCGATAGACACTTCTTTAGATTAGAGACATGGAACACGGGGTGTACACTGTTTAGTTCTGCGGGTAGTTGTAGTTTATAAGCCACTGGACCTATTCGGGCGACGATCTCGAAAGGTCTAATGTATCGTGGGTTCAGTTTTCCCCGTTTTCCGAAACGAATAACTCCTTTCCAGGGTGAGACTTTCAACAGTACTCGATCCTCGACCTGAAATTCTAAGGGCTTTCGTCGGTTATCGGCGTAGCTCTTTTGTCGGTCGCGCGATGCTTGTAATCGAGCTCTGATTTGAACAATCTTTTCCTTGGTTTCACGAATGATTTCCGGTCCCGTTAGTGCCTTGTCCGATGTATGTGTTTTTGCTAGTTGGGTATCACCCACCTCAGCCCAACGTAACGGTGATCTACACTTACGCCCGTATAGTGCTTCGAAAGCAGCGACCTTGATGGTCGAATGGTAACTGTTGTTATATGAGAATTCGACTAAGGGTAAGTGGGTATCCCAATACTTCCCAAAGTCTATCACACATGCGCGGAGCAAGTCTTCGAGCGTTTGAATGGTTCGTTCACTTTGACCATCCGTTTGTGGATGATAAGCGGTGCTCATGTCGAGATGAGTTCCTAGTGCCTTCTGGAGAGATTGCCAAAAACGTGAAGTGAACCTACTGTCCCTATCCGAGATAATAGACATTGGTACTCCGTGGAGTCTCACGATTTCTCGAATGTATAAACGTGTCAATCTTTCCATCTTGTAGGATTCCTTTATGGGCAGGAAATGGGCAGATTTTGTCAGTCGGTCGACTATTACCCATATGGGGTCTAGTCCATCCGACGTCTTGGGTAGCTTGGTCACGAAATCCATAGAAATCCCCTCCCATTTCCACTCAGGGATTACTGGTTGCTGTAATAACCCTGAGGGCTTCTAGTACTCCACCTTTACCTTGGCACACGTAAGGCACTTACTAACATAGGTGGCAATTTCCGCCTTCATGTTGGGCCACCAATAGTGTTGTTTAATATCCAAATACATGTGGTCTGAGCCGGGATGAATGGAGTATCGCGTCTTATGGGCTTCCTTCATAACTACCTCCCTAAATCCTCTGAGTTTAGGGACCCAAAGACGGTTCATGAAATAGCATACTCCATTCTCCTTTGCTACTAGGTTCTTCTGCATTCCGCGCACTGCTTCGCTTGCTCTATTTTCCGTCTTCAAGGTCTCTGACTGGGCTACTGCAATTTGAGTGGCTAGGTAAGATTGAATGGTTATTGAGAGAGTTTTTGTATGACGATTAGAGTACTCCTTTCGACTTAATGCGTCAGCTACCACGTTGGCCTTGCCTGGGTGGTACTTGATCTCACACTCATAATCGTTTAGTAACTCAACCCATCTCCGTTGCCTCATGTTCAACTCCTTCTGGTTCAAGATGTGCTGGAGACTCTTGTGGTTCGTGAAGATGGTGCACTTCGTACCGTAAAGGTAATGCCTCCAAATTTTTAGGGGAAAGACAACGGCTCCCAATTCTAGGTCATGGGTCGTATAATTCACTTCGTGCGTCTTTAGTTGGCGGGATGCGTAAGCTATCACCCTTCCACGCTGCATGAGAATGCAACCTAAGCCCTGATTTGACGCGTCACAGTAGACCACGAAATCTTTCGTTCCCTCCGGTAGCGATAGTACCGGGGCACTACAGAGAGCTTGTTTCAGGGTTCAGAATGCGACTTCTTGTTTGTCCATCCATTTGAATGGTACGCCCTTTTGTGTAAGCGAGGTAAGTGGCTTGGCGATCTTAGAGAAGTTTTGAATGAATCTCCTATAGTAGCCTGCTAGACCCAAGAATTGACGGATTTCCATGGGTGTTGTCGGGATTGCCCATCATTCAACAACTTTGACCTTATAGGGATCCACATGAATTCCATCTTGGCTAACTACATGACCTAGGAAGCTCACACTCCGGAGCCAGAACTCACACTTGGAGAGTTTTGCGTATAGCTTTTCCGATCCCAGAGTTTCTAGGATTTGTCGGAGATGTTGGCCATGCTCTTCTTCGCTTCGGGAATAGATGAGAATGTCATCAATGAATACGATGACAAAGTTGTCGAGGAATGGTCGACAAATCCGGTTCATCAGGTCCATAAATGCAGCACGGGCATTTGTTAGACCGAAGGGCATTACGACAAATTCATAATGTCTATAGCGAGTTCGGAAAGCGGTTTTTGGAATATCCTCTTTCCGTACTTTGAGTTGGTGGTATCTGGACCGTAGATCTATTTTAGAAAAATAACTAGCTCCTTGGAGCTGGTCAAATAGATCAGCGATTCGTGGGAATGGGTAGCGATTTTTAACAGTGAGTTTATTTAACTCTCTGTAATCGATGCACATTCTAAAAGATCCGTCCTTATTTTTGACAAAGAGAACTAGAGCTCCCCATGGCGAGTAACTAGGGCGGATGAATCCCTTGTCCAAGAGTTCACTGAGTTGGCTGGACAATTCCTGCATTTCAGCATGAGCTAGCCGATAGGGTGATTT
Source organism: Lactuca saligna (assembly GCF_052625555.1). Classification (NCBI taxonomy): domain Eukaryota; kingdom Viridiplantae; phylum Streptophyta; class Magnoliopsida; order Asterales; family Asteraceae; genus Lactuca; species Lactuca saligna. The sequence continues at coordinate 45,332,640 of NC_136418.1, read as the reverse complement.
AGCGAGAGGAGTTGCTCCTGGAACGAGGTCAATTCGGAACTCCACTTGTCTCTCTGGGGGTACTCCTGGAAGATCTTCAGGAAACACGTCTGGGAACTCACATGCTATGGGAATGTCTTGAACATTAACCTCTTCCTTGATTTTATCCACTATGTGAGCCAGGAATGCCAAATTGTTCTTTCGTAGATGTTTTTGTGCCTTGATGCACGAGACGAGGCGAAGGTTCATGCTAGGTTTGTCTCCGTAAATTACTAGGGTTTCGTGATTAGGAAGGCGAAGGCGAACGGCCTTCCCGTGACACATAATTTCAGCATGGTGGGGGCTTAACCAGTCCATGCCAATAATCACATCGAAACTCCTAATTGTTACAGGCATTAAGTCTATTCGAAAGACGTGTTGATTGAGGGTTAGGGTACATCCGATGTAGATTTCCCCGGTGGATTCAGTTTTCCCATTGGGCATTTCCACCGTAAAGGTTTCATTTAGCTTCTGGGGCTGTTGTTTTAATAAATGTTTAAAATTATTGCTTATGAAACTTCGCTCCGCTCCGGTGTCAAATAGGATGCATGCATAAGTGTCGTTTAGGGGAAACGTACCGGTAACAACAGCGGGGTCCTGAATCGCCTCTCCCTGACCCATGGTGAGCATCCTTCCTGTTCCTCCGTTTCCTGGATTGTTGTTGTTAGGGCAATCTCGGCGGAAATGCCCGGTCCTCCCACACCCATAACAGGTGTGGCTAGGCCCTGCGTTGTGGCCTCCAGTAGTGATGTTGTTGTTGTTGGGATTGTTGTTGTTGTTGTTGTTGTTGTTGTTTCCCTGTTGTTGGTTCTGGGGAGGGTAGGTCCTGCAGTACTTCGCCATGTGTCCCCTTCGGTTACAACTGGTGCACTGCAACTCCTTGCATTCTCCGTTGTGATGGAAACCGCACTTGTCGCACTTGGGAAGATTATTGGAATAAGGTCTAGGAGCATTTGAAGAAGCGGAGGCTGGAGCATGTGGTGTGGTTGGAACCGGTGCGGTGACAGCATTAACTGCCACTGTCTGCTGCTTTTTAGAGGTCTCGGGGCCCTGACGCCCCTTCCTCTTGTTGTTCTTCCCTTTCTTGCCATCACCTTCCTTCTTTCCTTCAGCCTCCACTGGCTTCTCACCCTTCTTGTTGTTATGGTCATACAGCTTCTTCGCCAATCTTTTTGTACTGTCAAATGTTTCGGGGTTTGCAGCTATCACATTTCCTTGGATTGGTGATGTTAGTCCCCAGATGAATCACTCAATCTTCTTTCCTTCTGAGGTGATCATACCCGGGCACAACAGAGACAGTTCACTAAATCTCAATATGTAGGCATCGATATTCGCATTCTGCATAGTGAGGTTCCACAGCTCCTGCTCCATTTTCTGAATCTCACCTCGTGGGCAGTATTCAGCCATCAACATTTCTTTCATCTCTGCCCACGGCATGGAGTTGGCTACAGGGAGTGTCATGGCTTCCAGATGTCCGTTCCACTAGGTGAGCGCTTGATCGACAAAAGTGCAGGCCGCGAACTTCACTTTCATCTAATAAGGACAATCACATATCTCGAATACCGATTCCACCTTCTCGATCCATCGCTTCAGAGTGATCACTCCTCCAGTTCCGTTAAAAGTTCGTGGTTCGGCATTTGTAAAGTCCTTGTAGGTACATGTTTTGGTGGGTCCTTGATTCATCCCGTTGTTCGAACTCCCGGCCCCTTTCCAGTTGCCTCCTCTGTTATTCCCTTGGTGAAGTTGTGCCATAGCTGCGGTGACCGCAGCAGACACGGCCGCCTGGAATGCAGTGGAGTCAACTTCGGGTAGGGTTGGTCCAGGGTTTCCGCGAGTAGGTCGGCGAGGCATCTTTCTGTCATGAAACGGATAGATGTTGAGTGTTTGGGGTTTCTGGGAGGTTGTGACCCTACTGACTAGGTGCAAGGTACGAACTTAAACACTCCTACCATTTAACATACAATCATAGATTCTCAACACATAGAAATTTGTAATATCATAACAAAGCACGTAAAAGTTTACTAATATTGTCCGCATTTGATATATGAAAAATTTGCTCGTAAGAGCATACATGAGTGACACTAGTTCGACAGCATAACGACTCTATGAGTAGTGTAGTCACTTAAACATAGAGTCGGGGTACATAGCATAGTTCCTAATGACCTACTAAGATAAGTCTATCCCTAACCGCGATGATCTGCGTCCAGAGGTGGTGCCGAGGATGTGGATGCTCCCTGAAGACAAGCCATTAGTCGTTCTGCATCCTGGAGTCGAGACTCCCACCTTAACTGCCTCATGTGAAACTCCCGAAGGACGTCACATGTCTCCTGTTCCGCACGCTCGACCCTAGTCCGCAGCTGGCGTACCTGGTCAGCAGTGCCCTGAGCAAGATCGCCGGTGTCCCGTAATCGTCTCTCCATGACCTGTAGGGCTCGGTCGGCCGGTCCTCCGTCCCTCAGGTTAAAGAACTCGCGCGACATGCCGAACGGGGGTCGCTGTCCTTGTTGTCTGCTCCATCTCCAAAGATCAATACCCAAGGGAGGGGTAGGACCAGTGGGGCAAGATGCATGGAAGAGCCTTGAATAATTGTGAGGTGATGTATGCATGGATATATGGGACAAGATGCATGGAAGACCCTTGAATAATTGTGAGGTGGCAACAATGGTCAACTCTTCCTTTTCTTTGGGCTTGGGCCGAGATTGGAGAGGGGAGAAGAGATTTTTTTTGGGCTTTATTGCCCCTAAGCCCATATAGGAGTTAAGTTGAATGATTGTTGGTCCTATAAAATATAAGTGTGATTTTTATACTTTGTTGGGCTAGTTTAGGTTAATTATGGTTCATAATATTTAATTTATTTCATTCTAGTCCCAATATGGCCCAAAATGTTGAAATAAATGAATGTGGATCCAATTAGAGCCCATTTAAAGGTTCTAATCCCATGATAGTCAAATTGGAAGCTTATTGGTCCATTGAGTCCAATAAGGAAGTCCTAGCCCAAAATGGACCTAACAAGAACTTCTAGGGTTTCCAATTGCTTGTTGACTATTTGTAGTACTTGTATGGTGTATTGGATTGAAGTTTTGTTTTCATAGAGTAAGCATCATACATGCTCTTAAGTTTTTGATTCTACATTTTACTTGAGTGTGGTGATTACAAGACACAAAATTTCTAGTTGTGACATGAAAGAAACGAACATTGGGTTTGCGATTGTTGAGACCTTCATATGGTGTTTTATTGAGACGCCTACACACAATACTTCGGTTTTGAACAAAGCATGTGGTTGCTACTGGTTCGGCCCATAAGTAGAGAGGAAGTTGGGCGAAGTTAAGCATGGATCTGGATGCTTCAACGAGTGTGCGGTTTCTTCTCTCTACTACACCATTTTGTTGAGGTCTATAGGGTGCTGAAAAATTGTGAGAGATGCCTTTGGAAGAAACTGTTCAGAAGATGATTAGTGAACTCAATTCCATTGTCACTGCGGATGTGTTTGACTGGAAGCTTGATTTGAAGTTTGATTTCTTTGATGAAGTTAATGAAGATTTGCGGTGTCTCTGATTTGAGTCTGAGAAAGAAGACCCATGTGAAGCGTGTATAGTCATCAACAATAACTAGTATATACTTTTTGTGGTGAAGACTGGCTACAGTTGAGGGACCGCAGAGATCAATGTGTAAGAGCTCCAGTGGTTCAGAGATAGAAGAATCCATTATCAGAGGATGGCTTGCTTTTGATTCTTTACCGCATTCGCACGCTAGACAAAGAGTATAGTTGCTGAATTTGAGAATGGGGAGACCACGGACTAGTTCTCCAGTGACGAGGTTGTTGATGTACCGAAAGTTAAGATGAACTGGCTTGCGATGCCATAGCCAGCAAACTTCGGATACAACTTTGGACAGAAAACACAGCTGCGGTTTACCAATGATGAGAGAAATATCCAAGGGATACATCGTGCCTTCGGAGCAAGATTTGATTAAGCAAGTGCTGCGATCACTCGTCATTATGTAACAGAATTGATCGTCAAATTCAACGTGATGTCCTGCTTTACATAGTTGGCCAATATTGATAAGATTGTGTCTAAGACCTTCTACATAAGCAACCTTCTTAATGGAAAAGTTCCCCGTAGTGAGAACACCGTAACCTCGGATGACACCGTTCGCATTGTTGCCGAACGTGACATTTCCACCATTACATATAGGCCTGAAATCCCGAAGGCACTCTAACCTTCCGGTCATGTGCAAGGAGCAGGCACTGTCAATTAACCATTCTTCTTCTTGTTACTCCTTGCACAAAGCCTGAGAATTACACGGTTAGTTTAGGCATCCAAACAAGTTTGGATCCAGGGACGATTGATGTATTCTTAAATGATGCATGGTCCGAGGTTACATGGACAGGTCTTTTGTCATCTTTTAGACCTAGTCCTGGGTGTTTATTTAGATTTTGATTGTTACGAGGCTTTTGAAAAGTACGAGATTTCTGACTTCGATTTGACTTGACATGAGATAAAAACTTTTGATAGCTGCACTGACATTTACAAAAAGAGGGTTTGTCATTGAATCTGACATTGTGCTAGGTCAACGGTTTATGGTGTGAATTGGACTTGATATGTGTCCGAGGTGGGTAACTTCTGAAAGATTTGACATTTGATTTCTGAAAAGTTTGTTTTGAACGAGGTTTAGCACGTGCAAATCTTTGAGTCCCTCTAGGTGGATTTGGTAAAATTCCTTTCCACTTGTTTTGATGTGATTTTAAAAGTTATAGAGTGGGTAAAATTCCTTTCCAATTAGGGTCATTTGAGGAATAGACCTAAAAAACGTAGTTTCTTACAAGTTTGACACCTTTTTGGGTTGTGTCAGAAGTAGCAGGAATGGATTTTGAAACTAAACTTCCCTTTTTGCTTGTTTTCATGAAAGAAGAGTTTTTTGAAATGTAATTTGTGAAAACAAATTTTTCTGGACTCTTGGATTTTGGAATTCTCACATGTTTCTTATTTTTTGAAAAACTTGGTCTGCTTTTTTTTTTAGATCTAATTTTTTCTTTGAAAGCTCTTTTTGCCAAAGATTTTGGTGAACCGCAGTCATTGTTATTCAACTGCGGTTTCCTGGTACGTTTTAAACAATTTTGAAAACGTGGGATAAAATCATCAGAACTTGAGGATTCTGAAATTTGAGAGCATTGGCCTACTTCAAAATTTTCTATTGGTAATTCGTGAAAAATCGGCTGAAGAGTTGTAGTTCCTTGAACTGATTGTTTTGGTAAAAATGATTTGACTACCACAGAGTAGGTTTTAGATGAGATTGCAGTGGGACACTTCTGGGACAATTGACTATAGTGTGGAGCACTGTGGTCTGAGGACAAAGATGGAAAGTCCTTTGAGACTTCGGGGCCTTCAACAACAATTTCTTCATCAATTATGGATAAAACTTGAGAATTTGAATGAGTGGTGCCACTGATGGGAGTTTGATCACAAGTGTGACTAGAATCCTCGGGCATAACTTCCTCAATGACACAATTATTGCTCAAATTGTGTAATCATCCGAAGTGAGTTTTGATATCTTCAGGAAAAGTCTTGTCATTGACAGGGAAATGAAATTCTCTATCAGGAGGGCCATACACTCTGTCTTTGTTGAACCGGGGTGAGGAATCCATTGCGGTAGGATATCCATTTAACCAACCCCAATTATATGTATTGTCCACGGTTCCATTGTTTACTAAATTTTCAATAGCCTCACTTTCATTAAACATTTTTTCAATTAAGAGATTTAAGCGTATAATTTCTCTCTGAGCTAAATCTCTCTGGTTCAAAGCTATCTCTAATTGGGTTTCACTTAACCTTCTAGCATCTCTCTCTAACTCTAGATCCTTTTCTGACATTGTCATCCTAAGTCTCTTGTTATCTAGTCTTCCTCTCACATGGAACATCTCTTGGGACGCAATGTTCTTCTCATCTAGGGCTTTGTTATAGTCTGTAAGGACGACAGCACAAGTGTCATTAAGATCATCTATGTAGGGTTGACAGTCATGCATGCTATAGTTTAAAGTTTGGATCATGAGTTTTACCTGTTCAACGATGCTTAGAGTCCCATCCTTTGCCATGTAGCAGTAGTTTTTGTTCAACATTGCTGACCCATCATCATCCGCAGTTGCCAGCATGCAGATTTTCCCTTTTCTTTTAACACTGCTGATGGTTTCTTCTTCATCCCCTGATGACCAGACTTGATGGTTTCTTTTAACTTGAGCCACATATGCTCTTGCCTTTTCTTTTTCTTCCAACTCTTGAGCCATTCTAAGATAGAATGCTCTGTCCTCGACTACATTGGCCTTATAGTCTTTTGCGAAGTGATTTTCTTTATTGCATTTGTGACAAATCACAACATCAGTCTTGTCTTCTGATTGAGTACCGGAGTCATTGTTCTGAAGAGATTGCGGTACCTACTTTGATTGATTGTCCTGAGAGCCTTTAGGATATCAAGAGTGGTTGTTCTGAGGACCGAAGTTACGGTTGAATGGAGGTTTGTTGAATTGTTGATTCTTGTGGAAAAAAGAAGGTGGTATGCGGTTGAACTGTTGGCTAACTAGAGCAATAGCCTTCTGAAATTCTTCTTCATCATCATACTCAGAATCTGCTTCATATACTGTGGTGGGGTATCATATGATGAAGAGTAGGGTGACTGCGTTGGAGCTTGTGCTATGAGAGCAAGTGGTCCTCCGAAGTCAGCACCGTCTTTGAGTACAGTGGATTCTTATGCTTGGAGTTCTCCATAGATTTTGTAGAGTGATAAAGAGTGAATCTTCCTGTCACCTTGGACTATCATTTTGGCCATAGCCCAATGTCGTCCTAAGCCATTACGGAACTGGAGATTGGTTTCATGATTGCTGCAGATGGTACCAACATTTGATAAATTTGTGAATATCAGGTTGAATCTCTTGAAGGAGTCTTCCAAACTTTCACCCGCATGAGCTTTGAAGTTGTTGAAGTTGTTAAGTGCGGTAGTGAGCTTCTTATCTTGTGCTTGTTCTGAGCCTTCGTACAGGTTTTTGAGTACATCCCAGATCTCTTTTGCTGACTTGCAGTTTATGATAATATCAAAGTTGTCAGGAGGAACACCACAAGAAATTTCATAAAAAGCAACAACATCATTTTCCATTTTATCGAGATCATCCTTGGTAGGATGGCTCATGGTTGGTTGACCTCCACCTAGTCTGGTTGTCGCGCCGTCAGTTTGGACTGGTGTGAGGACTGTAACATGTGGTCCTTCTTCCACGGATCGCCATACATCTCTACCCAGTCTTCTTAAGTACCTCTCCATTCTTTGTGACCAGTGATGATATTCATTTGCTACCAGTACTGGAGCTCTGTTAGAACCACCAACACTATTGGAGACATTCAGAGATAACGATTGTGCCATTTTGTTTTTTTTTTTTTTTTGAAGAAATGAGCTTTAGTGGTATAGAAGGCTTAATGAGAAAATCACTATTCCGATATTCAAAAAGCGACCACTTTGGCTCTGATACCAATTGTTGAGAGAAAAACATGGAGACACACTTGAACAAACATTAGAACAAGTATATTGCAGAATAGTTAATCTCAAAGGATCTAAAAGCTGAACAATAATATAGTTAGATAGTTAGATAGTTAGTTGCGGAAAGTAAAGAAATATAAATGACAACAATTGTTATATCAAGAATACACTTAAATTGATTCATAATAAGGAATGCATTCACTCAGAGTTAGTAAGGAAGATCAAGTTTAGTGATTAAGTCTAGAAGATTTGCTCCGAAGAGAGGTTGTGTTCCAGTAGAAGTTTTGAGTGTGAAGAGTAATAAGATAGAGAATTGAAGAAAATAAGAGAGATGGTTAAAGGAGAAATCTTGTGTATTAAGAAGTTTAAGAGTTCACACACACACTCACTCTAAATACATTAGAAAGAGTCTCTATTTATAGAGTTTCATAAATAAACTACTCTATAAGCAGCCGTGCAAGGCATGATGGATAATAGAGTACATTACATAAAGATAAGTAAAGGAAATAACAAAGACTGCGGATGCTGAAGACTCATTGACTCCGGGTGCTGAGATGATTGCTGATGGTGAACGGTTGTGGTTGATAGATGATTGCGGTACCTTAGTTCAAGAGGGTCACTTTTATGTTTTAACAGTTGTCGGCCTTCTGAGTACCAAAACTTCTCTTTTGGTTGCTATTTCTTTGTGGACTGAAACTCTGTTTTCGGTTGTCTTCATTATTTTGAGCGCTAGAAGTTGAGTTTCTTTTTATGTCACACCCCAAAACCATGAACGGTGGAAACGTTATAGGGTGGACGACATCATATACAGTATCACAACAATGAATAATAGTAAAACAAGCAACAACATCATCCATTGCATTAATAATATATATTCATACATGTGTGTTCTGTCAAGTTATATAGACACCAAAAATATACATATCAAAATAAAAGACGAGTCTTGAACGAACTCTATCTTCTCAAAACCTGGCACCTGTACCTGTCTATTTGTGACCTGAGAATACAAGTTATTTTGAAAGCTAGTATCAGCTTAAAGCTGGTGAGATCATAAGTATATTAATGTCTGCGTTTGTATGAAAGCATTTGTAAGATGTTTTGTACAATGTTTTCTAAAATGCTGGAACTCTCCTAGAAAACCCTATGTTTCCTACTAATTGTAGCCTTTTACCAAGGCACCTAGTGTCTGTGTGTATGTCTGTTGTAAGAGTGTGTACTTTCGCAAATCGCACTATCATTAACCAAAAATATAGTTTTAACATTACCGTGCATCGTGTGAATATTCACGAAGTGAATGTAATGGGAAAATATCATAGTATTGTAGTATTTGTAATAAGTGACTACTGTTGTACTAACTACCTTAAAAACAAAAGGCGTTTAAAGTAACATGTGATCGACCTGTATCCTGCTACTGAATCTAGTAAAACGACGATGTAAGATGCCGTAAGAAATGATATTTGGCACCCGTAGACTTGCAAGTCCCACTGTAGTGAGCAGCAAGGTGTAGGATAGTCAATCCAGTATAGATCTATACGCAAACTCATACGCTCCCTAACTAAGGAGATTCGGGATACAAAAACGGTCATGGCAGGAAGTGCCATGACCCGTTCAATGGTTCAAATAACTGCATGAATGTACATGTAATGAATGTGCTAACTGTAAAGTGTACTCTTTCTCTGTCTAGCCTATATGTACTGTAATGTTCTGCGTGTGGTAGCTATAATGTGTGTTCTCTCTCTATCTAGCGTGTATAGTAAAGTATTGTGTGTACTACTCGTATTGACTCATTAATGAACTGACTCATTGAATGTTTCATTGTTCTAGTAATAGTATTAGTATCTTCCTGTGCTACTCCTATGGTAGCTTACTAGTAATGTATGATCATGATTGTAAACCCTTGCTACCCAAATCTATGGACTGAAGGAAAGAACTTTTATGTCTATATATGTATACATAATATATAACTGATATTTAGACGACCTTCGGACGGATAGCTAATGCCCTAACGATACATCCCAACAAGGAAAAGGAGATAAAACGAGCTGGCCTTTATAAGCCCTTTAAACATTACTTATATAACTATATATACATAGGCATGCATTTGATAATAAGTATAAAAGAGTTTAAGTAAAAGTATTTGATAAGTAAAAGAGTTTGTAAAATAGTTTGAAGCAAAACAGTTTGAACAGTAAGCAAACTATTGGTTTGGTAGTTATTAATCACATGTGATTGATATAATAACTATAAATATTCAACCTGTATTCCCCCCCCCCCCCCCCCTCCATAGAATCTTTTAAAAACATTTAAACCATTGATTAAGAGTTATGAACTCACCTGTAGTGAGTGGTACATATGAACTGCAAATGTAGGATTGCTAGGTGTCAAGTGAAGTCTTGAACACACTCTATGATCCTAGTTAAAATATAATATCACATATATGTATCCAATTAGTCTTTAAACAACTAATAAATAAATTCAAGACATCCTAGGACATGCTAAACACCTTATACAAGTGCTATAAGTCCCAAGGATTGCATCTAAGTGTTATAGGGAAAGGCTAGTGTGCTTGGGGTTCAAGAAAAACTCCATTAGGGAGTTTACGGTTTTGTGGTCACAACCAAAATAGTTTACGGTCGTCAACTCTTGAGTTTACAGCCGTAAGCTCACCCAGTTTTTACCATATGTTGTTTGAAGCCTTAAAAAGTCCCTAGAAGCTTTTCTACTTGTAGTATGTGTCTAAGCAAGGAACTAGGGCACCATTTCACTCCTATTTGGATTTTACGGTTCCTAAACAATTTTCCTTTGAGTTTACTACTATAAACTCATAAGGTTTATGGTATTTTGGGGGCTTTCAAGTCCTTAGCTCATCAAGCTAATAATCTAGGTTAGATTCTAGGCATAAGGAAGGAATATGGGCCATTTAAGAATACTTTGGGGTGTTTACGGTTTTGGGTGATCCCCAAACCGTAAACACATATAAATGAGAGATTTCAGTGGTTTTCATGAGCTTAAAGACATCAAGGAAGGATTTAGACATGTTTCAAAGGCTTGTGAAGGACTAAGGCACCCTAAGGCACCCGTTGGCACCTTAATTTGGGGTTCACGGTCCAAGAACATTCTTGGACCATAAACACCTTGATCTTGGTGTTCTTGGGAGATTTTCTTGATGTAAACATGTATAACAAGCTTTATAAGACTCTAGGATAGAAGTACTTACTATATGGAAGCTTGAAATGAGCTAAAAGTCCAAGAACACTAGTGTGTGTTCTTGGTGTTCTTGGTGTAAATGGAAGAATCAACCTTTTGGAATGATTTCACGGTTAGAAGATTGTTAAAACACTAGATTAAGCCATATAATCACATAAGAAAACTAGAATCACTTACTAGTTTGAAGATATTGGAAATCTTTTGGATGATACTTGAGAGAGAAATGGGTTTGGATCTTGAGTTTTTGGAAAAAAGTGTAAATAATGACTAGTTGTCATATATATACTCCCAAATTTATGGTTTTTGGCAGAAAATATTTTATTCAGGCAGTAAACTCTAATTTCTTAGAGTTTTGGAATAACAGTGTTGCATAAAAGCCCTAGTGCATCCTCTCTCCTGATATCTCTTAAAGTGTGAATCCTGAAATACTCAAACTTATTCTAAAAAGTCTGAAAATTAACAGCAACTATGTTAACTTCTATTGACTTGATATGTTTGCACAAAATAGAAATTTTGGGTTGTCACATTTTGCTTCTTCCTTTGACTTAAAGGAGTTTTCATAGCGAACGTAATTATGTTTCCTTTCAGAGAGATTCTTCTTGTATCTTAAATTACGTTGACGCTTTCTTTCTAACACCTGTTTTAGATTTCTGTGAATGTTGGCCTTTTTCTTCAGTCTTTGAGCATGAGTTTCACTCTTTAGCGAAGAGTTTTCGCTTGATATCATGACTGTTTCGTCTAAAGGACTTTTGGTACCACTTGTGCTTGTCACATCAAAGTGTGTAGGTTCATTATGTGGTTCGGCCACATACCTACCCTTTACTCTCCTTGATGTTTTCTTAGATATACCTTATGTTTCATCAGCGTTATCAATCGGTGCTGACCAGAAAAACTCATCACATCCATCAACATTATCTTCTTCTACTGGAGCGGTCAGTTCGGGTGTCTGTTGCTGAGTAACTCCTTTAACTATATAAACTTGATTAGGAGTTATTTGTACCTTTTGATATACAATAGCTTTCTCCTTGAGGACTTTAGTCTTGTTTTTGGGCCAACGAGCGAACTCAACATATTTTTCTGAAATAAGATTTTTATTGGTTTCGAGTTTGCTCTTGACAAATTCGTAACAGTCCACTTCATCTTCTACAAATATTACACTCATATCATCATCCTCATTGAATTTAGAAGTATTTTCAATATCAATTTTATTTTCTGAATTCAAATTGGCATTCTAAGAGTCAAATTTCTGTAAAGTTTCGGTTTTGATTTTTAATTTGTAATTTTCATCCAACAAATTTTTGAGCATGTCTTTATGGTCTTTTGACTTTATGAAGGACTCTATTTTGTCAAGACCAATTTTGTAAGCAGGAGAGATGTCATCAAAAGAAATAACGTTTTCACAGTTATATGTATCGGCATCGATTTCATCTTCCTTTAACTCAAGGAAGGGTAAAATCATACGATGTATTTTCTCCCCTATATCTCAATCAAGATGCATTTGAGTAATGTTGGAATATAATCATTTAACAATCAAACAAAAAAATTGTTGTTTTAAAAGCTTTAAATTATCTCTTTGCAAATAAATTGTTTCATCCTTAGACCTAATTACTTCCTTCTCCTTTTGCTCTATCCACATACGCCACTCCTCACTCTTCGACGATATCCTGGTGATTTGATCAGTTAGATTAGAGTTTGTGAATTGAATTTGAGTTAAACTACCACTTATACTAGAAATTTATATTTTAATCCATTAAGTTCTTTTTCATTGTTTGTGATGGGGATATGTAAAAAAACAAGAATGGATTGTACATTCTTAATCAACTCATCACATTCATTGATCTGCTCACTGATAGGTTTCGCGGCAAAACACCTGTCTTCTCGCTCTTTCGCTTCGTCTAGCCACCCATCAGTGGTATAGCCACTCATTTGTGACACCTCAGAGGTCACCATCAGACACTTTCCAATAATGTTCTCTTCTTTCACCAACAAAGCCCTGCCATGAGTGGGCTTCCTGACTTCTTCATCTTCTGAATCTGTAGACCAAATTCAACACCACCAAACTCATCATCAACATTATTTCCCTGCACAATAAGAGCATTCATAGTGTTATTAGATCCAACTTTCTTCTTCTTGATTTCCTCCAATCGTCGTATGAGGTTCGCTTCCTCGTCGCCATCATCATTCTTTTCTGACGTCTTTCTGAACATATAGTCATTGGCGAAGTGATTTTTGCCTCCACAGTTGTGACAATTGAAACCTGAGTCACCACCAAGTTTTGCTTCCCTCTTTGGTTCTTCGATCTGAGAAACACTTTTCGGTTCCTCCTTCACTTTCTCGGCAATGTAGCTTCCCTGCCAGCTTTGGTTCTTATTAGCTGGGAACATTCTTCTGATGAATGTCTAGGGATTAGACACCATTAAAGCATAATCTTCGCTTGTTAGATCATATTCAGACAGATCTAAATCTTCATCTTCTTCAGTAGCATTCTTTCTTTTGGAGATTAGAGCCAAGGACCCCATGCTAGAAACCACATCCGTTTCTTTATTCGCTGCACTCTCATGTAACTTTAATATCCCCACCAGTTTTGCCAGAGAATAGGAAATGAATTGTTCATGTGCCTTCACATTTGACACCACAGCCATCCATTCGGATCTAAGGCCATTCATGAATGTGACCTTTTGTTCAATGACTTTCCTTTAAATCCCATGCTTTATCATCTTGCTAAGGAGATGATTAAAGCGATTGAAGGCTTGAATAAGCTTCTATTCAGGCTTCTGGTTAAACTCACCAAATTCTGAGAGTAATAGAGTTTGGATCGAATGCTCAAGATCTTCATCCGTAGAATACAGTTCCTTCAACCTATCCCATATTTCCGTCACTGTTTTGCATGAACTTACTAACCAAAACACATCCTATTGTAAAGCAAACCTAATCATCCTTAAAGCTTTGATGTTGCACATAAACTTTTCTTTCTCATCTTGGGGTATATCTTTCACTTCATTAACAAGTTGATTGTACTCCTTTTGAGTTTTAACAATTCTTGAAGTGCTTGAGTGAGTGAATGGACCTACAATAATCGCCTCCCAGATCAAGTATCTGTTGTCTTCCGAACCAATCACGTAGTCTTCAAAGTGATGCGTCCAGACCTCATAATCTTGAGTGTACAATATGAGAATCCTTGTCGTCGATCCTATATTGTTTGAGATATTAATTGGGTTTGACTGAGAATCATCCATGGACATGATGATGTTTGTTCAAAAACCTGTTTTAGATCAGACTTGTAAATAATGTTAGGGTAAGATCACCTATTAAAGAACTACGTCAATAGCAGATGACGGCTCTAACAATATCGATCAAAGCGGAAAAACCCTAAGATCTTCTTCAACATAAGAGATGTGTATGAATTACACAGTCTCCTACTTTGATACCAATTGATGAGTTGAAAAACTCTTAGATCAATTAGATCTTTAACAGGGTAATCAATAAAACCAAACAAACACAATAAACACGATATAGAATCAAGTTATGCTTAATGATTCAAATGTAGTCACGCCTCAGCAGAGCTCGATGAAGAATTTCCACCATAGAGGCGAGCTACGATTTATAGTACAATACTTGGAATAATTAATGTAAGCAATTAATACAAAGGATCCATGCATGCACCTTAAATACTAGACCCTAATAAAATAAACACGGTTGGACAGGCCCAAACCAGATAACAAAACTGGGCTAAGGACCGAGCCCAAAGACACAATATTTCAGGACCCAACACCCTCGCATCCGTAAAACCCTTCTCGGTCATAGCTGACTTCGGATTGTATACGAGGTTCATGACTATGAACCTTCAGACCGTGAACCCCCGCGTATATAAAGCTTTCAACTGACTTTTGGCTCATTTCTTCACTTTCCAAACATAATTCCAACCTTTTCTTTCATGTATCATCAAGCTAGAACACCCTCCCTCCTCAAGAACATGTTAGGATCATTCTTTCTCGTCATATTCAAGTGGTAATCACTAGTTATTCATATCATCTAACAGGTATCAATTCTTGATCTTGTGATCAATTCATGAACACCCTTCCATCTTCTTATACTAGGCTAAAGTCTATTGATTTCACTAGTTTTCATGAAGAACACGCGAAGAACAACCATCATAAAACCTTTGAATCTTCTTAGAAACGTGCTTAGGATCATTAAGTGTTCATCTTTCTTCAAGAACTCAGGGCCGTGAACACCTTCAGGGTCGTGAACCCTTCATGAGACTTGGGCCGTGAACACCCCTCCAGGCTGTAAACACCTATCAGCTTCCATTTCAGCTTCTAACAGTCAAATTTGTAAGTTATACATACAAATTAGTCTAGTTTTTAATCATTCCTATGATTATTTTAGCTAATTGGTTGCATATATGCTACACGAATCACTATATAGGACTTGTTTTGCGATGGGATTTCACTTGTGGAACTAAACATCCTATATCAAATCATCAATAGAATCACCCACCAAAAGATGAGTTCATAGCCCCGTATTTTTGTTGTCTTTACTAGTTTAAGGGGGAATACAAGTCTAACACAAGGATATTTGTGTTACAAGCAAATGGTTTCAACATATATTACTAAAATAGATTTCAATTGTTACCAAATCAAATGGTTTTAAATTGTGTTAAAATGACATCAAGTCATCAAAAGTATTTCAAAATGTTAAACTCTTCAAATGATTTTATAAACTTATGTTTTTCCTCATAAATCATATTTAGATATGTATGTTTATATAAATAAGATTTGAAGAGCTTAGGACTGATAACTCACTTTCGTTCATTTTCCTTGTTTGAATGTGGACTTATATTATCGGTTATTTGTTCGAATGTCGTTTAAATTTTACTTATATATAATTGTATATGTATATAAATATAAAAGTTATTTCATTCAGTTTAGATACCTTTTGTAACATGTTGAGCAAGGGGTTGCATTCATGAACAGTTAGTACCAATTCAGAAAGTACATATAAATTATAATAGGTATAATTTATGATTCATAGAACATTAATTCATGATTCAAGTATACTAGAGTACACCATTTTTACAAGAATAAGGGTTTGATTCAAAACTAATCAAGGTTATACAACTTTCAAATACTTGTTAAGAATACTAACTTAGGAGTATAAAATCAATCATTATTTCAGAATGATTGGGTTTTCACTTATATTATACATGTAACATCTATATGCATTTTATGAGTCATTTGATTCACGTTATTTAATTCATTTAAACAACATAGCTAAAGTCATGACATTATAACCAGAATCTCCAGTCGGGGATCGAAACAAGTGTGTATAGATCGATATTGGGATTGATAACCTTGCACTCAGACTGCCAGCTACAGCTAGGCATACACGCCTACGAGAGACAATTGTTATCAATAGTTTTTAACACCTTTAAAGTGTTGTTTCACGCCATCTAGTCTCAGTATGGTTATGATAACTCATTAAAAGGATATTAACAATACGATTAGTGTATAATTAACTAAACATGAGTACATTTTCAAAGTACCAGTTTACCAAAATACAGTTTACGGTATTATATCTCAGTATTCAATAACAGTTGATGAATCTAGGCACGCTCAGTTTTACATAATATACAAAAGAGTACAAATACAGAACACTGGTTAACAAACAAAACGGTTTTATGTGATTAAAACTACTTTTCATGTACAACAGAAAATATAGCATTTTGTGGAACAGTCTACCTATTCAAGAAACAGAAACATACTTTTAAACATAAATACTTATGCACTCACTCAAGTTTATATTGATACTCACTTTTCAAATTACTTGTATTCTTAGGGAATCAGTAGACAGGTACTCTCCAAGTGTGACAACCCGAAATTTCCATTTGTACGAACCTCATCTATTCAATAGAAACTAGTTCAGTTTCAGTGATTTTCAAGCTTTTCCGATCAAGTTTGTGTACATTAGGGTTTATGTTTTAGATGATAACAGGAGAGTGGATACTCCTGGTTTTGTGAAACTTGGGCATTTCAAGTTTCATAATGTTACAGTCCACATCATGAATAAAAATATTTTCTGCCAAAATATTCCAGGACTATAAATAGTTTTTTGAATTAAATTAATTCATTATTCACAATTCCAAATAGAGAAAAGCCATATTCTCTCTGACGGATCTTCGGGTTTTCATCCCATATTGTGAGTCTACTTTTCTAAATGTGTTTCAATACTTGTTAGATGCTTATTAACATAAATTACATGTTTAGATTACAAGATCCGAGAGTTTACCGCCCAAGAACGTTCTTGGGGAGTAAACTCCAAAATGGAACATAAAGGCTTCCTAGTCCCGATTCCTTGTTAGACAACTTGTTTACGGGTTAGGGTATGATCTTTATAGGCCAAAAAGCATCCAAGAATCACAAGTTCTAGGAGTTTACGGCCAAGGAACTCCCTTGGGCCGTAAACCCCTTTTCAAGGGCTTAATGTGCCCTAAACTTCCCCCTAATGCTTAAGGACTTTACCCACTAATACTTGTGCTTATTTAGAACATCAAAAACCCATCAAAATCACAAGTTTGTAGGAGTTTACGGCCAAGAACCCCTATTGGGCCGTAAACCCCTTTTTGTAGGGTGAAAATCATTCCAAGCACACCTTAAGCCTTAAGACAATTTACCTTGAACCCTTGGGACTAGAATGGAGAGTAGAACACATAAAAATCACTCCTTGAAAGGAGTTTACGGCCAAGGAACATATCTTGGGCCGTAAACTCCAAGTGAAGCCATCACCCCATAGGAGTTTACGGCCGTAAACTCTAGGGTGAATGGACTTTAGGCCGTAAACTCCACAATGGAGTATTCTAGAGCCTTAAACTACTTCATGTGTTATTCCAACAAAGCTAGGAGTGTTCTAGAAGCAAGATAGCACCACAAAACACCCAAAACCACCCTTTGAGGAGTTCACGGCCATAAACCCATGAGTTTACGGCCGTAAACTCCAAGGTGTGGGGTTTGTTGGGTGGTGAACTCCTATACAAGGCCATTTGATGTTTCAAACCCTTTTGCCTTGTCCCGTAGCAACTTAGATGCAACCATTTGAACCTTAAACACTCATAAAAGTGTTTATATGTTTTCTAAGTGTTTTAACTTATTTATTAAGTTATTATTTGTCTAATTAGTTATATATATGCTTATTATATGATAACTAGGCTCGTGCGTGTAAACCAGTCTCCGTTTGCCACCTAGCACAGTAGCCGACACTGCAATTCAAACGACTCACCACAAGTGAGTTCATACCCCTTGAATCAACCTTTGAGATGATTTTAAATGTTTTAAACACTTTATGGTGGGGGGGGAATACAAGTCAAATACTTATAGTTATTGTTGCAATCACATGTGATTGCATTTAATCACATGTGATTAATAACTAGGAAAACAACGATTTTTACCACTGTTCAAACTGTTTTTCAAACTACTTCACTTTGAAATGTTTTACAAACTGTTTTACTATCCAAACTTACTTATAGACTGTGATTCAAACAAATGCTTCTTATACTTAAATGGTTTTATCAACTTATGCCTTCAAATTGTTTTATAGATCGACATCAAGTCGATCTCCTCTGGAAATTATATTTATGCTTCAAATGTTTTATGAAAACTTATTTATGCTTTTATATATTCAATTGCATGCCCATATATGTATAGATGTATAAATAATGTTTAAAGGACTTAGGAAAGCCATCCGCCCTATTTCCTTTTCGCGCCTTGAGATGTGGTCTGGTGGGATTTCGGGTGACCATCCGACGGTCGTTTCAATATTACTTATATATCATATATACATATATAGACATAAAAGTACTTCCATATACAGATATACTAGAAACAATACATATACAGATATACTAGAAACAATACATATACAGATATACTAGAAACAATACATATACAGATATACTAGAAACAATACATATACAGATATACTAGAAACAATACATATACAGATATACTAGAAACAATACATATACAGCTATACTAGAACGAGAAACAATACATATACTTAAATACGTTGATATTCGTGATCCACTGTATCGGAGCATGCCTTAAATGTCATGGCCCGAGTTGTAGCCATAATTCTCTTGGAGGGAGAGCGTGAGTTTGCGTATAGATCTATACTGGATTGACTATCCTACACCTTGCTGCTAGCTACAGCCGGACCTGCAGGTCTGCGGGTGCCAAACGTCATTTCTTTTATTACGACCATTCATTATGTCGTTGTTACCAGTCGATAGCATGGTGCAATTTATCACGATATACCTTAATATAAATCCGGTTTAAGGTAGTAGTATTTAGTACAAGAGTAGTCTTATTATACAAAGCTAAAGTACTACAATGATTTACCCATTACATATTTTAGTGATAATCTCACTTAAGCATTAATGTACAAACTATATTTTATCAAATGATAGTTATACTTGGGGAAATCACACACTTTTACAACAAACAGATTTACAAAACAGTTTAGCCTTGGTAGAAGGTTACTTTTATAGAAAATATAGGATTTTCTGAGAGATTCAAACTTTTACAAACACTTTCAAACATTTGCTTACATTTTTACAGACTTATACATTGAGACAGGTTCAAATGTTTTTACAAGAAACATTAACACTAAAATACTTATAAACTCACCAGGTTAATGCTGATAAACTCTTTCAAAATAACTTATATTCTCAGGTCATCAGTAGACAGGTACCGAGGCCAGCTTTTGAGAAGATGGAGTGCATTCAAGACTCATCTCATATTATTTTGTGTTACATTATTTTGGTGTCTATAACTGTACAGAACACACTTGTATTAAAATTATATATTTAATGCAATGGATGATGTTGTTTGCTTATTTACAATTACTATTTTGTGATACTATACATGACGTCCTCCGCCCCAGAACGTTTCCGCCGTTCTTGGTTTTGGGGTGTGACACCAAGCTTTTGAGAAGATGGAAGTATTTTTTAGTCATGTCTTCTTCTTTTGTATAACTATTTTGGTGTCGATATACATTGATTGAACACATGTAAATACTTATACTTTTTAAATACAATGGTTGTTTGTACTTTGATTACTATGATGCATGTGTTGTGATACTACAAATGAAGTCATCCACCCTTGGATGTTTCCGCTGTCTGGTTTGGGGGTATTACCCTGGGCATAGGAGATGAGAAACTTTCTATTTTCCAAAAATAAAATTAGGTTCATCACTGGAACCCTTGAAAACCAGGAGAGGAATCGCAAGAATACATGCTTTGGATGTGATGATCAAATGGTGGTTGGCCACAACCATAGCGAATGAAATCAGATCTGCTGTGAAGTATGCACAGACAATAAAAGAAATTTTGAACGACCATGAAGAGAGGTTTGGTAAAGAAAGCGCCTCTAAGGCATATGAGTTAAAACAATCTCTCAGAATCACACTTCAAAATGGCATGTCTACGTCCACATATTACACTAAGCTGCGAGGTCTGTGGGATGAAATCCAAATTGTGTCTCCGTCTCCATGGTGTACATGCACCGGTTGCACATGAGAGTTAGGAAAGCAACTCAATGAGTTTACGGAAAAAGAAAGTATTTATGAATTACTTATGGGACTTAACGAAGAATACGCTACAATCAAAACTTAAATCCTATAAATGAAACCAACAGCAGCCCTTGGAGCGGCTTATCATCTCGTGGCAGAGGACCAACAGCAAAGGGCAATATCCGCCATCAAGAAACAAAAGGTTGATACAATTGCATCCAAACCTTTAGCCTTGGACGAAAAGAGGCACTAACAAACACAAACCAACAAAGAAAGAAGTCTATGCTAAAGGATTTAAAAAGAAATGGCGATGAAGAAATATGTACCTTTTGTGAAAAGAATTGAAACAACAAAGACGGATGTTTGTAAAAGAATTGGGTTCCCGGAGTCGTGGCCAAGCAAAAGGAAGACAGAAAAGAACAAAGCAAAGGCAGCTCAAGTTGAGACAAACTCCAGTCGTATACTAGGGTTGTCATCAAAACATTATCAAAAACTAATCAAACACTTTTCCAAGGAAGAGACTAGCGACAAGAAAGTACCAAGGGATAACATGGCAGGTAAAGTAGAATTAAATGGTGCATGGATTGTTGACTCAAGAGCTACCAAGCTCAAAACATGCAACAAGGAACAACATGAAAGCATAACAAGTAGCTTCCTTAAAGCTCCTATCACCATACCCAATTGAGAAATTCTATCTGTGGAAAGAAAAGGCAATTGCCTAGAGACGAGCAACATTAAAATAGAAAAAGTTCTTCGTATGCCTGATTGTAATTGTAACTTGATTTATATTATCCGCTTGACTAAATATTTTCGATGTGATCTACCTTTTTTTCCTAAACAATTATTTGTGCAGTTATTACACACAAGGAAGCTGATTAGCGACGTTAAGTGTAGTCGTGGTTAATACCGAATGGGATTGGTGGCAGGACAAAGGAGAGCTATTATGACAACATTTGATGTTGAATTATAGCACAAGAGATTTGGTTACGCTGTCGGCTCAAAGTTAGATCAAGTTGGCTTCTTAGAAAATATTTTATCTGCAAAACAAAAGATAGGATTTTCGATTCACGTATTCAAGCTAAACATATTAGACTTCTTTTTCACAACAGCTCAATAAAACCAACTAGATGTTTGAAATTATTATATGTCGATGCTTGGGGAAAGTATAGAACACATTCTCTTTAAGGGGCTAGATATTTCCTTACCATAGTGGATGATTTTCATAGAGTTTAGGGTTTATTTACATAAATATAAAAGCGATCCAAGCATCCATTTAGCTAATTTTCAAAACATAGTAGAAACATCATTCGATTAAGAGATAAAATGTATAAGAGGTGATATCGGGGGATAATTCATATCATCGTCCATGATGGACTTTTATGTGAAAACGTGAATATTACTAGACATAACTTGTCCTCATACCCCACAACAAAATAGGGTGGTAGAACGGGGACACGGGCACATTCTTGAGATAGCACATGCCTTAAAGTTTGAAGCCAACTTACATGTAACATTCGATTTCCAATCCATATTTGTTTTCATTTTTATTTATTAAAATATATCATAGTATCATTAGATTATGTGGAAACATATAGTGAATGCACGAGTCTACAGTCGAACCTTTCCCTTCTCCCGAACCACCTGAAAAACATTTATAACAAGTAGGTAAGCACGAGGCTTAGTGAGTTCCCCAAAATACCATATATTAAGATACATATACATGCATACAAACTATGACTCACAAAACATGATGATGATATGTGTACTTACGGCTTACATGCTATTTCGTTAACACAGGTATATGCTTACTTACGACCTTAACATCATTTCGTTAACACAAGTCTATGCGTACTAACTGTCACACCCCAAAACCGGAACGGCGGAAACGTTCTGGGGTGGATGACGTCATGTCAAGTATCACAACACATGCATATAGTAATCAAAGTACAACAAAACATTGCATTAATAGTAATAGTTTTACATGAATTACATTACAACATATCAAAGTAATACAAGTAATACAGACAGATATATATATATATATATATATATATATATATATATATATATAAGTACAACGAGGCACTAAGCTATCTTCATCAACAACTCCGAGATGTACCTGTCTAATGCTAACCTGAGAATACAAGTTATCTGAAAAGCGAGTATCAGCCTTTTTACAAATGCTGGTGAGTTCATAAGTATTTAGTAACATTTCATTCAAATAACCTTATAAAGTAATAGTTTAAGTGTTTACAGTTTATTAGAGTTCTTTCCAGAAAATCTTATATCTTCTTTAATCAAAGCAGCCTTCTACCAAGACTGGTCAGTGTTATGTGGTAAAAAGTTATTTTCCCTAAATTGCTATCTTTATCAAAATACTGAATTTGATTATTGAGGAAAGCGAATGACATCAGCAAATAACATATGCCTCAGCAGTGAGGACTGCTGACTAAGGCAAGGAATCATAGACTCTAGGAGAGTATCGAACGAACGACACGCCTGGTTCAGTCTAACAAATAGAGATACAGACCCCAGAAGGTACCAAATGAAAGGTACAGCTGGTAAGGTCCAAAACAGTGAATACAGACCACATACAATATCAAATGAAAGATACGTCTAGCAAGGTCTAAAACAATGAACACAGTGAATACAGTGGATTCTATGAATAGAGTGGATACAGACCCCAGACAGCATCAAATGAAAGATGCGTCTTGCAAGTTCAAAAAAGCGTGACTCTGAAAATGAGCTACCAACATACAGTGTAAATTACTGGCGAAATACCGTTACCTTAAGGCCATGAATTATAAGGTAACCCGGGATACTCGTAACCATACTAACCGACACTAGAGTACCAAACGCCCTACAAGCGTCTATATAATGTGACAGTTGTCACCCCTTGGCTTGGTGAGCCGTGGACTGTAGCTAGCAGTCAGGGTGCAGGGGTGTCAATCCCGTATAGATCTATACACACAATGTCCGCTCTCCCTACAGGAGACTCTGGTTACCAACTGGATGACGGAGAAGGCCGTGTCCCGAAGATGCATCCCAAATAGTGGGTAATGACTTCCAAACAGTGGGTAGTGGGTTTCTAATGTAAGTGCTGACCTAGAGGTAGAGACTCTTAATTGAATTGACTTAAGAAAACTCGTATGTCTATGCTCGTGTACATAATATATGACTAATGAATCGAACGACCTTCAGATGGACATCCGATCCCACCAGACCACATCTCAACGAAGAAAAGGAAATAGGGCGGAGAAGCCTTCCTAAGTCCTTCAATCATTATTTATATGCACTATACAAGCATAAACATACATCTAACTACGCTTGAGTGTGTATCAAGTGGTATAATATAGTGAAGTATAAGTGTACAGTGGAACATCCGAGTCGTGAAGTATAAGCGTACAGTGGAATATCCGAGTCGTGAAGTATAAGCGTACAGTGGATCATCCGAGACGTGAAGTATAAGCGTACAGTGGATCATCCGAGACGTGAAGTATAAGCGTACAGGGTGGGATAATCGAATCGTGAAGTATAAGTGTACCAAGTATAAGTGTATCACGAAGCAGAGACGACAATAAGTGAAGTAAGAACGTCTATCAAGTATCAGAGGCTACAAGTATAAGCGAAATAGAGACAACATCCGGTATAAGCGTATCGCGAAGTTAAAGCGTTATCGAGTAGGAATTTAAAATAAGTAAAAGTGAAGCAGCAGTAACAAGCAAGTAAAAGTATACGTCGTGAAAGTGAATTTTGATGAAAAACCTTTATACTTGGGAAAATCTCAATTAGTATTCTTGTGTAAAAACATGTTTGAAAGCCTTTGGAAATCCTTCATAAACCAGTTTAGAATGAATTTAGATAAAACAATACAAGTAAGAGTTTTGACACAAATGAAAACCTTTTTGAAAACCATTATAGTGTCCTACTCGGTAAAACAGTGTACAGTGTCGTAAAATCTTGTGCATGCGGGTTATCAATCACATGTGATTGATATGATAACTGGCATGTTTAACTTGTATCCCCCCCTATAAAACATGTTAAAACATTTAAAAGGTTCATTCAGGGTTATGAACTCACCTGGTGTAAGTAGGTCCGACGAAGGTGCCGTTTGGGCGTTCGGTGTCACGCAAGGACTTGAACACACACAATAACCTATTTAACATATGATAACATATGTTCACATACAATTAGTATATTTAATACTAATTAAACAAATATACACACTCACAGGAGCGGAAAACACTTTGGCTAAGTGTTTGGGTGTCCCGGGTAACGTTTAAGGGTGTGTATGGCTAAGGAATGGAGCTTACAATCCAAGAGTACACTCCCCAAGTTGTGTTTACGGCCCAGGGACATATCACCATGATTTTACGGCCGTAAACTCATGGTGATGGGTTCTAGGGTGTTTTAAGGCTCCTACTTGCTCAATGAATTCTTCTAAGTACTTTTCCCAAAAGGCATGAGTGGGTTTGAGGCTTCTAAGGGCACTAACTTGGATTTTATAGCCCAGGGACACTCCTAAGGGAGTTTACGGCCGTAAACTCTCACCCTTAGTGTTTTGTGAAGTTTCAAGCCCCTATTACCTTTCTAGCAATTTCTAATGAAGTGTGATGCTATTTTGGGGGATTAAATCTAACATTTGCATGTGTTTTGGGGAGTTTACGGCCTAGACACTTTCTTGGGCCGTAAACTCCTTTTTACCCCTCAATTTCATGTGTTTAAGCCCTTAAATCCTTCCTAGCATTTTATAGAAATAGTCTAAGGTCATTTGGGGGACAAAAACCAACGTTTTGGCTTGGTTTGGGGAGTTTACGGCCTTGGTATAGACCTGGGCCGTAAACTCATTTTTATCCTTCATTTTGATGTGTTTAAGTGATCTAAACCCAAAGGAATAAGCCCTTAATTTATGTGTTAAGCCCTAGTGTTGTTTGGGAGTGTTTTGGAGGCATTTAGACAAGGTTTTGAGGGGTTTACGGCCTAAGCATGTGCTTGGGCCGTAAACTCACTTTTATGCCCTAAATCATTGTGTTTTGATGTTTAAACACTCCTAGGCTAGATCCGTAATTAGTTTCCAAGCTTAAGGGTAAGTTTAAAGGCATGTTTGGCACCATTATAGGGGTTTACGGCCCTAGAGTGTTCCTGGGCCGTAAAATCCTTATCCCATGCCTTCTTGGATGGTTTTTGGGTTATAATTATAGTTAGTAATGTTTAGAACAAGCTAGGGTAAGCGGACATACTTTTTGGAAGCGTTTGGTTGCGGATTCAGGGTGAAAACGGTTCTAGAGAGAGAGTATAGAGAGAGAGTGTAAAAAGTCTCCAATGGACTCCACTTACCCTTATATAGGGTTCCAAGTCGGGGCTCAGTGGAATTTTACCCTATACTGCCGTTAAATGGGGCTTTTGGTCGCACCCGACTTAGTGGTCGTAACTATAAAACTTAACATTATCCAAATAAATAGAAATGTGTGTCCTGTGTTCTTATTTCCTTTTATCACGACTTAACGGCATGTTAAAGGTAACCAAATGGAATGTTTATTAAATTGACGCCCTCTAATTAACGGAACTTTTATACAGTGGAATATTCCGTTAATGGTAACGGGGAAATGTAACGGGACAACTTGGGTTGTCACATCATCCCCCCGTTAGAGGGAATTTTGTCCCGAAATTTAGGTCTAGGCAAGCAAGCAGGTATGAATGGCCAAGTAGGGGTAAGGGAGTACTTCCTATACGGTTGTCCTCGCATTCCCATGTGATCTCTGGTCTGTGTTTGTCATTCCGACAAACTTTCACGTACGGGATGCGGATTCCGTCTAGTGTAGCTAGTGGGTTCCAACTGGTGTATCTACAAGGTTAGGGTTCTCGATGGATTATATCAAGATGAGTGAGGCACGAAGACTGTTGTTGGGGAATCACATATCAAGTCTAAGAAGTGGATCGATCGGGTGTGAATCTTGTGGTATATCCGAAGGTAGTAGCCGCCTGAATAGGGTTAGACCATGACTCCATGAGGATTCTCGGATGGTCCTACGCTCTCGGAAGGGTAGAGCCTTTCAGTACTTAGAACATAGTGTACTTCTATGGCAAGATCATCACTGGCGCGATTGCCATTTCGAAGTTCCTAACGTTCTCTCTCGTACTGGTAGTGTAGTCCTTCAGGTTGGTTCTTAGGGATCTCAAGTGGTCTTCAGTTTAGTGTTTTCTGCCAACTGGCTGATAGAGGCTTTCTAGATCGTCGAGTGGGTTGCGTGACTATGGTTATCGGTTTGCTGTAGAGTGTCTATCTCAAGCTTGTGCAAAATGGACCTGCACTAACGAACCTTGGGATACGGAAACCCTGAGGGTCGGGAATATAGGGTTTCACCAGACGAGTGTTGGACTATCTCGGGAGGTGGTTCTACTATCTCTACGTGAGATGGTATTCATGGAACACCTAATAGTCCAATGAATCTCTAAGACTGCGGTTTATTCTAGCATGGCAAGTGCATGTTCCTGCATGACCCCTCGACTAACGCAACTACTTTCGCTCTTTGATCGAGGACTCTTGGCCGCGAAGGTTATCCTGTGGTTCTCGGTATCCTAGTGTTCACTTCGGAAAGTCTAATTCATCGTCTACCGGGCGACGACGATTTTCCTCCTTGCAAGAGGGTGGAGGATGATAAGCACCACTTGTCTATAACTGGGTGGACGAGGTTCCTGAGTAATGCGAGCATCTACTACAACTACTCTTCCGAAGGTTCCGAGTTTTCTCTATCTAGGTCAAGTCTAGTGGGTATAGACTCTCCCGGGGGATTCTACGGAGTATGCTTCGGATGGTGGTCTTCTTCTTAGAGTATCTGCAGTGCCTTTCACTTCGGTGTTTATCTGACTACGAGGGGTCGGTCAATAGTGTGTGGTACCTTTCCTTGGGTACTTCGGAAGGTTTGAGTTAAGAGGGACGATTGACGGATCGCATTATGATTGATTATTTGTGTTAGGTTTAGGTTCGGAAGAACCTTTATTTGCCGACATGGCTATGGAGAAAGTTCTTTTACACAGCACTAAAGGATATACACATGGTTACATGAAGTTAAACCATGGTCAATAGAGTCGTCAAAGTTGGCACACTCCGACATGATATAAAGTGAAGATTGATAGAGTCATGTGCCGAACAGGCACACAAGTTCTAGGCGTCTCGGGGTTTCGTCCCATGTATCACTACCGCGGATACTTGGACCGATAGAGTCGACGCGGAACTGTAGAGAGTCCTAAGTGTTTCCGAATAGAGTACCTTTTGATGAACGGATTCTCACGAAGCATTTCTATAATCGCCTCACATATACTAGTCATGTACATTTAAGGTAGGGAGGACTGTTTACTGAGCGACCCCACCCTAAATCCACAACCAAACGAGGAACATGAAATGAGGCGGAATTCACTCACTCTAGGTCTGCCCATCTTAAATATACATGGCCATAACGTATATGTTTAGCCATTATAGTTTTACCTAATGAATTTTAAATTTTATAACAGTGCTGCGACTTTCGCCTTACTGGGAAAAATTTACATTTGAATTAGTCTTTTATTGTTCTTAGTTTAGTTATCCGAGATCGAGAGACGTACCAAAAATCTAACGATTTCCTTGCTGCTTCTCCCTAAGCAGTAGTGTCAGGCTCCTTCTGTGTCTTTGTCTTTCCCTTCGGTTGGGTAGTCCTTCTTGAAGTGTCCCATTTTACCACACAGGTGGAAAGTTGTACGGGTCACCACATTGGTGGTTGATGTAATGAACTCAACCGGGGTTCTGCAGACGCGAGCAGTATGCCCCAACATGTGGCACCTAGCACAATAGAGCTCTCGGCAGACCCCATGATGATGGTAGCCGCACTTGCTACAGTGGGGAAGGTCTCCTAGGTATGGTCTTCTTGAGTTTGGGAGGGAAGGATTGACAGGGGTATAGACCACCTCAGCTCATTGCCCTTCGGAAGGTCCTTGAGCCGAGGTACCTCCCTCCTCTATCTTGAGTTTTCTCTTTAGTGGGTTCAATGGAGGTTCTTGGGTGGCTGAGTATGGAAGTGTTGGTTGCTGCTGTCCGTTACCAGGATTGGAAATCCCGACAGAGCCCTTGCTAACATTGGCGGTGTTAGCATTCAGGTGAGCCATGACAGCTGCTACGGCTGCTGAGACTGCAGCTTGGAACGTAGCTTCATCGAATAAGAGAGTAGGTTTCTTGCTTGTGGATTTGTTACGCTTCTTCGGTGGCATGGTTTTCCTACACGGAAAGCAATACAAGGTAATGAGAGACGATGGTTAGCCCTGGACATTTCTATCCCGAACGTATTAGGCATAAATTTTCCTGTGCCTCGGATGTTGGTTGTCTGAGTGTCGACCTACATCCCTATGATGTAGTCCTGGTAATCAAGGTAAGAGTATGAGTATCGGAAAAAGGCCATAAGATGCGAGTCGTTCCTACTAAGTTACCTTTATACTGGGAAAGGTTTCACTCTCCGGTCTGGAGAGATTTGAGAACGGTTCGGAACGAAACTGTGGAAGGAGAGGCTCATGAAAGCTCATGACTAAGCACTCTTAATAAAGGTGCGGGGACCCACCCTAATCGTGTGTCTGGCAACAGGAATCGATGATTTACCTAACACATAGCGTGAGTAGTCTAACCACTAACTCACTAAATTGTATTATTTTAAGGGTGAATTATCGTGACGAATACGAGGAAAAGACAATTCTCGGGTTTCGTATACTGGCTCCCTCTGTCTGCCTCGTATCTTTGACCGGAATCGGCGTTGGTTTCCTTCGGATAGTTACCTAGGGTTCTCTCCTCGTATGGACATATTGAATTTCCACTCTGCCTTCCTTCTGATTCCAACTCTGGATGTCACCACTTGATGATGGATGATTGGGAATCTCCGAAGTTTAGGCGAATTTCTCACCGTTGTCCCTAAAAGAATATGGGCACTCGGTGTATTCAATAGTCTCGACCCAATTCATTTATATCCGAACAGGAAATCTTCTCAATGAACCTCTTCGGGGTCGAATTCAACTCTTCTGTTATGCACTGAAGTGGGTAGGGTTTTCTACAGGGTTCGTGCAAGAATGGAAATGTCTAAAGAATCCTAACAGATTATTAACATTTCACTGTATGATCCATATCGAGTCCTGCTACGATTACACAGGGTATACAAATCATATATAGCTTAGATCCGATAGGCCTTCCAATATGTGATACTACTCTAGAACCACATCCCAACGAGGAAAAGGAAACAGAGCGAAACCACACATTCTCAGCCTATGGGATCCTTATTATATATAACCTTGACAGTATACCCTCTGTAGTTGTAGGTATATCACTAAGGATCTTTTTAGTTATTCACGCAAGGTTTCTTATGTATTCTAAAATACCCTTATGGTATTTTAATTCTTGTTTGATTCTTATCTTCTGAGTTTCATTCTGGGATTAGTGTGGATCGTTTTAGCGCTCTAAAATACTCCTATAGTATTTTAACTTTATGTTTGGCTCTAGCATTCCTAGTTGGTAAGTTTCAGACCTGTTGTACAACACTATCACTCCTCAGCACAAGTTCATCGCATCTCAGATAAATGTAGTTGATTAGGTTACATTTATCCCAGCTTACAATTACATAACTGCCCAGGTTTGACTGTAGTGCTCAACATCCGAAGACTTTTATTATTGTTCTTCTTGTGATACTTTTGTTCGAGTGTTTAGATTCTGGATGTTATTATACTTTGGTAAAATATGGTTATATTTTAAAGTATAATTCTGGGTCAGAGTGTTTTATCCCATTGTATTTATAGGTTGTATATCTTTTATGAATTGATGTACTTAGCTCACTATAAACAATGCTCTGATACCAATCTGTCACACCCCAAAACCGGAACAGCGGAAACGTTCTGGGGTGGATGACGTCATGTCAAGTATCACAACACATGCATATAGTAATCAAAGTACAACAAAACATTGCATTAATAGTAATAGTTTTACATGAATTACATTACAATATATCAAAGTAATACAAGTAATACAGACAGATATATATAAGTACAGCGAGGCACTAAGCTATCTTCATCAACAGCTCCGAGATGTACCTGTCTAATGCTAACCTGAGAATACAACTTATTTGAAAAGCGAGTATCAGCATTTTTACAAATGCTAGTGAGTTCATAAGTATTTAGTGACATTTCATTCAAATAACCTTATAAAGTAATAGTTTAAGTGTTTACAGTTTATTAGAGTTCTTTCTAGAAAATCTTATATTTTCTTTAATCAAAGCAGCCTTCTACCAAGACTGGTCAGTGTTATGTGGTAAAAAGTTATTTTCCCTAAATTGCTATCTTTATCAAAATACTGAATTTGATTATTGAGGAAAGCGAATGACATCAGCAAATAACATATGCCTCAGCAGTGAGGACTGCTGACTAAGGCAAGGAATCATAGACTCCAGGAGAGTATCGAACGAACGACACGCCTGGTTCAGTCTAACAAATAGAGACACAGACCCCAAAAGGTACCAAATGAAAGGTACTGCTGGTAAGGTCCAAAACAGTGAATACAGACCACAGACAATATCAAATGAAAGATACATCTAGCAAGGTCTAAAACAATGAACGCAGTGAACACAGTGAATAAAGTGGATTCTGTGAATACAGTGGATATAGACCCCAGACAGCATCAAATGAAAGATGCGTCTTGTAAGGTCAAAACAGTGTGACTCTGAAAATGAGCTACCAACATACAGTGTAAATTGCTGGCGAAATACCGTTACCTTAAGGCCATGAATTATAAGGTAACCCGGGATAATCGTAACCATACTAACTGACACTAGAGTACCAGACGCCCTACAAGCGTCTATATAATGATACATTTGTCACCCCGTGGCTTGGTGATCCGTGGAGTGTAGCTAGCAGTCAGGGTGCGGGGGTGTCAATCCCGTATAGATCTATACACATAATGTCCGCTCTCCCTACAGGAGACTCTCGTTACCAACTGCATGACGGAGAAGGCCGTGTCCCGAAGATGCATCCCAAATAGTGGGTAATGACTTCCAAACAGTGGGTAGTGGGTTTCTAATGTAAGTGCTGACCTAGAGGTAGAGACTCTTAATTGAATTGACTTAAGAAAACTCGTATGTCTATGCTCGTGTACATAATATATAACTAATGAATCGAACGACCTTCAGATGGACATCCGATCCCACCAGACCACATCTCAACGAAGAAAAGGAAATAGGGCGGACAAGCCTTCTTAAGTCCTTCAATCATTATTTATATGCATCTATACAAGCATAAACATACATCTAACTACGCTTGAGTGTGTATCAAGTGGTATAATATAGTGAAGTATAAGTGTACAGTGGAACATCCGAGTCGTGAAGTATAAGCGTACAGTGAAATATCCGAGTCGTGAAGTATAATCGTACAGTGGATCATCCGAGACGTGAAGTATAAGCGTACAGTGGATCATCCGAGACGTGAAGTATAAGCGTACAGGGTGGGATAATCGAATCGTGAAGTATAAGTGTATCACGAAGCAGAGACGACAATAAGTGAAGTAAGAACGTCTATCAAGTATCAGAGGCTACAAGTATAAGCGAAATAGAGACAAAATCTGGTATAAGCATATCGCGAAGTGAAAGCGTTATCGAGTAGGAATTTAAAATAAGTAAAAGTGAAGCAGCAGTAACAAGCAAGTAAAAGTATACATCATGAAAGTGAATTTTGATGAAAAACCTTTATACTAGGGAAAATCTCAATTAGTATTCTTTTGTAAAAACATGTTTGAAAGCCTTTGGAAATCCTTCGTAAACCAGTTTAGAATGAATTTAGATAAAACAATACAAGTAACAGTTTTGTAACAAATGAAAACCTTTTTGAAAACCATTATAGTGTCCTACTCGATAAAACAGTGTACAGTGTCGTAAAATCTTGTGCATGCGGGTTATCAATCACATGTGATTTATATGATAACTGGCATGTTTAACTTGTATCCCCCCCTATAAAACATGTTAAAACATTTAAAAGGTTCATTCAGGGGTATGAACTCACCTGGTGTAAGTAGGTCCGACGAAGGTGCCGTTTGGGCGTTCGGTGTCACGCAAGGACTTGAACACACACAATAACCTATTTAACATATGATAACATATGTTCACATACAATTAGTATATTTAATACTATCTAAACAAATATACGCGCTCACAGGAGCGGAAAACACTTTGGCTAAGTGTTTGGGTGTCCCAGGTAACGTTTAAGGGTGTGTATGGCTAAGGAATGGAGCTTACAATCCAAGAGTACACTCCCCAAGTTGTGTTTATGGCCCAGGGACATCTCACCATGATTTTACGGCCGTAAACTCATGGTGATGGATTCTAGGGTGTTTTAAGGCTCCTACTTGCTCAATGAATTATTCTAAGTACTTTTCCCAAAAGGCATGAGTGGGTTTGAGGCTTCTAAGGGCACTAACTTGGAGTTTACGGCCTAGGGACACTCCTAAGGGAGTTTACAGCCGTAAACTGTCACCCTTAGTGTTTTGTGAAGTTTCAAGCCCCTATTCCCTTTCTAGCAATTTCTAATGAAGTGTGATGCTATTTTGGGGGATTAAATCTAACATTTGCATGTGGTTTGGGGAGTTTACGGCCTAGACACTTGCTTGGGCCGTAAACTCCTTTTTACCCCTCAATTTCATGTGTTTAAGCCCCTAAATCCTTCCTAGCATTTTATGGAAATAGTCTAAGGTCATTTGGGGGACAAAAACCAACGTTTATCCTTCATTTTGATGTGTTTAAGTGATCTAAACCCAAAGGAATAAGCCCTTAATTTATGTGTTAAGCCCTAGTGTGGTTTGGGAGTATTTTGGAGGCATTTAGACAAGGTTTTGAGGAGTTTACGGCGTAAGCATGTGCTTGGGCCGTAAACTCACTTTTATGCCCTAAATCATTGTGTTTTGATGTTTAAACACTCCTAGGCTAGATCCCTAATTAGTTTCCAAGCTCAAGGGCAAGTTTAAAGGCATGTTTGGCACCATTATAGGGGTTTACGGACCTAGAGTGTTCCTGGGCCGTAAACACCTTATCCCATGCCTTCTAGGATGGGTTTTGGGCTTTAATTACAGTTTGTAATGTTTAGAACAAGCTAGGGTAAGCGGACTTACAATTTGGAAGCGTTTGGTTGCGGATTCGGGGCGAAAACGGGTCTAGAGAGAGTATAGAGAGAGTGTGTAAAAAGTCTCCAATGGACTCCAGTTTCCCTTATATAGGGTTCCGAGTCGGGGCTCAGTGGAATTTTACCCGATACTGCCGTTAAACGGGGCTTTTGGTCGCACCCGATTTAGTGGTCGTAACTATAAAACTTAACATTTTCCAAATAAATAGAAATGTGTGTCCTGTGTTATTATTTCCTTTTATCACGAATTAACGGCATGTTAAAGGTAACCAAATGGAATGTTTACTAAATTGACGCCCTCTAATTAACGGAACTTTTATACAGTGGAATATTTCGTTAATGGTAACGGGCAAATGTAACGGGACAACTTGGGTTGTCACACTAACGGTCTACACGCCATTTCATTAGCATAGGTCTATGCGTACTTATGGCATTCAAAGCATTTTCTCCACATGCAGACCTATAGGCTCCCGCTCTCTTTAACCATTCCGTCACCATACCATATCTATGTCTAATATCACAACAATTACACACATAAAGACTGCACTCTTAATTCTGCTAGTACATGCACATTTATATTTTCTACTCTACTGGTTTACACTTAAGCACATAGATACTATACTATTGGCTTTACTCTACCGACTCTCTATCCTAGCATACATGGACATGTATTGTAATACATGATATAGTGAGATAAATCACCTGGACAGTTACTCAAACGATTGATTGCTCTTTGGTTGAACCTATTGGCGGGTAATGCGTCTAATAAGTATTAACTTATAATACTATATCTTATCAGTTCCTATAACATTCTGATAATGAAAGCTAGATCCATCACTAATCCCAATGAATACCAAAAGTTTTATCAAATAAGGATCCCCTAGGCAGAACAGTTAGGAGTATGGATCATTTGGGCATATAGGCCTTCTGAAAGCAAAAAAACCAAGCCAACATGAGCATTCTAGACACCTTTTTCATAAGTATATCAATCAGTATTATAACTAGAATTACTGATAAATCTTAACTAACATGGATCAAAGCGAAAACTAGAATTTGTACTAATTGAACTTTGACCCAAAAGCTTATATTCTACACAATGTGCGGACGGAATTCGCCGAGTTAATGAATAAATTAAGCTTATCATATATCTTTGTTATGTGCTGGGAATAAATCTGAGATGACGAATGTGGAATATCAAGAATAATCAAGAATCAATCACCATAATATGCAAGTAATTTGATAAAGGTTTTTCGTATATTGATTATTGATGGGTTTTAGACATAAGAACAATCCTATGTGCTCATACAAACCCTAATGCTTGGATCTAGGTTCCTCTATTGTACATGCAATGTATCCAAGACTTAAAATCTTAGATCTAACATATTATAAACTGAAATTAGGGTTTAGAGAATTACCTTTGATTGTTATGTAGCAATAACAATCTCAATTCCTCCTTAGAATAACATTAGAAAGCATAAAGTCACAATTGTCACTCCTCTAATGGCTCAATAACACCAAGAGCAAGAGGATGAAGAATAAGGAGAGAGGAGGCTGCCCAAAACCGTCCAAAACCCTAAGGAGTTCCTTCCCCACGTTTTTGGTGCTCTACGGATCTTTAAATAGTGAGGCTATTAGGGTTATCTAACAAGGAAACCCTAATTTGGATGCTTATGCCCTAAGCAACTCATGGACTCCTTCCTTTAAGGCCTAGGACGATTTCTAATGGGTTTCCCCATAGAATTCGTCCACCCCTCTAATATGGAGTCAATTAGCTCAATATTCAACTATCATAAAATTGACAGTTCTAGTCCCTTAAGTTTAATTAATGTCTTTTAGCCACAAAATTAATTCCTAATTAATCATTGACTAATATTGATTAAACAATATGATTTCTCCTTTAATATATTATTCTCATAATATATTAATAAATCATAATTAATCCTTTCTCTCCATAAGTCATCCTATCAAGTTGCTTTGGTGAAGGCAACCGAAAAGGACCATGCACCATCGCGTCAAGTACATACCAAAATAGTTATGGACATAGACACTAATCCAACAGTCTCCCACTTGGATAAGTCTAATAACTATTCTGCGTATGACTTCAGATACTGATCTGCAATCGTAGCTTTCCAAAACCATTGTCAACTCTGATCTTATCAGATACGTGTGTCCTTTAGATAAGAGTTCATATATTCCTCCATTCTAGATATCCTATAGATATGAGACATGAACTTAATCATTCCCTCTATACTATTTCCCGACTTCCGATTTATGATGACAGACAACAGACTACAATTGATCCATCAATTTAGTCCCGGCTTGGCCAAGCGCTTAGGTGCCATCACTAAATCATCTAGGGGCTCAAATATATCTCTTTTATCCTACTTTGGATAAAAGGAACACATAAACTTTGACTCAATGCTCACTTGCACTCACTTACCGAATTACACACAACAATGTGTTTTATAACACCAAGTTACTGGTGCGTTTACATATTATCAATGTGCAACCGACTCGCAAGATACAACTCACACATCTCGGTTTCAAGAATATAAGATGTTATCGTCTCACCAATCACTCGTGATACAATTCATGAAGTGATCCAAGTGAGCATGGGTTTAATCCAATGCTCAAATCATATTCATAAGCACTCATGAACATTGCAGCAAACAATTGCTTATGTCTAATACACTTTAGACAATCCACACACCAATTCACGACAGTCTTCATTCATAACTACTTCCAACATATGAACGACTGTGGTCCGTTTGAATAATTTGACTGTTATAAACCAATTAAATTATTCAAGAAGTCAAAACATGCAAAGTGAAACACAAGAATAATACTAATCCCATATGGCCTCAAACCTTTGAGTATAAATAAAACACCTTTTATTTATCACCATATTGATTACTCATTATTTGTTGTTTCGGGTAATCAACTTCTTACTTGAATTATAACTATACTTGTCCCATGCTCTTAGCATGCGCACAATGTTTACCTACGGTCCTTACATTGTGAAATAGGTCAAATGAACACATTTCCAATCACACTCATTTCATAACTCCCAATCCTTGTCACAAGTGTAAGAATATCAAATTCTTGCTACTTTTAGAATATGCTAGATTCTAATATTTTATGCAATGATCCTTTCGTAATATCATAGCACAAAAATCACAATGACTATTGCCAATGAAATTACAAAGTTCTCTATTTGAGATTGTTACAATACAATTCCATAGACATGATGTCTTTCACTCAAAGTACATTCCTTTGAACATCCTTGTGCATAAATTTTTCTAATCTAGACATATACCCTCAATATCCAACTCCCAATATGGAAACATTTCCATATTTGCCATATGACAACTCATTCTTAATAGAATCCAATCTATTCATAATAACGTCGATATGGTCCATCCAATATCATACTTCTAACTACTCACAAGCGACCAATCCTCATCGAGCTTTGGATCGTCCTTTGATAGTTGCTTAATTATCTTAGTCAAAACCGATTTTAGTCCTTCTTCCCTCTAAATGCGCTAGACATTTGGAAAATTTTAGAATGGTCAAATATTATAGCATTTGCAATCGATCCTATACCCGAAGCGTATGGGACACGATGCATAATGTCTTACATAAAGATACGATGCTTTATGAATCTTTTGCCATAATATTTTATGTGTCACGTTCTCACAATTCGAACTATGAAGAGGTATGCCATAATCATAATCGAAATTTGAGAACGCACTATGTATGCTTGACTAAATTTTATTAACATTCCTCAACCTAAGCCTTTAGATTTGAAATGAAGCATAATATTCTCTCCCTTAATTATAGCAAAACAACTATTCAACCCTTGCAAAGGATAACTCTTGTTTTCTATAATTAATATTGCTAACTTGCAATAATTGTTTTAATAATCATGCATGCACAACATTTATGCTCCTACTATCATGATGATTATTATCAAATAAGCATAACTCTTATGCTCCCACTAGCTTTCACATGTATTCAAAAACAACTTAACTTCCAGAAAACAATATTTATTGAATTCCTTAAGTTCATGTTTCTAATACCTAATGCTTTCATAATCCTTTATCTAAGTTTCTCAAACTTATACACCTTTGCCTTAGATAGCTCAGATGTGTGTCTAAACAATTCATACTATTTGCCAAATCTCACAATTTGAATCATGGAAAGGGATACCGTAACCATAATCGAATTCGAGAATACAATTTTCACAATCACTATCTTCTTAAAATCTCTCTTGTTGAAAGCATTTCCTCACAGTCATTTTCATGAAGGAGGGAATCTTTTGACACTTAGATTTTAATGGTGTATGTGTTCCTATCCATGCGAATTTGTCAAAACCAAAGTTTGCAACAAATATAAACTCATTTGGACCGAACTTTCTGAATCTTGATTTCTTGCCTTATGGTAACACGAGTGCTCACCATGTCTTCCAAGTAGTTAAGCAGCTCACCCTTTCCTATCAATGTACTTTCCATTGATTAAGCTGCTTGCCTTTTATGCTTTCAAATGAGAACTCATAGAACTCATATGCATAATTAACTCGATTGGAACGACACAAAAACAAGATAGTGTCAACACGATAGGTTGTAAACCTTAAGTCGTGTGCTAGTGATTTTTGATAATGTTTATTCTTGATTTATTCTTGAAACCTTTCAATAGCATTGAGACTCCCATAGACTCCTTTACATATAAGATTCTCTTATCAATAAACATTTCTTGACAAACAAATATTCAAGAGTTAGTGTAGCTTTTGTCAAGACAGAACACTTCATAAAATTGGTCCTTGTTGGTCTTTGTCTAATCCAAGACATCACAACTTACCAATTTCAAATGTGCAAGAATAAGAAAAACTTTTTCCAAATTCTACATTTGATGAATGTTATAAACCTTCTTAAGACTTGCCACTCAATGTCACAATCTTAACTCTAAGACCTGTTTTGGAACGAAGTATGATTGACTTCTTGATTTAACCATTTCTTCAATTCTTGATCCCTCTTCTTAGACATACAATTGTACTAAGACTCACTTAGAGGATCAATCGAGATATGGTTCTTAATCATTGAGACCTATCATAAACATAATAAAAGGTACTCTCCCTTCTTCTTAGAATAGTTACAATTTTATCTTTCTGCCTACTTGATTCTTCTTATTTGTTCTGCTATTGATTTAACTCTTTCAATCAATTCAGAATTATACTCAATCTTATAAGTATAACCATATTCACAAAACCTTTATTAAATCATGACGAATATCTTTGTTACTCTTGTGGTGGACTTGATCAACACACAACCTTGTGTACTCGATCTCCTATTCCTTCACTTGACACTTTGTCAACGAATTAGTCTAATCTCCAAATATAAAATTTCTCATTCATCATGCAACCAAGTTGTATGATTCCAAGTTTCTGTCCAAATGAAACTTGGGCGATGAGAAACTTTCCCTATTTGGTAAATTCTTGACATTTCCACAATTAACATAATTAAGAATCACATCCATTCGTTGTGGAAATATGCAAACATCAATTTTTTCATAACGATTTCATTGCAACGAAATAAATAAATAAATAAATACGTTAAACAAAATTTATTTTATTCATAAAAGAAACGGAAAACATTCGTCCTTACAATGCAAAATCAACTGAAAAACTATGTAATCAAATATTCCAAACTACTCTATCAAAACTTTCTATGCTCAAAATACAATCTTCGAATCCATGTGATCGAGATCCATCTCTTCGTGAGCAGACTCATCTTGCTTTTCCATTAGGCTTCTTCTGTTTTCACTGATCCTGCAAACATTCAAATGCAATCTGATCACATTATGTATTAAGAATCAATGAATAGGAACTTAATGGAGTTAGATAGTGGATTTTACCTGAAGCACATCCATATTCTTTGACTCTCCCATCTTCTGGATTCTTCAGGCTCTTAGGGCAGAATTGTATCCAACGCCCTTTCACTTGGCAGCAAGTGCATGTAGGTTCTCCAAGAACGTCCTTGGAAGCATGGTTGGTTGACTTTCCCAACAAATATGATCCATTGCTTTGCAAAATCATTTCTGATTCAGCAGCAATGAGCATGTAAGTTAGGTCAATG
Source organism: Lactuca saligna (assembly GCF_052625555.1). NCBI lineage: Eukaryota > Viridiplantae > Streptophyta > Magnoliopsida > Asterales > Asteraceae > Lactuca > Lactuca saligna. Next base: position 45,293,038 of record NC_136418.1, on the reverse strand, counting down.
AGGTTTGCATCATGATCCATCATATAATACTTTCCTTTTTGAACTCATTATATGACTCAGGGAGTGATTGCAGAACCTAGTCTACAGCCAACTTATCAGGGAATGACGCACCCAACATAATCAACCTATCGATGTGTGATTTCATTCAAAGAACGTGGGCACACACGAGCTTACCATCTTCATGTTTCATTGCCAATAGGGCTTTAGTAACATTGAACCTTTCAATTCTTCGATCTTGTGGGTTAGGGAGAACAACGGGAGGAGGAGGAGGAAGTGAAATCAAACTATTCCACCTTGATTCTTCACTTGAATAGCGGAACAACTTATTTTTAGCAGGAACACCTTTTCCTTGAAATTTAGGAACACCGTGATTGTCATACTTTGACATCTACAAAACCGGAGAAAAAGTTGATTTATTGAGTCCTTAGTAAATCACCCAAATGATATACTAAGGCTAGCACCCAACACAATATTCCATAACTCGGGAGAGGGATGCCGTAACCCAAATTGCAGAACATTTGAAGGTAAGTGAATGACGATTCACTAATTTTTCACCATGAAAAACGAAAAACAGATTAAGTTTTAAATGTATTGAAAACTCCTAGATCCTTTGAGATTCATTGAACTTTTCAATGGCATGTTTAAATCTCGATATGCCCCTCTAGTTTGTGACTGGGATGCCGAGGATCACAAAGCGGGTGTGAATAACCATGCAAATCTACATGGTGCCCCCACATGTTACAATCACCTATTCGACGTGCCGGTTAACCACACACGCTCCACCGAACTATGACAAACATTTAGTCACCCTTTGCTACCTTTGCTTAGAACCATTTAGTGTGCCGGTTAACCACACACGCTCCACTAACGTCATCGCAAGGGCACAAAGTGTAATTTCATGGGATTGTATCAATTCACTTTTTCCTAAAGTAACTAAGATTGAGAATTTTATAAAAGCATTTAGTTACTTTTGTATTTCATTATACTTATAATGGAAGGTTTTTGTCCTATCCTACCCGTTCGGCTAACGACCCTCCACTAGTCAAGAGTATGGTGGGTAAGAGTGGATACCCATTCAATCGCCATTTTATAGGCAATTTCCTTAAACACCCCTTATAGACCAGCTTCGTGAATGAGGCCTACTAACGATAAGACTGACTTTTACTCATACATATATATAATATTAGACTTTTAATGTTATGTATAGTATAGGGTGTATTTTACAATTTTAAAATACTAGGTGTTCTAATTTAATAATTATACTTTTAGTTTACTTAAATTGTAAACCAAAAACTTTATGGATTTACTAATCTCTTTTAATTATACACTTTAATTAATTATTAAAACCATAAGGGTGTGATTTGAACTTTTCAAAACTATACTAGGGTTTTAGAATTTAACATTTCTAAATTAAACTTTTAATCAACTTTTAAATTCCAAAACTTGAGGGCAAGTTTTGAAACATTTCAAAACATTAGGGTTTTAACTATTTAAATTTCAAAACAATTTTTTTTAAAGTTTTAATTTAAACTATAAAACTTACATGGGCATAATTGAAACTTTTTCACAACACAAGGATCAAATAACAAATAATAGAAATTAAACAATTAATTTTTTCATTATCTATATTTGACCTAATTTCAATTTCTTGCAAGATAAGTTACCCAATTAATACAAATAATCAATCTTTAATCATATAAGGAAGTTATTATCTAATCAATTGGTAATTATCTTGTGTTTTGGTAAGGATAATCTTTTAGAAACATTAAAAATCGTATTTTATCAGTTTAAAATGAATATGTTAATTATCCTTAAGCAAAACAACAAGTAAATCCGAAATTTTCTCTGTTTGACGCTCCGACTCGCCGAGTTACACATTGGAACTCGCCGAGTAGGGCAGACTCGCCGAGTCCATGTAGTGACTCACTGAGTCAGTTTGAACAGAAGGCCAGAATTTGATTTTTTAGTAAATAATTCAACATAGCATCACATAAAACAGAAACCAATCAAGTCTCTGACACCACTGATGGGTTTTAGACATAAGAACAATCCTATGTGCACATACAAACCCTAATGCTTGGATCTAGGTTTCTCTACTGTACATGCAATGTATCCAAGACTTACAATCTTAGATCTAACATATTATAAACTGAAATTAGGGTTTAGAGAATTACCTTTGATTGTTATGTAGCAATAACAATCTTAATTCCTCCTCACAATGACATTAGAAAGCTTAGAGTCACAATTGTCACTCCTCTAATGGCTCACAAACACCAAGAGCAAGAGGATGAAGAATAAGGAGAGAGGAGGCTGCCCAAAACCGTCCAAAACCCTAAGGAGTTCCTTCCCCATGTTTTTGGTGCTCTAGGGATCTTTAAATAGTGAGACTAATAGGTTTATCTAACAAGGAAACCCTAATTTGGATGCTTAGGCCCTAAGCAACCCATGGACTCCTTCCTTAAAGACCTAGGACGATTTCTAATAGGTTTCCCCATAGAATTCATCCAACCCTCTAATATGGAGTCCATTAGCTCAATATTCAACTATCTTACAATTGACAGTTCTAGTCCCTTAAGTTTAATTAATGCCTTTTAGCCACAAAATTAATTCCTAATTAATCAATGACTAATATTGATTAAACAATATGATTTCTCCTTTAATATATTATTCTCATAATATATTAATAAATCATAATTAATCCTTTCTCTCCATAATTCATCTTATCAAGTTGCTTTGGTGAAGGCAACCCAAAAGGACCATGCACCATCGGGTCAAGTACATACCAAAATAGTTATGGACTTAGACACTAATCCAGCAATTATAACATGAACATACAGAGAAAACCCTAATCTAGTGAAAAGCTATTCTCAAAATCTAACCTAATGATTATTTATAGGGATCAATAAATATATATCATAAATATAAAGTATATGCCTTAATATAAAACCAATGCCTTAGAAGAGCTCGATTAAGAACTTCTATTGTAAAGGCATCGTAGGGAATCATAAAATGATTAACCCTAAAAGGCTTCCCTAAATAACCAAATATGTCAAATCAGTTTTAATATCACAAATACTCAACAATCTCCCCTAGATGTTGAAACTGATAAAGATCATGATTTTCGATCTTCTTGGAATTTCTCTCCCTAGATAGTGAGACTCTGATAAGTTATAAAGTAACTTGATGATCGATTAGATCTTTGTAACAGGTAAGCGAAGAATATAAAAACAGTAAATAACCCAAGAATGAATCAAGATGTGTCGAATGATTAGATTACTCAATCCTCAGCAGAGCTCGACTAAGAACTTCCGTTGTATAGGATTCTAGGGTTACAAAAGAAGAACGATAAATATGCTGAACAATAAATCTCTAATCTTTACTAATCGTCCTCTCATTCTAAGATGCAAGCAAGCACCTACTTATACTAAACCCTACAAAACTCACGGATGGACAGGCCCATACCGAAGATACATATTGGACTAGATAACGAGCCTAATAGACGCAACACAAAATACGACCCAAAAATCTCCCCCTTTGCGTCAAATTGGAGCGAGACTACTTCTTCTTCTTGCTTGGGCCAGCAGTGGGAACCTTCTTCGTTGTATCAAACAGACGTGAGATCAGCGCCATAATAGTCTGTCTGAACCGAATGTACCATTGAATCATATCATCAAAGTACTTAACATCATCCGCTGTGTTCTGCTTGCATCGATGGATGATCCCCAAAACATGTTCCAAACAGGAAGTAGTGTGGAGATATTTGTCTGCCTAGGCGAAAAGACATTTCTGTCCTTCGTTCCTGGTAAACATGATAGAGTTTCTCTTTGGGTCAATCCTCCCCATCTACATCATGTTGAGATCACTGGTAGAGCCAACAGGAGATATGGTAGGTTTCTTCTTGAACACGCTCGCAATCTCCTGATCCATCAAAGCAACTTCCATGATGTAGCATACAAGCACCCTCTTAAAGTGGTCGATGATCGGACCATATTCAGCTTCGTTTGTAAGAAGGATGTTGTGCAAGATAATCCAATCATGGGGATTAAGGTTGGGAAGATCTGCAAGTGAGATGGCATGTTCGGTTTTGGCAGATCCCCGAAGTACCTTGAACCGAACGTTGGTGAAGTTGCCTTCCCTGTACGGCTTCAGGACCCGAACATTGACGATTTTCTGAGCGCTCCAATTCTGGTATTGGGGTTGAGCTGCCTTCAGATAAAAATCGATTAAGTCCCGATCAACCTGTGGATGAGGATGAGGGAACTCTGCAATGTTGGAAAAGGCATGAAAAATAAACGCCTTTCGAGTCAGTGGCATGTCGAACTCTGAGTCGACAGTGTTAGAACGATCTAAAGAGATCACAGGTTCTAGCCACAGGATACTTGGTGTGTCAATGGCTTCTTTAATCAGCCTCTCAAGAGTCCAGGAAGGAAAAAGAGTTTTCCTGCTCTCAAAAAGGTCCTGGGCTTCTTTCTGTTTCCTTTCGGCTTCTTCAGCCTCTCTAGCCACACGAGCACTCATATCAGCCTCTTTATCCCGACCTTGCCGGTTCAGAATATCGGCAATTGTCTCCTTATCATCATCTTCACTCTCCTCAGCAATCTTTTTGCCTTTGTCTTTCACACCGAAACCGGAGGCTTGGCCAACTGGAGGAGGTTCGGTTGTGTGTGTTGTTGTTGAAGTAGGAGGTGGTTGAGACATAGTTTCCTTCTCTCCCCCTTGCTTCAGAATGGACATGAAATCAAGGAGCCCTTCGATTTTGATGAGTAGAGAGAGGGCAGGAGCGACCTTCTCCGCAAGGTCATGCCTCACAGTATAATTGAAAATTTGATCATGTGCTTCAAGGATGTTTGCGATAGCAGAGTGGACATCCGAAACACACGATTTAACCACCTCTCTTTCAGATCGAAAAGACTCAATCTCCTGTTGATAGTTGGAGAGTTGAATGCTCTTGACCTTCAGAGTAGTAGGTTTCCTTGCAAGAACATCCATTAGAGTGTTCTCGGCAGCCAAGTCTTCTTGAAGCTTGGAGAGACGCTCCTCGATGGTTGTTCTGAAAGCTGAGTTGTCGTCAGAAATGGTTTGACGAAGGGAAGCAAATGACTTCAGCTCAGAAGCGACTGATGTAGCCAACTGGTTGATAATGGGTTCCATCCTAGTCTTGGTGGCTTCAGCACTTTCCTGTAAAGATTTCAACAGGGAAGATGCATCAGTAAATAGTTTATCGACTTTTTCGGTCGCTGCCTGACAGGCTGTGGTTGAGGCATCTATGGCGGCAGTGGCTGAATGAAGGGAAACTTGATGAGCTTTGGAAAAAGCATCAACAATTTTCTGAATTGCAGCTTCAGATATGGAGGACTGAGAAGTGGAAGACGAGGCGATGAGCGAATCAATTTTGTCATGTAGCTCCTTGAGATGCCTCTTAGTGACAGGAGCATCGTCATCTTCATCCCTCTGAACTTGAAACGGACTGTAATAGACCGAGTCAAAGGTCATGTTCTCCCCGCCAAGGAGTGGTTCTTCTTCCTCTGATGTGTGAGCAGGAGAAAATGGTGGTGGTGAAGCTGGAGGTTCGGTAGTATAGGTAGGTTCGGGTTCGGTGGTGTGTTCGGTTTTTGGTGTGGGTTCGGGTGCTGAGGTGGATTTGGGTGCATCAGTATGAACCCCTGTATCAGATACGTTGGTTCTAACATCTGCAGTGGTGGTGGTTGTTGCTTCGGTAAATATTGGTGGTGGTAGTGGGATGCAAGTAGGTGCTATTTGAGTGGTGGAAGTTATAGGGGGAATAGAAATAGGAATGGTAATGTGTGGAGAGGAAATAGGAGAACTAGAAACATGAACTTCAGGGGTAGGAGATCGTGGTGGAGTGTTACAACGTTGAGATCCATCAGAATCAGAACTCTGTCCCTCAGATTCGCTCGAGGATGAAGCGATAATCAGCTTTCGCCTCGGTTGAGTTTTTCTCCTCTTCTGCTGTGGAGATTGAGCAGTCCTGGTGGTTTTCCTCTTCTTGGGATGCCCCCTTTGCCACCTGTTTTCCCTTGTCAGCCTTCTTTCCTCTAGGAGCAGGCTTCTCAGCGTCATGAATGCATTTCAGTATCTCTGGAGTAAGATCCCTCGGACCAGAACGTTTGAACTCCTTGTACGTTCTGATAATCCGGCTGTCAGCAGGAACATCACCATACATCGTTTCCGGGATAGAACCATTGAAGGGGAATTTGGAAGCATCCGACACAATGATCTACGTGGTGTGGAAAGTACCAATCGAAGACATTGGAGCACCAGCAACAATGGGAATGTGGTACTTGTCCATTACCCATTTAGTGACAAGTGTCTAGAACCGGGCATATGAGATTTCTGAGTGTCGAGAGGTCGAAGAGAGATTCTGAATGAGTTGTTGCCATAGGACCGACCCGTAGTCCATGTTGATGCCATTGTAGATCCCGTACATGATGGAGAGAAATAAACGACTTGCCCCATCGGATCCGGCACTTCTTTCAGAAAAACCCTTGAATAGAACAATGAACATCCCATTCCACTGAGGGGGTAGGCACGACTTCTTGAATTTCGTGACAGTAGTGAGCACCTCAGTGTACCCCATGTTGTAGAACATGTTGAACAGATGACCCATAGGAATGGTTTCCATATTAACCCTCAAAGAATCAGCGTCAAACCCTAACAGTCTACAGAACCTCTGTTTGGAAATCGACGCCTTGTGCTCAAAGACATCGAAGAAAATCCTGTCGACAACCTTGTCGTAGTGTGCTGTGGCAAAAATTTGTGACAAGAACTCCATTGGAATAGCTTCAGCCCTGGTAAGATCAGGAGCGATGGAGGAGTACTTCAGGCATTCGATGATGGGAAACATGAAGGCATCGTACACCTGAGGAGTAAGATCAATGATCAAACTCTGCTGTGGGCGAATGGGCAAGATGTGAGATGTTGCGTGAACCGATGAAGAATCCGCCATTGTTGTGATGAAAGTGAGAGAGATAATGAACAGTAGAGGTTGGAGGAATTCTTGCTCTCTGGACATATAGGTGCAGTAAAGAGGTAAACGGTGGTTTACATTGCCTTTTATACTGAGGGTATACGAGAGAGAAGAATCTTTCCCAAATCTTCGATTGAAAAACGAAGGGATTTTCGGAGGTGATTGACGCGTGACTGTTGGCGTTGCCAATGATCACGCATGAGAGAGAATGTCAGGCCCTAATTACACGCCTTCCCATCAGGCGCCGTTTGGAGATGAACCGGTTCCTATTCGCACGCTTTTCCCTCTTGCGCCGTTTGAAATCAAATCGATTGGACTCCCGCCTGAGTCATCATGTCGTCATCTTATCTCTTTAAAGTGTAACGGCATCTTTTAGAATAAAATCACCACGTGGATCAATGTTAACCATAACCTTTTAAAACAACCAATCCAATTAAAACGCCTTGAAATTAATGAAACCTGAATTTTGGAAAATCAAAAAGATTTTTGTGTTGAGTGTGTAAAAGAAAAAGAAATAAGGCAACTCTTTTGAGGGACAATGTGATGTCAATAAAGACACGCAACAATGGATCCCGGGCACGAATCTCTTCCTTCAAAGTCAAGAGAGACCTTAAAGTGTTTGTGTGGTTTCCCGTTGAATAACGATCAGACACTTATTAAGAAGTGTTGAAAGGCTTCTTTTAATTAGGCTTATGAGGGTGGCTTTCGCTTCGATTCAGAATTCCTAATCTTGATATAAGATAGAAATCGAACGAAGTACTTGTGAGACCAATGTAGTCTGTTGAACAAGTAGGTTGGAGATAATGTAAGTAGCAAGGTAAACCAATATATATGAAATCTCAAAAAAATAAAACTGGATCCCAAGGGAAGAAATGTTATTGGATTTAACAATTTCATAGGAATCACTCAAAAGAAAAATAGAGATTTTGTGTTGTACCCTCATGGATAAGTCCGTCAATTCATTAGTGAAAGCTAGAGCAAACTAATTGTTCACCGTCAATGTATAATAGGTATTGAATTTTGGGTTTCACTTAGCACGTAGTGACACGAAGCTAAGATCATGAACACAAAAATTGTGCAACCATAAACCTCAGTGGTAATATCTGAGAGTCTCAAGGGTTACGTTTGTGAAGCGAATGTGATGGAGAAAAGTAATGTAGGTGGTGTAAAGAAACCAAAGTACCTCTGCTATAAAAATAGGGACCAAGCAGACAACTCTTATCTCATGTGAGAAGAGACTTAGGTAGCTCATGATTAGAATAATTATGAAAGCCTAATTGGGAAGACAAGGTTTGTTTGTATCAAGTCAGTAAGGATATTATTCAGAATCAGATGAGGCTTTGGACACATACAGCAGCATGATTCTAGGGACACTTAGCTAGTGAAATGATTTACCCACAAAGAGACATACAAAAAAAAAATAAGAGCCAAAAAAATAAAAAATATTTTTCGAGTTTTTGAATTTATGAGAGAAAAAGAAAAATGAAAAAAATAAAAGGATAAAAAATATTTTGGAGTTTTTGATAAAAAAAATTAAAAAAAAAAATAAGACATAAAAAAATGAATAAAAAAAATGTTGGAACCGAACCCGAGCGTTCGGTCTATTTCGGTTGAGAAAAAATTTTGGAACCGAACCCGAGCGTTCGGTTTATTTCGGGTGAGAAAATTTTTGGAACCGAACCCGAACGTTCGGTCTATTTCGGTTGTGAGGAAAAAATAAGTTTGAAAAAGAAAAGAACTTTGACAATAAGATAAATGAATTTGGAAAGATAATACAAAAGATTTACAACCAAGGAAACTACCTTTGAGTGATAAGCGAAGATCAGATGATACAACCGAACCCGAGCGTTCGGTTCATTTCGGTACACCAGATCAAGACCCGAACTCGAGCGTTCGGTCTATTTCGGCATACAAGAGACCCGAACCCGAACGTTCGGTCTATTTCGCGTCTTAATTTTGATCTTGAGAGGTAATTTTTGGTACTGATTCCGATTCCATCATTCCAAGCCCTTGTAGAATTTTGTTGAAAGAAGCTTCAGGAAGAGCTTTGGTGAAGATGTCAGCCAGTTGATCAATGGTTCGAACAAAGTGAATTTCGACGTTCCCATCTTCCACATGATCCTTAATGAAGTGATACCTTAGTGCTATGTGCTTAGTCTTGGAGTGTTGCACTGGGTTATGACAGATCCTAATTGCACTTTTAGAGTCGCAATATAGTGGGATCTTTTTCATATTGAGTCCATAGTCCCGAAGTTGGCTTTGGATCCAAATCACTTGAGAAGTACAGGAGGCAGTTGCGATGTATTCTGCTTCAGCTGTAGACAGAGATACACAAGTCTGTTTCTTTGATTGCCAGCTAACCAACTTCCCGTCAAGGAATTGGCAGCCTCTAGTGGTGCTTTTCCTGTCTAGTCCACAACCTCCAAGGTCTGCATCTGAGTAGGCTTGACCGAAGAAACCTGAGTTTGATGGATACCATAAACTGAGAGAGGTAGTTCATTTGAGATACTGGAGTATGTTCTTCACTGCAAGCGTATGAGGTTCACGAGGATTCGCCTGAAATCTGGCACAGTAACAAATAGAAAACATTATATCAGGCCTGCTAGCAGTAAGGTACATTAGCAAACCGATCATCTGGCGATATAGCGTAATATTGACTGCTGGTTTATCCAAGGATGGAGTGAGCTTGGTGCCGAACGCCATTGGAACTTTAACCTTTGAGTCTCCCATCATGCCGAATTTAGCAAGGAGAGTCTTGGTGTAAGCTTCCTGTTTAATAAAGATACCTTCGGGTCCCTATCTAATATTTAAGCCAAGGAAAAAGTTGATTGGACCCATTGAGCTCATTTCAAATTTAGTCTCCATCAGCTTTCTGAATTCAGCCGTTAAGCTAGGATTCGTTGAGCCAAAGATGATATCATCGACATAGATTTGAACAATCATAAGGTGGTTACCTTCCTTCTTATGAAAGAAGGTTAGGTCAACCGAACCTTGTTTGAATTTAGACATCTTTAAAAACTTGGTTAGCGTTTCATACCAAGCCCTAGGTTCAGTTGAAGAAGATGGATTCTCCCCCTCAACTGAAGCACCATGCTGAGAAGGTTCAGTTGGAACTGATTCTCCTTCACCCAGTCGTTTGGCAGCGTCATCGACGATTTGCTTTAGATGATCATCTTTGTTGTTTGCTGCATTAGCTTCTGAGAGAGTAGCCTTCTCCGGTTCATCGAACAACTCCACAAACTGCTCAAACAAATTTGCAATCGAGGCTGTGACTTGGCCTGTTTGAGAGAAGATTTCTCCAACTGTTTCTTCCGTGGCCTTCAACTTTTTGACATAGTTGTCATCGAAAGTCACATAATACGTTTCTTCAATCTTCCTCGAACGCTTGTTTAAAACCCTATATGCTTTCGAAGTGAGAGAATATCCCAGAAAAATCCCTTCATCGGCTTTTACATCGAACTTGTTACGATGTTCTTTAGAATTGAAGATAAAGCATCATGAGCCGAATACGTGGAAAAATTTGACGTTTGGCTTTTTGTTGTTGATGATCTCATAAGGAGTAAGAGTGAAACGCTTATTGAGATAGGACCTGTTCTGCGTAAAACATGCTGCAGCAATAGCATCAGCCCATAAATATAGAGGTAGAGAAGCGAAACTTAGCATGGTTCGGGCCGCCTCACACAAAGATCGGTTTCGTCTTTCGACAATCCCATTTTGTTGAGGGGTGTAGGGAGCTGAGAAGTTGTGACTGGTTCCTTTTTCTGCTAAAAAGTCTTCAAATTCTTTATTCTTGAACTCCAGCCCATTATCGCTTCTAATGTTGCGAATGACTTTCCTCAGCTGCACTTCAACCTGCTTGATAAACGTCTTTAGCTTGAGAGTTGCCTTAGATTTGTGCTTCAGAAAGAACACCCATGTAAAACGTGAAAATTCATCAACAATGACAAGAATATACTTGCTGCCGCCAATGCTTTCGATAGATGATGGACCACACAAGTCAATGTGAATTAACTCAAGTGGTTCAACGACTTTAGTGTTTATAATGGATGGGTGACTTTGACGACTCTGCTTCCCCATTTCACATGTAGCACATAAATGTTCTCGATCAAACTTGAGCAATGGAAGACCCCGAACATGACCTCCTATGACAAGTTTGTTGATATCCTTGAAGTTGAGATGGGAGAGCCTTCGGTGCCACAACCAGCTTTCATCAGAATGTGCTTTGGATAATAGACAGATAGTTGGATTTCCTTTGATAGGTTTGAGATTAAGAGGAAACATTTCGCTTTTGCGCTCCGATTTGAGAATCACTCTTTTTGTTTTCTTCTCTATTATATCCGAACCCTCATCATCAAATGAAACTTTAAGACCGGTACCTCCAACGAGTTGAGATACACTGATGAGGTTATGTTGTAGTCCTTCAACATATGCAACTTTTCTAATTGTGAAGTCTCCATTTGTAATCATCCCATAACCTTTTATTGTGCCGAATGAGTTGTTCCCGAATTTGACATTCCCGCCGTTTGGAAGATATCAAAATTCCCTCAGCTCTTCCTTCCTCCCTGTCATGTGACGTGAGCAGCCACTGTCAATATACCATTCTTCGTCGAACTTGCTCGTCACTGATAACCTGCAAAAGTCAAGCAGATTTAGGAACCCAAAGTTTCTTGGGTCCACGTGAGCCTTTCACAGGAACTGGAATAGTAAGAGAAATGTCAACAAGATATGTTCTTTTTATTAAAGTTGTTTCATCTTTCTTCTTAATAGTGAAAACTTTAATTTTTTTAACATTTGTTACTGTTGGTTTGGATTCAGGTTTAGGTGTTTGGGTCTTGGAATGCTTTTGATCTTTCTTGACTGAGGAAACCTTTGATTTTCCTTTCAAATTTGTTGAATGTTTTGGATTTTGAGTTTGAACAGAATTGGATTTAGAATGGGGTTGAGGTTCTAGGTGGCCCCTTTGTTTTTGGTCATTAGTGGGACCGAACCTTGAACCTTGGTAGCTTTTGCTCTCGGAACTGAACCTATGCTTTCGGTAGCTGGTGTTCTCCGAACCGAACCTTTCACTTCGGTTGTTATTACTTTCTTGCGGTCTGACTGCTCTTTTCTCTGACTTTCTGTCATGATAAGAAAAATGGGCATTTTGAGATCGCCGGAACTGTTTTTGTTCTGAGAGATTTTTGTGTATCTCAGATTCCTTTGCTGCTTTTGATCCTTTACTTGCTTCGGCTATCGGTGGATGTTGGCTTTTTGCTTTTGCTTTTTGTCAGCCGGTTCACTTTGAACTGATGATGTTTCACTTGAAGGAGTGACTTCTTCTACAGGAACTTCTTTTGTACCACTAGTACTTGGCATGTCGAAGTTGTCAGGCTTGTTTAGTGGCTCCGGCACATATCTGCCTTTTGTTTTCCAGGACGTCCGTTCTGACAGACCAACGGTTTCATCAGCATTATCTATAGGAGCAGACCAGAAAACCTCATCACAGCCATCAGCATTATCTTCGTTTACGATGGCGGTGAGTTCGGCTGTCTGATGTTCGGTTACTCCTGCGACCTTATACACCTGATTTGGTGTTGTTCTCACTTTTTGGTACACAACAGCCATTTCTTCTAGAATCGGGGACTTATTTTGGGACAACCGAGCAAACTCCACAAAATTTTCAGAAATAAGATTTTTCTGGTTTTCGGGTTCGCTCTTGAAAAACTCAGAACAGTCGACTTCATCCTCTACAGAAATTTCACTGATATCATCATCCTCATTAAGCTCAGACGCGTTTTCAACATCAATTTTATTTTCTGAGCTCAAGTCGGCATTCAATGACTCAAATTTTTGTATGGTTTCGGTCCTTAGTTTCAGTTTATCGTTTTCATCCAAAAGGTTTTTCAGCATGTCTTTATGGTCCTTGGACTTAATAAAAGATTCAATTTTTTCTAGACCATACATATAAGTCGGATTCACATCATCAGACGAACCTACACTTTCACAATTATATGCTTTAGCGTCGATTTCATCCTCCTTAATCTCTAGGAAGGGCAAAATCATGCGATGAATTTTCTGCCCAATTTCACAGTTCAAATGAAGTTGAGTGATGTTAGAATAAAGACGCTTAGCAATTAAACAAAACACATTTCTTTGTTTCAAAAGTTTCAAATTGTCTCTTTGTAAATAAATTTTTTCGTCTTTAGATTTGATCAACTCCGACTCCTTCAGCTCTATCCACATCCTCCGTTCCTCACTTTTTGATGACACCCTGCTTATTTGGTCAGTTAGGTTAGAATTGGTGACCCGAGTTTGAGTTAAACTACTATCTAGATTTGAGATTCTTGAGTTTAAGCTTTTTAATTCTTTTTCATATGAATTTTGTGGGACTTTGAACGAAACAAAAATGGATTGTACCTTCTTAATCAATTCATCAAGCTCATTGAATTGAACGCTGAGAGGTTTTGCTGTGAAGCATAAGTCCTCTCGCTCCTTGGTGTCTTCATTCCCACCGTCTGTATTGTATCCCCTCATTTGAGATACATTTGTCACCATTAAATACTTCTCACCACTTTCTTCACCTCTTGCAACGTATGCCTTTCCATGAGATGGCTTCCTGACCTCATCATCCTCTGATTCGGTTGACCAGACCTGCACGCCACCGAACTCATCATCAGCTGCCAAACCCTGCACAATTAAAGCATACATTGAAGGGTTAGTAGTAGGTTTCTTTCTCTTGATATCTTCCAGCTTTTTCATCAACACAGCCTCTTCATCTTTTTCCTCATCCTTCTCTACCATTTTATTTAGAACACAGTCTTTGGCGTAGTGGTTCTTTCCTCCACAGTAGTAGCAGTTCACACCAGAATCTCCTTCAACTTTCGCCTCTTTCTGTGGTTCTTCTTCCTTCGGTTCCTCTTAGAACTATAGCTTCCCTGCCAATTTCGGTTCTTATTGGTAGGAAACCTTTTCTTAATAAACCTCTTTGGATTCGACACCATCATTGCATAATCTTCAGAGGTAAGATCATAGTCTTCTAAGTTAAGGTCTTCATCTTCAACCACACTTTTGCTTTTAGACAGAAGGGCCAAGGATCCCAAGCTTGAGACCACATTTTTCTCTTGCAAGACAATCTTTTCTTGGGATTTCAAAATTCCTACCAGCATTGCCAATGAATAAGATTTAAATTGCTCATGAGCTTTAACAGTGGACACAACCGCTCTCCATTCAGATCTAAGGCCATTCAAAAAGGTAACCTTTTGTTCAATCAGCTTCCTTTCTATATTGTGTTTGATCATCTTACTAAGAAGATGATTGAAGCGATCGAACATCTGAGTGACAGTTTCATCGGGATTCTGCCTAAATTCGCCAAACTCAGACAAAAGTAAGGTCTGAATGGAATGCTCCAGATCTTCATCTGTGGAATATAGCTCTCGCAGCCTATCCCATATTTCTTTAGCAGTGCTGCACGAACTCACTAGCCTGAATGTATCAGATTGAAGAGCGAATCGAATCAGTCTCAATTCTTTAATGTTGCACTGAAACTTTTCCTTTTCGTCTTGAGCAACATCCTTTACGTCCTTTAACAGATCATTATACTCTTTCTGAGTTTTAATGATTTTTGACGTTGCTGACTGAGCAAATGGTCCAGATACGATTGCTTCCCAAATAAGATATCCATTGTCTTCAGATCCGATGACATAATCTTCAAAGTGATGTGCCCAAACATCGTAATCCTGGGTGTAAAGAATAGGAATCTTCGTCGTTGATCCAATACTGTTTGAGATGTTGACGGGATTTGATTGTGACTCGTCCATACTTGATCTTTTAACATGTTTGAAAGATCAGACTTGTAATCAATAATATTAGGGCAAAACAAATAAATGTTGAGTTACGTCAATTATGGAATGACGGCTCAATAAATATTAGTTAGTGCGGAATAACCCTAATTGCAAACTCTTTCACAGAAAAGATGTGTATGAATTACACAGCCTCCTGCTCTGATACCAATTCATAAGTTATAAATTAACTTGATGATCGATTAGATCTTTGTAACAGGTAAGCGAAGAATATAAAAACAGTAAATAACCCAAGTATGAATCAAGATGTGTCGAATGATTAGATTACTCAATCCTCAGCAGAGCTCGACTAAGAACTTCCGCTGTAGAGGATTCTAGGGTTACAAAACAAGAACGATAAATATGCTGAACAATAATTCTCTAATCGTTACTAATCGTCCTTTCATTCTAAGATGCATGCAAGCACCTACTTATACTAAACCCTACAAAACTCACGGATGGACAGGCCCATACCTGATATACATATTGGACTAGCTAACGAGCCCAATAGACGCAACACAAAATACGACCCAACAGACTCATCAGCACATGGGGTGTTCAAAGCAAGAGAAATAAAAATAATTTTTCAAATATGAACTCCCCCTTGAGTAATCATCCTCCCGCTTGAATCTTCAACAAATGCCATGGAGAGAATTCGAAAAGTTAAGAAGAATCACCAACAATCTTCAAAACCCGTCAGATTAGATGAAATAAATCCATTTAGAATATAACAAAAAATAATGTGTATTTTTCGATTTTTAAATTTAGCCAAAAGAATAGAAAAAAGAAGCAATTGTTTAGAAGGGATTAAAAATGAATAGGACCAGAGAAAAGGATTAGAATAAAAAATATTTTGTTAAGAAGGGGAAAAATGATGAAATCCAATAATTTGTGAAGAATAAAGAAATTTGGTAGAATTTGTCAAGTTTAGAAAATTCTAATGACAAAACCTATGGATTTTTAAAGGATTTTGAAATGAGGTTTAATTTTGCCAAGCTGTATAGATTCTGGGGACTGGAACTAAAAAGTTTTCCTTCTTCTTTATTAGAACGAGATGAACTCTTTCTTTGACTAGAGAAAGTCAAAATTAGATTATCTAATGAAATATCTTCGATCAAACTTTAATTTTGAAATAACAACTCTGATTTCCAACTTCTTTACACTGATTCTGAAGACTATATTCCTTTTATTTTGTTTTTTAAACCGAATGTGATTATGTTCAGACTGTAAATCTTGATTCTGATTTTGAAGAAAAATATGAATGGGATTATATGATTAGAACTCCTCCGATTTTTAATTATCACATCGACAGATTATAAGGTCCCAATTACAACATCCAAACCAGTGATCAAAACAAACAAGAACAAGAATGAGTGGAAGAAGAAAATTATCAAGCAATGTACAGGTCTAATAGAAAAGAACGTTCGGTACACCTTGAGATACAAACACAGTTGACCGTAAACTATATGGATACGTCCCTATTGACAGATTCTGACGCATAATATTTATAGTAATTGACTGGCCGTAAACAAGTTCACGGCCCTAAACCTGTTTACGGCCGTGAACACCAACTCAACCGTAAATACACATCAACAAGTAAAAACACTGCCAACATGACCAAGACCCTACCAAGACTTATATAGATAATTGCCTATCCCAAACCACAAATCTATGACCTATCAATCTCCCCCTTGGTTTGTGGCTAGCATAAGCTCAGTCTTCTTTTATCATGGGTTCTCTAGCAGCCTCACATCCGATATTTCAATAGCCCCCATCCAAAGCTTGTTGACAATGATCATTGCAACCATTCCTGTGTACTCTTTAGTGGCTGCCTCCAAGATATCTTATTTGAAAAATTATTTCATGATTTGCTAAGGTGTGAATGTCTCTCTGCCTGAATCTTATAAGATCCTTAGCTTCAACAAGTCAAAGGACAGTGTCACTGTTTGAAAACTTGATTGCTGTAGTTGCTGTGACCTCATCAAAAGCCCAGAATTCCATCTGATCCAGATATCCATCTTGAAAACGTTGAGGAATTGAAATTTCTTTCAATTGTTTAGTAGCAAGCCACAACACTGTCTTCATTGGCTTGTTTATTTTGGGATCAAGCACCTCTGGATCCCTTCTAATCAGTGAGTTAGTTGTCTTCATTCCAGAGAATTGTTCTTTGACCTGCCGCTCCAAAAAGAATTTGAAATTGTAAGCCTGAGGATCTTTGGAAGGATTGTGGAATGGAGCATTTGGGAGTTCTGTAAGATCGACTTTTGTCCAAGAACAAAAATCGTGTGTACTTTTGTAGTATTCAGGAGGGTCAACGTTCCTCTTCACCAACCACAGTTTTAAGTCAGCATGATATCCCCACATCTTAATTCCTGAAAGATTTCCAAACTTGTCGGCAAATCTTCGTTTTTCAAGATCTGTTACTGTGAGTTGATGCTGGTCTCCACTTCGATTCTCATAACAGTTCTTCATAAACAACCATCCTTCTTTCTTCTCAGCGGTAACTTTTCTTTTAGCTTGATTGATAGTGATTCAAGTACTGGCATTGACAGGCTCAGTTTCAAATCGATCGACAACTTGTGTGGTTCTAGGAGGTGGAGGATCCACGTGATTGTCATTTAGAGAAGGCTGGACAGGGATGCTAGAAGTACCTTCGGTTGCTACTGGATGAGCGGCCGATGACTTGAATTTGTCACCAAAGTCTTCATAATGTGTATTCTTCAAGTCATAGTAGCATGTTGTCAAAGCTCCAAGGTGAGTTTGGAGATCAGTTATTTGCTTTGATTTGGCCCTATTGTCAGCTTCAACATCTGAAAGACGAATGTCAAGATTACCTATCAAAACATATTTTTCAATGATCGTCTTCAACACACCAATCTCAACCTTAAGCTCTGCGTTGGAAGGCTCAACTCCCCCGAATCTACCTTACTCAATAGATATGCCTTTTCCACGAGGAGGAAGGCTTGTTGCTTCTTCTATTGCCAAGGCCTATGCAAGTTTCTCATAAGCGATGTCATGATCAGGCCTTGGGAGGGAGGAACCTCCAGAAGCTGAAGGACTCCCTGTTTCAAAGATGGTTATTGGTCCTTCATGATTAGGAGTATTTGGAATGTTTGGAATAGTAACTGATGTTGTGATTGCAGGCTAAATAGGTGAGGTCTGTTCCCAAAATAGTACCCCCGGTCTCGAATCATGTCTTCTTCTCTTGAATGAAGGCTAGACGGTTTGTGTCACAAGCGGATCACTCACAAATGGCGGAGAAGTTAGAACATCAACATTAAGGGGAGGAATACTTGATCTTGTATCTGTATCAATTGGAGTACTAGCCATCTGGGCAGACATAGGAGGAGTAGTTTCTTGAACATTATCCACTTCCCGTGCCTCCGTTACCGGTCGTGCAACGTCATGGACATTTTAAAAGAAGGAGTAAAGATCCTCATTTGTGGGGCAATAGTCATCCACAAAATCAATATTCATTTTCACATCATCATCATATCTAACCAAGTTACCACCAAAAATTGAGTCATCGTCACTGAAACCCTGATCATTACCATCATCATCACCATCACCACCCACGTCTTGACTCTTTTTAAAGTCACTCTGTACCTCCAAATTGGTCACGGGTTCATATTCCTATGCTACAATTGCAACATGAGGAACTCTTTCTTCTTCATGTTCTGAGACAGTAATGACATCGTCTTCAGATTCCAAATGACAAGCGGAATCACTGGACTCAAACGCATCATTCAATTCAGCAAACGCCCCAAACTTCACCAAATGGTATTTTCCTTGGAACGTAAATTTACCCTTATGGTACTGTTTAAATAACCAAATGGTGTTTGGCTGTTGATGAGCAGCTGAAGGAACCTTGGATACATGAGAAATTTATCTCTTGGATTAGTGTCTAAGTCCATAACTATTTTGGTATGTACTTGACCCGATGGTGCATGGTCCTTTTGGGTTGTCTTCACCAAAGCAACTTGATAGAATGAATTATGGAGAGAAAGGATTAAAAATGATTTATTAATATATTATGGGAATAATATATTAAAGGAGAAATCATATTGTTTAATTAATATTAGTCAATAATTAATTGGTAATTAGTTTTGTGACTAAAAGAGATTAATTAAACTTAAGGGACTGGAATTGTAATTATAAGATAATTGCAATTTGGGCCATGGATTGCCTTATATTATAAGGTGGACGAATTCTATGGGGGAAGCCCATATGAAATCGTCCAAGGCCTTATGGAAAGGGCTCTGTGGGTTGCTTAGGGCTTAAGCATCCAAATTAGGGTTTCCTTGTTAGATAACCCTAATTGCCTCACTATATATAGATCCCTTAAGGACCAAAAACGTGGACAAACTTCTTGCTAGGGTTTTCACATGGTTTTGGCAGCCTCCATCCTCTCTCCTCTTCATCCTCTTGCTTATAGTGTGTCACACCCCAAAACCAAGAACGGCGGAAACGTTCTGGGGCGGAGGACGTCATGTATAGTATCACAACACAGTAAATGTAAATAAGCAAACAACATCATCCATTGCATTAAATATATAATTTTAATACAAGTGTGTTCTGTACAGTTATAGACACCAAAAATAATGAAACACAAAATAATATGAGATGAGCCTTGAATGCACTCCATCTTCTCAAATGCTGGCCTCGGTACCTGTCTACTGATGACCTGAGAATACAAGTTATTTTGAAAGAGTTTATCAGCATTAAGCTGGTGAGTTCATAAGTATTTTAGTGTCAATGTTTCTTTTAAAAACGTTTGAACTTGTCTCAATGTATAAGTCTGTAAAAATGTAAACAAATGTTTGAAAGTGTTTGTAAAAGTTTGAAACTCTCAGAAAATCCTATATTTTCTATAAAAGTAACCTTCTACCAAGGCTAAACTGTTTTGTAAACTTGTCTGTTGTAAAAGTGAGTAATTACCCAAGTATAACTATCATTTGTTAAAAATATAGTTTGTACATTAATGTTTAAGTGATGTTATCACTAAAATATGTAATGGGTAAATCATTGTAGTACTGTAGCTTTGTATAATAAGACTACTGCTATACTAAATACTACTACCTTAAACCGGATTTATAGTAAGGTATATCGTGATAAATTGCACCATGCTATCGACTGGTAACAACGACATAATGAATGGTCGTAATAAAAGAAATGACGTTTGGCACCCGCAGACCTGCAGGTCCGGCTGTAGCTAGCAGCAAGGTGTAGGATAGTCAATTCAGTATAGATCTATACACAAACTCACGCTCTCCCTCCAAGAGAATTCTGGCTACAACTCGGGCCATGACATTTAAGGCATGCTCCGACACAGTGGATCACAATTGATATCGTATTTATGTATATGTAATGTTTCTCGTATATCTGTATATGTATTGTTTCTAGTATATCTGTATATGTATTGTTTCTAGTATATCTGTATATGTATTGTTTCTCGTATATCTGTATATGTATTGTTTCTAGTATATCTGTATATGTATTGTTTCTAGTATATCTGTATATGTATTGTTTCTCGTATCTCTGTATATGTATTGTTTCTAGTATATCTGTATATGTATTGTTTCTAGTATATCTGTATATGTATTGATCCTGCGTTACACCGATGGTAACAAGCTAATGATGTACTGATGAGTATGAATATGGAAGTACTTTTATGTCTATACATGTATATATGATATATAAGTAATATGGAAACGACCTTCGGATGGTCACCCGAAATCCCACCAGACCACATCCAAATCGAGGAAAAGGAAATAGGGCGGATGGCCTTCCTGAGCCCTTTGAACATTATTTATATATCTATACATATATGGGCATGCAATTGGATATATAAAAGCATAAATAAGTTTTCATAAAACATTTGAAGCATAAATATAATTTCAAGAGAAGATCGACTTGATGTCGATCTATAAAACATTTTGAAGGCATAAGTTGATAAAACAGTTTAAGTATAAGAAGCATTTGTTTGAATCACAGTTTATAAGTAAGTTTGGATAGTAAAACAGTTTGTAAAACATTTCAATAGTAAAGCAGTTTGAAAAACAGTTTGAACAGTGGTGAAAATCGTTGTTTTCCTAGTTATTAATCACATGTGATTAAACACAATCACATGTGATTGAAGCAATAACTTATAAGTATTTGACTTGTATTCCCCCCATAAAGTGTTCTAAAACATTTAAAAGCATTTCAAAGGTTGATTCAAGGGGTATGAACTCACTTGTGGTGAGTCGTTTGAATTGCAGTGTCGGCTACCGTGCTAGGTGACAAACGGAGACTGGTTTACACGTACGAGCCTAGTTATCATATAATAAGCATATATATAACTAATTAGACAAATAATAACTTAAATAAATAAGTTAAGACACTTAGAAAACATGTAAACACTTTTATGAGCGTTTAAGGTTCAAATGGTTGCATCTAAGTTGTTACAGGACAAGGCAAAAGGGTTTGAAACATCAAATGGCCTTGTATAGGAGTTCACCACCCAACAAACCCCACACCTTGGAGTTTACGGCCGTAAACTCATGGGTTTATGGCCGTGAACTCCTCAAAGGGTGGTTTTGGGTGTTTTGTGGTGCTATCTTTCTTCTAGAACACTCCTAGCTTTGTTGGAATAACACATGAAGTAGCTTAAGGCTCTAGAATACTCCATTGTGGAGTTTACGGCCTAAAGTCCATTCACCCTAGAGTTTACGGCCGTAAACTCCTAAGGGGTGATGGCTTTTAATTGTTTTGAGGCTCTTAAACATCAAGGATGGCTTCCATGAATTTATCTAAGGCTAATGGGGACAAGAGGCACACTTTTGTGCCTTCACTTGGAGTTTATGGCCCAAGATATGTTCCTTGGCCGTAAACTCCTTTCAAGGAGTGATTTATATGTGTTCTACTCTCCATTCTAGTCCCAAGTATTCAAGGTAAATTGTCTTAAGGCTTAAGGTGTGCTTGGAATGATTTTTACCCTACAAAAAGGGGTTTACGGCCCAAGAGGGGTTCTTGGCCGTAAACTCCTACAAATTTATGATTTTGAAGGGTTTAGATGTCTTAAATAAGCACAAGCCTTTGAGGGTTAAAGTCTTTAAGCATTTGAGGAAGTTTAGGGCACTTTATGCCCTTGAAAAGGGGTTTACGGCCCAAGGAAGTTCCTTGGCCGTAAACTCCAAAGACTTGTGTTTCTTGGGTGCTTTTTGGCCTATAAAGATCATACCCTAACCCCTAAACAAGTTGTCTAACAAGGAATCGGGACTAGGAAGCCTTTATGTTCCATTTTGGAGTTTACTCCCCAAGAACGTTCTTGGGCGGTAAACTCCCGGATCTTGTAATCTAAACATGTAATTTATGTTAATAAGCACCTAACAAGTATTGAATCACATATAGAAAAGTAGACTCACAATATGGGATGAAAACCCGAAGATCCGTCAGAGAGAATATGGCTTTTCTCTATTTGGAATTGTGAATAATGAATTAATTTAATTCAGAAAACTATTTATAATCCTGGAATATTTTGGCAGAAAATATTTTTATTCCTGATGTTGGACTGTAACATTATGAAACTTGAAATGCCCAAATTTCACAAAACCAGGAGTATCCACTCTCCTGATATCATCTAAAACATAAACCCTAATGTACACAAACTTGTTCGGAAAAGTTTGAAAATCACTGAAACTGAACTGGCTTCTATTGAATAGATGATGTTCGTACAAATGGAAATTTCGGGTTGTCACATCATCCCCCTGTTAGAGGGAATTTCGTCCCGAAATTAGAATTTAAGCAAATAAAAGTTATAAACAATTAAGCGAAAAGATGAGGGTATTTCAACTTCATCTGATCCTCGCGTTCCCAAGTGAATTCCGGTCCTCGCTTGGCGTTCCAGCGAACCTTCACGATAGGGATACGGCTTTGTTTCGTCTGCTTGACCTCACGGTCCATGATTTCTACAGGTTCTTCCACGAAGTTGAGGCTCTCGTTGATCTCAATCTCATCGAGTGGGATTACGAGAGTCTCATCGGACAGACACTTTTTCAAGTTAGATATGTGGAATGTAGAATGTACGTTACGCAGTGTGTCGGGTAGATCAAGTTTGTAAGCTACGGGGCCGACTCTGGCAAGAATCTCGAAATGCCCTATGTACCTCGGATTAAGCTTCCCACGCTTGCCGAAGCGTATCAAGCCTTTCCAGGGTGAGACTTTGAGAAGGACTCGGTCTCCCACCTGAAATTCCAAAGGTTTTCTTCATTTATCGGCGTAGCTCTTCTGTCGGTCTCTAGAGGTTTTCAATCGTTCGCGGATTTGAACGATTTTCTCTGTCGTTTCCCGAATGATTTCCGGACCAGTGAGAGTACTGTCGGAAGCTTGCCCTCTTGCTAATTGGGTATCACCAACCTCAGCCTAGCACAGAGGGGATCTGCACTTGCGGCCGTAGAGAGCTTCGAATGGAGCAGCCTTGATGCTCGTGTGATAACTGTTGTTATAGGAAAATTCGACAAGGGGTAAATGAGTATCCCATGCTTTCCCAAAATCAATTACACAGGCTCGCAACATATCTTCCAGTGTTTGGATGCTTCTCTCACTCTGTCCGTCGGTCTGTGGATGGTAGGTTGTGCTCATATCCAGCCTTGTTCCTAGGGAATGTTGTAGGGATTGCCAAAATCTTGAGGTGAACCTACTATCTCTATCGGAGATAATGGAAATAGGTACACCATGCAACCGTACAATTTCCCTTATGTATGTTCTTGTAAGTTTCTCCATCTTGTCGGTTTCTTTGATAGGCAGGAAGTGTGCAGACTTGGTCAATCAATCAACGATGACCCATATGGTGTCAAGTCCACCCGTCGTCTTGGGCAACTTGGTTATGAAATCCATAGTGATCCGCTCCCACTTCCATTCCGGGATCTCTGGTTGTTGCAGTAAACCAGAGGGCTTCTAGTACTCGACCTTAACCTTTGCGCAAGTAAGGCATTTACTCACGAAGGTAGCAATCTCTTCTTTCATATTAGGCCACCAGTATAGCTTTTTAAGATCCAGATACATCTTATCTGAACCTGGGTGGACAGAATACCGAGTGTTGTGCGCCTCGGTCATGACCAAGTCTCGGAAACCACCGTGTTTCGGTGTCCAGATCCGGTTCATGAAATATAAAGCTCCGTCACCCTTGGCTTCGAAGTTCTTGTCCATTCCCCTGAGGGATTCACTCGACACATTTTCAGGTTTCATGGCCTCAAGTTGAGCCGCCTGAATTTGCTTAGTCGGGTGTGAATGGATGGTTATTGATAATGACTTGACCTTGCGACCAGAATATTCATTCCGACTTAGGGCGTCTGCTACTACGTTGGCTTTACCCGGATGATAACGAATATCGCATTCGTAGTCACTGAGTAGCTCGACCCACCGTCGTTGTCTCATGTTGAGCTCCTTCTGATCGAAAATGTGTTGTAAACTCTTGTGGTCGGTAAAGATAGTGCTCTTTGTTCCATACAAGTAATGTCTCCAGATCTTCAGAGCAAACACTACTGCTCCTAGTTCAAGATCGTGGGTCGTGTAGTTAACCTCATGTGTCTTCAACTGTCTTGAGGCGTAGGCGATGACCTTACCTCGCTGCATCAGAACATATCTGAGTCCTTGATTGGATGCATCGCAATAGACTACGAAGTCTTCTATTCCTTCTGGAAGGGATAGTATTGGTGCGGTGCACAAGGCTCGTTTGAGCGTTTGGAACGCTCTTTCTTGCTTCTCTTCCCAGTCAAAGGCCACGCCTTTCTGGGTCAGGGTCGTAAGAGGCTTCGCTATTCGTGAGAAGTTCTGAATGAACCTGCGGTAGTAGCCAGCGAGACCTAGAAATTGACGAATTTTTGTAGGTGTCCTTGGTGCTGACCAGTTCTCAATGGCTTTTATTTTGGATGGGTCCACGTGGATTCCTTCTTCGCTAACCACGTGTCCTAAGAATTCGACTCTTCGGATCCAAAATTCACATTTCGAGAACTTCGCATAAAGTTTCTCCTTTCGTAGTGTCTCTAGAACTTGTCGTAGGTGGTCGCCATGCTCTTTCTTACTTCTTGAGTAGATCAGGATGTCGTCGATGAAAACGATGATGAACTGAACCAAGTAAGGTCGGCATACTCTATTCATCAGATCCATGAGGACTGCGGGCGCATTGGTCAATCCGAATGGCATCACCACGAACTCGTAGTGTCCGTAACGAGTTCGGAAGGCTGTCTTTGGCACATCCTCCTCGAGCACTCATAACTGATGATATCCGGATCTCAGATCAATCTTGGAAAAATAGTTCGCCCCTTGCAGTTGGTCGAATAGATCGTCTATGCGTGGCAGAGGGTAACGATTTTTGATCGTCAATTTGTTGAGTTCTCTGTAGTCAATACACATACGGAATGATCCGTCTTTCTTCTTAACGAACAAGACCGGTGCTCCCCAAGGTGAGAAACTTGGTCTTATAAAGCCCTTGCTGAGCAGTTCGTTAAGTTGACCAGAGAGTTCTTGCATCTCGGCTGGTGCTAAACGGTAGGGCGACTTGGCTACTGGGGTAGCTCCTGGGACTAAGTCGATTCTGAACTCGACTTGTCGTTGCGGAGGTAACCCGGGTAGTTCTTCTGGGAAAATGTCGGGAAAGTCGCTCACTACAGGGAGGTTCTTTAGTTCTTTCGTTTCTAGGTTCGTGTCAACGATGTGAGCAAGGAATGTGTGGTATTCTTTGCGCAGATATTTATGTGCTTGAATACTAGATATAATGCGAAGACTCGCACCAGGTTTTTCGCCGTAGACTATAAGAGTTTCGTTAGACGGGAGGTTTAGACGGACTGCTTTCTCGTAGCACATGATGTCGGCGCGATGAAGACTTAACCAATCCATGCCGATAATAACGTCGAAACTTTTTATTGAGACCGGCATAAGGTCGATTGGGAATGAATGGTTATCTACGGTTAGAAGACAACCTAAGTATATGCTATTAGTACTTTCAGTTTTCCCGTTGGCCATTTCTACTGTGAATTGTTCTTTAAGTGCGTGTGGTTGTTGCTTAAGCATGCGAGCAAATTTGTGGTTTACGAAGCTTCGCTCCGCTCCACTATCGAGCAAAATGCATGCATAGGAGTTATCAAGGAGGAACGTACCAGTCACCACTGTCGGGTCAGCAACTGCTTCCCCGTGGCCTATTGCTAGTACCCTCCCTGCTCCTCCAGTATTCCTCGCCTTAGGGCAGTCCCTCTTAAAGTGGCCTGTTTCGCCACATCCATAGCAAGTTGGGCTCGTGCCTGAGCCAGGAACTTGAGAGATCGGTTGCGCCGGGAGCTTACAGAATCGGATGGTGTGTCCTTTTCTGTGGCAGTTAGTACACTGCATTTCACGGCAGGCGTCGTTATGGTGGAAGTTGCATTTGTTGCACTTCGGCAAACTTCCAGAATACTGCTTCCCTGGAGCAGTAACAGCAGTAGGGGCTACCGCAGCATGTACTGCTACGATTTGCTGTTTCTTTGAAGCTCGCTGCTTCTTCTTCTCATCCCATAGTTTCCGCTTGTTGCCAGCGGGTTTGGAGGGTTCGGGGATGGCTTGGGCAGTTGTGGATGCAGGGCTCTTGACTCCATGGTCAATAAGTCTTTGTGCCAATCGCTTGGCACTGTCGAAAGTAGCGGGGTTGGATGCTAATACATTCTCCTGGTACGGAGGCATTAGCCCCCATACATACCGTTCAATCTTCTTCCCTTCAGTGGGAACCATATTGGGGCATAGGGCCACCAGTTCGCTAAAGCGGGCAGTGTAAGCGATCACGTTGGTGCCCTTCATGGTCAGATTCCAGAGTTCATGTTCTAACTTCTGGACTTCGCCCCTAGGGCAGTACTCCTCAGTCATGAGGTCCTTCATCGTTTCCCAGCCCATGTCGTTAGCCACGACGAGAGTTAGGGCTTTGACGTGGCCGTTCCACCACGTTAGGGCTTTACCCTCAAAGGTGCATGCGGCATATTTCACTTTGCACGCAGCAGGGCATGAGCAGATTTCGAAGACTAATTCAGTCTTCTCGAACCATTGCGAGAGAGCAATGACTCCGCCGGTGCCATAGAAAGGCTTCGGCTTGCAGTTCGTGAAATCCTTGTAAGAGCACTCCCTGGAGCGCACCGGGATTTCAATTGGGATAGATTCAACAGGGGTTCCACCTCTGCTAGCATCAGATGAGTGATACTGAGCCATGGCAATTGCCACTGCTGCAGCTACGGCAGCATTCAGGGCTGCAGTATCGATGACTGCAGGTGGTGGAGGCGGTGGAGGTACAGGATTATTCCTATTCCTGGGAGATTTGCGAGGAGGCATCCTTCAGCTATAAGTTTATAAAGACAAGAAGGATGGTAAGAATCAATTTGTAAGCAACGCGAGAGTGACCCATGGACTAACTAACCATAGCCCAACAGTTTGAATGAGTGTTTGAAATCACATAAGAAATATTAGTAGGAATACACAAGTGTACAAATTTTTCCCACAGATTAGATAGATTTCAATAGTACGGGTATTACTGATGTAATAAGTTCAAGGAAAATCGACCTAACAGTAGGTCTTACATCATACCATAAGGACAATACTGAGAGTCCTAGATTCCTAATTAGAGTATCGAAAGTTAGGAATATTTTACAGACAAGTGCTACTTAGAGCACATAAGTTCAAGGCTATCCCTAAATCAAAAGACAGAGATGTACTAGACATCATCTAATTGCGATGGGAATTCCCCGGGCAAGCTCTGAGGTCGGACACTTGGCGAAACACCTCTTGAAGGTGTCGGTCCTGAGTTCTCTGACAAGCTCGAAGTTCTAAGACTTCAGCACGGGAGGCAGCCAGCTGTTGCTGCAGAGTTTCGTTGGTTCTCCGGGTCCGTTCCATGTCTTCTTCAAGACGGCGAATGCGGACTGTATTGACACCTGAATTGGCATCAATCTCCATGACCCGGTCGATGGCTGCTCGACCTTGCTCGACATTACAAGATATTCTGCAGATGATTACCGGCAGAGCTCTGTCAGCAGAGCCACCATCGCTAACATTGTAAAAGGTTCGGTCCCCAAAGTATGGTAAGGGCTGACCCTGCTCATCACTCCAGCGATTCAGATTGTTTGCCCACATGGGAGTAGGTCCTGGAAACGCTGGTCGAGGGTTGTTGTTCGGGGCTTGACCTACAATCGGTAGGTTGTTGACTTCAGGCTCGGAGTCGGATCCATCCGAAAAGCCTTCTGCGAGGTGATCATCCAAAGGGATTG
The DNA here is from genome assembly GCF_052625555.1 of Lactuca saligna. NCBI lineage: Eukaryota > Viridiplantae > Streptophyta > Magnoliopsida > Asterales > Asteraceae > Lactuca > Lactuca saligna. The sequence continues at coordinate 45,264,971 of NC_136418.1, read as the reverse complement.
GATGATCATCTTCGGGCTCTTCATCGATCCACCCGGCATTGCCTTCATTGGGGAAGTACGGGTCGCCATGATGGAATCCAGCCATTTAGATCTACGCGAGAAGAGAGGTATAAGAATATAGTATACGTGTAACTAGTAGCACAAAATACACCTATAGTATTTTAAGTTTTAAGTTCTACTGATCTTCTTGTGGTATTGTTGGTAAGTTTTTAGACTTGTTAACATATGACAACCATTCTAGGGCATATGCTAATCACTCCTAGGACCAGCATTGTTGACCAGGCTATGCCATTCCCATGACTGACCATACATCCCCGAGCTCACTTGTGATATTCAACAATCGTAATACTTTTGTTCTTGTCATTGTGACACTGATTTTAGTATGAATGCAGACTAGTATACTTAATTGAATATTTTATTATTTAAAGTATAGACTCTTGGTCAGAGTGTTTTAGTCCCTTTTGGGTTTATAGATTAGTATATCTTTTATGGGTTGATATACTTGATTCACTATAAACAATGCTCTGATACCAATCTGTCACACCCCAAAACCAAGAACGGCGGAAACGTTCTGGGGCGGAGGACGTCATGTATAGTATCACAACACAGTAAATGTAAATAAGCAAACAACATCATCCATTGCATTAAATATATAATTTTAATACAAGTGTGTTCTGTACAGTTATAGACACCAAAAATAATGAAACACAAAATAATATGAGATGAGCCTTGAATGCACTCCATCTTCTCAAATGCTGGCCTCGGTACCTATCTACTGTTGACCTGAGAATACAAGTTATTTTGAAAGAGTTTATCAGCATTAAGCTGGTGAGTTCATAAGTATTTTAGTGTCAATGTTTCTTGTAAAAACGTTTGAACCTGTCTCAATGTATAAGTCTGTAAAAATGTAAACAAATGTTTGAAAGTGTTTGTAAAAGTTTGAAACTCTCAGAAAATCCTATATTTTCTATAAAAGTAACCTTCTACCAAGGCTAAACTGTTTTGTAAACCTGTCTGTTGTAAAAGTGAGTAATTACCCAAGTATAACTATCATTTGTTAAAAATATAGTTTGTACATTAATGTTTAAGTGATGTTATCACTAAAATATGTAATGGGTAAATCATTGTAGTACTGTAGCTTTGTATAATAAGACTACTGCTGTACTAAATACTACTACCTTAAACCGGATTTATATTAAGGTATATCATGATAAATTGCACCATGCTATCGACTGGTAACAACGACATAATGAATGGTCGTAATAAAAGAAATGACGTTTGGCACCCGCAGACCTGCAGGTCCGGCTGTAGCTAGCAGCAAGGTGTAGGATAGTCAATCCAGTATAGATCTATACGCAAATTCACGCTCTCCCTCCAAAAGAATTCTGGCTACAACTCGGGCCATGACATTTAAGGCATGCGCCGACACAGTGGATCACAATTGATATCGTATTCATGTATATGTAATGTTTCTCGTATATCTGTATATGTATTGTTTCTAGTATATCTGTATATGTATTGTTTCTAGTATATCTGTATATGTATTGTTTCTCGTATATCTGTATATGTATTGTTTCTAGTATATTTGTATATGTATTGTTTCTCGTATCTCTGTATATGTATTGTTTCTAGTATATCTGTATATGTATTGTTTCTAGTATATCTGTATATGTATTGTTTCTCGTATCTCTATATATGTATTGTTTCTAGTATATCTGTATATGTATTGTTTCTAGTATATCTGTATATGTATTGTTTCTAGTACATCTGTATATGTATTGATCCTGCGTTACCCCGATGGTAACCAGCTAATGATGTACTGATGAGTATGAATATGGAAGTAGTTTTATGTCTATACATGTATATATGATATATAAGTAATATGGAAACGACCTTCGGATGGTCACCCGAAATCCCACCAGACCACATCCAAATCGAGGAAAAGGAAATAGGGCGGATGGCCTTCCTGAGCCCTTTGAACATTATTTATATATCTATACATATATGGGCATGCAATTGGATATATAAAAGCATAAATAAGTTTTCATAAAACATTTGAAGCATAAATATAATTTCAAGAGAAGATCGACTTGATGTCGATCTATAAAACATTTTGAAGGCATAAGTTGATAAAACAGTTTAAGTATAAGAAGCATTTTTTTGAATCACAGTTTATAAGTAAGTTTGGATAGTAAAACAGTTTGTAAAACATTTCAATAGTAAAGCAGTTTGAAAAACAGTTTGAACAGTGGTGAAAATCGTTGTTTTCCTAGTTATTAATCACATGTGATTAAACACAATCACATGTGATTGAAGCAATAACTTATAAGTATTTGACTTGTATTCCCCCCCCCCCCCCATAAAGTGTTATAAAACATTTAAAATCATTTCAAAGGTTGATTCAAGGGGCATGAACTCACTTGTGGTGAGTCGGTTGAATTGCAGTGTCGGCTACCGTGCTAGGTGACAAACGGAGACTGGTTTACACGCACGAGCCTAGTTATCATATAATAAGCATATATATAACTAATTAGACAAATAATAACTTAAATAAATAAGTTAAGACACTTAGAAAACATGTAAACACTTTTATGAGCGTTTAAGGTTCAAATGGTTGCATCTAAGTTGTTACGGGACAAGGCAAAAGGGTTTGAAACATCAAATGGCCTTGTATAGGAGTTCACCACCCAACAAACCCCACACCTTGGAGTTTACGGCCGTAAACTCATGGGTTTATGGCCGTGAACTCCTCAAAGGGTGGTTTTGGGTGTTTTGTGGTGCTATCTTTCTTCTAGAACACTCCTAGCTTTGTTGGAATAACACATGAAGTAGCTTAAGGCTCTAGAATACTCCATTGTGGAGTTTACGGCCTAAATTCCATTCACCCTAGAGTTTACGGCTGTAAACTCCTAAGGGGTGATGGCTTTTAATAGTTTTAAGGCTCTTAAACATCAAGGATGGCTTCCGTGAATTTATCTAAGGCTAATGGGGACAAGAGGAACACTTTTGTGCCTTCACTTGGAGTTTACGGCCCAAGATATGTTCCTTGGCCGTAAAATCCTTTCAAGGAGTGATTTATATGTGTTCTACTCTCCATTCTAGTCCCAAGTATTCAAGGTAAATTGTCTTAAGGCTTAAGGTGTGCTTGGAATGATTTTTACCCTACAAAAAGGGGTTTACGGCCCAAGAGGGGTTCTTGGCCGTAAACTCCTACAAATTTATGATTTTGAAGGGTTTAGATGTCTTAAATAAGCACAAGCCTTTGAGCGTTAAAGTCTTTAAGCATTTGAGGAAGTTTAGGGCACTTTATGCCCTTGAAAAGGGGTTTACGGCCCAAGGAAGTTCCTTGGCCGTAAACTCCAAAGACTTGTGTTTCTTGGGTGCTTTTTGGCCTATAAAGATCATACCCTAACCCCTAAACAAGTTGTCTAACAAGGAATCGGGACTAGGAAGCCTTTATGTTCCATTTTGGAGTTTACTCCCCAAGAACGTTCTTGGGCGGTAAACTCCCGGATCTTGTAATCTAAACATGTAATTTATGTTAATAAGCACCTAACAAGTATTGAATCACATATAGAAAAGTAGACTCACAATATGGGATGAAAACCCGAAGATCCGTCAGAGAGAATATGGCTTTTCTCTATTTGGAATTGTGAATAATGAATTATTTTAATTCAGAAAACTATTTATAGTCCTGGAATATTTTGGCAGAAAATGTTTTTATTCCTGATGTTGGACTGTAACATTATGAAACTTGAAATGCCTAAATTTCACAAAACCAGGAGTATCCACTCTCCTGGTATCATCTAAAACATAAACCCTAATGTACACAAACTTGTTCGGAAAAGCTTGAAAATCACTGAAACTGAACTGGCTTCTATTGAATAGATGATGTTCGTATAAATGGAAATTTCGGGTTGTCACATAGTGTTTGTGAACCATTAGAGGAGTGACACTTGTGACTCTAAGCCTTCCAAAGTCAATTCAAGGAGGAATTGGGATTGTTATTGCTACATAACAATCAAGGTAATATCATAAACCAAATTATATGTTAATATTGATTTCCATATGCTAGAATTAGGGTTTATAGTCATGGATTCAAAGCATGTACAATATAGAAACCTAGATCCAAGCATTAGGGTTTGTATGAGCACATAGATGTCTTATGACCAAAACCCATCAGTGGTATCAGAGCCTAGCTTGGTTTCAATTGTATTGATGCATTGTATGACTGGAAAATTCGTTTTTTGAGTTTCTGGAGGCTGGACTCGCTGAGTCCATGGCTGAACTCGCCGAGTCCATGCAGACTCGCCGAGTCCATGCCTGACTCGCCGAGTCAACTCGTCAAATGGAGGGTACTTTGGGATTTCTTGTTGTTTTTGCTTATGGATAGTTACCTTATCATGTTAGATCAATATTAATCTGATTATATGATATATTTGACTATAATTTTGATCTAATTGAAGATATTTATCAATTAATAAGATAATTGTTTCCTTATAAGATAATTGATTAATTATTTTGAGTAAATTGATAAATTGTTTTGCAAGAAATCATTAAATAAATCAAATATAGATAATTATGTGATTAAATGTTAATTTGAATTATTTGTTATTTGATCCTTGTTGTTATGAAAAGTTTCATATTTAGCTCTTTAGGTTTTATAGTTTAAATTTGAACCCCAAAAGTTTTGTTGTTTTGAAATTTAAATAGTTAAAACCCTAATGTTTTGAAAAAGCTTTCAAAACTTGCTCTCAAGTTTTGGAATTTAAATTTTGATTAAATGGTTTAATTTTGATGCATATTTAAATTGTAAACCCTAATGTGTTGAAATATTTCAAAAGTTGCCCTCATGTTTTGGATTTAAAAGTTGATTAAAAGTTTAATTAGGAATGTTAAATTCTAAAACTCTAGTATAGTTTTGAAAAGGTTCAAATCACACCCTTATGGTTTTATTAATTAATTAAGGTGTATAATTAAAAGAGGTTTAATAAATCCATAAAAGTTTTGGTTTAAAATTTAATTGAATTAAAGGTATAATTGTTAAATTAGACCACCAAGTATTTTAAAAGTGTAAAATACACCCCATACTACATATATAACATTAAAAGTCTAACATTATATATATGTATGAGTAAAAGTCAGTCTTACCATTAGTAGGCCTCATTCACGAAGCTGGTCTATAAGGGGTGTTTAAGGAAATTGCCTATAAAATGGCGATTGAATGGGTATCCACTCTTACCCACCGCACTCTTGACTAGTGGAGGGTCGTTAGCCGAACGGGTAGGATATGACAAAACCTTCCATTATAAGTATAATGAAGTATTAAAGTAACTAAATGTTTTCATAAAATTCCTAATCTTAGTTACTTAGGCAAAAGTGAATTGATGCAATTCCATGAAATTACACTTTGTGCCCTTGCGAAGACGTTAATTGAGCGTGTGTGGTTTACCGGCACACTAAATGGTTCTAAGTAAAGGTAGCAAAGGGTGACTCAATGTTTGTCATAGTTCGGGTTACGGCAACTTGGTCGGGTGCGACCAAAAGTCCCGCCTAACGCCGGTATCGGGTAGAATTCTGTCGTGTCCAGTTCCCGAGCACTATATAAATGATTCAAAGCTTTCATTTGAAGCTTTTAACCATTTCTTCCATAAACACTTCCAACCTCTCTCCTCATCCAAAATCAAAGGTCCAAATCTCAAGTTTAAGGCTTCAAATCTTTGAGGTAACTTCCCTAGCATGTTATACAACCTCTTTAGCCTTCAAATTTGAGTATAATCTATGTTTTAGGACCTAGAACATGTTTTTATGGCCAAGGATCAAGCTTGGGCCGTAAACACCTAAAAATGGGGTTTTTGAGCCAAATAACCCTTCCAAATCATAGATGGGACCTAGATACGACCTTAAGGCTTGCTAATCGGGACTTGAAACATCTAAAACATGAATTATACAAGACAAAAGAGAGTTTACGTCCAAGTCTCCTTCTTGGGCCGTAAACTCCTCTAAAATGGGGATTAAGTGCCTTTTAACATGTCCAAATGCCTTGTAATTTAACCAATAGCCTTGTGGTAAATCCTAGAATCATCTAAAAATGGTTTGGAGACCTTAAACACATCAAATGCCTTACATATTGGAGTTTACGGCCTAGGCACATAGCCTTTGGCCGTAAACTCATAAAATCATGCTAAAAATGTCCCTAATGCACCCTTAAGGCTTGGAAAATTCCTAGAATTACATATAAGTGTTTTAAGCATCAAAAACTAATTTTCCTTAACCATATTAGAGTTTACGGCCAGAGGGTATGTATCTGGGCCGTAAACTCATATAAAGGTGTTAAATGAAGCCAAAAATTGATACCAAGCCTTAGAAAATTAGTTAGAATCACATGTGATTGCTCTTTGTGCCTTAAACAAATTTTTCTTGACCATGGGTGAGTTGACGGCCATAAACTCTATGTTTACAGCCTTAAACTCCCTTTTAAATGGTATAAGTTCATTCAAACCATTCCAAGGCATTTTAGAAATCCATTCCAACAATTCCCATGTCCAAACATGCCATTAAACACCCAAATTCACACCAACATGAGTTTATGGCCGTAAACTCATGTATGGGTGTGTTTTGTGGTTGTAAAATCATTTAAATGTTTACTCTTGGGGAGTAAACTCAACTCCCAAGTCCCTAGTGCCAATACACGTCCGTAGATGTCACCCGGGTCACTCCAAACGCTCGTTTGGAGGTGTTTAACCTCGTCGGAGTGTAATGTTCCGTATAATTAGTGAATGTATCCCTAATTAAATATATATGGACATTATTTCATTTTACATAGGGACACCGTGAGTAATCAAGCCCCGAACCCACGCTTAGTGTCCGAAACAGTTGCGAATCCGAGTCTGGTGAGTTCATACGCCTACCCTTTTTCACTGTTTTCAGGGGGGGGGGGGGAACACAAGCAAAGTACAAGGGTTCTTGTACTCAAAACTTATTTTCGTGTGTGTGTGTGTTTCACAATTTATATGCCTTTAATACTGATATACGCAACTGATAATTGGTAGAACATACAGATCACATAAACACTTATTTGTGAAATGGGTTTATAAACTGTTATGCTTTATATATTTCACAAATGGTTTTTCATATTTTATCAGTTAAAAGCATTACATTAGAATAATTGAACATATGATTTGTACACTGTTTTTCCTCGGTAACACTCCACAGAGATACGCGAGTCGAGGATCATCTTATTATTACTAGTAAATTTGTTATTCCTGTATGATTGGAGACACGTCCTCGGCGAACACTCCACAGAGATACGCGAGTGGAGGACTACACCCATAACCAGAATCTCTGGGATTTAGAGAGTGTGACTTGAGTGTATAGATCTATACGGGGCTGACTACCCCACACCCGGCTGCTAGCTACAGCCGAACCGAAATGGTTCAAGGGTGACGAAAGTCGTAAGGATGTGGACCACTTATTGCCACAGGTTTAGTCTATTGTATGGTTATGGAACTCGCAACTAGGATAACAGAGATTTACTTATAGTAATAATGAATCACTTATTACATTTTACAGATAACCAGGTTTCGGATTACATCTTTTACATCCTTTACATCTTTTACATAAGGTAACCAACATTCAGGAAAGTATGGGACTTTCCTGGGGAAAAACATTGAACTTAACCACGAATACATCTTTTACAATGATAACCAACATTCAGGAAGGTATGGGACCTTCCTGGGAAACTTTGTACATAACCAGGTCTAACAGAATACATCTTTCACATCGAAAACCAATATATACAGGAAGGCATGGGGTATTCTTGGGTAACATATACACAACCAGAAAAGTGTAGCAAACTGAATAACATTACATCTTTTACAATAACTAACATTCAGGAAAGTATGGGACTTTCCTGGTAATACATTGGTACGTAAACCGGATAGTACAACAAATTGGATAACCAAACTATACTTTACTTTTGTGAAACAACAACCAACTTTTAAGAAAATGTGGGATTTTCTTGGCGCTTATTACATTTTCAGAAACAGAAAGGAAACATAAACATTTTCACAAAACAAAACTACTTATGAACTCACCAGCGTTATGCTGATTTTCAAACCGCTTGTGTTCTCAGGTCAACGATAGTTCAGGTACCCGAAGACTTACTTGATCTAGGACGGTGTACGTGCAAGGCTTGATCGTTTTGTTCATATCTATATTATGTATCACAACTGTATAAACTATGTCTTTTGAAACAAATTGTAAAAACTTTTAATATGTAATGTAATGTTTGTTTCACTTTACTTACTATGTACATTGGATTTGATACTCAACGTGGAGTCAACCCCGGAAATGTTTCCGCCTTTGGTTTTCGGGGTGTGACAGATTGGTATCCGAGCCCTTGTTTATAGTGAATAAAGTATACCAAACCTTACATGGTATAAAACTATAAACACTAAAGGGCCTCAGTGCTATGAATTAAAAATATTTTCAAACTACAAGTATTTTCAAAAGTATACAAGTATACCGAACCGTTGAGATCCGTAACTTCAAGTAGAACAGAACATAAGTAAATGGGTGTTGTGTACTGCGGTTAAACCTGGGCAGTTATGTAGTCGTGTCTAGGGTCAATATAGCCTGGCCAACTATATTCATTCGAGACACGGCCAACATGTGCTTGGGAGTAATTGTGGTATGCGGCATGGCTAAAACTTACCCTAATACCACAAACATCGAACTAATGTCATACCGAATCATGAAATACTATGGGAGTATTTCTGGAACCAATCCTTCGTAGAAATCCTCATGCATGCATTGATCCTTAATTGTTCCGTTAGCGATAAATTATCTGCTTTGATAACTCCTTTCTGCTTTACCGCTTATCGCTTACTCGGAATATTTGTATATCTGTGATACCTCTCGATTCGATTCAGAGGACTTACCATCCTCTCTTTCTTGATATTATTAGATCAAGATGCCTCCCAGAAGAAGATCCAGCTCCAACAACCCTTTGCCACCTCCTCCTGAAATCGATCCCGTGTTATTTCAAACAGCTGTTACCGCCGCGGTGGCAGCTGCTATGTCCCAGCTAAACACCGGTGGTTCCGGTGGTTCCGGTGGTTCAAGAGGGAGTAATCAGAATCAAGAATAACCAGGAACGCCGTAAGGAGGGTTCCTACAAGGACTTCATGAATGCGAAGCCCTCTTTCTTCAATGGCACTGGTGGTGTCATTTCCTTATCCCGATGGTTCGAGAGAGTCGAATCCATCTTCGAAATCTGTGCATGTGCTGAGTCCGATAAGGTCAAGTTCGCAGCTTGTACCTTCCTTGATAAAGCATTGACTTGGTGGAACGGCCAAGTCAAATCCTTGACCCTCCCCGTAGCCAATGCCATGAGCTGGGAAGCTATGAAAGAACTCCTCCTTGCTGAATATTGTCCCCGAGGTGAAATGCAGAAGCTAGAGCACGAGCTCTGGAACCTAAAGATGAAAGGTTCCGACATTGCTGCATACACTTCCCGATTTGATGATCTTGCCCTACTTTGCCCTGGTCTAGTCACCCCTGAAAGCAAAAAGATCGAGAGGTTTATTTGGGGGCTAACCAATCCGACGAAGGGTCATGTTTTAGCTGCACGCCCGGATACGTATGATAGTGCTAAGACTTTAGCCCAAGCCATAATTCACCACAGTGATGATGTTGAGGAAGCCACCACTGCCCCTGAGTCGACTGAAAGTAGTGGTGACAAAAGAAAATTCTGGAAGAAGAAGAAGGGTCAATCTTCCCAAGGCTCCTCCAAAAGACAACAAACAGTAGCAGTCAATGCTGCTACTACCCCCATTGTTGCTGCTTCTGTTGTGGGATCCACAGCTCCAACTCCTACCAGCCGGTATGTTGGTAATCTCCCTCTCTGTGAAAAGTGCAAGTATCACCACAATCCTGGCCCCTGTCGAGAACTTTCCTGTACCAATTGTGGTAAGAAGGGGCACACAGTTCGATTCTGCAAAGCTCCGGCCCAATCGACCAATCAATCCTCTGGAACAGGCGTTGGTCAAGCCTGTTACAACTGTGGTGAAGCTGGGCATTTTAAAAGAAACTGCCCCAAAAAGTCTACTGCTGATAACACCGGAAGGGTCCTCGCCATGGGACGGGAGGAAGCGGTCGCTGATCTCACTGTTGTCTCAGGTACGTTCCTTCTCGACAACTCATATGCTAGCATTCTTTTCGATTCAGGTGCTGAAAGAAGTTTTATTAGTCATGCATTCAAACATAACCTAAAACATGATTCCCAACCTTTAACCGAAACGTTTACTGTCGAGATGGCGAACGGTGAGAAAGAAAGCACGAGTGAGGTATTCGTAGATTGCACCCTTACCCTGAACGACCATTCGTTTCCTATCGATCTCATGCCGGTATCCATAAAGAGCTTTGATGTCATCGTTGGCATGGATTGGCTGAGTCCCAATCATGCTGATATCCTTTGTTACGAAAAAGCCATCCGTCTCAATCTTCCTTCGGATCAGACTCTCATAATCTATGGTGATAAACCCAGTTCCAATCTTCGTATCATTTCCTGCATCAAAGCTCAGAAACTCCTGCGAAAGGAGTGTATTGCATTCTTGGCCCATGTAATCAATGAGAAACAGGAAGTTAAAGACCTCGCGAGCATCCCCGAAGTCTGTAACTTTCCTGATGTGTTTCCCGAAGAGCTTCCCGGAATCCCTCCCGAGCGTCAAGTCGAGTTCCGTATTGACCTAATTCCTGGAGCTACTCCCGTAGCAAAGTCTCCGTATCGCTTAGCTCCAGCAGAAATGCAGGAGTTATCCAGTCAACTCAACGAGTTGCTCAGTAAAGGAGTCATTAGACCGAGTTCCTCCCCTAGGGGCGCTCCGATATTGTTTGTCAAGAAGAAAGATGGATCCTTTCGGATGTTTATCGACTACCGTGAGCTGAACAAGTTGACGGTCAAAAACCGATATCCTCTTCCGCGAATAGATGACCTTTTCGATCAACTCCAGGGAGCCAGTTACTTCTTCCAGATAGACCTTCGATCAGGGTACCATCAGCTACGAGTTCATGAAAGTGATGTGTCCAGAACAGCTTTCAGGACTCGATATGGACACTACGAGTTCGTAGTGATGCCCTTTGGTCTAACCAACGCACCGGCAGTGTTCATGGACCTGATGAACCGAGTGTGTCGTCCTTATCTGGATAAGTTTGTCATCGTGTTCATCGATGACATACTCGTCTATTCCCGAAGCGAAGAAGATCACAAACAACACTTGAGGCTAGTGTTGGAGACCCTGCGATCGGAGAAGTTGTACGCGAAATTTTCCAAATGCGAGTTCTGGATTCGGAAGGTAACCTTCCTCGGTCATGTGTTAAGCGAGGAGGGTATTCATGTAGATCCTTCCAAGATTAAAGCGATAGAGAATTGGTCAGCACCAAAAACACCCACAGAAATCCGTCAATTCTTGGGTCTTGCTGGCTATTATCGAAGATTCATCCAAAACTTTTCCAGAATCGCCAAACCCTTAACCACTCTAACACAGAAAGGTGTACCCTTTTGTTGGGGTGATAAGCAAGAAACCGCATTCCAGACGCTGAAAAGAGCATTGTGCAGCACGCCTATTCTATCCCTACCCGAAGGGACAGAGGATTTCGTTGTCTTCTACGATGCGTCTAATCAAGGCTTAGGCTGTGTGCTTATGCAAAGGGGAAAAGTAATTGCCTATGCTTCTAGACAGTTGAAAGCACACGAGGTCAACTATACCACACACGACTTGGAGCTAGGAGCTTTAGTCTTTGCGTTGAAGATTTGGAGACACTATCTCGACGGAACCAAGTGTACGATCTTCACTGATCACAAGAGCTTGCAACACATTTTTGATCAGAAAGACTTGAATATGAGGCAAAGGCGATGGATAGAACTATTCATTGATTATGAGTGTGAAATCCGTTACCATCCCGGCAAGGCCAATGTGGTAGCAGATGCCCTTAGCCGAAAGGAGAATGCAGGCTGCAAGGTGAAGAGCCAGTCAATGACCATCCATTCCAACCTACCCGTGCAAATCCGAGAAGCTCAGTTAGAAGCCCTAAAACCCGAGAACATGTCGACCGAAACCTTGAGAGGAATTGAAAAGAAACTTGAGATCAGAGGTGACGGAGTCCACTGTTTCATGGATCAGATCTGGATTCCCAAGTCCGGAGGATTCAGAGAAATAGTCATGGAGTAAGCACACAGAACCAAATACTCTGTTCACCCAGGCTCTGACAAGATGTACTTAGATCTCAAGAAACAATACTGGTGGCCAAACATGAAGGCTGACATAGCTACGTTCGTGGGCAAGTGTCTGACTTGCGCCAAGGTAAAAGCCGAGCACCAAAAACCCTCGGGTTTGCTCCAGCAACCCGAGATACCCGAATGGAAATGGGAGATGATTACCATGGATTTCATCACCAAACTACCCAAGTGTTCGAGTGGGTACGATACCATTTGGATAATTGTCGATCGTTTGACAAAGTCAGCTCATTTCATTCCGATCAAAGAATCATACAAGATGGAAAGACTCGCGCGGATTTACATCCAAGAGGTAGTCCGACTGCACGGTGTACATGTGTCCATTATCTCAGATCGAGATAACAGGTTTACCTCCCGATTTTGGCAGTCTCTCCAGAAAGCCCTTGGAACCCAGCTAGACATGAGCACGGCATATCATCATCAGACCGACGGACAAAGTGAGAGAACAATCCAAACCTTGGAGGACATGCTTAGGGCATGTGTCACTGACTTTGGAAAGTCGTGGGACGCACATCTACCTTTGATCGAATTCTCGTACAAAAACAGTTACCACACCAGCATTAGGGCTACCCCGTTCGAAGCCCTATACGGTCGCAAGTGCAGATCCCCTCTGTGCTGGGCCGAGGTGGGAGATACACAGTTAGCCAAGAGTCGAGTCCCCGACAGTGCTCTTACAGGTCCTGAAATCATCCGTGAAACCACCGAGAAGATCATCCAAATCCGTGAACAACTGAAGGTCTCACGCGATCACCAGAAGAGTTACGCTGATAATCTTCGGAAACCACTGGAATTCCAGGTAGGAGACCGTGTCCTGTTGAAGGTCTCGCCTTGGAAAGGCACTGCACGTTTTGGTAAACGTGGGAAACTTAATCCGAGGTATATTGGATCTTTCGAGATCCTCGCTAGGGTCGGTCCAGTAGCCTATAAGCTTCGTTTACCTCACAAACTCAGTAACATCCATCCCGTCTTCCATGTTTCAAACCTCAAGAAGTGCCTATCCGATGAAACCCTAGTGATTCCGTTAGACGAGATTGAGATCGATGAAAACCTTAACTTCATGGAGGAACCGATCGAAATCATGGATCGAGAAGTCAAACGTATGAAACAAAGTCGCATCCCGTTATTGAAGGTTAACTGGAATACCAAGCAGAGACCGGAGTTCACTTGGGATCGAGAAGACTCGATGAAACAGAAGTATCCACAACTCTTTCTAGATCCATGATTTGTATTTCTCTTGTATCTTGTCTTGAATTTCGGGACGAAATTCCCTCTAACGGGGGGATAATGTAACAACCCGAAATTTCGTATCACTTCTTGTAATGCAACTTGTAATCCAATTTGATCAACCAAACGTCGTTTCCAAATTTCGTTTCCGATTTCGCCATTTTATTAAGTCATTAACTTATATTGATTTAAAATGACTTAATGGGTGTCTTAATGCCATTAGGAATCATTCTAATACCCCATTATAGTTATCGGGATAATTCTAGAATCGATCATATCGGGTTACGGCAACTTGGTCGGGTGCGACCAAAAGCCCCGCCTAACGCCGGTATCGGGTAGAATTCTGTCGTGTCCAATTCCCGAGCACTATATAAATGATTCAAAGCTTTCATTTGAAGCTTTTAACCATTTCTTCCATAAACACTTCCAACCCCTCTCCTCATCCAAAATCAAAGGTCCAAATCTCAAGTTTAAGGCTTCAAATCTTTGAGGTAACTTCCCTAGCATGCTATACAACCTCTTTAGCCTTCAAATTTGAGTATAATCTATGTTTTAGGACCTAGAACATGTGTTTACGGCCAAGGATCAAGCTTGGGCCGTAAACACCTAAAAATGGGGTTTTTGAGCCAAATAACCCTTCCAAATCATAGATGGGACCTAGATACGACCTTAAGGCTTGCTAATCGGGACTTGAAACATCTAAAACATGAATTATACGGGAAAAAAGAGAGTTTACGGCCAAGGCTCCTTCTTGGGCCGTAAACTCCTCTAAAATGGGGATTAAGTGCCTTTTAACATGTCCAAATGCCTTGTAATTTAACCAATAGCCTTGTGGTAAATCCTAGAATCATCTAAAAATGGTTTGGAGACCTTAAACACATCAAATGCCTTACATATTGGAGTTTACGGCCTAGGCACATAGCCTTTGGCCGTAAACTCATAAAATCATGCTAAAAATGTCCCTACTGCACCCTTAAGGCTTGGAAAATTCCTAGAATTACATATGAGTGTTTTAAGCATCAAAAACTAATTTTCCTTAACCATATTAGAGTTTATGGCCAGCGGGTATGTATCTGGGCCGTAAACTCATATAAAGGTGTTAAATGAAGCCAAAAATTGATACCAAGCCTTGGAAAATTAGTTAGAATCACATGTGATTGCTCTTTGTGCCTTAAACAAATTTTTCTTGACCATGGGTGCGTTTACTGCCGTAAACTCTAAGTTTACAGCCTTAAACTCCCTTTTAAATGGCATAAGTTCATTCAAACCATTCCAAGGCATTTTAGAAATCCATTCCAACAATTCCCATGTCCAAACAAGCCATTAAACACCCAAATTCACACCAACATGAGTTTACGGTCGTAAACTCATGTATGGGTGTGTTTTGTGGTTGTAAACTCATTTAAATGTTTACTCTTGGGGAGTAAACTCAACTCCCAAGTCCCTAGTGCCAATACACGTCCGTAGATGTCACCCGGGTCACTCCAAACGCTCGTTTGGAGGTGTTTAACCTCGTCGGAGTGTAATGTTCCGTATAATTAGTGAATGTATCCCTAATTAAATATATATGGACATTATTTCATTTTACATAGGGACATTGCGAGTAATCAAGCCCCGAACCCACGCTTAGTGTCCGAAACAGTTGCGAATCCGAGTCTGGTAAGTTCATACCCCTACCCTTTTTCACTGTTTTCACCGTTTTCAGGGGGAACACAAGCAAAGTACAAGGGTTCTTGTACTCAAAACTTATTTTCGTGTGTGTGTGTGTTTCACAATTTATATGCTTTTAATACTGATATACGCAACTGATAATTGGTAGAACATACATATCACATAAACACTTATTTGTGAAATGGGTTTATAAACTGTTATGCTTTATATATTTCACAAATGGTTTTTCATATTTTATCAGTTAAAAGCATTACATTAGAATAATTGAACATATGATTTGTACACTGTTTGTCCTCGGTAACACTCCACAGAGATACGCGAGTGGAGGATCATCTTATTATTACTAGTAAATTTGTTATTCCTATATGATTGGAGACACGTCCTCGGCGAACACTCCACAGAGATACGCGAGTGGAGGACTACACCCATAACCAGAATCTCTGGGATTTAGAGAGTGTGACTTGAGTGTATAGATCTATACGGGGCTGACTACCCCACACCCGGCTGCTAGCTACAGCCGAACCGAAATGGTTCAAGGGTGACGAAAGTCATAAGGATGTGGACCACTTATTGCCACAGGTTTAGTCTATTGTATGGTTATGGAACTCGCAACTAGGATAACAGAGATTTACTTATAGTAATAATGAATCACTTATTACATTTTACAGATAACCAGGTTTCGGATTACATCTTTTACATCCTTTACATCTTTTACATCTTTTACATAAGGTAACCAACATTCAGGAAAGTTTGGGACTTTCCTAGGGAAAAACATTTAACATAACCACGAATACATATTTTACAATGATAACCAACATTCAGGAAGGTATGGGACCTTCCTGGGAAACTTTGTACATAACCAGGTCTAACAGAATACATCTTTCACATCGAAAACCAATATACAGGAAGGCATGGGGTATTCCTGGGTAACATATACACAACCAGAAAAGTGTAGCAAATTGAATAACATTACATCTTTTACAATAACTAACAAATTGGATAACCAAACTATACTTTACTTTTGTGAAACAACAACCAACTTTTAAGAAAATGTGTGATTTTCTTGGCGTGTGTTACATTTTCAGAAACAGAAAGGAAACATAAACATTTTCACAAAACAAAACTACTTATGAACTCACCAGCGTTATGCTGATTTTCAAACCGCTTGTGTTCTCAGGTCAACGATAGTTCAGGTACCCGAAGACTTACTTGATCCAGGACGATGTGCGTGCAAGGCTCGATCGTTTTGTTCATATCTATATTATGTATCACAACTGTATAAACTATGTCTTTTGAAACAAATTGTAAAAAATTTTAATATGTAATGTAATGTTTGTTTCACTTTACTTACTATGTACATTGGATTTGATACTCAACGTGGAGTCAACCCCGGAAATGTTTCCGCCTTCGGTTTTCGGGGTGTGGCATTGAGTCCATAATCACGGAGCTGGCTTTGGATCCAAATCACTTGAGATGTACAGGAGGTAGCTGCAATGTACTCCGCTTCGGATGTAGACAGAGAAACACATGTTTGTTTCTTTGATTGCCAGCTAACCAACTTCCCGTCTAGGAATTGGCAGCCTCTTGTGGTGCTTTTTCGATCTAGACCACATCCTCCTAGGTCACCATCTGAGTAGGCTTGAACGAAGAAACCTGAGTTTGAGGGATACCAGAGACCGAGAGAGGTGGTTCGCTTCAAATACCTGAATATATTCTTTACAGCAAGCATGTGTGGTTCACGAGGATTTGCTTGAAACCTGGCACAATAGCATACTGAGAACATTATATCGGGCCTGCTGGCTGTGAGATACATCAAGGATCCAATCATTTGTCGATATAAAGTGATGTCGACTGCCGTTTTTTCTAAAGAAGGTGTGAGCTTGGTGCCGAACGCCATAGGGACTTTGACTTTTGATTCTCCCAACATGCCAAATTTAGCAAGAAGAGTCTTTGTGTATGCTTCCTAGTTCATAAAGATGCCTTCTGGTCCCTGTTTAATGTTTAAACCAAGGAAAAAGTTAATCGGACCCATTGAGCTCATTTCAAATTTAGTCTCCATCAGCTTTCTGAATTCAGCTGTTAAGCTAGGATTCGTTGAGCCAAAGATGATATCATCGACATACATTTGAAGTATCATAAGGTGGTTACCTTCCTTTTTACGAAAGAAGGTTGGTTCAACCAAACCTTGTTTGAATTTAGACATCTTTAGAAATTTAGTTAAGGTTTCATACCATGCCCTTGGCGCTTGTTTTAGACCATAAACTGCTTTATCCAAGATATAGCAGTGATTAGGATGCTTTTCGTTTGCAAAACCAGGAGGTTGCTCCACGTATACAGTTTCTTCAAGATCCCCATTTAGAAAGGCACACTTCACGTCCATTTGGTAGACGTCAAAGTTCTTGTGTGCAGCATATGCAAGAAATATGCGAACAGATTCCAGCCTTGCAACCAGAGCGAATGTCTCTTCGTAATCCATTCCTTCTTCCTGGTAGTAACCCTTCACTACTAACCGTGCCTTATTCCTGATTACATTACCCTCCTTGTCCATTTTGTTTCTGAACACCCATTTGAGACCAACAACCGAGGCATCTTTTGGTGTTGGAATAAGTCTCCACACCTTATTTCGTTCGAACTCATTGAGTTCATCTTGCATTGCTTGAACCCAATCAGAGTGATCAAGAGCAGTATTGACGGTTTTTGGCTCTATTTTTGAAACAAAAGAGTTAAACATACAGAATTCTACATTCGAGAATGAAGCAGTTTGCTTCACCTTCAGTTGTGATCGAGTCAGAACCTTTTCAGATGCATCACCCACGATTACAGACACAGGGTGATCTCTGGTCCATTTGATGAGAGGAGGATAATTTGGATCATAAGAGGGATCCAATTCAGCATTTACCTCTTCTTCCAACTCAGAAAGAATATCATCATCATCATAAAGCAAAGTGGAATTCTCCCCCTCGATAGATGACGAATCATTTGGCGGAGAACCGAAAAATTCTTCTGCTACTGGGCTTCTAGGCGATTTCGAACGTTCGGTTGCTACTAGACTTTCGGGTGCAGCCAGACTGTCGGGTCTGGGAGGGATTTCGTTTCCTTCAAAGATTGGAGTTTCCCTTTGATCATGAGAATTATCATCGATTGAAAATGATGGACTCTCCCTGATAGTTAGTTTTGTTTACTTCTTTTTATAGTTTATTTTAGCATATTTCATTCATAATTTAGATAATTTCCATGCATATTTTCCCTTTTGTTATTTTATGACTATTTCGGGTACTTTTGAATCTTGTGAGCATAATTGTAGGTTTTCGGGTCTAGCGGAGCGGGAGTGTTCGGGACGTATGGGAAGCGATGAGATTTGGTAGACAAAAATGATGTTAGGCTTGGTGATTGTGGAGATGATGCATGGAGCGAGCTTGATGGTTATTTGAAGGCTTGGAGAGAAATAAACTTTAAATTTGCAAGATGCGGGAGTTTATTCAAGCGTGCATAGATTTTTAATCGGGAGAGTGCACGAGCTTTGGAGGATTTGGAGAGGTCAAATTGGGCTTAAAATGAAGAAAAACTTGAAGAAAATGGGCTAGGAGGTGATTGGATTCGATCTGGGCTAAGTGGGCTAAGCTATGGAGGCCCAAAACCTCAAAGATGTTACATCCAGGGACCACCCGCGCAACTCACCCGCGCAACAGCACGCGGGTCGCGCAAGGCTCTGCAGGGGTAATTTCGGAAATCCATTTGGAAGGCTATTTGAGGAAGGTTGGTGCCCATCTTTTGGAGACTCTTGGACATCCGATTTTTGGAGATTCTCTCTGGAGTTTTGAAGACTTTTGAAGGCCAAGAACATTTGAAGAACATCATATTTTTACCTCTTGATTCTTGCTTAATGTTTGGTACAATTTTCTCTAACTTTGTTTCTTTGGGTTTAGCCATGCTTGGCTAAACTAATCTTGGTTGACTTTTGGCTAATCCTTTGAACTTTTGTTGAATGTTGAAGAATCCATGAACATGTTCTTAAATCTTTATGGGAATGTTTTGTGTTTTAACATCTTATCACTACTTGTATGTTTTAGTTCATGAGTTTAAATGTGTTTGTGGTGATTAGTTGGCTAATTTCTTGATTAAGTAAAGGATCCTCAAATTAGCAAGCACATGTTCCATTCCTTTGAAAGATGAGAAAAGTTTTGATGGCCCAAGAGTGTTATATGAAGAAGAGGAGGAAGAAGAAGTAGAAGTGGAAGAGGTTGTCAAAGAAGAAGAAGAAATTGAAAAAGCTGACAATGAAACTATAGAGGAAGTGATAGGGGTTAATGAAAGAGAGTTTGAGCCGCCCACTACCATTAAGAAACTAACTCCATTGGTAGACCAACCACAAGAGCTGGAAGCGATAAATTTATCGGACTCTTTAAAGGATACGTATCCCAAGAAAAAAGACGCCCAACCGGTCACCTACTCAAAAGCCAAGTCAAAGAAGGAAGAGTTGATCACCTTAAAGAACAAGTACAAGAAAGAATATGGTTGGATGATTGCTATTATCAAAGGTCTGAGTCCGGTATGGTTCTCCCGTAAAAAGAAAGTCAAATACAAGAAAAGAGTCCCAATGGAGGTGTGGAAATTAAAAAATGTCGACACGGGGAAAATTTACAAGGTTAATGGACATCGATTGAAGCCATTCAATGAAGTTTTTGATTCAAATGTCCAAGATGTCATCCATTTGGACGCCTCAAAGTGTTAAAGTGAAGTTTGGAGGCATCTCGCCAACGACGTTAAAGAATGGCATTTTTGGAACGCATTGTGTTTTCGTGTTTTTAATTTCAATAAATGAGTTTTGAAGATGCTTTTGGGATTCAAAAGAGTTGTTTTTGAAGAAATCAAGAGTTTCTAGGTGTTTGGGGCCTTCCAAAGCAAGAACGGGTGACAAACGAAAAAAAATGAAGCAAAAATGAAGATCAGGATCAGGAGGTTGCGCGACCTGCGTGCTGTTGCGCGGGTGGGTTGCGCGGCCAGGTGTGATGAAGCGACATTGGCCCAAGACTTAACTGCAAGGTCTGCGCGACCCGCGTGCTACACTGCGCGACCCGCGCACTGTGCTGGGCAATTTGGGCTATTTTTGGCTATTATTGGACCAAGTGTTGACCAAAGGTTTTAATGAGTTGACCTTTTGACTTTTCTTGACCAACATTGACCGAAATTGACCCTTTCTGACCCATAGATTAAAATGTTCAGCTTCCCTTCTTCCTCATTTAATCATCTTGACCTCCCACTCCATTCCTCTCATATAACCTTCCAGCACCCACCTCACCGGAAAATTCAAGATTGTCGGAGTTCTATTGGTCGTAATTTCACGAAACCACCGCCACAAACATCTCCCATCATCCAATCCTCCGATTTAGGTCATTTTTGCCCTTACCTTAAGCATTGAGGACAATGCTTGTTCTTAAGCTTGGGGTGGGACATTTCATTTTCCTTTTATATTGTTTTTTCATGCATTTTTAATTAGGTTGCATAACATTTTAGATTTAAGCTAATTTTCATTCATTTTTTTAAAATACAAAAAAAAAATATATTTTTTCTTTTTCACCTTTTATATTTTTGCATAACATTTAGCTTAGGCATTAACATTCATGCATTTTTGTTGTCTGTTTATTCTCACCCCTGGATGCCATGGAATAGGTTCACAGTTATTGTATCATTATTGGTCCAGGATCTTGTTGTTATCTCACCCATCGAACGGGGACCATTAGCTGCAGTTTGGGATCTCATACTTGGGATCAGATGCTGGTAGCTTAAAGGGGTAAGTGATCATTGTCAGGTAGTTTTCATGAAGAATTATGCATACAATACTAATGACTGTAGGATATACTATAGCAATTGATGTCTTAGCCTTGCGGTCACTACCGCCGAGAGGATCACACTTGATCATGTTTGAACCGTTAGGATGAAGCACTAGTGCTTGTCCCCGAGTAGAATCCATATCCGGTCTCTTTACATCACCATATCTTTTTGCGATTTTCTTAGGATTTTGGAGAAGTCTTTTAGTCCGCATGTGGACATTTTCATTATTTTTGAAAAAAAAAATTCACAAATTTGAAGAGGAGCTTACATTATATCTTTATGCTCCACACATGGTCATTTTCTCGCTGAGACCATTCGGATTATATTACTACCCTTTCGGTTCCACTTACACACTTTAGGAACCAAATTTTGAGTCAAAGGGTTTTCTTGTTAAAAATTCCGATTGTTAGTATATTACCTTCAAGTATGTGTTATCATATTGATACCTCCAAAAAGAAAAAAAAAACAAAAACAAAAAAAAAATACAAAAAAAATACAAAAAAATAAAATAAAAATCCAAGCGGCGATTATCTTAGATGGGCGACCGGTTTAATTATTGAACAAATTTTCCAATATTTTGGTCACCCAAGGTTTGATATTCATTTATTTAGGTATGTTTTATTGTATATAGATCGAGTTGTTTTTCGCAAATCGGTGATGTTAGGGAGACTGTCGAGTCAGATACTACGGGAGGTTTGGGCCAACACCAAGTGATCCGATTCCTACAACGGTGCCGGAGCGATTAAACCTAGTTACACATGAGAGAAACCGGCAAACGTGAGATCAGAGTGTACATTTAAAGAAGAGCTCCACCCGAGCCCATCCAGCTGCTTTCTCCCTACTACAGATATTCTTCATTGTATGCATGTTCCATTGAGGCTGCGACTGCTCATCCCTCCTTACTCACCTAAAGGAGTTATCCTGGCTATGGTTTATGGTACCATTGTCATCGGATGAAAAATTCGTGAGGTAATAGCAAGATCAATTCTGACCATGTTGACTAACGGTGATCAGGTTCTGCGGCTCTATCCATTCTTTTTATTTTCTCTAGGATAGTTCATCCCAAGTTCATTTTAGTCTTGTCTTACTTGAGGACAAGTAAGGTTTAAGTTTGGGGTGATTTGATAGTTAGTTTTGTTTACTTCTTTTTATAGTTTATTTTAGCATATTTCATTCATAATTTAGATAATTTCCATGCATATTTTCCCTTTTGTTATTTTATGACTATTTCGGGTACTTTCGAATCTTGTGAGCATAATTGTAGGTTTTCGGGTCTAGCGGAGCGGGAGTGTTCGGGACGTATGGGAAGCGATGAGATTTGGTAGACAAAAATGATGTTAGGCTTGGTGATTGTGGAGATGATGCATGGAGCGAGCTTGATGGTTATTTGAAGGCTTGGAGAGAAATAAACTTTAAATTTGCAAGATGCGGGAGTTTATTCAAGCGTGCATAGATTTTTAATCGGGAGAGTGCACGAGCTTTGGAGGATTTGGAGAGGTCAAATTGGGCTTAAAATGAAGAAAAACTTGAAGAAAATGGGCTAGGAGGTGATTGGATTCGATCTGGGCTAAGTGGGCTAAGCTATGGAGGCCCAAAACCTCAAAGATGTTACATCCAGGGACCACCCGCGCAACAGCACGCGGGTCACGCAAGGCTCTGCAGGGGTAATTTCGGAAATCCATTTGGAAGGCTATTTGAGGAAGGTTGGTGCCCATCTTTTGGAGACTCTTGGACATCCGATTTTTGGAGATTCTCTCTGGAGTTTTGAAGACTTTTGAAGGCCAAGAACATTTGAAGAACATCATATTTTTACCTCTTGATTCTTGCTTAATGTTTGGTACAATTTTCTCTAACTTTGTTTCTTTGGGTTTAGCCATGCTTGGCTAAACTAATCTTGGTTGACTTTTGGTTAATCCTTTGAACTTTTGTTGAATGTTGAAGAATCCATGAACATGTTCTTAAATCTTTATGGGAATGTTTTGTGTTTTAACATCTTATCACTACTTGTATGTTTTAGTTCATGAGTTTAAATGTGTTTGTGGTGATTAGTTGGCTAATTTCTTGATTAAGTAAAGGATCCTCAAATTAGCAAGCAACAAATGATTTTTGTGTTGTTTTTGCTTCACACAATCATAAAAACATTTCCTCCAACATGGTGGTGAAAGCATTTGACCCCTCTTGGATTTGGTGACTTTTTGGTTCTTAATGCTAGTTGACTTTCACTAATTACATGCTATTTGGAATTAGTGACTTTGACTAAGGAAATTGTTATGAGCTTCTCTAGCCATTTCAACAATTAAGAAAAGTCTAGGTAATCTCAATCTCCTTGGATTACTATAGCCAAATTAAGGATTTAAATCAAAGTATTGCACCATTGGATTCTAATGATATGTTCATCAAAAGTCAAAGTGAGGAAACTTTAAGTCAACCATCTCTCCCTTATTGATTTTACATCAAACTCTTATTTTTGTTGCATTTGTCTATTTAAATCATAGTTAATTCTAGTTTGTTTCAAGTATTTCAAAACACCAAAACCCCCCATTTTATTTTTATTGTCATTTTACAAGTATTTTTACAAAGAGATTTTTCATAGAGTTATAAATTGAACCAATCTCCGTGGATTCGATCCCTTTACCACTATACACTATTTTAGTGTGTAATATTTAGGGTTATTATTTGTGTTGGCCTCGACAACCACCAAATTTTTGGCGCCGTTGCCGGGGATTGGTTTTGATTTAATCAGTTTGTTTCTCTATGCCTATATCTCATTGTGCAGGTACTCTAATTTAAAACCCCGAAATTAAAAAAAAAGTATGATTCGGAGATGAACACTCCTTGCACCGAAGAGCGACTTTCTGAGCTAGCTCAGTTAGTTATGATGATTGAAAGTGACCAAAGTGTGCAGCCCACACCTCTTCTTTGCGATTTTTGTGCCCAAAATGGACATCATTCTGACACGTGTTCATATTTACCAGGAGAATGGGAAGAAGTGCAAGATAAGGGAAGCTACTACCGGTCAAACCAATGGAGTTATGATCAGCCTCAACATGATCAATGGTGGGACAACAACCAAGTTTGGGGAAATAACCATTACCAAAACCCATACCAAACAAGGGTAAATAACCAATACCAACCAACTCCACTGTTCCAAGAACCCTATCCTTACCCTCCTCAACAAACTGAAACACCAAGCATGTCCTTAGAGGACATTGTGAAAAGCATTTCCACTTCTACCCAAATTTTTCAGGAAACAACCCAAGCTAGCCTCAAAAGCTTGGAACAAAAAATAACACAAATTGCTCAATCAATTAGTATAATGGAAGCTCAAGAGAAACTACCATCCGAAGAGAGCCCATCTCATAGCACATGTTCCATTCCATTGAAAGATGAGAAAAGTTTTGATGGCCCAAGAGTGTTATATGAAGAAGAGGAGGAAGAAGAAGTAGAAGTGGAAGAGGTTGTCAAAGAAGAAGAAGAAATTGAAAAAGATGACAATGAAACTATAGAGGAAGTGATAGGGGTTAATGAAAGAGAGTTTGAGCCGCCCACTACCATTAAGAAACTAACTCCATTGGTAGACCAACCACAAGAGCTGGAAGCGATAAATTTATCGGACTCTTTAAAGGATACGTATCCCAAGAAAAAAGACGCCCAACCGGTCACCTACTCAAAAGCCAAGTCAAAGAAGGAAGAGTTGATCACCTTAATGAACAAGTACAAGAAAGAATATGGTTGGATGATTGCTATTATCAAAGGTCTGAGTCCGGTATGGTTCTCCCGTAAAAAGAAAGTCAAATACAAGAAAAGAGTCCCAATGGAGGTGTGGAAATTAAAAAATGTCGACACGGAGAAAATTTACAAGGTTAATGGACATCGATTGAAGCCATTCAATGAAGTTTTTGATTCAAATGTCCAAGATGTCGTCCATTTGGACGCCCCAAAGTGTTAAAGTGAAGTTTGGAGGCGTCTCGCCAAAGACGTTAAAGAATGGCATTTTTGGAACGCATTGTGTTTTCGTGTTTTTAATTTCAATAAATGAGTTTTGAAGATGCTTTTGGGATTCAAAAGAGTTGTTTTTGAAGAAATCAAGAGTTTCTAGGTGTTTGGGGCTTTCCAAAGGAAGAACGGGTGAAAAACGAAAAAAAATGAAGCAAAAATGAAGATCAGGATCAGGAGGTTGCGCGACCCGCGTGCTGTTGCGCGGGTGGGTTGCGCGGCCAGGTGTGATGAAGCGACATTGGCCCAAGACTTAACTGCAAGGTCTGCGCGACCCGCGTGCTACACTGCGCGACCCGCGCACTGTGCTGGGCAATTTGGGCTATTTTTGGCTATTATTGGACCAAGTGTTGACCAAAGGTTTTAATGAGTTGACCTTTTGACTTTTCTTGACCAACATTGACCGAAATTGACCCTTTTTGACCCATAGATTAAAATGTTCAGCTTCCCTTCTTCCTCATTTAATCATCTTGACCTCCCACTCCATTCCTCTCATATAACCTTCCAGCACCCACCTCACCGGAAAATTCAAGATTGTCGGAGTTCTATTGGTCGTAATTTCACGAAACCACCGCCACAAACATCTCCCGTCATCCAATCCTCCGATTTAGGTCATTTTTGCCCTTACCTTAAGCATTGAGGACAATGCTTGTTCTTAAGCTTGGGGTGGGGCATTTCATTTTCCTTTTATATTGTTTTTTCATGCATTTTTAATTAGGTTGCATAACATTTTAGATTTAAGCTAATTTTCATTCATTTTTTTAAAATACAAAAAAAAAAATTATTTTTTTCTTTTTCACCTTTTATATTTTTGCATAACATTTAGCTTAGGCATTAACATTCATGCATTTCTGTTGTCTGTTTATTCTCACCCCTGGATGCCATGGAATAGGTTCACAGTTATTGTATCATTATTGGTCCAGGATCTTGTTGTTATCTCACCCATCGAACGGGGACCATTAGCTGCAGTTTGGGATCTCATACTTGGGATCAGATGCTGGTAGCTTAAAGGGGTAAGTGATCATTGTCAGGTAGTTTTCATGAAGAATTATGCATACAATACTAATGACTGTAGGATATACTATAGCAATTGATGTCTTAGCCTTGCGGTCACTACCGCCGAGAGGATCACACTTGATCATGTTTGAACCGTTAGGATAAAGCACTAGTGCTTGTCCCCGAGTAGAATCCATATCCGGTCTCTTTACATCACCATATCTTTTTGCGATTTTCTTAGGATTTTGGAGAAGTCTTTTAGTCCGCATGTGGACATTTTCATTATTTTTGAAAAAAAAAATTCACAAATTTGAAGAGGAGCTTACATTATATCTTTATGCTCCACACATGGTCATTTTCTCGCTGAGACCATTCGGATTATATTACTACCCTTTCGGTTCCACTTACACACTTTAGGAACCAAATTTTGAGTCAAAGGGTTTTCTTGTTAAAAATTCCGATTGTTAGTATATTACCTTCAAGTATGTGTTATCATATTGATACCTCCAAAAAGAAAAAAAAAACAAAAACAAAAAAAAAATACAAAAAAAATACAAAAAAATAAAATAAAAATCCAAGCGGCGATTATCTTAGATGGGCGACCGGTTTAATTATTGAACAAATTTTCCAATATTTTGGTCACCCAAGGTTTGATATTCATTTATTTAGGTATGTTTTATTGTATATAGATCGAGTTGTTTTTCGCAAATTGGTGATGTTAGGGAGACTATCGAGTCAGATACTACGGGAGGTTTGGGCCAACACCAAGTGATCCGATTCCTACAACGGTGCCGGAGCGATTAAACCTAGTTACACATGAGAGAAACCGGCAAACGTGAGATCAGAGTGTACATTTAAAGAAGAGCTCCACCCGAGCCCATCCAGCTGCTTTCTCCCTACTACAGATATTCTTCATTGTATGCATGTTCCATTGAGGCTGAGACTGCTCATCCCTCCTTACTCACCTAAAGGAGTTATCCTGGCTATGGTTTATGGTACCATTGTCATCGGATGAAAAATTCGTGAGGTAATAGCAAGATCAATTCTGACCATGTTGACTAACGGTGATCAGGTTCTGCGGCTCTATCCATTCTTTTTATTTTCTCTAGGATAGTTCATCCCAAGTTCATTTTAGTCTTGTCTTACTTGAGGACAGGTAAGGTTTAAGTTTGGGGTGATTTGATAGTTAGTTTTGTTTACTTCTTTTTATAGTTTATTTTAGCATATTTCATTCATAATTTAGATAATTTCCATGCATATTTTCCCTTTTGTTATTTTATGACTATTTCGGGTACTTTCGAATCTTGTGAGCATAATTGTAGGTTTTCGGGTCTAGCGGAGCGGGAGTGTTCGGGACGTATGGGAAGCGATGAGATTTGGTAGACAAAAATGATGTTAGGCTTGGTGATTGTGGAGATGATGCATGGAGCGAGCTTGATGGTTATTTGAAGGTTTGGAGAGAAATAAACTTTAAATTTGCAAGATGCGGGAGTTTATTCAAGCGTGCATAGATTTTTAATTGGGAGAGTGCACGAGCTTTGGAGGATTTGGAGAGGTCAAATTGGGCTTAAAATGAAGAAAAACTTGAAGAAAATGGGCTAGGAGGTGATTGGATTCGATCTGGGCTAAGTGGGCTAAGCTATGGAGGCCCAAAACCTCAAAGATGTTACATCCAGGGACCACCCGCGCAACCCACCCGCGCAACAGCACGCGGGTCGCGCAAGGCTCTGCAGGGGTAATTTCGGAAATCCATTTGGAAGGCTATTTGAGGAAGGTTGGTGCCCATCTTTTGGAGACTCTTGGACATCCGATTTTTGGAGATTCTCTCTGGAGTTTTGAAGACTTTTGAAGGCCAAGAACATTTGAAGAACATCATATTTTTACCTCTTGATTCTTGCTTAATGTTTGGTACAATTTTCTCTAACTTTGTTTCTTTGGGTTTAGCCATGCTTGGCTAAACTAATCTTGGTTGACTTTTGGCTAATCCTTTGAACTTTTCTTGAATGTTGAAGAATCCATGAACATGTTCTTAAATCTTTATGGGAATGTTTTGTGTTTTAACATCTTATCACTACTTGTATGTTTTAGTTCATGAGTTTAAATGTGTTTGTGGTGATTAGTTGGCTAATTTCTTGATTAAGTAAAGGAT
Organism: Lactuca saligna; assembly: GCF_052625555.1. Taxonomy (NCBI): domain Eukaryota; kingdom Viridiplantae; phylum Streptophyta; class Magnoliopsida; order Asterales; family Asteraceae; genus Lactuca; species Lactuca saligna. Next base: position 45,236,805 of record NC_136418.1, on the reverse strand, counting down.
CCTCAAATTAGCAAGCAACAAATGATTTTTGTGTTGTTTTTGCTTCACACAATCATAAAAACATTTCCTCCAACATGGTGGTGAAAGCATTTGACCCCTCTTGGATTTGGTGACTTTTTGGTTCTCAATGCTAATTGACTTTCACTAATTACATGCTATTTGGAATTAGTGACTTTGACTAAGGAAATTGTTATGAGCTTCTCTATCCATTTCAACAATTAAGAAAAGTCTAGGTAATCTCAAGCTCCTTGGATTACTATAGCCAAATTAAGGATTTAAATCAAAGTATTGCACCATTGGATTCTAATGATATGTTCATCAAAAGTCAAAGTGAGGAAACTTTAAGTCAACCATCTCTCCCTTATTGATTTTACATCAAACTCTTATTTTTGTTGCATTTGTCTATTTAAATCATAGTTAATTCTAGTTTGTTTCAAGTATTTTTACAAGTATTTTTACAAAGAGATTTTTCATAGAGTTATAAATTGAACCAATCTACGTGGATTCGATCCCTTTACCACTATACACTATTTTAGTGTGTAACATTTAGGGTTATTATTTGTGTTGGCCTCGACAACCACCACTCCCCATGGATATGTGAATCCTGTCGTTCAGAAGAGAGATGTTTCTCCCCCTCGACTGAAGCATTGCTCTGAGGAGGTTCGCTTCGAACTGGTTCTTCTTCATCCACCTGTTTGGCAGAGTCTTCGACAATCTTCTTAATATGATCCACCTTGTTGTCTACTGCCTGGGCTTCAGAGTGAATAGCTTTCTCTGGTTCATCAAACAAATCCATGAATTGATTAGCGACAGTGGCTGCGACTTGACCAGATTGAGAAAAGATCTCTCCCATTTTGCTGTCAATAGACTACAACTTCTTGACATAGGAATCATCGAATGTTACATAATAGGTTTCTTCAATACGTTTGGAATGTTTATTCAGAACCCTGTACGCCTTTGAAGTGAGAGAGTAGCCCAGAAATATGCCTTCGTCTGCTTTAACATCAAATTTGTTGCGATGTTCTTTGGAATTGAAAATAAAGCACCTTGAGTCGAACACATGAAAGAACTTGACATTCGGCTTTCTACTGTTAAGAATTTCATAGGGGGTGACAGAGAAACGTTTGTTGAGAAAACTCCTATTTTGAGTGAAACATGCTGCAGCAATGGCGTCTGCCCAAAAGTACAGTGGTAGTGAGGCGAAACTCAGCATGGTTCGGGCTGCCTCACACAGAGATCTGTTTCGCCTTTCGACAATCCCGTTTTGTTGAGGAGTATAAGGGGCTGAGAAATTGTGACTTGTGCCCTTTTCTGCCAAGAAGTCATCAAATTCTTTATTCTTGAATTCTAATCCATTATCGCTCCTGATGTTTCGAACAACTTTTCTCAATTGCACTTCGACCTGCTTGATAAAGAGTTTCAACTTGGGAGTTGCCTTTGATTTATGCTTTAGAAAGAACACCCATGTAAACCATGAGAAATCATCAACAATAACAAGAATATACTTATTACCGCCAATGCTCTTGATGGATGATGGACCACATAGGTCGATGTGAAGTAACTCAAGTGGTTCAACAACTTTTGTATTTATAATGGTTGGGTGACTTTTGCGACTTTCTTTCCCCATTTCACAAGCAGCGCATAAGTGTTCTCGATCAAACTTGAGAAATGGAAGACCTCGAACACGAGCACCGATGACGAGCTTATTGATGTCTTCGAAGTTGAGGTGTGAGAGCCTTCGGTGCCATAACCAACTTTCGTCTGAATGAGCTTTGGACAGAAGACAGATGGCAGGATTCCCTTTGATTAGGTTGAGATTTAATGGAAACATCTCGCCTTTTCATTTTGACTTGAGAATCACCCTTTTAGTTTTCTTCTCTATGATTTATGAACCTTCATCATCAAACGAAACTTTAAGACCGGTACCTCCAACCAGTTAAGATACATTGATGAGATTATGCTGTAATCCTTCTACGTACGCCACCTTTCGTATTGTGAAGTCCCCATTGGTTATCATCCCATAACCCTTTATCATTCCAAAGGAGTTGTTACCGAACTTGACATTGCCACCATCTTGAACAGATCGAAATTCCCTTAGCTCTTCCTTCTTTCCTGTCATGTGACGTGAGCAGCCACTGTCAATGTACCATTCTTCGTCGAACTGCTCATCACTGATAACCTGCAAAAATTAAGCAGATTTAGGAACCCAAAGTTTCTTGGGTCCACATGAGCCTTTCACAGGAACAGGAATAGTAAGAGAGATATCAACAAGATATGTTCGTTTTATTAATGTTGTTTCATCTTTCTTCTTAATTATGAACACTTTGATTTTATTGGAGTTAGGTTCAGGGATTTTGTTACTAGCTTGCTTTCGGTCTTCTTTTGCTGAGGAAATTTTAGTCTTTCCCTTCAAATCCTTTGACGATTGAGAGCATGGTGAGGGACTAGAAGAATTAGAGTTGGAATCTCTCCTGTTTTCAAATTTGAAATGACCCTTTCCGTTGTAATCATTTGAGGGACCGAACCTTGACCTTCGGTTCTTGTTTGAGGAAGGCCGAAACCAACTTTTCGGTTTTTGTGGGTCTCTGAACCAACACTGGGTTTCTTGCTATAAAAGCTGGATGGACTAAAGCCTGGTTTTTGTCTGCTGTTATTCGGAGGACCGAAACAAGACTTTGGGTAGTTGTTTCTTTCAGGACCAAGCCTGTCCTCTTGGTCTTGTTCTTTCGGTGATCCAGACATGTTCTTTTGATTCTTTTGGTTCATAGGATTGAAGCTTCCTTTATCCTGTTTTCTCCTTCTTTAGCCTTAGAGTTTCCCTCGAAGTGAGCGTAGTGAGGGTTTTCGGAACGCCAAAATTGTTTTCGCTCTGAGAGGTTTTTCTTATACCTCAGATTCCTCTGTTGCTTTTGATTTTTCACCTATTTGGGTTGTCTGTGAATATTCGCCTTCTGTTTCGACTTCTGAGCAACAGGTTCACTCTTCATAGGCGAGGTTTCGCTCGTGGAGGTGACTTCTTCTATAGGAGTTTCCTTTGTGCCGCTTGTACTTGGTACGTCAAAATTGGTTGGCTTATTCAGCGGTTCAGGCACATATCTGCCTTTGGTTTTCCATGAAGTTCGTTCTGACAGACCAACTGTTTCGTCTGCATTGTCTATGGGTGCAGACCAGAAAAAATCATCACAGCCATCTGCGGTATCTTCATTCACTATGGCAGTGAGTTCGGCTGTCTAATGTTCGGTTACTCCTGTGACCTTATACACTTGATTTGGTGTGGTTCTCACCTTTTGATACACAACAGCCTTTTCTTTAAGGGCTGGGGATTTATTTTTGGACAAATGAGCGAATTCCACAGAATTTTCAGAAGTAAGATTGTTGTGGTTTTCAGGTTTGCTCTTGACAAACTCAGAACATTTGACTTCAACCTCTACAGAAATTTCACTCATATCATCGTCCTCATCAAGTTCAGATACGTTTTCAACATCAATTTTATTTTCTGAACTTAAATTGGCACTCAATGAGTCGAATTTTTGTATGGTTTCGGTCCTGAGTTTCAGCTTATCGTTTTCATCCAAAAGATTTTTAAGCATGTCCATATGGTCTTTGGACTTTATAAAAGATTCTATTTTATCCAGACCATACAAATAAGTGGGATTGACATCATCGGAAGATACAACACTTTCATAGTTGTATGCTTCGGCATCGATTTCATCCTCCTTAAACTCAAGAATGGGTAGAATCATGCGATGTATCTTCTACCCTATTTCACAATTTAGATGTAGTTGAGTAATGTTAGCATAAATTCTTTTAGCAATCAAAAAAAAACATTCCTTTGTTTTAACAATTTCAAATTGTCTCTTTGCAAATAAATGTTTTCATCCCTAGACTTAATTAGCTCCGATTCCTTCTACTCAATCCACATCCTTCGCTCCTCACTTTTGGATGACACCCTGCTCATTTGGTTAGTTAGATTAGAATTTGTGACCCGTGTTTAAGTTAAACAACTATCTAGACTCGAAATTCTTGAGTTCAAGTTTATTAATTCTTTTTCGTATGATACTTGTGGAACTTTAAACGAAATAAAAATGGATTGTACCTTCTTGATCAATTCGTCAAGCTCATTGAACTGCACACTGAGAGGCTTTGTTGTAAAGCATACGTCCTCTCATTCCTTGGCTGCATCCTTTTCACCATCAGTGTTGTATCCCCTCATCTGAGATATCTCCGTCACCATGAAACATCTTCCACTAACATCATCACTCTTCGCAACATAAGCCTTTCCATGAGAAGGCTTTCTCACTTCATCATCCTCTGAGTCGGTTGACCAAACTTGAACGCCCCCGAACTCATCTTCATCTTCTGAACCCTGCACAATAAGAGCATTCATAGAGGGATTAGTAGCAGCTTTCTTCTTTTTAATCTCCTCCAGCTTTTTCAGGAGAATTGTTTCTTCATGTTTCTCCTCATCTTTTTCCGTCATTTTCTTCAAAACACAATCTTTGGCGTAATGATTCTTTCCTCCATAGTAATAACAGCTGACACCAGAATCAGCTTCCATCTTCGCCTCTTTCTTAGGTTCTTCAGTCTTTGACTCCTCCTTCACCTTTTCAGAACTGTAGCTGACCTGCCAGTTTCGGTTCTTATTGGTAGGGAACTTCTTCTTGATGAACCTTTTGGGATTGGACACCATCATTTCATAATCCTCTGAAGTTAGATCGTAGTCCACTAGGTTCAGATCTTCATCTTCAACTGCATACTTACTTTTAGACAGAAGGGCCAAAGGTCCCAAGTTTGTGACCACACTCTTTTCTTGCAACACCGTCTTTTCCTGGGATTTCAGAATTCCTACCAGTTTCGCCAGTGAATAAGATTTAAAGTGTTCATGTGCTTTAACTGTTGATACGACCGCCCGCCATTCAGATCTTAGACCATTTAAAAAAGTAACCTTCTGTTCGATCAACTTTCTTTCAATGTCATGTTTGATCATTTTACTGAGAAGATGATTGAATCGATCGAATGTTTGTGTAACTAACTCCTCTGGCTTTTGCTTGAACTCTCCAAATTTAGAGAGAAGAAGGGTATGTATCGAATGATCCAGGTCTTCATCTGTCGAATACAGTTCTCTCAGCCTATCCCAGATTTCTTTGGTTGTACTACATGAACTAACCAAAAGAAATGTGTCGGATTGAAGGGCAAACCGAATTAGTCTCAATGCCTTAATGTTGCATTGAAACTTCTCCTTTTCGTCATGAGCGACGTCATTAACATCTTTCAACAAATCATTGTACTCCTTTTGAGTTTTAATGATTTTTGAAGTATTTGAATGAGCAAATGGGCCATCTACGATTGCTTCCCATATAAGATACCCGTTGTCCTCCGATCCAATAACGTAGTCTTCAAAATGATGCGTCCACACTTCATAATCTTGAGTGTAGAGGATTGGAATCTTGGTTGCTGATCTGATGTTGTTAGAAATGTTGATTGGATTTGATTGTGAATCGTCCATGCTTGATCGTTTAACCTGTTATAAGATCAGACTTTGTAATACGTAATATTAGGGAAAACTTAATAATTAATGAGATACGTCAATAATGGAGTGACGGCTCAATAACTATCAATGCATGCAGACTAAACCCTAATCACTTCTTTGATAGAAGAGATGTGTATGAATTACACAGCCTCCTGCTCTGATACCACTTGATGAGATATAAATCTCTTAGATCGTTTAAATCTTACACAAGTTTGGCAAAACGATTCAAACAAAGTAATAAACAAGAGATGGAATCAACAGTATGCTTAATGATTCAAATGATTTAAGCCTCAGCAGAGCTCGACAAAGAACTTCCGCTGTTGAGGCTTTAGGGTTTACAAACGATAACAATAAAACGATATGAAATCTACTCCTAAATCTTTTGTACTAAGATGCATGCAAGCATCTATAAATACTTAAACCCTAACAAATAAATCACGGATGGACAGGCCCAATCCGGATACAAAACAGGGCTAAGAGCCGAGCCCAAGACGCAACACCATACACCCAACACATTTGTTTCCCGATTTCCGATTTGTTTGACATAGAACTTAATTGAACACATCAATTTAGTTCTGACCGGGCCCGGTACATAGGTCAAAACAAAATTATCGAGGGGCCCAGATATCAGCTTCTAATCCAAGAAGGAACAGATAAACTTCGACTCATATGTATGTTCTGCCACTCATTGAATTATACACAAAGGCATGTTTTATAACATCGAGTTACCAATGCGTTTTCGTACAATCAATGCATAACCAACTCGTAAGTAACAAATCATATCTCTAGGTTTGAAGACTTATATGATATTACCGTCTCACGATCACTCGAGACAAAATTCCATGAAGTGATTCCAGTAAGCGTGGGTTGAGTCCAATGCTCAGAACTTATCAGCACTCATGATTGTTGTAGCCATGTCCAACACCTTAGACCTCTGCAACCAATCATGACAGTCTTGATTCATACCTACTTCTGACATATGACCGACTGTGGAGGTTTAAATAATATGATATACCAAACATAATTATTCTGGAAGTCAAAACATGCAAACGAAATATAGTAAACGATCGACAAGAGATAGCAACACTTTACTCATAAATAAAACACCTTTTATTCATCATCTAATGTCAATTACACTTTACAAATTTCAAAATTTATCTAACTACTAAAACTTATATCATCCTTTAGCCCTATGCTCCGAGCATGCTGGAGATGCTTAACCCTACTCAGTCCCTTCGTGAGGGGATCTGCTGGGTTCTCATCCGATGATACCCTCTTTTCCATGAGGATTCCTTATTCTATTCGATGTCTGATGAAATGATATTTTTTGTCAGTGTGCCTGGATCTTCCATGATCTCTTGGTTCCTTGGCTAAGGCAAATGCACTATTGCTGTCACAGAAAATCTCCATTGGCTCTTTTATAGCTGGTACAACTCCAAGGTATCCGATGAAGTTCTTTAGCCATATAGCCTCCTTTGTTGCCTCGCTCGCTTCTATATACTCTGATTCACAAGTGGAATCACCCACTGTCTCCTGCTTGGAACTCTTCCAAGTGATTGCTCCTCCGTTTAGTCCTTCGCAGGTACTTACGGATGTTCTTTACCGCAGTCCAGTGTGCCTTGCTAGGGTTCCCCTGATACCTGCTAACCATGCTCAAACCAAAGGCTACATCAGGTCGAGTACACGTCATAGCATACATGATCGATCCTACAGCTGAAGCATAAGGTAGTCGACTCATTTCTGCTATCTCAGTCTCAGTACTAGGGCTTTGTGTCTTACTCAATCTGGCATTACTCTGAATGGGTAACTCACCTTTCTTGGAGTTATGCATGTTGAATCTTTTCAACACTTTGTCCACATAGGTGCTTTGACTAACTCCAATTAGTCTTTTACTCCTGTTTCTCAAAATCCTTATCCCTAGGATATAGGCAGCTTCACCAAGGTCCTTCATAGCGAAACACTTCCCAAGCCAGGACTTTACTTCTTGCAGTGTTGGGATGTTATTTCCTATGAGTAGTATGTGATCCACATACAGTACCAAAAAGTTGACTATGCTCCTACTAGCCTTGATATAGACACAAGATTCATCTTCACTCCTTGAAAAGCCAAATTCCTTGACTTTCTCATCAAAGCAAAGATTCCATCTGCGAGGTGCCTGTTTCAATCCATAAATGGATTTCTCGAGTTTACACACTCTATTGGGGTACTCTGTACTGACAAAACCCTCTGGATGAACCATGTAAACATCTTCAGCCAACTTTCCATTAAGAAAAGCGGTTTTGACATCCATTTGCCATATTTCATAGTCATGAAATGCAACAATGGCTAACAGAACCCTAATAGACTTTATCTTGGCCACTGGTGAAAAAGTTTCATCATAATCAACTCCCGGAGTTTGAGAATAACCTTTTGCAACCAGTCGTGCCTTATAAGTGTGTACATTATCATCCATGTCGGTCTTCTTCTTGAAGATCCATTTGCACCCAACTACCTTACGATCAGGTACATTGTCAACCAAGTTCCAAACTTGATTGTCATACATGGACTGTATCTCGCTATCCATAGCCTCTTTCCATTTAGCAGCCTCAGGGCCTGCCATGGCTTCCGTGTAGCTGTTAGGCTCATCCAGACCTACTAGTGTCTCATCACTAATAAGTGTCTCACCTTCCGCAATAATATGGAAACCATAGTGTCACACCCCAAAACCAAGAACGGCGGAAACGTTCTGGGGCGGAGGACGTCATGTAGAGTATCACAACACAGTAAATGTAAATAAGCAAACAACGTCATCCATTGCATTAAATATATAATTTTAATACAAGTGTGTTCTGTACAGATATAGACACCAAAAATAATGTATCACAAAATAATATGAGATGAGTCTTGAATGCACTCCATCTTCTCAAAAGCTGGCCTCGGTACCTGTCTACTGATGACCTAAGAATACAAGTTATTTTGAAAGAGTTTATCAGCATTAAGCTGGTGAGTTCATAAGTATTTTAGTGTCAATGTTTGTTGTCAAAACGTTTGAACCTGTCTCAATGTATAAGTTTGTAAAAGTTTGAATCTCTCAGAAAATCCTATATTTTCTATAAAAGTAACCTTCTACCAAGGCTAAACTGTTTTGTAAACTCGTCTGTTGTAAAAGTGTGTAATTACCCAATTATAACTATCATTTGATAAAATATAGTTTGTACATTAATGCTTAAGTCAGATTATCACTAAAATATGTAATGGGTAAATCATTGTAGTACTGTAGTTTCGTATAATAAGAACTACTGTTGTACTAATTACTACTACCTTAAACCGGATTTATATTAAGGTATATTGTGATAAATTGCACCATGCTATCGACTGGTAACAACGACATAATGAATGGTCATAATAAAAAGAAATGACGTTTGGCACCCGCAGACCTGCAGGTCCGGCTGTAGCTAGCAGCAAGGTGTAGGATAGTCAATCCAGTATAGATCTATACGCAAACTCACGCTCTCCCTCCAAGAGAATTCTGGCTACAACTCGGGCCATGACATTTAAGGCATGCTCCGACACAGTGGATCACAATTGTTACGTATTCATGTATATGTAATGTTTATCGTTCTAGTATAGCTGTATATGTACTTGTTTCTAGTATAGCTGTATATGTACTTGTTTCTAGTATAGCCGTATATGTACTTGTTTCTAGTATAGCTGTATATGTACTTGTTTCTAGTATAGCCGTATATGTACTTGTTTCTAGTATAGCTGTATATGTATGATCCTGTGTTACCCCGATGGTAACTAACTATTGATGTACTGATAAGTATGAATATGGAAGTACTTTTATGTCTATACATGTATATATGATATATAAGTAATATGGAAACGACCTTCGGATGGTCACCTGAAATCCCACCAGACCACAACCAAATCGAGAAAAAGGAAATAGGGCGGATGGCCTTCCTAAGCCCTTTAAACATTATTTATATATCTATACATATATGGGCATGCAATTGAATATATAAAAGCATAAATAAGTTTTCATAAGACATTTGAAGCATAAATGTAATTTCAAGAGAAGATCGACTTGATGTCGATCTATAAAACAATTTGAAGGCATAAGTTAATAAAACAGTTTAAGTATAAGAAGCATTTGTTTGAATCATCGTCTATAAATAGGTTTGGATAGTAAAAGAGTTTGTAAAACATTTCAAAGTAAAGCAGTTGATAAACAGTTTGAACAGTGGTAAAAATCGTTGTTTTCCTAGTTATTAATCACATGTGATTAAATGCAATCACACGTGATTGATGCAATAACTATAAGTATTTGGCTTGTATTCCCCCCATAAAGTATTTAAAACATTTAAAATCATTTCAAAGGTTGATTTAAGGGGTATGAACTCACTTGTGGTGAGCTGTTTGAATTGGAGTGTCGGATACCGTGCTAGGTGGCAAACGGAGACTTGTTTACACGCACGAGCCTAGTTATCATATAATAAGCATATATATAACTAATTAGACAAATAATTACTTAATAAATAAGTTCAGACACTTAGAAACATGTAAACACTTTTTATAAGTGTTTAAGGTCCAAATGGTTGCATCTAAGTTGCTACGGGACAAGGCAAAAGGGTTTGAAACATCAAATGGCCTTGCATAAGAGTTCACCACCCAACAAACCCCACCCTTTGGAGTTTACGGCCGTAAACTCATGGGTTTATGGCCGTGAACTCCTCACATGGTGGTTTTGGGTGTTTTAAAGTGCTATCTTGATCCTAGAACACTCCTAGCTTTGTTGGAATAACACATGAAGTAGTTTAAGGCCTTGGAATGCTCCATAGGGGAGTTTACGGCCGTAAACTCCTATGGGATGAAAACCCGAAGATCCGTCAGAGAGAATATGGCTTTTCTCTATTTGGAATTGTGAATAATGAATTAATTTAATTCAGAAAACTATTTATAGTCCTGGAATATTTTGGCAGAAAATATTTTTATTCCTGATATTGGACTGTAACATTATGAAACTTGAAATGCTCAAATTTCACAAAACCAGGAGCATCCACTCTCCTGATATCTCCTTAAACATAAACCCTAATGTACACAAACTTGTTCGGAAAAGTATGAAAATCACTGAAACTGAACTAGCTTCTATTGAATAGATGATGTTCGTACAAATGGAAATTTCCGGTTGTCACATCATCCCCCTGTTAGAGGGAATTTCGTCCCGAAATTAGAATTTAAGCAAATAAGAGTTACAAACAATTAAGCGAAAAGATGAGGGTATTTCAACTTCATCTGATCCTCGCGTTCCCAAGTGAATTCCGGTCCTCGCTTGGCGTTCCAACGAACCTTCACGATAGGGTTACGACTTTGTTTCGTCTGCTTGACCACACGGTCCCTGATCTCTACAGGTTCTTCCACGAATTTGAGGCTCTCGTCGATCTCGATCTCGTCGAGTGGGATTACGAGAGTCTCGTCGGACAGACACTTTTTCAAGTTACATACATGGAATGTAGAATGTACATTACGAAGTGTGTCGGGTAGATCGAGTTTGTAAGCTACGGGGCCGACTCTGGCAAGAATCTCGAAAGGCCCTATGTACCTCGGATTAAGCTTCCCATGCTTGCCGAAGCGTATCAAGCCCTTCCAGTGTGAGAACTTGAGAAGAACTCGGTCACCCACCTGAAATTCCAAAGGTTTTCTTCGTTTATCGGCGTAGCTCTTCTGTCGGTATCTAGAGGCTTTCAATCGTTCACGGATCTGAACGATTTTCTCTGTCGTTTCCCGAATGATTTCCGGACTGGTGAGAGTACTGTCGGAAGCTTGCCCCCTAGCTAATTGGGTATCACCCACCTCAGCCCAGCACAGAGGGGATCTGCACTTTCGGCCGTAGAGAGCTTCGAATGGAGCAGCCTTGATGCTCGTGTGATAACTGTTATTATATGAAAATTCGACAAGGGGTAAATGAGTATCCCATGTTTTCCCAAAATCAATCACACAGGCTCGCAACATATCTTCCAGTGTTTGGATGGTTCTCTCACTCTGTCCGTCGGTCTGTGGATGGTAGGTTGTGCTCATGTCCAGCCTTGTTCCTAGGGAATGTTGTAGTGATTGCCAAAATCTTGAGGTGAACCTACTATCTCTATCGGAGATAATGGACATAGGTACACCATGCAACCGTACAATTTCCCTAATGTATGTTCTCGTAAGTTTCTCCATCTTGTCGGTTTCTTTGATAGGCAGGAAGTGTGCAGACTTGGTCAATCTATCAACGATGACCCATATGGTGTCAAGTCCACCCGTCGTCTTGGGCAACTTGGTTATGAAATCCATAGTGGTCCGCTCCCACTTCCATTCCGGGATCTCTGGTTGTTGCAGTAAACCAGAGGGCTTCTGGTACTCGACCTTAACCTTTGCGCAAGTAAGGCATTTACTTACGAAGGTAGCAATCTCTGCTTTCATATTAGGCCACTAGTATAGCTTTTTAAGATCCAGATACATCTTATCTGACCCTAGGTGGACGAAATACCGAGTGTTGTGCGCCTCGGTCATGACCAAGTCTCGGAAACCACCGTGTTTCGGTGTCCAGATCCGGTTCATGAAATATAAAGCTTCGTCACCCCTGGCTTCAAAGTTCTTGTCCATTCCCCTAAGGGATTCACTCGACACCTTTTCAGGTTTCATGGCCTCAAGTTGAGCAGCCTGAATTTGCTTAGTCAGGTGTGAATGGATGGTTATCGATAATGACTTGACCTTGCGACCAGAATATTCTTTCCGGCTTAGGGCGTTTGCTACTACGTTGGCTTTACCCAGATGATAACGAATATCGCATTCGTAGTCACTGAGTAGCTCGATCCACCGTCGTTGTCTCATGTTGAGCTCCTTCTGATCGAAAATATGTTGTAAACTCTTGTGGTCGGTAAAGATAGTGCTCTTCGTCCCATACAAGTAATGTCTCCAGATCTTCAGAGCAAACACTACTGCTCCTAGTTCAAGATCGTGTGTCGTGTAGTTAACCTCATGTGTCTTCAACTGTCTCGAGGCGTAGGCAATGACCTTACCTCGCTGCATCAGAACACATCCGAGTCCTTGATTTGATGCATCGCAATAGACTACGAAGTCTTCTATTCCTTCTGGAAGGGATAGTATTGGTGCGGTGCACAAGGCTCGTTTGAGCATTTGGAACGCTCTTTCTTGTTTCTCCTCCCAGTCAAAGGCCACGCCTTTCTGGGTCAGGGTTGTAAGAGGCTTCGCTATTCGGGAGAAGTTCTGAATGAACCTGCGGTAGTAGCCAGCGAGACCTAGAAATTGATGAATTTCTGTAGGCGTCTTTGGCGCTGACCAGTTCTCAATGGCTTTTATTTTGGATGGGTCCACATGGATTCCTTCTTCGCTTACCACGTGTCCTAAGAATTCGAATCTTCGGATCCAAAATTCACACTTTGAGAACTTCGCATAAAGTTTCTCCTTTCGTAATGTCTCTAGAACTTGTCGCAGATGATCACCATGCTCTTTCTTACTTCGGGAGTAGATCAGGATGTCGTCAATGAAAACGATGACGAACTGATCTAAGTAAGGTCAGCATACTGTATTCATCACATCCATGAAGACTGCGGGCGCATGGGTCAATCCGAATGGCATCACCACGAACTCGTAGTGTCCGTAACGAGTTCGGAAGGCTGTCTTTGGCACATCCTCCTCGAGCACTCGTAACTGGTGGTATCCGGATCTCAGATCAATCTTGGAAAAATAGTTCGCCCCTTGCAGTTGGTCGAATAGATCGTCTATGCGTGGCAGAGGGTAACGATTCTTGATCGTCAATTTGTTGAGTTCTCTGTAGTCAATACACATACGGAATGATCCGTCTTTCTTCTTAACGAACAAGACCGGTGCTCCCCAAGGAGAGAAACTTGATCTTATAAAGCCCTTGCTGAGCAGTTCGTTAAGTTGACCAGATAGTTCTTGATCTTGGCTGGTGCTAAACGGTAGGGCGACTTGGCTACTGGGGTAGCTCCTGGGACTAAGTCGATGCTGAACTCGACTTGTCGTTGCGGAGGTAATCCGGGTAGTTCTTCTGGGAAAATGTTGGGGAAGTCGCTCACTACTGGGAGGTTCTTTAGTTCTTTCGTTTCTAGGTTCGTGTCGACGACGTGAGCAAGGAATGCGTGGTATTCTTTGCGCAGATATTTCTGTGCTTGAATACTAGATATAATGCGAAGACTCGCACTAGGTTTGTCGCCGTAGACTATAAGAGTTTCGTTAGACGGGAGGTTTAGACGGACTGCTTTCTCGTAGCACATGATGTCGGCGCGATGAAGACTTAACCAATCCATGCCGATAATAACGTCAAAACTTTTTATTGAGACCGGCATAAGGTCGATTGGGAATGAATGGTTATCTAAGGTTAGAAGACAACCTAAGTATATGCTATTAGTACTTTCAGTTTTCCCATTCGCCATTTCTACTGTGAATTGTTCATTAAGTGTGTGTGGTTGTTGCTTAAGCATGCGAGCAAATTTGTGGTTTACGAAGCTTCGCTCCGCTCCACTATCGAACAGAATGCATGCATAGGAGTTATCAAGGAGGAACGTACCAGTCACCATTGTCGGGTCAGCTACTGCTTCCCCGTGGCCTATTGCTAGTACCCTCCCTGCTCCTCCAGTATTCCTCGCCTTGGGGCAGTCCCTTTTAAAATGGCCTGTTTCGCCACATCCATAGCAAGTTGGGCTCGCGCCTGAGCCAGGAACTTGGGAGATCGGTTGTGCCGGGAACTTACAGAAACGGATGGTGTGTCCTTTTATGTTGCAGTTAGAACACTGCATTTCACGGCAGGCGCCGTTGTGGTGGAAGTTGCATTTGTTGCACTTCGGCAACCTTCCAGCATACTGCTTCCCCGGAGCAGTAACAGCAGTAGGGGATACCGCAACATGTACTGCCACGATTTGCTGTTTCTTTGAAGCTCGCTGCTTCTTCTTCTCATCCCAGAACTTCCGCTTGGTGCCAGCGGGTTTGGAGGGTTCTGGGATGGCTAGGGTGGTTGTGGTTGCAGGGGTCTTGACTCCATGGTCAATGAGTCTTTGTGCCAATCGCTTGGCACTGTCGAAGGTAGCGGGGTTGGATGCTAAGACATTCCCCTGGTACGGAGGCACTAGCCACCATATGTACCGTTCGATCTTTTTCCCTTCAGTGGGAACCATATTGGGGCAGAGGGCCACCAGTTCGCTAAATCGGGCAGTGTAAGCGATCACGTTGGTGCCCTTCATGGTCAGATTCCAGAGTTCATGTTCTAACTTCTGGACTTCGCCCCTCTGGCAGTATTCCTCAGTCATGAGGTCCTTCATCGTTGCCCAGCCCATGTCGTTAGCCACGACGAGAGTTAGGGCTTTGACGTGGCCGTTCCACCACGTTAGGGCTTTATCCTCAAAGGTGCATGCGACATATTTCACTTTGCACGCAGCAGGACATGAACAGATTTCGAAGACTGATTCAGTCTTCTCGAACCATTGCAAGAGAGCAATGACTCCGCCGGTGCCATAGAAAGGCTTCGGCTTGCAGTTTGTGAAATCCTTGTAAGAGCACTCTCTCGAGCGCACAGGGATTTCAATCGGAATAGATTCCACAGGGGTTCCACCTCTGCTGGCATCTGATGAGTGATACTGAGCCATGGCAGTTACCACTGCTGCAGCTACGGCAGCATTCAGGGCTACAGTATCGATGACCGGAGGCGGTGGAGGCGGTGGAGGTGCAGGATTATTCCTATTCCTGGGAGATTTGCGAGGAGGCATCTTTCAACTATAAGTTTATATAGATAAGAAAGATGGTAAGAATCAATTTGTAAGCAACGTGAGAGTGACCCAAGGACTAACTAACCATAGCCCAACTGTTTGAATGAGTGTTTGAAATCACAATAAGAAATATTAGTAGGAATACACAAGTGTACAGATTTTTCCCACAGATTAGATAGATTTCAATAGTACGGGTATTACTGATGTAATAAGTTCAAGGAAAATCGACCTAACAGTAGGTCTTACATCATACCATAAGGACAAGACTGACAGTCCTAGATTCCTAATTAGAGTATCGAAAGTTAGGAATATTTTACAGACAAGTGCTACTTAGAGCACATAAGTTCAAGGCTATCCCTAAATCAAAAGACAGAGATGTACTAGACATCATCTAATGGCGATGGGAATTCCTCGGGCGAGTCCTGAGGTCGGACACTTGGCGAAACACCTCTTGAAGGTGTCAATCCTGAGCCCTCTGACGAGCTCGAAGTTCCAAGACTTCAGCACGGGAGGCAGCCAGTTGTTGCTGCAGAGTTTCGTTGGTTCTCCGGGTCCGTTCCATGTCTTCTTCAAGACGGCGGATGCGGACTGTGTTGACACCTGAATTGGCATCAATCTCCATGACCCGGTCGATGGCTGCTCGACCTTGCTCGACATTATGAGCTATTCTGCGGATGATTACCGGCAGAGCTCTGTCAGCAGAGCCACCATCGCTAATGTTGTAAAAGGTTCGGTCCCCAAAGTATGGTAAGGGTTGACCCTGTTCATCACTCCAGCGGTTCAGGTTGTTTGCCCACATGGGTGTAGGACCTGGAAACGCTGGTGGAGGGTTGTTGTTCGGGGCTTGACCTATAAGCGGTAGGTTGTTGACTTCAGGCTCGGAGTCGGATCCATCGGAAAAGCCTTCTGCGAGGTGATCATCCAAAGGGATTGGATGCTCATCTTCGGGCTCTTCATCGATCCACCCAGCATTGCCCTCATTGGGAAAGTACGGGTCGCCATGATGGAATCCAGCCATTTAGATCTACGCGAGAAGAGAGGTATAAGAATATAGTATACGTGTAACTAATAGCACAAAATACTTCTATAGTATTTTAAGTTTAAGTTCTACTGATCTTCTTGTAGTATTGTTGGTAAGTTTTTAGACTTGTTAACATATCACAACCATTCTAGGGCATATGCTAATCACTCCTAGGACCAGCATAGTTGATCAGACTATGCCATTCCCAAGACTGACCATACATCCCCGAGCTCACTTGTGATATTTAACAATCATAATACTTTTGTTCTTGTCGTTGTGACACTGATTTTAGTATGAATGCAGACTAGTATACTTAATTAAATATTTTATTATTTAAAGTATAGACTCTTGGTCAGAGTGTTTTAATCCCATTTGGGTTTATAGATTAGTATATCTTTTATGGGTTGATATACTTGATTCACTATAAACAATGCTCTGATACCAATCTGTCACACCCCAAAACCAAGAACGGCGGAAACGTTCTGGGGCGGAGGACGTCATGTAGAGTATCACAACACAGTAAATGTAAATAAGCAAACAACATCATCCATTGCATTAAATATATAATTTTAATACAAGTGTGTTCTGTACAGATATAGACACCAAAAATAATGTATCACAAAATAATATGAGATGAGTCTTGAATGCACTCCATCTTCTCAAAAGCTGGCCTCGGTACCTGTCTACTGATGACCTAAGAATACAAGTTATTTTGAAAGAGTTTATCAGCATTAAGCTGGTGAGTTCATAAGTATTTTAGTGTCAATGTTTGTTGTCAAAACGTTTGAACCTGTCTCAATGTATAAGTTTGTAAAAGTTTGAATCTCTCAGAAAATCCTATATTTTCTATAAAAGTAACCTTCTACCAAGGCTAAACTGTTTTGTAAACTCGTCTGTTGTAAAAGTGTGTAATTACCCAAGTATAACTATCATTTGATAAAATATAGTTTGTACATTAATGCTTAAGTGAGATTATCACTAAAATATGTAATGGGTAAATCATTGTAGTACTGTAGTTTCGTATAATAAGAACTATTGTTGTACTAATTACTACTACCTTAAACCGGATTTATATTAAGGTATATTGTGATAAATTGCACCATGCTATCAACTGGTAACAACGACATAATGAATGGTCGTAATAAAAAGAAATGACGTTTGGCACCCGCAGACCTGCAGGTCCGGCTGTAGCTAGCAGCAAGGTGTAGGATAGTCAATCCAGTATAGATCTATACGTAAACTCACGCTCTCCCTCCAAGAGAATTCTGGCTAAAACTCGGGCCTTGACATTTAAGGCATGCTCCGACACAGTGGATCACAATTGTTACGTATTCATGTATATGTAATGTTTCTCGTTCTAGTATAGCTGTATATGTACTTGTTTCTAGTATAGCTGTATATGTACTTGTTTCTAGTATAGCTGTATATGTACTTGTTTCTAGTATAGCCGTATATGTACTTGTTTCTAGTATAGCTGTATATGTACTTGTTTCTAGTATAGCCGTATATGTACTTGTTTCTAGTATAGCTGTATATGTATGATCCTGTGTTACCCCGATGGTAACTAACTATTGATGTACTGATAAGTATGAATATGGAAGTACTTTTATGTCTATACATGTATATATGATATATAAGTAATATGGAAACGACCTTCGGATGGTCACCCGAAATCCCACCCGACCACATCCAAATCGAGAAAAAGGAAATAGGGCGGATGGCCTTCCTAAGCCCTTTAAACATTAGTTATATCTCTATACATATATGGGCATGCAATTGAATATATAAAAGCATAAATAAGTTTTCATAAGACATTTGAAGCATAAATGTAATTTCAAGAGAAGATCGACTTGATGTCGATCTATAAAACAATTTGAAGGCATAAGTTAATAAAACAGTTTAAGTATAAGAAGCATTTGTTTGAATCATCGTCTATAAATAGGTTTGGATAGTAAAAGAGTTTGTAAAACATTTCAAAGTAAAGCAGTTGATAAACAGTTTGAACAGTGGTAAAAATCGTTGTTTTCCTAGTTATTAATCACAGGTGATTAAATGCAATCACACGTGATTGATGCAATAACTATAAGTATTTGACTTGTATTCCCCCCCCCCCCCCATAAAGTATTTAAAACATTTAAAATCATTTCAAAGGTTGATTTAAGGGGTATGAACTCACTTGTGGTGAGCTGTTTGAATTGCAGTGTCGGATACCGTGCTAGGTGGCAAACGGAGACTTGTTTACATGCACGAGCCTAGTTATCATATAATAAGCATATATATAACTAATTAGACAAACAATAACTTAATAAATAAGTTAAGACACTTAGAAACATGTAAACACTTTTTATAAGTGTTTAAGGTCCAAATGGTTGCATCTAAGTTGCTACGGGACAAGGCAAAAGGGTTTGAAACATCAAATGGCCTTGCATAAGAGTTCACCACCCAACAAACCCCACCCTTTGGAGTTTACGGCCGTAAACTCATGGGTTTATGGCCGTGAACTCCTCACATGGTGGTTTTGGGTGTTTTAAAGTGTTATCTTGATCCTAGAACACTCCTAGCTTTGTTGGAATAACACATGAAGTAGTTTAAGGCCTTGGAATGCTCCATAGGGGAGTTTACGGCCAAAGGACCTTATCCCCTAGAGTTTACGGCCGTAAACTCCTATGGGGTGATGGCTTTTAATTGTTTTGAGGCCCTTGCATGTGTAGGATAGCTTCTATACTTTTATCTAAGGCTAATGGGGACAAGAGGCACACTTTTGTGCCTTCACTTGGAGTTTACGGCCCAAGATATGTTCCTTGGCCGTAAACTCCTTTTAAGGAGTGATTATGATGTGTTTTGCTCTCCATTCAAGTCCCATGTGTTCAAGGTAAATTGTCTTAAGGCCTAAGGTGTGTTTGGAATGCTTTTTACCCTAGAAAAAGGGGTTTACGGCCCAAGAGGGGTTCTTGGCCGTAAACTCCTATAAACTTGTGATTTTGATGGGTTTTTATGTCTAAAATAGGCACAAGCATTTGAGGGTAAAGTTCCTTAAGCATTAGGGGAAGTTTAGGGCACTAAATGCCCTTGAAAAGGGGTTTACGGCCCAAGGAAGTTCCTTGGCCGTAAACTCCAATTACTTGGGTTTCTTGGATGATTTCTAGCCTATAAAGATCATACACAAAGTCCTTGATAAGTTGCCTAACATGGGGATGGGTCTAGAAAGCATTAAGGCTCCATTTTGGAGTTTACTCCCCAAGAACGTTCTTGGGCGGTAAACTCCTGGATCTTGTAATCTAAACATGTAATTGATGTTAATAAGCATCTAACAAGTATTGAAACACATTTAGTAAAGTAGACTCACAATATGGGATGAAAACCTGAAGATCCATCAGAGAGAATATGGCTTTTCTGTATTTGGAATTGTGAATAATGAATTAATTTAATTCAGAAAACTAATTATAGTCCTGGAATATTTTGGCAGAAAATATTTTTATTCCTGATATTGGACTGTAACATTATGAAACTTGAAATGCTTAAATTTCACAAAACCAGGAGCATCCACTCTCCTGATATCTCCTTAAACATAAACCCTAATGTATACAAACTTGTTCGGAAAAGTATGAAAATCACTGAAACTGAACTAGCTTCTATTGAATAGATGATGTTCGTACAAATGGAAATTTCGGGTTGTCACACATAGTAATTCTCAGGTGCATTCCTAACTCTTGTGGAATGCCTCAGAGGTACAGATTCGTCACTTGGCTCAACAGGAGTCTCCTCCTCAAGTTGAGGGCTAGGGTTTGAAGTTCCTTCACCGCTTGACTCTTGAATTTCTTCAAGATCAATTTGCCTCCCACTGTCTCCTTGGCTTATAAACTCTCTCCCGAAAGACTCCTCTTCTTGCTACAAAGACCACATTATCACTAGGTCTGTAGAAGAGGTAACCAAAGGATCTTTGTGGGTAGCCGATGAAAATACACCTCTCGCTTCGGGGTTCTAGCTTGTCATGAGTCTCGCGCCTCACAAAAGCGTCGCAACCCCAAATCTTGATGTGGTCTAGGTTGGGTACTTTACCAGTCCACATCTCGTGAGGATTTTTGGCAACTTTCTTTGTAGGGACTAGATTAAGAATATGGGCGGCAGTCTCTAAGGCATACCCCCAGAATGAGATTGGTAGCGAAGCTCGACTCATCATGGAACAAACCATATCCAACAAGGTTCGATTATGCCTCTCAGCTACACCATTCAACTACGGTGTCCTGGGAGGTGTCAATTGTGAGACAATCCCACATTCCCTAAGATAGTCGAGGAACTCTAAACTAAGATACTCACCACCTCGATCGGATCGAAGAATCTTAATGTTCCTGCCCAATTGATTCTCGACTTCCTATTTAAATTCCTTAAACCTTTCGAAAGTCTCTAACTTATGCTTGATCAAGTAGACATATCCATATCTATTGTAATCATCAGTAAAAGTCAAATAATAATGATTAGCATCCCTTGTGGCATGTTTGAGTGGTCCACACACATCCGTGTGTACAAGGTCCAACAAACCTTCACCCCTCTCACAAGAACCTGTGAAGGGTGACTTTTTCATTTTCCCAAGTAAGCATGATTCGCAACTATCATCTGACTTTAGATCAAATGACTCCAAGACTCCATCCTTTTGGAGTTGGCCCATGCGTTTCTTGCTTATATGTCCAAGACGACAATGCCATAATGATTCTTTATCCAAGTTATTATTATTAACAGAATCAATACACAATACATTATTTCCTAAGTTATCAACCACAGATACTGTTTCATACACGCCATCACAAGGTAATGCTTTAAAATAAAGAACATTATTAAAGAAAGCATTAATCGAACCACCTTCATTATCAAATGAAAAGGTGAAACCTTGTTTATACAATGCATGAAAGGAAATAATATTTCTTTCCATTTCTGGTGAATAACAACACTTATTCAATTCTAAACTAAACCCACTACTTAGCGATAAATTATAAACTCCAATCTTGGTGACAGGTGAAGCTTTCCTGTTTCCCATGATCAAGTTTATTCTTCCTTGCTCCACATTCTCACTTCTTCTTAGTCCCTGTAAATCAGAACAGATATGAATACCACAACCGGTATCAAGGACCCAAGAATTAGAATGGGGTGAGTTATTAGATAAGATAGTGTAAATACCTGCATGGTTGGGTTTAACTTTTCCATCCTTCACATCTTGCTGGTACTTTGGGCAGTTCCGCTTCTAATGAGCCTTTTCATGGCAATAGAAGCATTCAGCCTCTTTCGGGTCAGAAGAAGGAGTGATGAAACCTTTCTTGGTTCCACTTGAAGAAGAGCCATCAAGGGTCCTAACCTTGGTACCCTTCGAAGAACTCTTTCTCTTCTTCCCTCGTCCTTTCCCGATTGCCAAGACAGGGGCGGAGTTGGTAGGAGTAGGAGTAGTAACAACCGACTTACCCTTAAGACCACTTTCCGTGGTCTTCAAGAGTCCTTGAAGTTTGCTGAGTGTGACCTCTTCCTTGTTCATGTGGTATGTCATGCGAAATTGATCATAACATGAAGGTAACGAGTGCAAAATGATATCTATTGCAAGCTCCTCAGGGAAGTTCACATTTAGCTTCAGCAAACGGTCCACAAATCTTTGCATTTTCTGCATGTGGCCCGTGATGGGTTCTCCATCGTTTATGCGAGTTGTTATCATGGAGGAGATGATTTCATACCTCTTTTGACGAGCACTTTGATGGTATCTTTCCATCAAGTCTTGGTGCATCTCGTAGGGGTAGAAATCTTCATAGGATTTTTGGAGATCCGCGGTCATAGTGGCCATCATGATGCATGCCACTTTGGTGGCATCCCTTTCATGTGCCCTAAACTCAGCGATCTCTTGAGGAGTAGCAACTGTCTCATCAATCACCTTAAGCTCCTTATCGAGGACATATTCCTTGTCCTCGTAGTGAGTAATCATTATGATGTTTCTGATCCATTCATTAAAGTTGGATCCATCAAAAGTGACTTTCTAACACAAGTTCATAAGAGAAAAGGAGCCATTAGGATTAGAGCCAGAAGCAGCGTTGTTTGCATACATCTAGTAAGAGATAAAGAAAGAATTAGTTTAGATATAGAGATAGTCCTTAATAAAACACCCAAATGTAATATTAAGGCTAGGACCCAATCACAATATATTATACTTAGAAGAGGCATGTCGTAATCTAAGTAATAACATATTTGAAAGGTAGGTGAATGACGATTCACCAATTTCCACCAAAGTCGAAATATTAAAATATTTAATTTGGTTCTTAGAAACTCCTAGATTCTTTTGAGATTCAATGAACTTTTCAAAGGCATGTTTCAATCTCGAGTGTGCCCTCCAAGTTTTGTGACTGGGATGTCGAGGATCACAAAACGAGGTGTGAAGTAACCATGTAAATTACTTGGTACCCTTAATAAATTACCCCTCAATTGATGTGCCGGTTAACCATACACGCTCCATCGATACTATGATAAATATTAAGTCACCCTTTACCTACCTTGTTAAGCCCAAGTTAGTGTGGCAGTTAACCACACACGCTCCACTAACGACTTAGACAAAGTGTAAAGTGTAATTTCATGGATTAGCACCTTATTCACATTTTTCCTAAAGTAACTAAGATTGGGAATTTAATAAAACATTTAGTTACTTTATAATATTCATCATACTTTTAATGAGAATTTATAAGTCCTTGTCTTACCCGTTCGGCTAACGACCCTCCACCAGTCAAGCAAGCGGTGGGTGAGAGTGGACACCCATTAAGTTGCCATTTTATAGGCAACAATCTTATACCCACCTTATAGATTGGCTTCGTGAATGAGGCATACTAGTGGGAAGACGACTTTAATCTTATACATACATACATATATATATATATACATACATATATATATATATATATATACATACATACATATATATATATATATATATATATATATATATTATTAACTTATAATATTATAAGTATAAGGGTTGAATTTTTAACTTTTAAAATTCTAAGGGTTGGAACTAAAGTTTTTTTAATATGACTTTACTTGTTCCAAAACTTGAGGGCAAGTTTTGTAAACTTTCAAAACTTTTCATTTCTTGTAACTTATGAGTTTAATAGAGTAATAAAAATGAAGACTCTTCATTTTTCTAACTCTTGTTTTCTTTTAATGGTTTTTAATTTAAGTGACTTTTGGTTCTCCATAACTTGAGGACAAGTTATGGACTCCATTAAAACGCATTATGATCAAGAATTAAACTACCACATAGGTTACAAATAATTCCTATGATCATCTAAACATCGTAAGATCAAGAACATGAATATGAACACTTTCATGAATAAAAAATTACACATAAAACTTTGTAATTTTGATAACAAGTTGTTGTAAATGGATTAGCAAAGACATTACACCATCTAAAACAAGTTTTCAAGTACCAAAACAGTTTAGGGTAATGTTTCTAGTCCATTTCCAGCAACTAAAGTCGAAAATATGCACTCTGTGGCTTCTACTTGCCGAGTGCATGAACCTACTCGTCGAGTAGGTTGAAGATACACATGAACTCGGCGAGTCCCCCCATGGACTCGGCGAGTTCATCTGGCAGACAGCAAGTTTTTTGACTTTTTTCAACTATTTTGCATCAAGTATCAAACAAACAAGCCTAGGCTCTGATACCACTGATGGGTTTTGAGCATTCTAACACTTCCTAAGTGTACATACAACCCTAATAAACCTTGGATCTATGTTTGTCTAAGATACATGCAAATAATTATTTTTCCAAGGTTCATATCCTAACTAACATGGCATGGGGAACTTGAATCAACTAAAGCTAGTAGAAATACTTACCTTGTAGTTGTAGTTGATTCCTTGGAGTTTTAGAGCCTAGCACCAATAGTATGGATGCCTCAAATGGAATCACAAATCACCACAAACTTGGAACTTTGAGAGAATAGTCACTACTATCTTGAAATCAGCCCTCACCTCAACAAGTGTCAACTAGTGTTCACTAGCCTGATTTTAAGAACCAAAGCCTCCTTTATATAGTGTGGTGGATTAGGGTTACATCCATGTAAACCCTAATACCAATGTCTCTTCATTTCCATGAGATCCATGGGTTAAAGCTCCATAAAGTGTCCATGGACTTTTCCAAGCAAGCCTAGCCCATTCCAAATAAGCCTTAGCCCACACTATATAAATATAGAAACCCATATTTAATTAGTAATATCTTTGATCTCTAAATTAATCCTAGATTAATTATAGATTAATACTAATTAAATAATATGATCTTATATTAATATATTAGAACTTATAATATATTAATAAATCATACCTTGTACTATTCTCAAAAGATTATCCATAAATTGTTCGGGTGAAGTGCAACCCAAATGGACCATGCCGGGTCGGGTCAAGTACATACCAAATATAGTTATGGACTTAGACACTATATCCAACAAATTCAACCCGCTCCCAAACCCCAAGCATTTCAAACTGATTCAACTCCTCATGCATAGCATCCACCCAGCTGGGCTCATTCAAATCCATTTCAACATTCCTTGGCTCTATTTGAGGTATGAAGCAAGAGTAGAGATATGTATTTACATCTCCACTCCGACTCTGCATTTGAACATCATCGCCAAACTGACTAATGACGTTTTCGATCGGGTGATCGCATCTGTTGAATGATTGATATTGCCATATTTATACATATTTTTAGGCAATATTTAAGTACATTTTTATATATATATATATTGGTCATTTGAATAGAATAATGGTACTTATAAGGTAAAAATTATATTTTGCAGCCAAAAAGAAAACAATTTGAAGAAAAGGGACTAGAAGCGTTAACGGATGGAACTTTGGAGGTTGAAGGCTTGAAAGACAAGAAAAACACTCAAAAAAGACATACTCGCGATGTGAACAGTTGATGGTTCACGACGTGAGTGGAAAGAGTTAAAAGATAAGCATTCGGATGAAGGAATCCTTGACGATCACGATTACCTCAAGTTCACGACGTGAGTTTTAAATTCTCATGACGTGAACAGTGATTTTTGAGAAAATATATATACCCTTCTCCATTACGATTGGGGAGACTTTTGGCTGGCTTAGAAGGATTCCTGGAGACGAAATTCAGAGGAAAATAAGACCTGGAAGCTGGTTTTAACAGCAAGGAAGAAGAAGTTCATAATTTGGTTTATAGATTGGTACACTTTACTTGTTGGTGATATGCTTGTGTTGATTGATTTTACCTAGCATGCTTTAGTTAATGATTTGATTGCTTAAAATTTTTGTTTTGTGTAGTTAGTGAACACAAATCTGCGTGAATCTAAATACCTAATAACATAATGAACACTAGTTTATTAGATCTAAGATCAAAACCAATCTTAGATAAGTAATTGAATCATTGAATTAAGCTATGTTAGAGAACTCATATTATCACTGTAATTGTGTTTTAATTAATGAATCTTTCATTGCTCCAATCTTATTTAATAATTGATTATGTGTTAGCTATTGTGTGACCACACATAGATTTACATGAATTGATTAATAATTAGTATATTTAGAACTAAATTGCTAATACTTCTTTAATTGATAACCAACAGTAATAGTTCTAGCTAATGTATAACCATTGAGTGAAAGCGGATTCGAACTAACAGAAGTGTTTTGTTTATTGATTGAGTTTTTGTTATAGAATTAAGTTAGTCTGATCTTGCAAAATTAGATTAAAAAACCCCTTTTTAGCTTATTAATAGTTAGATTAATTTAGTAGTGAACAGATTAATTAATAACACCGTTCCCTGTGACCGACACCCGACTTACCTAAGCCATACTGCAATCTGACTAGGTACACTGCCTAAAAGTGCATAGTTAGTCTAAGTTTGTTAGGTTATAAATTATAAAATTAGTGGGTACTTCCGTGCACATCATGTTTTTGACGCCGTTGCCGGGGAACGACTTAGTTTATTATTTATTTATTGGGATAATGTTATAAAAACCCTTATGTTTTTCAGCAATTTGTGGTTTTACCCATTGACAGAAATTTTGTTCATTTATACCGCAAATTTGTAAAAAAATCGTTTTTGCCCTTTTTACAAGTTAAGCCGGTAACCTGTATAGCTGGCAAGTCAGCTGGATGATTAGTTGGACGGGCTCGGTGACGTGGCAGAGAGTTGTTGTATTACAATATTATAAAATTTATAAGGAAAATCGAGGTAACAAGTTTCGAACCCACCACCTCCAACTCATAAAGCAAGGAACATACCACTAAACTACATAGCTTTTTGTGTTTTATATCTCGAAAATATAGTATTTATCGTATACGACTGAAACAATTTAAAATTCAATAGTAATAATAATAATAATAATAGTAATTATTGTTATTATTATAATTATTATTATTATTTTATTTTTTATAAGTGTATGTATACATTTTAAATTACGTTTTTAAAGGTATAAATATTTTTATAAATTAAAAAAATATGTTTTTAAAGGTTAAAATACATTTTTAAAGGTATTTATACATTTAAAAACGTATGTACGTCTATAAAAATAAAAACGTAGTTTTATGACGAAATATGCATTTGTAGACTTAGAACATATTTTTTTTAATATACAAATACCTTTCAAATTGTATTTCTTCTTTAAAATTACAAAAAAAATACATATTTGTATTAATAATACAAAAAAACCATATTTATATGGAAAACAGAAGAAAAAATGCATATTATTACCGAATATGTAATTTTATGTTTTTGGAAGTTTAAAAGATATGTACCTATATACTACATACTTTCAAAATCGTAAAACGTATATTTATATATATTTAAAAATATGTTTTTAGTGTGAGAATAAACGAACTATGCTTTAAAAAAATGTATGTTTTTAAGTCTATAAATACGATTTCGATGTATTTGTATTAATAATACAAAATACCATATTTATATTGAAAACAGAAGAAAAAATCCATATTATTACTGAATATGTTATTTTATGTTTTTGAACTTTAAAAGATCATAGTTATATACTATACACTTTCAAAATCGGAAAACATATATTTATATATTTAAAAATATGTTTCTAAGCATTAAAATATTTTAATCGAATACATTTTAAAAAAAAATGTACGTTTTTAAGTCTATATATACGATTTCAATGTAAAAATATATAGACTTAAAAAATTATATTTTTTAAAGCGAACGGCTAAAAACATATTTTTAAACATATAAATATAATTAAAATTATATGTATACACTTGTAAAAAAATAAAATAATAATTCTTATTCTTGTATATAAATTTTTTCGGTAATATACATTATATATAATATTTTAAGTTTGAAATACCCAAATAGCTCCTAAGCTCAGTGTTATGCGTGTTGGTGTTTGTGTAGGAGGTGCAGGGTTCGAATCCCTCCCACTTCATTCTTCCTAAAAGCTTCAAATTTTTATTTTAATTGAATAAAACAATATGCGCTGACACGTCAGCGAGATTAGCCCATTCAGCGCACATGTGGCTCGCCACCTATGCAGGTAACCGGCTGAACCTGTTAAAAGGGTAAAACCGAAAAAAAATTGCAAGTTTGCGGTATAAATGAACCAAAATGCTATCAAAGGGTAAAACCGCAAATTTCTGAAAAACTTATGGATTTTTATGACATTATCCCTTATTTATTTGGTTTAGGTTAATCGATCCTTTTTGTGGGATAAAACCTGTAAAAAGTTAATTTTCCAGCAAAGTTTTTATTAGCGTTAGTTTTTTTTTTTCTTTTTTTTTTTTTTTTCTATTTGTTTAGTTTTCATGACGTAAGGGTCACTTCTCACGACGTGAATTTAGTAGTTATCAGTTTTTATTCATTTTGGTTTTAGTTTCTAGGAAGGTTTGATTTTTTCTTATTACAGAACTCACGACGTGAGCTTATAGCCTCACGACGTGAGAACTGTGATTTTTAGTTTTCTTTAGTTTTATTTTATTTTTCTATATTAGTTCGTTTTTACGTTGTTATTTTGTTTCGTTTGTAGGAGTTCATGACCAGAGGCTCTAACACACCTTTAGTGTCACCACTTGAAGATCCGGAGTCAACCCTTCACAAAAATAAGAATAAGAACGCGAAGGAAGATCACACGCCAAAGAAGACGCCATTGCAAGAACTAAAATCAGCCTTTTCAAGGAAGTCGGGAGAGTCAAGTTCAGCCCCAAAGGATAAAGGCAAAGTTGAAGAACTTGGTACAGTTTCTAATCCACAGGAATCAGAATACGAGTCAGACCCAGAATTTAAAATATTTGCGAGTGAGCCCGAAGACAAGCAAGATGACGAAATGGCAATCATTGAGGAGATGTCCATGGGAGCTTACAAGAAGCGGATCCGAGAGGATGTGAGTCCCGGTTTAGTCCAACCCACAATACCTGCCACTGCCACATTCGAGCTGAAGGGGCACATCTTGACTGCACTGAAGGATATCCCATTTTATGGGAAGGATCATGAGGATGCTTTTAAGCATCTCAATGAAGTCAATGAC
Organism: Lactuca saligna; assembly: GCF_052625555.1. Classification (NCBI taxonomy): domain Eukaryota; kingdom Viridiplantae; phylum Streptophyta; class Magnoliopsida; order Asterales; family Asteraceae; genus Lactuca; species Lactuca saligna. The sequence goes on along the minus strand of NC_136418.1, from coordinate 45,207,968 downwards.
ATTGCGGATTACTTCAATGTCCCAAATGTCAATAGAAACACTATCTTGCTCAGGATGCTTCCCATTACTTTTAAGGGAGCTGCTAAAGAGTGGTTAAAATCACTTCCACCGGGTACGATCACCACTTGGGCTCAAATGTGTGAGCAGTTTCTTGACCAATTTTGCCCACCATCCAAGATAGCTAAACTCAAGAAGGCAATAGCCAACTTTGAACAACAACCCGGGAAGTCATTATACGAAGCATTGGAGCGTTACAAAGGCTTGATCAGAAATTGGCCTCAACATGATCTTAATGTTCAACAAGTGATGTCAATATTCTATGATGGGGTCAATGTTATGACAAGACAACTCCTTGATTCTCAAGGACCTTTGACAAAGAAAAATCCAAGGGAGGTCAAGGAGCTGATTGAAGAATTCGCGAAGCACTCTCGTGAGTACCACAACCCTAGGCAAGATGGAATCAAAGGCAGTGGAGGTGCACAAACTGAAGAAATAGCAACTATGATGGCTATGCTGAATAATATGGCTAGGAGGTTAACACAAATGGGTCAATCAATTCACGTTATAAGAGTTGGTTGCGAACGGTGTAATGGTCCACACTTGACCAAGGACTGCAATTTGGATGAGTATGGGAATAAAAAGGCTCAAGTATGTTACTCGAGTGGGGACAAGTACAATGAAGACTGGAGGAAACCGAAGAAAGAGTGGCTGCCATATGAAGAATATAAGAAGCAAAAGGAAGAGAAGTATAGGCAAACAAGCCAAGGCTTTTACCAAAAGGAGCAGCCACCAACTGAGAAAAATCCCGATCTAGAGACCATGTTAGTTAAGTTTATGGAAGCTTCACAAAAGAGACACGACGCTACTGATTCTGCTATTGATGAACAAAGAACTTTGATGAAGAATCATCACGCAATGATGGTAGAACAGCAGGCTTTAATAAAAAATCAATAAGCCTCCATCAATAATCTTGAAGTGCAACTTGGTCAACTAACCACTTTGGTTCATGAGAAGATGTCCCCGAAAAATCCTGAAAAGAAGACCCAATCTTACGTAATGGCCATCAATATTGAAAAAGAGGCAATTTCGGAGTTCTTGGAAGCCTTAGAAGTGGAGCCAAAGCAACCTGATCCAAAGTCGAAGAAGCCCAAGCTCGAAAGTCATAAGGTTTTTGAAATAGCGAGCTCACGACGTGGCCCCGTCCTGAACAGAAAAATTCAGTCTTTGTTTCAGCATATCAACCACCTTTGCCGTTTCCTTCCCAAGCTGCCCTTAGTCCACTGGAAAGAGAGCATATAGAGTTTATTAAGCACATGAAGGGTATCCCGATTAATACTCCCTTTGTCGAGTCGTTATCCAAAATTCCCGAAAATGAAATTTTTTTACAAGACTTGATAGACACTCGTCAGCAACTAAAGAAGAATTCTAAAGGTATTCTAAGTGAGCAAAGTTCAAGGGATGTATTGGGAGACATACCTAAGAAGATGGGAGATCTTGGACGCCTCACTCTTCCATGTGAGTTTGGGAACAATACGAAGGTTTATGCTTTAGCCGATTTTAGGGCTAGCATAAACTTGATGCCTTATTCGTTTTATCAGAAATTAAATATTCAGAAGTTAAAAGCTACAAATATGACTATTCACATGGCGAACCGTTCGGTGACACCACCCAGGGGCATTGTGGAAGATATTCTAGTGAAAATTGGGAAATTTGTTTTTCCAATAGATTTTGTAGCATTGGATATGAAAGAAAATCCCAATGTTCCAATTATCCTTGGTCGTCCGTTACTTAACACCGCTGGAGCTCTTGTTGATATACGCGAATCCAAGCTCACCTTGAGAGTTGGAGACGAAAAGGAAGTTTTTGGGATAAAAGATGGTTTCCAAGAGAGTGATGCGCAAGAAGAGGTTTTCAACATTGATGAAAAGAATGAACTTGAAGAATTAGAGAAGCTCATGGCGGAAGAAATAAAAACAATTCAAAAAGTTAAAAGAACAAAACCGAGAGCATCCGTTCCATTTTTAGTTGAAGTTATTACTTACACAAATCCCACTTCATGGGTAAGCAATGAGGATGATGAGATGTCGATTGATGAAGAGGAGGTTACTTCAAAAGTAACAAGTCCAGTGGTGAAAGAAGAAAGGGATACTATGGAGATTAAGAATGAAGAAAACTTGGGCACAAAAGGAACAAAGAGGAAGCTGGATATAGATGAAATAAAGGGTAAAAAGGAGATTTTGAAGAACGCATACAAAAGACATCTTCAAGCTTACAAGAGGTGTTTCAAGGAACAAAAGATCCTAGTGGTGGATTCTTCTGACGATTCAACGTAAGGAGGCATGGAGTCCGGCTTACGACTCCTTCAAAAAGAAGCGCTTTTAAAGAGGCAAGCTGAGCTCGGTTTGAATTTTATTTTCCTTTATGCTTTTAATTTAGTTTTTTTTTCTTTTAGTTTTTAGACATTCAATCATCTAAATCATTAAAACTAAGTGGTAAAAAGTTGAATGTGGTGTTCCTAAATTAAGTGGTGAAATAAGAACAATTGTTAATTAAGATAGGATTATTTTGATCAGACAGAACTCACGAGGTGAGCTCGAAAGAACTCACAAGATGGGTCCATAATATATACAGGGTGGGACATTTAAGCCCAATAAATTTATTACCCCAAGACTGTTAGAATATATGGCCAGCAAAGTTAGCCTAACAGAACCCACGAGGTGAGTCTGAATAAACTCACGACGTGAGTTTTGAAAAACACGGGACCACAGCTTAAACAATTCATAATCATTTTACCAAACCACTTTTCTACTCTCACGAAGTGAAGACCGTTCCCTGGTGCCCCCCCCCCCCCCCCCCCATCCGATTTTGGGCTTAATCAAACACAATCTACTCGTGTGCTTACGTAACCTCTCCTTTCAGGTAAACATCTTGCATTTCTTTTCGTTGATTTTCACGAGTTTGTTGATTTTGGGGCTAGGGTTTTTCATATGCTTAAATATTAAAATTTTGCCCAAAATGTGTTATTCATCCATCATATGTTACTTGATTGTGCATAAAAATGGTTTATGAGTAAACCCTAACAACCAAATTAAGTCCCGATTTCTGATTTTTGAGACCATTTCTCGCCGTGAATAGCGAACTCACGAGGTGAGTTTCATAAAACTCACGAGGTGAGTCCGGAGCATCACCAAAAATTTGTCTGAGAATTAACTAATGTATGGGATATTTGGTTTTGTTTTTGTTGCTTATTTATTTTTGCAGAAATATGGCACCTAGACGTGAGGCTAGTGACGTCCAAGGCGGGATTGCTAATTTGCACTCGTTTTACGTATTCCCGACGAATATATCTAGGGACGTTCTTGCCCGATACAACACTAGATTGGGATGGTTACACAATAGGGATTTTGCTATTGCCCCAACAGTTAATTGGCAAAGGCTTCGGGAGGTTAAACTAGTTGAAAGACTAAACACGTTTCTTACCAAAACTTTTATGGGAAACAGGTATTCATTTACATACAAGGGATGGAGTAACTTGTTCACCATCCAGGAAAGGGTTTACAAGGAATTGTGTGTTGAATTCTTTTCTAATGTGGTGTTCCATGAAAATGTCCAAGACCCTAACTACTCACAAGCATTGGTCTTTCGTTTGGGTGGGGAATATAAAGAATGCAATTTGATAGAATTCTCATGGAGGATGGGTTTATACGAGGCCCACGAGAACGTGACCCCCGAGTTTTCTATGTTCTTACGGGAGGCTTCCCGTACTTATTCCGGGGGGAATGACGAGATATGAGTTTTGGAGCAATATCGCTTTTGGTGTTTTCAACTCCGGTGTGTCACCAGAAAGCAACATCAAATCACCCATTCACCGTTTGCTGCAGAGGCTAATCACATTCTCCATCCACCATAAAAAATTTGGAGATAAGGTCACCAAGATTAATTTATTTTTCTAGTGGTCTATTTTACAACCGGGGTTTTGTTGCAATCTTCCCTACTTTTTAGCTCGTTACTTGGCAGAGTATGCAGTAAGTTCCCGAACCGGGAACCCAATCTGTGGTGGCCACTTTGTTACCCGCTTAGCCAACTCTTATGGCGTGCTCGTCCCCACGATTACACGGACACTTACATGTAAACAAGGGAATGAATTTTCTATGGGATATCTTGGGACCATGCGAGTTGTGGTTAATTATGGGACGCATTATGGGATACCGCACAACGATAGCGAGGGTGAGGACCAACCGACCAAAGAGACCGTACAACAACCGAGGCCTAGAAGAAGAAACGTGAGAATTAGGGGGAGATGGGACCATCCCAGACATATGAGGGTGGAGTACCCACCGACCCGTTCCAAAGCCGGGTGGGTTCTTACTTGGATAATTTACGCGGTGGGATGACTTATAACACCCAAATGATGGAAGCCTTGTTCTCTAAAATGAATGTGGTGCGACCACCCACCATGCAACCTCAATACCCTTGTATTCCTACGTGGGAAGAATTGTGGATGCCAAGAGGCGACAGAGCGGGCACTAGCAGGGTGAACGAGGATGAAGAGGATGATTGATTGTTTCTTTTAGTTTTATTATTTTAGTTTTGTTTAGTTTAGTTTTATTTTGTTTTTATTTTTTTTGGGATTGTAAAACTATTAAGATATTATGTTACTTTTCTCTTGTTGGCAGTTATTTTTTAGAATTACTAAGAGCGCATACAAAGGATGTCGAGATACGAGTGCATATATGTTTAACCGGGAGTGTTTAAAGTCAAGAGTCGAGACCCATAATTTAAATTAAGTGTGGGGTGAGTCAATTGAGAAGAAAGTTAGAGAGAAGAGTTGAAATTAATAGGGTTAGAAGAGTCTTAATCCATTAATACATTGGGTTGAATATAAGAATTGAAAGAAATGTTGGAAGAAATACATTTATGAGATTCTAGTTTTCACGTCGTGACCCTTTTGTTATTCACCTCGTGAGTCAGTATATGGTGACTTTCCATATTCATTATGTGGTTCACCACCATTATTTTTGGGATTATTATGAAGATAATCATGGCTCCTTTTCTCTACCATACAATGTGGCGTATGCTTTCCCACATTGTTCTTTCCATTGTGCACATTTGTCTGCATCACATTTGTTGAAGATTGAAGAATCAATTCCATATTTTGCCGGTACATTACTTATCTCGCGTATTCAAGATCCAAGTTTCTATTTCTCAAAGTCTGTATTCAAGATACACATTTTATCCGCACTTTTGGAGATGATCATGCCACTATCCCAGGGGCGTCTTTTCCTTTTTCTCCCGTCTCTTAATTTTTATATTAATTTAAGCATACAATCAGGGCATTGTATGAAATAAGTGTGGGGTAGGGTGTAGAAAAAGTAAATTGCTAGATAATTTCGTTAAATTTTGAAATTTTTAAGAATTAAATCTAGTAATAATAATTTGAACTATAGTTGTTAGTGTTATATGAGATGATCCGATAAGAGCTCAAATGTTTAATTGAGCCAATATATATTATAGTGCATTTGTGGCCTCCCTTATTTTAGTGAAATCATGGAACAAAAACATGACACTGCTTAATATGAGGAATGCAAAATGTTTAGCAGCCTGAACCTGAAATGTATCCAGGAAAGATATGTCTTAACCAATAAAGGTTGAAGTTAAGCGCCCCTGCTTAAGCATGTAGGTTTTTGAGTGATATATATATAAAAAATGTGAGTTGTACATGAAAAAAGAGAGAGATAGAAATTACTAAACAAATCTTGAAGAATTTTGGAGCTGTCAAAGTATGAAGATCAAAGATCAAAATTCCAAAGAATCAAAAGTTGAAGATACCAAAAATCATAAATATGGTGAATTCAAAGCAATCAAAGATCAAATATAAAGAAGTCAACAATTCCAAGACCTCCATTATGGTATCTAAAGTTGTAATTTCTAGATTATGTATGCTTGGGCAGCTTAAGCAAAAATATCTTAAGGTTAAAAAGCTTTTCTGAGGATGGATTCAGAGGGTTGCATAAAATGAGAATTGTTCGGAAGAAGTGGGTAATTGTTTATGATGATTGTGAGTATTTAAAGTATGGGGGGTACTTTAGGAAAAAAATTAGACACAAATGCTTGTGTTGAGGTCTTGGCATAATGGCTGAGCTGGAATTGGATTGTTCTATGTAATGCTAGTGATGAAAGTTTGAGCTTAAATAAGTAGATTTGCTTGAGTGCAAGCAAAGCACAAGTGTGGGGTATTTTGATATTGCCATATTTATACATATTTTTAGGCAATATTTAAGTACATTTTTATATATATTTTGGTCTTTTGCATAGAATAATGGTACTTATAAGGTTAAATTATATTTTGCATCCAAAAAGAAGACATTTTGAAGAAAAGGGACTAGAAGCGTTAAAGGATGGAACTTTAGAGGTTGAAGGCTTGAAAGACAAGAAAAACACACCCAAGAAATACGTATTCACGACGTGAACAGTTGATGGTTCACGATGTGAGTGGAAAGAGTTAGAAGATAAGCATCCGGGTGAAGGAATCCTTGACGATCACGATTACCTCGAGTTCACGATGTGAGTTTTAAATTCTCACGACGTGAACGGTGATTTTTGAGAAAATATATATACCCTTCTCCATTACGATTGGGGAGACTTTTGGTTGGCTTAGAAGGATTCTTGGAGACGAAATTCAGAGGGAAAGAAGGCCTGGAAGCTAGTTTTAACACTAAGGAAGAAGAACTTCATAATTTGGTTTATAGATTGGTACACTTAAACATGTCTTTGATTATAGTTTTTGTTTGTTTAGCTGTTAGTATGTCTAGCTAAATCTAGTTGCTTCTGTTAGCTAGATGAAGTTGGAACTCTTGGTTTTAATGCATTAGATTTGACTTTACTTGTTGGTGATATGCTTATGTTGATTGATTTTACCTAGCATGCTTTAGTTAATGATTTGATTCCTTTAAATTCTTGTTCTGTGTGGTTAGTGAACACAAATCTGCATGAATCTGAATACCTAATAACATAGTGAACACTAGTTTATTATAGCTAAGATCAAACCAATATTAGATAAGTAATTGAATCATTGAATTAAGTTGTGTTAGAGAACTCATATTATGACTGTAATTTTGTTTTGATTAATCAATATTTCATGGCTCCAATCTTATTTAATAATTGATTTTGTGTTAACTATTGTGTGACCATACATAGATTTACATGAATTGATTAATAATTAGTATATTTAGAACTAAATTGCTAATACTTCTTTCATTAGTAACCAACAGTAATAGTTCTAGCTAATGTATAACCATTGAGTGAAAGCGGATTCGAACTAACAGAAGTGTTTTGTTGATTGATTGAGTTATTGTTAAAGAATTAAGTTAGTATGATCTTGCAAAATCAGATAAAAAAAACCCCTTTTAGCTTATTAATAGTTAGATTAATTCAGTAGTGAATAGATTAATTAATAACACCATTCCCTTTGACCGACACCCAACTTACCTAAGCTATATTGCAATCTGACTAGGCACACTGCCTAAAAGCGCATAGTTAGTCGAAGTTTGTTAGGTTATATATTCTAAAATTAGTGGGTACTTCCGTGCACATCAGTGATCCACCTCAGATGGTATGGAATCGTGAGAGGAGTAGCATCAGCATCTAGATTGTTTTGTTGACACGGAGACTCTGACAAATAGCTTGGAACAGATGCATCCACTGTAGGAGTCATAGAGGACACCACCGGCGGTCTATAAACAACTTCTTCGTCTTCATCTTCAATCACAGCCTTCGAACCAGATATGGAACCAGACAAATCATCTGAAACACATTGAATGACTTGAATAGAGATGTATAATAAAACAACCAATCTGGACCAACTCTGGCATTCGTTTTTTCCTCCTACAACTAGCGCACGTCAAAGGATTCTACGATTTGCTTTGTCTTCTTATTGTAGACCCTATACGCCGTATGAGCAGCATACCACGCAAAGTAACAATCATCGGCTTTGGCGTTGAATTTGGGATTTGATCTCAAATGAAGGAGGGTGCAAGGACAACCAAAGATACGGAAGTGTCTAACAGATGGCTTGTGACCATAGAGAATTTCATATGGAGTCTTCATCTGAGCTTTTTTCGATCAGAACACAATTTTGAACGTAACACGCCATGTTAATCGCCTCGGCTCAAAAGAAAACTAGAATTTTGGAGTCACATAACATCGTCCTTGCGGCGTCTTGTAGAGTTCAATTTTGCCGCTCAGCAACACCATTTTGTTGAGGAGTGCGAGCGGCACTATATTGATGCACTATCCCCTTGACCGCACAAAATTGATCGAGAAAAACATTCTTGAATTCTGTCTCGCTGTTAGTTCTGAGCGCCTACACCCGATGGTCTGTCTGGTTCTCTATCATCACAATAAACTTCATAATCAAGTCAGCAACCCCAGCCTTGTTGGATAATAAGAAAACCCACGTGAACCGCGAGAATTCATCGATCATAACTAGACAATATGAATTTTTGTTGATGCTGAGGACATTGACCGAACCAAATAAGTCCATACGTAACAATTAGGGCACCGGTTGACTGAATTAACTTGTTTTGGCAGGTGTGGCTTTCTCTGATGTTTTCCTTAGGTGTAGGCCACACACTTTTCAAACGTGATGAAATCCTTGACAGGAATCTCGTGCACTATTTCATTCTTAGCAAGTCGATTCAAGTTCTTTGCGTTAGCATGTCCGAGTCTTCGATGCCACAGCACGGCGTTGTGCTCGGAAAACTTTAAGAAAAGGCAAGTTACTTGTTCAGCAAGATTGTTGTTCATGTCAATGATATATGCATTACCATCCCGTGTTGATTTCACAAGAATCCATTCTTCTGGAATGACAATGCCTGACTTCAAAATTAGACATTCCTTATCTATGAAATGCGTCGAATAGCCCTTGTCACAAATCTGAGAGATGCTCAACAAATTGTGCTTTAACTCGGGCGCGTAGTTAACATTATCGAAGCTCAGTACTCCATTGGAAACTGTTCCTTATTGAGTGATTTTTCCGCCATCTCCTCCCGCAAAGGAAACGAATCCGCCATTAAAATTTTGAATGTTGTGCAGTTGGGAGATGTCTCATATCATGTGCCTGGAACAACCGTTGTCGACATACCATGGTCTGGCGACATTCCTCCGCAGTTGTTCCTGCACAATGAGCGGGATTATTTAGATTTGGGAAAGCAGGTCATTACAGCCTTGGGTGTACCCTTGACTTTGACAGATTTATCCTTTTGATTTTTCAAATTTGCATTAATATCAGAAACACTTTCAGAGGATGATGATGATGGAACAATGGTAGATTTGGGCATCCATTAGTACTTAGGTTTTAAAGTATTCACAGGTTAATTAGAAACATTTTTCCTTTTATTTGAACATTTAGATTTTTAGCTACAATTAGTCGAAGATCCAGACGCAATCTTTGACGAAATTGACCTTGGCTCAGCCGCAATTGATTGTGACAAAGTACCTATGGCTGGTTTAGAGAAAACCTATTTGTTCAGTTTAAGATCGACCTTTTTCTTATTATTATGAACTTTCCGATCATCATCACAATGACGAGATCTCGAGGACTTTCTCGTTAGAGACCTTCCTCGAGACTCTTTTTTTTCCTCGGTGTTGAGAAATGTACAAATGCCAAGTTGGAACAATTTCGAGCAATGTGGCCGACAGTACCACAGTTGAAACATATTTGCTTATTATCATTAAACTTGGTACCGCCTTCATCAGATTTCGTGCTCTTATTGACTTTTCTAACTTTCCCACACGTGCAAGTACATGATTCAGATTGTGTGACAGGTGTAGAAGATGTGGATGTGCTAGTGTCAAATTCAGATTCAGTAGGTTTCACACAACAGCACCACATTTATCAGAAACATTAACATTTGACACCAAATCATCACAAATTAAAACATCAGTCTTAACATCAAAAACAGACTCATCAACTTTTGAAATAGGAACACCAAATTTTGACACAAAGTTATTATCAGACTCAATCTTTCCATCCACCTGCTTTTCTTGGCTTATTGATGAATCTGCATTGGAAGTAGAAACATTAGTATCTAAATTCCTAGCACTACATTCGGTTGCCTGTTTAGGAGCTGGTTTACCATAAACCAGAAATGGTTCATGATCTATCTCAGCTTGAGTTAATGGAGTAGCAGTATAATTGTGATTGAATGGGGGAAGGACACTCTCATAACCTATTCCTACTTGCTTCTGGTCCTTCAATTTCATTTGGTGTTCAATTATTGTTGCAACTCTTTCACTTGACACATCGAACTTCTTGAAGTTAAAATCAGCATTTGCAAAACGAGTCTTCAATGTGTCAAGTTCCGCAGTTACAGCATCAAAATCCTTTTTAATATATCTATAATGAACACACTTGTCATTATAGTCTGCCTGTAATTTCTTATAGTCATTTGTCTTAGCCTCTAATTGATCTTTCAATGGTTTATGGTCTTTCCTAAATTGGTATCCTTCATACTTTAGTTCCTCTATTTCTCTACGCATCAAATCAGCCTATTCACGTAAAAAATTGATAGTTTTAATACAAGATGGAGAGCAAGTGATTTCAATGACCTCTGACTTTGCAGGCTCTAGCGTAGTTTGAACCATGAACGTAAGTTGTAGATTCATCATCTCCGCCTCTGGTTCCACCTCATCTTCTTCTTCTGCAATGTCGTTGATTTGAGCAAGATACGCATTTTCAGGTCCTGAGATGTTTAGGGCCTGAATTTCGTCGTCCCAATCAAATGACTGAGCTACCACAACAAGATTTGCAGTCTGGTTGCTCGTGGTAGCTCCCCTGCTGTTACCTACTGGCACCATTGTTCGTTCGTTCTTTTCCCTCCTGTCAGGCTATGGGCAGTCTCTGGCAAATTGGTCAGGTTCATGGCAGTTAAAGCGCCGGGGTTTGCCTTTGTTGAACCCCACTTTCTTTCCAACATTCATTCCCCAATTATTTTTGCTTGTCTTCTTGGAGAACTATTTTTCCCTGAACACCGCCATAGCGATTTGCCATGTAATATCCATCTCCTCAAAATCTTCGGGATGAATTTGATCAAAATAAGGGAAAGATAGGTGAGGAGGTAGCTCGCCAAGCACAAAAGCATTGTAGCAGTTGACAAGACCAGTAGCAAAAGCCAAATTTTCAATATTTTCCTTGGGAGCATGAGCTGGAGCAGGTGATTTTGAAGAAGAAACAACTTGTGGATAAGATATTGGAGGTTGAGCATTTTGCATGAATGGAGTGGAATATGATGACGGTTGAGGAGCAACAAACGATTGAACTGAGGAGTGGTGAAGGATGAGAATGCATTGTTGGATTGAATCCCGAGATTAGCAGTGGAGTATGAATTAACGTGATTAATCTCCCTTTGCTTGTCATCAGATCACAAGCTTTAACAATTGCCATGGTTTCAGCTAGACTTAGACGGTTAAGGTCCTTAGTCTTCTTAATCACAGACACGTTTATGTCCCATGACTTTGGCAGAGAATAGAGCAACTTCTTATTTATTTCAGACCTGGTGACCAAGATACCTACAGAGCTCATCTCAGTTGTTAGAGCAATGAACCTCTGCAGTTGTGACATCCCCAAAATCACGGCCAAAAAAGACCAATTTTTTTATGCTTTGTTTGAAAATCAGAGTAACATTTTAAATAAAAGTGTTGCGGAATTTGTCCCAAAACAAAATATGATAAATATTTATCAAAAGCATTTCCATAGAAATGTATTTCATTAAAAGACTTGGGATGTCATGTTACAGATCAAAAGCATAAACAGTATAATATAAGCCTTACTACATTATTTCATATCTACAGGCCTATATCCGTAATCCCTCGTCCAAACATCATATCTATGCTCAAGCGCCACTACCTGTAATACATAAAACTGAGTGGGTCAGGCTTGGGAGCCTGGTGAGCACATAGGGTTTTCAACCCACAATAAATAAGTTTATTAATTTCATTAATCAACAATAACCCAATTACCCGTTCCCGTCATCCTCACTTTACGTCCCTAAGCACCTATCATAAGGGACCTAGCCTAAGGATCATCATCGGGACGGACAATACTGCTAAGGGGATTCCTTAGCAACAAATGTCCTAAAGGCAACCATGTGGGGGATGGAGTACACCGGTAAACACATCATTCACAAACACCTACAGGTTGCGAGCCTGCTAGTGTTCCACTGGACTGTCTAGAAGAGTTCGTGGTCGTCATCCATACTCCGCTAGATGACAGAGTCAACAACAACAACATCGAGGCCTCTCATCATTTTATCACACATCACCTATTACATCTACCCATGTTTTACCCCAACATTTTTGTAGATATAAAATACATATACAATTCAAATCATTGAAAACATGTATAACAATGTTCATCCAGCATAGATAGCAAGTATTCAGATAATATGCACACATAGCACGTAGTTTATATAAAATATTTCATATCTATGTGTAAGCTGAAAGTAACTATGCACTCACCTGAAAGATGGTGACTCAGCACTCGAACAGCGCTTCGATACTCTTAAAACAATTTTCCTTCGCTAAAACCTAGTATCGATACCACTAGGGTTTAGTCTAACGATAACCGTGACAAATTAATAGTCTGACTATTATTATTATTATTATTATTATATAAGTGTTAAATAACACTCAATATAACTCATAATAATAGCCCAAATAATTATTTTAAGGACCTAATAACATTCCTATAATTATTTGAAAGCTATATTAAAAATTGTGTAAGCGTAGCTCACTTACAGCGAATTTTATCAAAAACCAGAACTTAATTGGAGCAGCGTTTCGAAACCGAAACACTCCTTTTCTCGGGACTCCGGGAGTCTCAGGGCTTCCTTAGGGTGCTAGGGGCCTTATCTAGGGTTTAGGGGGGTTAGATGGGCAGTGAGAGAAAGTAGAGAGAGAAGGAGTTGAAGAAATGAGTGAAAAATCTGAGACCCTTCGCAGCCTATTTATAGGGCCGAACTTCGGACCTACGCTGCACGTACCACTCGACTACACTGGGCGTAGTTCGGATAAGGTTGCCAGGCGTGTTCCAGCTGGCTCGCACTCGGACAGGACCCGGATAAGACCGATGGTACACGGGGCGTACCGGACCTCGTATGTAGGGTGTAATGCGAAGGCTTCGTGGCATGATCCGAAGCGAGGTCTGATCAGCGATGGAGGGTCCAGATGTTGCCACGTCATCTCAGTTTCATAATTTTCCTTCTCGACTTCTAAAAATCATAACATTGGCATACGAGCTCCATTTTCGACGTTCTTTATATCCACGCGAAGGCGGGAACGTACTTTACAACTTTCGTTCAAACTCTGTCGGCTAATTTTGAATCGATTTTAAATTTTATATTATTAACAGACATGATTGGTCCATTAAATTCTCATAACTTCTTCATCCGATGTCCGTTTGCGCTCATCTTTTTCTCGGTACGCTACTCTTAACGAGATCTTCGATTCTCGTTCAGGTCGTGTCGGCTAAAAACCGCTCGATCTAATATTTGAATTTCGGGTTGTACACTACTAATCCGAAACTTCGAAAAATCATAACTTCCTCATACGAAGTCAGATTTGGGAGTTCTTTTTATCGATGTTCTTAGTTTATCATATTCTACGACTTTCGTTTAGGGCGCTAAGGCTAAATCTCGCTCCGTCGTAAATTCACTATTCACGCTTCCCGGTACCGTGTCGGTTCTGTCGCGAAACTTTGACGGGTCATAACTTCTTCGTTATAACTCGGATTTCGGCGTTCCGTATATCCCCGGAATCCTTGTTTAGACCACTACAACTTTGTATAAAGATATCGGGCTTATCTCACACTTTAATTTTGACGCTTATTTTTATTCTTTATTTATTAAATATTTATAAATACATAATAAGCATAAAAATTCACATAATTCACATAATACTCAAATATTTCATCTTTATTATTTCGAAAAGAGTTACAATAGTTGACCTAGACTATTACATTGTCAAAAATGCTTAGCCCTGAAAACCGGGCGTTACAGCAGTTGAGCCTCAAGAGATTCTCCCAAGATATGATTGAACATGTCAAACTTTTGTCTTAGCATATCATGTCGACTTTGTTTCATATCCTCATTCCCTTCATAAACTTCTATCAGTGTCTCTTATAGTGCCTTCGCAAATGTGTATTCACGAAAACCTTGAGCAATCTATGGTGACAAAGCCATAGTAAGTGTAGCAAGTGCTCTCTCTTGCTGTTCAACCTCATCGAATTCTTCATCAGTACACTCTTCGATAGCCTTGTCAACGATCGTTTTATCCGAAAGTGTTGTGGTAATTCTGATAGATCCTTTCAAGATGCATCTCCAAATCTTGAAATCTTTCATCTTCATATATTTCTCCATACGATATTTAATTTCCGGGAACCCATCAGCCGATAACAAATGTTGGATGCGAGTGGTTGTGCCCATAACGGAATCAAGTTCATGGTGAGAGTTTTGTGAATCCATTTTTTAATTATTGATTTTCTCTGTTATTTTTATTTTTCTTGATTAAATGAAAATGAACTTAAAAAAGAAAACAAAAGAAGAATTCATGGTTTTAAACTGTTTACGGCCGGAATATATTTGCAGTCCTGAGACAGTTATGGTCAAGCAAGAGTTTGCGGCCTTTGAAGATCAACTGTTTACGACTTTTGAAGAACAACGATTTACGACTGTATCAAGAGTTTATGGCTGTACTCCCTTCAACACTAATAACCGTAAACCACCAGAAATGATGAGAACAAGTGTTTTTCATGTAGATTTTGATTCCCTTAGATGTGAAAACCCAAGTAGATGCAGAACCAAGCTTGAACACTGAAGAAACTAAAGATCCTTTCAATCATAAACACAACTAAAGTTGTTTAGACACCAGATTTGCTTTGATACCAACTGTAAGATCCCAATTACAAGATCTAAACCAGTGATCAAAACAAACAAAAACAAGTATGAGTAGAAGACGAAGAATATCAAGCAATGCACACGTCTATTTGAAAAGAACATCTGGTACACCTTGAGATACACACAGTTGACCATAAACTCTATGGATATGTCCCTACTGACAGAATCTGACACATACTATTTATAGGAATTGACTGGCCGTAAACAAGTTCACGGCCGTAAACCTGCTTACGGCTGTGAGCACCAAGTCAACCGTAAACACACAGCAAAAAGTACAAACACTTCCAACATGACCAAGACCCTACAAAGAATTATACAGATAAATGCCTAGCCCAAACCAGAAATCTATGACCTATCACAGATATTTCATTCCTATTTCCCAGTGTCAAATTCAGAGACTAGAAGTCCTGATTGTAGTTATGAAGCACATAACTCCGAACAGTCGTTTACAGTTGATTTCACAAAAAAAAAAATTCTGATTCCAATTGAGTTCGTTTGCGAATTCGGGAAATTCCAATTCCAAATCCGTTATGAACTTCTGATGCCAATCTGGTTGCAATCAAACGAATGTATAAACAGCAAGTCAATTCTAATTTGTTATAGCTGCGAATCCGATTTTGGTTTCTAAATGCGAACATCCGTTGACCCGAATACGTGTCCTTAAGTGCGAACCTATACCTGCTAATGGAGGACTGCGAACCTGTAAAGGCGAATCATTGAACTCTTAATTTGGAAATGTGAACCAACAAGCCAAGAATACGAACGTGATTCAAGGACTACGAATTCCTGCGAACCTTCGAAGCGATTCACAATTGTTACGGTAAACATAATTGCGGATTGCGAACCTTCGTAGTCTGGGACATTCACATCTTGACATTCGTAGCTTGCGTTTTTCTTTAATGCCGTTTCAATGAATGAAACTAGGATTAGATGGCCAAGTGCGCAAAATTCATCCCTCATACTTTAATATAGTGTCAGAATTTGCCCATTAATGCGAAACTAACAAATTTTTGCCAATAAGTAACCCTATTTTTCAAGAAATTGCGAATCTGACCCTCACAAATAATGTGAACTAACAGCTTGCACCCTTTTTGCTGAAATCTGTCAGATGGCAGCCTTCTTTTTGAAGAAAATGTCATTTTTCTCCCACTTTTTCACCTTTTTCAACTTTTTTGTCGTTTTCAACAATTAGAAAATCAATAAAATTGATTTCTTCAACACAATTTCATTTTTGTCACTGAATCTTCACAAGATTTTGTCCCTTTTTTGTTTTTTTTATTTTTATTTTTTATTTTTTATCTTTTTTATAAAGGTCAAAACTTTTTATGGGACTTTTGGTACCCATTTAATATTCAACGTTGAACTATGTTTCTTGCACACCCATTTATTTGAAGAAAATCTATCATCTTCTGAAAATAATACCCGCTTTTTGGTTGGAAAACAAAAATTTCCATAGAATTCATTAAACCAACCAAATTCTCTTTTCTCTTTCCTCAAACTTTTAACATATTCATCTGAAGAAAAATGTGAATGGAATTTCCTTTGAGCATTCTTGCCTTTAGCTTTCTAAACCTTTTCACATGCATTAGGTACTTGTACCTTGGGTATCCAAACCTTCTTCATTTTAATCTTGTTCTTCCTCTTCTTCTTCATTTTCTTATTTTTAGGCTTCAGAAACAAATTTCGGATCTGAACAACCTTTTCATCTTTCTAAATCTGAAGATTTGAAAACTTTTGAACACAATCCTTAGGAGTTTAATAAATCTGAACATCTTGAATTATTGGCTTTTTGTAAGGAATCAATCCTTCAAAGACATCATCAACACACAAAAAATCATTTGTAGTTGTTCCAATAGAACAAAACTCCTTCACTTTCACGATTTCCAAAGATTTACTTTGAGATTCTTCTTCAGAACAACTAGATTCGGATTGTGAAGCTTCTGAAAAACTTGAAACACTTGACTCCCCCTCAACAAGAAGAGTTGGAGTCACTTTTTCTTCAGAAACATGCAGAACATCATGAACTTTATGAAGAACAACAAGAACACCTTCTTTTTCTTTCTTTCTTTCTCTAAGTTCTTTTGTATTTTCTTCAAAGTAAGTATTCTTCGATAATGATAAATTGTTTTAACAAATCTTTATCTTCCTCTACGCGATTACTTTTAAATCTACCACTAGAAATCTGTGTGAAATCACCAATCTTCTCATCAACATAGAGATTATACATCTCAATGACATTCTTTAATATAGATTGTTTAGAAACATCCCAAAACAAATCTCCTTCTTTAAGACAAAACTTTGGATTTGTAACTTTTAATCCTAGCCTTTTAATGTCTTTTCACACATAATAACCCGCCATTTAATCTTCAACAACAAAGAAAACTTGAAGAGAGAGAAAGTAGATCTATTAACAATTCTAGAGAGAGAAAACAGATCTCAGATGGTTTCTTGTGAGAGAAAATAGATCTGAGACGAGTTTTTGAGAGATAAAGTAGATGTGAACACACAAAAATTTCAAATAAACACAAAATATTTCTTCTAATACTCTTCTAGAACACGATACAAGAACAAATCAGATGCAATAATGAGTAGAAGATAACATATCTGAACAAGATTTTGCAATAAGACGAGGTATTATACTTTTTCTTTTCAGAAAACATACAAAAATTGAAGAACAAGGTGAGATTCATGAGAAAATATCGCCAAAAACAAGATCGATGCTTGCAATAATCGTTGAGATCTACAAGAACCTACTCTGATATCACTTGTTGGGAATAAATATGAGATGACGAATTCGGAATATCAAGAATCAATCAAGAATCAATCACCATAATATGTGTGACAACCTGAATCTTTTTCTGTTAATGATAGCCCGATTCCGTTAAAAAATTTGAATTTTATTTAATTCCGTCAAATTCTTATGATTTGGAAAACCATTTAAGTTATATAATTGAATTTTCTTTTATGAGTCGGAACCAAAATCACGTGAAAACCCAAGTTCCCTTCGAAAATCGGCAAAAATCCGGCCGGCCGTGAACCCGATCATGGTCGTAAACCCATTCTCGGTGGGTGGACCCCACCACTCACTATGAAAACCTCCTATAAATAGTTGACTCATAACTTCATTTGAACTTTCCTGGCGAAAAACACTCCTACTCTCTCTCTCTCTCTCTCTCTCTCTCTCTCTCTCTAACCCCACGACCGCAAACACTAAAATACCCTATTTTCTTCAAAAAAAAATCATCAACAATCACCTTGGGGTGTTGTTGTGGAGCATCTAAAACACGTTCTAAATCGAATCTAGTATACTTGTTCTTGAGTTTACGGTCGTACACACTTCAAACCTTCAAACCTTCAAGGGCTGCAAACCATTTACGGCCGTACACCCTTTAAATCTTCAAATTTCCTTCAAGAACACTGTTCACGGCCGTAAACCCTTCAAGGGGCTGTTAACGACCGAGCACAGTTGACGGCCGTAAACCCTTCACGACCGCAAACCCTTCTTAAGTGGTGAACTTGGCTAAAAACTGCTTTCCCCGATTCAATCGAGTTCTGGTAACATTCCTAAACCGAAAACAAGTGGTTTTCTAACACTATTAATAATGGTTTCGCTAATAAAATAAAACTATGTATTCAATTGTTGATTAGGATCCTGTTAAGTACCGCGTTAATCCACGTAAGGGTCTTCAATCCCAGTTTCGTTGTCCGACTATTCACATGACCAACAGTGAGTTCATACCCCTATGCTTTTATGATTTTAATGTGTTGAGTGGGAGAATACAGGCCAAACACAAATGATTTTATGAATTCATACAAAAGGACTTCAATATACTTAAAACCAAGGTTGCAAAAATCGCTCGACGTTAGCTAGTCGGTGGACTGAGGTCAAGGGATTAATCGGCTAGGCGGAGATTAATCGGGTACCATTAATTGCTAATTTGTTGAATTTTAGAAAAAAGAATATGACTAATATCATATCAAAGTTCGTAAATACCACTAATATGATAACAAAATAGGTTAATATGATTAATACAACACTAATCATGCCTCAAATAGTTTCCATTGAGATAAAATTTCTTCAAAATGTTAAAATTTAATCATTTTATAATGTTTCACTCATTATGTATGCAAGGATTAAACGCTAGGCGCCCTCTAATCGGTCGAGTAGCGCCTAGGGATTAATCGGAGATTAATCGGGACCTAGTCGGGATTTTTACAATAGTGCTTAAAACCGATACAACCTTACATTTTCCAACATTTTTATAAAATATTTATAGATATTTTATCCCTTTTGTAATAAGAGATGTTTTCAACTTACAAGCATAATTACATAGTCTTTCAGATCAATACATGTTTTTACATATACAAGCATACAAACTATATTAGGTATAGTTTGGGAATTCAATACACGGTTTTACATATACAAGCATACAAACTATAATAAGGTATAGTTTGGGAATTCAATACACGGTTTTACATATACAAGCATATAAACTATTATAAGAATAGAGTTTAAGGAATGAACATATCTTTTATAAATTTATCCGTTATTTATAAAAAGTGTTTTCCGTATTGTTACTTGTAAAGTCGTTAATCTAGTTTGAGAGATATGTCTTTGGGTATAATTACATGTACTAGTGGAAGACTACCCTTATGAACCAGAGTCTCCTCGAGGGAGAGCGTGAGTTTGTGTATAGATCTATACGGGACTGACAATCCAGCACCTTGCTGTTACCTACAGTAGGACCGGCAAGTCTACGGGTGACAAAGTCATATAGGATATTGGCGTCCGATTCACGTCGTATAAGTTAGTATGGTCATAAAACTTGCAAGTAGATAACAACGATATATTCACGTAGTAATATACTTTACATGAACAATGCTTATTTAACATAAGTAAGGAAATTACTGTAGTGGTGTTGATTATGATGGCACGTGCGGAATAAGAAAAGATCTGGTGAATCATCATGTAACATCAAGAATACAAGAAAATAAATCTGTTTAAGCTCATATTAGATCTATAAAGGATATACAAATGGGTTTGTACAGATTTCTCTCTCTAGTCTAACACTCCAAACGGTTACTTCTTACATAATGGGAGTCACTTACATCCTATTTATAGGAAAGACTCAACCCATTTACATATACAATAGGGTAAGCCTAAAACACTACATCCAAGAGTGACTTTGCACCCAAACATTCTCCCCCTCAAAGTTAGGATTGGATGTCCCGGCTTCAGTCTCCAACGAGCTAGCACGATGAAGACCAAACTCCCCCTTGAAGTAACTATAACAACCGAAAAATTTCAACCAATTTAAACTTTTCAAAAACAACTCGGTTTCATTAAATTATTACAAAAAGGTTTTCAATACAATTTCTTTAGAGTATTCCCAGAATCACATCACAACATAAACATGAAGAGCGGTACGATCACGCCTTCGCCTTGCCACAGTCTCCTGAATAACCTGAAAAGCATGAAACCACAACTGTAAGCCCAAAAGCTTAGTGAGATATCCCCAAAATACCAACCACATATACCATACACGCATAATCATGCCATAACACATCTGATCACAGAACAGCCATGCACTTCGGGTCTAATGTGTGACTGGTCCGCCGCACCGGCCAACAGTCCACCTGGTCCACCCTCTGAGTCTAGCCATATACATCGAGTCTGCAGTGTGATTGGTCCGCCCGCACCGGGCCTTCAATCCACCTGGTCCACTCTCTGAGTCTACAGTATGACTGGTCCGCCCGCGCCGGGCCTTCAATCGGCCTGGTCCACTCTCCGAGCCTCGGCACGTCTAGTCCGCCCTCTTGGGGCCTACAGCCTATCCGGACCGCTCGCTGGGCCTTCAGGACAACCAGTCCGCCCTGGGTATCTTGGCCTACAGCACAAAGCAGGACCCGCCTCAACCCAACTCCAGTCCAACAACCATGTGCACATAAACATACAATCATATAATAATTCACAGTCAAAAAGCTGATCAAACAGATCACATAGCATATCATCATCCTAACCAGGATACCGACCTAACCGGTCACTAGCATAGCATCACCCTATATCTCAGGATACCGACCTCAGCCAGGTCACTAGCATATACCATACTAACTACCAGGATGCAAACATATCAAAGCATTAACATAACAACGAATACCCGGATCTCAATCCGATAAAGGGCCGGCCTTGGTGCCATAGACCCGGTTGATATAGTGAGGATAACTAACCTCGAAATTGCCGACTGAACAGATAAACCCAAGCTACTCCAACCACTGACACGATCACCACCACTGGTCAACCACCAAACACTGAACTCAAAACAATCTCCAACAATTACCAAAACGCCCCTCGAAGTCAACTGGTCAACCCTTTGCCAAAGTCAAAGCCAAAGTCAACCCCTGACTAACTCTACTCGCCGAGTCAACCCGATGACTCGCCGAGTCCCCATGCTCAGAACTTTCCCCAATTCGCGACTCAACTCGCTGAGTCACCCCGAGACTCGCCGAGTCCAACAACTCTGAGTCCTTCCTCACTCGACTCACTGATTCATCCCTTGACTCACCAAGTCACAGCTCAACCAGAAGAAATGTGGACCTCACGACCAGACTCTTCGAGTCCATCTTCAAGCAACTCACCGAGTACACCTTTGTGACTTGCCGAGTGCCTCTAAATCTCATTCCAAACAGAACCTTCCTGACCAGACTCTCCGAGTCCATCTACAACCCATCCATCACGTAAAGTGGCGAACTTTACGTGAATCCAAAGAGATCTAGGCATTTTACTCTTTAGGGTTTGGGTTTGGGACAAGATAGCTTCACCAATCACTTATCAATAGGGACTTTATGCAATTTTGGACCATCACTACTCCAGATCTGAGGTAGCATCCTCAGATCCATCCTCCAAATCCGAAAGGACTCATGGAATCCTCCAAAAACCCCAAAACAACCACCATGGATGACAATAAGGGAAAAAGGGTTCAAGAAAAAGGATTCTTACCCAAAGATGAGCCTAAACTAATGTAGACTTCACATCCACAAGCCCTCTTGATGCTATCCATGAATTCCTCCAACTTCTCTTCACAAATCCCTTCTCCCAAGCTTCAATCCTCTCAATAATGGAACTTCTCACGATTAGGGTTTTCTCTGGAACTCTCAGGGTAAATAGAGGTTGAAGAGCAGGCATAACATCCTTTAAATAGGGGGAAAACCCCGAAGATTAGGGTTTTCTTCACCCAGCACCAACTCGCCGAGTCCAGCCACCGACTCGCCGAGTTGGCCACTTAACACGCGACCAAAGTCGCGACTCTACTCGCCAAGTCCACCCATGGACTCGCCGAGTTCCCTTAAACATTTTCACTTTGAACCCTGAACTTGCACTCCTGAACTGGGGATGTTACAATTCTCCCCCACATAAATTAGGCTTCGTCCTCGAAGCCTGCGACAACTCAACTCCAGAAATACTCCCGCCACGCAACACCTGGCATTAACCCAACCAGGTTCCTCAAAACACAACCATAGAAACCAGAAACTCACTTTCTCCTTTCTTACGTTGTCCTGACCACCGTCTCAAGCCGGCCACCGACTTTACCCTCTTATAACCCCACTTAACAACTGAGTACTACTCATGATGCAACATTGCTCCAAATTACAACCATCACTCGGCCCATATGAGCTAGAAATAACCATGCACCACCGGATTCCCGATCCGAGTCCAACTTTATCCATTCCATGCTGACGGAAAGACCCATTCTTCAGAGCAACTCCCATGAGTTCTACTCTTGCAATCACATGCACATGCTGAACTAGCCCTAGCACTCTCGGGTTAGGGAAAACTCGTCACACTGACGACACCTCCAAACATCCACAGGATGATCCACCACTACATACACAACTCCTTGATCAAAATCAAGCTGGGAGTCCAAGACTCCATCCCTGCATCCCTTCCGAGCCTCTTGGCTCTACACCCACGGAATCCTTTCTGCAACCTCAGCATACATCCCATCCGGAGGTGATCCCATGCCACTGCCGCAATCAGGCTGCTCAAAGACCATAATTGGCACACATCAGTCACAATTCTGTACTACTGCTTCCACTTCCGTGAATTTACACTTCCTCTCGGATATACATTCCTCTCTCCTTTCCCTTACCAAGGGAATCCACTTGGCCGCATTGTCACTACGACAAGTGCCATGGTGCTCGCCCAACACTACACCACTTCTTTATAGCGTAACTGCTATCCATGCAACACACATGCTCTGAATCTGCTCGCAAGGACTCTCAAGTCCATGCACCATCTCCACTAATCAAGATCAATACCCGGGGCCAGACCTTCTAATGCTAACACATCGCAACATACTCAATCCATTTCCTCGAACCGATCTAACAACACCTGCAGAGTCTTCAGCATGACTGGACCGCCTTAACAGGCCTTCAGCCAATCTGGAGCACTCCCAGAACCTTCAGCCAATCTGGACCGCTCTCAGTGCCTTCAGTCTGGCTGGACCGTTCTCCGAGCCTTCGGCCTGACTGGTACGCCTACCAGCCTTCAGTCTATCCAGACCGCTAACATTCATCATTCCGAGCTATCTCTCCGGGAAATCCTCCCATGCATTCTGTTCAAGCCCTTTAGGGGTTCCGAACTCTATCTCCATCATACATAATCGATCCCGGCCTGATCCCAGGCCTTCCACAATTAAATGCCCTAGGTCTGTATCCCGCCCCGCATGCCTGCGACTTACTCATACCAGCCTACGCCCGGGGCTGACAGAACACTGCTGAATCCCAAACAGCTAAGCAACCTCACATGCTCATCGACCTTCCAGAGAATTTTCCAATTCTCCCCCACTTATAGCACTGATTATCAACCACCGGTCGCTATCACCGACTTCCCAAAACAACCTCGCACAAAACCAACACTTACACGCAGACTGATTCCCACTAGCACTAACAACCTTCACAAAAATCACATTTCCACACTGATCATTCCGCTCGAAAGAAACTCAATCAACAGTTAACCACACCTCAGAAAGCAGATGCTACCCGGCCTTCAGACCAACGCCAGATTTCCACTAACAACCCTCATGAATGATAACCAACAAAATTCCCATCACTAACCCATAACCATACCATAACTCTCAAGGGACAACGAATACCACACCAAAAACCACACAATGAGACTAGCAGATAAACAATACTCCACAATAATCACAAGATAATCAAGAAATCAAGAAAGAAACATACCCGCGGCTGCATCCGGCACTGCTCTGACCTCCTCTGCTGTAAGCTGAAAAGCACAACCCTGAGCCCTTGGGGGCTCCGCTCCACCCTGACCTCCACCCGTGATCCTCAAAGTGGCCGGTGCTGGAGCCTGCACCGGTCCTGCAGCAAGTTGTGGACAGTTGACCCTCAAGTGCCCCACCTGATGACAATGATAACAAATCCTTAAATCTCGAACCGGTGCTGACTGCGGACAGTCCCTTGCATAGTGCCCCTCCTTTCCGCACTTGTGGCATGCACCACCGAACCTACAAACTCCTGTGTGACCCCTCCCACACTTCCCACAAGCCTGGCTGCTCTGATCTCCCACCCTAGAATCAACGGTCTTAGACCGTTTTGGTGCCGGCTGTGACTGCACCGGAGCCTGCCTCAGCTCACGTAACTGCAACTCAATCTGTAACTCACGCCGCCTGGCGGCCTCCTGCAACTCCAACAAAGTCTCGCACCTCTGTGTAGACACAAACTTTCTGATATCCCTCTTGAGCATGCTCAGATATCGAGACATCTAAGCTTGCTCCAAAGCGAACTCAGGGCGGAACATTGCCCTCTCAGTGAACATCCTGGTGATCTCAGTCACCGACTCTGAACCCTGCTTCAGCTCAAGGAACTCCTAAGCCAATCTCTCTCTCTCTTAACTCGCAGAACATAACGAGTGTTGAACATCTCTTTGAACTGATCCCATGAAACTGCGGCCCTCTACGCATCCGAATATGACCCCATGGTCGATCTCCACCAATCCTTCGCCCCGAGTCTCAACAGGTTCAGGGCACACCTCACCCTCTGATCAGCAGGGCATGAACACGTGAAGAAACATCCCTCCACATCCAATAACCATCTCATAGCAACAATCGGGTCCTGAACTCCATCAAAGGTGGGAGGCTTCGTGTTATCGAAGTCCCGATACTGAAAACCCCGACAAGCTCCTCCCCCTGCCGCTGCTACAGCCACTGTGGCCGCCGCGGCAGCCGTCTCTGTGAGAGCTGCATAGCGCTCATCAAAATACTCAAACATGGCGGTCTTGATCGACCCAAACATTTCCGACAACTCAGCCCGGAACAATGCAACAACCTCATCATGCAGGATCTCACGAATCCTCGCATCCAGCTCGCACGTGCTCATCTGACCAACAACCTCGAGCGGTACTGACTCACCCGAAACTCCCTCTCCGGCTCCCGATCCTGACCCGGATCCACTTCCAGCATGCCTCGGAATCTCCATACTGAAAAACACCACAGAAATCTCAGACACTTCCCATTAACCCGGGAACCAACTCTCATCCCAACCCTAGAGGTCATGGATTCCCTGATACGCGTATGGGTCCTGTGCTTTCAGTAGTACGGGCCCATACTACCTTCCACACCTACCCATATTTGTATGAAGTACTACCACAACACCCTAGTGAAAACATGCAAACAAACGCTCAACCCTCACTACTAGAGGAACACTGGAAATCTCCCACAAGGAAACCCTAGGCTAACAAGCATCATAAATCAGGCAACATTATCATCAAATCCTGAAGATCCCTAGCCTAGCACTAGCATGCTGTTCTATCAAAGCTCAAAAACAAATATCATGTATGGTATTTAAGGGTTACTTACTGGCTCCGGCTGATCATACATCCGCGTCCTCCTTTTACTCATTTTGAAAACCGTTTTAAATTCCCTTTTGAAAACCCTCCTCGATTAGAAACTGGAGTCACACGAGTGTTCCTCCAATTCACTCAAACCAAGGCTCTGATACCAACTTGTAACAACCGAAAAATTTCAACCAATTTAAACTTTTCAAAAACAACCCGGTTTCATTAAATTATTACAAAAAGGTTTTCAATACAATTTCTTTAGAGTATTCCCAGAATCACATCACTAAATAAACATAAGGAGCGGCACGATCACGCCTTCGTCTTGCCACAGTCTCCTGAAGAACCTGAAAAACATGAAACCAAAACTGTAAGCCCGAAAGCTTAGTGAGATATCCCCAAAATACCAACCACATATATCATACACGCATAATCATGCCATAACACATCCGATCACATAACAGCCATGCATTTCGGTTCTACTGTGTGACTGGTCCGCCGCACCGGCCAACAGTCCACCTGGTCCACCCTCTGAGTCTAGCCATATACATCGAGTCTGCAGTGTGATTGGTCCGCCCGCACTGGGCCTTCAATCCACCTGGTCCACTCTCTGAGTCTACAGTATGACTGGTCTGGCCGCGCCGGGCCTTCAGTCGGCCTGGTCCACTCTCCGAGCCTCGGCACGTCTAGTCCGCCCTCTTGGGGCCTACAGCCTATCCGGACCGCTTGTTGGGCCTTCGGGACAACAGGTCCGCCCTGGGTATCTTGGCCTACAGCACAAAGCAGGACCCACCTCAACCCAACTCCAGTCCAACAACCATGTGCACATAAACATACAATCATATAATAATTCACAGTCAACAAGTTGATCAAACAGATCACATAGCATATCATCATCCTAACCAGGATACCGACCTAACCGGTCACTAGCATGGCATCACCCTATATCTCAGGATACCGACCTCAGCCAGGTCACTAGCATATACCATCCTAACTACCAGGATGCAAACATATCAAAGCAGTAACATAACAACGAATACCTAGATCTCAATCCGATAAAGGGCCGGCCTTGGTGCCGTAGACCCGGTTGATATAGTGAGGATAACTCACCCCGAAATTGCCGACTGAACAGATAAACCCAAGCTACTCCAACCACTGAGACGATCACCACCACTGGCCAACCACCAAACACTGAACTCAAAACAATATCCAACAATTACCAAAATTCCCCTCGAAGTCAACTGGTCAACCCTTGGCCAAAGTCAAAGTCAAAGTCAAGCCCTGACTGACTCTACTCGCAGAGTCCCCATGCTCAGAACTTTCCCCCAATCCGCGACTCAACTCGCCGAGTCCAACAACTCTGAGTCCTTCCTCACTCGACTCACCGATTCATCCCTTGAATCACTGAGTCATAGCTCAACCAGAAGAAACTTGGACCTCACGACCAGACTCACCGAGTCCAAGAACAGACTCGCCGAGTCTAAGGCTATATTCAACCTACTCCCCGAGTTGTTCTTCCAACTCGCCGAGTTCCAGTCCATCTTCAAGCAACTCGCCGAGTACACCTTTGTGACTCGCCGAGTGCCTCTAAATGTCATTCCAAACAGAACCTTCTAGACCATGCAATTGATCCAAAACATAGATCTAGCCTCCTACAACCCATTCATCACATAAAGTGGGAAACTTTACGTGAATCCAAAGAGATCTAGGCATTTTACACTTTAGGGTTTGGGTTTGGGACAAGATATCTTCACCAATCACTTATCAACAGGGACTTTATGCAATTTTGGACGATCACTACTCCAGATCTGAGGTAGCATCCTCAGATCTATCCTCCAAATCCGAAAGGACTCATGGAATCCTCCAAAAACCCCAAAACAACCACCATGGATGACATTAAGGGAAAAAGGGTTCGAGACAGAGGATTCTTACCCCAAAGATGAGCCTAAACTGATGTAGACTTCACATCCACAAGCCCTCTTGATGCTATCCATGAATTCCTCCAACTTCTCTTCACAAATCCCTTCTCCCATGCTTCAATCCTCTCAATAATGGAACTTCTCACAATTAGGGTTTTCTCTGGAACTCTCAGGGTAAATA
Organism: Lactuca saligna; assembly: GCF_052625555.1. NCBI lineage: Eukaryota > Viridiplantae > Streptophyta > Magnoliopsida > Asterales > Asteraceae > Lactuca > Lactuca saligna. Next base: position 45,180,065 of record NC_136418.1, on the reverse strand, counting down.
CAGGCTGAAGAGAAGGCATAACATCCTTTAAATAGGGGGCAAACCCCAAAGATTAGGGTTTTCTTCACCCAGCACCAACTCGCCGAGTCCAGCCGCCAACTGGCCGAGTTGGCCACTTAACACGTGACCAAAGTCGCGACTCTACTCGCCGAGTCCACCCATGGACTCGCCGAGTTGCCCTTAAACATTTTCACTTTTAACCCTGAACTTGCACTCCTGAACTCGGGATGTTACAGTAACACCGGTCTTGAAATCCGCAAATGAATATCCGACAAACCCGCTTCGAATACCCACCATTCTCCCCCTCTTTATAATCAAACAATGATTATAAAGTTCACAGTACTCCCCCTTGATGTGTACCAAAAATGAATCACCAAAAATCTTGCACGGAAAAACAATCATGAAAAAGTCTCAAAAAATTTCCAATATGTGAAAATTTTTTACTTTTTAGGAGAAAGTTACATGATTTTTCAAAACATTTCCAATATGATGCTTCACTAAATCTTTTCTTATTCCGCACATGCCATCATAATCAACACCACTACAATTAGTATTAGAGCGGGTCTTCAAAGATCAACATGAGTTTTTGAAGAACGATTCTCGGTTTGGCTAAATTTGTCACAATTGGAGCATTTTTGGTGAGTCTCTCTCTATGATTTCTCTTAATAATTGAATCGTTCGTTGCGTTTTTGAATTTTTGATCAATTGGTTTCATTGAATCTAATCCATTTTTACCCCATTGGTGATTCAACAATTTTTTTAAAGATCAAGCCCAAATCTGAATTCAAAAGATTTAATTCATTTCTATTCATTGATCCAAGTTTTAAAGCCAAAATTTCCGATCGATTACTGTTCATTTAAATTGATTGAGCCCAACCATTTAATTTGCTTACAATTCATGACCACGCTTTAAGCCCATGTTTGGATATCATATTTGGTTCGCATTTGATTCATCTTTCATCCATATGATTCGTGAATATCGACACTGCTTTGAGATTCATATCGGTTTTATTTTCCAAATCATTAGTTGATTGATTGAACATGGTAATCGATTTCTTGATCTTGAGTCTTGATCATTGTCATCATACTGTTTGGTTGTTTATCACGATTGACTTTATGAATCGGAAGTATTATTTGTTAAAGTGAATCGATTTTCTTATGGTTGTTCATCTGATCGATTTCTTGATCTTCTGTGTTCTTGAATCTTTTTTTTTTGTGGAAATTAATCATCGATTTGAAGATGTTATGAAATTTAGTTGATGAAGATGATGATTGTTTTTGGATCTAATTTGGAAGTCAAAGTAGATGAAAGAATCGAAGTCCATTTTGTTAATTTGGTTTGATGATTGACGAACTGGATGATTCGATTAATGAGTTCAAATGCCGATGAATTGCTACTGGTTTGAAAGTTGACTTTTTGTGTAACATAAGGATTTCCAGGTATCAGAATTTAAGTATTTATTTTTGAATTAAGAAGAGGGACTCGACGAGTTGACGCCTAAACTCGTCAAGTAGGAACGCGACTGATGAGTCGGATTAATGAATGGACTCGACGAGTCCGCGCTGTGGGCAGAAACCCTAAATCTTTGGGCATGTACCCTATTTAAGGGTCCTTATGGCCTTAATTGGCGGCCGTCGTCACCCTTGAGAGATCCCTACGAACCAGAGAGTTAGAGAAGAGCCATCTTGAGCTTTATTGGTGTGATTTTGCAAAGGAAAAGAAGGGTTTCAGCAAGAAGGACCAAAGGAGGTTGTCATTCTGAGATTTTGGAGCAAGGAGCTTCATTTTGAGGTAACAAATTGACCCTCTCTTTCTATATGGTGTAGATTGCATGAATCTAGGGTTTCTTGACCCTTGTCTTCAAAGGATTATGGAGTATATGAAGTCCTAATGTGGAATAAACATTAGATCTGGACCTTAAGAGGTCCAAAGAGTCCCAACCTTCCAACTTTTATGCAGTCCCTTTGGAGTTGTGGACCTTGGTTGCCATTTTAGGAGCTATTTCTTCAAATAAGGACATATGAGTGTTGCATGAGCTTAAAGATTGAACCCTTACGTGATTTTTGGGTGTTAGGAGGTCATATTTATAAGTTAGAGAAGCAGATCTGACCTCAGAAGGTCATTTGAGTGTACCATGGACGGAACTCACCGAGTTCATAAGGGGACTCGACGAGTCGAGTCGGGTTGCCCCGCGATTCGTGACCAGTGGTAACCCGTTGAGTGAAAGGCTAACTCGATGAGTCGAGTGAGGCCTTAGGAGGATTCTGAGAACACGCATGGACTCGCAAAGTCACCCGAGTGCACTCGACGAGTCTGGTCAAAGTTTGACCGTTGACTAGAGTTGACTTCAGTTGACCTTAGGGTTTTGGTCAAGCTGATTCAAGGAAGGTCTTATGTGCTATGACGAGTATGTGATTTATGTTGTTATATGATATGTATGTGCTATGTTATGTTATGAATATTATGATATGGATCAGAAGGTCAACAGTGTATGGGCTGAAAGGTCAAGATGTTACGAACCGGAAGATCAGAGAAGTGGGACCGGAAGGTCTACCAGGACTATGGGGCGGAAGTCCCCTGAGACACATTGATCGTAAGGTCTTGTAGAGTTGCAGCCTTGAGTGGCGTATGTGTTGTATGTGGTATTTTGGGGAACTCACTAAGCATTTATGCTTACCGTGTTGTGTGATATGTGTTTCAGGTTCCAGTGAGGATCGTGGGAAGGCGTTGGCATGATCTGTACATACTTATATAGATTTATGGGTTTGATATTCTGGGACATCTTTTCTGAGATAACATTTGATACAATGAGTTCTGAAATTGCTTTATGAAACTTATTATGTTTGGAAATGAAAATGTGTTTTGAAATTTTACGTTGTTACATTTTGGAGTCAAAGTTCGATCGATTGATTTGGGATGATTGTTTGGAATTGATTTCGAAGTCGATATTGTTTATATAAAGTTTGATGATCTGAAAGTCAAACTGAGTTCAATGTTAAGCATGGAGGGTTGGTTGTGCGAGTTCGCAAGTTCGCTTGTTAGTTGATGATGTATAAAGTTGAAGAACAAACTTTGGGAAAGAGATGGTTTGAAAATCAAACTGACACTAACGAACTCAGAGATGTTTGTTCGTTGATGTTGAAATTGATATAGTGGGTTGATCAATATTAGATTCGAAAGGTTTTGAAATCGTTTGTAATTGATATCAATTTTTGGAAGTCGATGTTTGGGTGAATGAAAAGCGAAAGACGATGATATTTGGAGTCAATATTCACTAAGTCCGTTATTTGAATACTAAAAATGAATATATGAGATTTGGATTGTCGATTGCTTTCATAGTTTTGAAGTCGATGAATTAACGAATTGATGAAATCAAATTGTAAATGGTTTAGACAAGATTTAGAGGCTTCGCATGCCTTCGTTTTTGTTAAAATGGTGATAGAAAATTTTTCGTTAAAACGGTGCAGAGAAAATTTTGTCGTTGATATGGGGATGTTCGTTGAGAATTTTCGTTAGATTTGGGGAAGAAGAAACTCAAAAGTTTCGTAAATGGTCCTTAAAGTTTCGATAATTTGGGTAATTTTCCGTTAGTTTTGAAGAAGAATGAAGAATTTTCGAAAATAATCCCTGAAATTTCGATAGTTTAGCACAACATAACCAATTTCGACAATTGGGGTGTTTTTCGACATTTTGGGACAAAAAGTAAAAATTTTGAAATCAAACATTGAAGTTTTGAAAGTCTGGCAGTTTTTGCCCAACTTTGAAAATGGACTGTTTTTGCTAAGAAATTGAGGAATTGGCATTTCAGGCCCCTCCAGTTTATGCGAACTGACTCTTTCTGCCTAGCTTTGGAAAATGGGGAGAGTTTTGCATTTTTGGTTGTTTTGGGCACACCGGGTCACTACCAAATTTTGAAATTGATGATTTCTACCCATTTTTGAGATGTTTGTCAAAGGTGGTCCGTGAACGAAGCTAAAAATTGAAGATTTTTTGGGTTTTCCGGATTAAAGTACAAAGTTTATCCCACATGTTAGGAGGGAGTTTTGACACGAAAATTCCGAATAGAGCATGTTCTCTTTCCTTGAAGGTTTGATAGTCAAATTTCGATTATAAAAAAAGGGAGAAATTTATATGGAAATTCGAAGTTCAATTTTTCATATTACACGGATTTGAAGATAGAAGTGACCTTGAATTTTTGAAGTTTATGAAATGATGCGATTGGAGATTCGGAAGTGATTTCGATTCGAAATGAGTTTGGATTTATTGAAGATTTTCGAGGTGTGTTTTTATGCTCAACTTTTGGGTGATCAATTAGAGTTTTAGAATCTTGTGATCATTCGTTGATGCTCAGTTCATACGGTCTCACATCCTAGAGCCCAAATTGAAGAATCATGGGAGAATGGAAGATTTGAAGTTCATTTTGATATGTTTCACGCTTGAGGCTCGAATCGCATAGTTGCTCGATTTTGGAAGATTTGAAGTGGGTCATCCATTCCTAACTTTGATGGGGACAATGTTGGGGTACAAAGTTATCCATGTATGACTTTGTAATGTGTTTACTTTTGTAAGACCCCCTTGCATGTGGTGCATTAGCCTTTTGACTCATGAGATAGAGAGTGAGAGAGAGACATGTAAACACCTTTACATAAGGTGGGTTCATACCACTTGTAGAGGTAAGCTTGAGAGGTGTAAAAGTTGAGTATGTAAGTGTGTGTTATTTATGTAGATTTAGATCTGGATCCCTTTTTGTAACACCATACATATTCAATACATCTCTTAAACACCCAAATCCCCATGTTCGTTGTGTGTTCTTTAATTCCGCATGCCAAACCAATGTTCATAATTCACATCAATTACATGGTTTTATTTTGAGTAATGAAACTACTATACATACTGGTGATAGCCAGGGTTTTCCTTATACAAGGGATTTTACATTCAAAATAGTATTCCACATTTTATCAGGTAGCAAACAGGCATTTGAACTAATACTTTATGGAACATGGTAACAAATTCATATGTTAGAAAATATTGGATTTTGTTGGAAACATAGAAACATTTTCACTGACTCATTAATAGGTTTTCATTACAAAAATATGCTTATGAACTCACCGACTTAATGCTGATATACTCTTTTAAAACAACTTGTATTCTCAGGAAATCAATAGACAGGTACCCTCGTAGCTTTTGAGAAGATGGAGAGTATAGAGTCACGTCTTTTATATTTTGCTATACTTTGGATGTATACAATCCATGTATCGAACATATGTAAATATTCTATTTATTCAATGTCATGGTTGTGTTTACTTTGATTACTATTATGCTATTGTTATGATACTACACATGACGTCCTCCACCTCCAAACATTTCCACCGTTTCAGTTTGGGGGTGTGACAGATTGGTATCAGAGCTATTGTTTATAGTGAACTAAGTATACCAAACCTTATATGGTATACAACTATAAACACTAAAGGGCTGAAGCGCTCTAAAACTAAAAGTATAGTTTAAAAATTTAAGTATTTTACAAAAGTATACAAGTATACATACGTGCAAGAAGCTAACATAGTAAGACCTATATAAAAGTATTTAGGTCGAGTTGGAAACTGCGGTTAAACATAGATAGTTATGTAGTCATATGTGGGGCCAGTATAACCTAATCAACTATATTTGTCCGAGATATGGCCAACATGTGTTTGGGAGTGACTGTGGTGCTGCGACAAGTCTAAAACTCACCAAATCCTATACTAATGAAATCACATAGTTCAAATACTATATTAGTATTTAATGGCACTATACCACTGCACAAAGTCATCACTAGTAGTACAGTTCCTCATAAATGAAAGACCTACAATTCCTTATTTATGTTAGTGAACCTTTATGGTAGATCTCTATTATGGCTGGTGGATTTAGATATATCTTGCTCGAAAATATCCGATTCATGATCATATAGGGGACTTATCGTCATTTTCCCTTTGTATCTTTTTAGAGAAAAGATGCCTCCCAGAAAGAGACCCAACAGGAAGAACAACGACCCTCCGCCGCCACCACCTCCTCAGTTCAATCCTGCAATGTTCCAGGCAGCAATTACAGCCGTTATGGCTGTCGCGATGGCGCAAATAAACCCTGGTGGTGCTAGCGGATAAGGAAGTGGTACCGATTCCCAGAATGTTACGGCAATCAGGGACACCCGAATGAGTGTTCCTATAAGTACTTCATGAATCCAAAGCCTAAATCTTTCGATGGTAATGGAGGATTCATTTCCCTAACCCGATGGTTCAAGAAGATCGAATACTTTTTCGATATTTGCGCATGTTTGTGGCAGTTCATGCTGCTACCACTCCTGTTGTTGTTCTTGCAGCTCAAGCACCTACTAGTTGATATGCTGGTACTCTTCCAATGTGCGACAAGTGCAAATTTCATCATCACGGACCCTGTCGTGATATGAAATGCATTAGCTATGGCAGGAAAGGGCACACATCTCGATTTTGTAAGACACCAGCCCAACCAACCAATCAGGCTCCTAGAGCGGGCGTTGGTCAAGCTTGTTATGGATGTGGGGAGATTGGGCACCTCAATAGGAATTGACCCAAGGTAGCAACAGCTAGCAACACAAGGAGAGTGCTAGTGATGGGCCAGGAGGAGGCAGTTGTTGATCCCACCGTTCTTATGGGTATGTTCCTCCACGACGACTCTTATGCATGCATTCTTTTCGATTCTGGTGCAGAGAGAAGTTTTGCAAGTCATGTATTCAAACATATTCTCAAGCATAAATCCCAAGCTTTAACTGAAACATTTACCGTTGAGATGGCTAACGGAAAGCAAGGGAGCAATAACAACATATTCATAGGCTGTACCCTTACCCTAAACAACTATTCCTTCCCAATCAACCTTATGTCAGTTTCCATAAAAAGCTTCGACGTCATCATCGGCATGGATTGGTTGAGCCCCAACCGTGCTGATATCCTTTCCAATGAAAAAGCCATTCGTCTCAATCTACCCTCGGGTGAAACCCTCATAGTCTATGGTGATAAACTCAGCTCAAACCTTCGTATTATTTCATGCATCTAAACACAGAAATATCTGTGAAAGGAGTGCCATGCCTTCCTAGCCCATGTCGTTAATGAGAAGCAAGAAGTAAAAGAACTCGAGAGCATCCCCGAAGTCTGCAACTTTCCGGATGTCTTCCCCGAAGATCTTCCTGGAATTCCTCCTAAGCGCCAAGTTGTAACATCCCGAAATATCAAGAGTAGAGTGCAAGGGCTAAAAGAGTAAATTGGGAAAGAGTGACTTGGCGAGTCCATGGATGGACTCGGCGAGTAGAGTCGCGATTTGGTCGCGTGTTAAGCAGCCGACTCGGCGAGTCAATGAGGTGGACTCGGCGAGTAGGCGCTGAGTGGAGAAAACCCTAATTCTCGGGGTTAAGCCCTATATAAAGAACATTATGTTTTCCTCTCAGCCTCTTTATTCCCCCTTGATTTACAGCAAACCCTAAAATCGTGGAGAAGCAGCCATTGTTGAGCAAATTGGAGCTTGGAGAGGTGGTTGTTGAAGAGAATTTAAAGAAGAAGAGGCTTGGATCATAGGGCTTTGCAAGGACTCGGGATAATCTTCTCTTGGAGCTTCCTTTTGAGGTATCTTTCCACTGTTGAGCTGCTTTTGTCTTGATTCTTCATTTTGGGGGTGTTGAGATCTTATCTTTTGGGGTTTTGGTGTTTAGAGGTTAGATCTGAGGTTGCTACCTCAGATCTGGAATGGAAAGAAATTGGAATGCATGAAAGTCCCTGTGTTGAGTGTTGGATGAAGCTATCATGTCCCAAACCTTAGCCCTAATGTGTAATATGCATAGATCTCTTTGGATTCACGTAAAGTTTGCCACTTTACGTGATGGATGAGTTGTAGGAAGCTAGATCTATGTTTTGGAGCATTTGAATGGCCTGAAATGCTTCTGAATGGATTAGACGTGGAGGGGTGTTTCTTTGCGTGTTTATGCCCTGCTGATCAGAGGGTGAGGTGTGCTCTGAACCTGTTGAGGCTCGGGGCGAAGAATTGGTGGAGGTTGACCATGGGGTCATATTCTGATGCGCAGAGGGCTGCGGTATCATGGGATCAGTTCCGAGAGATGTTTATCACTCATTATGTTCCGTAGGTTGAGAGGGAGAGATTGGCTCAGGAGTTCCTTGAGCTGAAGCAGGATTCAGAGTCAGTGACTGAGATCACCAGGATGTTCACTGAGAGGGCGATGTTTTGCCCAAAGTTCGCTTCGGAGCAGGCCCAGATGTCCCAATATATGAGCATGCTTAAGAGGGACATCAGACAGTTTGTGTCTGCGCAGAGGTGCGAGACCTTGTTGGAGTTGCAGGAGGCCGCTAGGCGGCGTGAGTTAGAGATAGAGTTGCAGTTGCGTGAGCTGAGATAGGCTCCGGTGCAGTCGCAGCCGGTGCTGAAACGGTCCAAGACCGTTGATGTTAGAGTGGGGGATTTAAGCAGCCACACTTGTGGGAAGTGTAGGAAGGGTCACACCGGGGTTTGTAGGTCCGGTGGTGCATGTCGTAAGTGCGGAAGGGATGGACATTATGCGAGGGATTGTCGGCAGTCAGCGCCAATTCGGGATTTAAGGATATGCTATCATTGTCATCAGGTTGGACATTTGAAGGCCAACTGTCCACAGTTTGCTGCAGGATCGGTGCAGGCTCCTGCACCGGCCACTTTGAGGATCACAGGTGGAGGTCAGGGTGGAGTAGAGCCCCCGAGGGCTCAGGGTCGTGCTTATCAGCTTGCGGCAAAGGAGGTCAGAGCAGTGTCGGATGCAGCTGCGGGTATGTTTCTTTCTTGATATCTTGTTATCTTGTGATATTGTGGTGTTTTGTTATGAGCTGGTATTTTGTTTGGTTTCCGTTGTGGTATTTGTCATTTTGCGGGTTGTGGTTTTGGTTATGGGTTATTGTTTGGGAATTCCGTTGGTTATCATTCATGAGGATTATTAGTGGAAACCTGGCATTGGGTTGTAGGCTGGGTAGCATTTTCTTTCTGAGGAATGGTTAGATGCAAATTGGGTTTATTTCGAGCAGGTTGATCGGTGTTGATGTGAGATCTCGTTGAGGTTGTTTATGCTTGAGAGAAGCAGTCCGCGTGTAAGTATTTTCTTTGTGCAAGAGTTGTTCTGGGAGGTCGGCGATGGCGACCAGCGGTTGATAGTTAGTGTCCAAGTGGGGGAGAATTGGAGAATTCTCCGGGAGATCGATAAGTATTTGAGAGTGCTTAGCTGTTGGGATGCAGCAAGTGTTCTGTCAGCCCAGAGTATAGGCTGATAGGAGTAAGTGTCGGGCATGTGGGGCGGGATACAGACCTAGGGCATTTGATTGTGGAGGGCCTGAGAGCAGGCCGGGGTCGAGTATGTATGATGGAGTTAGAGTTCAGAACCCCTAGAGGGCTAGAACAGTATGCATGGGAGAAATTCCAAAGGGAATAGCTCGGAATGTTGATTTATAGTTGAGCGGTCCGGATAGACTGAAGGCCGGTAGGCGTACCAGTCAGGCCGAAGGCTCGGAGAACGGTCCAGCCAAACTGAAGGCACAGAGAGCGGTCCAGATTGGCTGAAGGTTCTAAGAGTGGTCCAGATGGGTTGAAGGCTTGGTGAGGCGGTCCAGTCATGCTGAAGACTCTGCAGGTATTGTTTGATCAGTTTGAGGTTAGGGATTGTGTATGTTGCAGTGTGATTGCATTAGGAGGTCTGGCCCCGGGTAGTGATCTTAATTAGTGGAGATAGTGCATGGGCTTGAGAGTCCCTGCGTTGAGAGTCAGAGTATGTGTGTGTTGTTGGATGGATAGCGGATACGCTAAAAAGGGTGGTGTAGCATTGGGCGAGCATCATGGCACTTGTTGGAGTGACAATGTGGCCAAGTGGATTCCTTGGAAAAGGAAGTGAGAGGGGTGTGTAACTCCGAGAGGGAGTGCAAGTTCACGGAAGTGAAAGCGGCAGAGCAGACTTATGATTAGAGTAATTTGAGTATGATTTTTTTTTGAGCAGCGTGTTTGTGGCAGTGGATTAGAAGCTCATCCGGTTTGGGATGTCTGTTGAGGTTGCGGAGGAATTCCGTAGATGTAGAGTCAAGAGACTCGGAAGGGATGCAGGGAGAGAGTCTTGGGCTCTCAGTGTGATTTTGATCAGGGTTTTGGATATGTATTAGTGGTTCATCCTGGGAGATGTTGGAGGATATCATTAATGTATCAGGTTTCCCAACCTGAGGGTGTTGGAGAAAGTTCAGCAGGTGTATGTGATTGCAAGAGGAGAACTCGTGGGAGTTGCTCTGAGATTGAGAATGGGTCTTTCCGTCGTCATGGAATGGATAGAGTGGGATTCGGATTGGGAATCCCATGGTTCATGGCTTTCTAGCCCTTATGGGCCGAGTGATTGTTGGGATTTGGGGCAGTGATGCTTCATGGGTAATTCTCGGTTGTTGAGTGTGATTATCAAAGGGTACAGTCGGTGCTCGGCTCGAGACGGTGGTCAGGACACCGTAAGGAAAGAGAGAGTGTGTTGAGTTTTGATGGGTATGCCTTGAGGGATTTAGCCCGTTTTAGGCCAGGTGGCACGTTGTGGGAGTATCCTTGGGATTGAATTGTTGTAGGCTTCGAGGACGAAGCCTAATTTAAGTGGGGGAGAATTGTAACATCCCGAAATATCAAGAGTAGAGTGGAAGGGCTAAAAGAGTAAATTGGGAAAGAGTGACTCGGCGAGTCCATGGATGGACTCAGTGAGTAGATTCGCGATTTGGTCGCGTGTTAAGCAGACGACTCGGCGAGTCAATGAGGTGGACTCGACGAGTAGGCGCTAAGTGGAGAAAACCCTAATTCTCAGGGTTGAGCCCTATATAAAGAACATTATGTTTTCCTCTCAGCCTCTTTATTCCCCCTTGAGTTCCAGAAACCCTAAAATCGTGGAGAAGCAGCCATTGTTGAGCAAATTGGAGCTTGGAGAGGTGGTTGTTGAAGAGAATTTAAAGAAGAAGAGGCTTGGATCATAGGGCTTTGCAAGGACTCGGGATAATCTTCTCTTGGAGCTTCCTTTTGAGGTATCTTTCCACTGTTGAGCTGCTTTTGTCTTGATTCTTCATTTTGGGGGTGTTGAGATCTTATCTTTTGGGGTTTTGGTGTTTAGAGGTTAGATCTAAGGTTGCTACCTCAGATCTGGAATGGAAAGAAATTGGAATGCATGAAAGTCCCTGTGTTGAGTGTTGGATGAAGCTATCATGTCCCAAACCTTAGCCCTAATGTGTAATATGCATAGATCTCTTTGGATTCACGTAAAGTTTGCCACTTTACGTGATGGATGAGTTGTAGGAAGCTAGATCTATGTTTTGGAGCATTTGAATGGCCTGAAATGCTTCTGAATGGATTCAGACCGGCAGTACTCGGCGAGTCACATGGGTGTACTCGACGAGTTACTTGAAGATGAGCTGGAACTCGACGAGTTGGAAGAACAACTCGACGAGCTGGATGAAGATGGCCTGGAACTCGGCGAGTTGTATGAACAACTCGGCGAGTAGGTTGAAGATAGCCTTAGACTCGGCGAGTCTGTTCTTGGACTCGGCGAGTCTTGTCGAAGAGTTTCAATATTTTCTGGTTGAGTCGAGAATCGGCGAGTCAAGGGATGACTCGGTGAGTTGTGGGCGAGAGGACTCAAATTTGTTAGACTCGGCGAGTTAGATCGCGGATTGAGGGAAGTTCTGAGTATGGGGACTCGACGAGTCATCGAGTTGACTCGGCGAGCAGAGTCAGTCAGGGGTTGACTTTGACCTTGTCTTTGACCAAGGGTGACCAGTGATTTTCAAGGGCATTTTGGTAATTGTTGATTATTGTTTTGAGTTCAATGCATTGGTGGTTGTCCAGTGGTGGAGATCGTGTCAGTGATCGGAGCAGCTTGGGTTATCTGTTCAGTCGGCAGTTTCGAGGTGAGTTATCCTCACTATATCATCAGGTTCTACGGTACCAAGGCCGGCCCTTATCGGATTGAGATCAGGGTAGTTGTTATGTTGTTGTTGTTGTGATATGTTTGCATCCTGAGAGCTAGGGTGGTTCATGTTAGACACTTGATTGTGATCGGAATCCTGAGAGATAGGGAGATGCTATGCTAGTGACCTTCTAGGTCGGTATCCTAGTTAGGATGATGATATGCTATGTGATCTGTTTGATCTGCTTGTTGACTGTGAATTTCTATATGATTGAATGTATATGTGCACATGGTTGTTTGGACTGGAGTTGGGTTGAGGCGGGTCCTGCTGTGTGCTGTAGGCTAAGATACCTAGGGCGGACCGGTTGTCCCGAAGGCCCAGCGAGCGGACCGGATAGGTTGTAGGCCCGGAAGGGCGGACCAGACGTGCCGAAGGCTCGGAGAGTGGACTAGATAGACTGAAGGCCCGGTGCGGGCGGACCAGTCATACTGTAGACTCAGAGAGTGGACCAGGTGGATTGAAGGCCCGGGAGCGGCCGGACCAATCACACTGTAGACTCGATGTATGTGGATAGACTCAGAGGGTGGACCAGGTGGACTGTAGGCCGGTGCGGCGGACCAGTCACACAGTAGACCCGAAGTGCATGGCTGTTCTGTGATCGGATATGTTATGGCATGCTATGCGTGTATGGTATTTGTGGTTGGTATTTTGGGGATATCTCACTAAGCTTTCGGGCTTACAGTTGTGGTTTCATGTTTTTCAGGTTCTTCAGGAGATCGTGGCAAGGCGAAGGCGTGATCGTACCGCTCCTCATGATTTTGTAGTACTGTGATTCTGGGAACACGTTAAATGTTTTGTATTGAAAACCTTTTTATAAAGAATTAATGGAATTGAGATGTTTTTGAAAAATTTAAAATTGGTGGTATTTTTCGGTCGTTACACAAGTCGAGTTCTGTATCGACTTAATTCCTGGAGATACTCCTGTAGCTCTTTCCCCATACCGTCTAGCGCCGAAAAAAATGCAAGAGTTATCCATCCAACTCAATGAACTACGCAGCAACGAATTCATCAGACCAAGTTCCTCACCGTGGGGAGTCCCGATCTTGTTTGTGAAGAAGAAAGATGGATCCTTTCGGATGTGCATAGATTATCGTGAACTGAACAAGTTTACCATCAAAAACCGTTATCCCCTACCCATAATCGAAAACCTCTTCGATCAACTCTAAGGAGCCGGCTATTTCTCAAAAATAGGCCTGAGATCAGGGTACCATCAGTTGCGAATCCATTAGAGTGATGTTCCCAAGACAGGATTCCGAACTCGCTATGGTCACTACGAGTTCGTAGTAATGCCCTTTGTTCTAACTAACGCCCCCGCAGTATTCATGGACCTGATGAATCAGGTGTGTCGCCCTTTTATAGAAAAGTTTGTGATAGTATTCATTGATGATATACTTGTCTACTCTCGGAGTGAGGAACATCATAGACAACACTTAAGGCTAGTGTTAGAAACACTAAGGGCGGAGAAACTTTATGCAAAGTTTTCAAAGTGCGAATTTTAGATCAGAAAAGTAATTTTCCTTGGTCACGTGGCTAGCAAGGAAGGAATACATGTGGACCCTTCCAAAATCAAAGTGATTGAGAATTGGTCAGCATCGAAGACGCCCACAGAAATCCGTCAATTCTTGGGTCTCGCTGGCTACTATCACAGATTTTTCCAGAATTTCTCCAAGACTGCTAAGCCTTTAACCAACCTGACGCAGAAAGGTGTACCCTTTAGTTGGGGAGAAAAGCAAGACACTGCGTTTCAAACATTGAAGCAGGCCCTATGTAGCACACCTATCTTGTCTCTGCCTGAAGGGATGGAGGACTTCGTTATCTACTGCGATACATCCAATTAGGGCGTAGGTTGTGTAGTCATGCAGCGAGGAAAGGTTATTTCATATGCCTCGAGCCAGTTGACAGCATACGGAGTCAATTATACAACTCACGGTTTGGAGTTAGGAGCAGTAGTATTTGCGTTAAAGATCTGGAGACATTATCTGTATGGGACCAAATGTACTGTCTTCACTGACCATAAGAGCCCACAACACATCTTTGAGCAGAAAGATTTTAACATGAGGTAACGGCGGTGGGTAGAACTACTCGGTCATTATGAGTGCGAAATACGCTACCATCCCGGCAAGGCCAATGTGGTAGCGGATGCCCTCAGCCGAAAAGAGTATTCAGGTCGTAGAGGGAAGGCGCTGACAATGACCATCCATTCCCATCTGTCCGCTCAAATCAGAGAGGCTCAAATGGAAGCCTTAAAACCAGAGAACATGTTGGATGAAGTATTGAGGGGAATGGAAAAGAACTTGGAGATCAAAGGAGACAGAGTTTACTATTTCACGAACCGGATTTGGACCCCAAATTTTGGCTGTTACAGAGAGGTTGTCATGAACGAAGCTCACAAGACTAGATACTCCGTTCACCCAGGTTCGGATAAGATGTACCTCGCTCTCAAAAAGATTTATTGGTGGCCAAATATGAAAGCAGAGATCGCTACCTTCGTAGGCAAGTGCCTGACTTACGCCAAGGTGATGGTGGAATATCAAAATCCCTCAGGTCTACTTCAGTAACCATAAATAGCTGGGTGGAAGTGGGAAAGGATTACAATGGATTTCATCACTAAGTTGCCCAAGTCTCCGAGTGGGTATGATGTCATCTGGGTAATTGTCGATAGACTAAATAAATCCGCCCACTTCCTGCCATTCAAGGACAAATTCAAGATTGAGAGACTTACACGAATTTACATCCAAGAGATAGTTCGTCTGCATGGTGTACCTGTGTCCATTATCTCCGATCGGGATAGTAGATTCACCTTGAGATTTTGGCAGTCACTACATAAGGCTTTTGGAACTAAGTTGTATATGAGCACAACTTACCATCCACAGACAGACATGCAGAGTGAGAGGGCCATTCAGACATTGCAAGACATGTTGAGAGAATGTGTCATATACTTTGGTAACTCGTGGGACATCCATTTGCCCTTGGTCGAGTTCTCCTACAACAATAGCTACCATACCAGCATCAAGGTTTCGCCATTTGAAGCCCTCTATGGCCATAAGTGCATATCCGCTCTGTGTTGGGATGAGGTGGGTAACACGCAGCTAGCTAAAGGTCAAGTCCCTGATAGCACTCTCACGGGCCTAGAAATAATTCGAGAAACTATAGAAAAGATCATACAAATCTGGGAACGACTAAAAGCTTCAAGAGATAGGCAAAAGAGCTATGCTGAGAAGAGACGAAAATCTTTGGAGTTCCAGGTTGGTGACCGTGCTCTTTTGAAGGTGTCACCCTGGAAAGGCATGATACGCTTTGGAAAGCGTGGAAAACTGAATTCGAAATACATAGGACCATTCAAGATCCTCGCTAGGATCTGTCCCGTAGCATAAAAACTTCGTTTTCCCCAAGAGCTTAGCAATATCCATCTTGTTTTCCACGTCTCGAACCTTAAAAAGTGTCTATCCGACGAAACGCTTGTGATCCCTCTCAATGAGATCGAGATCAATGAGAACCTTAATTTTGTGGAAGAACCAGTCGAAATCATGGATCGAGAAGTCAAAAGAACAAAACAAAATCGTATACCGATAGTGAAGGTCCGCTTGAATGCCAAGCAGGGACCTGAATTCACTTGGGAAGATTCCATGAAACACAAATACCTGCATCTTTTTTCGATTCTATCACACAAGCTCTCAACATGTCTTCCAACGATTGAATGGTTCTATCGCTTTGCCCATCATCCTGGGGATGGTTCGTTGTACTCATGTCGAGTTTGGTTCCCAAGGATTTTTGCAGTGATTACCAAAACCGCGAGGTTATCTACTATCTCTATCGGAAATAATGGATATTGGCACAACATGTAATCGTAGTATCTCTTTAATGTACGTCCTTGTTAGCTTCTCCATCTTGTCGGTTTCTTTTATAGGCAGGAAGTGCGTGAATTTGGTTAATCTGTCAACGATTACCCAAATGGTGTCAAGACCACCGTTCTCCGCCGACGCCTTTACTGCCGATGTGAGCCGTCAACAAGCACCACTGTTGCTCCCATTGCCGACGACGATGAGGACCAAGAGTGGACGTCATTTATGTTATTGTTGCTTTTTTACTCGACTGTTCTGCCTTGCTATTGCTCTCCGACCACCGCCTGCCGTTATGAGGATGGTTGATTTGTGTGCATGTTTCAGTGGGTGTCGTATTTCATGTTTGTGTGTATGTCACTGTAGCAAGTCGGAGGTGTGTGTGAGTGTAATTGTTGTCCAGAAAGCAATTGAACCATTATGGCTGTGGTGGATGTCGTCGTTCTGCAGCCACTAGCCACCACCTTAGGTTGTTGTGTGGGTGTTTGTGTGTGTGTGTGAGAGTGTGTGTGTGTGTTGGATGGTTGTTAGTGTACTGGAATGCTTTTGTTATTGTTTTTGTTCAAAATTATAACTACCACCATTAAAAAGTGGTGACTGCTGCCTCTTGCCGCTACACCGCCGCCAACCACCACTGCCCGAGTGGCTGTGGATGGTGCTCGACTTATTACACAATAAATTATCTAATCATCTAAGTTTAGTTCGAGTGGCACGTGTGTGGGTTGGAAACCCTAATTAGTGTGTAGAAAACTGAAATGTCAAGAAAACCCTAGTTTTGGGGTTGGGATGGTCCGGTGTACCTAGTCAGGAAGGATTTTGGATGTTAGGCTTCTAGCCGGGACACGATCTCTCTTCCATCCAGCTTGTTCTAACTGCTTCAATACGAAACACCACAACAAAAAATTAAAAAAAGAGGCGTTACAACAATGTTTAACAACAAGTTCCATAAAAAGGCTTAAGTTGTATGCTTGATATGATAAAGGATTTATGTTGTAAAAAACAACCAATGCAACCATATGAATTATGCACTTTACTTTCATACATACTAGAGTACCTCAACTTATACTTTTCAGTTGTAGATTTTTCTGCCTTGCTATCAAATGGGTGAACTTGGTCAGTTACCAAGGAGAATGATATGTAAATTATGTTCCCAAAACGATCGAGATTATGTTGTCATACTACTCACATGAACTACTAATATCACCCCTAATCATTTCTAATATTCAAGAAATGCTTTTGAACATATAAAGAGAAAGAAGTTACAAAAATGAGCCTTGGATTTTACTCTTGCCTGATATCGATGTACTGGAAAAAAAACACTTATGTCCCTTTCTGCTGATAGTAAAACTTCACCTAATTAAAATAGTGCTATGTATTATGAATCGAAATTAAAAGTATAATAAAAACTTGGCCAAGATCATAGTTATCAGATCATATATGCAGAAAAAGAATTCAAGAAACTTGGTTCCCTTCAAAGATATGATAAAACCAAGTAAAATTGTAATGAATCATGGAAATTCGTAATAACCAAAACAAGGATTAGTAGAGTTAATCAGTATAAAAGAGACGATTTATAGGAAAAAATAACTAACCTTGGTAACGATGGATTCCTTGAATAGCTAGGCAATAACGATGCTTGAAACTCATGTCCGACGGTCGGCTTCTTACCTCTGATCTCGGTAAGGTTTGCTGGTTGTACAGTCACTCTCATCTTCGCTAGACTAAGTGGTAAGTTTTCTTTAGCTCTCTATGTATATTTATTTCTTTAGCTATCACATATATGATAACTTGATAAAGTGTAACATCCATAAAATTCATGAAAAAATTGAACTTTTTAAAACAATCCAAAAGTCGTCATTGTTACAAATAGTTTTCAAAATAGGTTGAATATCAGAGTAATCCCAAAATCATGAAACAAACATGAGGAGGTGCATGACCAAACCTTTGCTTTTCACGATAATCTGAGGTACCTAAAACCTAACCTAAAATTGTAATTCCAACGCTTAGTAAGTTTCCCAAAAATACTACCACAACACATAATCATAGATATAACAGCAACATCATACATATAGAACCTTCAGCATGTCTGGCTACAGCATCGGGCCTTCAGCCATTCTAAACCGTTCTCCGGGCCTTCGGTTTGACCGGTCCGCCTTACAGGCCTTCGGTCTATCCAGGGCGCCCTAGGTCTGTTGGCCTTTTGCACACAACAAGACTGCGTCAACCCAACCAACCATCACATATCAACATATAACTTAATCAAACATAGCTAGCATATACAGGCAGTCATACAAGTCTAGCGGATCACTATAGTATAACACATCCTATCTACCATGATGTCGATCTAACAGATCACTACAGCATGGCAAGCATACAATAAACTAGGATAACAATCAAAAGGGCCAGCATTGGTGCCTTCGACCCAAGAGTATAGTGAGGATAAATCACCTCAGACTGACGAATCACACTAAGAACCTCCGGCTATTGGCTCACTAAAATCTCCGAACTATCATAACAAATAAAGATCCAATTAATAATTGGATTACCATCCTGCACTGATAACCCATACTTAGGGTAAATGGCCACTTTACCCTTTCCCTAATTGGACCAAGACCCATGCCCAATTCTTGATCCAACAAGCCCAAAAATTATTCAAGACCATAATTGCCCTAATTTTCCAAATTGAGCCCAAATCCTTTTTGGGCCATATCCTAAGGTCCAACCCTTCGCTTGGCCCTAAAAACTCATGCTCAGATAGTCCAATAAAGGCCCAAGCATTCAAGCCCAAAAGGTGGCCCAAAACCTGAAGCCTAAATTCCAAAATCCAACAGACGGTCGTACGCGAGGCGTACTCCTACAGTACAGGGGGTGTACACCGAGCCTCGCATTAACCCACATCGGGGTGGCTGAACGATTACGCGGGGCATACACCCCCTTACACGGGGTATACCCTCGCAGATCCAAAAGTCTCATTATGTGCTAGGCTTAAGCACTTAAACCCAAACTATAGATATGTGGTCCAAATGCACCCTAGAGTCATAAAGTCTCAAACTTTATGACTTTACACGTCCAAAAGTTCTTAATACAAGGTTTTAGTCCATTATATAAAATCGATTTACAAGTTCATGTTAACAAATACTTCTAATAGATTACTAAGATATGTTGAAAAGCAAATGAAACGCAAGAACTCACAGATCAAAACGAGAGTCAAGAACATCAGTAGCGTACAACACATTTAAGCATATGATGAAGACTAAAGTGAATACAAAGTCAAATTGGTTTAATCCACCTAACACAACCTAGTTTATTTTGTTTGTTGTTTTCATATTTGCCGAAATACTTATGTTTATTTTTTTTGTGGTTTCACCACATTGTTAAAGCTTATTTTGTAGAGTACACTCTTAGATATATGTTTACTATATTTATGATTGAACTTGTAAAACAAGATTTTATACGTAATCTATTAGATTATTTTTTCATTTTGGATTGACAAATTTTGGAAATTTTTATTTGTGTTAAAAACTAAATTCTGCACTAATAATGTATGATTATATCAATTGCTAGCAACAACTGGTCATTGAAAAACATAAAAATAAAAAAAAAATAAAAATAAAAAAATAAAAAAAAAAGTAACATGAATATTAAAAGCTACAAGGAAATC
Organism: Lactuca saligna; assembly: GCF_052625555.1. Taxonomy (NCBI): domain Eukaryota; kingdom Viridiplantae; phylum Streptophyta; class Magnoliopsida; order Asterales; family Asteraceae; genus Lactuca; species Lactuca saligna. The sequence continues at coordinate 45,160,556 of NC_136418.1, read as the reverse complement.
TGATGGAGTCTCACCAGAGTTGATTGGTATGAAAAGAAAGACAACAATCAAACATCTAATTTCTACCTTCAGAAGAGCAACATTATAGCAATAAAATATTACTCTATAAAACCTTTAGCATAATCTTTAGGGTCTTATGATCAAAAGAGAATGAAAGAAATTGATCTCACGCAACATCTTGAGGGTGGCACCATCTCTCACCATTAAGTTCCAACTATCTGAATATTGAAAAAAAAAAGTCATTAGGACAAATAGTTAAATAGCTAAAAATGTCTCAAGTTTGAATGTTTGATAAAGGTTTAATGCTCTAATAAACCTATCAAGTATCTGAAATCCCTCAACTTAATTTTTTCAGTTTTATTTACATAAAAAATTATCTTGCATGACAATAATTACTTGGCATGTCTAATGAAAATGCAACTTTAACTATTTAGCATGTGATTTTAAGGGCCATACAAGATTCTTTTTGAAAGTGTTATCTTGGGAAAAAGATTTTTAAGAAATGAAAAGTAAGAAACACTTTGAGGAGTTGCTGGAGCATAAAGCTCCTAAAGTTGTGCCACATAAACAATTGTTTCAAATTTTAAGGGGATGAGAATATAGTTCGGAGGAACCAGTTTAAGTATTTACATGAATTGGTAATATCTGAATTACTGATTTGAAACAACTGTTATAATCAATACAAATATGTAACAACTCTTTAAAAATATGTAAAGCCTAAAATAGTGATAAACCATGCAAACAGACCCATTTTATAGGAAAAATAGAACTGACCTTTGTAAGTATTCCGAGAACAGCTAGGGAATAATATATGCAAGGCACTTGAAAAATGGTTGATTGCTATTCGCTATCAGATTGACTGATTGAAACCATTTTCACTCCCATCAACAACAACATCCAAGATTTTGAGCTCAAGGTCAAACAAATCAGATTGACTGAGTTGAGTCGTGAAATCACCAGTTCCCGTGTTCTTATCAGTTTCATAGGCATCAGCAGCCATCCTACTTAAATAGCCTGCCAATAGCAACAAGCATACAATGGGAAAGGTTATACAAAAACTAATAATGCCAGCAATTAAGAAAGTTAATTATTACGAAAACTACTTGCAACATAAAAAAAAAAGAAACATGGTCATGATCACCATCTTTACTAATGAAACTTTCTTTTATCAACAAGTGTTGCGATTAAGTGAAAATACTTATAACATATATAGTATGCAACTTGGAACTTTTGACTTACATCGCCCAATATACATTCAAGTTGCAATTCTAGTACAGGAAACATAAATGCCACATATGTTAAATTAGTCGAAACTAGAGTCTAGAAGATTCTTTGCGTTCATAGCAGTGGCGGAGCAAGGTTCAAAGTAAAGGGGTATCCCAAACAGGGTTCGGTTAAAACTCGATTTCGGGTTTAAACCCAAACCCATTCAAAAGTTGAACTTGTTGAGAGTTATGAAGCTTGTGTTGCTTATATAATAGATGTATATGAGCTATATTTCATGTTATGGCCGATGTGCAACAATTTTAAAATTATAAAAAACAAGCTGAAAAACTAATAAACAAAATAAAATACACCAATGTAACAGCCAAGATTCAAAATAGAGACCTCAAACTTAAAAATTCAACACTTTACCACCTCAACAACTCAATACTTATGTAACGCCCGTGTTTCTAGGCTAGGCGTTAATATTGACATAATGGTCTAGGTTAACCTTTGTAACTCATTTAGAAGAAATGAAAAGGAATTATGTGAATTTTATGTGAATTATGTGTTTTATGCTTAATTATTAGGGTTTAATTAATTAAAAATAAAAATAAGCGTCAAAATTAAAGTGTGAGATAAGCTCGATATCTTTGCATAAAGTTGTAGTGGTCGAAACAAGGATTTCGGGGATATAAGGAATGCCGAAATCCGAGTTATAACGAAGAAGTTATGACCTGTCGAAGTTTCGCGACAAAACCGGCACGGTGCTGAATGTCGTAAAATGTGAGTTTTTGATAAACTACTTTTTAGCCTTAGTAATCTAAACGAAAGTTGTAGTATTCGTTAAACCGAGAAGTTCGATAAAAAGAACGCCCAAATCTGACTTCATATGAGGAAGTTATGATTTTTCGAAGTTTCAGCGTAGCAGTAGACAGCTAAAAACTCGAATTTTAGATCGATCGATTTTTAGCCGACACAACCTAAACGAGAATTGAAGGTCTCGTCATTAGGAGCACAACGGTAAAAAGTCTGACGAAAACGGACGTCGGATGAAGAAGTTATGAATTTTTAACGGATTTCCTATCCCGGTCTGTTAAAAATAATAATATAAAATTTAAAGTCAAAATTAGCCGACGAAGTCTAAACGGAAGTTGTAGATCGTAATTTTAGCTACGCGTGCATATAAAGAACGTCAAAAACGGAGCTCGTATGCGAATGTTATGGATTTTAGAAGTTTTGGCACGAAAACCGAGAAATTTCGCATAGTCACAATTGCCACATCACCCTCGCTTAGAAAGTGACACGTGTCCTGCTGAGTCACCTGGCTGCTGAGTCATTAGGCTGCTGAGTCACCGAGGCTGCTGAGTCATGCGAGCCACGTGTCCTCTTCTGATTCGACCGAGGAGGAGGCCCAATCCGAAGCAGCCAGCTCCCCAGCCGAAGCTTCGCCCAACTGCCGCGTGTGTTCGAGCCTCGCATAGCCTAGCTCCGAGTCTCGCAGGTGCGCCAGCAAGCCGCGGTCCACTTAGAAGCCGCCAGCGAGCCCTCGCATGTGCGAGCCATGCGAGCCTTGTGCGAAGCCACCCCCTGCGAGCCGTCGGATCTCCGAAGCGTGCCATCTTCTCAGCCGTTGGATCAAACTTCGGACCCTATAAATAGAAGGGTACCTGCGAGGGTTTCCGGTTACTTTTGGATTTTTGCCACTTTTAGCCCCTTTCTTCATATTTTCTTCACCTTAACATCCCGCAAAGCCCCGGTATCGATTGTAAAGCCCGGAATACCCCACGAAGTGCCCGAGAAGCCCGGAAAATTTATCTTTTCGGTTTTGAAGCCCGACCTTTCGCAGAGCCCGGTTTCTTAATAAAACTCCCGGTTTTATTAAAAACGATCGTTTTAGGAAACGAATTGCTGCCCGATTATCATCAAATCAAGTGAGTGTATATTCACTTTCAATTTACACATAGATATGAAGTATTTACCTTAAAATACGTGTTACGTGTAAATATGTTAATTGTTTATTTGAGGTGACTGTTGTGTTGATATTCTATACAAGTTTTAAACTGTATATATATTTTTATCTACAAATATGTTGGGTAGAACATGGGTAGTTAGTTGGTGTGTGATAAAATAAAGTGATGAGAGGTATCGATGTTTAAGATGATCTAGTCATCTAACAGAGTATAGACAACGGCCACAGACTATTTTATATAGTCTAGTGGAACGTTAGTAGACTCGTAATCGGTACATATGTTTGAACTATATGTTCATAAAGTGTTCTTGAACTATATGTTCCTTAGGTGTTTTTGAACTATGTGTTCATCCGTTAATTCTTCTTTTTGACACTATTACGTGTCGGGGTACGGGAGCGTACGGGAGTACTTTATTAGTATTTTCCCTATGCTTTTATTTTGAAGAGATTTGGAGTCTTCGTTTCTTTTGTGAAGTGATCGGACGAGCTTCATGAGTCAGTGTTTTCCTTTTCGATGCCGGATAGGGGTGAGTCTGGGGGTTCAGACCACAGCCTAGGCATTAGTTAGTGTTTTCATTTCCGATGCCGGATAGGGGTGAGTCTGGGGGTTATATACCTCACGATATTCAGACCACAGCCTAGGCAAAGTTCGATGCTGGATAGGGTGCGTCTGGGGGTTATATACCTCACGATATTCAGACCACAGCCTAGGCATTGATAACTACCCCTGACTTAATTGTCTTGTGGTTCTTTCTTTTACGAACAAAGGTTCGTAGTTAAACTTAGTCCATTCATTCAATATCTTTATCGATCCTTGTTTACTGCTAGAGGATTTCTGAAGCAGTTTAGTTAGTTAGTTGTTCATATCGATTCTTTAGGTTAGATCTAGTAAGATCACTGTATAAAGTTAGTATGTAGGGATCGATGTTGTTAGTTCCTGTTGAGTAAATCTTGGTGACGATGTGACGTCGTGCCGATTAGATAAATCTTGGCGACAATGTGACTTCGTGCCTATTTGACATAAATTGTTGAAGGAAAACAATGTTGTCACCCCGGTGTTTGTTTTATTTGACATAAATTGCTGAGAAAGCAATGTTGTCACCCCTAATGAAAATCCTTAGGCTAGGTTCCTTGTGATAGTTGTTTTAGGGACGTAACGTGAGGATAACGGGAATGGGTAATTGGGGTAATTTGGTTGACTGATTGATGTTTAAACATAATAAATTTATGTATTGTGGGTTGAAAACCCTATATGCTCACCAGGCTTCCAAGCCTGACCCACTCAGCTTTTTATGATTACAGGTAGTGGACCCCGAGCATACTCGGATGATGATGATGAGTGATTTTGGATTATAGGCCATTAGTTATAAATAACTGTTGTAAGGCTTATAATGTCTTGTTTATGCTTTTGATCTGTATCGGAACATGACATCCCGAGGTTTTGTTATGAAATAAAAATATATATTTCTTAAAGCAAGGTTTTGATAAATTTTTATCATGTTTGACTTTGGGAACAAATTCCGCAACACTTTTAATGAAATACTCTGATTTTATTTTAAAAAGCATAAACGAAATCGGTCTTTTCTGGCCGTGAAATTGGGGAAATTGGGGATGTCACAGTTGGTATCAGAGCATTAGTTTAAGCGAACTAAGAAATTGTAGAATTTCTAGACTTAAACTTAGAATGCTAAGTGATGATTGTGAGATGAGTGTCTACCATATTTTAGACACGAGCACTAGTTTATTTTAGGGAAGATGCCTAAAATGCCCTTATGTGCTAAATGCTATGTGTTTGCCATGTGTGCCATTATTTGTACGGATCTATGGTCTGTTGCCGACCGGATCTGGAAACCTTATGTGTGTAGGATTCTAAACGTATGACTACGGTATTGGAACTAACATATAAACGTTTCGAAGAATTAACATCTAACAAAAATGAGGATCTAAATTCACCTAGGATTGGTGTATAGATCGAAATGCCGAGTACTCAAAGTGGGTTCGAAAGTGATAATCCACATCCTGAGCTAATCACGATGACTGGAGTGCAGGCAATGGTACGTACGATGTTAGGTGAACAGATGAAAGAAGTCCTAGTAGAGTCTAGGAAAATTTTATGATTAATTGGACACATTTTCATGTGTTAAATTGTTTTGTGATTTTAGGACTTGGGGACTGCGAGACAGTACTTGGGACGAGTATGAGTAGGTGTGAATAGTAGTAGAGATCTATACTACTGGAAGCACAGGACTCGCACTTGGATCAGGGAAAGTCACAAGGTTACCAAGAAGCTATTATTTGATTCCGTCTTGTTCTAGTCTGTCGTTACCATCGTTTCGGTAATGACTAAGAAGATCATTGTTATTCCGACCTTAGAGGTCATATCAAATTGAGTCCGACTACGATGAGTTTATTATGTGGTTCAGAGAACCAAGTTCGATGTAACATTTGACTTAAGCCAGAAGATTGAAATGAAAGATGATCAAAGCGATCAATAGAAGTATCGCACTCATTGTTAAAGAAGTTGGTAGTTAGAAATGATACATTTTGAACGGTGATTGTATCGCATTAGAACATGAAGGAAGGTATAATTTGTTCTGAAATTGTCCCTAGGAGATCTGAGTCTAAGTAGTGCAGTATACAATGAGAGATCATTAGAACATGACCCATCGGTCTGTTACAATAAATACTTATTCCAAGAAGAAGGAGGAGTCCTCAATAAGGATTTATTTTGTAACTCGAAGGGTACAATTGAAAGTCCTATGGAGATCTGAAGCTTTTTAGGATTAGCTGGATATTATCGCTGATTTATCCAAGGCTTTTCTTCGATCGCGACTCCATTGACAGCTTTGACCCACAAAGGAGCTGTCTATACTTGGAATGAGAAGCATTGGAAGCTTTGAGAAGTCAAAGAAGAAGTTGTGTGAAGCACCGATTCTTTCATTACCCAAAGGAGTTGATGACTTCACAGTTTATAGTGATGCCTCTGGAGTTGGGTTAGGATGTGTTCTGACCCAAATGGATAAGGCGATAGCATATTCATCGAGGCAATTGAAAGAGCATGAAAAGAACTAACCCACTCACGATTTGGAGTTGGCAGCGGTAGTATTCGCCCTAAAGATATGGAGGCATTATCTTTATGGCACAAAGTGTAAACTTTTCACTGATCATAAGAGTCTTCAATATCTCTTTAATAAGAAGGAATTGAACATGAGGCAACAATGCTGGCCAGAGTTACTCAAGGATTACGACTGCGAGATACTTTACCACCCTGGTAAAGCAAATGTGGTTGCTGATGCTCTCAGTCGGAAGGTAAACCTTGAAAAGTAAAGGCCAAGAGCGTTGAGAATTGAAGTTGTCTCGACAATTGTGGAAAGTATAAAGAAAGCTCAAGAGGAAGCTTTAGAGAAAAATGACCGAAAGGAAGCACGTTTGGGCAAAACGTTAGTATTCGGTACAAACAACCAAGAGTTGAAGGTATTCCAAGATAGGATTTGGGTACCTAAGACGGGCGGAGTAAGAGATCTTCTGATGGAAGAAGCTCACAAGACCATGTACTCGATTCATCCCAGCAGTAGAAAAATGTATAGGGATTTAAAACCCTATTATTGGTGGCTGACGATGAAGCTCGATGTTGCTAGGTATGTGGCCGAGTGTGTAACTTGTGCTAGGGTTAAGGCACAACATCAAGAACCGTATGGGAGTTTAGAACCTTTACCTGTACCCATGGGTAAATGGGAGGACGTCACCATAGATTTTGTGACTAAACTGCCCAGAACAAGGAACGGTCACGACATGATTTGGGTAGTCGTTGATCGCTTCACTAAGAGTGCGCATTTCATAGCAGCCATCGAGAAATGGTCTATGGATAAACTCGTGAATTCTTATGTGAAGGAAGGGTGAGGCTTCACGGTGTTTTGTTAACGATTGTATCCGATCGTGACAGCCGTTTTACCTCAATGTTTTGGAGGAGTCTATAAGAGGAAAAGCAGTTTATGGGCAGATGTTATAGCACGGTGTTTTGTTAACTAAGTTCAATGGCAGAGGACGAGTCCATTAGGTGCTATCTTGTTGTAGAGCTTGAGCCTCTGCTGGGCAGATGTTATAGCACCTAACACAGATTGACGATTCACTCTGCTCTTAATGTTTGAGGCAGTTCCAAATTCATCACCAAGCATCTTCGTTACTCGAGAAATTTGATCACATGGAGGTATAATCAAAGATATCATGCTGGTTCCGTTGCCTCTTGCAGCTTCCCGTGCCTTTATAAGCTTCTTAACCTTCCATATCTCAACGTTGTTATCAGAGTCATCCGCTGCCATTGAACTTAGTTTTCCTTCCTGCCAATAGCAGTGACAAATATAACAAATGGAGAAGATGACGCAATTACCAAAAAGAATGTGGGCTAAAAGGTACCTTCAATGATGATGATGAACACTTCAACTTCAATTATTGTTTAGAACACTTCAACTTCAAGGATGCTTAATATGTTAGGATGTTAGATGTCAACGTGACTCTTGCATGTATTGTATGATGGTATGCTTATCGGGCAAGGCCTGAAGACAGGCAGGGCTTTATGGATACATTGTATGCTAGTTATTAGTATCTGTTTTTATGCTTACCGGGCGAGGCCCGATGTCAGGCGGGGCTCGATGACTATATGGTATGCTATAGTTTTTGTTACTATTGCATGTTCAAGGAAGGTTATATGTTTATATGGTCATGAGAATGCTTTTATTCTGATTGTTTTTGAGATTAATGAATGAATGGTTTGACTTATTTAAAAAATAAAATTTTACTCAGTATTTTTGAGACGTTACACAAGCCCTTTAAATCAACGGACCGACCCTTATGCTTATGATCATTTAGTAGCAAGGGAACCTACATCATGATGCTTGCCATACGTTTGTGTTGGATTGATTGTGAGGTTGTTGAAATGAAATGAATGAGCGTTTCAATGTTATAATAATAGATTCGAGGAAGAAGCTATGTTGACTATGCCTGAGGAGATTAGAATTTAGATGATGGACAAGTTCTACAACCTAAAGGAGACTACAAAAAAAAAATGGGAGTCTGGCGTGTGTGTTGCATCTACTAAGAAGATGAAAGATTTGGTGAAGTTCTCAGGTATGTTCTCAATCAATATATTTTTTGAACGTGTCATTAAACTATTTTCTAATATATTTGTATTTGTAATTTTAATCGCCTGAAAACTATATACATCAGTAATCGGTCTCAACCTACCTTTTTGATGTAAAAATCTTTTTTCCTACATCACATAAACAACCAACCATTTTTGTTATCATTTATCAATAACCTAACACAACCACAAATACATCTTATATGAGAATTTAAAATATACACAAAAATATATAGTATTATACTTTATTTGTATAGAATTAAAAACCATGAATTTGATATATTTTTTATATTTTTAAGAAAACATATTATCCATAAATTAACATTATTAAAAATTCTAAATTTTAAAAATAAAAAGCAACAAATATTGTTGTGCCATGTGTCATAGTTGTGGTTTGGATCTTTCATACTTAGATTGCGATCAAATGGCATATTTTTTCCACTATACGGTATTAATGCAATGGTTGTAGCCTCTCCCAGTAAACCTGGTCTAACGTGTCTATTGACCAAAGGTAAATATTTGTAAATACTGTAAATGTATAATTATATTATACACAATGTGCCGATGACATTCGCCTAGTTAATGAATAAATTAAACATGCCATATAACTTTGTTATGTTAATGAATAAATTAAGCTTGCCATATATCTTTGTTATGAAGAGGCTTTTAGTACACAAAAGTCCCAAAGTATGTAGTCAAAACATTTCCATTTCTGAAGGATACACAATATTTCATAAGACTTTGGAATCAATCAGATTTCTTAAACTTTAAAATCAATAAGATGAGTATAATTAGGAGAAACATAATAAATGTTTAAAAAAAAAAAATACCAACATAAATAATCCTTTGGTAAATGATCAAATGAAATAAAACATGCTGAGAAGCTATGACAACTGATATCCAACTAACATAAAAAGGTAACATAAAGTCTAAAAGCACCAACGAAAATCTCAAGTTAACATGGAGTCTCAAAAAACTTAAATGCATATTAATCAATGTCAATGCACATAGATGTTCGTATTCCTTAGGATCTTTTTATCGGGGCAACACAAAAATACTCTCATGCAACGTCTTCAAGGAGGGAACCGGGGCACGATCTCTCTTACATCTAGCTTGTTCTAACTGCTTCAATGCGAAAAAAACATTAAAAAAAAAAAAAAAAAAAAAAAAGAAAGAGGCATTACAACAATGTTTAACACCAAATACCATAAAAAGGCTTAAGTTGTATGTTTGATATGATGAAGGATTTATGCTGTAAAAAACAACCAATGCAACCATATGAATTATGCACTTTACTTTCACACCTACTAGAGTACCTCAACTTTTACTTTTCAGTTGTAGATTTTTCTGCCTTGCTATCAAATAGGTGAACTTGGTTCGTTCAGTTACCAAGGAGAATGATATGTAAATTAAGTTCCCAGAATGATCAAGATTATGTTGTCATACTACTCACATGAACTACTAATATCACCCCTAATCATTTCTAATATTTAAGAAATCCTTTTGAACATATAAAGATAAAGAAGTTACAAAAATGAGCCTTGGATTTACTCTTGCCTGATATCAATGTACTAAAAAAAAAAGTTATGTCCCTTTCTGCTGAGAGTAAAAACTTCACCTAATTAAAAAAGTGTTATGTATGAAGAATCGATATTAAAAGTATAATAAAAACTTGGCCAAGATCATAGTTATCAGATCATGTGTAGAAAAAAATGTGAAGAAACTTGGTTCCCTGCAAAGATATGATAAAGCAAGTAAAATTGTAATGAATCATGGAAATTCGTAATAACTAAAACAAAGACTAGTAGAGTTAATCAGTATAAAAGAGACAATTCATAGGAAAAAATAACTAACCTCGGTAACCATGGTTTCCTTGAACAGCTAGGCAATAATGATGCTTGAAACTCATGTGCCGTCACCTGACAAGTGGTTGATTTTGTATTAGGATTTCCCCCATCAACAACATTCACGTTTTTCTTTGACTGAAGACAGGTGGGCCCATCAACATATTTTGTGTTCTTAGCAGTTTCATCAACATCAACTTCCGTCCTACTTAAATTGCCTGCCAATAGCAACATTAGGAACAGTTAGTTATATACATATGTTTGTTTCCACCGGAATCCCAGGGATTTGATAAAATTATTAATACATAAGGTAAAAAGAAGTTAGGGAAAATGACTCACAATCGCAACGAAGTTTCCAAACCGTTCAAAAAACACCAATCTAAGTTTTTTCTGTTCAAGAAAGCCCAAAGAACTTAAACTTTTGTCTGAAAAAGCCCAACAAATTAAGTTTCTAAACCTTTCAAAAAACCCCAATCATGTTTTTTTGTTCAAAATGTTAAGTTCGTTGGATTTTTTTGAATAAACAAAGCATGATTGGGGTTTTTTTAACGGACTAGAAACTTCGTTGGTCTGACAAGTCATTTCCGGATATGATAATAAGTGGAACTTAGTTGGGCTTTTTTAGACAAAAGTTTAAGTTCATTCGATTTTTCTTGAACCGACAAAACATGATTGGGGTTTTTTGAATGGTCTGGAAACTTTGTTGTGCTCGTAGGTCATTTTCTCAAAAAGTTGTTAAGAAAATACATGCAACACCCCACTAGAATCGTTGTCATGATGCATGGTCACCTTCTTTTTGTAAATGAAATTCTCATCCATGGACATCAAAAAAGTTATAACAAAGGAAATAAAAGAATATGCAACATTAAGTTAAAATGTGTGTATCATATGCAACTTGAAACTTTTAACTTCAATTTTTTCCAATATACAATGCAATTTACAAATGGTAGTACAAGAAACATAAACCCTCATAAGTAAAATTACTCGCAACCAGAGAATTCAGAATTTTTTAGAAGATTGTTTCAGCGGATATAAAGAAAAAATAAGAACCAATGCCAATGCAAAGTACTTGTTTTGCAATTTTCTACAATTAGATGCAGCATTGTACTCAAGTTATGGATACCCAACATACATTCAGGAAGTTGGATATGTCTAAAGAAGGGGACATTGTAGTCAAGGTTAGTAAATGTTCTCTAGTTCGGTTTTGTAGAGGTAAGAGGTAAAATGATGAAGTGTTGTGTGATGAATTATGCACTGAGCTTTGTATAATCTATAATGCTAATGAAGTAGTAATCATTATCATAGATGCATACAAAAAAATAACTGACCTTTGTAAGAATTCCTTGAAGGAGGAAATATGCAAGGCGCTTGGATAGAAGCTTGAGAAGTGGTTGATTGCTATTCAGCATCATAATTCACCCCTTCACCATGGTTTTCAGTTTCATAACTTTCCTCATCATCAGAAATTTCAATATCATTATTTTCTCCATCGTAATCAGACAACTCATCAAATGGGTGAATATCAATCTGGTAACGAAGAATACCACCAATCCCACCAAGGCCTTTACAAAAGTTAAATCCCTCATGAGTTCTATTTGTGACGAACTCAAGCTTGCATCCAAATCTTTTGTACTCATTAGCAAACCACTCAAGAAGAGACATCTTTTCCTCAACTTCAAGTTCAACATTGCTGACCAAATCCCGAAAATTACTTTCATCAGTCTCCTGTTCCTTGTTTAAATGCTTAACAATAATTTCACCCGAAACACCGTTTTTAAGAACATATCGATTAATCTCCAGATTTTCACAAACAATGAGTGTCTCCACAGCACCCATGTCTAAAGCTTCCAAAGTGTCATAAGCACCCATGACATACTTCCCTCCATCCTGTTTGATCTCCTCAAAATACTTCCCGATTAAATGCTTCTCCTGTATGAACTTGACATTTGCAAGAATATCATAAGACAACTTAATAGACTGATTGAACCCATCTTCACCTCCATAAGAGACATCAACCACATTCAAGATTTTGGCCTGAAGACGCGGGTCAAACATATCAGATTGACCGAGGTCATTCTTGAAATCAGCGCATCCAGCAAGTATAAGTCCAGAAACATTAGGCTGATTAGTAGCAGGATTGATATAAAACTTTGTTGCAAGCTCTGCTGTTTTCCTTAAATAGTTGTGACGTTTCTCCATACGAATACGATCAAATCTCAAAGCTGATTGCCCTCCTCTTCCATGTTTCTTTGGCAAATCAACAGGAAATTTGTGTAGAACCTCCCTACTATCGCCCCTTACTATCCCAAACAGAGTGCCTTTTCAATCCATAACAATGAAACCAAACGTGTCATCAGATTCCAACATTTCGTTAAGAGCTTCTGTGTGGAACTTGTTATCACAAAGGTAAAGAGATACGTTTATTGGTCTGAAAGGTTCAAAGTCGAATGTAACCTTTTTCTCTTTTCCATCATTTGTTAGTATTGTTCCTGTGTATAGAACAAGTCCATTTGGAGGTACCTTGTTGTAGAGCTTGAGCCTCTGTTGGGCAGATGTTATAGCACCTAAAACAGACTGACGATTCACCCTGCTCTTAATGTTGGAAGCAGTTCCAAATTCATCAGCAAGCATCTTGGTGACTCGTGAAATTTGATCACGTGGAGGGATTATCAGAGAAATCATGCTGCTTCCGTTGCCTCTAGCATCTTCAAGTGCCTTTATAAGCTTCTTCATCTTCCATATCTCGATATTCTCATCAGTTGACATGGTGCTTATATTGCCTGACAATAATTAACAGCGTGAAAAAGATTCTGTTAGAAGCTTAGTTACGATTACCACCTTCTTTTTTGAATGAAGTTCTCCACTTCTCCTCTATCGATATCTGGATATCAAGAAAAGATTAAAAAAACGAAAAAAGAAAGCCAAAGAATTAAGGCGTATGCAACGTCAAAGAAAAAATAATGTATGCAACTTAATTGAAACTTTTAATCTCTCCGATATCAATGAAAACTACAGTTGTTAATATAAAAAAACATACAGCCTTATTAAAAAATGCAGTGATCGAGAGTGGTGATCACTAAACATGTTAACCGCATTGGATTAAGCATGTCTTGCTTACAAGATCGGAAAAGTCAAATTCGTAAGATGATACATTACTAATGGAATTTCATTGTCAAAAAGAACGTGGAAAGAATGGAATACATACCTTCGAAGTACTTCAACGATGATTAACACTTCAATGCTGATAAGTTAGTAATATGGAAATCGATTCAACGAATGAACTTTACAGAAAGCAGTTATTAATCTTTTTTTGAAAGATGATATTGTTGGGTTCTTTTTGAAATATAATGTTGTTGTTATCTCAAGAGACTTTGATGCTGATCGACGAAGCTTTAGAAATCGATAATTTTTTGAAAGATGATATTGTTTGGATACGATTGTTGTGATAAAGATAATTTGGATAGATTCTACTATATCCTAATGCCGATTTTATAGGGATTTCGATAGATGTTGGAGATACAATTGCGATTTCTATCGATTTAATTTTTATTTAAACTATGATATTTTAGGAGTTTTCTACTTAGACATGGTATGTTTTAAAAATATTTACCATAATATAGTGGTCTAAAAATTAGTTACCAAATCTGGATAGATCTTTTTTAAAGGAAACCTTCCGTATTTTGAGTAATTATCCTAGAGTCAATTATATATATATATATATATATATATATATATATATATATATATATATATATATATATATTTTGTACACAACAGTTTTTTGTCATACACAACAATTCATGCATTATATAGTTGTACAATACAACATTTTAAAGCACCAATTGTTGTGTATGAAGAAAAATTGTTGTGTACAGATCAGCTCCCTATCTTTTAACGTTTTCTATTGTAATTAGGTTAGGATTCTTTTGTTTCCTTGTTGGGTAAGTTATTTGAGCAGTAAATATTTTATGGTATCAAAGCAAATTTTTTATGGTATAAAGCAAGTCTTGCACCTACGATACAAACTTCCAGCAATGGCAGCAAGATACAAGCCAGAGTCGGCAGGAAAAAAACTTTCTATTTGCCCTTGACAGATGCAGGTGAACGATGCGTTCACAGTGACAATAACTAGAGCGACTGGGCAGTGGAGATGCGAAACTTTCTATTTGCCAAAAATTAAATTGGGTTCATCAATGGAACCCTTGAAAAACCCAGAGAGGAATCGGAAGAATACATTCTTTGGATGCGATGATCAAAGGGTGGTTAGCCATAACCATAGCGAACAAAATCATATCTAGTTTGAAGTATGCGCATGCAACAAACGAAATTTGGAACGACCATGAAGAGAGGTTCGATAAACAAAGCGCCTCTAGGGCATACAAATTAAAACAGTCTCTCATAATCACACGTCAAGACGACATCTTTATATCCACATATTACACTAAGCTACGAGGTCTCTGAGATGAAATCCAAACCTTGTCTCCGACTCCACGGTGTACCTGCCCGGTTGCATATGTGAGTTAGGAAAGTGACTCATCAAATCTAAAGAGAAAGAAATGGTTTATTAATATCTTATGGGGCTTGTCAAAGAATATGTTACAATTAAAACTCAAATCCTCTACAAGGCAACACCAACCATAGGAGCTGTAACATCCCGACTCCCAGGTATGAGATTTATGGCTTAAAAGACAAATTCTCCTTTGGAACTCGTCGAGTTGATGGCCTCAGAATCAACGTGTTGGAAGCTCTCCACTCGACGAGTTGTTGAGGAAAACTTGACGAGTTGGCGGCTGTTTATGAATCCCTAATTTTTAGAGTGTTGCACCCTATTTAAGGACCTTATACTCTTTGGGGTGGCCTCCTTATCCGCCCCTCTGTCCAGAAAACCCTATCTTGTGCATTCTCTCTCAATTTTGAGTGTTTGTGAGCTTAAAGACTATCTTTTTAGTGTTTACTTGAAGAAGTTTGAAGTTGGTGGTGCATAGCTGAAGGGAGAAGCTTTAGATCCAGAACTTTCCCTGTTGTTGTCGTATTGAGGTATAAAGTCGATACCTTGATCATTCATTTGCTAGATCTCTTCATTTGAGAGTTTATTGTCATTATTAGCTTATTTTGGGACCATTCTTTGATTAGAGCATCATGAGCTATAACTTCATATATAGACATCTCATAGCCTCTTTGGACTTAAAGTTGCCATCTTTATCAAGTCTTGGCCCTCCTTCAGGCTCTAAGTCCCTTAATACTCTTTGTTTAAGTGTTTTAGCCTTTTTGATGCCATGCATGGACGTAAAGTTAGCAACTTTACGTGGTATTTCGGCCCTAGGGGACCATATTTATGGTTTGAGGCATTAGATTCGCTTGGGAAATGGCTGAATGACTTAAGAATAGGAAAACTAGATGAGTTGCCTCGCCAACTCGGCGAGTTGGCTTGGATTTTCCTGCTTTTTGGATGTTGTAGGAACTCGATGAATTGTTCTGCTAACTTTGCGAGTTGCCTCGGGTCTTCCCCGTTTCTCTGAGCACTAAAGGAACTCGGCGAGTTGATAGATGCACTCGACGATTTGGGTCAACATGGATTGTTGACCTTGGTTGGTGACTTTGACTTTGACCATGGTTAACCAAGTTTGAACTTGAGGATATTTCGGGTATTTCGGGGTTTTAAAGGAGTTAGTCACATGGTGGTTGTAGGCAATTGAGTTTGGAGCTGTGATTTGAGATTTGGATCTTGTTAGTCAGTGATGCTTGTGAGGTGAGTTTTCCTCACTATACTTAGGGGTCGACGGCACCAAGGTCAGCCAATTGGATTGATATCCTAGTAGTTATTGATATGCTGAGTATGAATTTGATATGCATGCTAGTTTGATATGCTAGTCTAGTAGATATGTAGGACTACCTGTGATACTGTCTGATTATATGTATGTGTATTTATTTGTTACATGTCGACATGTTGGGTGTGTTGGGTTGAGGTTGTATTGCTCCGTGTTGTTCCCAACAAACCCTGGAGTATGCCAGATATGAGCTGAGGGCCAGGTAGGGCATGCCAGACTCATACTGAGGACTCATAAGCATTCTAGATACGAGTTGAGGGCCAGACAGGGCGTGCCAGACTCGTACTAAGGGCTAATCATTTGTATTCCTATCTGAAGACTCAGGGAGCAAGCCAGACATAGTTGTGGGCCTGAGGGCAAGCCAGACTTATGTTGTGGGCTCGAGAGCAAGCCATATATGAGTTGTGAGCCTTATAGGCAAGCCAAACTCATACTGTAGGCTCAAGGGTAATCCAGTCGTAAAAGTTATGGACCCATTGCATGCTGTCATTATGTGTATTATTTGTTATGTATCGGTATTTTGGGGGATATTCACTAAGCTTTGGGCTTAGAGTTGTGGATTTTGTTTTAGGTACTTCGGATGATCAAGGAAAAGAGAAGGCTTGATCGTGCACCTCCTCACATTTTTGTTATGATTTCTGGGACTCGTCTAATGTTAAACTATTTTGAAAGCAATTTGTAATAAATGGTGGTTTCTGGATATTTGAAAAGTTCAAATTTTTTATGAAATTTACGGATGTTACAGGAGCGGCTTATCATCTCTTGGCAGAGGACGAGTAGCAAAGGGCAATATCCGCCATGAATAAACCATCGTTTGATACAGCCGCATCCAAACACGAACCAAGAAAGAAAGAATTTTGTGCCAAATGATTCAAAACGAAGTGACGATGAAGAAATGGAAGTATGTACCTTTTGTGAAAAGAATGGCAATGACATAGACAGATGATTTAAATGAATTGGGTACTCAGATTGGTGGCCTAGCAAAAGGAACACAGAAAAGAACAAAGCAAAGGCAACTCATGTTGAGACAATGTTCGGTTGGTGCAAGGTAGTGGATCAAATAAGAGCTTGTGGATCCTGATTCTCTACTCCATTTCTAGCTTGTTTGAGGCAAAATGTCATGATCTTGTTGATTATAAGCTTAGATCTAGTTATATGAGTTTTGAGCCCTTTTTGTCCCCATGAATGAGATCTAGTGGTTTAACACCACTCCAGGAACTATGAGTTGCCACTCTTGGTGTTTCGGAGGTTCAAAGTTCGTAAAGTTGGCACCTTTACGATTTAGAATCTCCTATGCATGAGATTATGTCCATTTTGTGTAAGTAAAGTGCTATATATTGAAATTGGGTCCTTTTGGGGCATGGAAAGTCACCAAGTCAGTGACTTTATGGTTCTAAACGCATAATAGGGATTAGATTAGTGGTTTGGAATTCTGGTCTTAAGCATTAAGTGCTTAAAATGGAATTTTGGATTAATGGATGAGTACGTTTGCACGACATAGAATCCCTTAAGCGAGTAGGCTTAGCTTACAACTGAGTACGCCCCTATACTCAGTCTGTTGGGATTGGCGATTTGAGCTTCGAGTTTGGGCCATTTTATTGGGCCTAGATGCTTGGGCCTTTATTGGGCCATCTAAGTGCAAGTGTTTGGATTGGGTGAATGGATGGGATTTAGGATAAGTCCTATGTAAGGGTGTGGGCCCAATTTGGAAAATTGGACCAATTATGGGCCTTGAACGGCTAGATGGATCTAGGCCTTTTGTATTATAGGGTTGGACCTGATTCTTATTCCAAACTAGGTCAGGGGTAAAATGTTCTTTTTACCCTAATTATGGAATGATATCTATGATGGGTTTCGAGCATTCTAACACTTCCTAAGTGTACATGCAACCCTAATAACCTTGGATCTATGTTTGTCTAATTATCATGCAAAGTTGAATTCCAAGGTTATATTCCTATCTAGCATACATGGGGAACAATTTTTAACTTGAATGAAAGATAGAATAACTTACCTTGTTGTTGCTTATGTTCCTTGAAACCTTGTGAGCCTAGCACCCCAAGTGTGATGCCTTAAATGCTTCACACAACACCAAATGCTCTTGGAAAGACTTTTGAGAGAATACACACTTCTTGAAATCGGCCTAGCCCTCTTGTTTCTTATGTGTAGCCGATTTTGGTGGAGAATGAGATTCCTATATAGTGTTGACACATCTAGGGTTACACCATGTAAACCCTAATGTGTCATGACTCTTCATTTCCATGACCCATGGGTTTGTAACTCCCATGGAGCATCCATGGAGCATCCTATGGGTGGAACCCAACTTGATAATCCATGGAGCCTCTTAGCCCACTATACAAGATATGGATGATTTACATAATCAACCCATATATTTAACAAGTTATCTTTTGATCACTTAATTAATTCTAAATTAATTCTTGATCAAACTAATCAAATAATAGTATTAATATATTAGAACTTATAATATATTAATAATCTCCAAGTGTTATTTCTCTCATTTAGTCTATCCAATTGTATGGTGCCATGCAGCCCAAATAGACCATGCCGGGTCGGGTCAAGTACTGACCCGAAATAGTTATGGACTTAGACACCTTATCCAATAGTCTCCCACTTGGATAAGTCTAATAACTATAACTCCAGTACTTCAGGAACCGACTGGCAATCGTAGCTCTTTCAAGGTCTCTCGGAACTGAGAAGATGATGGTACGCCATTTAAGATAAGGGATCATATAATCCTCTGTTCTAGATATCATCCGGACAAATACATGGAACAATGTCTTACTTATTGTCCAGCAGTTTGTTTCCCGATTTTCGATTTGTTTGACAAAGAACTTAATTGAACACATCAACTTAGTTCTGACCGGGCCCGGTACATAGGTCAAAACAAAATCATCGAGGGGCCCAGATATCAGCTTCTAATCCAAGAAGGAACAGATAAACTTCGACTCATATGTTTGTTCTACCACTCATTGAATTATACACAAAAGCACGTTTTATAACATCGAGTTACCAATGCGTTTTCGTACAATCAATGCATAACCAACTTGTAAGTAACAAATCATATCTCTAGGTTTGAAGACTTATATGATATTACCGTCTCACGATCACTCGAGATAGAATTCCATGAAGTGATTCCAGTGAGCGTGGGTTGAGTCCAATGCTCAGTACTTATGAGCACTCATGATTGTTGTAGCCTTTTCCAACACCTTAGACCTATGTAACCAATCATGACAGTCTTGATTCATATCTACTTCCGACATATGACCGACTGTGGAGGTTTGAATAATATGTTATACCAAACAACATTATTCTGGAAGTCAAAACATGCAAAAGAAATAAAGTAAACGATTGACAAGAGATAACAACACTTTACTCATAAATAAAACACCTTTTATTCATCATCTAATGTCAATTACACTTTACAAATTTCGAGGTTATCTAACTACTAAATCTAATATCATCCTTCAGCCCTATGCTCCGAGCATGCTGGAGATGCTTAACCCGAGTCAGTCCCTTCATGAGGGGATCTGTTGGGTTCTCATCCGATGATATCCTCTTTGCCACGAGGAGTCCTTCTTCTATTCGATTTCTGATAAAATGGTATTTTCTGTCGATGTGTCTGGATCTCCCATGATCCCTTGGTTCCTTGGCTAAGACAACAGCGCTTTCACTATCACAGAAAATTTCCATTGGCTCTTTAATAGCTGGTACAACTCCAAGATCTCCAATGAAGTTCTTCAGCCATATCGCCTCCTTTGCCGCCTCGCTAGCTGCAATATACTCTGATTCACAAGTTGAATCAGCCACTGTCTCTTGCTTGGAACTCTTCCAAGAAATTGCTCCTCCGTTTAGGGTAAAGACCCAGCCCGACTGAGAGCGGAAATTATCCCTATCAGTCTGGAAGCTAGCATCACTATACCCTACAACTATCAAGTCATCACTCCCACTGAGGGTAAGGACCCAGTCCTTAGTCCTCCGCAGGTACTTGAGAATGTTCTTTACTACAGTCCAGTGTGCCTTGCCAGGGTTCCCCTGATACCTGCTAACGATGCTCAGGGAAAAGGCTACATCAAGTCGAGTACACGTCATAGCATACATGATCAATCCTACAGCCGAAGCATAAGGTATTCGACTCATTTATGCTATCTCAGCCTCAGTGCTAGGGCTTTGTGTCTTACTCAATCTGGCGTTACTCTGGATGGGTAACTCTCCTTTCTTGGAGTCCTGCATGCTGAATCTCTTCAGCACCTTATCCAAGTAGGTACTCTGACTAAGTCCAATTAGTCTTTTACTCCGATCTCTCAAGATCCTTATTCCTAGAATATAGGCAGCTTCTCCTAGGTCCTTCATAGAGAAACACTTCCCAAGCCAGGACTTAACTTCCTGCAGAGTTGGGATGTCATTTCCTATGAGTAGTATGTCATCCACATACAATACAAAAAAGCTAACTATACTCCCACTAGCCTTGACATACACGTAAGACTCATCTTCACTCCTAGAAAAGCCAAATTCCTTGACCTTTTCATCAAAGCAAAGATTCCATCTGCGAGGTGCTTGCTTCAATCCATAAATGGATTTCTCAAGCTTACACACTCTATTAGGATACTCGTTGCTGACAAAACCTTCTGGCTGACTCATGTAAACATCTTCAACCAACTTTCCATTAAGGAAAGCGGTTTTGACATCCATTTGCCATATTTCATAATCATGAAATGCAGCTATGGCTAACAGAACACTAATAGACTTAATCTTGGCTACTGGAGAAAAGGTCTCATCATAGTCCACTCCAGGAATTTGAGAGAAGCCCTTTGCAACCAGTCGAGCCTTATAAGTGTGTACTTTACCATCCATGTCGGTCTTCTTCTTGAAGATCCATTTGCACCCTACTGTCTTACGACCTGGTACATTCTCAACCAAGTTCCAAACTTGATTGTCATACATGGACTGTATTTCGCTGTCCATTGCCTCTTTCCACATGGCTGACTCAGGGCCTGCCATGGCTTCTGCGTAACTGTTAGGTTCATCCAGACCTATCAGTGTCTCATCACTGATAAGTGTATCTCCTTCTGCAGTAATATGGAATCCATAGTAATGCTCAGGAGCATTCCTAACCCTTGTGGAACGCCTAAGAGGTATAGACTTGTCAATTGGCTCAACATGAGTTTCCTCCTCAAGTTGAGTGCTAGGGTTTGAAGTTCCTTCACCACTTGACTCTTGAAGTTCTTCAAGGTCAATTTGCCTCCCACTATCTCCTTGGCTTATAAATTCTCTCTCTCGAAAGACTCCTCTTCTTGCTACAAAGACCACATTATCACTAGGTCTGTAGAAGAGGTAACCAAAGGATCTTTGTGGGTAGCCGATAAAAATACACCTCTCGCTTCAGGGTTCAAGCTTATCATTAGTCTCGTGTCTCACGAAAGCCTCGCAACCCCAAATCTTGATGTGGTCTAGTTTGGGTACTTTACCAGTCCACATCTCGTTAGGAGTTTTGGCAACTTTCTTTGTAGGGACTAGATTAAAGATATGGGCGGCAGTCTCTAAGGCATACCCCCAGAATGAGATTGGTAGTGAAGCTCGACTCATCATGGAACGAACCATATCCAACAAGGTTCGATTACGCCTCTCAGCCACACCATTCAACTGTGGTGTCCTGGGAGGTGTCAATTGTGAGACAATCCCACATTCCCTAAGATAGTCGAGGAACTTTGAACTAAGATACTCACCACCTCGATCGGATCGAAGCATCTTAATGTTCCTGCCCAATTGATTCTTGACTTCCTGTTTAAATTCCTTAAGCCTTTCGAAAGTCTCTGACTTATGCTTGATTAAGTAGACATATCCATATCTACTGTAATCATCAGTAAAAGTCAAATAATAACGATTAGCATCCCTTGTGGCATGTTTGAATGGTCCACACACATCCGTGTGTACAAGGTCCAACAAACCTTCACCCCTCTCACACGAGCCTGTGAAGGGTGACTTTGTCATTTTTCCAAGCAAGCATGATTCGCAACTATCATCTGACTTTAGGTCAAACGACTCCAAGACTCCATCCTTTTGGAGTTAGCCTATGCGTTTCTTGCTTATATGTCCAAGACGACAATGCCATAATGATGCTTTGTCCAAGTTATTATTATTAAGAGAATCAATACACAAAACATTATTTCCTAAGTTATCTACAACAGATACAGCTTCATACACACCATCACAAGGTAATGCTTTAAAATAGAGAACATTATTAAAGAAAGCATCAATAGAACTAACTTCATTATTAAATGAAAAGGTAAACCCTTGTTTGTACAATGCATGAAAGGAAATAATATTTCTTGCCATTTCTGGCGAATAACAACATTTATTCAAATCTAAATTTAACCCACTACTTAGCGACAAAGTATAAACTCCAATCTTGGTGGCAGGTGTAACTTTCCTATTCCCCATGATTAAGTTTATTCTTCCTTGCTCCACATTCTCACTTCTTCTTAGTCCCTGCAAGTCACAACAAATATGAATACCACAACCGGTATCAAGGACCCAAGATTTAGAATGGGGTGAGTTATTAGAAATGATAGTGTAAATACCTGCATGGTTGGGTTTAACTTTCCCATCCTTCACATCTTGCTGGTATTTTGGGCAGTTCCGCTTCCAATGTGATTTTTCATGGCAATAGAAGCATTCAGCCTCTTTTGGGTCAGAAGAAGGAGTGACGAAACCTTTCTTGGTTCCACTTAAAGAAGAGCCATCAAGGGTTCGAGCCTTGGTACCCTTTGAAGAGCACTTTCTCTTCTTCCCTCGACTTTTCCCAATTGCCAAAACCGGAGTGGAGTTTGGAGTAGGAGTGTTAACAACTGACTTCCCCTTAAGACCTGTTTCAGTGGTCTTGAGAAGTCCTTGAAGTTTGCTGAGTGTAACCTCTTCCTTATTCATGTGATATGTCATGCGGAATTGATCATAGCACGATGGTAAGGAGTGCAAAATGATATCTATTGCAAGCTCCTCAGGGAAGTTCACATTAAGTTTCAGCAACCGATCCACATACCTTTGCATTTTCTGCATGTGGCTCGTGACGGATTCCCCGTCCTTCATCATGGTTGTTATCATGGAGCAGATGATTTCATACCTCTCTTGTCATGCACTTTGATGGTATCTTTCCATCAAATCTTGGTGCATTTCATAAGGGTAGAAATCCTCATAGGACTTTTGGAGTTCCGCTGTCATCGTGGCCATCATGATGAATGCCACTTTCATAGCATCCCTTTCATGTGCCTGAAAGTCAGCGATCTCCTGGGGAGTTGCAGTGGTCTCATCAATCTCCTTAAGCTCCTTGTCAAGGACATATTCTTTGTCCTCGTAGCGGGTAATCATCCTGATGTTTCTGATCCACTCATTGAAGTTGGATCCATCAAAAGTGACTTTCCCACACAAGTTCATAAGGGTAAAGGAGCCATTAGGATTAGAGCCAGAAGTAGCATTGTTTGAAGACATCTGAAAGAAGAGGACAATATTAGTTTAGATATTAAGAGAGTCCTTAATAAAACATCCAAATGTAATATTAAGGCTAGGATCCAATCACAATATATTATAACTTAGAAGAGGTATGCCGTAATCCAAGCTATAACATATTTGAAAGGTAGGTGAATGACGATTCACCAATTTCCACCACGAAAACCGAAATATTAAATATTAGGTTTTTGATTGGTTCTTAGAAATTCCTAGATTCTTTGAGATTCAATGAACTTTTCAAAGTCATGTTTCAATCTCGGGTGTGCCCTCCAAGTTTTGTGACTGGGATACCGAGGATCACAAAACAAGGTGTTAAGTAACCATGCAAATCATTTGGTACCCTTAAAGTTTATCACTCAATTGATGTGCCGGTAAACCACACACGCTCCACCGATACTATAATAAACCTTAAGTCATCCTTTACCTACCTTGTTAAGTCCAAGTTAGTGTGCCGGTTAACCACACACGCCCCACCAACGACTTAAACAAAGTGTAAAGTGTAATTTCATGGATTAGCACCTTATTCACATTTTTCCTAAAGTAACTAAGATTGGGAATTTAATAAAACATTTAGTTACTTTATAATATTCATCATACTTTTAATGAGAATTTATAAGTCCTTGTCTTACCCGTTCGGCTAACGACCCTCCACCGGTCAAGCAAGCGGTGGGTGAGAGTGGACACCCATTAAGTTGCCATTTTATAGGCAACAACCTTATACCCACCTTATAGACCGGCTTCGTGAATGTGGCGTACTAGCAATAAGACGACTTTGTTCTTATACATACATATATATATATATATATATATATATATATATATATATATATATATATATATATATATATATATATATATATATAATTATTACATCATACTAATATAAGTATAAGGGTTGAATTTTAACTTTTAAAATTCTAAGGGTTGGAACTAAAGTTTTTAACATGACTTTACTTGTTCCAAAACTTGAGGGCAAGTTTTGTAAACTTTCAAAACTTTTTATTTCTTGTAACTTATGAGTTTAATAGAGTAATAAAATGAAGACTCTTCATTTTTCTAACTCTTGTGCTCTTTTAATGGTTTTAATTCAAGTGACTTTTGGTTTTCCATAACTTGAGGACAAGTTATGGACTCCATTAAAACACATTATGATCAAGAATTAATCTACCACATAGGTTACAAATAATTCCTATGATCATCTAAACATCATAAGATCAAGAACATGAATATGAACACTTTCATGAATAAAAATTACACTTAAAACTTTGTAATTTTGATAACTAGTTGTTGTAAATGAATTATCAAAGACATTACACCATCTAAAACAAGTTTTCAAGTACCAAAACAGTTTAGGGTAATGTTTCTAGTCCATTTCCAGCAACTAAAGTCGAAAATCTGCACTCTATGGCCCCTACTCGTCGAGTGCATGAACCTACTCGGCGAGTAGGTTGAAGATACAAGTGAACTCGGCGAGTCCACCCATGGACTCGGCGAGTTCATCAGGCAGACTGCAAGCTTTTCGACTTTTTTTCAACTTTTAAGCACAAATAACAAACAAACAAGCCTAGGCTTTGATACCACTGATGGGTTTCGAGCATTCTAACACTTCCTAAGTGTACATGCAACCCTAATGAACTTGGATCTATGTTTGTCTAATTATCATGAAAAGTTGAATTCCAAGGTTATATTCCTATCTAGCATACATGGGGAACAATTTTTAACTTGAATGAAAGATAGAATAACTTACCTTGTTGTTGCTTATGTTCCTTGAAACCTTGTGAGCCTAGCACCCCAAGTGTGATGCCTCAAATGCTTCACACAACACCAAATGCTCTTGGAAAGACTTTTGAGAGAATACACACTTCTTGAAATCGGCCTAGCCCTCTTGTTTCTTATGTGTAGCGGATTTTGGTGGAGAATGAGATTCTTATATAGTGTTGACACATCTAGGGTTACACCATGTAAACCCTAATGTGTCATGACTCTTCATTTCCATGACCCATGGAGCATCCATGGAGCATCCTATGGGTGGAACCCAACTTGATAATCCATGGAGCCTCTTAGCCCACTATACAAGATATGGATGATTTACATAATCAACCCATATATTTAACTAGTTATCTTTTGATCACTTAATGAATTCTTGATAAAACTAATCAAATAATATTATTAATATATTAGAACTTATAATATATTAATAATCTCCAAGTGTTATTTCTCTCATTTAGTCTATCCAATTGCATGGTGCCATGCAACCCAAATGGACCATGCCGGGTCGGGTCAAGTATTGACCCGAAATAGTTATGGACTTAGACACCTTATCCAACAAGCTACGGTTGGAATCCAAGTATTAATCATATGTTATTCGGTATTGATAGCTCGGGGATCCATCGGTTCGTAGGAGCAGCAAGTGTAGGATCTCTTGTTTTGTCGATTGAGGTGAGTTTCCTCACTGGGTTAGCGAGTCTAAGGCATCAACACCGACTTTGTATGTGTGTTACTGTGCTAGGAGTCTGCATAACCCTTTCATGTGATATGTGCTTCTATGCATACCGGGTAGAGCCCAATGCTAGGCGAGGCCTGATGACTATATCGTATACTATTATATTATGGTCTTTTCATGTGTTAGTACAACTATGTGATATATGCCTATGTGTATGCGGGGAGGGGCCTAAGAATAACATATTTGTATACCGAACGGGGCTTGATTTTGGGTGAGTCCCAAGGCCGAGTGGGACTCAATATCGGGCGTGGCCTGCTGGAGGGCGGGGGCCCAATATGTGATTTATTATGTATGGTATGGGGTAGTTTAGGGAACTCACTAAGCTTTGTGGTTACAGTTTTTAGTTT
Source organism: Lactuca saligna (assembly GCF_052625555.1). Taxonomy (NCBI): domain Eukaryota; kingdom Viridiplantae; phylum Streptophyta; class Magnoliopsida; order Asterales; family Asteraceae; genus Lactuca; species Lactuca saligna. The sequence continues at coordinate 45,134,204 of NC_136418.1, read as the reverse complement.
ATGTTTCAGGTACTTCTGGTTCCAAGGGGAAAAGCTCGAGATGACTACGTTGCACACACCACATGGTTCCACTTTTATGATATACTCTGATTTTAGATGATGTTGATACACTCATTTTATTTGGATTGTAATGATGATGTTTTGGAATATTATTTCATTATATTGAAAATGAAATTTAATTTTGGGTCATATTTTTGGGACGTTATAGATTGGGTTGAGGGTGACCAGTGTAGACTGAAGACCAAGAGACCAAGGGCGTCCCAGATAAACCACAGGCCTGAGAGGCATATCGGCCGAAGGCCCAGAGAACAATCCAGATAAGTTGCAGGCCCAGTGAGGCGGTCCAGTCATGTTGGAGGTTCTATGAGCGGTCCAGAAAGTTTGTAGGCCCGCTGAGGCATTCCAGTAATGTTGAAGGCTTAGTATGCATGTTGTTCATTATTATTGTTATGTGGTGGTACTTTTGGGGAAACTCACTAAGCGTTGGGTTATGTATCAGGTACTTCGGATGACCGCGGGAAGGTGAAAGCGTGACTGTACACATCCTTATTTTTATAACTCATAATTTTAGGAGACTCTGATGTTTGGAAATATTTTTAAACTAAGTTTGTAAACAATTTATGAATTTTGGTTGATTTTAAAAGTTTAAGTTTATTTAAATTTTTATTATGTTACATTTTAGTAGAGCATTTTGGGTTTATTATATTAAATATAAAAGCAATGCAAGCATCCATTTAGCTAATTTTCGTGACATAGTAGAAACACAATTCAATAAGGAGATAAAACGTATAAGAGGTGATAACGGGGGATAATTCATATCATCATCCATGATGGATTTTTATGTGAAAAAGGGAATATTTCTAGACATAACTTATCCACATACACTACGGAAAAAAGGGGAGGTAGAATGGAAACATAGGCACATTCTTGAGATAGCACGCTCCACTAAGTTTGAAACGAACTTACATCTAATGTCCCGATTTTTAACCCAAGTTTTTCTTCATTTTTATTTATTTAAATATATCATAATATCAATACATTATGCAGAAACATGTAGTGAATATTCATGCGTACAGTTAAACCTTTATCTTCTCACGAAGTACTTTAAAAACATTTATAACAATTGGGTAAGCACGAGGCTTACCTAGTTCCCCAAAATACCATAGAAACAATGACTCACTACCTGCCAATAATATGTGTACTTACGGCCCACACACCATTTTGTTAACATGGGTCTATGTGTACTTATGGCCTTCATGCCATTTCGTTAACACAAGTCTATGTTACGGTCAATATGCAATTTTGTTCACTTACGTTTGGGTTGATTTTAATATTTTAAATTTATTTGGATTTTTACGATGTTACGAGTTGGTATCAAAGCGTTGGTTTAAGTGAATTGGAGGAAGTATCGTGTGAATCCAATCTCAAACTAAGGAAAAAGATTTTAAAAATGATTTTTTGAAATAATCAAAGAGGATGTGATGTGTATGATTAGTTGTAGCCAGTAAGTAGACCCCGAATTACCACAATCTTATTTGATATTGTGATGTTTTAGGAAAGCATGCTAGTGATAGGCTAGGGATGTTCAGGAATTGCATGATAGAATCGTCTAATTATATGATGCCTGACAGCCTAGGATTTCCTTATTTAAAATTGACATCATTACTGTAGTTGCTTTGTGTATGCATCAAAAATTGTACATAACTAAGATTTTATATCTTGAGAATGGTTGATTTAGCCTTATTTCCTGTTCCTTGTCTGATTGTGGGATTAGGCATTGAATCGAGTATTCGACCGTCTATAGGATCCAATGTTATGTATGAGTAGCATACACGAGTGCTGCAAGGTTGGTGGAAGTTTCGTGGATGATTTGTGTGGGGAAAGCCGACCAGTCGCCTACTGTTAGCCTTCTGATAGGAAGTGAGGATAGAGTATATGTGTAATCTAGTATGTATTATTACGGCTGTTGTGATGATCCTCTTAGACAAATATGGGTAGGAGAGGGCTATGTTGTGTCCTGGGTTTACCGCTTCTGAGCAAGCTCAGAAAACCAGTTACTTGAGCATGCTCAAGATGGACATTAGGCAGTTGGTTTCCACACAACTTTATGGTTCATTTTTGAAGTTGCAGGTGGCCACCAGGTGGCAAGAGATTGAGACGGAGCTCCAGACGAGGGAGCGGAGACAGGTTTCGGTGCAATCGCAGCCAGCACCAAAGCGGTTCAAAGTTATTGATACTAGATTTGGGATTCAGAGGGGCCACACTTGTGGGAAGTGCGGAAAGGTTCATGAGGGGGCTTGTCGATCTACCGGTGTATGCCACAAATATGGCAAGGAAGGGCACTATGAGAGGGATTGTCGCCAGTTGAACCCAGTTCTGAGTACCAAGATTTGATATCACTGTGATCAGGTTCTCCATATGAAGGTCAACTGTCCATTGCTCACTGCCAAGTCGATGCATACCCCAGCACCAGCTACTTTGAGCATAACTGATGGGCGTAAGGGGAGGGCAGAGCCCTTAATGGCTCAGGGTCGTGCTTTTCATCTCACTTTCGAGGAGGCTAGAGGAGGCCCAAATGTCGTGAGTGGTATGTTTCTATTTATTGTTCTGTTGATCATATTCTATGTTATGCTCATGTATGTACTCCTAATAGGTACGTTCTTAGTGAACATTTTGTCGGCTCTAGTATTATTTGACACGACCACGTGTCGGTCCTTTGTATCTCGATCTTCCAATAAGGAGTTTGATATGCCTATGGGGAAGATACAGTGTCTGTTGTGGGTTTCTATCACCAAAGAGCACGGGGTTTCTACAACCGCAGTGTATCAAGGTTGTGTATTAGAGATCTTCAAGGTGCCTTATCTGATTGATCTAACCCCTATCCCCATGGGGGATGTATGCGTGATAGTAGGTATGGATTGGTTGAGTAGGTTTTGCGCCATGATTGACTACGAGGTCCTGCGAGTGGTAGTTCAAACCCCAAGTGGGGGAGAACTGGTTATCTATGGTGAGGGAACTAGGGTTGGTTCGGGATTTTGTTCGGCAGCCAGGGCTCAACAGTATATTCAGCATAGGCGTGTGAGTTATTTGGCTTACATAGTTGATACTCGGGTTAAGGAGCAGACTTCAGTTTCAAAGGTACCAGTGGTCAGGGAGTTTGTTGGTGTTTTCCTGGAGGAGTTACCCGGTGTGCCTCCTGTGAGGCAGGTTGAGTTTAGGATTGACCTTGTGCCTGGTGCAGCCCCGATCGCCAAGGTGTCATACCGTTTGGCATCGCCTAAGATACAGGAGTTGTTGTCTCATCTTCAGGAGCTGCTAGGCAAGCAGTTCTCCGTGGGGAGCGCTGATATTGTTCGTCTAGAAGAAGGATGGTTCACACTGGATGTGCATTGATTACTAGGAGTTGAACAACTTAACAATGAAGAATCATTATCCCCTTCCATAGATTGATGATCTTTTTGATTAATTGTAGGGTGCATCTTGGTTCTCCAAGATAGATATGAGGTTTGGGTATCATCAACTGAGTGTGAGACAGGAGGACGTGGTGAAGATCGTGATTCGGACTCGTTATGGGCATTACGAGTTTGTGGTGATGCCATTTGGGCTCACCAATGTATCTCTTGTATTTATGGATCTGATGAATCGGGTATGAAATCCGATACTCGACAGATTTGTTATCGTGTTCATTGATGATATCCTAGTGTATTCCAAGACCAAGGAACAACATGAGGAGCAACTTCGAGAGTTTCTAGGGGTTTTGGGACGGGAATGGCTTTATGCCATGTTCTTGAAGTGTGAGTTCTGGTTACAAGAGGTCCAGTTCATGGGCATCTCGTTAACTAAGATGGAATTTTGGTCGATCCGGCCAAGATCGAGGCATTGATGCAGTGGGAGGTTCCGAAATCTCACTCAAAAAGTAGGTGTTTCCTGTGTTTAGCAGGGTACTATCGGAGATTTATTCAGGACTTCTCCAAGATTACAGTACTCCTCACTTGTCTGACGAGGTTATGTGAGGCCCCGGTATTGACCTACCCAGAAGGAGTTGAGGATTTTGTAGTGTTCTGTGATGAATCCATCACCGTATTGTGGGCGGTCCTTATGCAGATAGGATGAGTGATTGCTTATGCATCACGGCAGCTGAAGTTGCATGATATCCCACTCATGACCTGGAGTTGGGGGTAGTGGTATTTACCATCAAGATTTGGAGATATTATATATATATATATATATATATATATATATATATATATATATATACATATATATATAGGGTCCGTTGTACGGTCTACACGGATCACAAGAATTTGACGTAGTAAGGATTATGACCGCGAGGTCCTTTACCATCCGGGTAAAGTGAATGTAGTAGCAGATGCTTAAAGTTGCAAGTCGGTTGGGTCATCAGTTGGGGAGGTGTGCATGAAGATATCAATTGATTTTATGTTGTTGGGATTGATCATAGAGGTACAAGCAGAGGGACTTCGGAAGGAGAACTTGAAACATGAGAGGATCAGGGATAAAATCAACAGATTTTTCACTGATAAGCGAGGGTTATTAACCCGATGTGGTCGTGTTTGGGTTCCAGTTTCGGGCGAGGTCATGCAGATTGTGATGGAGTAGGCTCATAAGTCTCTTTTTTCAATACACTCAGGAGCCACAAAGATGTATCGGGATTTGAGATTAAGTTTTTGGTGGCCGTGTATGAATAAGATCACATGGTATGTCGAAAGGTGCTTGACCTGCAGGATGGTTAAGGCTGAGCATCAGAGGCCGCAGGACAAGTTGCAGCCTCTAGAGGTTCCCATGTGGAAGTGGGAACAGATTACCATGATCACCAAGTTGTCGAGGGCGGCCATGGGTTTTGATGCTATATGGGTGATCGTGGATCGATTAACCAAGAGTGCCCACTTTTTGGTCATTCGGGAGAGCTCTTCGGCTGAAAAGTTGGCCGATATTTTTTCTGGGAGATCATTGCTCGCCATGGGGACCCAATTTATATAGATACAATTCTAGAAGATTTATAGGGATATGATTAGTTTTGAAAAGTCTAAAATTTTTTAACTTACACCATCCAAAACACAAAATTTTTTATTGATTTGGCCCATTTCTTATTTCTTAATTATTTAAATAGTAAACTAAATATTAAAAAATGTAAAAATATAAATTAAAGGGTGTAAAAGTTATTTCATGGTTTGGACCAATGGTATATGTTGAAAATATGCTTTAAGGAATCCACTAATGAGCAATAAAAGTAGTTATGGTTTTGTCAGTTTTTATTTTTGAATTGAATAAGTTTAATTACGAGTTAGTGGATAGTTATTCTCTAGTTAATTTTCAGTTATGAATAACAGCTATATAAGCTGATGTAGTACAATGATTTTGATATTCTAATTTCCAATTCCAGTCATTGCATAGCATATCTCCCCTGTTCACTTTTCTCCTGTTTACAACCTATTGTCTTCTTTTCTATTTGTTTAAAACTAACAAATTGTTATCAGAGCTTATTTCTTGAGGGATCTGTGAGGAAAAATGGCAGAAAGTAGTGTTTCACAATTCACTATTCCAGTGTTCAATGGTGATAATTACCAGCTATGGGCTGCAAGAATGACATCTTATCTTGAAGCCATGGATCTTTAGGAAGCTGTAGAAGAGGACTATGTTGTTCCTCAACTTCCATAAAATCCTACCATGGCTCAAATCAAAGTTCACAAAGAGAAGACATCAAGGAAGTCAAAGGCGAAAGCAACTCTGTTTGCTGCAGTCTCTACAACCATTTTCACAAGAATTATGTGCCTCAAAACTGGAAAAGAAGTGTGGGATTATCTGAAGGAGGAATATGAAGGAGATGAAAGAATTAGAGGCATGCAGGCTCTCAACTTGATCAGAGAATTTGAGATGCAGAGAATGGAAGAATCGGAGACTATCAAGGAGTATTCACACAGATTACTGGATATTGGAAACAAGGTACGGTTGCTTGGCTCTAAGTTTTCAGATTCAAGAATTGTTGAAAAAATTCTCGTTACTGTTCCTGAGAGATATGAAGCTTCAATAACCACTTTGGAGAATACAAGGGACCTGTCAGAAATTACTTTGGCAGAATTGTTAAACTCATTACAGGCACAAGAGCAATGTAGGCTTATGAGACATGAGCATGTTGTTGAAGGTGCTCTACCGGCCAAGCATCGAGATGAACGAAAGCAAAAGAAGAAGAGTGACAATAAGGCCTCATCAACTTCTGTTGTTGAAGATTCTGTCAACAATCAGAATCAAACCAAAGTTCAGACTCCAAAAAAGAATTATCCACCTTGTAAGCATTGTGGTAAAATGGGTCATCCTCCATTCAGATGTTGGAAAAGGCCAGATGCAAAGTGCAACAAATGTAATCAGGTCGGTCACGAAGCTGTTATATGTAGAAGCAATACTCAAAAGAATGAAGAAGTCCATAAAGCTACTCAAGATGAAGAAGACCATATGTTTGTTGCATCTTGTTATTCAACAACAATTTCTCCTGAAAGTTGGCTAATTGACAGCGGGTGTACAAACCACATGTGTAATGACATCAGCCTCTTTAAAGAGGTATTCCCTTCGAAGTCCAGGAGAGTGAAAGTAGGCAATGGTGAATACGTTCCAGTCAAAGGAATTGGAACAGTTGCAATTATAACTACTTCAGGTACAAAAACAATCTCAGATGTCATGTATGTACCAGAAATTGATCAGAATTTAATAAGTGTTCCCCAGCTGCTAGAAAAAGGATTTAAGACATACTTTGAAGATTTTTGTTGTCGTGTGTATTATCCAAATGGAAAAGAATTGATGAAGGTCAAAATGAAAGGAAGAAGCATGGCTTATGATCCAAAAGAAGAAGAGCAAATGGCCTTTTACAATAAAGTTAGCAACACTGACATATGGCACAAGAAGCTTGGGCACTGTCATCTTCAAAGAATGCTACAAATGCAAAAGGATGAAATGGTGAGAGGTCTTCCAAAGTTAGATGATCAACTTTCAAATTGTTCAGCGTGTCAACACGGAAAACAAAGGAGGATTCCATTCCATAAATCATCTTGGCGGGCATCAAAAAAACTTCAACTCATACATAATGATGTTGCAGGACCTCAAAGAACACCATCATTGCAAGGTAATGTTTACTACATTATTTTCATTGATGATTTTACAAGAATGTGTTGGATTTACTTCATGAAGTTCATGTCAGAAGTGACTGATATTTTCTGGAAATTCAAAAAAATGGTTGAAAACCAAAGTGATTGCAAAATTCAAGTGTTGAGGTCTGATAATGGAAAGGAGTATACATCAGAAAAATTCAATATGTTCTGCGAGGAAGCCGGCATTGAACATTAGCTCGTAGTTCCATATTCTCCACAGCAAAATGGAGTTAGCGAAAGAAGAAACAGATCCATATTGGACATGGCCAGAAGTATGTTGCACGATAAGGAGCTGCCAAAATATTTTTGGGCAGAGGCTACTAACACAGCCGTGTTCCTACAAAACCGGTTACCAACACTTGCTTTGGAAAGTAAAACTCCTTTTGAAGCATGGTTTGGTTATAAGCCTTCACTAAGCTTTCTTAAAGTTTTTGGGTTTGTATGTTATGCTCACATTCCTCAGGTTAAGCGTGACAAGCTGGATAAAAAGGCCATCCCGGGCATCTTTGTAGGTTATGGTTTAGTTTCTAAAGGTTACAAAGTTTACCATCCTCAAACAAAAAAGATGACAATAAGCAAAGATGTACATTTCAATGAAGACGAGCAATGGGACTGGAACAAGAAAAAGGAACAAAAAGGTGTTTCTTTTGGTGACAATGAAACAGAAGAATCAGAGGATGAACCGATAGATGATGCCTTGGAAGACGAGTCAATTGATGATCCTCCCGTAAGAGGTACAAGGTTACTTACAGATGTCTATGCAAGGTGTAATGTTGCAATTAATGAACCATCTAATCCTGAAGAAGCCCTGAATGATCCAAAATGGAAGAAAGCAATGTTGGAGGAGTTGTCTATGATAGAAAAAAAAAATAAAACGTGGGAGTTGGTTGAGAGACCAGAAGGAAGAAAAGTCATTGGTGTTAAATGGGTGTTTAAAACAAAGATCAATGCTGATAACACCATCAACAAATTCAAGGCTCGACTCGTTGTTAAAGGGTATGCTCAAATTTATGGTGTTGACTATTCTGATACTTTTGCTCCTGTTGCAAGGTTAGATACAATCAGATTGTTACTAGCCATATCTGCACAAAAAGGTTGGAAAGTGTTTCAACTAGATGTGAAGTCAGCTTTCCTAAATGGTGTACTACAGGAGGAGATATTTGTAGAGAAACCAGAAGGTTTCAAGATTCAAGACAAAGAAGATAAAGTTTATCTACTAAAAAAGGCTCTCTATGGTTTGAAACAAGCTCCGAGAGCTTGGTATAGCCGGATAGATACTTACTTGCTGGATCTCGGTTTTGTTAAAAGCTTATCTAAAGCTACTCTTTATGTGAAACATAAAGAGAATGATATTCTTATTGTCTCTCTTTATGTTGATGATTTGCTCGTGACAGGAAATAACAAGAGGCTCATAGATGAGTTTAAAAAAGAGATGATGCAGGTTTTTGAAATGACAGATTTGGGTCTCATGTCATATTTTCTTGGCATGGAGATCAAACAAGACAAAAATATGGTGTTCATCTGTCAAAAGAAATACGCAAATGAAATTTTGAAAAAATTTCAAATGGAAGACTGCAAAGCAGTGAGCACCCCAATGAATGAGAAAGAAAAGTTTAGCAAAGAAGATGGTGCAGATAAAGTTGATGAAATTTATTTCAGGAGCCTAATCGGTTGTTTGATGTATCTCACAGCGACAAGGCCTGACATTCTCTTTGCTGTTAGTCTTTTATCGCGATTTATGCACTGTGCAAGTGTGATACATTTTAGGGCAGCAAAACGAATATTAAGGTACATCAAAGGTACCATCAATTTTGGAGTCAAGTTTGAGAAAAATCAAAGATTCAAGTTGCATGGTTTCTCAGATAGTGATTGGGGAAGATCAATTGATGATATGAGAAGCACATCGGGCTACTGTTTTAGTTTGGGCTCAAGTATTTTCTCATGGTGTTCAAAGAAGCAGCAAATTGTAGCACAATCTACTGCAGAAGCAGAATTCATAGCAGCTACAGCAGCCACAAATCAAGTTTTATGGTTGAAAAAGATTATGTATGATTTGCAAGAAGAACAAAAATTTAGCATTGATGTTTTTGTTGACAATCAAGCAGCTATTGCAATCTCCAATAATCCCGGTATTTCACGGGAAGACAAAGCATTTCAACATTAAGCTCTATTTTTTGAGAGAAGTGCAGCAAAAGGGTGAAGTCTCTCTAGTCTACTGCAAGTCTGAAGACCAGCTAGCAGACATCTTCACCAAACCACTTCCGGTCAGCAAGTTTGAAGTTTTAAGGCAAAGGATTGGAGTGTGTAGTCCTTAAAGCAAGGAGGAGTGTTGAAAATATGCTTTAAGGAATCCACTAATGAGCAATAAAAGTAGTTATGTTTTGTCAATTTTTATTTTTGAATTGAATAAGTTTAATTAGGAGTTAGTGGATAGTTATTCTCTAGTTAATTTTCAGTTATGAATAACAGCTATATAAGCTGATGTAGTACAATGATTTTGATATTCTAATTTCCAATTCCAGTCATTGCATAGCATATCTCTCCTGTTCACTTTTCTCCTGTTTACAACCTATTGTCTTCTTTTCTATTTGTTTAAAACTAACAGTATACATGAAATTTTTTTGGACCTTATCCACAGTTTTGAGCAGAACAGGATTATTAATTTGTTACCGGAAAATAAGTTGCTTTCGTATGCTGCCCAGAAAAAGATGACTGTCATCATAGCTAAGTAGCTGTCGAGAATGATTCCGGTAGCAAAAATCTCTGACTACAGTTGTCTAGTAATGGAGAGGGTTTTACTCTATCTTTGGATAAGTAGCTACCGAGAATGATTCCGATAGAAAAAATCTCCGTCCAGATGTCAGCTGTCAGCTAATGGAGAGGGTTTTACTCTATCTTTGGAGATTGTTATAATTGTATCTGTAAATCAAATATAAAAAAAAAAAAAAAAAAAAAAAAAAAAAAAAACTTTTAGTTTAGACTTTAGATAGTATTTTTAATTAACATTTAGACTTCATGAAGTGTTTTTTTTTCTTTCTTCGCCTGTATAGATGATAAGAATTAAAGAAGGGTGTAACAAAGAACTCTAACCAGGCCATCATTGAGAATAGCAATGATAAGCGCCATGAAGGGTGGAAAGTCGAACTTCCATATAAGGGCAAGCAGCATGAAACCAAGCTGTTGTAAACATTTATAACCAAAATAAATTAGTTGTGTATAACTAATATGTATCGTAAGTTATACAAGCTGGAAACATAAAAAATTAATTTGTATTACAAAGTTTAAATAAGTTCGATTGACATGTGTGTTAGCAAGTTGGGTCTAAAGGATATCCTCAATCCAACTTGAGGGGGAGTCTTGAATGATGCAAACAGTATACGTATCTTTCCTGGTTTAAATATTTCCTATTCTATGTTACTTATTTATATAGATACAATTCTAGAAGATTTATAGGGATATGATTATTCAGTAAATAGTGACAATTAGTTTAGCATTAAATTAGCTTGTAAACTCTATAAATTCTGTTGTATTCTCCATGGTTAGTAATAACAAGATGAAAAATTTGTTCTTCAAAATTCACAGTTTCACCTGATCAAAATTAGCGGTGTGTTAAATCGCAGGCTACAAATGGGAACTATTTTACTTTAATTCCAATAACAGGCTGTGAATCATATGTTCTCATGCATATCCTAAATGAAACGGATCAAAATGACTACACATTCCACCATACTGTTCCTGTGAAATGACCTTAAGAACAATGAAAAACAAACATGTAAAATCTTTAAGTATATAATAGTTTGTGGGATCTTAGAAAGATAAAAACCAAAAACTTGATGTCAATCAAACAGGTTCTAGTTTAAAATAAATTCATGGTACATTAGCCACGCATCTCAAAGCAACAAATGAAACTACCAAATTACAAAAAAGGAGATAAATATATATAATGTTTGTTCACTCAACAAACGAAAAAAGTAAATTGCAACATTCAAATCCACTAATGCAATGCTGCTTCTCAAATCTCAAAAACTTGTAAATCTTTCCCGACATAAAAGTGACAAGCCATGACTCATCTAAGGACTAAGAGATGAGCATTCATGAGGAAAATACCACTGCCTTGTGGTAAAGAATTTTCCATGTCCTTCTTCCTCGAAAAAATTACATCCCTCAGGTTGTGATTGAAGATCGGCCCACAATTCTGGTTTAACAACAGCGCCATGTCTGAATTCACTAAGAAAAAACCCACATTCATCTGTTGTTTTTTGAAACCGCACCCATTCCATTTTGTCAAAATCTAGTTCGTGAACATTATGGAAGTAGACTGAAAAGTTTTCCATCACATAAAGCTTTTCACCCGAACTTATAAGCTTTGGAAACAAGAAGGTTTGTTTTGGAAAATTCTTGATTTTGAGCCACTTCATTTTGGGCTTAGGATTCAGTGTAAGTTCACATATATGTCTTCCTTTCAATGAACCGGCTTTACAGCATAAAGTATATATTTTCCCCTTGAAAGCATGTAAATACTTGACATCTATGAGTAAGGCGACACGATTCCATGATCCCTCCTCACCCTCTCTAGAAATCCATATTTCGTTACGGATTATGTTTGACATAATAAGCACATGCATAGAAGATATCGAAGGTGAATGGACAAGGACAGCAGTGAACTTTGGTGTACCAAAAAAGACACAGTCAAAAGGGACAGGAGGGAAATGAAGTTCATGCCTAGTGATAGGATTCACAAGCCAGAAATCGTACGTTTTCTCCCTAAAAAAGATCAAGTAACCATAAGTTAATCCAATAAAGGAGCTACCAACAGAACGGGGAAGTATGGTTTTGAACTTTCGTCCTTGAGAATCCTCTAGGCAGCATTCCTTATCTTTATCATTACCACGAGTAGAAATACGCAACAACATGGGCGATTTAGATGCCATAAATGTTTTCCAGTTGCTAATTGCTACTAATCTCCATGTCTTGCAAACCCCACTGAATGCAAGAAAATCGATTACTCCGAGTTGCATCATAACTAACAAAAGCACATCATGGTTGAGGTATGACCATGGTCCCACATCCACATCATCAGTCTTGATCATCTTACTACTGCTGCTGCTGCTAGATGATGCATCATCATGATTTTGCTTTCTACTCATTCTCCTTGTCATAACCATTCTTACACCTACAAACACACAAAACAAAAACGCACTGTAAATGCATATTCCACAAAATCATACAAGACTTGTAAACAAGCACATGAATGAACAAGATCACCAACTGAAAACAAACACAAAGTGTGTCTATGATATGAATTCAGAACTACTAAAGTACCACACAAACAAACAAAGATGTACATGATTATTCTAGAAGGGCTCAGCAGGCAAATCAGGAAAAATGACTAAAATCTGTTATAGATAGAGAGAGAAGAATAATGAGGGGGAGAGGGATTTCATTTATGTATGTCGATTAGTATGTTGAAGAATATTAGTCTCTTAGCTTTTCGCTACTGAGGGAGGGAGATTTCCTGGAATTGTTTGGTGTTCATATTAGATCATTTTTACATTCCATTTTATTCATCTTCTTCCCTACTTCTTCCTGCTTTCTTTTAATTTCATTATCCCTTGATTTCTAATCTTCATCGGTCTACAACATATCTCCCTTACCCTAACGTCGATGCTTAAAGATAATCCAAACACTTACAAAAACTATATATCAATTATACAATGATCATAATCAACAAATCATAAAAACTAAAGAACCACAATCAAAACACTTCAACTAGGCAACATTGCACTAGATATAACACATGAAACCAAATTAGTAAACGATTCAAAATTAATTTCATGAAGCATATAGAGATAATCAAAACAACTATATCAACCTACGGCACATTTCCTGATCAAATGAACGCATATATCCTAAAGCATCAAAGCATCCAGGGTTAGAAATGTGATTCAAGGGAAAGAACGATGATTTGGAGTTTGTGTGGGGCATTTTGTCCGAGAAAATAATTTCCAATTCTTCTTTAAATTAAACTATATTGAATGTTCTAATTTTACAAAATTATTTTTGTTTGACTATATAAATAATTATTTCTATATAAGTTGTTTCATAGCAGTGTTTAAGCTCGTTTACAGGGATAATCACAAATGCAGTCAACATAGGCTATACATTTCTCTGTTATTAAAAAGTTTTGTTCAACATCAGTTTGACAAAAAATGTGTTGCATTCGTTTCCAAAAAATATACCTCGTTGCATGTCTAAATCAATGATTTTGGTCTTGTAACAAAATACAAGGATACCCAACACATTCCATAAAGGAGAATTTATTGGTCATTTGTATGGTTGATATTTTATTACAAACTAAAAAAAGAAATTGTAATAGGATATAAATAATTTCTTTTATCATTACTATACAGAGAGGATAATCATTCCTTCTATTTTTTTCACACATAGACATATGAGCTGGATGAGAGTTCTCATCCAGCTACTCGCAAATAAAATGAATTCAAATTAAACATTTTGAATTCATTTCAGATTAAATATAACTTGAATGAAGATATACATGTCTTTAAATAAGTAATGTAGTGACTCATGGATTTCATTTAATCCGAATCAAATCTATTATGAATTTGAATATCTTGTTTGTATATATAGATAACTATTTGAGCCTAATGAACCAGAACTGAATAACCCAAATGTTGAGAACAATCCCTGGGTTTTTTTAATAGTGCAGAAAGAATATGGGATAGGTGTAAGGTCAAGACGTATTAAGGTAATTTCATGAGAGAGAGAGAGAGAGACTATATTTTTAGTGAAAGAGGCATGTAATAGGGACCATGTAGAGTATTGGATGAAAATAGAGTTTATGTTGAAGATTTGGATACCTATTGGATCGTATGAACATTTTCCGAACTGATATTTATACCTTATGACTGAGTTGCAAAATTCAGCCTAGAATAATCTAAAAACACACTTACGAATCTAGACACAGAAATCACAAGCCAAATTGCTAGTAGGATTTTATGTTCGTCTGACGAAAAAGAGAGCTAATGAACGTGTTTTTTTTTTTTGCAAAGAGAAGAGCCATCTAGATAATAAACGAGATTAGGGTTTGACTCTTAGTGTTGACCGTCATGGGTTGCTTTGGAAGTAAGTCGGGGATATTTGGATTTTAATGAGGATTTAGTGTTTCCAAAACTAACGAATTTCGTTAGTTTTACCATAATCACCCTAAAGAATTCGAATTCCCACTATGTTCCAAGCCAGGTGCTCTCCCCCTTGGACCCCGCTAGGGGCGCTGCCCCTAAACCCCACCAAAGGGACGTTGCTCATTTGGAAAACCCGGACCCAAGGTCGCTGCCCTGGACCCCCGACTTGTCGACAAACCGGTTTCTAATTCGATCTTATATATGCATGCACTCTGCATAAACCCGTACATATATTAGAGTACAAATTATGAAGCCCCTTAGCTCACATGTCAGTTCCAATTACATAAAATGACATGGTGACACTAAAATCACCAACAAAGAGAATAGTATTCTATTAGTGGGATCGGTTATCTAGCTTGGGCAGAAGGTGAATAAATCATTTGATTACCCTCTCTGATTTAATAGTTTGTAGTTGTACAAATTGTACTCCATTTTCATTTTCATATTAATCAAGTCAAAATTACTTTTGATCTTCATCTGAGTTAATCTTATCATAAGATTACGTATAGAACTACTACAACGGTTTTATTTTGACATAAAACTAGGTAGTTATTTTTTAATAAAGTAATAGAAAAAAATCATTTCTTAGATTCTCTCTCTAAAGAAAACGGTAACAGAATATGCAATTTTCTTTTATTCTGATGAATAAGCGATGGATTAGAGGGAATCAAACGACAATGAAGGTGGTGATAATTTCAAGGTTTCAAACTTTCAATAAATGTTTATAGCTCAACTGATGGATATACATTTTAATTTTAGGTTGTTTTAGTTTAAAAAGCAATTGCCTTTTCTAAATACCCACTCGAAAAGATTATGAGATAGACACATGCTAAAATTTATATATGAATTGAAGCAGTTTACATTTTAATTCATGGAAGTAGCAACACAATGGAAATGATGGAGAGGAGATGAAATAGCTTAAAGGGAGAAAGTAAGAAGGTGTAACTGAGATTTGAAAGTGAGTAAAAGTAGAAAATTAGAGAGTAGTTTTAGGGGAAAAAACAATTGTTTTAAAGATTTTTACTAAAACTACGTAGCTTTAATTAGTAAAAACAATGACGTTTTTGCAGTTCTATAGCTAATGTTATTTATATGAAAACCACTTATTCCCTTTTCCCATATATAAATAACTTATTCACTAACATAACTACTTTTTCTTATATTTATATCTATTTTAGAATGTTAAAAGGAATCTTTCTTTCGTTTGACTCTACCTATTGGATCGACCCAAATTTAGCAATCCAAGAAAGTAAAGTATTTGCGGGTGAATATTTACATTATCAATTTCTATTTCAGTTCTATAACTAATTCATGACTTTTCCGACTTCCCGCCATTAGACCTAGTATATCTGCAGAACTAAAATTTGGAATGAGTGAATCATCTCCAAATTTAATGTTGGTTCCACAACTGACCCAGGCCCAAATATCAAAACAATATCACATGTTATAATTTTGTTATATTGGCGGTTGGCTGAACAAAATCTTAATTTATTTATTTTTAATATGTCGTGCGATTGATATATATTCTAAGATTCACTGAATTTAAATACTACTGAATTCATTAAAATATAAATATCATTCATAATTAAATAGAAATAATGATGTATGTATCGCGATTGATATATATTCTAAGAAGGATGTGTGCAGATACATAGAAAATCTTCGTTTTACTATCAACCAAAGACTGCAGTGACTTACGTTCAATTAAGGGTAGAAAATAACCGACCTAAGCTTTAACTAACAATTACTAACTTGTCAATATGGTCTCCTGAAGTGAACGATTAGATAAAAAAAAAAAAACCATACAGAAAAACTGATGCTTTACAGAAAAAATATTAAATGAAAAAAACAACAAAAAACACAGAACTGGCGAATTTAACGGAAGCACATTGCTATTATATATCCCAAGCCAAAAAACCCTAAAAAGAGCTGATGCTTTTAAACCAACCCTGGTAGTTTAATTAATTGACTTTTATTTGTTAACTACCTTGTGTTTGACATATTTGAAGCTAAGAATAGATTTCGTCAAAAACTCAAAATTTATTTTCTTAAAATGAAAGTAAAATTACCAAATTACATATCACAAACTGTATAATAGTAATCATCTGCAAAGGTAAAAGATAGAAGTCTGGAAAAGTAAGAAAAAGAAATGATTCAAAACTCTTCCAACTAATGGTTCAAAGGTAATTATATCATAAGCTGTTAAATCAAACTTTGCAATTTTTTGTTAACTTTCATTGATGCTCTCTTTTTCTTACTATTTTAGACACTTAGGTCAAGTTCTTAATTGATCCACCATTTTGACAACTAATGACAACTGATGGTGCTTTAAGTACTTCATTGGTTTTTCCTCAAGAAAATGGACCCGAGGGAAACTTAACACCAGTCCTTATTAAGTTGCTTTTAGTTAACAGATTATATAAAATTCTTCTAACTGAAATGATAAACCCTATATCATGACTTTTCTTAATTCTCTGCTACCACTATGGAATAAAATAATACTTACTGAAATTGCATGATTTCTATGGGTCTTTTATCGAAGAGATGAATAAAACCTACAAATAGATATGTTGCTTTCTATAGCTGTTTCATTTGGTTTATAAAATTTTATTTGTTGAGCGTTCATTGGAGTCTTTCATATGGGTAGCCAATAAATTAGCATAATCATCCGGGAGAAAGAAACAAAGGGTAACCTTTATCGAGAACCAAATGATTTAAGAGGCGATCAATAAAAGAAGAGATTTTTTATCCCACAGAAAAGAAACCGAATTCAAATTAGGGATCGTCTTGTTCATCTCCTTCAGTCCAAAGAACGCAAATTGAATAAATATAAGATCAAATCGGACTTACTTGATGTGAGATAGCTGCCTGAAGTTCAGACTTGAGAGTGTTCGGATGTAGGGCACACTTCGAAGGCGAACGGACAAGGCAAAGCAGGTATGTGACGGTAATTAACAGAGAAGGAAGCGCATGGTTGTGGTGGCTAGCTGCGGCGGCGGTGGTGAGACTGTTCGAGGGGTTCAACTGTGAAGAACAAAGGCGGTGGTCTTTTTTTTTAAAAAGAACGATTTTAAGGAGAGAAGGGAAGGCAGGTGGCACGAGATAAATGAAAACTTACTATTCATGGTTTATTCGTGGTTGCTTTTTAATAATTTATAGAGTAAATTACACGAATGGTCCTATGGTTTAGGGTAATTTGCGTGTTTGGTCCCTAACTTATTTTTTTAACTCGGAAGGTCCTTACTGTTTGTTTTTGTTACGCGTTTGGTCCCTATCTTAGTTAAAAAGACTATTTTTCCCTTGGTTTTTTTAATTTATTTAGATAAACACACCCACAATCCCACCCCCCTCACCTTACCTTACCTACCCCACTACTTTTTCCTATTTAAATAATAATATTTTTAGGTAAGACAGGGACCAAGCAAATAACAAAAACACAAAGTAGGGACTAAACATGTAATAAAAACAAATAGTAGGGACCTTCCGAGTTAAAAAAATAAGTTAGGGACCAAACGTGTAAATTACCCCAAACCATAGGGACCATTCGTGTAATTTACTCTAATTTTTATTATTCTAATAATTTTACCATTAAATTAAGGAAAAGTAAGTAATCTAACTATATTTTAATATCTATTTGAAAAAGATAATAAAAAAAATACTTTTAGCAAAAGTAGCCATTTAATCTGGAATAGGTATTCTGATCGAAAAGAAAAATTCTGACAAAAAAAATATATTTTCATCTGAATTTGGGATCAATATTCCGGATTTCAGACCAACATTCCGGACTGAATTTTTGGAATTTGAAATTCAAGAATAAGTCTAAAATCCGATGAGCTATTTCGGAATTTCGAGAAAAAAAATTCATTTTTATTTAAATCTAACAAAAAATTTAGCTATCATAGTAATACAAACTATATACAATATTATTGTATAAAATTAGATATTTTATTGAAAAACGGTGTCATTAAGCACTTCAAAATATAGCATTCAGATGTAACATCAATTTTCCAAGTATAAGTTGTTGGATTAAGTGTCTTTGGTCTTAACTAAATTGTTATAATCTTAGTAAATAAAAGTAAACTCATTTTTGGGTTGTCCTCATAACTACAAAATAGCTAGGATTGATATTAAGAGAATGATAAAATGACTTATTTATATATTATATGATTAATATATTAATTAGAAATAGTTAATAATTAATTAGGAATTAATTGGAAATAGGTTTTTGATTAATTATAATTAATTAATGGTACACGGGTTGAATTGCAATTGTTTAATAGTTAAACAAACGAGACAATTCTAGAACCTCCGTGGACTGTTTTAGGAGAGGTCTAGAGGAATGCTGGAAGCCTCCCTTTCTCCATATTTCGATCCTAAGTTTTGAGTGTCACACATTAAAGGCTTCAACCCTATTGGAGCTAGCTTTCCAAGGAGTTTTTCAAGAGAGTTTCTTGCATCATTGATTTGTTGCAAAAGGGATGAATTCGTTACTCATATTTTCGATTTTCATAGGTTAGATGTTGCTTCATAAAGTGTGTTGTTATAACTAAAATGTCATAGGGTTGTAGGTTGCATGTGACTATAAGTGTTTATGTGTAAATTTGCTGTGCAAATCTTTAGTTATAACCTAGAAGACTTATCTGTGTTATCAGAGCCATTTTTTTCTGATATTTGTGTACATTGTGAAACTAAAAATCAATACCTAAAGAACTGAAAGGAAAAAAAAACAAAAAAAAATTGTCATTAATAGGCCGTAGCATGGCAAAAGCTCATGTCACGGCGTGCTTTAGGCAGCAGTAGGTTTCCAGATTTACTTGCCTTTTTCGAATTATAGGATCATTATTTGCTCCAAATTGTTACCTTAATTGATTAAGACTAGATAATTATAAAATCCTAATTTGAAAATTGATGAAATAATAAAATAAAACTAATGTTATTTAATTATAAGTTAAGTAAGATAATAGAATAATCCATTAAAAGATTTAACACAATTCATTAAATGTTCAACTAAAAGATAAATATAAAATCTAAAATGGTTTAAACTATTAATTAATTAAAGGTTAATTAAGTTATATATATATATATATATATATATATATATATATATATATATATATATATATATATAAAGAGAGAGAGAGAGAGAGGAGAGAGAGAGAGAGAGAGAGAGAGAGATGTTTATTTGAGACTATGTTAACTTTGTGAGACATTGAGACGTGATCCTAGCCACTTATTTTGAAGATCAATAAAAAAAATTGTAAAATGCAAAATAAAATAAAAAACGAAAACTATTTAAAAAAAATTACCGATTTTTTTAAATATAAGTGAAATATTCAAATAAAATATTGCACTGTAAATAATCAAATCAAATTTAATATTCTACTAAAATTGATAGATATGTTAAAATATTCTAATATTCGACTAGAATTATTAGATTAGTTAGAATATTCTAATATTCTATTAGATTTTTTTTTAATATTTATAGTGTAATATTCTAGTAAAATATATTCTAATATTCTAAAAATTCGATTTGAATATTTAAATTTTACTATTCTTTTAGAATATTTCACGTATATTTTGAAAAAAAAATGTAATTTTTTTTACTATTTATTTTTTTGGATAATATAAATGACGAAATAATATTTAAAATTTCCAAAATTTTCATTTATTTTGCATTTAATTTTTTTTTATCTCCAAAATGAATGACTATAATATAAGACTTATAATAGTACATGTAAAATACTAAGTTAGTTAAGCCAAGAGTAGGTGTCATACACGAAACTAAGGAGATAACATATAAAATGATTGTCGAATGGATATCCTTTTCACCCGCCGCTGCTTTGCATAGTGGAGGGTCATTAGCCGAAAGGGATTTGATAGGACACTAATCACATTAAAAGTGTAATATAAAGTACTAGAAAATTCTATAAAATCCTACTCTAGTTACATGAAGATAAAATGTGAAATTGTATGCTAATCCATGAAAACACACATTGTTTCGTTGTGAGTCGTTTGTAGAGCGTGTGTGGTTAATCGACACACAAATTTTGGACTACAAGGTTGAAATGATGGTACATCTTAAAATTTATGGTTGTTAATGTAATATGTGTGGTTAACCGGTACATCAATGTTAGATCATAAATGACATCTAGGGTGTCACGCGGGTTTTCATGGTTATTCACATATTGTTTGTGATTCTTAGCATCACATTCACAAAACAAAGAGCATAAACTAAGATTAAACATGTCATTGAATAGTTCAATGTATCTCAAAAGATCTAGGAATTTTATAGGGAGTGTAATTAGGAAAGTGCATTACCTACCAAAATAAATTTGCAATCTGATTACGACATCCTTCTTCTTATTACCAATTGTATTTGTGGATCCTACCCTTAAATATTAATTTGGTTTAATATATTAAGGACTAAATCAACTAATTAAAATCTTTATCTCTTATTATAGATGTATGGAAATTTTGATCTTCCTCCTCCTCCTCCACGCACTCAAAACTCAAATTTCACTTTTCTGTCAACTCTATCAAAAGACAAGTTTACTGGTCCAAACTATACGGACTGGATGCCAAATTTGAAGATAAAATTTTGCTATGAGAACAAAGAAAATGTTCATGAAAACCCAGTTCCCAAAGACAAGTTTACCGCTACTCCTGAGGAAGTTTTTGAACACAAACCTGTTGACGATGCCAAAAAGGTCACTTTCATTATGATTGCAACTATAGCACCAAATCTGCAAATGTTGTAACCATGGTTGTAGAACTCACTACCCGGTACCTGTGCGGCCGACTACCGAGTAATGAGTACTCAGAAGTAGTCGGGGAGTACTCCGATTCGGTAATTCATGTAGAAATATTTTTGAAGAAACTATATATATCAAAATCACAAGTTAAAACCATAAGTTGATTGAGATATATAACAAAATTAGATACATGTGAACACACAAAAACTAAAAAACACATAATGATCCCACTTCGTGAATAATTATTGAAAAATTTATATATATATATATATATATATATATATATATATATATATATATATATATATATACTAGCCGTTTACCCGCGCAAAGCGGCGGGTGAATAAATCCTCGTTTTTTCAATATAATTATGATTTATGTTGTTTTTTGCCACAACATACGGATAATGAATAAATTGACGCCTAGGTTCTAGGCGGCGGACTATGGTCAACCAACTAATTGATGCCTAGACGGTGATACTTAAATATATTTATTAAAAAATTATTCATATATTTAAATATTCTACGAACATAAATATATGAAATTTTGAAAATTTTAGATTTTGGATGTAATATTTGAAATTTTTTTAAATTTAAAAATCAAAAATTTATACCATGAAACAATGTTTGGTTGTTTATCCCAAGAGTACTACCATGAAAAAAGGTTTGTACATAGTTTCTTTCAATTAGAAGATAAAAATACAAAACGAAAGTATGATGCTATAACAACCAATTTCATAAAAGTACCTTGATTTTTCTTGTTTGTTATAACATATCACTTTCATGTTTTTCGATTAAGACATTATACTATTCACATCAAAAGTATGTTGTTACTTCTTGCAATTAGCCAAAAAAAGTAAGATGTAATAATTAACTAAAAGTACATTGCTATAATTTGCACTTACATAAAACCAAGATGTTGTGAATCGTTATCATGAAAATGAAAAAAAAAAAAAACAAACAAACAAAAAAACAAAAAATGTGAAGAATGGCAACATATTTTGCTCTCGCTACTAATTTGGCAGCAGTATACTTCAACCATTTTACTAATCAGAAAAACACCACATAATTTTTCCCCATAAACACAACGAAATATACAGTAAAGAATCACAAGCAAACAAACACATAGCCACTCAAGGTATAGTATTACAATAAAAAGAACTACATTGCTATTTCTTGCAATTATCCAAAAAAAACAGAAAATGAAATTTAAGAGGTAGGGTATGAAAAAGGAGAGTAAACCATAGGAATACATAATTTCCTTAACATAACCTTCACTTGAAACCGATTTTCTCTTATCAGAACCTGGTTTTACCAAAAAAAAAAACGTCTTTACAAGAGGCACCTACCAAAATGCAAGAAACGGTTATTATCAACTTGTCTTAAACAAAATATTTTTAAAAAATGTTAAAACTTAGAACTGAAAGTTAGATGCTACAATTAGACAAACAAATGAAAGTACAATTATATTTCTTGCATTTATCCTAATCAGGTGCTAAATGAAAGATACAACAATGCACTTCGATTTCTTTGTCTAATCTAGCATCATACTTTTATTTAAAATTCTTAATTTTTTTCCTATTAAACCATTGTACTTATAAATTACAAATTAGAATCAAAAAAAATAAAAGTTAGAAAAAATTAGATGCTACAGTTAGAAAAAAATAAAGTACATTGCTATTTCTTGCGTTTACCTCTATCAGAAGGTAAATGCAAGATATAGCAATGTACTTCCATTTGTTTCTCATATAGCATCATATTTTAGATTCAAATTATTAATTTTTAGGAAAAATACCATGTAATAAATGGACTATTGTTTATTGAAGCTACAAAGATAAAAAAAAAAAAAAAAAAATAGACCAAAAATCATGGAAAAATGGTTACTTACAATGTTTCTTTTCTTGGCCAACATCGTTGTTCCAATCTGAAGAAGCTAAGCATGTTTCATCATAATTGGCCTTGGATGATGTAAACTACCCCTTTTTACACTGCATTCTAGGAGTATAAGTGTGAATAAGATATATTCAACTCTAGTTTACCAATACTTTGTGTATTCAAATGCTAATATGACAGTTACACCCCTTTAGTTTTGATTATTCTATACTATTTAACACACCCACAAGTTTTAATTTCCAAGGCAACTTCATAATATTTTGTGTGCTCACGTTTTAATTTTTTAGGAAAGATATTAAACAAATAATGAAAAGAAGAAAAAAAAAACCAACAAACTACAATATTAATAATAGGGTTAAAAAGGATATTTTAGTCGCCTATAGAAATCAGGGAAGATTGGAGTTGCATTGCATGAGTGATGCAAGGAAAGTTGAACTCTATTACTGGTACAATTTTGTGAATTCCAATGGAATTCAACTCCCCCTTCACGTGCACTCAAAAACTGGAAGTGGCTAATACAAAAATAAGAATTAAAAATCATTTTAGCATGATTTGTTCCAAATTCTAAGCAAATTACCATATTGTCAATTTGGATGTATCACTCTTTCATGTTGAAAGCGATATCATATACTCTTAATCTGCATACAAGGTGAAAAAAGGCCATTATAAACAACTTTCAATAATTTAATTATATAATCATGTGTTAGATCCCCATTAAATTAAAATTATTTACATAAGTGAGTTCTTTCAAAAATATAGGATGTCTTGTAAACATAATATCAAATAGTGATTGTAAGAAATTATTTAGAATATAAACTACGGGTAATAAAGTATTATAGAACAGCCTTAATCGGAAAGTTAATCAAGCCTGGAATTGAAATCATAATCAGGATGTGAAGTATAGCAACTTACAATGATTTCCATAATGTAAAATGTCTTTGGATCTATTTATTCTTGAGGAGTTTCCTGGAACTTTAGATTTGAACTCAAAATCTAATATGCATTAAACTGATTTCTTGAGACTCACATTGTTTCAAAAGTCAAATCAAACAAAAAAATTGGTTCAAAATCACAAAAAAAAAAAAAATTAAATAACATAACCTTCCCTAGGGTTTCAAAAGTCAAAACCAAATTCTTTTCTAAAATCAAAACCTAGTGTATCAGAAATAGAAATCAAAAACAAAATTAAACAAAGAAAAAAACAAAACTTACCTTACCTGAAGTCGAAATTATAGTTAACAACAGAGAATCATTTTGATGATAGAATTGAGAATTAAAGAGAAAGAAGAGAGAAATGGTGGCAAGGGTGGGTGTAGATACCTCTAGTAGGATTTCATTAGCTTTTCTCCAATAAACCTCATCTGCTATGCCATCCATTTTTTCTAGAAAAAACAAATCAAAACCTATAGTAAAAAATCAGTTCATACTATTGAATCACAATAAGTAAGGAAGAAAAACAAAAATAAAAAACTTAGATTTGTTACTTACTTTCTTCAAATCTCTAGAGACGATGGTGAGGTGCTCCGAAATTGGTGATAGAGGTGGAGAGTGGCGATGTTGGTAGTAAGAAAGTGTGGTTCTAGTTTTTTCTATATGATTTATAGATCGAGAGCGATGGAGACAGATGCGGTGAATGGAGAAGCGTTTGTGAGGAATGCAGCCGATAGGGTTTTGTGGTTGTGGTGACCAACAACTACCGATTATGAAATAAACAATCTCCATCCATGGTACTTAGAGCATGGATAGGTTAAAACACTGGTAACCACAAAAGGGAAGTAGCCGACGATAGTATGAAACAGCAACAACAGCGATGGTGTTGATCTGTCATGCAGTTGGCATTTTCTTGTGAAAGAAAGGAGAGTGTGTTTTTCAGATTTCAAATTAGGGTAAAATGAGAGAGAAAGAAGAAGACCCTCAAGAGTAGGTGTGCTTTCAAAGGGAATGGGTGGTACGGTGGTGTTAGGGCTTCTAGAGTGAACAGATGGGTGGTAGCAAAAGGCGTCAACGAATCTTTAAATGGTTATGAATGTGAAGTAGAGTGGTGATGTATGAAGAGAAATTGAAGAAAATTGAAGAAAATTGAAGATAACAGAGAGGTTAAGGAGGTTATTGGTGAGTGAGTTTGTGATTGGGGCGCAATAGGAATGATTTAGTGAGGCTGAGAGAAACGAAGAAGGTGTTTTGGGTCTAGGGTTTTAGAGAGAGAACGAATATGTAGACACTAAATGGAATTGAGTCTGTGATTTGCGATGGAGAAGAACAGTTCAACTAACATTGAAAGATTTTTGCCAGGATTTCATGCTGCAAGAGTCTCCATCGAAGATTAAAGGGATAATGACTTGAAAGGTAACGAACTTTCGACTTTTGTCACATTTAGTCACTAAACTTTTTTTCGTTATCTATTTGTCATTGAACTATTGAAACTGTTCACATTTTACCCTTATGACCGGCTGTTGCCGGTCATAAGGGTAAAATGTGAACAGTTTCAATAGTTCAATGGCAATTAGATAACGAAAAAAAAATTTAGTGACTAAATATGAACAAAATCGAAAGTTCGTTTCCCTCTAAAAAGTTCAATGACTAAATGTGAACAAACCTCCTCTTGTATTATGTTTTAGCAAATTATTTATTTTTGTTAAATTGTAGCAACATTTGTTGATGAAGAAATCTATGAAATAAAAAAAAACAAAACCCTAAAAATATATTTAAAAAAAACAAAAAACCAAAACCAAAATAAAAAACCAATGGTTTGACATTTTCCAAAATAAAAAATCAAAATTTTCAATCTAATTTTGGTTTTACAAAAAAATGAACCATTCTCACTGATGTGAATTATGACCATTGGTTTGGCATGCGAAATTTGTGATATCCCATGAATATGTAGTTACAACATCGTTTGAACTCGTAATTCATAGTAAGGGGTTAGAGTATCATCGCATGAATACGTAGTTACAACATCGTCTGAACTCGTAATTCATCACCTACAGGTTATGGGCCTGCTGGTGTTTCCACTGGGTTGTCTAGAATAGTCTGTGGTCGCCATCTATACTCTGGTAGATGACTACATCACCACATTGCTGGTTAAGGTTATGGTATCTCATTTCATCCTACATCACATATTCATCGTCATCTATTTACCTAATTATCACCACCTTTTTATCATCACCTATCTCTCATCATTTTATTTCATCACACACCAACTATTTCATCTATCCATGTTTCATCCGCAATATATTTGTAGATATAAAACATATACCGTTTAAATCTTTTAAAACATGTATAAAATCGTTCATTCAGCATAGACAGCAAGTATTCAAATAATATGCACACATAACATGTAATTTATATAAAATACTTCATATCTATGTGTAAGATGAAAGTAACTATATATACCATAAAAATACCATAAATGCTTTCTAACTTCGAACCCCAAGGTTTACTCTACTAAAGCTTCATATTCTCGGCTCTCTGAACCTAGAAGGGTCCAGATCTATCACACCAAAAAGCTCAAGATAGCTCTTCCTCTCACTCTACACACTCAAGCTCGCTAGGGTTCTCACTTATGGGAATGGTAGTCGCAATTGAAGGCCATAAGTGCCTTTAAATATGGCTCGGGCCCAAATATTTAGGGTTTCTGCCAACAGCGCGGACTCGTCGAGTCGCCTCACCGACTCGTCGAGTCCATTCATTAATCTGAGTCATCAGTCGCGACCTTACTCGACGAGTTGAGGCGTCAACTCGTCGAGTCTCTCTTCTTAACTCAAAAGAAAAATACTTAAATGATGATACCTGGAAATCCGGATGTTATATTTTGTTTTTTTATTTTATAGATTTCTTCATCAACAAATGTTACTACAATTAAACAAAAATAAATAATTTTGCTAAAACATAATATAATAGGAAGTTTGTTCACATTTAGTCATTGAACTTTTTAGAGGGAAACGAACTTTCGATTTTGTTCACATTTAGTCACTAAACTTTTTTTTGTTATCTATTTGCCACTAAACTATTGAAACTGTTCACATTTTACCCTTATGACCGGTAACAGCCGGTCATAAGGGTAAAATGTGAACAGTTTCAATAGTTTAGTGGCAAATAGATAACGAAAAATAGTTTAGTGACTAAATGTGACAAAAGTCGAAAGTTCGTTACCCTTTCAAGTCATTATCCCAAGATTAAATGACCAAGTCAAAAACCTTAGAGATAAGAAAAGGGACCTGGTCAAAGCCGATTTAAGTTTTAAAGCCTATGTTGACCAAGTAAGATATTTATTTCTGCAATGCATAAACTTGTTGTACATGATGCACTAATGGGTTATACCTCTTAATTTTCAGCCTTTTACCAAAGATGCATTTTAAGGTATAATAGATATAGTAATAATCACATGTGTGTGTTAAATAATATATCATTAAGTATATTATACACATTAATCACTGAGTTGGCCGAGTGTTACAATATTGCTCGCTTCAATAAAGGGCAGATAAAGGAGTACTTGGATTTTGTAAGTCGGCTTGGTAAGGGACCAAGCAGTGAGTACTCGGACGATTAATCGGTCAACTCGGTGAGTTTTACAACACTGGTTGTAACGATCCAAATTTCTATCCATCATCGATGTTAGTGTTCCATTAAGTTTTATTCTTAAACTAACATTTTCACTTTTTAAAAGTTATACCCCCTCCGTCCCAAATTTATTGTCCACTTTTGACTTTTAAAGTCTTTATTCTTCAACTTTAACCTTAAATATTTTTGTACTTGATATATAATACTTGATGCAAATTATATGTATAAACTATATTTTAAATGTATTTTGATTATCATAAGTTTCATTAAGTAATTTATAACACAAATAAAAATATTTAAGATCAAAGTTGAAGAATAAATACTTCAAAAGTCAAAAGTGGACAATAAATTTAGGTTGGAGCTAGTATTTGGAGGGCCAAAGTGTAATAAAAGAAAAGTTGATCATGCATATGGGTCTAAGAGTCATTTTCTGATACTTTGAGGGCTAATTATGGAAGTGATGGGGTATTTAAGTGAGCATAACCTTAATAGTCGGGTTTGTAACCCTAATGGCAGCCAAAAATTCAACTTAAGAGAGTTCTAGTGGGAGAGTTTCCATAATGGCAGCCAGAAATTCAACTTAAGAGAGTTCTAGTGGGAAAGTTTCCATCTTTGAGCATCCATGGATTATGTTTTATGCTCAAAACAATGAACATGGGTCAGACTGGGAAATAATATGAGATTACCAATTATGTCCCTATTTTGTAAAAAATCTAGAAAAATCATAAAAGGTTGAATTTAGGATCCGTCAATATCTAGAGTGCAGGGTTTTGGTCTAGTATGTTCATGAGGTTTAACTAACTAAGGGTAAAATCGTTATTTTCACAGACTGGTTCGGAAATAACTACATTGATATGTCGTTTTGTAAAATCCATAGAAAATTGTAGAAAAATCGTATGGACCTGTACAAGTTGTCCATGGAAAGCTAAAAGTCTAAATTAGTGGTATACGGAAAATACTGTATCTTTTGCAGGATTTTGTGGTGTTAAAATGTCCTTGAACAGGTTGTTGTTTCGGGTCAAAATATGGAACTTTAGTCTAGTAATTCTTATATATATTTAGGATATAGAATAACCATTTTTAACCATGGAAGCATCTAGTAATATACTTGTTTTCATTTTATTAGGTGAGATCATGATACCTCAAGTACTTAAAAGATTTGAAGTGTGGAAGGGGCGCTTTTTGACAAAGGTGAGTTAATCTTTGTGCAATTTAAGTACTTTGTTGGGGAATTCAATTAGATGGATTGTAATGAAATGGTAAGTTTTATTTGATAAATAGCAATAAATGACTTGTTAATATATAATGAGAATAATATACTAATTAGAAATGGTATCTTTTATTTAAGAATTAATTACAATTATTTTTTGGATTAACTATATTAATTAAAAGTGCAAGGACCTAAGCAATAATTATTCGATAATGGAACAAAAGGCATTCCTAAACCTTCCACAATAGGTGGACGGATTAGAGGGAGTTTTAGGGTTCTAGAATATCACTTGAAGATAATTAGGAAACCAGATAATTACATGATTTAAGATATTATTATTTTAATCAAGTAAGGATTATCTAGAGTTTTCCTAACAACTATAAATAAGGTCTTGTAGCTCCAAATTTCAGCCACTCTTCTTCTTTTGAGTATAGCCGGAATTTTACCCTCAACTCCTCTCTCTCTTTAAGTTTCCTTGGTTACTAGGGTTTAGGTGTGAACCATCAGAGGTATGGGATTTCTGGTGCTTACTTCCAAGAGTATTTCAAGAGGATGGGTTTGATTATTTACTACAACAATAAAAAAAAAAGGTATGTAACTCCTAACCTATTTATAAATTTCGAAAATAGCTAGGGGTTATAGGATTGTTGTTGTTCAATAGAATGTTACTTCAATAGTGTTTATGACTAGATCTAATAGGTTGCATGTACCCTTAGGTGTATAAGGAATTATCCGCGTTATTGCATGAAAAACCCATCACCTAGGTTATATAGGTTGCATGTACCTCTATTGTGAATAATATGATATTGATAATGATGATTTCTTTTTGTGTATGAGAACTTAGGATGCGTTACATGCTAGATTCCTATTTTCGATGTGAGGGGTGGGTTAGGTCCATGATAGAAAGAGGGTTTTGTGTTGATTATGCATGATGTACAGATGTTATGATTGTTGGATAAGGTGTCTAAGTCCATAACTATATTTGGTATGTACTTGGCCTGATTTAGCATGGTCCATTTGGGTTGCATGGCATCGGAACAATTTAGATAGACTTTTGTGAGAAGAGGATATTTATGATTTATTAATATATTATAAGTTCTAATATATTAATATGAAATCATATTATTTAATTAGTATTGATCAAGAATTGGTTTGGAATTAATTTTGTGATAAAAAAGAGACTAATTAAATAAATGGGGATTGATTTGGTAAATCATTCATTCTTATAAAGTGGGCTTATGATCCATAGTTCTTCATGTTGAGCTAAACCCATGTGGTGACCCATGTATACTCCATGGAGGTAAAACCCCATGGATCATGAGGAATGTGGAAAGTCATGAGTTACATGGTGTAACCCTAATGTGCACACTATATAAAGAATCCTCATGCTAGTAAAATCAGCACTTAAGATACACAAGTGAGGGCTAGCCGATTTTGGTGCAATATAATCTTCTCTCAAGTTATTCCAATTGTTGGTGGTGTTGTGTGAAACATTTGAGACATCACATTTGGGGTGCTAGGCTCACAATGTCTTAAGGAATCAAAGCTACAACAAAGGTATGCCATTGACTAGAATTTTGTATTACATATACCCCATGATATGCTAGTTAGGATGAAACCTTGGAGAAATGAAAGTTTGCATGTATAATAGAGAAAATATAGATCCAAGGTTTCTAGGGTTGATTGCACACCATAAAAGTGTTAGAATGCTCATAACCCAACAGTGGTATCAAATCCTAGGCTTGTTTTCAATTATACTTGATGCTAATTGCTGAAAAAATCGATTTTCTGCTCACTGTTCAGTGAACTTGCCGAGTCTACTGGGGGGACCCGACGAATCCATGTTGAAATTCATCCAACTCGTCGAGTTGGCTCTTGCACTCGACGAGTTAGAGGCCCTGAGTGCAGAATTTCGAGTTTCAATGCTGGAATTAGACTAGGATCATTACCCTAAACTGTTTTTAGACTGTTAAACCTATTTTTTATGTGGTAATGATTGTGCTTATCCAATTTCAAAGATAAATGTCAAAGTTTCAAGTTTTATATTAAGTTCATATGATTCTTGAAAATTGTTGATATGAATTATGCATGCTTATGAGTTTTGTTGGATCATAGAAATTATTTGACATTCTTGTTAGTTTAATTGTTGATCTAAATGTTTTTTAATGGACACCATAACTTGTCCTTAAGTTATGGAATTCCAAAGGTCTTTTCCATTAAAATCATTCAAACTCATAAGTTATGGAAATGAAAGGTTTTGAATAGTTTCAAAACTTGCCCTCAAGTTTTGGAATTTATAAAGTCACTTTAGAATACTTTAATTCCAAACCCTAGAATTTTAAAAGTTTAAAATTTAACCTTTATACTATTATATTATTAAAATTCTAATAATTAAATATATGTATAAGAATAAGTCAGTCATACCGTTAGTAGGCCTCATTCACGAAGCAGATCTATAAGGGGGGGGGGTGTATAAGGTTGCTGCCTATAAAATGGCAGCTTAATGGGTGTCCACTCTCACCCACCGCTTCCTTGACTTGTGGAGGGTCGTTAGCCGAACGGGTAGGATATGACATTAATTCTCATTAAGTATAATGATAATTATAAAGTAACTAAACCTTTTATAAATTCTCAATCTTAGTTACTTTATGAAAATGTGAAATTGATGCTAACCCATGAAATTACACTTTGCACCTTGCCAAGTTGTTAGTGGAGCGTGTGTGGTTAACCGGCACACTAACTTGGACTAACAAGGGTGGAAAATGATGGTTTAAGGTTTATCATAGATCGGTGGAGCGTGTGTGGTTAACGGGCACATCGATTAGGTGATAAAACTAAGAGTACCAAGTAAATTTGCATGGTTATTCACACCTTCATTGTGATCCTCGGTATCTGTTGGTGATTTGTTATCATCAATGTTATTTAAGTGTAATAGGATTACTTTGTTGACTAAAAATGATCTTGATAAATATTAAACAAGTAAGGAAGGTGTGGAGTACACACTTGTTTAAGTTTGATCAAGTATCAAAGTATATTGTCATTTAGGGGCGAAGCCCGTGAACGAACAGGTTTTTAAAATAGCAGTAATAAGACTCTAATACTTGTTAGGTGAAAGAAATCAATCATGGCAATTGTGGACATTGTACGCAATGAACAAGGACAGTCAACACAACAAATGTGTACCATCACTACCATGCGTAGGACAATCAACACAATGTGCCAAATTTTATTTATGAGTTTTTCCTTGCATAAATTTCTAGTTAATATAACATATTCTAGTGAGTCGTTATAACCATACTAATCATGATGGAAGCCTGTTTTCGCGTTTCTCAGGTGCCCTCGGTTTGATAAAGACATTTGTCACCCTAGACTGTGTGACAACCCGAAACTTTTTTGCTTTGTAAGTCCAACAGTCAACTCAACTGAGTGTCAGACTTGTTTCTGCTATCATTTAGCCTTGTTTAAAGTCCGTTTAAAGGTTCAAAGCTCAGTACATTTAAGGAATGAGTGATAAGAAGTACCTGCTAAACTTCTAAACCAACAATCAAGCCATACACTCCAATTGAAAGAGTGTATGGCCGTACACATGAGTGTACGGTCGTACACCCATGTTTGGGTCGTACACCCCCTTCCTAAGTATGTTATCCCTTCATTTCTAAGCCATTCTTCAGTTTCCAAGTCAAGAACATCAAATTGTCTCTCAACTATCATCCTGTTTTTCATCTTGATCTTCAAAAGTGGTAAGTGATTCTTCCATCTTTCTTGTTATCCTTCCTATTCTTGTAATCACCTCTTGATTCATCTATAAAAACATCTCTTTTGACTAGATCTTCAAATCTCACCAAGAACACACACTTGTTCTTGGTGATTGTGAACCCTTTTGAGCCTCCAAATCGTAAGTACTCTTTCCCAATGCTTGAATCTTGTTTAGAACACTAGATCAACACCTTAAAAATGCTCAGAATTCATGAACATGAGGTGTGTACGGCTATACACACAGGTGTGACCGTACACTCCTCAAAACACCCTTAAATTGCCTTCTAAGTGCATTCCTAGCTTCACTACTTGAAGAGCAATTGTCCCACAAGCATTCATACCCTTGGAAAATGTTTTTTTGCACTTAGTACCATGAGTGTATGGCCGTACACCCATGGTCGTCACTCCTCATATTGGTTGTACACTCCCTTTAGTTCAATCACATGTGATTCTAACACTTGGTCCAAGTGTTTCCTAGTCCCGTGAGGTGTTTCCTTGCATTTGGTTGCTTCTAAACACTATATTTGTATCAATATATACCATTATATGTCATTTAGGACTCGTTAAGTCTCAGAGCTTCATTTGTGGAACTTGTCATCCTTACGCACACATTCGTTTGAATCACCCACATCAGGTGAGTCCATACCTCGTAATGAATCTTTTAACTGTTTTAAATGCTTTTAAGGGGGGGGGGGGTAATACAAGTTGAACACAATGATAATTGTGTAAAGTTTTATTATAAACATCTTTCAAAAGATTACTTATGTCTTTTATAAGTGATCAAAACATTTCAAAAACTCTTTTAAAGTTATGTTACTTTATAGTTTAACAAAACTCCGTTTTTAAAGTGCCAGCATAACTTAGTAGATAAATGAGTCTCTTCAATAATAGTTCAAGTAAAATACTAGTAAACTATAAGGGGTATAGTTTAGGGGTTCAGTTCATACAAAGATACTATAACAGAAAGAACATACTAAGATACTATAATAGAACGAACATACTAAGATGCTATAGCATGGAACAACTACAGGGTCTAATTATACCAATGAATATCTAAGTCATTGTTCTAAGAAAAATGTGATAGCTAAATTGGGTATAAAAGATCACATATCTTTAATGTGGATTACACGGCCTAGCAACTAGTTTGCTGAAGTCGCTTTTGGTTCCCTGAATCTCTTGATAGGGAGAGCGTATAGTATGGGTACTAGCCTTCACATTATGACCTTAATAAAACAAACATGTTTTAAGAAAATCAGTATGCCAGGATGTCAATTCAAAAGAAAACCGAGTACTTATATTTTTCCCATTACTTTCATAAAGTGACAGTTCCACTTGAAAGTTAATGCAAACTATTTTCGAGTCAAGATAGTTATAAACTAGGGAAAACTTACATATTTTCAATGACAAACAGAACAGTCGGGTCTAGTACATTCAGTAGAAAAGGACTATAATGCCAACCTTATGATTCCATAATGTATACATCAAGGGATATATATTAATAGGATCTGACAGGTAATATGATGTGTGCTTTCCGCTTCATTTCTTGTTCCTTGTTGGCTGTGGGCTTAGAGTGGATTCACCCAGCCTATTATCCATTCGATCTTAGTTATATATATGTTCCGTATACATTAAGTCATCATAAGGGGTACCAGGTATGGGTCAGGTCATAGGACACTAATTCAATGCACGGTTTTCTAGTATAAAACATACTTTTCAAATCAGAGCTTGTGGTATACAAAACTAGAAACTTACCAGTAAAGGGTTTAATCCATTTTATTAAACCAGTATAACTTAAAGGACTTTAGGTGATCAATTCTATAATACCTTAGTTTATAGATCAGGGTTATATATAATTAATACCCGATAGATAGTTATATGTGCGTCTTCCGCCTCATTTCATGTTCCTTGTTTGGTTGTGGGCTTAGGGCAGATTCACACAATTAACTATCTATTTGATATTAGATTATATATAGCTAGTATAACCTAAGAGATTATAGAAGGAACCACTGTGATTACTATTTTTATTATAAGAAATAAGGGTTTTCTTAAAGAATCTTTTCGCCAAATATAAAAGAACTATTACAATTAACTCCGTGAGTACCAATTGAATACACCAGGGTTATATACAACAATGACCTAACAACCAATTGGATGTGTGTCTTCCGCCTCATTTCCTGTTCCTTGTTTAGTTGTGGGCTTAGGGCAGATACCCACAATTGACTGTTTGTTTACTCTGAGTTTGATATAACTTGTATCCATTTAGTACTCATAGAAAGGATTGTAGAGTCTTTTTTACTTATCTTTCATCAAAACAAGAAATATAGGATTTTTTTAGAGGAACAGGCGAACTTTTCTAAACAAAACTTACAACTTACTATCACTTACTATGTGCCATCCCCATTTTCACGGCTAGAAAAGACCGATTTTTTATGCTTTATAAAAATCAGAGTATCTCTTTCAATAAAAACGTTGCGGAATTTGTTCCGAGAAAAACATGCTAATTTCATTATCAGAGCATTTCCGAAGAAATGTATTTTTATTCATTTTAAAACATTTGGGATGTCATCGTCAATAAAGAAACATAAGCATAAACAGAACTTACATTTGTTTACACTAGTGATCTATATCTCCTTGATCTCTTACTGTAATGTAACCTCACATCGTCACCTGTGATACAAGTAAACTGAGTGGGTCAGGTTGGGAAACCTGGTGAGTAGATAGGGTTTTCAACCCACAATAATATAATTATTATGTTTAGTCATCAAACAGTTAACCCAATTACCCATCCCCATTATCTTTTTTTATTCCTAAGTACCTTCCCTAAGGATTTATCCTAAGGGTCGTCTCCTACATCATATTTACCTCTCATCTCCTTACATCGCATTTCCTTATATGTTTGTTCCTACGGAATCTCCCTAAGGATCATCACCTACATCACATAGACAATATTGATTCAGGGATTACTCCCTCAATACGTGCCCAACAAGGGTTAGGGTATCATCACATGAATACGTAGTTACAACATCGCCTGAACTCGTAATTCATAGTAAGGAGTCAGAGTATCATCGCATGAATACGTAGTTACAACATCGCCTGAACTCGTAATTCATCACCTACAGGTTATGAGCCTGCTGGTGTTTCCATCGGGTTGTCTATAATAGTCCGTAGTCGCCATCTATACTCTGGTAGATGACTACATCTCCAAATTACTGGACAAGGTTATAATATCTTTCATCCTACATCACCGATTCATCATCACCTATCTATCCTCACCTAATTATCATCACCTATCTCTCATCATTTTATTTCATCACACATCAACTATTTCATCTACCCATGTTTTATCCCAACATATTTGTAGATATAAAATAAATATATAGTTTAAATCATTTAAAACATGTATAAAATCATTCATCCAGCATAGACAACAAGTATTCAGATAATATGCACACATGACACGTAATTTATATAAAATACTTCATATCTATGTGTAAGATGAAAGTAACTATGCACTCAAAACACGTAATTTATATTAAATACTTCATATCTATGTGTAAGATGAAAGGGACTATGCACTCACTTGTTAAAGTGATGATTCCAAACTCGGACAGCGCTTCGCTTCTTAACAATATAATTTCCTTCGACGAAACCTAGTATTATTACCACTAGATTTTAGTCTAATATTTACCGTGACTAATTATTAGTCTTAGCATTATTATTATTATTATTATAAGGTCCTAATAAAATTACTATATTTAAATAAAAGCTATATTAGAAATAGTGTAGGCGTAGCTCACTTACAACGAGTTTTTATTAAAAAAAACCGGGTTTCGCTGGAGCAGCGTTTCCGAGTCGAAAGCTTTTCTTCTCGGAGCCGTCGGGAGCTCTGGGGCTTCCTTCTCGTGCTAGGGAGGTTCCCTAGACTTGGGAGGGGTTTAAGGAGGCTAGAGAGAAGTTAGGGAGAGAAAGAGAGGTTATGGTGTGAAGAAAATATGAAGAATTCATCCTTTATTTATAGGGATTTTATCGTAGAGTAGTCTCTAAGATTTGTCCGTATCTTCCATGTACGAGATCCGTTTTCTATGTTATTTATATCCACGCGTTTTTATTTACGAGTACTACAACTTTCATTTAGACCCCGTCGGCTAATTCGAATTCGTTTTTATTTACGAGTACTACAACTTTCATTTAGATACAACTTTCATTGTATCTCAGATTTACAAAAGTGTATTCGAATTCGTTGCGCTCGAAAAGTAGAGACTAAGCTTTGTCCATATCTTTCGCATATGAGCTTCATTTTCGATGTTATTTATATCCACATGTTGGTATTTATGAGTACTAAAACTTTAATTTAGACACGGTTGGCTAATTCTCATTCTATCTCGGAATTGCAAAACTGTATCGAATTCGCTGCGCTCGAAGAGTAGAGACTAAGCTTCGTCCATATCTTTCGCCTACGAGCTCCGTTTTCATCTGTCTTTTTATCGTTTAACTCCTATTAACGATATCTTCATTTCTCGTTTAGACTATTTTGACTGAAAATTGACCGATCTAAAATTCGAATTTCAGGTTGTGCACTGATATGCTAAATCTTAGAAAAATCATAACTTCCTCATACGAAGTCAGATTTGGACATTCTTTTTATGCACGCTCTCAGTTTAACATATACTACAACTTTCGTCTAGATTCTAAGGCTAGAAAGTATTTTGTCGTAAATTCACTTTTTTACGATTCCCGATGTCATGCCGGTTTTGCCGTAAAACTTCGACGGGTCATAACTTCTTCGTTATAACTCGGATTTTGGCGTTCTTTATATGTACAAAACCTTTGTGACATATACTAACTTGGTTAAGATTATTTATTCTAAATAATGTTCTATCAAAAAGTCATTTTTGACGCTCATTGTCTCTAAAGTGACTAGCACCGATCTACGGGCGTTACATACTAAGCTTTCTACAACTTATTTACATTACTAAAATTTTATGAATTCACCAGCTTAATTGTTGATCAAATCTTTCAAAATAACTTGTATTCTCAGGAAACTAGTAGACGGGTACTCGTGCTGGGAATTTAGAAGATGGAGCATAATTGCTCCAAGTCTTGTTTTGTTATTTACATATGTATTCTATGTTTTGTGAACACACACATTGTAAACACTTTCTGTCTAATAAAATGGTTGTTTATTACTTTGATTACTATGATTCATGTTTTGTGATACTAAACATGACGTCCTCCACCCCCCGAACGTTTCCGCCGTTCCGATTTTGGGGTGTGAGAGATTGGCCGGTCTAGCTGTAGCGAACAACGAAGGTGCGGGGTGTCAACCCAGTATAGATCTATACACAAATTCCCACTCTCCCTCCAGGAGACTCTGGCTATAACTCCTTACAGGACTTTAGACGTACACTAATATTTTTATATTTAGGTACTTTTGAGATTTGTCTGACTATAATATTGACAACCTTTCGAGCAATCGTTCGGGATTCATTATTTGTTAGATAAATAATGATATTAGTGCTCATTTGAATAGAAATATCGTTCTCATTCCATACCGTTATTTGTACTTGTTAATTGGGTACTTCATATTCGTTCCATTTCGTTTATTTAAAAATAAGCCATTTTGAACTCTTGTCAAAATGACCCTTCAGAATTGGCAAATATGGTCTTTCCTTTTTATGAATTGTCGACTCAGGCCCATATTAGTCAAAAGAAAAGTGTCAAGTTATAATTTTTGTAAATTTATGACCGCATGTTATGACACGCATTTTCTGTTTTATGGCATACAGAACATTACTTATGTTCCTAAAGGTTTTACGACAGTAGTTTATGACATTCAAATATTTTTGTCATGAAAACTCTATTTTCGTATATTGTTCTTGATAAAATTATTTATATTAAAATATTTATAAATAATCACAAAATAGTTTGTTAATCTGATAAAAAGTCATAAGTATGACATAGTATTCCAAGATAAACTTTATATTTATGTTTGACCAACAGTGATTCCAAAATATTACTATTTCCATAGTTTAATCAATTTCCAAAATATTCTATCTAACAACTTGTTTAAGTAAAGCTTGAAGCAATTCCTTGTAGTTTGTTGGGTGATTTGAAAAGAGGTGAGGAAGTTTCCAAGCTCCAAAACTTGGAAGGTTCTTTGAACTTAGAAATATCCTAAGAATAATTCTTGTGTAAATATAATGAAGCCTTAGGAATATTGAGAAGAATCACTAATCAAAGAAGATGAATACTTACAAAAATCTGGGAATTTTTCTTAAAGGGGTGAAACTTGGAGCTTGAAGGAGTTGAGAATATTCTTAGGAGTTTGCTGAAGATGAAAATGAGAAGTAGGGGAAATGGGAGAAGAGGAGTTCACGTATTCTAATGGAAAGATAAGGGAGTGACTTGACACTTGCATGGAGGGATGGTGGGTAAAGCTTAGTTTCTTTGAGTAATACATGTGTACCGAGATTTGCATGGGAAATGAGGAATTTGCATCACATCATAAAGTCAAACCCCTTTATCCTCTAAATATCTTGGGTATTATTTTATATAAATACGTTTAAAATAATTGATTTGGGCATAAAATAGGGGTTTAAGGGGTCTAAGGTATGAAAAATGAGTTTGGTGTGATTTCCAACGTCAAAATGCCTTAAAATGATGAAATGTTGCGAAATGGTCTAAAATCCGAAGTCAAAAAGTGAGTTTCGGAGCCATTTTAGGAGTTCCGAAGGTCATTCTCAACTTTTAGGGTCATCCTCAAAGTTCTGAAGTAAATAATCAAATTCTGAGGCTCTCCCTACAATTCCGGAGTCAGATGCGAAGTCCGGTCCGGCCAGGGGTTTCCGAAGCGAGGCAAATCAAGGAGCATCAGGAGCTGCGAGATTGTCCAGACCAAGGCATTCTGAGGTGCGAAATTGACCGGTACAAGGTCCTTCCGGAGCAAGCCTTAAGTCTTCTGGAGTCACTTCAGAGGTTCCAAAGGGGGGGGGGGGGGGTTCCGAGATTGTGAGTCCTCTTGGCTCCTTAGGAAGCATTTCGGACTAAGAGGGTTCCGGACTAGGAGGGTTCCGGACCAAGAGGGTTCCAGACCAAGAGGGTCCTTTTGGGGTTTCCTCTTTCAATTTTGAGCTATTTTCGACTGAGGAAGGTACTTAGAGAGATTTAAGATACGTGGAGAGATTTGGTAGAGATTTCATATACTTAGAGAGATTTGGGAGAGATTTCACACACTTGGAGAGATTTGCATTCCAACACTACATGGCTCACTAGGAACTCATATTGTACACTTAGATGTGTTAACACAAGTCTCACAATAGTCCTTGGTTACTTGAGGACGAAATTTCCTAGTCAAAAAGGCTAGTTGTGACATTAGCTCAACAATAATAAGTTAGAAGTTGTTAGATTGCGGAAATATAAAGGAAATATAAATGACATCAAGATATATCAAGTAGACACTAAGTTGATTCATAAAAAAGATTGCATGCAAACACAAGTTAATAAATGTGATTAACTTAGTGAAGAGGAACTCTGATTATCAGTTAAGATAGAATAGAGATGAATGATCTTTGTAATTCAATGATAGATTTGGAAGTGGGTAAAATTACATGAAGATGGAAACTCTATTTATAGAGTCCTGAAAAGTTACATTGCAAATAAACAAATATTATTCTACTGACTGTAGTGACCATGCAAGGTTCACTGGACAAAACAGAGTAAATACGCTATGTCAGTAAAGTAACTTCAAGTCTTCATTCATTCATCTCTATAGTAAAGGTTGCGGTTGCGGTTCACAAAAGGCTTTTTTCAACTTCGATAGGCAACTCCTACTGCGGTATCACCAACACTTTTAGGATACGGTTCATTTAACTAAAGAGGGTCACTTTTTGTATCAACAGGCCATGACGTGAGTTTTGGAGTTGGTTCGTTACTATTTTATTGCCTAGTGATCACGAGGCAACTAGGAGCCAGATCGCAGCACATGGACGTTGATAATTGACTTTTTGACTAGTTTCACTTTTGGTCAAACTTTGTTAAACTGAGATTTTGGTCTTTGTTGGATTTACATGGTTTATGTAACTTATTCTTGAGGATTTGTGTGTGTGTGTGACCTTCATCTCCTCATTCATGTGAGTTTTCTCACTGTATTATGCGTGACAATATATATCCTTTATATGATAGGATGTAGGTGTACTGTTAGTGTATTGTTATTATACAAGTGGACTGGAATAATCTTTTGTATGTTGATTGCTTGATTATATGATGCTTTTACCTATCATGTTTGAGGGATTGATGGTGGAACAATGCTAGGCTATGAGCCTAAACACTCATTGTTAATGATGGAATCGCGCCATGCTGTAAGTCAACTATTGATGATGGCGTGACACTAGGGTGTGAGTTAGACAAAACGACATAAGGTCTCAGGCCATTTTTTGTATACATTATATGTGTATTGGAGGATGTGGTATCTTGGAGAACTCATTAAACTTTATGCTTATAGTTCCCGACTAAATGTTTTCAAGTTGTTTTTCGAAATGGATGGCTCGTATTAATTCTCATGTTCTCAACCTTTTTTTCTCAATCGAACATCCCTCTCTCTCTCACACACACACATCCTCTCTCTCTCTCTCTCTCTCTCTCTATATATATATATATATATATATATATATATATATATATATATATAATTTACTCTTGCATGTTAACATTATCTTCGACAACCCCCTTATCTCTAGCACTAGCACCAAGTAAGTAGTCGACACCTCATCGAATCCACGTAAGTCCTTTGTGGCCTCTCTTCCCTTTAGGTTAAGTATCGCCAACTAATAATTGATTTTGAGACATATGTCATTTTGTGACTCAACTCCTCTAGTTGGATGTTCGACTCTGGACATCATTTTGTGACTCAACTCTTCTAGTTGGATGTTCGATTCTGGACATCTACTCGCCTTTCCTTATTGTTGTTGTTTTTGTATGTTGGTGTCATAATTTGTTTGATTAGGTTTATTATGTTTTTTTATAAATATATTTTTTCTTTTAAATTAAATTTAATATTACTTTGACTTTGCTGT
The DNA here is from genome assembly GCF_052625555.1 of Lactuca saligna. NCBI lineage: Eukaryota > Viridiplantae > Streptophyta > Magnoliopsida > Asterales > Asteraceae > Lactuca > Lactuca saligna. Next base: position 45,092,604 of record NC_136418.1, on the reverse strand, counting down.
TAATCTTTTTTAAATAACTTCTTTGAAATTCATAATATTTAATAAAATTATTTCGAATTATAAATATAATTTCTTTAAGAAAACGACATTTGGAGCAACCTAGAGTGTTGTTTACTCCCTCTTAAACTAATATCATCAGTTTTAGGAAACTACAATGAATGGGACATATTAGTTATTTCCAAAGGGGAAAATTTAACGCCCTGAAAGTCGACCAGAGTTGAAAGTCGGAGACTTTAACTACGACACGCATACGCAACAATGGTGGCTTCGATCTTTGTTGACCCCATAAACCCAAAAACACTCTCGATACATTTTCCCTCAAAATATCACACAATCTTTTCCTAATTTCTTCCTATCTTTTAAACGCCCCAAAAGCCCTTCTCTTCAAATTCCTCTTCAGTTTTTCATTTGTTACCAGTAACGCTTGAATTTCTGTGCCAAATCGTTCAATTTGTTTGTTCAAGAACGCTCTACGCCATGGTTTTGATCAAAGAATTGTATCCTTCTCCCTAATTCCAATGCAATTTGATATGGGTTTCCTGTTTTTCGTATATGTTTTAGTAACTTAGTAATTAGTATTCAATCACGGGAATAACCCAGATGAATGTCCGACTTTTTGGGGGAATTTCCAAGAAAATTGTTTTGTGAGTATATGCCGTAGAATAAAGTCGATGTTTCCCTCTATGATATTCGTTTTCTTCTTTAACTACTTCAATATTACTATATTATAATCATATTCTTTCATAGTACTTTCGTCGAACAGTTTATATGCATCTTATATGACAACAATCTATTCGGGTGTTTTCTTAACTCAAACTTTCTTGCCTCGATGTTAGTCGGATTGTGATGCCGTTGTCATTAGAGGAGGTATTTATACATCAAAATTGCAGCGTATTCATAAATCAAATGGTATCTAATTTCGTGTTTCAGTAGATAAAAAAATGTTTTTTTTTTTCCGGAATTTGCAGTATCAGGTAGCGCAGATGTATATGGTAACGAAAATGCAGCAGCAGAACACTAACAACACAGAAGGGGTTGATGTTTTAGAGAGTAGAAACTTTGAAGATGGTTTATTTGGAAAGGGAAGATACACATCCAAAGTTTATCGTCTCCAAAGGTAATATTAATGTCCGATTTTAAGAAATCCACAGTTACCTTTCAAAATTGATTTTTTTGGGTGATTTCGATCAAAACCCTGAAGATATGATCTTGGGTCTTATTCACTTGATTTTTATTTATATTAAAGATATGATCTTGGGTCCAGTTTCTTGATTCAATGAGCCATTTTGTTGTGTCAAATACTTGTATAAACTTTATGTCAAGTCAAACATCGCAACTTTCAGATATTAAAAGTCAATGTTTTCTTCTTATTGTATATTATTCGTTTAATTTTTTTGTTTATATTAATTAAAAAGTAAAATACGATGCTATTTTTTTCAATATACAGCAAGGCGCCTACGTGGCTTAGTACTTTTGCTCCAACAGATGCTCTAACAATGCAAGAGGAAGCTTGGAACGCTTACCCAAAATGCAAAACAGGTTTGACTTCTTGAGTTGACTTTTTTTTTTTTAGTTATAAAATAATTTTTTAATCACATACTTATTTGTTTTATGAAACTACATGGGATGTCGACAGTAATTAAGGTAATCTATAAACTTTTGTCTTTAGTTTTTAATTTACCTTTTATTCGTCTCATATGAATTTTTATTTTTTAACTTTCTCACGCTTTTTCTTTGTAGTGTCCATATTTTTCAAGTTTTACATTAACAGTTGAAACCATTCATAAAGCGGACAATGGACACTCAGAAAATGTAAGTTGCATAATATTAATATGTCACATATAATTCATTAATAATTCTTCATATTTTTGTGTTTTATGCTTCATCAAAGGTGCTTCAATTATTTAAAATTTTCATTTAGGAAAAATTGCGAATAATGCACAATGTACTTTATTTTTTGCTTTCTAACATACTTTTTTTTTTGTTTGTTTAGGTTCATGGTTTAAACAAACAAAAGTTAGCCAATAGGGAGGTTGAAATCATTGATATTGCTTCAACATCAGATGATTATTGGAGTTATGTAATTGGTAGTAACAATGTTGACTTTTCAAAATTTCAATCTGCAAGAACGGGTCGTGGGCCCCTCTTACAAGGATGGCAGGTTGCTTCTTTATTTAATCTCATATTTTTCTAATAACTTTTTTTTATTGATTTGTATATCATAGCATCTTACTTTCATTCTTTCCTATTATAATGTTGTAGTGTAAGTAAATCTACCGATTATAGCAAAGTTCTCGGATAAAGTCCCAATATTTTGGGTCAGTTTACGGTTTATTCCCAAATTTTTGAACATAAAAGTTCTGATTATTTTATATTTTGCCAAAATTAATGAAATATTCCTTATTTTTTTCAACAGAAAATGACGGATTATCATATAAAATTAAATAATCGGGACTTTTTTGTTTAAAAAATAAAAAATATTGGGATTAAACCGTAAACCAGCCCAAAATATTGAGACTTGATAGGAGATTTCCCGATTCTAATCGATTTAATTGGATAGTTTTTTAAACATAATGTTGTAATAAGAAAAAAAAAATTTAAAATAAAAAGCAGTACTTTGGAGATAAAGTCCCAGTATTTTTTGGGCCGGTTTACGGTTTAGTCCCAACTTTTATTTTTTGACTAGAAAAGTCCCGATTATTTTACATTTTGCCCAAATTAACAAAACAGTTCTTATTTTTTTCAACAGAAAATGACAGATTAGCGTATAAAATTAGATAATCAGGACTTTTTTTGTTCAAAAAATAAATGTTGGGATTAAACCGTAAACTGACCCAAAGTTTTGGGACTTTATCGGAAAGTTCCCATACAATGTAGCATAACAAAAAGATTGAAAGTGCAATATTGTAATCCAAAGAAATGGAAGTATGACGCCTAAACCCTAAACCCTATATATATATATATATATATATATATATATATATATATATATATATATATATATATATATATATATATATATATATATATATATATATATATATATATATAAGGGGTGGTGATTTATTTTCAGGATGAGTGTAAACCCGTTATGACAGCATACAAATTGGTGACCGTAGATGCTCCATATTGGGGTTTTGGTAGTCGACTTGAACAAGCTTTAATTGCGGTATTTCTTTGGCCTTAATCTTCTACATATAAAATTTTATATAATATATTTCATATTTGTTTTAAGAAAATTGCTTAGTTGTCGATTTATATATATATATATATATATATATATATATATATATATATATATATATATATATATATATATATATATATATATATATATACACACACTAATGGCTACTTGTAAAGTTGTCTAAAGGGTCTACAATGATTACACTATCCTAAAAAAAAGTTGTACTATTACTTTATTAGTATAGCTTTTGTAAAAAGGTGAAATGAAAGAAAAGAGTATTACACTTTTGTATATTTGTTTATTGTAGCATCCTACTTCCATATTATCCAATTACAACATGTAGTTTGAAAAAGTTGTATAATTATATGCAATTTTTCATTGGTATAATTGATTAGATTTTTTAATTACGACTAATAAGAAAAAAAATCAAAAGTAACAATATGCTATAATTGTGTAGATGTTTCAAAGTAATGTCTGAATAAAAAAAATCAATTGAAAATAGAATGATGTATATTGTATAGTTTAAAATGAAATTCGAATGCTATATTATTATTAAATAAATTAAAGTACATCGGTAGCTCTTGCATTTACCTCTTTATAAAATTTACAAAAAGTTGTAGAAAAGAATGTTGCGGAGTTTCATTTTATTATTTTTTATCATTTTTGAGACACTTTTTTGAGAAGATAATGGCATTGGAAAAATGGAAGGAAAATGTAAATGAGGGCAAATTTGTAAATAGTTAAAACTTAATGTTTCATTTTATTATTTTAGTATTTATTAAATTTATGGTTTTGTGGACGAATTTTATTTGTAGGGTGAAAGGGCATTGTTTCTTGAAAGCCATCGTAATATTTTTGCTTGGATAGATGAATGGTATGGCATGACCATGAAAATGATGCGTGATGTTGAAAAACAAAGTATTCCATTGTATCACGAGGTAAAATTTTCAAAACCCTGTGAAATGACTATTATACCCCTTTGAACACACTCTTATAGTTGACATAAAATATTTGTTATTGTAGGAGCCTCTTGAGAGCCCGTTCTAGTAGTTCTTATTATGATGATGCAGGATAAGCAAAGCAAGCAGTCCTTTTTTTTATTTCCTGTCGATAATATATAGTTACTTTTTTTATTTCTTTTAATTTCTTTATAGTTTATAGAAAATGATTTATATTGTTGAATGAAAAGGAAGAGTGTTTTATTGCTCTTTCTATAAAGGGTTTCAACAAGGAAAGTTGTCAAAAAAAAATGTTAGAATATTTGTCAAATGAGAAGGAATCGTAAGTGCTAAAAAAATTTAAACATGAACAATGCTTAATTGAATGATATCAATCAAACAAGAATTTTGTTAGTTGATTTGATAAGAGAAATTTGCACAATGTTGGTATGCCAATGTAAAATTGGGACCTTAATAATCATGGTTAATTTGTACAATAAATTAAAATATGATTGAGAGTAGGCGCTATCTTAATACAATTTGCAACAACGTTGGTATGCCAACCTCAAAATCTCCTAAAATCTGATTCAAATTGAGATAACATTTATAGATGAATAGAAATGTATTAAATTAATTCCATTAAGGAATAGATATTGCAACTTCAAATATGGAAGAAACAAAGTTGAATAACTACAACTAGTGTCTGGGTTCCATTTTGGTGTTAAGTTGTGTTTGTTCAATGTTCATAGAGGGTCCTTAAACCTACTTTTTTGGTCTCGTTTTGGTTCTTTTACTGTCTACTATCAATTTTGAATTTCCTCTTAATTTTTTGGCCGAAGGAACTATTTGATAGAATAAGATCCCTAGGCTGGTTGCAGAAAAGATTGAATTACAATAACCAAAATAAACAATAATAATGTAAAGCAAGTATGAACACCTAGAGCAATCGGTATGGGATGCCTTAATGACGTTTTTGCCTACGTGGACGCGTCACAACGCCGTTCTAACGAGCTGAACCCCCCCCCCCCCCCCCCCCCCCCCATCTCGTTGTATCTGGCCGCGTTGGTTCTTGTTGCAGTCTTGACCGGATGAAACGAGCCCAAAATGAACCGTTTGAACATTAGACTGTTGTCAAATGGTCAAATTGTAATAAAAAAATTTATTTTTTATTTTTTTACTATAAATACAACATATTAACCCATTTTTTCACCTTTTTCTCTTTCTCTCTATATTTTATAAAATCTCATACTTTCTCCAACCAAAAAAATGGATCAAAACCCGGACACCCCTCCATCAAACCGAAACACACAACCAAACAGAACTTCACCTCTTGGATTTGTTGGTTACGAAAATTATTTCAACATTTTATCATCTCAAGGATCACCACAAATCTCATACCAAGGAGCCACTTTCAATCCCGCTTCACCACCAATGCAATTTCCTAACACACCTTACCTTCAACAAAATCTTTTTGGATAAAACCCAAATTTACAACAAAATTGTTTCCTGACTTTTGCATCAATGCCACAAACAACCACCCAACAACCACCACCAACACAACCATCGGTTGAAGTGCAAACAGGAGGTAGTAGGAGAGGAAAAGGGAAAGAGAAATCTTTAGTGGTTGAAACGGAAAGTGAGGAAGTTCCACAATTGTGGATACCGGTGGAGGAATATGCTTTGATGGCGACATAGTATAGTACTTCAAAAGACGAACTATGTGGTAATGGTATGAAGAAAGGTGCTTATTAGGGGGCGGTGCTCGAAAAATTTCACGCTATGTTGAGGAAAAAACCATATCGCAATACGGACATGCTAAGCAACAAATGGAGTCAAGTATCTAAGCAGTACACAAAATTTAATGGTATTTATACAAGGTTTCAGTCGCAACAGCAGAGCGGAGCAAACGACTTTGATTTTTTCAAATCTGCAAAAGAACAATATCGATTCGAAATGAGACATTTGTTCGAGTTCGAGAAATCATGGGAGTTGCTGCGAGTGGATCTAAGGTGGAATAAAACTCCTACATTTTCGGAAGTTCAATCCAAGAGGTCTTGAAATTCGAGCTCGGTCAACGTATCGGACGCATAGACTCACATCGACCCAAAAGCTGGCACCAATGAGATTCTGGATGATATCGAGGAGATCTCTCCACCACGACAACCACCCGGACGACAAAGCGATGCACACTGCAAGACATGCAGAGGAAGTTGATGTGAAAGCAAGAGATACGGCGGAAATGAAAGCGAAATTCGATGATCACAATTTATTACAAAAATAAAAAAATGAGTTGAAACATCTCCACTTGGAGTTCCTAGAAAGGCATGCACGGGAGAAGTAAAAGCAAAAAGAGAGAACTAATGACACAACAGTTGTGAATTCTTCAAACTAGCTAGGAGGGTTTGGCGCCTCAAGATCTAGCGGTGCTACATGTGATGAATGATCAAATCCGGAAGAAATATTTGGGGTAATTAGGATTAGTAGTAAAATGTTATGGTTTTAGATTTAATTTAAATGTTATTTGGGTTAATTAGGACTAGGAAAAAATATTATGTTTTAAAATTAATTTTTTTTTATTGTAATCTTAATTTTAGTTTTTAAAAATTATATCTTTTTTTTTTTGTTTTTTAAATATTATGTTTTATAAAAATATATTTGTTTTATTAATTAAAAAAAAGAAACACGAAAAAGAAAAAAAAACAAACTCGAATTTTTTTTTTTTAAAAATATGACATGGAAAATATTGGTGTTATAACATTGTTATAATATGAAAACCATTTCCTTGTTTGGTGTTATAACACCATTGCTTATGTGGCATGTGAGGTGGCACCAAATTGGTGTTACATCTGGTTGCCCACACCCAATGTTCCTAAAGAAATATGAAGAACAATAAACTTGGAAAACAAATCAACTTTTCATCAACCGGAAAACCAAGGTGCTACATTACATGGTGTGTTAGAGCACCTATTTAGAGAGGAACAATGTATGGGATCATGTGGACTATAAAGTTGCATATGAGGTTGTAGTACAAATGAAACTTTACAAACTAATATGATACGTGCCATGACACAAATATACGTTGTACTATATTACAAAATGTCAAACAACATATTAACTACAACTAACATCTTCGTTCACATAAGCGAAAGAGACTTCAATTTTAGTAGTCCTTGGTTGGCTAGAAGTCTCTTGGTGAAGATCACTTCTTGTTTCAACATTGTTGCCTTAGTGTTATTTACTTCAAAAACAATTTTTTCGTCAAGAGGTCCTTAAACTTATTTATGTTTGTTTTCTTTTGGCTATTTTTACATGCCATGCCTATTTCATGGCTTCTTGTTGACTTAAAAATTTCATCCAATGTGACATTATGAAATACACATCTTTATATTTAATTGATTAATTTTTTTTCAAAATAAAATGTTACAAGCAACTAAATGGACATATGCTTCAATCAATCCAATTTAAACCCCCATTTCATTCATGTGTTTAAACCATAAGAATATCGTTGACTTGATGATATCTGCAACCATTGTAGGGGACACCCTTCTGTTGTAAAATATTTTTTCGTTTATCGCCTTCCAAATACTCCAAATGGCTTTGTAGCCAATACCCCAGTAGTTGGTTTTTCTTGTTTGAAAAGTTTCCCAATTGGGCACGAAGTCCAACACATCATATACCGCTTGGAAGTTGACCATTAGGATTGTACACAATTTTAGTATCCATTCCATACCTGATTTCATAATTGTACACGTTACAAGTATGTGATCCTCACTTTCGTGTGACACTCCACATTGCTACCACGTGCTGGAATCCAAATTAATTACGTGATTGGAAAGGGCCACCTTGGATGGAATACATCCCATTCTCACACTCCAAATGAAACAGTTGGTATTTGTACAAACTTCTTATATCCAACCAAGCTTACCTAAATCCAATGGGGCACAATGTTCCAACATGTGATGAAGACATTTCACATGGTACTCTCCATTAGGAGTGAGGCGATAGGTCCATGTAACCCCAATAGCAGTCGATTGCTTTGTTGTCACCCGAGTAGGCGGGATGCCATGCTTTTCGAGTTCCTATTTAATGCATGCAATGTTGTTCCAAACCCTAACTAACATTTTCTTGGAATAACAGTCATCAGGTTTGTTATTGATGTTATGAATACATATGATAGTAATTACCCATAGCGAGAGCGGTTCAGTTCTTAGACGTCACCACCATTTTATAATTAGCGAAGTGTTAAGTGATCTCATAGAGCCAACCCCAAGTCCACCATGTTCTTTATCGATGATAACTTTATCCCATGAGACCCAGTTTATCTTCCTTTTTCCTTCCGAGTCCCCCCATAAGAATTGTCGTCTAATTTTTTCTTAAATATCTAAGACTCCTATGGTACGACATATAAGAAAAATAAATAAGCTGGAAAGGATCCAAGCACCGATTTAATGAGCGTTAGTATCCCACCAAAAGATAGAAATTTCAATATCCACATTGATAATATAGCTTGGAATCTCTCTATGACTGGCTTCCAGAACTTTATGAGTCTCATGTTAGCACCCACGGGGACCCCAAGGTAAGTGAATGGTAGAGAAAAAGGCTCACAACCAATAGGCTGGGCCCATCTAGAGACCCATTGCATATGGACTCCAACTCCAAAGACTCGTTAAAATTTACCTTAAGGTTTGACGACACATGGAAGCAACGGAGAATTTTGGCTAGATTTTGTATATCGTGTTTAGAAAACTCTCTAACAAAGAACACATCATCTACGTATAGTAGGTATGAGACCCTTGGGCCACCGTGGGGCAGTTGGAGACATTGAAATTGAAAGAACAAGATCTATGCGCATACAAGGTTTGAAAACTCAAACCTAGAATTAACACTTTTAAGATCAATGTCTACTTCTAATGTATTGGTCCAGTCAAGTCTGGTAAACCAGTCGAGACACAGAGATAGATAATCAATCAACAAAGTATTCAAGTAATAAATAAAGTAAACTTGAGTATAATCAATGCAAAGATAATTTCTGAACAAGAAGAATGTTAAGAAAGAACTTTGACTTGAAGCTAAGTTGAAAGTGATGGGAAGAGAATAATTGCTATTCTTGGATTAATACTTCGATATCAACTCATGAAACATTCACTCCTTAAATAGTGAAGGAGGAAACTAGTACAAACTGAAATACATTCAAAGGACATGATAATGATTAGTGTTTGAAAAACTGACATACAAAAGATACACACGTTTAAGTCCTCTAAACTGTTACTTCAGGAAAAGAAAAAATGCATTAAATTCATGTACAAACACTAACTTCAGATTACCGTTATCTTGGATTCATCATGAGATTTAGAGTATCTTCACATCTCGGGCACAAGCTGACTTCGGATCTTTATTGGTTAGGATTGCTAGAGGTTTACTTTTCATGTATTAACAATCTCCCCCTAAGTGAACTTAGAAATCTTTTCAGCTTAGTTGGCTTCTTCTGATATGAACATGTAAGCTCTGTAGAGCCAATCTCGGACTTCCAAATACTAGGCGAGATAATTGATAAACTTGTTCTCCACATGCTCAGGAGCATCACTCTTGGCAACATTGACTATGAACTTTTTCAGAATGGATGAAGAAACAAGGTGTTTGTCAAGAGCTTGAAAGAAATCTTTTCGGTTGGTCTTCTTCTTCAAGTAGACGTATCCAATCTTTGGTTCCTCAAGAGGTCCTTGTGCTAAGATTTGGGCTTCAGGCAGTTCATAAATAGTTTTTTCCAATACATGTTCAGTTCCGAACAAGTACGCGAACTCAAATTCGGATCTGCAGAATTTGGCTACATAATCCTTCAAAAAGTTCATTGCAACACTGTATGCTCCGATGCCCATTTGATCTGTTTGACGACTTCGGAAATGGGCATCAATTGTGAGGACATTGTTTGGATTGATGGATGGAAAGTATGCGTCTGTTATGGTGATGGTGGCTTTTTTTTTCCGAGAAATGTGATATCTGTACAAAAGCAATTCAGGTCGAGCTTTCTTTCAACCTTGCTTCCATATCCAACGATCTTTGTTATTCTCTTCCAAGACCACACTTCTTTTTTAGGATTTACGTTGACAGAGTTGAATGTCTTCAACTTCTCTCACTCTGTTCAGATGATGGTCTGAGGATTATCATTGGGATGAAGTGGAGCAAACTTGAAGTAGTATTTTCCATGAGGAGAGATGGGAAGATTGATCTCGTCAGAGTCTTCATTAGTAAGATCAAAGTACATAAAGGGCACAATATCCAGATCATGAATTATCCCTTCATAGAAAAGTGGGGATATGCCTAAAAAAAGATTGAGATTATCTTTTAGCGCTTGGATATGAATGCTCTCTTCAAGTGCTTGATCAATTTGAGCTTGTGACCAGCCTTCGCACTTTCAGAAGGTCCTTTGAGGGCTGTGAGGTTCCGGCAATGTTCTTCCCTTTGTCTTGATGTGGTTTGTTCAAGTCAGAGTTGACTTGTTGAATGGTTTCAACGATGATGAACTATGGAGGAGGAGGAATCAGAGGCTGTTCCAGAATATTGTTTGGTTTCTGAATAGGAGAACCTTCATCTATTGTGATGATTCTTGGATAAGGAATAGGAGCAGCATAGACCGAGTGGATTGGAATGCATTGACAGTGAGCTTCATCTTTTGTTTAGCCATTTCACAACTTCTTTGAAGTACATCTGCTAAGGATGATGGCTAAGTGACGGCAGACCATATCCTTCTTTATTCCTCTGATAGAACTTTAGCTGGAAATTTCCGAGGAGCTTGAATTCCTACAATGGAATTATGATTAAGTTTTCATCTTCTTATTCTTCATCTTCTTTGTTGGAGGGTCCATGGATATAACCTGTATATCATCATCATCAGATTCATCTCGGAGACTGAACTCCGAGGCAGGTTTCCGTTGAATGGTTCGAACCTTGTGATTAGGTCCTTCTCCCCCTCTTTCTTTAGAAATCCCCACATCCGAGGCAAGTCTAGCATTGGCTTGGACTTCGGATAATCGCTCGAATACTCTCTTGAAGCTCATATTGATTTGCTTGGAGAAAGCATCGTATGCTTTGGTAGTGGGGGATTGGGTTTTCAAATAACTGAACAAAGAGGCAAGGATGGAGAGCATTTCGTCGAACTTGTTTTTCGAAATGTCAATAATGTTCCGACAAGCTCGGAGTAGCTTAATTAGGACCTATTGCATTATGAGGTCAAGTTCGCCCTTCTTTCTGATTTCTCTATCTAACCTTTGGATCTACTTCTCGTGACGAACATGTGTTTGTTGGATTAGATCGTTTGTAGCTTTGATCATATCTTCGTGGATGTTCAACATAATGGTAGTGGTGGAAATGTGGCGGTCCAAGTTGTCATTATATTTTTATTCGACTTCTTCCAAGGTGTTCTTGAATCGTAGGGAGATGAGCTGATCAAGTTGATCGGCTCATTTAGCTTCCAAGGGCATAGGTTGTTGAATCTTGGAAAGAAATTGGAGGATGACATTGAGCTTTGAATTGAGGTTGGAAACCTTTTCATCAAGCTTGGAGTCTAATTGCGCCACATATTTGTCGAGTGAGCCTACCTTGGAGACAGTTGTAGCTACATTGTCTCGGAGTTCCAAAAGGGAAAATGGATCAAAAATATTTTCATATGATGATCCAGTATTCGAGGTAAAGCTCCCAGACTTATCATCATCACCATCTTTGTTGACTTAATGTTCGGAAGGAGAAGGATTATTTCTTGTTTGATTTCCTTGAGGAGAATTTGTTTCAGTTTCTCCTCCAAGAGTTGCTTGGACCTGGTCGTCGATTTGAATTTCTTCATCAAAGTGTTCTGAGAAGGACAATGATAGTCCGAAATCATAAACAGGTTTTGAAGAAGAAGGTTTTTGCAGAGACTTGAATGAGGAGAAGAGTGGAAGAGCGCCAACGGAAGCATTTTCATCATCAAACATAATTTTTGTATAATGTTCCTCATCCAAGGGCGGTTGGAAGGTATGAGCTTCTCCTGTGGTAGTGATTGGAGTTGGATTCGAGGCTGTAAGATGTTGATCTATTTCTTCTTCTGTAGAATGAAAGGCAAGTTTCTTCGAATGGCCCGATTTCTCATGGAAATGAGAGTTGATTCAACTTGAGCACGAGTCAGCTCAGGATGTCTAGTGTGATCCCCGTTAACAAATAAATCCAATCTTCATCAATAGAACATGTTCGTCCTTTATCTGAACCATGTATCAGACCAGTTAGGGCTCTAAAAGTCGGAGGGACAACCCCAACTTCAGAGATCTTAGGATCCAAGGCAGGGGCCCCATATCGTGCTTGAGTAGAAGAGAACGGGATTTCCGAGATGACATGTGGGTTTGTTCCAGGGTGTGCAAGGAGCTTTGTTCAACATCGGCGTCATCTTTTTGGGAAGATGAGGGTGGATTATGTGGAGACTCCCCGTGAGTGTGTGCAAGTGGTATTAAAGCTCCGAAGGGTACTTCGGAAGAGTCTCATGGTGGGGCAATCAGATGACTAGAGTTATTTAGAATATCATTATGTGATTCCTTCTGAGAGGAACCACTGACTTTGGATCTCTTTTTGGCAGAGGCTTTGGAAGAAGATGTTTTTTGTTTGGCTGCCTTTTTCTTTTTGCCACCAGTCGTGATTGGTTTAGTCACATCCGAGGGCTGATCAATGGAGACTAGGGCAGACTGTGTTGGGACAAACACAGTTGAAGTCTCTAAGTGATGTTTTAGGAAAAGAAAATCAGATGGAAGACTTGCAAGCATGTGTTGTAGCAAGCTACGAATAGGTCCACAAGTGGACTAGTTCGGAAGTGTATACGTCTTAATAGCTTTAAATGAGAGAAATACCTCTTTCGGTTCTGTGTTGATAGGGATTGGCTCTTGTCTTTCCCTGTAGAGTTGTTGAAGTGTAAGAGCCCATAACCTCAGACTTGCAATCTCATGTGGATTTCTCTTGATGGAAAACTTTTGAAAGTCTTGCCATAGGACCTCAATCAAGTCGTCTGCGTTGTTCCTTCCTGAATAGATGTTGAAGATAACATACAACCAATCGTTGCTTATCGTATCTATGCCGCTATGTTTGTATGAAAGACCTCGAAGAACGAGGTGCATTAACACGGTCCAAAGTCTAGGAACAGCTGATTTCTTGAACTTCTTAGCCTTAAACTCTTCAGTGTACCCAATTTCGTTGAGGAATGTTTGGAACTCTTCATAGGTGGGTTCTTGCACTTGAAAACCCTTTAGGTTTTCCAAAATTCCAATGGATTTGAGGAATGTTTTCTTTGAAATAGGAATAATTCTATCTCCGGTGATTTTCATCTCTAGAACACCGTCTTCAATTTTGATTCTCTCGAAGGTAGTGTGAAGAATGCGTAGAGAGATTTGAGGGTTTGGGGTTTTGGTGAGTGGATTGGCAATGGGATTATGTGAGATGAACTCGATCATCACTTAAATGGATTCATCATAATCCATAGGATTGAGTGAGAAAAGTTGGGTCGTTTCACGAAGGATCGGTTCTTGGGATGAGAATGAGGCAAAACCTTTCGATGATTTCTGAGACATTCTGAGAGGAAGCAATTTTTGCAAGTATGAAAGCTTGAAGAATAGTTGTAGAGAAAATATTAAAGGAAAAGGTGGTTTAAGCGTAAAAATTGAACAATTGGAGTTTGAAAACCTTTTATAGGTTCGACTTTCGGGTTGGGTTAGAAAAAGTGCAATGATGACACCCAATTGGAAAATGGATCGCTTAAACTTTCTTCCAAAACTGGCATGCATATAGACTGTAAGGACGAAAGATGGGTGCCCATTCGTGTGAGATAAGAAAATTGTCGTTTCAATTGAGTTGATGTGCACTTTATCGAGACGTGTGAGAAAAACATGATTATTGAGGAGTTAAGGATAATTATTAAAATAACCATTAATTCAAATAAGAAAAAAACATTTCATAAAAAAAACTTGAATGAAATCCTTTAAACTTTTTCACAACCGTGGATTTCGGAATAAGGAAATTCCGAAATGAGATGTCATAAGATACTTAGAGAAAAAGATGAAAACAACACTTGTACATGATATAGAGTTCAAGATGGCACAATCTCAGCTTGAATATCAGAGGTAAAATGAATGAAGATCTTAGAGGAAGATTTTAAACAGATTTGAGATTATGAGACATGAAGGATCTGATCGCGGACAAGGATATGAGATGAACAGTTATTATTGTTTTGGATTTGAATTCCGAGATGAACCTTAAAGTAATTCATTTGAGATAGATTTTGAGGCGAGATCAAAGAAAAATACCAATGTAACTATATTGGTCATAAACTTCAAAAGATAAGGAACGATGTACAACTTGTAACTAGAAGAAGAGGTTAGACAAAAAGACGCATAAAATGATCCTATTTATTCCGAGATGAAAAAGTTTTTGACTTTGGGATTATTTCACTTTCTGGTGTTTCCATCAGAGAGTACAAACCTCTTGGAAAAATTGAGGATCAGGCATCATCATACCCATTTTGTTCAGAAACCCATTAAATTTGGTTTCGTCTAATGCCTTAGTAAAGACATCAACAATTTCATCGTTAGATGTAACAAAAATAAGTTCGATGTTTCCTTTTAACACATGATCTTTAATGAAATGGTACCGAATATCGATGTGCTCTGTCATGGAGTGCTAAATTGGATTGTGAGAAATCACAATGACACTTTATGAGTCACATAGATTGGAATTTGTTGAAATCGATAACCATAGTCCAAAAGCTGAGATTTCATCCAATGAACTTGAGAAGTGCAACTTGCAGCAACGATGTATTCCGCTTCATCTGTTGAAAGAGTAATGCAGTTTTGTTTCTTAGATAACCAGCTAACCAATCTTCTACCCAAAAATTGACAACCTCATGGTGTTCTTTTTCTATCCAATTGAAGACCACCATAGTTTGAATAAGAATATGCTTGAAGAAGGCAAATCTTATTTGCTGGATACCGGGATCCGAGACTCTTTGTACCTTTGAGGTATCGGAATATTTGTTTGACCGCTAGAAGATGAGACATCTTCAGATTGACATGAAATATGGCACATATGTATGTTGAGAACATAATGTCCGGACGACTTGTTGTAAGATAGAGTATTTATCCAATCATTCATCTATACTTCTTTTAATCGACAGCAATACCTCATGGGTCCGAGAAGATCTTGTGTCTGAAACCCATATGAACCTTTGCAGAGGTACAGGTGTCCATCAAATATTTCTTCAGAAACTCTGAAATGTACTTTTCTTGGTGAATAAAGATTCCTCTGTTGGTTTGCTTGATTTGGAGTTCGAGGAAGAAACTTCATTCATGATTCATGCTCATTTGGAATTGATTTATCATTAATTTTGCAACATCAGCAACCATTGTTAAATCTGTGGATCTAAAAATGATATCGTCAACATAGATTTGGACTAACATGAGATTGTTTCCATTTGGTCTTCAGAATAAGGTAGGATCGAGAGTTCCTATTTGAAAACTGGAACGCTTGAGAAAATCAGTGAGAGTCTCGTACCAGGCGCAAGGAGCTTGCTTGAGGCCATAAACATCTTTTCGGAGTTTGTAGCAGTAGTTCGGATATGATAGATTAACAAAACCAGAGGTCTATTGGAGATACACTTCCTTATCCAGTTCACCATTGAGAAAAGCACTTTTAACATCTATTTGGTAAATCTTAAAGCCTTTATGAGCAACATAAGCAAGAAAAATTATGATTGCTTCAAGACGAGCAACATGAGCGAAAGTCTCGTCGTAATCAAGTCCTTCGATTTGAGTGAATCATTTCGCCACCAATATTGCTTTATTTATAATAATTACTCCAGTGTCGTCTAGCTTATTTCGGAAGACCCGTCTTGTACCAACAATAGGGTGATCCTGAGGAGGAGGAGGAACGAGAGTCCATACTTCATTTTATTGAATTATACTAACTCTTCTTGCATAACTGGAAACCAGTCAGCACGTTCTAATACTTCATTGATGGATTTTGGTTCAACCATTAAGATAAATGCTGAGAAATGACATTCGTTTTGGATGTCAGAAGTAGAACGAGTTTAAACACCAACGTTGAGATTTTCATATGATAGGGTTTGGAGGACGATCCTGTAACGCCCCGATTTTTAGGTATCAGTTCTAAGGCTTTAGTTTTCATAAGTTTCAAGGTCTATTCGACGAGTAGATGCCCTGACTCATCGAGTAGTAGTGGGTGGGGCCACGCGTTTAAGTGACCAACTTACCGAGTCGGAAGAGTGACTCGACGAGTTGGAGATGGAGGGTGAAACCCTAATTTCCTGGGTTTTGCACCCTATTCAAAGGATCATTAGCCCCCTTTGTCCCTTACAGCCTCTAGAGAATCCATCAAAACCCTTAATCGTGTGTGTGCTCCATTTGTGGGTGTTTCAAGATTTGGAGAAGGATTCTTAGTGAAAGGAACTTGAAGATCAAGTAACTAGCAGCAAGGAACTTGTGTGGATCTGAAATCTACCTCAAGTTAGCATCATCTGAAGGTATCAAGTCGTTACCTTGACCTTCTTTCCTTCTAAATCTCATTTGGTTGAAGATTAGGGCTTTGTAGCTTGATATGAAGCTATTCTTGGGTATGAGCTAAGATCTGAAGTTGCAACTTCAGATCTGAACTCTCCTTGGTCTCTAAGTCCTTAAAGCCTTCACCTTTAGCAAGCATGAACCTTTCCTTTCCAGTTAAGCTTCATTTCAAGTTTAGATTTGACATTATGAATCACTAAAGCCTTGAATCCACGTAAAGCTTGCAACTTTACGTGATAAACATACCTTGGGAAGCTGGATCTGCTATATGGAACCTTAAAATGGCTTAAAAAGCATCTGAATGGAAAATGGTTTGAAGGGACTCGGCGAGTTGCATGGCCAACTCGGCGAGTCCGATGAATATTGCCGTGCAACGACTTTTACATGGACTCGGCGAGTCAGTGGAGTAACTCGGTGAGTCAGCTTGGGTTTTCCTGATATTTGGACACGCAGGAACTCGGCGAGTTGCAGGGAAACTTGATAAGTCAACCAATGATTTCACAACATCTCGAGTTCAGGAAGGACTCGACGAGTCAGTGAAATGCACTCGACGAGTCGGGTCAACATGGGCTATTAACCTTGAGTGTTGACTTTGACTTTGACCAAGGGTTGACCAGTTTGACCTTTGGGGGGACTTTGGTAATTTGGAAATTTATGGAAATGGCTTTATGATAACTATAGGTGGTGGAGTTCGTGTCGGTGTTTCGAGAGTTGAGCTTATCACTTCAGTGCGACATTTGTGAGGTGAGTTATCCTCACTATACTCAAGGGTCTAAGGCACCAAGGCCGACCCTTTGAATTGTTATCTGGATATGTTATGTTAGCATGATCTGTTAGATCAGTATCCTGGTAGATAGGATGGTATTATGTGCTATGTGGTATGATTCGTTAGATCAGTTGTTGTCTATAGACTGTTTTGTGATTATCTGTTATATGTGCAAATGTTTGTTTGGCGGTTGAGGCTTATCTGCTTTGTGTAGAAGCCAATATACCTAGGCATTCCAACCTGTTGGTTGTGGGCCGTGGGTATACCGTCCCGAGGATGATTGGACTTATAGTAGGTGGGCATTCCAACTTGCTGGGTGTCACACCCCCAAACCTGAACGGCGGAAATGTTCGGGGGTGGATGACTTCATGTGGTAGCGTAACAAATGAATACATAGTAAAGAAAGCAATACAACCATCATATATATAATTGAAAGTTTACATTTGTCAAAAGTTACATGTTCAAAAACCAATTACAATATGATGTCAAAAATATGAGATTAAACTGGCGCCGCAGCATCTCTTCTTCAAAAGCATACTAGTACCTGAAATTTACTGAATTCCTGGGACATACAAGTAATTTTGAAAGAGTTGATCAGCATTTAAGCTGGTGAATTTCATAAGTATTTAAATGACAATGTTTAAATGAAATGAAATGTTTTATCTTTGTTTGTATGTATTTTAGAAAATCCTATATTTTCTACTAGCATAAAAGTAGTCTTCATTCAAGACCAATGTTTGTTTCCAAGATATATGTAAAGGTAAAATAATAAATGAGTTTGAAAACCTTGTAAATCAATGCGTTTTTAAATACCCCTTGTGAGTTTTATAACCATACTATTGACTCGAAATGCCTATACACAACGTTCTTCAGGCGTTGGAATGTTATGACGTTTGTCACCCCAAACGGTGGACTGTAGCTAACAGTCAGGGCGCGGGTTGTCAAGCCCGTATAGATCTATACACAAACACCATGCTCCCCCTCCAAGGGATTCTGGTATATAATATAGGACTTGAAATGTGTACTCGAACGTACATGAAGTTAGTGTCTCACAATCCCGTGGTATAAAAACAGATCTACTGGTTAAAATGTTACGTTTGTTCTTGTATACGAAAGTAAACTTCTTGAAATATATGTTTCTAGTACATATGAGTTAGAAATCTGTTCGTAAAACTATACCTATTATAGTTTTACCAAGTGTGCCTTGTTTGTTTTTAGAAATACGTAGGAAAAGAATCATTTGTTTATGAAAGCATAGATTTTTAGTGTCGATTCTACGATAGAAAAGAATAATTTAAGAACAGTTTAGTTTTATACCTGCATTACAACAGCTTTATACTTTAAAAGATTGAATGCTATTGTAACGTATGATATATATTTATATAATTAAAAGTTCCTTTAAAGGTTTATAAATCGCATGTGATTTGAATATTTAACAGTATATAAAAGAGTTTCTTTATATAACACACGATAATACTCGTGTGTTTTACTTGTAATCCCCCCCTTTGAAAGCATATAAAAGTATTTAGAATAATTAAAACGGTTGATTAAGGGGTATGAAACTCACTTGAAAGTTTTGGAGATAGCGAGATGGAAAACCGGGCAGAGTTTCGTCTCGGGAAACGGATTTTCCTCGGGATTCTCGGGAATCTCGGGAGTAAAATCGACCTTCGGGACTTGAGCCAAAAAGACCAGAGCTTCGGGTTTGAACGGGAACGGAAAACGAGGCAAAGTAGAGTGAGAGAGAAGAGAAATGAGCCCCTTCTTTGGAAACCCTCGCATGCTATTTATAGGGAGGCTGGTCTGCCTCGGTACGCGGGGCGTACGCTAGTACGCAGCGCGTACGCGTGCGTCATGCGTGACCGAACCCGACCGCCTCTGCCTCGGATGGGACGGGTTCCTGGGTTCGCGGGTCGGATGGGACGGATCGCTGGCACGCGGGTCGGATGGGACGTCGGGTCGGGTCTTCGGATCGTGCGACGTGGACTGTTTGAGACCGAGCGTTCTTGGGTACACGGGGCGTACAGGAGTACGCGGCGCGTAACGCGTATGCTGACTCCCCTTCGGATAATATCCGAATTTTGAATAAAATAAATAATTAATTTATTTAATAAACTTCAAAAATTCATATCTTCTTCATACGAACTCCGTTTTCGATGGTCTTTATATCCTCGCGTAGGTGAGACTACGCTCTTCAACTTTCGTTTAGACTCCGTCGGCAAATTCCAAAATTATTTTTTTATTAAATATAAAATCTATCGTGTTTAAGGAATTTCTTTGAAAATTCGTAACTTCTTTATCTGATGTCGGTTTTTGCCAGACTTTTTATCGCTAGAATACCATTTTCGAGACCTTCGATTCTCGTTTAGGTCATTCCGGTCAAAAGTCACTCGATTTCCGATTTGAGTTTTTAGCTGTCTGTTGCTGAGTCGAATTTGGAAAATCATAATTTCGCTAAATGAAGTTGGATTTGGGCGTTGTTTTCACGTACGATCATGGTTCAAAGACATTTAATCATAGAAGGAAATTAAATAGGACTTATTTGTACATTTTATTATGAAAGTAAATTTTATTACTCAGAAGCGGTTACAATACTTGACCCACTTTGGTCGTTACAAAGAGTTGAAATATCGGGTTGTCACATCATCCCCCCGTTAGAGAGAATTTCGTCCCGAAATTTAAAGTAGTAAAGATACTAGTGAACATGAAAGAGATGAGGATACTTTTGTTTCATCTGATCTTCGCGTTCCCATGTGAATTCGGGTCCCCGCTTGGCGTTCCAGCGAACCTTCACGATGGGTATGCGACTTTGTTTTGTTTGTTTGACCTCTCGGTCCATGATTTCTACTGGTTCTTCCACAAAGTTGAGGCTCTCGTTGATCTCGATTTCGTCGAGTGGAATAACAAGAGTCTCGTCGGACAGACACTTTTTCAAGTTTGAGACGTGGAAGGTTGGATGGATGTTACTAAGTTCATGCGGTAGGTTAAGCTTGTAAGCCACAGGGCCGATTCTGGCAAGAATCTCGAAAGGCCCTATGTACCTTGGATTTAGTTTCCCACGCTTTCCAAATCGTATTAAACCCTTCCACGGTGAGACCTTTAACAAGACGTGGTCTCCCACCTGGAATTCCAAAGGTTTCCTCCTTTGGTCAGCGTAGCTTTTCTGTCGGTCTCTTGAGGCTTTCAATCGTTCACGAATCTGAACGATCTTCTCTGTTGTTTCACGTATGATCTCCGGACCGGTGAGAGTGCTTTCAGGAACTCTTCCTCCAGCTAACTGGGTATCGCCAACTTCAGTCCAGCACAGAGGGGATCTGCACTTTCGAGCATAGAGGGCTTCAAACGGAGCAGCCTTTATGCTTGTATGATAACTATTGTTGTATGAAAATTCGACAAGGGGTAAATGAATATCCCATGCCTTTCCAAAATCAATCACGCAAGCTCTCAGCATGTCTTCTAAAGTTTGTATCGTTCTCTCACTTTGTCCGTCTGTTTGTGGGTGGTAGGCTGTACTCATGTCCAGCCTAGTTCCCAGGGAACTTTGTAGTGACTGCCAGAACCTTGAAGTGAATCTACTATCTCGATCGGAGATAATGGATATCAGAACACCATGCAGTCGCACTACTTCCCTTAAGTAAGTCCTTGTAAGCTTCTCCATTTTGTCAGTCTCCTTGATGTGTAGGAAATGCGCGGATTTGGTCAGTCTGTCGACAATGACCCATATGGTATCGAGTCCACATGTCGTCTTGGGTAACTTGGTTATGAAGTCCATAGTAATCCGCTCCCATTTCCATTCCGGTATCTCTGGCTGTTGTAGTAGTCCTGACGGTTTCTGATACTCGACCTTAACCTTAGCGCAAGTAAGACATTTACTCACGAAGGTAGCAATCTCTGCTTTCATGTTAGGCCACCAGTACAGTTTCTTAAGATCCAGATACATTTTATCTGAACCCGGGTGAACGGAATATCTTGAGTTGTGAGCTTCAATCATGACTATGTTTCTGAAACCACCATGTTTTGGGGTCCAGATTCGGCCCATGAGATATTAGGCTCCGCCACCCTTGACTTCTAAATTCTTCTCCATTCCTCGCAGGGATTCACCCGCCACATTTTCGGGTTGCAAAGCTTGCATTTGTGCTTCCTTAATTTGTGTGGATAAGTGGGAATGGATAGTCATGGTCAGAGATTTGACCCTCCGACCAGTGTATTCCTTTCGGCTGAGGGCGTCGGCTACTACGTTGGCCTTTCCAGGATGATATCGAATCTCACATTCGTAGTCATTTAGTAACTCGACCCATCGCTGTTGTCGCATGTTGAGTTCCTTCTGATCGAAAATGTGTTGAAGGCTCTTGTGATCGGTGAAGATGGTACTCTTTGTTCCGTATAAGTAGTGCCTCCAGATCTTCAGAGCAAATACTACAGCTCCTAATTCGAGATCGTGTGTCGTATAGTTCACTTCGTGTGTCTTAAGTTGTCGGGAGGCATAAGCGATAACCTTCCCCCTCTGCATAAGAACACACCCTAGTCCTTGATTTGAAGCATCGCAATACACCACAAAGTCTTCTATCCCTTCGGGGAGGGATAGTATCGGTGCGGTGCACAAGGCCTGCTTTAGTGTCTGGAATGCCTTCTCTTGTTTCGCTTCCCAGTCAAAGACCACACCTTTCTGAGTTAATGAAGTAAGAGGTTTCGCAATGCTCGAAAAGTTCTTTATGAATATGCGATAGTAGCCAGCTAGACCTAGAAATTGACGAATTTCAGTAGGTGTCTTTGGTGCCGACCAGTTCTCAATAGCCTTAATTTTGGAGGGGTCAACGTGTATTCCCTTTTCGCTAACAACGTGACCTAAAAATTCGACTCTTCGAATCCAAAATTCGCATTTAGAGAACTTCGCATAGAGTTTTTCCGTTCGTAGTGTTTCTAGGACTTTTCGTAGGTGTTGACCATGCTCTTCCTCACTTCGAGAGTAGATAAGTATATCATCGATAAAGACGATGACGAACTGGTCCAAGTAAGGGCGGCATACCCTATTCATTAGGTCCATAAATACTGCTGGTGCATTGGTTAATCCGAACGGCATCACCACGAATTCATAGTGTCCATAACGAGTTCGGAAAGCTGTCTTTGGAATGTCCCCTTCTAGAACTCGTAATTGGTGATATCCGGATCGCAGGTCTATTTTGGAGAAGTAGTTCGCCCCTTGCAGTTGATCGAATAGGTCGTCGATACGGGGTAGAGGATAGCGGTTTTTGACAGTAAGTTTGTTCAGCTCTCTGTAGTCGATGCACATACGGAACGATCCGTCTTTCTTCTTTACAAACAAGACTGGTGCTCCCCAAGGTGAGAAACTTGGTCTTATGAATCCTTTGCGAAGGAGTTCGTTAAGTTGACTGGAAAGTTCTTGCATCTCTGCTGGTGCGAGGCGATAAGGCGACTTCGCTACTGGGGTAGCTCCTGGAATTAAGTCGATCCTGAACTCGACTTGGCGTTGCGGTGGTAATCCTGGTAGTTCTTCTGGAAAGATATCGGAAAAGTCGCGTACTACCGAGATGCTCTTGATGTCCTTCAGTTCTTGACTTGTATCGACGATGTGTGCTAGGAATGCCCGACAATCCTTCCGTAAGCACTTTCGAGCTTGGATGCACGAAATGATGCGAAGGTTTGTACTAGATTTGTCGCCGTAGATAACTAATGTTTCGTTGTTCGGGAGGTTAAGACGGACTGCTTTCTCAAAGCACATGATGTCAGCACGAAGGAGACTCAACCAATCCATGCCGACTATGACGTCGAAACTTTTAATTTGTACCGGCATGAGATTGATTGGGAAAGAATGGCCGTCCAATGTTAACGTACAACCCATGTATATGCAATTTGTGCTTTCGGTTTTTCCATTGGCCATCTCTACAGTGAATGGTTCTTTTAACTTGCTAGGTGTAGGTTTAAGCAAATGGATAAAGTTTTGACTCACGAAGCTTCTCTCCGCTCCACTATCGAATAATATGCATGCGTATGAATTATCGAGAAGAAACGTACCAGCAACTATAGTTGGGTCAGCTACAGCTTCGTCGTGGCCTATTGCCAAAACTCGTCCTACACCTCCAGTGCCTGCTGCCTTAGGACAGTTCCTCTTGTAGTGGCCCACCTCGCCACAACCGTAGCAAGCCTGCCCTACACCCGCACCGGGAATTTGAGTGATCGGCTTTGCGGGTTCTTTGCAGAAACGAGCCGTGTGTCCTTTCCTGTTGCAGTTGGCACACTGCATATCTCGGCACGGTCCATGGTGGTGGAAATTGCACTTGGTGCACTTTGGGAGGTTGCCTACATAAGGCTTTGTTGGGTAGGTATTTGTAGGGACCGTAGCAGGTACAATAGCAGCATTAACCGACATGAGTGGTTTCTTTGCGGATTCTTGGGAAGATCCACCCTTTCCTTTGATCCACGCTCTCTTCCTACCATTGTTTTTGTTGTTGTAGTTGTTGTTTCCTTTCTGTGGTGCTGGTGCAGAAGTGGTTGAGTTCTGATGACTTCCGTAGTCGATCAGAGATTGTGCCAGTTCCTTAGCACTTTCGAAGGTGTCAGGTTTGGAAGCTAACACGCTTGACCGCATCTGGGGCGTCAGTCCCCAGATGTACCTTTCTATCTTCTTGCTCTCGAGAGCAATCATGTCTGGACAAAGGATTGCCAGTTCGCAGAATCTGTTGGTATAAGTAGCGATGTCGGTACCCACCATTCCGAGAGTCCATAGTTCGTGTTCAAGCTTTTGAATTTCTCCCCGCGGGCAGTATTCTCTCATCATCATGGCCTTCAAGCTCTCCCAGCTTATGGAGTTTGCCACGATTAGGGTAAGTACTTTAACGTGGCCATTCCACCAAGTTAAAGCTTTATCGAGAAGGGTGAAGGTTGCAAACTTGACCTTGCTGTGTTCGGGACAGGAGCATATTTCAAAGACTACCTCCGTCCTTTCAATCCACTGTCTCAGGGCCATCACACCACCAGTACCATAAAACATCCGGGGCTTGGCATTGGTGAAGTCCTTATAGGTGCATTCCCGAGGTGGTCCATGACTCTCGCCATGATTGGACGTGTGTGCGCCAGATCCCGAGACATTAGCACTTGAGTTATTGATCTGTGACATGGCGGCTGCCACTGCTGCGGTAACTGCTGCTTGAAACATTACAGAATCAAATTGGGGTGGTGGAGGTGGTGGTATAGGTATTTCCTCACTGTTGTTTCGCCTTGGATTCCTACGCGGAGGCATCCTTCAACTATAGATGGAAAGAAAACAATGATAAGAATTTCATGAAATGGAAAATGTATGTGTCTCATGAATTAAATCGCTATAATTCAACAACAAAAGATAGTATGTGTCTTGAAATAGAAGAATGAAAGTTATTTGTAAGACTGAAGGTATGAAACAAGTATTTGGGTTCCCAAGGACCATTCAAGGTTCGAACGAAATACTCAACATAGTAATAATAGTGCCACTTATATTAATATAAAAGTTGTTACAACGATCAAGAAAATTTGTCCTCTATAAGGATCTCCGTTTACTAAGTTTAAGAAATTTAAAGACTTTTAGCCGAGGTCCTAAGCTATAACAAAATTTTGAGTTTTTGATAAGCACTACTTGCGTCGAAAGTTGCGTTTGGAGCTTGACTCCGTATCTGATTGCTTTGACTCCATTAGACGCCTATCCAAAGCGGCTTGTTGTTCCCTTAGTTCGGCGAGGGCTGCAATAACTTGCGATTGAAACGCTTCGGTTTGGAACTGAGCGTTGTCTTGCCTCTTGTTCAACTTACGTATGTTAGAAGTGTGAACCTGCACTTCTACGTTGATATCCCGGAGTCGACTAGCTTGTACTCCGGACTGATAGGACTGATTGGCTAACTTACCCACCATTACCGGGAGTGCTCGATCAGCCGAACCTCCGCCGCGGACATCATAGAAGTCCCGGCACATGCCGTAGGGAGGGCGTAGGTTTTGCTGTTGACTCCAATGGTGGAGGTGACTTCCCCAGACGGGAGTCGGTCCTTGAAAGTTCCTTACGAAGACGGGAGGTTGAATGGGTGGTGGATCGATAACTTCCGGCTCTGAGTCGGTACCGGAGTTATCACCCACGTTTATGGGTTCCTCGTCCTCATCGGGATCATCTTCGATCCATCCTCCATTACCTTGGTTGGGAAAGTAGGGATCGCCAGGGTGGTGAAATCCAGCCATTTGACTATACGAGAATTTAGGTTATAAGAATTGAATAAAGTCGGAACATGTAAAACATGTAAGTTAAACTAGTTTAGATAGCAAATACTCCTATAGTATTTAAATTCTTGTGTTTGATTTTTGTAATGGTTTGGTACGGTTTGACTTGTTGCTTACTACGATAATTTCTCGATTCGTGCGTGTCAATTTGCCTATATACTTGTAAAATTGTACAATATGAAAATAGTTTGTGGTATGCATGTAATTGTACTTAAATGAACTATTAATTTAAGTTGAACGAAATGATGTTTAAGTGTAAAAAGAAATTTGTTTTGTTAGAGAGTATTAGTCCCTTAAGCATTTATAGTTTGTATATCTTATGTGGTTCGATATACTTAGTTCACTATAAACATTGCTCTGATACCAATCTGTCACACCCCCAAACCTGAACGGCGGAAACGTTCGGGGGTGGATGACTTCATGTGGTAGCGTAACAAATGAATACATAGTAAAGAAAGCAATACAACCATCATATATATAATTGAAAGTTTACATTTGTCAAAAGTTACATGTTCAAAAACCAATTACAATATGATGTCAAAAATATGAGATTAAACTGGCGCCGCAGCATCTCTTCTTCAAAAGCATACTAGTACCTGAAATTTACTGAATTCCTGGGACATACAAGTAATTTTGAAAGAGTTGATCAGCATTTAAGCTGGTGAATTTCATAAGTATTTAAATGACAATGTTTAAATGAAATGAAATGTTTTATCTTTGTTTGTATGTATTTTAGAAAATCCTATATTTTCTACTAGCATAAAAGTAGTCTTCATTCAAGACCAATGTTTGTTTCCAAGATATATGTAAAGGTAAAATAATAAATGAGTTTGAAAACCTTGTAAATCAATGCGTTTTTAAATACCCCTTGTGAGTTTTATAACCATACTATTGACTCGAAATGCCTATACACAACGTTCTTCAGGCGTTGGAATGTTATGACGTTTGTCACCCCAAACGGTGGACTGTAGCTAACAGTCAGGGCGTGGGTTGTCAAGCCCGTATAGATCTATACACAAACACCATGCTCCCCCTCCAAGGGATTCTGGTATATAATATAGGACTTGAAATGTGTACTCGAACGTACATGAAGTTAGTGTCTCACAATCCCGTGGTATAAAAACAGATCTACTGGTTAAAATGTTACGTTTGTTCTTGTATACGAAAGTAAACTTCTTGAAATATATGTTTCTAGTACATATGAGTTAGAAATCTGTTCGTAAAACTATACCTATTATAGTTTTACCAAGTGTGCCTTGTTTGTTTTTAGAAATACGTAGGAAAAGAATCATTTGTTTATGAAAGCATAGATTTTTAGTGTCGATTCTACGATAGAAAAGAATAATTTAAGAACAGTTTAGTTTTATACCTGCATTACAACAGCTTTATACTTTAAAAGATTGAATGCTATTGTAACGTATGATATATATTTATATAATTAAAAGTTCCTTTAAAGGTTTATAAATCGCATGTGATTTGAATATTTAACAGTATATAAAAGAGTTTCTTTATATAACACACGATAATACTCGTGTGTTTTACTTGTAATCCCCCCCTTTGAAAGCATATAAAAGTATTTAGAATAATTAAAACGGTTGATTAAGGGGTATGAAACTCACTTGAAAGTTTTGGAGATAGCGAGATGGAAAACCGGGCAGAGTTTCGTCTCGGGAAACGGATTTTCCTCGGGATTCTCGGGAATCTCGGGAGTAAAATCGACCTTCGGGACTTGAGCCAAAAAGACCAGAGCTTCGGGTTTGAACGGGAACGGAAAACGAGGCAAAGTAGAGTGAGAGAGAAGAGAAATGAGCCCCTTCTTTGGAAACCCTCGCATGCTATTTATAGGGAGGCTGGTCTGCCTCGGTACGCGGGGCGTACGCTAGTACGCAGCGCGTACGCGTGCGTCATGCGTGACCGAACCCGACCGCCTCTGCCTCGGATGGGACGGGTTCCTGGGTTCGCGGGTCGGATGGGACGGATCGCTGGCACGCGGGTCGGATGGGACGTCGGGTCGGGTCTTCGGATCGTGCGACGTGGACTGTTTGAGACCGAGCGTTCTCGGGTACGCGGGGCGTACAGGAGTACGCGGCGCGTAACGCGTATGCTGACTCCCCTTCGGATAATATCCGAATTTTGAATAAAATAAATAATTAATTTATTTAATAAACTTCAAAAATTCATATCTTCT
This sequence comes from Lactuca saligna, assembly GCF_052625555.1. Taxonomy (NCBI): domain Eukaryota; kingdom Viridiplantae; phylum Streptophyta; class Magnoliopsida; order Asterales; family Asteraceae; genus Lactuca; species Lactuca saligna. The sequence goes on along the minus strand of NC_136418.1, from coordinate 45,064,688 downwards.
TCATACGAACTCCGTTTTCGATGGTCTTTATATCCTCGCGTAGGTGAGACTACGCTCTTCAACTTTCGTTTAGACTCCGTCGGCAAATTCCAAAATTATTTTTTTATTAAATATAAAATCTATCGTGTTTAAGGAATTTCTTTGAAAATTCGTAACTTCTTTATCTAATGTCGGTTTTTGCCAGACTTTTTATCGCTAGAATACCATTGTCGAGACCTTCGATTCTCGTTTAGGTCATTCCGGTCAAAAGTCACTCGATTTCCGATTCGAGTTTTTAGCTGTCTGTTGCTGAGTCGAATTTGGAAAATCATAATTTCGCTAAATGAAGTCGGATTTGGGCGTTCTTTTCACGTACGATCATGGTTCAAAGACATTTAATCATAGAAGGAAATTAAATAGGACTTATTTGTACATTTTATTATGAAAGTAAATTTTATTACTCAGAAGCGGTTACAATACTTGACCCACTTTGGTCGTTACAAAGAGTTGAAATATCGGGTTGTCACAGTGTGGGCCTAGGGTATTCCGTCATGAGGATGATTGGACCTATAGTATGTTGGCATTCCAACGTGATGGTTGAGGGCTTGGGGTATTCCATCCCGATGGTTCATTGGACCCATAGTATGTTGTTTATGGTCATATGTGTTTTATTGTGGGTATGGGTATTTTGGGGGAACTCACTAAGCTTCCAGGCTTATAGTTTCAGTTTGTTGTTTCAGGTACATCAGGGGATCGTGGCAAGGAAAAGGCGTGATCGTACAACTCCTCACTTTTTATGACTTTGTTTCTGGGATACTCTGATATGATACGTTTTGAAAAAAAACTTTGTAATGGTTAATAGATTTGAAATGTTTTTAAAAGTTTAAATTTGGCATGATTTTATGGGTGTTACAAGTTGGTACCAGAGAATTGGTTTGAGTGAATTGGAGGAACACTCGTGTGAATCCAGTCTCAAATCAAGGAAAGATTTTCAAAATGATTTTTAAATGGTTTTCAAAATAAGTAAAGGAGGATGCAGGTTGTACGATCAACCGGGGCCAGTAAGTAGACCCTAAAATACCATACGGTTATTTGATATTGTGATATGTTAGAACAACATGCTAGTACTAGGCTAGGGATCTTCAGGAATTGCATGATAGAATTGCCTGATTACATGATGTCTGCTAGCCTAGGTTTTCCTTTACATGAGATTGACATCATTACTATAGATGTTTAGTGTATGCATCACGTTTATACATAATTAAGAACATATAGCCTGAGAATGTTAGATTTGGCCTTATGTTCTGTTCTTGTCTGATTGGGAGCTTAGGGTAGGATTGTACATTCGAAAGTCTATGGGGTCCAGCGTTATGTATGGCTAGCATACACTAGTGCTGCAGGGTTGGTGGAAGTTTCATGAATAGGTGGGTTGTGTGAGGCTGGTAGGCCAGTTGTGAGATAGTTAGCTGTCCTCTAGGAGTAAGGCTGAGCAACCAACATGTGTATGTATATTGTTAGGGTGTTGTGGTGATACTTGAGACAAATATGGGTAGGTGTGGAAGGTAGTATGGTCCCGTACTACTAAAAGCATAGGACCCATACGCGTAGCAAGGAAGTCATAACCCCTAAGGCTTAGTTGAGAGCTGGTTCCCTATTGTATATGCGGATTATCTGATATTTCTTGGTACATTTTCAGTATGGTGGTTACGAGGAGCTTCGTGATTGGATCCAGGTCAGGATCAGGACAGGATGGTCAAGACGCCTAGACGGCGCCTGAGGTTATCGGCCAGGAGGGGCCAGTGTTAACATAGGATCGTGCCAGGGAGATCATCTGCGAGGAGGTGGTCGAGATTATCCAGAGTCAGATTCCGTAGGTGTTTGGGACTATCAAGTCGGATATGATGGAGTACTTTGATGATAGATATGTAGCCGTTGCTGAGATGGCTGCCGTAACCGCTTCAACAACTATAGAAGCGACAAGAGGAGGAGTTGGCCGAGTCTTCCAGTACCGGGACTTCGATAACACGAAGTCCCCGACTTTTGATGGTACTCAAGATCCTATCATAGCCATGAAGTGGCTATCAGACGTGGAGGGATGCTTCTTCATGTGCTCATGTCCTACTGACCAGAAGGTCAGGTGTGCCCTGAACTTGTTGTGGACTGGGGCAAAGGATTGGTGGAGATTTGCTATTGGGTCATATACGGACGAGCAGAGAGCTGCTGTTACTTGTGAGCAGTTCAGGGATATGTTTCGTGGTTGCTACATTCCACACGTCGAGCGCGAGTGGTTGTCACAGGAGTTCTTGGATCTGAGACAGGGTACGGAGTCGGTGGCGGAGATCACCCGCATGTTTACTGATAGGGCGATGTTTTTCCCGGAGTTTGCCTCGAAGCAGGCTTTGATGACACGATATTTGAGAATGCTCAAGACTGACATCCATCTGTTTGTTGCACTCAGCGATGTGATACACTGTTAGAATTATAGGAATCTGCTAAGTGGCGTGAGTTGGAGATTGAGCTGCAGTTGAGGGAGCAGCAACATGCCCTAATACAGACAAAGCCGGTGCCGAAGCAGTCTAAGACCGCTGATACCAGGATCAGGGGACAGTCAGGCCGCACTTGTGGGAAATGCAGAAAGGCGCATTCAGGGACGTGCCGATCAAGGAGTGGGTGCCACCGATGTGGCAAGAAGGGCCATCTGGCCAGGGATTGCAGGCAGCAGACTCCGGCTCCCGGAGCCAGACTTTTCTATCATTGAGAGCACGTGGGCCATATGAAGGCCCAATGTCATCTACTAGCCGCCAAGTCGGCGTAGTCTCCAGCGTTGAATACACTGAGAATTATCGATGGGAGATAGGGTAGAGCAGAGCCCCCAAAGGCTCAGGGGCGCGCCTTCCAGCATACAATCGAGGAGGTCAGGGCAGCACCAGACGTGGTTGCTGGTATGTTCCTATCTTATGTTTCATTCATTATGTCTGTTTTATGCTCATCTATTGTACCTGTGATTAGTTACGTTTTTAGTAAACTCCTTGACTGCATTGGTTTTATTTGACTTAGGGGAGATTCGGCCGTTCGTATCTCAGACATTTAGTAGGGAGTTCATAGTTGTCACAACTAGCATTCTAGCTAGGAAATTCTATACTCTTGTAAACATTATCTACTGTAAACTCGTAAACCCTAATTCATGTTATGCTTAAAATTCAACCTATGGAAGCACATTCAAACCTAGATTCATCAGGTAAAGTTGAAAACCCTAGAAATCCCGGTTTAAGCCCATTATGGATTAGGATTTCTTTATTGGGCCTAATGGGCCAATAAACTTCCAATGTGACTATTTTGGGCTTAGAACTCGTAATTGGGCTCTAATTCAACCCACTTTCATGAAACTTAACTTTTTGGGCCTTATAAGCCTAAAGTGGAGTAGTTTATCTCTAATGGGCCTTATTGGGCCATAACAAATTCAATTAGCTTTAATGGACTCAAATCCATCCTCTTATACAAAAATTGGACTGTGACCTACTCTAAAGACCCCATGGGCCGAAAACCATCAAAATGGGCCTTATATTATGGACTCAAGCATAAAAGGCCCAAGTCATTCTCTTCCTTCCCTCTCTCTCGGCCCAAGTAGAAAACAAAAACAAAAGAGGGGAAATAAAGGTTGACATTTGTAGTTCCACCTCCGTATTACACTTCATACTTCCATGCATGGACCAACATGCATCTATAAGGGCCACCTCACTCTCTCTCTTCTTCTTCTTCTTCTTAATACTTACAGCTGAGAATCAACACACACACATACAAAACATTTCATACTCTCTCTAAGTAAAACAATCAAGAACATCCCTTCCTTCTCATCAAGACTTTCGAGAATTAGAAGCATTTCAAGGAGATTTCATCCAAAAATCACTTCAAGCTACACTCTAGTGGTAAGATCTTGCAAACATATTTCCTTTTTACACTCATTCACTCTTCTTACCACCTTAAATTTTTGATCATACTCCTAGAAACATACTAAGTTCGAGATCCACTCAAGAAGCTTTCTAGGGTTGAAGATAACATCAAACTCTTCCATTTCTTTCTTCAAATCGAAAACAAAAAGAAAAGGTGAGTTCATACCCCTCTATTTTCGGTTTTCATATGATTTATGGGGGAGAATATAAGTAAAATGTGAAGATCAATGTGTATTTGTATGTTATGTGTGATTTCTTGTGTTTTGTGGTAAATATGTGCTAAAAAATGAAAGATATTTCGAGATCCATAGTTTAAGAAGGAAAAATATGTGATGTAGGTCATATTTCACTTAACATGTCAAGATAAACTACTATACAAGCTTTAAAATAAGACACTACAACATAAAACTCATTATTGGACTATTTTTGTCAAATAAACAAAAGTTTTGGAAAAAGTTGTCATTTATGGTTTTTACAAGGCTCAAAATGTCAAAAGAGTTAAAATGGAAGTTTTTATGAACATTATCTTTTTCAAAGGACTAAAAATGAAATTTGTAGCTTATTGGGCTAAAATTTTGGGCTTTTCGACCCATAGGCCCAAAGTTGCGAAAAATATGGTTTTAAGGGGTTGAAATGGTAAATTTCTCAAAACAGTGGATAGAAAAATAAATGAATCTATTTATAGGGTTAAAATGTCCTTATTTGCTAAAAAGGATTGAAAATGCAAAGATTTTGGATTTTGGGTAAAAGGTGTAAAAATTGCTAAAAATGTGGATTAAAATACAAGTCTTTTAACGAAAGGGTTGAAACTTTCCGAAAATTTACTTTTGGGGTTAAAACATTATTTAAATAAGTGTTTAGGTAAAAAATGTCAAGAAAAATAGTTCAAGGACCTAATATGTCATTTTTTTTAAAAGGACTACAATTGCCAACTTTACAACATAAGGGGGCTGAATAGGTCAAACTAATGTTTTTGGTCAATTATGTTAATAATAATAATAATTGGGTCAAAATATACAAAACTTTATAACTTATGGGTTTTAAATATAAAAATAACTATTTTTATAAATCTATGAATCGTTATAAAACAAATTCGTGATTTTACGACATATCGATTAAACAACTCGTAACATTAATACTATACAAAACAAGTAAACATTCAAATGGCTGGGCTTGTGAGATTCTAATCATGCTTAATGGGCCTTCGTGACTCATTAACATGACTTTTGGGCCCAACATAAATAATACATGTTACATGCTTAAGGGACCCTCAACGGTTTTTACATGCTATTGGGCCTCAGTGGCCCATTTGCATTACTAGTAAGTTCCAAATAAACCTTATGCGAAATGGGCCAAAGCGCCTTTCGTATACTCGTCAGCCTTAAATAACATACGAAATTAGTAGGGCCTAGTAGTCCTCTTCTCCTCATCTGTTAGGCTTACCTTCTCTTCAAGTAAACTAAAATCAAGTCATTAATCAAGGTTAATCAAATTCATGTGGATTAAGTGGGTAATAACGAGTGACACCAATAAGTGTCGGTCGTAGTCTGTAGTTGTAATCAAAGTCTCCTGGAGGGAGAGCGAGAGTTTGTGTATAGATCTATACGGGGGTGACTCCCCCACACCTAAGCTGTTCGCTACAGTTAGACTCGGCCAATCTAGGGTGACAAAACCTTAAGATAAAATTTCGGGTTCACTAGGATGCCAAGACAGACGAACTAGTCATTATCATGCATGGTTATAACGAATCACGTAGAAATCCGATATCATTTAAGTAATCAAGGGAAATCATATTCATTCGATGTGACGATACAATAATGTAAAACCATCATAACTTTTTATCGGAAAACATCGGGTTTTCCGGGGAAACCAATCTTGCTCATTTGTACTTTCAAAAACTATAATGCAAAACTTCTCATTTATTCATGTTTTGAAATCATTCACGCATATACTTACAGGATCATCACAACATTTTCAAGAAAAGTCTTAATACATAAAATATCGGATTTTCTGGGTTTTACGAACGACATAAACTATTTTACATCAAACACACTTATGAACTCATCAACATTATATATGTTGACCGTTTTCAAAATAACTTGTATTCTCAGGTAATCATTAGACAAGGAAGCATCCAGTGTGTTGAAAGTTTCTTTTGTAGTTGCTAATCACCAAACACTTTATATTTTGGAATCATGTAATGTAAATCTTTTACTTGATGTAAACAATGCCAGTTGTACTGTGTAATGTTTGGTGATGAATGTGTTGTGTTTCATGTATATTCATTGTGATGATATTTCAATTGAAGTCATGCGAGCCTCGAACGTTTCCGCCGTCTGGTTCGGGGGTGTGACAGGTTGGTATCAGAGCTCTGTTTATAGTGAACTGACATATCTAACCACACATTGATATGCAACTATAAACCCAACAAGGGACTAAATAACTATGAACAAAACAAATAAAATGTGCTAATAAACACTCTTATTTGTGCGACTTAGAAAAATGAACATAATAACAAACCGAATAAGACGATTGGGAGAACCTGACATCTCGGTTAAGCCAGGACTGTTCACAGTTGTATTAGGAAAGAAAGTAGCCTGATCAACTACATATATTCGTAGTACAACTATCACATGCCCTGGAACAATCGCGATGGTCAATAAAACTAAGGCATACCCTATTGTTGAACAAGGAGAGCGCATCAACCCAACTTTTTATATATAAATAACAAATCTTAGGAGTAATAATAGTTTCTTTATATACCTCCTTACGTGTTCCCCCTCACAGTTACCATAGAAGAGGAACATCAAGGCATTCAGTTTCACCAGGTCTTAGTGGCCCACGGAATGATTAAGGACGACCCCGGGGAAGAACAAGGGGCAGCACACGATGTAGGACCCGAAGTGGAACGGGAAGAATATGTGGTAACGGATTACGAATATGACGAATCTGACCAGGAATTAGATGAAGAGAAGGACGTAGAGGAGGCACGTAGTGATCCCCACCTGTCGAAAGCCCCATCAGATCCCCGCACGGTTCAGAAGGGTGATACAGACTATCTACGCTCTCTCGAGGAAGCAGTTATCAGCCTCAAGCTTCAACTTTTCACGGCCGAAGCAAGGGATGTACGAGCTGAGAAAAGGGTAGAGGTAATCACCCAAGAGGCGGATGAACTGGCTGAACTCCTGATACGTCAACTCGACGATTGAGTGTCATCGTCATCTCTATTGTTAGGACTTGCTCTACTACTTGCTATACAAGCCTCACCTTAAGAGGAACAAGCCGTATATTTCGTCAATATTATGTTATATGATCCATGTTATGTACTACCAACTCCATGTTTAAGTGATTACACTACTCATAGAGTCATTATGCTACCGAACTTTATGTATGCTCTTTCGAGCAAATTTTCATGTATCAAAGTGCGGATAATATTAGTGGAAAATATTATGTGTTTAGTTGTGATGTTGTTATCTGTAATGTGTAAATTATGGAAACACTCAGATGCGCAAATCGAGTCACGAAATTCCCAACTTAAAAACAATACATACTCAACATCTTTCTGTTCCGTAACAACAAGATGCCTCAGAGAGAAAACCGTGGAAATAACCAACCACCGACACCACTGGAAGTCAACTCAGTTGCGTTTCAAGTAGCTGTATCTACTGCACTCACAACATCCATGGCGTAAATCCACCAAAGGAACAATGGCACAGGAAATAGGCAGGGAGCTGGAAGTTCAAACAACGGAATAAATCAAGGACCTACCAAGATCTGCTCTTATAGAGACTTTACCAACGCCAAGCCACAAGCCTTTAACGAAACTGGAGGTGTCATAGACCTAAAGAGGTGGATTGAGAAAATTGAATCCGTCTTTGAAATTTGCGGGTGTCCAGATGGGTGCAAGGTCAAGTTTGCAGCATGTACCTTTGTTGATCAAGCTCTTTCCTGGTGGAACGGTCACATCGAAGCCATGACCCTTCCAGTGGTAAACACGATGCCATGGGAAGAACTGAAGGAAATGATGTTGGCATAATACTGCCCTATAGGCGAGATACAAAATATGGAACAAGAATTATGGAAATTTATAGTTCAAAACTCTAATATCGACCCATACATATCCAGGTTTAGCGAGCTATCCCTTCTGTGTCCGGGCATGATCACCTCGGAAGGGAAAAAGATTGAGAGGTCCATTTGGGGATTGACTGCACCTATCCAAGGGAATGTCATTGCAGCAAACATTGAGACGTTTGATAGTGCCAAAAGATTGGCCAAGAAACTGTATGATCATGGCAGCAAGAAGAGTGTTAAGATTGTGGATGCGGATGTTAAGAAGGAAGAAGAGAGTAAGAAAGGGAAGAACAACAAGAGAAGAGGTAAATAGAACTTAGAATCATCCAAGAAGCAACAGACAGTGACTGTCCATGCAGCAACCCAGGCTACCACAACACCACATGCTCCAGCCTCATCCACTCTGAATACTCTGAAACAGTACACATGGAATCTTCCCAAGTGTAAAAAATGTAAATACCATCACCTCGGGGAATGCAGAGAGATGATGTGCACAAGATGCAATCGGAAGGGCCATACAAAAAAAATATTATAGGACCCAGTTTCCACAAAACCAGATGCCCAACAACAAAAACACAAAGGATGGAGCTAGTTATACCTATTATGGGTGCGGGAAGACTGGACATTTCAGACGGAATTGTCCCAGTGCAAACACCCAGATGACAGGAGCAGCAGGAAGAGTGCTAACTATAGTACAAGGAGAAGCGGCTCAGGATCCCGCTGTCATCACCGGTACGTTTTTCCTTAACCACTCATATGAATACATCCTGTTTGATACCGGGGGCAGAGCGAAGTTTTGTGAGTAACAAATTCAAACACTTGCTAAAACAACAACCCTTAAAGCTTAATGAAACCTTTATGGTGGAAATGGTTAATGGAAAAACAGAATCAGCCAGGGAAATCTATGTAGGATATACCCTAACCTTAAATCAGCATACCTTTCAAATAAACTTAATGCCTATAACTATTAGGAGTTTTGATGTGATTATCGGCATGGACTGGTTGAGCCCCCATCATGCCGAAATTATGTATCATGGGAAGGGTGTTCGCCTTCATCTCCTTAATCATGAAACCCTAATTATATACGGAGACAAACCCAGTACGAACCTTCGTCTTATCTCGTGCATTAAGGCACAAAAGTATCTACAAAAGGACTTGGTGCTTCTGGCACACATAGTGGATACGTCCAAGGAAGAGGTCAATATTTGAGACATCCCAGTGGCTTGCGACTTCCCGGACGTCTTTCTCGAAGATCTTCTGGGGATACCCCACCAGAAAGACAATTCAAGTTCCGAATTGACCTAGTACTGGGAGCTACGCCCATTGCCAAATCACCCTATAGGTTGGATCCTACAGAGATGCAAGAACTGTCAAGCCAATGCAGGGAGCTCTTGAGTAAGGGATTCATCCGACCTAGCTTCTCACCCTAGGGAGCTCCGATCCTTTTTGTTAAGAAGAAGGACAGATCCTTTAAGATGTGTATCGATTATAAAGAGCTGAATAATCTCACTATCAAAAATCGCTACCCACTTCCACGAATCGACGATCTGTTCGACCAGCTCCAGAGAGAAAATTACTTCTCTAAGATAGATCTGCGGTCCGGCTACCACCAACTCAAGGTCCAAGAAGAGGATATTCCCAAAACCGCTTTCCAAACCCGCTATGGACATTATGAATTCGTTGTAATGCCCTTTGGTCTAACGAATGCCCCTGCCGCATTCATGGACCTGATGAATCGGGTCTGTCGACCCTTCCTCGACAACTTTGTCATCGTTTTCATTGACGATATCCTAGTCTATTCTCGAAGTGAAGAGGAGCTTGGCCGACATCTTCGGAAAATCTTGGAAACCCTACGGACCGAAAAGTTATACTCAAAACTCTCTATGTGTGCGTTTTTGCTCCGTAGCGTAAAATTTTTGGTTCATGTTGTCAGTCAAGAAGGGATACATGTGGTGTGACAACCCGGAAGTTATTCCGTTACCGTAACCCATTTCGTTAACAAAATTTATATTATTTTGGGTTTTTCCATTAGCTTTTAAGTTAAATAATTCATTTGAATTATTATCAAGATTTCTTAATTGCCGAAATGAAATAATATCAAGTGAAACATCCACGATAATCTTTTTGAAAATTTCTAAATTACCACTAAGTCGGGTAATGGTTATTTACCAGGGTGAAATATTTAACTCCGTTTAATGTCGGTATTGGGTGTATCCCCACCGGGCCACTAACTCAAGACCTATTTAAAGGTTGAGTGGTCATTTGTGAGCCCTTTTACCACTTCAACTTTCTCTCTCTACTCTCTCTCTAAAATCGAAATTCTCTCAAGAACTCCTCTTTCAAGCTTCAAAAATCAAAAGGTAATCCTTCCAAACTTGTTATCTAACTTAACATGCATGAAATCTATGGTCTAAACTCTCCAAAAACCTCAAGAATCTCATGTTTACAGATTGGGGAGCCTCCCCAAAACCGTAAACTCCCTCAAAGGGGGTTTTGAAGCCCCAAAACCCTTCCAAACCTCTTCTAATGCTTAGATATGGCTTAGATACTTACATGCATGGAGTTTGAACCTCAAGATCTTGAATTTTTGGCTATGAACATGATTTTACGGTTCTTGAATGTTGAAGAACCGTAAACACCCTTTAATGGGGTTTTGATGCCCCTTAACCCATCCAATGCATGTCTAATGGCCTTGAAACTTGCTTGAATGATCTTAGAACCCTAAAACATGTCTAAAGAAGTGTAAACATGAGTTTACAGTTTAGGAACGTCTCCTAAAATCGTAAACACCTCCAAAGGGTGTTTAAGTGCCCTAAACACCTTTCATGGCTTACCTTTGAGTCTAGAACCTTGCATGCAAAGCCTACAACCACCAAAACAATTGGAAAATGGAAAAACATGGACAAAGATGGTTTTACGGCCGTAACCCATGTGTTTACAACCGTAAACTCCCCAAGGGTGGTTCAAGAACCGTAATCCCAAATTCCTAGGTCATTTTATGTCCATTGAATCAATCCTAGAACCTTTCCTTGTGCAAGATAAGACCTTTGATCAACCAAGAACATCACACCCATGAGTTTACGGCTGTAAACTTATGGGGGACATGGTCTTTGGACCGTAAACACCCCTAAGGGTTTACACTTGAAGAGTAAACCCTCCTAACTAGGTCACACACTCCTTAAATGCAACCCGTATCGTTTCTAACACTTGGAATCAAGTGATTTCTTGCATTGAGTGTGTCTACTTGTTTAATTAGTAGTATAATGACTAATTAGATACAAATGCGTATCACCTCATGTTTCTTATGACCCTTGCATGTGTTCAAGTCCTAAGTTGTCTTCTAGCATCCTAACCGGCACCTTCTCCTCAGGTGAGTTCATACCCTTATGCCTTTTCTGTGTTTTTCATGTTTTCAGGGGGGAATACAAGCAAATCATAAAAGTTTTCATGACTTAAAAACTAATGTAATTATACGATTCTCAAACAAACTTTCGATACTTTATCCCTCTTGTAATATGCAGAGCATAAGGGATGTTTTTCTGAATATAATTACGTAGTTTTCTAAACACCATGGGAATTTATCAAACCTTTCGAAAACTTATCAAACTATGCAAATTATTATGGGAATAATTTAGGATCTTAACTGCTGGTCTTATGAAACCGATTTCATGTAAAGTCTATAAATAAACTATGTCTGATTTAGTTTATCCATGTTTAAACTTAGAGTATCTTACTAAATGATTATTTGTATTTAATTATTTATACTCTACTATGTTCTAAACAAATTCAAAAACTCAATAACAAATAATCATTCCGTACATTAATTAATACTAGCTTGTGAGACTTAGCTTCGTTATATCCTTCGGGATACCAATAAATCCTCTCCGGTAGTATAACGAGAGTCTCCTGGAAGGAGAGCGTGAAATTTTTGGATAGATCTCTTCAGGACTGACAATCCCACACCTAAACTGCTAGCTACAGTTAGGCGAACACGCCTGGGGTAACAAATTTTGGACATCGAAACGATGCCTGAAGAACGTCAAGGAGGTCACTGGTCAGATCAGTATGGTTATGCGGCTCACAATATGTATTAAACGAACTGATTCTGGTCACGGAGTATCTTTCTTCATATATAGTTTTATGTATTAAAACTACCTACTTTCGCACTGGATGGTATTATGTATTAAAACTACCTACTTTCGTACTGGATGGTATTCCAGGGTTCTAAACTTATAGTTTTATGTATTAAAACTACTTACTTTCGTACTGGAAGTAAATTCCACAGTTATAACTTATGGTTTTCGTATCATATTCAAATCAACTTACATGTTAGAAAATATGGGATTTTCTGGGAAAAACATGCTTATGTATTTCATAACTCAGTAACGATGGCTTTTCGATATTACAACAAATCTTTACAAAAAAGAAATGAATTATTTATCACTGGATTAAATAAACGATTTTTCCTTAACAAAATACGCTTATGAGCTCACCAGCTTTATGCTGATATTTTAAAACTACTTGTATTCTCAGGTTCCCATTAGACAGGTACTCCTGCCAACCTTTTGATGAAGATGGAGCGGATAGAAGTCTCGTCTTTCCTTTTGTTATAACTAATGTATCTATGAAACTTTTAATACTTTGTTTTCAAACGAATGTAATTATTTCTATGTAATGTAATGGTTGTGTTTACTATGCTTACTATGTTCATTGGTTGTGATACTACACATGACGTCCTCCGCCCCGGAACGTTTCCGCCGATGGTTTTGGGGTGTGACATGTGGACCCTTCTAAGATCAAAGCCATTGAAGGATGGGCAGTCCCAGCGACACCCACAGAAATTCCCCAATTTTAAGGTCTTGCAGGCTATTATAGGAGATTCATTCAAAACTTCTCCAAAATAGCCAAGCCACTTACCATGCTTACACAAAAAGGGGTATCATTTGAATGGACAGAAAAGCAGGAGGTTGCCTTCCGAACTCTGAAGCAAGCCCTCTGTAGTGCACCAGTACTATCACTACCAGAGGGAACACAGGACTTCATAGTTTACTGTGATGCTTTGAATCAGGGTTTAGGCTGTTGGATAAGGTGTCTAAGTCCATAACTATTTCTGGTATGTACTTGACCCGACCCGACATAGTCCATTTGGGTTGCATGGCACCATGCAATTGGATAGACTAAATGAGAGAAATAACACTTGGAGATTATTAATATATTATAAGTTCTAATATATTAATAATATTATTTGATTAGTTTGATCAAGAATTAATTTAGAATTAATTATGTGATCAAAAGATAACTAATTAAATATATGGGTTGATTATGTAAATCATCCATATCTTGTATAGTGGGCTAAGAGGCTCCATGGATTATCAAGTTGGGTTCCACCCATAGGATGCTCCATGGGAGTTACAAACCCATGGGTCATGGAAATGAAGAGTCATGACACATTAGGGTTTAACCCTAGATGTGTCAACACTATATAAGAAACATGATCTCCACCAAAATCGAATACACTAAGAAAACAAGAGGGCTTGGCCGATTTCAAGAAGTGTGTGTTCTCTCATAAGTTCTTCCAAGAGCATTTGGTGTTGTGTGAAGCATTTGAGGCATCACACTTGGGGTGCTAGGCTCACAAGGTTTCAAGGAACACAAACAACAACAAGGTAAGTTATTCTATCTATTATTCAAGTTAAAATTGTTCCCCATGTATGCTAGATAGGAATATAACCTTGGAATTCAACTTTGCATGATAATTAGACAAACATAGATCCAAGGTTATTAGGGTTGCATGTACACTTAGGAAGTGTTAGAATGCTCAAAAACCCATCAGTGGTATCAGAGCCTAGGCTTGTTTGCTTTTTATTTGTGCTTAAAAGTTGAAAAAAGTCGAAAATCTTGCTGTCTAGGAGTGGACTCGTCGAGTCTATAGGGGGGACTCATCGAGTTCACATGTATCTTCAACCAACTCGGCGAGTAAATTCATGCACTCGGCGAGTAGGATCAACTGATTGTAGAATTTCGATTTTAGTTGCTGGAAATGGACTAGAAACATTACCCTAAACTGTTTTGGTACTTGAAAACTTGTTTTGATGGTGTAATGTTCTTTCTAATTCATTCACAACAACTAGTTATCAAAATTACAAAGTTTTAAGTGTAATTTTTGAATGTGTTCATATTCATGTTCTTGTTCTTATGATGTTTTAGATGATCATAGGAGTTATTTGTAACCTATGTGGTAGACTAATTCTTGATCATAATGTGCTTTAATGGAGTCCATAACTTGTCCTCAAGTTATGGAAAACCAAGAGTCACACTTGAATTAAAACCATTAAAAGAACACAAGAGTTAGAAAAATGAAGAGTCTTCATTTTATTACTCTATTAAACTCATAAGTTACAAGAAATGAAAAGTTTTGAAAGTTACAAAACTTTCCCTCAAGTTTTGGAACAAGTAAAGTTAAGTTAAAACTTTAGTTCCAACCCCTAGAATTTTAAAAGTTAAAATTCAACCCTTATACTTATATTATGATGATTTAATAATTATATATATATATATATATATATATATATATATATATATGTATGTATAAGAATAAAGTCGTCTTTCCGCTAGTACGCCTCATTCATGAAGCCGGTCTATAAGGTGGGTATAAGGTTGTTGCCTATAAAATGGTGACTTAATGGGTGTCTACTCTCACCCACCGCTTGCTTGACTGGTGGAGGGTCGTTAGCCGAACGGGTAAGACAAGGACTTATAAATTCTCATTCAAAGTATGATGAATATTATAAAGTAACTAAATGTTTTATTAAATTCCCAATCTTAGTTACTTTAGGAAAATGTGAATAAGGTGATAATCCATGGAATTACACTTTACACTTTGTCTAAGTTGTTGGTGGAGCGTGTGTGGTTAACCGGCACACTAACTTGGACTTAACAAGGTAGGTAAAGGGTGACTTAAGGTTTATTATAGTATCGGTGGAGCGTGTGTGGTTTACCGGCACATCGATTGAGTGATAAACTTTAAGGGTATCAAGTGATTTGCATGGTTACTTCACACCTCGTTTTGTGATCCTCGGTATCCCAGTCACAAAACTTGGAGGGCACTCTCGAGATTGAAACATGCCTTTGAAAAGTTTATTGAATCTCAAAGAATCTAGGAATTTCTAAGAACCAATAAAAACCTAATATCTAATATTTCGTTTTCATGGTGGAAATTGGTGAATCATCATTCACCTACCTTTCAAATATGGTATAGCTTAGATTACGGCACACCTCTTCTAAGTTATATTATATGGTGATTGGATCCTAGCCTTAATATTACATTTGGGTGTTTTATTAAGGACTCTCTTAAATCTATACTAAACTTGTTCTCCTCTTTCAGGTGTCTTCAAATAATGCTTCTGGCTCGAATCCTAATGGCTCCTTTACTCTTATGAGTTTGTGTGGGAAAGTCACCTTTGATGGATCCAACTTCAATGAATGGATCAGAAACATCAGGATGATTACCCGCTACGAGGACAAAGAATATGTCCTTGACAAGGAGCTTAAGGAGATTAATGAGACCACTGCAACTCCTCAGGAGATCGCTGACTTTCAGGCACATGAAAGGGATGCTACGAAAGTAGCATGCATCATGATGGCCACAATGACAGCAGAACTCCAAAAGTCCTATGAGGATTTCTACCCTTATGAAAAGCACCAAGATTTGATGGAAAGATACCATCAAAGTGCACGACAAGAGAGGTACGAAATCATCTGCTCCATGATAACAACCATGATGAAGGACGAGGATTCCATCACAAGCCACATGCAGAAAATGCAAAGGTATGTGGATCGATTGCTGAAGCTTAATGTGAACTTCCCGGAGGAGCTTGCAATAGATATAATTTTGCGCTCCTTACCATCGTGCTATGATCAATTCCGCATGACATATCACATGAATAAGGAAGAGGTCACACTCATCAAACTTCAGGGACTTCTCAAGACTGCAGAATCAGATCTTAAGGGGAAGTCGGTTGCTATCACTCCTACTCCAAACTCAACTCCGGTTTTGGCAATTGGGAAAAGTCGAGGGAGGAAGAGAAAGAGATCTTCGAAGGGTACCAAGGCTCGGACCCTTGATGGCTCTTCTTCAAGTGGAACCAAGAAAGGGTTCATTACTCCTTCTTCTGACCCAAAAGAGGCTGAATGCTTCTATTGCCATGAAAAAGCTCATTGGAAGCGGAACTGCCCAAAGTACCAGCAGGATGTGAAGGATGGGAAAGTCAAACCCAACCATGCAGGTATTTACACTATCATTTCTAATAACTCACCCCATTCTAATTCTTGGGTCCTTGATACCGGTTGTGATATTCATATTTGTTGTGACTTGCAGGGACTAAGAAGAAGTGAGAATGTGGAGCAAGGAAGAATAAACTTGATCATCGGGAACAGGAAAGCTTCACCTGTCACCAAGATTGGAGTTTATACTTTATCGCTAAGTAGTGGGTTTAGTTTAGATTTGAATAAATGTTGTTACTCGCCAGGAATGGCAAGAAATATTATTTCCTTTCATGCATTGTACAAACAAGGTTTCACCTTTTCATTTGATAATGAAGTTGGTTCGATTAATGCTTTCTTTAATAATGTTCTTTATTTTAAAGCATTACCTTGTGATGGTGTGCATGAAGCTGTATCTGTTGTAGATAACTCAGGAAATAATGTTTTGTGTATTGATTCTCCTAATAATAATAACTTGGATAAAGCATCATTATGGCATTGTCGTCTTGGACATATAAGCAAGAAACGCATAGGCCAACTCCAAAAGGATGGAGTCTTGGAACCGTTTGACCTAAAGTTAGATGATAGTTGCGAATCATGATTACTTGGAAAAATAACAAAGTCACCCTTCACAGGCTCCTGTGAAAGAGGTGAAGGTTTGTTGGACCTTATACACACGGATGTGTGTGGACCATTTAAACATGCCACAAGGGATGCTAATCGTTATTATTTGACTTTTACTGATGATTACAGTAGATATGGATATGTCTACTTAATCAAGCATAAGTCAGAGACTTTCGAGAAGTTTAAGGAATTTAAATAGGAAGTCGAGAATCAATTGGGCAGGAACATTAAGATGCTTCGATCCGATCAAGGTGGTGAGTATCTTAATTCAGAGTTCCTCGACTATCTAAGGGAATGTGGGATTGTCTCACAATTGACACCTCCTAGGACACCGCAGTTGAATGGTGTGGCTGAGAGGCGTAATCGAACCTTGTTGGACATGGTTCGTTCCATGATGAGTCGAGCTTCGCTACCAATCTCATTCTGGGGGTATGCCTTAGAGACTGCTGCCCATATCCTTAATTTAGTCCCTACAAAGAAAGTTGCCAAAACTCCTCACGAGATGTGGACTGGTAAAGTACCTAAACTAGACCACATCAAGATTTGGGGTTGCGAGGCTTTCGTGAGACGCGAGACTCATGATAAGCTCAAACCTCGAACCGAGAGGTGTATTTTCATCGGCTACCCACAGAAATCCTTTGGTTACCTCTTCTACAGACCTAGTGACAATGTGGTCTTTGTAGCAAGAAGAGGAGTCTTTCGAGAAAGAGAGTTTATAAGACAAGGAGACAGTGGGAGGCAAATTGATCTTGAAGAAATTCAAGAGTCAAGTGGTGATGGAACTTCAAACTCTAGCCCTCAACTTGAGGAGGAAACTCCTGTTGAGCCAATTGACGAATCTGTGCCTCTGAGGCGTTCCACGAGAGTTAGGAGTGCACCTGAGCATTACTATGGATTCCATATTACTGCAGAAGGTGAGACACTTATTAGTGATGGGACACTAGTAAGTCAAGATGACCCTAACAGCTACGAGGAAGCCATGGCAGGCCCCGAGTCTGCTAAATGGAAAGAGGCTATGGATAGCAAGATACAATCCATGTGTGACAATCAAGTTTGGAACTTGGTTGAGAATGTACCAGGTCGTAAGACTGTAGGGTGCAAATGGGTCTTCAAGAAGAAGACCGACATGGATGGTAAAGTACACACTTATAAGGCTAGACTGGTTGCAAAGGGCTTCTCTCAAATTCCTGGAGTGGATTATGATGAGACCTTTTCTCCGGTAGCCAAGATTAAGTCTATTCGGGTTCTGTTAGCCATAGCCGCATTTCATGACTATGAAATTCGGCAAATGGATGTCAAAACCGCTTTCCTTAATGGAAAGTTGGCTGAAGATGTTTACATGAGTCAGCCAAAGGGTTTTGTCAGTAACGAGTACCCTAATAGAGTGTGTAAGCTTGAGAAATCCATCTATGGATTAAAGCAAGCACCTCGCAGATGGAATCTTTGCTTTGATGAAAAGGTCAAGGAATTTGGCTTTTCTAGGAGTGAAGATGAATCTTGTGTGTATGTCAAGGCTAGTGGGAGTATAGTTAGCTTTTTGGTATTATATGTGGATGACATACTACTCATAGGAAACGACATTCCAACCCTGCAGGAAGTAAAGTCCTGGCTTGGAAAGTGTTTCGCTATGAAGGACCTTGGTGAAGTTGCCTATATTTTAGGGATAAGGATCTTGAGAGATCGAAGTAAAAGACTAATTGGACTTAGTCAGAGTACCTACTTGGATAAGGTGCTGAAAAGGTTCAGCATGCAAGACTCCAAGAAAGGAGAGTTGCCCATCCAGAGTAACGCCAAACTGAGTAAGACTCAAAGCCCTAGCACTGAGGCTGAGATAGCATAAATGAGTCGAATACCTTATGCTTCGGCTGTAGGATCGATCATGTATGCTATGACGTGTACTCGACCTGATGTAGCTTTTGCCCTGAGCATGGTTAGCAGGTTTCAGGGGAACCCTAGCAAGGCACACTGGACTGAGGTAAAGAATATTCTCAAGTACCTACGAAGGACTAAGGACTGGGTCCTTACCCTCGGTGGGAGTGATGACTTGAGAGTTGTAGGGTATAGTGATGCTAGCTTCCAGACTAATAGGGATAACTTCCGCTCTCAGTCGGGCTGGGTCTTTACCCTAAATGGAGGAGCAATTTCTTGGAAGAGTTCCAAGCAAGAGACAGTGGCAGATTCTACTTGTGAATCAGAGTATATTGCAACTAGCGAGGCGGCAAAGGAGGCGTTATGGCTGAGGAACTTCATTGGAGACCCTGGAGTTGTACCAGCTATTAAAGAGCCAATGGAAATTTTCTGTGATAGTGAAAGTGCTGTTGCCTTAGCCAAGGAACCAAGGGATCACGGGAGATCCAGACACATCGACAGAAAATACCATTTCATCAGACATCGGATCGAAGAAGGACTCCTCGTGGCAAAGAGGGTATCATCAGATGAGAATCTGGCAGATCCCCTCATGAAGGGACTGACTCGGGTTAAGCATCTCCAGCATGCTCGGAGCATAGGGCTGAAGGATGATATTAGATTTAGTAGTTAGATAACCTCGAAATTTGTAAAGTGTAATTGACATTAGATGATGAATAAAAAGTATGTTATTTATGAGTAAAGTGTTGCTATCTCTTGTCGATCGTTTGCTATATTTCTTTTGCATGTTTTGACTTCCAGAATAATTTTTGTTTGGTATAACATATTATTCAAACCTCCACAGTCGGTCATATGTCGGAAGTAGGTATGAATCAAGACTGTCATGTTTGGTTGTAGAGGTCTTGGACAAGGCTATAGCAATCATGAGTGCTCATAAGTTCTGAGCATTGGACTCAACCCACGCTCACTGGAATCACTTCATGGAATTCTATCTCGAGTGATCGTGAGACGGTAATATCGTATAAGTCTTCAAACCTAGAGATATGATTTGTTACTTACAAGTTGGTTATGCATTGATTGTACGAAAAACGCATTGGTAATTCGATGTTATAAATCGTGCTCTTGTGTGTAATTCAATGAGTGGTAGAACAAACATATGAGTCGAATTTTATCTGTTCCTTCTTGGATTAGAAGCTTATATCTGGGCCCCTCGATGATTTTGTTTTGACCTATGTGTCGGGCCCGGTCAGAACTAGGTTGATATGTTCAATGAAGTTCTTTGTCAAACAAATCGGAAATCGGGAAACAAACTGTTGGACAATAAGTAAGACATTGTTTCGTGTATTTGTCCGACTGATATCAAAGAACAGAGGATTATATGATCACTTATCTTAAATGGCGTATCATCATCTTCTCAGTTCCGAGAAACCTTGAAAAGAGCTACGATTGCCGATCGGTTCCTGAAGTCATACTTGCAGTAATAGTTATTAGACTTATCCAAGTGGGAGACTGTTGGATAAGGTGTCTAAGTCCATAACTATTTCTGGTATGTACTTGACCCGACCCGGCATGGTCCATTTGGGTTGCATGGCACCATGCAATTGGATAGACTAAATGAGAGAAATAACACTTGGAGATTATTAATATATTATAAGTTCTAATATATTCATAATATTATTTGATTAGTTTGATCAAGAATTAATTTAGAATTAATTATGTGATCAAAAGATAACTAATTAAATATATGGGTTGATTATGTAAATCATCCATATCTTGTATAGTGGGCTAAGAGGCTCCATGGATTATCAAGTTGGGTTCCACCCATAGGATGCTCCATGGGAGTTACAAACCCATGGGTCATGGAAATGAAGAGTCATGACACATTAGGGTTTAACCCTAGATGTGTCAACACTATATAAGAAACATGATCTCCACCAAAATCGGATACACTAAGAAAACAAGAGGGCTTGGCCGATTTCAAGAAGTGTGTGTTCTCTCATAAGTTCTTCCAAGAGCATTTGGTGTTGTGTGAAGCATTTGAGGCATCACAATTGGGGTGCTAGGCTCACAAGGTTTCAAGGAACACAAACAACAACAAGGTAAGTTATTCTATCTATTATTCAAGTTAAAATTGTTCCCCATGTATGCTAGATAGGAATATAACCTTGGAATTCAACTTTGCATGATAATTAGACAAACATAGATCCAAGGTTATTAGGGTTGCATGTACACTTAGGAAGTGTTAGAATGCTCAAAAACTCATCATAGGCTGTGTACTCATGCAACGTGGTAAGGTGATAGCTTATGCATCCCGACAACTAAAGACACATGAGGTGAATTATATCACCCATGATCTCGAATTGGGAGCTGTGGTCTTCACCTTGAAATTTTGGAGGCACTACCTTTATGGTACCAAGTGTACCATTTTCACCGACCACAAGAGTCTCCAGCACATTTTAAATCAAACGGAGTTAAACATGAGGCAGCAAAGATGGGTTGAGCTACTAAACGATTATGAGTGCGAAATCAAGTACCACCCAGGCAAGGCTAACGTGGTAACTAATGCCTTGAGTCAGAAAGAATACTCAAATCATTGTGTGAAGACTCTTTCAAGAACCATCTAATCCTATCTGTCCTCACAAATCAAAGCAACCCAGTTCGACGCCATGAAGACAAAAAACATAACGAGCAAAGCATTACATGGTATGGAAAAGAACGTCGAAGTCAATGAGGACATAGCATATTATTTCATGAATTGAATTTGGGTCCCTAAACTTGGGGGATTCAGAGAAGTAGTCATGAATGAAGCTCATAAGACACGATACTCCATCCATCCGTGGTCAGATAAAATGTACCTGGATGGCAAGCAATGGTATTGGTGGCCTAACATGAAGGCAAAGATTGCCACATACGTTAGAAATTGCCTCACTTGTGCTAAAGTGAAGGTAGAGTATCAAAAGCCGTCGGGACTAGTAAAACAGCCGGTAATACCTGAGTGGAAATGGGAAAGGATTACTATGGACTTTGTGACCAAATTACCCAAGACAGCAGATGGATTGGATACCATATGGGTAATAGTCGACATGTTGACAAAATCCACTCATTTCCTGCCAATAAAGGAGACATACAAGATGGAGCGACTAACAAGAATCTACATCAAGGAAATTGTGAGACTCCATGGAGTACCAATATCTATCATCTCAGGTCGAGATAGTAGGTTCACTTCACGCTTTTGGCAATCGCTACAGAAGGCTATGGGGACAAAAATCGACATGAGCACTGCTTACCACCCACAAACGGATGGTCAAAGTGAGCGAACCATTCAAACGCTTGAGGATATGCTTCGAGGATGTGTGATAGACTTTGGAAGGTCACGGGATACCCACTTACCTTTAATTGAGTTTTCGTACAACAAAAATTATCACACAAGGATCAAAGTTGCTCCTTTCGAAGCATTATATGGTCGTAAATGTAGATCACCGTTGTGTTGGACAGAGGTAGGCGACACTCAATTGGCAAGAGGGAAGACACCAAACAATGCATTAACAGGAACAAAAATCATACGCAAAACGACAGAGAAAATAGTTCAAATCAAAGCTCGACTTCAAGAATCATGCGATCGACAGAAGAGCTATGCTGATAAACGGCGAAAGCCCTTGGAATTTCAAGTCAGGGATCGGGTGTTATTAAAGGTCTCCCCCTGGAAAGGGGCGATCCATTTCGGGAGACAGGGAAAACTAAACCCACGATATATTGGACCATTCGAGATTCTTGCCTGAATCGGTCCCGTGGCTTATAGACTGCAGCTACCTACCGAACTCAACAGTGTACACCCCGTATTCCGTATTTCCAATTTGAAGAAATGCCTGTTCGACGAAACTCTCATCATTCCATTTGAAGAAATTGAAATCAATGAGAATCTCCTGTTCATCGAGGAACCAGTTAAAATCATGGATAGGGAGGTGAAGCGTACTAAGCAAAGTCACATTCCCATAGTGAAGAATCGGTGGAACGCGAAACGTGGACTGGAATTCACATTAGAACACAAAGACCAGATGAAGCAAAACTACCCTCACCTATTCTCGCATTCTAAAATCTAGCTTCAAAAGGAATTTCAAGACGAAATTCCCTCTAGGAGGGGGATGATGTCACAACTAGCATTTTAGCTAGGAAATTTTGTACTCTTGTAAACATTATCTACTGTAAACTCGTAAACCCTAATTTATGTTATGCTTAAAATTCAACCTATGGAAGCACATTCAAACCTAGATTCATCAAGTAAAGTTGAAAACCCTAGAAATCACGATTTAAGCCCATTGTGGATTAGGATTTCTTTATTGGGCCTAATGGGCCAATAAACTTCCAATGTGACTATTTTGGGCTTAGAACTCGTAATTGGGCTCTAATTCAACCCACTTTCATGAAACTTAACTTTTTGGGCCTTATAAGCCTAAAATGGACTAGTTTATCTCTAATGGGCCTTATTGGGCCAAAACAAATTCAATTAGCTTTAATGGACTCAAATCCATACTCTTATACAAAAATTGGGCTGTGACCTACTCTAAAGACCCAATGGGCCGAAAACCATCAATTTGGGCCTCATATTATGGAATCAAGCATAAAAGGCCCAAGTCATTCTCTTCCTTCCCTCTCTCTCTGCCCAAGTAGAAAACAAAAAAAAGAGGGGAAATGAAGGTTGACATTTGTAGTACCACCTCCTTATTACACTTCATACTTCCATGCATGGACCAACATGCATCTATAAGGGCCACCTCACTCTCTCTATCTTCTTCTTCTTAATACTTGCGGCCGAGAATCAATACACACACACACAAAACATTTCATACTCTCTCTAAGTAAAACATTCAAGAACATCCCTTCCCTCTCATTAAGACTTTCGCGAATTAGAAGCATTTCAAGGAGATTTCATCCAAATATCACTTCAAGCTACACTATAATGGTAAGATCTTGCAAACGTATTTCCTTTCTACACTCATTCACTCTTCTTACCACCTTAAATTCTTGATCATACTCCTAGAAACATAGCAAGTTCAAGATCCACTCAAGAAGCTTTCTAGGGCCGAAGATAACATCAAACTCTTCCATTTCTTTCTTCAAATCGAAAATAACAAGCAAAGGTGAGTTCATACCCCTCTATTTTCGGTTTTCATATGATTTATGGGGGAGAATATAAGTAAAATGTGAAGATCTATGTGTATTTGTATGTTATGTGTGATTTCTAGTGTTTTGTGGTAAATATGTTCTAAAAATGAAAGATATTTCGAGATCCATAGTTCAAGAAGGAAAAATATGTGATCTAGGTCATATTTCACTTAACATGTCAAGATAAACTACTATACAAGCTTTAAAATAACACACTACAACATAAAACTCATTATTGGACTATTTTTGTCAAATAAACAAAAGTTTGGGAAAAAGTTGACATTTACAGTTTTACAAGGCTCAAAATGTCAAAATAGTTAAAATGGAAGTTTCTATGAACATTATGTTTTTCAAAGGACTAAAAATGAAATTTGTAGTTTATTGGGTTAAAATTTTGGGCTTTTCGACCCATAGGCCCACGGTTGCGAAAAATATGGCTTTAAGGGGCTGACAAGGTAAAGTTCTCAAAACAGTGGGTAGAAAAGTAAATGAATCTATTTCTAGGGTTAAAATGACCTTATTTGCTAAAAAGGATTGAAAATGCAAAGATTTTGGATTTTGGGTAAAAAGTGTAAAATTTGCTAAAAACTTGGATTAAAATACAAGTCTTTTAACCAAAGGGTTGAAACTTTCCGAAAATTTACTTTTGTGCTTAAAACATTATTTAAAGGGAAATCTCCAATAAAGTCCTAAAATTTTGGCTCGGTTAACATTTTAGTAATAAACTAATTTTTGTTTACGAAAAAGTCCTAAAAACCGGTAAAAGTATGCATTTTGACCCCTTTTGACCGGTTGGAACCGGCAACAAATTAATTTGGGACTATTTCATAAACTAACCTAAAATATTGGGACTATTTCACAAAATGACCTAAAATATTGGGATTTTTTCTGCAAAAAAAATATTAGGACTTTTCTGCGAACAAAAACCTTATTATTATTATTATTATTATTATTATTATTATTATTATTATTATTATAAACAAGTATACTAATTTTTAAATTCATTATTATTAATATTTTTAATAATACATATAAATACACTTAAATAAAAAATATATTAAAGAAATAATTTAAAGGTGAAGGTGGTGGTGATGGTAATGCTTTAAGCATTGAAATCATTGCTTGTATGTCCTCACTTTGTATATGATCATTTCACATTTCTTATTATTGTTTTCAATTCAAAATATTAACACTTAACAATTTAAAAGAAGTTGCCTATTTGTAAAATTATGTGTAAATAGTTTAAGATAAAAGGATTTCTTACTTTGTATATAAAATTTCTTAAGGTAGAATGATTTCTTTTCAAATCCAACAGATCTACAATAAATATTTACATTGGTGGCCCATATCAAAATTCGAACATATTAATTAAAATATCTTATTTAATAGAAAGTAATATGATTTATTTTGCTTTATCACACTATATCTGCTATGTTTCCAAAAAAAACCACAAGGATAAAGTAATGAAAAAGAGCAACATACATGTTGGTAATTCAAAAATACTTACGCACAAGAGATACACGCATATCACATGCTCACTATTTGTAAACAATTTGAAAAATCAGTAGCTTCTTTTAAATTGTTAAATGTTAATATTCTGAATTAAAAACAATAATAAAAAATGTGAAATGACCATATACAAAGTTAGAATATACAAACAGACATTCATGATTTCAAAGCTTAAAGCATTACCATTCGCTCAACTTTCACCTTTATAAAATGTCTTTAATATTTTTTTTAATTTAAATGTATTTATATGTATTATTAATAATATTAATAATAACAAATTTAAAAAATAGTATACTTATTATTTTTTTAATATAATAATAATAATAAGGTTTTTGTTTGCGGAAAAACCCTAATATTTTTTGATTTTGCAGAAAAGTCTCAATATTTTGGGTCAATTTATGAAATAGTCCTAAATTAATTTGTTACCGGTTCCAACCAGTCAAAAAGGGTCAAAATGCAAACTTTTTCCAGTTTTTGGGATTTTTTCGTGAAAAAAAATTAGTTTAGGACTAAAACATAAATCGGGCTAAAATTTTGGGACTTTATTGGAGATTTCCCTTATTTAAATAAGTGTTTAAGTAAAAAATGTCAAGAAAAATAGTTCAAGGACATAATATGTCATTTTTTAAAAGGACTAAAATTGCCAACTTTACAAAATAAGGGGGCTGAATAGGTCAAACTAATGTTTTTGGTCAATTATGTTAATAATAATAATAATTGGGTCAAAATATACAAAACTTTATAACTTATGGGTTTTAAATAGAAAATAACTATTTTTATAAATCTATGAATTGTTATAAAACAAATTCGTGATTTTACGACATATCGATTAAACAACTCGTAACATTAATACTATACAAAACAAGTAAACATTCAAATGGTTGGGCTTGAGAGATTCTAATCATACTTAATGGGCCTTCGTGACTCATTAACATTACTTTTGGGCCCAACATAAATAATACATGTTATTGGGCCTCCTGTGACCCAATTACATGCTTAAGGGACCCTCAACGGTTTTTACATGCTATTGGGCCTCAGTGGCCCATTTGCGTTACTAGTAAGTTCCAAATAAACCTTATGTGAAATGGGCCAAAGCGCCTTTCATATACTCGTCATCCTTAAATAACATACGAAATTAGTAGGGCTTAGTAGTCCTCTTCTCTTCATCTGTTAGGCTTACCTTCTCTTCAAGTAAACTAAAATCAGGTCATCAATCAAGGTTAATCAAATTCATGTGTATTAAGTGATTAATAACAAGTGACACCAATAAGTGTCGGTCGTAGTCTGTAGTTGTAATCAAAGTCTCCTGGAGGGAGAGGGAGAGTTTGTGTATAGATCTATATAGGGGTGACTCCCCTACGCCTAAGCTATTCGCAACAGTTAGACTTGGCCAGTCTACGGTGACAAAACCTTAAGATCAAATTTCGAGTTCATTAGAATGCCAAGACAGACGAACTATTCATTATCATGCTAGGTTATAACGACTCACGTAGAAATCCGATATCATTTAAGTAATCAAGGGAAATCATATTCATTCGATGTGACGATACAATAATGTAAAAGCATCATAACTTTTTATTGGAAAACATCGGGTTTTCCGGGGAAACCAATCTTGCTCATTTGTACTTTCAAAAACTATAATGCAAAACTTCTCGTTTATTCATGTTTTGAAATCATTCACGCATATACTTACAGGATCATCAGAACATTTTCAAGAAAAGTCTTAATACATAAAATATCGGATTTTCTGGGTTTTACGAACGACATAAACTATTTTACATCAAACACACTTATGAACTCACCAACATTAGATATGTTCACCATTTTAAAAATAACTTGTATTCTCAGGTAATCGTTAGACAAGGAAGCATCCAGTGTGTTGAAAGTTTCTTTTGTAGTTGCTAATCACCAAACACTTTGTATTTTGGAATCATGTAATGTAAACCTTGTACTTGATGTAAACAATGCCAGTTGTACTATGTAATGTTTGGTGATGAATGTGTTAGGTTTCATGTATATTCATTGTGATGATATTTCAATTTACGTCACGCGAGCCCTCAGACATTTCCGCCGTCTGGTTCGGGAGTGTGACAATAGTGCCAGTAGGCGAGCTAGAGTGTCCGTTGCGAGTCTCCATTGCCAACGAACACGGGGTTTCTGCTTCTTCGGTTTACCGAGAATGTGAGTTGGAGATCTTTGGAGTATCCTTTCCGATAGCCTTGATTTTGATTCCCATGGGGGAGGTATGCGTGTTTGTGGGGATGGACTAGCTTAGTCGATTCGGTGCCATGATTGATTGTGAGGGTCTGTGGGTGGTAGTTCGAACCATAAGTGGGGGAGAACTGATTGTATATGGCGAGGGCACCAGAGTGGAATCATGGTTTTGTTCAGCTTCAAGGGTCGACAGTATATTCAGCACCGGTGTGCGGGTTATCTAGCGTGTGTGGTGGATACGCGGGTCAGGCATCAACCTCCATTTTCAGAGGTTCCAACAGTTACAGAGTTTGCTAACGTGTTTCCGGAGGACTTACCAGGGATACCTCCAAAGAGGCAGGTCGAGTTTCGGATCGACCTGGTGTCGGGTACGGCCCCTATCGCCAAGGTGCCGTACTGCTTGGAACTACCAGAGATGTAGGAGCTGTCATAACAGCTGCAGGAACTGTTGGACAAGCAGTTCATTCGTCCGAGCAGTTATCCATGGGGAGCGTCGATACTCTTCATTAGGAAGAAGGACGGTTCGCACCGGATGTGCATTGATTATAGGGAGTTGAACAAGTTGACGGTGAAGAACCGTTATCCACTCCCTAGGATAGATGATCTCTTTGATCAGTTACATGGTGCATCTTGGTTCTCCAAGATAGATCTGAGATTGGGATATCATCAGGTCCGGGTCAGAGAGGAGGACATGGAGAAGACCGTGTTTAAGACTCGGTATGGACATTACGAGTTTGTTGTGATGCCGTTTGGGCTCACCAACGCACCGGTAGTATTCATGGAACTGATAAATCGGGTCTGCAGATCGATGCTTGATCGTTTGGTCATAGTATTTATTGATGATATCTTTGTATATTCCAAGACCCGAGAGCAGCACGAGGAGCACCTCAGGGAGTCATTGGGAGTTCTAAGACGAGAACGGTTATATGCTAAGTTCTCGAAGTGTGAGTTTTGGTTACGAGAGGTCCAGTTCCTTGGACGTTTCGTTAACCAGGATGGTATTTTGGTCGATCCGCCCAGGATTGAGGTAGTCATGCAGTCGGAGGTGCCAAGATCTCCTTCATACATCAGGAGTTTTCTGGGATTAGCAGGGTACTACCAGAGATTTATATGGGATTTCTCCAAGATTGAAGTACCCCTCACTCGTCTGACGAGGAAGGGGGTAGAGTTTCGGTGGGGCACTGAGCAACAGAGGGATTTGAGACCCTCCGTCAGCGGTTGTGTGGAGCTCCAGTTTTGACACTCCCGAAGGGATTTGATGATATTTTGATGTTCTGTGATGCATCCGTCAGAGGTTTAGGGGCGGTCCTAATGTAGAGAGGATGGGTGATAGCCTACGCATCACAACACTTGAAGCCGCATGAGACGAGATACCCTACGCATGATCTGGAGCTGGGAGAGGTGGTGTTCGTTCTCAAGATTTGGAGACATTACCTGTACGGGGTCCGCTGTACCAGCTACATGGACCATAAGAGCTTGATACACATCATGGATCAGCCGAACCTGAACATGAGGTGTCGCGGGTGGCTGGATGTAGTCAAGGACTACGACTGCGATATCCTTTACCACCCCGGTAAAGAGAATGTGGTGGTGGACGCTCAGAGCCGCAAGTCATCAGGGTCTTCCACCCCAGCGATATGTATGAGGATAACAGTGGATTCTCCGCTGGTGAGTCTGATCAGGGATGCTCAGGTTGAGGGCATGCAAACAGAGAAATGGGAACTAGAGAGGATCAAGGGAGAGAATGCCCGGTTATTGAAGGATAGTCGGGGATTATTGACCCGATGTGGTCGGTTATGGGTTCCAATGTCTGGTGGGGTCAGACAAACAATCATGGAGGAGGCTCATAAGTCTCACTTCTCTATTAACCCGGGGTCCACCAAGATGTACATAGACCTGAGTTTGAGTTACTGGTGGTCGTATATGAAGCGAGAGATCGCTTGTTATATTGAGAGGTGCTTGACCTGTAGGATGGTCAAGGCTGAGCATCAGAGGCCACATGGTATGCTACAGCCCCTGGAGATTCCCATGTGGAAATGGGAACGGGTTATGATGGATTTCATTACGAAACTGCCAAGGATGGCAAAGGGATTTGATGCTATATGGCTCATTGTAGATCAATTGACCAAGAGTGCCCATTTCTTGGCTATACGGGAGAAGTTGGTCGACGTATATGTTTGCGAGATTGTCGCTCGCCATGGGGTTCCGGTCTCCATAGTTTCCGACCGAGATGTTAGATTTACCTCTTGTTTCTGGCATAAGTTCCACGAGGAACTGGGCACGCAGCTGCATTTTAGCACATTGTTTCATCCATAGACCGACGGTTTGAGTGAGCGGACCATTCAGACCCTCGAGGATATGTTGAGGGCTTGTGTTATTGATTTCGGTGGGAGTTGGGATTCCTACCTACCTCTTGCAGAGTTCGCCTACAACAACAGCTATCATTCTAGTATTGGCACCCTGCCTTTCGAGTTGTTGTATGGTCGGAGACGTCGCACCCCGGTTTGTTAGGGTGAGGTCGGACATAGGGTGATGGGGCCAACGGAGGTAATTTTTCAAACTACCGAGAAGAATCATCAGATTAAGCAGCGGCTGCATACCGCTCAGAGTCGGCAAAAGAGTTATGCTGATAGATGCCGATCCGGGTTAGAGTTCCAGGTCGGTGACATGGTACTCCTGAAGGTCTCGCCCTGGAAGGGTGTGATCCGCTTCAGGAAGAGGGAGAAATTGGGTCCCCGATACATTGGGCCGTTCAAAATCGTTGCTAGGGTTGTCAAGGTGTCATACAGGTTAGAGCTACCAGAGGAGCTCAGTCGGATCCACAAGACCTTTCATGTTTCGCAATTCCGGAAGTGCATTCAGGATGAGGAAGCAGTAGTATCACTGGATGACATTCAGATCGATGAGCACCTGAATTATGTTGAGAGGCCCTAGCCATTCTGGAGAGGAAAATGAAGGTTCTGCGGAACAAGGAGATACCTTTGGTAAAGGTACAGTGGGAGCACCGAAAATGGTCTGAGTGGACGTGGGAGCCGGAGGCAGAGATGCGGGAGCATTATCCAGAGTTGTCAACCGCAACAGACTTCGAGGGCGAAGTCTTGTTGCAATTGGGGGAGAATTGTAACGCCCCTATTTTTAGGTATCAGTTCTCAGGCTTTAGTTTTCACAAGTTTCAAGGCATGTTCGACGAGTAGATGCCCTGAATCGTCGAGTAGCAGCGGGTGGGGCCATGCATTTAAGTGACCACCTCGCCGAGTCGGAAGAGTGACTCGACAAGTTGGATCTGGAGGGTGAAACCTTAATTTCTGGGGTTTTACACCCTATTTAAAGGATCATTATCGCCCTTTGTCCCTTACAGCCTCTAGAGAGTCTAGCAAAACCCTTAATCATGTTTGTGCTTCATTTTTGGGTGTTTCAAGCTTTGGAGAAGGATTATTAGTGAAAGGAACTTGAAGATCAAGTAACTAGCAGCAAGGAACTTATTTGGATCTAAAATCGACCTCAAGTTAGCATCATCTGAAGGTATCAAGTCGTTACCTTGACCTTCTTTCCTTCTAGATCTCATTTGGTTGAAGATTAGGGCTTTCTAGCTTGATATGAAGCTATTCTTGGGTATGAGCTAAGATCTGAAGTTGCAACTTCAGATCTGAAATCTCCTTGGTCTCTAAGTCCTTAAAGCTTTCAGCTTTACCAAGCATGAACCTTTCCTTTCGAGTTAAGCTCCATTTCAAGTTTAGATTTTACATTATGAGTCACTAAAGCCTTACATGCACGTAAAGCTTGCAACTTTACGTGATAAACATGCCTTGGGAAGCTGGATCTTCAATATGGAACCTTAAAATGGATTAAAAAGAATTTGAATGGATAATTTATTGAAGGGACTCGGTGAGTTGCATGGCTAACTCGGCAAGTCCGTTGAAGATTGTCGTGCAAGGACTTCTGCATAGACTCGGCGAGTCAGTGGGGTGACTCGGCAAGTTAACTAGGATTTTCCCAATATTTGCACACGCAGGAACTCGGCGAGGTGCAGGGAAACTCGACGATTCAACCAAGGATTTCACAACGTCTCGAGTTCAGGAAGGATTCAACAAGTCAGTGAACTGCACTCGACGATTCGGGTCAACATGGATTGTTAACCTTGACTGTTGACATTGAATTTGACCAAGGGTTGACCAGTTTTACCTCTAGCGATATTTTGGTAATTTGGAAATTTAGTGAAATGGCTTTATGGTAACTATAGTTTGTGGAGTTCGTTTCGGTGATTCGAGAGTTGAGCTTATCACTTCAGTGCGACATTCATGAGGTGAGTTAGCCTCACTATAGTCAAGGGTCTAAGGCACCAAGGCCGACCCTTTGGATTGTTATCTGGATATGTTATGTTAGCGTGATCTGTTAGATCGGTATCCTAGTAGATAGGATAGTGTTATGTGCTATGTGGTATGATTCATTAGATCAGTTGTTGTCCATAGACTGTTATGTGATTATCTATTATATGTGCACATGTTTGTTTAGAGGTTGATTCTTTTCTGCTTTGTGCGGAAGCCAACAAACCTAGGCATTCCAACCTGTTGCTTGTGGGCCGTGAGTATTCTATCCCGAGGATGATTGGACTCATAGTATGTGGGCATTCCAACCTACTGGTTGTGGGCATGGGGTATTCCATCCTGAGGATGATTGGACCCATAGTATGTTGGCATTCCATCCTGATGGTTGAGGGCCTGGGGTATTCCAACCCGATGGTTCACTGGACCCAAAGTATGTTGTATATGGTCATATGTGTTTTGTTTTGGGTATGGGTATTTTGGGGGAACTCACTAAGCTTTTGGGCTTACAATTTCAGTTTGTTGTTTCAGGTACATCAAGGGGATCGTGGCAAGGCATATGCGTGATCGTACAACTCCTCACTTTTTATGACTTTGTTTCTGGGATACTCTGATATGATACATTTTCAAACAAGCTTTGTAATGGTTAATGGATTTGAAATGTTTTTAAAAGTCTAAATTTGGCATGATTTTATGGGTGTTACAGATCCTTTGTTTAGATACATAATCTCAGAAGCTCTTGTGTCGCGGATTATCCGACATCAACAATGGGGTTATGTTGCTCCCCTCAAACAATTTGAATTTGAGGATGATGCTCCCCCTGAACTTATGAACTAGATATGTATACATCATCTTCGTTGAGAAAGTCAAAGAAGTTGGCATCGTCTTCGTTGTTGTTCGGAATAGGATCGAATTCGATGAATTGATCCGCTGCATCTTGGAAACCTTAAACATTTTATTTAAGAGAGGGATGGCCATTCTCCCCCTCAACCTGAGAAGGTTGAAATAGGTCGAAATCAAATGGAGGAAATTTGGATGTGGGACAAAAAACATTTTGTGAAATTGGATTTGTAGTGGATGAGGACGATTGCTTCATCAGCTTTGGGTTGAAACTTTGTGATTTGGTCACGATTGTTCTTGATAAAGCATCCACAGCTGAAAACAAGTAGAAAGGAGATACTTGGCTTGCGATCGTTCACGACTTCATACGGTGTCATGTTGTGGCGTCGATTATGATACTTCATTTTGAGTAAAGCAGGCAGTGGACACGGCTTTACCCCAAAGATAAATGGTAGATTAGAAAAGGTCAACATTGATCGAGTAGCTTCAACTAGGGTTATGTTTCTTCTTTCAACTACACTGTTTTGTTGAGGAGTCTAGGGAGCAGAGAAATTATGGCCGATGCCTTTCTCGAAGAGGAATTTCTCAATGGTGACATTGGTGAATTTGTAACAGCCCGAAATCCAGGTATTCTTCTATTTTGGTTATGTTGTTACTTTAGGGTTTTCATGATAAGCGAGTACGTTGGGCGTACAAGGTGTACGTTGCACGTACTCGCGTGCCTCATTTGGACGCGTTCACCCTCAGGTACGCTGGGCGTACCCAAGGTTACGCATGGCGTAACTTGCCCAGATCTAAAAACCCTAATTCCTTTAGAGGATTATAAAAGGAATGTGTGGCTGGACTTCTCAGCCACCATCCCTCAGAGTGAAACCCTAAATAGAGTGTGCCTTCATTCTTAAGCCATTTGGTATATATTCTATGCTTGGTGGTGCCATTCCAAGGTTGCAAAGGAGAAGAAGAGCTCATTGGAAAGGCTAGAAGTGGTGTTCAAGTGTAGATCTGAGCTTTGCAAGGGTTAAAGCTTCATTATCAGGTAAAAAGTTCGGATCTTGTCATTTGGTTCATGATATATGCTTCAAGTACCATTTTCTAGGGTTTTAGTCCCAAAGGTGGAGACGTTTTGTGCAAATGGCCTCCATAAGCTTAGATCTTTTATATTTCTGGTCTATTGGAGTTGTAGACTCATAAAAATGACATCTTGGACGTGAATATTGCTCCATGCATGAGATCCAGGTCCATGAGTTGGAATAGAATGTTGTTAAGAGGTGTTGGAGACTTTACAGCCATGCCAAGGCTTAAAGGTCTCGACTTTATGGGTTTAGACACATTAACAGAGTCGGATCTAGAAGTTGGAGTAATGGCTTAACCGATTAAGACCAGAAATGAAGAATGTTAGAATCTGATGGTTACGCTGGGCGTAACTTCCAGTACGCGCAGCGTACTGTGTGGAGACCGCGATCCATGGGTTGGCGATGTACGCCCCGCGTCCTCTCAGGGTTGACTTTTGTTGACTTTTAGGGTTTTGGTCAACATGAGGACTTTAGGTCAAGGAAGGGTAAAATGGTCTTTTACCCTCTAAGGAATGATGATAAGGGGTAAAGTTTTAGTGGTGGAAGTCTTTGAGTATTAAATGATATTTTTAGGTTTAGGCGAGGTAGAGTCGTCGTTGGGATTTGGAGATAGCGAGGACGCGAGATCTTAGACATTCCACGAGGTGAGTTTTCTCACTATACTGTACCCGGAAGGGTTTGACTGTGTGACCGGAAGGTCGGATATGTTATGAGATATATGTATTGTGTTTGATAAGTTAATCATTTATATGTGTCATGTATGATATGCTTGATATGGGCCGGAAGGCATTATGTTATGGGTCGGAAGGCGAATATGTTATGGGCCGGAAGGCGTTGTGATGTGGACCGTAAGGTTGACGTGGGTAGGACCGGAAGGTCTACCTAGTCAGGACGGAAGTCCCCTGAGACACATGGACCGGAAGGTCAGGGCCTGGAAAGGCGTATGTGCGTAAGTTGTATTTTGGGGAACTCACTAAGCATTTATGCGTACAGTTGTTGTGTTATGTGTTTTAGGTACTAGCGAGGACCGTGGGAAGGCGTCGGCGTGATCGTACACATTGTCAGATAAAAACTATTTTATGATCATTGGGATGTATTATATTATGATAGCATTGTTCACGTTTGAATTTGGAACATTAATCGATGGTTTTTGATGCTTACAAAAATGAAAACTTTGTTTTAAATTTACGTTGTTACAGAATTCCAAGTGATTGTCACTTTGGATTCTTCTTACAGGAAGTTTGACAAAAACTTCAATTCCTTTGATGAAATTAATAAGTTCTGAGGTTGTTTCAAATTTTAGCCTAAGGAAGAACACCAAGGTGAACCTTGTAAAATCATCAACAATCACAAGAATGTACTTTTTGTGATGTAGACTTTCTATAGTGGAGGGTCCACACAGATCAATGTGCAGAAGTTCTAATGGTTCCAAAGTTGACTTTTCAATGATAACAGGGTGAGCCTTCTTGGATCCGGCCAAGATTGAGGCGGTGTTGAGATGGGAGGTGCCGAGATCGCCACTGAGATCAGGAGTTTTCTGGGATTGGCCGGCTATTATCGGAGGTTTATCAAGGATTTCTCCAAGATCGCCGTGCCACTAACTAAGATGACCCGGAAGGGTGTTGCATTTTCATGGGGACCGAAGCAGCAGTCCTCATTCGAGACCCTTCGTTAGAAATTGTGCGAGGCCCCGGTGCTTGCACTCCCGGAAGGGATGGAGGATTTATGGTATACTGTGATGCATCTATATCGGGTTTAGGGGCGGTGCTTACGAAGAGGGGACACGTTATAACGTATGCTTCGAGGCAGTTGAAGCCTCATGAGTCGAGATATCCCACCCATGACCTGGAATTGGGGGTTGTGGTGTTTGCCCTCAAGATCTGGCAGCACTATCTTTATGGGGTTCGGTGTACCATCTACACGGACCACAAGAGTCTGAAGTACTTGATGGATCAGCCAAATCTGAATATGCGACAGAGGAGATGGCTGGACGTGGTGAAGGATTATGATTGTGAGATCCTGTACCACCGGGCAAGGCTAATGTGGTGGCCGATGCGTTGAGCCGTAGGGGGAAAGCACCCCGATCCGAGATATTTGTATGAGGTTGACAGTGGTGACCCTGATTTTGGATACCATTCGAGGAGCTCAGGCTAAGGCTGCGAGACCAGAAAACCAGAAGAGGGAGCGAGTTGTCAGTCAGGTATCGGGATTCCTTATGGATGGTCGAGGGCTTATGACTTTTCAGGGTCGGATTTGGGTACCGTTTGTGGGCGGTACGCGTACTATTTTGATGGAGGAAGTGCATCGATCGAAATTCTCGATTCTTCCCAGGGCTACAAAAATGTATTTGGACCTAAGGAAGGAGTATTGGTGGCCCTGTATGAAAAGGGATGTTGAATGGTTTGTTGAGAGGTGCCTGACTTGTTGACAGGTTAAGGCCGAGCACCAGTGTCCGCACGGTAAATTGCAGCCGCTAGAGATTCCCGAATGGAAGTGGGAACATATTATCGTGGATTTTATCACCAAATTGCCGAGGACTGCGAGAGGAGTCGATGTGATTTGGGTGATCGTGGATAGATTGACGAAGAGCGCTCATTTTCTAGCCATCAGCGAGAGCTCTTCTGCGGAGAAGTTGGCGGAATTATATGTGAGGGAGGTGGTATCGCGGCATGGGGTTCCGATGTCGATTGTTTCAGATCGGGATGTGCGTTTTACTTCCAGGTTTTGGAAGA
Organism: Lactuca saligna; assembly: GCF_052625555.1. Lineage (NCBI taxonomy): Eukaryota > Viridiplantae > Streptophyta > Magnoliopsida > Asterales > Asteraceae > Lactuca > Lactuca saligna. Next base: position 45,028,083 of record NC_136418.1, on the reverse strand, counting down.
AGTTTCATGAGGAGTTGGATACGAGACTGCATTTCAGTACCGCATACCACCCGCAGACGGACGGACAGAGCGAGCGGATGATTCAGACGCTTGAGGATATGCTCCGAGCATGTGTTTTGGATTTTGGAGGGAGCTGGGACACCTACCTACCTTTAGCAGAGTTTTCGTACAACAACAACCATCATTCGAGCATTGGTATGCCATCCTTTGAGCTGTTGTATGGGCGGAGGTGTCGCACCCCCATTTGCTGGGGAGAGGTGGGGCAGCGGGTGATGGGTAGCATGGAGATTGTACTCCAAACGATCGAGCAGATTCAGCAGGTCAGGCAGAGGTTGTTGACCACGTAGAGTCACCAGAAGAGTTATGCGGACAGGCGACGGTCCGAACTTGAGTTTCAGGTTGCTGACCTTGTGCTCCTAAAGGTCTCTCCTTGGAAAGGAGTGATTCGATTCAGGAAGAGGGGCAAGTTGGGACCCCGATATATTCGAACCTTCAGGGTAATAGCTAGGGTAGGCAGGGTAGCCTACCGGTTGGATCTACCTGCTGAGTTGGGGCAGATCCATGATACCTTTCATGTCTCACAGTTGAGGAAATGTATTGCCGACGAGTCGGCGATGCTACCATTAGATGATATTCAGGTGGATGCAGGCCTGAACTATGTGAAGAGACCAGTAGCGATCAGGGATCAGAAGGTTAAGGTTCTGAGGAACAAGGAAGTACCCCTGGTACAAGTGCAGTGACAACATCGGAAGGGGTCCGAGATGACATGGGAGTCAGAGTCTGAGATGCGGGATCAGTATCCAGAGTTGTTTTCAGTATGAGACTTCGGGGGCGAAGTTTGGTTCTAGTGGGGGAGAATTGTAACAGCCCGAAATCCAGGTATTCTTCTATTTTGGTTATGTTGTCATTTTAGGGTCTTCATGATAAGCGAGTACGCTGGGCGTACAAGGTGTACGCTGCGCGTACTCGCGTGCCTCATTTGGACGCGTTCACCCTCAGGAACGCTGGGCGTACCCAAGGTTATGCATGGCGTAACTTGCCCAGATCTAAAAAGCCTAATTCCTTTGGAGGGCTATAAAAGGAATGTGTGGCTGGACTTCTCAGCCACCATCCCTAAGAGTGAAACCCTAAATAGAGTTTGCCTTCGTTCTTAAGCCATTTGGTGTATATTCTAAGCTTGGTGGTGCCATTCCAAGGTTTCAAAGGAGAAGAAGAGCTCATTGGAAAGGCTAGAAGTGGTGTTCAAGTGTAGATCTGAGCTTTCCAAGGGTTAAAGCTTCATTATCAGGTAAAAAGTTCGGATCTTGTCATTTGGTTCATGATATATGTTTCAAGTACCATTTTCTAGGGTTTTAGTCCCAAAGGTGGAGACTTTTTGTGCAAATGGCCTCCATAAGCTTAGATCTTTTATATTTCTGGTCTATTGGAGTTGTAGACTCATAAAAATGATATCTTGGACGTGAATATTGCTCCATGCATGAGATCTAGGTCCTTGAGATGGAATAGAATGTTGTTAAGAGGTCTTGGAGCCTTTACAGCCATGCCAAGGCTTAAAGGTCTCAACTTTATGGGTTTAGACACATTAACAGAGTCGGATCTAGAAGTTGGAGTAATGGCTTAACCGATTAAGACCAGAAATGAAGAGTGTTAGAATCTGATAGTTACGTTGGGCGTAACTTCCAGTACGAGCAGCGTACTGGATGGAGACCCCGATCCATGGGTTGGCGATGTACGCCCCGCGTACATCTAGCAGTACGCCCCGCGTACTCTCAGGGTTGACTTTTGTTGACTTTTAGGGTTTTTGTCAACATGAGGACTTTAGGTCAAGGAAGGGTAAAATGGTCTTTTACCCTCTGAGGAATGATGATAAGGGGTAAAGTTTTAGTGGTGGAAGTCTTTGAGTATTAAATGATATTTTTATGTTTAGGCAAGGTAGAGTCGTCGTTGGGATTTGGAGATAGCAAGGACGCGAGATCTTAGACTTTCCACAAGGTGAGTTTTCTCACTATACTGTACCCGGAAGGGTTTGACTGTGTCACCGGAAGGTCGGATATGTTATGAGATATATGTATTGTGTGTGATAAGTTAATCATTTACATGTGCCATGTATGATATGCTTGATATGGGCCGGAAGGCATTATCTTATGGGCCGGAAGGCGAATATGTTATGGGCCGGAAGGCGTTGTGATGTGGACCGTAAGGTTGATGTGGGTAGGACTGGAAGGTATACCTAGTCAGGACGGGAAGTCCCTGAGAGACATGGACCGGAAGGTCAGGGCCTGGAAAAGCGTATGTGCGTAAGTTGTATTTTGGGGAACTCACTAAGCATTTATGCTTACAGTTGTTGTGTTATGTGTTTCAGGTAATAGCGAGGACCGTAGGAAGGTGCCGGCGTGATCGTACACATTGTCAGAGAAAAAATATTTTATGATCATTGGGATGTATTATATTATGATAGCATTGTTCACGTTTGAATTCGGAACATTAATCGATGGTTTTTGATGCTTACAAAAATGAAAACTTTGTTTTAAATTTACGTTGTTACAGAATTCCAAGTGATTGTCACTTTGGATTCTTCTTACAGGAAGTTTGACAAAAACTTCAATTCCTTTGATGAAATTAATAAGTTCTGAGGTTGTTTCAAATTTTAGCCTAAGGAAGAACACCAAGGTGAACCTTGTAAAATCATCAACAATCACAAGAATGTACTTTTTGTGATGTAGACTTTCTACAGTGGAGGGTCCACACAGATCAATGTGCAGAAGTTCTAATGGTTCCAAAGTTGACTTTTCAATGATAACAGGGTGACCCTTCTTGGATTGCTTCCCACATTGACATACAACACATAAATGATCATTTTCAAACATGAGGAATGGCAACACTTGGACCATTTCACCAGAAACAACATCATTCATATATCAAAAATTTAGATAAGCGAGCCTCCAATGCCATAACCAACTAGCATCAGGAAGAACTTTTTAGAGTAAACAAAGCTAAGGCTTTCCAATGATCATGTTGATGTTTAGAGGATATATGTTCTTTTTGTGATTCGACTTGATCATAAATTCCTTCCGGTCTTCTGTCATGACGTAGCTATGATTTTTGGAGAATTCAACTCAGCGATTTGCATCAGTGAGTTGAACAACACTAATCAGGTTGTTTTTCAAATTAACAACATTTTCCACATTTGAGACAAAGAAATTTCCATTGGTGAGGATGTCATAACCTCGGATTTTTGAATTTGAGTTGTTGCCCTAGGTTATGTAACCAACATTTGGAGAGAGTTGAGATCACGTAGAAAGTATTTATACCCTGTCATGTGCATGGAACAAGCACTATCAATATACCATATTGTATATTTTTCTGAAGCATAGAGTGCTTGCAAAATCAGTGCGTTTTGGAGTTTTAGGCCTCGCGTTAGGTTTTGGGACTTTGGCACAGGATTTGGACTTGGGTTGTGACTTTTGAGAAACTGTCATCTTAGAGGCTTTGTTCCAAGATTCTTTCGGAAAGAAGCAAAATGCCATGGTCTTTTCATTTATCCAGAAATCATATTCAATAAAACGTTGTTTGGGAACAACTTTTCTCGGACCAATAGTTTTTGGAGTTGTAGGAATCACAGTGTCAACTAAAGATGCAGTTTCTTTTTCAACACTTTTTACTATCCATTCAAATTTCTGTTTTGAATCATTTGAATTTTTTTGAGTAACAGTGTTCTTAACAACGCGTTCTTTGTTTTCTATTTTTAATGGCACATTTGGTTTTGAAAGCTATTGTGATTGAAAATCGTACCATCAGATTTAGCAATAAACATAGAGGAAATTGTCCGATGAGAGTTAGTTTTGTTAGAGTGAGTCTTAACAATAGTTTTTCTGGATTAGGAATGACAACTTTGTTTTGAGCGATTGGACTAGGAAGAATGGATGGCCTCTTAACAATCTTAATAGGCACAAAGGTATTTTGGTGCCTAGTGGTTGGACTTACTGTCCGAGACGCTTTCTTTTTGGATTTCTCACTGAATCTGGAATCTTGTCTTGACTTAATTTCTTTCTTGAGGTCATTTTTTGATTCAATATTAGGGTTGATAACATCTTTTCTATTTAACCAATCTTTTTTTCAAGAGTCAGATGATGACTTGGAAGATTGTCCAGTTGATGGGTTGTCAAATTTAGGCTTGATTGACACTAGGGTTGTTTTTGAAGTCACTTGTGAATTAGAGACACACGAGCCAAATGAATCATCATATGAAATTTCTTTATCAACGTCACTATCTAAAAATGCCTAAACAAAATCGGATCTATCAGATTCAGGTCCAGTTATCTCTAGAATTAATTCCTCAACAACACAATTATTGGGAGGACTGAAGTTTGGAACTTGAACTCCAGCGTAGGTGATGCTAGGGAATGTATCTGAAATCTGATTCAGGTCTAGGGGTATCAGAGGCGGAAGAGGCATAGAATCAGGACATTTTAGAACTATAGGTTGGAACTCAGGAATTAGAGATTTGAACTGGTCTGGGGTCTCTGGAAGGGGTGAAAATGGTGAAATAGGGTTATCCAAATGTTTGTGGTTCGGAATGTCTCTCATAAAAGTTAGATTTTATAATTCCTTCAAGGGACGAGCAATAGGTTTTGGAAACTCGCTTCTGAGACTTGGTGCTTTGGACCATGGGTGACAAAAAAGTATAAGTGATTTCACTTTTTTTTAAATGATACATTCATCTTGAGACATTACAAGCTCTCGTTCTAGTGATTCTATCTTAAGCTTCCTATCTTCGAATCGAAATTTAAGACGATTCAATTCACTTTCCAACTTCTCACTCACTTCTATGGCAAACTCATAGGCTTTATGGATAATGTTCATATCTAATTGGATTTGGTTTAGATATGATTCACATAGAGATAAATCAAAATTGTTTACAGTAATCATAAATTTTACCTACTAATGATGCTTCTGCTTGGTGGATCATTGGTTTCCATGTAGCAAAAGCTTGGCTCAGCATCTTCGTCGTCTCCTTTTAAACCTGATGACCAGTAGCCTTTATCACATTCAATTGTGTGTCTATCCACAAGACACATATTCCTTCCAATGCTCACATCATCCTCATCTCCAGATGACCAGTACCCTTCAACATCTCTTGACACAATAGTAACAAAATCTTTCTCACTTGTAGCCATCTCTTGAGCTCTTCGGACATAGTATGCAGAATCCTTGACCTTTGATTTCTGAGTGGTTTCAGGAAAACAATCTTTGGTAAATGATTACCATGAACACACTTGTGACAAACTATGTTTGGTTTGTCTAATTTCAGACTTTTAGGGGATTTCGAGGGATGACTTGATGATGAGATGTTAGGTTTGTAAGCAGGTATGTTCTCTGAAGGTTTAGGAAATGGTTGAGGGTGATTCTTGTGAGGTGTTTGGAAACAGTTTTGATAAGGTTTTTGATTGTAATTCCATAGACATTTGTATTTCATGGACGATAGTCTAACTCCTGTTGGAAACGAAGTTCGGAGTCCATGGCTTCGGGATCGAGGTCTCCATCAAACTGATAGTTAGGATTTGTAGGAATAGGTGGAGTTGGTTGACTAGGTTGAAATGATGAAGTAGGTGGGGTAAAAACTTTGAAAGGATCCGAAATAGAGGGATTTCAGACTTGTGGATCGAAAGAGCTAACAAGAGCGAGAGGTCCTCCTGAGAGTTCTTTCAATTTTTGAGCAACATTTGATTCTTGTCCTTGTAGCTCATCGAACAACTGGTAAAGCATTACATTTTACAGAGATACATTACTCTGAAGACAAGATTTTATGTTTTCCCATCCTTTACCAAGACTATTTATGAACTTGAGATTGTATTCTAGTGGAGTTCGGACAATCCCATAAGTTGTCATGTTGTTGACGATGATTCTGTACCTATTGGAAGCCAAGGCTATAGATTCACCTGGAGTAGTGGTGAAGGTATCGAACTCGTTGACAACCGAAGTCAAATGCTTATCCGTAATGTTTTCTGATCCCTCGTACAAGTCTTGAAGAGTTCTCCAAATCTCTTTTCCTGATTTGCACAACTTAATGTGCTCAAAGAGCGAGGGTGGGACTCTGAACACCATCTCGGAAAATGCAATTTGGTCAGCATGTAGTTTTTGGTGTTTGTTGCAGTAAGAGGTGTTGGAAGTTGATCTTCTTGGCCCATGAGACTTGCAGCAACATCTCTCACCATTTGTCTGATTGGAACACGTGGACCATCTTTCACAGATCTCCATATTTCTTCACCTTTTTCCTTACCAAGTACGAATCATTCCATTCTAACTTTCCAGTGATCATACTCTTCAACAACTAGCAATGGGGCACGAGTAGTGCAGCCCACACTATTTTCTATTTGCATTGAATTTATATGTTAAGATTGATTAGGAGCAGCCATTGAAGTTAACCGTATTAGAGCAGAAGTGGTATATAGAAGAAATTTTATCCTAAACACAGAAATGAGTGAGACACTAAGGTAATATCAGATCAACTATAATATGTTTTTATGGATTTAAAGGATAACCACTCAAGCTCTGATACCAACTGAAAGAACAAGATCTATGTGCGTACAAGGTTTGAAAACTCAAACCTAGAATTAAGACTTTTAAGATCAATGTCTGCTTCTAATGTATTGGTCTAGTCAAGTCTGGTAAACCCGTAGAGACATGAAGATAGATAATCAATCAACAAATTATTCAAGTAATAAATGAAGTAAACTTGAGTATAATCAATGAAAAGACAATTTAAGAACAAGAAGAATATTAAGAAAGAACTTTGACTTAAAGGTAATTTGAAAGTGATGTGAAGAGAATAATTGCTATTCATGGATTGATACTTCAATATCAACTCATGAAACATTCACTCCTTAAATAGTGAATGAGGAACGTAATACAAACTGAAATACATTCAAATGTCTAGATAATGATCAGTGTTTGACTAACTGACATACAAAAGATACACACGTTTAATTCCTCTAAACTGTTACATCAGGAAAAGACAAAATGCATTAAATGCATGTACAGACAGTAACTTCAGATCACCATTATCTCGGATTCATCTTGAGATTTGGAGTACCTTCACATCTCGGGCATAAGTTGACTTCGGATCTTGATAAGTTCGGATTGCTAGAGGTTCACTTTTCATGTATTACTAGAAATATCCCATTTTCACATGTTGATTTCTTCACCACACTTATACCTTCCATGGATATGATGAAGAGGAACAAGGAGAGGGGTTCTCCCTGTCAGACACCTTTCATTGTAGAGAACTCTTTAATTGGGAACCCATTCACAAGGACGAAAGTATTTGATGATTGAAGGACCCCTTTAACCAATATTCTCCATTTTCCCCCAAAGCTCATTTGTATAAGGATAAAATCTAGACATTTCCATTTGATGGACTCAAAGCATTTTTCAAAGTCTACTTTCAAAAGAAGTACTTTCTTTTTGACCTTTTGACCAGGAACAAAGTTCGTTCACCACTAGTGGGCTATCCAAGATGTTCCTTGTAACATCCCAAAATTACTAAGTGAAAATTTCATTTTAAAATCCAAAAGAAACGTCATTCATTCATTTCAAACCCATCAGAACGTGATAATGTATAAAATAGTTATCAGAGTACAAATCATGTCATAAAATGCAGAATGATGGTGGATGCGGTGTGATTATGTTGAGCCATTACCTTTCGTATTGGAAGTACTTGTATCATAAACATAAAGATGTAAGCACAAAGCTTAGTGATTTTCCTCAAAATACCACATACCACATACTTATAAATGGGCCTCGCCCACAACATAACGAGCCTGCTCAAATCGCATACGGGTCCCGCCCTCAGCATAACGGGCCCTGCCCACATATATATATATATATATATATATATATATATATATATATATATATATATATATATATATATATATATATAACATACATACACATGCATGAGTCACAAGGACAACAAGCACATACATGCAAAATAGTAAGCGTCACAATGACAACTATCATTCTACAAACATAATCCAGTGGGCTGAAATTTATACATTCGACCCACGAGTACAGTGAAGGAACTCACCTCTCATATTATAATCAACTGATGCTACTCTTACTGCTAGTCAAGAAAAGTGCTACACCACACCTAGATAGTCATACAAAGTAACTCTTAGTTTACCTTCCAAAGCTAAGAGATTGGCCCAAATTCAAGCCAAATCAAAGTCAAAGTCAAACACAGTTGGCCTCCACATCGTGGCCAACCTTGGTAACGTCGTAGTACACGGGTCTAAATCTGATCCATACACTAGTCAAAGAGTAAAAGAGCCAATAACAAATTCTCCACGTCGTGGTGGCCTAGTGTCACGATGTGGTGAGTAGTTTGATTAGCTTATTCAAGTTAAGCTACTTTTAACTCAAAATCAAAGGCTCAAAAATCTAGTCTACTCCTTCTTAACGCCTTAATGGATAATGTAACATACACGTTCAGTTATTGTGTTATGTAATTTTAAAAGTGAAAAATATAATGAAATATTATATGAATTTTAGCGTTGAGTTCTAACAAATAGTTTTTACTAGAAATGAAGTAAAACTATGTTTACAATCACTCGAAGAATATTTGAAGTGTTATGAGATTCCAATATAATATTGAAATTTAACGAAAATATAAAATTTGAAATAAGTAAAATTTTATTATTGAAAGTTGTAGAGAATCCCATTAGAAACATTTAGGCGAAATCCAAGTTATAACGAATAAGTTATGACCAATCGAAGTTTCACGATAGAACCGGCACGACGCCGTATAGCGTAAAAAGTGAGTTTTCGATAAACTACTTTTTAGCCTTAGTAATCTAATTGAAAGTCATAGTATTCGCTAAACCGAGAACTTTCATAAAAAGAACGACTAAATCTAACTTCGTATGAGGAAGTTATTATTTTTCTAAGTCTCGGTATAGAAGTAGACAGCTAAAAACTCGAAATAAAGATCGATTGATTTTTAGCCAAAACAACCTAAACGAGAATCGAAGGTCTCATTAATAGTAGTACAACAGTAAAAAGACAGGCAAAAACGGACGTCGGGTGACGAAGTTATGAAATTTTAACGGGATTTTCCTATCTCGGTCCGTTAAAAAAATATAATATTAATATAATATTAAAAATAAATTAAAAATTAGCCCACGGAGTCTAAATGAAAGATGTAGAGCATAATCTCACCTACGCGTGGATATAAGGAACGTCAAAAACGGAGCTCGTATGCCAAAGATATGGATTTTTGAAGTTCGGAGCACAAACTTCGAGAATTTAACTACATTCACGACGTGAACATAGTGTTCACGAAGTGAACTTAGTAAACGACGCGTTTTGAGTCGAGAAGACACACGGCAAGCCTGAGGGGTGACTAGGATCGATGTCACGGCGTGAACATCCATGGTTCATGTCGTGAATCTCAAAATTTCATCCTATAAATAGAGAACGAGGCCTTCGGGATTTCTTTGCTAATTCTGATATCTCTCACTCTCTAAACCTGTTGGATTAGTGTCTAAGTCCATAACTATTTTGGTATGTACTTGACCCGATGGTGCATGGTCCTTTTGGGTTGCTGTAACGACCCAATTTTCACGTCCAAAAATTTCATTTTTGAAAACATTACTTTTAGAAAATGTTAATAGATAAAATATTGTTTAGCCAAACTACATCACATCATGAACCATGTTCAAAAGACAAGTCGTACAAGCAATCAAAACATCAGAGTATAAATCCCAAGGACGTCTAGTAAATGCGGAAACCAATGTGTGTGCATGATGTGCTGCTACTGAGCCAGCTCTTTCCCCTTCGATGAAGAGGTACCTGAAACCAAAACTGTAAACTGTAAGCACAAAGCTTAGTGACTTCCCCCATCATACCACATACCATACAACACATAACATACATACTGCCAAGCTATTCTAGGGTGCCTGACTACCCGGTACGGCCATTCTGGGGTTCCGACTACCCGTGCAGCCATTCTGGGGTGTCGTCCTACCCGTGTCAAGCCATTCTGGGGTGCTGACCTACCCATGTCAAACTATTCTGGGGTGCTTACCTACCCGTCGGTCCTAACAACCGAAATTGGGGACTGGTCCCCTCCTACTATCTCTATCGCATATAACATAACAAGCCAACATGCAAACATATCATAACATACTGTCAGACGTATCTGGGGTGTCTGACTACCCTTCGGTCCTAACAACCGAACTCTACTACTATCACATATAACATATCATGCTAGCATATAACATATCAGGTAGTAGCAAACCTAGATGATATCACAAAGACAATCATCTATCATACGTCTCCTACTGGTGGGCCGGCATTGTGGCCTTAGACCCACCGCTACTGGAAGGTAACTCACCTCGGAGTAGCTGCTGATCTTCGTGGGAATAGTCTGACTGCTGCTGCTGTTCCGGAAATCCTCCGGCTGCATTCCCACCAACACTTAGTCAAAAACTGCTAACTGACCCTTGGGTAAAATGACCATTTTACCCCTGATCATGCCCTAAGTCAAAGTCATAGTCAACTTCCAGTTGACCCAACTCGCCGAGTTGGCTCGCCAACTCGCCGAGTCCATGTCAAACGACTGTCCTGAATTATGTTTCGACTCGACGAGTTCTCCTTCCAAACTGATGTTCAAGTCCTTCATCCTACTCGTTGAGTTGTATGAACAACTCGCCGAGTTCATCTTCATCCAATGAACAAGTTATACTGTGACTCGTCGAGTTGTATGAACAACTCGTCGAGTCTGATCTTGATCTAAGGATATTGCCTTGAACTCGCAGAGTTTGGGCATTGACTTGCTGAGTTCCACTATGGGTGAGTTTTAGCTTCCAACTCACCGAGTCCCTCCTGGACTCACCACGCGACTCGACATAGCAAAAAGGGGACAAACCCGGAGACTCGCGACTAGACTCGTCGAGTCAGATGAGTGACTCGTCGAGTTCGCTCCATGCAAGAGCTAAAAATGCGATTTTGCTCGAATCTAATCCATGTCATTCGTAGATCTGGGCTCCTAGAGCATGAATAACACGTAAAGTTTCCAACTTTACGTGTAAATATCCACGTATGGGATTTTTAGGGTTCAATATGCACCAAAAGAGTAGATCCAAGGTTTATATCCAATATGGGCTCATCAAGGTAGTGGATCTGAGCTCCTGGAGCTCAACTATGCTTGGATCTAGAGACTAATCAACTTATTTCGAATTATCATGCACATACAAGCTTGGAAATGAGCCAAGAATGTCTTAAATGAAGCCTTAATCATAGAAACATGGGGAAAATGGGATATACCTCAAAGAAACTGCTGAGAGAACACAATGGTGCTTGGATGGCTTCCCTTCTTCTAGATCTACTTCCCTTCTTCTTCAAAACCTTCAAGAACACACAACAAAAGCCTCAACTCTTCAAAGAACAAGCTTAAACGAGGGTTGGGAGCTCTAAGGGGTGAATGGGGGCTGTCCTGGGGCGGAAAAGGGGATTAAATAGGGTGCAAACCCTAGAAACTTAGGGTTTCATCCAACAGCGGTGACTCGCCGAGTCGCCAACTTAAACGCGTCCTGGGGTCTCGTCCTTACTCGGCAAGTCGGACCTATGACTCGTCGAGTCCAAGGCTTAAAAAGGAAAATACTCAATTAAGATTTACATACCAGGAACCAGGAACTATAGTTGCCTTCACCAAAGTAACTTGATAGGATGAATTATGGAGAGAAAGGATTAATTATGATTTATTAATATATTATGAGAATAATATATTAAAGAACAAATCATATTTTTTAATTAATATTAGTCAAGAATTAATTGATAATTAATTTTGTGGCAAAAAGAGATTAATTAAACTTAAGAGACTGGAACTATAATTATTAGATAATTGCATTTGGGCTATGGATCACCTTGGAATAATAGGTTGGACGAATTCTATGGGGAAACCCATTAGAAATCTTCTAAGGGATATTCTAAAAGGGTCTGTGGGTTGCTTAGGGCTTAAGCAGTCAGATTAGAGTTTCCTAGTTGAAAACCTTAATAGCCTAAATGTATATATAGTACCCTTAAGCGCCAAAAACGTGGTGAAGAGTTCCACTAGGGTTTTTGGACGTTTTTGGGCAGCCTCCTCTCTTCTCATTCTTCATCCTTTTTCTCTTGGTGTTTGTGAGCCATTAGAGGAGTGACATTTGTGACTCTAAGCTTTTCTAAAGCCATTACAAAGGAGGATTTGAGATTGTTATTGCTACATAACAATCAAGGTAAGATCTAAACCCCATTCACATGTTAATATGATTACTTGTATGATAGAACTAGGGTTTAAAGTCTTGGATGAATTGCATGTACAATAGAGAAACCTAGATCCAAGCATTAGGGTTTGCATGAGCACATAGGATGTTCTTATAGCTAAAACCCATCAAAACCTTCTTTAGCCCACATTTACCCCCCCCCCCCCCAAGCCCCGGTATCATCCTCGACACCCGAAGCAAGTCCCGACGCCCCAAAATTCCTGAGAAAATTATAGTTTCAAGTCGAAACTCTACCCGTGTAAGGCCAGTTTTCAACTAAAATCCCCGGTTTCATCGCAGAAAGTCATATTTAGAGCCGAAGTACTGCCCAAAATATCATTTATTCCTTCAGTTAATTCACGGTGAGTTCAATATATAGGAACAATTGTATGTTATGTGTTATATGTGCTATATGATTTCCTGAGTTATTTTGGTTTTACACTGTTGATCATGTAGAGCATGTCTCGTATCACTTCTGGTATTGGCTTTGAGCCTTTGGCCATGTAGATCATGTCTTATATTATTCTGGTATCGGATTTATGCCTTTGGCCATGTAGATCATGTCTCGTATCACTTCTGGTATTGACTTTGTGCCTTTGTCCATGTAGAGCATGACTCGTATAACTTCTAGTATTGGCATAGGGATATGTAGGGCTGAAAGCCTGTATATTCTAGCAAAATGATAATCCGAAATTGTATTTCTTCTGTGCCATTTGGGCCGAAGTGTTATTGATATATATCAAGTATGGAAATTGTTATGTCTCATTGATTGTATATCTTTGAATCAAATTGTAGTGACATAAGAACATGGTTTGGCATGCGGATTTAAAGCTTGCACAATTTAACATGGTGATTTGGGTGTTTAAGAGATATATTGAATGTATATGGTGTTACACAAAAAGGATCTAGATCTAGACTACATAATTAACACACACTTACACACTCACTTTTACATCTCTCAAGCACACCTCTACAAGTGGACAAACCCACTATTTATAGAGGTGTTTACATGTCTCTCTCTCACTCTAACTAACAAATGGGTCTAAAGACTAAAGCACCAAATGCAAGTGGGTTTTACAAAAGTCAAACATTTACAAAGTCATGAATGAATAACTTTGCACCCCAACATTCTCCCCCTCAAATTTATGAATGAATGACCCACTTCAAATCTTCCAAAATCAATCACTACGCGGTTCAAGCCTCAAAGGTGACACATGTCGAAACGAACTTCAATCTTCAATTCTTCCATGACTCTTCAATTTGGGCTCGAAGATGTGAGACCATACAATCCGAGCAGCAACGAATGATCAAGAGTATTCCAAACTCCAAATAATCACCCAAAGTTGCGCATAAAAACACACCCCAAAAAATCTTCAATAAAACCAAACCCATTTCGAATACATCACTTCCGAACATCCAATTGCATCATCTCGTAGCTTCAAAACTCCAAGATCACTTCGGTCTTCAAATCCGCGTAATATGAAAAATTCAAGTTCGAATCTCCATATAAAACTTCTCCCCCTTTTTATAATCGAAATTTGATTATAAAACTCCAAGGAAAAAGAACATTCTTTATTCGGAATTTTTCATGTTAAAACTCCCCCTTAACATGTGGCATAAACTTTGTGTTTCAATCCGGAAAATCCAAAAGAAAATATTGAATTTTTAGCTTCGTTCACGGATCACCTTTGACAAAATTTCTCAAAAATGGGTAGAAATTTTCAATTTCAAAATTCTGCAGTGACCCGGTGTGCCTAAAACAGTCAAATATGCGAAACACACTCCTATTTGCGAAACTGGGTTGAATGTGTAAATTCGCACAAACTGTAAGGACCAGAACTGAAAATTCTACAATTTCTCAGTTTTTATTACCCATTTGCGAAGTTGGGTATTTGTTGCCAAAAATGCGAAACTGTAGGGACTCTTTTCAACAATTCTGTTTTCTTCCCCAATTCACGAATGTTTGATAGTCACATGCTATTCTTCGCAAGTTCATTACATCACCAAATGCGAACTCGACATTGAATCACTCATATGCGACCTCAAGGAAGATCTAAATGCGAACTCCACTGATTTCATATGCGAACCATATCACCATTTGCGAACATTGTTAATCAAACGCGAACCTTTTTCAATCTCTAACTGAAGCTGTTTGCCTGTTTGATGCGAATGTTTACAAGAAAACAATTTCGCATTCATCCTTCGCGTTTAATACACAAACCAAATGTTCGACTTCTTAGTACATTGATCCTTCGCACATCAAACCTAAACATCGACTTGATAACTTCCAAACATTGACTATCGACTCCCAAAATCTTCGATTGATAACCAAAAACTTCGATTATCAGTTCTCAATACATAGTAAAATCAAAATCAATTGCCCTTATAACTCCAAATGATTTACCAAAAATGAACATCATGCTGGTTTCGAAATCAATTACAAATCAATTTTATCTTCCTTTTCAATCGATTCCAGTTCTGATTTCTCAAGAACATCGATTTTGACTTCAGAAAGTCAACTTAAACCAAATGTATTCTCTAATCCAAATATGAATCACATTGAAACTCAAACAAACATCCAAAACGATTTTAATCCACATACGAATCATACTCACTCAACAATCGATCGATTTACAGGAAAGAAAAATCGAGATAACGAGATTGAGGTTTCAAGAGAAATCATTAAACAAGATGAATTGCTTGGACAAACTAAAAGTACAACTCATATAAGCACAGTATGAAACATTCGATCAGATGGCTGATGACAAGATATTCATGAACATTGGGCTTAAACATTAATCGATTTAATGAACAAGAAAGCGAAGATTGAACCCAAGAACAATGAAAATAAACGACAACGTACAACTCATTTATGCGCACGATGAAAAAGAACACATTCAATGAATTAAACTGATTTAATCGGTCTTTGGGCTCCACTTTTAAGGAAATCAAATCACGGAAAGAAATATGTGGACTCAATGTTATTGGATTCAAATGAAAACATATGGGCTTAGAAATCAAATGAATAGTAACCGAATGCGAACATTATACTTTTTGAATGAACACTAAAAAGATTTTTGTTTTTGGTTTGAATTTGATCTAAACAAAAATTGATTGGATCAACAATGAGGTTTGAAACGAATTAGATCCAATGAATCAAAACGATCAAAAATTAAGAACGCAAAGCACGAATCCAAATATTACAAGAGATCATAGAGAGAGACTCACCAAAATTGTTCAAATTGCGACAAAAATTGCCAAACTGAGAATCGTTCTTCAAAAGTCACGTTGATCGTGAAAACCAAGCTTTGATACCAATTGTAGTGACATAAGAACATGTTTTGGCATGCGGAATTAAAGCTTGCACAATTTAACATGGTGATTTGGGTGTTTAAGAGATATATTGAATGTATATGGTGTTACAAAAATAGGATCTAGATCTAGACTACATAATTAACACACACTTACACACTCACTTTTACATCTCTCAAGCACACCTCTATAAGTGGATAAACCCACTATTTATAGAGGTGTTTACATGTCTCTCTCTCTCTCACTCTAACTAACAAATGGGTCTAAAGACTAAAGCACCACATGCAAGTGGGTTTTACAAAAGTCAAACATTTACAAAGTTATGAATGAATAACTTTGCACCCCAATACAAATCATCGATTGATATGGAAAGTCTATCATATGATACACATATGTCTTTATTGTTCCGTGTTCCTCTTTGCTTCTGCCATATTGAAGTATATATGTGGCATAACGTTATATTGTATCTATTACTGAACTCATTAAGCGTCACCGCTTACCCCTCTCAGTGTTTAATAATTGCAGGTAATGAGAATCAAGTATAGTCATATACTGTTTGAAGAATTAAAATAGTTTATAATATTACTTTTGTATTTAGGGATCAGGTATGCATAAAAGTATAGTAACATGGGTAGACTTTGAAATAGTCGCTTTGTATCCAGCAGTTTGTAATCACTTTATTAATGTAAAATATTGTTTTTATGAATATGCATGTAGCATGTTTTGGAGTGACAATGTCTTTAGTATGAAAGTTAGGGTCTTTCAATCATGGTATCAGAGCACTAGTTTAAGCGAGCTAAATATCACATATTGATATTTAGACTTAAATTGTCTAACGTTCAATATATGAATGGAGTCATTTGTAAGTATATGGTTACAAACCATAGGAAAGATTTAAGTGGGGTATTGGGTAGTGATAAACCCTAGTATTTTAAAATATTAAGTTACTTCAAAATTTTTAGAGAATTAGTCTAAGTGAACTAGGAATTTGTAGGATTTCTAGACTCAGTGACGAAGCTTGAACAATTAACTAGGGGGGCCGAAAGTATTATAAATTGAAATTAACGTTCTTAAAAAAACTGTTTTCGACAAATAAACACCAAAAACAAATAGAAAAAGAATTACAACTCATCCCGACGACCTTTAATGTCTTTAAATTCATCAATTACAGACTTTGAATCAATGTTTTCAGCAATTTCTCTTTCTATGTAAATCACCAAGTTGTTTGCGAGAAAATCATCCGACATCTTATTGCGAAGATGGTTCTTGAATATTTTCATTGTTGAAAATCCTCTCTCTGTTGTTGCGGTACAAACTGGAAGTGTCAAGATTAGCCGAACCACTCTATCAAGCAAATAGTATGTATCATGTTTTTGAGTTTCCACAAGATGCTTGCATAGGTCAGCAATAGTTGATACACCACGTAGTCTGGGATTCTTTGTGATATAAATATTAAAAATCTCCAATTGATATCATAATTGAATCCTCTCTTGCTCCGTAAAATCTTCAGGATAATACTTCTCAACAAGAAGACAAATTTGATCAACGTTAATCACTTTAGAAACTAAAGTAGAACTAAGTCTTAACAACTCCATCGACCGATCATTGAATCTACTATTAAACTCATGTAACTGTTTGTCCAATGTGGCTGTAAACAAATCCACTCTATAAAAATGTTCAAAAGTAACATGATTGTCTGTTTTTCGAGGCCGGTATCGAGTAGAAGTATATAGATCTTTCATATCTGGCATATTTATTTGATGTTTTTCACAAAAAAAAAAACTTTACTTGTGCAAGTAAGGTTTCCCATCCTTTGTTTCTAAAGTCATTTAGACCCTCCTTTGTTGCTGAAACTAACTCCATGGCATTAAGAATATCTTAGGATTTCTTTTGTAGAGCTTGAGAAAGTATTTCAGTTTTTCCCATTACTTCCTTTATCAGGTGAAGAATAAACACAAACTCAAATCATTTCAGATAACAGTAAGCTGCATCAGCATCTCTACATTGAGAATAAGTAGCAGATACGTCATCAATTATTCCTTGGAGAACAACATGAGTACAAGCAAACATGCTAAGGAAACTACAAACGGAACGAAAATGAGAACCCCAATGTGTATCACCAGCTCTTCTTAATGTGCCAACTTGATTCATCCTTTACCTGATTCGATTTCACCTAGTTCCAATAACTGTTCAATCTCAGTTGCCTTTGCCTTTTTGTAACTCATCATGATGCTTACTGGAAGCACAAAATACGTTAATTGTAAAATTTAAGTTTGTGAAAAACTGGTGAACCAGAATAATTTCCCTTGAAGCAGCCACCAAGGCTAGTTGCAATCTGTGAACAAAGTATTGAACATAATATGTATAAGGACAATCCTCAAGAACAAGTGCTTGTAATCCGTTCCATTCCCCTCTCATATTACTATCACCATCATAACCTTGGCCACGGATTTTACTAACATCAAATTGATAGTGTAAAAGTTGTCTCCACATATTTGTTTTCAAGTTTAATGATAAGGTATCCCTAACATGAACCAAATCCAAGAACCTTTCCCGTATGATTCCTTCCACATCAACAAATCTCAAAACTATCGCCATTTGCTCTTTTTTAGGCTCATCCCGTGACTCATCAACCATGACACAAAAGTATGAATCCCCCACTTCACTACGAATATGCTTTCGAACTTTATTTGAAATAATACTATGAATTTCTTTTTGAATGTCCGCATAAGTATACTTTGACTTATAAGGATCTTTCTAACATTTTCAACTTCATCATTATACGATGATAGAAGTTTTAGAAGTTGGAGAAAATTACCACGATTTTTGGAATCAAGAGTTTCATCATGTCCTCGTAAAGCCCAAGCTTGGAAGCTTAACCAATGAACTATGTCAATTGACACTTTTAAGCGTAAACGGTTCTTAAATATTTGTGCTTCATTCTGCTTCACTATGATATTTTCAATGTGAGTTGCTTGGTTCAACAAGTTTTCAACAAATCCAACAGCATTTCTATGTTGTGAGCAACCAATATGTTTCAAGAATGCACAATTTTTCCCATCATTAACTTTTTTCCAGTTGTCAAATCCTTTAACAGTAAATGCATCGTAACCATGACACACACTTGGTTTATCATTAAATATATAACAAATAAAACAATAAAAAGCATGTGTTGTTGGAGAATATTCTAGCCAATTAGGGAAAATGTTGAACCAAGAATATTTGAATCTACGAGGATGTTTTGTTGAACCTTTAGCTTGATACTCCTTAAGATGTATTTGGAAAGGTCCTAAATTCAGATAAGCTCGTCTCACTTGTTCTCTTAAATTAACCGGATAATCCCACATTTGCTTTCGTTTAGCGGGATCTCTTTCTAAACTCTTCAAATCAACTTCATTAGGATTTTCATTTTCTTGTGGTTCTGGCTCATTCTCTTGTTGTTTATCATTTTCTTGTGGTTGTGGCTCATTCTCTTGTTGATTTTTTGTTTCTTGCGGTTGTGGCGCACTTGTTGAAACTTTGTGACGTTTACTCTCTTCACTTTCATGATTAGTTTCTTTATCATTCGCCTTTCTTTTTTAAAAATAGTCTAAGGTTTTCATCTTTCCTATGATTATATCTATAAAAATCAAAATCAAAATCAAAATTAGAACAATAACCAATAACTCATTTAACAATTAGCAGTGTGTGAAAACTGAAAAGTAAAACCAAATCAAATTGACAAATTGACAACCAAATCAATTTTATAAAAATAGTCTAAGGTTTTCATTCATCTTCGTTTTTAGTTTTGTTTGAAGCACAACAAAATCAATTTTTTTTTCTATGCCTACAGCTTACAATAAATAGACTAGAAAGCTAAACAAATCATAATTGAATACTGTTAAGTGATAAACCAAATTCACAAATTGACAGGAGAAATTCTGACCCCTAATTTGGAGTTTGGACAGGACCGAGAGAAAAGAGGAGTCAGGAGAACAGGAGAAACTCACAAACAGCAGCAACAGTGCAGCACAACATTCAATTAGAACAAAGAACAAGTGAACTAGAAAAGAAAGAAGAAGATCGCCATGCCTGATTTTTGGTGTTGGTGCGATGGGCGATGGCGAGACTGAGACCGACTGACCAACAGCGAGCAGCGACAGCAGGCAACAGCGAATCAGCGATAGCAGCGACAACAGTGAACACTGGCGAGTGGCGACTCAACGAAATTGGGGAAGAACAAGAATCGAACGTGATTTCTGAATATTTTTTTAGAATTCGGACTAGTCACTTGAGGCTTGGATAGTTGGAGTCTGATTCAGGAGGGGCCAAAGCCCAAGTTTGAAGATAACAGGCCCTAGAATTAAATTTTTGTAAGTGTATTTTCTATTTCTAGACCAAAAATTGGGGGGGAGGGGGCACTTCCCCTCCTGGCCGTATAAATACTTCGCCACTATCTAGACTTAAACTTAGAATGCTAAGCAATGATTATGAGATGGGTGTCTAATATATTTTAGGTAGTACACCTGAATTGACACAAGCACTAGCTTAGTTTAGGATTAGATGCCTAAATTGATTTTATGTTTTAAATGATTTATGTTATAGCATTATATGCCTTATATGCTATTATTTGATTGGATATATGGTCTGTTGCCGACCGAATCTAGAAATTTTATGTGCTCAGGATTCTAAATGTTTAATTACGCTATTAGAACCGGCATGTAACTTTTCAAAGTAATAAGGAGGAATATACGTCAAAACCTTCCTCTATCTATATTCTCGTTCCGATATGTTGAACGCCTGCTTTTGTGAACATAACGTCATGGTGAAGACTCATAGTGAACTGAGTAAATGGAGGAAATGAGAAGGCTTACGCTAGTGAATGATACCTATCAGAAGATATCGTAAGAACGATATCTTGTGTTTAGAATGCGTCTAATAAAATAACAGTACGTATAGAGGAGTATGGTACATCCGAATGTACACATTTGATTGGCGGGATGATAGAACGGTTGATGTAATTTCTGAAGTTGTCTGATCGTCTAGTGTTTCCATCACCAATCGAGTTGAAGCACAATTATGTTGAAGATATGCATGGAATAAGTCCTAGTAGAGTCTAGGGAAATTTTAGGACTATTTGGACACATTCGTATGTGTTAAATCGTTTTGTAATTTTAGGAGATAAGAACATGGGGACTGCGAGACAATACTTGGGACGAGTATGAGTAGGTGTGAATAGTAGTAGAGGCCTATACTACCGGAAGCACAGGACTCACACTTTGATCAGGGAAAGTCACAAGGTGACCAAGAAGATAGAAAATTGATTCCGTTTTTGTTCGAGTATATCATTACCTTCGTTTCGGTGATGACTAAGAAGATGATTTTCGTTCAGACCTTATTGGTCATAAAGAATCAAGTTCGATTAATATAAATCTGCGAAGTGATTTGATTGGTTCAGAGAACCATGTCTTATGTAGTGACAAAATTCCAGTCAGAAGATTGAAGAAGGAGATCATGAACGAAAGAACGATTGATCTACGTAATAAAGAAGTAGAGTTAGTGCTTATTAAGTGGAAATATCATCGAGGCCCAAGTTATACTTGGGAAAATAATAATGAGATAAGAAAAAAAATATCCCCATTTTTTTTAAATCGTTGTGATTTCGGGAACGAAATCCTCAAAAGGAGGAGGTATTTGTAACATAAACGTTCATTTATCATGTTATGTAATTTTAAAAGTGAAAAATATAATGAAATATTATATGAATTTGAGCGTTGAGTTCTAACAGATAGTTTTTACTAGAAATGAAGTAAAACTATGTTTAGAATCACTCGGAAAATATTGGAAGTCTTATGAGATTCCAATCTAATATTGAAATTTAATGAAAATATAAAATTTGAAATAAGTAAAATTTTATTATTGAAAGTTTTAGAGAATCCCGTTAGAAACATCTAGCGAAATCCGAGTTATAACGAAGAATTTATGACGAATCGAAGTTTCGCGACAGAACCGACACGATGCCGTATAGCGTAAAAAGTGAGTTTTTGATAAACTACTTTTTAGCCTTAGTAATCTAAATGACAGTCGTAGTATTCGCTAAACCGAGAACTTTCATAAAAAGAACGTCTAAATCTAACTTTGTATGAGGAAGTTATGATTTTTCTAAGTTTCGGTATAGCAGTAGACATTTAAAAACTCGAAATAAAGATCGGGTGATTTTTAGCCGACACAACCTAAACGAGAATCGAAGGTCTCGTTAATAGTAGTACAACAGTAAAAAGACAGGCGAAAATAGACATCGGATGAAGAAGTTATGAAGTTTTAACGGACTTTTCTTGCCTCGGCCCGTTAAAAAAATATAATATTAATATAATGTCAAAAATAAAGTCAAAATTAGGCGACAGAGTCTAAATGAAAGATGTAGAGCATAATCTCACCTACACGTGGATATAAAGAACTTCAAAAATAGAGCTCGTATGCAAAAGATATGGATATTTGAAGTTTGGAGCACAAACTTCGAGAATTTGACTGTAATGCTCCGAAAATACAACCCAAAAACTTTAGTTTGAAAACTTTATTAAACCATAATATCAAATATTAAAAGATAAATCCATGAATCATGTATCTGAAAATTTCATAATAAATTTATCAAATCGATACTAGTGGCAAGATCATATCAAAATATCAGAGTCTAACTCCCAGGCTAAAACTGTGGTGTGTGCCATGCCATCATCCCGAGCCATTGCTGAAGTACCTGAAACCAAAACTGAAACTTTAAGCACGAAGATTAGTGAGCTCCCCCAAACTACCACATACCATACAATAACATATAAAGCAAATACTGGGCCTTGCTCACTGCATCGTACCGAAGTTCCGAAGCTGCATCGGACTGAAGTCCGAAACTAACCAGGGACTTGCCCTCTACATTGGACCGAATTCCGGAGCTAACCAGGGCCTTGCCCTCTGCATCAGACCGAAGTCCGAAAATTTCATCGGACCGAAGTCCAGAACTAACCAGGGCCTTGCCCTCTACATCGGACCGAAGTCTGGAAACTGCATCAGACCGAAGTACAGAAGTAACTGAACATCGCATGGCATAATCATAACTACTAGCATAAACACATATACTGCATACTGCATCGGACCGAAGTACAGAACACATAACACAGAGACAGGCTTGAATCACAAAGACATCAAGCACACTGAAGTACTGCATCGGACCGAAGTCCGGAACTACTGCTAACTAAACAAACCAAAATTATGGCCGTAGACCCATTCCTACTGGAAGGGAACTCACCTCCTAAGGCTGGTTGCTGAAATGTTGCTCGGGAACTGTCTGACTGTTGCTCCGGTAACTCCCCGGCTACAATTCCCAAAAGACACTTAATCAGACACTGATAACTAATCTTATGGTAAAATGACTATTTTACCCCTGGTCAAAGTTAACAATCCGTTGACCTGACTCGCCGAGTTGGGCTGCCAACTCGTTGAGTCTCTATCTTTCCTTCTACTTCCTTCCCGACTCTACTCGTCGATTTTATCGAAGACTCGACGAGTTCTCCTTCTATAATAACATCAAGTCAACCTTTATCTGACTCGTCGAGTTGTATGAACAACTCATCAAGTCCTCCTTCATCATATGAACACGTTCAGTCTGTGACTCGCCGAGTTGTATGAACAACTCATCGAGTCTGTTCTTACGGGTAAGGAGATTGCCTTGGACTCGCCGAGTCCCTCTACACTCAGATCCATGTCTTAACTCACTGAGTCTTTACTCCACTCATTAACAGACTCGCTACTACTGAACAGGGAATCTAAGACTCGCGAACCGACTTGCCGAGTCAGAAGAACGACTCGCCGAGTTCTTTGCATGCAGCTTCTATTCAATCGATTCTAAACAGTTTTAGTGCATCCAATTCATAGATCTGGGTTTCTCGGATAATCTGAACACGTAAAGTTGCTAGCTTTACGTGTATCTATGATGCAGTGAAGCAATAACACTCAAACTTGGATAAAATGGAGTTTACTTGTCTAGAACAAGGCCATGGCTACCAAAAGGTGGCCTTCTTGAGTTCCTGGAACTCAAGAGAGGCTAGATCCGAGATATGGCTAGATTACAAATCTTCATGACTAGGGATTTGGGGTTTTTGAGCTCAAAACCATCAATTTGGGGACAAACTAGATCTAGCAATACAATAACCAAGATGAAAGATTTATTACCAGAAAGGATGGCCAAAGAGGAGTATAATCTGGATCTACTACTTCTTCCTTGAGTTCTTCTACCTTCTCCTTATTCTTCTTGCTCAACAATGCACCAAAATTCCTTCACAAGGGCAAAAATCACTCACACACACTTTAAGGAGGCTAGGGTTTCGGGAATAAGTCTCTAAGAGGTGAAGGAGGCTGGTTTGGGGCTATAATGGTGTTTAAATATGGTACACTCCCTAAAATTAGGGCTTCATCTAGACTGGCAGACTCGCCGAGTTCGGAATATGGACTCGTCAAGTCACCACGCCTACTCCACGTGCTAACTCAATGCTACTCAACGAGTTAGGGCCACTGACTCGTCGAGTAGCTTCCAAAATAAAAAGAAAAAAATAATGTTTTAAATGCATACTAAGAACGGGGCGTTACAACTCTCCCCCACTTATCTTAGACTTCGTCCTCAAAATCTGCTGCCACTGACTTTGAAAATAACATCGGATAATGCTCCCTCATCTCCTCCTCGGTCTCCCATGTCCATTCCGAACCCTTCCGGTGCTACCACTGCACCTTCACTAGTTGAACCACCTTGTTCCTCAAGGTCTTCGTCTTTCGATCCAAGATCGCAACTGGTCTCTCGATGTAATTCAAGCTGTTGTCAACCTGAATATCCTCCAACGGTACAACTGCTGACTCATCCACCAAACACTTCCATAATTGAGACATATGGACAGTGTTGTGGATCTGGCTAAGCTCTGCTGGAAGATCTAACCGATAAGCAACCCGACCCACCCGGGCCAAAACCCTAAAGGGGCCAATGAATCTGGGGCCTAGCTTTCCCCTCTTCCGGAACCCAATGACACCCTTCCAGGGTGACACTTTGAGGAGGACCATATCGCCTACCTAGAACTCCAAATCAGAACGCCTCCTATCGCTGTAACTCTACTGCTGACTCTGAGTAGTTTGGAGCTGGCTACGGACCTGCTGTATCAACTTTGTGGTCTTAAGCACCACCTCAGTGTTCCCCATGACTCTCTGACTGACCTCGCCCCAACAGATTGGGGTCCTACACTTCCTCCCGTAGAGCATCTCAAAGGGAGGCCGGTCTATACTGGAGTGGTAAGTGTTGTTATACGAAAATTCCGCTAATGGAAGGTACGTATCCCAACTGCTACCAAAATCTAGGACACATACCCGAAGCATGTCCTCGAGAGTCTGAATTGTCCTCTCACTCTGCCCGTCTGTTTGAGGGTGGAAAGCGGTTCTGATAAGGAGATGAGTCCCCATCTCGTCATGGAATCGCTTACAAAACCTAGAAGTAAACCGGACATCTCGATCTGATACTACTGAAACAGGCACTCCATGACATGCCACAACCTCTCGCACATAAACATCGGCTAACTTCACGGCCGATATGCTCTCGTGGATCGGTAGGAAATGCGTGCTCTTGGTCAACTGATCCACTATGACCCAAATCGAATCAACTCCATGTGTAGTCCTGGGAAGCTTAGTAACAAAATCCATAGTGATATCCTCCCATTTCCGCACGGGAATGTCTAATGGCTGCCACTTATTGTGGGGTCTCTGGTGCTCTGCCTTGACCTTCCTGCAGGTCAGGCATCTCTCCACGTACCAAGCTACATCCCGCTTCATGCAGGGCCACCAATAATCGGGTCGAAGATCTCTGCACATCTTCGTCGCCCCTGGGTGGATGGAGAACCGAGACTTGTGGGCCTCATCCATCAACACCTGCCGTACTCCTCCCCAGTACGACACCCAAACTCTCCTATGAAGGGTCAACAATCCTCGACTTTCATAATCGAAAGAAGCTACTCGACCCACGATCCTCTCGCACTTCTGTCTTTCCTCTTTTAGGCCTTCAACCTGTGCCTCTCTAATCTGCTCCATTAATGGAGTAATCACTGTCATCCTCAGACATATATCTCTAATCGGGGTCGCTACGGCCTTGCGGCTCAGGGCGTCGGCCACTATGTTGGCCTTGCCCGGGTGATAAAGGATCTCACAGTCATAATCCTTTACCACGTCTAACCACCAACGCTGCCTCATGTTCAGATTCGGCTGATCCATGAGCTACCTCAAACTCTTGTGGTCCGTGTAGATAGTACACCGGGCCCCGTAGAGGTAATACCACCAAATCTTGATGGCAAACACCACAGCCCCCAACTCTAAATCATGCGTCGGGCAGTTAGCCTCGTGAGGCTTCAGTTGTCTAGAGGCATAAGCTATCACATGGCCTCGCTTCATCAATACCGCTCACATGCATGTGATCGAAGCATCATAGTAGACCACAAAATCATCTACTCCCTCTGGCAACGTGAGAATCAGTGCCTCGCACAATCGTTGCCTGAGCGTCTCAAAGGCTGTCTGTTGCTCAGGTCCCCAGCGAAACACCACTGACTTTTAGTCAGTCGAGTGAGTGGTACTACTATCTTGGAGGAGTCCTGGATTAATCTCCTGTAGTACCCTGCCAAGCCTAGGAAGCCCCGATCTCAAATGGAGACTTCGGGACCTCCCACTGCATCACATCCTCTATCTTGGCCGGATCGACTAATTTACCCTTCTGGTTGACAAGGTGTCCCAGAAACTGCACCTCGCGCAACCAGAACTCATACTTGGAGAACTTTGCAAAAATTCTCTCCCTCCTAAGTGTCTCTAGCACCTCTCTCAGGTGCTCCTCGTGCTGCTCCTGAGTCTTGGAGTAAACCAAGATGTCGTTAATAAACACTGTCACAGGCCGATCTAGCATCAGCTTGCATACGCGGTTCATGCGATCCATGAACGCGGCTGGAGCATTGGTGAGCCCAAACAGCATCATCACAAACTCATAATGACCATAGCGGGTCCTAAAAGTAGTCTTCTACACATTATCATCTCTGGCCCGCATCTGATGATAACCGGAGTGCAAATCAATCTTGGAGAACCAAGATGCTCCCTGGAGCTGATCAAACAAGTCATCTATCTTTGGAAGTGGGTAACGGTTCTTCACCGTCACCTTGTTCAACTGCCGGTAATCTATCCACATACGGTGTGACCCATCCTTCTTCTTCACAAATAGAATCGGGGCTCCCCATGGTGAACTTCTCGGTCTGATAAACCCCTTGTCTAGCAGCTCCTGCAGCTGCGTAGACAACTCCTGCATATCAGGAGGATCCAATCGGTATGGTGCCTTGGGTATTGGAGCCGCACCAGGAACTAGGTCAATCCTGAACTCAACCTGTCTCTCAGGAGGTATCCCAGGCAAATCCTCTGGAAATACATCCGGGTACTCGTGTACTACTGGTACATCGTCAACTGTCGCCTTACCCTTCTCCCGAGCATCTAAAACACAGGCAATGTGCCCCATGCAACCCTACTGAAAGTAGTGTCTTGCTCTCACTGCCGAACAATGAATTAGTCCGCACTGTGGTGTCACACCCCAAAACCGAAAACAACGGAATACGTTCTGGGGTGGAGGACGTCATCTACAGTATCATAACAAAGCATAATAGTAAAGACAAGCACCAACATCCATTGCATTAAGATAATAATTGTAGTACAAATGTGTTCTGTTACAAATTGTTAGACACCAAAAATATATTCAGAATAAAGCGGAGTCTAGCATGCGCTTCGTCTTCTCAAAAGCTGCATCCGTACCTGTCTACTGATGACCTAAGAATACAAGTTATTTTGAAAGAGTTTATCAGCATAAAGCTGGTGAGTTCATAAGTATTTTAGTGTCATTTCTTGTATAAAAAGTGTTTACAATCCTGTAAATCAATAATTGTTATCAATGTTTTGAAAAATAGTATAAACCCTAGAAAATCCTATATTTTCCAGTCAAAGTAGTCTTCTACCAAGACCCGGTTGTTAAATGTATTTGTAGTGATTAGTTGGTTTATGTTTTAACATTTTCTTTCTACTTGTATGTTTTTATTCATGAGTTTAAATGTATTTGTAGTGATTAGTTGACTAATTTCTTGATTAAGTAATGGATCTTCAAATTAGCAAGCGACAAGTGATTCTTGTGTTAGTTTTCAATTCACACTGTCATAAAAACATTTTCTCCAACATGGTAGTGAAAGCATTTGACTCCTCTTGGATTTGGTGACTTTTTGGTTCTTAATTCTAGTTAATTTTCACTAATTACATGCTTAATGGAAATTGTGACTTTAACTAAGAAAATATGTTATGAGCTTCTCTAGCTAATTTGATAACTAAGAAAAGTCTAGGCAATTTTAATCTTCTTAGATTGCTATAGCCAAATTAAAGATTTAAAACAAGAGTTACACATTAGGTTCTAATGATATGTTTACCAAATGTTCAAGTTAGGAAACCTTAAGTTAACCATCTTTCTAAAATTTATCTTACATCAAATTCTTGCTTTTGTTAAATTGTTTCTTTAAATCTTAGTTTAACTCTACTTTTCTTCTAAATAATTCACAAGACCAAACCCCCCCTCCTCCCCCCCCCCCCCCTCCAATTTTTTTATTTTAGTTTTACAAGTAATTATCCCACAAGATTTTCAAAGAAGTAACAAATTGAACTAATCTCCATGGAATTGATCCCTTTACCACTATACACTATTTTAATGTGTAATATTTATGGTATTTATTTTTTTTGGCCTCAACAACCACCATAGATCTTTTAGAAATATTTTTAGGTAGTCGTACACTTGCAGAATATCTTTGATATCCTTACCCTTGCCATATATATCCACCATATGGGCCATGAAAGCGAATCATCTTTTCTGCAAACACTTTCTCGCCTTCCTACAAGAGTTGATTCTTAGGTTCGTTCCTGATTTCTCTATGTATATTACGAGGGCTTCATTATTGGGTAAAGGTAGTCGAACGACCTTTTTGTAACATAGAATCTCCGCTCGATGAATTGATAAGCAATCCATTCTGATGATCATATCGAAACTTCGAATGGTCATAGGCATTAAGTCATCATGGAAGACGTGGTTATTCAGTGTGAGAAGGCCATTGGTGAATATCAATAAAATGATTTCTTTGTGACTATTTACTACTTCTACCGTGTAAGCTTCATAAAGTCTGCATGATTTATGATTTATCATTCTTCTAAACTTATGGGAAATAAAGATTATATTGGCACCAGTTTCAAATAAGACGGAAGCATAAATATTGTTGATAGGAAACGTACCAGTAACCACAGTTGGTTCCTGGCGTGCATCTCCTGCACCTATCATGAATGCTCTTCCTTTAGCACCTTGGTTCTTCATTTTAGTGTAGTCTTTCTTGAAATGACCTAGTTGGTTGCATTCAAAGCAGTTTTCGCTTCCTCCTACAACAATGGTTGAGGTTTTGTTGTGCGGGGCCTTTTTGAAAAACTTAAAGGTGTGACCCCTCAAATTGTAGATGATGCGGATCAAGAAATTTCTAACATGGTGGAAGTTACACTTAGTATAGTGGGGTAGGGTTCCAAAATAGTGCTTTTCTGGAGTAGGAGTGTTTGTGATCGCATCATACATAGCCACAGGTTCTGGATTAGGCGTGCAATTCTTGAAGTCCCCTTTCGACTTCCCATGGAACTTCCTATTCGTCCTACCAGTTTGGTTCTTCTCTTTTGGCAGGATCATAATACTCTGACGGATACATTGCTTAATCAAATGATAGGCTAATTGCTTGACACTATTGAAAATGGAGGGTCTGGAGGCAGTAACCAGACCTTGGACTAGGTATCCACCATTCCTGGGCAAAGGTTCGTATGGTGATTGAATCGGGAGGTGTAGGTAGCCACCTCTACTACTTCCGTGATAAGGTTCCAGAGCTCCTGCTCTAGAGCCTTGACTTCTTCTCGTGGGCAGTATTCCTTGATCATTATCTGCTTCAGAGGTTCCTAACCCATGGCATATGCTTCATTGATACCTATATACTTAGCATGTTTATTCCACCAATTCAAGGCAAAATCCATCAGTGTACAAGTAGCATATTTCACTCAACAATCCTTAGTGTAACACCTAATGCGAAATGTTTCCTTCATCTTTTCTATCTAATGGGATAGACCAATGGCTCCTTCTATGTCATAGAAGGATCGGGGTTTGCAGCCCATGAAATCCTTGTATGAACAAGGCCTGAAATTGTTTTGGTTTACAGATGGACTGCCACCACCATTTCTGTTGTCCCTAATATTTTCATTTCAGACAACGTCATATACAACTAAGGTTGTAGCAATCCTTTGTGCAAGCAGGGTTTGCATCAGAGTATGATCCATTTGAAATGGTGGGATTGAGGCATTGATAACTGGTGGGGTTTTAGTGTTTCCGACTGGAGTTGCTCCAGATGTTTGGGTTACTTTTGTTGCTCTTTTTCAAGTGACTTAGGGAGTTCGTGGTGGAAAAACCTATGGACTCTTTCATGGGGCCATCATCCTAATATGTTTAGATGGAAATGTTAGGTTGTTTTACATTAACAAGTATTCATTACACGTTAGTGTATTGGTGTAACTTGTTCTTGAAATCTTATAGATTTCCAAATCATAGAATGATAGTTTTAACCAATGTTTTTAACTGGACAATGATAGTATGTTACAAGCAATACATATAATAAGTTTCAAAATTTCACAAATACTAAAAATAGTTTCATATATCAGAATTATTTGTTTTTTATTACAAGGTACCAACCATGTAAGCTTAGAAATGGAAAAGCTTTACAAAATAGCATTTCTAAATCAGGTAATGATAACAATTGAAAAAAAAGCTATTCCTCAAAATTTCTAACCCTACCCTAGGGAACAAGCCACCCTAGGTGAAACTTCTATCGCCTAAAACATGAAATCAGATAGAGGACAAGTTCAGCGAACTACTCCTGGAGATGAAGTTGCTCTTCTTCGGCAACAAATACTTGGTGATTAGCCGTATCTAGCCAACTCTTAGCGATATGGGTCCTGTATGCTAGCATTCTACAAGGAGCACTTCGTTCTCCTTGGTGTGGTTACCACCCACGTGATGATAAAGTGTCTAGATGGCCTCAGAGTCCTCCTTCTCTTCCTCCTCGAGTCTTACAGATCGTTGCTCTAGTGAAGTAAAGCCTGGACCTCTGATGAGACCCTCCTTATAACACCCTGACTCCAAGGTATCAAATTTAAAAGCTTA
Source organism: Lactuca saligna (assembly GCF_052625555.1). Taxonomy (NCBI): domain Eukaryota; kingdom Viridiplantae; phylum Streptophyta; class Magnoliopsida; order Asterales; family Asteraceae; genus Lactuca; species Lactuca saligna. The sequence continues at coordinate 44,997,171 of NC_136418.1, read as the reverse complement.
AAGTCACATTCTTAGACCTACTCGACGAGTTGGTTGCCCCCAACTCGTTGTGTAGAAGCGCATCAGGCCACGTGATTTATGAGGTCTACTCCACGAGTTGGAGGACCCCGAATCGATGAGTAGGAGCTAGAAAATGAAAGACTAACTTTTAGGGTTTGCACCCTATATAAAGGGTTGAATCTGCCTCTTGTGGCCTCCTTTACCACTTCATTACCCAGAGAAGAAACCCTAGCCATCATTTGTTGCTCCCTTGTGCTTATGAGACTGAAAGAGTGCTTTTGGTGCATTTTTTTGAAGGAGTTGAAGATTGAGAAGCTTGGAAAGGGAAAGAGCTCGTAGATCCAGCATCTACAACGTTTGGGCATCCTTTTGAAGGTCACAATATGTTACCTTGATCATTCTAGCATTAGATCCCCGGTTTCTTGGGTTTAAGGCTATCTTTAGTGTAATTGTGGAGCATTTCATGTGTTGGGTAATATCTGGAGTTGAAACTTTAGACTTGGACTCCTCTAAGTCAATGTAGTCATAAAGTTATCAGATTTAGCAAGCTTTGGTCTCTCTCTTTGGTTTAAACCCTTCCTTAGCTTGGTTTTGGCATTTAAGACCATGCATGTACGTAAAGTTTGCAACTTTAAGTGGAAACCATGCCCTAGGAGGTTAGATCTACAATTTGGAGCTTTGGTGTCGCTTAAAAACGTCTGAATGAGAAATGGACTGAAGGGACTCGACGAGTTGCATGGTCAACTCGACGAGTCAGGTGAACATTGCCCGATATGGGTTTCTACATGGACTCGGCGAGTGAGTGAGATGACTCAACGAGTCAGTTAGGGTTTTCCCGACATTTGGACACGCATGGACTCGACAAGTTGTCTGGAATCTCGATGAGTCAACTAGGGTTTTCACGATTTCTTGAGTTCTGGAAGGAATCGAGGAGTCAGTGAGCTGCACTTGACTAGTTGGGTCAATATGGACTGTTGAGCTTGACCGTTGACTTTGAATTTGACCAAGGGTTGACTAGTTTTAATCATGGGGGTATTTTAGTAAATTGGGAATTTATGGAAGTGATCCTATGGTGAATATAGGTGGTGGAATTATTGGCTGTGATTCGAGGGTTTGATCTTATCACTACAGTTCGACAATTGTGAGGTGAGTTTTCATCACTATACTCAAGGGTCTAAGGCACCAAGGCTGGCCCTTTTGGATTGTTATACTGATATGTTATACTAGTATGATCTGTTAGATCGGTATCCAGGTGGATAGGATGGTATTATGTTGTTATGATCTGTTAGATCAGTATCCTGGTATATAGGATGATGTTATGCTAGTATGATATGTTAGATCGGTATCCTGGTAGATAGGATGTCATTATGATGTTATGATCTGTTAGATCGGTTGTCTATCTATAGACTGTTATGTAATTATCTGATATATGTACACATGTTTGATTGGTGGTTGAGGCTCATCTGCTTTGTGCGAGATCCAACAGACCTGGGCATTCCAAGCCGATGGTTGTGGGTCGTGAGTATTCCATCCCGATGATGATTGGACTCATAGTATGTGGGCATTCCAACCCGATGGTTGTCGGTCGAGGGTATCCCATCACGAGGATGACTGGACCCATAGTATGTTGTCATTCCAACCCAATGGTTGAGGACCTGGGGTATTCTAACCCGATGGTTGATTGGACCCATAGTATGATGTTTGTGATTATGTATATTGTTGTGTGTATGGTTATTTTGGGGGAACTCACTAAGCTTAAGGCTTATAGTTATAGTTTTGGTTTCAAGTACTTCGGATAATCGCGGGAAGGCGAAGGCGTGATCTTACAACTCCTCATATTTTATGATTTTGATTTCTGGGATACTCCGACATGAAACTAGTTTGAAAACATTTTGTAATAATTAATTGTTTTAATTGTTTAATTTTTTAAAACTTGGCTTAAATTTTATGGATGTTACACTCCAGGGATTGGACTCTATCAGATAGTTGGTTGCCCTGAGTCATAAGGCGAGGGATCGGATCGTTCTCAGGGTTGTTCCTGAGCGGTGCATGTGGCGAAGCCTAAGAAGACTCGCCAATCTCGAACCATGGAGGAAGGTCAGTAATCCTTAGCTTGTGAAGGAAGTCAGTGAGCCAAGTTGGCTTATATGGAAATGTCTATTTCCCCATCTGACCACAAGTGGGTCCAAATGGTATACATGATGAATTCTCAACCTCAGGGTCCTCATCAGAGAAAATGCCCTTGTTATTATGGCGACAGGGCTGATAGTATGGTTTGGGAGGAGAGGATGGTGCTGTCATCATCTATCTCTTGGGCATTATGAAGTATGTCCTAATTGTCAAATTCCTCAAACTCCTTGCTCAAGGTTGGTTGTGCACTAGCCAAACCATAAATAACATAGGCATGCGTTCTAGGTGTATTTGTGGTATGGCTTATGTACGGTACTAACCTTAGTCGAGGCGTTTTAGCTAAAAGGTTCAGTTGGTAGTTTTAGTTGAAGGGATGTTTAGAATTTTATTAAGTATTCTTATCACAGGCCAGAATTGATGGGTTTTAGGTAAAACAAATAAACTAGAAAACAATTCCTAAGTTCACATGCAACCTACTTTGGATCTATGTTTTAACTATTGAACATATAACTTTGAATTGAAAAACAAGAACCCTAAGCGGAGAGGCTATTTTCGAAATTAATCAATTAGGGTTTAAGAGTTACATACCTTTCAATTGTTATAGCAAACAGTTGATGTTCCTTTTGATCTTGATCTTCTTGGAAGCTTAGCACCACAAATGCAATGCCTCTAATGGAGTCACACCCAAAAACTAGCAAGAAGGAAAATTGAAGGAGAGAGGTTAGGTTAGGGTTTCTTCAAAGAAGGATTGACCAATTTTGAGAGCCAGGACGCTCCTTATATAGCTGAGGGATCTAGGGTTTACGGAAAACCCTAATGTTCCTTTGCTTGGGACCTAAGCTTATCCAAAGGCCTTATCCAAGCCCCTTGGACGAAATCATTAGAGTTTCCCCTATAGATTTCGTCCACCCCCTCCAAAGGAGGTTCTGGAACCTTCCAGTCAACTATTAGATAATTGCAAACTAGTCCCTGCACTTTATAATTAATACAGTTAACCCCAAAATTAATTCTAATTATTTTCTAGCTAACTATTAATTAAACATTATGATTTCAAATCAATATATTAATCTTTTAACATGTTAATAAATCTTTTATATTAATTTATTAATCTTATAATAAATCAATATCTCTCCTTTCATAATTTCCTTGTCCGGTTGCTACGTTTGAGGGCAACCCAAAAGGACTATGCTGCTATCAATTCAAGTACATACCAATCAGTAGTTATGGACTGAGACACCTAATCCAATAGTCTCCCACTTGGATAAGCAGTAACTATAATTGCTAGTATGACTTCTAAATTTGACCAGCATATTGTAGCTTCCAAAAGTTGTTGCCGAACTTTGACCCAGTCAGTTACATGTCCTAAGATAAGTGATCACATGACCCTTAGTTCTACTAGATATCCCTGGACATAAGACATGAAATATAATCAATCTCTTTGTCCAGGATTTATGTTTCCCGATTTCTGATTTACGATGACATAGGACTTCTAATTGAACACATCAATTTAGTCCTGGTTGGGCCCAACACAAAAGTCAACACCAAATCATCGAGGGGCCCACAGATATCGCTTTTCCCGTTAGGGAAAAAGGAACGAATAAACATTGAATCATATGATTGTATCTTTTACTCATCAAACCATACATGACGATACGTTTTATAACACCAAGTTACTGATGCGTTTTCGTATCACCAATGTATAGCAGACTTGCAAATTACAACTCATATATCTCTGTTTCAAGATCATAGATATTATCATCTCAGCATTACTCGTGATGAATTCCATGAAGTAATACTCTGAGCGTGGGTTTATCCAATACTCAAATCTCACTCTCTAGGTACTCATGAACATTGAAGCAATTCTATTGCTATGTCTATCCTTAGACAATTTGCAATCCAATTCATGACAATCTTAATTCACTACTTACTTCCAAAAGTACGAGCGACTGTGGAGTTTGAACAATCATATTATTCGGGAAGTTAAACATGCAAAATATGAAACACAATAATAAACAACTGACAAAAGGTAGTAATCAAACTCATAAATAATACTTTATTATTTAATCACCAAAAGTCAATTACATTTACTTTGTAACAAGTTTCTGAACCAGACTAATCTAACCACTAAAACTAATATCATCTTTCAGCCTTATGCTTCGAGCATGCTGAATATGCTTAGCCCTACTCAGACCCTTTGTGAGGGGGTCTACTTGGTTATCTTCAGATGACACCCTCTTTACAACAAGATGGCCTTCTTCTACTCTATGCCTAATGAAATGGTACTTTCTCTCAATATGTCTGCTCTTACCATAGTCTCTGGGTTCCTTAGTTAAAGCAACCGCTCCCTCATTATCGCAGAACAGTTTCATGGGCTCCTGGATGGTTGGAACAACTCTGAGATCCCCGATGAAGTTCCTTAACCAAGCTACTTCTTTAGACGGTTCACTCGCTGTTATGTACTCTGATTCACAAGTAGAATCAGCCACCATATCTTGCTTGGAACTTTTCCAAGTAACTACTCCTACATTTAGTATAAATACCCATCCAGATTGAGAATGGAAGTTATCTCTATCCATTTGAAAGTTGGCATCACTGTAACCATCTACTCTCAAATTATCATTGCCACCAAGTACAAGGACCCAGTCCTTCGTTCTTCGCAAATACTTGAGTATATTCTTTACTGCTATCCAATGAGCTCTACCTGGGTTTCCCTGATAGCTACTGACCATGCTCAAAGCAAAGGCCACATCAGGGCGAGTACATGTCATAGCGTACATGATCGATCCGACAACGGAAGCATAAGGTACACGACTCATGTCAGCTATTTCCTCATCTGTACCAGGGCATTGAGTCTTACTTAATTTTGTGTTGCTCTGGATAGGTAGCTCTCCCTTCTTGGAATTTTCCATACTAAACCTATTTAATACCTTATCCAAGTATGTGCTCTGACTAAGTCCAATTAGTCTCTTGTTTCTATCTCTCAATATCCTAATCCCAAGAATATAGGCGGCTTCTCTAAGGTCTTTCATGGCAAAACACTTTCCAAGCCAAAACTTAACTTCGTTCAAGGTTGGAATGTCGTTACCAATGAGTAATATGTCATCGACATATAACACCAGAATAGTCACTATACTCCCACTAGCCTTGATATACACATATAACTCATCTTCACTCCTAGAGAAGCCAAACTCTTTGACTTTCTCATGGAAGCAAAGATTCCAACTGTGAGATGCTTGTTTCAATCCATAAATGGATTTCTTAAGCTTACACACTCTATTGGGAAACTTTGCATCAACAAAACCCTCTGGCTGATTCATGTAAACACCCTCAGCTAGCTTCCCGTTAAGGAAATCAGTCTTGACATCCATCTGCCAAATTTCATAGTCATAAAAGGCAGCTATGGCGAGCAATATCCTGATAGATTTAATCTTGGCTACTAGCGAGAAGGTTTCATCATAGTCAACCCTTGGGGTTTGTGTGAAACCTTTTGCAACCAGTCTAGCCTTGAATGTGTGTACATTCCCATCCATGTCTGTCTTCTTCTTGAAGATACATTTGCACCCAACTGTCTTACGACCTGGTGCATTATCAACCAAATTCCAAACTTGGTTGTCATACATGGACTTTATCTCATTGTCCATTGCCTCTTTCCACTTTTAAGCCTCTAGGCCTGCCATTGCTTCCTTGTAAGAGACTGGTTCATCTAAATTCACCAGTGTCCTATCACTGATGAATGTGTCATTGTTTGAAGTAATATGAAAACCATACAACTAAGGTGGCACACTCACCCTAGTGGATCTTCGAAGAGGTAATGATTTGTCAACTGGTTCAACAGGAACTATTTCCTCTGGTTGAGTGCTAGTGTCATCTAAGGTTCCTTTAGTAGTTGGCTCTTGAATCTCTTCAAGGTCAATGGTACTCCCACTGTCCTCTTTGAATATGAGTTCTCTTTCTAGAAAGAATCCTCTTCATGCTACAAAAACCACATTCTCACTAGGTCTGTAGAACACATATCCAAAAGATTGTTTTGGGTAACCAATGAAAACACATTTTTCACTTCTTGCTGCTAGCTTGTCGTGAGTCTCTCGCCTTATGAAAGCTTCACAACCCCAAACTTTAATATGTGCTAACGAGGGAACTTTCCTTGTCCACATTTTGTGAGATTTTTTGGCAACCTTCTTTGTCGGGACTAGATTGAGGATGTGGGCGGCCGTCTCTAAGGCATAGCCCCAGAAATGAATTGGAAGTGAGGCACGACTCATCATAGAACGAACCATGTCTAAAAAGGTTTTATTACGCCTCTCAGCCACACCATTTAACTGTGGTGTCCTAGGAGGAGTCAATTGTGAGACTATCCCACATTCCTTTAGATAGACGTTGAACTCAATACTAAGATACTCTCCGCCTCTATCGGATCTAAGTATCTTTATTTTCTTGCCTTATTGATTTCGACCTCATGTTTAAACTCTTTGAACTTTTCAAAGGTTTCTGATTTATGTTTGATTAAGTATTTATAGCCATATCTACTATAATTATCAGTGAAAATCACATAAAATCGATTAGCATCTCTTGTGGTTGATCTGAAGGGTCCACACACGTCTGTATGTCTGAGGTCCAACAAATTTTCACCTCTTTCACAAGACCCTGTGAATGGTGATTTTGTCATCTTTCCCAAAAGACAAGATTCACACATATCATCTGATTTTAGGTCAAATGAATCCAACACTCCATCCTTTTGAAGTTGGGATATGCGTTTATTGTTAATGTGTCCAAGACGACAATGCCACAAGGATGCCTTGTCTACACTATTAGACAAGTCAATATTAAACACACTATTTCCTAAGCTATCAACACAAGTCACTGTTTCATACACACCATCACAAGGTAAAGCTTCAAACACGAAAACACCATTCTTATAAATAGAAATTGAACCATTCAAATCATTAAAAGAATATTTGAACCCTTGTCTGAACAACGCATGAAATGAAATAATGTTTTCCGTCATCTCAGACGAATAGAAATAATTCAATAAATCTAATCTAACATCATTACTAAGCAAAAGTTGATAAACTCCGATCTTGGTCACTGGTGAAGACTTCTTGTTTCCCATGATCAAGTTTATCCTTCCTCTCTCTATCTCCTCACTTTCCTTTAGCCCTTTCAAATCAGAACAGATGTGAAAACCACATCCTGTATCAAGGACCCATGAACGAGAAGATAATGAGTTATTAGAAGAAATAGTATAAATACTTGCCAAAGATGGCTTCACTTTGCCATCTTTGATATCCTGCAAATATTGTGGGCATGTTCTCTTCCAATGTCCTTTTTGATTGCAATAAAAGCAAATAGCATCCTTTGGATCAGAAACATGGGGAATGGTAGTATTGGGCTTAGCCTTTGGGCCACTGCTAGATGACCCAACTTGGACCTTTCCCTTCCAGTTTTGATTAGGAGGACCTTTCCTCTTTTTCCCATTTCCCTGTCCAATAGCTAAGACAAGAGCACTTGCAGGAGTGAAGGCTATACTTTTACCCTTCATTCCTACTTCAGCAGTCTGCAACAAGTTGTGCAATTGGGCCAGTGTCTGCTCAGTTTTGTTCAAATGGTAAGTTAGGATAAACTGGCCATAACAATCGGGAAATGAGTTCAAGACCATGTCAATGGCCAATTCCTCATCAAAGTGAATGTTGAGCTTGACCAAACGCTCTATGTAGCGTTGCATTCTTTGCATATGAGATACAACCGACTCCCTTCTTTCATCTTGCAAGCCATGAGTGACTTGACTACTTCAAACTTTTCTAGAAGAGCTCGCTTATGGTACTTTTCTTTAAGGTCCTTATTCATCTCAAAATGCCACTAGTCCTCATGGTACCTTTGCAGTTCTGGGGACATGGTTGCGACCATGATGCATGCCACTTTGGTAGCATCATCATAGTGCTTCTTGTAGGAAGCATATATATATATATATATATATATATATATATATATATATATATATATATATATATATATATATATTATAATTAAAAGTTTTAAAACGTCAAATCGCTAGTATGCCTCATTCACGAAGCTAGTCTATAAGGGGGTATAAGGAAACTGCCTATAAAATGGTAGTCGAATGGGTGTCCACTCTCACCCACCGCTTCCTTGATTAGTTTAAAACACACCCTCCACTAATATTTAACTTTTAGTTATTATTATTATTATTATTATTATTATTATTATTATTATATATATATAAGGTGTGTTTTAAACGTTTTAAAACTTTAGGGTTTATATATAAATTTCGAAAATTAAGACATTAATTTTAAATTTAAAATAAACCAAATAACTAGATTTAATTTTTATCTATTAATTAACTTTTAACTAATTTATTAAATCTTGTAAGGATTATCAAATTAAATTAAACAATTAATTTAATCCTAATCAATATCCCTTCTAGATTTCAAAAATATGCGGATAGGATAATTTCCTTATTTTTCTTAATTATCCAATAAGGCAACTATTATCCAAAACAAAGAAACCCTAAAAGGGACTAGCAAATTTCAAAATTTTAAGGGAGGAGGCAAGGGTTTACAAAAACCTAACCCTAATTTCGATTAGGGTTCATGGAGGCCACGTTTTTTTTTCGAAAACCCTTTGTACCAAAACCCTAAAATCGCAAATTTTGGCCTTTAGGGTTTAATGGCTATAAACCCAAATTTGCAATTCAACTATTATAGCAATTCAATTTAAAACAAAAAATAGCTCTAATACCACTGATGGGTTTTAGTTAAAACAAATAAACTAGAAAACAATACCTAAATTCACATGCAACCTACTTTGGATCTATGTTTTAACTATTGAACATATAATTTTGAATTGCAAAACAAGATCCATAGGCTATTTTCGAAATTAATTAATTAGGGTTTAAGAGTTACATACCTTTCAATTGTTATAGAAAACAATTGATGTTCCTTTTGATCTTGATCTTCTTGGAAGCTTAGCACCACAAATGCAATGCCTCTAATGGAGTCACACCCAAAAACTACCAAGAAGGAAAATTGAAGGAGAGAGGTTAGGGTATGCAAAAATCGGCCCTAGGGTTTCTTCAAAGAAGGAGTTACCAATTTTGAGAGCTAGGAGGCTCCTTATATAGCTAAGGGATCTAGGGTTTAGGGAAAACCCTAATGTTCCTTTGCTTGGGGCCTAAGCTTATCCAAAGGCCTTATCCAAGCCCCTTGGCCGAAATCATTAAGGTTTCCCCTATACATTTAGTCCACCCCCTCCCAAGGAGGTTCTGGAACCTTCCACTCAACTATTAGATAATTGCAAACTTGTCCGTGCACTTTATAATTAATACAGTTAACCCTAAAATTATTTCTAATTAATTTATGGCTAACTATTATTTAAACATTATGATTTCTAATCAATATATTAATATTTTAACATATTAATAAATCAATTATAATAATTTATTAATCTTATAATGTGACAACCCAAAGTTCGTACCATCACCGTAACGCGTTTCCGTCCATAAAGTTCGTCTTTTTCGAATTGTTTCCGTTTAAGTTTTAAATTAAGTCATTATTTTTCAGACTTCTATTATGACTTAATTGGTATCCAAACATGTTAGAAACTCATCAAATCATCCCAAAATATTACTTAGAAAATTTTTAGTTTCGACCATATCGGGTTACGACAACTTAAGTGGGTGCGACCAAATGCATTGTATAACGTCGGTATCAGGTAGAATTCCACCGTGTCCATAACTTAGAACATATTTAAGGTGGTTTAAGCTTCCATTTGAAGCTTTTACTCTCTCTCTCTAACCTCTCTCCTCAAACCAAATCTAAGGTCCAAAAACATCAAATTTAAGCTCCAAATCACCAAGGTAACTTCCCTAACTATTAGTATAGCATCTTAGACCTTCAAATCCGAGTTCAAACAATCATTTAGGACCATTTTCATGTGTTTACGGCCCTAGAACATGCTTGGGCCGTAAACACACATATGATGGGTTTTTTAGCCTTTAAACCCTTCCAATCGACCTTTGGAGCTTAGATATGACTTAGGGGCTTACCAAACGGGACTTAGAACACCTTGAACTTAAATTTTGGGGAGTAAACATGAGTTTACTGACCAAGAACATGCCTGGGCCGTAAACTCCATATCATGGGTAGTAAACTCATTTTGAAGTGTTAAAATGCCATTTAAACACACCAATAGCCTTGGAATAAATTCTAGAATCAACCACAATCGATTTAGGGGCCTTAAACTCAATGAAAACCCCACCTTTAGGTGTTCAAGGCCGTAACCCCCCCCCCCCCCCCCCAAGGATGGGTTCCTGGGCCGTAAACTCCTATAACAAAGTCAAATGATGCCCTAAATTCCATCCAAGGCTTGTAAAATGAGTTTAAGTCACATGTGATTGTCCTAATACCACCAAAACACATAAGGAATTAGTATGGGGGATTTTACGGCCATAAACTCCTTTAAATGGTCCATATGTGGGTTAAATCCATTCCTATGCCCTAGATTTGATCCTAGCTAATTTCCCCAAGTAATATTTGACCATTTAGCACCTTAAAATTGATCATCCATAAGTTCACGGCCATGAACTCATATGGACATGGTCTTAGGGCCGTAAATTCCATAAGAAGTTTACTCTTAAGGAGTAAACACAATAAACAAGCCATATACGTCCTTAGATGTCACACGGGTCGCTCTAAACGCTTGATTAGAGGTGTTTTCGCGTCCTAGAGTACATAATCATATATAATTAGTGAATTAAAGTCTAATTAGATAAAAATGTGTATCATTTCACATTTCATAGGAATAACACGCATTTTCAAGCCTTGAACTGACGTTTAGCATCCAAACCGACACATTCCGCGATTGGTGAGTTCATACCCCTAAGCTTTTTTCGTGATTTTCAATGTTTTTAGGGGAGGAATACAAGCAAAAATATAAATGTTTTCAAAACCTAAAACTAATGTATTTCTATAAATATTTGGCTAACCTTTAAATATCTTTACCCCTTATGTATTATGTTGAGCATAAGGGATGTTTTCTCGACTATAACTACGTGGATTTCAGTAAAGGAAACAATCAAACCAATTAAATTATTATGGGAATAATTTGGGATCTTTAGTTCTTGTTTTCGAATATAGGCTTACGTAGTTAATAGATAAACTATGTTTGATTCAATTTATCTCTGTTTAATTGGATTATTGCCAGATCGTTTCATTGTATCAAACTGTTTGTATTATATTATGTTTCTAAACGATTAGTATGATTGATAACGATCGAGAACACCGTGAATAATATAATACTAGCTTGTGAGGTTCATCATCATTATCAGTAAATCCTCCCTGGAAGTGTAACCAGAGTCTCCTGGAGGGAGAGCGTGGAATTTGTGGATATAGCTATTCGGGACTGACAATCCCACACCTTAACTGCTAGCTACAGTTAGGCGGGCACGCCTGGGGTGACAAATTCTGGATATCGTTTCGACGTCTGACAAACATCAAGGAGATCTCGTTGTTGTATCAACATGGTTACCCGACTCACAATACGTATTAATTTAAGTTTATTCACGGATTTAATTTCATATCTACTTTCTATCTATAGTTCCTATATCTAGTACGGGATGGTAGTCCCAAGGTTATGTGTCTTATATATCTAGTACGGGATGATAGTCCCATGGTTTTCAACTATATCTAGTACGGGATGGTAATCCCATGGTTTTGTGTCTTATATATCTAGTACGGGATGATAGTCCTATGGTTTTCAACTATATCTAGTACGAGATGGTAATCCCATGGTTTTGTGTCTTATATATCTAGTACGGGATGATAATCCCATGGTTTTCAACTATATCTAGTACAGGATGGAAATCCCATGGTTTTGTGTCTTATATATCTAGTACGGGATGATAGTCCCATGGTTTTCAATCTATATATAGTACAGGATGATAATCCCATGGTTTTCAATCTATATCTATCTATAGTTTTGCGTATAACAAATTATCTTATCTCTAGTACGGGATGATAGTCCCATGGCTTTCAATCTATATCTATCTTAAAATTTTCATGTATTAAGACTATCGTATACCTAGTGTGGGATAGTAATCCCATGATTTTCAGTAAATAACTCTATGTACAAAACTATACAATGTGATTCTTAACTAAAACTTTACTTTTAGGAAAATATAGGATTTTCCTGGGATAACAATTGTACATAACCAGAATCGTGTAATAAATCAGTTAACTAAACTTTACATATAAGAAAATATGGGATTTTCTTGGATTCGTAACTTTTTCGGAAAACCAAAGGAAAACTTAAACATTTTCAGAAAAAGAAACATCTTATGAACTCACCAGCTTTATGCTGATTTTCAAACTGCTTGTATTCTCAGGTCCGCATTAGACAGGTACCCAGCGATCCTTTTGACGAAGATGGAGTACGTAGAAGACACGTCTTTACTTTTGTTCATATGATACATATGTATAACACTTGTAACACTTTACTTTTGAACAAATGTAAATTACAATATGTAATGTAATGGTTGTTTACTTTGATTACTATGTGCACTGGATTTGATACTCAACGTGGAGTCTACCCCGAAAATGTTTTCGCCTTGGTTTTCGGGGTGTGACATATAATAAATCAATATCTCTCCTTTCATAATTTCCTTGTCTAGTTGCTAGGTTTGAGGGCAACCCAAAAGGACTGTGCTGCTATCAATTCTAGTACATACCGATTATAGTTATGGGTTTAGACACCTAATCCAATAAGAATATATATATATATATATATATATATATATATATATATATATATATATATATATATATATATACACATATATATATATATATATATATATATATATATATATATTATTGTTGGTGAGGTTTGTAGTATTATAATTTTAGTTTTGTACTCCAAGACTACCAAGTACAGACGAGGGCTAGAAAGGACGCACCGTAGGCATGACCATTTTAGCAATTGAGCCGTTCTGAAATCCAACAACCCAAGTGGCCCTTCAAGCCAGCTACCTCGTACCATAAGTAGCCAAGAAGTAGTTTAATTAATAATAATACTTTTATTAGGAGCTTGTTGCTATTGTTTTATTCCACTTTCAAGGATACAAGTTCTCTATAGCCAATTTAGCCCTGATACCAATCTGTCACACCCCCGAACGAGGCGTCGGAACATGTTGGGGTATCCGACTAAGTTAATGGATCACATGTAAACTGAATATATAGCATAGGTATAAAATAAACAAAATAACATTTGTATTCCATCTTGATGTTCGAATACATAGTACTTACAGATAATAGTATAGTACATGAATTGCCTTAAACCGATAGGCAAACATAACAAAAACTAGTAAACTAGATTGTCTGAAATCCATGACTATTTGTCGTTGGAATGCTTGATTACTGATTTTCTAAGAATACATGTAGTTTTGAGGGTTAACATAAGGTTGCGAGAGTTAGAAGTTTTCTGCTAACAACAGTAATGATACTTTTAAAAAGTCTAAAAAGTATTTTATCTGTACGCATAACCAAACTTAAAACTGTGTTTGTAAAGATTCTTTGAATAAGCTTTAAAAACCAAAATGTATCTTTGCATAAGTAAATCCATACTTAAAATAGTTTTGAAAGAAACCAAGCCCATGGTTTGTAGTAAGAGAGAGATAGATTCCAGTTAATTTTCATAATAAGTCCTATAACCGAGCTATGTGAATGAATGTACCCCATACAACTCTTCATTGTACGTCATAGTAATGATAGTAGATACTTATCACCTGCTTCGATTGATCGGTCGAGGTTGTAGCTAACAACCGCAGGTGGAGATGCTAACCTCGTATAAATCTATATCCAAAGATTACTGGTTATATAGTGTAGGTATGCTAAGTGTTTAGACTTAGCTAATGAATATAGTCTCACTAAAAATCCCTTAACTAAGTTATGTGAATAGCTCCAGCCCTAACTTATATATATATATATATATATATATATATATATATATATATATATATATATATATATATATATATATATCAAACCAACATTTAATAAACTAGTTATAGTTTTCACATAAAATGATAAAATTCATTTGTGTTTTTTTTCATAAATAAGCATATGTAAGCACATGTATTATCCCCCAAAGCATATAGAAACATAGAAAAGGGACTTTAAGACTCACCTTAATGTGTGATTGTCTGTTTCTTTCAAGAAACTTGATGAGTGAAACCGTAATTTGTCGCTTATAAAATGAACCACCAGGACTATTTTTGTTACCTATTTAACAAAAGGGAAAATTTTGCTATAAATTAATAAGTTTGGAGTCGCTTTGTAAGTTAACAAGACTATACGGTTGATTTGTTAAAATAAATAAATTGTATGGGACCGATTTTGTTAACCATTACCAAAGGAGGGACTGAAATGGTTTATTTTAAATCCAAGTTTGAGATTTGGACTTGTTTTATCAAGGATTTCTTAGAGGGGACTGAAATAATTAAATAGAAATGGAATTTGGGAGATTAAGACTTATTTTGTAAACCATTTTTCAAAGGGGGGGGGTGAATTATTTGGAAATGGAGGTTTGGGATGAGTCCCTTCCTCCTCTTGTTACGTTGCATGAACAAGAACACAAAGGGAAAAAAATGGGTCTTCAGCCTAGGCTGTTTTTGATCGAAGGAGACACAAAGAACACAAAAAAATGGTGGTTGTGAGGGACTTACAAAACAACAGCTACTGCACAACAGTAGGTGTCGATAGGTAGCAGTGGGCTGCAGGGGGGAGGTTCGACGGTGGCAGAGGTGACTCCGTTGCCTTCTATTTGTGTTTGTGCTTCTAAGAACGAGGGAGTGGTAAGGCTGGAGGTGGAGGGTGAATCCTTATTTGATAGTCATGAAAGTATATTGGTATTAGTGAAGGATCTAGATATTACTGTTAGGCTCAGATAGTCAATAACCAGAATAGTATTATAGGTTGTTACAATTTGGTTGAGCCATTTGTAAACTAACTTACTTAGTTGTTTTAAGATTGTTCAAGTGAGTTTTCTCACTATACTTTATATTATAGTATATATCCTATATGCTTAGAAGTAGTCTTAATGTAGTGTTTTGTTAGGCAAGGAGACAAGTTTAGTTAGTTGCCTGTTGAGGTTGGATTGTTTGTTATATATGTTAACATATCATGTTGTGAGTTGAAGGGCAGACCAGCTTTATATTGAAGGTCATTATTTGTATACATATATGTTTATTATTGTATGTGGTATTTTGGGGAACCCACTAAGCTTTGTACTTACATATTTTGATTAAATGTTTATTAGGTAGTTCCTCTGATAACGAGAAGGCTCGAGTGTGACTGTACTCGCATCGAAGAAATAATTATACTTTAAGAGTTCTGCTAAACTCTCTTTTATGTTTAATGAAAGGGATTTTTGGAGTTATTTTAATGGAAAGGGGTTTTTGGAGTTATTCTGTATATGTTTTAAGAATGAAAATTTTGAGTTGAAAACTTGTGTAACACCGTAAATTTCAAAACAAAATTTTCAATTTTTATAAAACATAATTCCATCAATATTCATCAAACAACCATATTATTTATCCAAAATAGGTCAATACAAAATCCCAAGATCACAATGTAAAAACTCCGAGTGTGTGTGTGTGTACGGATCAAGCCGGCGCCTTCCCGCGATCGTCACTAGTACCTGAAACAATAACATCAAACACTGTAAGCACAAGGCTTAGTGAGTTCCCCAAGATACCACACATAACACATATTAGCCACTCGACGCTATAACTCTGTGGGTCCGTGCACCCAAACTCTTTGAACCCTCAGGTTCTATCTCTGATAAACATGCACTACATAAATCACATAGAAATAATGCAGTACAACACATAACATGCATAGCATACAATACTCTATCACATAACTCAGGTTACCTACTCAAGGTAATATAGTATAGTGAGAAGACTCACCTCGCGTATCTCGGTATCTCACGAATCCTGGAAATCCCTCGTGCTCGATCCTCCGAGCTCTAATCCTCCTATAACATTATATGCTTCTAATTAACACTTTATATCTCTAAGGTTGACTATCTATAAGGAGTCAACACAGGTCAACTCTGGTCAACGGTCAACGGTCAACTCTGACCGGACTCGGCGAGTACCAAGGCGACTCGGCGAGTCTAGACGTTTTTATCAACCCTCTGAAATCCTCTTACTACACGTCGAGTATCCCCCCCTTTACTCGATGAGTTTCACCTGAATGAATCGCGGGGCCACCCCCGACTCAACTCGCCGAGTCTCAAGGATAACTCGGCGAGTCCAGGTTTGACTCAGTCCACTCGTCATCCCTCTCCAACTCACCCTGACTCATTGAGTCTACCCATGACTCGATTGGACCACTCGCTGAGCAGTCCCAAGGCAATCTTCAAGCTACTCGCCGAGTCGGATGAACAGACTCGGCGAGTCCATGCCATGCAACCACTCCAACTCGCTTCTAAGGTCAGATCTGCTTCCAAAAACTATAGATCTGGCCTCCCTCGTCTGATTCATCACATAAAGCACCTATCTTGGTGCTCATAACACACCCTATAACTCAATAATGGCGTTTTTTACCCAACGCATGAGGATTCCAATCCAAAGCCTCCATTGATCCCCAAAAGCTTAGGTAAAAGGGACAATCTGGACCTCTAAGGGTCCAGATCTATGGTTCCAACCTCATAAATGACCAAAAGAACACCAAATCTTGCCATAAAAGGGTTCAACAAACCCTAAATCTAGATAAGCAACAACAACAAGAAGGTAACTCGGATTTATTACCACAAAAGTGATGCTCTGGACTCCAAACCCACAAAAGTTGCTCCTTCTTGCTTTCCCTTGGCTAGCTCTTCTCCTTTCCTTGCAAAAATGGCACCTCCAAGGTCAATAATGGCCTCCCACTTAGCTCCAATGCTCACACTCGATTAGGGTTTCACTCAAGGGGCTGGTGAGCACAAATGACGGCCATTAGGCCCTTTAAATAAGTCTCAAACCCGAGCAATTAGGGTTTCATTACACAGCGCTGACTCGCCAAGTCCATATCCTGGACTCGTCGAGTCCAGGCGCGATCCTGCGTCCAAATCCGCGTCCCTACTCGGCGAGTCTGAGCTCCAACTCGCCGAGTCCCCCCTCACAAAACAACAAAATACAACAAACAAGATACCTGATAAAATCCGGCTGTTACAACTCTCCCCCACTTGGACTAGACTTCGCCCTCGAAGTCTCGCTCTAAAAACAGCTCCGGGTGCTACTCCTGCATCATACGCTCTGGTTCCCAGGTCATCTCTGATCCCCTCCGATGTTGCCACTGAACCAACACCAGAGGTACCTCCTTGTTTCTCAAAACCTTGATCTTCCGATCCCTGATGGCCACTGGTCTCTCAGCATAATTCAGGCTTGCATCTACCTGAATATCCTCTAACGGAACCACTGCCGATTCATCGGCTATACACTTCCTCAACTGCGATACATGAAAAGTATTGTGAATCTGTCCCAACTCTGCTGGCAACTCCAACCGATAGGCTACCCGGCCTACCCTTGCAATCACACGAAATGGACCTATAAACCGAGGCCCCAACTTGCCCCTCTTCCTGAACCAGATCACCCCTTTCCAAGGAGAAACCTTCAGGAGAACGAAGTCGCCGACCTGAAATTCAAGCTCGGACCGGCATCTGTCCGCATAACTCTTTTGTCGGCTCTGGGCGGCCAATAACCTCTGCCTGACCTGCTGTATTTGCTCTGTCGTCTGAATCACGATCTCTGTACTGCCCATTACCCTCTGCCCAACCTCTCCCCAACAAATGGGAGTCCGACACCTCCTACCATACAACAACTCAAAGGGCGGCATACCGATGTTTGAATGATGGCTGTTATTGTAGGAAAACTCTGCCAAGGGTAAATACGTATCCCAGCTACCCCCAAAATCCAATACACATGCTCGAAGCATGTCCTCAAGCGTCTGAATCGTCCGCTCACTCTAGCCGTCTGTCTGGGGGTGGTACGCGGTACTAAAATGCAGCTTAGTACCCAACTCCTCATGAAATTTCTTCCAGAATCGGGAAGTGAAGCGCACATCACGGTCCGAAACAATCGAGATCGGCACCCCATGTCGAGATACAACTTCCCTCACATAAATCTCTGCCAATTTCTCCGCCGAAGAACTCTCACTGATGGCAAGAAAGTGAGCGCTCTTTGTCAACCTATCCACAATCACCCAAATTGCATCAACTCCTATGGCAGTCCTCGGCAATTTGGTGATGAAATCCATAGTGATCTGTTCCCACTTCCACTCGGGAACCTCCAATGGCTGCAACTTGCCATGCGGTCTCTGGTGCTCGGCCTTCACCCTTCGACAGGTCAAACACCTCTCGACAAACCATGCGACGTCCCTCTTCATACAAGGCCACCAATACTCTTTCCTCAAATCCAAATACATTTTTGTAGCCCCGGGATGGATCGAAAATTTCGATCTATGAGCCTCCTCCATCAATGTAGTACGCGTACCGCCCACAAACGGTACCCAAATCCGGCCCTGAAAAGTCATAAGCCCTCGACTATCCGACACGAACTCAGAAACCAACCCAACGACCCGTTCTCTTTTCTGCATTTCCGGATGCACCACCTCGGCCTGTGCCCACGAATGGCGTCCAGAACTGGAGCTATCACGGTCAGTCTCAAACATACATTTCGCAGTGGAGTACTCTCCGCCCTGTGACTCAATGCATCGGCTACCACATTAGCCTTGCCCAGGTGATACAAGATCTCGCAATCATAATCCTTGACGACATCTAACCACCTCCTCTGCCACATATTTAGGTTAGGCTGATCCATCAAGTACTTCAAGCTCTTATGGTCCGTGTATATCGTACAACGAACCCCATACAAGTAGTGCCGCCAAATCTTGAGAGCGAAAACCACTGCCCCCAGCTCTAAATCATGTGTGGGATATCTCGTCTCATGAGGCTTCAACTGCCTCGATGCATATCCTATCACATGTCCCTTCTGCATCAGCACCGCTCCCAGCCCTAAAATCGATGCATCACAGAATACCACAAAATCTTCCATCACTTTCGGAAGAGCTAATACCGGAGCTTCGCACAACCTTTGGCGAAGCGTCTCAAAGGAGGTCTGCTGCTCGGGACCCCATAAAAATGTAACACCCTTCCGGGTCAATCTGGTGAGTGGCACTGCAATCTTGGAGAAATCCTTGATAAACCTCCGATAGTACCCTGCCAGCCCAAGGAAGCTCCTGATCTCAGAAGGTGACTTTGGCACCTCCCACCTCATCACCACGTCAACCTTGGCCGGATCGACCAATATCCCTTTCTGATTAACGAGGTGCCCCAGAAACTGGACCTCCCGCAACCAAAAATCGCACTTGGAAAACTTTGCATTAGGTTTCTCCGATCTCAAAACTCCAAGAACCTCCCTCAAATTCTCCTCATGTTGCTCTCTAGATCTCGAATATACCAGAATATCATCGATAAACACAATCACCGACCGATCCAACATCGGTCTGCATACCCTGTTCATGAGGTCCATGAACACAGTCGGGGCATTGGTGAGCCCAAAAGGCATCACCACAAACTCATAATGCCCATAACGCGTCCTGAATGCTATCTTCTGGACGTCCTCGTCCCGCACTCTCACCTGATGATAGCCCGACCTCAAATCGATCTTGGAGAACCAAGATGCTCCCTGCAACTGATCGAATAAATCGTCGATCCTAGGCAACGGGTAAAGGTTCTTGACCGTCAGCTTATTCAATTCTCGGTAATCAATACACATTCGATGCGAGCCGTCCTTCTTCTTCACAAACAGAATGGGTGCTCCCCATGGCGAGCTACTCGGCCGAATAAACCCCTTCCCCAGCAGCTCCAGAAGCTGCGAGGATAACTCTTGCATCTCTGGAGGTGCAAGGCGATAAGGCACCTTAGCGATAGGCGCGGCTCCCGGAACCAAATCGATACCGAACTCCACTTGCCTCACGGGAGGCACACCTGGTAACTCTTCGGGAAAAACATCTGGAAACTCATGCACCACCGGAACTTCATCCACTGAGCTCGGACTCTCGAAGATCACTCGCGTATCCATCACATACGCCACGAAACCCTTACAGCCCTGCTGTAAACACTGCCTCGCCCTAGCGGCCGAACAAAAGGCTGATCCAGAACGTGTACCCTCGCCGTATACCGAAAGAACTCCCCCACTAGGATCTCGTATGGTCACCAGCTGACGCTCGCAGTCGATAACAGCGCCGAATCGGCTCAACCAGTCCATGCCCACTATGACACAGACATCACCCATCGCAATAGGAACCAGATCGATCGGAAACTCGACCCCAAAAATCTCTAACAGACATCCCCGGAGGACCTCCGTGGCATAAATTACTCTGTCGGCGGCTATGGAAACCCGCAGAGGCCGACTCAATGCCTCACGACTAACACTGATATGCTGACTAAAGGCCAAAGATACAAAAGACCGACTCGCACCCGAGTCAAATAACACTAAAGCAGGCACAGAGTTCACAAGGAAGGTACCTATGCCTAGCATAATATAAGCATAATATCTCAACACCAAAAATAAATATATAAAAGGAAACGTACCAGCCACAACGTCGGGTGCAGCGCGGACCTCTTCCGCAGTCAGCTGAAAGGCTCTCCCTCGAGCTCTCGGTGCCTCGGCCTTCACGGGCCGACTCTCTGTAGCTCTGATGGCGGCGGTAGCAGATCCCTGAGACGCTCCACGCAGCAGCGGACACTCCGCCTTCCGGTGTCCGGTCTGGTTGCAGTGAAAACACACTGCAAACCCCTTGGGGCAGTCCTTGGCCATATGCCCCTCCTTGCCACATTTGTAGCAAGACCCTGCTCGACAGACTCCATCGTGACCCTTGCCGTACTTCCCACAAGTGCGGCCCTTCTGGCTCCCGGGTTTGGGATCAGCGGGCTTGGCCCGCTTGGCTGCCGGCTGAAGCTGTGCCGGCCGCTGATCCCTCCCTAGAGACTCCGCCTCCTCCCTGGCCTGAGTCTCAAGCTCAATCTCCCTCTTCCGGGTATTTGCCTGAAGCTCAGTAAATGTCCGATACGAGGAGTTCGCAGCGAACTCCCGAATATCCCGTCTCAAAATGCTCAGGTAGCGGCTCATACGTGCCTGCTCAGTGGACACGTGCTCAGGCAAAACATCACCCTCTCATGAAACATCCTCGTGATCGCTGTAACTGACTCAGTACCCTGCTTGAGGGTCAGAAACTCCTGTGCCAGACGCTCCCTCTCCACCTGGGGAACGTACTCATCTCGGAACATGGTAGTGAACCTCTCCCAGGTCACTGCCGAAAGCTCAGTAGGCGTGAAGTGCGCCGTCACAAACTTCCACCAGTCCTTCGCTCCCAAGCGAAGCTGGTTCAGCGCGAACCGAACCTTCAAATGCTCAGGGGATGAGCAAGTGAAGAAGCACCCCTCCATATCAGATATCCACCTCATAGCTGCCACCGGATCCTGTGTACCATCAAACTCTGGTGGTTTGGTGTTGCTGAACTCCCGAAACAGTGACGCATCACCTCCCTGGGGTCTCACCGCAGCGATCACTACGGTAGCCGCTGCAACAGCAACCTCAGAAAGAGCGGCATAACGCTCGTCAAATGTCTTAATCAGCGCGGTCTTAATAGACCCGAACATCTCTGGTATCTCAGCTCTGATGACCGCAGCCACCTCCTCATGAATGATCTGTCGAATCTCCTCATCACTAGCTCCGGCATCCTCCAGCATATGACGTGTCCTCACCATGATCAACCTCTAATATACAACATGCGATACATTAGAATTCACTCGAACACTCTTACACCCGACAATCCACCCCTCCTTGATTCTTGGTATCCCAAGATTCTTATTTGGACTGTGTACTGCCCCGGTGCTTTCAGTAGTACGGGCCCAATACTATTATCCACACCGTCTCAGTACACACCCCAAACCTTCCTCTTCGGATCCCAATTCCCAAGTACTCTATCATCCGTAAACCACTTTCTAACAGATCTCTCATAAACCCCTTGCTGCTACCTACTCACTCTCAGCATCTCATAGCAGCTCACCCCTCCCTAGGCTAAGGCATCACAAATCAGGCCACTCTAGTCCTATTAGCAATACCTAGCCTACTCTAGCATGCAAATACATCATATTAATATTAATATCACGTAATATAAAGGTATTTTTGGGAATTCACCGTTCGGGCGCTGACTGATCGTACACACGTTTCTTCCTGGAATTTGTTTCTTTTTCAAGAAAGTCTTTTACTCTTAGAAAATTTTGGTTTTCTTTTGAAAATATCTTTCCAATTCCTCAGTTTGAGTTCAAATACTCCCGAAGGTGTACCCGAATCCCTCAAACCAAGGCTCTGATACCAATTTGTAACACCGTAAATTCCAAAACAAATTTTTCAATTTTTATAAAACATAATTCCATCAATATTCATCAAACAACCATATTAATTATCCAAAATAGGTCAATACAAAATCCCAAGATCACAATGTAAAAACTCCGAGTGTGTGTGTGTACGGATCAAGCCGGCACCTTCCCGCGATCGTCACTAGTACCTGAAACAATAACATCAAACACTGTAAGCACAAGGCTTAGTGAGTTCCCCAAAATACCACACATAACACATATTAGCCACTCGAGGCTATAACTCTGTGGGTCCGTGCACCCAAACTCTGTGAACCCTTAGGTTCTATCTCTGATAAACATGCACTACATAAATCACATAGAAATAATGCAGTACAACACATAACATGCATAGCATACAATACTCTATCACATAACTCAGGTTACCTACTCAAGGTAATATAGTATAGTGAGAAGACTCACCTCGCGTATCTCGGTATCTCACGAATCCTGGAAATCCGTCGTGCTCGATCCTCCGAGCTCTAATCCTCCTATAACATTATATGCTTCTAATTAACACTTTATATCTCTAAGGTTGACTATCTATAAGGAGTCAACACAGGTCAACTCTAGTCAACGGTCAACGGTCAACTCTGACCGGACTCGGCGAGTACCAAGTCGACTCGGCGAGTCTAGACGTTTTTATCAACCCTCTGAAATCCTCTTACTACACGTCGAGTATCCCCCCCTTTACTCGACGAGCTTCACCTGAATGAATCGCGGGGCCACGTCGAGTCTCAAGGACAACTCGGCGAGTCCAGGTTTGACTCAGTCCACTCGTCATCCCTCTCCAACTCACCCTAACTCATTGAGTCTACCCATGACTCGATTGGACCACTCGCTGAGCAGTCCCAAGGCAATCTTCAAGCTACTCGCCGAGTCGGATGAACAGACTCGGCAAGTCCATGCCATGCAACCACTCCAACTCGCTTCTAAGGTCAGATCTACTTCCAAAAACTATAGATCTGGCCTCCCTCGTCCGATTCATCACGTAAAGCTCCTATCTTGGTGCTCATAACACACCCTATAACTCAATAATGGCGTTTTTGACCCAAGGCATGAGGATTCCAATCCAAAGCCTCCATTGATCCCCAAAAGCTTAGGTAAAAGGGACACTCTGGACCTCTAAGGGTCCAGATCTATGGTTCCAACCTCATAAAGGACCAAAAGAACACCAAATCTTGCCATAAAAGGGTTCAACAAACCCTAAATCTAGATAAGGAACAACAACAAGAAGGTAACTCGGATTTATTACCACAAAAGTGATGCTCTAGACTCCAAACCCACAGAAGTTGCTCCTTCTTGCTTTCCCTTGGCTAGCTCTTCTCCTTTCCTTGCAAAAATGGCACCTCCAAGGTCAATAATGATGGGTTTTGGTCATAAGACATCCTATGTGCTCATACAAACCCTAATGCTTGGATCTAGGTTTCTCTATTGTACATGCTTTGAATCCAAGACCATAAACCCTAATTCTAGCATTCAAGTAATCATATTAATATGTAATTAGGTTTAAAATCATACCTTGATTGTTATGTAGCAATAACAATCCCAAATCTCCTTGTAATGACTTTGGAATGCTTAGAGTCACAAGTGTCACTCCTCTAATGGCTCACAAACACCATAAGCAAGATTATGAAGAGGAGAGAGGTTGGAGGCTGCCAAAAACGTGTGTAAACCCTTACAAGAAACTTTAGCCCCATTTTTGAGCCTTAAGGGGTCTTTATATAGTTGGGCTATTAGGGTTATCTAACAAGGAAACCCTAATTTGGATGCTTAAGCCCTAAGCAACCCATAGACTCCTTTTAATCAAGCCCTTGGACGATTTCCTTATGGGCTTCCCCATAGAATTCGTCCAACCCTTGATACAAGGCAATCCATGTCCCAAATTGCAATTATCCTATAATTACAATTCCAGTCCCTTAAGTTTAATTAATCTCTTTTAGTCACAAAACTAATTACCAATTAATTATTGACCAATATTAATTAAACAATATGATTTATCCTTTAATATATTATTCCCATAATATATTAATAAATCATATTTAATCCTTACTCTCCATAAATCATCCTATCAAGTTGCTTTGGTGAAGGCAACCCAAAAGGACCATGCACCATCGGGTCAAGTACATACCAAAATAGTTATGGACTTAGACACTAATCCAACAGTCTCCCACTTGGATAAGTCTAACAACTATTCTGCGTATGACTTTAGATCCTGATCTGCAATCGTAGCTTTCCAAAGCCGCTGTCAACTCTGATCATATCAGATACGCGTGTCCTTAGATAAGGGATCATATATTCCTCCATTCTAGATATCGTCTGAGATATGATTTCAAATCATTCTCTTTGTACTATATCTCGATTTTCGATTTATGACGACAGACTAATTGAACAAATCAAATTAGCCCTAGCCCGGCCGAGCATTTACGTATGTCATCACTAAACCATCGAGGGGCCCAAAGATATCGCTTTTATCCTACCTTGGATAAAAGGAACGGATAAACTTTGATACAATGCTCGCTTGCACTCACTCACCGAATTACACACAACAATATGTTTTATAACACCAAGTTACTGGTGCGTTTACATATTATCAATGTGCAACCGATTCGCAAGATACAACTCACACATCTCGGTTTCAAGAATATAAGATGTTATCGTCTCACAAATCACTCGTGATACAATTCATGGAGCGATCCAAGTGAGCGTGGGTTTAATCCAATGCTCAATTCATATTCCTAAGCACTCATGAACGTTGCAGCAAACATTTGCTTATGTCTAATACTTTTCTAGACAATCCACACACCAATTCATGACAGTCTTCATTCATATCTACTTCCAACATATGAACGACTGTGGCCCGTTTGAATAATTCGATTATTCTTAATAAACTCAATTATTCTGGAAGTCAAAACATGCAAAGTGAAACACAAGAATAATACTAATCCCATATGGCCTCAAACCTTTGAGTATAAACAAAACACGTTTTATTTATCACCATATCGATTACTCATTATTTGTCATTTCGGGTAATCAACTTTTTACTTGAATCATTACACTTGTCCCATGCTCCTAGCATGCACACAATGTTTACCTATGGTTCTTACTTTTGTGAGATAGACAAATTGAACACATTTCCAATCATTCTCATTTCACAACTCCAAATCCATTTTCTTAAGTTTAAGAATATCAAATTCTTGTTACTTATAGAATATACTAGATTCTAACACTTTATGCAACGATATTACAAAGTCCTCTAACGTAGATTGTTACAAGACAATTCCTTAGATATGATGTCTCTCACTCAAAGTACATTCCTTTGAACATCCTTTTGCATAAAGGTTTCTAATCTAGTCATAGATTTTCAATATTTACTTCCCAATATGGACACGCTTCCATATTTTCATATGAAAACTCATTTCTTAATAGAATCTTATCTATTCGTAATGATGTCGATATTGTCCATCCAATATGGAAACATTTCCATAATTTCCAATACTATACTTCCAACTACTCACAAGCGACCAATCCTCGTCGAACTTTGGATTGTCCTTTGATAGTTGTTTAATTATTTTAGTCAAAACCGATTCTAGTCCCTTTTCCCTCTAAATGCACTAGACATTTGAAAAATTTTAGAATGATCAAACATTAAATCATTTGCAATCGATCCTATACTCGAAGCGTATGGGACACGACGCATAATGTTTTATTTGCTATGTTCTCAAAATTCGAATTGTGAAGAGGAATGCCGTAATCATAATCGAAACTTTAAGAACACACTATGTACCCCTGACTAAGTTTATTAACATTTCTCAACCTAATCCTTTAGATTTTGAAATGAAGCATAATATTCTCTCCCTTAATTATAGCAAAACAACCTTTCAACTCTTACAACTTTGCAAAGTATGACTCTTGTTTTCTATAATTAATATTGCTAACTATGCAATACGTGCCTTAATAATCATACAATCATAACATTTATGCTCCCACTATCACGATGATTATTATAAAACATAACACTTATGCTCCCACTAGCTTCGACATGTATTAATAAACATCTTAACTTTCAGAAAAACAATACTTATTGAATTTCTTAAGTTCATGTTTCTAATACTTAGTGCTTTGATAATCTTTTATCAAGGCTTCTTGAACTTATACACTTTTGCCTTAGATAGTTCATATGTGTGTCTAAACAATTATGACTAATTGCCAAACCTCACAATTCAAATTATGGAAAGGGATGTCGTAACCATGATCGAATTCGAGAATGCAATTTTACAATCACTATCTTTTAAAATCTTTCTTAGTGAAAGCATTTTCTCACAATCATTTTCATGAAGGAGAAAATCTTATGACACTTAGATTTAAACGGTGTATGTGTTCCTATCCATGTGAACTTGTTAAAAATCAAAGTTTACGACAAAATCAAACTTATATGGATCGAACTTTCTTAATCTTGTTTTCTTGCCTTATGGTAGCACAGCTGCCCACCACGTTTTCCAAGTAGTTAAGCAGCTCACCTTTTCCTATCAATGTACTTTCCATTGATCAAGGTCCTTTCCTTTTATGCATTCAAATGAGAACTCATAGGACTCATATGCATAATTAACTCGATTGGATTGGCACAGAAACAAAATAATGTCTTCACGATAGGTTGTAAACCTCAACTCGTGTGCTAGTGATGATCGATAAGGTTTATTTGATTTGTTCTTGAACCTTTTCAAGACTATTAAGACTCCCACTGACTCCTTGACAT
The DNA here is from genome assembly GCF_052625555.1 of Lactuca saligna. Lineage (NCBI taxonomy): Eukaryota > Viridiplantae > Streptophyta > Magnoliopsida > Asterales > Asteraceae > Lactuca > Lactuca saligna. Next base: position 44,969,807 of record NC_136418.1, on the reverse strand, counting down.
ATACGATTCTCTTATCAAAACATTTCTTGACAAACAAATATTCAAGAGTTAGTGTAGCTTTTATCAAAACAAAACACTTCATAATTTTGGTCTTAGTTGGTCTTTGTCTTATCCAAGACATCACAACTTTCCACAATTGATGAATGTTATAAACCTTTAAATACTTTTCACTCATTGTCACAATCTTAACTTTAAGACTTTTTATTGGAATGAAGTATGATTGACTTCTTGATTTAACCATTTCTTCAATTCTTGAATCCTATTCTTAGACATACAATTGTACTAAGACTCTCTTAGAGGATCAATTGAGATATGGTTCTTAATCATTAAGACCTATCATAAAGCATAAAAGCTACTCTCCCTTCTTCTTAGAATGGAGAAACTCTTATCTTTCTGCCTACTTGATTCTTCTTATTCGTTTTTCTATTGATCTAAACCCTTTAATCAATTCAAAATTACACTTAATCTTGTAAGTGTAATCATATTTACTAAGCCTTTAGTAAATCATGACGAATATCTTTGTTACTCTTATGGTGAACTTGATCAACACACAACTTTGTGTATTCGATCTCCTAGTCCTTCACTTGACACTTTGTCAATGAGTTAGTCTAATTTCCAAATACGTGATTTCTCATTCATCGTGCAACCAAGTTGCATGATTCCAAGTTTCGGTCCAATTGAAACTTGGGCGATGAGAAACTCTCCCTATTTGGTAAATTCTTGACACTTCCATAAATAACATAACTAAGAATCATATCCATTCATTGTAGAAATATGCAAACATCAATTTTCATAACAATTTCATTGCAAGGAAGTAAACAAATAAATAAATAAGTCAAACAAAATTTATTTTATTTATAAAAGCAGCGGAAAAACATTTGTCCTTACAATGCAAAATCTATTGAAAACTATGTAAAAGAAAATTTCTAACAACTCTATCATAACTATCTAAGCTCAAAATCCAATCTTCAAGTCCATGAGATCGAGATCCATCTCTTGTGATTAGATTCATCTTGCTCTCTTATCAAGCTTCCTTTCTTTTCACCGATCCTTCAAAACATTCAAATGCAATCTTATCACATCATGTATTAAGAATCAATGAATAGGAACTTAATGGAGTTAGATAGTGGATTCTTACCTAAAGCGTAGTCATACTTTTGACTCTCCCATCTCTTAGATCTCTTAGGTAAATAGGGCAACTTCGTCTCCAATGCCCCTTCTCTTGGCAATAAAAGCAAATTGATTCTTTTGGAACAACACATGGAACTACTTCAGACATCGCCTTTCACTTATGATCAAACTTTTCGATCATTGCATGTCTTCCATTGCCATTGTCTATATCCATAGAGGTCTTAAAGGCAGATTCACCAACCAAATTTGCTTTTCTATTGCGCCAAACCATTGCTGATTCAGCAGCAATAAGCATGTAGGTGAGATCTATAAGGGTCACGTCGCGGTTCATCATATAGTACTCTCTTACGAACTCACTATATGAGTTAGGAAGTGATTGAAGAACCCAATCAATAGCCATCGCTTCATCGACAACGGATCCCATCATTCTTAATTTATCAATGTGTGACTTCATCCCTAAGACGTGTGCACACACCGACTTGCCCTCTTTATGTTTACTTGCCAAAAGGGCTTGAGTGATATTGAACTTTTCAATTTTACAATCTTGTGGGTTAAGGAGAATAATTGGAGGAGGAGGAGGAAGTGAAGCATGATTTCTTGTTCCTTGATCGAATCATGGAATATCATCTTCATGTGGAATGCTTGTTCCACGGGATTTGAGAAGACCATAGTTGTCGAACTTTGACATCGGGAGAAAAACGAATTCTAGTTAGTTGATTGATTGAGTCCTTGGTAAATCACCCAAATGAAATTCCAAGGCTAGGACCCAACACAATATCCTACAACTCGGGAGAGGGATGCCGTAACCCAAATTGCAGAACATTTGAAGGTAAGTGAATGACGATTCACTAATTTCCACCATGAAAAACGAAAAAGAAATTTAAGTTTTGAATCTATGAAAACTCCTAGATCCTTTGAGATTCATTGAACATTTCAATGGCATGTTTAAATCTCGATATGCCCCTCTTGTTTGTGACTGGGATGCCGAGGATCACAAAGCGGGTGTGAATAACCATGCAAACTACATGGTGCCCTCACATGTTACAATCACCTATTCAATGTGCCGGTAAACCACACACGCTCCACCGAACTATGACAAACATTGAGTCACCCTTTGCAACCTTTGCTTAGAACCATTTATTGTGCCGGTAAACCACACACGCTCCACTAACGTCTTCGCAAGGGCACAAAGTGTAATTTCATGGAATTGCATCAATTCACTTTTGCCTAAGTAACTAAGATTGGGAATTTGAAAAACATTTAGTTACTTTGTATTTCATTATACTTATAATGGAAGGTTTCATCCTATCCTACCCGTTCGGCTAACGACCCTCCACTAGTCAAGAGTGCGGTGGGTAAGAGTGGATACCCATTCAATCGCCATATTATAGGCAATTTCCTTAAACACCCCTTATAGACCAGCTTCGTGAATGAGGCCTACTAACGGTAAGACTGACTTTTACTCATACATATATATAATGTTAGACTTTTAATGTTATATATAGTATAGAGTGTATTTTATACTTTTAAAATACTATATGGTTAACTTTAACAATTACACTTTTAATTCAATTAAAAGGTTAACCTAAACTTTTATGGATTTATTAAATCTCTTTTAATTATACACCTTAATTAATTAATAAAACCATAAGGGTGTGATTTGAACTTTTTCAAAACGTTACTAGGGTTTTAGAATTTAACATTTCTAATTAAACCTTTAATCAACTTTTAAATTCCAAAACTTGAGGGCAAGTTTTGAAACCCTTTTCAAAACATTAGGGTTTTAACTATTTAAATTTCAAAACAACAAAACTTTTGGGGTTCAAATTTAAACTATAAAACCTAAAGGGATAAATTGAAACTATTTCACAAGATAATTCAAATCTAAATCACAAATAATCAAACTTTATCTAATAAAACAAGTGATTATCTAAATTTTGACAATTATCTTCTATTTAGGTAAGGATAATCACATAATAATGAAAAAATTCGGATTTTATCACAAAAACGAGTTTATGGTAATTATCCAAAACCAAAACAGGAAGAAAATCGCGAAAACGAGCTGTCAGACACTTTGACTCGTCGAGTCTGGGCTTGGACTCGTCGAGTCCAGCTGACTCGGCGAGTTCACCAAGTGACTCGGCGAGTCAAACCTTCAAAACTCAAAAAAAATCGATTTTCAGTGCTTATTACGATCAAATATGCATCAATACAATAGAAACCAATCAAGGCTCTGATACCACTGATGGGTTTTGGTCATAAGACATCCTATGTGCTCATACAAACCCTAATGCTTGGATCTAGGTTTCTCTATTGTACATGCTTTGAATCCAAGACTATAAACCCTAATTCTAGCATTCAAGTAATCATATTAATATGTAATTAGGTTTAAAATCATACCTTGATTGTTATGTAGCAATAACAATCCCAAATCTCCTTGTAATGACTTTGGAATGCTTAGAGTCACAAGTGTCACTCCTCTAATGGCTCACAAACGCCATAAGCAAGAGGATGAAGAGGAGAGAGGTTGGAGGCTGCCAAAAATGTGTGTAAACCCTTACAAGAAACTTTAGCCCCGTTTTTGAGCCTTAAGGGGTCTTTATATAGTTGGGCTATTAGGGTTATCTAACAAGGAAACCCTAATTTGGATGCTTAAGCCCTAAGCAACCCATAGACTCCTTTTAATCAAGCCCTTGGACGATTTCCTTATGGGCTTCCCCATAGAATTCGTCCAACCCTTGATACAAGGCAATCCATGTCCCAAATTGCAATTATCCTATAATTACAATTTCAGTCCCTTAAGTTTAATTAATCTCTTTTAGTCACAAAACTAATTACCAATTAATTATTGACCAATATTAATTAAACAATATGATTTATCCTTTAATATATTATTCCCATAATATATTAATAAATCATATTTAATCCTTACTCTCCATAAATCATCCTATCAAGTTGCTTTGGTGAAGGCAACCCAAAAGGACCATGCACCATCGGGTCAAGTACATACCAAAATAGTTATGGACTTAGACACTAATCCAACAAATAATGGCCTCCTACTTAGCTCCAATGCTCACACTCGATTAGGGTTTCACTCAAGGGGCTGGTGAGCACAAATGAAGGCCATTAGGCCCTTTAAATAAGTCTCAAACCCGAGAAATTAGGGTTTCATTACACAGTGCTGACTCGCCGAGTCCATATCTTGGACTCGTCGAGTCCAGGCGCGATCCTGCGTCCAAATCCGCGTCCCTACTCGGCGAGTCTGAGCTCCAACTCGCCGAGTCCCCCCTCACAAAACAACAAAATACAACAAACAAGATACCTGATAAAATCCGGCTGTTACAACTTGGGACGTTACATTAGGTATAGGTGTGTGGGTGGGGATGGGGTAGGGTAATAGTGGATATGGATGGGGTAGATGTAGATAGGTATGTGGGGGATGGGGTATGTGTTTGTGACAACCCGAAATTTCTATCTTGTAAAGCCATTCCATTCAATCAAATTCAGATTTGTATCTATTACCTTTTAGCCGTGTTGAGGGTTATTTTGTGAGTTTTTAAGCCTCGTACACTTAGTAAGTATCTTTTCCATATTCTTATTTTCCATTAGGAGCTCTTGAATCCCCATGAAACGAACAACTTTTAAGCATCATATAAGCATCATCTTCAAGATTTCACGCCCGTAAACCCTTCATATGGCCGTGAACCCTTCAAGTGATCTTGTTAGGGCCGTAAACCCTCCTTAGTTCATGCCTTGGCCATAAACACTTAAGAATCTTTGGCCATAAACACACTTGGTGTGGCCGTGAACTCCCTTAAATCAATTATTTGTGATTAATACACTCCATTGTGAGTAATTCCTAGTCCCTAGGGGTCTTTCCAATACATGATTAGTTGTTATACACTAATTGTATTCCTATATATGTAATTATATGGCTAATAGCCTAATAGGATCAATTTGTGCTTCGGGACTCCTTTTTTGATCTCAAACATCCTATATCTATCTTCCATTTGAATCACTCACTACAGGTGAGTTCATACCCTAAACTTATCTTTTAAATGATTTTAAATGCTTTTATAGGGGGGGGGGGGGGTGATACAAGTAGAAAACATTATAGTTATTGTATCAATCACATGTGATTAATAACTATCAAACAAGTGGATTTCTTATACTTCAAAACCGTTTTATCAAATAAGCTAATTCAAAAACATTTTATAAACTAACATCAAGTCATCTATAACCATTCAAATGGTTAAAACATCTTTTTATGTTTAAAACTCTTTTATATATGCTAAATTCTTTATCAAACTCTTTTAAACTTATATATTGTCAAACTCATGTCTATATATATATATATATATATATATATATATATATATATATATATATATATATATATATATAGTTATATAAATAAAGTTGAAAGGGCTTAGGACTGATAACTCGTTGTATTTCCTGTTCCTTGTTTGATTGTGGACTCAGAGTATTGATTGTTTGTCCGAGTGTCGTTTGAATTTTAGTTATATATCATGTATATATATGTAGATATAAAACTTCGTTCAATTAGTTCAACACCTTTGAGTAGCAAAGGTGTATAAACATGATCAGTCATTCAATTATAGAGCTTAATAGTAGACTATAATAGGTATAGTTTAGGATAATAATAATTACTATTTCTAGAACAATGAAACTTACAAGAGTCAATTCATACATAAGTCAGTTCAAACTTACAATAACAAGAACATAAAGGAACATACAATAACAAGAAACATAAAGGAACATACATCCTTTTACAAGAACAAGATAACATTAATGTGAAACAACTTCATGGCTTAGCAATATACTTGTTAGGTCGTGCTTTGTAACCAGAGTCTCTTGGAAGGAGATCGGACATTGTGTGTATAGATCTATACGGGACTGACAAGCCCACATCCCGACTGTTCGCTACAGTTTGGCTGGCAAGGCCAAGGGGTGACAAATGTCACATCAGTTTCGATGCTAACAGGTCGTCGTGTTAAACACTTGTCAATCAGCATGGTTATAACCACATCACATTTTAACCTTAATTAAAAAAAATGGTTTTAAGGTAGATAGTGTCTCAGTAGTTACTTATTACAACATTAATGCATTGTAGCACCTGGTTCCCGGTACGTATTTCTTGTAATTTAAAATTCATAATTCTTGCATTTTTGCCTTGGACTCAGCGAGTTGAAGGACCGACTCACCGAGTAGGAGTGGGAGGAAACGCGGGATCTAAGCCTTGGACTCGGCGAGTCGGTTCCCCGACTCGGCGAGTAGGCCCTGTTTGGGAAAAAACCCTAACCCGAGTATTGTCACCTTATTTAAGCACATTAACTCGGCCCCCTTGTCCTTAACACTTCTAGAGAGCTGTAGTGAGAGTCCCTAGTCCCCCCATATTGTGCTTATGGGTGAGTTCTTGCTTGGTGAAGGAATTTGGAGTTTAGAAGAAGAAAAGAAGAGATTGAAGAGTGCAAGAGAGGGAGTAGATCCAAAATCTACATTGGGAGAAGCTTCCATTCAGGTAGTAAAGTTTCTACCTTGATCTTTATTTCATTAGATCCCATTTTGTTCTAATTTGGTGGTTTTCAAGCCCTAAAACACCAAACTCCATGTGTTTGAGCTTAATGATCTGAAAGGACTTCAGATCTAGACCTTATGGACATGTTAGAAGCATAAAGTTGTTGTGGTTGAAGTGATTGAGGACCCCATTAAGTACATGACCTCTTAAAGAGCTTGGAATTGCATTTTTGAGCTTATAGGGCCATGCATGCACGTAAAGTTTGCAACTTTACGTGTTAAGCATGCCCTAGGAACATAGATCTATGGTTTTGAAGCGTTGCATGTCTCTGTTTCGGCTTATATGGAAAATGGGTCAAAGGACTCGGCGAGTCCCAAAGTGGAACTCGGTGAGTTCTATGAAGATGGACTTAGACTTAGTGAGTTGGAAGAACAACTCGGCAAGTCCTATGAAGATTTCCTGGTACTCGACGAGTTGTTCTTCAAACTCGGCGAGTCGTATGAGTTGTTACTGAGTACGAAGGGTTTAAGTGTTGGAAGTCCAACCCTTCGTGTTTGCACATAGAATTAGCAATCTAACGTGTTACGATAGTCCCTGAAACCCAAATTCTCATGAAGGATGTTCGGATGAGGATCTAGAAGCGAGTGGGGAGTCTGCTCGCATGGACTCGATGAGTTGTTTTGGGACTCGGCGAGTCGAATCGCGAGCCGGTCCTATCGTCCCAAGTAGTGAGTTAAGGGTGACTCAGTGAGTGGGGAAAAAGGGACTTGTAGAGTGGGACCGGGTTAGTAGGAGAAGGACTCGGCGAGTCCAGTCAACTAGAAGTTGACCTTGGACCAAGGGAGGGTCAGTCATCTGACCTAAGGGTGTGTATGAGAGGCTAACCTATGTTTATGATTTATAGCCAGAGGATTTCCGATCCAACAGTCAGGTGCTTAGCAAGCAGACTTCAGCAGCTACTTTCGAGGTGAGTTACCTTCCAGTAGCGGTGGGTCTATGGCCACAATGCCGGCCCACCAGTAGGAGATGTATGTTAGATGATTGTCTTTATGATATCATCTAGGTTTGCTGCTACCTGATACGTTATATGATGGCATGATATGTGATAGCAGTAGAGTTCGGTCGTTAGGACCGAAGGGTAGGTTAGACACCCCAGCTATGTCTGACAGTATGTGATGATATGTTTATATGCCAGTATGATCTGTTATATGTGTTACAAGTAGTAGGAGGGGAGCAGTCCCCGAGGTTGGGTCGTTAGGACCGAATGGTAGTTAGCACCCCAAAATGGCTTGACACGGGCAGGGCGGCACCCTAGAATGGCCGCATGGGTAGGTCGGCACCCTAGAATGGTCGTACCGGGTAAGTCGGACACCCCAAAATTGCCTGGCAGTATGTATGCTATGTGATTATATGGTATGTGGTACAGTGGGGGAACTCACTAAACTTCGTGCTTACGGTTTTCAGTTGTTCTTTCAGGTGCCTCTTCTGTCAAAGGGAAGGAGTTGGCGCGGTAGCGGCGCATCACACACTCTTTTGATTTCCGCACCAAGAGTCATTCTTGGATTTTGTACTCTAACATTTTCATGTTTTATGTTTTGGTTTACGGCCACAAAACATGTTTTATTAAATATTATGATCGTATGATGTTTTGTTACAAACACTTTTCAAATCGCTTAATTAAAAACGAAATTTTTAGCCTGTATTTTTGGGACGTTACATGCACATTGTCATTTTGCCATTACATTCATAGTGATCTTCTCACATAAAAGGTAATGTAAACTAATTTTTGGTAATAATAGTCATATACTTGGGAAAACACTCACTTTTACAAAAGAACAAACATACAGAAGAGTCGGGTCTTGGTAGAAGACTACATTTCATCATAAGTAGAAAATATAGGATTTTCTAGGAAGTATACAAACTTTACAGCAAACATTTACAAACTTTACATCAATCATTTACAAACTTTACATCAAACACTTACAAACATTTTCATCAAACTTATACAAACATATGACACTAAAATACTTATGAACTCACCATCTTAAATGCTGATCTACTCTTTCAAAAAAAAAACTTTTTTTCTTAGGTCACCAGTAGACAGGTACACTCGACCAGGTTTTGAGAAGACGGAGCACATTCGAGACTGATCATCTTTTATTTTGATATATATATTTTTGGTGTCTTACAAATTCATTAAGAACACACTTGTATTAACAATATTATTAATGCAATGGATGATGTTGTTGCTTGTTTTACTATTGTGCATTGTTATGATACTAAACGTGACATCCACCGCCCCCGAACGTTTCCGTCGTTCTGGTTTGGGGGTGTGACAGTGTGGATGGGTCTATGGGGGTATGAGTGTTTGGTGTGGATATCAGTATAAGGTGGGTGTCGGGTGATGGTTGGTTGGTTGTTAGGTCTGGGTGTTTATATTTTGGATAAAGTTTGGAATCAAAATAATATGGGTGGCTATGTGCGTATTAGATGTGGGGGTTATGGTTAAGGTGTTGGTGGGGGTTAAGGTGTTGGTGGGGGATGTAGGATGTGGTATGAAGGGTGGGATGGGTGTAGATGTGGGTGTGAGGGTATGTTTGGTGGGTATGTATGTAGATGGGTATGAGGTATGGGTGGATATGGGTATTTGTGATGATATATTTAAAAAAAAAACTTTTGGAATTGAAAGAGTATGAAAAACAATAATTATAAGTTTTACATGCTTTTTTGTAATTTTGGAAAACGAAAAATGTTTTCTTTTGGAATAATTTTAGAAAAAATGTTAAACTAAATGGGTTTTCAAAATTTTATATTTTTCTAGAAAAAAATTCGGTGGCTAAACTCACATCCATTTCTAGAAAATGAAATTGAGTTTTCATTTTTCGTTTTCAAAAGAAATTTTTTTAAAAAAATAAGTTTTCTTAAAATCCAATGAGCTTTTATATTGGATTTTAAAATTTTTGAATAACATGTGAAAACGATTATTTTTTTTTAAATTTTCAGTTTTTAATTTTTATTATTTCAAATAATGCAATTTTTAAGTATTTGAGCATATAATGAAACTCACAGCTACACCCACCCTACCTGGGCCCGACCCCTACCTACACCCTCACACACATACACAACTTACCCCCCCCCCCTAATCACGGACACATACATTTAAGGTTGTAAAAAACGTTCGACGTTAGCTAGTCGATGGACTGGGGTCAAAGGATTAATCGGCTAGGCGGAGATTAATCGGAGACCATTAATTGCTAATTTGTTGAATTTTAAAAAATTAAATACGACTAATATCATATCAAAGTTCGTAAATACCGCTAATATGATAACAAAATAGGTTAATATGATTAATACAACACTAATCATGCCTCAAATAGTTTCCATTGAGATAAAACTTCTTCAAAATGCTAAAATTTCATCGTTTTATAGTGTTTCACTCATTATGTATGCAAGGATTAATCGTTAGGCGCCCTCTAATCGATTGAATAGCGCCTAGGATTTAATCGGGGATTAATCAGGACCTAGTTGACATTTTTACAACACTGATTACTATCCACCCCACATCCACATATCCCCACCCCTACCACCGCACCCGTAACCACCATCCACCCAGTCTACACATACCCCATTCCAAAAAAACAAGTTAAACGATTTCAAATAATATAATATTTGATATATTTGAGCATAAAAATGAAACAAAAATTTCATATAAGAATCATAAAAGTAAATATCAAGAAACATTTCTAATAAAACATTTTCTTTTTTACTTTTTTTTAATTGTATTAAGATTGTAATCGTACTGATGATATTGTGTATATTTTTGCTATCACATATCAACAATTGAATCTTTAACTTGAAGCATCTCATCTTGATAGTCATATTCAAAGGAAAACTTTCATAAACCACGTTCAAACCACTTTCGAGTTTTTGAAGATTTCCATCGTTATATGTAGTGTGCAGTGTTAGGTGTGGGGTTGTGGGTGGGAGTAGAGGTATGCGGTTGTTAGTTGTGACGGTGTTTGTGTGGGTGTGTGCATAAGTGTGGATGGAGTGGGTGTTAGGGTATGGATGGATATCTGAGTGTTGGTTTGGGATTATGGGTGAGTGGTGGGGTGTGGGTAGGGTGGGCGTGGATATGATTACGTGTGTGAAGGTGTTTACATTTTAGAAAACGTTTGAAATTGAAAAATATGGAAAACAATGATTAGCAGTTTTTTTAAGTATTTTGTAATTTAAAAAATGAAAAAATGTTTATATATATATATATATATATATATATATATATATATATATATATATATATATATATATATATATATATATATATATACTAGTTGTGAGACCCATATAATATACGGATTGATTAAAACAAAATGTTAAGTACGAACGATTAAATAGACAATTTTATTTGAATTTGAAATTGAAATAAGTGAAAATTATGAGAAAAAAATATGCAAATAATAAATTAATTAAAATTATGAGTTTAGTGTGTACTAAACGGGTTAATTATAACAAAATATTAAACATAAAAGTTTATACTGTAAATTTATTTGGAATTGAATTTGAAATTTAAAATTTGATAATCATTATGGTATGTTTAATTTATGGAAAGTAAATCAATGATATATTGGAAATCAAAATTAAAGTAATAACAAGTAGAAAATAAATATATTTTAAATTATGATAAAATGATATGTGACTAATCTTATGAGAGAAGAACATGTGGCAAAGTCATTTTCATTTATTAAAGTATATATATATATATATATATATATATATATATATATATATATATATATATATATATATATATATATATATATATATATATATATACACCGATTTTTTAAAAGTGTACCGAATCGAATCATGTCACATTTCCAATATAGAGGGTCCAACAGTTGGTCTATCTCATCCTTTTACCTTGGGTCATTTTGGGTTTATTTGGGATACAATTTTTACAAGTTTTGGGCTAAAGTTGAAGCTACGGATCTTTTATGTTTTTAGGGTTTTAATAACCATATTATGTTTTGTTTTTCTTTTCTCTTTGAAGTTTTAATAGTGTTAGACTATTATAAATATGATTGTTAAAATTATAACTCATTATCTTTTTAGTTGATTATTAAAACTTATAAAATTTAAGTAAATTCTTAAAAAGTAGTAAATAGTAAATGCTCTTCAATACGTTCTTTCCTTTCTTGGAACCGCCATTTTATTCCATATTTCCCCACATCATTATTTTCAACAAAAATAATATCTTCTTCATCATAGAAATTCCTTGATCTCTTCGTTGAAATTCGAATAAAGCTATGGAGTTGTTCATATGTAAATAACCATTATGAATGTTTCTTGTTAGAAGTCACTTTCCTTAATTAAATATATTATCTCTTGAGTCTTCTTTGTTCTAATTTATTGTTCAGACTATCAAGCTCACGGAAGTCTACTTATATCTTTCCATTAATCACGGACAAAAATGGCGGAAGGTATCATATGACCTTACCCTACTTGAATAAAGAGCAAAACTAAATTAATTTATTAATTTATTTCTTTTTTTCAATGAATTGACAATCTAGTGTTTTATTATATTAGATCACGTTGCATAAATTGTTAACAAATTATTTTAAAGTTTTTAATTTATTCTAAACTAAAATTATCATTATAAAAAATCTTTATAAAAAAATTTAATTCGAGTATTACAAGGTTGAAATACAAGCAAACATTACAATTATACAAAGCATTTATTTTGAAAGGGAACTTTCCTAACTATGGTTTCGGGTTAGTTTTCATGCACCGACTAATCTCCCACTGCTCCCACTGCAAATATGAGGCTATGCATCATGTCCTGAAAGGGGAACTTTCATAGTCACATTGGTTGAGTAATGTCAATATTTGAACATGAATCAATAGATTATTCATCATACTCCACATGCCCTATCAAATCACCACAACACAAATGGTTTACGAAACATAATTATAATTCCATTAAAATTAAAAGGTAGATGAACTCAATACATAAACAACTTCTAATCAACAGGATACGTATTACGCGAATAGTTAAAGTTGGTATCAAAGAACATGATCTGAAGAAATCATTATAAACTACATAATGAATATTTTGATAGCAACATAGCAGAGGATAGCGGATAGTTGGAAATGAAAGATGTAGTTTTTATTTGTAATACAAGTGTTTGTTAAAAGTAGCTGAAAGCTTTTGAATATATAATATTGCATAAAAAGACAATTATTTAGAATATATATATATATATATATATATATATATATATATATATATATATATATATATATATATGTGTGTGTGTGTGTGTGTGTGAGCAATTATGGAAAATGATTAAAAAAGCTTAATAGTTTTTTTTAAGCCTAACTTTTAGATTTCTAGTTTTTTTTTAAATTAAAAGTTAGACCTTCGTGTTATCAAACAAAATTTTTTTTGTTTAAATTGAACCTTTTTAACAAGTTAAAAGCTAAAAACCTACAAAAATTGGTTGTCAAACATGTTTGTTGCAACATTGTTGATAATGTATAATCAATATTAGTCTTAGTAACAAACCAAAATAAAATTTAACGATATAATAAATATAAGAGTAAACTGGTCCTTAAGGTTTGGTCAAAATTATACGTTTGGTTTCTAACTTTTTTTTTTCTCGGATTGTCTTTGTGGTTTGATTTTGTTGCGTTTTTCATCCCTTACATACATAAAGTTATGGACCAAACGTACAATTTTGACCAAACCATAGAGACGAAAAATGCAACAAAATCAAACCACATGGACGATCCGAATGCAAAAATAAAATTTAGGTACCAAACGTTCAATTTTAACCGAACCATAGGGACGATTTTAGTAATTTACTCTAAATATAATGTGATTAATTATATGAAAAATGAATGAGCTTAATAAAGAACATTTTAAGTAAAAAGTAAAAACTATTACGAAGTGATTGATATTGAAAAAAAAAAAAAAAAAAAAAAAAAACATATTTTATATGTATCCAGAAATATAAATAATGGTGCTTGCTCTCTAAAAAAAAGTAAAGGGAGGATACAGAAACATGCTTCAACTGCTACATTGAATTATTATTTTGTAGAAGCAGGTCGCCACTGATTTCTGACAAGATCATTGCTGTTTTCAATTGCAAGTCTTTGGTCCTATTAACTTTTTCTAATAGAAATATTTAATTTTTTTTGAATATAGGATAAAATGAAAATGATTTTATCCTTTTTAACATTTTCTTAATGATGAGAATCATATATTTTGTTTTCATTTATATAAGAGCGGGTAATGGTGTGGGCATTCCGATTTCCGCCTGAGTACGTAACCAAATTGTATGTTAGTATTAAATAAGATTACAAAATATATATGGATTTAAATACTGAAATAAGTTACAATATTTCATTAACAAGGTATTACGTATAAAATAATACTACAATTGATACCCTTCATAAAAAAAGAATTTGATAATACGCAAGAAGAAAACATATGATATATTTGAAATTTTTTTTTTTTAATAAATAACAAACATGGCAAAACAAAAACAAGTTGGGTCCATAACAATTGGGTATGGAATTATAGATGTAGAGAATTACAATTTACACCTAAACTGATACCATTTTTTCAAAATAAAATTGATGAGATTTATGAAAATTTTGTTTTATTATTAATCATTTGTTACCAAATAAAAACAAGCTATTACACAAATGAAATCTATAAAGGGAACGATTGAACACACAACTGGCCTTCACATGTAAAACTAAATCCTTATTCTAATAATAAAAGAATAATTTTAACTTTTAATTTGCCAAATAGCATTCTCATACAACATCCTCATCAATATTACTAGGTGTGAGTCTCGTATATTACACGGGTTGATTTTAAAAAATATTAAACATTAAAGTGTAAACAAAAAATATTTTTTTTAATATTTTTTAATGTAAAACTTTAAAATAAGAAATAAAGAAATGTATTTTATTACAATTTAATATCATATATATGATATTAATACTTTACATATATAAATATATGATTTTAATTTTGAAAATTGAAACAAACCAAAAATTGACAAGTGTATATATTTATTTCAAAAATACCACAAAATGATAAGTATCAAAACTCATAAGAGATTGACATTTGGCAAAAAAAAAAAACATTCATTTATTAAGGAAGATTAATACTTTACATATATAAATATATGATTTTAATTTTAAAAATTGAAACAAACCAAAAATTGACAAGTGTATATATTTATTTCAAAAATACCACAAAATGATAAGTGTCAAAACTCATGAGAGATTGACACGTGGCAAAAAAAACCTTCATTTATTAAGGAGGATGTCATTTGGTATGTAGATATATTAGGTAACTCACTTTAAAATTCAAATTTACATTTTCTAATTATATGTTAATTTTGAAGTTATAATAACTTTAAATTTTTTGATATATCTCTTATTTAATAATTAATAATTTATTTAAAATTATTTGTTTAAAATAGTTGATTAATAATTATTAATTTTATTATGAATGTTTAATTAATTTTGTAACTATGGTTACCACGGGTTATAAACTAGTTAGTATATAAAATGATATTAGTTTTATACGGATTTTTGCTCATCTAGCAACTTTTCTTTGAAGATATGAAAATTGATATGACCTTGTTTAATTATACATTTTAGGGTGTTATTTTAATATATTTGACTCAAATGTTATATTTAAAAATAAATGATATTTAATATGATTTGAAATAGATAATTATAGGTAAAATCGTAGCTAAGATTAAAAAAGAAGAAAACAAAGATGAAAAATAAAGAAACACGGCTAATACAAAAATCAGCAAAAGACGCTATGCGTCTCCTAGAAGGCGCGACACGTCCTTCAGAAAAACAAAAAAGTTTGAATTTTTCCAGATTACGAGATTGTGTCAAATACGAAGTCCCGACATTCCGTGACACGGTTTGGGCATTCCCACGGTGCGGTTCCGCTGTTATATATATATATATATATATATATATATATATATATATATATATATATATATATATATATATATATATATATATATAGGAAAATAGAATTGGAGAAGATACTGTGAAGATTTGTTTTTATATCTTTCATGTATATATACAAATGAATACATCTGGGTTTATATGGTGGAAATACAACTAATTGTGAGAGAAATACACGGGAACAATATTGACATTGTAATATACATGTGTGCTAAATATGATATGGTGGATTTGAATCCGAGGGAGATGAGATAAGTTTTAAGTTCATCATACCATGCTCTAGAAGCTTGGCGAAGACCATATAATGCTTTGTTTAATTTGCAAACATGAGTGGGATTAGCGGGATCAACAAAACCTGGAGGTCGAGAGATGTAAACATCTTCATGAAGTGTTCCTTGTAAGAAGGCGTTATTGATGTCAAGTTGCCTGAAAGGCCATGCATTTGAGATGGCGAGTGAGAGAATAATGCGTAAAGTGGCTGGTTTAAGTACAAGACTGAAGGTTTCCCGGTAATCAATACATGGATGTTGATGAAAGCCTTTTGCCACGATACGTGCCTTTAGGCGATCAACGGAGCCATCTGGTTTGTATTTCGTGCGGTATACCCACTTGCATCCAACCAGATTTTGAGCTTGAGAGGATGGTACAAGGGAGCAGGTGTTGTTACATGTGAGTGCATCGAATTCTTCTTGCATGGCATTGCGTCATGATGGGTGTTTAAGGGCTTGAGAGATTGTGGATGGTTCAGATGGATGTTCAGTGGAGATAGTGTATACCTAGAAATCAGAGTTAAAATAACTAGAGTCTGGTTTTGGGTGAGGACGAGTTGACATGTGTGTGTGTGTGGGGGGGGGGGGGGAGGAGGTGAAGGAGGGGGAGGAGGAGGTGGTGGAGGAGGGGGTGGATGAGGGTCATTGAGTATAGGAGAAGGATTTTGGAGAGTAGCAGTGGAGGTGGCGGAAGATGTTGGAGTTGTGGGAGGAAGGTCAGATTGTGAAATTGGGAATGATAATGGAATCCATTGATTATAATCAATTAGAGATTCTGGTGCAGGATATTTAGCAAGTGTTGGATATGGAAATTCATGTTCAATGAACACAACATGTCGTGATGTGTAGATTTTGCTTGAGAGATGGTCATAAGTGTAATAAGCACTTTGGGTTGAAGAATAGCCAACGAAAACACAAGGAGTTGAACGAGGGTGTAATTTATTTGGGGAATATGGGCGAAGCCATGGATAGCATAGACAACCGAAGCATTTGAGTTTGGAATAGTTTGGTTCTTTTTGAAAAAGGCATTGGGACTTTTAGATTCCCTTCAACACCACTAGAGAACTTTATCTTGTATATAATACTCCATTAGGCATTGGAGTTCTCTAGTGGTGTTGAAGGGAATCTAAAAGTCCATACTTCATCTCTTGTATCTAATACTCCATTAGAACTCATATTCTCTTGTATCTAATACTCCATTAGAACTCATATTAATAAAAGTCACTGTTTACCATTCCATACTTCATCTCTTGAAACCGAATGAAGATAAGTAGCGACTTTTATTAATTCGACATAAATTACAATTATTATTAGTGTTGGAATGAAAGGAAATGGAGGAAGATAGCTGCTTGAGAACTTTATTTTGTGGATGACCTAAACGGTGGTGCCACAGAATAGAGTTGGTGCGATGCATGGTGAAAATAGATGGCAAAAGGGCAGGCCGTAATTCATAGATTCCCTTGGTTGCTGTGCCCTGGAACAATGGAACTTTGGATGCCAGATCCTTGATGACAAAAACAAAGGAGTAAAATTCTATTAGAAATTGATTATCAATGCATAAACGAGATATTGAGATAATGTTGCGAGATAAAGATGGGACATATAGAACATTTTTGAAGATTAATGGCGTTTTAGGTGTGTGAAGGATAACAGAGCCAATATGAGAGATTTTTAAGCATGTACCGTCACCAATGACTAACTCTTCAGTTCCATCATATGGAGCATGGATGGATAAATTATTGAGATCATTGGTTGCATGAAAGCTGGCTCCGCTGTCGAACAACTAGTTGACTGTGTTTGAGGTATTGGTGGGATTCATTACATGAGCACGAGCATTTTGAACTTGCAGGTTGCGATAAGGTGGGACAGTTGCAGTTGGAAAAATCCTTGTGAAGGGTGAGCAGTTGGTAAGCGAATGTCCTTTTTGGTGACACCATTGGCACTTTCCGAGAAAGGGGCATTGACCGGTGGTTGGGGAGACCTGATTAGGCTATTTTAACGGTGTGGGCAGCAAGCTAGGGGTGGTGTTTTGTGATTTAGGGGGCCATGTTTTCTTAGCTGTCTGATGGTTTGAGTAGAAAACAGCAGCGGGTTGATGAATATCAACTTTTGAAACCTGTTGAGCAATAGATAATTCATGATTTATGAGTTTTTCATGCAATTTAGTGAAGGATATAGGTGAGTATCTTGCATGAAAAGCATCAAGAATTGTCTTGTAAGCTTCTTGATCAAGCCCATTGACAACTGCATCAGTGATGTCCTCCTGATCGAGTTTCTTCCCAAGAATAGCGAGCTCGTCCACCACTGTTTTGATACTTTGCATATATTGAGTGATGGTTTGGTTAGACGTTTTGGTGAGTTGTTTTAGCCGATGTTGGAGTTTTTTAATGTATCCTCTTGATGGAGAGGCGTATGTACTGGCTAGGGTTTGCCAGGCTTCAAGAGAAGAAGATGTGTTTGTTACCAGTGGTACGATTTCAAAAGAAAAGGTTCCAACTAGGGCACCAAAAAGAAGTCGATCTTGCATGAACCACTTTGGATAGTTTTCGTGGGGTGTGCTTGTTCCATCGTCTGAGATTGTTGGTGCAGGTGTTGGGTGTGAGCCATCAATGAAGCGATATAGATCTAATCCATGTAGCAGAGCTTCGATCTGCGTTTTCCACCCAAGATAATTGGTGGATGTGAGTTTTAGGGTTGCTGAGAAATTGACAATGGTGATGTCTTTGAGTGTGGTATTGACAGTGAGAGAAGAAGAAGATGTATTGTCATTGGTTCCCATGTCTATTTGGAGATGAAGGATATGGGTTTTTCTGGTGTGGTGTGTACCGAGCAAAGCTCTGATACCATATAAAGGAAAATAGAATTGGAGAAGATACTGTGAAGATTTGCTTTTATATCATTCATGTACATATACAAATGAATACATATGGGTTTATATAGTGGAAATACAACTAACTGTGAGAGAAATACACGAGAACAATATTGACATAGTAATATACATGTGTGCTAAATATCAAGGAATAAATGTGACCGGGTTATATCTTAATAATATATATGTGTGTGTATGTGTGAGATTTTCGACCTTATTTTGATGTGCAATCAATGACAGCCTTATGCAACAAGTTATAATTCCTTTTAGACTTCCAGAAACACTTTTGGGCCAATTCCGAAGCTGGAGAGCCAATTGGAACAAGAATTTGAAGAACCAAGCGCCAGAAGTATTGAAATTTCACTTCGGGTTTGCTTAATGATCGTGTCTTGCAATCTTTTAGTGATGTTTTTCTGCTTTAGTTTACTAATTATCAGGTAAAACCCTTATGTTTTCACTAGATTATATGTAACCCTATGAGTCAGTGTGATTTCATTAATTGAGTATTTAGTTTTATTTAATTTATTTTGTCAGGTTCGATTGAAGATCTACATATGTTAACGATCATAGCTTTATTTTTTATTGCTGAATTCATAAAATTTCGATGACCATTCTAACTTTGTTAATTTTAATCATAGTTGTCCATGACCATTGGTAATTATGACTAATGCTTTATCATAACCTATAGTTAGGTTAATAAAGTTATGAATTTTAATGTGTGTACATGTATTTGATGAGCATTCTAAAAAAAAAAATGTTTGAATTTTTCTAGATTACGAGATTGTGTCAAATACGAAGTTCCGACATTCCGTGACACGGTTTGGGCATTCCTACGGCGCGGTTCCGCTGTTTTCTATATATATCTGAGATTTTCGACCTTATTTCGATGTGCAACCATTGACAGCCTTAGGCAACAAGTTATAATTCGTTTTAGACTTTCATAAACACTTTTGGGTTAATTCCGAAGGTGGAGAGCCAATTGGAGCAAGAATTTGAAGAATCAAGCGCTAGAAGTATTGAAATTTCACTTCGGGTTTGCTTGATGATCGTGTCTTGCAATCTTTTAGTGATGTTTTTCTGCTTTAGTTTACTAATTATAAGGTAAAACACTTATGTTTTCACTAGATTATATGTAACCCTATGAGTCAGTGTGATTTCATTAATTGGGTTCCAAGCCCAAGGTCCAACTCACACTCTAAAGGCCCGATAGTTAAGTAATGGGCCAATACCTAACATATGACCCAATTTTCCAAATTAGGCCCAACCCTTCACATGGGCCTTCCCTTAAGGCCCAACCATCTATTCTGGTCCAAATACTTGGCATTCCAATGGTCCAATACCTCATAATCATAAAGGCCCAATTATTACCTATCTATGGCCTAATTTTCCAAATTAGGCCCAAGCATTTCCAATGGGCCTTATCCTAGAGCCCATCTAAATATTTTAGTCCATTTACTTGTCCTTGGATAGCCCATCAATAACCTAATCACCAAAGCCCAAAAGAAAGTCCCAACTCAAGGTCCAAGTGAAATTAGGGTTTTCACATGAAATGAGATTAGGGTTAAGTGTTTCTTACTTAACCCATTAAGGACTTAATCCATTAAGTCCAATGTTGCCTTATATTATTAATTAATATTTTAGGTTTATTAAATAATTCTCGTGCATGTCCCGATCAAATTCCCAAAATTAGGGTTTCATGACATTAGGGTTTTCCAAACCCTAATTAGGGTTTCCTACCCAATACTAGCCCATTAGTCACATGGTTGGGCTTTTATGTCAATTAGGGCGTCATTGGGCTTATTAGGGTTTCATTAGGCCCACTAGGGTTTCATTAGTCGAGCACCACCCACTACCACCTCGGGTAGTGGTGGTCAATGGCGGCTCACGGTGGCGGCCACCACCTCGTGGTGGTGGTTATGGTTCTAGTCCATTTTTGTCCAAGCATCCTAAAAGCAAATAAGCACAAGCAAAATCACATCGCCACCCAACACGGCGGCAGGAGGTGGCAGCCACCACCTTACAGTGGTGGTTTTGAGTTTTCTTTTGATTATTCCTACCGGATTACAATTTTACAATGCAAAATCTCAAATAACACACGCACACTAAGCTAAACACACACAACCACCTTGTGGTGGCCGACGGTGGTGTATGGTGGCCACCACCACCTCACGGTGGTGGTGGTGGCTTCCTTGTTTTTCCAGCAACACAACACTACACACACATGCAAAGACACACACACAACCACCACCACGCGGCGGCTGGTCGTGGCAAAACAACAAAGGCGATGGTAACCACCATGGTTGGCAGCCATGGTGGTCTTCCATGGTTTCTGGCCAAACAAACACCATACACGATATGCATAGTAGCAGGAGAGGCAAACACGTGCATCTTTGCATGAAAAGAAAACCCAACACCAACCTGTGGTGGGCGGTGATGGTAGCAACAACACGGGATGGCGGGAAGCAGTGGTCTTAAAGGCAGCATAGGGCAGTCACGTCGATAGGCAACAACTCGCGACGATGGGGCGTTAACAAATGGAAAAAGGTGGATGGCGATAGAAGGCAGGAGAAGAAGAAGACACAGAGGAAGGAATAACGCAACAAAAGTAGCGGTACCGGCCTTCAGGCCCGTCGTCGGAGTCGCGAGGAGTTGTCGATGGTTAGTTTGGGACCCCAACAATGGTGGTGGCCGCATCGGAGATCGTAGAAACGGAGGTTGCGGAAGCAAAACTCGGTGAAATAGCCGTATGGCGGAAATGACAACGATAAGACTCGACCTAGCACCTTCGATCGGTCCTCCCTGATACAACATCGGTCTTGGTGGTTCTTCCCAGCGAAACTCGATGCCCGATGATGATATAGATGGCAGCGGATGGAGATACAAGTGGCAGCTACATCTCTAGGGTTAGGGTTAGACAGGTAGTGAGGTTATATACCCGGTTCATACAAACTTCTGCCCATAATGACACCTTTAGTCCCTCATTCCCTTCTTTTCTTTCAAATTTAATCCAAGTGTTACCAAACAATCCTTCTTATCCAACACCCTTTTCAATTTGGGTCCAGAATTTACCATTTATTCCCTGTCCCCAAGAATCTATTCAATATACGTCCAAATGATACCAAACACACCCCGAATTCTCAAATCCTTTTCAAAATAGATCCCAAAATTACACTTTAACCCCCAAAACTCCAAGTCACGTCATTTGGCTCCCCGAAACCAACACCCCGCTAATTATTATTTGATTTTGGACTATAATAATAAAAATTACTTCTCAGGGTTCTAGGTTTATTATTTAATTATTATATTTTAAAAGGGATGTTACAGCTCTCCCCCACTTAAATTTGATTTCGTCCTCGAAATCATTTGTCATCTTTCCTTACATGCCAGACAACTTGAACTACATGGCCACAATACCGAGCATAACCCCAGCCTTCCGAAGGCAATCCAAACTAACCCTAACCGGTCCTGAAACCTAAAGATAAACGAACTCCTTGAAATAGGATCACATTTACTTAATCCGAAATCTGAAGTCTCAAGATGGTCTGGCTCCCTGACAGACCACCCACACTGAATCATTGCCGAATCCATTGTACTTTTCTCCCAACTGGCTACTCAACGTTTGATACCCAAGGTTCCTACTAGAAGGCAGAGTCATAGACCAAGTTTTCCTGTAGTACACTTATAGTTGAAAGAAACTCATCCAGAATACTGGATTCCTGCAGGGTTTCTGAACCAATGAGCGATCTTACAGTCGCTCCATGCGATTCCCGAAGGAAACTTCGACTAGCAATAACTGCCCTAGCTATATCGCCACCCATGTCTCCATCAATCCTTCTGGTCCATCTAACCATAATAATCTGACAGCTTGTCGCCATTGAATCAACTATGAAAATTGAACGCTACCACAATACTGTAGTCTTGCATCATGTCCGGTCTCCAATGACCTACCGTTTCCTGATTCTAATCATCGTGGTCTACCCACAATCTTACAAACTAGCCCACTCTGACCTAATCATCTGAAAGAATCCGTGAATGCTACGAATCATTCCGTAATCTTGCAACACTTTCGCCCTAACACAACCGCAGCCCGATATCTTACCCTTAATTTATCAATCCAAAAATCCTCAGAGTCAAGCACACACTTGACCGGACATTCGAATTGAAACCAATTCATGACTAGAACCCCAAAACGATTCCCTAAATTCTAATATTAAGCACCGAGAAGACGCGGTTCACATGCTGGGGTGTTTCACCAAACTCCCAACTCACAAAACCCTCAGACCAAACAGCCACTTGAGTTGTCTTCCTTCCTGACAGCAATGTGAAACTTAACCCAGTTTCAAAACCGCTCCTGCTTCTATATTCCGGGACGATTCTCCCCCACTTAGATTCGGCTAAGTCTTCACAATACATGAAAATTTTAGAACTCCCAGTCCTTCTCGCTTTCCAACGATCGATCTGATAACAACCAACTCTTTCCAACTAGTACACCATTACTAGCCAATCCAAAAAAAAAGTTTAATATTTCGCACAATAAATCCTCACCGCCCGATACAACAGATCCAAGGTGAATACGATCTTAGCTCTTATGGGTAGGGACAGTAATCGCGTTCGCGTCACAAAATACTCATGCCACATCAACCCACATGCGCTCACCAACGCCGAAACAATGTTGCCGACCCCTACGACTAACTGACCCCGAGCTGGAATACAACCTAATCTTGGGGTCACAAGCCTACTCACTCCTTCGAGATCAAAAAACTGAAAGGGTACAATCCTGGCCCTAGAAAACGACATTCCAATCCTTCAATTAACCATTCTGCTGCCAGCTGCAAAACCACAGTGGAACATAATCATCACTCCCATCCGGAGTCCCCGCGACTCGCGTTCCAGCCTTGAGCAAAACCCCCAAGCCTCAAATCCAAAAACTCATGTGCTAGCCTCTCCCGCTCAACCTGCGGAATGTAATGAGTACGGAACATCTCCCTGATCCCAAGTAACTGCACCCCTCTGCTCATCAGAATATATCCCAGTAACAAGTCACGGTATTGGAAAGCTCAACCAGCTCCTCCCCCTGCCGTCGTTACAGCTGTTAAAGTTGTTGCGACAACCATCTCAACAATGGCTGCATAACGCTCGTCGAAATATTCAACCATGGCGGTCTTGTTAGACCCATACATCTCCGGAATCTGACCCCGGACAATCCGAATCACCTCCTCCCGGATAATCTCCCTGACATGATCCTCTGTCAGTGCTGGCCTATCCTGGCTGCCAGCTCCCGATCCTGACCCGGATTCGGTCTCAAGACGTCTCATAACCACCATTCTGATAATACACCAAAGAGATCTCAGATAATCCATATAATAACAGGGAACCAACTCCCAACTAAACCCCAGGGGTTGTGACTTCCTTGCTACGCGTATGGGTCGTGTGCTTTTAGCAGTACGAGCCCATACTACCTTCCATACCTACCCATATTTGTCTCAAGTATCACCACAACACCCTAACAATATACATAAACATAGCGAGTGCTCAATCCTCCCTCCTAGAGGAATGCTAAATATCTCATAACTGGCCTACCAGCCTTTCACAGCCCACCCATGAAACTTCTACCAACCCTGCAACACTCGTGTATGCTAACCATACATAATGCTGGACCCTATAGACTTTCGAATACTTGATCCCACCCTAAGCCCTTCATCAAACAAGAACAGGAAATAAGGTCAAACCAAACATTCTCAGACTATAAGATCTTAATTATGTAGAGCCGTAATGTATACACTAAGCAACTACAAAAATGATGTCAATTTCATATAACGAAAACCATAGGCTATCAGGCATCATATAATCAGGCAATTCTATCATGCAATTCCTGAAGATCCCTAGCCTAGTACTAGCATGTTGTTCTAACATATCACAAAACCAAATAATCCATAAGGTACTTTAGGGTCTATCCATGAGCTCCGACTGATCGTACACTTGCAAACTCCGTAAAAATTAAAGTTAAGTATTCTTTTATTATAATTTATTTTTAAAAAACATTTTGTAAAAACTCTCAGATCCTAGTTTGAGACTGGATTCACACAAGTGTTTATCCAATTCACTCAAACCAAGGCTTACCAAGTTGTAACACCCATAATATTCAAGCTAATTTAAAACTTTTTAAAACATTTAAAACCATTAAGTTATTACAATTTGTTTTCAAAATAGTTTAAGCATCAGAGTATCCCCAGAAGCAAATCATGAAAATATAAGGAGGTGCACGATCACGCCTGTTCCTTCCCGCGATCATCATAAGCACCTGAAACATAATCAACAACTGTAAGCCCGAAGCTTAGTGAGTTCCCCCAAAATACCAACGACATACCAATATAACCATATCATATAACAAATACCAAACAACATGGATATAGAGTCTACAGTATGACTGAATTGACCCTACCGGGCCTGCATTTTCACTGGCCCACTCTCAGAACCTTCAGCATGTCTGGTCTGCCCACCCGATCCTTCATCCTGTATGGACCAGTATTTAGGCCTTCGGCCTGACTGATATGCCCCTAGGGCCTGCAGTCTATCCGGTCCGCCCTGGGTTTGTTGGCCTTCAGCACAAAGCATGACTACCTCAACCCAACCAAACACAATATGTCGACATATAAATAATTACGATCAAGTAGGCACATAATACAGCCAAAAACAATCATACAACTCACTACTGCCTACTAATCCTCAAACCACATACGCCTCCCGCTACCAACTAGCCCCCATAGAATGTGTAACCATAACTAACCAAAGGTGAGATATCCACCCGAAGAGATAGTCCTACTCTGAAGCCACAACCAAACAAGGAACAAGCAAGAGAGCCTATACCAAGAGTTCTCAGGCTATCCGACGTGACCACCGACGGTCCCTAAGGTGACTCCATAGATGATAACCAGTAAGCATAAATAACATAAAGATCTACAGATCACTAACATAGCAACCATCCTATAACCAAGATACTGATCTAACCGATCTCTAAAATAGTAACCATCCTATAACTAGGATACTGATCTAACCAATAACTAGTATAGTAACCATCCTATAACCAGGATACATATCATAAAGCATAACATGCAATGAAATCAGATACAAATTCGAAAAGGGCTGGCATTGGTGCCTTCGACCCTGTTAGTACAGTGAAGACAACTCGCCTGGCACTGGTGAAGTCCCGCGGATGAAACTCCAGCTGTTGGTTGACAGATTCCCGAACTGCCAACTTCAAACAATACCCAATTAATAATTGGGTTCCAATCCTAAGGTCCAACTCACACTCCAAAGGCCTGATAGTCAAGTAATGGGCCAATGCCCAACATATGGCCAAATTTTCCAAATTAGGCCCAACCACCTATTCTGGTACAAATACTTGGCATTCCAATGGTCCAATATCTCATAATCATTAAGGCCCAATTATGGCCTAATTTTCCAAATTGGGCCCAAGCATTTCCAATGGGCCTTATCCTAGAGCCCATCTAAATATTTTAGTCCATTTACTTGTCCTTGGATAGCCCATTAGTAACCCAATCACCAAAACCTAAAAGAAAGGCCCAACTCAAGGTCCAGTTGAAATTAGGGTTTTGACATGAAATAACGTTTAGGGTTAAGTGTTTCTTACTTACCCCATTAAGGATTTAATTAATCCATTAAGTCCAATGTTGTCTTAGGTTAATTACAAATGATTATTAATTAATATTTTAGGTTTATTAAATAATTCCCATGCGTGTCCCGATCAAATTCCTAAAATTAGGGTTTCATGACATTACGGTTTTCCAAACCCTAATTAGGATTTCCTTCCCAATACTAGCCCATTAGTCACATGGTTGGGCTTTTATGTCAATTAGGGCTTCATTAGGCCCATTAGGGTTTCATTAGGCCCACTGGGGTTTCATTAGTCGGGCACCACCCATTACCACCTCAGGTAGTGGTGGTCAATGGTGGCTCACGGTGGCAGCCACCACCTCACGGTGGTGGTTATGGTTCTAGTCCATTTTTGTCCAAGCATCCCAAAAGCAACTAAGCACAAGCAAAAGCACACCGCCACAAAAAACGGCGGCATGAGAAAGCAGCCACCACCTCATGGTGGTGGTTTTTAGTTTTCATTTGATTATTCCTACACGATTACAATTTTACAATGCAAAAACTCAAATAACACACACACACACTAAGCTAAATACACACACACACACAACCACCTTATGGTGGCCGGTGGTGGTATATGGTGGCAGCCCCCACCTCACGGTGGTGGTGGTGGCTTCCTTGGTTTTCTAGCCACACAACACTACACACACATGCAAAGACATGCACACAGCCACCACCACGTGGCGCCTGGTAGTGGCAGAATAGCAAAGGCGCTGATAACCACCATGGTTGGCAGCCATGGTGGTCTTCCATGGTTTCTGGCCAAACAAACACCGTATACGATATGAACAGTCGCAGGAGAGACAAACACGTGCATCTTTGCTCGAAAAGAAAACCCAACACCAAATTGTGGTGCGTGGCGACGGCAACAACAACACGAGAATGCGGGAAACAATGGTCTTGACGGCGGCATACGACAATCACGACGATAGGCAGCAACTCTCGCCGATGGGGTGTTAACAGATGGAGAAAGTTGGTCGGAGAAGCACTAACGACTGTCGTGATGCGTCTGTGGATAGTGACAAAAGGCAAGAGAAGAATAAGACACAGAGGAAGGAAAAACGCAAAAGCAGTAGCGGTACCGGCCTTCAGGCCGGTCTTCGGACTCGTGAGTCGTCGTCGGTGGTTACTTTGGGACCTCAACAATGGTGGTGGTGGCACCAGAGATCGTAGAAATGAAAGTGGATGCAACAAAACTCGCTGAAACAGCCGTATGGTGGCAATGGCAGTGACGAGACTCAACCTAGCACCTTTGATCGGTCCTCCTCGATACAACATCGTGTTGGATTAGTGTCTAAGTCCATAACTATAATTGGTATATACTTAACCCGACCCGGCATGGTCCATTTAGGTTGCGTGGCATCGAAACATTTGGGTAGACCTTTTAATGAGAAGAAGATATTTGTGACATATTAATATATTATAAGTTCTAATATATTAATATGAAATCATATTATTTAATTAGTATTGATCTATAATTAATTTGGAATTAATTTAGTGATCAAAAGGAGACTAATTAAATATATGGGGATTGTAAATCATTGATTCTTATATATGTGGGCTTATGATTCATGATTTCTTATGTTGGGTTTAACCCATGTGGTGGCCCATGGATACTCCATGGAGGTTAAAACCCATGGAGCATAACGAATGGGTAAGGTCACGGGTTACATGGTGTAACCCTAATGTGCACACTATACAAAGACCCCATTGGTTGGTGAAATTGCCACTAGTGCATAACATAGAGGGCAAACCGATTTCATAGAGTGATAAAACTCATATCTTCTCTCATGGTTATTCCAAGTTGTTCATGGTGTTTTGTGAACCATTCGAGGTGTCACACTTGGGGCACTAGGCTCTTAAGCTCCATGTAATCAAGCTACATCTAAGAGGTATGTATTCTCACTTTTTATATTACTATGTATCAATGTTTTGGTATGCTAGTTAGGATAATCCCTTGGATATTCATATTTTCATGTATAATAGAGAAAACATAGATCCAAGGTATTTAGGGTTGCATGTACACCTAGGAGTGTTAGAATGCTAAAAACACAACAGTGGTATCAGAGCCTAGGCTTGTTTTCTTGTTATACTGTCAAAATTGGTTGAAAAATTGAAGTTGGGTGTTGTCTGCACAGCAGACTCGCCGAGTCCAAGGCAAAACTTATCCAACTCGCCGAATTGGTTCATGCACTCGACGAGTTGGACCCCCAGACATCATATATTCGACTGTTTTTTGCTAGAATTGGACTAGGAACATTACCCTAAGCTGTTTTTGAACTTATAAACTTGTTTTTGATGTGTTAATGTTCATGCTAATCCAATTTCAAAGATAATTGTCAATAGATTCATGTTTTGTATTAGTTTAAGATTTATGCTAATTACATGAAAAAGTTTGATGTGAATTATCTTTGTTCATATGAGTTGCTTAGATTAATAGAAAAGTTAATTGATTATGTGTTTTCAATCCATTTAATCAAGAGTTGATTCTAAAATGTGTTTTTGTAACTTGTCCTCAAGTTATATGAAAAGTCACATTTAAGAAGCATAAAACTCATAAGTATTTCATAAGTTATGAATAAAGAAAAAGTCATATTCTTTTAAGAGTTTAAAGTCTTCCATAACTTGTCCTCAAGTTATAGAACTTGAAGAGTTTTTTAATTAAAACTACTTTAACTCATAAGTTATGAAATGAAAAGTCTTGAATAGTTTCAAAACTTGCCCTCAAATTTTGGAATTTGTAAAGTTACCCCCTCATGTATACTTTAATTCCAAATTGAACCTTAGAATTTTAAAAGGTTTAAAATTCAACACTTATACTATTATTATAATATTAATTATATAGATATGTATAAGATAAAGTCAGTCTTACCATTAGTAGGCCTCATTCACGAAGCCGGTCTATAAGGGGGGTATAAGGTTACTGCCTATAAAATGACAGTTTAATGGGTGTCTACTCTCACCCACCGCTTCCTTGACTGGTGGAGGGTCGTTAGCCGAACGGGTAGGAGAGGACTATAATTCTCCCTTCATTAAAAGTATAATTATAAATACTAAGTAAGTAAACACTTATAAATTCCCTATGTTAGTTACTTAGGAAAATATGAAATAGGTGCTAACCCATGAAATTACACTTTGTACTTTACCAAGTCGTTAGTGGAGCGTGTGTGGTTAATTGGCACACTAATAAGGACTTGTAAGAGTGGAAAAGGGTAACTTGACTTTATTATAGATCGGTGGAGTGTGTGTGATTAACCGGTACATCGATTAGGTGATAAAGTTCAGGGTACCAAGTCAATTTGCATGGTTATTCACACATTGTTTATGATCCTCAGCATCCCATTCACAAACTTGAGAGGGCACAATCGCGATTCAAATATGCCATTGGTAGTTCAATGTATCCCAAAAGATCTAGGAGTTTCAAATCCAAATAAAACTTAATTATATTTCGTTTTTCATGGTGGAAATTGGTAAATCGTCATTTACCTACCTTGAACTATTTTATAACTCGGATTACGGAATCCCTCTTCCAGTTATAAGTAGGTTGTTGGGTCCTAGCCTTAATATTTCATATTGGGTGTTATATTAAGGACTTTAAATCAACTAAATTGAATTTCTCCTTTATAGATGTCTCTTTCAGACAACTATGGTCTTCCCAAATCTTTAGGAATAAGCTTCCAAATGAAGATGATATCCCAAATAGTAACCAAGGTGAAAGATCAATCCCTTTGTTGTGCATTAGTGGGACTGGAAATCATACTTCACTTCCTCCACCTACTCTAATAAATCTCCCTATCCCACAAGTTTCAAGACTTGATAAGTTCTAAGTCACTTAATCCCTATTGGAAAGAAAAGTCTATATGTGCTTACATCTTAGAGGTTAAGTCACATATTGACAATCCGGGAGAGTCAGGTGTCGGAGTCTCGAGGTAGTTGGCTATTGACTTGGTTCTTCAGTCACTCCCTGATGATAGATCATGACATGACCCTTAATGATCTTACTTATTTCCTTGATGATGCTGAATCGACAATGATTTGGAGCATTGGTAAAGCGAATTAGATTGGAAGATCTACTTCCCAAACCTATTTGGACATTTACAATGGTGACATTGGAAGTCCAAAAAAACTTTCTCTTCCCAATTGAAAGGGACCGGCCGTGGTCAAGTCGTTTGACCCAATGGTAAAGAGAGAGGCTGAGTCTGTGATAGTCCCGTGTACCATTTCCAAAAAGTCCATATATTTCTTTTGCCAATAAAAGGGACATTGGTTGTGAAGCTGCCCAATTTACCTGAAATTCCATAAGGAAGGTAAAGTCAAAAGTTTAACTTTGCTTCGAGTAAACTCCATTATCTAACTCTATTAAGTCCCTATCTGAGATTCTTAATACACGATGTAATGTAATTACCTTTTGATGTTTTAGAAGAATCAAAGGAAGCTTAAAGTATGATTATGATGATTCTGATCGCGAAGATGGATTTCGATCGCATGGTCCTATGATCAGAATTTTGAGCTTCTGCATAAGAGTTATGATATATATTGCTTAGGAATAGAACACAACATGTTTTTCATATGTATTTGCATTGTAAGGATAAGTTTTTCCACAAGTTTTAAAATAAAAGAAATTTTTTGTTTTATTTATTTTAAGTATCCTTACAATGACATTTGTGAAAAAAAAGTGGTGTTTATATGTGTCCATTGATAAGCAATATTGGTAAATGGATTTGATTTTTTTTATTTGTAGTAGTGTCATAATTTACTAAATAAGGAAAGATTCTCATCACCCAAGTTTCCATTGGATAGAAACTTGGAATCATGAACTTGTATTGAAAATGATGAATGAGAATTATTCGTCTTTAGGAAATTAAGACTAATTCCTTGTTCATATGTACATGTGAGTCAAGTGAAGGACTAAAGGATTGGGTACACTTGGTTATGTGCTAATCAAGTCCACCACAAAGGTTGATAATATTATTTGTTATGATTTACTAAAGTTTAGTAAATATGGTTATGCTTACAAGTTTAAGAGTAATTCTGAAACATTGGAAAGGTTTCAATGTATGTCAGAACGGATAAGAAGAAACAAATAAGGCAGGAAGATAAAAGTTTCTCCAATCTGAAGAGATGGGAGAGTACTTGAGTATCTTGTTTTATGATTATCTTAGTGATTATGGTACCATATCACAATTGATCCTCTAAGGACACCTTAGTTCATTTGTTTGGCTAAGGAGAGGAATCATGAATTGTTAAAATGGTCAAATCAAAAAGATAAATCATATTTCGTTCCAGAATCAAATCTTAGAGTCATACTACAAGATTAAGCTTTGAGTGAGATAATCTTTAGAAAGTTTGTAACACTTGTCAATTGTAGAGTAAGATGTTTCCTATTCTTGTACATTTGAGATTGGTATTGAGTTTGGTAAGTCGTGATGTTTTGGATAAAACAAAGACCAACTAAGATCAATTGTGAGAAGTGTTTGACTTGATAAGAGTCCGCACTAACTCTTGAATATTTATTTTGTCAAGGAATGGTTCGTGACAAAGAGAGTCTTATATGTCAAGAGGACAATGGGAGTCAAATAGATCCTGAAATAGTTTCAAGAACTAATCAAGAGTATTGTTAATCACTAGCCCACGACTTGAGGTTTGTAACCTATCATGTTGACATACTCTTGTTTTATGCCCATTCTAGTTAGAGTTGACTATGCATGTGAGTTCTATGAGTTCTCAATTGTTTACATAACAACCAGGAAGCAATGGTAGGCCCTTGGGCTGCCGAGTTCAAGAAATTAAGATTGAACAAGTTCAGTCCATATGTGTTTGAATTTGCCACTAACCTTACCTTGTGATTATGGTTATGACAAATTCACATAAATATGAACACTTACACCATAAAAAAAACTTAGTTTCATAAGGTTTCTCTCCGATTCATGAAAATGATGGTGAGGAAACTCTTTCACTAAGTATATTTTAAGTAGATAGCAATTGTGATATTTGCATTCTCAAAGTCATTAGTGGAGCTCGTGTGGTTAACCGGCACACTAGCATGGACTTGTGAGAATGGCAGAAGGTCTAAACATTATGATTACAACATCCCTCTTTATAATTGTTTAGACAAACATGTGAGCTATTTAAGGAAAGGTATATGATTTTAATAAAGTCTTATCAAAGCATCTCGTATCAGAATTCTGAACTTTGGTAAGAAAGTCAATAAAGTATAGTTTTTTTCTAAAAGTCCAGCTGATTTCTGAGTACATGTCAAATCTAGTGGGAGCATAAGTGTTATGCTAGTAAGATAATAATCATTATGCTAGTGGGAGCATGATGATTATGTTGCAAGTTAGCAATATTAATTATAGAAAACAAAAGTTCCAATTCACTTTGAAAAGTTGTTTTCCTATAATTAAAGGAGAGGATTTTATACTTCATTCCAATTCTACAAGCTTAGATTGAGATTTTAATCAACTTTAGTCTAGGATATATATATATATATATATATATATATATATATATATATATATATATATATATATATATATATATATATATATATATATGAATGTTATGTTGGAATGGTTCAACATAAGGAAATTCTATATATGGTGTGTTCTCAAAATTCGATTATGATTACGACATACCTCTTCATAGTTCAAATTGTGAGAACATGGCAAATAAAAATTATATAGCATGAATCATGTCCCATATGCTTTGGGTATAGGTTTGATTACATGTAATATAATATTTATCCATTCTAAATTTTCCAAAGAAGGATGTTCAAAGGAATGTACTTTAAATTTGAGATTTCATTTCCATGGGATTGCTTTCCATTGGAATACTTTGTAATGTTTGTTGCCAAGTCTTTGTGACTTTGTGCATTGTCATTACAAGGGGATCATTGCATATAAGTTTAGAATCTAACATATTATAGTAAATGGAAAGAGTTTGGTATTCTTACATTTACAATAAGGATTGGAATTATGAAATAAGCATCATTGAAATGTTGTCAATCGATCTGTTTCACAAAGAGAGGACCATATGTAAACATAGTATGCATGCTTGGTGCATGGCATGACTATTGTTTCAATTCAAGTATTAAGTTGATAAATTGAAACAATGAATAATGAGTAATCAATATGGTGCTTAGATAAAAGGGTTTTTTATTTAGACTCAAGAGTTTAGGACCATATATGATTAAGTATTATTCTTGTGCACTTTTCATGTTTTGACTTCCAGAATATTTAGGTCGTTCTTCCTGAATGGCTAAGGTATTCAAACCATCCACAATAGGTCGTATGTTGGAAGTAGATATGAATCAAGACTATCATGAATTTGGCTTGTATGATTTGTCTAATGTGCATTATACATAGAAATGGTTGCTACAACATTCATGAGTGCTCATAAGTTCTAAGTATTGGATTAAGCCCACGCTCATTTGGATTCAATTCATGGATTTTATCATGAGTGAATCATGAGATGATAATATCTTATATTCTTCAAACCTAGAGATATGAACATGCTTGGTGCATGGCATGACTATTGTTTCAATTCAAGTATTAAGTTGATAAATTGAAACAATGAATAATGAGTAATTAATATGGTGCTTAAATAAAAGGGTTTTTTATTTACACTCAAGAGTTTGGGACCATATAGGATTAAGTATTATTCTTGTGTTTCACTTTGCATGTTTTGACTTCCAGAATAACTAGGTCGTTCTTCCTGAATGACTTAGTTATTCAAACCATCCACATTCGGTCATATGTTGGAAGTAGATATGAATCAAGAATGTCATGAATTTGGCTTGTATGATTTTTCTAATGTGCATTAGACATAGCAATGGTTGCTACAACATTCATGAGTGCTCATAAGTTTTGAGTATTGGATTAAACCCACGCTCATTTGGATTCACTTCATGGATTTTATCACGAGTGAATCATAAGACGATAATATCTTATATTCTTCAAACCTAGAGATATGAGTTGTTGACTATGCGTTGGTTATACATTGCTTGCACGAAAATGCATTGGTAACTCGATGTTATAAAATGTGCCTTTGTGTATGATTCAACAAGTAGTCAGTACAAGCATATGAGTCAAATTTTATCCATTCCTTTTAACTTTAAAGGGATAAAAGCAATATCTGTGGGCCCCTCGATGATTTAGTGATGGCACCCCTAAGTGCCTGGCCAAGCCTGGACTGATTTGATTTGTTCAATTAGTCGGTCATCATAAATCGGAAATTAGGAAACAACAAATGGATAGAGATAATGATTATAATCCATGTCTCATTCCATATGATATCTAGAATGGAGGAATATATGATCACTTATTTAATGGACGCGTCATTAATTTGTTCATAGTTTGGCAGTAGCTTTTAAGAGCTACGACTGCTGGTCGGGTTGTGAAGGCATACTTTCAATAATAGTTATTAGACTTATCCAAGTGGGAGACTATTGGATTATTGTCTAAGTCCATAACTATAATTGGTATATACTTGACCCGACCCGGCATGGTCCATTTTGGTTGCATGGCATTGGAACATTTAGGTAGACCTTTTAATGAAAAGAAGATAATTGTGACATATTAATATATTATAAGTTCTAATATATTAATATGGAATCATATTATTTAATTAGTATTAATCTAGAATTAATTTGGAACTAATTTAGTGATCAAAAGGAGACTAATTAAATATGTGGGGATTGATTGTGTAAATCATTGATTCTTATATATGTTGGCTTATGATCCATGATTCCTTATGTTGGTTTTAACCCATGTGGTGGCTCATGGATACTCCATGGAGGTTAAAACCCATGGAGCATAAGGAATGGGTAAATTCGTGGGTTACATGGTGTAACTCTAACATGCATACTATATAAAGACCCCATTGGTTGGTGAGATTGGCACTAGTGCATAACATAGAGAGCAAGCCGATTTCATAGAGTGATAAGACTCATATCTTCTCTCATGGTTATTCCAAGTTGTTCATGGTGTTGTGTGAACCGTTTGAGGTGTCACACTTGGGGCACTAGGCTCTTAAGCTCCATGAAATCAAGCTACATCTAAGAGGTATGTATTCTAACTTGTTATATTACTATATATCAATGTCTTGGTATGCTAGTTAGGATAATACCTTGGATATTCATATTTGTATGTATAATAGAGAAAACATAGATCCAAGTTATTTAGGGTTGCATGTACACTTAGGAGTGTTATAATGCCCAAAACCCAACACATCGGTCTTGGTGGTTCCTCCCGGCGAAACCCGATGTCCGACGATGATATAGATGGAGGTGGCTGGAGATACAAGTGGCGGCTACATCTCTAGGGTTTTCTTTTATTAGAAGTTCCTTTTATGTTAAATTTTTATTTTATAAAATTTTCACCAAACCCTTAGTTTGAGTTCAGGCACACTCAAAAGTATGCACGGATCCCTCAAACCAAGGCTCTGATACCAACTTGTAACGACCCAAAAATCAAGGAAAAAATTTTCGTTTTTATTACAATTAAAAGACTACTGTAACTTTGTTCAAAACATCAAAAGCATTTCAAATAAAAGAATCATTAGAGTTCATTTTCCAAAGATCACATGTTGCGGAAAACATGGGTGTATGAGCTGCGATCGTCCCGAGCTCTTTCATTTGAAAACCGGAGTACCTGCAACAAAACTGAAAACCGTAAGCACGAAGCTTATTGAGTTCCCCAAATACCACATACCATATATCTCAACGAGCCATACATATCAAGCAAGCCATACATATTATACGAGCCATACGTGTCATACATATCCGATCAATCAAATAAAGTGCTATGTGCCAAACATAGTCTTGCTATTATTCCACGAGCTGCCTCGTGGTCTTCCTTGCTAGGCCGGGGGTCACAACTCAGAACCTCGGATCTTATAGACAAGTGCCAGGAGCCACCTCCTGGTCTTCCATGCAAGCATCACAAAGACAACTAGCATACCGTCTATAGCTACTTAACTAGTAATTGCCAGAGTTCAGACTCTGGTCTTGCATAGGGTGTGCCAGGAGCCGCCTCATGGTATTTCATGCATAATGCCAAGGGCTACCCCTGGGTCTTCCTACAATACATAAGCCAAATGGGCCATACAAACAGTGAGGAGACTCACCTCGAATGCAGAAACTCATCGAAAGAAATCCTTAGTTGTTACCCTGACGACTTCCCAAACTAACAATCGCCAAAACAATATCTAATTAGCAACTGGGTTCCAACCCATGATCCATAATCCATGATTGGGGTAACCCATCATGAACCAAAACTGAGGCCCAAGCCCGAAACCAAAAGATCCAAAACTAGAAGATCCATATGTGTCCACTAATGGCCTAATTTTTCCAAATTGGGCACAACCCTTAGATGGGCCTTACCTTAAAGCCCAATAACCTATTCCTAATCCAAAACACATATCCATAGCTGGTCCAAAAAACCACAAACAACCCAATCCAAATGATAGCCTAAACCCGAGATGACACCGTAAGGCCCAAATACCCCAATTAGGCCCAAATCCATCGTGGACCTATCCCGAGAAGGCTCAATATCCAAAAAGGCCTAAAATACTAAATGGTCAACCCTAGTCAACTCCTGGTCCAAGGTCCAAAGCCCAAAAGGTTAACAAAACAAGAAAGTCCAACCTGGTGGAGTACGCCCCACGTACTCAACTGGTACGCCTAGCGTACATTCCTTGGGGCCAGTACCCGCAGGTTACTAGATGGGTATGCCTAATGTACTCCTCTAAATCCCAACCATCTCCAAAAGCAATTAATCACACAAGTAATTCCCTAAACTCTCAGATATGATTCCCATGGATGACTTATTGTGTAAAGTTGGCAAATTTACTTATATACATGACTTAATGGGACTCTAGAGCTCAAAGAGCTTATTGAAACGTCTTAAAATTGCAAAAATCCAAATAAACCATAAATATTGCATTTTATGCCTTTGGGACACCTAAAACGTCCATATCCACAATATCAACTTCTGAAACGACTAAAGCTCACAAGAACCACCTAAATGATGCTAAAATGGATAAGAACGAACCCAAAAGAAGATCTATGAAATGAGAAGACTAGATCGGAGCTTTTTACCTCCAATGGATTGCAAAAGATGAGAACTTTATGGTTCGATAAGCTCCGTCTAGGAAATAAGGCCACAAATTTCTTCTTCTCTTACACTAATCACCATAAACTCTCTTCTCCAAGCTCCAAAAGCTCACTCAAGGCACTCTAGGGTTTATATGATGCTAAAAGAGGTGGAGGCTGACCTAAAATGACCCAAGGAAGGATATAATGTTGCTTATATAGGGTATAAGACGAGAAATTAGGATTTGGTGCTGAAGGGAGTACGAATCGCGCACTGCTATGTACACCCGACGTACTCAAAGAAAACTCGCAATCTTCTCACCCTATATGCCCTGCGTACACGACCAGTATGCCTTGCGTACTCGATGCCTCTCAAAACCCTAGAATTTCTTCAGGACATAACTCCTTCATTCTAAGTCTGTTTCTGACGAACTTTATATCCACGGAAAGGTGGAGAGAAGCCCTACGCTTCTAACAACTCACACTTGCCTAAAAACTTCCTGAACAAGAACCTAAAGTTCATAAAGGATCGAGATATCAAATTAAAATTATACCTTTGACCTTAAAAGACACAATCAAACGCTTGGATCACTTATGTCATAACACTCACACCCGAAAAGGGCTAAATTCTTCCATTCCCAAGGCTCTAGGCCTCTTGACCACTGAAGATTGGGTCATAGTCCCGAACAAAGAAGAAAATCTGAAATCGAGTGTTACACCTTCGACCCGCTAAACACAGTGAGGAAACTCACCTCACACTGCCGAATATCTCGGATAAAAGCTCGGACTACGAAACCGAAATAATCCTCGTGCTAGCATCATTAAATAATACCCAATTAATAATTGGTCCACAACACAAAGTTGGAATCCTAGTCTGAGTGTCCTACACTCAGGGTAAAAAGTCCATTTTACCTTTTCCTTTCTCGACCTAAGATCTGAGATCCAAACCAATAGTACAAAAAACCCAATATGGTCTAACTTACTAATTGGGCCAAAAACTCATTATAGGCCTAATCCAAGAAGGCCCAAAGATAGAAAACTAGGGCCCAACAAGCCCTAAAATCCCAAAATTACATCTCACGTTATGACAAATCCTTGGTCACACCGTGAGAGCTCACCCTGACCTAATCCCAACTCATCATGACTCAAACTAGCCAATTCAGTCAAGGAATGACACATAAGCTTGCCTCATGATGTGAGCAGCCTTTCCTCGCATTGTAAGCACCAATAAGCTCATCAAAAATGGGATCGATCTCTCATCACGTCGTGAGACCTTGTTTCTCAAATCTTGAGAATAGTCTGAGGTCCAAAATCCAACTTTCAAGTCCTTAATCCATTAAGCATTAAAATTTAACTTTCCAGAAGGTCTCGTAACCTCTTAATACATTATAAAGTCGATTCTTTTAAGATATATATATATCCTATACATGTCTAGATCTCATTTAGGTCCAAAGTTGAAGAAAAGACATCCAGTTTTCATATAATGCTTCAAAACTCAACCATTTTCTAGACCTAAACTCCAAGACTCTCCTAAGGCCCTTTTAACCCATAAAGTTGCCAACTTTATGGTTTCCAT
Source organism: Lactuca saligna (assembly GCF_052625555.1). NCBI lineage: Eukaryota > Viridiplantae > Streptophyta > Magnoliopsida > Asterales > Asteraceae > Lactuca > Lactuca saligna. The sequence goes on along the minus strand of NC_136418.1, from coordinate 44,930,642 downwards.
TCATTCAACATGCTCAATCAAGAAGAAAAGTAGGACAAAACTTACATCTATCCTTATATAACCATAAAGTTAGGAGCTTTATTACTTACAATGTTTCAGAAACTATTTAAGGTGATGTCGATGATGATTATTTTCAAGCCACAACACAAGACCACCTTCTTCTTCTTCTTCTTCTTCTTCTTCTTTCCTCCTTCTTCTAATCGAAGAAAAGCTCAAAAACCACCAAAGATCAAGCAAGGATGGCCACTAGGGTTTTTCTGAGGTGAAAGAGGGTTTGGGGCTAATAAGAAACCCTAAAATGGGGTTAGAGATGCTTAAAGACGAAGGAAACTATAAAAGATCATGGGCTTGGGCTGCATCGCTCCTCACGTCATAAGCTCTTATTGCCCATGTCATGAGCTCAGTCCCAAGCAAAATGCAACCCATCTCACGTCCTAAGACTCTATGTCTCACATCATGAGGATCCTTTTTCTCCAAAATCCAAATTTTTGACTCCTTGAAACCCAAATTCGATTCGTCCTGATAAAATGGGTATCACACCAGGGTTTGGCCCTAATAGGTGTATGTAGGATACTAGTTGTCTTTGTGATGCTTGCATGGAAGACCATGAGGTGGCTCTTGAGACTTGTACATAATACCAAGATTTGGCTCTTGGTGTGGCTCCGTATATCATGGATATTTCTTCTGTTCTCGCAAGTACTTTAGAATGTTTCTATAAGTCACTCCATGAGTTATTCTCAAATTATATTGGTATCATTCGACATGCTCTAAGCATATGACTTATCTGGCCTTTATGCATATTCATGACATATATGATTAATCTAATTGCAAAAACATATGGAATACAATCATATTATCTGGTTCGAAACATTATACTAGGATTTTGAGGATTTGTTAAAATCATGTCATGTGGTATTTGACAAGATAACTTTCTTAGAGTCCTATATCTTAAGATTTTTAAGATCCTTGACAATTAATGCAACTATACTTAATCTTTTATGTTGCCATGATCTATCAATATATATATATATATATATATATATATATATATATATATATATATATATCTTTATTACAAGAATTAGTATGTTAATTACTTATAATACTATGAATGTTACTATGCTCCCACTAGCTTTATAGAAAAACACAAGAGTCATCTTGGTTTATATTTAAATCACACTACGTAATTAAATTATAAGAAAGACGATTCTTACTTTGAGATGTTAGCTTACATATGAAAAAAAAAAATTCATTCATGTATGTTTTCTCTTTTGAAAACTCATGTACTCTTTATATTTATAATATATCAAGGAAGATTAATCAAGCCCATACTTGATAATTATACATGGATGCATCTATATGTGTTTTATTAGTTTCTAATCAATTGTTGAGCAGATTCAACAACAGATGAAATCTTGCTAGTTCCAAAACTATGATGCATTTAGCTTATGGTCCTTTAGCTCTTAAATTTTCATATTGCTCCCACTTAGAAAAAGAAGTTTCTAAGTACTTGTCTTCTGGAATGACAATTAGTGGGATTGTAGAAACTTCATCCTAAACAATAATTTAGGATAGTTTACATAAATGGAGTTAGTAGATTCCAGGAGAGTTAAAAACAAGATTCATAACTCCATACCTTTTAGATAAGGTTAAAACATTACATCCTTAGTCTAATGAAAGAATTTAATCTACTTGTTGTTGGATAAGGTGTCTAAGTCCATAACTATTTCTCGTATGTACTTGACCCGACCCGGCATGGTCCATTTGGGTTGCATGGCACCATGCAATTGGATAGACTAAAAGAGAGAAATAACACTTGTGGCTTATTAATATATTATAAGTTCTAATATATTAATAATATTATTTAATTAGTTTGATCAAGAATTAATTTATAATTAATTAAGCGATCAAAAGATAACTAATTAAGTGTATGGGTTGATTATGTAAATCATCCATATCTTGTATAGTGGGATAAGAGGCTCCATGGATAATCAAGTTGGGTTAAACCCATTGGATGGTCCATGGAGGCTCCATGGGAGTTACAAACCCATGGGTCATGGAAATGAAGAGTCATGACACATTAGGGTTTACATGGTGTAACCCTAGATGTGTCAACACTATATAAGAGTCTCATACTCTCCCAAAATCAGTTAGACAAGAAACAAGAGGGCTAGAGCCGATTTTAGTGTGTTACACTTTCTCTCCAAGTTTACTCCATAGCATTTGGTGTTGTGTGAAGCATTTGAGGCATCACACTTGGGGTGCTGGGCTCACAAGGTTTCAAGGAACACTTACAACAACAAGGTATGTAGTTCTATCTATTATTCAAGTTAAAATTGTTCCCCATGTATGCTAGATAGGATCATAGCCTTGGAAATCAACTTTGCATGATAATTAGAAAAACATAGATCCAAGGTTATTAGGGTTGCATGTACACTTAGGAAGTGTTAGAATGCTCAAAACCCATCAATGTTATTAGAGCTTAGGCTTGCTTGTTTGATTTTTGTGCAAACTGCTTGAAAAATCAAGTTTTTTGCTTTCTGCTCGTATGAACTCGCCGATTCCATGGGGGGACTCGACGAGTCCATGACCAAATGCAAGCTACTCGTCGAGTCAGTTCATGCACTCGACGAGTAGAGGCTGCAGTTTTCAGAATTTCGGTTCTTGTTGCTGGAAATGGACTAGGAATATTACCCTAAACTGTTTTGGTGTTTTAAAACTTGTTTTAGTTGGTGTAATGTTCATGTTAATCCATTTACAACAACAAGTTATCAAAATTACAAGTTTTTAAGTGTAATTTTTGGCTCATGAAAGTGTTCATATTCATGTTCTTGATCTTATGATGTTTAGATGATCATAGGAATTATTTGTAACCTATGTGGTAGATTAATTCATGATATTTATGTGTTTTAATGGAGTCCATAACTTGTCCTCAAGTTATGGAAAACCAAAAGTCACTTTGCTTTAAAACCATCAAAAGAACACATGGGTTATAAAATGAAGAGTCTTCATTTTTAATACCCTAATAAACTCATAAGTTACAAGAAATGAAAAGTTTTGAAAGTTTACAAAACTTGCCCTCAAGTTTTGGAACAAGTAAAGTCTTGATTAAAACTTTAGTTCCAACCCTTAGAATTTTAAAAGTTAAAATTCAAACCCTATACTTATAGTATTATGATTTAATAATTATATATATATATATATATATATACATATATAGATACATATATATATATATATATATATGTATCTATATATATATATATATATATATGTATATGTATATATATATATATACATATATATATATATATATATATATATATATATATATCTATATATATATATATATATATATATATAAGAACAAAGTCGTCATACCGCTAGTACGCCTCATTCACGAAGTCGGTCTATAAGGTGGGTATAAGGTTGTTGCCTATAAAATGGCAACTTAATGGGTGTCCACTCTCACCCACCGCTTGCTTGACTGGTGGAGGGTCATTAGCCGAACGGGTAAGACAGGGACTTATAAATTCTCATTAAAAGTATAATGATTATTATAAAGTAACTAAATGTTTTATAAATTCCTAATCTTAGTTACTTTAGGAAAAACGTGAATAAGGTGTTAATCCATGAAATTACACTTTGCACCTTGTTTAAGTCGTTGGTGGAGCGTGTGTGGTTTACCGGCACACTAACTTGGACTTAACAAGGAAGGCAAAGGGTGACTTAAGGTTTTTCATGAGGTCGGAAGGAGCGCTTGTGGTTTACCAGCACAACAATTAAGTGAAAAACAATAAGGGTACCAAGTAATTTGCATGGTTACTTCACACCTTGTTTTGTGATCCTCGGTATCCCAGTCACAAAACATGAAGGGCACACTCGAGATTGAAACATGCCATTGAAAAGTTCAATGAATCTCAAAGAATCTAGGAATTTCTAAAAGCCAAATAAAACCTAATAACTTATATTTCATTTTCACGGTGGAAATTGGTGAATATTCATTCACTTACCTTTCAAATATATTATAACTTGGATTACGACATCCCTATTCTAGGTTATAATATATTGTGATTGGATCCTAGCCTTAATATTACATTTGGGTGTTTTATTAAGGACTATCCCTATATCTAAACTAAACTTACTTACTTCTTTTCAGATGTCTTCCAACAATGTTACTCCTGGCTCAAACCCTACAGGCTCCTTCTCTCTAATGAACCTTTGTGGGAGAGTCATCTTTGATGGATCCAACTTTACTGACTGGATCAGAAACATTAGGATGGTCACTCTTTACGAGAACAAGGAATATGTTCTTGATAAGGAGCTCAAGGTGCCTGAGCCAACTGCTACTCCTGAGGAGTTTGCTGAATATGAGGCACATGAAAGAGATGCAACCAAAGTGGCATGCATCATGATGGCCACCATGACAACCGAGCTCCAAAAGTCCTATGAGGACTACTATCCTTTTGAGATGCACCAGGATTTGATGGACCGCTACCATCAGAGTGCTCGTCAAGAGCGATATGAAATCATCTCCTCTATGATCACAACCCGAATAAAAGATGGCAAACCCATCACCAGCCACATGCAGAAAATGCAAAGGTATGTGGATAGATTGATGAAGTTGAATGTGAACTTCCCTGAGGAGTTAGCAATAGATATTATTTTTCACTCCTTACCTTCATGTTATGTTCAATTCCGCATGACATACCACATGAATAAGGAGGAAGTTACACTTAACAAACTTCAGGGACTCCTAAAGACCGCAGAATCAGGTCTTAAAGGTAAGTTGGGTGTGACCACTCCTGCTACTACTCCAAACTCAACACTTGTCCTGGCAATCGGGAAAGGTAGAGGGAAGAAAAGAAAGAAACCTTCGAAGGGTACCAAGGGTAAGACCCTTGATGGCTCCTCTTCTAGCAGAACCAAGAAAGGTTTCGTTACACCTTCTTTTGATCCCAAAGAGGCTGAATACTTCTACTATCACGAAAAGGCACACTGGAAGCGTAACTGACCAAAGTACCAACAACATTTGAAGGATGGAAAGGCTAAACCCAACCATGCAGGTATTTACACTATCTCATCTAATAATTCACTCTATTCTAACTCTTGGGTCCTTGATACCGGTTGCGGTATTCATATTTGTTCTGAATTGCAGGGACTAATAAGAAGTGAGAATGTGGAGCATGGAAATATAAACTTGATCATGGAGAATAGGAAAGTTTCACCTATCACCAAGATTGGAGTTGATACTTTGTTGCTTAGTAGTGGATTTACTTTAGATTTGAATAAATGTTGTTATTCACCAGAAATGGCAAGAAATGTTATTTCCTTTCATGCTTTGTATAAACAAGGTTTTACGTTTTATTTTGATAATGAAACTGGTGGAATAAATGCTTTCTTTAATAATGTGTTTTATTTTAAAGCATTACCTTGTGATGGTGTGTATGAAGCTGTGTCTGTTGTAGATAACTTAGGAAATAATGTATTGTGTATTGATTCTACTAATAATAACTTGGATAAAGCATCATTATGGCATTGTCGTCTTGGACATATAAGCAAGAAACGCATAGGCCAACTCCAAAAGGATGGAGTCTTGGAGTCATTTGACCTAAAGTCAAATGATAGTTACGAATCATGCTTACTTGAAAAAAATGACAAAGTCACCCTTCACTAGTTCTTGTGAGAGGGGTGTAGGTGTGTTGGATCTTGTACACACGGATGTGTGTGGACCCATCAAACATGCCACAAGGGATGATAATCATTATTATGTGACTTTTACGAATGTTTATAGGAGATATGGATATGTCAACTTAATCAAGCATAAGTTAGATACCTTTGAAAGGTTTAAAGAGTTTAAACAGGAAGTCGAGAATTAATTGGGCAGGAACATTAAGATGCTTCGATCCGATCGTGGTGGTGAGTATCTTAGTACTGAGTTCCTCGACTATCTAAGGGAACGTGGGATTGTCTCACAATTAACACCTCCTAGGACACCACAGTTGAATGGTGTAGCTGAGAGGCGTAATCGAACCTTGTTGGATATGGTTCGTTCCATGATGAGTCGAGCTACGCTACCAATCTCATTTTGGGGGTATGCCTTAGAGACTGCCACCCGTATCCTTAATCTGGTTCCTACAAAGAAGGTTGCCAAAACACCTCATGAGATGTGGACTAGAAAAGTTCCTAGACTAGCCCACATCAAGGTTTGGGGTTGTGAGGCTTTCGTGAGACGCGAGACTCATGACAAGCTCGAACCTCGAAGCGAGAAGTGTATTTTCATCGGCTACCCACAAAAATCCTTTGGTTACCTCTTCTACAGATCTAGTGAGAATGTGGTCTTTGTAGCAAGGAGGGCTGTCTTTCGAGAGAGAGAGTTCATAAGCCAAGGAGACAGTGGGAGGCTAATTGACCTTGAATAACTTCAAGAGTCAAGTGGTAAAGGAACCTCAAACCCTAGCAGTCAACTTGAGGAGGAACCTCCTGTTGATCCAATTATACCTCCAGTTGTACCTCTGAGGCGTTCCACAAGGGTTAGGAATGTAACTGAGCATTACTATGGTTTCCATATTACTACGAAAGGTGAGACACTTATTAGTGATGGAACACTAGTAGGTCTGGATGAACCTAACAACTATGCGGAAGCCATGGTAGGCCCTGAGTCTGCTAAATGGAAAGAGGCAATGGATAGCGAGATACAATCCATGTATGACAATCAAGTTTGGAATTTGGTTGACAATGTGCCAGGTCGCAAGACAGTTGGGTGCAAATGGATCTTCAAGAAGAAGACCGACATGGATGGTAATGTACACACTTATAAGGCTCGACTGGTAGCAAAGGGCTTCTCTCAAACTCCTGGAGTGGATTATGATGAGACCTTCTCTCCAGTAGCCAAGATTAAGTCCATTAGGGTATTGTTAGCCATAGCTTCATTTCATGACTATGAAATATGGCAAATGGATGTCAAAACCACTTTCCTTAATGAAAAGTTGGCTGAGGATGCTTACATGAATCAGCCAGAGGGTTTTGTCAGCATAAAGTACCCTAATAGAGTGTGTAAGCTTGAGAAATCTATCTATGGATTAAAGCAAGCACCTCGCAGATGGAATCTTTGCTTTGATGAGAAGGTCAAAGAGTTTGGCTTCTCTAGGAGTGAAGATGAATCTTGTGTATATGTCAAGGCTAGTGGGAGTATAGTTAGCTTTTTGGTACTGTATGTGGATGACATACTACTCATAGGAAATGACATCCCAAATCTGCAGGAAGTTAAGTCCTGGCTAGGGAAGTGTTTTGCTATGAAGGACCTAGGAGAAGCTGACTATATTATAGGGATAAGGATTTTGAGAAACCGGAGTAAAAGACTAATTGGACTTAGTCAAAGTACCTACTTGGACAAGGTGTTGAAGAGATTCAGCATGCAAGATTCCAAGAAAGGAGAGTTACCCATCCAGAGTAACACTAGACTGAGTAAGACTCAGAGCCCGAGTACTGAGGATGAGATAGCATAAATGAGTCGGATACCCTATGCTTTGGCAGTAGGCTCGATCATGTATGCTATGACCTGTACTCGTCCTGATGTAGCCTTTGCTTTAAGCATGGTTAGCAGGTATCAGGGGAATCCTGGTAAGGCTCACTGGACAGCGGTAAAGAACATTCTCAAGTACCTGCGGAGGACTAAGGATTGGGTCCTTACCCTTGGTGGGAGTGATGACTTGAGAGTTGTAGGGTATAGTGATGCTAGCTTCTAGAATGATAGGGATAATTTCCGCTCTCAGTTGGGCTGGGTCTTTACCTTAAATGGAGGAGCAATCTCTTGGAAAAGTTCCAAGCAGGAGACAGTGGCTGATTCAACTTGCGAATCAGAGTATATATCAGCAAGCGAGGCGGAAAAAGAGGCTATGTGGCTAAAGAACTTCATTGGAGACTTTGGAGTTGTACCAGCTATATCAAAGCCTATAGAGATTTTCTGTGATAGTGAAAGTGTAGTTGCCTTAGCAAAGGAACCAAGGGATCATGGGAGATCCAGACACATCGACAGAAAATATCATTTTATCAGACATCGCATAGAAGAAGGACTTCTCGTGGCAAAGAGAGTATCATCGGATGAGAACCCGGCAGATCCCCTCACGAAGGGACTGGGTATGGTTAAGCATCTTCAGCATGCTAGGAGCATAGGGCTGAAGGATGATATTAGTTTTTAGTAGTTAGATAATTTTGAAATTTGTAAAATGTAATTGACATTTGATGATGAATAAAATTTGTGTTTATTTATGAGTAGAGTGTTGCTATCGCTTGTCAATCATTTACTATTATTTCTTTTGCATGTTTTGACTTCCAGAATATTTATGTTGCTTTACATATTATTCAAATTATCCACAGTCAGTCATATGTTGGAAGTAGATATGAAGTAAGACTGTCATGAGTTGGTTGTAGAGGTCTAAGATGTTGGACATGGCCTCAACACTCATGAGTGCTCATAAGTTCTGAGTATTGGATTCAACCCACGCTCGCTGGTATCACTTCATGGAATTTATCTCGAGTGATCGCGAGACGGTAATATCATATAAGTCTTCAAACCTAGAGATATGACTTGTTAACTATGAGTTACTTATGTATTGAATGTGCGCAACCGCATTGGTAACTCGATGTTATAAAACGTTTGTTTGTGTGTAATTTAACAAGTAGTAGAACAAGCATATGAGTCTAAGTTTATCTGTTTCTTCTTGGATTAGAAGATAATATCTGGGCCCCTCGATGATTTTGTTTTGACCTATGTACCGGGCCCGGTCAGAACTAAGTTGATGTGTTCAATTAAGTTCTATGTCAAACAAATCGGAAATCGGGAAACAAACTGTTGGACAATAAGCAAGACTATGTTCCATGTGTTTGTCCGACTGATATCTAGAATAGAGGATTATATGATCCCTTATTTGAAATGGCGTACCATCATCTTCTTAGTTTCAAGAAACCTTGAAAAGAGCTACGATTGCCGATCGGTTCCTGAATTCATACTTGCAGTTATAGTTATTAGACTTATCCAAGTGGGAGACTTTTGGATAAGGTGTCTAAGTCCATAACTATTTATGGTATGTACTTGACCCGACCCGGCATGGTCCATTTGGGTTGCATGGCACCATGCAATTGGATAGACTAAAAGAGAGAAATAACACTTGTGGTTTATTAATATGTTATAAGTTCTAATATATTAATAATATTATTTAATTAGTTTGATCAAGAATTAATTTAGAAACAATTAAGTGATCAAAAGATAACTAATTAAATATATGGGTTGATTATGTAAATCATCCATATCTTGTATAGTGGGCTAAGAGGCTCCATGGATAATCAAGTTGGGTTAAACCCATTGGATGGTCCATGGAGGCTCCACGGGAGTTACAAACCCATGGGTCATGGAAATGAAGAGTCATGACACATTAAGGTTTACATGGTGTAACCCTAGATGTGTCAACACTATATAAGAGTCTCATACTCTCCCAAAATCGGTTAGACAAGAAACAAGAGGGCTAGAGCCGATTTTAGTGTGTTACACTTTCTCTCCAAGTTTACTCCATAGCATTTGGTGTTGTGTGAAGCATTTGAGGCATCACACTTGGGGTGCTGGGCTCACAAGGTTTCAAGGAACACTTACAACAACAAGGTATGTAGTTCTATCTATTATTCAAGTTAAAATTGTTCCCCGTGTATGCTAGATAGGATCATAGCCTTGGAAAGCAACTTTGCATGATAATTAGACAAACATAGATCCAAGGTTATTAGGGTTGCATGTACACTTAGGAAGTGTTAGAATGCTCAAAACCCATCACTTGTTTAGTTGGAAATATATATGTTCAATACATGTTTGTTACAAGGAGCATAATTCCAAAACTTTATAAACTAAACAGCTCTTATAAAACATCATATAATAGACTGCAAGTTCTATGTTTTATCCTCTTCAAAAACTTATACTATCAACATTCAACTAGTGGCTAGGTGACCCAATCCCAGCAGAGATAACAAAGGATACCTCAAACATCATAAGACAGATCCAAGTGACTAGTTGATCCCATGCCACAAGAACTTGTACTAATGATGAGTGAATGTTTTTGACGGAATGAGTTGTGAATCGATTCCACAAACCTTTAAGATGGTCCAAGAATACTTGGTTTACAAAACTCTTTTTCTTTATCATAACGAAAGGTTAATGATGGTCTCATTAAGTGGTATTTCAATCTGCCCTATGAAACAATTTGAGCGAATCAAAAGTTAGCAATAATGAATCAAAGTTGTTAGTGAAGTTGACTAAGTATCTATCACCAAATCTATTCATGGATTGAAAAGATTACATACATCACTTATGTATAATTCTTTGTCAAGCCTTGAGTTCGTTAGCTACCAATAGATAAATACACTTGCGAGTCATCTTCCCATATAAATAGGATTCACATATATATAAAATGAATCAAGCTCATTTTCCTTCAAGAATTCTTTTGAAGTTGGTATATGTGTTTCACATTTATATAGTCATGATGATCATGACATATATAAGTTTCAATCAAATATCATTTGATTATTTAGGTGTTATGATCGGAACTATCAATTTAATGAAAGACTATAGATTTACTTCATAAATAACATTATGAGAAAATATTCTTAACACAAAATACATCGGTTTGGATTATGAATGCGAACATCCATTATACGATAAGTAAATCTAGATTTATTCATAAATTTAGGTCTGTTACATGTCCTTATAAAATAGGTACAAATCATCTATTGTTAAAATAATATAATAGCACTTGTTATATCTTCAACACAAAATAACATTTGTTTGTAATCAGTTGATTATTTTTTCCGATCGTCACCACAAAATATCAATTATTAGTGTCACATGGAGTATTAAGTAATCAAATGAATTATGGAAAAATAAATAGTTCTATCATATAGATATCTGAAATTTTGGTTACGTCAAACTTCCTCAACTCGATGAGATTAGAGGAGCAGTTCCTCTTTCAATGTTCAGTTTCTTCCATAATAGAAAAAAACACTAATCATTATGGTCATTTCTTGATTTCTAGGTTTATGCTATATTTTCCGTAACTAAACTATTGGTCTATTATTGTTCACAAATTTTTAAATCTTTTTATTCAATGATTGAACAGTTTTGAAACATGTTCTACTATTTTAAATGAATATCTACTTTAGTTGGTGAGACATCTGATATGTTTCATAATCATCTAATACTTTCTGCAAGTCAAGGTTAATTACTCCAGTATGATGTGAGATACATCAATATCATCACAATAATGCTTGAGACATGTCAAGGTTAATTACTCCAAGTCAAGGTTAATTACTCCAAATCATTCTTGTATTCTTGAGTGTCTTAAACCTTTAAGCACTTAATTCAAATAAACACTAAAGGAAACAACTCAATGGAGCTTCAAATCAATAAACTAGCTTCACGAGAGAGAGAGAGAGAGAGAGAGAGATAGAGAGAGAGAGAGACAAAGAAAGAGATAAAGAGAGGAAATATGGTTTCAACCACCATGTAGAAGAGAGACAAACTGTCACATCCCAAAACCGGAACGACGTAAATGTTCTGGGGTGGATGACGTCATGTCAAGTATCACAACATATGAAGTATAGTAATCAAAGTACAACAACCACTGCATTAATAGTGATAATTTTTACATAGGTTACATTACATAGCAATATCAAAGTAAATACAGAACATAACATATATGCAGCTTGGTTCTAGGCTGACTTCGCAAACGCTCCCGGGAATGTACCTGTCTATCGATGACCTGAGAATACAAGTTATTTTGAAAGCGAGTATCAGCATTTTTATAATGCTGGTGAGTCCATAAGTATTTAGTGTCATTTGTATAAATATACATTTTTATTCAAAATAACTTTATGAAAGATAGTTGTCTAGAATATACGGTGTATTAGTGTTGTTTCCGAAAAATCCTATATTTTCTAAATAAAAGCAGTCTTCTACCAAGACCCGACAGATTTATGTTTTAAGGAGTAATTTTCCCCAAAATACTATCATTACCAAAATACAGTTTTGACTTTAAAGGAATTATGAGAAAATAACAAGTAAAAATACTAGGGAAACAAACATATACCTCAGTAGTAATACTGCTGACTAAAGTAAATGAAAACATAGACTCCAGGAGAGTATCGAATGAATGATACGCCTGGCTCAGTCTAACACAAGGAAGCACAGACTCCAGACAGTATCGAATGAACGACACAGCTAGCAAAGTCTAAAACAAGGAAATACAGACTCCAGACAGTATCGAACGAACGATACAACTAGCAAAGTCTAAAACAAGGAAATACAGATTACAGACAGTATCGAATGAATGATACAGCTAGCAAAGTCTAAAACAAGGGGTGAATGTGAACTCGTATGTAACCATGCTGATCGACGATAGAGTATCCGATGACCCTCCAGGTCACGCGTAGAGTTAGTGGTATTATGTCATCCATGGGCCTTACCGGTGCGGACTGTAGCTAGCAGTTAGGATGCGGGAGTGTCAGTCACGTACAGATCTATACACATGAAGTTCGCTCTCCCTCCAGGAGACTCTGGTTACACGGCGTTGGCACGATGAAGCGTCGTAGAGAGAAATAGGGTGTCACATTCTAAAGTATTATAGTAATAGTATAGACTCGCAATAAACTGACTCCTGAGTAAATCTTCATACTAGAGAGAGAGAGATAGAATCTCCTAACTATTCCTATAATAGTTACTAATGTTTCAGGTAAATGATTGATGAATGGAAGGATGCCCTTTCTACCCAAGGGAATTGAACTGGTCGATGGAAACCTTTATGTCTATACATGTATACATGATATATAACTAATATTTAAACGACCTTCGGACGGATAATCGATACCCACCAGACCACATCCCAACGAGGAAAAGGAAATAGGGCAAACTAGCCATTCTAAGTCCTTTAAACATTATTTATATAACTATACAATATAGGCATGCATTTAACGAAATAAAAGCATAGAAGAAAACTTTGGTAAAATCTTCAGAAAATATTTACAAATAAGAATTTACGACTTGATGTCATTTTATAAACAAGCTTTGAAAATCTTTGGAAAACCTTTGAAAAACCTTTAAAAAAACTTTGGAAAACCTTTGAAAAACTTTCAGAAAACCTTTCGAATTCTTTTGATAATCTGAAAGAGAAGTTCATACTTTAACAAGATTTGAAAATGAGATTGGAAGACCTTTAGTTAGATGAAGCAGTTTAACTTGTAAAAATCCATTTGCTACACAGTTATTAATCACATGTGATTTATCTAATAATTGTGACAGCCCGTAATTTATTCCGTCACTATAAACCGTTTCCGTTAATAAAATCGTTCGTATTCCAATTATTCCGTTAACTTTTGGTTTAAATTAATTAAAGTGGGACTTTTTATTATGACCTCATGAGTGTCCAAACCCATTAGAAACGCGTAAAAATACTCCAATATTTATTTGGGAAAATTTTTAATTACGACTAAGTCGGATTACGACAATTTAATCGGGTAAAATTTTAAACCCCGTTTAACGTCGGTATTGGGTAGATTCCCACTTGACCACAAACCCAACCCCTATATAAAGGTTGAGTGGTCATCTTTTTTAGAATTTTACCCACCCTCATAACTTTCTCTCTCTACTCTCTCTCTAAAACTCGAGTTTGATCCAAAAACACCTCGTCAAGCTTCCAAACTCATAAGTAATCTACCCTACTTTGTTGTTTAACTTGTTTAGCTTCCAAATCTATGTTTAAATCACCCAAAACACTCAAGAAAAAGTGTTTACAGTTTGGGAACACCTCCCAAAACCGTAAACTCCCTTAAAGGGGTTTTGAAGCCCCCAAACCCTTCCAAGTCCTTTCTAGTGCTTAGATATGACTTAAGGACTTGCATGTACGAGATTTGAACACCAAAATCACATCATTTGGGTTTTTAACATGAGTTTACAACCCAAGAACATTCTTGGACCGTAAACACACCTTCAAGGACCATAAACACCTTTTAAGGTGTTAAATTGCCCCTTAAACACCTCCAAAAGCTTCCATGAGTGTCTAGAACCTTATATTCCTTCATGAGATGCACCAAAACATATAAAAATGTGTCAGACTTGAGTTTATGGTTTGGGAAGGTCTCCCAAAACTGTAAACACCTTCAATGGGGTGTTTAAGTGCCCTTAACACCTTGTATGGCTTAGATTTGGGTCTAGAACCTTGTATGCTTAACCAACAACCACCAAAACACATGATTCATGGAAAAATATGAGTTTACGGCCGTAAACTCATGTTTTTACGGTATTAATCTCCCCAAGTGCCATTCAAGAACCGTAAACTCCTTTTTCAAGGTTAATTCATGTCCCGATCACTTCCTAAGCCATGGAATCAACCCTAGAACCTTCCTTTGTGCATTGTATGACCTTTAAACATCCAAAAGCACACCACCCATGAGTTTACGGCCGTAAACTCATGGGGATATGGTATTTGGACCGTAAACACCTCTAAGGGCTTACTGTTGAAGAGTAAACTCCTTATCTAGGCCCTACACATCCTTACGTGCTACCTCAATCACTCCTAACACTTGAAATAAAGTGTTTTCGCGTCTTGGAGTGTATTGTCTTACTTATTTGGTAGTTCAAAGTCTAATTAGATACAATTATGTATCTCTTCATATTACATAGGAACCTCACGTGTATTCAAGCCCCAAACTGACACTTAGCATCCTAACCGACACATTTCTCGACTGGTGAGTTCATACCCCTACACCTTTTTCCGTGTTTTCAACGTTTTCAGGGGGAAATACAAGCAAAAGTACAAGGAAATCTTGTACTCAAACGTATGATTTCATTGGAAATGTTTCACATTCCGTATGCTTTTAACATTGGAAATCGTATTAACCTACTGTTTAACTTGTAGAGTTAGTTTTCAAACTGTTTGTGAAACTCGTTATAAAATGTTATATTTTGTCTTCACAAATGATTTTTCCACGTCATTACCGTTAAAAGCATTAGCTTAGTACTTTTGAAATGTCCTTGGTAACACTCCCCTTAGATACGAGAGTGAAGGATTTCAAAACCTTAGACATGTCCTTGGTAACACTCCTCATAGATTCGAGAGTGAAGGACTACTTTTAAAATTCATTAATCTTAAGATTGGAGACACGTCCTTGGTAACACTCCCCTCGATATGAGAGTGTAGGACTACCCCTGTAACCAAAATCTCCTGGAGTGAGAGCGTGACTTAAGTGTATAGATCTATACGGGATTGACTACCCCGCACCTGGTTGCTAGATACAGTCGTACCGAAAGGTCAAAGGGTGACAAAAGTCATAAAACGATACTGGCCCCGTTCCGAGCCTTATCTAGTCTATTGTATGGTTATAGAACTCGCAACTTCGATTATGAAAACTTTTCTACTTACTTATTAGTTTTATATACGTGTTAAAACTAATGTACTTCACAAGGATAACCAGGCTTTCAGAATACTTTCCTTAACGCTACAAGTATGGTAGATACTTGTATACTTCATTCCTGATCGATAATCAATTTTTAAGGAAAATAAGGGTTTTACCTGGGATAACATGACTTTTCTTAAACATGCTGTGTGATCAACGGATAACTAAACTTTTTCTTATAAGAAAATATGGGATTTTCTTGGATATCAACTTTTTTAGAAAACCAAAGGAAACTTGTTCTTATACATAAACAAACCGCTTGTGAACTCAACAGCTTTATGCTGATATTTCTAAAACTGCTTGTATTCTCAGGTCAACGTTAGACAGGTACCCAACGATCTTTTGGAGAAGATGGAATGTATAGAAGTCTCGTCTTTACTTTTGTTCATTTTGGATGAATATATATATATATATATATATGTATATATATATAATCATGTAAAACTTTACCCTCAAACAAATGTAAATACTTCTACGTAATGTAATGGTTGTGTTTACTATGCTTACTATGTACATTGGTTGTGATACTTTACATGACATCCTCTGCCCCGGAACGTTTCCGCCATCGGTTTCGGGGTTTGACAATAATTGTATAGTTCAACTTGTATCCCCCCCATAAAGCAGTTAAAATCATTTAAAAGGTTGATTTAGGGGTATGAACTCACCTGATGTGGGTGACTCGGATGGACGGACGATATAGGATGCTAAGTGTCAAGCGAGAACTTGACCACACATGCGAATCCTATTTAACATGTAATGATACATTTAGGTATCTAATTACTCATTTAATAACTCACTAAGAAAGTAAGGATGTCCTACAACCTGAAAACACTTTGCTACAAGTGCTAGGAGTAACAAGGGTTACATGTAAAGAGGGTATGGACTCACATTCGAGTTTACTCCTCAAATGGTGGCCCTTAGGGGTGTTTACGGTTTTCATACCACTTCCCCCATGAGTTTACGACAGTAAACTCATGAAAGTGGTGTCATTGGATGTTCAAAGGTCCTAACTTACTCAAGGAATTATGCTAGACTCGAATCAAGGGCTATGGAAGTGATTAGGGCTTGAAATGGACACTTTATGGAGTTTACGGTCCTTGGACCACTCCCTTGGGAGTTTATGGCCGTAAACACATGAGTTTACGGTCATAAACTCATGTTAGTCCAATTCTCTTGTGCTTTGGTGGTTCTAACTCATGCATCCAAGGTTCTAGTCATTTATACAAGCATAGGAAGGTGTTAAGGGCACTTAAACACCTTTAGAAGGTGTTTATGATTTTGGGAGACCTAACCAAACCGTAAACTCATGTTTGTCCCTTCAATTAATGTTCTTGGGGTTCCTAGTTCATGCAAGTAAGGTTCTACTCCATCACACAACCATTAGGAGGCATTAGGGGCATCTAAACACCCTTTGGAGGTGTTTAAGTTTTTGGGATGAACTCCTGAAACCGTAAACTCATATGAACAAGGGGATAAGGTGATTTTCGAGTGCTAAACTCATCTAGGAAGGGATATATATGCTAGTTGTCAAGGCTTAGAATGAACCAAGGCACACTTTGACACCCATTTAAGGGTTTACGGTCCAAGAACACCTTGGACCGTAAACACCCTGTTCTTGGTGTTCTTGGATGATTTCAATTGTACTTACGTTCTAGGAGCTTGGATGATCGTTTTTGGCGGATTTGACGGGATGAATTTATGATAGTTGAGAGAATCCTTTGGTGTTCTTGAGGTTGGAAGTTGGAAAATGAGAGAAAATGACTAAGTGTCATATTTATACTCTCGGGGGTTTGCGGTCAAAAACTCCGAGTTTTCGTCCGTAAATTCCAAATTTAGGAGTTTCGTGACTTACGCTAAACACAACAACTCTAAATTTATACTTCCTTATTTTTGGTTCGCTTGACGAATATCATATAAAATATTCCAACGGGGTTAAATCCGGGCAAAAATATTTTGAGATAAATTTGGCTAATTTTTGAAGTGCTTAATCACGGAGATAAAACAAATGGAAATTTCGGGTTGTCACACAAACAAGCCCAAAACTCATACAAGACCCTTTCTTATATACTCACATGCAAGACATACCTTTAGATGATAATAACATAAAGTATTAATAGCCTTTTAGAAACATGTGAGACAAAGGATGGAGGTTGACAAGAAAATTCGCATGCGTTTAAATTTCCAGCCATGCTTAACAATGAGACAAAAATTGTCTATTTAGTTTATTAACAATGATATACGAACTCAGTAATTTGATCATGGTTAACCAAAGTGCCCAAAATTTTATACATGAGTTATTAAATCATACAATATTATATAATAACCAGTGATACTCTCTTTTAATTATTATTTTCACAAAATAATAATTATTTCCTAATTAAATACAAGAATTTATATTATTTATTAATAATCATATTCATAATTAATATACAAAATGTGTCGACTTGATAAATGTGTGACCCTGTAGAATTATATATTATTAGCAACATCACTCAATAATGGTTGTTGAACATATAGATCCAACAGTTATGTGTGACTCGCTACGATCCCCTTATTGTCAAACTCTCCAACGACTCGACCACATAGCAATGACTAAACTAACAACACCCTTGGTTTAGGCGACCCCCTTTTGAACCTAATGACAAACTAATCCAATGACATGATTTTCGTTTTCTCAATTAACACAGTCATAAGATATGCGGCCTGTGACACTAGATTGTAAATATATTTTACATTTTAGACCTAAACATAACATATGAAGTGTATGTTATTTATTAACATTTTAATTTGAATTATTTTGTTTTTTATTGTTTTTAAGTAATCCCTCAAAACCGAGTATTAGAATGAATGGAGTCGAGCAGGGGAGGAACACACGTTGACCGAAGTATCTTCGATGTGGCACACTGACACCGGCAGGCAGAGACACCCTCCTCACTAGCAAGGTACACAAATGGGGTTTGATGCGGGTTCTTGACCCCGATTTGGGCCGGAATCACAGAAGGAAAGGTGGGATGCGGTTCTATCACGAACAACACCTTGGGTCCAAGAGCTTGAATGGGTTTGGAGTGTTTGGCGGCTTGAGGGTTCCCTCCAAGAATATATATTGTCTTAATGTCTTTAATAAATGTGATCATTAGAAGTTCCCCACCACTGTCCTTTGTATTTCCTCATCACATATCTAACATGTTCACATTTAAATTTTTGTTATGAGAATTCACATCAATTTCACCAAAAGAATTTTATTTACGTACCCACCAAAAACTCTTCTTTCCGATGCGACATAAGAGGGGGACCATTTGTAGATGATGCACAATGTCACATGTTTCGTTTTATTTATTTGTTTTATTAGAAAAAATATATCTTATGATAAATTAGTGTTTGGTTGTCTGAAAATATCAAACAGTTTTAAACGAATTCATAATCTTCTACTTAAAATGATTATATATCTCGAGTTTTAGTATTTCTCATCTTTAAAGCTAGGGGTGTCAAAACTGACGGTTTTTTCATACTTTTAGCTCACATGATACAAAAAGGTAATTTTTAAATAATACGAACATGACTCCGTGTTTTGAATTACTAACATGAAAATGATCTAATTAAAACACGATAAAAAAGCCAAACACGACAAACCTGAAAAAAGATAAAATAAAATAAACCTTCAGTTTATTTAACTCATAATTAATCATTCAAAATATTACAAAGTACAAACACGATAAGCACGACAAACACATGGTAATATCATGTTAATTAATTAACAAATTTCAAATACAAACACAACACGAGAAGATAGCATTTGTTTTTTTAACAGTTAACACGAACACAAATTTAAAATTCTATTCCGTCCCAATTTAATTTGTGTCATTGTCATAAACTACAACAATATTGAAAGCTCATTGCAAACAAGTTACCTCTTGATTCTAACAATAAAAATTACAATTTAGAGACTTATACCGAAGTCAGTATTTTAAAGTTTTACATACAGTATACTAGAAAATAAAATTTATGGTAATATATAAATAGAAAATAAAACTTTTGATAATATAATTTTATATTATCCTTTTAAATTTTAATGTATCAAGTCCTTTATCATTTATAATCACACATACCCTGCTGCAGATTGCAGAGTATTACAGTAATCCTTCCCCATCCATTTTACATCTTCACCATTGGATTCTCTCTCTCACACATACACACACTACTTGTGATTTTTCTGAATTTATAAGTTTTGTGGGTCACAGAGCTTTTAAGTTAGAAACAAGTTTCTGCATAAAATCCCAATTTCATCTCACTATTCGATAGAAAGGGTGGTAGCACTAGCAGTTTACTCGTGGATGTCCAGATGCAGACTCCAAAATCAAGGTAACTCAACTCGCTTTCAATGTCGTTCATGGATTTTATCAATGTATCACGATTCCAGTGTTTCATCATCTTCTAATCGTCTACAATGTAGTAAACTTCTTTGTTGTTTTTTGAATTTCAAACTTTTACTGTATGAATCCCATTTTGTATCACGATTTCGTGTTGTTTTCCTCTTTGATTACCGAATAATTTCATCTGATGCTGTTCTTGGGTGATAATTTCAGTACGAAAACGTCATCCGAAGGTTCTCGGAAGAACTCTCCTCGATCGATTTCTTCAGACACGAGTCAAAGGAACTCGAGTCGAATCGCACGCCAACTGAAGACCACTGGATTGGAATCCAACTCGTCTTCTGTGAACCAATCAGCCATTAGAACTCCAAAAAGTACAAGTCCTGTAATCGTTACTCGTAAATCGCCTATAAGCCCAATTTCTGAGGTAAATTGAGCTACGAATCGTGTAAAACTGTAATGATGTATTCGGGAATTGATAAATTCATGGAGGTGAGTTCAATATTGTTCGTTTTAATCTGCAGAAGAAACGTCCAGTGAGAGTTGCGGAGCTTGAAACGCAAATTTCTCAGCTTCAAGATGATTTGAAGACTGTTAAGGATCAATTAGTTTCATCGGAATCATTGAAAGATCAAGCGAAACAAGATGCAGAAGAATCACGAAAGCAACTTTTAGCCATGTCTTCAAGGTTAGAGGAGTCTCAAAAGCTATTGGCTCGGTGTTCTTCAGAGGAATCACATGTAAGGCGCTTTGCTAATTAATTAAATGATTAAACATAAAACAATGTACTTTAATTTATATTCTATTAAAGCATTCTACTTTCATCTTATTTTAATTACAACATTGTATTCTTTTTTTATTTTTTTATTTTTTAATTCAAACATTGAATCTTACAAAAACACAGGAGCTCCAAAACCTTGATGAAACATGGATAACAAAACTTGAAGCAGCTAAGAAACTACACTCGGCTGATTTAGATTCACTTGCAACTGCATTGAACGAAATCAATCAGCTACAAATCAAAATCGATGGAAAAGCGAATTCCGAAGCTACACAAACCAAGGAAACGGAATCAGCGATTGAGGAGTTGCATAGCTTAAAATCAACCATGGCTGAAACTCTTTCCATTGTTGAAACCATGAAAACCGAACTTAAAAATTGCAAAATCTCAGAGTCTCAGGCTCAAGAGCTAGCTAGAGAGACTTTACTTCAACTCGAATCAGCCAAAATGACGATAAAGTCCCTCAAGTTTGACCAATCAAAGGAACATGAATCGGAGAAATTTGAGGAGACGAGATTCAGTGTAGAAGAATCGCGAAAGAGAATGGAGATCACAAGGGTGAAATTGTCCGAATTGGAGGATGAGTTGAAGAAGTCGAAAGACGATATTGAAGATTTAAAGGCGAATCTAATGGATAAAGAAACTGAATTGCAGGGTATTTGTGAGGAAAACGAGGAGCTAAATTCGAAATTGAAGCATTCTCAATCGGGTAAGAGAGAATACGAATTGGAAAATGAAATCGCGAATTTGAAACACGATTTTGACTTTCTGAAGTCAAAATTGAATGTTATGGAGACGGAATTGAAAAATAAGTCGGAAGAAAACGAGATGATGAAACTTGAAATCAAGAAATTCAAGAAAATCGATTGTAAAGACTCATCAGAATTATCCCAATTATCTGAAAGTGAATCGGTTATGAAGGTTGATCAGCTCGTGGAGGAGATTGAAAAAAGTAACCGGAAAGTTGCGAGAGTGGTGGAGGAGTTAGCGGCGGCACAGGCGGTGAACGGTGAAATGGAGGCGGATTTGAGGAAGATGAAGGTGCAGTCGGATCAGTGGCGGAAGGCGGCAGAGGCGGCTGCCGCCATGCTATCGGCCGGAAATAATGAGAATAGGAAGTTGGTGGTGAGAACAGGGTCAATGGACAGTTATACCCCTGGGGGGAACATTGGTTCTCCTTGTGATGTTGATGATGATGATGAGTTATTGAAGAAGAAAAATGGTAATGTGCTTAAGAGGATTGGGGTGTTGTGGAAGAAACCTCAAAACAAACGACAATGAGTTTATTTAATTATATTTTTGAAATTTATGTATTTTTAATGTTTTGTTTGATATGTTTATGTAGAGAAAAACTTATATCTATATAGATTAATACTTGTTATTGTAGGATCTATTTGAATATGGAATTATATTTGTCAAAATTGTGTAGTGGATCAAAACTTGTTATCAAAATAAGTAAATTTGAATAGAAAAAGATGTATGAACTTTAAGTCCGGCCCAATTTAAAAAATGCTTGGTGGATAGGTTTTAGGGCAATGTAGTCTATTGCTTAATCCCTCATGTCAAATTCAAAGAAGGTAAAAAATGATAAATGTATTTGACCCTTTTGCTTCTCAATGTTTTAGTTGTTTCCAATGTAGTCCTAGATTTGCTTGGCGAACTACATAGGAGGATAGAGATCATATACCCGATTCATAAGAGAAGTGTAATAATGTGTGAATATTTTTCTATAATTGGGCTTTGCACTGACTGAATAGTATAAGTACTTATTACAATACAATTGGAGTAATGGGCTAACTAACTATAAATTAAATACAATATAAACATATATAATAATACGCTCCAATACAATTGGAGTAATGGGCTAACTAACTATAAATTAAATACAATATAAACATATATAATAATACGCTCCCTCGGTTTGAACGGGAGATCTAGAACGACCTCTTAAACTGGTCTTGAATTTCATGAAAAGTAAGATTGGAAGTCCCTTCGCAAAGATGTCTGCATACTGAAGGCTCAAACGAACATACAAAACGCAGACAATGACGACTTTATCCCACAAGATATATATATATATATATATATATATATATATATATATATATATATATATATATATATATATATATATATATATATATATATATATATATATATGTTAAAATGTGGATGAACAACTATTGTGTAGAAGTGTGAATAATGCTATTTTATGAAAATTACTAAGAGAATATATTATTTAGTAATGTGAATATGTTCAATCTCACAGAACTATTGTTATTTTAATGGATTCTTACAAATTCTAATTCATTTTTGTTCTCATTTGATCGTTTTTTTAATTATTTTAATTCTTACAGAATACAACTCAATAAACATCTGAAGTACATTAATATGAGGCTTGCGGGGGTCATGAATGTAGAGGTAGATCTATTAAACATCATAGCCAATGTATAGGAGTGTAAATGTCAGGTATTGGAGACTAACTGTAAGGTTATGGTAGAGAGTCAGGTCCTAAATTGGTTAACCCGAACAATCCAGTTTCGTCTGAGTATCTACAGGGGTACGACATGGGTTACACAAGGACATTTGTAGCATCCCAAAAATCAAGGTAAAATTTTCATTTTTCAAAAACAACCAAAAAACCATAAATGTTCACAAACATAGTTTCCAAAGTATCAAAATCACAAATCTGAGCATCTCAAAATCAAATATCATAAAAACTAAAGGATGTGTATACTCAAGCCTTCGCCTTGCCTCAATTATCTGAAGTACCCAAAACATAAAACTTAAACTATAAGCCAAAGCTTAATGAATTCCCCCAAGGTACCACACACATCCAAACAAATATACATATTGCTTAATGGGTTCACAACCTCACGGTTGGATTACCGTGGCCCATAATGTCTCGGTTGGATCACCACACATATTGCATATTGGGTCCACAACCTCCCGGTTGGATTACCCTGGCCCACAACCATTCGGTTGGATTGCTACTCTAGCCCACAATCTCCCGATTGGATTGCCTTGGGTTTGTTGTCTTACAACACAAAGTAGTACAACCTCAACCCAACTACACTATGTTGACATATGTAATAGATAATCATATAACTAGAAAGTACATGTAATCATATAAATCTACAAATCTAACATATAATCAGCATATCATCATCCTATATTCCAGCATACATAACCTAGTGGGCCGGTATTGGTGCCTTCGACCTACAAGTATAGTAAGGACAAACTCATCTCACAGTTTGACAAGATAACATAAAAGAACGTTGCTCTAAATGTCAACTTTACATGTTAACTATACAGAAAACAGTGACCTAGACTCAATTCACAACTCAAAATGCCCAAAATGCCCCTAAGTCAAACTTGGTCAAAATTCTGGTCAAAGGTTAAAAGTAAAAAAGTTAATGATTCCTTTTGGGTTGTGTAAGCCTTGTATACTCACCAATACGCCCAACATAGAGAGTGCCTTCACAAATCATGGGCTCGAATCCTGGTATGCGCAACGTAGCTCCAGGTATGCCCAAGGTACCAGAATTGAACCTCAACTTTTGCATTAATCTCTTATTTCGTTATGAGAAGGCACCAAACTTCAAGTCCAAATATCAAGGGATGTATTAATGGATAAAGTTTATGACTTTATCCATTTGCATGCCTTCAGGAGAGTAAAAACTCAAACCTTTGTTGCAAAAGTTATCCAAAACCCCAAAACTCTTGCATGGCTCAAAGAGAATGCCAAAGCTCTTATTTTTATGAATTTGTGAGCTCAAAACTACAGAAAACCACATGACAAGGACCTGGAGTAGCTCATATTCCACCAAATCAAATTATGGGACCAAAAATATACACAAACTCTAAACTAGAAAGATCTAAGAAACTAGCTCATTAAGATTCAAACTTTATACCTCTAAATGATGCTTGAGGGTGAGATGTTTCTGGATCCAAGTGGTGTTGAGCTTCCAATGTGGTTCTTCAATCTTCTCCTTACCTCAATGACACTAAAAAACACACATTCAAGCTCAAAAAGGCTCACATAAGGATTAAGGTTTTCTAGGGACGAAATCAAAGGTGGAGGATGATGAGGGAAGAGGTATCGAGGAGTTAATAATGCTTAAATATGGTCCACCCTAAAAATTAGGGTTTTGGAGTCATCCACATACACCCAATGTACATAAGTGTATGCCCATCGTACTTAACAAAAGGCGCGTTTACCTCTAAGGAGCTAAGGGGACAATTGTTGGGTTTTAGTTTCATAAACTAGAAAAATATGGCAATGGAAGACTTAAAATTTTGAGAATAACATAACATTTTATATCCACCAATGATCTCCTTGCAAGTTATAGAAAGATAAAATACCAACCATAGAAAAGATGGAGAAATTTAACAACTTTTGTTGTTCTTTGGATCCTCTTGGGAGGCTTGGAAGTTGATCAAGAAGATGGAACCTTTGAGACACCAACAATGACTCAACTTAATGTAGATGCTAGTCCATAACTCTTAGCTCTTAAGCTTGAAGATAAAATAACCAAGTATTTTATCCAAGAGATCAAAAGACATGCAAGTAATCTTAAATAACGCAAAGCAAAGAAGAGATGGAGAGCCTCCTAGAGAGCTCTTGGAAATTGAAAGTAATGAATCCCCAAGAGTGCAAGACTTTAGCCATTTAAAGCATACACATGATCTAAAGGTCTTTAACCATTAAAACCTTTAGACAACCTTGTCACCATGCATGCATCATGCTTCATTACTTTTGATTAAACAATTTGGAAAGCCATACCTCTTTTCTTTCTCTTCAAAATCGGCCATGCCTTTTAAAAAGAGGAAAGTTGAGTTTATATTTTATAAACTCAAAGTTTATAAGATATAAACTTTGTATTTTGCTAAAAGACAAAAGGCTTACCTAGTCCAAAATGTTGTACATGACTTATTAATTCATACCATATTAATTATGTAACGTTACTTGCTAGTGAAAATTACTATTTCCATGAAATAAATAATTTCCAATTTAATTATAAGAGTTTTATTGGATATTTATTAAAATCAATTTCTAATAAAGAATCAGTTATATCAAGTTGTTGTTAGTGTGACCCATTAGTATCATATGTTAATTAGCAATATCACGTTAATATGAATCTTGAGCATACTAGAACTTTCACTAATTTGCAAACAAATTTCATACAAAGGGGGTAAAAATGGAAATTAGATGGATAAAGGGTGTTACAATTCTCCCCCAGTTGAATCAGACTTCTTCCTCGAAGTTTAGTGCTGCGAGTAACTCAGGGTAGTGCTCTCGTATCTGTAACTCGGGTTCCCAAATCCATTCGAAACCCTTACGATGCTACCATTGAACTTTAACTAATTGAACCACCTTGTTGTGTAAGGAATTCATTATCCTATACAGAATTGCCACTAGCCTCTCAACATAGTTTAGGAGATCATTGAACTGAATATCATATAAAGGAACCACTGTTGATTCATCAACTACACACTTCCGTAGCTGAGAAATATGAAAGGTGTTTTGAATCTGACTAAGCTCCTCAGGTAGATGTCACACCCCAAAACCAAGAACGGCGGAAACGTTCCGGGGTGGAGGATGTCATGTGCAGTATCACAACAGTGTAAAGTAGTTAACAAGCAACAACATCATCCATTGCATTAAAAGTAAAATTTTAATACATATGTGTTCTTTCATTGTAATAAGACACCAAAATATATAATCAAAATAAAAGACGAGTCTTGTCTGTGCTGCGTCTTGAAAAAACCTGACCTGAGTATACAAGTTATTTTGAAAGCGAGTATCAGCCTAAAGCTGGTGAATTCATAAGTATTTAAATGTCATTGTATTGTTTTGGAAAGCTGTTATGTATGCTATGTAAATCTTTGAATGAAACAGTTGATATAAGTATGGAAACCCTAGAAAATCCCTTATTTCCTACTAGTATGAAATGTAGTCTTCTACCAAGGCCCGAATGTTTTGTAAGTGAAAATGATAGTTTTTCCTTTTATGACTATTATTAACAAAATATAGTCTAACTCATTGTTTATAAGAATGTATCACAAAATAAAGTAATAGGAAAATGTACTAATGTAATTGTTATCCTTTTGTATTAGGATTAACACGACATCGCGAAAAGCGAAATGTATAACCTTTGAGCATCCGTAGATTATTCAATTTTCCTCTGTAGCTGCAGCAGGGGGAGGAAGGGTTAGTCCCGTAAAGGTACTCCTAATATAAGTATTAACCGTAGGCATCCGTAGATGTTCATCAACCTCTGTAGCGAACAGTAGGCCCAATGAATGGTTAGTCCCGTAAAGGTACTCCTAGTATAAGTAATAACCGTAGGCATCCGTAGATGTTCATCAACCACTGGTGCTAACAGCTGGGATTCAGAATGGTTAGTCCCGTCTAGATATCCCGTTGAACTGGGATAGGCAGGACAATTTACACAAAAGGTACTAATAAATCATCCTAGTAAATCGAGGTACAAGTATCCATGTAAATGTATATAGGAAGATGTATCTACGTAAAGGTACTCATGTAATGTACTCATGTAAGGTACTCAAATAATGTATTCATGTAAGGTACTCATGTAATGTGTTCATGTAAGGTACTCATGTAAGGTATTCATGTAATGTTTTGTGTAGACTCATGAATGAACTGACTCTGATGTAATTCCTTGTAATAGTAATAATGTTATGTATCTCCTAACTATCCCTATAATAGTTAACTGGAAGGTAACTGATTGTCCAAACAGGCTTATACACCCTTGGTACACAAGTTTGTGGGAAACTGAATGAAGGATGAAAACTATAACATCAATACATATAAAAGAACATAAGTGTATAGATATAGTTTTGTTCAAGAAGGTAAAAATGGTTTTGTAAGACATCTAGGAGTTTTGAACAATAATTAACAATGACTTGATGTCATGTTAATAAACATTTGAAACGTAATACTTTTGCTATCAAGATATTTTTAAGATATAGAACCGTTTCATGCATCATATTTTGTAGTATGAGAAATCTGCTGAATGAAAACACAGTTATAAATACATATGATTGATTTAATAACATGTTGTTTTCTACCTGTATCCTCCCCCATTAAAGCATTTAAAACAGTTATTTAGGGGCATGAACTCACCTGTAAATGGTGGTTTGGATGTACCGAACGGTGTCGGATTGTTAGGTGTCAAGTGAGGACTTGTACACAAACTATGATCCTAATGAACATATAATCACACATATATGCACCCAATTAGTCTTAAACTACTAATTGTAAATGTTAAGACATCCTAGAACATAATAAACACTTTATATAAGTGTTATGAGCCCTAAGGATTGTATCTAAGTTGTTGTGGGACAAGGCTAAAGGGTTTTAGGGTTCCAAAAGACCCTATACATGAGTTTACTCTTCATTAAACCCCCCACAAGGAGTTTACGGTCATAAACCCTTGAGTTTACGGCCATAAACTCCTAGGCTTAATGTCCTTTGGTGTTTTGAGGTCCTAAATGATCCCTAGAAGCATTCCAACTTGGTAGATTAATTCTTGGAAGGGTTTAGGGCACTAATACACTCCTTTGAGGAGTATACGGCCCCAAGGCCAATTCCTTTTGAGTTTACTGCCGTAAACTCACATGGAAGGGGTGTTTTTATGCTTTCAAGTCCCAAGATCATGTAGGATATGTTCTAGACAATTATATAAGGCTAATGAAGGCCTTAGGCACACATTGGTACCTTTCCTAGATGTTCATGGCCCAAGAACTATATTAGGGCCGTAATCTCTCTTTGGGAGGGGTTTTTGATGTTTTAAAGTGCTTAAATTAACTAGGAGTAAATCTAGGTAATTTTCCAAGGCTTTACGAGTGGTTAAATGCACTCTTTGGCCTTGAGTTTGGAGTTCACGGTCCAAGAACTTCTTGGGCCGTGAACACCTTAATCTTGGTGTTTCATGGATGATTTCTTATCTTATATACACTCATATACAAGTCTAAGGTAGTTACTCATCACGGGAAAGGACTAGGCATCAATTTAAGAGTTTACTCCCCAAGGTCTTCTTGGGCGGTAAACTCTCGAATCTAGTTGTTTTGTTATGAAATTGATGCTATTAAGCACATTATAAGCCATATAATACAACTAGAGAAAGGTACTCATGATTTGGGATGAAAAATCGAAGATTTGTGAGAGAGAAATGGATTTTCTCTAGTTGGAAATGTAACAAATGAATGAATATGGCTCAAAATTCTATATATAGTCCTGAGATTTTTGGCAGAAAATATTTTATTCCCGTAATGAACTCTAATATAATAGAGTTTTAAAATAATAGAGTTTCACAAAAACCTAGTGCATCCACTCTCCTGATATCTCCTTAAGTGTAAACCATGAAATACCCAAACTTATATGGAAAAGTCTGAAAATTTACTGTGACTGTTCTAACTTCTATTGACTTGATAATGTTCGTACAGGATGGAAATTCCGGGTTTTCACATCACCCCCCACCCATTAGAAGGAATTTCGTCACGAAATTAGAATTTAAGAAAATAAGAAGTTACAAAATAATTAAGCAAAAAGATGAGGATATTTTAGTTTCATCTGATCCTCTCGTTCCCAAGTGAATTCAGGTCCTCGCTTGGCGTTCCAGCGAACCTTCACTATCGGGATACGACTATGCTTTGTCTTCTTGACCTCTCGATCCATGATCTCTACTGGTTCTTCCACGAAGTTGAGGCTCTTGTTGATCTCGATCTCGTCGAGTGGAATAACAAGAGTCTTGTCAGACAGACACTTTTTCAAGTTCGAGACATGG
Organism: Lactuca saligna; assembly: GCF_052625555.1. Taxonomy (NCBI): domain Eukaryota; kingdom Viridiplantae; phylum Streptophyta; class Magnoliopsida; order Asterales; family Asteraceae; genus Lactuca; species Lactuca saligna. The sequence goes on along the minus strand of NC_136418.1, from coordinate 44,901,189 downwards.
AATGTAGGATGTACGTTACTGAGTTCGCGCGGTAGACTGAGTTTGTAAGCTACAGGGCCCATTCTCGCGAGAATCTCAAAAGGCCCTATGTATCTTGGATTGAGCTTCCTACGCTTTCTGAATCGTATCAATCCCTTCCAGGGTGAGACCTTCAGTAGAAATCGATCGCTTACCTAGAATTCCAACGGTTTCCTTTTCTTGTCAGCGTAGCTTTTCTGTCGGTCTCTAGAGGCTTTCAATCGTTCACGAATTTGAACGATCTTCTCCGTCATTTCCCGAATGATCTCTGGACCCGTGAGAGTGCCTTTGGGAATTCGTCCCTTAGCTAACTGGGTATCACCCACCTTAGCCCCGCACAGAGGCGATCTGCACTTTCGGCCATAGAGGGCCTCGAATGGAGCTGCCTTTATGCTTGTGTGATAGTTGTTGTTATAGGAAAATTCGACAAGGGGTAAATGGGTATCCCAAGCTTTCCTAAAGTCAATCACACAGACTTGTAACATATCTTCTAATGTTTGGATAGTTCTCTCACTTTGTCTGTCGGTCTGTGGATGGTAGGTTGTACTCATGTCCAGCCTAGTTCCTAGGGAACTTTGTAACGACTGCCAGAACCTCGAAGTGAATCTACTATCTCTATTTGAGATAATAGATAAGGGAACACCATGTAGTATTATGATCTCCCTAATGTATGTTCTTGTAAGTTTCTCTATCTTGTCTGTTTCTTTGATTGGCAAGAAGTGTGCAGACTTGGTCAGTCTATCGATGATGACCCATATGGAATCAAGTCCACCCGTTGTCTTGGGCAACTTGGTTATGAAGTCCATAGTAATCCGCTCCCACTTCCATTCTGGTATCTCCGGATGTTGTAAAAGACCGGAGGGTTTCTGGTATTCGACCTTGACCTTTGCGCAAGTAAGGCATTTACTCACAAAGGTAGCAATCTCTGCTTTCATGTTAGGCTACCAGTATAAGTTTTTAAGATCCAGATACATCTTATCTGAACCTGGGTGGACGGAATAATGAGTGTTGTGAGCTTCGGTCATGACTAAGTCTCTGAAGCCATCGTGTTTTGGTGTCCAGATCCGATCCATGAGATATAAGGCTCCGCCACCCTTGACTTCCAAGTTCTTATCCATCCCTCTAAGGGATTCACCTACCACGTTTTCAGGTTTCAAAGCGTCGAGCTGAGCCTCCTTAATTTGCATGGAAAAGTGTGAATGGATAGTTAGAGTCAAAGATTTGACTCTACGACTGGCATATTCTTTCCGACTTAGGGCGTCGGCTACTACATTGGCTTCACCCGGATGATAACAAATTTCGCACTCGTAGTCACTGAGTAGCTCGACCCACCGTCGTTGTCTCATGTTGAGTTCTTTCTGGTCGAAAATGTGTTGTAGACTCCTGTGGTCTATAAAGATCATGCTTTTTGTACCATACAGGTAGTGTCTCCAGATCTTTAGAGCAAACACAACTGCTCCTAGCTCAAGATCATGGGTGGTGTAGTTAACCTCATGTGTCTTTAGCTGTCTCGAGGCATAGGCTATGACTTTACCTCGTTGCATCAGAAGACATTCGAGTCCTTGATTTGATGCATCGTAATAGACTATGAAGTCTTCTATTGCTTCAGGAAGGGATAGTATTGGTGCGGTGCACAAGGCTCTCTTGAGCATTTAGAACGCTCTTTCTTGTTTCTCTTCCCAGTCAAAGGACACGCCTTTCTGGGTCAGGGTTGTAAGAGGTTTCGCTATGCTGGAGAAGTTCTGAATGAACCTGCGGTAGTAGCCAGCGAGACCTAGAAATTGAGGAATTTCTGTAGGTGTCTTCGGTGCTGAAAAGTTATCAATGGCCTTGATTTTGGAAGGGTCCACGTGTATTCCTTCTTCGCTAACAACATGGCCCAGAAATTCGACTCGTCGGATCCAAAATTCGTACTTGGAGAACTTTGCATAGAGTTTCTCCGCTTGCAATGTTTCTAAGACTCTACAGAGATGTTGACTATGTTTCTCCTTACTTCGAGAGTAGATAAGTATGTCATCAATGAAAACAATGACAAACTGATCCAAGTAAGGACGACACACCCTATTCATCAGATCTATGAATACTGTGGGCACGTTAGTTAATCCGAATGGAATCACTACAAACTCGTAGTGTCCATAACGAGTTCGAAAGGCTGTCTTGGGAACATCCTCCTCTAACACTCATAGTTAGTGATATCCGGATCGTAGATCTATCTTCGAGAAGTAGTTGGCTCCTTCAAGTTGATCAAATAAATCGTCAATGCGGGGCAAAGGATAATGATTTTTAATGGTAAGCTTTTTGAGTTCTATATAGTCGATGCACATACGAAACGATCCATATTTATTCTTGAAGAACAAGACCGGTGCTCCCCATGGTGAGAAGCTTGGCCTAATGAATCCATTCTTGAGAAGTTCGTTAAGTTGACTGGAAAGTTCTTGCATCTCATCCGGTGCTAGACGATATGGAGATTTGGCTACGGGAGTAGCTTCTGGCACTAAGTCGATTCTGAACTCGACTTGGTGTTGTGGTGGTAATCCGGGAAGTTCTTCTAGGAAAATGTCAAGAAAGTCGCATACTTCGGGGATTTTCTGAATGTCTTTCACCTCTTGACTCGTATCGACAATGTGTGCGAGGAATGCATGATATTCCTTTCGCAAGCACTTCTAGGCTTGAATGCACGAAATGATACGAAGGCTCGTTCTAGGTTTGTCGCCATAGATAACTAAGGTTTTGTTGTTAGGAAGGTTAAGATGAACTGCTTTTTCAAAGAACATGATGTCGGCACGAAGAAGACTCAACCAATCCATGCCGATGATGACGTCGAAACATTAAATTGGAACCGGCATGAGGTCTATCTTGAAAGTATGGCCATCTAAAGTTAAAGTATAACCTGCGTATATGCAGTTAGTACTCTCCATTTTCCCGTTAGCCATTTTCACCGTGAATGTTTTATCTAATGTGCATTGTTTTTGTTTAAGCAGGTGTGCAAATTTGTGACTTACGAAACTTTTCTCTGCTCCACTGTCGAAAAGTATGCAAGCATATGAGTTATCGAGGAGAAACTTACCAGTAACTATCGTAGGATCAGCTACCGCTTCCTCATCACCCAGGGCCATAAATCTTCCTACTCCTCCAGCCATCCTCGCTTTAGGGCAGGTCCTCTTGTAGTGGCCCACTACGCCACAACCATAACATGCTTGGCCCATACCGGCGTTAGGAACCTGGGCGGCCTGAGCTGTTGGAGTTTTGCAGAAATGGACTGTATGCCCCTTCCTGTTGCAGTTAGAGCACTGCATCTCCTTGCAAGGTCCGTGGTGGTGGAAGTTGCATTTGTTTCACTTCAACAGAGTTCCAGCATAAGTTTTTGCTGGTAAGGGGTTCGCAGGGACAACGGGAGTTACCGTTATGGCATTGATTGCCACAAGTTGTTGTCTCTTGGAGGATTCTTGTGAAGCCCCTCTTTTCCTTTTGTTCCACCCCTTGTTGTTGTTTTCAGGGTTGGACTTTTGTGGTACGGGTGTAGGGATTGTTGGGTTCTAAGGTTTCCTGTGATCTATGAGAGATTGTGCCAGCTCCTTGGCACTATCGAAAGTGACAGGCTTGGAAGCTAACACACTTGACTGGATCTAGGGAGATAGTCCCCAGATATATCTCTCCATCTTCTTGCTTTCGAGAGCAACCATATCAGGGCATAGGATTGCCAGATCACAGAACCTATTCGTGTAGGTTCCTATGTCAGATCCAACCATTTGCAAGCTCCAGAGTTCCTGCTCGAGTTTTTGTATTTCTCCCCGACGACAGTACTCTCTCATCAGCATGTCCTTCAAGTGTTCCCAGCTGATGGAATATGTCACCACTAGGGTCAGATACTTAACATTGCCATTCCACCATGTTAGTGCTCTGTCAGAGAAGGTACAAGTTGCAAGCTTGACCTTTTTGCCCTCCTGGCAAGCGCAAATTTCAAAGACGGATTCCATCTTTTCAATCCATTGTCTCAACACCATAACACCGCCAATGCCATTGAAGCTGCGGGGTTTGGCGTTCGTGAAGTCCTTGTAGGTGCATTCCGGAGGGTGTCCATGGATTTCTCCGTGGTTTGAGGGAAGTGCACCTGTTCCCGATCCACTAGGGACATGAGTATTGATGGCTAACACAACAGCGGCTACTGCTGCTGTGAAGGCTGCCTGGAACATAGTGGCATCGAAAGGAAAAGGTGGTTGAGGAGCTTGAGGTGGTGGTATCAGTGTTTCGTTGTTTGGGTTATGCCTGGGATTCCTGCGTGGTGACATCTTTAACTATACGTTTAAAAGATGACGACATGGATAAGAATAAATGATTAATGAGTGTGTCTCTTGGACTAATTCCCCATAGTCCAACAAAATAATGAACAGTATAACTAAATGAAGATGATAGCATTTGGATAATAATTTCCATATGATTCGATATCTGTCAATAATACTAGGATTACAAATGTAACAAGTTCAGGAAAATGGCCTATAAGTAGGCCTTACATCAACCAAGATAGGAAAATTTTGACAGAACTATGACTAGATCAAGACCTAACAGGTCTAAGATTTACAAATATAGGAAATTAGACCAAAGTTTTTAGATAAACTAGGTTATATTCAAAAGATGAGTCGACGAGATTCTATCGGTGACGAGAACTGCTAGCATGAGTCCTTGATCCTGATAGTAGATGTTCCATGTCCCTCATACGCCTGTCAGCTCTTGCTTGCTGAGCTTGAAGTTCCCTAACTTCAGCTTGAGTTTGAGCAATTTCCCTCTGTAGAGCTACATTGCGGACCAGAGTCCTTTCGTGAGCAGACTCTAGTTGGCGAATGCGGACTGTGTTAACGCTAGAGTTGGCATCAATCTCTAGGACTCAATTGATAGTTGATTGACCCAATATTGTGTTCCTAGAAATTCTACGAACCATGATGGGTAGGACACTGTCAGCAGAACCTCCCTCAGTGAGGTTATAGCATCTTCTGACTCCATGTATTCAAGTTTGTGGCCCACAGAGGTGTGGGTCCTTGAAATTCGGGATGAGGGTTCAGGTTTGGGTTTTGAGCAGCTAGGGGTAGGTTGTTGACTTCAGGCTCCGAGTCAGAACTATCGGAAAAACCCTCAGCATGGTGATCATCCAAAGGGATTGGGTGATCATCAACTAGTTCTTCCTCTATCCATCCAGCGTTTTGGGAAGTACGGGTTGCCATGGTGAAATCCAGCCATTTTAATCTACATGAGAAAAGGGATATAAGAAATAGCTAAATAGACAAACTAACTAAGATAATTACAGTAAGACCAAATACCCATATTGTATTTCTTTATGGTTGTGTTGGTAAGTTTTTAGACTTGTTGCCACATCACTACCATTCTTCGGCATATGCTAATCACTCCTTGGACCAGCATAGTTGATCAGGCTATGCCATTCCCAAGACTAACCATATATCCCCAGGCTTACTTGTGATATTTAACAAGCGTAATCCTTTTGTTCTTGTCGTTGTGACACTGATTTTAGTATGAATGTAGGCACGTATACTTAGTTAAATATTTTATTATTTAGAAGTATGACTCTTAGACAAAGTGTTTTAATCCCAATGTATTTATAGTTAGTATATCTTTTATGGGTTGATATACTATATTCACTATAAACAATGCTCTAATACCAATCTGTCACACCCCAAAACCAAGAACGGCGGAAATGTTCCGGGGTGGAGGACGTCATGTGCAATATCACAACAGTGTAAAGTAGTAAACAAGCAACAACATCATCCATTGCATTAAAAGTAAAACCTGATATACAATCAAAATAAAATACGAGTCTTGTCTGTGCTCCGTCTTCTCAAAACCTGACCATCGTACCTGTCTACTGGTGACTTGAGAATGCAAGTTATTTTGAAAGTGAGTATCAGCCTAAAGCAGGTGAATTCATAAGTATTTAAATGTCATTGTCTTGTTTTGGAAAGCTGTTATGTATGCTATCTAAATCTTTGAATGAAACAGTTGATATAAGTATGAAAACCCTAGAAAGTCCTTATTTCCTACTAGTATGAAATGTAGTCTTCTACCAAGACCCGAATGTTTTGTAAGTGAAAATGATAGTTTTTCCTTTTATGACTATTATTAACAATATATAGTCTAACTCATTGTTTATGCGAATGTATCAAACAATAAAGTAATAGGAAAATGTACTAATGTAATTGTTATCCTTTTGTATTAGGATTAACACGGCATCGCAAAAAGCGAAATGTATAACCTTTGAACATCCGTAGATTATTCAATTTTCCTCTGTAGCTGCAACAGGGGGGAGGAAGGGTTAGTCCCGTAAAGGTACTCCTAATATAAGTATTAACCGTAGGCATCCGTAGATGTTCATCAACCTCTGTAGCGAACAGTAGGCCCAATGAATGGTTAGTCCCATAAAGATACTCCTAGTATAAGTAATAACCGTAGGCATCCGTAGATGTTCATCAACCATTGGTGCTAACAGCTGGGATTCAGAATGGTTAGTCCCGTCTGGATATCCCGTTGAACTGGGATAGGCAGGACAATTTACACAAAAGGTACTAATAAATCATCCTAGTTAATCGAGGTACAAGTATCCATGTAAATGTATATAGGAAGATGTATCTACGTAAAGGTACTCATGTAATGTACTCATGTAACATACTCAAATAATGTATTCATGTAAGGTACTCATGTAATGTGTTCATGTAAGGTACTCATGTAAGGTATTCATGTAAGGTACTCATGTAATGTTTTGTGTAGACTCATGAATGAACTAACTCTGATGTAATTCCTTGTAATAGGAATAATGTTATGTATCTCCTAACTATCCCTATAATAGTTAACTGGAAGGTAATTGATTGTCGAAACAGGCTTATACACCCTTGGTACACAAGTTTGTGGGAAACTGAATGAAGGATGAAAACTATAACTTCAATACATATAAATTAACATAAGTGTATAGATATAGTTTTGTTCAAGAAGGTAAAAATAGTTTTGTAAGACATCTAGGAGTTTTGAACAATAATTAACAATGACTTGATGTCATTTTAATAAACATTTCAAACGTAATACTTTTGCTATCAAGATATTTTTAAGATATAAAACCATTTCATGCATCACATTTTGTAGTATGTGAAATCTGCTGAATGAAAACACAGTTATATATACATACGATTGATTTAATAACATGTTTTTTTCTACTTGTACCCCCCCCCCCCCCGATCAAAGCATTTAAAAAATTGATTTAGGGGTATGAACTCACCTGTAGATGGTGGTTTGGATGTACTGAACGGTTTCGGATTGTTAGGTGTCAAGTGAGGACTTGTACACAAACAATGATCCTAATGAACATATAATCACACATATATGCACCCCAGTAGTCTTAAACTACTAATTGTAAATGTTAAGACATCCTAGAACATAATAAACACTTTATATAAGTGTTATGAGCCCTAAGCATTGTATCTAAGTTGTTGTGGGACAAGGCTAAAGGGGTTTAGGGTTCCAAAAGACCCTATACATGTGTTTACTCTTCATTAAACCCCACACAAGGAGTTTACGGTCGTATACCCTTTAGTTTACGGCCATGAACTCCTAGCCTTAATGTCCTTTGGTGTTTTGAGGTCCTAAGTGATCCCTAGAAGCATTCCAACTTGGTGGATTAATTCTTGGAAGGGTTTAGGGCACTAATACACTCCTTTGAGGAGTATACGGCCCCAAGGACAATTCCTTTTGAGTTTACTGCCGTAAACTCACATGGAAGGGGTGTTTTTATGCTTTCAAGTCCCAAGCTCATGTAGGATAGGTTCTAGACAATTATATAAGGCTAATGAAGGCCTTAGGCACACATTGGTACCTTTCCTTGATGTTTACGGCCCAAGAACTATATTAGGGCCGTAATCTCTCTTTGGGAGGGGTTTTTGATGTTTTAAAGTGCTTAAATTAACTAGGAGTAAATCTAGGTAATTTTCGAAGGCTTTACGAGTGGTTAAATGCACTCTTTGGCCTTGAGTTTGGAGTTCACGGTCCAAGAACTTCTTGGGCCGTGAACACCTTAATCTTGGTGTTTCATGGATGATTTCTTATCTTATATACACTCATATACAAGTCTAAGGTAGTTACTCATCACGGGAAAGGACTAGGCATCAATTTAAGAGTTTACTCCCCAAGGTCTTCTTGGGCGGTAAACTCTCGAATCTAGTTGTTTTGTTATGAAATTTATGCTATTAAGCACATTATAAGCCATATAATACAACTAGAGAAAGGTACTCACGATTTGGGATGAAAAATCGAAGATTTGTGAGAGAGAAATGGATTTTCTCTAGTTGGAAATGTAACAAATGAATGAATATGGCTCAAAATTCTATATATAGTCCTGAGATTTTTGGCAGAAAATATTTTATTCCCGTAATGAACTCTAATATAATAGAGTTTTAAAATAATAGAGTTTCACAAAAACCTAGTGCATCCACTCTCCTGATATCTCCTTAAGTGTAAACCATGAAATACCCAAACTTATACGGAAAAGTCTGAAAATTTACTGTGACTGTTCTAACTTCTATTGACTTGATAATGTTCGTACAGGATGGAAATTCCGGGTTGTCACAGTAGATCCAATCGATAGGCTACCCTGACAACCCTGGAAATTACTTAAAATGGCCCAAATTATTGGGTCCCCAACTTTCCCCTCTTCTTGGAGCGTATTACACCGTTACAGGGTGATATCTTTATTAATACCATATTGCCGACCTAGAGCTACAACTTGGATCGATGTTTGTCAACATAGCTCTTCTGCCGACTGTAAGCTATCTACAACCTCTGCCTATTCACTACTGTTGTACCCTCCACTTGATAACAAGGTGACTCCCAACACGATTCTCAGCTAAATAGCCGTTGTAGTGGAACATGAGCAACACTAACATATTCCACAACTGCCTTACACCAATTCAAAACCTAGGCATCTTATAAAGAAAACTCAAGAGACCACTCAGAACCCTACATCTGCCAACAAACAAGCTAATAATTTGAGAATACTCATTCGCTAAGACTATCTTTATCTCCATAACCATAATCCCCAACTTCCAATGAGAACAACACACCGGGAAATTTCAAAACTACAACCACAAACCAACTCCATCGATATACTTCCCAGAGTCGGGAACCCATCAGTTCTGAACTTTAGAAACCATGATCTAAGACTAATGATCATCCATTTGTTGTACCTTCCACTAGTCCCTGACTAGGAACACCACCCAAACATGCAGAAAGAATACTCAAAACATAACTATCACAAATTTCACCCAATCCCAAATCTGTAAACTGTGCCCAAAAGCCTTAAATAAACACTTGACTTCCTGACAATCATCACCAACCCACTGCTCCCACGAGCATAATGATGGTCTGCCCCAAGAATTTCACATTGCATCCAAATTCCTTATCAACTAAGGTGTACCTCCATCTGAAAAATTACTCGAGGCATTCACAACCAAGTTTATTATTAAAGATCCCATAACCGATGCCCAACATTAGTAACCAAACTCCTAATAAATAACCCGCAAGCAAACGAGATTCATAATGCAAACACTTCGCAATAGACTTTTGATGAAAAACTATTACTTCCAACAACCCTTAACTGCCCACATGATCTAAACCACAATTGATTGTTGAGACTTTCGACTCCCATAATGCACTAACACATAAGGTTGTAGAACTAGTTACTCGGTACCTGTTCGGACGACTACCGAGTAGCGAGTACTCAGGAGTACTCGGGGAGTACTCAGATTTGGTAATTCATGTAGAAATATTTTTAGGGAAATTATATATGTCAAAATCATAAGTTAAAACCATAAGTTGATTGAAATATATAACAAAATTAGATACACGTGAATACACAAAAGCTGAAAAACACATAATGGTCTCACTTCGTGAGTAATTATTGAAAATTTAAGATACATATGTAGTAATAATCACATGTGTGTGTGTGGTAAATAATAAACCGTTAAGTATATTATCCATATTAATCATCGAGTTGACCGAGTTTTACAACATTGATCAGTTTAGTAAGGGGCCGATATGGGAGTACTCGAGATTTTGTAACTCGCCTCGGTAAGGGCCGAGTAGCGAGTACTCGGAGGAGTAATCGGCCAACTCGGCGAGTTTTACAACACTGCTAACACCAAAACATTCCAAGAGAACTAACGATCTATGACTTAATAGCCTCAATCAATTGACTACCGTGTCTCTCCCATATGGATCATTCCACCACTAGTTCACAATACATCATGACACCATCCAACCATCGAGATGATAAGCTCACGGTTTCTCATTGTCTCACAGCACTTCCGCAACGGCCATGGGCCCTAACCATGGTTTTTCCAACCATCTTCAAGAATACGTAATCAAAGATCAATATGAGTCGGATCCCTAACTGAGATAACCCAAATCCTAAATCTCTAATTCCTCGATTATGATAAAAAAACCAACTATTCTCTTGCCCTTAGATACGAATTCCAAGTTAATATGCATTTGAAATTATTACTGATATTTCCAAACAGTTCTCCCCCACTTGGAACCAGCCCCTCCCTGACGACTTCAAGACTTTTACTGTACATTCACAATCCATAGCGTTTAGACCCTACACTTTCCAACTTGATCACCATCCATATCAATAAAGATCCCAATCATAAAACATTCTCAAATAAATTTTCTAGTTTAAACAATTTGACTGATCCTACAATTTCTCAATTGATTGAACCAAACTTTTTGAATACCATTAGAACCGAGGCCAGATTGACTCTTTCCCAACCATACCAGTGTGACCCCGCTGTAAAGGGATTTCATGCAGATCTGAAGTCCTTCCAGAAAATTGGTCAACGTTACTCCGACACCCTATTAATGGGTCCAAAAATACCCTTTGCTCTACACTTGTAGAAAGATTGATCCATAAATATCATCGTCAATGTTACTCTGACACCCTATTCATGGCTGATGTCTTCCACGTAGAAGCCTAAAACCGATTGATCCAGATACTCTCTAAACACAGATCTCGATAAGCAAAGGACATGTGAAAAATGATGAATAATAACCAATAATCGCAAGGAAATCCCGAACCCTAGATGGAGATGTCAGAAGCTTTCCTAACGTTACAACTTCCAACCCTTCACGAACGATCCTCTTACTTTATGATTTACGAAGCACCCCGAAGGCCATAACCCCGACCCATTAAAACCTACAGATGATAAAATAATAGTTCTAGAAATCTAACTATTCGACAAAATATCCATTCAAGATTAAACCAAGGATCAAAATTTCATACATGTGATTTCTTACATTTCAACCATGACTTCTAGTCGGACGGTGGGTATCTGGGCTTGCACTCCCTCCGCTACCCATGCAGGCCAGTCATGTTTGAGATAACCTGGTTGGTGACCGTGGAATCACATTCAATCCTTCTTGCAGTTGAAAATGACATGTCCTTTCTCTCCAAACTTGTAGCATTTAAACTTGTGACAAGCAAACTCGTGGGTTCCACTACACGTGCCACATATATCAAAGCCCCATTGAATTCCAGTACTTAGGTTATCATCCTTGAACTATTCATGCATTGCTGAATGAGCCATCTTTCTCTTTCCGAGTTACATGCCCACATCAAGATCTCTCCGAATTGTCACCTCAACGGCCCCTTTCATAGTCTGCAAGAATGAAGTTCACTCCTTGGACTTGGTAATTAGTGTACCAATGATCCAATCCATGATTCCGTACTACTCTTCCTACAATATCTGTGAAACCTCATTGGTAATCATCTCCCATTACTGATCATTAGTCAACCCCGACCTATCCTGGCCACCAGCTCCAGATCTTGAACCAGATTCTATCATGAACACCATGCTAAAAATGAACCAAACTATATCATAAAGGCCACAATTCATACCATTTCAACCATCACAGAGATACTAAACCCTTGGGGTTTGTGAATTCCTTGCTACGTGTAGGGGTCCTGTGCTGTCATTAGTACGGTCCAATACTACCTTACACACCTACCCGTATTTGTCTCAATGGATCATCAAAAATTACTTGAAAACAATCCCAACAACTACGACACACATACATCCTATCCTTACGCTCTCAATATTGGCTAAACATTCCATAGTTGGCCTGCTACACACACTCAACCATAATGATATTCCCAACAGCGGTTAAATAGCGCACCATGAGTTCTACACACTCCCTAGGATATCTTATGATCCTCACCTTACCCTGCCATCAGCTACTGAAAGACCCCCATTGGTGTTAGTTAACTACTTCATGAATATAATCACATACAACATAACTTAAATAATCTTAGATTAAAAGATTCAACCCCACAACGGTTAGAATCAGACAAGAGTTGTGCAATAGGATTAAATCCTTTAATCTAAGATTATTTAACCCATGCAACATGTGACGTAAGGTATTCAACTAGTAGTTAATGCACATCCAAACGAGTCCCACAAGCAACAAGCAAACAACATTCGAGTAGATCCCTACCATACAACTAGCATGTAGTTCTATCATAATCAAATAACAGTGTGGGTATCTTGGGGTATACTTTCTTGCTTTGGCTGATCGTAAACATCTCATCCTTCTTTGGTTACCCTTGAAAACCATATTTGAAAATAAATTTTAAAATAATTTTGGAAGCTTTTATAGATCCTTAGTTTGAGTCTTGATTCACACGAATGCTCATCCAATTCGCTCAGTCTAGGGCTCTGATACGAACTTGTAACATCCCAAAAATCAAGGTAAAATTTTCATTTTTCAAAAACAACCAAACAAACACAAATTTTTATAAACATAGTTTCCAAAGTGTTAGAGTTACAAATTAGAGTATCCCATAATTTAACCTCATAAAAACTGAAGGATGTGTACGATCTAGCCTTCGCCTTGATCTGATCCTCGGAAGTACCTGAAACATAAAACTTAAACTATAAGCCAAATCATAGTGAGTTCTTCCAAGGTAATTATAAAAATCTTCAACTTAGGGTCAAAATAAGCCAACGAGTCATCTCATTCAACTCAACTAGTACTAGTACGATTAGGGTTTACTTTATGTTTTCTAATGAACAACCTACTATTAAAATACAAAGTATCACTCACAAGTTTCATTGTTTCAGAAAATATAAACCCTAAGTAGGGTGAGTGATCTAACAACTCAATAAATTCAACTATGGATCCTTTGGGGATTGAAAACACTTATGTCACGACATAGTGGGGTCCATAACCTTAACACTTCGGGGTAAAATTATAACACATGCTACAAACATAATCTCTTTCTCTCTCTCTCTCTCTCTCTCTCTGTATATATATATATATATATCAAATCTCTCTTGGTAGTAAACAACACATTTTCCAACTTTCCCATGAACATCCATACCATCCTAAATCTCCCCTCGGTCAAAAACAGCTCAAAACTGAAGAAGCAATTCAAAAACGGTCAAGAAGGTTTGTAGGTTACTATTTGCCTGCGAACCCTCGTAGGTAGTCGGACCCAAAAACAGCAAGCAAACCTCACTTTCAGACCGAACCATGTAACCTTCGCATCCTTGGCCACCTTTGCATTCAAAACCGTGGACTCTCGCAGGCGAACCTACACCTTCGCACAACAACACCTTTGCAACAGACTTTCTTCTCGCAGTGAACCTTCGCATCTGAAGCCAACAACCTTGCACCCTCGCATCATACTTTGGATTTTGGGGCATTTTCACACTTTTCATCATTTTTATGAGTTTTTGATGTGGGATTTTCACTAAACTCATATTTTTCACATCTTCGACTCCCTAAAGTCATATTATAACTACATTTTGAGGATTTATTAATTGTAAATAATTCTTTTTCATTAAGAAATATCTAAAGTTAAATAGATATTATATTACACAAGTTTGTCAAGTGGATCCCCACTTGCCATTGGTCAAATGATTATCCATTACACACTCTAACACCAATCAACTTGCCTTATTATATTCTATTCAAATTACATATAAAACCCACCTCTAGGAGATTTATTTCTTCATTTCCACACTTCCTTCCAAAAACCCACTTTTTCACCACAAAAGAGCTCTCACCTTTTCTCTCCTTCCAGCCACGTTTTGAAGTGTTATTGGGCTATTGATTCTCATTTTTTATATGTATTTTCTCCATATTTCCAATTTTTCCACATAACTCCATAACAATCATGAATCATTTACACACATTTTCACACATTGATGTTCTTAGGATCATCAAAATCTCCAAGCATCTTCAAGTATTCTTGACTTGAAACTCTTCATCCTCAATCTTCCACTCTACAAGAAATCACATAAGGTGAGTTCATAGCCCTACATTTTCAAGTTTTTCCAAGTTTTTATGGGGGGGGGGGGGGGGGGGAGGAATACATGCCATATCATTAAAACATAATCTAAACTTAAAAATCAGCTTTTCCCAGAAAAATTGAAGTCTGTTCACGGACTGTTTTGACTATCTTAAACTTAATATTTTTCAAAACTATAAAATATGAAAATATTTCAGTTTCATACCTTTCTAAGCACTACTTTCACTCATTCATACGATTTTTCCACAATTTATGGCGATTTTTACAAAGCTGCCTATCATTTCAGAATATATTTCGGACCAGTCAGTGAAAATGAACATTTTCACACCGGTTAGAGACCACTAAAGGCCATAAAAAAATTATGGACAAAGTACACTCATTTTCTAAACTCTTAGAGTTTACGAATTCAGATTCCGACTTACAATGATTTTTCTAAATACGTGAACAGAAAAGTTTAACCTCAAAAATGGTCTATGGTTCATTAACACTTTCTAACATGTTTAGAAAAGTGTGTAATATTATAGAAATACTTATTGATTATATTTCATACTATTTTACTTCCATGAAAAGGTAATAATCATACACATAAAGGTTTTTGTCACTACAAAACATTTATGATAAACTATAATAGGTATAGTTTATGGTTCATTTCTACTACGAACTTACTAAGGAGGATTTTATTTCCAATACAAAAGGAATTTTCAATCACACTACACATAAAATTGTTGAATCAAATTTGTGAGCTAACGTCTTCACGTACAAATCAATGTACCTACCAAGTCATGTATTATAACTAGATTCTCTTGTAGGGAGAGCATGATACTTGTGTATAGATCTATATTAGGACCGCCAATCCCACACCTAAGCTGCCTGCAACTACTAGACCAGCAGGTCTGGCGTGACAAATGTCATTACATTCCGATGCCTGAAGAACATCATAACAGGTCATCTATGTTGTTAGCGAGGTTATTATAAGTCACATGGGGAAACAACGATACATATAGTTTATGGGGGATTCAGTCACTCAAACGGTTTTATATAATTTAAAACTACATAAACTATTATAAGTATGGAAAATACTTGAACATTTCGTTCTTTGGGTCTTAAGACTGCATCTCATTTTTCAAGGAGAATATTGGATTTTTCTAGAACATATACTACTTTTGTAAAGAAAGGATTTCAACTCTACATACAAAAGCTTATGAACTCACCAACTTAATTATTGACACTTTTCAAAGCTACTTGTATTCTCAGGTAATCATTAAAACATTTAACTACAAGCTTTTGAGGATGGGACGCTAAGGCGTCAGAGAAATCATTTTTGTCATCATATTGTAATTGATTTTGAAACATGTAACTTGTGAAACAATGTAACCTTTTCAATTATATATATGATGGATGTGTTTGTTTTCTTTACTATTACTCAACTGTTATGATACTGTACATGAAAGTCATCCATCCCGAACGTTTCCGCCATCCTGGTTTGGGGGTGTAACAGATTGGTATCAGAGCATTGTTTATAGTGATCTAAGTATTTTAAACCACATAAGATATGCAAACTATAAATACAATGAGACTAAAACTCTATGACGTAACACTTTTTCGTACATGTATACTTTAAAATATTACGATATTTTTATAAAAGTATAAGTACAAACACATTCACTAGTTCAATGTCATAATAATAACAACACAAAAAGTATTAAGATAAGTTGAACACTACGAGTGGGCCTCGGGGTATGTAATCGGATCATGGATAAATATAGTCTGATCAACTATATTTATCTAGGATATGACTAACGTATGCCGAGGAATGGTCGTAGTGAGCGACGAGTTTAAAACTTACAAACTCCTCATACCAAAGAAACTCTACTAAAATACTATAGGAGTATTTTATGGGAACCGTAACAAAAAGGTTTAGGACTCGACATTTATTAAATTCAATATGTCATAAGGAACATATACACCAGAATAAATCTAACCCTTCATATAAAAACTAAAAACCTTTACTGGCAGATCTATAATTGCAAAGTGTATACGTTAAGTTGTATATAATAAAAATTTTATAGAATTCGGATTTTGTTATTCTACTTTAAATCATTTTCCTTGTTCAGTTGTTTGGTTATGGGTTTAGAGTAGAGCTACTTATCTGGCGATCTATTTGATTTTGATTATATACAACGTGTATACATTAAGTAATAATAGGAGGACCCGGTATGGGTCACGTCACAAAAATTTTACTAAACATATTTCTAAATTAACTTTTTGTTTTTCCTTCAAAAATATTACAAAAATTATGCACTTAAGTTTTTCATATAATTCTCATGTCCCTATTCTCTCAAAGACACAATGGTTGGATTCCATATACCCAGAGACCCTTATTTACCTAACTAGGGAAATGGTGGTTGGATAGAAGGAGATCCCGAGGATGTAATGGAAGAAGACCACGAAGACGATTCAGAGGAAGAAGATGAGGAAGAGGATCAGGACGATACTGAATCAGAACCAGAGGTCTACAATCCACCATAGGCTGTCCAAAACCGCGCTCCCAGACGAAACTTTTAAGGCCCGACACCTCGATGGGTAGTAGATTTGAAGAGATAGAGCCAAGAGCAGGGCCAGCGCCCATCCTACAGTATGGAATGAGGTTTCTACAACCTCGACAGAGGGGGCTCAGCAGACACGACTCTCCCTGTCATAATTAGTCACATTAATCTCTAGGGTGAAAAAGCAAGGGCATCCGTCAACCACGTCATGGAAATTGGCGTCACCACCGAAGTCAACGCAATTTGCCTTCATTGCGTGGATGAAGACCATGATCAGATCAGGAACCACACCGAGGCTCTTCAAGAAGAAGTTATAGCAACTCGAGCCGAGGTATGAAGGTTTCAAGAACGTCAAGCTGCATCTGAAGAATGCGTGATAGAGGCAGAAAGCCAAGTGGCAGAATTCAGAGCAGATACCAGGGCAATGCAAAATTTGATAACTTCATTTCATGGCCCTCATAGAAACGCCCGCCACGAGTAGCGTATACACTAGTCACATTTTGATAGAGACTGGATATGCGAATAGGCATTGGTGCGACTGTAACGTCATAAAATTTCCAACCAAAAGTTTTCATTTTTACAACCATCAAAACATGAGTAAATAGTTTAGATTCCCAAAATAACAATGTAGTCACAAACGATTACATAACAAAAGATAAAATAGTTTCCCCGAGTGTGTGTACGGTCACGCTGGCACCTTCCCACGGTCCTCACTCGTACCTGAAACACATAATGCAACAACTGTAAGCATAAAGCTTAGTGAGTTCCCAAAATACAACATACGCACATACGCCTTTCCAGGCCTTGACCTTCCGGTCCATGTGTCTCAGGGGACTTCCGTCCCAACTGGGTAAACCTTCCGGTCCTACCCACGTCAACCTTTACAGTCCATATGACCACGCCTTCCGGCCCATATCAAACATATCATACATGACACATATAGCAAATAACTTAACACACATAAGGCATATATTCCATATCATATTCGACCTTCCGGTCACATAGTCAAAACCCTTCCGGGTACAGTATAGTGAGAAGACTCACCTCGTTCGCCTCGCTAAGTTGCTAATCGTGAATCCTGAAATCACTTGGGCTCAAACCCTCGAGCTGCAATCCTCCTACGATATTATAAATCTTTAATTATTACTTGTACCACTAAGGTGGACCATCCATATCAAGTCAACACAGGTTGACTTGGTCAGCAACCTTAGACAAATTGGAACAGACTCGGCGAGTGCACACTAGTGACTCGGCGAGTCAACGCATTTTTGCCAACTCTCAAGAATTTTCCCTTTGACTCGTCGAGTACTCCCCCGACTCGACGAGTTCCACCTGGGCCTGAATCACAGGGCCACCGCGACTCAACTCGCCGAGTCGAAGGTCACTCGGCGAGTCCCAACCTGACTCGGTCCACCTGTCAAAACCTTTCCAACTCTTTGCGACTCACTGAGTCGCCCACAACTCGGTCCGGACTACACACAGGATGGTCTCAAGGACAATCTTCAAGCGACTCGTCGAGTCTGTTCTTCAGACTCGGCGAGTCCATGCCATGCACCAGCTAAAACTGGCTTTTGCGGTCAGATCCGTTCCATAGATACATAGATCTGGCCTTCCCAAGCTTATTTGTCACGTAAAG
This sequence comes from Lactuca saligna, assembly GCF_052625555.1. Classification (NCBI taxonomy): domain Eukaryota; kingdom Viridiplantae; phylum Streptophyta; class Magnoliopsida; order Asterales; family Asteraceae; genus Lactuca; species Lactuca saligna. The sequence goes on along the minus strand of NC_136418.1, from coordinate 44,882,633 downwards.
TCTCAGTCTTGGTTGCCATGCAATGCATACAAGGCTTCCTTTGAAGAAACAACCACTTATTTGGCAAGTTTAGCTTCTAACTCAAAAGAATGGACATAAAGCTTGTCATCATGGGTCTCCTGGACCTGCTTATGTCCAGATCTAGGTTCCATGTCTCCATGGGACCTCTCATACTTCTTATTCAAGCCAAGAAATGCAAGAAGGAACCCTAGATTTGGCCCATCAACACAAAACATGAAGATTGGATCAGAAAATTACCTCAAGAAGACCCCCTTGATGAAATAGCAACAGATCTAAGCTCCCCAACACTCCAAGCTTGCTCCTCTCCCTCCTTTCCTTGCACTATCACACAAAATGATGAACAAAAGGCCTTCAAACACACACACAAGGGCTTACAGACGTATGGAGGCTCTTAGGGTTCAAGGTGGCCGCATATGAGGGCCATAAGGTCCTTTAAATAGGGCTTAGGACCGGGAAATTAGGGTTTCATCAAACAGTGCGGACTCGCCGAGTCCATCCCTTGGACTCGCCGAGTCCGGACGCGAACCCCCGCTCAAAACGCGACCCGACTCGGCGAGTTCGACCACCAACTCGCCGAGTCCCCCCACAGAATGACAAAAACATATGAAATGAAGATACTTGGGGATTCGGGCTGTTACAGCTACTCTTTTCTCTCTTTCTCTCTCTCTCTCTCTCTATATATATATATATATATATATATATATATATATATATATATATATATGGATTCGACCTTGTGATTAAGTGACTACACTATTCGAGGGTTCGTGATGTTGTCAAAATTTTCCCTTACATTGATGTAATGTAGACCTTTATTGAGGTCAGATTTTCCAAAACACTATGTACTAGAGTTATATCAATGAAATTGGCATTCATTTTATTTCATTGGGGGTGTTACCACATGTTTCATCACACTGGTTGTACAAATTATTTACTCATGGTAAATCTATGGTTGCTTACTCTATACGTTAAAGTTATATGTAATTAAGACACTATCGACTTAGAATTGATGGGCCCACCTTAGGTCATGTTCCTTGTTTGGTTGTGGGCTTAGGGCAGACCCATTAAATTCAAAGGTCTATTAAGTCTTAATTACATACAACTTGTATACATCAAGTGATTTTAGAAGGACCTGGTATGGATCAAGTCATAAAATTTTGTTAAGGCATTACAATTAGAATTCATGAGTTTATTTGTACATAAACTTCTATTATGAATCGGTTACAAAATACTGTTAAGTCACAACATGATGCATGAAGAAACTAATAAAGTTAGTTTAATAACATCCAACTTATAACCACTACTAAAGACTTACAATCATTTCGTCTTTAAACTCTATGGTAGAAAGATGCCACCACAAAAGTCAAACAAGCACAAGAAAAACACCACAACACCACCACCCCCTTCCCAATTCGATCCTATCATTTTCCAGGCTGTGGTAACAGCCGCAGTGGCGGCTACCATATCACAAATCAACACCAATGCTACCAGTGGAGCAGGAAATGGTGCTACAAATTCTAACTAGGGTGACAGCTAGGGACGCACAACAGAATTTTCCTACAAAGACTTCACAAATGGAAAACCCAAATCCTTCAATGGAAGTGGGGGTGTCATCACTCTAATGTACTGGTTCGAGAAAACTGAATCTATCTTTGAAATGTGTGCGTGCCCGGAAGCAAGCAAAGTGAAATTTGCAGTTTGCACTTTCTCTGACAAGGCCCTTACTGGTGGAACGGCCTTGTCAAGTCATTATCCCTCCCGGTGGCTAATTTGATGAGCTAGGAAGACTTGAAGACTTTAATGCTGGAGGAGTATTGCCCAAGGGGAAAAGTGCAAAAGCTGGAACAAGAGCTGTGGAACCTCAAAATGATGGGCTCTGATATTGCTGCCTATACTACCAGATTCAATGATCTAGCCGTATTATGTCCCGGGATGGTTTTACCAGAGAGTAAGAAGGTGGAAAGATACATCTGGGGACTATCCCCCCCAGATTCAAGGGAATGTGATAGCTTCAAATCCAATTACTTTCGATAGTGCCAAACGCTTAGCCTAGAAACTGATTGATCACGGAGTCCGCTAAGGCATAATGACCCCAGTCCCCGAGCAATCGAAAGGAAGAACAAAGAAGAGAGTACTGGAACAAAAAGAAGAACTAGACAACACAATACCCTGCCAAGAAACAACAAATTGTTGTTTTTCATGCTGCCACTACCCCTGCCGCTTCAACACCATTGCAGCAATATGCCGGAAACCTACCCAAGTGCAACAAGTGAAACTTTCACCACACGGGCGCTTGTCGGTAAGTACACTGCAACAACTGCAACCGAAAGGGCATACATCCCATTTATGTAAAGCGCCAACCTAACAAATCACCCAAGCTGCCAATACCAGGGTAAACCGAACCTGCTACGGCTGTGGTGAGACCGGGAATTTCAAAAGGGAGTGTCTAAAGGCAAGAAACACCAATACTGGTGGTGTGGGACGAGTCCTGGCCATAGGACACGGAGAAGTAGTTGAAGATTCCACGGTGGTTACTGGTACGTTTCTCATGAATGACTCATATGCATGCTTTTCGATAGTGGAGCGGAGAGGAGTTTCGTACGCCACAAATTTAAACACATACTCAATCAAATACCATAATCACTCAATGAAATGTTCATAATGGAAATGGTGAATGGCAAAGCTAAGAGCACTAAGGATGTGTATGTATGATGCACACTAAATCTAAACGAACACTCTTTCCAAATCAATCTAATACCGATCACTATAAGATGTTTTGATGTCATCATTGGAATGGATTAGTTAAGCCTTCACCATGACGATATCTTGTGTTACTAAAGGGAAATTCACCTTAATCCTCCAAGTGGCGTAACTCTTGTCATTTATGGCAACAAACCAGATACAAATTTACAAATCATCTCTTGCGTCAAAGCTCAAAAGTATCTACGCAAGGAATACCATGCCTTCTTAGCCCACATGGTGGATAATAAACAGGAAGTGAAATGCATCAAAGACATTCTAGAGGTCTGTAAATTCCCCGACGTATTCCTAGAAGACCTTCCAAGTGTTCCACCCGCGCAGTAAGTCAAATTCCACATCGACCTAATTCCTGGAGCCACCTGGGTAGCCAAATCCCCATACCGTCTAGCACCGACATGAATGTAGGAGTTGTCCAGCCAGTTGAACAAACTACTAACCAAAGGATTCATTAGACTAAACTTCTCACCTTGGGGAGCACTGGTCTTGTTTATAACGAAGAAGGATGGATCATTCCGAATGTGCATTGACTACCAAGAGCTGAATAAACTAACCATCAAAAACCGATATCCCTACCCCGAATTGATGATATATTCGACCAACTTCAAGGAGCAAGCTATTTCTAAAAAATCAATATGAGGCCGGGGTACCACCATCTATGAGTCTAGGAGGCAGATATTCCAAAAACTGCATTCAAAACTCGCTAAGGACACTATGAATTCATAGTTATGCCTTTTGGATTAACAAACGCACCCTTGGTGTTCATGGATCTAATGAACTGTGTATGTCAACCTTACTTTGACAAATTCATGATAGTATTCATCGGTGACATATTAGTTTATTCACGAAGTATGGCTGAACACAGTAAACACCTACGACATGTCTTGGAAACATTAAGGGCGGAGAAGTTGTACGCAAAGTTCTCAAAATGCAAATTCTAGATTCGAAAAGTGGACTTCTTGGGCCACGTGGTCATTAAGGAAGGGATACATGTAGACCCCTCCAAAATCAAGGCAATCGAGAACTGGTCAGCACCCAGAACACCAACAGAAATATGAAATTCTTAGGCCTTGTTGGCTACTACTGAAGATTCATACAAAACTTCTGCAAGATCGTTAAACCACTCACCACCCTTGGTTTTCATGGATCTAATGAACCGTTTATGTCAACCTTACTTAGACAAATTCATGATAGTATTCATCGATGACATATTAGTTTATTCACAAAATAAGGTTGAACATAGTCAACACCTACGACATGTCTTGGAAACATTAAGGGCGGAGAAGTTGTATGCAAAGTTCTCAAAATGAAAATTCTAGATTCGAAAAGTGGACTTCTTAGGCTACGTGGTCATCAAGGAAGGGATACACGTAGACCCCTCCAAAATCAAGGCAATTGAAAACTGGGCAGCACCCAGAACATCAACAGAAATACGACAATTCTTAGGCCTTGTTGGCTACTACTGAAGATTCATACAAAACTTCTCCAAGATCGCTAAACCACTAACCACCTTGACTCTGAAAGGTGTAACCTTTAACTAGTAAGAGAAACAAGAAGCTGCTTTCCAAACACTAAAGCAAGCCCTTTGCAGCGCTCCTATCATGTCTCTTCCAGAAGGTACGGAAGATTTTGTGGTCTACTGTGATTCGTCAAACCAGGGTATTGGATGTGTGCTAATGCAACGAGGAAAGGTCATTGCCTATGCCTCGAGAAATCTTAAGACTCACAAGGTCAACTACACCATGCCTGAACTCGAACTGGGACAGTGATATTTGCCCTGAAGATCTAGAGATATTACCTTTACGGCACAAAATGCACTATCTTCACCAATCATAAAAGCCTTCCACACATCCTTAACCAAAAATAGCTCAACATGAGGCAAAGACGATGGGTAGAGCTACTAAATGATTATGAATGTGAAATTTGTTATCATCCCGAAAAGCCAATGTAGCAACAGACACGCTTATACGAAAGGAATACTCTAGCCACTGAGTAAAGTCACTAACCATGATAATCCATTCACACCTATCCACACAAATTAAAGAGGCTCAGCTGGAAGACTTGAAACTAGAGAATGTGACAGGTGAAGCCTAAAGGGGGATGGATAAGAACCTAGAAGTTAAGGGTGATGGAGTTCGCTATCTCATGAATCGAATAGGGACACTGAAATTTGGTGGACTCAGAGACATTGTCATGAACGAGGCCCACAAGACTCGATACTCTGTGCATCATGGTTCAGAGAAGTTATATTTAGACCTTAAGAAACTTTATTGGTGGCCGAACATGAAAGCCAAAATTGCTACCTATGTGGTAAAGTGTATGAATTGTGCCAAGGTTAAGGTAGAATACCAGAAGACCTCGGGTTTGCTGCAGCAACCAGAGATACCCGAGTGGAAGTGGGAGCTGATAACCATGGATTTCATAACCAAGTTACCCAAGACGATGGGTGGACTTGACACCATCTGGGTATTCGTTGACCGATTGACCAAATCCGCGCACTTCCTTCCAATAAAGGAAACCAACAAGATGGAGAAACTGACCAGGACATACATTAAAGAGATCGCACGATTGCATGGTGTGCTGATATTCATTATCTCCGACAGAGATAGTAGATTCACCTCACGGTTATGGAAGTCAATACAAAAATACCTAAAGACTAGACTCGACATGAGTTCAACCTACCACCCACAGACCGACGGGCAGAGTGAAAGGACTATTCAAGTGCAGATCACCTTGTGCTGTGCTGAGGTGGGTGACATGCAACTAGCAAAGGGGCAAGTTCCTGACAACACTCTCACCAGCCCTGAAATCATAAGGGAGACAACAAAGAAGATCGTCCAAATTTGGGAATGACTGAAAGCTTCTAGAGACTAACATAAGAGTTATGTGGATAAATGACAGAAGCCTTTGGAAATATAGGTTGGGTACCGTGTGCTATTGAAAGTCTCACCGTGGAAAGGAATGATACGTTTCGGAAAACATGGTAAGCTAAATCCACGATATATTGGGCCGTTCAAGATCCTTGCCAGGATTAGACCGGTGACATACAAGCTTCGATTACTGCAGGAACTCAATAACATACATCCTACCTTTCATGTATCCAAGTTCTTGTCCGATGATACTCTCTTCATCCCACTTGATGAAATCGAAATCAATGACAGTCTCCACTTCTTAGAGGAACCAGTATAAATCATGGATAAGTAGATCAAGAGAATGAAACAAAGTCACATACCCATTGTAAAGGTCCGTTGGAACGCTACACAAGGACCTAAATACACCTAGGAATGAGAAGATCAAATGAAACAAAAGTGCCCACATCTTTTCCCCAACCCTTGAAGTCCCACTCAAAATGCTAATTTTGGGATGAAATTTGTTCTAACGGGGGGATGATGTGACAACCGTCTACTTACGGTCAAACAAAGTCAACGAGCCAACTCAGTCAACTCAACTAGTACTAGTATGAGTAGGGTTTACTTTATGTTTTCTAATGAACAACTTACTATTGTAATACAAAGTATCACTCGAAAGTTTCATATGTTCAGAAAATCTAAATCCTAAGTAAGGTGATTAATGTAACAACTCGATAAATTCAACTATGGATCCTTTGGGGATTGATAACACTCATAACATGACGTAGTGGGGTCCATAACCTTAACACTTTGGGGCAAAATCATAACACATGCTACAAACACAATCTCTCTCTCTCTCTCTCCCAAATCTCTCTTGGTAATAATAATCACATTTTCAACTTTCCCATGAACATCTATACCATCCCAAACCTTCTCTCGGTCGAAAACAAATCAAAATTGAAGAAGGAAATCAAAAAGGGTCAAGAAGGTTTGGAGGTTACTATTCACTTGCGAACCCTCGCAGGTCCTCGGACCCAAAAATAGCAAGCAAACCTCACTTTTGGACCAAACATGGTATTTTCGCATCTACTCCTCTCACTGCGAACCGAGGACTCTCGCATTAGGTAACCTTCGCATCCTCGGCCACCTTTGTATACAAAACTGAGAACTCTCGCAGGCGAACCTACACCTTCGCACAATAGCACCTTTGCAACAGACTTTCTTCTCGCAGCGAATCTTCGCATTTGAAGCCAACAACTTCACACCCTCGTATCACACTTCGGATTTTGGGGCATTTTCGCACTTTTCGTCATTTTTATGAGTTTTTACGTGGGATTTCCACCGAACTCATATTTTTCACATCTTAGACTCCCTAAACTCATATTTTATCTACCTTTGAGGATTTATTAATTATAAATCATTCTTTTTCGTTAAGAAATATCTAAAGTTAAATCGATATTATATTACACAACTGGGTCAAGTGGATCCCCATTTGCCACCTTTATGTCACTTTCCCACGTTTTGAAGTGTTATTGGGCTATTGATTCTCATTTTTTATATGTATTTTCTCCATATTTCCAATTTTTCCACATAACTCCATAAAAATCATGAATCATTTACACACATTTTCACACATTAATGTTCTCAGGATCATCAAAATCTCCATGCATATTCAAGTATTCTTGACTTGAAACTCTTCATCCTCAACCTTCCACACTACAAGAAATCACATAAGGTGAGTTCATACCGTTACATTTTCAAGTTTTTCCAAGTTTTCAGGGGGGAAATACAAGCCATATCACTAAAACATAATCTAAAGTTAAAAATCAGCTTTTCCCAGAGAAGTTGAAGTCTATTTACGGACTGGTTTGACTATCTTAAACTTAATATTTTTCAAAACTGTATACTATGCAAATATTTTAGGTTTATAAATTACTAATGACTAATCGCACACATTTATACAATTTTTCTACAATTTATGGCGATTTTACAATACGGCCTATCATTGCAGAATATATTTTAGACCAGTCAGTGAAAATGAACATTTTCACACTGGTTAGAGACCATTAAAGGCTAAAATAAAAATTATGGACAAGGTAGACTCATTTTCTAAACTCTTAAAGTTTACAGATTCAAAATTTTGACTTACAATGATTTTTCTATAATTTTTCTAAAAATGTGAACAAAAAAGTTTAACCTCAAAAATGGTTTATGGTTCATTGACACTATGTAACATGTTGAGAAAAGTGTGTAATATTATAAAATACATATTGATTATATTTCATGCTATTTTACTTTCATGAAAAGGTAATAATCATACACATAAGGGTTTTCATTACCACAAAACATTTATGATAAACTATAATATGTATAGTTTATGGTTCATTTCTACTACGAACTTAATAAGGAAGATTTTATTTCCAATACAAAAGGGTTTTTCATTCACAATACATGTAAAATCGTTAAATCAAATTTGTGAGATAAAGTCTTCACGTACAAATCAATGTACCTACCAAGTCCTGTATTATAACCATATTCTCTAGTAGGGAGAGCGTGATACATGTGTATAGATCAATATTGGGACTGACAATCCCGTACGTAAACTGCTTACAACAGCTAGACTGATAGGTCTGGAATGACAAATGTCATAACATTCTGACGCCTGAAGAACATCGTATTAGGTCATCTATGTCATTAGTACGATTCTAATAACTAACATGGTGTAGCGGGTGCCTTTTGGGTTGCATAAGCCCTGCATACTCCACTCTACACTAGTGTAGAGGGTTCCTTCACAAACCATGGGCTCAAACCTTGGTAAATACAACGTACTTCTAGGTACGCTCAGCGTACCAGAGCTGAACTTCAACTTTTCCATTAATCTATTATTTCGTTGAGACAAGACATCAATCTTCAGATCCAGATATCTAGGGACATCTTAATGGATAAAATCTCTGACTTTGTCCATTTGCATGCCTTCAAGAGGGTAAAAACTCAAACCCTTACTCCAAAATTTATCCAAAACCAATGCCAAAGCCCATATTTTTATGAATCTATGAGCTCAAAACTACAAAAAACTACATGACAAGGATGTAACACCCATAAAAATCATGCCAAATTTAAACTTTTTCAAAACATTTCAAACCATTAAACATTAAAAAGTTTGTTTTCAATATGGTAGAATATCAAAGTATCCCTGAAACATATACACAAATATGAGGAGCTGTACAATCATGCATTTAGCTTCCCGCAATCATCTGATGTACCTGAAAAAAAAAAACTGAAACTGTAAGCCCAAAGCTTAGTGAGTTCCCCCAAAATACCAATACAATGCACATAACACATATACAAATAACATCATTAACTGGGTCCACTGCTTTATAGACTGGATTACCGTTGGGCCCACATTGTGAGTCTGGATTGGCTTCCGGGCCCACGAATCACCTCTGGATTGCCACCGAGCCCACATTACGAGTCTGGTATGCCCCACTTGGCCCTCAACTCGTATGTGGAATGCTCCCGAGCCCACAATATGAGTCTGGCATGCCCTATCAGTCCCTCAACTTGTATCTAGAATGCTCCCGAGTCCTCAGTATGAGTCTCGCATGCCCCACCCGACCCTCAGCTCATATCTGGAATACTCTAGGGTTTGTTGGCTACCATACAGAGCAATATAACCTCAACCCAACCCACATAATGTGTCAACATATAACACAACTAATGTGCATACATATAATCACATAAGAATACAGGTAGTCCTACAGATCTACCAAACTGTCATAACAACTAGCATGCAACACTAACTCATACTTAACATACTACAAACTTTTTGGATAACATATCCAATGTGATGACATTGGTGCCTTCCACCCTTTAGTACTGTGAGGATAACTCACCTCTCAACTATCAAATCGAAGTGATAACTTAAACTTTTGAACCCCAGCCACGAACTCCACTACCTATAGTTACCAAAAGACCAGTTCCATAAATTTCCAATTGGCCATAATACCCCAAAAGTAACCTAGTCAACCCTTGGTCAATGTCCAAGTCAATGGTCAAGGTTTACAATTGTCACACCCCAAAACCGAGAATGGCGGAATACGTTATGGGGTGGAGGACGTCATGTACAGTATCATAACAATTGCAAAATAGTAAAAAAAACAAGCGACAACAACCATTTCATTAATATAGTGATTATAATTATAAACATGTTCTGCACAGTTAATAGACACTAAAAGTATAAACAAAAATAAAAGATGAGTCTTGTATACGCTCCATCTTATCAAAAGCTGCACCAGTACCTGTCTATCTTTGACTTGAGGATACAAGTTATTTTGAAAACGAGTATCAACATAAAGTTGGTGAGTTCATAAGAATTTAGTGTCGTTGTTTATATAAAAGTGTTTGCAATCATGTAATGTAAAAGCTGTAATTACTATTTAAGAATAGAAAAAATCCCGAGAAAATCCTATTTTTCCAAAGTTGAGTATTTGTAAGTTAAATCCTTTGCGTGTGTAAAAGTATTTCCATTTAAACTTCCAGTATAAAAATAAGGCAATAAATTTCATTCAAGTAACGTAAGTAAACAATAGTATTGTCGGTTAAGTCTTAGTGTTGTTAATTTGAATATGGATTTGATCCCTCATGTAACCAAACTGAATGATAATAGAGGGTCCCATGACCTTCCCGGTCATACATAGTGTAGCGATGTAGTGCCACCCCTGGGCCTAGTCGGGTCGGACTGTAGTTAACAGTCGAGATGCAATAGCGTCCGTCCTGTATAGATATATACATGTAGTGTTGCTTTCCTTCCGGGAAGCTCTGGTTACATGGTATTTGTGCAGTGGAGTGCCGTATAGAGGGATAATGTGTTATATTCTGGATTAGTGTATTCTCTGGTATTATAGTATAGTAACTTTTAGTATAGTATATAGAGTGTTCTCCTTAACGCGCATTAACTCGTAGTAGTAGTATTTATGGTGGGTATCATAGTAATAGGGGTAACGAGCAGTAGTCTTAACTATACCTATTATAGTTAAATAGTGTGCGGGATAGCAAGCCTTTGATCTGCAAAGGTATTGAATAAGATGAAAACTTTCAGATCTAACACAAATATATAGGATATATAACTAAGAATTCAACGACAGTCGGACGGATAATAGTATACCCTAAGACCACAATCAAACAAGAACAGGAAATAAGGCAAGTTATCGATCCTAAGTCCTTCAAGTCTTACTTATATAAATATATTGGTGTAGATATAGTTTAAATGAAAAAAGATTTAAAAGCAGTTTGAGAATAATTTGATGAAAATTTAACATTGAAATTGCGTTTGATGATTAACTAAAATAATTTTATTGACAAGTAGCTAAAAGTATAGAAAATCCTTTTTGGTTGCATGTTATGAATCACATATGATTTGATACTAAAACTTGTTGCACTTAACCTGTACCCCCCCCCCCCTAAAACATGTAAAAACATTTGAAAAGGTTAATTAAGGGGTATGAACTCACCTGCAGTGAGTTTAGTGGGTGAAGTTGTTGGGTAGAGTGCTAGACGTCAAATGAGAATATGAACACTCTGTTGGATAAGGTGTCTAAGTCCATAACTATTTCTGGTATGTACTTGACCCGACCCGGCATGGTCCATTTGGGTTGCATGGCATCATGCAATTGGATAGACTAAATGAGAGAAATAACACTTGGAGATTATTAATATATTATAAGTTCTAATATATTAATAATATTATTTGATTAGTTTGATCAAGAATTAATTTAGAATTAATTATGTGATCAAAAGATAACTAATTAAATATATGGGTTGATTATGTAAATCATCCATATCTTGTATAGTGGGTTAAAAGGCTCCATGGACTATCAAGTTGGGTTCCACCCATAGGATGCTCCATGGATGCTCCATGGGAGTTACAAACCCATGGGTCATGGAAATGAAGAGTCATGACACATTAGGGTTTAACCCTAGATGTGTCAACACTATATAAGTAACATGTTCTCCACCTAAAATCGGCTACACTAAGAAATAAGAGGGCTTGGCCGATTTTGAGAAGTGTGTGTTCTCTCATAAGTTCTTCCAAGAGCATTTGGTGTTGTGTGAAGCATTTGAGGCATCACACTTGGGGTGCTAGGCTCACAAGGTTTCAAGGAACACAAACAACAACAAGGTAAGTTATTCTATCTATACTTTATGTTAAAATTGTTCCCCATGTATGCTAGATAGGAATATAACCTTGGAATTCAACTTTGCATGATAATTAGACAAACATAGATCCAAGGTTATTAGGGTTGGATGTACACTTAGGAAGTGTTAGAATGCTCAAAACCCATAAGTGGTATCAGAGCCTAGGCTTGTTTGCTCTTATTTGTGCTTAAAAGTTGAAAAAAGAATCGGAAATCTTGTTGTCTGCCAATGGACTCGTCGAGTCTATAGGGGGGACTCATCGAGTTCATGAGTATCTTCAATCAACTCGGCGAGTGAGTTCATGCACTCGGCGAGTAGGGTCGACTGAGTGCAGAATTCCGATTTAGTTGCTGGAAATGAATTAGAAACATTACCCTAAACTGTTTTGGTAATTGAAAACTTGTTTTTGGTGGTGTAATGTCTTTGCTAATTCATTTACAACAACTAGTTATCAAAATTACAAAGTTTTAAATGTAATTTTTGATTGTGTTCATATTCATGTTCTTGTTCTTATGATGTTTTAGATGATCATAGGAATTATTTGTAACCTATGTGGTAGATTAATTCTTGATCATAATGTGTTTTAATGGAGTCCATAACTTATCCTTAAGTTATGGAAAACCAAGAGTCACACTTGAATTAAAACCATTAAAAAACACAAGAGTTAGAAAAATGAAGAGTCTTCATTTTATTACTCTATTAAACTCATAAGTTACAAGAAATGAAAAGTTTTGAAAGTTACAAAACTTGCCCTCAAGTTTTGGAACAAGTAAAGTTAAGTTAAAACTTTAAGTTCCAACCCCTAGAATTTTAAAAGTTAAAATTCAATCCTTATACTTATATTATGATGATTTAATAATTATATATATATATGTATAAGAATAAAGTCGTCTTACCGCTAGTACGCCTCATTCACAAAGCCGGTCTATAAGGTGGGTATAAGGTTGTTGCCTATAAAATGGTGACTTAATGGGTGTCTATTCTCACCCACCGCTTGCTTGACTGGTGGAGGGTCGTTAGCCGAACGGGTAAGACAAGGACTTATAAATTGTCATTCAAAGTATGATGAATATAATAAAGTAACTAAATGTTTTATTAAATTCCCAATCTTAGTTACTTTAGGAAAATGTGAATAAGGTGCTAATCCATGAAATTACACTTTACACTTTGTCTAAGTCGTTGGTGGAGCGTGTGTGGTTAACCGGCACACTAACTTGGACATAACAAGGTAGGTAAAGGGTGACTAAAGGTTTATTATAGTATCGGTGGAGCGTGTGTGGTTTACCGGCACATCGATTGAGTGATAAACTTTAAGGGTACCAAGTGATTTGCATGGTTACTTCACACCTCGTTTTGTGATCCTCGGTATCCCAGTCACAAAACTTGGAGGGCACTCTCGAGATTGAAACATGCCTTTGAAAAGTTCATTGGATCTCAAAGAATCTAGGAATTTCTAAAACCAATAAAACTAAATATCTAATATTTCGGTTTTCGTGGTGGAAATTGGTGAATCGTCATTCACCTACCTTTCAAATATGGTATAGCTTAGATTACGGCATACCTCTTCTAAGTTATATTATATTGTGATTGGATCCTAGCCTTAATATTATATTTGGGTGTTTTATTAAGGACTCTCTTAAATCTATACTAAACTTGTTCTTCTCTTTCAGATGTCTTCAAATAATGCTTCTGGATCGAATCCTAATGGCTCCTTTACTCTTATGAGTCTGTGTGGGAAAGTCACCTTTGATGGATCCAACTTCAATAAATGGGTCAGAAACATCAGGATGATTACCCGCTACGAGGACAAAGAATATGTCCTTAACAAGGAGCTTAAGGAAATTGATGAGTCCACTGCAACTCCCTAGGAGATCGCTGACTTTCATACTCATGAAAGAGATGCAACCAAGGTGGCTTGCATCATGTTGGCCACAATGACAGCTGAACTCCAAAAGTCTTATGAGGATATCTACCCTTATGAAATGCACCAAGATTTGATGGAAAGATACCATCAAAGTGCACGACAAGAGAGGTACGAAGTCATCTGCTCCATGATAACAACCATGATGAAGGACGGAGATTCCGTCACGAGCCACATGCAGAAAATGCAAAGGTATGTGGATCGTTTGCTGAAGCTTAATGTGAACTTCCCTGAGGAGCTTGCAATAGATATCATTTTGCACTCCTTACCATCGTGCTATGATCAATTCTGCATGACATATCACATGAACAAGGAAGAGGTCACCCTCAGCAAACTTCAGGGACTTCTCAAGACCGCAGAAACAGGTCTTAAGGGGAAGTCGGTTGCTATCACTCCTACGCCAGACTCAACTCCGGTCTTGGCAATCGGGCAAAGTCGAGGGAGGAAGAGAAAGAGATCTTCAAAGGGTACCAAGGCTCGGACCCTTGATGGCTCTTCTTCAAGTGGAACCAAGAAAGGTTTCATTACTCCTTCTTCTGACCCAAAAGAGGCTGAATGCTTCTATTGCCATGAAAAAGCTCATTGGAAGCGGAACTGCCCAAAGTACCAGCAAGATGTGAAGGATGGGAAAGTCAAACCCAACCATGCAGGTATTTACACTATCATTTCTAATAACTCACCCCATTCGAAATCTTGGGTCCTTGATACCGGTTGCGGTATTCATATTTGTTGTGACTTGCAGGGACTAGGAAGAAGTGAGAATGTGAAGCAAGGAAGAATAAACTTAATCATGGGGAATAGGAAAGTTACACCTGTCACCAAGATTGGAGTTTATACTTTATCGCTAAGTAGTGGGTTAAATTTAGATTTGAATAAATGTTGTTATTCGCCAGAAATGGAAAGAAATATTATTTCCTTTCATGCATTGTACAAACAAGGTTTCACCTTTTCGTTTGATAATGAAGTTGGTTCGATTAATGCTTTCTTTAATAATGTTCTTTATTTTAAAGCATTACCTTGTTATGGTGTGTATGAAGCTGTATCTGTTGTAGATAACTTAGGAAATAATGTTCTATGTATTGATTCTACTAATAATAATAACTTGGATAAAGCATCATTATGGCATTGTCGTCTTGGACATATAAGCAAGAAACGCATAGGCCAACTCCAAAAGGATGGAGTCTTGGAGTCGTTTGACCTAAAGTCAAATGATAGTTGCGAATCATGCTTACTTGGAAAAATGACAAAGTCACCCTTCACAGGCTCGTGTGAAAGGGGTGAAGGTTTGCTGGACCTTATACACACGGATGTGTGTGGACCATTCAAACATGCCACAAGGGATGCTAATCGTTATTATTTGACTTTTACTGATGATTACAGTAGATATGGATATGTCTACTTAATCAAGCATAAGTCAGAGACTTTTGAGAAGTTTAAGGAATTTAAACAGGAAGTCGAGAATCAATTGGGCAGGAACATTAAGATGCTTCGATCCGATCGGGGTGGTGAGTATCTTAGTTCAGAGTTCCTGGACTATCTAAGGGAATGTGGGATTGTCTCACAATTGACACCTCCCAGGACACCGCAGTTGAATGGTGTGGCTGAGAGGCGTAATCGAACCTTGTTGGACATGGTTCGTTCCATGATGAGTCGAGATTTGCTACCAATATCATTCTGGGGGTATGCCTTAGAGACTGCCGCCCATATCCTTAATCTAGTCCCTACAAAGAAAGTTGCCAAAACTCCTCACGAGATGTGGACTGGTAAAGTACCTAAACTAGACCACATCAAGATTTGGGGTTGCGAGGCTTTCGTGAGACGCGAGACTCATGATAAGCTCGAACCCCGAAGCGAGAGGTGTATTTTCATCGGCTACCCACAGCAATCCTTTGGTTACCTCTTCTACAGACCTAGTGACAATGTGGTCTTTATAGCAAGAAGACGAGTCTTTCGAGAAAGAGAGTTTATAAGCCAAGGAGACAGTGGGAGGCAAATTGATCTTGAAGAAATTCAAGAGTCAAGTGGTGAAGGGACTTCAAACTCTAGCCCTCAACCCGAGGAGGAAACTCCTGTTGAGCCAATTGACGAATCTGTACCTCTGAGGCGTTCCACGAGAGTTAGGAATGCACCTGAGCATTACTATGGATTCCATATTACTGCAGAAGGTGAGACACTTATTAGTGATGGGACACTAGTAAGTCAAGATGACCCTAACAGCTACGAGGAAGCCTTGGCAGGCCCCGAGTCTGCTAAATGGAAAGAGGCTATGGATAGCGAGATACAATCCATGTATGACAATCAAGTTTGGAACTTGGTTGAGAATGTACCAGGTCGAAAGACTGTAGGGTGCAAATGGGTCTTCAAGAAGAAGACCGAAATGGATGGTAAAGTACACACTTATAAGGCTAGACTGGTTGCAAAGGGCTTCTCTCAAATTCCTGGAGTGGATTATGATGAGACCTTTTCTCCGGTAGCCAAGATTAAGTCTATTCGGGTTCTGTTAGCCATAGCCGCATTTCATGACTATGAAATTTGGCAAATGGATGTCAAAACCGCTTTCCTTAATGGAAAGTTGGCTGAAGATGTTTACATGAGTCAGCCAGAGGGTTTTGTCAGCAACGAGTACCCTAATAGAGTGTGTAAGCTTGAGAAGTCCATTTATGGATTAAAGCAAGCACCTCGCAGATGGAATCTTTGCTTTGATGAAAAGGTCAAGGAATTTGGCTTTTCTAGGAGTGAAGATGAATCTTGTGTGTATGTCAAGGCTAGTGGGAGTATAGTTAGATTTTTGGTATTGTATGTGGATGACATACTACTCATAGGAAACGACATTCCAACCCTGCAGGAAGTAAAGTCCTGGCTTGGAAAGTGTTTCGCTATGAAGGACCTTGGTGAAGCTGCCTATATTTTAGGGATAAGGATATTGAGAGATCGGAGTAAAAGACTAATTGGACTTAGTCAAAGTACCTACTTGGATAAGGTGCTGAAGAGATTCAGCATGCAAGACTCCAAGAAAGGAGAGTTGCCCATCCAGAGTAACGCCAAACTGAGTAAGACACAAAGCCCTAGCACTGAGGCTGAGATAGCACAAATGAGTCGAGTACCTTATGCTTCGGCTATAGGATCGATCATGTATGCTATGACGTGTACTCGACCTGATGTAGCTTTTGCCCTGAGCATGGTTAGCAGGTTTCAGGGGAACCCTGGCAAGGCACACTGGACTGCGGTAAAGAATATTCTCAAGTACCTACGAAGGACTAAGGACTGGGTCCTTACCCTCGGTGGGAGTGATGACTTGAGAGTTGTAGGGTATAGTGATGCTAGCTTCCAGACTGATAGGGATAACTTCTGCTCTCAGTCGGGCTGGGTCTTTACCCTAAATGGAGGAGCAATTTCTTGGAAGAGTTCCAAGCAAGAGACAGTGGCAGATTCTACTTGTGAATCAGAGTATATTGCAGCTAGCGAGGCGGCAAAGGAGGCGTTATGGCTGAGGAACTTCATTGGAGACCTTGGAGTTGTACCAGCTATTAAAGAGCCAACGGAAATTTTCTGTGATAGTGAAAGTGCTGTTGCCTTAGCCAAGGAACCAAGGGATTACGGGAGATCCAGACACATCGACAGAAAATACCATTTCATCAGACATCGGATCGAAGAAGGACTCCTCGTGGCAAAGAGGGTATCATCAGATGAGAATCCGGCAGATCCCCTCACGAAGGGACTGACTCGGGTTAAGCATCTCCAGCATGCTCGGAGCATAGGGCTGAAGGATGATATTAGATTTAGTAGTTAGATAACCTCGAAATTTGTAAAGTGTAATTGACATTTGATGATGAATAAAAGTGTTTTATTTATGAGTAAACTGTTGCTATCTCTTGTCGATCGTTTACTATATTTCTTTTGCATGTTTTGACTTCCAGAATAATTTTGTTTGGTATAACATATTATTCAAACCTCCACAGTCGGTCATATGTCAGAAGTAGGTATGAATCAAGACTGTCATGTTTGGTTGTAGAGGTCTTGGACAAGGCTACAACAATCATGAGTGCTCATAAGTTCTGAGCATTGGACTCAACCCACGCTCACTGGAATCACTTCATGGAATTCTATCTCGAGTGATCGTGAGACGGTAATATCATATAAGTCTTTAAACCTAGAGATATGATTTGTTACTTACAAGTTGGTTATGCATTGATTGTACGAAAAACGCATTGGTAACTCGATGTTATAAATCGCGCTCTTGTGTGTAATTCAATGAGTAGTAGAACAAACATATGAGCCGAAGTTTATCTGTTCCTTCTTGGATTAGAAGCTGATATCTGGGCCCCTCGATGATTTTGTTTTGACCTATGTACCGGGCCCGGTCAGAACTAAAATTGATGTGTTCAATGAAGTTCTTTGTCAAACAAATCGGAAATCGGGAAACAAATTGTTGGACAATAAGTAAGACATTGTTCCATGTATTTGTCCGATTGATATCTAGAACAGAGGATTATATGATCACTTATCTTAAATGGCGTACCATCATCTTCTCAGTTTCGAGAAATCTTGTAAAGAGCTACGATTGTCGATCGGTTCCTGAAGTCATACTTGCAGTAATAGTTATTAGACTTATCCAAGTGGGAGACTGTTGGATAAGGTGTCTAAGTCCATACCTATTTCTGGTATGTACTTGACCCGACCCGGCATGGTCCATTTGGGTTGCATGGCATCATGCAATTGGATAGACTAAATGAGAGAAATAACACTTGGAGATTATTAATATATTATAAGTTCTAATATATTAATAATATTATTTGATTAGTTTGATCAAGAATTAATTTAGAATTAATTATGTGATCAAAAGATAACTAATTAAATATATGGGTTGATTATGTAAATCATCCATATCTTGTATAGTGGGCTAAAAGGCTCCATGGACTATCAAGTTGGGTTCCACCCATAGGATGCTCCATGGATGCTCCATGGGAGTTACAAACCCATGGGTCATGGAAATGAAGAGTCATGACACATTAGGGTTTAACCCTAGATGTGTCAACACTATATAAGTAACATGTTCTCCACCTAAAATCGGCTACACTAAGAAATAAGAGGGCTTGGCCGATTTTGAGAAGTGTGTGTTCTCTCATAAGTTCTTCCAAGAGCATTTGGTGTTGTGTGAAGCATTTGAGGCATCACACTTGGGGTGCTAGGCTCACAAGGTTTCAAGGAACACAAACAATAACAAGGTAAGTTATTCTATCTATACTTTATGTTAAAATTGTTCCCCATGTATGCTAGATAGGAATATAACCTTGGAATTCAACTTTGCATGATAATTAGACAAACATAGATCCAAGGTTATTAGGGTTGCATGTACACTTAGGAAGTGTTAGAATGCTCAAATCCCATCACACTCACACGGATCTTATGAAACACGTAGTGACACATAATGGTGTCTAATTAGTTATCTTATCACTAAATAATTAAGTAATTACACCTTATTGCATGAAAACACTTTGTTTTAAATTCTAGAAGGCTATTGGGTTGCAAGGAATTAGTGTAAAGCCTAACTATGGAGTTTACTCCTCAAATACTCACCTTAGGTGAGTTTACGGTTGAGGGACCAATTCCCCCATGAGTTTATAGCCGTAAACTCATGGGAGGACTATATTTGTGTGCCTTAAGGATTCTTGTATCACTAGGAAGGGTTCTAGGGTCAAATCCAAGGCTTGAGGGGTGTTTAGCGTTCAAATGGGGCACTCCCTTGGAGTTTGCAGTCCTTGGACCACTCGTTGGGAGTTTACGGTCGTAAACACTAGGGTTTATGGTCGTAAACACTAGGGTTTACGGCCGTAAACCCTTTAGCACATCATTCACTTCGTGTTTTGTGGTCCTAAGCTCAAACATACAAGTATCTAGCCCAAAAATCATGTTAAAGAAGGAGTTAGGGGCACGAAACCACCATTTAAGGTGTTTACGGTTTTGGTGTATACAGTTCATGAATATTCATGGACCGTAAACCCATGTTTACCCTCCTAAAGGCCCGATTTTGGTTTCTAGCTTCATGCATGTATGTTTCTAAGTCAAGGATGAGTATTAGAAGAGTTTTGGATGGATTTTGGGCTACAAAACCCCTTTAAGGGTGTTTACGGTTTTGGGAGGTATTCCTAAACCATAAACTCAAGTTTTTAAGGTTTTTGAGTGATTAAATCTCGAGTTTGTATGAATGCAAAGCTAGACAACAAGTTAGGGAGTATTACTTACGATTTCGAGCTTTAATAAGGTGATTCTTGAACAAACCCACTTGTAGAGAGAGAAAGTAGAGATAGAGTGACTAGAGTGGTAAAAAGCTCCATCTAGTGCCCACTCGCCCTTTATATAAGGGTTGGGTTTGTGGCTAGGTGGGAATTTACACGATACTGACGCTAAACGAGGTTTAAAATTTTACCCGATTAAATGGTCGTAATTAAAAACTTTTTCCAACTAAACGGGAGGGCAATTCACGTGTTTTTATTTATTTCATTACGACATTAACAAACTAAAATAAATAAAAAATTTATTGATTTTTCCACTCCAAATGTTAACGGAATCTTAATAAAAATAGAATATTCTATTAACGGAAACGGGTTATAGCAATGGAATAAATTTTGGGTTGTCGCATCATCCCCCCGTTAGAGGAAATTTCTTCCCGAAATTTAGAATTCACGTAGCTAAGTTATTACAACGCAACTAAGCAAAGAGATGAGGATATTTAAGTTTCATTTGATCCTCGCGCTCCCAAGTTAACTCCGGTCCTCGCTTAGCGTTCCAGTGAACCTTCACAATTGGGATGCAGCTCAGTTTCATTCTTTTGACCTCTCGGTCCATGATCTCCGCAGGTTCTTCCATGAAGTTGAGGCCCTCGTTGACCTCGATCTCATCGAGTGGGATTACGAGAGTCTCGTCGGATAGGCATTTCTTCAAGTTTGAGACATGGAAGGTAGGATGTATGTTATTGAGCTCGCGGGGTAGGTTGAGTTTGTAAGCTACGGGGCCGATTCTGGCGAGAATGTCGAAAGGCCCTATGTACCTTGGGTTCAGCTTTCCATGCTTTCCAAAGCGTATCGTGCCCTTCCAGGGTGAGACTTTCAAAAGGACTCAGTCTCCCACATGGAATTCCAAAGGTTTTCTTCGTTTGTCTGCATAGTTTTTCTGTCGATCCCTAGCGACTTTTAATCATTCACGAATCTGTACAATCTTCTCGGTCGTTTCTCGAATGATCTTCAAACCCGTGAGAGCATTGTCAGGAACTCGTCCCTTAGCTAACTGAGTGTCACCCACCTCAGCCCAACACATAGGGGATCTGCACTTCCGGTTGTAGAGGGTTTTGAACGGGGTTGCCTTGATGCTCGTGTGATAACTGTTATTGTTAGAAAACTCTACAAGGGGTAAGTGGGTATCCCATGCCTTACCAAAGTTGATCACACAGGCCCGCAACATGTCGTCCAGGGTTTGGATGGTCCTCTCACTTTGCCCCGTCGGTCTGCAGATGGTAGGTTGTACTCATGTCCAACCTCGTCCCTAAGGCGCTTTGTAGCGATTGCCGAAATCTCAAAGTGAACCTACTATCTCTATCGGAGATAATAGATATAGGGAAACCGTGCAACCGTACGATCTCCTTAATGTATGTGTAGGGTTTCAAAGCACTCCATGGATGATGGCAATGGGCCCCTTTGATGAATTCTAGGTTAAAAGCCCAAGACTTGTCTTTTCCCTATAAATAGTCATGTATTATTCATAATTAGGGTTAGAAGAGTGAGGCAAAATGTAGCCGCCACGTGAGGTTTCTTGTAGAGTTAGATTCTTATTTCTTAAGTGTAATTTGTTCCTCACAATTCAATAAATCGAGTGATCATTCAACATAATCTTCATATTTGTGTTTGTTCTTATTTTCCGCATCTTGTTCATCAAATCACAATTAGGGTTTTAATCCCAACAAGTGGTATCAGAGCGGGTCTTTGAAAATCTATTGATATTTGAAGTATCGGTTCTTGATTTGGTGATTTTCTGCACATATATTGAAGATTATTGGTGTTTTTGCTTTTTGGAATCAAAGATCTGTTCAAGTTACTGTTCATGGATACTTTTGTTCATCTACTGTTCATGTGGTATTTTTTTCCGATTCTTATTTGATTCGTTATCTTCTAGCTGATTGTGGGTCGTTTTTACTTTTCTATCACATTCTTACATTGGATCCAGTCCATTATGCACTTCATGCTTACTTTATAAGCCCAAACCTATTTCTTGTTCATTCCAGTTCTTCTTGATTCACGCTTATCATTGATAATGCAATCTTGAAATCAGAAGATTGTTATTCCTGGATTCATTCAATTGATTTTTGATTGAAAATCGATTATATATTGAGATCCAACTGTTTCCTTCAATCTTTGATTTGGTTCATGTTTGATGACGGGATTTGGATTATTCGATTTTCTTATCACATCATTTTTTTCGAGCCCTTAGATTCATCCTCTATTCAATTAATTTCAAGGTTAATTTATTAACTGTAAGAAATTGATGATTATTTTGATATTGTTACCATGAGAATGATGATTTTGGTATGATGTTTAAATCTGCTCTTTGAAAGACTGATGAAGAACAAAGTGATTGTTGATCTGAAATTCAATCGATACTTTGAGGCTCGTTGTTTGTTATCTTCTGTGTTGGTGATGGGCTTCACAATTTGTACTAGAACTCAAAGGAATGAAATCGAGTATGTAATTTAACTGAATTGAATTAAAGGTGTTCCAGATGGTCAAGCGCTAAAAGGTCATCCGTTGTTCTTATGAATCACGGTGAAATGGGTCTCGGAATCGAGCTGTGTTTGGTTGGGGTTTATGTCAAAATCGATTGTGTGATGAACAAATGAGTATCGAATGAACAAAACTGGGTTTGTTTGTGGTCAAATACTGAAAAGTCAAAATCGCTATGAAAGCCTTACCTGTGAATGCTCGTTTACTGTTCTTCTCTTTGGGGTATAATCGTCAAAATTGAAGCAAATCTATGATTGGGTTCGTCTGTTTCCTTAGAACGAAAGAAGGGAAGACAGAAAGAGAACCTGTGATTCGGTTTGGCTAAAGTTTTGATTTTATTCTGTGATCTATTGATTTGGAGCGAAAGGGTGAGAAATCGGGAACGGAAATATGGGATTGCACTCGTTCTTCTCCCACGATCATTTGATTCGGAAGTGAACCTCTGATTGGGTTCGTGTTTGAAATTGGTTCGCTTTGGGTGAGATTCTTGGTGTTCAGAACTCAGGGCTCGGTATGAAGGCTTGTGCTCAAAACGAACGTGGAATAAACTTGGGGTCATTTGTTAGCACTTGGAACGAAAGGAGTGAGATTCGCTTTGGCAGCTCTTGGAACGAACCTCGATCTTGGGTTCGCGTGTTTATGCTGGGACTGAAAGAGAAGGATGAACCGAAAGAAAAAGGAGTTTCGCCTGATGAAGCTTGATATGGAAATAAGAAACGAACCGAACGTTAGGTTGTGTTCGCGTGAATAAATGGCGGTCTTGAAACGAACTTAGGTTCGGTTGCTTGTACTTGAAACGAAAGCCTACAAGGAGTTGATTGGAATCGTATGTGTGGTTTCATTTGTGAACGCTCGTATGAGCCCCCTTCCAGTCGTGTTCTTTATATCAGGGGTAAATTGGGGAAGATGACTTAACGTTTCTTTTTTTGTCCCTGCAACACCTACGATTTGTCAATTCCGGTCCCTGTTATTTTCACAGCTTGATGATTATGGACCATTTTCAGATTTTGTCACAAATAAAGGGGGTATTGATGCAGAATTACATTTTCAGTCCCAGAATTTCTGCAAAGTGACAATTTCAGCTATGTATTCAGAAAAGTTTACAACTTTGAGGGCCGGTGAACAATTTTGAATTTTTTTAACACTCATATTTTTTCGTGAACAACAAAATAATGATTCCATCAAGTCTTGGCGGTTCGGAAGGTCGTTTTTCGTGATATCATCAAATTTTTCACGACTTTTTCGGATTTTATACTTCATTGTGTATATCGTTTTGTCGCGGGGGAGCTTAGTAATTTTTTATCCATTCAAGATCATTCTCATGACCATTTGAAGGCTTTATAATCATGTTTTTGATTATAAATCGGGGGAGAATTTGGTATGGCCATTCGAAATTGGATTTGTGACTTTTCAAAGTTGAAGATTTTTGATAAAGCTTGTGGGAGAATTATGAAGGTAGCTTTTACAACAGAAGTTCTTCATCGAGCTCTACTAAGGTTTTTACAGAGAAGTATCCTTTACAGCGGAAGTTTTTCATCGATCTCTGCTAAGGACTTGTTATATCTCCGACTTCTTGAATTTTCTCGATCAAGTGGCGTTACGAATCTTAAAGTTTGGGTTGTTACATGATATTTTTTGATGGCTTATATCATTAGCTTATTTGAAGATCGTTGTGACTTGGAGGGGGAGCTCTTCAAAGACAAGAAGTGATTCGGTCTCTTTATTCTGAAATAGGTTTTTATGTCGGGTTTGGTTTTCATGAAGATTCTTTGGGATTACATTCGAAAATGAAGTTTAAAGACATTACTTCAGTGCTTGATTTATATATCCTAGAGCCCGTGTTTGAAGACTATTGAAGAATCAAGATTCGTGGATTGCTTCATATATTCCTCGTTGCAGATATTTTTATTTGCTAGATGCTTGTTTTGGATGTTAAAGCATTGTCATCCATTCCATACTTTGAGGGGGAGATTGTAGGGTTTCAAAGCACTCCATGGATGATGGCAATGGGCCCCTTTGATGAATTCTAGGTTAAAAGCCCAAGACTTGTCTTTTCCCTATAAATAGTCATGTATTATTCATAATTAGGGTTAGAAGAGTGAGGCAAAATGTAGCCGCCACGTGAGGTTTCTTGTAGAGTTAGATTCTTATTTCTTAAGTGTAATTTGTTCCTCACAATTCAATAAATCGAGTGATCATTCAACATAATCTTCATATTTGTGTTTGTTCTTATTTTCTGCATCTTGTTCATCAAATCACAATTAGGGTTTTAATCCCAACAGTATGTTCTTGTGAGTTTCTCCATCTTGTCTGTCTCTTTGATGGGTAGGAAGTGTGCGGACTTGGTCAATCTGTCGACGATGACCCATATGGTATCAAGCCCACCTGTTGTCTTGGGTAGCTTGGTTATGAAATCCATAGTGATCCGCTCCTACTTCCATTCCGGTATCTACAGTTGCTGGAGAAGATCTGATAGCTTTTGGTATTTGACCTTGACCTTCGCACAAGTAAGGAATTTACTCACGAAGGTAGCCATCTCTGCTTTCATGTTAGGCCACCAGTATAACTTTTTGAGATCCAGATACATCTTATCTGAACCTGGGTGAACGGAATATCGAGTGTTGTGTGCTTCCTTCATGACGAAGTCTCTGAAATCACCGTGATGCCGTGTCCAGATTCGGTCAATGAGATATAACGCTTCGTCTCCCTTGACCTCCAAGTTCTTATCCATTCCACATAAGGATTCTCCCGCCACATTCTCAGGCTTCAAAGCTTTGAGCTGAGCCTCCTTAATCTGTGCGGATAGATGCGAATGGATAGTCATTGTTAATGAATTGACTCTTCGACCAAAATACTCTTTTCTACTTAGCGCGTCTGCTACTACATTGGCTTTTCCCGGGTGATAACGAATCCCGCAGTCGTAGTCATTTAGTAGCTCGACCCACCGTCGTTGTCTCATATTGAGCTCCTTCTGGTTCAGTATGTGTTGGAGGATTTTGTGGTCAGTGTATATCGTGCTCTTCGTTCCATACAAGTAATGTCTCTAGATCTTTAGAGCGAATACGAGCACTCCTAACTCGAGGTCGTGTGTGGTGTAGTTAACCTCATGTGTCTTCAACTGCCTCGAGGCATAGGCGATGACCTTACCTCGTTGCATCAGGACACAACCGAGCCCTTGGTTTGATGCATCGCAGTATACCACGAAATCATATGTCCCTTCGGGAAGGGATAATACCGGTGCGGTGCATAGGGCTCGCTTCAGGGTTTGTAATGCCTTCTCTTGTTTCTCTCCCCAATCAAATGTCATGCTTTTCTGAGTCAATGTGGTGAGAGGCTTCGCAATCCGAGAGAAGTTCTGAATGAATCTGCGGTAGTAGCTACCGAGTCCTAGAAATTGATGAATTTCTGTAGGCGTCTTTGGTGCTTACTAGTTCTCGATATCTTTAATCTTGGATGGATCCACATGGATTCCTTCCTCACTAACCACATGTCCTAAGAATTCGAATCTTTGGATCCAAAATTCGCACTTAGAGAACTTTGCGTATAGCTTCTCCGATCGTAGGGTTTCTAGGACTCGTCATAGATGATCGCTATGTTCTTCCTCGCTTCGAGAGTAGACAAGTATGTCATCAATAAATATGATAACGAACTGATCTAACTAAGGACGACACACCCGATTCATCAAGTCCATGAATATTGTGGGTGCGTTGGTCAGTCCGAAGGGCATCACTACGAACTCGTAGTGTCCGTAACGAGTTCGGAAGGCTGTTTTCGGAACATCCTCCTCAAACACTCGTAACTGGTGATACCCAGACCTAAGATCAATCTTTGAAAAGTAACTCGCCCCTTGTAGTTGGTCGAATAGGTCGTCTATACGGGGAAGAGGGTAGCGATTTTTGACCGTGAGTTTGTTGAGCTCCTTATAATCGATGCACATACGGAACGATCCGTCCTTCTTCTTCACAAACAAGACCGGAGCTCCCCAGGGTGAGAAGCTCGGTCTTATAAAGCCCTTTCTGAGTAGCTCGTTAAGTTGACCGGATAGTTCTTGCATCTCTGCAGGCGCCAAACGATAAGGTGATTTATCTACGGGGGTAGCTCCTGGGACTAGGTCGATTCTGAACTCAACCTGACGTTTGGGAGGTAACCCTCAGAGCCCCTCTGGAAAGATGTTGGGGAAATCACATACAACAGGTAAGTCTTTTAGATATTTCATTTTCTGGCCCGGGTCGACAACGTTTGCAAGGAATGCGCGATATTCCTTACGCAAATACTTCTGGGCTTGAATACTTGAGATGATGCGAAGGCTTGTATTGGGTTTGTCTCCATAACAGAGTTTCGTTATTCGATAGATTTAAATGGATTGCGTTGTCGAAGCATAGGATATCAGCGCGATGGAGACTCAACCAGTCCATGCCCACAATGACATCGAAACTCTTGATCGAAACTGGTATGAGGTCGATTGGGAATGAATGATCATCTAGTGTGTAGGTGCAACCTATGTAGATTTTGTTAGAGCTTTCTCTCTTTCCGTTAGCCATTTCTATGAAGAATGTTTCTTTTAGTGGTTGAGGGGATTGCTTAAGTAAGTATTTAAAGTTTTGGTTTATGAAGCTTTTTTCTGCACCACTATCGAATAAAATACAAGCATAAGAGTTGTTGAGAAGGAACGTACCCGTGACTATTGTGGGGTCCTCTACTGCTTCATTGTGGCCAATAGCGAGTAGTCTTCCCGTTCCTCCTGTATTCCCAGCCTTCAGACATTTTTTCTTGAAATGACCTACCTCTCCACAGCCATAACAGGTCTGGCTCACTCTCGAGCTGGGGACTTGAGAGATAGGTTTGGGTTGGGATCTACAATACCGGACGGTATCGCCCTTCCGGTCGCAGTTAGTGCAGTGCAATTAACGGCAGGGGCCGTTGTGATGGAAGGGGCACTTGGGACACTTGGGTAGGTTTCCAACATAGGTTTTTGCTGGTACTGGGGTAGCATGAGTGGTGGCAGCATGGACATCTACCATCTATTGGTTTTTGGAAGAGGATTGAGCTTTCTTGTCCCTCTTTTTGTCCCACATTTTCCTCTTGTTGTTGGATGTCTTGGGCGGTGCAGTGGCAGTTGTTGTTACTGTTGATGGAGTGGAAGGAGTTTCATGATCAATCAACCTGTGGGCCAACTACTTGGCGCTGTCTAAGGTTGCAGGATTAGAAGACATAACATTTCCTCGATACGGGGGCACTAAACCCCAGATGTATCGTTCGATTTTCTTGCTTTCAGAAGGGATCATGTTAGGGAACATAGCTACCAGGTCGCAGAACCTGGCGGTATCAGCCAATATATCTGTTCCCTTCATCTTGAGGTTCCAGAGTTCCTCCTCAAGCTTTTGAACCTCACCTCTAGGGCAATACTCCTTTCTCAATAGGTCCTTTAGTGTGCCCCAACCCATAGCATTGGTTGTTACTAAAGAGAGTGAATAGACATGGCCATTCCACCATGTCAGGGCCCTTTCAGTGAAGGTGGCATCAACGAATTTTATTTTGCTTTCTTCGGGGCATGAGCACATTTCAAAAACAGCTTCGGCTCTTTCGATTCATTGGGACAGAGAAAGGATTCCTCCGGTCCCATTAAAAAATGTGGTTTACAGTTCATGAAATCCTTATAAGTACACCCATGTGGACGTGAGGGAATTTCACCATGTATGGAGTTAGTGCCCATTCCGGCTCCACCAGCATCGCCAGAATTCATTTGGGACATGGCTGCCGTCACAACTATTTGAAACAGTACTGGATCGAACTGCGGAGGAGGAGGTGGGGTGTGAGTCGCAGGTCTGCTTTTTTCGGGCGCTTGCGAGGAGACATCTTTTACTGGAAGTTCATAGAGATGATGACAATAGTAAGGCTCTATTGCAAGTATTATAAGAGTGTTAGATGGACTAAATCAACATAGCCTAATAATCAGAGAAAGTCATAGCAACAGAGTAGTTAACTGCTAATTTTTACTGGTATTAATGATGTAATACAAGTTCGAGAAAAGTGACCTAACAGTAGGTCCTACATCAAACCATAAGGGAAAATGCTGGTAGTCTAGAGGCCTAATTAGAGTACTTTCAAAGTTAGGGATGTTTACAGACAAGTGCTCTACCGAGCATAGAAAAGAAAAGGCTAGTCCTTAAACAAAAGAGTGAGACATTTTGACGTCTTCTACTAGCGACGGGTACCCATTGGGCGAACCCTCAGATCAACTAGTTGGCGCATAACTTCCTGAAGATGTCGTTCATGAGCCCTTTTACGTGCTCAGAGTTCCCTAACTTCGGCTCGGGATGCAGCTAGCTGTTGCTGCACAGCCTCGTTGGCCCTCCTCGTCCTATCCATAGCTTCTTCTAGTTGGCGAATAGCTACTTGACCTTGCTCGACGTTCCTGGGAACCCTTCGGACCATGATGTGAAAAACTTGGTCTGCTGATCCTCCTTCGCTTATGTTGTAGAAGAATCGGTCTCCATTGAAAGGTATGGGCTGACCCTGCTCATCGCTCCATCGGTTCAAGGTTATTGCCCACATGGGAGTGGGACCTTGAAATGCCGGATGGGGGTTAGGGTTTGGGGCTACTGGGGGCAGGTTTTTAACTTCTGGCTCGGAGCTGGATCTATCTGAAAAGCCTTCTGCAAGGTGATCATCCAATGGGATCGGGTGGTCATATTCTGACTCCTCATCGAGCCATCCCCCATTACCTTGGTTTGTGTAGTACGGATCGCCGGGATGGTGAAAGCCAGCCATTCTATCTATGCGAGAATGGGGAAGGAAAGGTTAATAGATGTACTAATCTAGGATACTTATAAGATGATCGTTATTAGTCGACCCAATACTTGCATAATGCATACCAATTACATGTAACCGAAGCAAGATAGTCCTTCAAATAAGCGACCCTAACTCCAGATCCCCAATCAAACAAGAACAGGAAATGAAGCAAAGGTCACAGATTCTAAGTCTATAGCTCCCTAGTCACATGTAACCATGGTGTATCTATTTAGCAACTATCGCCCTACTAGTAACGACCCTTTTTGTTATCACATATGTAGTTAGTAGAAGGCCGAATACTCCTATAGTATTCTTGTTCTAACATTCTTGTGGTAGTATTGGTAAGTTTTTTGACTTGTTGCAACACCACAACCACTCTTAGGCACATGCTAGTCACTCCTAGAAAGATGTAGTTGATCAGGCTACATCCACCCAGATGTGACTATATGTCTCTAAGCTTAATTGTGCTGTTCAACAATCTTAATACTTTTGTTTTGTTCTAGTATGATACTGACCCTTTGTATTGGTGAATGTATATATATATACTTAATTATATATTTTAGTATTTAAAAGTATATACATATGGCCAGAGTGTTTTAGTCCCGAAGTGTTTATAGTTCGTATATCTTTTATGGGTTGATATACTTGATTCACTATAAACAATGCTCTGATACCAATCTGTCACACCCCAAAACTGAGAACGGCGGAATATGTTCTGGAGTGGAGGACGTCATGTACAGTATCATAACAATTGTATAATAGTAAAAAAAGCAAGCGACAACAACCATTTCATTAATATAGTGATTATAATTACAAACATGTTCTGCACAGTTAATAGACACCAAAAGTATAAACAAAAATAAAAGATGAATCTTGTATACGCTCCATCTTCTCAAAAGCTGCACCAGTACCTGTCTATCTTTGACCTGAGGATACAAGTTATTTTGAAAACGAGTATCAGCATAAAGCTAGTGAGTTCATAAGAATTTAGTGTCATTGTTTATATAAAAGTGTTTACAATCATGTAATGTAAAAGCTGTAATTACTGTTTGAGAATAGAAGAAATCCCTAGAAAATCCTATATTTTCCAAAGTTGAGTATTTGTAAGTTAAATCCTTCGTGTGTGTAAAAGTATTTCCATTTAAACTTTCAGTATAAAACAAGGTAATAATTTCATTCAAGTAACGTAAGTAAAGAATAGTATTGCCGGTTGGCTGTAGTAGTGTTGCAAACTTCAATTAGAAATATATGTTTATTTACTTCGGGAAATTAACTTAGACTTTAAGTCTTAGTGTTGTTAATTTGAATATGGATTTGATCTCTCATGTAACCAAACTGAATGATAATAGAGGGTCACATGACCTTCCAGGTCATACGTAGTGTAGCGATGTAGTGCCACCCGTGGACCTAGTCAGTTCGGACTGTAGTTAACAGTCATGATGTAATAGCGTCCGTCCTGTATAGATCTATACATGTAGTATTTCTATCCTTCTGGAAGCTCTGGTTACATGGTATTTGCGTAGTGGATTGCTGTATAGAGGGATAGTGTGTTATATTCTGGATTAGTGTATTCTATGGTATTACAGTATAGTAACTTTTAGTATAGTATATAGAGTGTTCTCCTTAACGTGCATTAACTCGTAGTAGTAGTATTTATAGTGGGTATCATTGTAATAGGGGTAACGAGCAGTAGTCTTAACTATACCTATTATAGTTAAATAGTGTGCGGGATTGCAAGCCATTGATCTACACAGGTATTGAATAAGATGAAGACTTTCATATATAACACAAATATATAGGATATATAACTAAGAATTCAACAACAGTCGGACGGATAACAGTATACCCTAAGACCACAATCAAACAACAATAGGAAATAAGGCAAGTTATCGATCCTAAGTCCTTCAAGTTTTACTTATATAAATATCTTGGTGTAGATATAGTTTCAATGAAAAGAAATTTAAAATCAGTTTGAGAATCATTTGATGACAATTTAACATTGAAAATGCATTTGATGATTAACTAAAATAATTTTATTGACAAGTAGCTAAAAGTATAGAAAATCCTTTTATGAATCACATATGATTTGATACTAAAACTTGTTGAATTTAACCTGTATCCCCCCCTCCCCCGATAAAACATGTAAAAACATTTGAAAAGGTTAATTAAGGGTTATGAACTCACCTGCAGCGTGTTTAGTGGGTGAAGTTGTCGGGTAGAGTGCTAGACGCCAAATGAGAATCTGAACACTCACACGAATCCTATTAAACACGTAGTGACACATAATGGTGTCTAATTAGTTATCTAATCACAAAATAAGTAAGTAATTACACCTTAATGCATGAAAACACTTTGTTTTAAATGTTAGAAGGCTATTGGGTTGCAAGGAATTAGTGTAAAGCCTCACTATGGAGTTTACTCCTCAAATACTCACCTTAGGTGAGTTTACGGTTGAGGGGCCAATTCCCCCATGAGTTTACGGCCGTAAACTCATGGGAGGAGTATATTTGTGTGCCTTAAGGTTTCTTGTATCACTAGGAAGGGTTCTAGGGTAAAATCCAAGGCTTGAGGGGTATTTAGAGTTCAAATGGGTCACTGCCTTGGAGTTTGCGGTCCTTGAACTACTCCTTGGGAGTTTATGGTCGTAAACACTAGGGTTTACAGCCGTAAAACCTTTAGCACATCATTCACTTCTTGTTTTGTGGTCCTAAGCTCAAACATACAAATCTCTAGCCCGAAAATCATGTTAAGGAAGGAGTTAGGGGCACCAAAACACCATTTAAGGTGTTTACGCTTTTGGTGTTTACGGTTCATGAATATTCATGGACCGTATTACCCTCCTAAAGTACCGATTTTTGGTTTCTAGCTTCATGCATGTATGTTTCTAAGTCATGGATGAGTAATAGAAGAGTTTTAGAGGGATTTTGGGCTACAAAAACCCCCTTAAGGGTGTTTACGGTTTTGGGAGGTATTCCCAAACCGTAAACTCGAGTTTTTAAGGTTTTTGAGTGATTAAATCTCGAGTTTGTATGAATGCAAAGCTAGACAACAAGTTAGGGAGTATTACTTACGATTTGGAGCTTGAATGAGGTGATTCTTGAACAAACCCACTTGTAGAGAGAGAAAGTAGAGAGATAGTGACTAGAGTGGTAAAAAGCTCCATCTAGTGCCCACTCACCATTTATATAGGGGTTGGGTTTGTGGCTAGGTTGGAATCTACCCGATACTGACGCTAAACGGGGTTTAAAATTTTACCCGATTAAATGGTCGAAATTAAAAACTTTTTCCAACTAAATGAGAGGGCAATTCACGTGCTTTTATATATTTCATTACGAGATTAATAAACTAAAATAAATAAAACATTTATTGAATTTTCCACTCCAAATGTTAACGGAATCTTAATAAAAATAGAATATTCTATTAACGGAAACGGGTTATAGCGATGGAATAAATTTTGGGTTGTCACAACAATCCATATTGACCTGACTCTTCGAGTGTAGTTCACCAACTCGTCGAGTCCTTCCTGAACTCGAGAAGTGTTGAAATCCCCAGTTGGCTCATCGAGTTTCCCTGAAACTCGTTGAGTTCATGCATGTCCAAATGTCAGGAAAACCCTAGCTGACTCGCCGAGTCAATGCAGAAGTCCTTGCACAACAATCTTCATTGGACTTGCCCAGTTGGCCACGTAACTCGTTGAGTCCCTTCAGTCCTTTCTCCATCCAGATGATTTTTAAGCCACCTTAAAGCTCCATAATGCAGATCTAAGATCCTAAGGCATACTTCTTATTTAAAGTAGAAAACTTTACGTACATGCAAGGTGATAATGGCTCAAATCAAGCTAAAGAAAGGTTCTAGGCAAGTGAAATACTTTTTCATGCTAAAGGCTGAAACTTTATGATTATAGGAACCAAGATGAGCCGAGATTTGAAGTTGCAACTTCAAATCTTGGTTCATAACTCTAAATGGAACACTAACATGCTAAAATGGCCCTAAAACCCAAATATAAAAGGATCTAGCTAGAAGGAGATCAAGGTAACGACTTGTTACCTTCAAATGATGCTAAACTGTGGTAGACTTCAGATCTACTCACGTTCCTTGCTTCAAACTTCTTAATATTCAAGCTCCTTTCACCAAGATCCACCTTCCAAGCTTAAAACACACAAGTATGGAGAGAAAACGACGATTTAGTGTTTTTGGACTCACAAGAGGCTGTAAGGGAGGCTAAGGGAGGCTAATGACCCTTTAAATAGGGTGAAAAACCCCGGAAATTAGGGTTTTATCCTTCAACTCCAACTCGTCGAGTCGTGTCGTTCGACTCGCTAATTTGGTCACTTAAACACGTGACCAAAAATGTTCCTACTTAACGAGTCATGGCTTCCAACTCGTCGTGTAGACTTTCAATTTGAAAAATAAAGCTTTCAAATTAATACCTGAGAGTCGGGGTGTTATAATTCTCCTCCACTTGAACTAGACTTCATCCTCAAAGTCCGCTGCAGTGAACATCTCTGGATAGTGCTCCCGCATCTCAGCCTCCTACTCCCATGTCCATTCGGACCCTCTTCGGTACTCCCACTATACCTTTACAAAAGGTATCTCCTTGTTCCGCAAAACCTTCACCTTCCTTTCCAGAATGGCCACGGGTCTCTCCACATAATTCAGGCGCTCATCGACTTGAATGCAATCCAATGATACTACGACCTCCTCGTCCAATATGCACTTCCGCAATTGTGAAACGTGAAAAGTAATGTGGATCTGAGTGAGCTCCTCAGGAAGATCTAATATGTATGCTACCTTGATAACCCTAGCAATGACCCTGAACGACCCGATGTATTGGGGACCCAATTTCGCCCTCTTCCTAAAGCAGATCACACCCTTCCAGGGCGAGACCTTCAGGAGTACCATGTCACCGACCTAGAACTCTAACTATGATCGGTGTCGGTCAGCGTAACTCTTCTGTCTACTATGTGCAGTCTGAAACTGATGTCTAATCTACTGAATCTTCTTAGTAGTTTGTAAAACTACCTCTGTCCGCCCCATCACTCTGCGACCAACCTCACCCCAACAGTCCGGGGTGCGACATCTCCGCCAGTACAACAACTCAAAAGTTGGGGCACCTATACTCGAATGATAGTTGTTGTTATAAGCAAACTATGCAAGGGGTAGGTGGGAATCCCAACTCCCACTGAAATAGATGACATAAGCCGTCAACATGTCCTCAAGGGTATGTATAGTCTGCTCACTCGGTCCGTCGGTCTGCGGATGATATGTTTCGCTAAAATTCAGCCACATGCCTAGCTCCTCGTGGAAATTCTACCAGAAGCAGGAGGTAAATCTAACATCTCGGTTGGAAACAATTGAGACTGGAACTCCATAGCGAGCAACAATCTCACAGACATACACGTTGGCCAACTTCTCGGCCGACGAACTCTCCCATATGGCCAGAAAATGGGCACTCTTGGTCAATCCATCCACGATCACCCATATAGAATCATATCCCTTCTCCATCCTTAGAAACTTGGTAATGAAGTCCATCATGATCTATTCCTATTTCCACATGGGAATCTTACAGTTAAGCACCTCTCGTCATACCAAGTGATTTCTTGCTTCATGCACGGCCACCAGTAGCTCAAACTCAAATCCCAGTACATCTTGGTGGCTGCTGGGTGAATAGAGAAGTGAGACTTATGAGCCTCCTCCATAACTGTTTTCCTGAGTCCACCAGACATCGGAACCCATACCCGACCGCATCGGGTCAACAATCCCCGACTATGCTGCACAAATCCAGTGTTCTCACCCCTGATCCTCTCCAGTTTCCAGTTCTCTATTCGCATGCCCTCAGCCTGAGCATCTCTAATCAAACTCATGAGTGGAGAATCACCGATATCCTCATACATGTCGCTAGTATGGAAGAGGAGATGACTTGCGGCTCAGAGCATCTGCCACCACGTTCAATGTACCTAGGTGGTAAAGGATCTCACAGTCGTAGTGCTTGACTACATCTAGCCACCTGTGCTGTCTCATATTCAGGTTCGGCTGATCCATAATGTGTCTTAGGTTCTTTTGATCTGTGTATATGGTACAATGGACCCCATAGAGGTAATGTCTCCAAATCTTGAGAGCGAATACCTTTTCTCCCAACTGCAGATCATGAGTAGGATTTCTCGTCTCATGCGGCTTCAGCTTCCACGATGCGTAGGCTATCACCCGTCCTCTTTGCATAAGGATCGCCCCCAGTCCTGTAATGGATGCATCACAGAACACTAAAAAATCATCAACTCCCTCCGAGAGAGTCAAGACTGGAGCCTCACATAGTCGCTGTCGGAGGGTCTCAAACGCCCTTTGTTGCTCGGGGCCCCACCGGAAATCCACCCCTTCCTTTTCAGATGAGTAAGGGGTACTGCAATCTTCGAGAAATCTTGTATGAATCTCCGGTAGTACCCTGCCAATCCCAGAAAACTCCTGATATCCGAAGGAGATTTCAGAACCTCTTACTGTATAACCTCCTCGATTCTGGCCGGATTGACCAAAATCCCCTCCTGGTGAACGAGATGTCCGAGGATATGAACCTTTTGTAACTAAATCTCACCTTTCGAGAACTTATCATAAAGCTGTTCCTGCCTCATAACTTCTAGTAACTCCCGAAGGTGCTACTCATGCTGCTCTCGGGTCTTAGAATACACCAAGATATCGTCTATGAACATGATGACCAAGTGATCGAGCATCAGTCTGCAGATCCGATTCATTAGGTCCATGAATACTATTGGGGCATTGGTGAGCTCGAACGGCATCACTACGAACTCGTAGTGTCGATAACGAGTCCGAAACGCGGTCTTCTCCATGTCCTCCTCCCTTAACTCTGACCTGATGGTACCCGGATCTCAGGTCTATCTTGGAGAACAAAGATGCTCCCTACAACTTATCAAAGAGATCATCTATTCTTGGGAGTGGATAACAGTTTTTCAGCATCAACTTGTTCAGCTCTCGAATCAATGCACATCCAGTGTGAACCATCCTTCTTCCTGATGAAAAGGATCGGTGCCCCCCATGGAGAACTGCTTGGACGAATGAACTGCTTGCCTAGCAGTTCCTACAGTTATGATGATAGCTCCTGCATCTCTGGTGGCACCAATCGATACGATGCTTTGGCGATAGGGGCCTCACCTGCTACCACGTCGATCTGAAACTTGACCTACCTCTCTAGAGGTATCCCTGGTAACTCGTCCGGGAACACGTCCGCAAACTCTCTGACCACTGGGACCTCTCAAACTGAAGTATGATCTATATCTTGTGTACCCACCACATATGCTAGATAACCCGCACACCCATGCTGAATATACTATCTATCCCTGGCGGCTAAACAAAACCCTTATCCCACTCTGGTACCCTCACCATAGACAATCAACTCTCCCCCACTTGGGGTTCAAACTACTACGCGCTGACCCTCACATTCGATCATGGAACCGAATCCTCTAAGCCAGTCTAATCCCATAATAACACACACATCCCCCATGGGGATTGAAATCAACTCAATCAGAAAAGATAACCCGAAGATCTCCAACTCGCATCCCCGGTAGACCAAAGAAGTGGAAACCCCATGTTCGTTGGCGATACAGACTCGCAACAGACACTCTAGCTCTCCTACTAGCACACTGAACTCCCTACTAAACATATGATATACAAATAACCGACTTGCACATAAGGAGTTCACTAAAAAACATACCTAATCATAGGTATAAACATATAAGCATAAAACATATACAATCAATAAGATAAGGGACAGAAACATACCAGCAACCACATCAGGTGCTGCCCTGGCCTCCTCTACTGTGAGCTGGAAGGCGTGTCCCTGAGCCTTCGGGGGCTCTGCTCTACCTGGCCTCTGATCTGTAATCCTCAGTGTAGTTGGCACGGGATCCTGCATCGGCTTGGAGGTAAGTAACGGACAGTTGGCCTTCAAGTGGTCAACCTAATCACAATGATAACACAATCTCATACTCAGAACTGAGGCAGGGGGGCGACAATCCTTCGCATAATTCCCGTCCTTGCCACACCTGTGGCACCCACTACTAGCTCGACAAACCCCAGAATGACCCTATTGCAATTTCCACAAGTGCGGCTCTGTTGGCTCCTGGTCCTACAATCAGCGGTCTTAGACCGCTTCGGCGCTGGTTGTGACTGTGTTGGGGTCTGCCACTACTCCCTCAACGGCAGCTCAATCTCCAACTCATGTCGCCTAGCAGCCTCCTGCAACTCCGGTAGAGTATCACATCGCTGGGTAGACATAAACTGACGAATGTCAGTCTTGAGCATGCTCAGATAACGTGTCATTTGAGCCTGCTCCGAAGCAAACTCTAAGCAGAACATCGACCTCTCTGTGAACATGCGGGTGATCTCCGTCATCGACTCGCCATCTTGTATCAAACCAGAAAAACTCCTAAGCCAATCGTTCTCTCTCAACCAGTGGAATGTAACGAGTGCGGAACATATCCATGAACTGCTCCCAAGTAACAACAACTCTCTGATCATCAGTGTATGACCTAGTCATCAATCTTCACTAGTCCTTGGCCCTGCACCTCAGCAGGTTCAGGGCACATCTGACCTTCTGGTTAGTAGGACATGAGCAAATAAGAAACACCCCTCTACATCAGAAACTCACCTCATGGATTTGGTGTGGTGATGATTCCGATTAAAAGTAGGGGGCTTCGTGTTATCGAAGTCCCTACTGAAAAACCTGAATGGCTCCTCCCCCTACCGCCGTTACAGCTGATGCAGCTTCGACGACAGCTTTCTCTGCAAGGGCTGCGTAACGCTCATCGAAGTACTCAACCATGGCGGTCTTAATAGACCTAAACATCTCTGACAGCTATGCTCGGAACAAAGTGGCAACCTCATCATGTAGGATCTCTTGGATCCTAGCGTCTAGCTCATTTTCCCCATTTGTATCACAACCTCGGGTGTCGTGGGCCGCTCCTGGCTGTCCTCCCCTGATCCTAATCCGAATCCTGCCACAAAGCGTCTCATAATCATCATTTTGAAAATATACCATGAATATATCAGATAATCCGCATAATAACAAGGATCGAATTCCCAACTAAAACCCTAGGGGTTGTAACTTCCTTCCTACGCATATGGGTCGTATGCTTTCAGTAGTACGGGCCCATACTACCTTCCACACATACCCATATTTGTCTCACGTATCATCACGACCCCCTAACAATATACATATGCATGGTGGTCGCTCATTCCTTGCTCCTAGAGGAAAGCTAACTATCTTATAACTGACCTACTAGCCCCACACAACCCACCCATGAAACTTCCACCAACCTTGCAGCACTCGTGTATGCTAACCATACATAACGCTGGACCCTATAGACTTTTGAATACCTGATCCTACCCTAAGCCCTTCATCAAACAAGAAGAGGAAATAAGGCCAAACCAAACGTTCTCAGGCTATAAGATCTTAATTATGTACATCCGTGATGCATACACAAGCAACTACAATAATGATGTCAATTTCATATAAGGAAACCCTAGGCTATTAGGCATAATGTAATCATACAACTCTATCATGCAATTCCTGAAGATCCCTAGGCTAGCACTAGCATGTTGTTCTAACATATCACAATATCAAATAATCCGTATGGTATTTTGGGGTCTAATTACTAGCTCCGAGTGATCATACACCCTGCATCCTCCTTTGACATTTTGAAAACCTTTTTGAAAATTATTTTGAAATTTTTTTTCTAAGTTTGAGACTGGATTCACACAAGTGTTCTTCCAATTCACTGAAACCAAGGCTCTGATACCAACTTGTAACGCCTATAAAAATCATGCCATTAAACATTATAAAGTTTGTTTTTAGAATGGTATAATATCAGAGTATCCCAGAAACATAAACACAAATATGAGGAGCTATACGATCATGCCTTTCACTTAACGCGATCATCTGACGTACCTGAAACAAAAACTGAAACTGTAAGCCCAAAGCTTAGTAAGTTCCCCCAAAATATCGATACACTACACATAACACATATACAAATAACATGTACCGGCTCCATTGCTTTACAGACTGGATTACCCCTAGGCCCACAATGTGAGTATGGATTGCCTTTCGGGCCCACATCTCTTATCTGGATTGCCACCGAGCCTACAGTATGAGTCTGGTATGCCCCACTCAGCCCTCAGCTCCTATCTGGAATGCGCCCGAGCCCACAGTACGAGTCTGGCATGCCATATTTGGCCCTCAGCTTGTATCTGGAATGCTCCCGAGTCCTCAGTATGAGTCTGGCATGCCCCGCCCGACCCCCAACTCATATCTGGAATACTCTAGGGTTTGTTGGCTACCATACAGAGCAGTATAACCTCAACCCAACCCACATAATATGTCGACATATAACACAACTAATGCGCATACAGATAATCACGTAATAATACAGGTAGTCCTACATATCTACCAAACTATCATAACAACTAGCATGCAACACTAACTCATACTTAACATACTACCAACTTTTTGGATAACATATCCAATGGGCCAACATTGGTGCCTTCGACCCTTTAGTATAGTGAGGACAAATCACCTCTCAACTATCAAATCGAAGTGATAACTTAAACTCTTGAACCCCGACCACGAACTCCACCACTTATAGTTACCAGTTACCATAAGATCAGTTACATAAATTTCCAATTTACCACAATACCCTAGAAGTCACCTAGTCAACCCTTGGTCAAAGTCCAAGTCAATGGTCAAGGTTTACAATCCATATTGACCAGACTCTTTGAGTGTAGTTCATCAACTTGTCGAGTCCTTCCTAAACTCGAGAAGTCTTGAAATCCCCAGTTGACTCGTCGAGTTTCCTTGAAACTCCTTGAGTTCATGCATGTCCAAATGTTAGGAAAACCCTAGCTGACTCGCCGAGTCACCCTACTGACTCACCGAGTCCATGCAGAAGTCCTTGCACGACAATCTTCATTGGACTCGCGGAGTTTTCCATGCAACTCGTCGAGTCCCTTTAGTCCTTTCTCCATCCAGACGGGTTTTAAGCCTCTTTAAAGCTCCATAATGCAGATCTAAGCTCGGCATACTTCTTACATAAGGTTGCAAACTTTACGTACATGCAATGTGATAATGGCTCAAATTAAGCTAAAGAAAGGTTCTAGGCAAGGGAAATAATTTAGCATGCTAAAAGTTAAAACCTTATGATTATAGGGACCAAGATGAGCCTATATCTGAAGTTGCAACTTCAAATCTTAGTTCATCACTCGAAATGGAACACCAACATGCTAAAATGGCCCTAAAACCCAAATATAGAAGGATCTAGCTAGAAGGAGATCAAGGTAATGACTTGATAACTTCAAATGATGCTTAACTATGGTAGACTTCAGATCCACACACGCTCCTTGCCTCGAACTTCTTGATCTTCAAGCTCCTTTCACCAAGATCCACCTGTTGGATAAGGTGTCTAAGTCCATAACTTATTTGGTATATACTTGACCCGACCGGAATGGTCCATTTGGGTTGCATCTCATCTAAACTATTATGGATAATTTTATGAGAGTTATACACATATGTTTATTAATATATTATGAGTTATAATATATAAATTAATTATGAATTAATTTAGAGATTAAAAGGAAGACTAATTAGATTATCGGCTATTTGTTTTATATAGTGTGGGCTAATACTCATTTGTTAATGGGCTAGGCTTATGTGGGAGTCCATGGATGATCCATGGAGCTTTTAACCCATGGATCCTTGGAAAGGAAAAGACATGGGTTATTAGGGTTTCACCCTAACCATGCACACTATATAAGCATGCTTATGGAGCATGAAATGGAGCCTAAGAGAAAGCTAGTGAACTAGTGTGTGTGTGCATGTGTGTGGCCGATTTTATACAAGGGTGTATACTCTCTCAAAGTTTTCCTAGAGTTTGTGGTGTTTGTGATTCCATTTGAGGCATTCACACTATTGGTGCTTGGCCCTCAAACTCCTTAGAACCAAACTCACCAAAAGGTATGTAATCTCTTCTAACTCTTTTATGTTGAAATGTTCCCCATGCCATGTTAGATAGGTTATAAACCTTGGAAAATTATTATTTTGCATGTATTTAGACAAACATAGATCCAAGGTTTATTAGGGTTGCATGCACACTTAGGAAGTGTTAGATTGCTCAAAACCCAACAGTGGTATCAGAGCCTAGGCTTGCTTGTTTGATACTTGATGCAAAATAGTGAAAAAAGTCGAAATCGTTGTTGTCTGCATGGTGGACTTGTTGAGTCCATTGGGGGGACTCGACGAGTCCAAGGCAAACTTCAACCTACTCGACGAGTCAGTTCATGCACTCGAAGAGTAGGATCGAGAGAGTGCAGTTTTTCGACTTTTGCTGCTGGAAATGGACTAGAAACAATACCCTAAACTGTTTTGGTGCTATAAAACTTATTTTAGTTGGTGTAATGGTTGTTCTAATCCATTTACAATAGCATATATCAAAATTCCATGATTTTATGTGTTCATATAATTCTTGAATTTTTGATGATCATGTTCATGTTCTTATGAATTTAGAAAATGATAGGAATTATTTGCTGAATTGTTTAGAATGAATTCTTGATCATTTATGTGTTTTAATGGAGTTCATAATTTGTCCTCAAGTTATGGATTTCCAAAGGTCACTCTTATTTAACACACACTTAAAACACATAAGTTACATGAAAATTAAGAGTCTTCATTTTTATGAACCTTTAATTCATAAGTTATGAAATGAAGAGTTTTGCAAAGTTACAAAACTTGCCCTCAAGTTTTGGAATTTGTAAAGTTTCACACACTTTAATAAACTTTAATTCCAACCCTTAGAGTTTTAATAGTTAAAATTCAACCCTTATACTATTTATAACATTAATGGTTAATTATATATATATATATATATATATATATATATATATATATATATATATATATATATGTATAAGAATAAGTCGTTTTACCGTTAGTAGCCCTCATTCACGAAGCCGGTCTATAAGGTGGGTATAAGGTTGTTGCCTATAAAATGGCGACTTAATGGGTGTATACTCTCACCCACCGCTTGCTTGACTGGTGGAGGTCGTTAGCCGAACGGGTAGAACAATGACTTTAAATCCTCATTAAAAGTATAATGAATATTATAAAATAACTAAACTCTTTTAATTCCCAATCTTAGTTATTTTAGGAAAATGTGAACATGGTGCTAGTCCATGGAATTCACACTTTGTACCTTACCAAGTCGTTGGTGGAGCATGTGTGGTTAACCGACACACTAACTAGGACTAGTAAGGATCACGAAGGGTGACTTAATGTTTGTCATAGATCAATGGAGCGTGTGTGGTTAACCGGCACATTGATTAGGTGATAATATTAAGGGTACCAAGTGAATTAGCATGGTTATTCACACCTTGTTTTGTGATCCTCGGCATCCCAGTCACAAAACTTAAAGGGCACAATCGAGATTGAAACATGCCATTGAACAGTTCAATGAATCTCAAAAGAATCTAGGAATTTCAAATCCAATTAAACCTAATAAATCATTTCATTTTCATGGTGGAAATTGGTGAATCGTCATTCACCTACCTTTCAAATATATTATTACTTAGATTACGGCATCCCTCTTCTAAGTGTAATATATTGTGATTGGATCCTAGCCTTAATATTACATTTGGGTGTCTTATTAAGGATCCTATATATATCTAATCTAAACTTACTCTCTTTTCAGATGTCTTCCAACACTAATGCTTCAGGCTCTAACCCAACTGGTTCTTTCTCTCTCATGAATCTTTGTGGGAGGGTCATCTTTGATGGTTCCAACTTCATGGATTGGATTAGGAACATCAGGATGGTTACTCGTTACGAGGACAAGGAATATGTCCTCGATAAGGAGTTAAAAGAACTTGATGAGTCTACTCATACTCCTGAGGAGATCGCTGAATTAAGGACTCATGAGAGAGATGCTACTAAGGTGGCATGTATCATGATGGCCACGATGACAGCCGAGCTCCAAAAGTCATATGATGATTTCTACCCTTTTGAGATGCACCAAGACCTGATGGAAAGGTACCATCAGAGTGCTCGTCAGGAGCGGTATGAAATAATCTCCTACATAATAAGTACCCGCATGAAGGACAGTGAATCCGTCACGGGCCACATGCAAAAGATGCAAAGGTATGTGGACTGTTTGCTGAAGCTGAACGTTAACATCCCCGAGGAGTTGGCAATTGACATCATTTTGCACTCCTTGCCTTCTTGTTATGATCATTTTCGAATGACATATCATATGAACAAGGAGGAAGTTACCCTTAGCAAGCT
The DNA here is from genome assembly GCF_052625555.1 of Lactuca saligna. NCBI lineage: Eukaryota > Viridiplantae > Streptophyta > Magnoliopsida > Asterales > Asteraceae > Lactuca > Lactuca saligna. Next base: position 44,838,995 of record NC_136418.1, on the reverse strand, counting down.
TCAAGGACTCTTGAAGACTGCGAAATCCGGTCTTAAGGGTAAGGCAGTTGTTACCTCTACTACTCCTACTCCAACATCTACCCCTGTTGTAGCTATCGGGAAAGGCAAAGAAAAAAAGAGGAAGCACCCTTCGAAGGGTACCAAGGGAAAGTCTCTTGAAGGCTCCTCATCAAAGACTAATAACGGTTTTGTCACTCTTTCTGCCATTCCCAAGGATGATGAATGCTTTTATTGCCATGAAAAGGCACACTGGAAGCGAAACTGCCCTAAGTACTTGCAAGATCTAAAGGATGGGAAAGTGAAACCCACCCATGCAGGTATTGACACTATATTGTCTAATTACTCAACATATTCTAACTCTTGGGTGCTTGATACAGGATGTGGTATTCACATATGTTCTGGTTTGCAGGGCCTAAGAAGAAGTGAGGATGTGGAGCACGGGAAGATAAACTTAATCATGGGGAATAGGAAGGCTTCACCTGTTTACAAGATTGGAGTTTATACTTTGTTGCTTAATAATGGGTTAAAATTAGATTTGAATAAATGTGTGTACTCGTCTGAAATGGCGAGGAATATTATTTCTTTTTCATGCTTTGTACAAACAAGGTTTTACCTTTTCGTTTGATAACGAATGTGGTGGTATTAATGCTTTCTTTAAAAATGTGTTTTATTTTAAAGCATTACCTTGTGATGGTGTGTATGAAACTGTGTCGATCGTAGACAACTTAGGAAATAATGTGTTGTATATTGATTCTTCTACTAGCCTAGATAAAGCATCATTATGGCATTGTCTTCTTGGACATGTAAACAAGAAACGCATAGGCCAACTCCAAAAGAGTGGAGTCTTGGAATCATTTGACCTTAAATCGGATGATAATTGTGAATCTTGTCTACTTGGAAAGATGACAAAATCACCCTTCACTGGAACTTGTGAGAGGGGTGAGGGTTTGTTGGACCTAATACATACTGATGTATGTGGGCCATTCAAAACTACCACAAGGGATGCTAATCGGTATTATGTGACTTTTATTGATGATTTTAGTAGATATGGGTATGTCTACTTAATCAAACATAAGTCAGAAACCTTTGAAAGGTTTAAGGAATTCAAACAGGAAGTAGAAAATCAATTGGGCAAGAACATTAAGATGCTTCGATCCGATCGAGGTGGTGAGTATCTTAGCACCGGGTTCCTTGACTATCTTAAGGAGTGTGGGATTGTCTCACAATTGACTCCTCCCAGGACACCACAGCTGAATGGTGTAGCTGAGAGGCGTAATCGAACTTTGTTGGACATGGTTCGCTCTATGATGAGTCGAGTTTCATTACCAATCTCTTTTTGGGGGTATGCCTTAGAGACTGCCGCCCATATCCTTAATCTAGTCCCTACAAAGAAGGTTACCAAAACACCTCATGAGATGTGGACTGGGAAGGTTCCCAATTTGGACCACATCAAAATTTGGGGTTGCGAAGCTTTCGTGAGGCGTGAAAATCATGATAAGATTGAACCCCGAAGTGAAAGGTGTATTTTCATCGGCTACCCACAGAAATCCTTCGGCTACCTCTTCTACAGACCCAGTGAGAATGTGGTCTTTGTAGCACGAAGAGGGATATTTCGCGAGAAAGAATTTATAAGCCAAGGAGACAATGGGAGGCATATTGATCTTGAAGAAATTCAAGAATCAATTGGTGAAGGAACCTCAGACACTAGCAATCAACCTGAGGAGGAAACTCCTGTTGATCCAGTTGATGAGTCTGTACCTCCGAGGCGTTCCACACAGGTTAGGAACACACCTTCGTTTTATTATGGCTTTCATATTACTACGGAAGGTGATACGTTTATCAGTGATAGTACATTGGTAAATTTGGATGAACCTAGCAGTGTTAAGGAAGCCATGGCAGGCCCGGAGTCTGCTAAATGGAAGGAGGCTATGGACAGTGAGATACAGTCCACGTATGACAATCAAGTTTGGAACTTGGTTGACAATGTACTAGGCCGTAAAACAGTCGGGTTCAAATGGATCTTCAAGAAGAAGACAGACATGGAAGGAAAAGTGCATACTTATAAGGCTCGACTGGTTGCAAAGGGTTTTACTCAAACTCAAGGTATTGATTACGATGAAACCTTCTCGCCGGTAGCAAAGATTAAGTCTATTAGGGTTATGTTAGCCATTGCAGCATTTCATGATTATGAAATATGGAAAATGGATGTCAAAACCGCTTTCCTTAACGGAAAGTTGGCTGAGGATGTGTACATGAATCAGCCAGAGGGTTTTGTCAGTGCAGAGTACCCTAATAGAGTATGCAAGCTTGAGAAATCCATTTATGGTTTAAAACAAGCATCTCGTAGCTGGAATCTTTGTTTTGATGAGAAGGTAAAATAGTTTGGCTTCTCGAGAAGCGAAGATGAGTCTTGCGTGTATGTCAGAGCTAGTGGGAGTATAGTTAGCTTCTTGGTACTGTATGTGGATGACATACTACTCATAGGAAATGACATCCCAATCTTGCAGGAGGTTCAGTCCTGGCTTGGGAAGTGCTTTGGTATGAAGGACCTAGGGGAGGCTACCTATATCCTAGGGATAAGGATATTAAGAGAAAGGAGTAGAAGACTAATTAGACTTAGTCAGAGTATCTACTTGGATAAGGTGTTGAAAAGGTTCAACATGGAGAATTCCAAGAAAGGGAATTACCGATCGAAAACAATACCAAACTGAGTAAGAGTCAGAGTCCGAGTACAGAGGCAGAGATAGCTGAGATGAGCCAATTACCGTATGCTTCCGCAGTTGGCTCGATCATGTATCTATGACTTGTACCCGTCCTGATGTGGCATTTGCTTTGAGCATGGTCAGCAGGTATCAGGGGAACCCTGGCAAGGCTCATTGGACCGCGGTAAAGAACATTCTCAAGTACCTGCGGAGGACTAAGGATTGGATCCTTACCCTTTGTGGCAGTGATGACTTGAGAGTATTAGGGTATAGTGATGCTGGTTTTCAGACTGATAGGGATAATTTCCGCTCTCAGTCGGGCTGGATCTTTACCTTAAATGGAGGGGCAATTTCTTGGAAGAGTTCCAAGAAGGAGACGGTGGCTGATTCGACTTGTGAATTAGAGTATATAGCAGCGAGTGAAGCAGCGAAGGAGGCGATATGGCTAAAGAACTTCATCGGAGACCTTGGAGTTGTACCAGCTATTAAGGAACCTATAGAGATTTTCTGTGACAACAATGGTTCGGTTACCTTAGCCAAGGAACCAAGAGATCATGGCAGATCCCGACACATTGACAGAAAATATCACTTCATAAGACACAAGATTGAAGAAGGACTCCTTGTGACAAGGAGGATATCGTCGGATGAGAATCCTGCAGATCCCCTTACGAAGGGACTGACGAGGGTTAAGCATTTTCAGCATGCGAGACGCATCGGGCTGAGGGATGATATTAGTTTTACAGATTAGATAGTTTTCCTGAAACTTGTAAAATGTAATCGACGTTTGATGATGAATAAAATTTGTGATTTATTTATGAGTAAAGTGTTACTATCATTGTCAATTATTTACTATTGTTTCAGTTTTGCATGTTTTGACTTCTAGAATAATTAATTTATTCAAACCTCCACAATCGATCATACGTCGGAAGTAGGTATGAATCAAGATTGTCATGAATTGGGTTTGTAGATGCCTTAAAGGTGTTTAGACATGGCAATGGTTGCTGCAACATTCATGAGTACTCATAAGTTATGAGTATTGGTATAAACCGACGCTCACTTGTATCACTTCATGGAATTTATCTCGAGTGATCGTGAGACGATAATATCATATAAATCTTTAAACCTAGAGATATGAGTTATTACCTATGAGTTGGTTGTGCATTGATTGCACGTTAACACATTAGTAACTTGATGTTTTAAAACGTGCCTTTGTGTACAATTCAATAAGTAGTAGAACAAGCATATCAGTCGAAGTTTATCTGTTCCTTCTAGAAATAGAAGTGATATCTGGGCCCCTCGATGATTTTGTGTTGACCCATGTACCAGGCCTGGTCAGAACTAAACTGATGTGTTCAGTGAAGTTCCTCGTCAAGCAAATCGGAAAATCGAGAAACAGCTGCTAGACAATAAGCAAGACATAGTTCCATGTGTTTGTCCGGCTGATATCATGAGAACAGAGGATTACGTGATCACTTATCTAAAATGGCACTTCATAGTTCGACAGAGTCTTCATAGTTCGAGGGAGTTTTCGAGAGCTACGATTGCTGGTTGGTTCCTGAAGTTATAGGCAAATACAGTTATTAGACTTATCCAAGTGGGAGTCTGTTGGATAAGGTGTCTAAGTCCATAACTTATTTGGTATATACTTGACCCGACCAACATGGTCCATTTGGGGTGCATCTCATCCAAACTATTATGGATAATTTTATGAGAGTTATACACATATGTTTATTAATATATTATGAGTTATAATATATTAATATGAAGTTACGTTATTTAATTAGTTTTAGTCTTAAATTAATTATGAATTATTTTAGAGATTAAAAGAAAGACTAATTAGATTATGGGCTATTTGTTTTATATAGTCTGGGCTAATACTCATTTGTTAATGGGCTAGGCTTATGTGGGAGTCCATGGATGATCCATGGAGCTTTTAACCCATGGATCCTTGGAAAGGAAAAGACATGGGTTATTAGGGTTTCACCCTAACCATGCACACTATATAAGCATGCTTATGGAGCATGAAATGGAGCCTAAGAGAAAACTAGTGAACTAGTGTGTGTGTGCATGTGTGTGGCCGATTTTATACAAGGGTGTATACTCTCTCAAAGTTTTCCAAGAGATTGTGGTGTTTGTGATTCCATTTGAGGCATTCACACTATTGGTGCTTGGCCCTCAAACTCCTTAGAACCAAACTCACCAAAAGGTATGTAATCTCTTCTAACTCTTTTATGTTGAAATGTTCCTCATGCCATGTTAGATAAGTTATAAACCTTGGAAAATTATTATTTTGCATGTATTTAGACAAAAATAGATCCAAGGTTTATTAGGGTTGCATGCACACTTAGGAAGTGTTAGATTGCTCAAAACCCAACACCACCTTCTAAGCTTAAAACACACAAGTATGGAGAGAAAATGGCGATTTAAGGTTTATGGAGTCAGAAGAAGCTGTAAGGGAGGGTAAGGGCCCTTTAAATAGGGTGCAAAACCCTAGAAATTAGGGTTTCATCATTTATCTCCAACTCATCGAGTCGTGTCCTTCGAATCGTCGAGTTGGTCACTTAAACACGTGGCCAAAAATGTTCATGTTTGACAAGTCATGGCATCCAACTCGTCGAGTAGACTTTCAATATGAAAAATAAAGTCATAAAATTAATACTTGATAGTCGGGGAGCTACAAAGGACCTAGAGTAGCTCATACTCCACTCGATCAAACTATGGGACAAAAAATGTACACAAGCTCTAAACTAGCATGATCTAAGCAACTAGCTCATTAAGATTCGAACAGTATAATTTATACCTCAAAATGATGTTTAAGGGTGAGATGCTTCTAGATCTAACTGGTATTGAGCTTCCAAGGGATCACAAAATGACACTAAAATACACACACTTTCAAGCTCAAAAGGGCTCATACAAGGATTAGGGTTTTCTAGGGACGAAATGAGAGGTGGAGGCTGATGAGGGAAAAGGTCTTATGGAGTTAATGATGCTTAAATAGGGTCCAAACCTTAAAATCACGAATGCCCAACATACTTAAGTGTACGCCCAACATACTTAACAAAATGTGTGTTTTTCCTATAAGGAGCTAAGGAACCAATTTTCAAACAAATTTCATACAAAAGGGGTAAAAAATGAAATTACCTGGATGAAGGGTGTTATTAAATGTGTACACGGTCAAGAAGGTCCAAAACATATTTGCATTGATCCAAGAATAAACTCGACTCATCTTGTGTAGCTAAAATGCCTAGAAAAATGGTAGAGTGCCCAAATCCATCATGCTAAACTCAGTTGAGACAAGAGGGATGATATGTTGTATTAGGTCAACCATGGATGCTGTGAGATTGATATCATCAAAATAAAGAAGAAAGTAAATGGTAGAGGTCTTGTATTGGTATGTAAATAAATATTAGTCGGGTTTAATATGAATAAATATGATATCCGTTATGAAATCGGTGATTGTGACAACCCAAAAGTTCCAATCATGTAACTCAATCAAATCCATCAAAAGTCCAGCCTTGTTTCTGCTACCTTCTAGCTGTGTTAAGGGTCATTTATAGATTTTTGACCCTAGTACACTTAAGGAATGAGTGTTAGGAAGTATTAGCTCAAGATCAGAAGGATGCACCTGAACCAGAAGATCCAACACTTGAGGTTCACGGCTGTAAACCTAGTTCACGGTCGTAAAATCTCTCTCGGGTTGTGAACCCCCCTTCCTATAAGTATATTTTCCTTCATTTTTCATTCATTTTTTCAACTTCCAGCCAAGAACTCGAGTTCTCTCTCAAGTATCATCCACCAAGAACTCTTATATCTTCCCTTAAAAGGTTAGAAACACATCTATTCTTGTCTATGCTTGAAACCCCCTTTCATTACACCTTAGATTCATCACTTTCATCACCATCTTCATGAGCTTGAAGTGTTCACGGTTGTGAACCCTTCTTAGGGCCATTAACCCTTCATAAGTTCATGCATGTCCGTGAACACATCATGTATTCTATCATCGTGAACCCTTCATGGTGTGGCCATGAACTCCCCTAAATCAATTACATGTGATTATAACATTTCATTTCAACTGTTTCCTAACCCTAAGGTTGTTTTTCCTAACATGTTAGTTGTTATGTAAACTAATATCATGCTTATATGTATCGTTACATGATGTTTAGGATCTGTTTGTGCTACGTGACTTCATTCATGTGTATAACACTCTTATTCAGGTCTTCAAACAAATCATCCACATAAGGTGAGTTCATACCCCTATAATCTACCTTTTTTAATGATTTTAAATACTTTTAGGGGGGCATACAAGTTAAACACAATCAAATTGTGTTAAATAATCTATCTGTAATATAAATCACCAAAAAGACTTTATTCATGTTTTAAAGATTATGATAATAACATAGGATTTCCAAATGCTTCCAAAATGACCTTAAGTCATGTAAACTCTTTTAGAGTCATGTTAAAACCTTTTAAAATGTTTAGAAACTACTTTAAGATCATTGTTATCGCCATAACTCATGTTCCTTGTTTGGTTGTGGGCTTAGGGTAGGATCAAAGAGCTGACAATCAGTTAACCCGTAGTTATACATGTTAAATACATATATGAATACTAAACTCATAACGGTTAGAAATCATGTTTATATATATATATATATATATGTATATATATATATATATATATATATATATATATATATATATATATATATACATATATATATATATATATATATATGTATATATAAGACTTAAAGGATTTAGGACTTATGGATTGCCTTACTTTGTTTTCCTTGTTTGGATGTGGATTTACTGTGAAGTTATCTGTCCGAAGGTCGTTTCCTTCTTGATTATATATATACATATATATATATATATATATATATATATATATATATATATATATATATATATATATATATATATATATATAAAGGAATATAAAAGTTACCTCAATCCAATATAGTCACCTTTGCTTCATGTTGAGCAAAGGGGTACTTTCATAAGTTATCATGCTAATTAGATAAAACAAATAAATTATGATAGTTATAATTTATGACACAAACAAAATACCTATTTTACTAGATAAGTACACCAGGTTTAAAAGCACTTTGTCAAGAAAAGGATAGTATTACTTAAACCAAATAAACCAAATATGTGAGATACTACTTCACGACTCATCAATATACTTCTTAGGACGCGTTTTGTAACCTGAGTCTCTTGGAGGGAGACTGGGCATTGTGTGTATAGATTTATATGGGACTGACAATCCCAAATTCCGACTTTTAGCTACAGTTCGAGCTGGCAGGCCGATGGGTAACAAATGTCACATTATTTCGACGCTAGTAGGTCGTCGTGTTTCTACTAGTCCATCAGTATGGTTTACAACCTTATCACATATTAACCTATTTAATAAACTTAATTATAGGGTTGTCATTACACCAGTAGCGTAGATTTATGGTTTATAAATTCATCACACAGTAACCCAAATTAATAATCTCAATATTAGGGTTGTGATTGCATCGGTAGTGCATGCTTAATAAATACTACTGCATTAATTATTTTCCACAAACAAAAGGGACATTTTTATGGGATTAAAACTAATTTTACAAAAGGAACGGTTTTATGGAATTAAAACTACTAAAGGAACGGTTTTATGGAATTAAAACTACTTTTAAAAATAAACGGAAAAACATTCACCTTATAGTTTTATGAAAGGTTAAAATTATGTTTAAATAGGTTATAAATACAATAACACTTAATTAGAACGGTTTTATGGAGTAAAACTACTTTCCAGTTGTAAAGCAGGAAGTATAGGACTTTCTGGAGTAAACTCAGCCATTTTCTAAAAACTAAAACAACCATAATTAAACACTTATGAACACACCAACATTAAATGTTGATCCTCGCTTTCAAAATATCTTGTATTCTCAGGAATCCAGTAGACAGGTACACTCTCGGAGCTTTCGAGAAGACAACTTAGTACTGTGATGCGTCTTTTGTCTTTTACTATATCTATCTTTTCATGTTAAATATACAATGTTGAACTTCTGTAAAAAATTATACATTATTAATGCAATGGTTGTTGTACTTTGTTTTCTATAAATGCATGTGTTGTGATACTGGACATGACGTCCTATGCCCCCGAATGTTTCCGCCAATTCAGTTTGGGGGTGTGACAGATTGATATCAGAGCATTGTTTATAGTGAACTCAGTATATTAATTCATAAAAGATATACAGCTATAAATACATTAGGATAAAAACAATCTGACCAAGAGTTATACTTTAAAATATAACAAAGTTTTATAAAAGTATAAGTACACCCAAAATATATATATTAGAACAAGTATCACAAGAAGATCAAGATATAAGCTTTTGGATGTTGGACATTACCGTCAAACCTAGGCAGTTATGTTATCATATCTGGGATAAATATGGCCTGATCAGCTATATGTATTTGAGATACGACCAACATGTGTTTGGGAGTGATAGTGGTGTTGCAACAAGTCTGAAACTTACCAACCATATACATAAAGGAATATTAGAACCAAACATAAAGTTTAAAATACTATAGGAGTATTTTATGATACTATATAATAACAACAAACGTAAAAACGTGTCAGGAAATTTTAGAATCAAACCTATAATTAAAATACTATAGGAGTATTTTGGATGCCATAAATAAACTTACGTGAAAAACTAAAAAGACCCTTATTGGTAGGTCTATAATTACAGAGTGTATGCTTCCAAGATTATATATATTAAAGATCTTATAGACTTAGAATGTGTGGTTTCGCTTTACTTCCTTTTCCTTGTTTGGATGTGGATATGGAGTAGTATCACCTATTCAAAAGTCTATTATATTTGACTTATATATAATTTGTATGAACTATGTAATTCTAGAAGGACTCGGTGAGGATCACACAGTAAAATGTTTTATTAACCTCTTAAGATTCTTTAGACATTCCCATTATCGTATAAACCCCTTTCGATAGTTGTAGCCACTTCGGCAATCAGCAGAGGAGTCAACAAGGACCCATAAGAGATTCATTAGGAGGATTTCCGAGAAGGAAGCCGATGAATAGTAAAGAGACTATAGAAATCACCATATGCATTTACCTTATTAGGAACATCGGCGAGAAGTTCGCCTGAACTTCCAAGATTCAAACTCTCCATTATGAAGTAATGAGAAACAGTGCCAGAATCGGAAGTAGGACAACACGGAAATTCAATATACTTGTGAAGGAGGACACTGTATAGGTCCCAGGAGAGAACCAAAATCATTACAGCCCATATCAGAACAAAGAATAGAGGGAAGCCAGAAATGAAACATAAGAAGTATTTTTGTACCTATTGTATCACCTTAATAACTAATAGAATAATACAACGTATTGATTTAATGGTTACACTACTCACATTATTTGTTAGGCTTATCACCTTTTTCCGTCACGGCTAATATCAGTAAATCGTATCACGAAATCTCAAATAAGAGTGATTATTTCTAAAAATTCATAAGCCTTTATTATGTAGTATCTGTCCAAATTTCTTTCAAATCCTTTCGAAGTGGGAGAGTGATATTTCCCCCAATATAAAGATAACTTAATTCGAGCGACACCCGGTTTATGACATTTTTCTAGAAACTTACGTCTACCCTTTTACCAGGACTGCATCATAGGGATGTAGGTCGAAACTTAGAGAACCATAGATCAAAACGTGGAAAAATATATATGCGTATATAAATAATTAAAATACATCTAGAAGAAACCATCGCCGCTCACAAGATTGCTTTCCTCATTGTGTAAAAGAATCATGCCTCTGAAGAAACGTAACCAACCCACCGACAAAGCACCAACTCTTCAGATAGATGCAGCTACGTTTCAAGTTGCAATTACAGCAGTAGTAGTTGCTGTCATGGCTCACCTGAATGCTAACAACACAAATGTTAGTGGAAACATTGTTGGTAATCCCGATCGTTGCGATAGCTAAGTGTAGCAATGAGTACCAGTGTGTAAAGACACTCCAGAACTCAAGCCTAACGTCCAAAAAAGAAATTTTGATAAACAGAAAGGGAGTACTTCAACTCAAGGACCTTCAGAAGGGAAGCAGGCTTGGGCAGCCAATACCCCTATTAGCCCTCATGTCTCAACACCGACGACACCATACTTAGGAAACCTCCCCCATTGTATCAAGTGTAACTACCATCATTATGGGGGTCTACCGAAAACTACATTGCATTAGATGCAACATGAAGGGGCATACTGCCCGTATCTGCAGGACTCCAGTTGAGTTCATTACATCAACCACCAATGTTGGTGTCAGTCCAATATGTCATCTCTGTGGTGAAATAGGACATTTCAAGAGAGACTGTCCAACCGAAAGAAGTGACGAGGGTACAGGAGGAGTTTACCCCGGATCATAAAGAAACATCAAGGAGCCCGGTAGAATTTTGGTACGCATCTCAAATCGTAGTAATCAATTAAAAAACATAATAACCAATTATAATTATATTTACTCTCTCGTTAAAACTAAATCACAACACTTTTATAAGACTTAAAACCCTATCAGGTAAAGCTATGATGGTTTAGTATATACGTTAAGTCCATTTATAATTAAGATTTATAGACCTCAAGTGAGTGATACGGCCTCATTTCCTGTTCCTTGCTTGGTTATGGCTTTAGAGCGGAGTCACTCAGTCAATAGTCTTTCCAATCTTAATTATACATGACTAGTATATACCAGGCGGTTATAGAGAGGCCTTGTAGGAATCATTCCTTGAAAAGTACATTGTTTTAAATCATCAGGACCCTCAAACTGTTAACGCCCGTTATTTTCGGTTCAAAAGTTCGCGGTAGTGATACCATGGACGAAACCAGAAGAACTAAAATCATATGAAATTGATATAGCACATCGTCCTGATAATCATTTTTTTCATATCGATTCGATATCTATTATGTCGAGGAATCCTGACGTTGTCATCAGTCATGGTTCGGCTTGGTCCTTACCATGTAAACATTCCAGTGCTGTGTAAAAATAACTTTAACCCTAGTTAACCATCAAATCAAATTCCTCCAATCTATAACGATAATTCTTATATGAACCATCATGTCGTCTCTCGCATCCAAGCTTCAAAAGCACCCAAGAGAGGGGTACCACGCCTGGTTAACCTACCCAGTAGTCAATAGACTTAAGGTGAAAAACGCTGAAGATATCCCAGAAGACAGTAACCACCCGTGGCATACCCAGTAGATACCTTAGAAAGACTACTCGTACAACGTGATCAAGTTCGTGAAAAGAGAATAAGAACTCATGCGATTAACTTATTACTGCCAAGTGTATACGTAAGCATGGTATATGTCACACCCCAAAACCAAGAATGGCAGAAACGTTCTGGGGTGGAGGACGTCATGTAAAGTATCACAACACAGTATAATAGTAAATAAGCAAACAACATCATCCATTGCATTAAATATATAATTTTAATACAAGAATGTTCTGTACAGTTATAGACACCAAAAATAATGTAAATAAAAATAATAAAATGAGTCTTCGATGTGCTCCATCTTCTCAAAAGCTGGTCTCGGTACCTGTCTACTGATGATCTTAGAATACAAGTTATTTTGAAAGAGTTTATCAGCATAAAGCTGGTGAGTTCATAACTATTTTAGTGTCGGTGTTTGTTATCAAAACGTTTGAACATGTCTCAAGTGTAAGTTTGTAAAATGTATGTAAATGTTTGTAAAATGTATGTAAATGTTTGTAAGTGTTTGTAAAAGTTTGAATCTCTCAGAAAAACCTATATTTTCTATAAAAGTAGCCTTCTACCAAGGCTTAACTGTTTTGTATGATCGTTTGTTGTAAAAGTGTGTAATTTCCCCAAGTGTAACTATCATTATCAAAATATAGTTTGTACATTAATGTTTAAGTGAAATAATCACTAAGTATATGTAATGGGTAAATTATTGTAGTACTGTAGTGTCGTCTTATAGGAACTACTGCTGTACTAACTACCTTAAACCGGATTTATATTAAGGCATCATGTGATTAATTGCACCATACTATTGACTGGTAACAACGACATATGAATGGTCGTAAAACGGAATGACGTTTGGCACCCGCAGACCTGCAGGTCCGGCTGTAGCTAGCAGCAAGGTGTAGGATAGTCAATCCAGTATAGATCTATATGCAAACTCACACTCTCCCTCCAAGAGAATTTTGGCTACAACTCGCACCATGACATTTAAGGCATGCTCTGATACAGTGGATCACAATTGTTAACGTATTCATGTATATGTAATGTAATGTTACTTGTTCTAGTATCGTTGTATCTGTTCTCTTCTTAGTATAGTTGTATATGTTCTTCTCTAGTATAGTTGTATATGTAATCATAGTAATGTAATGTATATGTTCTCATAGTAATAAGTATTGACTCATGAATGAACTGACTCATTGATCTAGAAATTGTAGTAGTACGATCCTGTGTTACCCCGATGGTAACTTAATAATGATGTAACTAATACGCATGAATATGGAAGTACTTTTATGTCTATATATGTACACTTGATATATAATTAATATTGAAACGACCTTCGGACGGCTACCCGAAATCCCACCAGACCACATCTCAAGTGCAAAAAGGAAATAGGGTGGATGGCCTTCCTAAGCCCTTTAAACATTTCTTATATATCTATACATATATGGGCATGCAATTTATAAGAAGTATAACAAAGTTTAAATAAAACTATTTAGTAAGAAAAGAGTTTGTAAAACATTTTGAAGTAAAGCAGTTTGATAAACAGTTTGAACATTGATAAAATCATTGGTTTTATAGTTATTAATCACATGTGATTAATGTAATAACTATAAGTATTTAACTTGTATTCCCCCCGATAAAAGTATTTAAAACATTTAAAAGTATTTCAAAGGTTAAGTAATAGGGGTATGAAGCGGTGAGTGGATTGGATTGAAGTATCGGATACCGTGCTAGGTGGCAAACGGAGACTTATTCACACGTACGAGCCTAGTTATCATATAATGAGCATATGTATAACTAATTAGCCAAATAATAACTTAATGAAATAAGTTGGGACACTCAGGAACATGTAACCACTTTGTATAAGTGTTATAGGTCCTAATGGTTGCATCTAAGTGGTTGTGGGATTGTGCTAAAGGGGTTTAATGTACCAAAGGGCCTTATATAGGTGTTTACTCCTCAATAAATCCCACACAAGGAGTTTACGGTCGTAAACCCTTGAGTTTATGTTCGTGAACTCCAATCTTGGTGGTAATTGATGTTTTGAAGTGTTATTTGATTCCTAGAATAAGCCTTGCTTGGTTGTTTAATCCTTTGGGTAGTTTAGGGCATATAAATACTCCTTTGAGGAGTTTACGGCCCAAGGGGCAAATACCTTAGAGTTTACGGCCGTAAACTCTCATGGGATGGGTGTTTTTATTCTTTCAAGTCCCAAGAACAAGTAGGATAAGTTCTAACTATTTGTTTGAGGCTGAAGAGGACCCTATGCACACTTTGGTGCCCTTATTTGGTGTTTACGGCTTAAGAGTATTCCTTGGCCGTAAACTCCCTTTAAGGGGGTGCTTTTGATGTTTTAAAGTCCACAAATTAGCTAGAAGTAATTGAGGGTTAATGTCTAAAGCCTTAGGGGTGATTAGGACACATTTTGTCCCTTGAATTTCGAGTTCACGATCCAAGAAGTTCTTGGGCCGTGAACACCCTAAGCTATGTGTTTTTTATTGTTTTCTAGTCTCTAATGTACATACATATTATCCTAAGCTAGTTAGCTAACAAGGAAATGGGACTAGATAGCCTTTAAGCTTCATTTTGGAGTTTACTCCCCAAGAACATTCTTGGGCGGTAAACTCCTGAATCTCACATATTTGACATGTAATCTATGTTATTAAGCATATAACAACCATTATATAACAACTAGAGAAGTGTACTCACGATTTGGGATGAAAACCCGAAGATCCGTGAGAGAGAAAATGGCTTTTCTCTAGTTGGAAATCTGAATAATGAATGAATTTAGTTCAGAAATCTATTTATAGTCCTGAGATATTTTTGACAGAAAATATTTTTATTCCTTAAATGATTTCTAATATAACCAAGTGTTGGAATAATAGTGTTGCACAAAACCGTAGTGCATCCACTCTCCTGATATTACTGATGTGTAAACCCTAAATTACTCCAACTTATACGAAAGGTCTGAAAATCGACTATGACTGTTATAACTTCTATTGAAGTGATACTTTTTGTATAGAATGGAAATTTCGGGTTGTCACATCATCCCCCCGTTAGAAGGAATTTCGTCCCGAAATTAGAATTTAAGCAAATAAGAAGTTACAAATAACTAAGCGAAAAGATGAGGGTATTTCAGTTTCATCTGATCCTCGTGTTCCCAAGTGAATCCCGGTCCTCGCTTGGCATTCCAGCGAACTTTCACAATTGGGATACGGCTTTGCTTCGTTTGCTTGACATCACGGTCCATGATCTCTACTTGTTCTTCCACGAAGTTGAGGCTCTCGTCGATCTCGATCTCGTCGAGTGGGATTACATGAGTCTCGTAGGACAGACAATTTTTCAAGTTAGATACATGGAATGTAGAATATACGTTACGAAGTGTGTCAGGTAGGTCAATTTTGTAAGCTACGGGGCTGACTCTTGCGAGAATCTCGAAAGGTAATATGTACCTCGGATTAAGCTTCCCACGCTTACCGAAGCGTATAAAGCCTTTCCAGGGTGAGACTTTGAGAAGGACTCGGTCTCCCACC
This sequence comes from Lactuca saligna, assembly GCF_052625555.1. NCBI lineage: Eukaryota > Viridiplantae > Streptophyta > Magnoliopsida > Asterales > Asteraceae > Lactuca > Lactuca saligna. The sequence goes on along the minus strand of NC_136418.1, from coordinate 44,823,514 downwards.
TGAAATTCCAAAGGTTTTCTTCGCTTATCAGCGTAGCTCTTCTATCGGTCTCTAGAGGCTTTCAATCGTTCACGGATCTGAACGATTTTCTCTGTCGTTTCCCGAATGATATTCGGACCGGTGAGAGTACTGTCAGAAGCCTGCCCATTGGCTAATTGGGTATCACCCACCTCAGCCCAGCACAAAGGGGATCTACACTTTCGGCCGTAGAGGGCTTCAAATGGAGCAGCCTTGATGCTCGTGTGATAACTGTTATTATAAGAAAACTCGACAAGGGGTAAACGAGTATCCCATTCCTTTCCAAAGTCAATCACACAGGCTCTCAACATGTCTTCTAGTGTTTGGATGGTCCTCTCACTTTGTCCGTCAGTTTGTGGATGGTAGGCTGTGCTCATGTCCAGCCTTGTTCCCAGGGAATGTTGTAGTGATTGCCAGAATCTTGAGGTGAACCTACTATCTCTATCGGAGATAATGGATATAGGCACACCATGTAACCGTACGATTTCCCTAATGTGTGTTCTCGTAAGTTTCTCCATCTTGTCGGTTTCTTTGATAGGCAGGAAGTGTGCAGACTTGGTCAATCTATCGACGATGACCCATATGGTATCAAGTCCACCCGTTGTCTTGGGCAACTTGGTTATGAAATCCATAGTGATCCGCTCCCACTTCCATTCTGGAATCTCTAGTTGTTGCAGTAAACCGGAAGGCTTCTGGTACTCGACCTTAACCTTTGCGCAAGTAAGGCATTTACTTACGAAGGTAGCAATCTCTGATTTCATATTAGGCCACTAGTATAGCTTTTTAAGATCCAGATACATCTTATCTGAACCTGGGTGGACGGAATACCGAGTGTTGTGCGCCTCGGTTATGACCAAGTCTCGAAAACCACCGAGTTTCAGTGTCCAGATCCGGTCCATGAAATATAAGGCTTTGTCACCCTTGGCTTCTAAATTCTTGTCCATTCCTCTGAGGGATTCGCTCGGCACATTTTCAGGTTTCATGGCTTCAAGTTGGGCCGCCTGCATTTGTTTAGACAAGTGTGAATGGATGGTTATTGACAATGACTTGACCCTGCGACCAGAATATTCCTTCCGACTTAGGGCGTCTGCTACTACATTGGCTTTACCCGGATCATAACAAATATCGCATTCGTAGTCACTGAGTAGCTCGACCCATCGTCGTTATCTCATGTTGAGCTCCTTCTGGTCGAATATGTGTTGTAAACTCTTGTGGTAGGTAAAGATAGTGCTTTTCGACCCGTACAAGTAATGTCTCCAGATCTTCAGAGTAAACACCACGGCTCCTAGTTCAAGATCGTGGGTCATGTAGTTCACTTCGTGTGTCTTCAACTGTCTGGAGGCGTAAGCGATTACCTTACCTCGCTGCATCAGAACACACCTGAGCCCTTGGTTCGATGCATCACAATAAACTACGAAGTCCTCTATCCCTTTGGGGAGAGATAGTATTGGTGCGGTGCACAAGGCTTGCTTGAGCGTTTGGAACGCTCTTTCTTGTTTCTCTTCCCAGTCAAAGGCCCCGCCTTTCTGGTTCAGGGTTGTAAGAGGTTTCGCTATTCAGGAGAAGTTCTGTATGAATCTGCGGTAGTAGCCAGCGAGGCCTAGAGATTGACGAATTTCTGTAGGCGTCTTCGGAGCTGACTAGTTCTCAATGGATTTAATTTTGGATGGGTCCACGTGGATTCCCTCTTCGCTTACCACGTGTCCTAAGAATTCGACTCTTCGGATCCAAAATTCACATTTCGAGAACTTCGCATAGAGTTTCTTCGTTCGTAAAGTTCCTAAAACTTGTTGCAGGTGATCGCCATCCTCTTCCTTACTTTGGGAGTAGATCAGGATGTCGTCAATGAAAACGATGACGAACTGATCCAAGTAAGGTCGGCATACTCTGTTCATCAGGTCCATGAAAATTGCGGGTGCATTGGTCAATCCCAATGGCATTACCACGAACTCGTAGTGTCCGTAATGAGTTCGGAAGGATATCTTTGGAACATCCTCCTCTAGTAATCGTAACCGGTGATATCCGGATCTCAGATCAATTTTGGAGAAGTAACACGCCCCTTGCAGTTGGTCAAATAGATCGTCTATGCGCGGCAGAGGGTATCGATTCTTGACCGTCAGTTTGTTGAGTTCCCTGTAGTCGATACAGATACGGAATGATCCGTCTTTCTTCTTAACAAACAAGACTGGTGCTCCCCAAGGTGAGAAGCTTGGTCTTATGAAGCCCTTGCTGAGGAGTTCGTTAAGGTGACCAGATAGTTCTTGCATCTCTGCTGGTGCTAATCGGTAGGGCGACTTGGCTATTGGGACAACTCCTGGGACTAAGTCGATTCTAAACTCGACCTGTCGTTGCGGAGGTAATCCTGGTAGCTCTTCTGGGAAAATGTCGGGGAAGTCGCTCACTACTGTAATGTTCTTTAGTTCTTTCGTTTCGATGTTCGTGTCGACGATGTGATCAAGGAATGCACGGTATTCTTTACGCAGATATTTCAATGCTTGAATACTTGATATAATACGGAGACTCGCACCGGGTTTGTTGTCGTAGATGATAAGAGTTTCGTTAGACGGGAGGTTTAGACAGACTGCTTTCTCGAAGCACATGATGTCGGCGCGATGAAGACTCAACCAATCCATGCCGATGATAACATCGAAGCTTTTAATCGATACTGGCGTATGGTCGATTGGGAATGAATGGTTATCTAGAGTTAGGGTACATCCTAAGTATATGCTATTGGTGTTTTCTGTTTTTCCATTAGCCATTTCTATTGTGAATTGTTATTTAAGTGCGTGTGGTTGTTGTTTAAGCATACGAGCAAATTTATGGTTCACGAAGCTTCGCTCCGCTCCACTATCGAACAGAATGCATGCATAAGAGTTATCGAGGAGGAACGTACCAGTTACCACCGTCAGGTCAGCAACTACTTCCCCATGGCCTATTGCCAGTACCCTCCCTGCTCCCCCAACATTCCTCGCTTTGGGGCAGTCCCTCTTATAGTGACCTACTTCACCACATCCATAGTAGGTCGGGCTCGCGCGAGAGCCGGGGACTTGGGTGATCGGCCTCGCCGGGGATTTACAGAAACGGATGGTGTGTCCTTTCCTATTGCAGTTAGAGCACTGCATTTCACGGCAAGGGCCGTTGTGGTGAAAGTTGCATTTGTTATACTTGGGCAAACTTCCAGCATACTGCCTCACCAGAGCAGTATTAGTAGCAGGGGTTATAGCGGCATGAACAATCACAACCTGCTGCTTTTTAGCAGCTCGCTATTTCTTCTTGTCTTCCCAAAACTTCTGCTTAGTGTCAGCGGGTTTGGAGGGTTCCGGTATGGCTAGGGTTGTTGTTGTTGCAGGGGTTTTGACTCCATGGTCAATGAGTCGCTGTGCCAGTCGCTTGGCACTGTCGAAGGTAGCGGGGTTTGATGATAGGACATTCCCCTTATACGGAGGCACTAGCCCCCATATGTACCGTTTCGATCTTTTTCCCTTCAGTGGGAACCATATTGGGGCAGAGGGCCACCAGTTCGATGAATCTGGCAGTATAAGCAACAATGTTGGTGCCCTTCATGGTCAGGCTCCAAAGCTCCTGCTCCAATTTCTGGATTTTGCCCCTTGGGCAATATTCCTCAATCATGAGGTCTTTCATAGTTTCCTAGCCTATGTCGTTGGCTACGACGAGGGTTAGAGCTTTAAGGTGGCCGTTCCACCACGGCGGGGCCTTTCCTTCAAAGGTGCATGCGGCATATTTGACTTTGCTCGCAGCAGGGCATGAACAAATTTTGAAGACTGATTCAGTCTTCTCGAACCATTGCGAGAGGGCAATGACTCCGCCAGTCCCATGAAAGGACTTCGGCTTGCAGTTGGTGAAATCCTTGTAAGAGCACTCTCTCGAGCGCACATGATTTTCCACCAGAATAGAGTTAACAGGGGTCCCACCTCTGCTGGCATCAGTAGAGTGATATTGTGCCATGGCAGTTGCCACTGCTGCATCTACGGCAGCATTTAGGGCTGTTGTATCGATGACCGGAGGTGGAGGAGGCGGTGGAGGTGTAGGGTTATTCCGGGGAGATTTGCGAGGAGACATCTTTCAGCTATAAGTTTATAAAGATAAGCAAAGTGGTAAGAATCAATTTGTAAGTAAGTTAAGAGTGACACATGGACTAACTAACCATAGCCTAACAGTTGAATGTGTGTTTGAGATCACAACAAGGAAGATTATTAGAATAACAAGAGTGTAAAGATTTTTCCCACAGATTAGATAGATGTCAATAGTACTGGTATTACCGATGTAATAAGATCAGCGAAAATCGACCTAACAGTAGGTCTTACATCATACCAGACGGAAAAGTTTGACAGTCCTTAGATTCCTAATTAGAGTACTGAAAGTTAGGAATATTTTACAGACAAGTGCTACTTAGAGAACAGATGTTAAAGGCTAATCCTTAACCCAAAAGATAAAGATGTACTAGACATCTTCTAACGGCGATGAGTATTCCTCGGGAGAACCCTGAGGTCTCTCATTTGACGGATCACCTCTTGAAGGTGTCGTTCATGAGCCCTTTGACGAGCTCGAAGTTCCGTGACTTCTGCTTGAGAGGCAACCAGATGTTGCTGCAGAGTTTCATTGGTTCTCCGGGTCCGTTCCATGTCTTCATCAAGACGGTGGATACAGACTGTGTTGACACCACAGTTGGCATCTATCTCCATGACTTGGTCGATGGCTGCTCGACCCTGCTCAACATTACGAGCTATTCTGCGGATAATGACGGGCATAGCTCGGTCAGCAGAACCTCCTTCGCTGACGTTGTAAAAGCTTCGGTCCCCAATGTATCGTAAGGGTTGACCCTGTTCGTCACTCCAGCAATTCAAGTTATTTACCCACAAGGGAGTGGGACCTGGAAAACCTGGTCGAGGGTTGTTGTTCGGGGCTTGACCTACTGGAGGTAGGTTGTTGACCTCGGGCTCAGAGTCGGATCCATCCGAGAAGCCTTCAGCTTGATGATCATCCAATGGAATTTGGTGCTCATCATCGGAATCTGCTTCGAGCCATCCTGTGTTTCCTTCATTTGGAAAGTACAGGTCACCGTGATGGAATCCAACCATTTAAATCTACGAGAGAAGAGAGGTATAAGGATATAGTATATATGTAGCTAGTAGTACAAAATACACCTATAGTATTTTAAGTTTTGGTTCTACTGATCTTCTTGTGGTTTTGTTGGTAAGTTTTTAGACTTGTGAACATATCGCAACCATTCTAGGGCATATGCTAATCACTCCTCGGACCAACATAGTTGATCAGGCTATGCCATTCCCAGTACTAACCATACATCCCCGAGCTTACCTATGATATTTAACAATCGTAATACTTTTGTTCTTGTCATTGTGACACTGATTTTAGTATGAATGCAGACAAGTATACTTAATTAAATATCTTAGTATTTAAAGTATAGACTCTTGGTCAGAGTGTTTTAATCCCAAATGGGTATATAGTTTAGTATATCTTTTATGGGTTGATATACTTGATTCACTATAAACAATGCTCTGATACCAATCTTTCACACCCCAAAACCGAGAATGGCTGGAGGACGTCATGTAAAGTATCACAACACAATATAACAGTAAATAAGCAAACAACATCATCCATTGCATTAAATATATACTTTTAATACAAGCGTGTTCTGTACAGTTATAGACATAAAAAATAATGTAAATCAAAATAATAAGATGAGTCTTGGATGCGCTCCATCTTCTCAAAAGCTGGTCTCGGTACCTGTCTACTGATGACCTGAGAATACAAGTTATTTTGAAAGAGTTTATCAGCATAAAGCTGGTGAGTTCATAAGTATTTTAGTGTCGGTGTTTGTTATCAAAACGTTTGAACATGTCTCAAGTGTAAGTTTGTAAAATGTATGTAAATGTTTGTAAAATGTATGTAAATGTTTGTAAGTGTTTGTAAAAGTTTGAATCTCTCAGAAAAACCTATATTTTCTATAAAAGTAGCCTTCTACCAAGGCTTAACTATTTTGTATGATTGTTTGTTGTAAAAGTGTGTAATTTCCCCAAGTGTAACTATCATTATCAAAATATTGTTTGTACATTAATGTTTAAGTGAAATAATCACTAAGTATATGTAATGGATAAATTATTGTAGTACTGTAGTGTTGTATTATAGGAACTACTGCTGTACTAACTACCTTAAACCGGATTTATATTAAGGTATCATGTGATTAATTGCACCATACTATTGACTGGTAACAACGACATATGAATGGTCATAAAACGGAATGACGTTTGGCACCCACAGACCTGCAGGTCCGGCTGTAGCTAGCAGCAAGGTCTAGGATAGTCAATCCAGTATAGATCTACACGCAAACTCACGCTCTCCCTCCAAGAGAATTCTGGCTACAACTCGGGCCATGACATTTAAGTCATGCTCCAATACAGTGGATCACAATTGTTAACGTATTCATGTATATGTAATGTAATGTTACATGTTCTAGTATCGTTGTATATGTTGTCTTCTTAGTATAGTTGTATATGTTCTTCTCTAGTATAGTTGTATATGTAATCATAGTAATGTAATGTATATGTTCTCATAGTAATAAGTATTAACTCATGAATGAACTGACTCATTGATCTAGAAATTGTAGTAGTATGATCATGTGTTACCCTGATGGTAACTTAATAATGATGTAACTAATACGCATGAACATGGAAGTACTTTTATGTCTATATATGTACACTTGATATATAATTAATATTGAAACGACCTTCGGACGGCTAGCCGAAATCCCACCAGACCACATCTCAAGCGTGAAAAGAAAATAGGGTGGATGGCCTTCCTAGACCCTTTAAACATTTCTTATATATCTATACATATATGGGCATGCAATTTATAAGAAGTATAACAAAGTTTAAATAAGAGTATTTAGTATCAAAAGAGTTTGTAAAACATTTTGAAGTAAAGCAGTTTGATAAACAGTTTGAACAGTGATAAAATCATTGGTTTTATAGTTATTAAGCACATGTGATTGATGTAATAACTATAAGTATTTAACTTGTATCCCCCCCCCCCCCCCATAAAAGTATTTAAAACATTTAAAAGTATTTCAAAGGTTAATTAATATGAACTCACTTGCGGTGAGTGGATTGGATTGAAGTATCGGATACTGTGCTAGGTGGCAAGCGGAGACTTCTTCACACACACGAGCCTAGTTATCATATAATGAGCATATATATAACTAATTAGCCAAATAATAACTTAATGAAATAAGTTGGGACACTCAGAAACATGTAACCACTTTGTATAAGTGTTATAGGTCCTACTGGTTGCATCTAAGTACTTGTGGGACAAGGCTAAAGGGGTTTAATGTACCAAAGGGCCTTATATAGGTGTTTACTCCTCAATAAACCCCAGACAAAGAGTTTACGGTCGTAAACCCTTGAGTTTACGGCCGTGAACTCCAATCTTGTTGGTAATTGATGTTTTGAAGTGTTATTTGATTCCTAGAATAAGCCTTGCTTGGTTGTTTAATCCTTTGGGTAGTTTAGGGCATATAAATACTCCTTTGAGGAGTTTACAGCCCCAAGGCCAAATCCCTTATCGTTTATAGCCGTAAACTCTCATGGGATGGGTGTTTTTATTCTTTTAAGTCCCAAGCATAAGTAGGATAAGTTCTAACTATTTGTTTGAGGCTAAAGAGGACCCTAGGCACACTTTGGTGCCCTTATTTGGTGTTTACGGCCTAAGACTCTTCCTTGGTCGTAAACTCCCTTTAAGGGGGTGCTTTTGATGTTTTAAAGTCCACAAATTAGCTAGAAGTAATTGAGGGTTAATGTCTAAAGCCGTAGGGGTGATTAGGGCACATTTTGGCCCTTGAATTTGGAGTTCATGGTCCAAGGAATTCTTGGGCCGTGAACACCCTAAGCTATGTGTTTTTGATTGTTTTCTAGTCTCTGATGTACATAAATATTATCCTAAGCTAGTTACCTAACAAGGAAATGGGACTAGATAGCCTTTAAGCTTCATTTTGGAGTTTACTCCCCAAGAACGTTCTTGGGCGGTAAACTCCCGAATCTCACATATTTGACATGTAATCTATGTTATTAAGCATATAACAAGCATTATATAACAACTAGAGAAGTGTACTCACGATTTGGGATGAAAACCCGAAGATCCATTAGAGAGAAAATGGCTTTTCTCTAGTTGGAAATGTGAATAATGAATGAATTTAGTTCAGAAATCTATTTATAGTCCTGAGATATTTTTGAATTAAATATTTTTATTCCTTAAATGATTTCTAATATAACCGAGTGTTGGAATAACAGTGTTGCACAAAACCGTAGTGCATCCACTCTCCTGATATTTACTGAAGTGTAAACCCTAAATTACTCCAACTTATACGAAAAGTCAGAAAATCGACTATGACTGTTATAACTTCTATTGAAGTGATACTGTTTGTATAAAATGGAAATTTCGGGTTGTCACAGTATATAATATAAATCGATAAGGATTAATATGTGTGATTCCTCCCTATTTCATGTTCCTTGTTTGGTTGTGGAATTGGGGTGGAGCCACCCTTCTGAACATCTTTTCAGTCTCAAATTATATACAACTTGTATACACGAAGTAGTGATGAACGAGCAAAGTATGAGTCTTGTCATGAACCTGAAAGTAAAACCCCTCGTCATATATCCGTCGGCAAGAAGCTTGAACATGAGAAATGACTGTGGGTCGGAAAACTAAATAACTACGTATTCAAAATTCATTATCATCTTGGTTAAGCCAATATAGTAGCTGACACCCTTAGTCGGAAAGAGTAACTCAGATCTTAGAGTCAAATCATTAACTACAACCATCTATTCACATTTGTTCACGTGAATTAAGGGCTCATCAGGGAGCCTAGAAACCTAGAAATGAGTCAGGTGAAACCTAGAAAAGGATGGATAAGTACTTAGAGGCCTTGGGTGACAGAGTCTTATACCGCATGGATTGGATCTAGACACCGAAGCTCGGTGACATCAGAGAAGTAGTCACGAGGGAAGCTCACAATACTCAACACTCCGTTCATCCAGATTTAGACGAGAGGTTTCTAGACCTCAGATAGTTATATTAGTGGCTTGTCATGTGAGAAAGGGTATTGTTGCCTTGTAGGCAAGTGTCTTACGCACACCAAAGTTAAAAAAAATTAAATATCAAAAGCCACAGGATTACCACCACGGTCGAAGATACCTGAGTAGAAGAGGCAGCGAGTTGCGATCGGATTCGTAATCAAGTTACCTGAAGCAATATGTGGACTCGATATCAATGTAGGTGATAGTCGACAGATTAACCAAGTCTGCGCACTTCGTGCAAATCGAATAAAATGGACACAATAGAGAAGCTAGCTGAATGCGTGTCCGAGAGATTAGTTAGACTGCTCGGAGTTAGACTACCAAGAAGAAAGTACGAATCCAAAAACTACCTAAAGCTTCTAGAACCAATCAGAAAAGCTACGCCCTACAATAAGAGAAAACGTTTGGAACTCTAGGATGATGATCATGTCAAGGGACGATCTCACCTTGGAAGGGCATCATATGTTTCAGATGCATGGAATGCTAAATCCAAGGTACTTAAGACCATCTAAGATTCTTGATAGAATTGGCCCAGTAGCTTACAGGCCCCGACTACTTAAGGAATTCAATAAATTACACCCTACCCTTCCACGTCTCTAGAAACTTGAAAAAGTGTTTGTCCGACAAAAATCTTATTATCTCACTCGATTAGGTCGACACAAGAGAGAGCCTCGTCTTGGTGAAGAAATCCGTAGAAATCCTGTTCAGTGAAAGAAACCCATTGAAACCCTAGCCAGTGGAGTCCAGAGAATGAAAACAAAACCGTACCCCGTAGTGAAAGTCTGCTAAAGCATATAGTGAGGACTTGATTTCACTAGAGAGCGGGATGATCAAATGGAACATGAGTATTCGTACCTTTCACCTCCATCCATGTATATTCTTTAGACTTAATTTTGGGACGAAATTCCCTTTAACAGGGGGATGATGTGACAACCCGAAAGTTCCTATCCTGTAAGTCAACCAAATCCATCAAAATTTCAGCCTTGTTTCTGCTACCTTATACTTGTGTTAAGGATCATTTATAGGTTTTTGATCCTAGTACACTTAAGGAATGAGTGTTAGGACGTATTAGCTCGAGATCAGAAGGTTGCACCCGAACTAGAAGACCCAACACTTGAGGTTCATGGCCGCAAACCTAGTTCACGGCCGTGAACTCTCTCTAGGGCCGTGAACTCTCTCTAGGTTCATTCATTTATTCAACTTCCATCCAAGAACATGATTTCTCTCTCAAGTATCATCCACCAAGAACTTTTATATCTTCCCTTAAAAGGTTAGCAACACATATATTCTTGTCTATGCTTGAAACCCCCTTTGATTACACCTTAGATTCATCACTTTCATCGCCATCTTCATGAGCTTGAAGTGTTCACGGCCGTGAACCTTTCATAGGGTCGTGAACCCTTCATAATTTCATGCATGGTCATGAACACATGTGTTCTATGGCCATGAACCCTCTTTGGCCGTGAACCCTTCATGGTGTGGCCGTGAACTCCCCTAAATCAATCACATGTAATTGTAACACTTCATTTTACGTGTTTCCTTGCCCTAAGGTTGTTTATCCTAGCATGTTAGCTGTTATGTACACTAATACCATGCTTATATGTATCATTATATGATTTTTAGGATCCGTTTGTGCTACGAGACTTCATGTGTGTGTATAACACTCTTATTCAGGTCTTCAAACAAATCATCCACATAAGGTGAGTTCATACCCCTATATTTTACCTTTTTAAATGATTTTAGATGCTTTTAAGGGGGGATACAAGTTGAACACAATCAAATTGTGTTAAATAATCTATCTGTAATATAAATCACCAAAAAGACTTTATTCATGTTTTAAAGATTGTGATAATAACAGAATATTTCCAAATGCTTCCAAAATGACCTTAGGTCATTTAAACTCTTTTAGATTCATGTTAAAACCTTTTAAAATGTGTAGAAACAACTTTAAACTTTATTTTAAACTTTGCAAAACCTTAGTTTATCAAATCATGTTCATATATTTATTTATGTATAAATAAGCTTTAACAGACTTAAGATCGTTGCTATCGCCTTAACTCATGTTCCTTGTTTGTTTGTGGGCTTAAGGTAGGATTAATGAGCTGACGGTCAGTTAACCCGTAGTTATACATGTTAATTACATATATGAATATTAAACTCATAATGGTCAGAAATCATTTATATATATATATATATATATATATATATATATATATATATATATATGTATATATAAGACATACAGGACTTAGGACCGATGGATTGCCTTACTTTCTTTTCCTTGTTTGGATGTGGATTTAAGGTGAAGTTATCTATCTGAAGGTCGTTTCCTTCTTGATTATATATATATTGTATATATAGGAATATAAAAGTTACCTTAATCCAATATAGTCACCTTTGCTTCATGTTGAGCAAAGGGGTACTTTCATGAGTTATCATGCTAATCACATAAAGCGGATAAATTATGATGGTTATATATTTATGACACAAACAAAATACCTATTTTACTAGATAAGTACACCAGGTTTAAAAGCACTTTGTTAAGCAAAGGATAGTATTCAATCTTTACTTAAAACAAATAAACTAAATATGTGAGATACTACTTCACGGCTCAGCAATATACTTCTTAGGATGTGTTTTGTAACTAGACTCTCTTGGAGGGAGAGCGGGCATTGTTGTAACGCCCGCAGATCCGGGCTAGTCAATTTAGAGGCAATAGGGGTCGAAAATGACTTTTCGACAAAAGGTTATTTAGAATAAATAATCTTAACGAAATTGTAGAATATGTCACAAGGTTTCCGTACATATAAAGAACGCCGAAATCCGAGTTATAACGAAGAAGTTATGGCCCGTCGAAGTTTTACGGCAAAACCGGCACAGCACCGGGAAGCGTAAATAGTGAATTTACGATAGAGCAAGATTTATCCTTAGCAATCCAAACAAAAGTCGTAGAATATGTTAAAATAAGAGCATCGATAAAAAGAACACCCAAATCTGACTTCGTATGAGGAAGTTATGATTTTTCTAAGATTCGGCTTAGCTGTGCACGGCCCGAAACTCGAATTTTAGTTCGAGCGGTTTTTGGCTTACGTGACCTAAATGAGAGTTCAAGATCTCATTAATAGGAACTCAACGGTAAAAAGACAGACGAAAACGGAGTCGGTATGAAAGAGTTACGAATTCTTCACGGTCATTTAACAGTCTAAACGCCTCGTACTATTACATTTAAGATCGGTCGAGAATTAGCCGACGGAGTCAAAATGAAAGTTGTAGCTATTATTTTTACCTATGTGTGGATATAAAGAACGTCAAAAACGGAGGTTGTATGTGAAAGTTACGGATTTTAGAAGTCGGAAGTGTGCTGTGCGAAAATGGGTGATGTGGCACAATCTTGGCCATTGCTTTCTCCCCAAGTCTTGCCACTAGATGGTGACATGTGGCACCAAGTTCAGCCATTTTCACCCTATAAATACCACCTCTCCCACCCTCATTTTCTTCACACCTTTCCCATTCTTTCTTCTCTTTACTCTCTCTCTAGAACCTCTCTCTAGCCCCGAAATCCCCCGAAAAGCCTAGGGAACCTCCCTAGCACGAGGCGGAAGCCCCGGAGTGCTCGACGGCTCCGAGAAGAAGAGCTTTTCGGCTAAGAAACGCTGCTCCAAGCAAAGCCTGGTTTTCTATAAAACCCGCTGTAAGTGAGCTACGCCTCCGCTATTTTTAATATAGTTTTTATTTAATTATATTAACGTTATTAAGAACATATAATAAATACTTGGGCTATTATTATGAGTTATATAAGTATTTTTTTAACGCTTATATAATAGTAATAATAGTTAGACTATTAATTAGTCTCAGCGAATAGTAGACTAAAATCTATTGGTGATAATACTAGGTTTCGTCGAAGGAAATTATTTTAAAGTAAACGAAGCGCTGTCCGAGTACCGAGTCACCACCTTCTCAGGTGAGTGCATGGTCCCTTTCATCTTACACATAGATATGAAGTATTTATTATATAATTTACATGTTGTGAGTGCATAGTCCCTTTCATCTTACAAATAGATATGAAGTATTTTATATAAACTACGTGCTATGTGTGCATATTATCTGAATACTTGTTGTCTATGCTGGATGAACGTTTTATACATGTTTTAAAGAATTTAAGCTGTATACGTATTTTATATATACAAATATGTTGGGTATGAGATTGGTAGATGAATGATGAGAGATAGAAGATGATACATTGGCAACTATAGACTTAGTGCCTATGGGACAAACACCGGTAGCTATGGACTTAGTACCTGTTAAACGTTGGTAGCTATGGATTTAGTACCTGTTGGGAATTGGTAGCTATGGACTTAGTACCTGTTGAACATTGGTAGCTATGGACTTAGTACCTATTAGATAAAGACTGGTAGCTATGGATTTAGTACCTGATGAATAGACCATAGCAGCTATGGAATTAGTGCTTTACGAACGAACATTGGCAGCTATGGATTTAGTGTCAGTCCTATAACCCTGGAGGTAAGGGATTTCGGAATAAATGAATGCAGGATAGATGACTCTTAGGTTAAATCCTTAAAGAGTAAAGAAGATAATGGGGATGGGTAATTGGGTTGATTGTTTGATTGAACATAGTAATTATATTATTGTGGGTTGAAAACCCTATGTACTCACCAGGTTTCCCAACCTGACCCACTCAGTTTATGTATATCACAGGTGACGAAGTGAAGTGACATTACACTGAGAGATTTAAAGAGATGTAGACCACTAGTGTGAATAATTGTAAGTTCTGTTTATGCTTATGTTTCTGTATTAACGATGACATCCCAAACGTTTTAAGATGAATAAAAATACGTTTCTTCGAAAATGTTTTAATAACGTATTTATCGTGTTTTTCTGGGAACAAATTCCGCAACCTTTTTATAAAATGAAGTACTCTGATTTTTATAAAGCATAAACAAAATCGGTCTTTTCTGGCCGTGAAAATGGGATGTCACAATTGTGTGTATAGATCTATACGAGACTGACAATCCCACATGCTGACTTTTAGCTATAGTTCGAGCCGGCAGGCCGAGGGGTGACAAATGTCACATTATTTCGATGCTAGTAGTTCGTCGTGTTTCTACTAGTCCATCAATATGGTTTACAACCTTATCACATATTAACCTAATTAATAAACTTAATTACAGGGTTGTCATTACCCTAGTAGTGTAGATTTATGGTTTATAAATTCATCACACAGTAACCCAAATTAATAATCTTAATATCAGGGTTGTGATTGCATCAATAGTGCATGCTTAAAAAATACTACAGCATTAATCATTTTCCACAAACAGTAGGGACAGTTTTATGGGATTAAAACTACTTTTACAAAAGGAACAGGTTTATGGGATTAAAACTACAAAAGGAACGATTTTATGGAATTAAAATTACTTTTAAAACTAAACGGAAAACATTCACCTGATAATTTTATGAAATGTTAAAATTATGTTTAAATAGGTTATAAGTACAATAACACTTAATTAGAACAGTTTTATGGAGTAAAACTGCTTTCCAGTTGTAAAGCAGGAAGTATAGGACTTTCTGGAGTAAACTCAACCCTTTTCTTAAAACTAAAACAACCATAATTAAATTCTTATGAACTCACCAGCATTAAATGTTGATCATCTCTTTCAAAATAACTTGTATTCTTAGGAATCCAGTAGAAAGGTACACTCCCAGAGCTTTCAAGAAGACAACTTAGTACTGTGCTGCGTCTAGGGGTGTTCATTTGGATGGATCGGTTTGATCCGATCCAATCAAGTGAATCCAAATTGATTTTGGTTTTCAAAACATGGATCCGAATATTCCAAACTAAATTCAAATCCGATCCGATCCAATCCAATCTAATTACAATTCGGTTGGATCGGTTTTTATAATTCGGTTTTCGAAAACCGAAACATTTTAAACCGACATATAATTATAATACTACCCAACTTTACACAAGAAGCGAAAACAAATTATTTAGTTGTGATTTTAAATTTATAAACAATTACTAAGAAGATATATTATAGATAAATATCTTATAGATAGAAAACTTTTGAGAGAAAATGCATATTAATGTTTTTTTATCGTGTGAAATGTTTTGTACCTATTTGAAAAAATAAATTACGAAATTAATAAATAACTATAGGTATATATTATAAATAAATAAATAATAAATGTTTATTCGGTTTTTTTGGACTATTCGGTTCTTATTTTATAAACCAAAAGCAATCCAAAATCCAAAATAGTAATATGGTTTTGTTGAAAACCAATCAAAAAATCCGAATATCCGAACCAAATAGTCCAATCCAAATTTTCCAATTGGACAATTCGGTTTTATCCAAATAGCGAAGAACCCTAGCTGTGTCTTTTGTCTTTTACTATATCTATCTTTTGATGTTAAATATCCAATGTTGAACTTATGTAAAAACTTATACATTATTAATATAATGGTTGTTGTACTTTGATTTCTATAAATGCATGTGTTGTTATACGTGACATGACGTCCTACGCCCCCGAATGTTTCCCCCAATTCGGTTTGGGGGTGTGACAATGATCCTGGGATACCATGCTCTGGTGGCTTGTTTTAAGCTGTATAGAGAGTTCTGCAGGAGGTAGCCATAATCTAGATGATTTGGATGATGAAATCTCAAAGGCACACTCCTTGACGTCCAACTGATCGATAGCCCAATAGAGGGAAGTGGTAATGTTTGAAATGGAGCGTATGGTGGCTGGTTTAACAACCTTGTTGAATGTCTCTTCACAGTCAATACCGGGTTTCTGGGCTTTGTCATTATCAACGAGACAAGCTTTATACATGTGTAAACAACAACATAAATCATACAATGTTAACCCCTTGGGGCCTCATTACAAGTTTTCAAGTGTCGTTAGAAAAAAGTGTGTCAAATTCGTCTTGCATGGAAATGGTTAAATTCATAGGAATTGTTTCAATCTATACACATGAGTTTGTAAAACAAAAAGCTAATTAAAACCTATATGTACATGCATCATATGGATCTAGGTTTTACTATTAAAGCAACCTACTTTAAAAGTATAAAAATACTAACCTCTTGATATTCTTGATTCGTTGATTGAGATCTTGTCACAACCACCTTGCAAGAAGTGTTAGAGTTTTACCCCTAGCATCCTATTTATAGTCTTTAATTTAATTCAAATTCCTAAGGATAATCCTTATCTTTATATTGTCACACCCTCGAACCGGGAGGCGGAAATGTCCAAGGGCTTGCGTGACAAACAATTGAATATCATTACAATGAATATACATGAAACAAACACATACATCACCAACATTACATAGTACAACTTACATAGTTCACATCAAGTACATTGAACAGATATTACATAATTAAAACGTATATTCATTTGAAAGTCACAAAACATGAAAGCCTAATACACTTGACAATTTACTTCTGCTTATCTGTTACCTGAGAATACAAGTTATTCGAAAACAGGTCAACATATATAATGTTGTTGAGTTCATAAGCATGTTTGATATAAAATGATTTGTATTGTTTGTATAGCCCAGAAAATCTGATATTTTCTGAAATAAAAACTGTTTACGACATGATGTGATGATCCAATATATGTATATGTATGAGTGATTTCCAAACATGTATAAATGAATGACTACAAAAGTGTTCTTTGTATTGCATTTGATGTATGTTAAATGAACAGTGTTATTTCCTCGGAAAATCCGATATTTTCCGATTTAAAATAGTATGATAGTTTTATATTATCGCATAATTCACATTATATAGCCACCATGTATGAAGTTGATTTCCCAAGAATGTTGATATGGTAATGAATCTCTATGTGAGTCGTTTTAACCATGCATGATAATGACTATTTTGCCTGCCTTGGCATTTTTTTCAAATGTCGCTTTTGATTAAGATTTTGTCACCCTAGAATAGCCGAGTCTAACTGTAGCAAGCAACTCAGGTGTGGGAGAGTCACCCCCATATAGATCTATACATGAACTCTCGCTCTCCTCCAAGAGACTATGGTTACAACTTACAGACTACGACCGACACTTATTGGTGCCGACCGATATTTTCTCACTAAGTCCCCAATATTACCCCATGAATTTGAATGAAATTGATTACAACTCGTTTGATATTTACATAGTATAGAGTAAAGCCTAACAAACACAAAAAAGGATGTTGTGGCCCACTAATCATGCGTGTCATTTGTAGGCTATCGAATATTGTCACACCCCAAAACCAAGAACGGCAGAAACGTTCTCGGGCGGAGGACGTCATGTATAGTATCACAACAATGAGTAGTAGTAAACAAGCAACAACATCATCCATTGCATTAATAATATAATTTTAATACAAGAGTGTTCTATCAGGTATTATAGACACCAAAATATAAATCAAAATGAAAAATGAGTCTTGAACAAGCTCCATCTTCTCTAAACCTTATATCGGTACCTGTTTACTGATGACCTGAGGATACAAGTTATTTTGAAAGAGTATTAGCTTTAAAGTTGGTGAGATCATAAATATTTTAGTGTCTGTATTTGTAAGGAAGTATTTGTAAGTATGTGAAGTGTAAGTATGTAAAAGTTTTGAACCTCCTAGAAAACCTTATGTTTCCTACTAAAAGTAGCCATCTACCAAGGCATCTAGTATCTGTGTGTGACTCTTGTAACAGTGTGTATTTTCCTAAATCTGACTATCATTAACCAAAAATATAGTTTCTACTTTATTGCGTATTGTGTGAATATCACAATGTAATTGTAATGGGAAAACGAAATAGTATTGTAGAATTGTAATAAGAAACTACTGTTGTACTAACTACCTTAAACCAATTGTAATTTAAAGTACCATGTGATCGGCCTGTATCCTGCTACCAACCCAATAGAAAAACGATGATGTAAGACGTCGTAAGAAATGACATTTGGCACCCATAGACTTGCAAGTCCCACTGTAGCAAGAAGCAAGGAGTAGGATCGTCAATCCAGTATAGATCTATAAACAAACTCATACGCTCCCCAATTAAGGAGATTCAGGATACAAAAACGGTCATGGCAGGTAGTGCGATGTCCCGTTTAGTGGCTCACGTAGTTGTATTAATGTATATGTAATGTATGTGCTACCTGCATTATTTGTTCTTTCTCCGTCTAGCCTGTATTGTAATGAACTATGTGTACTCGCTTTATTGAGTGTTCTCTCTCTATCTAGCATATATAGTAATGTACTGTGTGTACTAGCTATATTGTGTGTTCTCTCTCTATCTAGCATGTATAGTAATGTACTGTGTGTACTAGCTATATTGTGTGTTCTCTCTCTATCTAGCATGTATAGTAATATACTGTGTGTACTACCTGTATTGTGTGTTCTCTCTCTATCTAGCAAGTAGTGACTCATGTATGAACTGACTCATTGTATGATTCATTGCTCTACTAAAAGTATTAGTAACTTCCTAAACTACGCCTATTGTAGTTTAGTAGTAATATGAATTGTACATATGAACACGAATGTATACCCTTGCGACTCAAGGGTATTGAATTGACTGAAATACTTTTATGACTATATATGTATACATCATATATAACTAATATTTAAACGACATTCGGATGGATAACCGATACACTAAAGCCACATCCAAACAAGGAAAAGGAGTTAAAACAAGTTAGCCTTCCTAAGTCCTTTAAACATTACTTATATAACTATACATACATAGGCATGCATTTGACAATATAAAAGTATAAAAAAACAAGTTTTGGTAAAACCTTTGAAAGATTTAACAACTAAGAAATGATGACTTGATGTCAGTTTGTAAAACGGTTTGAAAGCAGTTTATGTGATAAGAACAGTTTTAAGTATACGGAAAACCTTTGTTTGAAACACTATTGTAACAGAGTTTGAAAAGAAGCATTCAGTATGTACAATAGTTTGATAAAGAGTTTTAAACCAGTAAAAACGTTTTGGAAAGCTATTTAAAGTAATCTGTTTGATAAAACGGCTAAAAGTGTAGTAAATTCATTTGTATGCTAGTTATTAACCACATATGATTTATATAATAACTAGCATGATTCAACTTGTATCCCCCCCCCCCAATAAAATTATTTTAAAAACATTAAAAAAAATTGATTAAGGGGTATGAACTCACCTGTAGTGAGTGGTTTGGATGAACGGACTGTATAGGATGCTAAGTGTGAAGTGAAGACTTGAGCGCTCACCACGATCCTAATTAACATATAATAACACATATATGTATTCAATTAGTCATTAAACCACTAATTAACCAATTTAAGACATCCTAAGACATGTAAAACACTTGAATTAAGTGCTATAAGTCCTAAGGATTTCATCTAAGGGTTGTAGGACTTGGCTATTGAGTCAAGGTTTCAAAAGGACTCTATGGGAGTTTACGGTTTTGTGACCATAACTCATTGAGTTTACAGTCGTAAACTCATGA
Organism: Lactuca saligna; assembly: GCF_052625555.1. Lineage (NCBI taxonomy): Eukaryota > Viridiplantae > Streptophyta > Magnoliopsida > Asterales > Asteraceae > Lactuca > Lactuca saligna. The sequence goes on along the minus strand of NC_136418.1, from coordinate 44,803,916 downwards.
GTTTATGACCGTAAACTGATGCTTCTTTTACCATGTGTTGTTTTGAAGCTCTACAAGTCCTTAGAAGCATTTTAACTTGAAGTATAAGCCTATGAAAGTGATTAGGGCACCATTTCAGTCCTAAATGGAGTTTACGGTCCTTAGAATATTTTCCTTTGGGTTTACAGTCGTAAACCCGTATGGTGGTATTTTGATGTTTTCAAGTACAAAACTCATCAACGAAAGGATCTAGGCTAGTTACCAAGGCTTATAAGGGACTAGGGCACAATTTGGCGCCCTTTTTAGGGTTTACGGTCCAAGATGTTCTTGAACTGTAAACACCATTGATCCTTTGATTCTTGGGTGATTTCTTGATGTATAGAAGTGTCACAAGCCTTATTATACTCTAGGATAGAAGTACTTACAAGATAGAAGCTTGAAAAGGTGCTAAAAGTCCAAGAACACTAGTGTGTGTTGTTGGTGTTTTTGGTGAAAATAAGAACACTTGAAGATCTACATACATGGAATGATTTCATGGATGAAATCATGTTAGATCACTAGATTAAGGTAGACATCAACTTATTAGGGCTATAAACACTTACAAAGTTGAAGATAAAGAAGAAAAGTCGATGATACTTGAGAGAGAAATGGGTTTTGGATATTGAAATTGTGAAAAGTGATAAATAATGACTAAGTGTCATATTTATACCCTCTTTTACGGTTTATGGCCGTAAACACCTTTGTTTAGGCCATAAAGTCCAAACTCTTGGAGTTTTGGGACTTTATTGTTGTACAATAAACCTTAGGGCATCCTCTCTCCTGTTATCTCCTGAAGTACTAACTCCTAAATACTCAAACTTATTCCAAAAAGCTTGAAAATTAGCAGAAACTTTTATGACTTCTATTAAATTGAAGGGTTGTATAGAATAGAAATTTCGGGTTGTCACATCATCCCCCCGTTAGAAGGAATTTCATCCCGAAATTAGGGTTTAGGTAAGGATGTAGGTATGAATAATCGAGCCAAGGAGTGGGGATACATCCTAATCGATTGATTGTCGCGCACCCTAAGTGAATTTCAGGTCCTCCGTTGGCATTCCAGCGAACCTTCACTAATAGGAAGCGACTCTGATTTGTTCGCCTGACCTCTCGGTCCATGGTCACTATGTTTCTTCCACGAAGGTGAGGCTCTTGTGGAACTTGATGTCGTTGAGTGGGATTACAAGAGTCTCGTCGGATAGATACTTTTGAAAGTTCGAGGTGTGGAGAGTAAAATGTACGTTACGGAGTTCCCGGGGTTGGTTGGATTTGTGAGTTACAGGGCCGATTCTGGCAAGAATCTCGGAGGTCCTAACTATCTTGGATTTTAGCTTTCCACGCTTTCCGAAGTGTATTAAGCCTTCCCAAAGTGAGGCTTCCAAAAGAAGTTGGGACTCTCAATTGGAGTTCCAAAGGTTTCTCCCTCTTTCTTCTCTTCCCAATCAAGGGCAGCTCTCTTCTGGGTCAAAGTCGTAAGAGGTTCCATAATTTGCGAGGAGTCCTAAATGAAATACGACAGTAGGTCAGCAAGACTTAGAATTTGGCGAATTCCCGTCGGCGTCTTCGGTGCTGACAAATTCTCAACGGTTTTGATTATCTGAAAGGGACCTCATGAATTCCCACTTTACTAATAGTGTGACTTAGGAATTTGACTCTTCAATTCCACAACTCATATTTAGAGGACTTCGTGTAAAGCTTCTATGATCGTATTGTTTCCACGGTTTGGTGTAGAAGCTCTTTATGATTTCTTTCTTACTATGATAGTAGATAAGTAAGTCATTTACAAAGAGAATGATGAACTGATCCAAGTAAGAATAGTGTACCCTATTCATTGAGTTCATAAATACTACGGCGCATCTGTCCTATCCGAGGGGTATCACTGCGGACTCGTAACATCCGCATCGAGTTTGGAAGATTGTCCTTGGGACATCCTTCTCTAATACTCGCAACTGGTGATATTCGGACCTCAGGTCCATTTCTAGAAGGTGCATAATTCCTTGCGGTTGGTCAACCAACTCATCTATGCAAGGCAGAGATAATGATTTCTAATGGAAATCTTGTCGAGGTCTCCGATAATTGATGCTCCTACGAAGCAATCCGTCTATATTCCTGAAGAATAAGACTGGAGTTCTCCAGGGTGAGGATCTTGGTCTTTGAATTCTATTTTTGAGTAGTCGTTAAGCTGTTCGGATGGTTCTTGCATCTCCGTAGGTGTTAGACTGTAGTGCGATCTGGTTACAGGAGTAGTATTAGGTTCTAAGTTTGTTCGCATGATGATGCGATTACTCTTCCTGAAGTGCATATTAGAATTCATACATGGTTTATCAATCACAGTCTCGTGTATACGAGTCGTATATAATTAAGATTGAAAAGGTAGTTGAATAAATGATTCTTCTTTAAGCTCACATCCCAATGAGGAAATGAAGTTAAAGGGGAATCATCAATTCTAAACCTGTAGAACCTTGATTATATGCCACCCTTGTGTATACATTCTTCATCGATAGATTAATCGTAAGAGTCCTTGTATTGAACTTGACGTACTGCACGAGTGGTACTTCGGGGAGGTTTGCTGAGGTTTCTTCGGAAAGGATAAGAAACATGAGGTACTCTACGCATGAGTACTTCGGAGTTTTGAAATAACGGCTTCGCTAGAAAGATATTTACGGAGAAAGAGGTGTACCTACGAGCTGATATTGTGAGGACCAAATTGACTCAAGTTGTATGATAATATCGGAAACACTTAGGAATAAAGACATTAGACTTGATCATAAAGGCGTTACAAACAAAACTCAACAGTGCAACTTTTAATATAGTTTCAGTAATATAGATTTACTACAAGACTATTGTTGCGAATTAGGTATACTACAAAAGACAAGTATACACAACACGAGGGTCCTTTAACTGACGGGATCTCACAAAAGATAAGATTGAGTTGCACTAGTTTTAAACAGTTTATGAGTCTGTTACAACAAACACCTTAGATACTTTAACGTGGGTTCGAAGTAGTTTCTCCTGCGGCAGTGATCCTTAGTATCTTCCCGTCTGCGCCGAAGTTCTTTGTTAATGGGCAATCCTTTTTGAGGTGTCCTATCTCGCCGCATTGGTGACATATCTGGCTGGTACCAACGTCAGTGGTGGAAGTGATGTGTCGAGTCAGAGTTATGTGGACACGAGTGTTTTCCTTGTTCATCTACTTTGAAATTTTCCTTTCATAGGGTCCAGTTTTACCACCACCATCGCAAGCCTGGTTGACTCCGACGTCGGGGTCTTGGGTGATGGGTCGTGTCGGTGCCCCAAAGCTACGGGCATCGTGCCCTACTTTTAAGCAATTGCAACATTGCATTTCATGGCAAGTCCCATTATGATGAGAGCTACACTTATCACTCTTCGGTAGCTTTCCCTCGTATGGTCTGATCGGTACTGGGAATGCAGGGGTTGCCACTTGTTTCTGTTTCATTGCAAGTCTTTGGGATTGCTTGCGTTCCTTCTGGGCTAGGCGCTTTCGTTTCCTGTTCTATATTTTTCATCTTTGCGAGTCTGCGACTGTTATCATTTGATGACTTCCTGGATTGATACTACGATCGGGATGGTCAACCCCTTTGTCAGCATTGCTTGTGTTGATAGTGTCGCGGTTTGCAAGGACATCTACCACGGCAGCCATCACGGTAGTTGTAACTGCGGCTTGGAAAGTAGCAGCGTCCATGGGAAAGGTAGGGGTTTCATTGTTCGGTTGACTATTTTCGGATGATGACATGATTCTGTAACATGAAAGATTAGGAGTTCATGAGTGATTATGGTTGACCCTAGATGTATTTCGATCGTTCATGTAAAGAGTAGAAGTATGTTATCGAAGGTTTGACCTACATCCCTATGATGCAGTCCTAGTTCAGAGTAGAAGTAAGTTCATAGAATTGTCACAAGATGCTTGACGTCTAAAACAGGGTACCATTGGTTGGTAAATAACATGATCCAACCCATAAAAAAGAATTGGGAATGATCCCTGAGCTAAATTACTCTAGTTCAATAATCTTGACTAGAGTGGGTTTCAAATAGACTCCAATGATAGTATGATGAAAGTATTTGAACAAACAATGACACAGAAGTTAGCCGACTATCAATATCATTGATGTTTAAGATGTAATAATATTGGGAAAATTGACCTTATAGTAGGTCTTACATCACATCCAGAGTAGAAAGGTTTGGCCACATAAAGGCCTAACTAAAAGTACTTACAGTACAAGATAGTTTCATAGAAGAATGCCACATAGGACATATACAGGAAAACTATCCCTTAAAACAAAGAAGGAAAGTAAATCATCTCCTACTCGTGACGGTCACCCCTATGGTGAACTCTTAGTTTAGCTAGTTGACGTTCCATATCAAGCAGGTGTCTTTCGTACACCCTCTGGCGTACTTAGAGTTCTATGACTTTAGCTCGTGTTTCAGCTAGTGCTTGTAGCAGGGTCTCATGGTCTCTTTCAGATCTCTCCTGAGTGTGTTCAAGGCGATTGGTGCGGAGGGTATGCATTCTCGCATTGGCGAAAACTTCCGTGATTTGATGTAGGGTTGTCTTGCCTTGAATCTCATTTCGGGCTACTCTGCGGACCAGGATTGGCAAGACTCTATCTGCTGAGCCCCCTTTGCTCACGTCATAAAAGCTTCGTTCTCCATTAAATGGCATAGGCTGATCCTGCCCTTGGCTCCATGTTTCCAAACTTTCCACCCACGAAGACGTCGGACCTTGAAAAGTCGGACGAGGGTTGGGATTTGGAACAAGAGCCATCGGGGGTAGTTTCTCCACTTCAGGTTCGGAGTTAGCATCATCCGAAAGGTATTCAGCATGGTGATCATTCAAAGGGATTTGATGATCATTCTCGGGTTCTTCTCCAAACCATCCAGCATTTCCTTCGTTCGGAAGGTACGAGTTGCCGTAGGGATGGAGTCCAGCCATGTTATCTACACGAGAATTGGGGTAAGGAGATAATTATTAGACGAACTATCTAGAAAATTATTAGATAATCTTCATTAGTTACATCACTATTTGTAAAGTGCATACCAGTCATATGTAATCAAAACAGGATAGATCTTCGAATAAGTGACCTTAACTCCAAATTCACAAGGAACAGGGGTAAAGAAAAAATTCACAGATTCTAAGTCTATGACATCCTAGTTACATATAACCTTGGTGTATCCACTTAACAACTATCGACCTAGTAATGAAGATCTTTTTAGTTCTCAAGTAAGTAATTATAGTAACACAAAATACTCCCATAGTATTTAAGACCTATGTTATGCTCTAATGTTCTCATTTTGGTAGTGTTTGTATGTTTTTAGACTTGTCGCCACATCATAACCATTCTTGGGCATGTGCTAATTACTCCTCATACCAGCATAGTTGATCGGGCTATACCATTCCCAGGACAGACCAGACATCCCCGAGCTTACTTGTGATATTCAACAACCGTAATCCTTTAGTTCTTGTCATTGTGACACTGAGTTTAGTATGAATGCAGGTATGTATACTTAGTTAAATATTTTATTATTTAAAAGTATAAACTCTTGGTCAGATTATTTTTAGTCCCATTGTATTTATATTTAGTATATCTTTTATCGGTTGATATACTTAATTCACTATAAACAATGCTCTGATACCAATCTGTCACACCCCAAACCAGGAACGGCGGAAATGTTCTGGGGCGGAGGACGTTACGTACAGTATCACAACAATGAGTAGTAGTAAACAAGCAACAACGTCATCCATTGCATTAATAATATAATTTTAATACAGGAGTGTTCTGTCAGGTTATATAGACACCAAAATATAAATCAAAATGAAAAAGGAGTCTTGAATGAGCTCCATCTTCTCTAAACCTTGCATCGGTACCTGTCTACTGATGACCTGAGGATACAAGTTATTCGAAAGAGAGTATCAGCTTTACAGCTGGTGAGATCATAAGTATTTTAGTGTCTGTATTTGTAAGAAAGTATTTGTAAGTATGTGAAGTGTAAGTATGAAAATGTTTTGAACCACCTAGAAAACCCTAAGTTTCCTACTAAAAATGCCTTCTACCAAGGCATCTAGTATCTATGGGTGACTCTTGTAAGAGTGTGTATTTTCCCAAATCTGACTATTATTAACCAAAAATATAGTTTCTACTTTATTGCTTATTGTGTGAATATCACAATGTAATTGTAATGGGAAAATGAAATAGTATTGTAGTATTATAATAAGTAACTACTACTATACTAACTACCTTAAACCAATTGCAATTTAAAGTACCATGTGATTGGCATGTATCCTGCTACCGACTCAATAGAAAAAGCGACTCAATAGAAAAACGACGATATAAGACGTCATAAGAAATGAAATTTGGCATTCGTTGACTTGCAAGTCCCACTATAGCGAGCGGCAAAGTGTAGGATAGTGAATCCAGTATAGATCTATACACAAACTCATACGCTCCCCAATTAAGGAGATTCTGCATACAAAAGCGGTCATGGCAGGTAGTGCCATGCCCCGTTTAGTGACTTACATAACTGTATTAATGTATATGTAATGTATGTGCTAGCTGCATTGTGTGTTCTTTCTCTGTCTAGCATGTATTGTAATGAACTGTGTGTACTAGTTGTATTGAGTTTTATCTCTCTATATAGCATGCATAGTAATGTACTGTGTGTACTAGATGTATTGTGTGTTCTCTATCTATCTAGCATGTATAGTAATGTATTGTGTGTACTAAATGTATTGTGTGTTCTCTCTCTATCTAGCATGTATAGTAACGTACTGTGTGTACTAGTTGTATTGTGTGTTCTCTCTCTATCTAGCAAGTAGTGACTCATGTATGAATTGACTCATTGTATGATTCATTGCTCTAGTAATTGTATTAGTATATTCCTAAACTATGCCTATTATAGTTTACCAGTAATATGACTTGTATGTATGAACACGAATGTATACCCTTGCTACTCAAGGGTATTGAATTGACTGAAAGAACTTTTATGACTATATATGTATAAATGATATATAACTAATATTTAAACGACCTTCGGACGGATAACCGATACCCTAAAGCCACATCCAAACAAGGAAAAGGACTTAAAGCGAGTTAGCCTTCCTAAGTCCTTTAAACATTACTTATATAACTATACATACATAGGCATGCATTTGACAATATAAAAGTATAAAAAAAGAAGTTTTGGTAAAACCTTTGAAAGATTTAATAACTTAGAAATGATGACTTGATGTCAGTTTGTAAAACGGTTTGTAAGCAGTTTATGTGATAAGAACAGTTTTAAATATAAGGAAAACCTTTGTTTGAAACACAATTGTAACAGAGTTTGAAAAGAAGCATTCAGTATGTAAGACAGTTTGATAAATAGTTTTAAACAAGTAAAAGCGTTTTGGAAAGCTATTTGAAGTAATCTGTTTGGTAAAAAAAAGCTAAAAGTGTAGTAAATTCATTTGTATGCTAGTTATTAATCACATATGATTGATATAATAACTAGCATGATTCAACTTGTATCCCCCCCCCCCCAATAAAAGCATTTTAAAAACCTTTAAAAAATTGATTAAGGGGTATGAACTCACCTGTAGTGAGTGGTTTGGATGAACGGACTGTATAGGATGCTAAGTGTCAAGTGAAGACTTGAGCACACACCAGGATCCTAATTAACATATAATAACACATATATGTATTCAATTACTCATTAAAAAGCTAATTAACCAAGTTATGACATCCTAAGACATGTAAAACACTTGATTTAAGTGCTATAAGTCCTAAGGATTACATCTAAGGGTTGTAGGACTTGGCTATTGAGTTTAGGATTCAAAAGGACTCTCTATGGGAGTTTACGGTTTTGTGACCATAACTCATTGAGTTTATGGTTGTAAACTCATGAGTTACAGCCGTAAACTCATGCTTCTTTCACCATGTGTTTTTTTGAAGCTCTACAATTCCTTAGAAGCATTTCTATTTGAAGTATAAGCCTATGGATGTGATTAGGGCACCATTTCAGTCCTAAATGGAGTTTACAGTCCTTAGACCATTTTCCTATGGGTTTACGGTTGTAAACCCATATGGTTTATGGTCTTTTGATGTTTTCAAGTACAAAACTCATCAAGTAAAGGGTATAGGCTAGTTTCCAAGGCATAGAACGTACTAGGGCACACTTTGGCATGCTTTTTAGGGTTTACGGTCCAAGATGTTCTTGAACTGTAAACACCTTTGATCCTTTGATTCTTGGGTGATTTCTTGATGTATAGAAGTTTAATAACCTTATTATACTCTAGGATAGAAGTACTTACAAGATAGAAGCTTGAAAAGGTGCTAAAAGTCCAAGAACACTAGTATGTGTTCTTGGTGAAACTAAGAACACTTGAAGATCTACATATATGGAATGATTTCATGGATGAAATCATGTTAGATCACTAGATTAAGGTAGATATCAACTTATTAGGGCTAGAAACACTTACAAAGTTGAAGATCAAGAAGAAAAGTCGATGATACTTGAGAGAGAAATGGGTTTTGGATATTGAAATTGTGAAATGCTATAAATGATGACTAAGTGTCATATTTATACCCTCTTTTAGGGTTTACGGCCGTAAACACCTTTTTTTAGGCCGTAAACTCCAAACTCTTGGAGATTTGGGACTTTATTGTTGCACAATAAACCCTAGGGCATCCACTCTCATGTTATCTCCTGAAGTACTAACTCCTAAATACTCAAACTTATTCCAAAAAGCTTGAAAATTAGTAGAAACTTTTCTGAGTTCTATTGAATTGAAGGGTTGTAGATAATAGAAATTTCGGGTTGTCACAAATATGCTTATGGACACGTTAGCCCATCAAGCATATGTTTGATTTGGACCATACTAGAAATGCAAATGGGCCACTAAGGCCCAATAGCACGTAAAAACCATAGAGGGTCCCGTAGGCATGTAATTGGGTTACCGGAAGCCCAATAAACATGTTTTGATTATATTTGGCCTAATAATTGTGCAATTGGACCACGAAGGCCCAATGGACACAATGAGTAACATTAGACTCAATCATTGTATCGTCTCTCCGTTCTTCGATATGTTTGTAATATATAATTCGTTTTACGCTTAGTGTTTATTTTCAATAGTAAAACACTTGATGTTGGGTTGTAACGACACTTTGGTTATAATATATATATATATATATATATATATATATATATATATATATATATATATATATATATATATATATATATATCCATGCGTTATAATCTTAATATCTTTGGCCCAAATGTTTTAATATTAACGTATTTGAACCCAAATTATTTATTCGACCATTTTAGCCCATTTTTCATATAAAGTTACAATTTTAGCAATTTCTTAATAAAAATGACATTTTTAGCCCCTTTTGATGAAAGATAACATTTCAGTCCTTAAATCACTTTTCTTGGCATTTTCGGCCCAAAAATATTTTTATATTACAATTTCAGCCCAAATACATGTTATTTGATATTTCCAGCCCTTATTTGTAAAAAGTTTATAGTTTTGGCCCTAATTTTCATAAGTTTTTCATTTTTGATCCAAATTCCAAAAGCTTTGCATTTTGGTCCAATTCTTGTAATAAAGATCATTTTCAGCCCCTGAAATAGTTTGTTTGTGTTTTTGACTCATACTTTAAGTGAATTTACAATTTTACCCCAAAAACTCTTCATTTTTACAATTTTGGGCCCAAAAACCCATAAGGCCCAATGTAAGCCCAATAGACTAAAATTTATGCCTTTGACCCCTTGAAAGGTATTATTTTCATAAAAATGAGATTTCAAATAAATAAATACCATATAACCCTTGTAAAACAAAAAATTATCATCTTTCCACCAAATCTTCGTTATTTTTGCAAAAGAAATGACACTTATAAAGATCTTTGGCTTTGTTTTTCACTTCTTAAACTTAAGGACTCTTAGATCTATGATGTATGTTGTTTATTATGTTTTTGTTTATGAATCTTTCACATTTTAGCTATAGATCACAAAATATAATAAGCATTAACACATTATCACAACATAAACCAAAGAAATCACATGTAACATGCAAACACACATAGATCATCACATAACACTTGTATTCTTCCCAAAAACAAGTAAAAACCAAAAACAAGGGGGTATGAACTCACCTTGGGTTTTGTGGTTTCGGTTTTGAAGAAAAGATGATGAAGAAGGTGTGGTTTTCGGCCTTAGTAGTTTCTTGAAATGGTTTTGGATTCTATGAAGTATAGATCACGATGAGACATGAGTTAAGAGGGATTCTTTAGAGAAATCAATAAATTAAGACATAGTTTTAAGCAAACCATAGGATAGTGATATAAGTGAAGAAGCCTCTCAATAGCACCCACAATTCTCCATGTTTTGATAGAAAGAGGTAGACTTCAAGAGGGTATTTTGAATTAGTTTAAGATGAGAGAAATCAAGGTGGGGTAGTGGGTAACTTTGGCCGAGGGTAGAAGAAGAAAAAGGGAGAGAGTTGAGATGATAGGTGCTTGGATGTATGGGAAGTTCTTGGTTATTTGTGGACTAATTGTTCAATTATCCCTTAAACAAAAGTGAGGTGTTAATGCCTAATGAATCCTTCATTTTTTTTATAATATGGGCCGAGAGGGAGAAAAGTGAGAGATGATTTGCGCCTTTAATGCTCGATTATAATAATATGAGGCCCATTTTGATGGTTTTTAGCCTATTGGGCTTTTAGGATGGTTCACGGCCCAAATTGTATAAAGAAATGGATTTATGGTACTTTAGGGTTAGTTTAAATCAGTTATAGCCCAATAAGGCCCATTAGGATAAACCATTTCATTTTAGGCCCATGATGGCCCAAAAAGGTTAGGTTTCATGAATGTGGATCCAATTAAGGGTGCAAGCAAGCCAAGATAATTGTGAGCTACTCGAGATCGGCTCATTAAAAGCTCGACTCGAAACCGATTTTAAACGAGCCCGAGCTGAGCTCGAGCTTAATATTAAGCTCGTTTATTAAACGATCTCGAGCTCGAGCCTATGTCACTAAGCTCGATTAGGCTCTCAAGCTTAAACGAGCTTTTATATAATATAATTTATTATCATTTTTATATATTAAAATAAAAATATATTTTGGGAATTAGGAATTTATGGTGTTAATAAATGACCTTCTTAACGAGCTCGAGCCGAGATTAAGCTTATCTAGGTACGTTGAACAATAAAAGAGTCAAGCCCGAGCCGAGCCGAGCATGTATAATTATTTACGAGTTCGATCCGATCTCAGTACAAGAAAGCTCGAATCAACCCGAGCTCGAGCTCGAACCTCGTATAACTTAAACGAGCCTGAGCCGAGCCTGACCAGGCTCGGGCTCGGCTCGAGTCGTTTGCACCCCTAGATCCAATTAGAGCCCAATTAAGAGTTCTAAGCCCAAAACGATCGAATCGGAAGCTTATTGGCGCATTAAGCCCAATAAGGATTTCCTAGTCTAAAATGGACTTAGGTCAGGATTCTTAGGGTTTTCAAACCCTAACTTGACTTTTGAAATATTTTGCATGAAGTTTGGGCTTAATAATTGGATTTTGATGAAATTTTGTTGTCATTGAATAACATCATATGCATTATCAGGTCAAGGTTACAATTTGTTATCATTGAGATTGTTTACAAAATGATAGAATTTCCTAGCCAAATTTGCTAGTTGTGACATATATGAATCATCCCCTATCTTTATTCTGAAGAGTTCAGAATATTCCAGTTAATTACTAATCAACTGATTAATATTTAACCCATTTCCTTAATGCTTAATTAGGTCATGAGGGTAAACAAAAAAGACTCTTCTGTTGGGTTTTAATAGATCTATACACACCAGATTAGCATAAAAGAATAAACAAATTAATCTCCATGTGTACATGCACACTAAGATCTAGGTTTTACTAATTGTAGCAACCTACTTTTGAAATATAACTATAGGAGGATAAAAACACTTATTTCTTGATTTTTTGATTGAGACCTTGTGATTGACAACTCTTTCAATTGATGAAGGTCCTAACAGAGAATCCTTATAATGTATTCAGACCCCATACTCCAAGTAGCAGCACCAAGGAAACCCTATTAAAGGATGATGTGAATACCAGGGGGTTTTGATTTCTTTTTGGATTTTATATTTTTATGAACACATCGGAAAATAAGAAAAGCGATAAGGAAACAAGAAAAATGATAACTTGCTTGACAAGAAAACAACAAAAAGATTGATGTGATAAACTGTAACACCCATAAAATTCAAGTCAATTTAAAACTTTTTTAAAACATTTAAAATTGTTCAGTTATTACAGTATACTTTCAAAATAATTTAAACATCACAGTATCCCCAGAATCAATCATGAAAATGTAAGGAGGTGCACGATCACGCCTTCGCCTTCCTGCGATCATCAGAATACCAGAAACAATAATCGATAAATGTAAGCTTGAAGGCTTAGTGAGTTACCCCCAAAATACCAACGCCATACAATCATAATCATATCATATCACATATAAGCAAATAACATGCATAATGAGCCATCAGTCTGACTGGACCTAATCCCAGTCCTCAGTCTATCTAGACCGCTCTCCGAGCCTTCGGCATGTCTGGACCGCCCTCCTCGGGGTCTTCAGCCTATCCGGACCGCTCGCTAGGACTTCGACCTAACTAGATTTTCCTGGCCCGGCCCTGTAGTCTACCCAGTCCGCCCAGGGTGTCTTGGCCTACTGCACACAACACGACCTGCCTCAACCCTTTCTGCAAACCAACAAGCATGTGCACCTACGTATAAACAAGTAATCATCCAGATCTAACAGATCACTGACATGACAACCATCCTATAACCAGGATACCGATGTAACCGATCTCTAGCATTGCAACCATCCTAAACCATGATGAAATCTAGCATAGAAATAACATAGCAACCATCCTAAACCAGGACGTAATCTAACATAGCAACCATTGTAAACAAAGGTGAAATCTAGCATAGAAATAACATAGCAACCATCCTAAACTAGGACGAAATCTAACAGATCATCACATCATACAAACATACTATAACCAGAATAACAATCTAAAGGTCCGGCCTTGGTGCCTTAGACCCTGTCGATATAGTGAGGAGAACTCACCTGACACTGTTGAAGTCTCGCAAATAAAACTCAAACAATGGGCCAAAGCCCAACATATGGCCTAATTTTCCAAATTGGGCCCAGACCTCTATGTGGTCTTTCCTTAAGGCCCTTTCAATTATTGTAGTCCAACTCTTGGTATTCTCATGACCCATTATCACATAATCATAAAGGCCCAATTATGGGCCATTTATGGCCTAATTTTCCAAATTGGGCCCAAGACTCTTACATGGGACTTATCCTAAAACCCATACAATTATTTAGTCCATTTACTTATTCTTGTAAAGCCTATTAATAATCCAATCACCAAAGCCCAATAGAAAGGCCTAACATAAAGTCCAAGTGAAATTAGGGTTTCACATAAAATGACAATTAGGGTTAAGTGTTTCTTACTTAACCCATTAAGGACTTAATCCATTAAATCCCTCACTTTACTAAAAAGTCATATGGTGTGATTGGGCTTAATACACAATTCCACTCCAATGGCCCAAATGTGGGTCCCGATAAGTCCAAGCCCATAATCTAAAAATTAGGGTTTTCACATGAAATGATGATTAAGGTTAAGTGTTTCTTACTTAACCCATTAAGGACTTAATCCATTAAGTCTAATATTGAATTATGTTAATTTAACAATGATTACTATTTAATATTTCAAATTAATTAAATAATTCTCGTGTGTGTCCTGATAAATTCCAAAAATTAGGGTTTCATGGCATTAGGGTTTTCCAAACCCTAATTTGGGTTTCCAACCAAATATTAGCCCATTAATAAAATGGTTAGGCTTGTAGGTCCATTAGGGCTTCATTGGGCCTATTAAGGTCTCATTGGGCCCACTAGAGTTTCTTTTGGCCCATTAGAGTTTAGTAGTCCCTTGTCCAAGCATCCAAAAGAGTCACAAACCTAACAAAGCACACCGCCACTAGACACGGAGGCCGGTGGTGGTTTAGATTTTTCTTTCATTATTCCACTTGTTACAACTTACAATACCATCCGATTAACAAACACAAGCACTAATAAACACACACACATGAAAAAATAACACCCTACAAAAGCATACCCACCCTCCATGGTGGTCCTTGAGTCAGCAGCCACCATGACCGGCGACCATGGTGATTTTACCATGGCTTTTCTCCGACATCAGCAACCCGAACGCATGTAGACTCAGAACATGCACAACAAAAGCCACCCTTGGGGTGACGGATGTTGACCGGAGCAGAGGAGGGATTGCACAGGCAGCAGCGGTCGAGCTAGGATGTGGCATAGATGAAAAACGACTAAACACAAGGAGAGAGGGGTGGTTCTTCAGTTCGACGGCAACCCTAACGTGTGACAACCCGAAATTTCCATTCTGTACAACATACCAAGTCAATAGAAGTTCGAACAGTTACTGTTAATTTTCAGACTGTTTAGGATAAGTTTGAGTATTATGTGATTAACACTTTAGGAGATGCCAGGAGAGGGGATGTGTGACAACCCGATATTTCAACTCTTTGTAGTGACCTAAAAGGTCAAGTATTGTAACCACTTTTGAGTTAATAAAATTAACTTCGATATTAAAAAGTCCAAAAAGTTCCTATTTAAATTTCTTCTATGTTTAAATGTCATCAAACCATGATCGTACGTAAAAAGAACGCCCAAATCCGACTTCGTATATTGAAGTTATGATTTTTCCAAGTTCAACTTAGCAACAGACAGCTAAAAACTCGAATCGGAGATCGAGTGACTTTTGGCCGGAATAACCTAAACGAGAATAGAAGGTCTCGTCAATGGTATTTCAGCGGTAAAAAGTCTGGCAAAAACCAACATCAGATAAAGAAGTTATGAATTTTTAAAGAGCTTCCTTAATCACGTCATTTTAATAAATAAATAATAAAAATAATTTCGGAATTTTCCAACGGAATCTAAATGAAAGCTGTAGATCGTAGTCTCACCTTCGCGTGGATATAAAGAACGACGAAAACGGAGTTCGTATGAAGAAGATATGATTTTTTGAAGTTTAATTAATAAATTATAATTAAATTTAAATCAAAAATGTTGGTAATATCCGAAGAGGAGTCAGCCTAGGGCCGAGGTACATGCCGCGTACCCTCGTACGCCCCGCGTACTTGAGGCCACGGCCTCGGATCGTCCACGTCGCCCCTATGCGAGCCTACCCCCTGTCCCGTCTGAAACACGCTGCAGCCGAGGATGCGGTCAGCAGTGACGTCCCATACGCGCCGCGTACAGGAGTACGCCCCGCGTACGTGGGCCTTTCAGCACCCCTATAAAAGGGATGTGAAGGCTTCCAAAAATTTTGCTCATTTTCTCTCTTTTTCTCACGATATTGCCTCGATTTCTGTGCCCGTTCAAACCCGAAGCTCTGGTCTTTTTGCTCAAGTCCCGCGGGTCGATTTTAATCCCGAGATTCCCGAGAATCCCGAGAAAAATCCGTTTCCCGAGACAAAACTCAACCCGGTTTTCCATCTCGCTATCTTCAAGCTTCGAAGTGACTTCATACCCCCTTAAATCAACCTTTGAAATGATTTTAAATGTTTAAATACTTTATGGGGGGGGATACAAGTTAAATACTTATAGTTATTGCTTCGATCAAATGTGATTGCATAAATCACATGTGATTAATAACTAGGAAACCAATGATTTTATCACTGTTCAAACTGTTACTTCAAAATGTTTTACAAACTCTTTTACTTATCAAATGCTTTTATTTAAAGTTTGTTTCACTACTTATAAATTGCATGCCCATATATATATATATATATATATATATATATATATATATATATATATATATATATATATATATATATATATATATATATATATATATAAGTAATGTTTAAAGGGCTTAGGAAGGCCATCTGCCCTATTTCCTTTTCGCGCACTGAGATGTGGTCTGGTGGGATTTCGGGTGACCATCCGAGGGTCGTTTCAATATTAGTTATATATTATATATACATGTATAGACATAAAAGTACTTTCATATTCATACCTATCAATACATCAATAGCTAGAACATATACAACTATACTAGAAGCAGAACATATACGACTATACTAGAAACAGTACATATACAACTATACTAGAAACAGAACATATACAACTATACTAGAAACAGGACATATACAACTATACTAGAACGAGAAACATTACATATATATGAACACGTTAACAATTGTGATCCACTGTATCGGAGCATGCCTTAAATGTCATGGCCCGAGTTATAGCCAGATTTCTCTTGGAGGGAGAGCGTTGAGTTTGCATATAGATCTATACTGGATTGACTATCCTAGACCTTGCTGCTAGCTACAGCCGGACCTGCAGGTCTGCGGGTGCCAAACATCATTCCGTTATTACGACCGTTCTTTATGTCATTGTTATCAGTCGATAGTATGGTGTAATTATCACATTATGCCTTAATATAAATCCGGTTTAAGGTAGTTAGTACAACAGTAGTTCCTATAAAACAAAACTACAGTACTACAATGATTTACCCATTACATTTTAGTGATAACCTCACTTAAACTTTAATGTACAAACTATATTTTGCTAAATGATAGTTACACTTGGGAAATTACACACTTTTACAACAAACGAGCATACAAAACAGTTAAGCCTTGGTAGAAGGCTACTTTAATAGAAAATATAGGTTTTTCTGAGAGATTCAAACTTTTACAAACATTTACATACAATTTACAACTTATACTTACGACAGGTTCAAACGTTTTGATAACGAACATCGACACTAAAATACTGATGAACTCACCAGCTTAATGCTGACAAACTCTTTCAAAATAACTTGTATACTCAGGTCATCAGTAGACAGGTACCGATGCCAGCTTTTGAGAATATAGAGCGCATTCAAGACTCATCATATTATTTTGATTTACATTATATTTTTGGTGTCTAAAACTGTAAATAACACGCTTGTATTAAAATTATATATTTAATGCAATGGATGATGTTGTTTGCTTATTTACATTTATTGTGTTGTGATACTTTACATGACGTTCTCCGCCCCAGAACGTTTCCGTCGTTCTTGGTTTTGAGGTGTGACAGATTGGTATCAGAGCATTGTTTATAGTGAAGCAAGTATATCAACCCATAAAAGATATACTAAACTATAAACCCATTTGGGATTAAAACACTCTGAACAAGAGTCTATACTTTAAATACTAAAATAGTTAATTAAGTATACTAGTCTGCATTCATACTAAAACCAGTGTCACAACGACAAGAACAAAAGTATTATGATTGTTAAATATCACAGGTATACTAGGGGATGTATGGACAGTCCTGGGAATGGCATAGCTTGATCAACTATGCTGGTCCGAGGAGTGATTAGCATATGCCCTAGAATGGTTGTGATAGGTTAACAAGTCTAAAAACTTACCAACAATACCACAGGAAGATTAATAGAACTTAAACTTTAAATACTATAGGTGTATTTTGTACTACTAGTTACATGTATACTATATTCTTATACCTCTCTTCTCGCGTAGATCTAAATGGCTGGATTACAACACTGCGACCCATACTTTCCAAATGAAGGCAATGCCGGGTGGATCGATGAAGAGCCCGAAGTTGAGAATCCAATCCCTTTGGATGATCACCTCGTAGAAGGCTTTTCTAATGGATCCGACTCCGAGCCTGAAGTCAACAGCCTACCGCTCGTAGTTCAAGCCCCGAACAACAACCGTCAACCATCTTTTCCAGGTCCTACTCCCTTATGGGCAAACAACTTAAATCGCTGGAGTGATGAACAGGGTCAACCCTTACCATATTTTGGGGACCAAAGCTTTTACAACGTCAGCGATGGTGGCTCTGCTGACCGAGCTCCGCCTGTCATTATCCGCAGAATACCCCGTAATGTCGAGCAAGGTCGGGCAGCCATCGACCGGGTCATGGAGATTGATTCCAACTCAGGTGTCAACACAGTCCGCATCCGCCGTCTTAAAGAAGACATGGAACGGGCCCGGAGGACCAATGAAACCCTACAGCAACATCTGGTTGCCTCTCAAGCAGAAGTCATGGAACTCCGAGCTCGTCAAAGGGCTCATGAGCGACACCTTCAAGAGGTGGTCCATCAAATGAGAGACCCCAGGGTTCTCCCGATGAATACTCATCGCCGTTAGATGATGTCTAGTACATCATTATCCTTTGGGCCAAGGATTAGCCTTTAACATCTGTGCTTTAAATAGCACTTGTCTATAAAATATTCCTAACTTTCAGTACTCTAATTAGGAATCTAAGAACTGTCAAACTTTTCTATATGGTATGATGTAAGACCTACTGTTAGGTCGATTTTCCCTGAACTTATTACATCAGTAATACCAGCATTATTGAAATATATCTAATCTGTGGGAAAAATCTATATACTTGTGCTTTCCTACTAATATTTCTTATTGTGATTTCAAACACTCATTTAACTGTTGGGCTATGGTTAGTTAGTCCATGTGTCACTCTCACGTTGCTTACAAATTTATTCTTACCATTTTTCTTATCTCTATAAACTTATAGCTGAAAGATGCCTCCTCGCAAATCTCCCAGGAATAATCCTGCACCACCACCTCCTCCGCCTCCGGTCATCGATACTGTAGCCCTGAATGCTGCCGTAGCTGCAGCAGTGGCAACTGCCATGGCTCAGTATCAATCTTCTGATGCCAGCAGAGGTGGAACCCTGTGGAATCAATCTCGTTTGAAACCCCTGTGCGCTCGTGAGAATGCTCTTACAAGGATTTCACCAACTGCAAGCCGAAGTCCTTTCATGGGACCGGCGGAGTCATTGCTCTCTCACAATGGTTCGAGAAGACTGAATCAGTCTTTGAAATTTGTTCTTGCCCTGCTGCGAGCAAAGTGAAATATGCCGCATGCACCTTTGAAGGAAAGGCCCTGACGTGGTGGAACAGCCACGTTAAATCTCCAACTCTCGTCGTAGCCAACGACATAGACTGGGAAACAATGAAAGACCTCATGATTGAGGAATACTTCCTGAGGGGAGAGATCCAGAAACTAGAGCAGGAGCTTTGGAGCCTGACCATGAAGGGCACCAATATTGTTGCTTATACTTCCAGATTCAGCGAACTGGTGGCCCTCTGCCCTAACATGGTTCCCACTGAAGGGAAAAAGATCGAAAGGTACATATGGGGGCTAGTGCCTCCGTATCATGGGAACGTCCTATCATCAAACCCCGCTACCTTCGATAGTACCAAACGACTGGCACAACGACTCATTGACCATGGGGACAAAACCCTTACAACAACAACAACGCTAGCCATCTCGATTCCCTCCAAACCCGCTGACACAAAGCGAAAATTTTGGGACGAAAAGAAGAAGCAACAGGCTGCCAAAAAGCAGCAAATTGTGGCAATACATGCTGCAATAACCCCTGCTGCTGCTACTACTACTCCTGTGGGTCGGTATGCTGGAAGTTCGCCCAAGTGCAACAAATGCAACTACCACCACAACGGCCCCTGCCGTGAAATGCAGTGCTCTAACTGCAACAGGAAAGGACACACAACACGTTTCTGTAAATCTCCGGCGAGACCGATCGCCCAAGTCCCCGGCTCTGGTGCGAGCCCGACCTGCTATGGATGTGGCGAAGCAGGCTACTATAAGAGGGATTGTCCCAAGGCGAAAAATGCTGGAGGAGCAGGGAGGGTACTAGCTATAGGCCACGGGGAAGCTATTGCTGACCCGACAGTGGTGACTGGTACGTTCCTCCTCGATAACTCCTATGCATGCATTCTATTCGATAGTGGAGCGGAGCGAAGCTTCGTAAACCATAAATTTGCTCGCATGCTTAATCAACCACCGCACGCACTCAAAGAACCATTCACAGTAGAAATGGCTAATGGAAAAACTGAAAGTACGAGTAGCATATACTTAGGTTGTACCCTAACTCTAGATAACCATTCATTCCCAATCGACCTCATGCCAGTCTCAATAAAAAGTTTTGACGCTATCATTGGCATGGATTGGTTAAGCCTTCATCGCGCCGACATCATGTCCTACGAGAAAGTTGTACGTCTAAACCTTCCGTCTAACGAAACTCTTATAGTCTACGGCGACAAACCTGGTTCAAGTCTTCGCATCATATCAAGTATTCAAGCACAGAAATATCTGCGTAAGGAATACCATGCATTCCTTGCTCACGTCGTCGACACGAGCCTCGAAACGAAAGAACTAAAGAACATCCCTGTAGTGAGCGACTTCCCCGACATTTTCCCAGAAGAACTACCCGGGTTACCTCCGCAACGATAGGTCGAGTTCAGAATCGACTTAGTCCCAGGAGCTACCCCAGTAGCCAAGTCGCCCTACCGCTTAGCACCAACTGAGATGCAGGAACTCTCTGGTCAACTTAACGAACTGCTCAGCAAGGGCTTTATAAGACCAAGTTTTCTCACCTTCGGGAGCACCGGTCTTGTTCGTTAAGAAGAAAGACGGATCATTCCGTATGTGTATCGACTACAGAGAACTCAACAAACTGACGGTCAGAAATCGTTACCCTCTGCCTCGCATAGATGATCTATTTGACCAACTGCAAGGGGCGAACTATTTTTCTAAGATTGATCTGAGATCCGGATATCACCAGTTACGAGTGCTAGAGGAGGATGTTCCGAAGATAGCCTTCCGAACTTGTTACGGACATTACGAGTTCGTGGTGATGCCATTCGGGTTGACCAATGCGCCCACAGTCTTCATGGATCTGATGAATAGAGTATGTCGACCTTATTTGGATCAGTTCGTCATCGTTTCATTGACGACATCCTAATCTACTCCCGAAGTAAGAAAGAGCATGGCGATCACCTGCGACAAGTTCTAGAGACATTACGAAAAGAGAAGCTTTATGCGAAGTTCTCGAAATGTGAATTTTGGATCCAGAGAGTCGAATTCTTAGGACACGTGGTAAGCGAAGAGGGAATCCACATGGACCTATCCAAAATTAAAGCCATTGAGAACCGGTCAGCACCTAAGAAGCCTACAGAAATTCATCAATTTCTAGGTCTCGCTGGCTACTACCGCAGATTCATTCAGAACTTCTCTCGAATAGCGAAACCTCTTACAACCCTAACCCACAAAGGCGTGGCCTTTTACTGGGAAGAGAAACAAGAAAGAGCGTTCCAAACGCTCAAACGAGCCTTGTGCACCGCACCAATACTATCCCTTCCCGAAGGAATAAAAGACTTTGTAGTCTATTGCGATGCATCGAATCAAGGGCTCGGATGTGTCCTGATGCAGCGAGGTAAGGTCATCGCCTACGCCTCGAGACAGTTAAAGACACACGAGGTTAACTACACGACCCACAATCTTGAACTAGGAGCAGTGGTGTTTGCTCTGAAGATCTGGAGACATTACTAGTATGGAACGAAGAGCACTATCTTTACCGACCACAAGAGTTTACAACACATTTTCGATCAAAAGGAGCTCAACATGAGACAACGACGGTGGGTCGAGCTACTCAGTGATTACGAATGCGATATTCGTTATCATCCGGGTAAAGCCAACGTAGTAGCAGACGCCCTAAGTCGGAAGGAATATTCTGGTCGCAGGGTCAAGTTATTATCAATAACCATCCATTCACACTTGTCTAATCAAATTCAGGCGGGCCAACTTGAAGCCATGAAACCTGAAAATGTGACGAGATAATCCCTCAGAGGAATGGACAAGAATTTAGAAGCCAAGGGTGACGGAGCCTTATATTTCATGGACCGGATCTGGACACCGAAACACGGTGGTTTCCGAGACTTGGTCATGACCGAGGCGTACAACACTCGGTATTCCGTCCACCCAGGTTCAGATAAGATGTATCTGGATCTTTAAAAGCTATACTGGTGGCCTAATATGAATGTAGAGATTGCTACCTTCGTGAGTAAATGCCTTACTTGCGCAAAGGTTAAGGTCGAGTATCAGAAGCCCTCTGGTTTATTGCAACAACCAGAGATCCCGGAATGGAAGTGGGAGCGGATCACTATGGATTTCATAACCAAGTTGCCCAAGACAATGGGTGGAATTGACACCATATGGGTCATCGTTGATAGATTGACCAAGTCTGCACACTTCCTGCCTATCAAAGAAACCGACAAGATGGAGAAACTTACGAGAACATACATTAGGGAAATCGTACGGCTACATGGTGTACCTATGTCCATTATCTTCAATAGAGATGGTAGGTTCACCTTAAGATTTTGGCAATCACTACAACATTCCCTAGGAACAAGGCTGGACATGAGCACAACCTACCATCCACAGATCGACGGACAGAGTGAGAGGACCATCCAAAATCTGGAAGATATGTTGCGAGCCTGCATGATTGACTTTGGGAAGGCATGGGATACTCACTTACCCCTTGTCGATTTTTCCTATAATAACAGTTATCACACGAGCATCAAGGCTGCTCCATTTGAAGCTCTCTACGGCCGAAAGTGCATATCCCCTCTGTGCTGGGCTGAGGTGGGTGATACCCAATTAGCCAGGGGGCAAGCTTCCGACAGTACTCTCACCGGTCCGTAGATCATTCGGGAAACAACGTAGAAGATCGTTCAGATCCGTGAACGATTGAAAGCCTCTAAAGACCGACAGAAGAGCTACGCTGATAAACGAAGAAAACCTTTGGAATTTCAGGTGGGAGACCGAGTCCTTCTCAAAGTCTCACCCTGGAAGGGCTTGATACGCTTCGGTAAGCGTGGGAAGCTTAATCCTAGGTACATAGGGCCTTTCGAGATTCTCGCAAGAGTCAGCCCCATAGCTTACAAACTTGATCTACCCGACACACTTCGTAACGTACATTCTACATTCCACGTATCTAACTTGAAAAAGTGTCTATCTAACAAGACTCTTGTAATCCCACTCGACGACATCGAGATCAACGAGAGCCTCAACTTCGTGGAGGAACCAGTAGAAATCATGGACCGAGAGGTCAAGCAAACCAAGCAAAGTCGCATCCCTATCGTGAAGGTCCGCTGGAATGCAAAGCGAGGACCTGAATTCACCTGGGAACGCAACCCACATCTGTTTCCCTAATCCACAAGTGTTTTCTTACTTTAAATTTCGGGACGAAATTCCCTCTAACAGGGGGATGATGTGACAACCCGATATTTCAACTCTTTGTAGTGACCTAAAAGGTCAAGTATTGTAACCGCTTTTGAGTTAATAAAATTAACTTCGATATTAAAAAGTCCAAAAAGTTCCTATTTAAATTTCTTCTATGTTTAAATGTCATCAAACCATGATCGTACGTAAAAATAACGCCCAAATCCGACTTCGTATATTGAAGTTATGATTTTTCCAAGTTTAGCTTAGCAACAGACAGCTAAAAACTCGAATCGGAGATCGAGCGAATTTTGGCCAGAATGACCTAAACGAGAATCGAAGGTCTCGTCAATGGTTTTTCAGCGGTAAAAAGTCTAGCAAACACGGACGTCAGATAAAGAAGTTATGAATTTTTAAAGAAATTCCTTAATCACGTCATTTTAATAAATAAATAATAAAAATAATTTCGGAATTTGCCAACGGAATCTAAATGAAAGTTGTAGATCGTAGTCTCACCTTCGCGTGGATATAAAGAACGTCGAAAACGGAGTTCGTATGAAGAAGATATGATTTTTTGAAGATTAATTAATAAATTATAATTAAATTTAAATCAAAAATGTTGGTAATATCCGAAGAGGAGTCAGCCTAGGGCCGAGGTACACACCACGTACCCTCGTACGCCCCGCGTACTCGAGGCCACGGCCTCAGATCGTCCACGTCGCCCCTATGCGAGCCTTCCCCCTGTTCCGTCCGAAACACGCTGCAGCCGAGGATGCGATCAGCAGTGACATCTCGTACGCGCCGCGTACGTGGGCCTTTCAGCACCCCTATAAAAGGGATGCGAAGGCTTTCGAAAATTTTGCTCATTTTCTCTCTTTCTCTCACGATCTTGCCTTAATTTCCGTGCCCGTTCAAACCCGAAGCTCTGGTCTTTTTGCTCAAGTCCCGAGGTTCGATTTTAATCCCGAGATTCCCGAGAATCCCGAGAAAAATCCGTTTCCCGAGACAAAACTCTGCCCGGTTTTCCATCTCGCTATCTTCAAGTTCCAAGTGAGTTCATACCCCATAAAATCAACCTTTGAAATGATTTTAAATGTTTAAATACTTTATAGGGGGGATACAAGTTAAATACTTATAGTTATTGCTTCGATCACATGTGATTGCATAAATCACATGTAATTAATAACTAGGAAACCAATGATTTTATCACTGTTCAAACTGTTACTTCAAAATGTTTTACAAACTCTTTTACTTATCAAATGCTTTTATTTAAACTTTGTTTCACTACTTATAAATTGCATGCCCATATATGTATAGATATATAAGTAATGTTTAAAGGGCATAGGAAGGCCATCCACCCTATTTCCTTTTCGCGCACTGAGATGTGGTCTGGTGGGATTTCGGGTGACCATCCGAGGGTCGTTTCAATATTAGTTATATATCATATATACATGTATAGACATAAAATTACTTCCATATTCATACTTATCAATACATCAATAGCTAGTTACCATCGGGGTAACACAGAACATATACAACTATACTAGAAGCAGAACATATACGACTATACTAGAAACAGTACATATACAACTATACTAGAAGCAGAACATATACGACTATACTAGAAACAGTACATATACAACTATACTAGAAACAGAACATAGATAACTATACTAGAAACAGGACATATACAACTATACTAGAACGAGAAACATTACATATACATGAACACGTTAACAATTGTGATCCACTGTATCGGAGCATGCCTTAAATGTCATGGCCCGAGTTGTAGCCAGAATTCTCTTGGAGGGAGAGCATTGAGTTTGCATATAGATCTATACTGGATTGACTATCCTACACCTTGCTGCTAGTTACAGCCGGACCTGCAAGTCTGCGGGTGCCAAACGTCATTCCGTTATTACGACTGTTCTTTATGTCGTTGTTATCAGTCGATAGTATGGTGCAATTATCATATTATGCCTTAATATAAATCCGGTTTAAGGTAGTTTGTACAGCAGTAGTTCGTATAAAACAAAACTACAGTACTACAATGATTTACCCATTACATTTTAGTGATAACCTCACTTAAACTTTAATGTACAAACTATATTTTGCTACATGATAGTTACACTTGGGAAATTACACACTTTTACAACAAACGAGCATACAAAACAGTTAAGCCTTGGTAGAAGGCTACTTTAATAGAAAATATAGGTTTTTCTGAGAAATTCAAACTTTTACAAACATTTACATACAATTTACAACTTATACTTACGACAGGTTCAAACGTTTTGATAACGAGCATCGACACTAACTCATGAACTCACCAGCTTAATGCTGACAAACTCTTGCAAAATAACTTGTATTCTCAGGTCATCAGTAGACAGGTACCGATGCCAGCTTTTGAGAATATAGAGCGCATTCAAGACTCATCATATTATTTTGATTTACATTATATTTTTGGTGTCTAAAACTGTAAAGAACACGCTTGTATTAAAATTATATATTTAATGCAATGGATGATGTTGTTTGCTTATTTACATTTACTGTGTTGTGATACTTTACATGACGTCCTCCGCCCGAGAACGTTTCCGCCGTTCTTGGTTTTGGGGTGTGACAGGATGTCCTAGGGTTGTTTGGAAACAATAACATTTCATACTTCAAGAAATTGGAAATTTACGACCCAAACATGGAGTTTTCCATCCAAAACCCAAGGGTTATATATATGGTCCTTAGCCATATTTATTCATTTGTTCCATTTCCAACTAGAGAAAAACCCGATTCTCTCTCAAGGATCTTTAGCTTTTCATTCCAAATCATAAGCCCTTCTATCTAATAGTGTTATAGGGCTTGTTATGTGTCTTAGCATCAAGAAATCACAAGGAAACATCAAGATCAAAGAGTTTACGGCCCAAGAACACCTTAGACCGTAAACCTTTCTTTAAGGGCCAAAAGTGTGCCCTAGTCCCTTCCTTTCCTTGTGAAACTAGTCTAGACTCATATGTTAATGTTTATGGAACTTAAAAGCAAAAAAATACCATGGTCCATATGAGATTACGGCCGCAAACACAAAGGGAATTGGTCCTAGGGCTGTGAACTCCTCAAAGGAGGGAAATGGTGCCCTAATCTCTTCCAAAGAGTAAACCATCAAGTAGAAATACTTCTAAGGGACATGTAAGGCTTCAAAACATAAAATGAACAAAAGCTTAGGAGATTACGGCCGTAAAATCAAGAGTTTACGACCATAAACTCATGGTGTTATGGTCCTTGGGGAGTAAACTCAAGAAAGGGGTTCTTTGGAACCCTAAACCCAATAGCTTTGTCCTACAACAACTTAGATGCATTCCTTAGGGCTTATAACACTTATTTAAAGTGTTTAGCTTGTTCTAGGATGTCTTAACATTGTCAATTAGTAGTTTAAAGACTAACTGGATACATATATGTTTGATTATATGTTAACTAGGATCTTTGAGTGTGTACAAGTCTTCAATTGACACTTAGCAATCCTACATCGTTCAGTTCATCCAAACCGCCAACTACAGGTGAGTTCATACCCCTTTATCAATGTTTTAAATGTTTTTAAATTCTTTATGGGGGGGAATACAAGTTAAATCATGTTTAGTTATTATATCAATCACATGTGATTAATAACTAGCATGCAAATGGATTTACTATACGTTAACTGTTTTACCAAATAGATTTCTTCAAATGAATTTCTTAAATGTTTCTATATGTTTAAAACTCTTTATCAAACTGCTTTATACACTGTATGTTTTCTTATCAAACTCTGTTACATTTTTATTTCAAACAAAGGTTTTCTTTATACTTAAACTGTTTATTCAAACAAAATACTTTCAAACCGCTTTATAAATTGACATCAAGTTGATCTTTTCTTAGATATTAATCTTATTCAAAGGTTTTACAAAACTCCTTTTATGCTTTTATATTATCAAATGCATGCCCATATATGTATAGTTATATAAATAATGTTTAAAGGACTTAGGAAGGCTAACTCACTCTATTTCCTTTTCCTCGTTGGGATGTGGCTATGGGGTATCGGTTATCCGTCCGAATGTCGTCTAAATATTAGTTAAATATCATGTATACATATGTAGACATAAAAGTGCCTTCAGTCAGTTCAGTACCTTTGGCTAGCAAAGGAATACCTTCGTTGATACTTGTACATTACTAGTAACTATTATAGGTATAGTTACGAGATACTACTTGCTATTCCTATTAAAAGGAAATACACCAGAGTCAGTTCATACATGAGTCTATACTAAATGCTATATGTAGAGATATTTTTACATGGGTACACTTACTTTGATACACTTACATGGATACACTTACATGGATACACTTACTTGGATACACTTACATGGATACCTTTACATAGATACCTTGTTAAAAGCATGCCTGTATGTGTATAATTATATAAGTAATGTTTAAAGGACTTAGGAAGGCTAACCCGCTTTATTTCCTTTTCCTTGTTAGGATGTAGTCTGGTAGGGTATCGGGTATCCGTCCGAAGGTCATTTAAATATTAGTTATATATCATGTGTACATATACGGACATAATAGTTCTGATCAGTCGGTTCAGTACCTTTCGGTAGCAAGGGTATACATTCATATATCCTAGTAAACTACTATAGGTGTAGTTTAGGCTTATATATGATTTAGTAACTAATATGGATTTCGACCTAGCGATTCGTTGTGGAAGTCACCGTTAGTTCAAAATGTAGAATATGGACTATCAATCATATTATTACTTACTTACAGCGGGTCTCGTGAGAAGACTACTTACTTACTAAGACGGGACTAACCATTCCGGCACCCAACTGTTAGCAACAAAGGTAATGAACATCTACGGATTCTTAGGGTTAATACTTATATTAGGGGTACCTTTACTGGACTAACCATTCCTTCAACCTGCTGTTAGCTACAGAGGAAAATGAACATCTATGGATATTCAAGGTTAACACTTTTTCAGCAGTCGCGATGTCGAGTTGATCCTAATACAAAAGGATAACACTTACATGGCTATATTTCTCCTATTACTTTTATTTTGTGATACATTCACATAAACGATAAGGAAGACTATGTACTGTTAGTATTAGTCAAAAAGGGGAAAAATCATCTTTGTTACAGCAAAACATTCAGTTCTTGGTACAAGACTACTTTCAAAACATTCGGGTCTTGGTAGAAGGCTACTCTTTATACTAATAGAAATCATAGGGATTTTCTAGGGTATTCAAACGTTTACAAACTACTTTCAAACAGTTCATACTTTTACAAACTTTTTCCAAATGTTCACAAGTCTTTACTTTCTAGTTTTACAGATCTAAGACACATTAATACTTATGAATTCACCAGCTTTATTGTTGATACTCGCTTTTAAAATACTTGTATTCTCAGGTCACAAATAGACAGGTACGACAATCAGGTTTTGTGAAGATGGAGAAGTCAAGACTCATCTTTTACTTTGAGTATTCATTATGTTGTTATAACCATGAAAGGATACACTTGTAAGTAAAATTATACTGTTAATGCAATGGATGATGTTGTTGCTTGTTTACTACTTTACATTGTTGTGATACATTACATAACGTCCTCCACCCCAGAACGTTTCCGCCGTTCCGGTTTTAGGGTGTGACAGATTGGTATCAGAGCATCGTTTATAGTGAATTAAGTATATCAACCCATAAAATATATACAGACTATAAATACAATGGGATTAAAATACTCTGACCAAGAGTTTATACTTTAAATAATAAAATATTTAAGTAAGTATACGTGCCTGCATTCATACTAAAATCAGTGTCACTAGGACAGTACAAAAAGAATTACGATTGTTGGGCAACACAGGTAGACTTAGAGACATATAGTCAAAACTGGGAAGATATAGCCTGATCAACTATATTATCCGAGGGTTGACTTGCATGTTCCTAAGTGTAGTTGTGAGGTTGCAACAAGACTAAATCTTACCAACAATACCACAATGAGAAAAATAGAACATAAACCTAAAATACTATAGGGGTATTTGATGTTACTATAAGTACTTTATACTTGAGAACTAAAAAGGATCTTCATTACTAAGTTGATAATTGCTAAGTGGATACACTAATGCTATATGTAACTAGGATGTTATAGACTTAGAATCTGTGAAATTTTTGCTTTACCCCTATTCCTTGTGAATTTGGAGTTAAGGTCACTTATTCGAAGACCTATCTTGTGTTGATTATATATAACTGGTATGCACTTTACAAATAGTGATGTAACTAATGAAGATTTTCTAATAATTATCTAGATAGTCCGTCTAATAATTAATTCCTTACCCCAATTCTCGCGTAGATAACATGGCTGGACTCCATCCCCACGACAACCCGTACCTTCCGAACGAAGTCATTGCTGGATAGTTTGGAGAAGAACCAGAGAATGATCATCCTATCCCTTTGAATGATCGCCACGTTGAAGACTTCGTAGATGATGATAACTCTGAAACTGAGGTTGAGAACCTACCCCTGGTAGCTCCCATTCCAAATCCTAACCCTCTTCCGACTTTTCATGGCCTGACACCTCCTTGGGTAGAATTCTTGGAAACATGGAGCAAAGAACAGGATTAGCCGATGCCATTTAATGGAGACCGAAGCTTTTATGACATGAGCAATGGGGGCGCAGCAAACAGAATCTTGCCAATCCTGGTCCGCAGAGTGGCCCGAAATGAGATTCAAGGCAGGACAACCCTACATCAAATCCCAGAAGTTGTCACCAATGCAAGAATGCATACCCTCCGTACCATTCGCCTGGAAGATGCTCATGAGAGATCTAAGAGAAACCATGAAACCCTACTGCAAGCCCTAGCTGAAACTCGAGCTGAAGTCATAGAGCTCTGAGTACGTCAAAGGGTGTACGAAAGATACCTACTTGATATGGAACGTCAACTGGCTGAACTAAGGGTTCACCATAGGGGTGACCATCGCCATTAGGAGATACATTACTTTCATTCTTTGTTTTAAAGACTTGTGTTCCTGCCTATGTTCTGTGTAGCACTTTCCTATGTGACTACCTTGTACCGTAAGTACTTTTAGTTAGACCTTTATGCTGTCAAGCACTTTTTCTACTCTAGATGTGATGTAATACCTACTGTAGGGTAAGTTTTCCCGAACTTATTACATCTTAAACATCAATGATATTGGCAGTCGGCTAACTTATGTGTCACTCTTTTTTTCAAATGCTTTCATCATACCTTCATTGGAGTCTATCTGAATCATGCTTTATTCAAGTCATTGGACTATAAGTAATTTAACTCCGGAGACATTTCCAATTCTCTTTTAGTGGTTGGATCATGTTATTCACCAACCAACAATACCTCGGCTTGAACGACAAACATCTTGAGACCATTCTACAAACTTACTTCTACTCCTTACTAAGGACTGCATCATAGGGATGTAGGTCGGACCTTTGTAAACATATTTCCATTCCGTACTAGGACTGCATTATAGGGACGTAGGTCAAACCTTCGAGATCATACTCTTACTCTTTCAATGAACGATCGACGTATATCCAGGGTCAATAGTAGCCTTTGCTAGGAAATCTTAGCTCATCGAAAAAGATTCATAAGAAGATACTTATTATGATTTTCCTCTTTTATACATTCCC
This sequence comes from Lactuca saligna, assembly GCF_052625555.1. Classification (NCBI taxonomy): domain Eukaryota; kingdom Viridiplantae; phylum Streptophyta; class Magnoliopsida; order Asterales; family Asteraceae; genus Lactuca; species Lactuca saligna. The sequence continues at coordinate 44,773,084 of NC_136418.1, read as the reverse complement.
AAGTTATATATAACGAAGACCTGGTAGACAATAGAATGTGAGATTTCTAAATTAGTTTCATTTCCTCGTTGGGATGTGGGACTAGGGTAGAATCACACATTTTATTATCCGCCCCATCTTGATTATATCATGATGTGTATAAACTGAGATTTCATGTATAATAACTCCTCTCTTAGTCAGAATCAAAATGATACAGGTCCAATCATACAATTAGATTTCATTCGATCCTTACGATGCCAGATTCGTGCGTAAATTTTTCTCTCCAAAATCATCCTTATAGCGAAACCATCCCTTCAGAACTCCGAAGTACTCATTCGTAGAGTACCTCATGTATCTAATCCTTTCCAATGGAACCTCAACAAACCTCCACGAAAGACTACTCGTCCAACAGACCAAGTTCGAGCACAGAAGCTATGGATGAATACAGCCCACATATTACTATTTAATGTATACGTAAGGGTGGTATATGATTATGATTACGCAGACTTAGTATGTGTGTTTCCGCCCTTTCTCCTATTCCTCGTTGGGTTGTGGACCTGGGGCATAGTCACATATCCGAAAGTCTTACTAACCCTAATTATATACGGCTTGTATACACGAGGCAATGATAGATGGACCAAGTATGAATCCTATCAGGAACAGAAGGGCAAAGTTGCCAAGTCTACGAGTGGGTATTCTGCCAATCAGTAGAGTAAAACCCCATTAGTGATGCTAAGAAAGCTAATTTCGGGACGAAATTCCTTCTAACAGGGGGATGATGTGACAACCCGAAATTTCCATTCCGTACAACATACCAAGTCAACAGAAGTCCAAACCATTACTGTTAATTTTCAGACTATTTAGGATAAGTTTTAGTATTCTGTGATTAACACTTTAGGAGATGCCAGGAGAGGGGATGTCCTAGGGTTGTTTGGAAACAATAACATTTCATACTTCAAGAAATTGGAAATTTACGACCCAAACATGGAGTTTGCAGTCCAAAACCCAAGGGGTATATATATGGTCCTTAGCCAAATTTATTCATTTGTTCCACTTCTAACTAGAGAAACACCCGATTCTCTCTTAAGGGTCTTTAGCTTTTCATTCCAAATCATAAGCCCTTCTATCTAAGAATGTTATAGGGCTTGTTATGTGTGTTAGCATCAAGATATCACAAGGAAACATCAAGATCAAAGAGTTTACGGCCCAAGAACACTTTAGACCGTAAACCTTTCTTTAAGGGCCAAAAGTGTGCCCTAGTCCCTTCCTTTCCTTGTGAAACTAGTCTATACTCATACCTTAATCTGTATGGCACTTAAAAGCAAAAAAAATACCATGGTCCATATGAGATTATGGCCGCAAACACAAAGGGAATTGGTCCTAGGGCCGTAAACTCCTCAAAGGAGGGAAATGGTGCCCTAATCTCTTCCAAAGAGTAAACCATCAAGTAGAAATACTTCTAAGGGACATGTAAGGCTTCAAAACATAAAATGAACAAAAGCTTAGGAGATTACGGCCGTAAAATCAAGAGTTTATGACCGTAAACTCATGGTGTTATGGTCCTTGGGGAGTAAACTCAAGAAAGGGGTTCTTTGGAACCCTAAACCCAATAGCTTTGTCCTACAACAACTTAGATGCATTCCTTAGGGCTTATAACACTTATATAAAGTGTTTATCTTGTTCTAGGATGTCTTAACATTGTCAATTAGTAGTTTAAAGACTAATTGGATACATATATGTTTGATTATATGTTAACTAGGATCTTTGAGTGTGTGCAAGTCTTCACTTGACACTTAGCAATCCTACATCGTTCAGTTCATCCAAACCGCCAACTACATGTGAGTTCATACGCCTTAATCAATGTTTTAAATGTTTTTAAATGCTTTATGGGCGGGGGGGAATACAAGTTAAATCATGTTTAGTTATTATATCAATCACATGTGATTAATAACTAGCATGCTAATGGATTTACTATACGTTAACTGTTTTACCAAATAGATTTCTTCAAAGGAATTTCTTAAATGTTTCTATATGTTTAAAACTCTTTATCAAACTGCTTTATACACTGTATTTTTTCTTATCAAACTCTGTTACATTTTTATTTCAAACAAAGGTTTTCTTTATACTTAAACTGTTTATTCAAACAAAATACTTTCAAACCGCTTTATAACTTCACATCAAGTCGATCTTTTCTTAGATATTAATCTTATTCAAAGGTTTTACCAAACTCCTTTTATGCTTTTATATTATCAAATGCATGCCCATATATGTATAGTTATATAAATAATGTTTAAAGGACTTAGGAAGGCTAACTCACTCTATTTCCTTTTCCTCGTTGGGATGTGGCTACGGGGTATCGGTTATCCGTCCGAATGTCGTCTAAATATTAGTTAAATATCATGTATACATATGTAGACATAAAAGTGCCTTCAGTCAGTTCAGTAACTTTGGCTAGCAAAGGAATACCTTCGTTGATACTTGTACATTACTAGTAACTATTATAGGTATAGTTAGGAGATACTACTTGCTATTCCTATTAAAAGGAAATACACCAGAGTCAGTTCACACATGAGTCTATACTAAATGCTATAGGAAGAGATATTTTTACATGGGTACACTTACTTTGATACACTTACATGGATACACTTACATGGATACACTTACTTGGATACACTTACATGGATACCTTTACATAGATACCTTGTTAAAAGCATGCCTGTATATGTATAGTTATATAAGTAATGTATAAAGGACTTAGTGTTGGAATAGTGTCTAAGGCTATAACTATATTCGGTGGTGCATGGTCCTTTTGGGTTGCCTTCACCATAGCAACTTGAAGGATGATTTATTAAGAGAGAGAGTAAATATTATAAGGAATAATATTTAGCTATTTGATTAATATAAGTCATAAATTAATTGGTATTAATTTGGTGACTTAAAGAGATTAATTAAATAAGAGGGTATAAACTGTCAATTGTTTGATAGTTAGACTTTAGACTATAAATCCATTAGGATGGACTTTGGACGGATTCTAAGAGCTTTAGGATAGCTCAAAATCGTCCATAAGGATATCTATGGAATGGATTTGGATAGCCTTAAGAGAAGATTATCCAATTAGGGTTTAGGGTGAAACCCTTAAGGAGTCTAAAGGTATAAATAGGCCCTTGGGATGTGGAATTCGTGTACAACCTTTTAGAACCTAAAGCAAGGAACCTCTGGTCGAATTCCATCCCCTCTCCTCTCTCCTAAAATCATCTTGCTTGCTATTGGTGTTTGTAAGCCATCAGAGGAGTGACAATTGTGACTCTAGAAGCTCCAAGACAAGAAGATCAACAAGGAACTCAAAGGTATGATTCTAGATCTGTATTAATGTTGTTGTTTAACCTGATTAGCCATTAGAAGTCTTGGATTCAAAAGCATGTTTATTAGAAAGCCTAGATCCAAGCAATAGGGTTTTGCATGCGCACATAGGAAAGTTCTTATGGCTAAAACCCAACAGTGGTATCAGAGCCAAGAATGGTTTTCTTTAAATTGTTGCTTGAATAACTGAAACAAACCTGCAAAATTCGATTTTTTGGGTTTTGAGTCACTGACTCGTCGAGTTCCAAGGTGGACTCGTCGAGTAGGCCTGACTCGTCGAGTCCCCTTGTGCACTCGGCGAGTCCAAGCGTCAGGAATGGCCAGATTCGGGATTTTTTCATAATTATCTTATGGAAACTTACCTTAATCATGTTAGATCAATGTAAATCCGATTTTTTGATAAATATGACTGTTATCTTGATCTAATTAAAGATATTTATCATCTAATAAAATATTTAATTTCCTTATATGATAATAATTAATTATTTTTGGTAATTATCTTCAAAGAAATCAAGATAAATCAAATAAAGATAATTAGAATATTAAATTGTTAATTGGAATTATTTGTTATTTGATCCTCCATGTTTTTAAATGTTTAAAACCTACCCTATAGTTTTGAAATTTATATTTGTGATTAAAAGCTTTAATTTAGACAACTTAAATTTCAAACCCTAGATTTTGAAAAGTTTAAAATGCAACCCTATACTTATATGATATTATTAGAATAATATATATGTATAACTAAATGCTAGTCTTACCGCTAGTAGGCCTCATTCACGAAGCCGATCTATAATGTGGGTATAAGGTTGCGGCCTATAAAATGGCGCTTAATGGGTGTACACTCACACCCACCGCTTGCTTGATTGGTGGAGGGTCGTTAGCCGAACGGGTAGGATAGGGCAACCTCATCCTCTCATTAAAAGTATAATAAGAAATACGAAGTAACTAAACTTTCTTTTTAAATTTCCCAATCTTAGTTACTTTAGGAAAAGTGAATTGATGCAATCCCATGAAATTACACTTTGCACCTTGCTAAGATGTTAGTGGAGCGTGTGTGGTTTACCGGCACACTAATTGGTTCTAAGCGAAGGTGGCAAAGGGTGATTCATTGTTTATCATAGTTCGATGGAGCGTGTGTGGTTTACCGGCACATCGAATAGGTGATCGTAACAATGAAGGCACCATGTAAATTTGCATGGTAATTCACACCCGCTTTGTGATCCTCGGCATCCCAGTCACAAACAAGAGGGGCATATCGAGATTTAAACATGCCATTGAATAGTTCAATGAATCTCATCCGAACCTAGGAATTCTCAAAAACACTTAGGACTAAAAGTTTAAGTTTTGTGATGGAGAATTAGTGAATCGTCATTCACTTACCTTCAATTTATTTGCATGTTGGATTACGGCATCCCTTTTCTAGTATGTAAATGTTATTGTTGGATCCTAGCCCTAATTTTTCTTATTGGGTGATAATTAGGGATTCTTGTTCTAATCTATCTTTGTCCTTTCTATAGATGTCAAACGCAAACAACGCTGCTGCTAGTTCTTTCACGTTGATGAGCCTTTGCCAAAAGGTCACCTTCGATGGAACGAACTTTGGCGAATGGATAAGATACATTCGCACCATTGCTTGCTATGAGGATAAAGAGTATGTCCTCGACGAGAAGCTCGAGAAAATCAACCCAGAAATTGCTACTCCCGCCGAAATCACCGCTTTTGAAACCCATGAGCGAGATGCGACGAAAGTACATTGCATCATGATCGCCACCATGAACTCCGAGTTCCAAAAGTCCTACGAGGACATGTATCCATACGAGATGCATCAAGACTTGTTGGAGAGGTACCACCAAAACGCGAGACAAGAGCGTTACGAGATCTTCACTAACATGATTTCTGCTAAGATGGGTCATGGAGAATCTCTTACCGTGCACTTGCAAAAGATGCAAAGGTATGTCGACCGCCTTCGCAAGTTAAATGTTGACTTCGGCGAAGACTTGGCGATCGACATGGTGCTTCACTCTTTGCCTCCAATGTATAATCAATTTAGGATGACCTACCACATGAACAAAGAGGAGGTCACTCTAAGTAAACTCCAAGGTCTCTTGAGGGTTGCTGAGAGCAATTTCAAGGACAAGTCTGTTGCACCAACTCCCAATCCGTCTGCTGCTCCTGTCTTGGCTATTGGTCAAGGGAAGGGAAAGAAGAGGAAAGCTTCTTCAAATAACTCTCGAAAGGTGAAAGCCCGAGATGGTTCCTCCTCTAGTGGGACCAAAGTTGATCCCTCTAAGCCCTGCTCTAACCCGAAGGAGGCAGAGTGCCACCACTGCCACAAGATAGGACATTGGAAGAGAAGCTGCCCGGATTACCTGCAAGCCATCAAGGAAGGAAAGATCAAGCCATCTTTCGCAGGTATATATGCAATAAAATCTAACGATTCTAATCATGCTATTTCTTGGGTTCTTGACACCGGTTGTGGTTATCACATTTGTTCTAATGTGCAGGGACTAAAAAGAAGTAGGGATGTGGAGCAAGGAAGGTTCAATCTAATCATGGGGAACAGAAGATCGTCGCCTGTGACCAAGATTGGAGTGTATTCTTTGGTGCTTAAGAATAGTTTAGTTTTAGATTTGAACAATTGTTGCTATTCGCTAGAAATGGCTAGAAACATCATTTCATTTCATGGTTTATATAGACAAGGTTTTAGATTTTCTTTTAATAATGAGAATGGTTCTATTTTGGCTTATCTAAATGGTGTCTTTTATTTTGAAGCTATACCATGTAATGGAATATATGAAACTGTTATGATTGTTGATAACTTAGGAAATGATGTTTTGAATATTGATTCTTCCACTAGTATGGATAAAGCATCCTTGTGGCATTGTCGTCTTGGACATGTCAACAAGAAACGCATAGCCCAACTCCAAAAGGATGGAGTGTTGGAGTCATTCGACCTTAGGGAAGATGACACATGCGAGTCTTGTTTACTTGGAAAGATGACTAAGTCACCCTTCACGAGTACTTGTGAAAGGGGTGAGGGACTATTAGACCTAATACATACCGATGTATGTGGACCTTTTAAATCAACCACGAAGGATGGGAACCGCTTCTATGTGACCTTTACCGATGATTATAGTAGATATGGGTATATCTATTTAATCAAGCAAAAGTCAGAAACCTTTGAAAAGTTCAAAGAGTTCAAGAATGAAGTGGAGAATCAATTGGGCAGGAAAATCAAGATGCTTCGATCCGATCGAGGAGGAGAGTACCTAAGTCTTGAATTCCACGATTATCTCAAGGAGTGTGGAATAGTTTCGCAATTGACGCCTCCTAGGACACCACAATTGAATGGTGTGGCAGAAAGGCGTAATCGAACCTTATTGGATATGGTTCGCTCTATGATGAGTCGTGCTTCACTACCTATCTTCTTTTGGGGGTATGCCTTAGAGACTGCCGCCCATATCCTTAACCGAGTCCCTACCAAGAAGGTTGCCAAAACACCTCACGAGATGTGGACGGGGAAAGCTCCCTCGTTGGCACATATCAAGGTTTGGGGTTGCGAGGCTTTCGTAAGACGAGATACTCACGACAAGCTTGAACCTCGAAGTGAGCGATGTATTTTCATCGGCTACCCGCAAACTTCCTTTGGGTATCTCTTCTATAGACCGAAAGATAATGTTATCTTTGTTGCGAGGAGAGGAGTTTTCCGAGAGCGAGAACTCATAAGCCAAGGAGATAGTGGGAGGAAAATCGAACTTGAAGAGATTCAAGAATCGATAGATGAAGGAACCTCTACCGCTGGCGTTCAACCTGAGGAGGAAACTCCGGTTGAACCGATTGACGAATCCTTACCTCTTAGACGTTCCGATAGAGTTAGAGTTCAACCCCAGTTTTATGGTTTTCATATTACTACCGAAGGGGACACGTATATTAGTGATTGTACACTAGTAAATCTTGATGAACCTAATAGCTATAAGGAAGCCATGGCAGGCCCGGAGTCTGCGAAATGGAAAGAGGCGATGGATAGCGAGATCCAATCCATGTACGATAACCAAGTTTGGAATTTGGTTGATTACGTGCCCGAACGTAAGACCATAGGGTGCAAGTGGATCTTCAAGAAGAAGACCGACGTGGATGGGAACGTACACACGTATAAAGCGCGATTGGTTGCAAAGCGCTTTACTCAAACTCCCGGAGTTGACTATGATGAGACCTTCTCACCAGTTGCGAAGATTAAATCTATTAGAGTGATGCTAGCGATTTCCGCATTTCATGATTATGAGATTTGGCAAATGGATGTCAAGACCGCTTTCCTTAATGGAAAGTTGGCTGAGGATGTTTACATGGCTCAGTCAGAGGGGTTTGTGGATCCAAAGCATCCGAATAGAGTGTGTAAGCTTGAGAATTCCATTTATGGACTTAAGCAAGCGTCTCGCAGATGGAATCTTTGCTTCGATGAGAAAGTCAAAGAGTTTGGATTTGTACGAAGCGAAGACGAATCTTGTGTATATGTCAAAGCCAGTGGGAGTATAGTAAGCTTCCTCGTTCTATATGTCGATGACATATTGCTCATAGGAAACGACATCCCGACTCTGCAGGAGGTTAAGTCCTGGCTCGGGAAGTGCTTCGCTATGAAGGACCTCGGAGAGGCTTCTTACATTTTGGGAATAAGGATAGTAAGAGAAAGAAGTAAGAGACTAATTGGACTTAGTCAGAATACTTACTTGGAGAAGGTACTAAAACGTTTTAGTATGGAAAACTCAAAGAAGGGAGAACTACCGATACAAGGAAATGCCAAGTTGAGTAAGACTCAAAGTCCGAGTACCGAAGCCGAGATAGCAGAAATGAGCCGAGTACCATACGCTTCCGCAGTTGGCTCAATCATGTATGCTATGACTTGTACTCGCCCTGATGTAGCCTTCGCTTTGAGCATGGTTAGCAGATATCAAGGGAACCCTGGCAAAGCACATTGGATTGCGGTGAAGAACATCCTTAAGTACCTTCGGAGGACGAAAGAATGGTTCTTAGTCCTTGGAGGGAGTGATGACTTGAAGGTGCGAGGGTATAGTGACGCCAGCTTTCAAACCGACAGGGACAACTACCGTTCGCAGTCGGGCTGGGTCTTTACCCTAAATGGAGGAGCAGTGACATGGAAAAGTTCCAAGCAGGAAACCGTAGCTGATTCAACATGCGAATCAGAGTACATCGCAGCAAGCGAAGCGTCGAAGGAGGCAATATGGCTGAAGAACTTCATCGGTGATCTTGGAGTTGTACCGGCCATAAAGGAGCCCATGGAGATTTTCTGTGATAACGAAGGTGCGGTTGCCTTGACCAAGGAACCGAGGGATCATGGTAGATCTCGACATATCGACAGAAAATATCACTTCATTAGACATCGTGTAGAAGAAGGACAACTCGTAGTGAAGAGGATATCATCAGAAGATAACCCAGCAGATCCGCTTACGAAGGGACTGAGTAGGGTTAAGCACTTACAGCATGCTATGAGTATTGGGCTGAAGGATGATATAAGCATAGATTAGATAGTATTAGAAACGTATAATAGATAAATGTAATTAACATTTGATGATTAAATAAAGAAGTTTTATTTATGAGTAAAGTTACTATCACATGTTAGTTGTTTAACTATTGTTTCACTTTGCATGTTTTGACTTCCAGAATAATTGAGTTTATTAGGAATAATCGAATTATTCAAATGGTCCACAATCGTTCATATGTTGGGAGTAGATATGAATGAAGATTGTCGTGAATTGGTGTGTAGAGTGTCTAAATGGTGTTAGACATAGCAAGAGTTGCTGCAACGTTCATGAGTGCTTATGAACTGGTTTTGAGCATTGGAATAAACCCGCGCTTGCTGGAATCACCTTATGGAATACGATATAAAAGGTGATCGCAAGACGATAATATCATATGGTCTTAAAACCTAGATATATGGTTTATTATTTGTTAATTGATTGTGCATTGATAATGCGAAAACGCATCAGTAACTTGATGTTATAAAACGCATTGTTGTGTATAGTTGGTTAATGAATAAGTAAATGCATATAAGTCGAAGTTTATCTGTAAATTTTATCCTAAGAGGGTAGAAGAGATATCTTGGCCACTCGATGATTTGATTTGACTTATGTGCCGGGCCCGGTCAGAACTGAATTGATGTGTTCGATTAAGTTCTATGTCAAATAAATCGAAGATCGAGAAATCTAAATGCTAGACTAACCATTCCATAGGATTGTCAGCATGATATCTAACAGAGGACTGTACGATCCCTTATCTAAAGGACAAGATTGATTAGATCAGAGTTGACAGCGTCTTTGAGAGCTACGATTGCAAACCGTATTATACTTCTATAGTTACTAGACTTATCCAAGTGGGAGACTGTTGGAATAGTGTCTAAGGCTATAACTATATTCGGTGGTGCATGGTCCTTTTGGGTTGCCTTCACCATAGCAACTTGAAGGATGATTTATTAAGAGAGAGAGTAAATATTATAAGGAATAATATTTAGCTATTTGATTAATATAAGTCATAAATTAATTGGTATTAATTTGGTGACTTAAAGAGATTAATTAAATAAGAGGGTATAAACTGTCAATTGTTTGATAGTTAGACTTTAGACTATAAATCCATTAGGATGGACTTTGGACGGATTCTAAGAGCTTTAGGATAGCTCAAAATCGTCCATAAGGATATCTATGGAATGGATTTGGATAGCCTTAAGAGAAGATTATCCAATTAGGGTTTAGGGTGAAACCCTTAAGGAGTCTAAAGGTATAAATAGGCCCTTGGGATGTGGAATTCGTGTACAACCTTTTAGAACCTAAAGCAAGGAACCTCTGGTCGAATTCCATCCCCTCTCCTCTCTCCTAAAATCATCTTGCTTGCTATTGGTGTTTGTAAGCCATCAGAGGAGTGACAATTGTGACTCTAGAAGCTCCAAGACAAGAAGATCAACAAGAAACTCAAAGGTATGATTCTAGATCTGTATTAATGTTGTTGTTTAACCTGATTAGCCATTAGAAGTCTTGGATTCAAAAGCATGTTTATTAGAAAGCCTAGATCCAAGCAATAGGGTTTTGCATGCGCACATAGGAAAGTTCTTATGGCTAAAACCCAACACTTAGGAAGGCTAACCCGCTTTATTTCCTTTTCCTCATTGGGATGTGGTCTGGTAGGGTATCGGGTATCCGTCTGAAGGTCGTTTAAATATTAGTTATATATCATGTGTACATATACGGACATAATAGATCTGATCAGTCGATTCAGTACCTTTGGGTAGCAAGGGTATACGTTCATATATCCCTAGTAAACCATTATAGGTGTAGTTTAGGCTTATATATGATTTAGTAATTAATATGGATTTCGACTTAGTGATTCGTTGCGGAAGTCACCGTTAGTTCCAAATGTAGAATAGGGTCTATCAATCATATTATTACTTACTTACAGCGGGTCTCGTGAGAAGACTACTTACTTACTAAGACGGGACTAACCATTTCGGCACCCAACTGTTAGCAACAGAGGTAATGAACATCGACGGATGCCTACGGTTAATACTTATATTAGGGGTACCTTTATGGGACTAACCATTCCTTCAACCTGTTGTTAGCTACGGAGGAAAATGAACATCTACGGATATTGAAGGTTAATACTTTTTCGGCAGTCGCAATGTCGAGTTGATCCTAATACAAAAGGATAACACTTACATGGCTATATTTTTCCTATTACTTTTATTTTGTCATACATTCACATAAACGATGAGGTAGACTAGGTACTGTTAGTAGTAGTCAAAAAGGGGAAAACCATCTTTGTTACAGCAAAACATTCAGGTCTTGGTAGAAGACTACTTTCAAAACATTCGGGTCTTGGTAGAAGGCTACTCTTTATACTAATAGAAATCATAGGGATTTGCTAGGGTATTCAAACATTTTCAAACTACTTTCGAACAGCTCATACTTTTACAAACTTTTTCCAAATGTACACAAGTCTTTACTTTCCAGTTTTACAAATCTAAGACACATTAATACTTATAAATTCACCAGCTTTATTGTTGATACTCGTTTGCAAAATACTTATATTCTCAGGTCACAAATAGACAGGTACGACAATCAGGTTTTGTGAAGACGGAGAAGTCAAGACTCGTCTTTTACTTTGAGTATTCATTATGTTGTTATAACCATGAAAGGATACACTTCTAAGTAAAATTATACTATTAATGCAATGGATGATGTTGTTAATTGTTTACTACTTTACATTGTTGTGATACATTACATGACGTCCTCCGCCCCAGAACGTTTCCGCCGTTCCGGTTTTTGGGTGTGACATAACGTCCCAAGACAGTCTTCTTCTGCAATAGTCGTAGGAGCGGTGGCAGATGGGTTTCGACGGTCACAGCAGCGACAGAGACGGTGACTGCTTGTGGCGGAATAGGCGCGCTAATTAGATGGCAAAAGGCGGTGGTGGATCAGTCGTTGGAAATGGAACAACCACGATGAACCCCTTCACCACAGCAAGGTTAGCTGTGGCGACTTCGATGGTTGACGATGAACGCTACAGTGTACTTCGACGACGATAAGCGTGGCGACTAGAGGGAGTGAAGGAGTGGGGTGGCGGCCAATATCTCATTTAGGGTTAGGGTTTCGGGATGAACAACTAATATACTCGACTCCCATTCAAACATTACCCCATATTGACACAACCAGTCCCTCCTTTTCTATTTCTTTCAAATTAAATCCTTCATTTACCACTTAAACCCCTCCTTCTGAAAACCCTTACAATTCAAGTCCAAAATAAAACCAAACACCCCTTGACTTATGAAAATATTTACAAATTAAGTCCCAAAATTACACTTTAACCCCTGGAGATTCAAATCTTGCCATTTGGCTTCTTGAAACCAACTCCCAGCTAATTATTAATTTGGTTTCGGATTATTATAATATTAAATAGTAATTAGAATTACTTCTCGGGGTCCCGAGTTTATTATTTAATTATTTTATTTTTAAATGGGATGTTACATAAACAATGTAGACCAATAGATTGAATATCAGTGAAGATCAATCAAGACCTATTTATTTGAATTCGAATCAACCTAGAATACAGTCCTATAATTGACAAAGGGGAGTGTATTCAACTCAAAAGAACAAAGTTCTTCAAAATTAAATTCATTCATCTATCTCCAAATGTTCGACAAAAAGGGTTATTTATAGCCTAGAAACGAATACAAAATAAAAGGAAACTAATAAATAAAAAAAACTACTAAATAAAGGCTAAAAATAAGTCAAAAGCGTCTTTAGAATCTTCTAGCTCTAGCCGACATAAATAGCCATGCAAGCTCCTCCCAAAAAGGCCTTAGTTCTGAGGAGTTTCGATAGTTTGGAACTAGTCGCAACACATCGCATTTAATTGCATTCTGAAATGATTCACATCCTTGTTTGTATCTAAAGACTAGGGATTACGATGACTTGGGATCGATGACATCCAATCACATACTTGTGGGATCAAAATGAACACAAAACCATGACTAAACAAGATCTAATAAAAACTTCATCAAGATCAAAGCTTTTTACCTCTAAATGGTGTCAAATAATGATGTGATTTTGGATCCAAAGTGCTCCATGGTCTCCTCTTCTTTCTTCCTCTTTCAAGATCACTAAAACGCATACAAATTGCTCAAATATGCTCTCAAATGGATTAGGGTTTGAAAAGGGTCGAAATGGGGGCTAGAGGCTGATGAAAAGTAGAAGCCTTGAGAGTTAAGGATGTTTAAATAAGGTCAAAACCCTAAAAATTAGGGTTTGCACCCTGGTCACGTACGCCCTGCGTACGCAATGTACACCCAGCGTATGTGTGCCCTCTCCAAAATTACAAAAATGTCACTCGTGACCAAACATGAAAACAATACTCAAACCAATGGTCAATATAAAAAATGCCTGAAAATTGAGAAGTTACATATTTTGTCATATTTTTTTTATCATTACATGCCTTTGTTGCAGCTAATGAGGTCATATACAAATTGAATCTGTCGAGTATTGAAATCTTGAAATGGAAATCGTTTATGTTCCTAATAATTTCTAAATGAAAATCTAGGCATTTTATGTCTAATGGTAATTAGCAATATTAATGCTAAAGTTCCGAATAAAAGAAAAAGTCACTAACCTAATATTAGTTACTAACCTAATATTAGTTACTTAGGACATCTATAATAAATTTTATAAAATCAAAATTGATAATTGTTAATTTAAAATTGATAATTGGTGACTGAAAATTTGAAAATGTTTATACGTATTTATCAAGACTAAACCTAAGCATCACATATTATAGAAAATTTTGATTTTTGGTTAACTGTTCATGACAAAAACAAATGGAGTGTAACTGAACCGAGAATAAAACATTTTGTCTGCTCAGTTAACAAAACGGGAAATAGTCAAAATCCTAATTAATCAACGTACTTTTATCTTTTACTTGTAATAAGAACATGATTTAATTTCCTTACGTATTTTATTGTTACCTATAATAATAACTTGTATTTTTCTACCAATATAGGATTTATATCTTCTTTGTTACATACTAGTTGAGAGACACGATAAACATACGGATTGGATAAAACAAAAAATTAAATATAAATGTTAAATAAAAATTTATTTAAATTTAAAATTTTAGATTTGAAATTTAAATTTAAAAGGAAACATATTAAATACTATATGAATAGTAATTTTGTAATTTATTGATTATTTTCAATTAAAACAATTATTCATTGATTGTAAATATGATGTGTTAATTAAGAAAAGATAAAAAAAATAATAAGAAAATGATAAATGGAAAAACATTTATTTAAAAATACCAAAAAATAACATGTGTCCAAATTAATGAGATAGTGACATGTTGTAAAAAAAACATTTATTTATTAAAGAGGATTGATATTATTGGTAAATGGTAAAGAAATACAATTATATTGTATTGACTAAATAATTGTATGTGTTCCTATTATTTTAAAAAATTAGTAAGTTAGAGAAATTGTTGAAACACAAATGCCAAAAAAACCAATTTACTAATTAAGTTTTCTCCAAAATTTTCTCATTTTTGGATGATATATTGCTTTCTTTTAATATATTCACAACATAAAAGGTAGTTTACAAAAAAATTATTTTATTTTTTCACTTGGATTTTATAATTTATCTATTTATTTTATATATCAGGTTAACTGAATTACAATATTTTTGTGGGTTCGATTTTGTTAAAACTTTTAATTTTGGTTGAACATGACATTAACATTTGTATAATAATAATTTATCTGGTTTGCTAGTTCTTTTTGTAGGTTTTGCCCATTAGTTTGCTAAATCTATGGAGTATGAAATTGATGCACTTCTTGAAGGTTTGTTTTGTCGTAACGTGGACCTCAATAGACTCTAATATTTTCCTAATTTACAATAAAATTGAGTTCAAAGGAACATAAATGATATGTGATGAAAACTTAATCGGTTGATTGTAATAGGTTGATTGTAATAGTGTTGGTTATGGATTTGGTTCATCGTCAGATTAGTCAATGGTTATGGATTTGGTTCTAAAGTAGTGTTGGTGTTGTATTTTATTATTCAAATCATCTTTTTGTCTAAATTGGGTAGACTTTGCAAGATACAATAATTTAATAATTTCAAGCGAATAATAACAATGTACTCTATTATTTTTAACACGTCTCATTGATCACATTATTATTATTATTATTATTATTTTTTTTTATTTTTTATTTTTTTATTTTTTATTTTTTTTTTTTTTTGTAATTCATGCACTACAACCCTCACTAACGATGTTTTTGTTTTCTGTTTTTATTTACCGTCGATCGTGGTTTTTATAGATTTAAACCTAGTTTATTAAATATTAAAATATTTTTCTTATTTTAAGTTTTATAATTTTTTCTTATTTGTATATATTATCATTATGATATTTGTGTTAACCTTCTAAAAATATTAAAATATAATAAGTAAATTGTATATTTGTTTAAACATTCAAAATTATTGTTGATTTGTTAACAATATACTTTTGAAAAAGGTATTTTTAGTAATGGGTTGTTTGAATTATCAGTGTTTTGGATTAATTGATGGTCGTAATACACTTTCAAATTGTAATATTTTGATGGTACAATCGAAATTCAATTGAATAAAACTCAGTCGTCCTAGACCAGAGAATGTTGAATGTTATGATAGTTGTACCTATTCGAATGACCAAAAGAGGGAAAATAACAAACTGTTTGAAATTTGCAAAAGTTGTCATATAGCAGTTACCAAATAACTGTTAATAAACTAGCCATAGACTTTGCTTCTTGGATCCGGTTAGGGGTTGCCACCCCTTGGACCTTGCTACAAGGAGCTGTCCCTAAGTACTAGTGCGCTTCAAATCTAATAAACTCAAACGAGTTTCCACTTTGTATCACTTTTATTTGTTCAACATTTATTAAGATTATAATATTTAACAAGTTAATCTCATTACACTTAAATAATATTGGTTATATGGATTTGGTCTAATTGTTAAACTATTGATGTATTTGAAGGTATATAATTCATTATTATTTTTGTTCTCCTATCTCTATATATCATGATTTTAATAGTTAAATAAGGGTAATTTGGACTTTAGAGAGATGTTACTAAGGCCAAAGTCTACCATTCCTCAAGTTCGCCACGCATAAGAAAAATGTATGCATTTCAACATCCTTAGACAACATAACTCCTAGCCTTAAGAATTCATTAGTTCAATACTAAACATAATCTTTTTTGGGATTTGATAATCAGTTGTCACGCCGAAATATGTTATTGTGGATTTGTGTCACGTGCCTGGAAGTTGCTGCAATTCTCCATGGTAGGTTGAGCCCATGCAAAGCTCCTTCTTTCATCTACTGTTTTTTAAGCCTAGAAAAATGAGTCAAATTACCTTTGATGAAATACTTTTACTTAATTAAAAGAGTAGAATATATCGAGTACTTAATCTTGTACGACTGAAAATTTTTAAAAAAATTAAGAACCAACTGCAAGTATGTTCTTTCTTTCTGCATCCTATTACGCACAATAAATTTGTCACTATCTGCAATTATATTGTTTCATTCTGCATCATATTATAATTTTTGTATATTTTATTTATAATTTTTTTATTTGACGATAATTAAAATGCAACGCAATTATTAACATTTATATTCATCAATATCCATTTTATTAATTTTATGAACGTGAGTTTTATAATGTTACATTTATGTGCAAAACATCATATATTTATATTGTCTTGAACATAAAATTTCTCGTTTTGAGAACACGTTCAAACTTAAGACAACTAAAAATATATTTTTCCTTTGAAGCCAAGTGTTCCAAACTTTGAGTCTTTAACTTAAGCGATTTATATAGAAAATATTGATTTATATATGAATTTTTTTAGGATTTAAAAAGGATATACACATGACAAAGTCATATACTAGTGTCATTTTTAAAATCTTTTATTATAAGACGTTTGAAACAAAAAATTTCTACTACTCAGGAAATTTCGTAAGGATATTATTAAGAACAAACTATTCTTCTTTCTATTTGGTGTTGAAAAATTGGTTTTAACTGATTTAAAATATGGAAACCAATCATAAAGGGAAAGTGACTTATAAGTCCAACGAAGTTTCCAAACTATTCAAAAACTTCAATTATATTTTGTTTGTTTAAGAAAATCCAAAGAACATAACATTTTGTCTAAAAAATCCCAACTAACTTACATTTTTATTTAATTCTTATTAGGGTCAACCAGTTAACGAAAGTCAATGACTGACATGACTTATTACGTCATATTAAATATCGGGAAAATGACTTTTATGACCAATGAAGTTTTGAAACTGTTCAAAAAACACTAATTATATTTTGTTTGTTCAAAAATCCCAACGAACTTACAATTTTGTTCAATCCTAATTACAGGCAACCAGATTCATTAGGTATAAAATTAGTTGGTAAATGACATGACGTTATATTTAATGAAATTGAATAAACAGATTAGAATTGCCCTTTATATATCGAGTTAGGGTTTGGAGAAGAGAAAAACGACCAACGTCTGTATTCGTTCTCTTTTAGTGGCTACTTCTTCTCCTCTCAATCATTGATGCCCAACTCAATATCTACAAAGAAGAATTTGATGATATAAATCATTGTGGATGTAGAAGCCCTTCTCGGATATGGACATCGGAGGATCACCTAGAGAAAAAGTTTAGGGCTTGTTCGAACAAATGGGTAAGTGTAATTGAAAGCTTTATCATGTTCATCTTTTATCTATTTGTTTGGTTCTTTTAAAAACAAGAACATATTTATATGGACATGATAGAGTTTTCAATTACACTTATCCATCTGTTCAAGGGCTTGAGCAAGCCCTGAACTTTTTCTCTGGATGATCCTCCATTTTAGATGTCCAAATCTGAGAAGGGCGTCCACATCCACAAAGGTTTGCATCATCAAATATCTTCTTTGTAGATCTTGAGTTAGACATCAACGATTCAGTGGAAGAAGAAGAAGTAGCCATTACAAGAGATTGAACACAAACATCATTCGTTTTTTTCTTCTCCAAGCCCTAAATCGATATATAAAGGGAAATTCTAATCTGTTTATTCCATGCTATTAAATATAATGTCATGTCAATTGCCAACTGATTGTACACATAATGAATTTGGTTGCCTCTAATGAGAATTGAACAAAAACATAAGTTTGTTAGGTTTTTTAGACAAAAGCGTAAGTTTGTTGGGTAAGTTTTTTTTAAAACAGACGAAACTTGATTAAGGTTTTTTGAAAGGTTTCGAAACTTCGTTGATATTACAAGCCATTTCTCCAATATTTAACATCATAAGACATGTCACTTGTTGACTTTCATTAGCCGGTTGACCCTAACGAGACTTGAACAAAACTATAAGTTAGTTGGGGGGGGGGGGGGGGGGGGTTTAGACAAAAGGTTAAGTTCATTGGTTTTCTTAAACATACAAAACATAATTTGAGTTTTTTGAAGGGTTTGGAAACTTCTTTAGGCTTATAAGACGTTTCCCCAATTTTGAACTCTAACTATAATCAAAATAAATGAACAAATAATCATATGTCCGTGTTTTCCTATGTAATACATTCGTTTTGATATATCATACGTCTAAGACAGATTGAAGATGAATGAAAAATCATATATTAAAGTGAAGTGTTTGAAAGAAATTAACAAATGGGTTAATTGGCTTTTATTTCATCCAACATGAATGAAAGTATGAAAAGAAAATGAGTTTATAACTAAAAAAAAAATTTAGACTTGTAAGTATTATGGCACAAAGGCTCTCTCTTGCACGCACACGGTAGTGCAAATGTGAATCAGATTGGTTTGGGTACACTAAACTTGCATGCATCTTGCGATACAAATGCCCCACTGGTCGAACAAATTAATCACAAAATATCATGTTGCAATTTTTTGGTAACTGAAAAATAACCATTGATTACCGAATTAACCATAAAATATCAATTACGATCGTGTGATTATTTTTTATATTGGACCTTATAAATATAGCTCTTTGGCGACTGATTAGATATATCATATTGTAATATGAAATACACACCGCTTGGCCTTTGTATGATCATCTATTTTTTCCATGTCTTGTACCCTATTTCCCTTAATTAGGACACTATGAGCTAATGTGTGGCACTACATCACAAATAATACGTGTTGCAACCACTTCATGGTGGTTGGGTGATGTGTCTTATTTTAGTCCAAAACAAGGGACTTAAGTGATTAATGGGTTTGAAATGAAAGACAAACCCAATGTTTCTTTCTAGTTATTATCTTGTGAAGAACTGTTGTAACGTCCAAAATTTCAAATAAAATTTTAATTTTCAGAAGATAATAATTTAATCAAAACATTCAATCAAATTAGAGAAACCATTTTTTGACAATCAAAACCCAGTTTCAAAATCAAAGTAAATAACAAAACACATAGAAGACTCTTATCATAATACCAATGTGTACATACAATCAAGTCATTCATTTCATCCCCACATGTAAGTCAAAACTTAGTGAGTTCCCCAAAATACCACATACCACAATATACATAGAATGCATACAAATAGAGACTTTCAGCTCTAGTGCCGATCGAACAAGTAATGACTAATAGATCTAGTGCACGTCTAGTCATGACTAACAACTTTAGTTCATGTCTAGTCCTCCTACTGGTTAATGACTATAGTGCACATCTAAACCTAAGAATAGTGGTTAATGGCTCTAATGCACGTATAACCCTGAATGCGAGTAATCTAGGCTCTCATCTCTAGTGCCGATCCACCATCAACCCTCAAACATAACATACAAATAAGTTTGTAAATGAAATGAATGTTCAATGAACTGTTTGCGAACTGTTCAGAAGGAAGTTCATTTATTTACTAAATTATAAACATAAATTATCTTTCATTTAGTTATACAAACGAACATGAACAATTGTCTCATTCGTTCAATTATGTTAATGAACGTCATTTATGTTGTTCATTTATGTTAGTTTATGTTTGTTCATATAAGTTCCTTTTATGGTCATATATGCTTAATTATGTTTGATTACATGACTATATTTTATGTTCGCATATGGTTAATTATGTTTGTTTATCTTTGTTTATTTATGTTCGTTTAGCATGTTCATGAACGAACAAGCATGAATAATGTAATTTGTTAAAAGAACGAACATGAACAAGAAAACACATTTGTTTATCCATTTGTGTCCGTTCATTTGTTCGTCAAACTTAAACGAGCAAACATGAACAATCCCCTATTTGTGTTCGTTTGGTTCGTCTACAACCCTACATACAAACAATCAATAAGAAAAGACTTAGTTAGCCTCCTTGCCTAATCAGTATTTCATAGAACATTTACATCCTAGAATATAATGGAAATATAATATAACATGTAGCATAGTGATATAATTCACCTGAATGAAAGAACTGAAATCCCAACTACTCAAAGTCATGTAGAATCAGCTACGTGAATTGTGATAACCCGATATTTCAACTCTTTGTAATGGCCTAATAGGTCAAGTATTGTAAACATTTTGAGTTAATAAAATTAACTTTGATAATAAAATGTCCAAAAAGTTTCTATTTAAATTCTTCTATGTTTAAATATCATTAAACCATGATCGTACGTAAAAAGAACGCTCAAATCCGACTTCGTATATTGAAGTTATGATTTTCCAAGTTCGGCTTAGCCACAGACAGCTAAAAACTCGAAACGGAGATCGAGCGACATTTGGCCGGAATGACCTAAACAAGAATCGAAGGTCTCGACAATGGTATTTCAACGGTAAAAAGTCTGGCAAAAACCGACGTCAGATAAAGAAGTTATGAATTTTTAAAGAAATTCCTTAATCATGTCATTTTAATAAATAAATAATAAAAATAATTTCGGAATTTTCCAACGGAATCTAAACGAAAGTTGTAGATCGTAGTCTCACCTTCACGGGGATATAAAGAACGTCGAAAACGGAGTTCGTATGAAGGAGATATGAATTTTTGAAGTTTGATAAATAATTTATATATAATTTTTATTCAAAATTCGGTATTATCCGAAGAGGAGTCAGCCTAGGGCCGAGGTACGCGCCGCGTACCCTCGTACGTCCCGCATACTCGAGGGCACGGCCTCGGATCGTCCACGTCGCCCTATGCGAAGCTACCCGACCCGCCGTCCCATCCGACCCGCCCCATCCGAAATACGTAAGCGATGACGTACGGGTACGCGCTGCGTACGCCCGTACGCCCCGCGTTCGGAGGCGGTTCAGCACCCCTATAAAAGGGATGCGAGCCTTTCCGAAATTTTTTTTCATTTTCTCTCTTTCTCTCACGATCTTGCCTCGATTTCCGTGCCCGTTCAAACTCGAAGCTTTGGTCTTTTTGCTCAAGTCCCGAGAGTCGATTTTACTCCCGAGATTCCCGAGAATCCCGAGAAAAATCCGTTTCCCGAGATGAAACTCTGCCCGGTTTTCGATCTCGCTATCTTCAAGCTTCCAAGTGAGTTCATACCCCTTTATTCAACCTTTGAAATGCTTTTAAATGTTTTAAATACTTTATGGGGGGAATACAAGTTAAACACTTATAGTTATTGCTTCGATCACATGTGATTGCATTTATTACATGTGATTAATAACTAGGAAACCAATGATTTTTATCACTGTTCAAACTGTTTTACTTCAAAATGTTTCACAAACTCTTTTACTTATCAAATGCTTTTATTTAAACTTTGTTTTACTACTTATAAATTGCATGCCCATATATGTATAGATATATAAGTAATGTTTAAAGGGCTTAGGAAGGCCATCCGCCCTATTTCCTTTTCGCGCACTGAGATGTGGTCTGGTGGGATTTCAGGTGACCATCCGAGGGTCGTTTCAATATTAGTTATATATCATATATACATGTATAGACATAAAAGTACTTCCATATTCATACTTATCAGCACATCATTAGTAAGTTACCATCGGGGTAACACGGGATCATACTACTACAATTTCTAGATCAACGAGTCAGTTCATTCAGGAGTTAATACTTATTACTAAGAGAACATATACAATGATACTAGAACAAGTAACATTATATTGCATATACACGAATACGTTAACAATTGTGATCCACTGTATGGGAGCATGTCTTAATTGTCATGACCCGAGTTGTAGCCAGAGTCTCTTGGAGGGAGAGCGTGAGTTTGCGTATAGATCTATACTGGATTGACTATCCTACACCTCGCTGCTAGCTACAGTGGGACCGACAGGTCTGCGGGTGCCAAACGTCATACCTTATTTTTTGACTATACGTTGTCGATGTTACCAGTCGATAGTATGGTGCAATTTATCACATGATATCTTAATATAAACCCGGTTTAAGGTAGTTAGTACAGCAGTAGTTCCTATAAAACAAAATTACAGTACTACAATAATTTACCCATTACATTTTGGTGATAACCTCACTTAAAGTTTAATGTACAAACTATATTTTGTTAAATGATAGTTACACTTGGGAAATTACACACTTTTACATCAAACGAGCATACAAAACAGTTAAGCCTTGGTAGAGGGCTACTTTAACAGAAAATATAGGTTTTTCTGAGAGATTCAAACTTTTACAAACACTTACATACATCTACAACTCATACCTGCGACAGGTTCAAACGTTTTGATAATAAACCTCGACACTAAAATACTTATGAATTCACCAGCTTAATGCTGATAAACTCTTTCAAAATAACTTGTATTCTCAGGTTATCAGTAGATAGGTACCGATGCTAGCTTTTGAGAAGATGGAGCGCATTCAAGACTCATCATACTATTTTGATTTACATTATATTTTTGGTGTCTAAAACTGTACGGAACACGCTTGTATTAAAATTTTATATTTAATGCAATGGATGATGTTGTTTGCTTATTTACATTTACTGTGTTGTGATACTTTACATGACGTCCTCCGCCCTAGAACGTTTCCGCCATTCTTGGTTTTGGGGTGTGACATGAATCACCTAAACAAACCAGGTGTTAAAACTCAGTCTATAGCCTATAGCCATCAAGTTTAACTAAAATTCAAACTATTCAAAAAGTCAATGGTCAATTAGTCAAAGTCAATGATCAATGACCCTGTATCGCATCCACTACCTGATCACGTCTTGATCACTAGGTGACAAAAGAATCACGACTCACATCGTGACACCCTTATCAGCTGTGTCGTGGCTCTCGGTAAACAACTAACTTTCCTTAGGTCTTAATCCATTAAGACCAAGGCTCATAAGTTCCAAAAGACAATGAAATAGGGACTTAATGGACAAAGTTTCCAACTTTATCCATTTGTACTCCTCAAACCAATCTAACTCTAACCTTAGATCTAGAATAAGATTAAATGTACTCCAAAGCCTTGCATTGCACAAAATGAAAGACAATAACCATTTCTCAGTGCAACAAAGGGTCCATTATGCCTCAAGATGAAATCTTTGGACTTGGAGTTATCCAAGCTCCATATAAATTATGTCACAAGGGACTAATTACACTTCAAACATTAATCTAATAACCAACAAACATAAATTTCAAAACTTGAATACTTACAAAGCATAAAACGTGAATAAGCTTGTAATCCCGTTTCTAGGCTTTTGTGCATGAAAACCTTCCTTGCTTTACGTTCAAGCTTCACCAATAGAGCAAAAATCACCAATAGAGATGGGAGGAGATAAGTTTTCAAGGTTAGAATATTTTAGGAGATGGAGGACGAGGAAAACGACTAACCCTAAAAATCTCATTCCTTAAATAGAGCTCAAAACCGAATACCAAGGGTTTTGGGCTATGGAGGTCGCCGTGTCACTAACAAAGTACCAACCAAGTCATACTTATTAATGTGGATCATGCCTAGAACACCAAACAACTGCACCACAAACTAGCCAAAACCCAAATTCTAACATATATATATATATATATATATATATATATATATATATATATATATATATATATATATATATATATATATATATATATATATAATCTTAATGAATGGGGGTGAAGAGTAGACTTAAACATGGTAATATCTAGAAATTTGTCCCGTATCTTTTAAAACTAATATAAAACCAATGGAATACCAAATTGCATGAAATTATATCTCTATTAGTGTATGTATGTGTAGTTTCTTCCATCCGAAGGCTTTAAACTAATTTCATTCCCAATTTGGGTGGAAATAGGTAAGAATGTCAAATTTCTTCCTTCTTAAATCCTTATCCCGATTTCATTATCAAATTGGGTGCAAATTGCATTCTTCATAGTCTGGTCGAAGAAGATGGTTGATTGTAACAACCATATTGTAAAATGAATAATTAATTCTAGAAATTTCCAAATATCATTAGGTCAAGGACTTTGTTTATAGAAGAGAGTCTAATATAACATAAATTTTGGAAAAGTCAGATCCTCACTCCTTCTAGGGTGATAGCGACCATATATGCATATTGGTCTTCAAATATTGACTAGTTGTAACAACATAAATTTTCAAAGCAAAATTTTCATTTTTTTTAAGCACCATAAAACACATGTCATATTTTCTCCAAAAACCTCAAGTATCAAATATCAGTACATATTTCAAAATTTATTTACCACGAATCCAGGATCCAAAATAAATATAACTCAAGCTCAGATGTGTGCGTACAATCAAGCTGGTGCCCTCCCGCGATCCTCAGACTTACCTGAAATACATAACAGATAACACGGTAACCACGAAGCTGAGTGAGTTCCCCAAAATATCATATACAACACATTAGCCACTCGAGGCTATAACTCTGTAAGACCCTACGGTCTTTGTGTCTCAGTGGGACCCTCCAGTCCAATGGCTTGTTGGACCCTCTAGTCCGGTCTCAGTGAGGACCCTCCGGTCTCATAGCTTATTGGACCCTCCGGTCCGGTCTCACTATCACATAATATAGCATATATATCACACAGACAAATGCATAACTCAAGTAAGCACATACGACCCTCTGGTCACACATAAATACCACTCTAGGTAAAGTATAGTGAGAAGACTCACCTCGAAAGCTAGCAAGTAAAACTCCCGTACTTGAAATCCTCGATCTAGCCTCCGCCTACCACATAGGATAATTATCTCTAATTATACTCTATTCGTACTCAAATATACCAAAAGATGTTCTCTCTTTCACTCTAGCCCTAGGAATGGGTAAAAGACCATTTTACCCCTCCCTGATCTCCATTGCTCATTTTGACCAACCTTAAAGTCAACAGAAGTCAAAGTCGAGTCAACAGTCCAAGTAGTCCTGACTCGCCAAGTGCACTAGTGCGACTCGTCGAGTCCCAACATTTCTTAGAAGTTTCATGAATGTCCAGCTTGTTGAGTTAACCCCTAACTCGCCGCGCTATCGCATCGCCCAGCACATCGGGACAAACCCCAACTGACTCGTCGAGTCGGCTCATCAACTCGATGAGTCCATTCAGACTTAATTTGTATTTAGACGATTTTAAGGCAGAAAACTCTCACACACTCTAGATCTAAGCTCTCAAGGCTTGAATATCACATAAAGCCACGAGCTTTACGTTCATGCATGGAACTTTAGGGCTAAAAATGCCAAGAACATGCTTGAGCAGAAGTTTCTCATCCAAGGAGCTAACATGGCTGAATAAAGCAGGGGACTTTTGACTCTAGGGATGTCACAAGGTCCAGATCTGATGTCCATCACTAAAAAGATGCTCAAAACCTTCAAGGTCGCCAAATAAGATGGAAATGAAGCCCTAAACTCTTAAATCATGAGAATTACCCATACAAATGAAAAAGGTACAAACTTTATACCTTAAACAGAAGCTCATGGATGTTTAGCAATAGATCTAACTACCTCTTCACAATCCTTGCTTGAAATCCTCCTCTTCTCTACCAAAAATGCACCAAAGCTAAATACTCTCTCAAAAGCTCAAAGGGATGATTAGGGTTTCTCTCATTGAAGGGAAGTAGATGGGGAGCCTCAAATAAGGCTATAAGTGTCCTTATATAGGCACCAAAACCGGGGATTTAGGGTTTCCTCTCACAGCACCTACTCGGTGAGTCAACCCTCAGACTCATCGAGCAGATCAATAATTCCACATGGACACGCCCGACTCTACTCGACGAGTTGTAGCACCAACTTGTCGAGTTGCTTAATAAACTTCAAAAATAAATAAGCAAAATAATATACTTGGGAATTCGGATGTTACAATTCTCCCCCACTAGAATCAGAATTCGCCCTCGAAGTCATGCTCCTCAAATAATTATGGATGCTGCTCCCGCATCTTTGACTCTGGTTCCCAAGTCAATTCGAACCCTTTCCGATGTTGCCACTAGACCTTAACCAGGGGCACTTCGTTGTTCCTCAGAACCTTCACTTTTCGATCCAAAATCGCGATCGGCCTCTCAATATAATTCAGTCTCTCATCTACTTGAATCAACTCCAGTGGTACTTCTGTCATCTCATCGGCTACACACTTCCTCAACTGGGACACATGGAAGGTGTTATGGATATGACTCAACTCTGCAGGTAGCTCCAACTGGTATGCTACTTTGCCCACTCTGGCGGTCACTCTGAAAGGACCGATGTATCGGGGTCCCAGCTTACCCCGCTTCCTGAATTGGATCACCCCTTTCAATGGGGATACCTTCAGGAGAACAAAATCTCTGACGTGAAATTCTAGCTCGGATCGTTGTCTGTCCGTATAACCCTTCTGGCGACTTTGTGTCGTCTGTAACCTCTGCCTGACCTACTGAATCTGCTCGGTCATCTTCAACACTATCTCTATGTCACCCATCACTCTCTGCCCCACTTCTCCCTAGAAGATGGGAGTCCGACACCTCCTCCCAAACAAAATCTCAAACGGAGGCATACCAATACTCGAATGATACCTGTTGTTGTAAGAAAACTCAGCAAGTGGTATGTGGGTGTCGCAACTTCCTCCGAAGTCCATGACACATGCACGCAGCATGTCCTCGAGCATCTGAATCGTCCGCTCGCTCTGCTCATCCGTCTGCGGGTGATACGCAAAGCTGAAATGCAAGCGCGTGCTCAACTCCTCATGAAATTTCTTCCAAAACCTAGAAGTGAAATGAACGTCTCGATCCGACACAATCAAGATTGACACTCCATGTCGTGCTACCACCTCTCTCACATAGAGTCTAATGAGATATGTTCCCACTTCCACTTGGGAATCTCCAGAGGCTACAATGGACCATGTGGACGTTGGGGCTCATCCTTGACCAGACGGCAGGTCAAGCACCTCTTGACTACCCAAACAACATCCCTCATCATACAGGGCCACCAGTAATCTCTCTTCAAGTCCAAATACATCTTGGTGGCCCCGGGATCGATCGAGAATCTTGATATATGTGCCTCCGCCATCAGTATACATCGAGCTCCATCCGTATAGAGCACCCAAATCCGCCCTCGGAAAGTCATAAGTCCTCGGCTGTCCTTCACAAACTCGGACACCTGCCCGATCATCCGCTCCCTCTTGCGGTTCTCCGGCCTCACGGCCTCTTCCTGGGCCTCTCGAATGGTATCTAAGACTGGAGTCATCACTGTCATCCTCATACACACATCTTGGATCGGGGCACTCTCTGCTTTGCGGCTCAGGGCGTCGGCTACCACGTTGGCCTTGCTCGGATGATACAGGATCTCACAATCATAGTCTTTCACCACATCCAACCATCTCCTTTGACTCATATTTTGGTTGGGCTGGTCCATGTGATACTTCAGGCTCTTGTGGTCTATGTAGATGGTATACCGAACCTCGTACAAATAATGTGTCAGATCTTGAGGGCGAACACCACCGCCCCTAGCTGTAGATCATTGGTGGGATATCTCATCTCATGAGGTCTCAACAGCCTTGATGGGTATTCTATCATATTCCCTCTCTGCATCAGCACCGTACCCAAACCGGATATGGATGCATCACAGAAAACCAAAAAGTCCTCCACTCCCTCGGGAAGGGCTAACCCCGGGGCTTTGCACAATCTCTGGCGAAGAGTCTCAAATGAGGTCTGCTTCTCAGGACCCCAAGTAAAAGTAACGCCCTTATGGGTCAACCTAGTGAGGGGGACGAAAATCTTGGAGAAATCTTTGATAAATCTCCGATAGTGGCCAACCAATCCCAGAAAACTCGTGATCTCGGTGGGGGGTCTCAGCACCTCGCATCTCATAACTGCCTCAATCTTGGCTGGATCGACCAAAATCCCTTTCTGATTAACGAGGTGTCCCTAGAATTGGACCTCTCCTAACCAGAAATCACACTTGGAGAATTTGGCATAAAGTCACTCCGATCTCAATACTCTAATGATATCTCTCAAATACTCCTCATGCTACTCTCTAGATCTCGAATACATCAAGATATCGTCGATGAACACGATCATCAATTGATCTAAAATAGGCCTGCACACCCAGTTCATGAGATCCATGAACGATGTCGGTGCGTTGGTGAATCCAAAAGGCATCACCAAGAACTCGTAATGCCCATAACGAGTCCTAAAGGCCGTCTTCTAAATATCTTCTTCACCGACTATCATCTGATGATATCCAGACCGCAAATCGATCTTGGAAAACCAAGACGCACCCTATAACTGATCGAACACATAGTCGATCCTCGGAAGTGGATAACGGTTCATGATCGTTAGCTTGTTCAACTCCCGGTAATCAATGCACATCCGGTGTGAACCATCTTTTTTCTTGACAAAAAGGATCGACGCTCCCCACGGCGAGCTACTCGGTCAGATAAAGCCCTTCCCCAACAGCTCCTGGAGCTGTGAGGATAACTTTTTCATCTCAGACGGTGCAAGGCAATAAGGTACCTTGGCGATAGGCGCCGCTCCCGGAACCAAATCAATCTGAAACTCCACTTGCCTCTCGGGAGGCACACCCGGTAACTCCTTGGGAAAGACATACAGAAACTCACTCACTATTTGAACCTCAGTGATAGAACTCGGTCTCTCGGTTAGGGATGAGCTTGGGATGGAACCGGTACCGACCAGTCCCATTCCCGATTTCCCGAATACCGAATTTGATCGAAAGTCAACCCCGGGTACCGAACCGAATTAACATCACGAGCACCAGTACCGGGAATGGTACCGGTTTTCGGTACTAGTACCAGTACCGGCGGTACTGATTCCTAAATTTCAGGTATTTGGAGTACCAAGTAACGTCCCATAGTTTAAATTCGGTACGGTTCGGTACCGGTTTCGATACCGGTTTCGGTACGGTTCGGTACCGGTTCCGGTACGAGATCGGGATTTGGGACAAATTGCTCATCCTTACTCTCGGTAGGAATCCTCGTATCCATCACATATGCTAAAAAACCCCTACAACCCTGCGGCAGACTCTGTCTTGCTCTGGCAGCCGAGCAAAATGTTGACCCAGATCGGGTAATCTCGTGATACACTATAAGCACTCCCCCACTAGGGTCTCGTATGGTCACCAACTGACTCTCACAGTCGATCACAGCTCCGAATTGACTCAACTAGTCCATACCGACAATAACACAGACATCACCCATTGCGATTGGTACCAGATCTATCAGAAACTCGACACCAAAAATCTCGAGCATACATCCCCATATCACATCAGTAACAAACACCGCATGCTCATCGGCTATGGAAACTCTCAAAGTTCGACTCAACGCCTCTCTTCGGATACTGATGTGACGACTAAACGCTAATGACACGAAGGATCGACTCACAACCGAGTCAAATAACACCAAAACATGTACATAACTCAGAAGAAAAGTACCTATGCATATCACAATATAAGCACGATATAACTCGAAATAGAATAAGTAAAAGAACACATACCGGCCATGTCATCAGGCGCTACACGGACCTCCTCCGTTGTCAGGTGAAAGGCTCTCCCGCGAACCCTTGGTACCTCGACCTTCACTGGTCAGCTCTTCGTAGCTCGTATAGCAGCAGGGGCAGATCCCTGTAGCAGCTATGGGCACTCGGCCTTCCAATGGCCGGTCTAGTTGCAGTGAAAACAGACTGCAAACCCCCTAGGGCAATCCCTCACGCTATGACCCTCCTTGCCACACTTGTAGCAAACACCCGCTCGACACACCCCCTCACGACTCTTGCCAAACTTCCCACAAGTGCGGCCCTTCTGGCCTCCAGATCTCGAATCAATGGGCTTTTCCCGCTTGGCAACCTGCTGAGACTGTATCAATTGCCGATCCCTCCCCTGAGACTCCACATCCTCCGTGGCCTGAGTCTCCAGCTCAATCTCCCTTTTTCTGGCATTTTCCTAAAGCTCAGCAAATGACCGATAAGTCGAGTTTTCCACGAACTCCCGAATATCCCTCCTCATAATGCACAAATATAGGCTTATACGTGCCTTCTCGGTAGACACGTGCTCAGGGCAGAACATTGGCCTCTCATGGAACATCCTCGTAATCAGTATCACTGACCCTATCCTCTGCTTGAGCGACAGAAACTCTTGGGCCAACCGTTCCCTCTCCACCAAGGGAACATACTCATCTCGAAACATCACAGTAAACCTCTCCCATGTCATTGCATTGAGCTCTGCAGAAGTGTAATTGGCTGTCATAAACTTCCACCAGTCCTTCACCCCCAAGCGAAGCTGGTTCAGCGCGAACCGTACCCTCAAATGCTCCGGACATTAATAAGTGTAGAAACACCCCTCGGTATCATAGATCCATCTCATTGCGGTAATCGGATCCTGAGTCCCATCAAACTCTGGTGGCTTCGTGTTGCTGAACTCCCGGTACAACATCGAGTCACCCCCATGTGGTCTTCAAGCAGCGACAACTACGGTGGCTGCAGCAGCAGCCGCCTCAGTAACAGCAGCGTATCACTCATCAAACGTCTCGATCAAGGTGGTCTTGATAGACCCAAAAATCTCCGAAATAGCCTCTCGGATGGCTGCGGCCACCTCATCGTAAATCATCCTGTGAATCTCATCAACGCTAATTCCACTGCTCTCAGGGTTGTGACGCGTACCCACCATGATGTCTTTGAAACACAACACAAAATAATCAGAGACTTGCTCGAGTATACTCACACTCGATCACTCTCCCCTACTTGTTCCTTAGCATCCTAAGGATTCTTACTTGGACTGCTCACCGATCCGGTGTTTCTAGTAGTACGTGCCCAATACTACGTTCCACACTGCATATGTATTCACCCCAAGTCCTCCTCCTTGGATCCCAGATCGCAAGTACTCTATATCTCGCCGAACACAGATTGCTCTCTTATTAGATCTCTCATATGCTCATCTCTGGTAGATACTCGTACTCAAAGCAAATCATAGGTAGTAGTAACTCCTAGGCTAAGGCATCACAAATCAGGTCACTCTAGTCCCAAAATATGAAATACCTAGTCTACTCTCTAGAATGCATAATATATCTCATAATATCTCATAAATATCTCATAACACAAAAAGTAAGGGTATTTTGGGAAATCACTGTTCGGGCTGTGGTTGGTTGTACACACTGCTCATTCTCGTTTTCTCTCAGAAACTCTTACACGTTCTAGAAAAATTGTTTCTCTTGAAGTTTTTTCTCAAATACTCCGTTTGAGTCCATACATACCCGAAGGAGCATCCGAATCCCTCAAATCAAGGCTTTGATACCAACTTGTAACGACGTAAATTTTCAAACCAAAATTTTCATTTTTTTCAAACACCATAAAACACATGTCATGTTTTCTCCAAAAAACCCAAATATCAAATATTAGTACATATTTCAAAATTTATCATGAATCCATGATCCAAAATAAATATAACTTTAGCTCAGATGTGTGTGTAAAATCTAGCCAGTGCCTTTCTGCGATCCTCGGAAGTACCTGATACACATAATACATAACACGGTAAGCACAGAGCTTAGTGAGTTCCGCAAAATACCATATACAACACATTAGCCACTCGAGGCTATAACTCTATAAGACCCTTTGGTCTATGTGTCACAATGGGACCCTCCTATCCCATGGCTCGTTGGACTCTCTAGTCCGGTCTCAGTGAGGACCCTTCGGTCTCACAGCTCGTTGGATCCTTTGTTCCGGTCTCAGTATCACATAATATAACATATATATCACACAGAGAAATGCATAACTCAAGTAAGCACATACGACCCTCTGGCCACACATAAATAGCACTCTAGGTAAAGTATAGTGAGAAGACTCGTCTTGAAAGCTAGCAAGTAAAAGTCCCATACTCGAAATCCTCGATCTAGTCTCCACCTACCACATAGGATAATTATCTCTAATTAATACTCTACTCGTACTCAAATATACCAAAAGTTGTTTTGTCTTTCACTCTAGCCCTAGGTATAGGTAAAAGACCATTTTACCCCTCCCTGATCTCCATTGCTCATTTTGACCAACCTTAAAGTCAACAGAAGTCAAACTCGAGTCAACAGTCCAAGTTGACCTGACTCGCCGAGTGCACTAGTGCGACTCGTCGAGTTCCAACATTTCTCCGTAGTCTCATGAAAGTCCAGCTCGTCGAGTTAACCCATAACTCGCCGAGCTATCGCATCGCCCAACTCATCGGTACAAACCCCAACCGACTCGTCGAGTCGGCTCATCAACTCGGTGAGTCCGTTCATACTCAATTTTTATTCAGACGATTTTAAGGTAGAAAACTCTCTCACACTCCAGATCTAAGCTCTCAAGGCTTAAATATCACATAAATCCACGGGCTTTACGTTCATGTATGACACTTTAGGGCTAAAAATGCCAAGAACATGCTTGAGAAGAAGTTTCTCATCCAAGGAGCTAATGTGGCTGAATAAAGCAGGGGACTTTCGACTTTAGGGACCTCACTAAAAAGGTGCTCAAAACCTTCAAGGTCCCAAAATAAGATGAAAATGAATCCCTAAACTCTTAAATCATGAGATCTACCCATAAAAATGAAAAAGTTATGAACTTTATACCTTAAACAAAAGCTTCTGGATGTTTAGCAACAGATCTAACAGCCTCTTCACAATCCTTGCTTGAAATCCTACTCTTCTCTACCAAAAATGCACCAAAGTTCTCAAATAATGGCTCAATATTGTCTCAAAAGCTCAAGGGGGCGATTAGGGTTTCTCTCAGTGAAGGGAAGCAGATGGGGAGCCGCAAATGAGGCTATAAGTATCCTTATATAGGCCCCAAATTTGGGGATTCAGGTTTTCCTCTCACAACGCCTACTCGGCGAGTCGACTCTCGGAATCGTCAAGTAGATCATTAATCCCACGTGGCCACGCCCAACTCTACTCGGCGAGTTGTAAAATCTATAGAAAGTTATAGAAAAGTTATCAAAATGTGTATTTATATCCACGATAAGCTAAGAGAGTATTCTAAAATAATAAATAGTTAGCTTACAGAATGAATATGGATAAAAGGGGTAGCTTAGTCCATGAACAGACTGTTGTACCAACAATATAACCAAGGAGAATACTCTAAAAGTGTTAAGTACGGTTTGGGTGTATGAATCATGTAAGGAAATTTTGGGTCCATTGCATTTTAATGATTGATTTAAGGCTATGGTCGGTTTCATAGCATTTTCGATGGATGTAAGACTATGGTTGGGTTCATAGCATTTTCATGATTGATATAAGTCTATGGTTGGGTCCATAACATTTTCATGTTTGATGAAAACTATAGTTGGATGTATAGCATTCCCAGTTTTATGTAAGACTATAGTTGGGTCTACAACATTCTTAATTTTATGTAAGACTATAGTTCAGTTTATAACATTCTCAACATGATATAAGACTATAATTGGGTCTATAGAATTCTTAGCTTGATGTAAGGCTATAGTAGGGACTATATCATTCTAATTTGTATGTAATCATATACCTTATTGCATGTAGTGAAAAATGCAGATATTGTGCGCTCACTAAGCATTTTCTCTCATCTATTGTTTATTAATATTTTTTCAGGAAAGGACATGGTTGGATTGCTACAAGCTTTCACATACTTAATTAAAGATTATTACGGTTTTAAGTTAATTCATTTATAATATATATGATGATGTAACCTGGGTTTTTGACTTCTGCATTATTGAGACGAATTCTTTGTGTCAAATGATTCTTTGATTTTAATGATGGATGAAAGTTATATATATGTTTAATTTGAAAACAATTTGGTTGTTATATTCCAACAATGGGGCTTTTACATTTCTCATCGATCATAATTCCTAGAAGAATTTCCTTTCGTGTTCATATTTCTCAACTCTATAATTTTATTGTGACTCATATTCTCTTCAAAATTGGGTGTTCCACCAACACTCTTCTCATCTTTATCTCTCATGATAAGATGTTTACACGTGTTTCTCACAACAATCGTGGTCATGATAAGTGTTGTTGTAGTCTTCATATGCACGTGGTAGTCCCGAGGCAACCTATAAGCATATCTCTTCGGATATTTCCTCGAGCCAAACACACAGTGAGAAGCCAATCTAATCTAAAAACTTTGTGTAATACCCCGTTATAATTTCATCTCTTTTCTTCATGACAAGAAAATCATTTTTCAATTGCATTATCCCCATAGCCGTGCATAAAAGTATTTTAAAGTTTCTCAAAAAATGGTTTCCTTGTTAATGATCTCAAAATAGCCATATCAATCAACCTTCTCAATATGGTCCACCATGACAAGGCATGACCTCTAAGTCTTTCAAGGAGAAGCTTACATTTTCGCATCAAGACATTTACACATGTCAAATGCCAACTCTATCTTCAAAATCCAACTGTTTCTTAAAATAGCCTCATCAATCTAAATCCACTGAAAGAAGTCCAAAATCTACATAAACATCAACCACAAATCTAACCAAAATCAACAACCAAAACATCTTATAAATACACATATCGTAAACATAATTCTTTAGGTGCTATAAAATATATCCCCAAATTTTCATTAAATATACGTAAGGAATATCATAAAGGAATCCTAGAAAAAGCATCATGGAAACATGTGAAACATGTATTCTTGGCTTTTATCGTTTTAAGATTCTAACACCATTCACTAAAAATTAAAACTTTGTTGCTATTTAATAAAAGTTGGATCAATCAACCTACAACATTCATATAAAATTAAAAGCTTGTACTGTTTAATAAAACTTGTCTCAATGTCAAATCCATTCTAGTCCACATCATATATATCAAAAAGTTGAGTCCTTGATGAAACCGGTTAATTCGTGAAAAACCTATAAAATTCACAGTATCTATAAGAAACAAAAACGAGGGTGTTTAAACCTCTTAAAAGTTTTAAGTGACTTACGTGGAGCTATGGTAGTTAATTGTTATTTAATGACATTAATTGTCCCTTATTTAAATCCAAATGCTAGATTATTTATATACACCGGGTGCTATGTAATGTAGGGGTGAGCATGGTGCGGTTCGGTGCGGTTTTTGGTTAAAACCGAACCGAAAACCGCAACTTCGGTTTTTTGAAATTTAGAAACCGCACCGTTCGGTTTTATGCAGTTCGATTTTTGCGGTTTTTTATTGCGGTTCGGTTTTTTTTTGCGGTTTTCATTAGTTTTTTTTTTTTTTTTTTTTTTTTCGTTTTGTCTTTTTACTAAAACTCAAGTAACTCAACGAGTTATTTTGACTCAGATGAGGAGTGCTAATCTTTTATTGGATATAAACCGATACCACGATCTCTTGGTTCGAAATCAAATTACATAATGACTCATTCAACATGTTTATAATGCTTCAATATAATACGAATTTAATATAATATTTGTTTCACAAGTACATAGGATAATATCAATTAATGCATTCTTAAAAATGATACTATATCACTAGTACTATTCATATTTAGATCTTAAAAAAATATCATAAACATTATTTGTTATTGTAAATACCACTGAATGTATGCTTAAAAATATAAAGTCATCTTTCGATAGATAAGATATATATTTACATTTATAAAAATTTTGATTGTCATAAGTTCTTGGTTATATATATATATATATATATATATATATATATATATATATATATATATATATATATATATATATATATATATATATATATATATATATATATATATATATATATATATATATATATATATATATATATATATATGGTGCGGTGCGGTTCGGTTTTTTGCGGTTTTTACGAGACTAGAAACCGTACCGCACCGAGTATTTTCGGTTTTTGCAAAACTAAAAACCGCACCATCGGTTTTCATTTCGGTTTCGGTTTTTCGGTTTCGGTTTATGCGGTTTTTTCGGTTTTTTTGGTTTGCGGTTTGGTTTTTGCTCACCCCTAAATTGTAATGTAGATCGTAATGACTTGGTTATGACTTATGAGTATTGATATTATATTTTTCCTCTAAAGACAACATCCATCCAAAACTAGAGAAGATGTGCATCTTTTATTACCAAACTAGAATGTTTGCATAGACTGAGACAATCCAAGAGCATAATGATTTCAAACTAGCCACCATCACAATTTAAAGGTTGAATACATGTCCTAACAAATTTAGTAAAGTATCAAACAGGCATTCATAGTAGCAAAATGTCCACCCCAAAGAATTGATTCTTTCTTTCCGTTTCTAGCTAAGTATGATTCCAAAACCAAAAAACTAATATTTAAGATATTCTTGTATTGCTCTTGCTCAAGAAACTAACATATAGAAACCCATTTAGTTAATGAAAGGAGTACAAGCCTCTTTTAGTTCAAGTCACAAAAAAAAAAAAAAAAAAAAAAAAAAACTAAACAGACACCAAAAGATTTTAATTACTACAAAAATCTATTCTTTCCCCCCTATTTGTTTTCCTCTTCTAACACAATATATAAAAATTAAAATTCTCTTCTAACATATTACTAATTAATTAAACCATATCACCATATGTGTTCATAGTACTACATGAGGGGACTATTTATGAGTCCATGCCAAGCAGTTGAACCAAGTCCATTCCATCCCGCTATCTGTGATCTCCCTGACTCAACTTCATGAACCACATTCACCCCTTGATCTCCACCACCCATCTGCCATGGAAATCCCCATAATACCCCTCCTGATCCTCGATTCTCCCCTAACTCATGGCATGTTTCTTGTTTCATTGCAGACATTGTCACTGCTGTTGTCGCTACTCCAGTACTGTTGTTGATCAGATGTTGTTGGTTTTGGAACATCGGGTTCATGATTTCTTGATCATGATCACTACTAGCATTGCTCATCCCCATCAAGATTCCACCATTTTCAACGCTACCCATGTCTCCATTTCCAACATTACCCCCACTATACAACACGTTATGATACCCATTAGGGGCATTCCCAAGAAACCCACCTCTTATCGCATCAAGAAACCCTAAGTGATCGCCATGACTGGTAGGGGTATGACTGGAAGAATTAGGGTTATTACTTCCCAAGAGATGTTCGTTTTGATCAAAATGATCTAAACGATCAAAACCCATGTGCCCATTTGCTTGACTCTGAAGCCTAGCAAAAGCTAGGGAAAGATCAGTACATGTAGAGTCATAGGGCAAGTGAGTTAACCCTGAAAGCAAAGGGTTACTGGAATGATGATGTTGATTGAGGAGATGATCATGGGCTCCTCTGATCTTTGAGAGTGCAGATGATGATGTTGAAGTAGAGGAAGTAGCTGAAGATGAAGTGGATGATGATCTTTTGTTCTTCCTACACCCTCCACCTACAGGAACATTCCTCAAGGTCCCACCTTTTGTCCAGTACCTTCTACAGGACTTACAAAAGTACCTTGGTTGAGTAAGACTGTAGTTATTGTAGTAGCAGAATTTGGTGTTAATGGAGTCACATCTTGGACACTTTAAAGCTTGTTCAGCTGGTCTTGGTTTTTTGTCTTGTTGTGCTTTTGTGCATACCAACATGCTTTCTAGTGTTTGTGAAGACAATTCCTGTAAGATTAAAGTATTGTATAAGACACTGACATAGATCTTATTCTGGGGTAAATCTATTATTAAATATGGTAATTCATATGTACATGAGTGTAATAAGTGCAAGAATCAGTTTCTTTTAATGCAAAATCTCCTGAAATAATGGAAGCCACTGTATCATAATTATCACTCGGATTCAAACCCGATATTTGATAAGAAGATGAATAAAGGTGTTCCGGTTTTGTAATGAGGTTTAATCTGAGTGTCTTCCAAATAGGAAATGGAATGGATGAAATTGTTTAAGAAATTCCAAATCAATTCAAAAACAAAAACAGCTACAAAAAATCTAACTTTATGTTTTCCGAATTCAGTTGAAGAAACAAAGATCATTATACTCGAAC
Organism: Lactuca saligna; assembly: GCF_052625555.1. Taxonomy (NCBI): domain Eukaryota; kingdom Viridiplantae; phylum Streptophyta; class Magnoliopsida; order Asterales; family Asteraceae; genus Lactuca; species Lactuca saligna. The sequence continues at coordinate 44,734,981 of NC_136418.1, read as the reverse complement.
AATTCGAGATAATGGTATCTACTTTAAAATTAAAAGTCGTCAAAAGTTCATCATCCAGCCATTTCAAAAGGACAAAAACAAATTCGCATTTAACTCATGAAACACTTGTTTTTTTTTTCTTTTTTTCTTTTTCTAGTTTTGTCAGAAACCAAAACAAGTGTCAGTAAGTTACTAATATTTACCTGTTGGTGATGATGATGAAGATGATGATGATGATTTACACCTGAAGCATCCATTTCCACTTCCATGCACTTCAAGCTTAAATTCTTGTTTTGTTGTGTGTGGGAGAGAAGATCGAAAGTGTTATACTTATACAGATTTCAAGATATGAATATCCGAGAGAGAAAGAATGAGAGAGTCACAGAGAGAAGGGGAGGAAGATAGTCATGCAAGGTTACAAACAGCCTCCCACATAATACATATATATACACCCAACCTATACATATATTAAAGTGTATGTACGTATCTGGAGAGAGAGAGAGAGAGAGAGAGAGAGAGAGAGAGAGAGAGAGAGAGAGAGAGAGAGAGAGATGTACTAATAATGAGAATGGTGTACGGGGAATCGATCGATGTGTGTCTGTGGTAATCCTTGCACGCAGAGAAAGCAAGTTTTTAGAGAGAGAGTGGAAAAAATGGGGCAAGAGATTGAGGATGATAGTGGAGGGATTGTGGGACCATATGGCGTAGGATTTGCAACTACGCATGGACCCACATGTTTTATCGGTATACGCCACTTCCTTCCGCCACGTCGCCTATATTGTCTTGTACTGCTTCTCTACCCATAGCCAATTTTCTATAATTACAAATTGTCGTATTATGTTTATACAATATAAAAATGGGTTGTATCTTCGAGATTTGAGCACAAGAATTGAACAAATAAGAGTTTTCACATCCTAAACAAAGAATGTTTTTCGTATGAAAATCGGAAAGATTATCATTAAATCATGTTGATTACAAAATTAAATATTTTTCAGTAGGTTTCTTAAGTCAATGAGTCTTCAAAAAAATTTGGGGCAACGTCGTATTCAAAAGTTTATGTCAATTGTGTTAGAGTATATTATTTAATTGTGTATGTATTTAGCCTAATCAAATACTATATAGGCCTAATATATTGATCGGATCATAGCTTATAATGCTTCATTGCTTTGTATATATTATGTTCATTATCCCTTTGTGGAGATTCAATAAAAAAAATTATATCATTTAGTATGATATAAAATACAAATTGATTTCTTCTATCTTTTCATAAAAGCTCTTGTTTTCTTTTCTCTTCCTCGAATGTCGCATTCTCTCTCCTATATAGTCTCTCTGCTCTCCTCTCTTAGTTGTTGTCGTCCCCCTCTCATGACCCTACCAAGCCGGTGATAATGGTGTTCGTCCACCACACAAAGCTTGTCATAAAAAATATTAACTCGAATACCATTTTGCTAACGACTTATTGATGATACGTGTAGGGTACATTTTACTTCCCATTGAATTTGATACGACGTTGCAAACCAATTAGTTGAAACCTATTGTAACTACCATAGTTTTTAGCTTTCATAATTTACCAGGGTTGTATATTTATTTTGAAAACGGATCATAGTACAAAATATCGTTTTACAAAACCTTTCATTGATTTATCAGAGTTTACAATTGCTTAGTGTTACAACAATAATATCAACAACCAAGTAAAAAAGAGTAACATCCGTTCCAGGTATGGATTAACATTTTTATATATTAACTTTAATTTGGGTGACCACAACATGGTGAAGCATCATCACGACATGACAAAATGATTTGGACCGCGAGACTTAAATGACGTGCCACGACGTGGCCTTAGGTGTTACAAGTGGCAGGTGTTTTTAGTGAAAAATCTTAATTTCAGGCTTTGGTCCCTATATAAAGATTATTAAGGTTAGGGTTTCATGATCATTTAGCCTCCATCTCCCTCTCAAACTTAAAAACCCTAATCCTAGCCTCCATTGAAGTTGTGAGCTCACTCTTGATACTTTTTGATGATTTTTGAAGGAGAAGGAAGCCCTTGGCGTAGTAGTTACTTGACAAGCATCTTTTTCTTCAACCATCACATCTCCTGGACAATGGTAAGTGTCTAAGATCCAAAATTTTCCTTGCCATGTTATTAGATCTCTTGATTTTGTCCCTTTTCATCATGTCTTGATGGATTGGAGTGGTGGGAGCTCATAAAGTTTGTAACTTTATGAATCTACAAGTCAAATAGAGTATTTGGTATCTTGGATCTAAATTATGAATGAGTTTTGGTGTCATGCATGAAGTTTTGGTCATTAAACCCTAGTTTTTGACCTAAAAAGGAAAGGACATGCATTGGACATACATGTCCATAAAGCCTCGATCTTTAGGGTGTATTAGGAGTATGAAGTCATTCTGGAAACTTTAGAAGTGCAACTCTAAGGATTGGGTGCTTAATGCGAGTCTTGATGTATTAAGTTGTCCTTAGAAGTTAGGGTTTGGGATCTTGACTTATTGAAGGGTCTTGAGGAATAAAGTAGGAAACTTTATCCATCAAGACCATGGGAAGGATCAAATTTGAGCTTTAGAGCTCTTAAGGTTTGAGAAAAATAACTTAATGGTTTAAGCTGTTTAGACCCGTCCCCACGGTGTGGCTTAGGTTGCCACAGCGTGGTGGCTAGCTAGAGTTGACTTTGACTTTGACCATTGATCGTTGAGTTTGCCCAAGTTTGACTTATGGGCATTTTGGGTATTTTAAGCTGAAGTTTGCACATTGTTTGTTGTATATGTGACATGTAAAGTTGGCATTTAGAGCAACGTTCTTTTTTGCTATATTATTAGACTCTAAGGTGAGTTTTCCTTACTATACTTATGGGTCATAGGCACCAATGACGTTGCACTGGATTATGTATCCTGGTATATTGGATTGATATTATGTTGTGCATGTGATAGATTGGTAAATCAATATGATTACTTGCATTCACTGGGTATGCATTAGATTGGTAGATCTGTATGATTACTTGTGTTGCTGGTTATTATTGTATATGTCGATATGTTATAGTTGTTGGGTTGAGGCAGTCCTACTTTATGCTGAAGGCTAAGATACCCGGGGTGGTCCAGATAGACAGAAGGCCTACGAGGTGGTCAAGTCAGGCAGAAGGCCCGGAGAGCAGTCCATATCGATTTTAGGTCATGCGAGGCGATCCACAAAGGCTGAAGGCTCATTTATGCATGATGTTAATTTTTTTGGTTTTGTGATGTAATTTGCAGGAACACATTAACATTTTGCTTACAGTTTAACTTTTGTGTCTTGGGTACTTCACATGATTGGGGGAAAGCAAATGAGTGATCATACACATCCTTTGCTGATATGTTTTCAAGATGTTATGATACATTGATTTTGGAAAATTTGTACTTGATCTTGGGTTTTTATAACTTGGGTTGATTGAAAACAATGATTTCTATTTAGTTAAAAATGAAAATTTTTATTGTGATTTTGGTAGTAGTTATCTGAGATGTTCCGCACTATGTATTCGGCATTAGCAAACGAACCGAACTGGCTGGAACCGGCCCAACACAGGAACCGGCTACGACCGAAATCAAGAACCGAACCGGACCGCTGGTTCTATCGGTTCCGGGTTTTGCCGGGTCTTCGATTTTGGTAGTAGTTATCTGAGATGTTCCGCACTATGTATTAGGCATTAGCAAACGAACCGAACTGGATGGAACCGGCCCAACACAGGAACTAGTTACGGTCAAAATCAAGAACCGAATCGGACCGATGGTTATATCGGTTCTGGGTATTACCGGGTCTTCGATTTTGGAACCAGTCTTCGAGAAATAGCAACGTATATTTGGGTTACGGTTTCGGTTTATGCCATGTTCTTGTCGGTTTTTGTTTAGTACATATTTTTTGTTTAGTACATATTTATGTGCACTAATTGTTTGATAAATGGTCTATAGATTTTGTTTGTAATTTTGTAAAAGTGTTGGGTTTTGTTTATTTTGTCTAATACATTAATATATATATATATATATATATATATATATATATATATATATATATATATATATATATATATATATATATATATGTTCAGGTTCATTTGAGACCATGTTAATTCTGTGAGACTGTGAGACCAAATCTAAAAATAATTTTAAAATGCAAAATAAAAGAAAAAAACCCAAAAAAAATTATTATTTTCGGAACTTTAATTACCAAGAATAAATTAAATAAAATAAAATAAAAATTACCTTTTTTAAAAAAAAAAATACGTGAAATATTCTAATAGAGTATTACACTGTAAATATTCTAATGTGATTTTTAGAATGTTAGAATATTATACTAGATTTCTCAGATATATAGAATATTCTATTTATTCTACTAGAATATGTAAAAAAAATTAATATTTTTTATTTTTTATTTTTGGAAAATATAAATTCCAAAAATAATATTTGAAAAAAACAATTTCAAAAAATTTCAATTATTTTGCATTTTAAAAATATTTTTTGTTTTATCTACCAAATGAATATGATTTCGTCTCACGGTCTCACAAAATTAGGTCATCTCACATGAACCTAATCCTATATATATATATATATATATATATATATATATATATATATATATATATATATATATATATATATAGATCCGGTAAGAAATTTTTTTTGGTAGGAAGGTCAGAAGTTTATTTTCTACATATTTTTTTGATGAACAAAATAAATGAATCACTAGATGATTCATTTATAAGATGATTCACAAGAAAAAATTTCCAAAAAAATATCGTTATGATTCATTTTTAAGTAAATTAAGAAAAAATTCATTTTTATGATAATTTTAGTGAATAACAACAAATTCATTGTATAAATGAATCATGGAGATGTTTTTTTGAGAATTTTTTCTCTTGAATCATCTTACAAATGAATCATCTAATGATTCATTTTGTTTGTTCGCGAAAAAAATATGTAGAAAAAAAAACTTATTACCTTCCTACCTAAAATTTCCTTCTTATTTGATCTTGACTCTATATATATATATATATATATATATATATATATATATATATATATATATATATATACACACACACACACGTGTGAATAAAACTGTATGTCTACATTTATATGTTAATATTATGTTTATAATAGATAATTAAAGTTAAATACCAAATGAGTTTTAAATTAGAACCTTGTCAAATGTTGAATGTATTATTAGTTTAGGAACATGCACTAGTTTATAAATGTAATCAACATAAAAAGATGTTTGGCGGACAATATAAGAAAAACTACAAGTTTGATATTATCAAAAATAAGTCAATTTCTCTCTTTCATAAAACCATTGCACCATCATTAACTATCTTACATTGAAACATTCAACATTGAAAATATGCTTTCAACATTCAAAATATACTTTCAAGTTTTTCCAACAACAACAAAAAAAAGTCTAATATGTGGATTCCAACATTTATTTGACATTTTGACTAATTCTCTAATCTCTTCCCCATTAGCTTCAAGTTGTGTATAGCATCCATAATGTCCATATATAATACAAAAGAAAAATGTTATTACTTAATAAAATGTAACAATTACTAATAAGACGTTAAAAATAAGATTTAACAAGTATTACTGTATTACCAATAGCGAGGTCATCGTCAGCTAACACATCGTGCACTTCGGCATAGTCATATATAGGCAAGCTACATTTTTTAGCCAATTTTTAGTGCATATCACTTTCTACACAATCACAACGGACAAATTACTACGTTAGTCGGTAATTACTCGACGACCGTTACTGAATGTGGATTCGGATGCTACGATGGAAATTTGCATCCCCGAAATATCTATTAAGAAACAAATTAGTGTATAATACACAACATGAATTTATAAATGAAAAATGAAAATTAGTGTAAAAGAAGTTCGATGCCTCTTGCCTTTCGAGCAACGATCGGGAACCGCATCGCGTTATTTTTCTACCATGTGAGGATATCATATCCTTTGTCAAATCCGATTGGGTCCTCGTTTAATTATCATTGTAATTGACTTTCTAATGAAGTCGAAGGGAAACTTCCCGAGGTCATATAGCTTCCAAAGAATTCGTTTTCGTAATCAAAATTAACAACTTCTTCGAGAGTTTCTTGTTGAGACGATAAGGTCATGTTTGACCTTTCCAATCATGTCTTGAAAAACTTGTCCAATTTGCATTCAATATCAATAACCTTTGCAAGTGCTTTCGATTCTATCTCATCAACGGACATCTTATTATCTTTGTTATTGGCTTTAAGCATTTGGGTAAAAACAATTTTCATAAACTTTGACTTGCATTGAGGATCTAACAATGTCGCAAAAAAGACATCGTCGCTTATATTGTCATAGTCACCCGAATATTTTTTATATTTTTATTTCATATCTGGTACCATAAACAAAAAATTGGGGTTGGTTTCTTGTTTCCTAAGATGTTGCTCTATGTCTATGATCTCTCGGGTATACGTATGAAAGATAGGCTTTGTTGAACACGAAAAATTTTCAGTTTTCTTCTTAAACTTCTCAAGGAATTCCATCATCTTTTTAATCATCTCAAAGTCTGAATGTGAGGGTATACTTTCCACACTTTTCTGGTACATTGGATCTATAAAAAAGAACAAATAAAATACAATCAAAGTTTCATGTATGTTGTTGCAACAAAAAACGTATTTGGTATTACAAGACATGTAACTCATTCCATTTTTAACCAAATCAAGTGTTTTTATAGTCTAAACTAAACTACAAAACCTAAACTACATGTAGGAAAAAGATTCAGGTCAAAACAACTTAAATTGAGTGTGTTATGCATATTTGAACAACAAATTCAGATTACGCTTAATTGTTGAAATAAACACAAAAAATCTGATTTGACACGCTTCCTTGCGAGGCTGTTAACTCATTCAGTTTTTAAGAAAATCAAGCGTTTTTATAGTCTAGACTTTTCTACAAAACCTAAAATACATGTAGGAAAAAGATTTAGATCAAAACAACTTAAATTGAGTGAGTTATACACATTTGAAAAACAAAGTTAGATTACGTTTAATTGTTGAAACATAAAAAAAAAATTCTGATTTGACACGCTTTCTTGCGGGGCTTGTAACTCATTCAATTTTTTTTTAACCAAATCAAGTGTTTTATAGTCTAAACTTATCTACAAAACCTAAAATACATGTAGGAAAAATATTCAGGTCAAAATAACTTAAATTGAATGAGTTTTGCACATTTGAACAACAAAGTCAGATTATATTTAATTGTTGAAACATAAAACAAAAAAATTTGATTTGACACACTTTCTTGCGAGGCTTGTAACTCATTCAATTTTTAACCAAACCAAGCTTTTTTATAGTCTAAAATTATCTACAAAACTTAAAATACATGTATGAAAAATATTCCGGTCAAAAAAACTTAAATTAAGTGAGTTATGCATATTTGAACAACAAATCGAGATTACATTTAATTGATGAAACATAAAAAAAAATCTAATTTTGACACGCTTTCTTGTGGGGCTTGTAACTCATTCAATTTTTAAACAAATCAAGCGTTTTTATAGTCTAAAATTATCTAAAAAACCTAAACTACATGTAGGAAAATGATTCAAGTCAAAACGACTTAAATTGAGTGAGTTATACAACTTTCAAAATTTGGATAGAATGCTAAAGAAGTAAATATTGCTAATTTTTAGTGTTGAAACATATTTGGTTTTGTTTACCTTGATGGATATATTTAAGAAATGCGTCTTTCACATTGCATGTTGATCTTAGCACTTCAAATGTAGAGTTCCACCTTGTTGGAGTTTCACCATACAAAAACCTTTGAGTTTCTACAGCTGCATCCTTCATGGCTTGTTTAAAGGTCTTGATCTGTTGCGAGGAGGCTCTAATGTATTTCACCACATCTTGTATGCTTTTTACATGGTAAAATTCGTGTTTTAACCCCATTTCCACAACTAGGTTTATGATATAAGCCATACACCTAATGTGAAAATGTTTTCCATTCTCGTAAATACCCACTAGTTCTTTCACACATGTTGATTGTCGCGTCATTCGTCTTGGTATTATAAACGGTCATCGTCATGACATTCTTCATGCCCCACATGTTTATGCAAATTAGGAACTCTCAGGCCATGTCTTCAGCTTTGTGAGTATCAACCTCTCTAAAGTTAACTACCCGTTTTTGCATGACAGAATCTTTAATAATGAAGTGGGCCATGACAACCATATAATTTATCTTTTGACACGAGGATGTCCACGTGTCGGTTGTCAAGTGGATAGCTTTTTTGGGGTTGCTCAAATGTTTGCACAACTTTTGTCTCTCCATTAAATAGGACACAACATCATGAGAAATTTTATGCCTTGAAGACAATTTCACCCTACAATTAAGGGTGTTTACAAATTCTATGAAGGCCTCATTTTCAAGGAATTTAAAGGGTAGTTCCCCGATGGTGAAAATGCCTAGTAAGGTAAATTGGATCCTAGTATCATCATGTTTCCATGTGTATACATGATCCTCACCATTAGGAGCTTTCTTAAATGACAACTTTTGCTGTTTTTCATCATCTTCTTTCAATTTGTTGTCTGTATTTAACTTGCAGCCATTAAAATGCTTGAATATTGAAGTTGCCCCATTCCGCTTTGCATCCACGACTAGTAATTTTAAACAATAATTACATTCGGCCCACTTTCTTTAAATTCCATCTTCCTCCTTTATCCATTCTATCTCGAATTAATCCTAAACAGGAGCGGTACAATTCTCTCTACCCTCACCTCGTCTGGTTGGGTTAATCCGATCCTTTAACTCCTTTTAAGTCATTTTTTTGTTCCTGGGTTTTGGTTATGTTGGGTATTTTTCTTGTGTTCGTTTTTTGGTAGTGGTTTTTGTTTGTGTTGGTATTTTGGTTGTCTTCGTTTTTGTGGGGTTTCAAATTTTCGTTTTTTTTAAGGGTAGTTCTTGTGGCTCCTCTTCTTGGTCTGATTTGTCACTTGGTATAACATTCCATGCCAGTGTTTCTTCTATATAATCTTCTTCTAAATCTTCTCCATAATCCTATATTCTCAAAATAAAACATATAATAAGTCATATTACATTTAATTGCTGAATTTTTTTTATTTGACACGCTTCCTTGCAGGGCTTGTAATGCATTCAATTTTTAACCAAATGAAGCGTTCTTAGAGTTTAAACTTATCTACAAAACCTAAACAACATGTAGGAAAAAGATTTAGGTCAAAACAACATAAATTGAGTGAATTATGCACATTTCAAAAGCTAAGTCAGATTATGTTTAATTGCTGAAACATAAAAAAAAAATTTATGATTTGACACATTTTCTTGTGGGGCTTGCAACTCATTCAAGTTTTAACCAGATCAAGCATGTTTATACTCTAAACTTATCTACAAAACATAAACTACATGTAGGAAAATGATTAATGTCAATACAACTTAAATTGAGTGAGTTATGCAACTTTCCAAATTTGGACAAAATGCTAAAGAAGTAAATATTGCTAATCTTACTTGGTTATCAAAGTGTTTTCCAATCCAATTAGTCATATTACCATTTTCATTATTTGCATCATGAACATCCGATTTTCGGTATCTTGATGATGGTACATTTGGTAACCCATTCAAATCCTACATTGTCAATATAATACATTAATTATATAACTAAACAAATTCTTAGTTTTGACAATCTTACATTCATATTATAAACTAATCTAACAAAAATCTTGCATGTATGTCTACAAACTACAAAGTACATTGTTAAATAGAACTTAAAACATGAAATACAAATATATAATCTTACTTGATCTTCATGAGCATCCATAGTTCAAATTATTGAAGGTGATTGTTGAGAAGTTGATGGTTCTAGAATACTTTTTCCATCCTTTGACATTGCTTATTGATGGTTGAGATTTGAGAAGATGATCAATGATAGTCGATTGGTAATGATTGATGTTAACTTGATAATGGAAGCAAAATATGAAGATGTCGACTTGAGAATTGAGAAGATGATAATTGATGATGAAGATCAATGGAACCAGTGGTCGAACAGTCTTAGGATGGTTGAATAATCAAGGAATCAATACAAGGGATGATCGATGTTTAGATGTATTGGAGATGTCAATGATCGACAGTTATAGTGGGTGGTAGGGTTCATGGCGCATCTTTTGGACGTCCAATTCAGAAGTCCAAAAGTTTTTGTGTTTTTTAAAGATTGTCTGGTCTGATTCCCGGTTTTTGGCCGGTTCCAATGACCGGTTCTTGGTTCCAAAAATTGACAACATTATAGTATTGGTCCCTGGTCCATACGCTCATCCCTAATATATATGCTCCCTTGGTGGAGAGAGAGAGAGAGAGAGAGAGAGAGAGAGAGAGGTTGGTTTAGGAGTATATCTCCTTGAGATAGATGGCAAAAATGGTGATGGAGATCACCAAGATGTTTACTGAGAGGGCTCTCTTCTGCCCTGAGTATGCCTCATCAGAGTAGGCTCAGATGTCATGATACTTAAGCATGCTCAAGACCCATATTCGGGAGTTTATGTCTACCCAGTGGTACAATACATTTTCTAAACATTAGGGTGTCGCGATGAGGCGAGAGATTGATATTGAGACTCAAACTAGGGAGCAGAGGCAGGCTCTCATTTAGTCACAACCTACAACAAAGTAGTTCAAGCCCGATGATTCATAATTAGGAAGTCAGAGTGGATGCACTTGTGGCAAGTGCGGTAAGGTTGATGAGGGTGTATGTCGATCTTCTTTTGGATGCCATAAGTGTGGCAAGTAGGGACACTCTGCGAGGAATTGTCACCAACATGCCACAGTACCGAGCACTAGGATTTGTTACCATTGTGATCAAGTGGGCCATATGAAGGCCCAGTGTCCCTTGCTTGGTGCTAGGCTGGTGTAGGCTCCATCCCCTACTACTTTGAGGATCATGGATGGACGTCATGACAAGATGGAGCCCTCGAGGGCTCACTTTCCAGCTCATAGAAGAGCAGGCCAAGGCAGCCTCGGACATCGTTACTGGTATATTTTTATTTTTTATTCTGTCAAATTATTTTATGGCATCCTTACATTTATGATTCTCCTGGGTACCTTCTTACTTAATTCCCTTCTTGATCTTGTGCTTTTTAACTCAGGTGCGAGTCTCTCTTTTGTTCTTCAGTCCTTTAGTAGGAATTTTCATATGTCCCTTGGAGAGTTGGAGTGCCCATTGTGAGTTCCATTACCAACGAGCATGGGGTTTCTACATCGAGCATTTATCTAGGTTATGTCATGGAGATTTTCAAAGTGTCCTACGTGATTGATCTGATCCCTATCCCCATGGGGGATGTGTGCATGATAATAAGGATGGACTGATTGAGTAGGTTTGGTGGGATGATTGATTGTGAGGGGAAACGGGTGGTAGTTAGAACCCCAAGTGGGGGATAACTGATTATTTATTAAGAGTGTACTAGGTTGAAGGCCTTGTGAGGCGATCGAGTCAGGCTGAAGGCTCATTTATGCATTCTGTTATCTGTTTTGGTTGTGTGTGGTACTTTCGGAGAACTCACTAATCTTTTTCTCACAGTTTAAGTTTTATTTTCAGGTACTTCAGATGATCGAGGGAAAGAAAATACGTGATCATACACATCCTTTGGTGATATGTTTTGGAGATGTTATGGTACATTTATTTTGGTACATTTTTACTTGATAGTGTGTTTTTATGAGTTAGGTTGATTAAAAATAATGATTTCTCTTGAATTAAAATTGAAATATATTATTGTGATTTTGGGATCTTACAAGAGAAGGGGTCATACAACCTGAAGACTTCACTAAGTCTTATAAAATTGTACACAATGGGATTATATGTCCAAAGACATAACCCTACAGATAAGACTGTACTTATAGAGACTTTATACGCTAAAACATAAACTTGGACATATAAGGAAACAATACCTCTACTTAGTCAATAACCAAATTCTTTTTGTCCACGAGAATACAAAATTATCTTGAGGCTGATGAGGAATTATTACCTCTTATCATTATTGATGGGTTTTAGCCATAAGAACATCCTATGTGCTCATGAAAACCCTAATGCTTGGATCTAGGTTTCTCTATTGTACATGCAATTCATCCAAGACTTTAACCCTAGTTCTAGCATAAAATTAATCATATTAACATGTGAAAGGGTTTTTAGATCTTACCTTGATTGTTATGTAGTAATAACAATCTCAAATTCTCCTTGTAATGGCTTTAGAAAGCTTAGAGTCACAAATGTCACTCCTCTAATGGTTCACAAACACCAAGAGCAAGAGGATGAAGAATAAGGAGAGGGGAGGCTGCCCAAAACATGTGGAAACCCTAAGGAATAAGTTCACCACGTTTTTGAGTCTCAAGGGTCCTTTAAATAGTGAGACTATTAGGGTTATCTAACAAGTAAACCCTAATTTGGATGCTTAGGCCTTAAGCAACCCATGGACTCCCTCCTTAGAGGCCTAGGACGATTTCTAATGTGTTTCCCCATAGAATTCTTCCACTCCTCTAATATGGAGTCCATTAGCCCAATATTCAACTATCACACAATTGACAGTTCTAGTCCCTTAAGTTTAATTAATATCTTTTAGCCACAAACTTAATTCTTATTAATGCTTGACTAATATTAATTAATCAATATGATTTATCCTTTAATATATTATTCTCATAATATATTAATAAATCATAATTAATCCTTTCTCTCCATAATTCATCCTATCAAGTTGCTTTTGTGAAGGCAACCCAAAAGGACCATGCACCATCGGGTCACGTACATACCAAAATAGTTATGGACTTAGACACCAATCCAACAGTCTCCCACTTGGATAAGTCTAATACCTATTATGCGTATGACTTTAGATCCTGATCTGCAATCGTAGCTTTCCAAAGCCGCTGTCAACTCTGATCTTATTAGATACGCGTGTCCTTTAGATAAGGGATCATATATTCCTCCATTCTAGATATCGTATAGATATAAGACATGAATTCTAATCATTCTCTCTATACTATTTCCCGACTTCCAATTTATGACGACTGATACTAGACTAAAATTTAACCATCAAGTTAGTCCCGGCTTGGCCAAGCGCTTAGGTGCCATCACTAAATCATCGAGGGGCCCGAAGATATCACTTTTATCCTACTTTGGATAAAAGGAATGGATAAACTTTGACTCAATGCTCGCTTGCACTCACTTAACGAATTACACACAACAATATGTTTTATAACACCAAGTTACTGGTGCGTTTACATATTATCAATGTGCAACCAACTCGCAAGATACAACTCACACATCTCGGTTTCCAGAATATAAGATGTTATCATCTCACTAATCACTTGTGATACAATTCATGAAGTGATCCAAGTGAGCGTGGGTTTAATCCAATGCTCAAATGATATACATAAGCACTCATGAACGTTGCAGCAAAGAATTGCTTATGTCTAATACACTTTAGACAATCCATACACCAATTCACGACAGTCTTCATTCATACCTAATATTCATACATACTTCCAACATATGAACGACTGTGGTCCGTTCGAATAATTTGATTGTTCTGAACCAATTTAATTATTCAGGAAGTAAAAATATGCAAAGTGAAACACAAGAATAATACTAATCCCATATGGCCCTAAACTCTGGGTATAAATAAAACATTTTATTTAATCACCATATTGATTACTCATTATTTGTTGTTTCAGGTAATCAACTTCTTACTTGAATTATAACAACAATTGTCCCATGCTCTTAGCATGCACATAATGTTTATCTACGGTCCTTACTTTGTGAAATAGATCAAATGAACACATTTCTAACCATACTCATTTCATAACTCCCAATCCTTATCATAAGTATAAGAATATCAAATTCTTATTACTTATTCTAGATTCTAACATTTTATGCAATGATTCTTTCGTAAAGTCATAGTTCAAAATCATCAAGACTTGGCTAATCTCTATCAGAAACAATTCTATAGATATGATGTCTCTCACTGAAAGTACATTCCTTTGAACATCCTTCTTGCATAATAGTTTCTAGTCTAGACATAGACTCTCAATATCCAACTCGTAATATGGAACCATTTCCATAGTTTCCATATGATAACTCATTCTTAATAGAATCTTATCTATTCATAATAATGTCGATATGGTCCATCCAATATTATACTTCCAACTACTCACAAGTGACCAATCCTCGGCGAACTTTGGATCGACCTTTGATAGTTGTTTAATTATCTTAGTCAAAACCGATTCTTGTCATTTTTCCCTCTAAATGTGCTAGACATTTGGAAAATTTTAGAATGGTCAAATGTTATAGCACTTGCAAATGATCCTTTACCCGAAGCGTATGGGACACGATGCATAATGTCTTACATAAAGATCTGATACTTTATCAATCTTTTGCCATAATATTTTATGTGTCACATTCTCACAATTCGAACTATGAAGAGGGATGCCACAATCATAATAGAAATTTTGAGAACGCACTATGTACTCTTGACTAAATTTATTAACATTCCACAACCTAAGCCTTTAGATTTGAAATGAAGCATAATATTCTCTCCCTTAATTATAGAAAAACAACTATTTAACCCTTACGACTTTGCAAAGTATAACTCTTATTTTCTATAATTAATATTGCTAACTTGAAATACTTGCCTTAATAATCATACAAGCACAACATTTATGCTCCCACTATCATGATGATTATTATCAAATAAGCATAACACTTATACTCCCACTAGCTTTGACATGGTAATCCTTTATCTAAGCTTCTTAAACTTATACACCTTTGCCTTAGATAGCTCATATGTGTGTCTAAACAGTTCAGACTAATTGCCAAATCTCACAATTCGAATTATAGAAAGGGATACCATAACCATAATCGAATTCGAGAATGCAATTTCACAATCACTATCTTCTTAAAATCTCTCTTATTGAAAGCATTTCCCCACAGTCATCTTCATGAAGGAGGAAATCTTATGACACTTAGATTTTAATGGTTTAGGTGTTCCTATCCATGTGAATTTGTCAAAACCGAAGTTTACGATAAATCCAAACTCATATGGATCGAACCTTCTCCATCTTGATCTCTTGCCTTATGGTAACACGGCTGCCCACCATGTCTTCCAAGTAGTTAAGCAGTTCACCCTTTCTTATCAATGTACTTTTCATTGATCAAGGTGCTTGCCTTTTATGCGTGAAAATGAGAACTCATAGAACTTACATGCATAATTAACTCAATTGGAAGGCACATAAACAAGATAATGTCAACACGATAGGTTGTAAACCTCATGTCGTGTGCTAGTGATGTTCGATAAGGTTTATTTTGATTTGTTCTTGAAACCTTTTAATACCATTAAGACTCCCACTATCTCCTTGACATATAAGATTCTCTTTTCAACAAACATTTCTTGACAAACAAATATTCAAGAGTTAGTGTAGCTTTTATCAAGACAAAACACTTCACAAAATTGGTTCTAGTTGGTCTTTGTCTTATCCAAGACATCACAACTTTCCTCATTTGATGAATGTTATAAACCTTCTGAATACTTGTCACTCAATGTCACAATCTTAACTCTAAGACTTGGTTTTGGAACGAAGTTTGATTGACTGCTTGATTTAACCATTTCTTCAATTCTCGATTCCTCTTCTCAGACATAAAATTGCACTAAGACTCACTTAGAGGATCAATTGAGATATGGTTCTTAATCATTAAGACCTATCATAAAACATAATAAAGTTACTCTCCCTTCTTCTTAGAATAGAGAAACTTTTATCTTTCTGCCTACTTGATTCTTCTTATTCGTTCTGCTATTGATTTAAACTCTTTCAATCAATTCAGAATTACACTTAATCTTATAAGTATAATCATATTTACTAAACTTTTAGTAAATCATGATGAATATCTTTGTTACTCTTGTGGTGGAATTGATCAACACACAACTTTCTGTACTCGATCTCTTAGTCTTTCACTTGAAACTTTGTCAACGAATTAGTCTAATTTCCAAATGTGAAAGTTTTTCATTCATCATGCAATACTTGTTGTGTGATTCCAAGTTTCTATCCAATTGAAACTTGGGCGATGAGAAACTTTCCCTATTTGGTAAATTCTTGACCTTTCCACAAATAACATAATTAAGAATCAAAACCATTATTGCTAATAATAGAAATCTTCAAACATCAATTTTTTCATGCATGCAATTGTAAGAATAAATAAATAATATAAAACCAAAATTTTATTTTATTGCAGAAAAATTTGTCTTTACAATGCCATTCATCGAAAAACTATGTTAATACATATTTTTTAGCAATATTTTCCAACTCTAAGTAGTAGCTCAAGAATCCAATCTTCAAGCAATGTAATTGCAATCCATTTATTCATGATTAGATTCCGCTCACTTCTTCCCTTAAGCTTCCTCTCCTTTTCTTTGATCCTATAAAACATCAATTGTAATCTTATCACATCATGTATTAAGAATCTAGAATAGGAACTTAAAAGAGTTAGTTAATGGAATTTACCTAATGTAGAGACATACATTTTGAATCTCCCGTCTCTTAGATCTCTTAGGTAAATAGGACAACTTCGTCTCCAATGCCCCTTCTCTTGGCAATAAAAGCAAATTGACTCTTTTGGAACAGCACATGGAACTACTTCAGACTTTGCCTTTCTCTTATGATCAAACTTTTTGATCATGGCATGCCTTTCGTTTCCATTGCCTATATCCATAGAGGTCTCGAAGGCAGATTCACCAATTAATTTTGTTTTTCCAGTGTGCCAAACCATCATTAATTCAGCAGCAATAAGCATGTAGGTGAGATCTATAAGGGTCACATCGTGGTTCATCATATAGTACTCTCTTACGAACTCACTATATGAGTTAGAAAGTGACTGAAGAACCCAGTCAACAGCCAGCTCCTCACAGTCAACGGATCCCAACATTCTTAAGCTATCAATGTGTGACTTCATCTCTAGGATGTGTGCACACACTGACTTTCCTTCTTCATGTTTACTTGCCAAAAGGGCTTGAGTGATTTTGAACTTTTCAATCTTTTGAACTTGTAGGTTAGGGAGAATAATAGGAGGAGGTGGAGGAAGTGAAGCATGATCTCGTGTTCCTCGATCGAATCGTGGAATATCATCTTCATGTGAAAAACTTGTTCTACGGGATTTAGGAAGACCATAGTTGTCATACATTGACATCTATAAAATGGGAGAAAAAAAATTCAAGTTAGTTGATTGATTGAGTCCTTAATAAATCACCCAAATGAGATATTAAGGCTAGCACCCAAAACAATACTCTACAACCTAGAAAAGGGATGCCGTAATCTAGTTGCAGAATATTTGAAGGTAAGTGAATGGCGATTCACTAATTTCCACCATGAAAAACGAAAAAGAAATTTAAGTTTTAATTCTATTGAAAATTCCTAGATCTTTTGAGATTCATTGAATATTTCAATGGCATGTTTAAATCTCGATATGCCCCTCTAGTTTGTGACTGGGATACCGAGGATCACAAAGCGGGTGTGAATAACCATGCAAACTTACATGGTGCCCCCACATGTTACAGTCATCTATTCGATGTGCCGGTTAACCACACACGCTCCACCGAACTATGACAAACATTGAGTTACCCTTTGCTACCTTTGCTTAGAACCATTTAGTGTGTCGGTTAACCACACGCGCTCCACTAACGTCTTCGCAAGGGCACAAAGTGTAATTTCATGGAATTGCATCAATTCACTTTTGCCTAAAGTAACTAAGATTGGGAATTATATAAAAGCATTTAGTTACTTTTGTATTTCATTATACTTATAATGGAAGGTTTCTGTCGTATCCTACCCGTTCGGCTAATGACCCTCCACTAGTCAAGAGTGTGGTGGGTAAGAGTGGATACCCATTCAATCGTC
Organism: Lactuca saligna; assembly: GCF_052625555.1. Taxonomy (NCBI): domain Eukaryota; kingdom Viridiplantae; phylum Streptophyta; class Magnoliopsida; order Asterales; family Asteraceae; genus Lactuca; species Lactuca saligna. The sequence goes on along the minus strand of NC_136418.1, from coordinate 44,717,071 downwards.
ATTTTATAGGCAACTTCGTTAAACATCCCTTATAGACCAGCTTCGTGAATGAGGCCTACTAACGGTAAGACTAACTTTTACTCGTACATATATATAATATTAGACTTTTAATGTTATATATAGTATAGGGTGTATTTTACACTTTTTAAAATACTAGGTGGTTAAATTTAATAATTATACTTTTAATTTAATTAAATTGTAAACCAAAACTTTATGGATTTATTAAATCTCTTTTAATTATACACTTTAATTAATTAATAAAACCATAAGGGTGTGATTTGAACTTTTTAAAAACTATACTAGGGTTTTAGAATTTAACATTTATAAATTAAATGTTTAATCAACTTTTAAATTCCAAAACTTGAGGGCAAGTTTTGAAACATTTTAAAACATTAGGGTTTTAACTATTTAAATTTCAATACAAAACCTTAAGTTCAAATTTAAACCATAAAACTTACTTGGGCATAATTGAAACTTTTTCACAACACAAGGATCAAATAACAAATAATAGAAATTAAACAATTAATTTTGTCATTATCTATATTTGACCTAATTTCGATTTCTTGCAAGATAAATTACCTAATTAATACAAACAATCAATCTTTAATCATATAAGGAAGTTATTATCTAATCAATTGGTAATTATCTTGTGTTTTGGTAAGGATAATCTTTTAGAAACAATAAAAATCGTATTTTATTAGTTTAAAACGAATATGGTAATTATCCTTAATCAAAACAACAAGTAAATCTGAAATTTCCTCTGTCTGATGCTCCGACTCGCTGAGTCACACATTGGAACTCGCCGAGTTAGTTCGAACAGAAGGCCAGAATTCGATTTTCAGTAAATAATTCAACATAGCATCACATACGACAGAAAACAATCAAGGCTCTCATACCACTGGTGGGTTTTAGCCATAAGAACATCCTATGTGCTCATGCAAACCCTAATGCATGGATCTAGGTTTCTCTATTGTACATGCAATTCATCCAAGACTTTAACCCTAGTTCTAGCATACAATTAATCATATTAACATGTGAAAGGGTTTTTAGATAATAACTTGATTGTTATGTAGTAATAACAATCTCAAATTCTCCTTGTACTGACTTTAGAAAGCTTAGAGTCACAAATGTCACTCCTCTAATGGTTCACAAACACCAAGAGCAAGAGGATGAAGAATAAGGAGATGGGAGGCTGTCCAAAACATGTGGAAACCCTAAGGAATAAGTACACCACGTTTTTGAGTCTCAAGGGCCCTTTAAATAGTGAGACTATTAGGTTATCTAACAAGGAAACCCTAATTTGGATGCTTAGGCCCTAAGCAACCCATGGACTCCCTCCTTAGAGGCCTAGGACGATTTCTAATGGGTTTCCCCATAGAATTCGTCCACTCCTCTAATATGGAGTCCATTAGCCCAATATACAACTATCACACAATTGACAGTTCTAGTCCCTTAAGTTTAATTAATGTCTTTTAGCCACAAATTTAATTCTTATTAATTCTTGACTAATATTAATTAAACAATATGATTTCTCCTTTAATATATTATTCTCATAATATACTAATAAATCATAATTAACCCTTTCTCTCCATAATTCATCCTACAAAGTTGCTTTGGTGAAGGCAACCCAAAAGTACATACCAAAGTAGTTATGGACTTTGACACTAATCTAACAATAAACTGGGTTTTCTTCTAAGATTTTGTTTCTGCAGCCTGCTACTAGTCAATTTGTAACTGTCACCTGTCACTAGGTAATGTAATATTAATACATTCACTAACAACTACTATTTACAAGAAATATCATCTTGATAGTTGTCATGTATCCCAAGCTATGATCTCCAATAGTCACTTTGGAGTATATCACACCAGAACCACATATAATGCACTTTAATGCCCATTAATTTATAGCTTTTCAATAAACCCATTCACAGGTATACACATAAAAAACATTAACTGCCCCAAAATTGATATCAACCATATGACGTGCTAAAGTGTTCATGATAGAACTAATACGAATGCTCTATAACCATTAAATATAATGTATGAAAAAGTTTTCATATTAAAACTACTAGCCATATCAGGTAAATCTTGAACATGAGAACATAATCATTTAAGTGATAAAACAATTTATATCAATATTTTCTCATAGAAAACTTGTTTATTATAAATTCATAAATATCCACATGTTCTCACTTGGCTAGTTAGTGAAAACTAGTTGCTGCTATAGCCTCTAGTTAGTGTGGTCTAGCAACTCAACCACTTTTCCAAACCTATTTTTATAGTATACCAAGTTCCTTAGGACTAGTCCTAATTCACTAGGATTGGACTTGGCAACCATTTTCCACCAGGAAAATTAAGCCCCACAAAACAATTGGTAAACAAATTAAACCATTAAGTAGTTAAGCCGATCTTACATGTATAACCACTCTATAGACTAGGGTTCATAAACCACGTCGCACATATCAAGAATCCAAAAACATAATTCCTTTGTCAACATTAAGATTAAGTTCAAAATAACACCATTTCTTGAGCTCCATTAATTACTTTGGGTTCTAACAACCCTATATGATTTATTCTATATGAACACAATTACATAATAGCTAGTCGAGATGATACATTATCTTATTTAATGGTCATACCCTCATAAATTGGCTTCAAGATTATTATCTCTATGCCATAACACCCCTCACCGATTCTAGTTTTGATTCCCAACTGAGGGCCTTATAAGAAAATGTTATTATTTCCTACCAATCTTCATCAGTTTTTTACATACGATGTCATCATCTATCCGACAACACTTAGATGTTAACTCCAATAGTTTCCTCTAAATGTACTTAAAGTGCCTTAACATTTTCTTGCGAGCTCAAGAAAAATGGAAAGCTTCCATGGCCATTTTAATTGAGGTACTCAACTATAAGCTCATCTTTTTCCTATATCCATGAGCTTTTCTTCAATCATGTCTTTTGATTGGAGTCATCTAATTCCATACTCCATCAACCTGATAGAATCTCTTTATAATTCATGATCACCATGACTAAATCATACTCTTTTATGGAATATTACTTAACCCTAAATGTCACATTGAATTCGAATATATTAGGAAGTAAACCTTACCCATTAATACTCATGATAAAAATACTAATCTATTTTAGAAGTAACCCTTCTAAGAAGACACCAGTCAATACTATATTAATCCTTTTCAACGAATTACTCATTACCACTAGAAGTAACCCTTTCCAACATACTACCATCACTTACTCATCAGTATTGGAAGTAAGACTTCTAACAAACTACTTATCACCATTAGAAGTAAACCTTCCAACAGACATCTCATCAATGTTGGAAGAAATCCTTCCAACTGATCATCCTTAACTGTTGGAAGTACACCCTCCTAACAGAGCAACTATCATTGCTAGAAGTACACCCTCCCAACAGAGCAAGATCACTGCTAGAAGTATACCATCACAATAGAGCAACATTATTGTTTCAGTTATACCCTCCCAAAAGAGCAACTACAAATTTTTGAAGTACACCTACCTAACAAAGAAACCAACATTGATGGAAGTACATCCTCCTAACATAGCAACCATCATTATTGGAGGTACACCCTCCCAAACATAACAACATCATTGTTGGACGTACATCTTCCTAACAGAGCAACCATTACAGTTGGATGTACACCCTCCTAATAGAGCAAATTTTTTATCAGAAAGTATTCTACTTCTAGATTTATCACCTTGTTAGAAAGTGACCCCATCCTAACAAAGCCACCATCTTTGTTAGAAGTACTTGCTCAAACATATTCCTAATCACTATTGAAATAATTCTTTGAATAGAACATTAATTACTATTAGAATAACTCTTCTAACAGTACACATTTGTTAGAAAGTAACCCCATTCCTAATGAAGCTCATAAACAAACACTAATAACTAAAGGAAGTAACCCTCCCAAAAGAACATCGATTATTGTTAGTAGTAACCCTTGTAATAATACACTTACCAGGAAGCAATCCATACTAGCCAACATCTTATCATCATTTGAGTAAACTACCCAATATACTATCTTTAGTCATACATTTGACCTCTTTTGATTCTAATTAAAGAAACTCTCCCTTTTTACCTTTCTATATAAATTTTACATAACTTTTTCTATATCATACATATAAGGATTCAGGTACTTACCGATCAGCCCTTAGGGTTCATCAAAAAGAATGATACCCTATAAAACCTTTCTAAATGATAATATAAATCAATTCATTAAGGTATACTTCGAGTTTTACCTTATAAAGGATATACAGTCCCATGTAGACTTGTCTCCTATCCTTCCTTGGGATATTGTAATACTCCTCATTATCACATATAACCTTGGTTATATTCTATGACTTAATACACTTACCATTGGTAGAAAACATCCAGGAAAGGTCTTATAAATCACATCCAAAACAAATCAATGACATTAAGTAACCCAAAATGCTTTACAATCCTGAGAAAATAAATCCCCCTTGTAAAGTCGTGTATATAAGACATTAATCCTTACTGGAGAACAATCATCTCGGTAAGGTTTGTAATTAGTTGTCATGTGAACCTCTAGACCAAACTAGTTAACTACTAGTATTTGTGTACCATGGGAGATCTAATCCCATAATAGTCATCAGGGAAATTCATACCATATTTGAAAGTAATTTTTCATAAGGAAATACTATCCAAGTAGTTTATTTCTCATTCCAAACTTGATTCTAATAAAACTTTGTGATCTGATCAAGCTACAATGAGTATCATGTGTTTATAGTGATATGTACCCATAACATTGTATACACACTATACTCATATAGTCTTAACTTCACCATTCCATTATGTCATATCACAAGTTTAAAAAAATTTACTTTTCTATCTCCCAACACATTCTCTATTAAGAATTTAGGAAGTCTATCGTTCATATTAATATCAACATGCTGACCCTCATGTCAAATTTTATCAATTCCTAGATCTTTCTATTAGTTGTAAAACCATAATATCATGACATATTTTTTTTATGAAACATTATTCCCTTCTGTTTTGTCATCCTTCCTATGAGTTGCTTGATATCAAAGTTGTCCAATATACCGAAACTTATTTACCCACTCCTCTTTCCTCCTATGGTTTGCACCGAACACACCACATTCTCGGGTTCCATCCCCATCCTAGTAAATCTAGTGTTCTTTTATAGAAAAGCCAAAACCATTTTAATCGTCACCGCTCATCCCCTTTTCCAACCTCTAATATAGAACATATACATCAACCTAACTCTTCTCCCTTCCATCTTACTCACCACGTGACCATATATGCTAAAAATGGCTTCTCAAAACCTATTCAACGCCTAACCATTCACACTTAATATACTTCATATATCCCTTAATTGTATTTACAAGTTATACATTATTCTGACTGGCTGAACACCATAAACGAAAAATAAATCTATAACACTCGTATTTATAAAATGAGTAAAATATTATGATTATTCATTTAACATGAAAAGGAGTCATGTTTATAATATGGTTCTACAAAAACTTTCAATAGTTTATCAGAGTTTATAAACTTTAATGTAAAAAATCTAATCGCAACCATAGCATAAGGTAAGGGGATATTTATAACCAAGACTATTCTAAATCTTGAAAAACATCCTCACTACATATAAGCTCCTATTCATTATCTCCTAGTACTGAGTACATAACAATTCAACAAAATAAAATATGTATGTCAAAAGACTCATGAGATACTTGGGTTTAGATTTAGAAAGATAATTTAAAGCAGTCTTTCAAAACATTTCATAACAACTTCAGCATTTCATAAAATATGTATGGCAATGTTATCTGACTCAACTAGTATTTCAACCTCAACTTGAGAGCTAGTGCCAACTATAGGTTCAATTTCTGTCATACCTTGAATTTCTCCAAGATCAATATGATTTCCACTGACTTCTTGATATATATATATATATATATATATATATATATATATATATATATATATATATATATATATATATATATATTCTTTCTCTTAAGGAACACTTCTTTTTGAGCTAAAAGAAACAAATATCAAAATTCTCAAGTAAATTCCCAACAATGTAACACTTCTTAGATCTCAATCAATTTGGTCATTAGTTGATCATCTAATAAAAGACCTCACAACACCAGACCTAAATATGATGGAACTTTCTAACTCCAAATTTCATGAGGTGTATTCAAAACCTAATTAGTTGGTTTCAAGGTTCACAAATGCTCAATTGTTTAAGTGTAAATTCCCTAAAAATGTGAATGGTAGCGAAGCACGACTCATCATATATTGAACCATATAGCATTTGATTCTCCTTTTTAGCAACACCATTATATTGCGATGTTCTTATAGGATCCAGTTGGGAAACTATTCGAAAATCTATATGATGAACATTGAACTCAATACTAAGGAATTTTCCTTTTCTTCAGATTAGAGAACCTTTATCTTCATGCTCAACTGATTCCCTATTATTTCCCTATACTCTTTGAAACTTTTTGAAGTGTTAGGCTTACGCTTAATAATATACAAATAACCACGTGTACTGAAACTATAAATACATATGACGTAGTAGTATATGTCTTCATTTTGTGGTGGATCTGATACGTCCACATACATTAGCATGTACAAGATCCTACAATCCTTTGTCTATGTTATGTGTCCATGTGAATGTTGACTAAGTCATCTTACCAACATACAAGACTCACATACATCATCCAAATCAAATTCGAATGACTATAAGTTTGAATTAGTTGGAGCTTGGTGATGTGATCCTTACTTATATGTGATGGGTTTTGAGCATTCTAACACTTCCTAAGTGTACATGCAACCCTAATAACCTTGGATCTATGTTTGTCTAATTATCATGCAAAGTTGAATTCAAAGGCTATATTCCTAACTAGCATACATGGGGAACAATTTTAACTTGAATGATAGATAGAATAACTTAACTTGTTGTTGCTTATGTTCCTTGAAACCTTATGAGCCTAGCACCCCATGTGTGATGCCTCAAATGCTTCACACAACACCAAATGCTCTTGGAAAGACTTATAAGAGAATGCACACTTCTTGAAATTGGCCAAGCCCTCTTGTTTCCTTAGTGTAGCCGATTTTGGTGGAGAATGAGATCCTTATATAGTGTTGACACATCTAGGGTGACACCATGTAAACCCTAATGTGTCATGACTCTTCATTTCCATGAACCATGGGTTTGTAACTCCCATGGAGCATCCATGGAGCATCCTATGGGTAGAACCCAACTTGATAATCCATGGAGCCTCTTAGCCCACTATACAAGATATGGATGATTTACATAATCAAACCATATATTTATTTAGTTCTCTTTTGATCACTTAATTAATTCTAAATTAATTATTGATCAAACTAATCAAATAATATTATTAATATATTAGAACTTATAATATATTAATAATCTCCAAGTGTTATTTCTCTCATTTAGTATATCCAATTGCATGGTGCCATGCAATCCAAATGGACCATGCTGGGTCGGGTCAAGTACATACCAGAAATAGTTATGGACTTAGACACCTTATCCAACAGTCTCCCACTTGGATGAGTCTAATAACTATTACTGCAAGTATGACTTCAGGAACCGATCGAAAATCGTAGCTCTTTTCAAGGTTTCTCAGAACTGAGAAGATGATGGTACGTCATTTAAGATAAGTGATCATATAATCCTCTGTTCTTAGATATCAGTCGGACAAATACATGGAACAATGTCTTACTTATTGTCCAACAGTTTGTTTCCCGATTTCCGATTTGTTTGACAAAGAACTTAACTGAACACATCAACTTAGTTCTGACCGGGCCCGATACATGGGTCAAAACAAAATCATCGAGGGGCCCAGATATCAGCTTCTAATCCAAGAAGGAATAGATAAACTTCGACTCATATGTTTGTTCTACCACTCATTGAATTACACACAGGAGCACGATTTATAACATCGAGTTACCAATGCGTTTTCGTACAATCAATGCATAACCAACTTGTAAGTAACAAATAATATCTCTAGGTTTGAAGACTTATACGATATTACCGTCTCACAATCACTCGAGATAGAATTCCATGAAGTGATTCCAGTGTGCGTGGGTTGAGTCCAATGCTCAGAACTTATGAGCACTCATGATTGTTGTAGCCTTGTCCAAGACCTCTACAACCAAACATGACAGTCTTGATTCATACCTACTTCTGACATATGACTGACTGTGGAGGTTTGAATAATATGTTATACCAAACAAAAATTATTCTAGAAGTCAAAACATGCAAAAGAAATATAGTAAACGATCGACAAGAGATAACAACACTTTACTCATAAATAAAACATTTTTTATTCATCATCAAATGTCAATTACACTTTACAAATTTCGAGGTTATCTAACTACTAAATCTAATATCATCCTTCAGCCCTATGCTCCGAGCATGCTGGAGATGCTTAACCCGAGTCAGTCCCTTCGTGAGGGGATCTACCGGATTCTCATCTGATGATACCCTCTTTGCCACGAGGAGTCCATCTTTGATCCAATATCTGATGAAATGGTATTTTCTGTCGATGTGTCTGGATCTCCCGTGATCCCTTGGTTCCTTGGCTAAGGCAACAACACTTTCACTATCACAGAAAATTTCCATTGGCTCTTTAATAGCTGGTATAACTCCAAGGTCTCCAATGAAGTTCTTCAGCCATATCGCCTCCTTTGCCGCCTCGCTAGCTGCAATATACTCTGATTCACAAGTAGAATCTGCCACTGTCTCTTGCTTGGAACTCTTCCAAGAAATTGCACCTCCATTTAGGGTAAAGACCCAACCTGACTGAGAGCGGAAATTATCCCTATCAGTCTGGAAGCTAGCATCACTATACCCTACAACTCTCAAGTCATCACTCCCACCGAGGGTAAGGACCCAGTCCTTAGTCCTTCGTAGGTACTTGAGAATATTCTTTACCACAGTCCAGTGTGCCTTGCCAGGGTTCCCCTGAAACATGCTAACCATGCTCAGGGAAAAAGCTACATCAGGTCGAGTACACATCATAGCATACATGATCGATCCTACAGCCGAAGCATAAGGTATTTGACTCATTTCTGCTATCTCAACCTCAGTGCTAGGGCTTTGTGTCTTACTCAATTTGGCGTTACTTTGGATGGGCAACTCTCCTTTCTTGGAGTCCTGCATGCTGAATATCTTCAGCACCTTATCCAAGTAAGTACTCTGACTAAGTCCAATTAGTCTTTTACTCCAATCTCTCAAGATCCTTATCCCTAAAATATACGCAGCTTCACCAAGGTCCTTCATAGCGAAACACTTCCCAAGCCAGGACTTTACTTCCTGCAGGGTTGGAATGTCGTTTCCTATGAGTAGTATGTCATCCACATACAATACCAAAAAGCTAACTATACTCCCACTAGCCTTGACATACACACAAGATTCATCTTCACTCCTAGAAAAGCCAAATTCCTTGACCTTTTCATCAAAGCAAAGATTCCATCTGCGAGGTGCTTGCTTTAATCCATAGATGGATTTCTCAAGCTTACACACTCTATTAGGGTACTTGCTGCTGACAAAACCTTCTGGCTGACTCATGTAAACATCTACAGCCAATTTTCCATTAAGGAAAGCGGTTTTGACATCCATTTGCCGAATTTCATAGTCATGAAATGCGGCTATGGCTAACATAACCCTAATAGACTTAATCTTGGCTACCGGAGAAAATGTCTCATCATAATCCACTCCAGGAATTTGTGAGAACCCCTTTGCAACCAGTCTAGCCTTATAAGTGTGTACATTACCATCCATGTTGGTCTTCTTCTTGAAGATCCATTTGCACCCCACCGTCTTACGACCTGGTACATTTTCAACCAAGTTCCAAACTTAATTTTCATACATGGATTGTATCTCGCTATCCATAGCCTCTTTCCATTTAGCAGACTCGGGGCCTGCCATGGCTTCCTCGTAGCTGTTAGGGTCATCTTGACTTACTAGTGTCCCATCACTAATAAGTGTCTCACCTTTTGCAGTAATATGGAATCCATAGTAATGCTCAGGTGCACTCCTAACTCTCGTGGAACGCCTCAGAGGTACATATTCGTCAATTGGCTCAATAGGAGTTTCCTCCTCAAGTTGAGGGCTAGAGTTTGAAGTTCCTTCACCACTTGACTCTTGAATTTCTTCAAGATCAATTTGCCTCCCACTGTCTCCTTAGCTTATAAACTCTCTTTCTCGAAAGACTCCTCTTCTTGCTACAAAGACCACATTATCACTAGGTCTGTAGAAGAGGTAACCAAAGGATTGTTGTGGGTAGCCGATGAAAATACACCTCTCGCTTCGAGGTTCGAGATTATCATGAGTCTCGCGTCTCACGAAAGCCTCACAACCCCAAATCTTGATGTGGTCTAGTTTAGGTACATTACCAGTCCACATCTTGTGAGGAGTTTCGGTAACTTTCATTGTAGGGACTAGATTAAGAATATGGGCGGCAATCTCTAAGGCATACCCCCAGAATGAGATTGGTAGCGAAGCTCGACTCATCATGGAACGAACCATGTCTAACAAAGTTCGATTACGCCTCTCAGCCACACCATTCAACTGCGGTGTCCTGGGAGGTGTCAATTGTGAGACAATCCCACATTCCCTTAGATAGTCGAGGAACTCTAAACTAAGATACTCACCACCCCGATCGGATCGAAGCATCTTAATGTTCTTGCCCAATTGATTCTCGACTTCCTGTTTAAATTCCTTAAACCTCTCGAAAGTCTCTAACTTATGTTTGATTAAGTAGACATATCCATATCTACTGTAATCATCAGTAAAAGTTAAATAATAACGATTAGCATCCCTTGTGGCATGTTTGAATGGTCCACACACATCCGTGTGTATAAGGTCCAAAAAACCTTCACCCCTTTCACACGAGCCTGTGAAGGGTGACTTTGTCATTTTTCCAAGTAAGCATGATTCGCAACTATCATCTGACTTTAGGTCAAACGACTCCAAGACTCCATCCTTTTGGAGTTGGCCTATACGTTTCTTGCTTATATGTCCAAGACGACAATGACATAATGATGCTTTATCCAAGTTATTATTATTGGTAGAATCAATACACAAAACATTATTTCCTAAGTTATCTACAACAGACACAGCTTCATACACACCATCACAAGGTAATGCTTTAAAATAAAGAACATTATTAAAGAAAGCATCAATAGAACCAACTTCATTATTAAACGAAAAGGTAAACCCTTGTTTGTACAAAGCATGAAAGGAAATAATATTTCTTGCCATTCCTGGTGAGTAACAACATTTATTCAAATCTAAACTAAACCCACTACTTAGCGATAAAGTATAAACTCCAATCTTGGTGACAGGTGAAGCTTTCCTATTCCCCATGATCAAGTTTATTCTTCCTTGCTCCACATCCTCACTTCTTCTTAGTCCCTGCAAGTCACAAAAAATATGAATACCACAATCAGTATCAAGGACCCAAGATTTAGAATGGGGTGAGTTATTAGAAATGATAGTGTAAATACCTGCATGGTTGGGTTTGACTTTCCCATCCTTCACATCCTGCTGGTATTTTGGGCAGTTCCGCTTCCAATGATCCTTTTCATGGCAATAGAAGCATTCAGCCTCTTTTGGGTCAGAAGAAGGAGTAATGAAACCTTTCTTGGTTCCAATTGCAGAAGAGCCGTCAAGGGTCTGAGCCTTGGTACCCTTCGAAGATCTCTTTCTCTTCCTCCCTCGACTTTTCCCGATTTCCAAAACCGGAGTTGAGATTGGAGTAGGAGTGATAGCAACCGACTTCCCCTTAAGACCTGTTTCTGCGGTCTTGAGAAGTCCCTGAAGTTTGCTGAGGGTGACCTCTTCCTTGTTCATGTGATATGTCATGCGGAATTGATCATAGCACGATGGTAAGGAGTGCAAAATGATATCTATTGCAAGCTCCTCAGGGAAGTTCACATTAAGCTTCAGCAATCGATCCACATACCTTTGCATTTTCTGCATGTGGCTCGTGAAGGATTCCCCGTCCTTCATCATGGCTGTTATCATGGAGCAGATGATCTCATACCTCTCTTGTCATGCACTTTGATGGTATCTTTCCATCAAATCTTGGTGCATTTCATAAGGGTAGAAATCTTCATAAGACTTTCTGAGTTCAGCTGTCATTGTGGCCAACATGATGCAAGCCACCTTGGTCGCATCTCTTTCATGAGTATGAAAGTCAGCGATCTCCTGGGGAGTTGTAGTGGACTCATCAATTTCCTTAAGCTCCTTGTCAAGGACATATTCTTTGTCCTCGTAGCGGGTAATCATCCTGATGTTTCTGATCCACTCATTGAAGTTGGATCCATCAAAGGTAACTTTCCCACACAAACTCATAAGAGTAAAGGAGCCATTAGGATTCGAGCCAGAAGCAGCATTGTTTGAAGACATCTGAAATAAGAGAACAAGTTTAGTATAGATATATGAGAGTCCTTAATAAAACACCCAAATGTAATATTAAGGCTAGGATCCAATCACAATATAACATAGCTTAGAAGAGGTATGCCGTAGTCTAAGCTATACCATATTTGAAAGGTAGGTGAATGATGATTCACCAATTTCCACCACGAAAACCGAAACATTTAAGTATAAGGTTTTTTGTTTGGTTCTTAGAAATTCCTAGATTCTTTGAGATTCAATGAGCTTTTCAAAGGCATGTTTCAATCTCGAGTGTGCCCTCCAAGTTTTGTGACTGGGATACTGAGGATCACAAAACGAGGTGTGAAGTAACCATGCAAATCACTTGGTACCCTTAAAGTTTATCACTCAATCGATGTGCTGGTAAACCACACACGCTCCACCGATACTATAATAAACCTTAAGTCACCCTTTACCTACCTTGTTAAGTCCATGTTAGTGTGCTGGTTAACCACACACGCTCCACCAACGACTTAGACAAAGTGTAAAGTGTAATTTCATAGATCAGCACCTTATTCACATTTTCCTAAAGTAACTAAGATTGGGAATTTAATAAAACATTTAGTTACTTTATTATATTCATCATACTTTGAATGAGAAATTATAAGTCCTTGTCTTACCCGTTCGGCTAACGACCCTCCACCAGTCAAGCAAGAGGTGGGTGACAGTAGACACCCATTAACTCACCATTTTATAGGCAACAACCTTATACCCACCTTATAGACCGACTTCGTGAATGAGGCGTACTAGCGGTAATATGACTTTGTTCTTATACACACACACACACACATATATATATATATATATATATACATATATATATATATATATATATATATATATATATATGTATATATATATATATATATATATATATATATATATATATATATAATTATTAAATCATCATAATATAAGTATAAGGGTTGAATTTTAACTTTTAAAATTCTAAGGGTTGGAACTAAAGTTGTAACTTAACTTTACTTGTTCCAAAACTTGAGGGCAAGTTTTGTAACTTTCAAAACTTTTCATTTCTTGTAACTTATGAGTTTAATAGAGTAATAAAATGAAGACTCTTCATTTTTCTAACTCTTGTGTTCTTTTTAATGGTTTTAATTCAAGTGTGACTCTAGGTTTTCCATAACTTGAGGACAAGTTATGGACTCCATTAAAACACATTATGATCAAGAATTAATCTACCACATAGGTTACAAATAATTCCTATAATCATCTAAACATCATAAGAACAAGAACATGAATATGAACACATTCATAAATCAAAATTACACTTAAAACTTTGTAATTTTGATAACTAGTTGTTGTAAATGAATTAGAAAGAACATTACACCATCAAAACAAGTTTTCAAGTACCAAAACAGTTTAGGGTAATGTTTCTAGTCCATTTCCAGCAACTAAAGTCGAAATTCTGCAATCTGTCGACCCTACTCGCCGAGTGCATGAACTTACTCGCTGAGTAGGTTGAAGTTACACGTGAACTCGATGAGTCCCCCCCATGGACTCGACGAGTCCATTCGTAGACAACAAGATTTTCGACTTTTTCCAACTTTTAAACACAAATAAAAATCAAAAAAGCCTAGGCTCTGATACCACTGATGGGTTTTGAGCATTCTAACACTTCCTAAGTGTACATGCAACCCTAATAACCTTGGATCTATGTTTGTCTAATTATCATGCAAAGTTGAATTCCAAGGCTATATTCCTAACTAGCATACATGGGGAACAATTTTAACTTGAATGATTGATAGAATAACTTACCTTGTTGTTGCTTATGTTCCTTGAAACCTTATGAGCCTAGCACCCCAAGTGTGATACCTCAAATGCTTCACACAACACCAAATGCTCTTGGAAAGACTTATGAGAGAATGCACACTTCTTGAAATCGGCCAAGCCCTCTTGTTTCCTTAGTGTAGCCGATTTTGGTGGAGAATGAGATCCTTATATAGTGTTGACACATCTAGGGTTACACCATGTAAACCCTAATGTGCCATGACTCTTCATTTCCATGACCCATGGGTTTGTAACTCCCATGGAGCATCCTATGGGTAGAACCCAACTTGATAATCCATGGAGCCTCTTAGCCCACTATACAAGATATGTATGATTTACATAATCAACCCATATATTTAATTAGTTCTCTTTTGCTCACCTAATTAATTCTAAATTAATTATTGATCAAACTAATCAAATAATATTATTAATATATTAGAACTTATAATATATTAATAATCTCCAAGTGTTATTTCTCTCATTTAGTCTATCCAATTGCATGGTGCCATGCAACCCAAATGGACCATGCCGGATCGGGTCAAGTACATACCAGAAATAGTTATGGACTTAGACACCTTATCCAACAATATGGTCAAGGAGAGTATGCCACAAGCGTGATCATATCTAAACTATTAAAGGAATCAATACTAAAGTTATCACTGCAAAAACTAAAATTTCATGAATTCCAATTACAAGATGATGTTTTTAACATAAAACAACCACCTTTATAGTAGAATTATCACCTTTCCATTAGCAAACGAAAATTGATATTTATGTTTATACAACACATAAGATGGAATTTGGTCTCTAGACATTTCTAAAGAATAATATCAAATAAATAGTTTTATCCTAACTCCATTACTAAGAACAATCTCAAAATCTTCAATCATTGAAACATACGACAAAACACATAATGAGCCGACATTGTTGCCTTCCACCCGTGGATATGGAGAGGAGACTCACCTTGAATGTTGAAGCTCACTGCAAGAAACCCTAGCTGATGTCTTGACGACTTCCCAAGCTATCAATATCATAACAACATCCAATATGTAAATGAATTCCAATCCATGATCAATAATCCAAACGTGGGATAAAGTGACCATTTTACCCCTGGCCCATCAAGACTCACTAACAAGGCCCAAGCCCAAAACCAACAAGATCCATAAAGGCCCACTAATAGCCCGAATCTCCAAATTAGGCCCAACCCCATATGGGCCTAACCTAAAAGCCTAAAAATTCCTAGTGCAATAATAATTCTTCGGTGGCCTAAAGGTCCAAGCCTATTCAGCCCACTAAAGTCCAATACCATTGGGCCCGCCAAGGCCCAATACAAAATCTTGGCCCAACTAGACATGACCAATCAAGAATCCAAGACCCAAAGATTTCCCTCGTCAAAAAGCCCAACACTCAAAACCCAACCCAAGCTCGAGGCCCAAACATGAAACAAACCCATAAGCCCACAGATGTGCGTACGCGGGGCATACCCATTACGTATGCTCAACGTACTAGAAGACAAAGATTGGGGCCTCAGATCAGTATACGGGGTGTAAAGGGACTTACACGGGGCATACATGCAAATCCTCCAAACTCCTTTTGTGACTTAACCAATTAAGGAATTTGCGTCTAAACTTCAAGAAACCCCCCAAATAAAGTTCTTAATGCATAAAGTCAGCACTTTTATGCATTTCCATGGATCAAAGGGACCCAATGACCAAATTAACCCAATAATACCCATCTTAATCCATCTAGAACATGCATGTACCATATCTAAGCATCAAGCAAGTATTTTTATAAGCTTATCACCTCAAATCCGCTAAAAGTGGCAACTCAAAGCTCCTGGAGTGGTGTCCAACCACTAGATCTCAATCATGAGGTCAAAATGGGAGCAAAACCCATATAATCATAGATCTCAACTTCTAATGATCAAGGTAAGAACTCTTTACCTTCTAAGAACTAAAAATGTAGCAAAGTGCCAAGATCCATAAGCCTTTCCTTGATCCACCACCTTGCACAAAGCTTCCACACTTTGAATACACACTAAAACCCATCAAGGATGAACATAAGAAAGCTCACAACACTATAGGATGAACCTACAACTCGAAATTAGGGTTTAAGGGAATGGTGGATGAAAGGGAGGCTCACACCTGGTACTTAAGGTGCTTAAATAGTAAGCCAACCCTAAAAATTAGGGTTTTGGGACTCAGCACATTATGATCGGCGTAATGTCTGTAGGTTGGGCATGCATCATGACCATTTGCGCATCAATAATCCAACCTTACGTTGGGTATACTGAACCAAACACACGCATGCATCTTTGCATGCATGGGACTACCTTGCCAATAATTTCCATTAGGGACCAAAACTGCCAATAACTTAAAAATAACATAACTTCCACATTCTAGGTCCATTTCCAACGAACCTTATATCCAGGAAAAAGTGGTGAGATATCAAATTACGATTATACCCTTGGCTTCCGAAGACACAGTTGAACACTTAGATCATTTATACCATGACACCCACATCCGAAATCGGCCAAATCCTTCCTTTCCTAAAGCCCTAAGCCTCATGACAACTGATGAATGGGCTTCAGCCACAAGCAACGAAGAAAATCTGAAACCGAGTGTTACAACTCTCCCCCACTTAAATTAGATTTTCCCTCGAAATCGCTCCGTACTAACACCCATATAAAACAAACAATCTTAGGAACGAAACCGAAGTGTAACATCCTGAAATAGCAAGAGTTGTGTGGAAGGGCTAAAAGTGTAATTTGGGAAAGAGTGACTCGCCGAGTCCATGGATGGACTCGGCGAGTAGAGTCGCGACTTGGTAGCGTGTTAAATAGCCGACTCGGCGAGTCATTGAGTTGAGTGGAGAAAACCCTAATTCTCGGGGTTGAGCCCTATATAAAGAGCATTATGTTTCCTCCCCAACCTCTTTATCACCCCTTTGAGTCCCTGAAACCCTGAAATCATGGAGAAGCACCATTGTTGAGTGGATTGGAGCTTGGAGAAGTAATTGTTAGAGAAAGTTTGGAAGTTTGAAGGTGTGGAGCAAGGGGTTTTGCTTGGATTCGAGTTTCCTTGCAGATTAGGGCATTCTTTGAAGGTAAAATCTCGTTCTTAAGCTCCTATTGTCTTGTCTCTTTATTTTGGGGTGTGGGGGGGGGGGGGGACTTATCTTGGGTTATTTTGGAGTCTAAAGGTTGGATCTGAGGTTGCTACCTCAGATCTGGAATGGAGGAGGGTTAGAATGCAGGAAAGTCCCTGTGTTGAGTGTTGGATGAAGCTATCTTGTCCCAAACCTTTGCCCTAATGTGCAAAATGCATAGATCTCTTTGGATTCACGTAAAGATTACCACTTTACGTGATGGATGAGTTGTAGGAGGCTAGATCTATGTTTTGGATCAATTGCATGGTCTGGAACGCTTCTATTTGGATTCAGACCGATGGTACTCGGCGAGTCACATGGGTGGACTCGACGAGTTGCTTGAAGACAAGCTGAGACTCGACGAGTTGGAAGAACAACTCAGCGAGTTGGATGAAGATGGTCTGGAACTCGACGAGTTGGATGAACAACTCGGCGAGTAGGTTGAAGATAGCCTTAGACTCGGTGAGTCTCTTCTTGGACTCGGCGAGTCTTGTCGAAGAGTCCCAATATTTTATGGTTGAGTCGAAGAATCGGCGAGTCAGGGGATGACTCGGTGAGTTATGTTCGAATGGACTCAGAGTTGTTGGACTCGGCGAGTATCGACGAGTTAGGTCGCGGATTGAGTGAAGTTTTGAGTTGGGAACTCGGCGAGTCATAGGGTTGACTCGGCGAGTAGGGTCAGTCAGGGGTTGAATTTGACCTAGTCTTTGACCAAGGGTTGACCAGTGGTTTCCAGGGGTATTTTGGTAATTGTTGGTTATGGTTTTGAGTTCAGTGCATTGGTGGCTATCCAGTGGTGGAGATCGTATCAGGGATCGGAGCAGTTCGGGTTATCTGTTCAGTCGGCAGTTTCAAGGTGAGTTATCCTCACTATATCTATAGGGTTTAAGGCACCAAGGCCGACCCTTTTATTGGATGGAAATCCGGGTAATTGTCTGTTGTATGATATTGCGGGATATGGGCCGGTAGGCATTACGTGTTGCGGGCCGGAAGGCAATGCGATGTGGACCGGAAGGTCATGGCCTGGAAAGGCGTATGTGTATAATTATTATGTTGGCTGAGTCGTAAGGTGATGTTATGCTAGTGATCGGCTAGGCTGGTATCTTGGTTAGGGTAATGATATGTTATGTGATCTGTTGATCGATTTGCTAACTGTGAACTCCTATATGATTACATGTTATGTGTATGGTCGTCTGGTCTGGAGTGTAACCCGGTATGCACGGTTGCTCTATGTTCTGTCATGATATATATATGCTTTTACGTTGCGGGCCGGAAGGCGATATGTTATGGGCCGGAAGGCATTATGTTATGGGCCGGAAGGCAATGTGTTATGGGCCGGAAGGCATTACGCAATGGGCTGGAATGCGATATGTTTGGACCGGAAGGTTGTGGCCTGGAAGGGCGTATATGTGGTTGGTATTTTGGGGGTATCTCACTAAGCTTTCGGGCTTACAGTTGTTGTTTTATGTTTTCAGGTTCTTAGGAGTCTGTGGCAAGGCAAAGGCGTGATCGTACCGTTCCTCGCGTTGGTGTTTTATGAAATGGACCTGGGAAATACTCTGTTAAATAATGTATTGAAAACCTTTTTGTAACAACGTTATTAAAATGGGTTGTTTTTGAAAAGTTTTAATTGTTTCGAAATTTTGGTCGTTACAAGTTGGTATCAGAGCCTTGGTTTGAGTGAATTGGAGGAACACTTGTGTGACTCTAGTCTCAAATCGAGGAAGGTTTTAAAAGAGAAATTAAAATGGTTTTAAAATTTAGTAAAAGTAGGATGCGGAGGTACGATCAGCCGGAGCCAGTAAGTAACCCCAAATTACCATTCATGACATTGTTTTATTGAGCTTTGATAGAACAACATGCTAGAGTTAGGCTAGGGATCTTCAAGAATTCGTGTTAATGTTGCCTGATTGTGATGCCTGTAGCCTAGGGTTCCTTATGGGAGATTCTCAGTGTTCCCCTAGTGGTGAGCATTGAGCGTTGTTATGCATGTTTCTCTAGGGTGTTGTGGTAGTACTTCATACAAATATGGGTAGGTGTAGAAGGTAGTATCGGCCCGTACTACTGAAAGCACAGGACCCATACGCGTATCAGGGAAACCATGACCTCTAGGGTTGGGTTGAGAGTCGGTTCCCGGGATAGTGGGAAGTGTCTGAGGTTTTCTAATATATTTTCAGTATGGAGATTTCGAGGCGTGCTGGAAGCGGATCCGGGTCAGGATCGGGTGCAGGAGGAGGAGTTGCGGACGGGTCAGTACCGCCCGAGATTATTGGTCAGATCAGCTCGTACGAGTTAGATGCGATGATTCGTGAGATCCTGCATGATGAGGTTGTTGCATTGTTTCGCGCTGAGTTGCCGGAGTTGTTTGGGTCGATCAAGACCGCCATGGTTGAGTATTTTGATGAGTGCTATGCGGCTCTCGCGGAGATGGCTGCCGCGGCGGCTACAGTGGCTATAGCAGCAGTAGGGGGAGGAGCTGATAGGGATTTTCAGTATCGGGACTTCGATAATACGGAGCCTCCCACCTTCGATGGAGTTCAGAACCCGATTGTTGCTATGAGATGGTTATCGGACGTGGAGGGGTGTTTCTTCATGAGTTCATGCCCTGCTGATCAGAGGGTGAGGTGTGCTCTGAACCTGTTGAGGCTCGGGGCAAAGGATTGGTGGAGGTTGACCACGGGGTCATATTTGGATGCGCAGAGGGCTGCGATTTCATGGGATCAGTTCAGAGAGATGTTCAGTACTCGTTATGTTCCGCAAGTAGAGAGGGAGAGGTTGGCTCGGGAGTTCCTCGAGCTGAAGCAGGTTTCGGAGTCGGTGACGGAAATCACCAGAATGTTCACTGAGAGGGCGATGTTCTGCCCTGAGTTCGCTTCGGAGCAGGCTCAGATGTCCCGATATCTGAGTATGCTAAAGAGAGACATCAGACAGTTTGTGTCCGCACAGAGGTGCGGGACATTGTTGGAGTTGCAGGAGGCCGCCCGGCGGCGTGAGTTAGAGATTGAGTTGCAGTTGCGTGAGCTGAGGCAAGCTCCGGTTCAGTCGGAGCCGACAACGAAACGGTCTAAGACCGTTGATTCCAGGATGGGGGATCGGAGCAGCCACACTTGTGGGAAGTGTGGGAGGAGTCACACCGGAATTTGCAGGTCCGGTGGTGCATGCCGCAAGTGCGGAAAGGAGGGACACTATGCGAGGGATTGTCGGTGGTCAGCGCCGGTTCGGGATTTGAGGATTTGCTATCATTGTCGTCAGGTTGGACGTATGAGGGTCAACTGTCCACAGTTTTCCGTGGGATCGGTGCAGGCTCCAGCATTGGCCACTTTGAGGATTTCAGGAGAAGGTCAAGGTGGAGCGGAGCCCCCAAGGGCTCAGGGTCGTGCTTATTAGATTGCGGCAAAGGAGGTCAGAGCAGTGCCGGATACAGCTGCGGGTATGTTTCTTTCTGGATGTCATGTTATCTTGCGATTATTATGGTGTATTGTTTTTGATGGTATCTTTATGTGGTTTTGATGCGGTATTCGTCGTTTTGAGGGTTTGGCATGGTTATGGATTTGTGATTCGGGTTTTCGTCTTGGTATCCGTTGTTCCTTGAGGGTTTGGCATGGTTACGGATTTGCGATTCGGGTTTTCGTCTTGGTATCCGTTGTTCCTTGAGGGTTTGGCATAGTTATGGATTTGCGATTCGGGTTTTCGTCTTGGTATCCGTTGTTCCTTGAGGGTTTGGCATGGTTATGGATTTGTGATTCGGGTTTTCGTCTTGGTATCCGTTGTTCCTTGAGGGTTTGGCATGGTTATAGTTTGGTGTTTGTGCTTTCGTTGGTTATCATTCGTGAGGGTTATTAGTGGAGATGCAACATTGGGTTGAAGGTCGGGTAGCATCGGCTTTCCGAGGAGTGGGTAGATACAGTTTGATTTTCTTAGCGGGTTAATCAGTGTTGATATGAGATCTCGTTAAGGTTGTTTATGCTTGTGGGAAGCAGTCCGCGTGTAAGTGTTCTCTTTGTGCAGGGTTGTTCTGGAAGGTCGGTGATGGCGACCGGTGGTTGTTAATCAGTGCTATAAGTGGGGGAGAATTGGAGAATTCTCCAGGAGATCGATGAGTACTTGAGGGTGCTTAGCTGTTGGGATTCAGCAGTGTTCTGCCAGCGTAGAGTATAGTCTGATAGGAGCGAGTGTCGGGCGTGCGGGGCAGGATACAAACCTATGGCATTTGATTGTGGAGGCCTGGGAACAGGCCGGGACCAAGTATGCATGATGGAATTAGAGTTCGGAAACCCCCCCTCCCCCTGGAGAGCTGGAACGGTATGTATGGGAGGATTTCCGAGGGTGATAGCCCGGAATGATGAATGATAGTTGAGCGGTCCAGAATGGGCTGAAGGCCTGGTAAGACGGTCCAGTCATACTGAAGACTCTACAGGTATTGTTGGATCTGTTTGGGGATATGGATTAGGTATGTCGCAGTGTGTTTGCGTTAGAAGGTCTAGCCACGGGTAGTGATCTTGGTGAGTTGAGATAGTGCATGGGCTTGAGGGTCCCCTGCGATGAGAGTCATAATATGTGTGTTGGATGGATAGCGGATACGCTATGAGAGGGTGGTGTAGAGTTGGGCGAGCACCGTGGCACTTGTCGGAGTGATAATGTGGTCGAGTGGTTTCCTTAGTAAAGGAAGAGAGAGCGAGGTGTAACTCCGAGAGGGAGTGCAAGTCACGGATGTAAAAATGGCAGAGCAAAGTTATGAATCGAGTACTTCGAGTATGGTTTGAGCAACATGTTTACGGCAGTGGAATAGGAGCTTATCCGGTTTGGATGCATGTTGAGGTTGCGAAGGGAATTCCGCAGGTGTAGAGCCAAGAGGCTCGGAAAGGATGCAGGGAGGGAGTCTTGAACTCTCAGTGTCATTTTGATCAGGGTATGGGGTATGTATTAGTGGCTTATCCGGGAGATGTTTGAGGATATTATCAGTGTATCAGGTTTTCCTAACCTGAGGGTGTTAGGACTAGTTCAGCATGTGTATGTGGTTGCAAGGGGAGAACACGTGGGAGTTTCTCTGAGATTGAGAATGGGTCTCTCAGTCGTCCCGGATTGGATAAAGTGGGATTCGGATCGGGGATCCGACGGGTCAAAGTTTTCTAACCCTTATGGGTCGAGTGATTATTGAGATTGGGTCAGTAATGCATCTTGGGTAATTCTCGGGTATCGAGTGTGATCATCATAGGGTATAGTCGGTGCCCAGTTCGAGACGATGGTCAGGACACCGTAAAGGAAGGGAAAGTGTGTTCGAGTTTCGACGGGTATGCCTTGTGGGACCTGGTCCGGTTAAGGCTAGATGGCGTGTTGTGGGAACATCTTTGGAGATGTATTGCTGTAGGCTTCGGGGGCGAAGCCTAATTTAAGTGGGGGAGAATTGTAACATCCCGAAATAGCAAGAGTTGTGTGGAAGGGCTAAAAGTGTAATTTGGGAAAGAGTGACTCGTCGAGTCCATGGATGGACTCGGCGAGTAGAGTCGCGACTTGGTTGCGTGTTAAATAGCCGACTCGGCGAGTCATTGAGATGGACTTGACGAGTAGGCGCTGAGTGGAGAAAACCCTAATTCTCGGGGTTGAGCCCTATATAAGGAGCATTTTGTTTCCTCCCCAGCCTCTTTATCACCCCTTTGAGTCCCTGAAACCCTAAAATCGTGGAGAAGCACCATTGTTGAGTGGATTGGAGCTTGGAGAAGTAATTGTTGGAGAAAGTTTGGAAGTTTAAAGGTGTGGAGCAAGGGGTTTTGCTTGGATTCGAGTTTCCTTGCAGATTAGGGTATTCTTTGAAGGTAAAATCTCGTTATTGAGCTGCTATTGTCTTGTCTCTTCATTTTGGGGTGTGGGGGGGGGGGGGACTTATCTTGGGTTATTTTGGAGTCTAAAGGTTGGATCTGAGGTTGCTACCTCATATCTGGAATGGAGGAGGGTTAGAATGCAGGAAAGTCCCTGTGTTGAGTGTTGGATGAAGCTATCTTGTCCCAAACCTTAGCCCTAATGTGCAAAACGCATAGATCTCTTTGGATTCACGTAAAGATTTCCACTTTACGTGATGGATGAGTTGTAGGAGGCTAGATCTATGTTTTGGATCAATTGCATGGTCTGGAACGCTTTTGTTTGGATTCAGACCGGTGGTACTCGGCGAGTCACATGGGTAGACTCGACGAGTTGCTTGAAGACGAGCTGAGACTCGACGAGTTGGAAGAACAACTCGGCGAGTTGGATGAAGATGGTCTGGAACTCGACGAGTTGGATGAACAACTCGGCGAGTAGGTTGAAGATAGCCTTAGACTCGGCGAGTCTGTTCTTGGACTCGGCGAGTCTTGTCGAAGAGTCCCAATATTTTCTGGTTGAGTCGAAGAATCGACGAGTCAAGGGATGACTTGGTGAGTTATGTTCGAATGGACTCAGAGTTGTTGGACTCGGCGAGTTAGGTCGCGGATTGAGTGAAGTTTTGAGTTGGGAACTCGGCGAGTCATAGGGTTGACTCGGCGAGTAGGGTCAGTCAGGGGTTGACTTTGACCTAGTCTTTGACCAAGGGTTGACTAGTGGTTTCCAGGGGTATTTTGGTAATTGTTGGTTATGGTTTTGAGTTCAGTGCATTGGTGGCTATCCAGTGGTGGAGATTGTATCAGGGATCGGAGCAGTTTGGGTTATCTGTTCAGTCGGCAGTTTCAAGGTGAGTTATCCTCACTATATCTATAGGGTTTAAGGCACCAAGGCCGACCCTTTTATCGGATGGAAATCCGGGTAATTGTCTATTGTATGATATTGCGGGATATTGGCCGGAAGGCATTACATGTTGCGGGCCGGAAGGCAATGCGATGTGGACCGAAAGGTCATGGCCTGGAAAGGCGTATGTGCATAATTATTATGTTGGCTGAGTCGTAGGGTGATGTTATGCTAGTGATCGGCTAGGCTGGTATCTTGGTTAGGGTAATGATATGTTATGTGATCTGTTGATCGATTTGCTAACTGTGAACTGCTATATGATTACATGTTATGTGTATGGTCGTCTGGTCTGGAGTGTAACCCGGTATGCACGGTTGTTCTATGTTCTGTCATGATATATATATGCTTTTACGTTGCGGGCCAGAAGGCGATATGTTATGGGCTGGAAAGCATTATGTTATGGGCCGGAAGGCAATGTGTTATGGGCCGAAAGGCATTACGCAATGGGCTGGAAGGCGATATGTTTGGACCGGAAGGTTGTAGCCTGGAAGGGCGTATATGTGGTTGGTATTTTGGGGGTATCTCACTAAGCTTTCGGGCTTACAGTTGTGGTTTTATGTTTTCAGGTTCTCAGGAGTCTGTGGCAAGGCAAAGGCGTGATCGTACCATTCCTCGCGTTGGTGTTTTGTGAAATGGACCTGGGAAATACTCGATTAAATAATGTATTGAAAACCTTTTTGTAACAACGTTATTAAAATGGGTTGTTTTTGAAAAGTTTTAATTGTTTCGAAATTTTGGTCGTTACACGAAGATTTGACATATAAGAAAAACTTCCCGAGATAACTAAAATCCAAACCGAAACTCCATCCCGAAGAAAATAAACCTTAAGCTCCCGCGAAACCACTTCTACCTATCCGAAATCTGAAATCTATAATGGTCTGTCTCCCCGGCAGACCGCCCACGCTAAACTATTATCATGCCAAAACCTCACCGAATAACTGACCAACCATAATACTTCCAACCCTGATTATTCTGATGCAACCTACGAAAACAAAGCCACTAACGATAACCAGCTGCAGAATACTTATGCCTGAATGAAGGCACAGATAATCCTTCGAGTAGAAGATTCATCCCTGCAATAATCAGATGCAAACGAGAGCTGCGCAACATGGTCAAATCAATTACTCTGAGATCATTTACTCCAATTGCAAGTAACTTAGCACTTTCAATCAACAAGCTACTCCACACACACGAATGCTCAAATCACTACTTTTCCCGAACATCATGTTGCCTCTTATTTAATTTCCAAATGAACCGAGTCCTCCCTAGTCCCAACTTATCTACCAACTATCTGGAATACCAAATTTCCGCCTGGTTTCTTACCAAAGAACACCCTCACAATCACCCCATGTGACTTCCGAAAGAAAACTTCAACATGAAAAAACTAGCCGAACCATCTCAACACCAAACCCAGTGCTAAGCTAAATGCTACAGGACCAACCGTGGTCTTACCTCATACCCAGTCTCCATCGACCTACCAAATCCTGATTCCAAACATGTTTTGGCCCTCTCATAGCCTTGCGAACAAACCCTCCTTGGCCTAAACCATTTGAAGGAATCTATGAGCAAGTCACATATCTACTGTAATCTCATCGTTGAACAGGGACCGGTGAATGCTATGAGCCACCCCACAGTCTTACAACACTCATACACTAACTGACCACTGGTGAATGCTATGGGTCACCCCACAGTCTTACAACACCCCACCCTAATTGCTAACTAAAGAATGCTACACGCCATCCCACGATCTTACGACACTTCTACGCTAACCGCTAACTAGTGAATGCTACGAGTCACCCCACAGTCTTACAACACTCTTCGCTGCCACTACCACCACCCAATGCCTTATCGCTAATCTTAAAGCGTTTTGAGCACTGTAACAACCTTATGGTGCACATACAACCCTAAATGCTTTGGATCTATGATTTCTCTAATTATACATGCAATTTGATTTTCCAAAACATACATCCTAACTAGCATAAAACTTCACAATTGAACAATATAACTAGTTAGATAACTTATCTCTAAGTAGGACTTGTAGTTCTTGGCCTTCAAAAGCTTTAGCACCTCAAATGTGATGCATCTAATTTGTCACAAACACCAAGTGCAAAAGGAGACTTGAGAGAATAAGTTTGTTAGCACAAAAATGGTTCGCTCTCTCATGGAATGTATTGGCAACCGATTTTAGCTCTAGGGGGTTCCTTTTATAGTGTGACAAATGCTAGGGTTACATCCATGAAAACCCTAATACACCATGACCTTTCATATTACTAAGGCTCCATGGGTTAAACCTCCATGGACTATCCATGTTGGTTTAGCCCATCCTAAATAACCATGGATCGTTGGCCCACACTATAAGAATTATTAATTTACCAAATCAGTCCCCGTATATTTAATCAATCACTTTTGATCACTAAATTAATTCCAAATTAATTATTGATCAATACTAATTAAAGAAGATGATTCATATTAATATATTGTACTTGTAATATATTAATAAATCATAAATAACCTTATTCTCAAAAGTCCATCCTATCAAATTGTGTTGGTGAAGGCACCCCAAAAGGACCATGCTTCTCTCGGGTCAAGTACATACGAATTATAATTATGGGCTTAGATACCTAATCCAACAGTTTCCCACTTCGATAAGTCTAATAACTATAACTTCAAGTACGACTTAAAACTGAATAGCAATCGTAGCTCTTAAAAGTCATTGTCGAACTCTAACCCAGTCAGTAACGTGTGCTTTAGATAAGGGATCATACAATCCTCTATTCTTCAAGATATCAGCTGGACAAATACATGGAACAATGTCTTAATTATTGTCCAACATTTTGTTTCTCGATTTCCGATTTGTTTAACATAGAACTTAAATGAACACATCAATTTAGGCCCGACCGGGCCCGACACATAAGTTAAAACAAAATTATCGTGAGGCCCAGGGTATCGTTTTTAACCCTCTAATAATTAAAAGGAACAGATAAACTTCGAAATTATATGCTTGTACTAACTATTTGTTAAATCATACACAACAGTGTGTTTTATAACATCACGTTACTAATTCGTTTTCGCACTATCAATGTCAAACAAACTTATAGTCAACAACTCATATATCTTGGTTTGAAGACTTATATGATATTATCCTCTCACAATCACTCATAATAAATTCCATGAAGTCATTCAATTGAGCGTGGGTTTAATCCAATACTCAGACCTTATGAGCACTTGTGAATGTTGTAGCAATCTTTTGCTATGTCTAAAACACTTCAGACAATCTACAAGCCAAATTCATGATACTCTTGCCTCAATACCTACTTCCAAAGTATGATCGATTGTGGACAGTTTTGAATAATATAATTATTCTGGAAGTCAAAAC
Source organism: Lactuca saligna (assembly GCF_052625555.1). Classification (NCBI taxonomy): domain Eukaryota; kingdom Viridiplantae; phylum Streptophyta; class Magnoliopsida; order Asterales; family Asteraceae; genus Lactuca; species Lactuca saligna. The sequence goes on along the minus strand of NC_136418.1, from coordinate 44,689,508 downwards.
ATACAAAATGAAACAATAGTAAACAATTGACACAAGATAATAACTTTACTCATAATAAAACACCTTTTATTTAATCATCAAATGTCAATTACATTTTATCAATTACAAGTTTCAAAATAGCTATCAAATAATTAAAACTAATATCATCCTTCAGCCTAATGCTCCTCGCATGCTGCAAATGCATAACCCTACTCAGTCCCTTCGTAAGGGGATCTGTTGGGTTCTCATCTGATGATACCCTCTTTACCACGAGGAGTCCTTCTTCCACCCAATGTTTTATGAAGTGATATTTCCTGGCGATGGTCTGGATCTCCCATGATCCCTTGGTTCCTTGGTTAGGGAAACCGCACCCTCATTGTCATAAAATATATCCATAGGCTCCTTTATAGATGGCAGCACTCCAAGGTCTCCGATGAAGTTCTTCAACCATATCGGCTCCTTCGACGCTTAGATTGATGCTATGTACTCTGATTTGCACGTTGAATTAGCTACAGTCTCCTGTTGGAGCTATTCCAAGTTATTACTCCTCCATTCAGGGTAAAACCCAACACGATTGAGAGCGGAAAATTATCTTTATCGATCTGAAAGTTGGCGTCACTATACCTTGTGACTCTTAAGTCATCACTCCCACCAAGAGTAAGGACCCAGTCCTTAGTCTTATGTAGGTACTTAAGAATATTATTTACCGCAGTCCAGTGAGCTTTACTGGGATTCCCTTGATATCTGCTGTCCATGCTCAAAGCAAAGGCCACATCAGGGCGAGTACAAGTCATAGCATACATGATCGAGCCAACTGCAAAATCATATGGTACTCGACTCATCTTAGCTATTTCAGCCTCTGTACTCAGACTCTAAGTCTTACTCGGTTTGGTATTGCCTTGGATGGGTAAGTCACATTTCTTGGAATTCTCCATGCTGAACCGTTTCGTCACCTTGTCCAAGTAGCTACTTTGACTAAGTCCAAATAGTCTTTTACTCCTGTTTCTCAATATCCTTATCCTTACGATGTAAGCATCTTCTCCAAGGTCCTTCATAGCGAAACACTTCCCAAGCCAGGACTTAACCTCCTTCAAGGTTGGAATGTCATTTTCTATGAGTAGGATGGCATCCACATACAACACCAAAAAGCTAACCGTACTCCCACTATCCTTGACATACACGCATGACTCATCCTCACTTCTCGAAAATCCAAACTCAGTAACTTTCTCATCGAAACAAAGATTTCATCTGCGGGATGCTTGTTTCAATCCATAAATGGATTTATCAAGCTTACACACTCTATTAGGGTACTTTGAATTGACAAAACCCTCTAGCTGACCCGTGTAAAGATCTTCAGTCAACCTCCCATTAAGGAAAGTGGTTTTGACATCTACTTGCAATATTTCATTGACATGAAATGCATCTATGGCTAATATAACCCTAATAGATTTAATCTTCGCTACTGGTGAGAGGGTCTCATCATAGTCAACTCCGTGAGTTTGTGTACAACCCTTCGAAACCAGTTGCGCCTTATATGTGTGTACTTTCCCATCCATGTCTGTCTTCTTCTTGAAGATCCATTTGCACCTGACTGTCATACAACTCGGTACTTTGTTAACCAAGTTCCAAACTTGATTTTCATACATGGACTGAATCTCATTGTCCATAGCCTCTTTCCACTTTGCAGGCTCGAGGCCTTCCATGGTTTCCTTGTAGTTGTTAGGTTCATCCAAATTTACCAGTATGCTATCACTGATAAATGTGTAACCCTCAGTTGTTATATGGAAACCATATAACACAGCTGGAACACTAACACAGTTGTTAGGTTCATCCAAATTTACCAGTATGCTATCACTGATAAATGACTCCAAGACTCCATCCTTTTGGAGTTGGCCTATGCGCTTCTTTTTGACATGTCCAAGATGACAATGCCACAAGCATGCTTTATTCAAACTATTGGAAGAATCAATGTTCAACAAATTATTTCATAAGTTGTCTACAACGATCACAGTTTCATATACACCATTACAAGGCAATGCTTTAAAATAAAAAACAGCATTATAAAAAGCATTAATAGCAACAATTTGATTATCAAATGAAAAATCCAAAACCTTGTTTGTACAAACTATGAAAGAAAATAATATTTCTTGCCATATCAGACGAGTAGCAACAATTATTCAAATCTAATTCCAACCCACTACTAAGCAATAACGAATAAACTCCAATCTTGGTGACATGCAACATTTTCCTATTCCCTATGATCAAGTTCATCTTCCCGTGCTCCACATCCTTACTTCTTTTTAGTCCATGCAAATCAAAACAAATGTGAAATCCACAACCCGTATCAAGGACTCAAGAACAAGAATGTTATGTGTTATTAGATAGAATGGTATAAATACATGCATGGGTTCGCCTAACCTTTCCATCCTTGACATCCTACAAGTATTTGGGGTAACTTCACTTACAGTGCCCTTTATCATGACAATAAAAGCACTCCGCTTCTTTTGGGTTGGTAGAGGGATTAGCAGAACCAGCTTTGGTCCCATTGGAAGAGGATCCATCATGAGACTTTCCCTTGCGGCTCTTAGAGGAAGCCTTCCTCTTCTTCTCTTTCCCATGTCCAATTTCCAAGATAGGGGAAGTAACAGTAGGATTAGAAACAATAGATTTACCTTTGAGACTACTTTCTGTAGTCCTCAAAAGGCCTTGAAGCTTGCTAAGAGTGACCTACTCCTTGTTTATATGATAGGTCATACGAAACTGATCATAACATGGAGGTAAACAGTGTACAATGATATCTATGGCCACTTCTTCATCGAAGTTCACATTCAACTTCAGCAAGCGGTCCACAAACCTTTGCATTTTCTGTAAGTGGGTCGTGATGGATTCTCCATCCGTCATCTTTGTTGTTATCATGGAGGCGATGATTTCATACCTCTCTTGACGATCACTCTGATGGTATCTTTCCATCAGGTCTTGGTGCATCTCAAAAGGGTAATAGTCCTCATAGGACTTTTGGAGTTCAACTGTCATAGTGGCCAACATGACACAAGACAGCTTGGTGTCATCCTTCTCATGAGTCCTATACTCAGCAATCTCCTCAGGAGTAGTAGATGACTCATAAATTTCCTTAAGAACTTTGTCGAGGACATATTCCTTGTCCTCGTAACAAGTAACCATACTGATGTTCCTGATCCAATCATTGAAGTTGGAACCATCAAAGATAACTCTTCCACACAAGTTTATTAAGGAGAAAGATCCAGTAGGGTTTGAGCCAGAAGCGGTGTTGGAAGACATCTAAAAAAGAAAGAGAAAGTTTAGATTAGATTATAGTCCATAATATTACACCCAAATGACATATTAAGGCTAAGAGTCAACACAAAATTTTACAATTTAAAAGAGGGATGACATAATCCAACTACTTACTATTTGAAGGTACATAAATGTCGATTTATCAATTTCCACCATGAAAAACAAAATTGATTATTAAGTTTTAATTGGATTGAAATTCCTAGATTCTTTTGAGATTCATTGAACTTTTCAATGGCATGCTTAAATCTCGATTATGCCCTTCAAGTTTGTGACTAGGATACCGAGGATCACAAACAAGTTGTGAATAACAATGCAAATGTGTTTGGTACACTCGATGTCATTTATCACCTAATCAATGTGTCAGTTACCCACACACACACACTATTGATCTATGACAAACATCAAGCTACCCTTTTCCACCCTTAGTAGTCCAAGTTAATGTGACGGTTAACTACACACGCTCCATTAACGACTTGGCAAGGTGCAAAGTGCACATTCATGGATTAGCATCAATTTCACATTTTTCCTAAAGTAACTAAGATTGGGAATTTAATAAAACATTTAGTTACTTTATAATTATCATTATACTTTTAACAAGAATTAATGTCATATCCTGCCCGTTCGGCTAATGACCCTCCACCAATCAAGGAATTGGTGGGGGAGAGTGGACACCCATTAAACCACCATTTATTGGCAATAACCTTATACCCCCTTGTAGACCAGCTTTGTGAATGAGGCCTACTAACGGTAAGAATGACTTATCTTATACATATATACATATATATATATATATATACATATATATATATATATATATATATATATAATAATAATAATAATAATAATAATAATAATAATAATAATAATAATAATAATAATAATTAAACTTTTAATATTATAATAGTATAAGGGTTGAATTTAAACTTTTCAAATTCTAGGGTTTGGAATTAAAGTATACATAAGTGTGACTTTACAAATTCCAAAACTTGAGGGCAAGTTTTGAAACTCTTCAAAACCTTTTCATTCCCATAAGTTATGAGTTTAATAATTTTTAAAAGTGAGACTTTTTATTTTCCATAACTTGAGGACTAGTTATGGGATTCATTAAAGGCATTTAGATCAACATTTTAATTAACAAAATTATCCGATAATTTATCCATGATCTAGTTAAACTCATAAGTCAAGATAATACATATCAATAATTTGCAAGAATTTAGCCGAATCATATAAACTAATAAAACTATTGAAATTTTGACAATTATCTTTTAATTGGATGAGCATGATCACTACCATATCAAGAAAACATATATTATGTTTCAAAAAATAGTTTGTGGTAATGATCCTAATCCAATTCTGGCCAAAAACTCGAAATTCTACAACCAGATCCATCAACTCAACGAGTGCATGATCCTGACTCGTCGAGTTGCCCTTTTACTGAGTGCACTCGTCGATTTAGCCAGTGGACTCAGCAAGTTCATTATTCAGAGGCCAGAAAAATTGATTTTTTCAACTTTTAAAATTAACAAGCATAAAGTATAGCAGAAAACAATCCTAGGCTCTAATACCACTGAAGGGTTTTGAGCACTCTAACAATCTTATGGTGCACATGTAACCCTCGATGCTTTGGATCTATTTTTTCTCTAATTATACATGCAATTTGAATTTTCAAAGCATACATCCTAACTAGCATACAATTTGAAAATTAAACAATATAACTAGTTAGATAACTTACCTCTTAGTAGGACTTGCAGTTCTTCACCTTCAAAAGCTTTATCACCTCAAATGTGATGCCTCTAATGTGTCACAAACACCAAGTGCAAAAGGAGACTTGAGAGAATAAGTTTGTTAGCACAAAAACGGTACGCTCTCTCATGGAATGTATTGGCAACCGATTTTAGCTCTAAGGGTTCCTTTTATAGTGTGACAAATGCTAGGGTTACATCCTTGCAAACCCTAATACACCATGACCTTTCATATTACTAAGGCTCCATGGGTTAAACCTTCATGGACTATCCATGTTGGTTTAGCCCATCCTAAATAACCATGGATCGTTGACCCACACTATAAGAATTATTGATTTACCAAATCAGTCCCCGTCTATTCAATTAGTCTCTTGTGATCACTAAATTAATTCCAAATTAATTCTATAATATGATTTCATATTAGTATATTATAGTTGTAATATATTAATAGATCACAAATAACCTTATTCTCAAAAGTCCATCCTATCAAATTGCATTAGTGAAGGCAACCATAAAGGACCATGATACTCTCGGGTCTAGTACATACAAATTATAGTTATGGGCTTAGACACCTAATCCAACAAATTTATCTATCCAAAAACCACCCAGATTCAAACACACACCCAACCAAACTCCCCAACCGAACTCGAATCATGACTAGAACCCTACCATGGGTTCCCCTCCCGAAGCCTGCTAGCGGACACCAAGAAGACACGAACACAACATTGGGAAATTTCCCAAACTCCCAACTCACGCAATCTTGAATCCAAACAGCCACTAGAGCCGCCCTCCTCCTCGATGGGGATATGAAACTCACCCTCGTTTCACACCTGCTTCTTTGGATCCTGAATACCTGAGCGATTCTCCCATACTTAGGCCCGATTAAGTCTTTACAGCACATGATAAATGAAGGATTCCCAATCCTTTTTACCCTCTAATAACCAAACTGTTGACTACCTGGGCTTACCCGAGCTAGTGGTACATCACTAGTCAAGCCCCAAAAGACCGCACAACTTCTAATGACCAGATGAACACTTCCCAAATCGTAGTGATACTTATAACCCCCGAAGCCTTGAAATAATACTGCACTTTAGTCTTAAAGTTCAATTAATTGATGCTCCGATCAAAACCTCAGTAATAGACCACTTCCCTTGGTGCTTCCAAAAGCCAACCCAAGCACAACGACTGAATTCACCAAATCCTGACAATGCTGGACAACCAACCTGCTGAATCCTAACCGCAGACCTTCCACATAATTCCCTTGAACCAAACTCAAGAATAACCCAAGATAAAACTGGCCACTCCAAACCCGCTAAAAGGGAGACAACCTTTCACTAACCCCTAATAATTCATAGTATGAAAATGGCATACGACATACTTGAAGATATAATCCAACATAATATAGAAAACAACCTAGAGGATACGCTTACCCAACTGATGCAAAATAACAAAATACAAATAGAACCGAAAAGAAGCAAAAGATACATACTCGCAACATCGGCTATTGGAGCCTTAATCTCCTCTGTATGTCACTGCAAGGCCTGAGTCATCTCTGTTAGGGCTCTTGTCTTACCCTCTCATCCATCGGTGATCCTCAAAGTAGCCGGAGTAGGCGTACTCACCGCTCTTCCTGCCAATGTCGAAAAGTTGTCCTTCTTGTGGCCCACCTCTCTCAATGAAAACATAACGGGCTTGCCCTTAAGGACAATCCTTGTTGATGTGATGAATCATGCTACACTTATAGCAGCGCAAACCCCCTAGAATGACAAACTCCATCTTGTAGTTTCCTAAACATGATGCACCGACCCCGACCCTGATGGCCTCTCAAACACTGCTTAGAAATCTAAGGTCTCTTCCCAGGACCATCCAATATATGCACCTGATCTGACTCCCTCTTCCTATGTAACGCAGGAGCGCCACAAGCACGAAACTCCCGAAAAGAAAGAGTGCGAGTTCCAATGATAACCATAACCTCCGCATGGAACGCGCCCAAACTCTCATCCAAAATCTCCGAAACTTAACGAGAAACATCCAACGAGATGAACTTTCGCAATTACTCGCTAATCAGCCCAACACCGCACCTGAGTCAGAACCTGAACCAGAACCCGAACCACCTCCCTGAGCGCTCATCTCCAAACTGAAATTCGACATGCCAAAGATCAAAACAAAATCAAGAATCCTCCTCCCATAAGCTTCTTAGATTCTCCAACACTCTCGCCAATTGAAGTATTGATCCTGTGCTTTTAGTAGTACGAGCGTAATACTACCGTCCACACTTATCCATACTTTCCTCAGCAATCATCTCGAATTCTCTAAGTCACTTTATCATCAAAAGGCACCAAAACTCAATAAACCACAACACTAGACTCACTAAAGCATATCCTAGTCTCTCTTAGGTTCCCGACCTCATTCTACCATCAGCTGTTGAGGAACTCCTCATAATGCCAGTTATCCACCTCGTTAATACCTTCATATTCACTTCGTAGCTGACTCCTATTGTCCAAGAGTTCGACAAAGCACAAATCACAAAGCAAGCAACATTCATGCATTAACTCTCTAATCCATAAAACTATCATAGAACATTCAACTCACATACCACAACACAAGCTATCCATTTCCACCCACACTGATGGCTACCTTATGCATGCAAATTATACATAGAATAGGATCAAATATACTGTCGAATAATATACTCTACCCTAGGACCACAACCAAACAAGGAATAGGGAATAAGGCCAAATCAATTATTTTAGGGTTATAAGATCCTAACCGTGTACAATTTTTAAAGCATACACTTAGTAGTTACTGATACCATTAGATTTTTCCATTAAAGCATACCATCCAATACTCCCAAGACCATTAAGCATCCCAGATATCAAGCCAACCTATTACTTACTAATCAGCTCCAACATGCAAGTCTACCAGCTCATATAATAAAACTGAACATTCTATCATGCGAAAACTGAGCAGATCCTTAGTCCTAACTAACATGCAATTCTCATAATCATATCATATCATAATAAACATGTGTTGGTATTTTAGGAACCACTTACTTGAGATCGGTTGATTAAACGCATCACACCCCTTTCTTTGATTAGAAATTTTGTTTTTGTTGAATATTTATTTTGTAAAAATCTTCATCAACCCTCAGTTTGAGTTCAGGTACACCCAAGAGTATGCCCAAATCCCTTAAACCAAGGCTCTGATACCAACTTGTAACATCCCAAAAATCCAGGGTAAAATTTTCATTTTTGTTATAGTCAAAACACTAATGAAACATATCCAAACATTGAAAAACATTTTAAATAAAACAATTATCAGAGTTCATTCCCAAAGATCTGATATTGCGGAAAACACAGGTGTATGCGATGCGATCATCCCGAACTCTTCATTTGAAAACTAGAGTACGCAAAACAAAACTTAAAACCATAAGCACAAAGCTTAGTGAGTTACCCAAAACATACCACACATGAAACCACATAAGTCCACATAAATCATGCATACGAATATATATATATATATATATATATATATATATATATATATATATATATATATATATATAAGGATGCCATGGAAACCCTCCACAATCTTATTCCGGGTCCATGGGAACCCCCACATGGTCTTAGCCTGGAATGCCATGGGCTCCCCCCTAATGGTATGATATCCAATTACCTCAGGCACCCCCCAGGGTCTTCCATGTAAATATCACCGAGACAACTAGCATACCACATAACACATAATGGGTCAGAATTGGTGCCTTCTACCTGTGGATATGGTGAGGAGACTCACCTCGAATGACGAAGCTCACTGCAAGAAACCCTAGCTGTTGTCTTGATGACTTCCCAGGCTAGCAATACCAAAACAACATCCAATAAGCAAATGAATTCCAACCCATGATCAATAATCCAAACATGGGGTAAAATACCATTTTACCCTAGGACCATCAAGACTCACAACGAAGGCCCAAGCCCAAAACCAAAAATATCCATAAAAGCCCACTAACGGCCCAAATTTCCAAATTGGGCGCAATCCCATATGGGCCTTACCCAATGGTCTAACAATTCCAGGTCCAATAATAATTCTCCAGTGGCCCAAAGGTCCAAGCCTATTGGGCCCACTAAAGTCCAAAACCATTAGGCCCACCAAGGCCCAATACAAAATCTTGGCCAAACTAGACATGACCAATCAAGAATCCAAGACTCAAAGATTCCCCTGGTCAAAAATCCCAACACTCAAAACTCAACCCAACTCATGTTGGATTAGTGTCTAAGTCCATAACTATAATTGGTATGTACTTGACCCGATTGGCATGGTCCATTTGGGTTGCATGACATCAGAACAATTTAGATAGACTTTTGTGAGAAAAGGATAATTATGATTCGCTAATATATTGTAAGTTCTAATATATTAACATGAAATCATATTGTTTAATTAGTATTGATCAAGAATTAATTTGGAATTAATTTAGTGATAAAAAGGAGTCTAATTAAGTATATGGGGATTGATTGTGAAAATCATTCATTCTTATATATGTCGGCTTATGATCCATAGTTCTTCATGTTGGGCTAAACCCATGGAGTAACCCATGTATACTCCATGGAGGTTTTAACCCATGGAGCATGAAGAATATGGAAAGACATGAGTTACATGGTATAACCCTAATAGCCACAATATATAAGGACCTCATGGTTCAAGAAATTGGCACGAGTGTGTGTACACATGAGGGCTAGCCGATTTGAGCATAGGAACCTTTTCTCTCAAGTTATTCCAAGATGTTGGTGATGTTGTGTTAACCATTTGAGCTATCACGTTTAATGCACTAGGCCCTTAAGCTCCATGGAATCAAGCTACAACAAAGAGGTATGTAATTCTACTAGAATTTATATTATATGTACTTCATATTATGCTAGTTAGAACAATACCTTGGAAAATTGATATTTGCATGTTTAATAGAGAAAACATAGATATAAGGTATTTAGGGTTGTATGTACACCTTAGGAGTGTTAGAATGCTCAAAACCTTTCAGTTGTATCAAAGCCTAGGCTTGTTTTCTTTTATACTTGATGTAAATTGCTGAAAATTCGATTTTCTACGGTTTTGGACGGTGGACTCGCTAAGTCCATGCATAAAATCATCCAACTCGTTGAGTTGGTTCATGCACTCGACGAGTTGGACCCACAGACAACATATTTTTGAGGTTTTTGGCTGGAATTGGACTAGGAACATCACCCTAAGCTGTTTTTGAACTTGTAAACCTATTTTTGATGTGGTAATGCTCATGCTAATCCAATTTCATAGATAATTGTCAATAGATTTATGGTTTGTATTAGTTTAATGGTTAGGCTAATTACATGAAACGTGTTTGATTTGAATTAATAGAAAAGTTATGTTATAATATGTTTTCAATCCAAATTAATGTAAAAGTTGTTCATAATAAGTTTTTTGGTAACTTGTCCTCAAGTTATATGAAAAGTCACATTTATGATTATTGAAACTCATAAGATTTCCATAAGTTATGAAAATTGGAGAGTCTCTTTTTAAATGTTTTAAAGTATTCCATAACTTGTCCTCAAGTTATGGAACTTGAAGAGTTTTTCATTAAAACTACTTTAAACACATAAGTTATGGAATTCAAAAGTTTTTGAATAGTTCAAAACTTGCCCTCAAGTTTTGGAATTTGTAAATTTACCCCTCATGAATACTTTAATTCCAAGTTAAACTCTTAGAATTTTAAAAGTTAAAATTCAACCCTTATACACGAAGCCGATCTATAAGGGGTATAAGGTTACTGCCTATAAAATGGCAGTTTAATGGGTGTCCACTCTCACCCACAGCTTCCTTGACTGGTGGAGGGTCGTTAGCCAAACGGGTAGGACAATGACTAGAATTCTCCCTTCATTAAAAGTATTAATTATAAATACTAAGTAACTAAACTTTTATAAATTCCCAATCTTAGTTACTTTAGGAAACTATGAATTTGCTGCTAGCCTATGAAATTACACTTTGCACTTTTCTTAAGTCGGTTAGTGGAGTGTGTATGGTTAACCGGCACACTAGCTTGATTTAACAAGGTAGGCAAAGGGTAACTTAATGTTTATCATATTATCGGTGGGGCGCGTGTGGTTAACCGGCACATCAATTGAGGGGTAAATATTAATGGTACCAAGTACATTTACATGTTTATTCACACCTTTTTTTGTGATCCTTGGCATCCTAGTCACAAAACTTGAGAGGGGACAATCGAGATTGAAATATGCCATCAAAAAGTTCAATGAATCTCAAAAGATCTAGGAGTTTCTCATCCAATTAAAACCTAATATATTATTTCGTTTTTCATGGTGGAAATTTGCCTACCTTCAAATATTATATAGCTTGGATTACGACATCCCTCTTCCAAGTTACAAAATATTGTGTTGGGTCCTAGCCTTAATATTTCATATTGGGTGTTGCATTAAGGACTTTAAATCAACTATCTTGAATATCTCCCAAAAGATGTCTGGTTCAGACAATTATGATCTGCCCAAAAACTCTTGGAACAAGCTTTCCTAATGAAGATGATGTCTTGGAAATCATTCTTCACTCCCTTCACCTCCTCCAATTATTCTCCCTAACCCACAAGTTCAAGGTCACTCAAGCCCTATTGGCAAGCAAGGTCTATATGTGCTCACATCTTGGAGATGAAGTCACATATTGACATGTTGGGAGAGTTGGGTGTCAAAGTCTTGAGAAAGTTGGTTGTTCAGTCACTTTCTAAGTCACATAGTGAGTTTCTTTAGCACTACTATGTAACAGACTATGTCATGACCCTTAATGATCATATCTATTTCCTTGGTGCTGCTGAATCAACAATGATTTGGAGCATTGGTAAAACAAATTTGATTAGATGATCAACTTCCCAAAATACCATGGATATTGACAACGGTAACATTGGATATCCAGAAAAGCTTTCTCTTCCCAATGGAAAGGGATCGACCATAGTGAAATTGGTTGACCAAATGGTAAAGAGAAAGGATAAGTTTGAGATAGTCCAGTGTACCATTCCCAAGGGATCCATATGGGTCTATTGCCAAAGGAAGGGGCATTGGTTGCAAAGCTGATCTGGCTACTTGAAAGATCTGAGAGAGGGTCTAGTTAAAAAGTTTGATTCTGCTTCAGGTAACTCCACCATCTGACTCAATTAAGTTCCTATTTGGAGATTCTTAATACATTTTTATGTATGGCAGGATCAAACAAAAGGAAGGAAACTTAAAAGAAGAGTATTCTGAATCTGATCGCGAAGATGGATTTCAATCGCATGGTTCGAAGATTGGATTCTTGAGCTACTACTTAAGGAGTTATGATAGATTACTAAGAAATATGTAATAACATAGTTTTCATTTAATTTTGCATTGTAAGGAAAAAGTTTTTCCGCATTTTATAAATAAATAAAATTTTGATTTTATTTTAGTTTATATCTCCTTGCAATGGCTTTTATTGAAAATTGATATTTGTATGTTTCTAGCATTAATGGAAATGTGAATGAGATTCTCATCACCCAGGTTCTCAATTGGACCAAAACTTGGAATCATGCAAGTAGTATAGTATGATGAATGAGAAATTTTAGCTTTCGAAAAAAATAAGAGTAATTCCTTATTGACATGTATATGTGAGTCAAGTGATGGACTAAGGGATCGAGTACACATTTTTGTACACTGATCAAGTCTACCACAATAGATTGATAAGACTATTCGTCATGATTTACTAAAGTTTAGTAAATATGGTTATACTTACAAGTTTAAGTATAATGTGATTTACTAAAGTATAGTTAAAGGAATTGATATAACTGCACCAATGGCACCAACAAAGAAGCAAAATGAGTTGAACAAGTATGAAGATGGTGAAATTTGCTTAAAATCATTGGGGATAGTTTTTGCTGGGAAGGATAAAGCTGGAAGAGCTAAACGATTTTTGTTTCAAACTTGTGAAGTGGAGAGATACAACAATTCTCAGTATACAAACTTAATTGTTCGTATGAACCACTGCAAGAAAAATTCTGAAGGAGATAAGAAAGAGATAAAGAAGGTTATCTCTTGGTATACGGAGATTCGAAGAGTGCTGATGTATGCCATTCAAGCACTGACTACTTGAAGACTTCGACCTTGATTCCAAAGGGGGAGATTGTTAGGGCTAAAATGTTGTAATAAGTCGAAGAGTCAGTTTGTTTGTTACAAAGAATCTTGTGTCTTCGTATGTATGGGTCTTCATATATATAGTTATTTTACTAAGGCGTTATAAAGTGAAGGCATAACATTTAGTCCTTAGTATTTTGTTATGCTTTTATTCTCCTATAAATAGGGGTATGTTCTAGTGATCTAGTAACAACTTTTACACACAGTTTTACAGTTTATTCTTTGTATTCTGTAAACTGAAAGGCATAATATGAGCTGATCAAAGATTATATTTACTCTTGTGTTCATCGTTTCAATTCTTTACTCAATTACTTCTAGAATTACATTCAAACTCTATTCCAAATCTCTTCAATTGGTATCAGAGCGGGTCTTCAAGATCAAGGTGATATTTGAAGAACGATTCTTGGTTTAGCAATTTTTGTCGCAATTTGATCAATTTTGGTGAGTCTCTCTTTATGATCTCTCTTAATTTCATTGAAATTGTGTGTTACGTTTTTGATTTGTGATCATTTGACTCGTTGGATCTAAATTTTGTTGAAAAATCCATTTGTTTTGATCCAATAATTTTTTTTTGATCAAATCCCGATCCATTCTCATATTCGTTTGTTTGATTCAATTCTTAATTGTAATTGTTCATTTGAATCCAAAACAAAAATTAACAGTCGAAATTCACTTTTGTTGCTCAATTTCGATATATACTGTTCATATATTCAAAGCCCAATCAATTATTGATATATGATCCATAACTTTGACCCCAAAGTCTCGATCAAGTACTGTTCATTATTTAGAGTCCATATTTGTGTTTGTGATCTGATTTCGTGATTTAGCCAAGGAAGTAATTCCTTCAATTTTTAATATTCACTTATTGAGTATATTTTTATCATACGCATTAAAGAGTTGTACATTTGTTCCAAGTTTATTTATGTTCTTCATCGATTGTTCATTAATCAGTTGTTCTTGATTCTCAATTTCATTCCTTCATCTCTAATCATCATTTGTTGTTGATTGTTAATCTCAATTTTGAAATCGATTTCAGTCAATTTTTTGTATGATGATATCAGTTTTTGACTCAAAAACCGGTAAATGATTCATTGATCATGATAAAATTAATCAAGAAATGTCAAATGTTTGTGAACAATATAGGACGAACAGTGAAGTAATCTCATTTTGATCCAAAAATCGAATTGAGATAATTGGTTTTAATGTTTGTTGACAATCGCGAATGAAAGATTAAACCTTCAAAAGTCAAAATTGATTTGATAATAGTCAAAATCAGTTTGAGTGAATTGATTATGAATGTTGGGAATCGATAAGTAAGATTTAAGTCGATGATTGCAAGCAAGAATCGAGTTCGCATACCTGACTTAGAAAGAAAAGCTTGATTATTGAGGTCGATACTCTTGTTCTTGATGACGGAAGCTATGATGTTGATAGGTTCGAATGATTCAGTAATAGAACTCGTCGCTTTTCAAGTTCATCGACATGAAGAAATTGAATTCAATGTGCGAAGGGTATGGGAATATGAACGAGATGAAAATTGATTTAAATGTGCGAACTAGAAAATCAATGTTTACAAAAGAACAAAACTCTGATTTTGGAAATTGACGAAGAATGCGAAGTTGATCTCTTGGATTTTAGATTTAGATGTTGCCGGGTGAACTGGGAAAATGATATTGAATGTACGAAGTGAAAGAATTCAACTAACAAAGATTTTGAAATCGGATCAAGTCATGGAAAACGAAGGATGATTTAGGGTCAACTGAGATTGATGATATACGAAGGCTTGATGTGCAAATTGTTCCACTGTGATGATGGTTTGGGAAGAATTGATTTTGTGTTACAGTAAACAAAAGAACGAAGAAATTGGGTGTTGAGAGTTTCGTATGAAGGGAACTTGTATGGAAACGAAGGGGTGAGAGTAAATGAAGTGAATTTCATACAAAGGGTATAATGGTGAATTTCATACGAAGGGGTATTTTGTAAATTCATACGAAGACTTTTACTGTTCATAATTGACCCTTCGTATGCTTCGTATGTTCCAAAGTCTTCGCATTTGGTGTGAAAAAGGAAATGACAAAGTTTCAAATCTGGCCCCTGAACCTTCGAATTTTTGACACTTCGAAAATTAAAGCAAGTTTCGTATGTTTAACACTTTTCACCCAACTTCGAAAATTATTTGAGGCTACATATATTTGAACTAGTCATCGTATGTTTGAGCAAAAAGGGCAGAATTTACGAAGATGGTCCCTGAGACTTCAAATTTTTGGCAGTTTTCACCCAAATTCGAAAAAGGACTATTTTTTGCTGAAAATTGAAGATTGTGCATTTTAGGCCCCTGCAGTTTGTGTAAATTGATGCTTTCTACCTAGCTTTGGAAAAGGGGGAGAGTTTTGCATATTTTTCTGTTTTGGGCGCAACGGGTCTCTGCAGAATTTTGAAATTGACAATTTCTACCTATTTTTGAGAAATTTTATCAAAGGCGATCCGTGAACGACAATAAAAATTAAATATTTTTTGGGTTTTCCGGATTGAAGCACAAAGTTTATGCCACATGTTAAAGGGAGTTTTGACATGAAAAATTCCGAATAGAGCACGTTCTTTTTCCTTTGTAGTTTTATAATCAAATTTCGATTATAAAAAGAGGGAGAAGTTTTATATGGAAATTCGAACTTGAATTTTTCATATTACGCGAATTTGAAGACCGAAGTGATCTTGAAGTATTGAAGCTTATGAGATGATGCAATTGGAAGTTCGGAAGTGATGTATTGGAAATGGGTTTGGTTTTATTGAAGACTTTTGGGGTGTGTTTTTATGGGAAACTTTTGGGTGATTATTTGGAGTTTGGAATACTCTTAATCATTCGTTGCTGCTCGGTTTGTAAGGTCTCACATCCAAGAGCCCAAATTGAAGAGTCATGGAAGAATTGAAGATTGAAGTTCGTTTCGACATGTGTCACCTTTGAGGCTCGAACCGCGTAGTGCTTGATTTTGGAAGATTTGAAGTGGGTCATTCATTCCTAACTTTGAGGGGGAGAATGTTGGGGTGCAAAGTTCTTCATTCATGACTTTGTAAATGTTTGACTTTTGTAAAACCCACTTGCATGTGATGCTTTAGCTTTTAGACCCATTTGGTAGTTAGAGTGAGAGAGAGACATGTCAACACATCTATAAATAGTGGGTTTGTCCACTTGTAGAGGTGTTCTTTGAGAGATGTAGAAGTGAGTGTGTAAGTGTGTGTTAATTATGTAGTCTAGATCTAGATCCTTTTTGTAACACCATATACATTCAATATATCTCTTAAACACCCAAATCACCATGTTCAGTTGTGCAAGCTTTAATTCTGCATGCCAAACCATGTTCTTTGTCACTACAATAAACAAAAGGAGAAACCATAGATATATATATATATATATATATATATATATATATATATATATATATATATATTTTAACATCCACCTTATCTATCCACATCTACATTTTAATATAGTAATTTAAATCATCTTTACAACAACAACAGATAATAATAGATCACATATATAGGATTCATCAGTATCACAGTCATGTTAATTGATATTGTGAAAAAAATGTTAACATGACTTTGTTACCAATGGATCTTATATGTGTGATTTATCATTATTTGGAGGAGTTGTAAAAATGATTCAAATTATTATATTAAAATATAGATGTAGATGCAGATAAGATGGATGTTATATATATATATATATATATATATATATATATATATATATATATATATATATATATATGGTTAGGTTCATGTGAGACGACCTAATTTTGTGAGATCGTGAGACGCATTTTTGTATTTTTTTTTTAACTTTTTTTAGTTAATTCAAGTTTCGAAAATAATATTTAAAAAAAGAATTTTTGGATTTTTCCAGTTATTTTGCATTTTAAAATTATTTTTTAAAATATGTTAGTGTAATATTCTATTAGAATATTTCACGTATTTTTCAAAAAAAATGGAATTTACTTTTATTTTCTTTATTTTTTTTAGTTAATTCAAGTTCCAAAAATAATATTTAAAAAAAGAATTTTTGGATTTTTCCATTTATTCTGCATTTTAAAATTATTTTTTAGAATATGTCAGTGTAATATTCTATTAGAATATTTCACTTATTTTTCAAAAAAAATGGAATTTTTTTTTTATTTTTTTTAGTTAATTTAACTTCCGAAAATAATATTTAAAAAAAGAATTTTTGAATTTTTCCATTTATTTTGCATTTTAAAATTATTTTTAGATTTGGTCTCACGATCTAACAAAATTAGAATGATCTCAAATGAATCTGAACCTATATATATATATATATATATATATATATATATATATATATATATATATATATATATATATATAATCTCTCCTTTTGTTTATAATTGATTATGTCGATAAAAAGTAAGAAATATTTAAATTGGTAGAGTGTAATAATTTACATTTGTTTTAAGGTGAAATATGAAATGTGTTTAAACAAATAAAGGGTTGGTAAGGTCTATGATGTGTGGTCATCGACATAAGCCCTACAAGAGAGGCCTGGTGGGGAATGGGGATGGTACTGCTATTATTGCTGTTGGTACTACATCCTTGTGCGTCGCTATGATTGTGCTGGATGTCACTTTCACTTATTTTCCCTGCCTAGATTTCTCTTGTTTACTGACACGTTGACACGTTTCTGCTTTGGGTGCCTATATTTTGCGGCACAAGTTAACCAACCACCTAGGTTAATGTTATACAATGTAAGGTACAAGGTAAGTTTTACTCTTTTGGGTTTCACCATTAAAAAGAAAAAGATAAATTGTAATTGTTTTAAAAGGTGAAAGTGATTTTTTTTAGCTTAAATATGAGATTTGTTTTGTGAATTATCGTCTTATTACCGTTAGAAGAGGCGCATAGATATTGTTAGAGCATAAGTGGTAAATGAATTTTTTTGACTGTTTTAGTATCATCTTTTATTTCATGTCAAATACTGGTAACAAATAAATTATACATTTTTTGAAAAAATTCAATAAATACATGAACTTTTAAGCGTCGTGTAATTTAGTCATATTTTATTTTTTCATGAATAAATTACAACTTTGGTTCATGTGGTTGGTACTAATATGCAATCTTAGTGTCTTTTGATAATTTATACAGATCGTAGTTATGGTTACTAAATATATTAAGTTTTTTTTTTCCTAACAACATTATAATATTTTGTCAGGTCAAATATAAAAAAACCCTATTGTCAATCAAGAGAATACTTTGATCCATTGTTTACAACCTTACACAAAAGGAACATTAATAAAGAAGGCACAACACAACAATAACAGAGCTAATTTCTTATTAGGGCAATAGTAAAAAAGATACCAGAAATACATACATTACCATATGAACCACATAAATCATCTCCCCCCCCCCCCCCCCCCCCCCCCCCCCCTCAAGGTGGTGAATGTATGTTGCCCATTCCCAACTTGCAAAGAGAGCATTGATAAACTCTTCCACAAACTGCTTTTGTTAACATATTTGCAAGCTGGTCTTTAGAAGTAACAAATGGTAGCTCAAATGTTCCCTTTTCAAGATGGTCTTTAATAAAATGGCGATCAGCTTCTACATGTTTCGTCATGTCTTCGTGGACTGGGTTGTTAGGAATTTTTATAGCTATCTGATTATAAGAATGCAACTTTCATTGGATTACATAGTTCAATTCCAAGATCTCGTAGAATTCATTTTATCCAATGAAGTTCACACACTCCATGAACTATTCCCTTAAATTCAACTTCTTTACTTGATCTTACGAAAACTTTTTGCTTCTTACTTCTCCATATAACCAAGTTTCCTCCTACAAATGTGAAGTATCTAGATGTAGATTTTCCATCTGTAGCTTCTCCAACCCAATATCCATTTGTGTATCCGTTTACTTCCTTATATATATATATATATATATATATATATATATATATATATATATATATATATATATATATTACAAAAAACAATCCTTTTCCTTGTGATGATTTAAGCTATCAAAGAATCCTATGTACTGCCTTCATATGTTCTTTGCTTGGAGCATGCATGAACCGACTTACAACACTAACAACATAAGTTATATTAGGTCAAGTATAGAACAAACATATTAGTTTTCCAACCAATCATTGATATCTCTCTTTTTATTAGTTGGAACTTGATATGGATGCGTAGTCAATCCACAATTTATCTCTATCAGAGTGTCAACAGGTTGACAATCAAGCATGCTTGTTTCTAGTAGTAAATCCAATACATGCATCCGTTGACTCATAGAGATACCTTCTCTTGATCTAGCTACTTAAATACCCAATAAGTATTTTCAGGTGTCCAAGACCCTTTAACTCAAATTCAATTGCAATATGCTTGGTGGTTGGTCATTTCTTGTGACTACTATATCCCCAACATACACAATAACGACAGTCACCTTTGTTTCATTATTCTTGACAAAGAAAGTGTGATATGCGTCACTTTATTTATAACCAACTTTCTTCATAAATGCAGAAAATCTTCCAAGCCAAGTTCAAGGGGATTGCATTAATATGTGTAATGCTTTTTTCAATTTGCACACTTTCTCACCACACTCAATACCTAATGGGGGTTCTATGTACACCTCCTATTTAAAATAACCATTCAGAAAAATGAGTTTTTTATATTGAGTTCTCATAACGGCCAACCTCGGTTTGTTGCTATAGAGACAAGGATATGAATGATGTTTATTTTTTCTATAGGAGCAAACGTCTCTCCATAGTCGATCCCAAAATTTTTAGTAAATCCTTTGGCAACAGGCCTAACATTGTATCTTTCAATGTTTCATATAGAATCAAGCTTAACTGTATATCCATCTGCAACCTGCTATTATCATCCGTAGAAGAAGAGCCACCAGATCCCATGTTGCTAGTACAAAACTGGTCTATGGCATCAGTTTTGTGAAAACTGGGTGGTTTGGGTTTTCTTATTTCTCATCACTAAAGGTCATAAAGTAATTCACATGATTATTTCCATCACACTTTACTGCAAATAAGTCACCATGCAAATTACACTTCGGACATCAACATCCGTTTTACATTAACAAAAAGTAACAAGTCATGGAACGATCAAAAATGGTGGCAAAATGCTCTATTTACTAACGGGTTTTATTATTTTATATTTACCTTTTACTTTGTGTCAGTTATTAAGCGAGACATTAGGTGTTGAAGTTTCATTTCACGTGATTAAATCTTATATTGATGTTTTTAACATGAAAAAACTCATGAAAAGTTGTGCAACGACCGAAAATGGTAGCCAAATGTCATCATTTATAACGAGTTTTTTATGTTATATGTACCTTAATGAGCTAAGTGAAATTCAACTATCCAAGTTCAAAAAATTGGTTCAAACGTTTTTTTAATGTATCTATCGCACCGATTATTGTTGAACTGGTGTAAAAATTAACATAAAATCAGTTATTGTTGAACCGCTCTCGTCCCTGGTTTTCGATTCGAACCGTTTTTAAAAACACTAGATATAATATTATACTTTGTCACTATAACTTGTAAAATATTAGTCTTGCTGTACATATTTATTGGTCATTCAAATTATTCATCACATTCCTTTTATATTATTTCTCCTCTACAGCTCATGTTATAAATAAACATGATCAAATCCACACGTGTAGGAAGGAAAATGAAGGATCGTACTAGCTATGAAGAATTTACCAAGCTAATATTTTGGACATAGGTAAATCTTAACAAAAACCCAAAAATATCAAACCAATTATTAATAAATATATTGGGTAGACAACAATAAACCCCAATATGAGGACTGGACTCCACACATTCGCTCTTTAATATTATAATCATTTTTAATACATTGAACTCTTATTGACCAAAAAGGACATGATTCCTGTATAACACAAAACCTAGCAGTTAATTAATTAAATTTGATATCTATTTTTTTTACAAAGTGTACATGTAGATTATCTTAATTAATTAAGCAATTAATTAATTAAAGTTGATTACTAACACTCAACTTACAATTCATGCAACATGTTTTGGTTATCGATGAATGTGTGATTAAGTGATAATCGAGTTTAAAGAATCAAATCAGAGTAATATCAATATGAAATGAACACGAGGAGTAAATATAATCTTGTTTCAGCTCAGTTATACTTATAACAATTTTACAGAGAGTAAAGTAGACAAGTTTTGTAAAGACTCTTATCTAACTCTAAGTAATGTCCCTATTTATAGGAGACATGAAAGTATACAAAAAAAATACTAAGGCATGGACATGAAGCTTCGAACAATAGACATATTAGTAAATACATTACAAAATATACGAAGGGTACATTAAACAGACTTCAACTCATTACAATACAACTTCGACCCTTACAATCTCTCCCTTTGTAATAAAGTCGAATTCTCTCAATTTGTGAGAATCTGTATAACATACATCATCACCCTTCAAATTTCAGTGTACCAAGAAATAATCTTCTTTAGCTCCTTCTTGTCCCCTTCATTATTCTTCTTGTAGTTATTCATACGAACAATAAAGTTCGTATACTGGGACGTTGTGTACCTTTCAACTTCGCAAGCTTGGAACAAAAATCTTTTGGTTTTCCCACTTTTATCTTTTAAAGCGAAGACCATTCCAAATGGCTTTAAACATATCTCCCCATCTGCATACTTCTTCAATTCTGATTGAGACTCTGTCGGTTCCATGGGAGCTTTCACTTCTAATCCCTTCACAGTTGCTAACTCTACATCAGTAAGAGCCGAACATTCATAATAATTTTCCAAAAATATATTGACATGAGAAACTCCAAGTCGAAAAACTTCAAGATCAGTTTCTCGAAGATATGAAGCATTTTTATCTTTCAAGAGCAATGCAACTTGTATAAGATCATACAAGTTCATCAATGAAAAGTCAGCCATCGTAAAATCACAAAATTGTATGTGATAACCCGAAATTTCTATTTTGTACGAACATATCATGCCAATAGAAGTCAGAACAGTTGTTGTTAATTTTCAGACTTTTTAGAATAAGGGTGAGTATTTTAGGATTTACACTTCAAGAGTTATCAAGAGAGAGGATTCCTTAGAGTATTTTGTGCATCATAAAAGTTTCAAAACTCCACGAGTTTGGAGTTTAAGGCTCGAATGATATTTTTGACCAAAAACTCCATGGACTATATATATGATACATTAGCCATTTTTAGCCATTTGTTCCATTTTCAACTAGAGAAAAACCCGATTCTCTCTCAAGGATCTTCCATCTTTCGTCCCGGATTGTAAGTAGTCCTACCCTAGAGTGTTTTAAATGTTACTTCATGTTTAGATATGATAGAAATCACTCATGAATCATAAGAAAAAGGAGTTTACGACCCAAGATCTTCTTGGACTATAAACCCTATTTTGGGTGCCAAAGTGCTCCCAACTCTTTTCTTATGCTTATAAACGAGTATGGAACTTTCCCTTGATGTGTTTAGCACATGAAAATCACCAAGTTAACCCATTTATAGTTGTTTACGGTTTGGGGATCTCCCAAAACCGTAAACACCCCAAAGTATGTCATAATGCACCATATTCCTTCCTTATGCCTAGAATAAAGCCTAGACCTTTA
This sequence comes from Lactuca saligna, assembly GCF_052625555.1. Lineage (NCBI taxonomy): Eukaryota > Viridiplantae > Streptophyta > Magnoliopsida > Asterales > Asteraceae > Lactuca > Lactuca saligna. The sequence continues at coordinate 44,666,683 of NC_136418.1, read as the reverse complement.
CCATTAAGTGTTTGGGACTTGAAAACATCAAAATACCTTATTCCATAGGATTTTATGGTAGCAAACACATGGAGAGATGGTCCATGGACCATAAAATCCATTTAGGAGTGTATTGATGCCACAAAACATTTCCTAAGGCTTAAACATGAAGTAGGAATACTTGGAATGACTTAGAAGACTTCAATTAAACAAATGGACATAAGGTTATGATCTTACAACCATAAATTCAAGAGTTTACGACCGTAAACTCAATGGGTTATGGTCTTTAGGGAGTAAACTCATATTAGGGGTTCCCTTGAATCCTAAAACCCAATAGCCTTGTCCTGCAAGCAATCCTTAGCACTTATAAGACTTATATAAAGTGTTTAACATGTTTTAGGATGTCTGAACTTTCTTATTTAGTTGTTTAAAGGCTAATTGGTTACGTATAGGTGATATTATATGGTAACTAGGATCATAGAGTGTGTACAAGTCTTCACTTGACACCTAGCATCCTATACAGTCCGTTCAATCCCAACCACATGCTACAGGTGAGTTCATACCCCTTAATCTATCTTTTAAATGTTTTTAAATGCTTTTATGGGGGGGGGGATACAAGTTGAATCATGCTAGTTATTAGATCAATCACATGTGATTGATAACTAGCATAAAGATACAATTACTACACTTTTAGCTGTTTTACCAAACAGATTACTTCAAATGGCTTTCCAAAACATTTTTACTAGTTTACAACTCTTTATCAAAATATCTTACATACTGAATGTTTCTTTTGAAAACTCTATTATAATTGTGTTTACAAAACAAAGGTTTTGTTATACTTTAAATTGTTCTTATTAAATAAACTGTTTTCAAAGTGACATCAAGTCACCTTTTCTTAGTTCTTAAACTCTTCAAAGGTTTTACAAAACTTGTTTTATACTTTTATATTGTCAATTGCATGCCTATATATATATATATATATATATATATATATATAGTTATATAAGTAATCTTTAAAGAACTTAGGAAGGCTAGCTCGCTTTATCTCCTTTTCCTCGTGGGATGTGGCTTTAGGGCATCGGTCATCCGTCTGAATGTCGTTTAAATATTAGTTATATATCATGTGTACATATATAGTCATAAAGGTTCTTCCAGTCAATTCAATACCCTTGGGTAGCAAGGGTATACTCCCATGTTCATACGTACAAGTCATATTACTTGTAAGCTACAATAGGCGTAGTTTAGGGTTTTACTAATAGTAATACTAGAACAATGAATCATCCAAAGAGTTAGTTCATGCATGAGTCAATACTTGCTAGATAGAGAGAACACACAATACAGCTAGTACACACAGAACATTACAATACTTGTTAGATAGAGAGAACACACAATACAGCTAGTACACATAGAACATTACAATACTATACATAAAGAACATACAGGCTAGACAGAGAGAGAACATACAATACAGCTAGCATACATTACATATACATTACATTCAGTTATGTGATCCATTTAACGGGTCATGGCACTACCTTCCATGATCATTTTTGTATCCTGAATCCCCTTAATTGGGGAGCTTATTAGTTTGCGTATAGATCTATACTAGATTGACTATCCTACACCTTGTTGCTCGCTAAAGTGGGACTTGCAAGTCTACGGGTGCCAAATGTCATTTCTTACGGCGTCTTACATCGTCGTTTTACTATTAAGTTGGTAGCAGGATACAAGCTGATCACATGTTACTTAAATTTCATATGGTTTAAGGTAGTTAGTACAACAGTAGTCACTTATTATAAAACTACATTACATTATTGTTTCCCCATTACATTCACTTCGTGAACATTCACACGATGCACGGTAATGTAAATACTATATTTTTGGTTAATGATAGTGTGATTTGGGAAAATACACAGTCTTACAAGAGACACAGTCAGATACTAGATGCCTTGTTAGAAGGATACTTTCAGTAGGAAGCATTGGGTTTTCTAGGTTATTCAAAACTTTTACAAATACAGTCTTACAAATACATTCTTACAAATACATTTTTACAAATACGAACACTAAAATACTTATGATCTCACCAGCTTTAAAGTTGATACTCTCTTTCAAAATAACTTGTATCCTCAGGTACACAGTAGACAGGTACCGATGCAAGGTTTAGAGAAGATGGAGCTCGTTCAAGACTCTTCTTTCATTTTGATTTATACTTTAGTGTCTATTAAACATGCGATAACACTTGTATTAAAACTATGTTATTAATGCAATGGATGATGTTGTTGCTTGTTTACTAGTATTCATTGTTGTGATACTGTACATGATGTCCTCCACCCCAGAACGTTTCCGCCGTTTATGGTTTTGGGGTGTGACAGATTGGTAACAGAGCATTGTTTATAGTGAATTAAGTATATCAACCCATAAAAGATATACTAACTATAAATACAATGGGATTGAAAATACTCTGACCAAGAGTTTATACTTTTAAATAATAAAATATTTAACAAAGTATACGTGCCCGCATTCATACTAAAATCAGTGTCACTAGGACATTACAAAATAATTACAATTGTCGGGCAGCACAAGTAGACTTAGAGACATATAGTCAAAACTTGGAAGATATAGCCTGGTCAACTATATTATCTGAGGGTTGACTAGCATGTGCCTAAGTGTAGTTGTGAGTTTGCAACAAGTCTAAAATCTTACCAACAATACCACAATGAGAACAATAGAACATAAACCTAAAATACTATAGGGGTATTTGGTGTTACTATAAGTACTTTATACTTGAGAACAAAAAAGGATCTTCATTACTAAGTTGATAATTGCTAAGTGGATACACTAAGGCTATATGTAACTAGGATGTTCTAGACTTAGAATCTGTGAAAATTTTGCTTTACCCCGATTCTTTGTGAATTTGGAGTTAAGGACACTTATTCGAAGGCCTATCCTGTTTTGATTACATATAACTGGTATGCACTTCACAAATAGTGATGTAACTAATGAAGACTTTCTAATAATTATCTAGATAGTTCGTCTAATGATTATTTCCTTACCTCAATTCTCGCATAGATAACATGGCTGGACTCCATCCCCACGGTAACCCGGACCTTCCGAACGAAGTCATTGCTGGATGGTGTGGAGAAGAACCAGAGAATGATCATCCGATCCCTTTGAATAATCACCATGATGAAGACCTTTTGGATGGTGCTAACTTCGAACCCGAAGTTGAGAACCTACCCCCGGTAGCTCCCATTCCAAATCCTGACCCTCGTCTGGTTTTTCATGGCCCGACGCTTCCTTGGGTCGAATGTTTGGAAGCATGAAGCGAAGATCAAGATCAACCTATGCCGTTTAACGGAGACCGAAGATTCTACGACATAAATGAAGGGAGCACAGCAGACAGAGTTCTGCCAATCCTGATCCATAGAGTTGCCCGAAACGAAATTCAGGACAGGACAGCTCTACATCATATCGCGGAAGTTGACACCAATGGAGGGATGCATATCCTTCGTACCAACCACCTTGAACATGCCCGAGAGAGATCTGAGAGAGACCAAGAAACCCTGCTGTAAGCACTAGCTGAAACCCGAGCCGAAGTCATAAAGCTCTGGGTACGTCAGAGGGTATACGAAAGATACCTACTTGATATGGAACATCATTTAGCTGAACTAAGGGTTCACCATAGGGGTGATCATCGTTAGTAGGAGATACTTTACTTCCCTTCTTTGTTTTTAAGAACCATGTTCCTATCCATGTTCTGTGTAGCACTTATCTATGTGATTACCTTGTACTGTAAGTACTTTAGTTAGGTCTTTATGTTGTCAAAGACTTTTCCACCCCATATGTGATGTAAGACCTACTACCAGGTCAATTTTTCCCAAACTTATTACATCTTAAACATCGATGATATTGACAGTCAACTAACTTCTGTGTCACTCTTTGTTCAAAAACTTTCGTCATACCTTCATTTGGAGTCTATCTAAAACTTGCTTTAGTCAAGTCTTTGGACTACAGTGATTTAACTCCGGGATCATCTTCAACCATCTTTCAAAGGTTGGATCATATTATCCACCAACCATTAATACCTTGGCTTGAACGACAAAATGTCTTGAGACCATTCTACGAACTTACTTCTACTCATTACTAGGACTGCATCACAGGGATGTAGGTCAAACCTTCGAGAACATACTCTTACTCTTTTCATGAATGATCGGACTACATCTAAGTTCAACCATAATAGCTCACGAACTCCTTTTCTTGCGTGTTACAGAATCATGTCGTCATCCGGAAGTAGTCAGCCGAACAATGAAACCCCTGCCTTTCCTATGGACGCCGCTACTTTCCAAGCCACAGTTACAGCTGCCGTGATGGCTGCCGTGACAACTATCCTTGCAAACCGCAGCACTATCAATGCAAATAAGACTGATAAAAGAGTTGACAATTCCGATCATGGTAAAGATCCGAGGAATCAAAAAATAGTAACAGTTGCCAATACCAAAACAACTCAGAGTTCAAGAAACGAAAACGTCAAGCCCAAGTGGAACGCAAGCGATTTCAGAGGATTGCCATGTAACAGCAACCAGTGGCAACTCCTGTCATCACAACACCGGTCAAACGATATGAGGGAACACTCCCGAAGTGTGACCGGTGCAACTATCACCATACAGGAATTTGCTGAGTAAAGCAATGCAAAAATTGCAATAAGATGGGGGACATTGCTCGTTTCTTTAGAACTACCCCCACCAATGGAGCTAGCTTAGTTTGCTATAGTTGTTGTGAGGCAGGGCACTATTAGAGAAATTGCCCAAAAGAGAAGATCAACGAAAGCAACCGTGTCCCCATAACTCCTACTCGACACTTCACTTCCACCACCAATGTTGGTGCTATCCGCGTATGTCACCAATGTGGTGAAATTGGACACTTCAAGAAGGATTGCCCAATAGCAAAGAACTCGGGTGTAGACGGGAAGATTCTCAGGATCACAACTGTTGGAGAAACTACGTCGGACCCTCATTAGATTATCTAAGGTGTTCTTTGTAACAAACTTATAAACCATCCCAAAACTAGTGCAACTAGAGTCGTATGTTTTGTGAGACCCCTTCAGTAAAGGGATGCTCGTGCTGTGTATACTTGTCTTTTGTAGTATACCTTTTTCGCAACAATAGTCTTGTAGTAAGTCTAAGGTATTGTAACTCTGTTAAAGGTTGTACTGTTGTGTTTTGTCTGTAACGCCTTATGTTCAAATCTAATGTCTTAAATTCCCATATGATTCTGACATTATCATACAACTAGATTCAATTTGATCCGCACAATACCATCTTCATACGTACATCTCTTTCTCTAAAATCGCCTTTCTAGAGAAGCCGCCATACCAGAACATTGAAGTACTCATGCATGGAGTACCTCATGTTTCTTTTCCTTTCCGAAGAAATCCTCAAAGTACCACTCGTACAGTACATCAAGTTCAATCCAAAGACCCCTACGGTTGATCTATCACTGAAGAATGAATACAAAGGGGTGGTATATAATCAACGTTCTACAGGTTTAGAATTGATGATTTCACTTAAACTCTTTTCCTAGTTGGGATGTTAGGTTAAATGGGAAGCATTTATTCGACTACCTTTTCAATCTTAATTATACACGACTCGTATACACGAGACTGTGATCGATGAACCATTTATAAATTTTAATATGAACTTCAGGATGGAGATTGCCCAAGACTACAAGTAATCACATCATCAGGTGTACAAACTTAGAACCTAGTGCGACTCCGGAAACCAGATCGCCATACCGTCTAAACACCCACAGAGATACAAGAACAATCCGGACAACTTAATGAACTACTCAGCAATAGAATTGGAAGGCCAGGCTTCTCACCCTGGAGAGCTCCGGTCTTATTCTTCCAAAAGTAGACGGATTGTATCATATGTACCTCGACTATCGGGGACTCCATCAAGATTTCCATTAGAAATCGTTATCTCTGCCCCACATAGATGAATTGGTTGATCAACCACAATGAACGAAGTGCATTTCAGAAATGGACCTAAGATCCGAATATCACCAGTTTCGAGTATTAGAGAGGGATGTCCCGAAGACTACCTTCCGAACTCGATGCAGACACTTTGAGTCTGTAGTGATACCCCTCGGATAGGACCAATACGCCCATAACATTCATGAGCTTAATGGGTAGGGTACGCCATTCTTACTTGGATCAGTTCATCATTAACCTTGTAAATGACTTACTTATCTACCCTCGTAGTAAGAAGGAAATCATAAAGGGCACCTACAATAAACCATGGAGCAAATAGGATCAGAGAAGCGTTGCACGAATTTCTCTAAATACGAGTTTTGGAATTGAAGAGTCAAAATTTCCTAAGACACACTATTAGTGATGTGGAAATTCTTGAGGACCCTTGCAATTTATCAAAACCGTTGAGAATTTGTCATCACCGAAGACGCCGTCGAGAATTCGTCAAATTTTAGGTCTTGCAGACCTACTATAGTAGTCCATTTAGAACTCCTCGCAAATTACGGAACTTCTTACGACTTTGACCTAGGAGGGAGTGGCCCTTGACTGGGAAGAGAAGCAAGAGAGAGAAACCGTTGTAACTCCAGGTGAGAGACCAAATTCATTTGGAACTCTCACTCTGGGAAGGCTTAATACGCTTCGTAAAGCGTGGAAAGCTAAATTCAAGATAGTTAGGTCCTCCGAGATTCTTACCATAATCGGCCCTGTATCTCACAAACTCAATCTACCCCGTGAGCTTCGTAAAATACATTCTACTCTGCACGTCTCGGACTTGCAAAAAGTATCGATCCGTCGAGACTCATAAAATCCCACTCGAAGAGATTGAGTTCCACAAGAGCCTCACCTGCGTGGAAGAACTATAGTGAGCACAGACCGAGAGGTCATGCGAGTGATTCATAGTTGTTTCCCTTTAGTGAAGGTCCGCCGGGATGCCAACCAAGGACTCGAATACACTTGGGAGTGCGAGAATCAATCATTTAGGAAGTATCCCCACTTCTGGGCTCGATTATTCATGCCTACTTCCTTACCTAAATTCTAATTTCGGGACAAAATTCCTTCTAACGAGGGGATGATGTGACAACCCGAAATTTCTATTCAGTACGAACATATCATGCCAATAGAAGTCAGAACAGTTGCTGTTAATTTTCAGACTTTTTAGAATAAGGGTGAGTATTTCAGGATTTACACTTCAAGATTTATCAAGAGAGAGGATGCCCTAGAGTATTTTGTGCATCTTAAAAGTTTCAAAACTCCACGAGTTTGGAGTTTAAGGCTCGAATGATATTTTTGACCAAAAACTCCATGGACTATGTATATGACATATTAGCCATTTTAGCCATTTGTTCCATTGTCAACTAGAGAAAAACCCAATTCTCTCTCAAGGATCTTCCATATTTCGCCCCGGATTGTAAGTACTCCTACCCTAGAGTGTTTTAAAGCTTACTACATGTTTAGATATGATAGAAATCACTCATGAATCATAAGAAAAAGGAGTTTACGACCCACGATATTCTTGGACTGTAAACCATATTTTGGGTGCCATAGTGCTCCCAACTCTTTCCTTATGCTTAGAAATGAGTCTAGAACTTTCCCTTGATGTGTTTAGCACATGAAAATCACCAAGTTAACCCATTTATAGGTGTTTACGGTTTGGGGATCTCCCAAAACCGTAAACACCCCAAAGTATGTCATAATGCACCATAATCCTTCCTTATGCCTAGAATAAAGCCTAGACCTTTACCATTAAGTGTTTGGGACTTGAAAACATCAAAATACCTTAGTCCATAGGAGTTTATGGTAGCAAACACATGGAGAGCTGGTTATTTGATCAATCACATGTGATTGATAACTAGCATAAAAATACAATTACTACATTTTTAGCTGTTTTACCAAACAGATTACTTCAAATGGCTTTCCAAAACATTTTTACTAGTTTACAACTCTTTATCAAAATATCTTACATACTGAATGTTTCTTTTCAAAACTCTGTTATCATTGTGTTTTCAAAACAAAGTTTTCGTTATACTTTAAATTGTTCTTATTAAATAAACTGTTTTCAAACTGTTTTACAAACTAACATCAAGTCACCTTTTCTTAGTTCTTAAACTCTTCAAAGGTTTTACAAAACTTGTTTTATACTTTTATATTGTCAATTGCATACCTAGATATGTATAGTTATATAAGTAATCTTTAAAGGACTTAGGAAGGCTAGCTAGCTTTATCTCCCTTTCCTTGTGGGATGTGGCTTTAGGGCATCAGTCTTCCGTCTGAATGTCGTTTAAATATTAGTTATATATCATGTGTACATATATAGTCATAAAGGTTCTTCCAGTCAATTCAATACCCTTGGGTAGCAAGGGTATACTCCCATGTTCATACGTACAAGTCATATTACTAGTAAGCTACAATAGGCGTAGTTTAGGGTTTTACTAATACTAATACTAGAACAATGAATCATATAAAGAGTCAGTTCACGCATGAGTCAATACTTGCTAGATAGAGAGAACACACAATACAGCTAGTACACACAAAACATTACAATACTTGTTAGATATAGAGAACAAAAAATACAGCTAGTACACACAGAACATTACAATACCATACAGAGAGAGCATACAGGCTAGATAGAGAGAGAACATACAATACAACTAGCATACATTACATATACATTATAGTAAGTTATGTGAGCCATTAAAAGGGTCATGGCACTACCTTCCATGACCGGTTTTGTATCAAGAATCTCCTTAATTGGGGAGCATATGAGTTTGCGTATAGATCTATACTAGATTGACTATCCTACACCTTGGTGCTTGCTGCAGTGGGACTTCCAAGTCTACAGGTGCCCAATATCATTTCTTACGGCGTCTTACATCGTCGTTTTACTATTGATTCGATAGCAGGATACATGCCGATCACATGTTACTTTAAATTTCATTTGATTTAAGGTAGTTAGTACAACAGTAGTCACTTATTATAAAACTACATTACATTATTGTTTCCCCATTACATTCACTTCGTGAACATTCACACGATGCACGATAATGTAAATACTATATTTTTGGTTAAAGATAGTTAGGTTTAGGAAAATACACAGTCTTACAAGAGACACAGTCAGATACTAGATACCTTGGTAGAAGGCTACTTTTAGTAGGAAGCATAGGGTTTTCTAGGTTATTCAAAACTTTTACATACTCATAGTTACAAATACAGACACTAAAATACTTATGATCTCACCAGCTTTAAAGCTGATACTCTCTTTCAAAATAACTTGTATCCTCAGGTAAACAATAGACATGTACCGATGCAAGGTTTAGAGAAGATGGAGCTCATTCAAGACTCATCTTTCCTTTTGATTTATACTTTAGTGTCTATTAAACATGTCATAACACTTGTATTAAAATTATGTTATTAATGCAATGGATGATGTTGTTGCTTGTTTACTACTATTCATTTTTGTGATACTATACATGACGTCCTCCGCCCCAGAACGTTTCCGCCATTCATGGTTTTGGGGTGTGACATTGTCCATTTCCCTCGTCACATAGAATCGAAGATTTTGCATCATGCCTTCTAATAGAAAATCCATCTTGATGCTGATAACCTTCTTTATTTTTATCAAGGACCATATTTCCTATGGAGCTTTCCCAAGAACAACACGAAATCGAAGTTTCATGTATTTATATTCATCTTCACTCTTGAACTTCTCAGAAATCTTGAACTGAGGCATTAAGAACATCATTTCATTTATTGGAGAATCAAACTGACTTATATTTGCATTCGTAACCAGGTTACTTAGCTTTGGTTTCTTCTCAAAAGCATACATGTGGTTATATGCCACCTTTGTTTCAATGGTCTCATGGTTATAATGTTTCGCAAGATCTCCCTTATTTATTCTAGGAGGATCATTTGCATGTTGCCTCGTGATGCTTTGAGCAACTCTTAATTTCTCCATTTCAGCTTCAGCTTCAGCTTTCTTCTCCTCTTTTGAAAATTTCAACAACAATTAACTTCCCTTTTTCTATTGAACTATCAATAACATTACTTTTCTTTGACACATTACTTACACCTGTAGGTGAACCAATCATAATCCCTTTGGAAATTGGCCTGGTGATTAGCATTGAAGTTACAATAGTTGATGTAACTCGATCTGCAGATGAAATGACTGGCTTTGTTGATGGAAGTTTTAAAGATATAATTTTTCTAACAACCTTCGCATCTTCATTCAAAGCTTCACCACCAACCTTTGCATGCAAAGCTTCACCAACTTTCTTCTCTACCCCTTGCACCCCTATGCGAACAGGTGGGGCATCCGTTGGTAGAAGATTTGATATCTTGGATAAGGGAGCCAACTGCTTCTGTAGAATTGCTTCAAACTGAGAAAATTTCTGAGACAGGAACTCCAGGGTAATAATTGAAGATGAAGCAGACATGAGCACTGAGTCTTTTAATTCCTTTAATAACGAAAGAACCTCCTCAAACTTTTGACTATCACTTCTAGAAAGTTGAGTAAGTTGAGGACTCATACTTTCGTACTACTTGACATACTTTGTGACAACATGACAAATAATATCCGCCTTCTTATGTAGAGCTGCATAGTCATGTTGAACACTAGCAACCTCTTTTACCATATCGTCACGAAGCTCTTGAAGCTTAAAATTTACATCTTCTCTTAACTTTTTCACATCAAGAACAAATAACGTATGTGTAACATCCCGAATTCAGGTGTATCTCTTAAACCCTTCTCCTTTTCCCAAGTTGTCAAAGTAAACCTTAAATGAATTGTTGAGTTTGTGAGTACGATGGGCGTACTGAAGGGTACGCTGCGCATACTCGTGCGCTTAATTTTGGACGCAGACTCGCATGGGTACGTTGGGTGTACCCAGGGTTACGTTGGGCATAGCGGGCCTTGGTGTAAACCGTAATTTAGGGCTTGTGCACTATAAAAGGAACGTTATAGCCTTGGAATTAGCCCCATTTCAGAGAGTGAAACCCTAATAAAGAGTCCTCCTTCGTTTCTAGCTAGTGTGTTGGTGTTCTAAACTTCAAAGTGTCATTTCTAGGTGGTGGAAGAGAAGAAGAGGTCATTTTGGAGGCTAGGAGTTGTGGGAAAAAGAGTAGATCCGAGCTTTTTAGAGGTTGGAGCTTCTTCCTGAGGTAAAAAGCTCAAATCTTGACTTGTTATTTGTGTGGTGTGCTTCTTGAACCAATTTCTAGGGTTTTTAGTCCCAAGATGGAGACTTTATGAGCAAATACTCTCCATTGGCCTAGATCTATCATATTTCAGGACTATAAGAGTTGTATGTTCATAAAAATGCAATCTTGGACGTGGATATTGAGCCACGCATGAGATCTAGATCTTTTGAGGAGGAAGGAAAAGTGTTAGAGGGTATAAGGACCTTTACAGCCGTGTAAAGGCTTAAAGGTTCTGACTTTATGGAATAAGAGGTCTAGAAAGAGTCAGATCTAGAAGTTGAATGAGTGTCTTAACTGTTTAAGACCAAAAACCAATGAAAGGCTGAAACTGAGACTTACACTAGGCGTAACTCTCAGTACGCGCAACGTAAACGGGTTGAGACCGCGTACGCTCCGCGTACAGAGAAGGTACGCACCGCGTACTGCCTTCTGTTGACTTCCGTTGACTTTTAGGGTTTTGGTCAACCCTTGGACTTTTAGGGTCAGGGAGGGGTAAAATGGTCTTTTACCCTTTTGTGGAATTGTAGAGTGGATTTAAGCTATCCTTTGAGGGCCATTATTTATTTGAGAGTGTTGTTATGTGTTTAGGCGGGGGCTAGATCAGTGTGTTCGAGTGCGAGATGTTCCGAGATACCCGAGGTGAGTCTTCTCACTATACTTTACCTAGAGTGGTACTTAGAGTTATGTGACAGAGTATTTTGTATGTTATTTATATGATGTGATACACTGCATTATTTCTATGTGATTTATGCTACATATATTTCAGAGTTTACAGAGTTAGAACCGAAAGGTTCACGGAGTTAGGATCAGAGGGTCCACAGAGTTATAGCCTCGAGTGGCTAATATGTGTTATATGTGGTATTTTGGGGAACTCACTAAGCATTTATGCTTACAGTGTTGTGTCATGTGTTTCAGGTACCAGTGAGGATCGCGGGAAGGCACCAGCATGATCAGTACACACACGAGGGGTTTTTTTGTATTATGATATTGGGTTGTGTTCAATGGATATTATATCATATCAATGACATTTTTATAATATTTATGAATTAAAGTATGTTTTGCAAAATGTAAAATTTTTTTTGAAAATTTGGGTGGTACAATATGTCTTTCTTTTTTAATATGTGTCAATTCCTTTACTGCCCCCACAAACTTTGAATTAAGAGAGTTCACTCTTAACTCAATTGTTTGATCAGTATGATCCACCTTCCCTAAAATTCTTGACTCTGAATCTTTTATCATGCGAGACGCTTTACTCACCATTCGGGCTTCAAATGCTTTCATCAGACCATGAAGTTCCAAACTAGAAATAGAACTACTTCCCCCATATCTGCTTGAGACCAAATAATAGAATTCATCTTTCTATTCAAAATTTTAAACAGCTTCATTGACATGAGCATATGATTAGGAAAGTTTTATTTTTCCTCATCAAATTCTAAGGCTTCGAAAGTTCCGCCAAAACCTCCTTCTTCATTCTTAGATTCTTCCATGGGTTTTGGTGGATTAGTTTATCGGGATGAGAAAATAGTGGTGAAAGGTTGAATGATAATGTTTTCAAAAGTAGGTGACTCAGTGGATGAAGTGGTAAGTATGATATGTGGAGGTAAGTAAACAAAATTAGTAGAGATAATTTCGATAGGAAGAACAATAGGAGTAACTTGGGAAGATTTTGGTGCTTCTTGATGCAACTCTCCTTCACCCATGTTAACATTTACATCCGTATCAGATACGTGTGTGGTGATGTCTGAAGTTCGTAACTCCTCATGAAATGACTTGGCAGATGAATCTTCGGGGGGTATGACTGTAGTCTTCTTAGGAGATGAAGGTTCTATGATAGGAGTAGCTTCGGTAGTTTTAGGCACTTCTTCGTCTTTAGAAGATTGCGTTGGAATAACAAGCTTTCGTGTCTTTGTCTTCTTCTTCTTTGATAAATGCTTGGCCATATATTCAACTCTTCTTTTCTTAGATGAAGGAGAAACAGGAGCTGGAACTTCACGTATAAGTATTCCCTGATGAGTAATATGAGTTTTTCGAACCACACTTGAAATTGGAGATCTTTGCGAACCACTATACTTCTTCTTAAGTCTTCGAAAAACACCAGACTTTGATGCAGTAGTGACTAAAGCTGGTTCATCAACAACAGGTTCAACTGGCTTGACCAAAACATTCGAAAATTAGTGATCTGGCTTCACCGGTTTCTTAGGAGACTTTGTGTACTTTAGTTCTTGAACTTTTTGCTCAGGAGTAATTGCGATATTTTTCTTTGATTGTCTGTATTTCTTTGAAGGACCTGCGGCTTCTGTGGTCAATAACTTCCCAGTTAAATGTTGGGATCAACATTTGTCATATATTCCACTAACACAGAATTTGTTGGATCAACAAACTTGAACATTGCATCAGGAATTCTTGGAATGTGTGTAAATATCTCATCATCAATTAGAAACCTCCTTAGGAAAGTGATATTTCATGAATTCAGTGGTTTCCTCGTCAACAGACACCTAGGTCCCTTCTTTATCATAGAAATATCGAAGAATAAGACTCCAATATCTTGCACACGAAATACCTCTCACAACATTTGTGTGTTCTACACTCTTCTGAAATTCTTTCCACAGATGTGTAGAGTAGACCATAGGAATATCATAGTACACACCTGCAACCATGCATACAATTTCATCCTTCCTTTATCAAGACCAACACTAGGACCAGTCAAGCAGCGTAAGAAGAGTGCGAATAAAAAATTCCATATAGTCGGAAGAACAGACTTCTTAAAATCACTTATCTTGGTGATTGGGGGTTGATGACCCATCTCATTAAACATATGATTGACTTGGGCAAAAGAAAGAGCAGTAAATGGTGGTTAATAGGAATTTCCAGAATCTGACAGAACAATTTCTTCGTCAAACGAACCTTCTTTTCACTAACCAGATTAAATGTAATTACATCTAGTGTTTTGTTGTATGTTACAGTGGAACGTGCTATTGAAAGCCAGGATTGAGGAATTGCAACAGAGTTAAACATGGAAGTCGAAAGAACACAACTTTTGAGAGCAACCACCAACATCTTCAAATCATCGGGATAGAGTGATACGTCTTCTTCGACTTGATAGTTAGTTCCTTGGATCTTCATGATCAGTTGAGAAGTAATGTCGTTTGTGGTTTGGGATGGTGCATCAACATCAGCATAAGTAGCCATGATTATTATTTTGAAAGCTTCTTAAGAACAAATTGATTTTGAAGAGAGAATTTGGGAATATTTCCCCTTTTATATGTATCCCTGAAGTTTGAATTTGAAGCGGGATATGCATTTAAACAAATCCAACGTGGCACCTTGAAAATGACACCCTACGCCAATAAAGTAGCCATGCGTGAAAAAGTAACTGTTACTTCTCCTTGAAAACCGGAAAGAATACAAGACGTCACATCGAACAACCAATTTATTTCTCCCAATAGAATTTTAATTATCACCAACCTTTGGATGGAGGTAAGGCTCTTTCACTTTTGGGATTTAAAGCGAAGCCATGTGCTAGACTTTCGAAATCCTAATCCTAAGTTGGTATTACTCAAAACCTCAAGGATTTCGTGAGTGTAGTGTTCTAAAGAAAAACATAAGAATAAAAAAAATGGATTTGTGATGTCAAAAACATTTTGACACGAAAGCAGTTAAACCTCGGGAAAAAGTTACTTCGTTAATCATCCACAGAGATAATCAACTGCTTATGTGGTTTCCCGTGAATTACAATCAAATTTTTATAGAGAAGTTTCGAAGGGCTTCTTTTCCAAGGCTCCGTGGGTGGTGTACACGATTTCGATACATATCATCCAAAACATAAGGTGAGTAATTGTAACAAAATCACTTGTTTGATCAGTGTAATCAGTGACAAGTACGCTATGGATTGATTTTCAAAGTGACTTAGAAATCGAATGAAACTCACACAAAAATCATATTCATGAAAAGAATTTGTGCTGGATCCTGTTGGGCAACAAACATGGTGGGTTTCGATAGTTCGATCAAGATCACTCATACGAAATGAATATGATTTGGATTTAGAAGCTAGGTACGGAAACAAATGTTTCGTTAGAAATTGGATTAAAGTTCCCCGTCAATTCCTTAAAAAGTTAGAGAATTGGGTTTCACTTTCATCACGATCTCATGATGTCGGATCATAAGCACAATTTTCTGATATGTCTAAGTCTCGATGGGTTTGATCAGAGACCTCTTGGACATATATCTTCGTGTCTGATCGTGTAAGAACTTTTGGATGAAAATGATTGGTTTAAGAAACTACTTGTACCTCTGTTATTTCGGACAAAACACTAAACTCTTAACTCATGTGAGAAGAGTCAAGTAGCTTATGAGACTAATGTGAATACAAGCCTAACTTAGGAAGAAATTTTTGTATGAAATATTTCATTAAGGCTTTTGTTAAACACACTTTGAGTCAATAGAGGCTTTGGTCAACATGCAGCAACCTGCTTCTAGGGACACCTTAACTAGTAGATAGATTTTGAAATGTTTGCCTGACCCTAGAACTGCAAGCATCAACCAGTAAGATTCATCTTTGATATCTGAAATGAAACACAAACACACAAAATTTTCTACTCCTACTTACGAAAATGAAACGTGTCGAAGCATTGACTATGAATAGTAACCTTTGACTTTGATAGTTGTTCAATTTTTTCTATTCTTTCAAAATAGACTCCCCTTCGACCATTCCAAGTCCTCCTAAAATTCTCACAAATGATTTTTCATCTAATGGTTTTGTGAAAATATCATCCAATTGATCAGTAGTTTTCACGAAATGCACTTCAATATTTGTTGGGATTATTATTTTGCGTCATGGGCTCGATCCTCAGCCCAATTTTGATTGTCGGTATTAGGCCTATCCATCCGTACATATTTTGTTCTGGGGTTTAGTATATATGTTGTATGCATGCAGTCTTAGTAGTTAACGCTTTCATAATTTTTCTCTTTGAGTTTTGTAAACCCTAGCTCGCCTCTACAGTGGAAGTTCTTCATCGAGCTCTGCTAAGGCGTGACTTTATTGAATCATAAGCTCATATTTGATTATGTTATGTATTCATTCTCTTACTGTATTTGTCTTGTTTGATTTTCATATTGATACATGTGAAAGATCTAATCGATCTAGAGTTTAATTCTCATCAATTGGTATCAGAGCGGGAGACTGTGTAATTCATACACATCTCTTCTGTCGTAGAAGTTTTTAGGGTTTGAATTCCGCATTGATTGATATAAATTGAGTCGTCATTCCATATTGACATATCTCATTAATCGTTGATCTAACCCTAATGATATATTACACATCTGATCTTTTACAGGTAATCGATCAAAAGTCATTACAATGTCCATGGATGATTCACAAACCAATCCAATCAACATCTCCAACAGCATTAGTTCGACGACAAGGATACCAATCTTGTATACACAAGACTATGAAGTTGTGACAACCTGAAATTTCCATTCTGTACGAACTTTATCAAGTCAATAGAAGTTATAACAGTCATAGTAAATTTTTCAGACTTTTCAGTATAAGTTTGAGTATTTCGGGATTTACACTTAAGGAGATATCAGGAGAGTGGATGCACTAGGGTTTTGTGCAACACTGTTATTCCAAAACTCTATTATATTAGAGTTCATTGCGGGAATAAAAATATTTTCTGCCAAAAATCCCAGGACTATAAATATGATTCTTAACCTAATTATTTCATTAGTTACATTTTCAAGTAGAGAAAAGCCATTTCTCTCTGACAGAGCTTCGAGTTTTCATCCCAAATCGTGAATACCTTTCTCTAGTTGTATTATACATATTATTAAGTGCTTAATAACATAGAAATC
Source organism: Lactuca saligna (assembly GCF_052625555.1). NCBI lineage: Eukaryota > Viridiplantae > Streptophyta > Magnoliopsida > Asterales > Asteraceae > Lactuca > Lactuca saligna. The sequence goes on along the minus strand of NC_136418.1, from coordinate 44,649,633 downwards.
ATAACAAAAACACAAGATTTGTGAGTTTACCACCCAATAACACCTTGGGGAGTAAACTCCTTTTCAAGGATTAAACAATGCCTAGTCCTTTCCCCGTGATATGTAACCACCTTAAGCCTGTATGCTAGTGTTGTTAAAGCTAGAAATCATCCAAGAACACCAAGATTGAGGTGTTCACGGCCCAAGAAGTTCTTGGACCGTGAACTCCAAATTCAAAGGCCAAAGAATGCCTTAATCACTCCTAAAGCCTTGGACAATAGCCTTGAATTGTTTTTAGTGAATTAAGGGACTGTAAATCAACAAATGCCCATCCCCATAGGAGATTACGACCGTAATCTCTAAGGGAAAAGGTCCTTGGGCCGTGAACATCAAGAAATGGCACCAAAGTGTGCCTAAGGCCTTCATTAGCCTTAGATAAATGTCTACAACATATCCTACATGAGCATGGGACTTGAAAGCATAAAAACATCCCTCTTTATATGATTTTACAGCAGTAAACTCAAAGGGAATTGGCCTTGGGCCTGTAAACTCCTCAAAGGAGTGTATAAGTGACCTAAACCCTTCCAAGGATTAAACCACCAAGTAGAATTGCTTCTAGGGATCATGTAACACTTCAAAACACCTAATGACATTAGACTTAGGAGTTCATGGTCGTAAACTCAAGGGTTTACGACCGTAAACCCCTTGGAACCCTAAACTCACTAGCCTTGTCCCACAACAACTTATATGCAATCCTTAGGGCTTATAACACTTATATAAAGTGTTTATTATGTTCTAGGATGTCTTAACATTATAAACTAGTAGTTTAAGACTAATTGGATACATATATGTGGTATTATATGTTAACTAGGGTTATAAAGTGTGTTCAAGACTTCACTTGTCACCTAGCGATCCTAGATCTTCAGTTCATCCGTACCACTCACTGCATGTGAGTTCATACCCCTTAACCAATGATTTAAATGTTTTTAAATGCTTTATGGGGGGGGGATACAAGTTAAATACTTATAGTCATTACATCAATCACATGTGATTAATAACTACAAAACCAGTGATTTCTTACTGTTCAAACTGTTTATCAAACCCTAATGTTTCAAATTGTTTTACAAACTCTTTTACTTATCAAATACTTTTACTTAAACTCTTTTATACTTATTATCAATTTCATGTCTATGTATGTATAGTTATATAAGCAATGTTTAAAATGCTTAGGAAGGCCAGCCCGCCCTATTTCCTTTTCGCGCTTAAGATGCGGTCTGGTGGGATATCGGGTATCCGTCTGAAGGTCATTTAAATATTAATTATATATCATGTGTACATATATAGTCATAAAGGTCCTTACAGTTCATTCAGTACCTTTGGTTAGCAAGGGTATACTTCCATGTTCATATGTACTAGTTACATCACTAGTAAGTTACCATAGGGGTACCACAGGAGGATACTAATACTATAACTAGAACAATGAAACATACAATGAGTCAGTTCAAGTAGTACACACAATATATTACTATACATGCTAGATAAAGAGATAACACACATTACAAATAGTACACACAGTACATTACTATACATGCTAGATAGAGAGAATATACATTACAGCTAGCACACGCAGAACATTGTAGTACACATAGGCTAGACAGAGAAAGATTACACTTTCAGTTAGCACATTCATTACATATACATTTATGCAGTTATGTGAAGCATTGAGCGGGTCATGGCACTTCCTGCCACGATCGTTCTTGTATCCCGAATCTCCTTAATTGGAGAGCATATGAGTTTACGGATAGATCTATACTGGATTGACTATCCTACACCTTGTTGCTCGCTACAGTGGGACTTGCAAGTCTACGGGTGCCAAATGTCATTTCTTACGACGTCTTACATCGTCGTTTTACTAGAGTGGGTAGCAGGATATATAGGTCGATCACATGTTATTTGGAACACCTTTTTGTGTTAAGGTAGTTAGTACCACGGTAGTCATTTATTACAAATACTATGGTACAATAATATTTTCCCATTACATTCACTTCATGAATATTCACACGATGCACGGTAATGTAGTAAATATATTTTTGTTTAATGATAGTCAGAATTGGAAAACACACACTCTAACAAGAGACATACACACGAACACGAGATGCCTTGGTAGAAGGCTACAGTTAGTAGGAAACATAGGGTTTTCTAGGGGACTTGAAACATTATACAAAACATTGTACAAAACATCTTACAGAAACATCTTTCAAACGTTTCCATGCAAACTCAGATATTAATATACTTATGATCTCACCAGCATTAAGCTGATACTCGCTTTCAAAATAACTTGTATTCTCAGGTCAGCACTAGACAGGTACAGGTGCCAGGTTTTTGAGAATATGGAGTTCGTTCAAGACTCATCTTTTATTTTGATATGTATATTTTTGGTGTCTATAACTTTGACAGAACACACATGTATGAAATTATATTATTAATGCAATGGATGATGTTGTTGCTTGTTTACTACATTCATTGTTGTGATACTGTACATGACGTCCTCCTCCCCAGAATGTTTCCGCCATTCATGTTTTTGGGGTGTGACAGAAGTTTGAACGCATCACTTTGAAGATTATGTGATTGGATCGGTGGATAATGGATACTTGATCTGGGAAGCGATCACTGTTGGTCCATTCACTCACTCAAGCACCTCTAAGATTGTCAAAACTTAGAAGGAGTACAATCAGCTTGTTAACGATGTCAAAGATATTCCTCAAGATGAGAAGGAAAAGTTTCAATGCAGCAGCAAGGCATTGAGGATGATAAGGTTTTCCTTGCAGTCAGATACGTTTCGTTTGGTAAGTTCTTAGACCACTGCTAAAGAAATTTGGGACAGATTAAAAGAATTGTATTCCACTGATGAAGACTTGGAACATTCAATTCAAACTCTCTTGCTCTCTGGATTCGGAGACTTTAAGCAGAAGCCTGAAGAGAAACTTGTTCAAACCTTTGATCGCTTCAATCATCTTTTAAGCAAGATGATAAAACATGGGATTGAAAGGAAAGTCATCGAACAAAAGGTTGCTTTCATGAACGGTCTCAGATTCGAATGGATGGTTGTTCTATCTATAGTTAAAGCTCATGAAAAGTTCAAGTCAAATTCTCTGGCGAAACTAGTGGGTATTTTGAAATCCCATGAAAGTGAAATGTCTAAGGAAATGAATGTGGTTTCTATTTTGGGTTCTTTAGCTCTTGTCTCTAAAGGAAAAAGCTCAGTTGAAGAAGAAGAGGAATTGGATCTTGCTGACTATGATCTAACCGGTGAGGAATATGCCATGATGGTATCTAATCCAATAAAATTCATCAAAAGGAAGTTCCCAGCCATCAAGAACCAAAACTGGCAGGGAAGTTACAGCACCGAAAGGATCAAGGAGGAATTGAAGATGGGGTCAAAGTCTGAAGAGTCAAAGAAAGACGGGAATGTTGGTGGAGACTCAGGATTTGATTGCCATTACTATGGAGGCAAGAACCATTTTGCAAAAAGATTGTATGCTGAAAAAGAAAGAAGAAAAGATAAATGATGAAGATGAGGAAGCGAGCCTCCTGAGAAGACTGGAGGAAATTAAGAAAAGAAAGTCTGCTGCTAACAATACTACTATGAATGCTTTAATTGTGCAGGATATAGACAACCGTGATGAATTTGGTGGTGTGGATGTTTGGTCCTCAAATTCGGAGGATGAAGAAGTCAGGAAGCCCACTCATGGGAAGGATATACTGGTAAAAGAAGAACCTGTAACAGGAAGGTGCTTTATGGTGACTGAAGGTGTGTCTCAAATGAGAGGATATACAACCGAAGGGGGAATAGAAGGCGAAAAGGAGCGAGAGGACAGGTGTTTTGCTGCCAAACCTGTCAGTACACAGATCAACGAATGTGATGAGTTGATCAAGAAGGTACAAAATATTCTTGCTTCTCTAAAAATGCATGTTACTAACTATGAAAAGGAATTAAATAACTTAAAATCTAAAATTTCAAGAATAAGTAGCAGTCTTACCCAAACCCGTGTCACAAACTCTAACCTAACTGATCAAATTAGCAGGATTTCATCAAAAGTGAGGAAAGGAGGATGTGGATCGAGCAAAAGGAGAAAGAGTTGATTATGTCTAAGGATGATTCGATTTATTTACAAAGAGACAATCTTAAACTATTAAAACAGCGAAATGTATTTTGTTTAATAGCTAAAAGACTTTATTTCAATATCACTAAGTTGCATCTTGATTGTGAAATAGGAAATAAGATACATCGCATGATTTTACCCTTCCTTGAGTTAAAATAGGATAAAATTGATGCTGAAGCCTACAATTGTGAAAGTGTTGTATCTTTTGATGAAGTCTCTCCTACATATAAAATTGGTCTTGACAAAATTTAGTCCTACATAAAGTCCAAGGACCACAAGGACATGCTTAAAAATCTATTAGATGAGAATGATATATTGAAGTTAAGAACCGAGATTGTACAGAAATTTGACGCCTTGAATGCCAAATGAATTTCAGAAAGTAAACTTGATGTTGAAAATGCATCTGAACTTAATGAGGATGATGATCTGAGTGAAATCTATGTAGAAGATTTGGTGGACTGTTCTGAATTTGTCAAGAGCGAACCTGAAACACGTAAAAATTTGATTTCTGAAAACTCTGTGGAGTTCACTCGCTCGTCAATAGACAAGACCAAAACTCTTAAAGCAAAAGTTGTTGTGTATCAAAAAGTACAAACCACTCCAATTCAAGTCTACACGGTCCCTGGTGTCACTCCACAACAAACTGCAGAATTGACATCTATGGTGGAAGAAGATAATGCTGGTGGTTGTGACGATTACTTCTGGTCAGCACCAATAGATAATGTTGATGAGATGGAGGGTCTATCTCAGAAGACCTCATGGAAAGTAAAAGGTAGATATGTGCCCAAACCCCTAAATGAACCTGCAAGATATGATGTGCCAAGCACAAGTGGAACCAAATCCTCATTGGGGGAACCTGCGCAAACCACTAGTGAATCATCCTCAACAAAGAGTGACAACTATGCTCCTGCTTCAAAGAAAAAGGCTAACATCCACAGGAATCCAAAATAGGTGGCTGATCAAAAACACAAATGAAATCTGAGATACAAGAAGAATCTCTCAAAAAGGAAACAGTTTTGGAGATCGCAAAATCCTCACTATGTAAGGATTGAAAAGAAGCACAAATCTCAAGAGGAATCAAGGTATGAAAGGATATTTTCGGCACTCATAACAACATCAACCAAAAGGGTGGTTTTGGTCCTTTGACCGAAAGGAACCAAAAGGGTAGTTTCGGTCCCTCGACCGAAAGGAACCGAAAGGGTGGTTTCGGTCCTTCGACCGAATGGAACCGAACGAGTAGTTTTGGTCCTTCGACCGAAAGGAACCGAAATGGTACTTTCGGTCCCTCAACTGAAAGGAAGCGAAAGGACAGTTTCAGTCCCTCGACCGAATGGAACCGAAAGAGTGGTTTCGGTCCTCCAGCCAATAGCAACCGAAATAGCGGTTTTGGTCCTACACCAAAGAGCAACCGAAATACTGGTTTTAGTCCTCATCCCTTCAAGTTCAGTCAAACACACAGAAGATCCAATGACACTTCTAAACCGAACACCTCTAATTCCAGTTCTCTTTCGTCAAAAGATTTAAAGGGAAAAGGAAAGCTCTTTCTAGAAGATAACAGACATCCAAAGGAGATCCAAAAGAATGATGATGTCAACACCACAAATCCCAATCCTACTAAATCTAAAAAAAATAAAATTAAAGTTTTCACAATAAAAAGAAAAGATGAAACAACTTTAATTAAACATACTTATTTGGTTGATATTTCTCTTACTATTCCCTATTCTGTAAAAGGCTCACAAGGACCCAAGAAACCTTGGGTTCCTAAATCTGCTTAAAATTTTGTAGCTTATTCGTGATGAGGAGTTCGACAAAGAGTGGTATATTGATAGTGGCTGCTCTTATCACATGACAGGGAGAAACGAAGAATTGTGGGAATTTTGGTCTCTGAAGGATGGTAGTATTGTGAAATACGGAAACAACTCATTTGGTACTATCAAAGGCTATGGAATGATCACTAATGGCGAGTTCTCTATAATAAAAGTGGCTTATGTTGAAGGGCTCCAACACAACCTTATCAGTGTATCACAACTAGTAGTTGGCACTAGATTGAAAGTATCATTTGACGATGAAGGCTCAGAGATTGTCGAGAAGAAATCTAATAACGTTATGCTGAAGTCAAAGCGAAAGGGGGAAATGTATCCTTTGAACCTCAACCCAATTCGAGGTAAACCAACGGTTTGCTTACTCATGAAGGCTCACTCAGATGAAAGTTGGTTATGGCATCGAAGACGCTCTCATCTGAATTTCAAGGATATCAACAAGTTGGTTTTGGGCGATCATGTTCGAGGTCTTCCAGTTCTAAAATTTCATAAAGAACATCTTTGTGCAGCATGTGAAATGGGAAAGCAGAGTAGGAAAAGTCACCCTTCTATTATCAATACTATGGTGAAAGAACCGTTGGAGTTGTTACATATTGACTTGTGTGGTCCCTCGTCCATTGAAAGCATTGGGGGAAACAAATACATTCTGGTTATAGTGGACGATTTGTCTCGATTTACATGGGTATTCTTCTTGAAGCAAAATTCCAAAACTACTCCAAAGCTTAAGCTCTTTATAAAATAGATAGAGAGTCAACTAAGGAAAGTTGCTCGTAACGTGAGAAGCGACAATGGCTTGGAATTCAAGAACAAGGATTTTGAAGACTTCCTTGCTGAAAAGGGAACGACTCACAATTTCTCAGCCCCATACACTCCTCAGCAAAATGGTATCGTTGAAAGACGAAACCGATCTCAGTGTGAAGCAGCTTGATCAATGCTATGCTTCGTGTCCTTGCTTTTATATTTCTGGGCTGATGCAATTGTTGCTGCTTGTTATACTCAAAACAGATCATATTTAAACAAGCGATTCTCCATTACTCCCTACGAGATATTGAACAATCGTAAACCGAATGTGATATTCTTTCATGTGTTTAGTTCAAGATGCTTCGTGTTCAACTCCAGAGAGAATCGAAACAAGTTTGATGCTAAGGGTGATGAAGGAATATTCTTAGGTTATTCCTTGAATTCCAAGGCGTATAGGGTTCTCAAGAAGCGCTCAAAGAAGATTGAAGAAACATACTATGTCACCTTTGACGATAGTTATGTTAAGAAGATGAAATCAACAGAAGGTGCAACGCAAGAAATCTTTCCAAAGAATGGTCAAGTTACGACCTATACTTCAAATCTTTTGGAGCAATATTTGCTTCTGTTTGATGAGCCTCAAAAGGCGATTGACTCTGAATCAATTGCAAAAGAAAACAAAGTTGATAATCTAAAACAAATTATCGACGAGGCTGCTCAAAAGATGGCTGATGAACAATCCAAAGAAACCGAAAGGCCAGAAGCAAGCGAACCTTCGAGTGACTGTCCTAATGTGCAGGGGGAGGGTCCATCTCTTCATCATGATCAAGGTTCATCGTTCCAAGGGGAGAATCTATCATCTCATTCTTTAAGCTCTTCTGAAAATCCAATCGAAGGAGGTGATACCAACCCAAATTCTGAACAGTCGTCATTCTTCGAGGGGGAGAACACCAATGTCAATGATGATGACATTCTGCCTAAGTTAGAAGAAGAAATAAATGCAGAATTGGATCCCACTTATGATCCAAATTACCCACCACTTATCAAATGGACCAAAGATCAGCCTTAAAGTCAAATTATCAGGGAATCTTAAGAAAAGGTGTTAACTCGATCTCAAATCAAGGTGAAACAAGCTGCACTATTTTCACAAGTAGAGTTTTGCATGTTCAACTTCTTTGTCTCCAAAGTTGAACCGAAGACAATTAACTATGCACTTCGTCATTCAGAATGGGTTCAAGCCATGCAAGATGAGTTAAATGAGTTTGAAAGAAAAAAAGTATGGCGTCTTATTCCAACTCCAAAGGATGCTTCGGTTGTCAGTCTCAAAAGGGTATTCAGAAACAAGATGGACAAGGAGGGGAATGCCATTCATAACAAAGCACGACTGGTGGACAAAGGCTACTATCAGGAAGAAGGCATCGATTATGAAGAGACCTTCGCTCTAGTTGCAAGATAAGAGTTTGTTCGTATCTTTCTTGCCTATGCAGCTCACAAGAACTTTGAAATCTATCAGATGGACATCAAATGTGCCTTTCTCAATGGGGATCTTGAAGAGACTGTGTATGTTGAGAAATCGCCAGGCTTCATGAATGAAAAGTATCCAGATCATTGTTACGTCCTTGACAAAGCGGATATGGCTTAAAACAAGCTCCCAGAGCATGGTATGAAACTCTGACTTGATTCTTAAAAATGTCTAAATTCAAACAAGGTTCGCTTGACCCAACCTTCTTTCGTAAGAGAGAAGGTAACCACCTTATGATAGTCCAAATTTATGTTGATGACATCATCTTTGGCTCCACGAATCCCAGCTTAACAGCTGAATTCAGGAAGTTGATGGAAACTGAATTTGAGATGAGCTCAATGTGTCCAATTAACTTTTTGCTTGGCTTAAACATTAGACACAGACCTGAAGGCATTTTTATTAATTAGGAGGCATACACCAAGACTCTTTTGGCTATGTTTGGTATTATGGGAGATTCCAAAGCTAAAGTGCCAATGACCTTTGGTACAAAGCCAACACCCTCTCTAGAAAAGCCAGCTGCAGATATGATGCTCTATCATCAAATGATCGGGTCTTTGATGTATCTCACAGCTAGTAGACCTGACATCATGTTTTCAGTCTGTTATTGTGCCAGATTTCAAGCTAACCCACACGAACCTCATCTACAAGCCGTGAAAAACATCTTTCACTATCTGAAGCTAACCTCCTCTCTCGTTCTGTGGTATCCAGCCAACTTTGGTTTCTTTGTTCAAGCATTCTCTGATGCTGATTTTGTGGCTGTGGTTTAGATCGTAAAAGCACCACTAGATGATGCCAATTTCTAGATGGCAAATTGGTTAGCTGGCAATCGAAGAAACAAACTTGTGTCTCTCTCTCCACTGCAGAAGCTGAATATATTGATGCAACATCATGCACATCTCAAGTGGTATGGATACAAAGTCAGCTTAGGGATTACGGGAAAAACATGAAGAAAATCCCACTCTATTGCGACTCTGAAAGCGAAATTAGGATTTGTCACAACCCAGTGCAACACTCGAAGACCAAGCATATAGAACGGAGGTATCACTTTATCAAAGATCACATCAAAGATGGCAACGTAGAAATCCATTTCGTCAGAACAACTGATCAATGGGTTGATATATTCACTAAGGCTTTACCTGAAGCAAGCTTCAATAAGATTCCACAAGGCCTAGGAATGATGGTAGCAGAATCAGTGCCCAAATCCCCTTCGCTTCAATAAAGGTTAGAAGCAAAATAGAGCAAACCGAAATGAACCGACCGTTCGGTCTATTTTGGGGTCAGTCTATTTCGGGTTCAGCTTGACCAAGAACCAAAATGAACCGAATGCTCGGTCTATTTCGGGTTCGGTCCTTCTGAACTCATTCGCTTCTTTTTTGCTTCCAAGGCATTTTGGCTGTATTCATTTGTACACTCCTTTTAATACTTCTTTTTATTCTTAAAATCCAAAAATATTTTTCTGTTTCGTCCAATTAAACTACTCTCACAAAATACAAAAATATTTTTTTATTTTATTTTTATCTAATATTTTTCTTTGTATAAGTGTAATTCTCGATGGTGGAGCTACAACAGGTATATTTCTTTTAGTTTATCAAATTAGTTAGGCGTCCCTTGAAGCATGCTGCTGTATGTTGACTAAAGCCTCGAAAGATTTTGAGTGAAGCCTTAATAACATGATATATACAAATCATGTTTTCATAATCCATGTTGTACTATTCACTCTAATCATGAGCTACCTTACTCTACTCACATTGAGTTTAAAGTTATCTGCTTGGTCACTCTTTTTCTTTAGAGCAGAGGTACATTCGCTTCTTATACCATCTCCACAATTTTTCTCCATTATACTTTGTTTCCCCAAATATAACCCTTGAGACTCTCAACATTTATCATTGAGGTTTATGGTTATACCAAATCTGTGTTAATGATCTTAGTTTCATGCCACTATGTGCTAAGTGAAACCCACAATTCACCACCCATAATGAATTGACGATTAATTATTATATTCAAGATCTTACTTGTTACCTACTAAAATCTCTTTTTATTTTTGAGTGATCTTTTATGAATTTGTCTAAAACCAAGGCTTTTCTTCCCCTAAAGATCCAGTTTAATTTTGTTTTTAAGATTTCTATACTTTCTTTTGTCACCATAAAAGATATCTTACCTACTTGTTCAACAGATCACAATGATCTCACAAGTACTTCATTCAGTTTCGGTCTTATGTCAAGTATCGAAATTATGAATTGAAGCAAAATCCACCCTTTATAACCTTCAATAAGATGCGTTTCAATACTTTTTTACAAGTTATTGATCGTTATTTAATGGGAAAGCAAGCAAGCACCTTAATGTCTCTCTTGACTTTGAAGGAAGTGATTCATGCCCAGAATCCATTGTTTTATGTCTATTTAAGGCATCACAGATTATTCCAAAATGTTTGCTTTATTTCTTTCTCCGTTACACCTTATGCACAAATTTTTTTAATTTTCCACTCTCTGGTTCTTCTAAGGCTGTTCAATAAAGCATAATAGGGAACGGCGATTCAAATGGATTTTGGAGTGACGATTGGGATAAAGTGGAACCTGACTCAGCGGTTAGCTAATCGGTTTGGGGATTTGAAAAAGCGAATTTTATGGAATGGCGTGCAAAAAGGAAACATCCTTTCTCTTTCCTGCGTCATCATCGGTATACCAATCGTTCATCCTTCAAGTCAGGCGCTATTTTTGAAATAATCCAAGATCTCAGCCGGATTTTTCTCTCTCCTCCTTGTACGTATAAAAGGAATTGGAACGGTACTCTTTAACCTTTTATCACTTACCAAACTCTCTCAAAGAACAACGGCGATTTCTCTTACTGTTCATCATCTTCTCCAAGCTTCTACAATGGCAGACTCTTCGTCCATTCATGATACTTCTATTGGTCAACCACTTCTCACAATCAAACCCCAACAAAACCTGATCATCGATCTCACTCCGTTTGTCTATGAACCTTATATGATATATGTTTTTGAGTGTCTCAAATACTCATCTCTTGTCAAAGCGCTGACCAAGGTCGAAGTCGTACCAATGTCATGTCTTTCCCTTGTCTACTCCACTGCCTACTACGACAAAGTTCATGAAAGGATTCACTTCGAAATCCACAATGAGAAGACCTCTGTCTCCAAGCACCGCTTTTGTGCCCTAATTGGTCTTTCTTAAGAACAATCTCTGGTACACCCTGAATCAATCACCACTGGTCAATTATTTTCCATGTTTTATCAGATGGGGTATACTGAAATCCTCACTACTATAACCAAGTTCAAGAAGTCTTGCCTTCCTCCTTAATGGAGTGGCCTGTTTACTTTGTTGTTCAAAGGACTATCTGAACGCAGCGCCGGCTCAGATGGGGCGAGCAAGTCTTTTATGACTGTGCTATATGGACTGTATCATGGGATTGATTTGGATTTCGGAACAATCATCTGGCAACAACTGGTACAAGCTTGGTCTCTTCATCCAGGCATTCTGAGATTTCTTGTGGGCGATTTTGATCAATCATCACCAACTGGGCAATGGATCGACTGCATGTTCCAATCATGGTAGATTCTCTTCTATACTCCATCGCTACTTTTCACACCACCAAAATCATTGTCACAGATCCCGCCAAATTCTCCTTTATTGGATCTGTTCCCGAAGCGATGCTTGCTCGTCTCTCAGCAGCGAGTAACGTCTTGCAAAAATACAGGAAAACTCCATCCTCAGGTCCAAGAGAGCTTACGCCAGCCATGGTTCGCTCCATTGAAGAGGCTGACAAACCGGTGAAAAGGGGCAAGAAAACTGAAACCCAGAAAGAGGCACAAGTTTCCAAACTAACCAAAGCGAAAACCCCTAAGAAGCGAAAGTCTGATAAAGCTGTTACATCACCTGCTCAACCAAAGAAGTAGAAAAAGAACGCTAGGAGGCTTATACTACAATCCTCTAGTGATTCAGATTCAGAGTGTGTTCCTCCCGAACATAAGAATGCTCCTCCTTCAGAATCTGAGAGCGAAACCTCTGATGATGAGGCTTCGGGCCGAGATGATACTCCGCCTCGCTCCCCTACTCCAGAACTTCTAGTTCGCTCTCACCCTCCGTCACCTCCACCTGTAACCATCCCAGTATGCATCCCTCCTGTTTTCCTCATCCCCACTACACAACCTTTTGCCTCTATACCCATCCCTACTCCCATATTCACAGAAGCTACTACCACCACTACTACCACAGGTGCTCATTCTACCGCCCTCACTCCACCTGTTACAACCGAACCTCCAACCACTACCAAACCCTTATCTCCTACTCAATCAACAGAAACAACCACTGTTCTAGGCAGTGAGGACTTGGAATTTGATTCCACATATTTTAGCCCTTACCGTGTACAGAGTGACGATAATGATGATGAGCCTATTACAAAGCGTCATCTCAAGGCAGTGAATGAAAAACTTAATCAACTGCTTTCATCCTCTTCCTACGGAGCTTACTCTAAAGCTTCTTTAAAGGCCTTGTTCTCACTTGTTATTACAAAACACAGTGCCTCACTCTCTGCTGCAGCGAAAGCCATTGAAGCCTCTACTTCACAGTGTCAACAAGCCTCACTTGCTATTGATGCTTCTACTAAGGAGTGCAAGGAAGCGACCGCAAAAGTCGATAAACTAGTTTCTGAAGCTCACCTGTTTCTAGATTCCTTGCAGGCTACTGCTAAAAAGAATGCTCAAACCATCAACGCTTCGGTGGATAATCTTCAACGGTCCCTTCAGTCTGAAAGATCAAACCTTGAAGCTACACGCCAAGCGATTGAAGCTGCAAACGAGTCTCTATATGCTAATGTTAATGATCGTCTGACCTAACTTGAGGCAGAATTAGCTGTAGAGAATCGCGTCATGGATGAGCTTGACAGGCGAACCTCACAGCTGAAAATGCAAAATTACAAGCTACGTACTGCTACTGCAGAGCTCAATGATCTGAAGTCAGAAAGGGAGGTTATTCAGAGTTCTATTGCTAATGTTCACTCCATCCCCCTTATCTCCTTGAAGCGCACGATCCAATCATCACCATTATGATGAGACGGCATATGGCTGATAACTCAGGCCATCATTGGACATCCATAATCATATTGAGGGTGTTCCGGTGACTGGTGTCCAGCCAAAACAAGGGGGAGATAAAGTAAAAACTGAACCTCCTCCTGGACCGAAACCATCTACTGAACTGAAGGGTAATGAGCTTCGGTCAGTAATAAGGGGTAAAAGAAAAAGAAGATTGGGGAGGATGACGTAGACGATGAGGATGATGTCTATGCTGAGAATCCTAAAAACCCTTTTTTCAGAAGGTAAAGATCTCTGAAAAAGAGATGGAAGAAAAATACAAGAAACAACATGCTGAACTCGAGCAAAAGCGAATGGAGACGGAGCTCCTAGAAAAGAAGAAGTCCATGTTTCCTATATGGACTATAGATTCACTTCAAAGGTGTGTTATTGATGAGCCCAACATACTTTGGCTTGAGCCTGTAATGTAATTTGGCCTAAAAAACTCCGAGGACGCACAATTTGACATGCCGATCACGCGAAAGGCATTCATCTTTCACTGCTTTAATTTAACTGCTGCTATTCCTTCCCCAGACCCGAAGGTAGATAGGGATCTGCTGGAGTTCTACTTGGAGTTTGCTCAACCCCAATACTTGACCTGGACTTTGAAGAAGATTACTACTGTCAAGGTTTTCAAGCCCTACTCAGCGGGGAATTTTATTAACGTTAAAATTAAAGTGACTTGAGGCACCGAAGGCTCAGTTAACATCTTCACCCTTGCTGATCTACCGAACCTTAACCCCCATGACTGGATACTCCTCAACAATATTCTATTGTCAAATCCACAGGAGTACCAGCCAATAATTAACCATGTCAAGAGAATGCTTGTGTGCTACATTCATGAGGTAGCGAAGATGGACCAAGAGATTGCCTCTGCTATTCAGAAGCGAACCACAATCAAGACTATGGGAAAAGCAGGCAATGTCAACATAATGGTCAAGGGGAAAATTGATACGAAGTACAACACTGTATGTTCATCAGAGGAGAAGGTCAGAAATACCCGTTTGGTCTCGTTGACAAACACCTTTTCTCAACTTCTTGCCTGGAGCATATCTTGGAGATCATTCAGAGGTGTGATCAGAACAGTGCAACTGACAAGAAGTTGTTCACTGATATGCTAAGGTGGTATATCCAATTTCGGCAGACACTTCTTGCAATAATTCCTCGGGTGTTCAAAGTAATAAAGACAGTGAAGCCAACACAGAAAAAATAATCTCTCGCCTCATTTGATGCAAAGGGGGAGATTGTTGGGATTATTATGTTGCATCATGCGCTAGGTCCTTAGCCCAGTTTTGATTGCCAGTATTGGGCCTATCCATCCGTGCATATTTTGTTCTAGGTTTTAGTATATAAGCTACATGCATGTAGTCTTAGTAGTTAACGCTTTCATAATTTTTCTCTTTGAGTTTTGTAAACCCTAGCTCGCCTCTACAGTGGAAGTTCTTCATCGAGCTCTGCTAAAGTGTGACTTTATTGAATCATAAGCTCATATTTGATTATGTTATGTGTTCATTCTCTTACTGTATTTCTCTTGTTTGATTTTCATATTCATACCTGTGAAAGATCTAATTGATCTAGAGTTTAATTCTCATAAATATTACCATCCTCTACATGATATTTTATGAAATGGTAATGAAGAGCAATATGCTTGGTCTTCGAATGTTGCACATGATTATAATAAATACGAATTGCACTTTGAGAATCACAATATAATGGAAGTCTCTTCATATTTATTGCATGATCACGCAATTTACTTTGAATCCAAATTATTTGTGATGTCCAAGTTGCAGCAGCAACATATTCTACGTCTGCAGTCGAAATTGAAACACATGTTTGCTTCTTCGATTGCAAGCTCACCAATTTCCCATCAAGTAATTGACATCCTCCATTCATGCTTTTTTGATCAAGATTGCAACCTCCTAAACCAACATCTGAGAAAGCTTGAATAAAGAAACCTGTTTCCGAAGGATACCATAATCCTAACGAAATCGAGCCTTTGAGATAAAAAAAAATATTCTTGACTGCAGTGAGATGTGGTTCTCATGGATTTGACTTGTACGTAGCACAATTACAAACATAAAACATGATACCAGGTCTATTTGTTGTGAGATAAAGTAAAGTAACGAATCTAACGAAGGTGTAAGTCTTGTTCCAGTTGCCATTGGCACTCGTAATTTTGTGCTATTCGTCAGTCCAAACTTTTTAAGCAGGTTCTTTGTATATTTTTCTTGATTGATAAAAATTCCATCTCTGCTTTAACGAATATTTAGACCAAGAAAATTATTAATTTTTCCCATTGTACTCATCTCAAATTTTCTTTTCATCAGATTTTCGAATTCATCAGACAAAACAGGATCATTAGAGCAAAAAATAATATCATCGACATAAATTTGAACAAGCATCAGATGATTCCCAACTTTCTTTCAAAATAATGTGGGGTCAACTGATTCGTGTTTAAATTTCAATTGTTTTAAGAAAGAGGTAAGAGTTGCATACCAAGATCTTGGTGCTTGTTTTAACCCATATACCGCCTTATCTAATATATAACAATAATCAGGATGATCTTTGTTAACAAAACCCAGGGGTTGTTCCACTTACACCGTTTCTTCAAGTTCTCCATTCAAAAATGCACACTTTCACATCCATTTGATAGACATCGAAATCTTTGTGAGCTGCATAAGCCAAAAATATATGAACAGCCTCGAGTCTTGCGACGGGGGCAAAAGTTTCTTCATAGTCTATTCCTTCTTGTTGTGAGTAACCTTTTACAACAAGCTTGGTTTTGTTTTGAATAATGTTTCCATCTTTATTGGTTTTATTTTTGAAAATTCGTTTTAACCAGACAATCGAAATATTTTCAGGTCTAGGAATTAATCTCCAAACCTTGTTTCGTTCAAACTCAGCCAATTCAGATTGCATTGCGACAACCCAATCAGAGTGTTCCATTGCTTCCATAACTATCTTTGGTTCGATTTTCGAAATGAAAACATTGAACATGCAATATTCTTGATGAGTATTCAGTACCTCATGCTTTGCACGAAGTTGAACTTTTGTTAAAACTCCATCTTGTGGATTCCCAATAACTTGTTCTTTTGGATGATCTTTTGTCCATTTTTCGAGGGGTGGATATGCTAGATCAAAATCCAAATGTGCATCTTCATATAAATCTTCATTTGCTGAACCTGCAACAGAAAGATTATCATTAATTTCGTTAAATTCATCATTTTGATCAAGACTTATCGTATCATTGTCATTATGATTCTATTGTCGCCCTTAACTAGATGCTCTCCCTCAACACCTTCATTCATTCTCCTATTCTCCCCATCGAAAGAATGCTCCCCCTCAATTAGAGTATTTAAATCCAAGTGCTCCGCCTCCACTGGACTATTTAGCATACTTTTGCCAATTCTTGGAGAATTCGATGTTGAATTACAGTCAACAAGAATTTAAGTAAGATCCGAGTCATCAATATGCTTCGAAGATTCAGATTGATGAGTATCATTCGCATGATCTTTAGGATTCACAACCTTGTCAGGATCACCAAAAATTAAATCATAATCAAAATCAGATGAACTCACAATTTCAGACTCATCATTTGATTCATTAATAATCGGCTTTTGTTCGAAAAGTTTATCAAATTGTTTGACATAAAAGTCACCAAAAGTAAGATTATATGTTTCTTCGACTTTTCTTGTATGCTTATTTAACACTCTGTATGTAAACGAATTGTGCGAATATCCCAAAAATATTCCTTCGTCATCCTTAGCTTGAAATTTCAAAAGATTATCCTTAAGATTCATGATAATGCACCTACAACCAAACACATGAAAAAAATTTAACAATTGGTTTTCGATTATTGATGATTTCATATGGAGTGATATTGAAACGTCGATAAATAAAAGAACAATTCTGAGTAAAACATGTTGTTGACATTGTTTCGGCCCAAAAATATTGTGGAAGATTCGCATAAGTCAACATAGTTCTTGCAGCTTCGCATAAAGACCTATTTCTTCGTTTAACTACACCGTTTGTTGTGGTGTATATGATGATGAAAAATTATGCGAAATTCCATTTTCAATTAAAAAAGAATCAAGCAGTTTATTCTTAAACTCTGACCCATTATCACTTTTGATCTTTCGAACACTCTTCTTCAGACTTTTCTCAATTTTCTTGATAAATTTGATCATTCTTTGAGTGACTTCAGATTTTAACCTGAGAAAATACACCCATGTAAATCATGAAAAATCATCAACAATAACCAAAATGTACCATTTCTTGTTGAGTGTTTCAACAGTTAACGGTCCACAAAGGTCAATATGAAGAAGTTCCAACGGTTCAATAATTTTTGAATCTATCACAATTGGATGTCCTTTTCGATGTTGTTTCCATTGTTCGCAAGCTGCACATAAAGTATCATTATCAAATTTTAACATTGGTAAGCCTCAAACAAGATCTTTAGTGACTAACTAATTTAAATTTCAAAAATTTAAATGTGATAAACGACGATGCCATAACCACCTAACATCAGATGTAGCTTTCAAAAGCAAACAAATTGAAGGTTTCCCAACAATCAGTTTGATGTCAAGAGTAAACATATCGCCATATCGTTTGGATTTCAGCAATACTTTGTTCTTATCAATCTTTGAGATAATACTTCCTGCTTCGTTAAACACAACTTGATTTCTAGTGCCCACAACTAGTTGCGAAACACTTATCAAATTATGTTTAAGGCCTTCGACATAAGCAACACGATTTACAATGAATTGTCCATTCGTTACTTTGTCGTATCCTTTGACTTGACACTTGTGATTGTTTTTTAACTTCACAACTCCAGCATTTTCCAAACTTCTAAAATCTCTCAAAATCTCCTTTCGTCTAGTCATGTGACGTGAGCAACCACTATCGATATACTATTTCTCATCATATTGCTCGTCACAGAGTACCATCAATCAATGAAAGAATTTAGGTACCGAAGGTTGTTTGGGTCCTTGGAAATTAGATTTTAACACGGAATGTAATGAAGTACCTATTATCCAATCACAAACTTTAGTTTTGAAACTATCAATTAAGTCCGCATCACAAAAGGCGTATGTTGATGGGGTTAGTGAAATGTTTCTAGACATTCATCACTCTTTATATTAGTCTAATATGATTCATGTGTAAGTGGGAGATTGAAAGATCTAGTATACTCAAGAGGCATATTAAAGTGATATTGTTAATTAACATATGATCCTACGGGTCACATTAATGACAACTTGATACAATTAATTATATATTTGAAATTGATTTTAATAAATATTCAATAAACTCTTGTAATTAATTAGAAATTATTTATTTCATGGAAATAATAATTTTCGTTAGCAAGTAGCATATTTCATATGGTATGAATTAATAAGTCATGTAAAACATTTTGGACTAGATAAGTTCTTTTGTCTTAAAGCAGAAAGTTTATATTTTACAAACTTGGTTTATGAAATATAAAACACATTTCTTCCTTTTTGAGAGGTATGGCCGAAAATTGCTTAAGAAGACTAAAGAGTGGGCTTTTAATTATTTTAATCAAAAGTGTGGTATGAGTTAAGCATGGGGACAAGCCTGTCTAATGGGCTCAATAGTTAAGGATATTTAGATTAAGCATAGGCATTAAATGGCTAGTGGCTTGCATTTTTTTGGAGTGACATCTTCTTACAATTGTCCGACATTTCATCACCCACTCTTTCTATTTTCTACCCATGCATTTAACATTGACATGTTAAAGTTAAGTGAAAGGAATATTATAAGGATGTAGAAAATCCGAAGCGAATAATCCTCAGATGAGGCTATCCAAAGATTTGCAACATTTGTATGTTGTCAATGGCCAAGAACATGGTCATGTTCACTAAAATAGAGACATACAAATCTAAGATCAAAATCAAAGAACTAAAACAACCGGGGCATCCCAAAGACATCAAAACAAAATATATTACCCCAAGATATCATCTCAAGATAACAAATGAAATCAATTTGACCAAGATATCATCCTAATTGATTTCATACCAATACATCAATTTCAATGAATGGTACACAATCCTTATAACACCCTTAAATTCTAAGATTGCTTTCTACTTATTATTTCTCTTGAACCTATCTTATAATCATAATCCTAAGCCTTCTTTTATAAAGTATGTCATATGCTTAACCTTACACTTATTACTCAAATTTTTCCATGTTACATCAAAATTATTTTCATTCCTAAAAATATATTTTTTTATCAACATACATTTTTTCAAATATGTCTTTAAAAATAAGGTACAAAATCAAAAATTCATTTTAAAATACCCTAAGCATTCAAACACGAGTCCTTGCACCTCATGTTTTAACTTGGGATCTTTCGTTTGAGAAGCCTATCATGGATACTTAATGTTTGGTTCAAAGAATAAGTATTTTGTTCCTAAAAATATTTTTCTTAGTTTTCAATCATGGGACTAAAAATTGTAAACACATATAAATCCATCATTTTACTTTTAAATATATTTTTAACACAAGAAAATTATTTTACGAAGAAATTGTATTTATAACCCTATTTGAAACCTTAGGTAATAACAAAATTAAGACAAAAAAAATATAAATCCATAATCAAAACCATTATAAATAAAAGTCCTATGGACAAACATACTATCTATTCTTTCATTTTATCAATATTTTTACTCACGTCAACTTTCTCAATCTCTCACCAACCTTCGCAACCTTTGAATTCAGCTCTTCCTTATCATCCATTATCTTCTTTAAAGCTTTTGTCCAAGCTTCAAGGTCCCAAGATGCTACATTGATTTCTTTGATGTCATTGAATATACTCACTCTTTCCTATAATGTTGCCTTAGCGGTCAAAACCATAGCCTCATTGTGATATCCTCGATCGTCCCCTTGATCTCCTTGCTCTTTTCTCACAACCGATTTAATTCCCTACCTTTCTCTCTAAGCTCCTTCTCCCTTGACAACAAATGTTGGTCCTTTTTCTCAAGATTTTGTCCCCTTACCTCTAGGCTTTGTTCGATTTGCCTATTTGATGCATTAAATTCCCTTTTGATGTCCTCGATACCCTTTAAGATGAGACTAGTAACTTGAAAACAAAAAATAGAAAATTAATTAATAGATGTTAATACATATGCGTTTTTGAATTAACAATTTACATACTTGTTGGGTAAGAGCTATCAACTTTTGTTTGACTTCTACCTCAGATAATCCAAGAAAAATAAATTGTCTTGAAATCCGTGGAAGTTTGCTTTTCTTTGAATCAGGACTAATGGTATTCACCACTGTCCTTTTGAAGAACTGAAGGAAGTAACTTGTCAGCCTTCACTAGAGATCCACTAGAAATAATTTTGTCACCATTGAAATTTGAAAAAAGAGAAGCAAAGCGGGTGATCCTTGAACCTGTCAAAATTGGATTAAGTTAATAAGTAAAAGAAAATAGAATAAGTTTTGAAAGTAAATATTGAAACCCTTACCGGTAGACATTGAGAATTAAGCAATCTTGTGATGAGCTGATATCCTCTACCAAGGTATTCTTCGTGACGATTTTAAACGACCTTAGATGTTCAGACGGGTCCAAGAACTTGCAAAAATTTTCTTCACTAGCTTCTTGAGGTGGGAATACGTCTTCAAATTTGGGAACCATCGTAAAATAAGAGTTTGTATTCCCTCCTTGAATGTTAAAAAAACATAAAGAAGAAAACTAAGATCCTACCCGAACTAACCCACTCAACAAGTAGTGTATCTCCGTCAATCAGAGAACTCCTATTAACAAAAAAAAAGTGTTTCTTTTGCTATCCAGTACTATCGCAAGATGTGTTCAGAACTTAATGTTTTCTCCTGGGATTTATTTTTGAAAAAAATGTGGGAAGAACCAAAAGTTTAAATATTATAAACAGTAGCAATCTCAAGCAAACCAAGATCAAGACTCTTATTTTTATTAAGATGGTCTACCCAGAACAAATATGTCAAACCATGGGCATGATTTGGGTATAAGGGAACGTGTCTCCTCAAGGAATTTAGAAAATAGTAGAGGAAAAGAAAAAGAAATCCCAAGATGGAAAGGATGATAATAAAAATAGACCCAGGACGAAGATACAAAATTAGGTCTCAGTCTCGTATCATGTAACATGAAGATCGTCATCGAAGAAAAAACTCTTTCAGACTTGAGAGATTCAATTTTAGTATTTGAAAAATTGTTGATTTACTTCTTATTTTTGAGAATTCCTAAATCAATGAAGTCTTCATGGATAAAACCCTCATTTTCAAGGCAATGACAACTTTATCCATGATTTTTAAAGAAGTAGAAGTAATGTAGAGAAGAAAAAATTACCCAAGGAACTGGATGGATGAATGGGGATGAAAGATTTTAATGGTAAATTTATATGCCAACGAGTTAATTTGAATTCAAATTTTTTGGGAAATTAAACAGACATCCCGACTCTACAACACATAGCGACTAATTTATTTAGAACTATGAGTTTTAGAAATCTCCAATATCCCGAAATCTTGGATTGAAGATTTCTTGGGAAAATTTTTGTGGGTAGAAATTCTGACATACCATATATATATCTTAAACTTGAAGTAACATCCCAGGGAAGTCCAAGATCTTGGATTTATTCAACATCTTGGATTGCTACCGTGTTTTTGTGATATCTTCTGCAAGAACTTAAGACTTAATGAAAACGGAATAAGACCAAGTTAGCTACACATGGTTAATGTCTCATAAACATTGAATACTCTCAAGAAAGTCAGGTCAAGCAAAGATGAAGGAGAATCTCAAGAATGTCCGGGTTTTAGTTATTCTTGTTACACAACATTGCAAGAATGGTCCTTGTTGTATGTCAAAAATTGATACTTTGGGCCGAATAGGTTTGGACTAGCATTAGTGGTCCAAAAGGTTCATTTTGTTGCAATTGGTCTATTTTTTTTTTTTTTTATAAAATGATGATTTTTCCGTTTGTATTTTCTTTTTTTAGATTTTTTATTACAGAAATCCCCCCCCCCTCGGTCCACATCCTCTCTCTATATCTCTCTTTTTCTCTCTCTCTCTCTATATCTATCTATCTATCTATTTATCTATCTCTCTCACTCTCTTTGTTTACGTTTGAAAAAGCCAAGAACATATTCATAGATTCAAGAACACTCAAGAACATCTTACGCAACCACCACCATAATTCGACCACCAATCGCCATCACTACCGTCTACTACATCCATCTCTAGTTAAACATTTTCTTCTACTTCATCTTCGCCAAATAATCATCCTAGAACAAAACCCATAAAAAAGTTTTGGGTTTGTTATTGAGTTCACCCCTATCTGATGAATACACGCACACACACACAATCGGATTTGATGAACACACATACATACAAAATCAGATTAGATGTACACACATACACACTCAAAATGTGACGAGCAGACATACATAAAATTTGATGAATACACATATACACATTACACACAAAATCAGATGAACTTATACACAGAAAATCTGATGAACATATACACACACCCTAACCAAACTATAATCTCTTGATGAACAAATCTGAAACAGAAAACCCTAACTAAAGAAGAAAGAAGAAAACCATAACTGAAGAACGAAGTCGTCGTCAAGATCTAAACATATGTTTTCTCGACGTTGATTTCTGAACTTCTACTTACGGCGGCGACGAGATCGGAAAAAAGGTGTGGGAATTCATATGAAAATAATTGGAATCAAGACCATCCTTCTTTCTTTAACTGCAAAAAACACCATTAATGCTAACCTTCTTCCTTCTTTGGTGGTTCGGATCTACATTTTAGGGCTAGGGTTTTCATTTCTAGGGTTAGGGTTTCTTCGTGGTGACAAATGTTGGTGACAAACGGTGATGGTATACACTAACTAATTTATTGTTCAGATCTATTTTGCAAACTCTAGCCCCAATGACAACTTTGATAGAGGAGTTGGGGAGGGGGTGTATGAATTATGATTTTCTAGCAGAAATCTGATGTGTGTGCGCATGTGTGTGTGTGTATGTTTGGAGAAAAACATCATATATTCGATTTCTATAATAAAAAAAATCACATATCTCATTTTTGTTGGATGCTAGTAGAGAGAGAGAGAGAGAGAGAGAAAGAGAGACAGACAGACAGACAGAGACAGAGACAAAGAGACAGAGACAGAGAGAGACAGAGTGAGAGAGAGTGGGGGTGGGTATTTTCTTTTTTCTTTTCTTTTTTTGATTTCTATAACAAAAATAACTAAAAAAGATAATACAAAGGGCAAAATCATAACTGTCTAAAAAATCAAAACAAAATTGACCAAACTTGCAACATAATGAAACTTTTGGACCACTGACCCAAAGTGGAAAGATTTGATATACCAAATGGACCATTGTTACAATTTTGTCTTTTTGTTACGTATAAACACTTCTTCTTCTTTTTCCAATTATTTAAACACTTGAGCACAATCACATTCTTTCTAAGATCAGCTGACACATGTAATTGTTATTCTCGATTAATATAAGCTAAAAGACAGGTGATTCCATCACCTCCCGGGGCTTTATGCCGAAAATAAAAAAAATTAAAGGTTTTCCTCATACACCACTGTGTTTTTGCTTTGATTTTACTCATTTATTATCGTCTAATCGATTACAACATTGCGTTGCATGCTTATTTGGCTGTTTATCTATTTTCATATCAACATATCAATATATTATGTGGTATCTTCATATCGTTTTGTGTATCTTACAAGTTTCGTATGAAAAATCCTTTAGTAATCATTTTAACATTATTTTTGTTCCAAAATATTTCATGTACACTTTTTTACACTTTAAAACGAATCAACTTTATTAAAAATTTTTATAAATATTACTGCTTTCTTTCCAGAATGTTTGGCACGACCAAGATATTCGACAAATTTCAAGATCTTAAGCATTGTAGTTTTTAATATCTTATTTCTAACATCACACCACTTACTAATTTTGTTACAATGTAACAACCCAAAAATTCAGGTAAAATTTTTAATTTAATACTTAGAGATCTCATTCATATTTATTTTCAAAAAATTCCATTACATAACACATTGTTCAAAAGATCAGGGTATCCAAAACAACTACTGTGGAAATACTGGAAAGTGGACATTGATCCATCAAGTCGGGCCCTTGCCCTTAGAACTAGAAGCACCTGAAACACCTAATAAA
Organism: Lactuca saligna; assembly: GCF_052625555.1. Lineage (NCBI taxonomy): Eukaryota > Viridiplantae > Streptophyta > Magnoliopsida > Asterales > Asteraceae > Lactuca > Lactuca saligna. The sequence goes on along the minus strand of NC_136418.1, from coordinate 44,625,134 downwards.
ACTGTAAGAACACACTTAGTGAGTTTCCCAAAATACACAAAACATATAACCACATAATGTCATGTACATGTGCACATAAATCTGTCATCGACTCCCTCCATGGTCTTTAACCGGGATACCATGGGCTACTCCCATGGTCTTATACCCAAGGGTCATGGACTCCCCCTCATGATCTTACCAAGTGCCATGGGCTCCCCCATGGTCTTTATGTAAATCAATACATAAAAATAATCAACCATTGCATATTCAACCATATAAATCTCATATCAAGTAATGGCTTGACGTTAATGCCTTCGACCTATTGGTATAGTGAGAAGACTCGCCTGATTCTACTGAACACAAAAGTTGCTTGACTACTAGCCCAACATCTCACACTTAACAGTATATAAGTAACCTTAGTTAGAATTATGGCATAACCTTGACCCAGGCCCAAAATCCTTATTCAAAGTCCCTTTATAATGGCCTAAAGGCCTTTCCTTCACTAATGGGCCTAGCATTAAAATCCAATTCTACATTGGGCTGCAAGGCCCGAAAGGCCCAACATGCCAACATTAGCCCAAATGATAAATTCAGACCCAAACACCAACGAGTCCATGCCTAAACACTTAGGGCCCAAATGTTTGAAATCCACCAAAGGCCCAAGACTTCATGAGAGCGTACGCCGACCGTACCTCTTCTGTACGCTTAGTGTACCGAGCTAAGGGTTTATACGCGCAAAGTACAACATAGTGCACCAAGCGTACGAACTGTCCATGCACAAAAGTCTGTTAAGTGATTAATGCTTAAGATCTCAATGTCTAACTTTAGATCTGAGTCTATTAAGATGTTATACGGCATAAAGTTGGCAAATTTATTCCCTTGCATGCCAAATGGGTCCCCAATACTTCATTTCTCCCATTAAGAACACTTTTGAGACATTATATTCATGCATGGTCTTAATACAGCCTTCAAGATTACATCTTTATGCATTAAGTGTGCTCAAAGAGCTTAAATCTAACAATCATAGTCTCCAGAGTTACTCAACTCACAATAGAGGGTCCAATAACCAAAAATGAACTTCATAATAAAACCTAACTCAATCTAGAAAAAGAGATGGCAAGGTTATGACTTTTTACCTCCAGAAGTTCTTCAAGATGAACTAGATGCAGGATCTAGAAGCTCAATAACATCCAAGGCTGGGTCACAACCTTCTTCTTCTTGAACACCCTCTAGAAAAGTCACCAAACACACCTTTAAGCTCAAATCTCACAAGTTCTTGCAAAAATAGGGTTTAAGGACGAAATGAGGCTATGGAGGCTGATTAGGGTTCGGTACAAATGATATAAGGTTTTTTATATAGGTTGCTAGTCAAGAAATTATGATTTTAGTCATCTATCACGTACGCCCCACATAACTGCTCATACGGCTAGCGTACGATGCTCGACCTATGGATTCGCGCACACGCGTACGCTAAGCGTACCTAAATGTATGCCATTGTACGGAAGGATCATTTTTGCCAAAAATGATATACTTAAGGGTTAATAATGTAATACATGGATTTGAGTGTTACATATGAAATTAGTTAGTTATATATATATATATATATATATATATATATATATATATATATATATATATATATATATATGATGTTCGAATTTTGAATCAAATTGTTTTAGCTTTTCTAAAACTCTAATACATCTTTAGTTAATTCATATATAATAATAGAATGACACTGTTTCAACACCTAACTACATAATTCACATTGCTTTTTATGATGACCTTTCACACCTAGGTTTCATTCTTAATCATTGATTATGCCGTTAAGTCTACAATTATTTGATGATTTTCCTCAATATTATGTTAAAATATTTAATGTTAAAAATTAAACAATAAAGGGAAGTTCTTTTTCGTCTTTAGTGAATTTGTTTTTTGTCAGGTATTCTTCCGTGCCTTTTGTTATATATATATATATATATATATATATATATATATATATATATATATATATATATATATATATATATATATATATATATATATATATATATATATATATATATATGTATATATATATATGTATATATATATATATATATATATATGTATATATATATATATATATATATATATATATATATATATATATATATATATATATATATATATATATATATATATATATATATATATATATATATATATATAGGGTTAGGTTCATGTGTAGACGGCTTAATTTTGTGAGACCGTGAGATGCATTTTTTTATTTTTTTTAGTTAATTCATGTTCCGAAAATAATCATTAAAAAAAGAATTTTTTTGATTTTTCCATTTATTTTGCATTTTAAAATTATTTTTATAATATGTACATTGTAATATTGTATTTAGAATATTTCACGTGTTTTTCAAAAAAATAAGATTTTTTTTTAGTTAATTCAAGTTCCGAAAATAATATTTAAAAAAAAGAATTTTTAAATTTTTCCATTTATTTTGCATTTTAAAATTATTTTTTAGAATATATCAGTGTAATATTCTATTTAGAATATTTCACGTATTTTTCAAAAAAGAAAACCGGATTTTTTTAAAAAAAAATTTTAAAATTTTTTTAGTTAATTCAAGTTTCGAAAATAATATTTAGAAAAAGAATTTTTGGATTTTTCTATTTATTTTACATTTTAAAATTATTTTTAGATTTGGTCTCACGGTCTTACAAAATTAGAATGGTTTCAAATGAACCTGAACCTATATATATATATATATATATATATATATATATATATATATATATATATATATATATTAAAAAAGTCCAAAGTTAGTAATAATGAACATGTATGTTTTTTTTATTAATTTTGCATTTTATTCTTTAGTCATTTTGACACCTTTGGTCATTGCTATCAAACTTTTTACATTTTTAGGAACCTTTTAATATTCAATGTTTGGCCACAAAGCTTGAAGTAATTGACAACTTTGGTCACTTTTCTAAATACTTGCTAGTTTCAACCCTTTTAATTTTTTAGCCATTTTGACACTTTTGGTCCTTACAGTCTAAACTTTTATATTTTTCATAAAAAACACAAAAAACGGCCCTTGGCAAAGTCCGGTTTGTCGTCATATTTAATTTTTTTGATTTTTCCCCGTCCCTTGCACTTTCTGTTGTCTTTCAATTTCTATTTTTAGTATATTATTATATATTGTTCCGCATATTTATTTTTTTGTTTTTTTCCTGCTTCTATCTATCCGTCTCCGTAAATGAAAATTAAGGGTCAAATTATCCCAACTGCATCTTTTATAAAATAAAATAACACTCAAATTAGACGCACAAGGCCCATGTGGAGCTTGGGCAACATCTCTACTTATTATTATTATTATTATTATTATTATTATATTAAAAAGGAATCATTGTTAGTATTAGTGAACTTGGTGGTTTTTTTTGGCAATTTTGGTCCTTTGTTTATAATGGTTTTTCATTTTCTTGATTTATTAGTGATTATTTTTTTTGTTTTGGGCAGTTTATGCCATTGTATCTAATCTTTATGGGCATTTGTTTGTATACGTGTGTGCTTCTTTTTATTCACCATTTATACATGTCTGTTTCTATTCCCCCACAAGCCCTAAAAGCACCCCCACCGATCACCAACTCTTAACCTAATCGATTTATCCGTCTACACGTGTTGTTCATTCGCTTCCTCATCACTTTTCTCTACCAATCATAGTGTCACTGCCATTATCCCCTATTCCTAATCGATGGTTTCTCAGTGGACCTGTGCTTTGCTCACTTGACACCTCCACCGTTTACCAGACATGGAGCGATCGTCTGTGATAGTGGTCACTATTGCTCCAGATACCCACCGCCTTCCTCTTACCCCTTCATCTCGGTCGTCATAATCTTTTCCTGATTCTTGCACCATCATATGACCTCCTCATAGGATGTATTTCTTCCATACCCACCAATTATTCAAGATGAGATCGATGGCGACCACAATGATTTGGATTTCAGGTGCGTTACCATCATGGCTTCTCCCCATCTTTATGAAATTCCAATTCAAACACATGGTTTTGGAATGGGATTTGTTGGCTCTCTTTGGCTCCAATATATAGAGTCAGATGTCGGATATATCTCTTCGTATTTTCTGCTCATATAACCAATTGACCAACTTCAGTTCTGTTTTGCACCGTCGATTTTTGCCCCCACCTGCTTCATCGTTCTCCCAAAAGGTTGCATGTTTGGATTCGCAAAAGAAAGGAGCATACATCAGGCTTGCGAGATTACTGAGAAGTGAGTTTGTTTTGCAATTGATAATTTTGGAAGTAATTATGTTTCACCTAATTTGCATTTTGGGGTTTTAACTTTTTTTTTTTTATGTTTATGGTTCTTATATATGCGTTTAGGTTGTCATTTAGCTTCAATTATTGATTTTCCACAGTTTCCATATGAAATTGACTGTTCCTATTTTGTTTCAGGTTGTTTACCATTTCTATTTGTTTTTTGGTATGCAGATCGATTCTTTCCCTTTACTATTACGGTGAATTTTGTTGTTTTAGTGCCCTGGATGCCATCATGAATTACCAGGTAACTAGGTTTTTCTCATTGTTTTTTTTCGTTTGATTTCGTTTGTACAACCATGACATTAAAATGTTCCAAAAGCTTTCACAAATTATAGGGCCTCTTCTGAATCCTAAGCCAAAATCATCATAAACTTCAATGGATGAGTTTGGTGGCTCCCTAAATGTAAGAACTAAGAAGGTCAATAATTTTCTAAATTTCCTCATTCTACCTTTTTTAATTTGCTATTTATGAGCGTTATTTTAATGTTATTTTGCTACTGAAATTTTACATTTGCAGTTCAGGGCAACACAAAGATTTTAGAAATTGAGAATATCTTTTGTATCATGCTTTGTTGTTACATTCTTTTTAGAGCTTTCCCATTAAAACTGAAAAGTAATTGTCGTTGGTGTTTCTTCTTATTTCTTTAGTTTTCAAAAAAATATTGTTGACATGGAAGATGAGGACGATGTTTTCAATAGATATAAAGTGTTGTGAACTTCTTTGTAGTCTCTTATCTTTGTATCATTATCCTACCTTTTTTAGAGAGACAAAATCACCCATATTGCATAGCACCTACGATTCTACATTTCTGTTTTGGACTGGTGGCACCCTAAACATAAGAATTGTAGCAAGGTTTTAACATTAAACTAAATCCCAACTTTTAATCTTTTTATATCTTACCAATTATAACAAATGAAATTAATTTCTTTATATCATGTCGTTTTCCAAGAGAACAACAGAAATGGAGTTACCTAAGAAGAGGTCCGACAATACTTGATGGTGTTTTTACAAATCTAAAAGTTTCTTGTGTTATTTGGCAACTTTACTCTTCGGGTAACATCCTTCACCTACCTTCTTTTTGGATTTTAAGATTGATGGATGTTTTGGATCTTCTCTTCTAATTTTAAGGTAAAAGCTACTTTGATTTTTGTATAAAATGAAGTTGCTTTTTTGATTTTCTTCAAAATGAGTCGCATGTATTCATATCTAAGTTTATGTAAGATAATATTATCCTACTTGTATCAGAGAAACAAATTTTAGGAATCAAATTATCAACCTTTTATATTAATTGTATGGTTTTAAAGTTCATGTAATATAATACTATGTTACTCATGTGTGATCCCTTTAATCTAATATGTTGGCAACCAAATTTTACTAACAAATTTATGAAATCATTCTCAAATGTTTTGAAGAAGTTAAAGTTGGCAATGGTTTATCAGAAGGCATGACTTAGTTAATGATGATTTAGATAAATATAAAATTACCTAATTACCCCCAAGTTTAGGCATCTTAGCTGACTCTGCATCTCAATTTTTACATTTACATTTTTTTTTATTATAGCCTACCATTTTTCATTATTTTTCCTTATTTAAACATTTTACTTTTCCAAAATACAATTTCAATTTTTTGGACTAAATACAAGAAATAATATTGTACTTTCATTCATTTGTGTATTGTTGCATTTTACTTTCACTTTTTCCTATTATAGCATTCTACATTAATTGTTTTTTTTATGACATTCTATTTCTCTGGAATATAATGTTGTAATAAGGAAAAAAGTGAAGGTTGGATTCTACAATAATGTGATCAATAAAAGTAAATTACTATTTCTTGTATTTAAGTTTTGAATTGTTATATAATAATCTACTAGATCATGATGGATTTTTCCTTTTTCTCTCAGGTTGTTCAACTTTTAAATAACCAACGAAATGCTTATACAATGTAACTCCTTCTATGAGTCAAATTTGATATCAAAATTTTTTACACATCGTTATATATTATCACCTTACATTTTGTTGATTAATAAAAATTTAAAGAGACTGTTATAACTTTCTTCTTGAATTAGGGTTTTAGTTTTTTCTGTTGTTCAAATGATTTTATAAATTTATTTATTGGGTTTGTTAAAAGTTTCAGTGAGAATCTGGATTTTTGTATGACATGAACTATTTTGAAGTTGGGATGAAGTTGTAACAATAGATTTAAAGCATTGTACTTTCATCGGATTTCCTTTGAAAATCAGCCAAGGAATGGATAAGAAACCCATCAACACGGTTGTTCTAACAAGAAGTTTAGCTCGATCAATGGCCAAAATCTTTTCCATGGCTTCATAAGATCCCCACAACACTTGGGCTAAAAAAAGGCCATCTACACACACGCAGGTACGCAAAAAATAGCAACATACTTTTATTTGAAACAAAATTTGAAAGCTGAATGCTATAATTATAATAAATTTTGTTCATGTTCTATATATACATAATTTAACTATGGGTGGACAAACTTGGGATATTGGAAAAAGCATTATGAGAAAGTAGACGTTTTTAGCTTTTTTATAAAAGAGATAGTTTTTCTTAACTGAATTTGCAGGTAGGAAGTCTGTAACATATTTTTATTTATTTATTTATTTATTTTAACAGGGATTTCCAATAACAGTTGCAATAAGAGGGACTAATTTCTAAAACCGGACTGACATCGTTTGTTCTATTCCTTGATTTCATTGATTTTATATGTAGTTTTCACTTTTTGCATGTTTATTTTAATGTTGGAAAATATGATTATATATTACATAATTTTATAGCTTTTGGCCATTTTACAATTTTGTAGTTATATAAGGAGTGGCCAAAATGAACGGAGCTGTCCAAATCCATCCCCGCAAAGCGGGGTTCCTCATCTAGTTATTATTATTATTATTATTATTATTATTACTATTATTATTATTATTATTATTATTGTTGTTGTTGTTGTTGTTGTTGTTGTTGTTATTTTGGAAATGGGAAATTATTATATGTAAAAGGCCAAAACTATCAAGTAACTAGACGGCGAGAAAAGAAACAACACAAGTACAAAGTAAAAATTGAGCTACAAACATAAGAAGTGAGAATCACTCAATTCCATCTATTTAATCTCTCTTTTCTTACCCATATGTTTTAACCACACAAAGAACAACGATTTGATATTATCAGCCACTAGTGTAAGTGATGTGGATCTTTGATTGAATATCGAGTTGCTCCTTGCTTTGCACACCAACCATAACATGCCATAGCAAATTAAAGTCAACTTCCTTTTCTTTTTGCAACTGCTCAATAAAAGTAAGAAAATCGCCAACATTATTGATTGTGGCAAACTGTAAATTACACCACCTAAATATCAATTTCCGAGTAGTTTTAGCAAAACTACAACTAGTAAGGATATGATATGCACATTCAATATCCATGTTACAATGTCCACAAGTAAAGGAGTTGATGATGGCTCCCGTAGATTTAGAGCTAAAGATGAGGGGATTCTGCCTATTTTTTCCCTCCACACGAATGTTAGAACTTTCAATGGAGCCTCCTTAATCCAATCTATACGATTTGAGGGAAAACCCATATTACTGCTAACCATTTTCGCACGCATAGCCCTGGTTGTGAATATTCCACTAGAGTCTAATCCACACTTCCAGTTGTGACTTTTCGTCCTTAGTATGAATAGAACCGTCGCTGTAGTGAGTTGAGGCAATTCCACCTACAACATCATAGTCCCAATTCCAATCGAATCCATTGAGTTGAATTCTTTCATCCACTTTACATCTTTTTTTTTTTTTTTTTGCTTTCAATCGAGTACAAACCTGGAAATCTGTTCTTAAGTTTTCCCCCTTGTATCCATTCGTCTTGCTAGAATAGTATGAAAGTCCCGAGCTTACTTACTTCTGAATAATGTCCCTGCTATATTTTTCCAGACACCCACAATTATTTGTTTAGACAAGTTATCCACATGTTTATCACTCAAATTGTGGATACTAGTGGTGACTTGTGACCAAAGTGAAGTATTATCCAACTAGTATCTGAACAATCATTTCGCCATTAAACCGAAATTAAGTTCTTGTAGTAATCCCACGCCGAGCCCCACATTAGCGGGAGGATTAGTACAATATGTTCGACTTAAATGCTTTACACTAAAAGACACTAATGAATTGTAACTTGTTAGATTGTAGATTCTTTTAACAAAGAAACTTTACTAGAGAACTAGTAATAACCTGGAAAGAATTAAAATGAATCAAAAAGATCCTATTATATTGCTCCAAAGAAAATTGAATTTGATCGACTCGGAGGACTCCCAAAAACCACCTGAAAATCTATTCATAACCAAAATGATTGTAAACCAAAATCTATTTGGCTTATTTAATAAAGTCCGTTTCCACTCATTTATAGTATATAACCATTCTATTTTAAGGGCAAGGGTTTTTTCAATTTATCCCAAGACATATGACCATCTAATACCATCTCTCTCCCAAACAAAATTTACACAAAATGATTCCAGACGATTAAGAATCATAATCGGGGTTTCAGTAATCGACAAAAATTATGGCTCCAATATTCCAAGAATCAACTTCGAAAATGGACTACGACCATCCAAAAGATAACACACTAAGTTTCCAATTTGATAGGTTTTTGTGTATATATTAATATCACACTCCCATTCCTCGATGCTTGCAATAAGATAGGTTTTCGTGAATCTATTAATGTTACACTTTCATTCTTCAATTTTAAGAATATTGGACCTAAGTAAAAGTTTGAGATGTAAAAGGAAATTTATATTATATAGACAACACCCAAAATAATCACCATTTCTTAGACCTCTTCAAGTGTGATGCCAACACCCAGTGAATCACATTTTTATAAGTTGATTTTCAATCCCAAAGCAATATGAAAACAACGAAGAATTATAATAATATTTATAGTATTTTTATTTAGACTAATATCCAAAGAAAATGGCACCATCGGTATAGAATAAATAAGAAAATTTTAACTCTAAATTACGTTTAAAATCACTCTTAAACATATCCTGATCAACACCTTTCACCAACATCACTTGTTATCCTTCCACGAAAAAATAAACAAAATTGAAGACAACAATTCACCTTCTCTAAGGTCCATTTCACTTAGGAATTTAGAAACGAACGATATATTGACTAACACAGAGGCCATAGAGTAAGATAAACAATACTAGGTCCACCCTTCTTTTAGATTTAAAATAATGTAGCTTCAATCATGTCATAAAAAATCAATCATAATATCATGAGTTTTTGTAAAATCTCTAATTTGGGCTACAAGTTTTAACCATATGGAAAATTATCAATAAAGTAGAATTTATTTCTAAAAGATAGATAATCAAAAATGGTCCCAATGGTTTTTTTTAAAAAAAATTGAGTTGTGACTTTAACTTTATTTTGTCTTTGAGGATAACCTATGTGGATTGAAATTTTTTAATGGATGGTCCTTGGACCTCTTACTACCCTCACATGATTTTCACGTGAGAGTAATTGTGTCATTTTAGTTGATCTCTCACATTTAATGCTATGCCCCACGTACTCTTATCTTCCTCTCCATCTTATCAACCCCATCCCTCTCCAAAGAAATCCACATCCTCCTTCATCCTCCCAACTTTCGATTAACAAAGCAACCTCAAGCTTCTAGGGTTTCAATCAAACAAAGGATAATGGTACTCTGTGTTTGGAATGTCCATGAAAAAACCATTTTTTTTTTACTTGGAAGCTCAATACGACACACTTTTACATGAAATAAGCTATTTTTTACTTATAATGTGTTGAGAAAACACTCAAAATGTGTTTACCCTTTCTTATTTGTGATTGTAGTAGGATCTCCTAACTACTTCACGTTTAAGATACATTATAATGGTTTGTTCACCACACCCTAATGTAGAAAATTTGTAGATGGTGTTGTCTCATATGTTGACTTCATTGATACAAACATTTTTTGGAATACCCGAACTTGATGATATTGTTGAAAAAGTTAAGATACCAAAAAGAGTAGATAATGTATTACCATTAATGTATCCCTGATGTCCCTTTAAGTTATGGATTAGTAGCCTTAGGGAACAATAATGATGTTCTAAAATTGGTCACATATGTCCCTAAACATACATAAAATTGTGTGTATATTGAACCTGTGGATACAAGGGTTTTCAGATATTATAAGCCCCCATCCAAGGTTGTGATTGACGAGTTGGGTGAAGTCGATTCACCAGAGTTTAGAAAAAGAAAAACAAGAAAAAGAGAAATAGGTTCTTGTAGTAAGAAACTAGATTTGAATGGACCTATATGTGAGGGAATTTTCATAGCACAACCATAAGTAATTGATGTTGGTAAGTGTATTGTAACATATAGAATATCAAATGCTACCCAAAAAAGTCGGGTAAATAATGTTAAAATTCATGAAGAAGTTAGGGATGTGCACAACATAGAAGAAATGGATCAAGGTGATCAAATGACAAGGTAAGTGGACCAAGGTGTCCGAATGACAATAGTTTAGAAAGATCCAAGTTGTCATGTAGAATATGATGGGTTTTGAGCATTACAACATTCATATGTGCACATGCAACCCTAACTGTTTTGGATCTAGGTTTTTTCTAAAGTTATACATGCAAATTAATTTTAAAAGGCAAGAACCCTAATCTACCATACAAGAAAACGAGATCTAGATGATATTAAGATTAGAAGAATACATTTATTTTTAATAGCTTGACCTTAACCATCAAGAGCTTAATGCCCCAAGCATTGCACCTCTAATGGAGTTACGAACACCAGTTAGCAAAGGATGAAGAAGAGAGGTGATGGAGGCTCTACAAAATTCAACTAGGTTTCTCTTAGAATAGTATATGCTAAAAACTGTAAGCCAAGGGTCCTTTATATATATGAAGTTGCTAGGGTTTCCAAGTGAAACCCTAATCTGATTTCTTAAGCTTTAAGCAGTCCATGGAAGCCTTCAAGAAAGCGTATGGATGAAATCTCTATAGGCTTCCCATAGATTTCGTCCACTCCTTATTTTAGGAGTCCACCAGCCCACCTTGTAACTATCAATGATTTGCAATATTAGTCCTTATTCCTTTTAATTAGTTCCTTTAATCCCAAAATTAATTACAAATTAATTTCTGATTAATACTAATTAAATAATATGATTTCTCAATTAATATATTATTCTTAAAATATATTAATAAATCATTTATCAACCTCTTACTCCAAAAGTCATCCTGTCAAGTTCCTATGGTAAGGCAACCCAAAAGTACCATGCTACTATCGGATCAAGTACATACCAATTATAGTTACAGACTTAGACACCTAATCCAACAGTATCCCACTTTGATAAGTCTAATAACTATAACTGCCAATGCAACTTCACAATCTGATTAGCAATCGTAGCTCTTACAAGCCGTTGTCGAACTCTGACCTAGTTAATGATGCATCCTTTAGATATGGGATCATATAATCCCCCGTTCAGCAAGATATCATGTGGACAAAGACATGGAACATAATCATTCTCAATGTCCAACATTTTGTTTCCTGACTTCTGAACTGTTTGACATAGAACTTAATTGAACTCATAAATTTAGTCCTGTTCGGGCCCGACACATACGTCAACACAAAATCATCGAGGTGCCCATGATATCCCTTTTACCCTCTTAGGATAAAAGGAAAAGGTAAATGTTGACTTATATGCTTGTACTATTTATTCATCAGATCGTACACAACAGTATGTTTTTAACATCAAGTTACTGATGTGTTTATGCATTATCAATGTACAACCAACTCGCAAACAACAACTCATATACCTTATTTTAAAGATTATCATTTGACAATCACTCGTGATAAATTCCATGAAGTGATTCAATTGAGCGTGGTTTTTATCTAATACTCAAATCCTATTTTGGGAGTACTCATGAACATTACAGCAAACCTTTGCTATGTTTAAGCACTTAGACAATCTGCAAACCAATTCATGGCAGTCTAACCTCATAACTTACTTCCAAAGTATGATCGACTGTGGATAATTTGAACATGCTAAAGTTTACTCATAAATAAAGCTCCATTACTTAATCATCAAATTTCAATTATAGTAAAGTTTACTATAATTTGATCGACTGTGGATAATTTGAACATGCTAAAGCTTACTTCCAAAAGTGAAACAATAGTAAACAATCAACACAAGATAGTAAAGTTTACTCATAAATAAAGCTCCATTACTTAATCATCAAATTTCAATTATACTTATCTATTAGTAGTTTCTAAACATCTATCTAATCACTAAAACCAATATTGTCTTTCAGACCAATAATCCTCACATGCAGAACGTGCTTAATCCTACTCAGACCCTTTGTGAGGGGATCTGCAAGATTCTCTTCTGAAGATACCCTCTTAACCACAGGGAATCCTTCTTTTACCCAATATTTGATGAAGTGGTATTTTATATCGATATGTATGGATCTACCATGATCCCTTGGTTCCTTAGTTAAGGCAACCGCTCCTCCATTATCACATAAAATCTCCATGGGCTCCTTTATGGCTGATACTGTTGGGTTTTAAGCACTATAGCAATCCTATGGTGCACATACATCTCTAGATGCTTTAGATCTAAGTTTTCTCAAGTTATACATGCAATTTCATTTTATCCAAAGCATATACCCTAGCTAACATGCAATTATATATATATATATATATATATATATATATATATATATATATATATATATATATATATATATAACATAAAAACTAGTTAGATGAATACCTATTTGTTGTAGCTTGTATTTTTTGGCCTTTCAAGAACTTAGTACCTCAAGTGTGATACCTCTAATAAGTCACAAACACCAAAAGCAATGGAAGAATAGGAGAAAGAGGCTAGGAGGCACCAAAAAATAAGCTAGGGTTTCTTCTTGGGACTCTTGGCTCATTTTTGGAGTGTTATGGGTTACATTTACAGTGTAAAATTACTAGGGTTACATAAAAACCTAATTAACTTAAACCTTTAAGTATTCCAATGATCAATATGATAGGCCCTAATCAACATGGATCATTAGCCCAAACTATAAGTATTACTGATTTACCTAATCAGTCTCCGCAATTTAATCAGTCTCTTTTGATCACTAAATTAGTTCCAAAATAACTATTTACCAATACCAATTAAATAATATGATTTCTCAATTAATGTATTATTCCTATAATATATTAATAAATCACAAATAACCTCTTTCTCAAATATCCATCCTATCAAATTGCTCCGGAGAAGGCAACCCAAAATGACCATGCTACTATCGGGTCAAGTACATACCAATTATAGTTATGGTCTTAGACACCTAATCCAACAGTCTTCCACTTGGATAAATCTAATAAATATAACTGCCAATCTAACTTCAAAATCCGATTAGCAATCATAGCTCTTAAAAGTCGCTGTCGAACTCCGATATTATCATTAATGTGTCCTTTAGATAAGGGATCAAATGTTCCTCCGTTCTACACGATATCGTATGGACATGAGACATTGATTATAATAATTCTGTATGTCCATGTGTTGTTTCCTGATTTCTAATTTATAATGACTGACTATAATTGAACACATCAACTTAGTCCATCCTTGGCCAAGCGCTTAGGGTGTCATCACTAAATCATCGAGGGGCCCACATATATTGCTTTTATCCCTCTTAAGGTAAAAGGAACAGATAAACTTCAACTCATATGCTGGATGAACTTACTCATCAAATCACACACAACAATACGTTTTATAACACCAAGTTACTGGTGCGTTTACGTATCATCAACGTGCAACCAAATTGTAAACTACAACTCATATGTCTTCGTTTCAAAAATATAAGATATTATCATCTAACAATCACTCGTGATTAGATCCATGAAGTGATTCAGATGCGCATGGGTTTAATCAAATACTCACATTCTTATTTCAGGAGTACTCATGAACACTGCAGCAAACTTGTTCCATGTCTAAGCACTTGACAATCTACAGTCGGATTCATGACAATCTTGCCTCATTACTTGCTTCCAAAGTATGATTGACTATGGATGTTTTTATAATCTTATTATCCAGGAAGTAAAACATGTGAAATGAAACACAAGAATAAAACAATCAAATATGGTCTCAAAACTTTTGAATATAAAAAAAACACTTATTATTTAATCACCATATTGATTAAAACTTATTCATTGTACAATGTTTTGAACAATCAACTCAATACTTGAATTAGAACAATAGTTATCCCATGCTCCAAGTATGCATACTATGTGTGACAACCCGAAATTTTCATTTGTACGAACATCATCTATTCAATAGAAGCTAGTCCAATTTCTGTAAATTTCAGACTTGACCGAACAAGTTTGTGTACATTAGGGTTTACGTTTCTGGACATATCTGGAGAATGAATGCTCCTATGATCGTGAAACTTGAACACTGTAAGTTTCACAATATTATAGTCCGACTCCCGGAATAAAAATATTTTCTGACAAAATATTCCAGGACTATAAATAGTTTTCAGAACTAAATTAATTCATTATTCACAATTCCAACTAGAGAAAAGCCAATTCTCTCTGACGGATCTTCGGGTTTTCATCCCGGATTGTGAGTCTGATTTCCTAAACATGTTTTAATGCTTGCTATATGCTTTATAACATCATTTATATGTCCAAAACACAAGATCCGTGAGTTTACCGCCCAAGAACGTTCTTGGGGAGTAAACTCCAAAACGAAGCCAAATGGCTTCCTAGTCCCGATTCCGTCTTAGACAACGAGTAAAGGACCTTGTGTATGATCTTTATGGACCAAAAAGCAACCAAAATCAACAAAGTTAGAGGAGTTTACGGCCAAAGAAGTCTTGGGCCGTAAACCCCTTTTTAATGGACAAACATGCCCTAACTTGCCTCCTTGAGCCTAAGGACTTTAACCACTAGTACTTGTGCTTGTTTTGGACTTGAAAACACTCCCAAATGATAAGGTTTTAGGAGTTTACAGCCAAGGAAAGGATCTTGGGCCGTAAACCCCTCTTCCTTAAGTAAAAATCATTCCAAGCACACCTAAGGCCTTAAGACAATTTACCTTGCATACTTGGGACTAGAATGGAGAGTAGAACACATCAAAACTACTCCTTGAAAGGATTTTACAGCCAATGAACATATCTTGGGCCGTAAACTCCAAGTGATGCCCTAAATGTGTGCATCTTGTCCCCATAAGCCTTAGATAAATTCATGGAAGCCATCCTTGATGTTTAAAAGCCTCAAATCAATTTAATTCCAAGAGTTTACGGCCGTAAACTCTAGGGTGAATGCCTTTAGGCCGTAAACTCCCATATGGAGTGTTCTAGAGCCTTAAACTACTTCATGTGTTATTCCAACAAAGCTAGGAGTGAGCTAGGACCAAGATAGCACCATAAAACACCCAAAACCAACCTTTGAGGAGTTCACGGCCATAAACCCATGAGTTTACGGCCGTAAACTCCAAGATGTGGGGTTTGTTGGGTGGTGAACTCCTATGCAAGGCCATTTGATGTTTCAAACCCTTTTGCCTTGTCCCGTAGCAACTCAGATGCAACCATTTGAACCTTAAACACTCATAAGAGTGCTTACATGTTCCTAATTGTATTAACTTACTTTGTTAAGTTATTATGTGGCTAATTAGTTATATATATTTTTATTATATGATAACTAGGCTCGTACGTGTGAACAAGTCTCCGTTTGACACTTAGCACGATACCCGATACCTCAATTCAAGCGACTCACCACAAGTGAGTTCATACCCCTTGAATCAACCTTTGAAATGATTTTAAATGTTTTAAACACTTTATGGGGGGGAATACAAGTCAAAAACTTATAGTTATTGCTTCAATCACATGTGATTGCCTTTAATCACATGTGATTAATAACTAGGAAAACAACGATTTTTACCAATGTTCAAACTGTTTATCAAACTGTTTCACTTCAAACGTTTTACAAACTCTTTTTACTTATCAAATGCTTTTATTAAACTTTGTTCTACTTCTTATAAATTGCATGCCCATATACGTATAGATGTATAAATAATGTTTAAAAGGCTTAGGAAAGCCACGTATCCTATTTCCTTTTCCTCGATTTGGATGTGGTCTGGTGGAGCTTCGGGTGACCATCCGAAAGTCATTTCAACATTAGTTATATATAATATATACATGTATAGACATAAAAGTACTTCCATACTCATATTTATCAGTACCTCATTAGTTAGTTACCATCGGGGTAACACGGTACAATACATATACAATGATACTAGAAACAATACATATACAATGATACTAGAAACAATACATATACAATGATACTAGAAACAATACATATACAATGATACTAGAAACAATACATATACATATACCAGAAACAATACATATACAATGATGCTAGAAACAATACATATACATATACTAGAACGAGAAACAGTACATATACATGAATACTTTATTATTGTGATTTAAATCGGAGCATGACTTAACTGTCATGGCTCGAGTTGTAGCCAGAATTCTCTTGAAGGGAGAGCGTTGAGTTTGCGTATAGATCTATACTGGATTGACAATCCTACACCTTGCTGCTAGCTACAGCCGGACCTGCAGGTCTGCGGGTGCCAAACGTCATTCCGTTATTACGACCATTCATTTGTCGTTGTTACTAGTCGATAGTATGGTGCAATTTATCACGTAATGCCTTAATATAAATCCGGTTTAAGGTAGTTAGTACCGCAGTAGTCTTATAATACAAAGGCTACAGTACTACATTAATTTACCCATTACATATTTTAGTGATAACCTCACTTAAACGTTTATGTACAAACTATATTTTGTTAAATGATAGTTACATTTGGGAAATTACACACTTTTACATCAAACGAACATACAAAACAGACAAGCCTTGGTAGAAGGCTTCTTTAATAGAAAATATAGGTTTTTCTGAGAGATTCAAACTTTTACAAACAATTACAACCTTTTACATACATTTTACAAACTTATACTTGATACAGATTCAAACATTTTTGAAGGACAACTTCTGACACTAAAATACTTATGAACTCACCAGCTTAATGCTGATAAACTCTTTCAAAATAACTTGTATTCTCAGGTCGTCAGTAGACAGGTACCGAGACCAGCTTTTGAGAAGATGGAGCGCATTCAAGACTCATCTTATTATTTTGATATACGTTATTTTTGGTGTCTATAATGTACAGAACACGCTTGTATTAAAATTATATATATTTAATGCAATGGATGATGTTGTTTGCTTATTTACAATTACTGTGTTGTGATACTTACATGATGTCCTCCGCCCCAGAACGTTTCCGCCGTTCTTGGTTTTGGGGTGTGACACTATGTTTATCTATGGTCCTTTTCTTATGAAATAGATCAACTGAATACATTTCCAATGATGCTCATTTCACAATTTACTAATCCTTAACACAAGTGTAAGAATACCAAATTCTTGCCACTACTAGAATCTGTTCGAGTGTAAACTTACATGAATGATCCTTTTTCAATGTCTAGGCACAAAAGTCACATAGACTTGTCCAATGATAATACAAACTTTTCCATTTGAGAATGTTACAAGATTCGCTGGAATTTTAAGTCTCACATTCAAAGATGATTCCTTGAACATCCTTTTAGCATTGAAGTTTCTAACTCACACAAAGATTCTTGATATCCAACTCCCATTATGGAAACATTTCCATAATTTTCATATGACTATTTATTCTAAATAGAATCCTATCTATTCAAAATTATATCAATATGGTCCATCAATTACTATACCTCCAACTATTCATAAGCAACCAATCTTCGGTAAACTTTAGATTGTCCTTGACAGTTGTTTAACAATCTCATTTCCAGTTCTAGTCCTTTTCGCTCTTAATGCCCTAGGCATTAGGAAAATAAGAATGAGTGAATAACATATGCAATCGATCCTATATTCGAGGCATATGGGATACGATTCATAATGTCTTATATAAAGACATGATACTTGACTAGTCTTTTGCTAAAATATTCCCATATATAGAATTTCCTATGTTGAAACATTTCAACATGACATTCATATATAACAATGACTAAGTTTGATTAAATTTTCAATTAAACTTTTAGATTCAAAATGATGTATAAACGACCTCTCCCTTAAACCTTACTATAGCAAAACAATTTCCAAATTTTACAACTTTGCAAATTTAGAACTTTGTTTCCTAAAATTAGCATCGCTTACTTGCAAAACTTAAGATAATAATCATGCTTCCACTAGCATGACAATTATATTCTTACCAGCGTAACTATTATGCTCCCACTATCTTTGACATGCACTCGGAAATCAGCTAGACTTCTAGAAATCAATAGTTATTGACTTTCATACCAAAGTTCAGATTCCGGATACGTGATGCTTCGATAAGTCTTTAACTAGACTTCTCAAGCTTATACACCTTTGTTTAGAAAGCTATTGTGTGTGTCTAAACTTTTTCAAAACTCATAACAATAAGTCGTGCATGTTGAAACTATTTTCCATTTCTCACAGTTCGATCAATGAAAAGGGATGACATAATCATAATCGAATTAGAGAACGCAATTTACACGACTGCTAACTCTTAAAATATACTTTGTGAAAGCGTTTCCTCACAATCTTTTACATGGAGTAGAGATACCTCTTGCCACTTAGATTTTATAGTACATGTGTTCCTATCCATGTGAATTTGTCATTTCTAACTAATATCACAAACAATAGGTTTTTTCTTGACAAGTCTTTGAAACTATTCAAGATCATTAAGACGCCCACTGACCTATTGACATATAGGATTCTATTGTCAAGAAACATTCCTTGACAAACAAATATCGAAGAATTAGTACCAGTTCTTATAAATAAAAAAAACACTTCATTCAATTGGTCTTAGTTGGTCTTTGTTTTATCCAAAACATCACAACTACCAATCTTAAATCTGCATGAGTAAGAAAACTTTTCTACTCCACATTTCATGATATGTTATAAACCTACTTGGGATATGTCACGCAAGTTACAATCCTGGAGTGTAACTCTAAGACTTGATTTTGAAACGAAGTATGACTCACCTTCTTGATTTAACAATTTCAACAATTCATGAGTTCTCTTCTTAGTCATATGCACTAAGGTGTCCATAGATGATCCATTGTGATATGGTTCCATAATCATAAGTATGATCATAAAACACAATACTAAAGTAGTCTCCTTTCCTTTCAAATTGGAGAAACTTCTATCTTGCTGACTAATTGATTATTCTTATTCGTTCTTCTATACATTGAAACTTTTTCAATAATTAAGAATCACACTTAATCTTGTAAGCATAACCATATTTACTAAACAATTGGTAAATCGTGCCAAATAGTCTTATCGTTCTATGTGGCGGACTTGACCAGCGCACATCAATGTGTACATGATCTTTCAGTTCTTCACTTGACTCACATTCTACATATGGATAAGGAATTAGCCTTGATTTCCCAAAGATGAAGATTCTCATTCATCACATAATGCAAGTTGTATGATTCCAAGTTTCTGCCCAATTGAAACTTGGGTGATAAGAACCTTTCCTTATTTGGTAAATTATGACATTGCCACTAACGATAGAATCAAATCTACTGCTAAAAATATATAAACATCAATTTTCAGAAATTTCATTGCAAGGAAATATAAAATAAGACAAAATCAAAAAAATTTCTTTATTTATAATACATGGAAAACTTGTCCTTACAATGCAAGTTCATATGAAAAGTATGTTTCTAAATATTCTTAAGCAATTTATCATAACTCCTAAATAGCAGCTCAAAATTTTGATCATCGAACCATGTGATTGAAATCCATTTCTTCGCGACCATACTCAGTTCACACTTCCTTTAAGCTTTCTTTCTTTTCTTCGATCCTACAAAACATCAAAATGCAATCTTATCACATCATGTATTAAGAATCTATAAGGAGGAACTTAATAGAGTTAGATAAGAGACTTACCTAAAGTAGAACCTTAAAATATGATTTTATCCTCTCTTAGATCTCCCAGGTAGTCAGGGCAGCTTTGCTTCCAATGTCCTTTTAAATGGTAGTAGAAACAAGTGGACTCTTTGGCATTCACACATGAGACTATCTCAGAACTGCTATTCTCTTATGGTCAAATCTTTTGACCATGGCCAATTTGTTTCCATTAGGAGAAGGAATCATTTCTAGGATATCTATGTCATTTCCTATGTCCATGGTAATTTGGGATCTATCTCTTCCAATCAAATTCGCTTGACCAGTGCGCCAAATCATTGTTGATTCAGCAATAATTAGCAAATATGTAAGATCAATAATGTAACACCCAAATTTTCAAAACAAATTTTACATTTCCCAAAAACATACTTTCATTCATAAATATTATAAAAATGTCATTGTATCATATAACAACCATAGAAACACAACCCAAGATCATAATACATAAAAACTCCTCGTTTGTGTACTGATCATACCAGCGCCTTCCTACTATTCTCACTGGTACTCAAACACATCACACAACACTGTAATCATAAATGCTTAGCGAGTTCCCCAAAATACCACATATAACACATATTAGCCACTCGAGGCTATAACTTTGTGGACTCTCTGGTCCTAACTCTATGAACCTTCCGGTTCTAACTCTGTAAACTCTGGAACATACACAACATAAATCTCAAAGAGTTAATGTAGTACATCATAATCACATAAATAGCATACAAGATACTCTATCATATAACACTAATTACCACTCTAGGTAAAGTATAGTGAGAAGACTCACCTCGGGTAACTCGGTAATCTCGAACTCTATAAAAATCTGATCTAGCCTCTGCCTAATCATATGAAATAAACACTCTTAATCAATACGTCTCTCAAGTTTAGACTATTCCCTCTCTTAGTACTCTCAGAAGGGTAAAAGACCATTTTACCCCTCTCGTGGCTCAAAGATCCTAAAGTTGACCAAACCCTAAAAGTCAACAAAGTCAACTCTCTGGGTAACGCTGCACATACCAAACATGTACGCTGGGCGTACCCGGTGTCCTCATAGAAACGGGGTACGCGACCCCTTACACCACGCGTACTGGGATTACTCCCCGCGTAACTCACAGTTTCAGTCTCCTTAGCCTTTTGGGGTCTTAAACAGTTAAGACACGTGTCCAACTTTTAGATCTCACCATCCCTATGGCTCTTAATCCATAAAGTTGGTGACTTTAAGCCTTTGCATGGCTGGACAAGTCACTAACATCCATAACATTCCAATCCCAACCCTAGAAAGCTCATAACTCAAGCATGACCCCATAACAACGTCCAAGTTGGGATTTTTATGGATCTATAACACAAATATCATTGAAATGGCACCGATCTAGGTCCATGGAGTCTATTACACTCATAAATTCACCACCTTTGGGACTTTTAACCCTAGAAATGGTCCATGCAACATCAAACCAAATTAAGAGGAAAGTTTTGAACTTTATACCTCTAGATGAAGCTCCTTCTTCTGAAGATCCAAGATCCAAACTTGCACTTCAAGCCCTAGCCTCCACAAGCTCCTCTCTTTCTTATTCACTAACACACCAAGGCACTTTTAGCTAAAAAACACTCACACTCAAGCTAAGGACGATGGAAGGCTCTCTTAGGGTTTCACTCTCTGATATGGAGGCTGAGAAATGAGCCTTAGCATCCTTTATATAGTGCACAAGCCAAATATTAGGGTTTGCATCTGGGCCCGCTACGCCCAGCGTAACCCTGGGTACGCCCAACGTACCCAAGCGAGTCTTCATCCAAATTAAGCGCATGAGTACATGCAACGTACGCCCCAGTATGCCTAGCATACTCGTTTGTTACAAAAACTCATTCTAGGTACTAATCTTAACAACTTAACAAAAGGGAAGGCTCTTGCCGAAAACAACTCTGGATGCTTCTCCCGCATCTCTGACTCCGGCTCCCAAGTCAGCTCGGACCCCTTCCGATGTTGCCACTGGACTTGAACCAGAGGCACTTCCTTGTTTCTTAGAACCCTGACTTTCCGGTCCAAAATTGCGATCGGGATCTCAACATAATTTAGGCTCGCGTCAACCTGGATATCCCCTAATGGTACCACTGCCGACTCGTCGGCTATACACTTCCTCAACTGTGACACGTGGAAGGTATCATGGATCTGGCTCAGCTCTGCAGGTAGCTCCAAACGATATGCTACCCTGCCCACCCTCGCGATCACCCTAGACAGTCCAATGTACCGGGGACCCAACTTGCCCCTTTTCCTGAATCGAATCACTCTTTTCCTAGGAGACACTTTCAGGAGTACAAAATCTCCAACTTGAAACTCGAGCTCGGATCGTCGCCTATCCGCGTAACTCTTCTGGCAACTTTGGGTCATCAACAACCTCTTTCTAACCTGCTGAATCTGCTCGGTAGTCTGAAGCACTATATTGTTGTTGCCCATCACTCGCTGCACTACCTCTGCCCAACAGATGGGAGTCTGACACCTTCTACGATACAACAACTCGAAGGGAGGCATACCAATGCTCGAATGGTGGCTGTTGTTATAAGAAAACTTAGCCAAAGGTAGATACGTGTCCCAACGCCCTACGAAGTCTAACACACATGCCCGAAGCATGTCCTCAAGCGTCTGAATCGTCCGCTCACTATGTCCGTCCGTCTGTGGGTGGTAAGCGGTACTGAAATGCAACCTAGTACCCAACTCCTCATGGAAATTCTTCTAGAACCTGGAAGTGAAACGCACATCTGGATCTGACAAAATAGAGATCGGTACACCATGCTGCGATACCACCTCCCTCACATACACATCTGCCTGCATCTCTACGGAAGAGCTCTCACTGATAGCATGAAAATGAGTGTTCTTTGTCAGCCGATCGACGATCACCCAAATTGCATCGACGCCTCTCGCAGTCCTTGGCAATTTGGTGATAAAATCCATGGAAATCTATTCCCACTTCCACTGGGGAACCTCAAGTGGCTACAACTTGCCATGTGGACACTGGTGCTCGGCCTTAACCCTGCGACAGGTCAAGCACCTCTCTACAAACCACGCCATGCCCTTCTTCATACAGGGCCAACAATAGTCTCGTTTCAGGTCCAAAATACATGTTAGTGTCCCCGGGATGGATCGAAAATCTTGACCTGTGAGCCTCTACCATCCAAATGGCACATGCCCTGCCCTCAGATGGCACCCAAATCCAGCCCTGGAAGGTCATAAGCCCCCGACTATCATAATGAACTCAGATATCTATCCGATCACCCGCTCTCGCTTACGGTTCTCCGATCTCATGGCCTCTACCTGGGCCTCCCGAATGGTGTCCAACACCGGAGTCATCATTGTCAACCTCAAACAAATATCTCGTAATGGGGCCCTCTCTGCCCTACGGCTCAAGGCATAGGCAACCACGTTAGCCTTACCCGGGTGGTACAGGATCTCACACTCATAATCCTTTACCACGTCCAACCATATCCTCTGACACATATTCAGGTTGGGCTGATCCATTAGATACTTTAAGCTCTTGTGGTCTGTATATATGGTACACCGAACCCCTTACAAATAGTGACGCCCGATCTTAAGGGCGAACACCACAACCCCCAACTCCATATCGTGGGTAGGATACTTCGTGTCATGAGGCTTCAGCTGCCTCGATGCGTATGCTATCACATGCCCTCTCTGCATTAGCACCACACCCACTCCTGATATCGATGCATCATAATCAAGGTTCTAAATAACGTAAGGTGTGACTTGGCGGCAAATACAAGCCTCAAGCTTTTCCGAGCCTTCGCGAGTCATAACGCTTGTAAGGCGTGACTTAAGGCAGCAATTTTCTATATAATTATTATTTTTATATGTATTTTCAGTTATTATTCATTTTTATACACATATATGAGTTAAGGCGGCGTTTTGGCAAAGCTTGGCGGCAGGTGTAAGCCTTGGAGTCGTGGTGTGCCATGGCGGAGCCATGGCGATCTTTTTAGAACCTTGATCACAATATACCACAAAGTCCTCCATTCTCTCTGGAAGGGATAATACCGGGGCGTCGCATAATCTCTGGCGAAGTGTCTCAAATGAAGCCTGCTGCTCTGGCCCCAACTGAATGCTACGCCCTTCCAGGTCAACTTGGTGAGAGGAATCGCAATCTTTGATAAATTTCCGATAATAGCCGGCCAGCCTCAGAAAACTCCTGATCTCTGAGGGGGATCTCAGTACCTCCCAACTCATCACCACCTCGATCTTGGCCGGATCGATCAATATCCCATTCTGGTTGACAAGGTATCCTAGAAACTAGACCTCTCGTAACCAGAAATGGCACTTGGAGAATTTCGCGTAAAGCCTCTCCGATCTCAGAACTCCGACGATCTCCCTCAAATGCCCCTCATGCTGATCTTTAGATCTCAAATACACCAATATGTCATCAATGAACACGATTATCGAATTATCCAACATCGGCCTGCACACCCTGTTCATGAGGTCCATGAATGCTGTCGGTGCATTGGTGAGACCGAAAGGCATCACCACAAACTCGTAATGCCCATAATGAATCCTGAACACCGTCTTCTGGATATCCTCATCACGCACCCTCATCTGATGATATCTATACCTCAAATCAATCTTGGAGAACCAAGACGCTCCCTGCAACAGATCGAACAAATCGTCGATCCTCGATAAGGGGTAACGGTTCTTGACCATCAGCTTGTTCATCTCCCGGTAATCAATGCACATCCGGTGTGAACTATCCTTTTTCTTGACAAGAAGGATCGGCGCTCCCCACGGCGAGCTACTCGGCCGTATAAACCCCTTTACCAGCAACTCCTGAAGCTGCGAGGATAACTCCTGCATCTCTGGAGGTGCAAGGCAATAGGGCGCTGCCTCCGGAACCAAATCGATACGGAACTCCACCTGCCTCTCGGGAGGCACACCCGGAAACTCCTCAAGGAAAACATCCGGGAACTCACGCACTATCGGGATCTCATTGACCGACCTCAGTCTCTCTGCACATACTCTCGTATCCACCACATAAGCCATAAACCCACTACAGCCCTAGTGTAGACTCTGCCTCACTCTTGTGGCTGAACAAAATGCTGACCCAGAATGGGTACCCTCACCATAATCCGTAAGAACTCCCCCACTAGAGTCTCGTATGGTCACCAGCTGTCTCTTGCATTCGATAAACACTCCAAATATACTCAACCAGTCCATGCCCACAATGATAGAGACATCTCCCATAACAATTGGGACCAAATCAATCGGGAACTCAACGCCGAAGATCTCGAGTACACATCCTCGAATCACCTACATGGCATACACTGCTCTCTCTTCAGCTATGGAAACTCACAAAGGTCGACTCAACGCCTCTCGACGAATACTGATGTGCTAACTAAAGGCTAACGATACAAAAGACCGACTCGCACATGAGTCAAATAACACCAAAGCAAGCACAGAACACAAAAGGAAAGTACCTATGCATAGCATAATATAAACACCATATCATAAACATCATAGCAAATACATGAAAGAATTCATACCAGCCACAACATCGGGCACCACGCGGACCTCCTCCACGGTGAACTGAAAGCTCTCCCTCGTGCCTTCGTTGCCTCGGCCTTCACCGGCCGGCTCTCGGTAGCTCGAATAGCTCCATGGGCAGGTTCTTGCTGCTGTGGACACTCGACCTTCCGGTGTTCGTTCTGGTTGCAGTGAAAACAAACTGTAAATCCCTTGGGGCAATCCTTTTCCATATGCCCCTCCTTGCCACACTAGTAGCATGACCCTACTCTACACACTCCCTCACGACCCTTTCCGCACTTGCCATAAGTACGACCCTTCAGGTTCCCTGATATCGAATCGACGGGCTTGGCCCGCTTGGTTGCTGGCTGGGACTCAACCGGTCGCCGATCCCTCCGCTGAGACTCTGCCTCCTCCCTAACCTGAGTCTTCAACTCTATCTCCCTCTTCCAATCATTTTCCTGAAGCTCGGAAAATGTTCAGTATGATGAGTTCGCCATGAACTCTCGTATGTCCCTCCTCAGAATACTCAAATACCGACTCATACGTGCCTGCTCGGTAGACACATGCTCAGGGCAGAACATCACCCTCTCATGGAACATCATGGTGATCACAGTAACAAACTCAGTACCCTGCTTGAGGGTCAGAAACTCCTGGGCGAAATGTTCTCTCTCTACCGGGGGAATGTACTCATCACGAAACATAGAAGTGAACCTCTCCCAGGTCACTGAGGCAAGCTTAGCGGATGAAAAGTGCGCCGTCACAAACTTCCACCAGTCCTTCACTCCCAAGCGAAGCTGGTTCAGTGCGAACCGGAACCTCAAATGCTCTGGACATGAACACGTATAGAAGCATCCCTCAATATCAGAAACCAATCTCATCGCAACAATTGGATCCTGCATCTCATCAAACTCTGGTGGCTTCGTGTTGCTGAACTCCCGGACCAGCAACGAAACGCCACCCTGAGGTTTGGCAGCAGTAACAACTGTGGTAGCTACAGCGGCTGTAGCCTCAGTAACCGTTGCGTATCTCTCATCGAAAGTCTCTATCAGAGTGGTCTTGATAGACCCAAACATCTTTGGAATCTCTGCATGGATGTTCGCAGCCACCTTCTCATGGATCATCTGCCGGAGCTCCTCACTGCTCACCCTGCTGGTCCATAGTCTGTGGCGTGTCCCAACCATGATGTCTATGAAATAAAACATAAAATTTATCAGAGACTCACTCGAACATACTCACACTCGATAACGTGACCCTATTCGCTCCCTGGTACCCTAAGGATTCTTACTTGGGCTGCGCACTGCTCCGGTGTCTTCAGTAGTATGGGGCCAATACTATCATCCACACCACATCAGTATTCATCCCAAGTCCTCCATGTAGGATCCCAAGTCCCAAGTACTCTACTCTCACTATGCATAGTCTACTCTCTAGCAGATCTCTCATAGGTCCTTGCTGCTATCTACTCACTCTCAAGCATCTACTAGCAAAACCCCTAGGCTAAGGCATCACAAATCAGGCCAATCTAGTCCTAATCAGAATACCTAGCCTATTCTAGCATGCATATCATATCATAACATTTCTCATAACTCATAATGTAAAGGGTATTTTGGGAAATCACCATTCGGGCGCTGGCTGATCGTACACACTGCTCTGCTCTTTCAAAAACTTTTTACTCTTTTAGAAACTTTTGTGATTTTTTTTTTGAAAATCTCTCAAATCCTTAGTTTAAGTTCAGATACGTCCGAAGGTGCACCTGAATCCCTCAAACCAAGGCTCTGATACTAACTTGTAACACACAAATTTTCAAAACAAATTTTACATTTCCCAAAAACATACTTTCATTTATAAATATTATAAAAATGTCATTGTATCATATAATAACCATAGACACACAACCCAAGATCATAATACATAAAAACTCCTCGTGTGTGTACTGATCATGTCGGTGCCTTCCCGCGATCCTCACTGGTACTTGAAACACATAACATAACACTGTAACCATAAATGCTTAGTGAGCTCCCTAAAATACCACATATAACACATATTAGCCACTCGAGGCTATAACTCTGTGGACCCTCTGATCCTAACTTTGTGAACCTTCCGGCTCTAACTCTGTAAACTCTAGAACATACACATCATAAATCACATAGAAATAATGCAGTGCATCACAATCACATAAATAGCACACATGACACTCTGTCATATAACTCTAATTACCACTCTAGGTAAAGAATAAGGAGAAGACTCACCTAGAGTAACTCGGTAATCTTGAACTCTATAAAAATCTGATCTAGCCTCCGTCTAATCATATGAAATAAACACTCTTAATCAATACGTCTCTCAAGGCTAGACTATTCCCTCTCTTAGAACTCTCAGAAGGGTAAAAGCCCATTTTACCCCTCTCGTGGCTCAAAGACCCTAAAGCTGACCAAACCCTAAAAGTCAACAAAAGTCAACTCTCTGGGTTACGCTGCACGTACCAAACATGTATGTTGGGCATACCCGGCTTCCTCACGGAAATGGGGTACGTGACCCCTTATGCCGCGCATACCGAGATTACGCCCTGCGTAACTCACAGTTTCAGTCTCCTTAGCCTCTTGGGGTCTTAAACAGTTAAGACAGACGCCCAACTTTTAGATCTGACCATCCCTAAGGCTCTTAATACATAAAGTTGGTGACTTTAAGCCTTTGCATGGCTGGACAAGTCACTAACACCCATAACATTCCATTCCCAACCCTAGATAGCTGATAACTCAAGCATGACCCCACAACAATGACCAAGTTGGGATTTTTATGCATCTATAACACAAATATCACTTAAATGGGACAGATCTAGGTCCATGGAGTCTATTACACTCATAAAGTCTCCACCTTTAGGACTTTTAACCCTATAAATGGTCCACGCAACATCAAAACAAATAAAGAGGAATGTTTTGAACTTTATACCTCTAGATGAAGCTCCTTCTTCTGAAGATCCCAGATCCAAACTTGCACTTCAAGCCTTAGCCTCCACAAGCTCCTCTCCTTCTTCTTCACTGACACACCAAGGCACTTTTAGCTCAAAAACACTCACGCTCAAGCTAAGGACGATGGAAGGCTCTCTTAGAGTTTCATTCTCTGATATGGATGATGAGAAATAAGCCTTAGCATCCTTTATATAGTGCACAAGACAAATATTAGGGTTTGCATCTGGGCCCGCTACGCCCAATGTAAGCCTAGGTACGCCCAGCGTACCCAAGCGAGTCGGCGTCCAACTTAAGTGTTGGGTTTTGAGCAATCTAACACTTCCTAAGTGTGCATGCAACCCTAATAAACCTTGGATCTATGTTTGTCTAAATACATGCAAAATAATAATTTTCCAAGGTTTATAACCTATCTAACATGGCATGGGGAACATTTCAACATAAAAGAGTTAGAAGAGATTACATACCTTTTGGTGATTTTGGTTCTAAGGAGTTTGAGGGCCAAGCACCAATAGTGTGAATGCCTCAAATGGAATCACAAACACCACAAACTCTTGGAAAACTTTGAGAGAGTATACACACTCTTGTATTTTCGGCCACACACATGCACACACACACACTAGTTCACTAGTTTTCTCTTAGGCTCCATTTCATGCTCCATAAGCATGCTTATATAGTGTGCATGGTTAGGGTGAAACCCTAATAACCCATGTCTTTTCCTTTTTCCAAGGATCCATGGGTTAAAAGCTCCATGGATCATCCATGGAATTCCACATAAGCCTAGCCCATTAACAAATGAGTATTAGCCCACACTATATAAAACAAATAGCCCATAATTTAATTAGTATTCCTTTTAATCTCTAAATTAATTCATAATTAATTTAAGACTAAAACTAATTAAATAACGTAACTTCATATTAATATATTATAACTCATAATATATTAATAAACATATGTGTATAACTCTCATAAAATTATCCATAATAGTTTGGATGAGATGCAACCCAAATGGACCATGCCGGTCGGGTCAAGTATATACCAAATAAGTTATGGACTTAGACACCTTATCCAACAGACTCCCACTTGGATAAGTCTAATAACTATATTTGCCTATAACTTCAGGAACCAACCAACAATCGTAGCTCTCGAAAACTCCCTCGAACAATGAAGAATCTGTCGAACTATGAAGCGCCATTTTAGATAAGTGATCACATAATCCTCTGTTCTCATGATATCAGCCGGACAAACACATGGAACTATGTCTTGCTTATTGTCTAGCAGTTGTTTCTCGATTTTCCAATTTCTTTGACGAAGAACTTCACTGAACACATCGGTTTAGTTCTGACCAGGCCTGGTACATGGGTCAACACAAAATCATCGAGGGGCCCAGATATCGCTTCTATTTCTAGAAGGAACAGATAAACTTCGACTGATATGCTTGTTCTACTACTTATTGAATTGTACACAAAGGCACGTTTTATAACATCAAGTTACTGATGCGTTTACGTGCAATCAATGCACAACCAACTCATAGGTAACAACTCATATCTCTAGGTTTAAAGATTTATATGATGTTATCGTCTCACGATCACTCGAGATAAATTCCATGAAGTGATACAAGTGAGCGTGGGTTTATACCAATACTCATAACTTATGAGTACTCATGAATGTTGCAGCAACCATTGCCATGTCTAAACACCTTTAAGGCATCTACAAACCCAATTCATGACAATCTTGATTCATACCTACTTCCGACGTATGATCGATTGTGGAGGTTTGAATAAATTAATTATTCTGGAAGTCAAAACATGCAAAACTGAAACAATAGTAAATAATTGACAATGATAGTAACACTTTACTCATAAATAAATCACAAATTTTATTCATCATCAAACGTCGATTACATTTTACAAGTTTCAGGAAAACTATCTAATATGTAAAACTAATATCGTCCCTCAGCCCGATGCGTCTCGCATGCTGAAAATGCTTAACCCTCGTCAGTCCCTTCGTAAGGGGATCTGCAGGATTCTCATCCGACGATATCCTCCTTGTCACAAGGAGTCCTTCAATTTTGTGTCTTATGAAGTGATATTTTCTGTCAATGTGTCGGGATCTGCCATGATCTCTTGGTTCCTTGGCTGAGGTAACCGCACTATTGTTGTCACAGAAAATCTCTATAGGTTCCTTAATAGCTGGTACAACTCCAAGGTCTCCGATGAAGTTCTTTAGCCATATCGCCTCCTTCGCTGCTTCACTCGCTGCTATATACTCTGATTCACAAGTCGAATCAGCCACCGTCTCCTGCTTGGAACTCTTCCAAGAAATTGCCCCTCCATTTAAGGTAAAGATCCAGCCCGACTGAGAGCGGAAATTATCCCTATCAGTCTGAAAACCAGCATCACTATACCCTAATATTCTCAAGTCATCACTGCCACCAAGGGTAAGGATCCAATCCTTAGTCCTCCGCAGGTACTTGAGAATGTTCTTTACCGCGGTCCAATGAGCCTTGCCAGGGTTCCCCTGATACCTGCTGACCATGCTCAAAGCAAATGCCACATCAGGACGGGTACAAGTCATAGCATACATGATCGAGCCAACTGCGGAAGCATATGGTAATTGGCTCATCTCAACTATCTCTGCCTCTGTACTCGGACTCTGAGTCTTACTCAGTTTGGTATTGCTTTGGATCGGTAAATCTCCTTTCTTGGAATTCTCCATGTTGAACCTTTTCAACACCTTATCCAAGTAGATACTCTGACTAAGTCCAATTAGTCTTCTACTCCTTTCTCTTAATATCCTTATCCCTAGGATATAGGTAGCCTCCCCTAGGTCCTTCATAGCAAAGCACTTCCCAAGCCAGGACTTAACCTCCTGCAAGGTTGGGATGTCATTTCCTATGAGTAGTATGTCATCCACATACAGTACCAAGAAGCTAACTATACTCCCACTAGCTCTGACATACACGCAAGACTCATCTTCGCTTCTCAAGAAGCCAAACTCTTTTACCTTCTCATCAAAAAAAAGATTTCAGCTACGAGATGTTTGTTTTAATCCATAAATGGATTTCTCAAGCTTGCATACTCTATTAGGGTACTCTGCATTGACAAAACCCTCTGGCTGATTCATGTACACATCCTCAGCCAACTTTCCATTAAGGAAAGCGGTTTTGACATCCATTTGCCATATTTCATAATCATGAAATGCTGCAATGGCTAACATAACCCTAATAGACTTAATCTTTGCTACCGGCGAAAAGGTTTCATCATAATCAACACCTTGAGTTTGAGTAAAACCCTTCGCAACCAGTCGAGCCTTATAAGTATGCACTTTTCCTTCCATGTCTGTCTTCTTTTTGAAGATCCATTTGCACCCGACTGTTTTACGGCCTGGTACATTGTCAACCAAGTTCCAAACTTGATTGTCATACATGGACTGTATCTCGCTGTCCATAGCCTCCTTCCATTTAGCAGACTCCAGGCCTGCCATGGCTTCCTTAACACTGCTAGGTTCATCCAAATTTACTAGTGTATTATCACTAATAAACGTATCACCTTCCGTAGTAATATGAAAACCATAATAAAACGAAGGTGTGTTCCTAACCCGTGTGGAACGCCTCGGAGGTACAGACTCGTCAGCTGGATCAACAGGAGTTTCCTCCTCAGGTTGATTGCTAGTGTCTGAGGTTCCTTCACCAATTGATTCTTGAATTTCTTCAAGATCAATCTGCCTCCCACTGTCTCCTTGTCTTATAAATTCTTTCTCGCGAAAGATCCCTCTTCGTGCTACAAAGACCACATTCTCACTGGGTCTGTAGAAGAGGTAACCGAAGGATTTCTGTGGGTAGCCGATGAAAATACACCTTTCACTTCGAGGTTCAAGCTTATCATGAGTTTCGCGCCTCACGAAGACTTCACAACCCCAAATTTTGATGTGGTCCAAATTGGGAACCTTCCCAGTCCACATCTCATGAGGTGTTTTGGTAACCTTCTTTGTAGGGTCTAGATTAAGGATATGGGCGGCAATCTCTAAGGCATACCCCCAAAAAGAGATTGGTAACGAAACTCGACTCATCATAGAGCGAACCATGTCCAACAAGGTTCGATTACGCCTCTCAGCTACACCATTCAGCTGTGGTGTCCTGGGAGGAGTCAACTGTGAGACAATCCCACACTCCTTAAGGTAGTCAAGGAACTCGGTACTAAGATACTCACCACCTCGATCGGATCGAAGCATCTTAATGTTCCTGCCCAATTGATTTTCTACTTCCTGCTTGAATTCCTTAAACCTTTCAAAGGTTTCGGACTTATGTTTGATTAAGTAGACATACCCATATCTACTAAAATCATCAATAAAAGTCACATAATACCGATTAGCATCCCTTGTGGCGGTTTTGAATGGCCCACATACATCAGTATGTATTAGGTCCAACAAACCCTCACCCCTCTCACAAGTTCCAGTGAAGGGTGATTTTGTCATTTTTCCAAGTAGACAAGATTCACAACTATCATCTGATTTGAGGTCAAATGATTCCAAGACTCCACTCTTTTGGAGTTGGCCTATGCGTTTCTTGTTTACATGTCCAAGACGACAATGCCACAATGATGCTTTATCTAGGCTAGTAGAAGAATCAATATACAACACATTATTTCCTAAGTTGTCTACAATCGACACAGTTTCATACACACCATCACAAGGTAATGCTTTAAAATAAAACACATTATTAAAGAAAGCATTAATACCACCACATTCATTATCAAACGAAAAGGTAAAACCTTGTTTGTACAAAGCATGAAAAGAAATAATATTCCTCGCCATTTCAGACGAGTACACACATTTATTCAAATCTAATTTTAACCCATTATTAAGCAACAAAGTATAAACTCCAATCTTGGAAACAGGTGAAGCCTTCCTATTCCCCATGATTAGGTTTATCTTCCCGTGCTCCACATCCTCACTTCTTCTTAGGCCCTGCAAATCAGAACATATGTGAATACCACATCCTGTATCAAGCACCCAAGAGTTAGAATATGTTGAGTAATTAGACAATATAGTGTAAATACCTGCATAGGTGGGTTTCACTTTCCCATCCTTTAGATCCTGCAAGTACTTAGGGCAGTTTCGCTTCCAATGTGCCTTTTCATGGCAATAAAAGCATTCAGCATCCTTGGGAATGGCAGAAGGAGTGACAGAACCGTTCTTAGTCTTTGATGAGGAGCCTTCAAGAGACTTTCCCTTGGTACCCTTCGAAGGGTGCTTCCTCTTTTTCCCTTTGCCTTGCCCAATAGCTAAAACAGGGGTAGAAGTCGGAGTAGGAGTAGTAGAGGTAACAACCGCTTTACCCTTAAGACCGGTTTCAGCGGTCTTCAAGAGTCCTTGAAGCTTGCTGAGGGTAACTTCCTCCTTGTTCATATGATATGTCATTCGAAAATGATCATAACAAGAAGGCAAGGAGTGCAAAATGATGTCAATTGCCAACTCCTCGGGGATGTTAACATTCAGCTTCAACAAACGGTCCACATACCTTTGCATCTTTTGCATGTGGCCCGTGACGGATTCACCATCCTTCATGCGGGTAGTTATTATGGAGGAGATTATTTCATACCGCTCCTGACGAGCACTCTGATGGTACCTTTCCATCAGGTCTTGGTGCATCTCAAAAGGGTAGAAATCTTCATACGACTTTTGGAGCTTGGCTGTCATCGTGGCCATCATGATACATGCCACTTTAGTAGCATCTCTCTCATGAGTCCTGAATTCAGCGATCTCCTCAGGAGTAGCAGTAGCCTCATCAAGTTCTTTTAACTCCTTATCGAGGACATATTCCTTGTCCTCGTAACGAGTAACCATCCTGATGTTCCTAATCCAATCCATGAAGTTGGAACCATCAAAAATGACCCTCCCACAAAGATTCATGAGAGAGAAAGAACCAGTTGGGTTAGAGCCTGAAGCATTAGTGTTGGAAGACATCTGAAAGAAGAAAGTAAGTTTAGATTAGATATTTAGGATCCTTAATAAGACACCCAAATGTAATATTAAGGCTAGGATCCAATCACAATATATTACACTTAGAAGAGGGATGCCGTAATCTAAGTAATAATATATTTGAAAGGTAGGTGAATGACGATTCACCAATTTCCACCATGAAAACGAAATGATTTATTAGGTTTAATTGGATTTGAAATTCCTAGATTCTTTTGAGATTCGTTGAACTTTTCAATGGCATGTTTCAATCTCGATTGTGCCCTTCAAGTTTTGTGACTGGGATGCCGAGGATCACAAAACAAGGTGTGAATAACCATGCTAACTCACTTGGTACTCTTAATATTATCATCTAATCAATGTGTCGGTTAACCACACACGCTCCATTGATCTATGACAAACATTAAGTCACCCTTCGTGATCCTTACTAGTCCTAGTTAGTGTGCCGGTTAACCACACACGCTCCACCAACGACTTGGTAAGGTACAAAGTGTGAATTCCATGGACTAGCACCATGTTCACATTTTTCTTAAAATAACTAAGATTGGGAATTAAAAGAGTTTAGTTATTTTTATAATATTCATTATACTTTTAATGAGGATTTAAAGTCATTGTTCTACCCGTTCGGCTAACGACCCTCCATCGATCAAGCAAGCGGTGGGTGAGAGTATACACCCATTAAGTCGGCATTTTATAGGCAACAACCTTATACCCACCTTATAGACCGGCTTCGTGAATGAGGCCTACTAACGGTAAAAGGACTTATTCTTATACATATATATAATAATTAACCATTAATGTTATAAATAGTATAAGGGTTGAATTTTAACTATTAAAACTCTAAGGTTTGGAATTAAAGTTTATTAAAGTGTGTGAAACTTTACAAATTCCAAAACTTGAGGGCAAGTTTTGTAACTTTGCAAAACTCTTCATTTCATAACTTATGAATTAAAGGTTCATAAAAATGAAGACTCTTCATTTTCATGTAACTTATGTGTTTTAAGTGTGTGTTAAATGAAAGTGACCTTTGGTAATCCATAACTTGAGGACAAATTATGGACTCCATTAAAACACATAAATGATAAAGAATTAATCCTAAACAATTCAGCAAATAATTCCTATCATTTTCTAAATTCACAAGAACATGAACATGATCATCAAAAATTCAAGAATTATATGAACACATAAAATCATGGAATTTTGATATATGCTATTGCAAATGGATTAGAACAACCATTAAACCAACTAAAATAAGTTTTATAACACCAAAACAATTTAGGGTAATGTTTCTAGTCCATTTCCAGCAGCAAAAGTCGAGATTCTGCATTCTTTCGATCCTACTCATCGAGTGCATGAACTGACTCGTCGAGTAGGTTGAATTTTGCCTTGGACTCGTCGAGTCCCCCTAATGGACTCACCGAGTCCACCATGCAGACAGCAACGATTTCGACTTTTTTCACTATTTTGCATCAAGTATCAAACAAGCAAGCCTAGGCTCTGATACCACTGTTGGGTTTTGAGCAATCTAACACTTCCTAAGTGTGCATGCAACCCTAATAAACCTTGGATCTATGTTTGTCTAAATACATGCAAAATAATAATTTTCCAAGGTTTATAACCTATCTAACATGGCATGGGGAACATTTCAACATAAAAGAGTTAGAAGAGATTACATACCTTTTGGTGATTTTGGTTCTAAGGAGTTTGAGGGCCAAGCACCAATAGTGTGAATGCCTCAAATGGAATCACAAACACCACAAACTCTTGGAAAACTTTGAGAGAGTATACAAACTCTTGTATTTTCGGCCACACACATGCACACACACACTAGTTCACTAGTTTTCTCTTAGGCTCCATTTCATGCTCCATAAGCATGCTTATATAGTGTGCATGGTTAGGGTGAAACCCTAATAACCCATGTCTTTTCCTTTTTCCAAGGATCCATGGGTTAAAAGCTCCATGGATCATCCATGGAATTCCACATAAGCCTAGCCCATTAACAAATGAGTATTAGCCCACACTATATAAAACAAATAGCCCATAATTTAATTAGTATTCCTTTTAATCTCTAAATTAATTTAAGACTAAAACTAATTAAATAACGTAACTTCATATTAATATATTATAACTCATAATATATTAATAAACATATGTGTATAACTCTCATAAAATTATCCATAATAGTTTGGATGAGATGCAACCCAAATGGACCATGCCGGTCGGGTCAAGTATATACCAAATAAGTTATGGACTTAGACACCTTATCCAACATTAAGCGCATGAGTACGTGCAGCGTACGCCCCAGTACGCCCAGCGTACTCATTTGCTACAAAAACTCATTCCAAGGACTAATCTTAACAACTTATGTAACACCCAAAGTCTGGAAGGCCAAGAAAGGAAAGAAAACCCTAATTTTAAAGAGTGACTCGGCAAGTCCAAGGAGGAACTCGGTGAGTCCGAGCGGGATCCGGGTCGAGGAGTAAGTGACCGACTCGGCGAGTCGGCCAAGGGGACTCGGTGAGTCTGGTCGGTGCAAGGAAAACCCTAAAATCGGGACTTGGAGCCTATTTAAACGTCTCATTCTCTCCCCTAGGGTTCCTTTACTGCCACTTTCACCCAGAACATCGAACCCTAAGCCCCATTGTTGCTCATTCAAGCTTCCAAGCCATTTTTGGGTGATTTGAAGGAAGAAAAAGAAGGGGAATCATTGAAGATTCAAGGATTGGCCTTGGATCTAGAGATTGGGGAAGCTTTCTGAGTTATTGAAGGTATTAAGTCGTTCTCTCCTTTAGATCTAGTATGGTTGTGAGTTTTGGGGGTTTCCTAGCCATGATTAGTTACCTTTTTTGAGTTAGAAGCCAGATCTGAAGTTACTACTTCAGATCTAAGCATATTATGGTCTTGAGAAGCATAAAGTATCAGCCCGTGAGTTGATTATGGAGCCTCTTTTCCTTAAACCCTAGTTTATGGTGTATTTTGCCTAGATCTCCTTCTCTACACGTAAAGTTTGCAAATTTACATGAGGAATAGGCTTGGGAAGGGTAGATCTACAGTTTGGAGTCCATGCATGAATCAAAAGTCCTCTGCATGTAAGGAGATCTGAATGGACTCGGCGAGTCCTTTGAGTGGACTCGGCGAGTAGCATGAACAGTAGGAGCAACTCGACGAATGGGATGAACAGCTCGTCGAGTCAGATGAAGATTGCCTTGCACTCGACGAGTCTGTTCTTGGACTCGGCAAGTCAAATTGCGAAACCCCAAACCCTTCGAGTTGAGACTCGAATCAGTGAGTCGAGTGGAGACTCGGTGAGTTGGACAGGTCAGGACTCAGAAATCGGTAGACTCAGTGAGTCATGGACTGATTCGGCAAGTCGAGACGCGAATGGAAGGACTCTGAACATATGAACTCGGCGAGTCAGTAGGGTGACTCGGCGAGTAGGGTTGGCCTGGAAGGTTGACCTTGACCAGGACTTTGACTTTGACCAGAGTTGACTTGGTTGTCTCTCGGGGGTCAGTTAGACTAAGTGTTGCATTGATATTGGTAGTTCGGGGAGCAAGGGGAGAAGGAGTTCAAAGAGTTGTCGAGGAACAGTTAGTGAGATCATCAGCAAGTTCAGCCAGTGCATGTGAATTTCCCTTTGTGTGAATAGGTCTAAGCCCATAATGCCGGCCCATGTAGTTATGAGTAGAAGGCCCGGGGGTTAGCCCTAGGCACAGTATGCTAGTATGATATTCGGTACGAGGTCCATTAATAGCGGGTGGGTGCGCAAGGATTTGTTATATGATAGTTTATACTTGTTGTCTGTGTGAAACATGTATGTGCCTGGTAGGGAGGTGAGTGTGGGCGAGGTCCCGTATCTCACCAATAGCAGAGTGTGGATCGGGTTCCACATCTCATTAGTAGCAGAGCAGGGGCGATGCCCAAGTTAGGTAATGAGTGAGAGTGGGCTGGGCCCGTATCTCACTACCAGTAGGAGTGTCGATGGGGTTCCATGACTCATCAGTAGCAGGACCAGGGCGAGGCCCAGGATAGGCGAGGCCTTAGGACAAGATCAGTCGTATGAGTTTAGCTTATGTATTGTGATATGTTTATGTGTTATTATTTGTTGGCAGGCGAGGCCCTATGACAGGCGAGGCCTAAGTTAAACAGATTTGTATTTGAGCGGGACTCGAAGCCAGTCGGGGCCTGGAGCGGCGGGGCTGTTATAGCGGGCGAGGCCCGAGGCAGGGGGCGATGCCCAGGATAGCAGGCGTGGCCCAGTATGTGCAGTATGTGATTATGCATGGTATGTGGTAGGGTAGGGAACTCACTAAGCTTCGTACTTACGGTTTTCAGTTTTGGTTTCAGATACTTCCGGTAGTGGAGGGAAGAGCTCGGGGTGATCGCATGGCACACACCATAGATTAGACAACCTGGGAATGTTTACTCTGATAACGAACATGTGTTTTGAAAATTTATACTCTGATTATGTTTTGGAATGAAGACTTTGCATAAAGTAATGTTTTATTAAAAGAAATTTTTGGTCTTGAATTTTAAGTCATTACAACTTAACAAAAGGGAAGGGTTAAATTGCTTTACCTATGTTTTGGGATGTTACAAATAAGGGTTACATCGTGATATATCATATAGTTGTCTTTAACAAACTGACCATACGAGTCGGGAAGTGACTGAAGAGGCAATTCAATAGCCAACTTCCTCATGAAAGCGACACCCAACATTCCCAGCCTGTCAATATGCAACTTCATCTCCAAGACGTGAGCACATACATACTTTTCATCTTTGTGTTTTCTTGCCAATAGGGCTTGAGTGACCATGAAATTTTCAAGTCAACAAACACGTGGGTTAGGGAGAATAACTGGAGTAGGTGGAGGAAGTGAACTATGATTTCTAGTTTTTCAATCGAATCGTGGAACATCAACTTCACGATGAAAGTTTTTTCCAAATGATTTGGGAAGACCATAGTTGTCAAGACAATACATCTGCAAAATGGAGAAATTAAGGTTTGTTGATTAAGTCCTTAATATAACACCTAAATTGTATACTAAGGCTAGTACCCAACACAATAATTTACAATTCAGAAGAGGGATGCCAGAATCCAATTGTAAACTATTTGTCGGTAGGTAAATGACGATTCACAAATTCCACCAAAAAAACAAAACTTAAAAAACATTAGGTTTTTTTTAAATGAAACTCCTAGATGTTTTGAGATTCATTGATCTTTTTAATGGAATGTTTAATCTCGATTCTGCCTTTCAAGTTTGTGATTGGGATACCGAGGATCACAAACAAGGTATGAATAACCATGCAAATTAGCTTGGTACTCTCAAAATCATTTATCACATGATCAATGTGCCGGTTAACCACACACGCTCCATTGATCTATGATAATCTTCAAACTACCCATTGACATCTTTCATTATTCCCACATTAGTGTGCCAGTTAACCACATACGCTCAACTAATGACTAATAAGGTGCAATGTGCAATTTCATTGGTTAGCATCAAATTCACATTTTTCCTAAGCAACTAAGATTGGGAATTTGTAAAACATTTAGTTACTTGTATTTCATTATACTTATTAATGAAATTTTATGTCCTATCCTACCCGTTCAGCTAACGACCCTCCACTGGTCAAGGGTGCGGCGGGTAAGAGTGTATACACAATGGTGGTCATTTTACAGGTTGTTTACTTAAACACCCCTTACAGACCAGCTTTGTGAATGAGGCCTACTAACGGTAAGACTAACCTTTTACTTTTACGTATATAATATATTAAACTTTTAGTTTTATATAGTATAAGGATGTATTTTACACATTTAAAATACTAAGTGGTTTAATCTATTAATAAATTTAATTAATTTAAACCATGTCATTATGGATTTATTAATTCTCTCTTTTAATTAAACACTTAATTAATTTAATAAAACCATAAGAGTGTAATTTGAACTATTCAAAATATCAAGGTTCTAAATTTAAGATTTCAAAATTATGGCTATTTAATCAAATTTGAAGTTACAAAACCAAGAGGTGAACTTTTAAACCTTTTCAATTTACTAGGGTTTTAGAATTTAATATTTCAAAGTTAAAGCTTTTAATTAAACTATACATTCCAAAACTTGAGGAAAATTTTGAAACCGTTCAAAATGTTTTAGATCATTTTTTTTTTTAACTAATAAAATAATCATATAATTTTATGTTTTACTACTGTGACCTAATTCAACTCATATAGCAAGACAATTCAAATCAAATAATACAAATAATCAACTTATCATATAATCAAATAATTATCTTAAAATTTGACAATTTATCTTTTAATTGGACGAGGATAATCACTACCATATCATAAAATGTGAATTTTTATGATTCAAAATAGTTTGTGGTAATGGTCCTAATCCAATTAGGCCAAAAACTCGAAAAATCTACCAACAGGTGGTCCAACTCATCGAGTCAGGGCATGGACTCGTTGAGTTCATCATCAGATGATCCAACTCGTCGAGTCCAGCAGTCAGAGGGAAAAATGAAACCTTTTCAGATTTGAAAACAATACAATTGCATCAATATAATAGAAAACAACCTAGGCTCTGATACCATTGTTGGGTTTTGAACACTATAACAATCCGATGGTGCACATACAACCCTAGATGCTTTGGATCTAGGTTTTCTCAAGTTCTACATGCAATTTCATTTTATCCAAAGCATACACCCTAGCTAACATGAAATTGGATATACGTAACATAAAAACAAGTTAGATGAATACCTCTCTATTGTAGCATGTAGTTTTTGGCCTTTCAAGAGCTTAGTACCTTAAGTGTGATACCTCTAATAAGTGACAAACACCAAAAGCAATGGAAGAATATGAGAGAGAGGCTAGGATGAACCCAAAAATTGGGTAGATGAATACCTTTCTATTATTGCTATGTACTCTGATTCACATGTTGAATCAGCCACGGTCTCCTGCTTGGAAATTTTCAAAGTCACATCAACTCCATTTAGGTTAAACACCCACCCCGACTAAGAGCAGAAGTTATCTCTGTCGCTTTGCAAATTGGTGTCACTATACCCTATGACTCTCAATTCATCATCCTACCAAGCTGTAAGGACCCAGTCCTTAGTCCTTCGTACGTAATTAAGAATGTTCTTAAATGCTGTCAAGTGACCTCTACCCGGTTTCCCTTGATATCGGCTAACCATGCCAACACAAAAGCCACATCAAGGTGAGTACACGTCATAGCGTACATGATTGATCCAAAGGTGGAATCATATCGCACTCGACTCATTTCCGCTATTTCGGCATCCATACTCGTACTCTAAGTCTTACTCAGCTTGGTTTTACTCTTGATTGGTAGTTCCCCTTTATTGGAATTCTCAATGCTAAAACATTTCATCACCTTGTCCAAGTAAGTACTTTGACTAATTCCTATTAGTCTTCTACTCCTATTTCTCAAAATCTTTATCCCCAGAATATAAGCAACTTCCCCTAGATTCTTCATAGAAAAACACTTCCCAAGCTAGGGATTAACCTCCTGCAAGGCTGGGATGTCGTTTCCTATGAGCAGTATGTCATCAACATACAAAACTATAAAGATAAGTATATTTCCCACTAGCCTTGACATTTACACATGACTTATCCTCACTTTTAGAGAAGCCAAACTCTTTGACTATCTCATCAAAGCAAAGATTCCATCTACGAGATGCTCATTTTAATCAATAAATGGATTTCTCAAGCTTGCACACTCTATTAGGATATTTAGCATCCATAAAACCCTATGTCTAACACATGTAAACATCTTCGGCGAACTTCCCATTAAGGAAAGCAGTTTTGATATCCATCTGCCAAATTTCATAGTCATGAAACATAGTGATAGCTAACACAACCCTAATAGACTTGATCTTAGCCACTGGTGAGAAGGTCTCATCATAGTCAACTCTCACGGTTTCAGTAAAGCCCTTTGCAACCATTTGTTCCTTGAATGTATGCACCTTTCTGTCTATGTCGTTCTTCTTCTTGAAGATCCATTTGCACCCAATTGTCTTTTGACCTGGTACATTGTCAACAATGGTCCAAACATGATTGTCATACATAGGCTGGATCTCATTGTTCATTGCCTCTTTCCATTTTGCAAACTCAGGGCTCGCCACGACTTTCTTGTAGTTAGTAGGCTCATCCAAATTTACCAGTGCAATATTACTGATAAACATATCCCCTTCCATAGTAATATGAAATCCATACAACTCGGATTCCATCCTAAC
The DNA here is from genome assembly GCF_052625555.1 of Lactuca saligna. NCBI lineage: Eukaryota > Viridiplantae > Streptophyta > Magnoliopsida > Asterales > Asteraceae > Lactuca > Lactuca saligna. The sequence goes on along the minus strand of NC_136418.1, from coordinate 44,582,093 downwards.
TCGAGAGGAACATCTTAGAGGTAATCACTCGTCAATAGGTTCAACAAGAATCTCTTCCTCAGGTTGAGTGGTAGTGTTAGAGGTTCCTTCATTGCTTGACTCTTGAATCTCTTCATGATCAATTTTCCTCCCACTGTTCTCTTGGCATATAAGTTCTCTTTTACGGAAAACCCCTATCCTTTCTATGAAGACCACATTGTCACTAGGTCTGTAGAAAAGATATCCAAAAGATTTTTGTTGGTAGCCGATGAAAATACACCGCTTACTTTGAGGTTCATGCTTTTCGTGAGTCTCTCGTCTTACTAAAACTTCACAACCAAGGACCTTGATATGTGCCAACGAGGGAACTTTCCCTGTCCACATCTTATGAGGTGTTTTGCCAACCTTCTTAGTTAGGACTAAATTAAGGATATGGGAAGCTGTCTGTAAGGCATACCTCCATAATGAGATAGGTAACAAAGCTCTACTCATCATGGAACGAACCATGTCTAACAAGGTATGATTGCGCCTCTCAGCCACACCATTTAGATGTGGTGTTCTAGGCGGCGTCATTTATGAAACAATTCCACATTCCTTAAGATAGTTGTAGAACTCGATACTAACTACCCCTATCAAATCTGAGCATCTTTATCTTCCTACCCAATTGATTGTCCACTTCTTGCTTAAACTCTTTGAACTTTTCAAAGGTTTTTGACTTGTGCTTGATTAAGTAGATATATCCATATCTACCATAATCATCGGTAAAAGACACATAGAAGCGGTTAGCATCCCTTGTGGTGGATTTGAAGAGCCTACACACATCTGTGTGTATGAGATTCAACAATCCATCGCCTATTTTACAAGTACTAGTGAAAGGTGATTTAGTCATCTTTCCAAGTAAACAAGATTCGCACATGTCTTCTGACTTTAGGTCAAATGACTCCAAGAATCCATCATTCTGGAATCGGGCTATGTGCTTCTTGTTGAAATATCCAAGACGACAATGCCACAAGCATGCCTTGTCTAAACCATTATACGAATCAATATGCAACACGTTATCTCTTACGTTATCTACAACCATCACAGTTTCTTATATACCATTACAAGGTGATGCTTCAAAATAAAAAATACAATTGTAGAACACATTAATAGAACCAATTTCATTGTTAGTGAAAATCTAAAACTTGTTTGTATAAATCATGAAAATAAATAATATTCCTCACCATCTCTGACGAGTAAAAACAATCTTTCAAGTCTAATGCTAAACCCATTATCAAGTTCATCTTCCCATGCTCCACATCCCTACTTCTTTTTGGCCCCTGCAAATTAGAACAAAGGTGAAACCGACATCCTGTATCAACGATCCAAGAACTAACATGTGATGAGTTATTAGATTGAATAGTATAAATACATGTGAAGGTGGGCTTTATCTTCCCATCCTAGATATCCTGCAAGTATTTTGGGCATCTTTGTTTCCAATGCCTCTTCTTGTCACAGTAGAAGCACGTTTCGTTTTTAGGATCGGATGAGGGAGTACTAGAAATGGATTTACCTTTGGATCCATTTGAAGAAGATCCATCACGGGACTTTCCCTTGTGGTTCTTAAAGAGATCTTTCATCTTTTTCCCTTTTGCATGTCCTATAGAAAGGATCGGGGCAGCAGCAGTAGGGCTGGACCCGATAGCTTTGCCTTTAAGTCCACTATCAGCAGTTCTCAACAAACCTTGAAGTTTGGTCAAAGTAACTTCCTCCTTGTTCATATGATAAGTCATCTTGAACTAATCATAACAAGGAGGTAAAGAGTGAAGGATAATATCAATGGCCAACACTTCGTCAAAGTAAAAATTCAACTTGAGCAAACAATCCACATACCTTTGCATTCTTTGCAAGTGGCTCGTGATGGACTCTCCATCTTTCATCTTGGATGTTATTAGCGAGGTGACAATCTCGTACCTTTTTTGACACACACTTTGATGGTATTTTTCCATCAAATCTTGGTACATCTCGTAAGGTCAGTAGTCCTTGTAGAACCATTGCAGCTCAGGAGTCATAGTGGCTACCATAATAAACGACACCTTTGTTGTGTGCTTTTCGTGAGACCTATACTAATGCGTCGTTTTCGTGAGACCTATACTTAAATATTTGTTCAGAAGTAGATTTGGTTTCATCGATCTCGTTTAATTGATTGTCGTGAATGTATTCCTTCTCTTCATATCACAAGGCCACTCGAATGTTGGGAATCCAATCATTGAAGTTGGACCCATCGAAAGTGATCGTCGCACAAATGCTAGTGAGAGAAAAGGAGCTTGAGGAGTTCGAGTTCGAGCCAAAAGTGTTGTTTGAGCTAGACATCTTAAAAGGAAAAAGAACAAAGTTTTGATTAGATAAAGAATCCTTAATATAACACCCAAATTAAGGCTAGGACCCAACACAATAATTCACAATTCATAAGAGGGATGTCGTAATCCAATTACAAACTGTTTGAAGGTAGGTAAATGACAATTTACCAATTCCACCATGAAAAATGAAATGAAGAATTAAGTTTTAAATGAAATGAAATTTCTAGACTCTTTTGAGATTCATTGAAATTTTAAATGGTATGTTTAATCTCGATTATTCCCTTTAAGTTTGTGACTGGGAAACCGAGGATCACAAACAAGTTGTGAATAACCATACAAATTAGCTTGACACTCTCGATGACATTTACCATCTAATCAATGTGCCGGTTAACCACACATGCTCCATTGATCTATGGTAATTCTCGAGCTACCCTTTACCACACTTGTTAGTCCAAGTTTGTGTGCCGGTAAATCACACACGATCCACTAATGACTTGGCAAGGTGCAATGTGCAATTTCATGGACTAGCATCATTTTCACATTTTTCCTAAAGTAACTAAGATTGAGAATTTATCAAAACATTTAGTTACTTTATAATTTTCATTATACTTATTAATGAGGAATTAATGTCCTATCCTACCCGTTTAGCTGACGACCCTCCACCAATCAAGAAAGCGGTGGGTGAGAGTGGACACCCATTCAACCGCCATTTTATTGGCAGTTTCGTTATACCCCCCCTTATAGATCGGCTTTGTGAATGAGTCCTACTAACGGTAAGACTAACATATATATATATATATATATATATATATATATATATATATATATATATATATATATATATATATATTATAAAATTAGAATTTAATATTTCAAAATTAAACTTTTTAAAATATTATAAATTATAAAAGTTAAGGGAAATTTTTGAAACTTTTCAAAACTTTAAGATCAATTTTTAAATAATTAAATTAATCATATAATTTTGAACATTATGTTACAATTTGACCATTATCTTTTAATTAGATGAGGATATCCATTACCATATCAGAAAATTCGATTTTAAACGGTTTCACCTTGAATGTCATACATTATAAATAGTGGGTGGCTAGGAGAACCACCCTTTTTCCCACAAATTTATGCACCGAGCTGTCTATGCTTCACATCAAGGCTCCTAAACACAGTTTTGCATAGACAAAAACGATAATTGAAAAAGCGTTGGTCATAAAATTTATGAAGGTTTTGATGATTTTGAGGAAATCCTAGTTGTATCAGGAAGTATTGTACAGATCCATCGAGTTTTTTTTTTTTTTTTTTTTTTTTTTAAATATAAATACCAGGGGAAACCTATAAAACCTTTATTAGTTGCAGTTAAAGTTAGACTTTTGGGGTTGGTGAGCTAATTAGAAGAGATTTTGGGATTATAAATGTGGTTGAAAAGATGTCAAAGTTTATTCCTACACTTAATTGGTTGAGATTGGATGAAATGCGATTGTTATTATGTCATAAGTTATTTGTGCAAGGGAAGACTCTCAGTTGAGCAGATTTATCTATAATTTACGGAGTTGGAAAAATGTTTCTTTTACAAAACCTATGTATTTACTTGTTCTTCCTATAGTTTTGGTGGAAAATTTTAAACATGGAAAAAGTGTGTCTCGTTATGTAAATGACCTTGAAGGACATGTTCGACTTTAGAGTTCCCTTATTTACATCGGGACTCATGTCCTTTCAAAAATGTTGCTGGTAATACATTTAGGGGTTGTTTGTTTTTTTTTGTGAAGATCTACGCAACCACTTTTGTTTGCGCCGCGCAGACAACACACAGATATATTTTTCTCACAGAGTGTTTGTTTTTTGGAAGTGGGTAGATCAAAAAACATCAGTGCGATGTCTTCCTTGAGCAGATATGTGCCACTGTATTCAAAGGTCTTCAAACCTCATTTTAACATAAAAATTTGCCAATAGACGAACCAACATGTCGAGTGAGAGCATAGACTCGTCGAGTTCAGCTGACAGACGCCAAAAACGAATTTAATCCAGCTTTGAACAAATTACAATTGCATCATATATAACAAAAAAACACCCTAAGCTCTAAAACCACTGGTGAGTTTTGAGCATTACAACATTCCTATGTGCACAACCAACCTTAATGGCTTTGGATCTACGTTTTTCTCAAGTTATACATGCAAATTTATTTTCCAAAGCAAGAACCCTAATCTAGAATACAAGAAAACGAGATCCACCTAATAGTAAGATTAGACGAATACCTTTCTTGTTAATAGCTTGATCTTGATCTTTAAGAGCTTAGTGCCCCAAGCGTTGCACCTCTAATAGAGTCACAAACACCACTTAGCAAAGGATGAAGAATAGAGGTGATGGAGGCTCTACAAAATTCGGCTAGGGTTATCTTAGAATATCATATGCTGAAAACTGTAAGCCAAGGGTCCTTTATATATCTGAGGCTGCTAAGGTTTCTAGGTGAAACCCTAATCTGATTGCTTAAGCCTCAAGCAGTCCATGTAAGCCTTCTTGAAAGCCTATATACAAAATCTCTATAGGCTTCCGATAGATTTCATCCACTCCTTCTTTTATAAGTCCATCAACCCAACTTGCAACTATTAATGATTTCCAATATCAGTCTCCTTTCCTTTTAATTAGTTCCTTTAATCCCAAAATTAATTCCAAATTAATTCCAAATTAATTTTTGATTAATACTAATTAAATAATATGATTTCACAATTAATATATTATTATTATAATATATTAATAAATCATTTATCAAAAACTTTCTCCCAAAGTCATCCTGTCAAATTGCTAAGGTGAATGCAACACAAAAGGACCATGCTACTATCGGATCAAGTACATACCAATTACAGTTATAGGCGTAGACACCTAAGACAACAAAATATAACTTCCAAAATATATAAGATCCAAGGATTGAAGATAATATGAGTCACTTCCCACAATATTATTCACTTTTGCTTAAATTTTATGCAAAGTATAATGTTCAAGGAGAAAGGGAAAATGATGGATAAAATTTCTTTGGATATGCATGAGGATAGTGAGAATAGTGATGATAATGGATATGGAAGTGGTGAGGATGGTGATGGTATTTCATTTAATATAGATAATTCAAACTTCTAATATGATGTAGATGTTGGTAAGTGTATTGTAACATATAGAATATCAAATGCTACCCAAAAAAGTTGGGTAAATAATGTTAAAATTAATGAAGAAGTTAGGGATGTGCACAACATAGAAGACATGGATCAAGGTGATCAAATGACAAGCCAAGTGGACCAAGGTGTCTGAATGACAATAGTTTAGAAAGATCCAAGTTGTCATGTAGAATATGATGGGTTTTGAGCATTACAACGTTCATATGTGCACATGCAACCCTAATTGCTATGGATCTAGGTTTTTCTAAAGTTATACATGCAAATTAATTTTAAAAGGCAAGAACCCTAATCTACCATACAAGAAAACGAGATCTAGATGATATTAAGATTAGAAGAATACATTTATTTTTAATAGCTTGACCTTAACCATCAAGAGCTTAATGCCCCAAGCATTGCACCTCTAATGGAGTTACGAACACCAGTTAGCAAAGGATGAAGAAGAGAGGTGATGGAGGCTCTACAAAATTCAACTAGGTTTCTCTTAGAATAGTATATGCTAAAAACTGTAAGCCAAGGGTCCTTTATATATATGAAGTTGCTAGGGTTTCCAAGTGAAACCCTAATCTGATTACTTAAGCCTTAAGCAGTCCATGGAAGCCTTCAAGAAAGCCTATGGATGAAATCTCTATGGGCTTCCCATAGATTTCGTCCACTCCTTATTTTAGGAGTCCACCAACCCACCTTCCAACTATCAATGATTTGCAATATTAGTCCTCGTTCCTTTTAATTAGTTCCTTTAATCCCAAAATAAATTCCAAATTAATTTCTGATTAATACTAATTAAATAATATGATTTCTGAATTAATATATTATTATTATAATATATTAATAAATCATTTATCAACAACTTTCTCCGAAAGTCATCCTGTCAAGTTGCTATGGTGAATGCAACACAAAAGGACCATGCTACGATCGGATCAAGTACATACCAATTATAGTTATGGGCGTAGACACCTAATACAACAGAATATAACTTCCAAAATGTAGAAGATCCAAGGATTGAAGATCGTGGTGGGGTCCAAAGTAACATTGTAAATGATTATGAGTCATTCCCATAATAGTATTCACTTTTGCTTAAATTTGATGCAAAGTATAATGTTCAAGGAGAAAGGGAAAATGATGGAGAAAATTTCGTTGGATACACATGAGGATAGTGAGAATAGTGATGATAATGGATATGGAAGTGGTGAGGATGGTGATGTTATTTCATTTAATAAAGATGATTTAAACCTCTAATATTGTGTAGATGTTGATATAAGTGAATGCCAGATCCATGTGGATGATGATGAGAATGGGATAATTCAAGATCACACTAAGAAGAGAGAGGTTCAAAATGTTGATGAAGAGCTTGAAGTTTTGGACACTAATGTATACGAGTTTGGAGGGTTTTATAAAGATGAAAAAAGGATTAAGCATGTCAAATAAATGCTAACATGGGGAGGTTCACATGAAGGCTTTTTAGAGTGGGACAATTATTTAAGACAAAAAAATGATTTAAAAACTTTCATGACTTTACATGTAGTTTAATCCGAAAGGGCCTCTATTTTGAAAATAATGAAAAAATTAGGATACAGGTCTTATGTGATGGCATGGTTGGTAAATCTGATGAAAACGGTGTTAGGCAATCAACAAGTAGTAAAGTGGAGCATAAGAGTAAAAGTGTAATTAACAAAAAAGTAATTTTTCTTGGGCTGCATAGATTTCCAAATCTTTTAAGAATGAAGATTAGATGGTGAAAACCATAAATGCTTACAAACAACATCTGTTAAAGCTTGTATATCTAGGTTTTTAGAAAGCAATATCCTTCAAAAATTCAATGGAATGCAATAAGTCCAGTCAAAGCTTTACACGAAAAAGTAACCAAGAAATTAGATGTAACAACGCAAATTTTCAAATAAAATTTTCATTTAAAACAAAGTGATTTCATTCAACCAATAGTATTTATTTCATGTTTCATATCAAATACATATATAAAATCCCCAAGATCTCAATTAGCAGCAGTGTGTATGCATCATGCCGGCGCCTTCCCACGGTCCTCGCTAGTACCTGAACATACATACATAACAACTTGTAAGCATAAATGATTAGTGAGTTCCCCAGTATACCACTACACATATACGCCTTTCCAGGCCCGAACCTTACGGTCCACAGTACAACGCCTTCCGGCCCATGAGATAATCGCCTTCCGGCCCATAATATTTTCCCTTCCGGCCCATAACATATTGCCTTCCGGCCCGTAACATATTGCCTTCCGGCCCGTAACATATTGCCTTCCGGCCCATAAACATATGCAACACATAATACAATTACTTAAACACATATAGCACATATATCATATATCATACCTGACCTTTCTGTCACATAATACTTTGCCTTCCGGCCGATAGAACATACATAGCATGCATAGCAACTACCTTTTCAATTATAGCATATATATAACACATAACATATTCGACCTTCCGGTCACACATAGATACCCTTCCGGGTACAGTATAGTGAGAAGACTCACCTCGTGGTAATGTAAGCTATCAACTCTTGAAACTACTCGCACTCGATCCGCCGATCTGCAGACTTTCTATAATACCGTATACCCTTATTAATACTCTTATCATTCAAGACAACTGACCCTAAGAATTTACATGCAGGTCAACTCTGGTCAACGGTCAACTTGACCGGACTCGTCGAGTGCAAAGGCGACTCGGCGAGTCTAGACGTCCTCCCCAATTTTCCCTGTTGTTCCCCTTTCTACTCGTCGAGTATCCCTCTTGACTCGATGAGGTCCTCGTGGAAGAATCGCGGGGCCACCCCGACTCCACTCGCCGAGTCTGAAGAACAACTCGGCGAGTCCCAGTGAATCTTCAAGCTACTCGCCGAGTCTGCTCATCCGACTCGGCGAGTCCATGCCATGCAGTCGATCAACTGCTTCCTAAAACACGTATGGTCCCGAAATACACACTCATGGGACTATCTGGACCTCTAAACATCCTATTACTGAGGTATAAACACTTGGGTAACAACATAATAATCCATCTAATCATCAAATAGGTTCTATAAACCCTAACTTCATATACACATCAATCACAGAAGAACGAAATCCGAGATATTACCTGATTGATGCACTTTCTGTGTCCCCAATCCTCAAAACGTGATTCTCTTGCTGTTCCTTTAGCTAAACCTTCCTCTTCCTTGCACACAACTCTTCCAAACCCAACAATGGTCTTCAATCCTTGCTCCAGATGCACACAATCGTTCTAGGGTTCTTCTCAGTGAGCAAAAACGAACAATGACGGCCTAAGAGGCGTTATATACGATCCAGACCAGACAGCTAGGGTTTCTGCTGAACAGCGTCGACTCGCCGAGTCCATATCTGGACTCGTCGAGTCCAGTCGCGAACCCGGGACCAAGCCTGTGGTCCTACTCGGCGAGTCAGGCACCAACTCGCCGAGTCCCCTCCTAAAATGCCCCAAAAATAGTTTTAAAGCAATACCTGAAATTCCGGGCTGTTACAACTCTCCCCCACTAGAACTAGACTTCGCCCTCGAAGTCTCACTCTGCGAATAACTCCGGATGTTGCTCCCGCATTTCACGCTCCGGCTCCCAAGTCATCTCCGATCCCTTCCGGTGTTGCCACTGAACCAACACCAGAGGTACCTCCTTGTTCCGCAGAACCTTGATCTTCCGATCCCTGATAGCTACTGGTCTCTCGGCGTAATTCAGGCTCGCATCCACCTGAATATCCTTTAACGGAACCACCGCCGATTCATCGGCTATACACTTCCTCAACTGTGATACGTGAAAGGTATTGTGAATATGTCCCAACTCTGCTGGCAACTCCAACCGATAAGCTACCCGACCTACCCTTGCAATTACACGAAATGGACCTATGAACCGGGGCCCCAACTTGCCCCTCTTTCTGAACCGGATCACTCCCTTCCAAGGAGAAACCTTCAGGAGAACGAAGTCGCCAACCTGGAATTCTAGCTCGGACCGGCGTCTGTCCGCATAACTCTTCTGTCGGCTCTGGGCGGTCAATAACCTCTGCCTAACCTGCTGAATCTGCTCTGTCGTCTGGAGTACGATCTCGGTACTGCCCATCACTCTCTGTCCCAACTCTCCCCAGCAAATGGGAGTCCGACACCTCCTACCATACAACAACTCAAAAGGTGGCATACCAATGCTCGAATGATGGCTGTTGTTGTAGGAAAATTCAGCCAAGGGTAAATGCGCATCCCAGCTACCCCCGAAGTCTAGTACACACGCTCTAAGCATGTCTTCCAATGTCTGAATCGTCCGCTCGCTCTGACCGTCTGTCTGGGGATGGTATGCGGTACTAAAATGCAGTTTAGTACCCAGCTCCTCATGGAATTTCTTCCAGAACCTAGAAGTGAAGCGTACATCACGGTCTGAAACAATCGAGATCGGCACTCCATGCCGAGATACTACCTCTCTCACGTATAACTCCGCCAACTTCTCCGCTGATGAACTCTTGCTAATGGCAAGGAAGTGTGCACTCTTCGTCAATCTATCCACGATCACCCAAATTGCATCGACTCCCCTAGCAGTTCTTGGCAATTTGGTGATGAAATCCATAGTAATCTGCTCCCACTTCCACTCAGGAATCTCCAAGGGCTGCAACTTACCATGCGGTCTCTGGTGCTCGGCTTTAACCCTACGGCAAGTCAAACACCTCTCAACGAACCATGCGACGTCTCTCTTCATACAAGGCCACCAATATTCCTTCCTCAAGTCCAAATACATCTTCGTAGCACCGGGATGGATCGAGAATTTCGATCTATGAGCCTCCTCCATCAAAATAGCACGCGTACTGCCCACGAATGGTACCCAAATCCGACCCTGAAACGTCAGAAGTCCTCGTTCATCCTTAACGAACTCTGAAATTAACCCAACGACTCTCTCTTTCTTCTGCATCTCGGATCTCACAACCTCGGCCTGCACCCCACGAATAGCATCCAATACCGGGGTCATCACCGTCAGTCTCAGACATACATCTCGCAATGGAATGCTCTTCCCCCTACGACTCAATGCATCTGCTACCACATTAGCCTTGCCTGCGTGGTATAGGATCTCACAGTCATAATCCTTAACCACGTTCAACCATCTCCTCTGACGCATATTTAGGTTGGGTTGATCCATCAAATACTTCAAACTCTTATGGTCCGTGTATATAGTACAACGAACCCCGTATAGGTAGTGACGCCAAATCTTGAGAGCGAACACTACTGCCCCCAACTCTAAGTCATGCGTGGGATATCTCGCCTCGTGAGGCTTTAGCTGCCTCGATGCATAAGCTATCACATGGCCCCTCTCAATCAACACTGCACCCAGTCCCGAAATCGATGCGTCGCAATATACGACAAAGTCCTCCATCCCTTCCGGGAGAGCTAATACCGGGGCTTCGCACAGTCTCTGAAGAAGTGTCTCGAAGGAAGTCTGCTGCTCGGTCCCCATGAGAATGTAACACCCTTTCGGGTCAATCTGGTGAGCGGTACCGCGATCTTGGAGAAGTCCCTAATAAACCTCCGATAGTACCCCGCCAACCCAAGGAAACTCCTGATCTCGGAAGGTGACTTCGGTGCCTCCCAACTCATAACTGCTTCCACCTTGGCCGGATCGACCAATATCCCTGCCTGACTAACAACATGTCCAAGAAATTGGACCTCCCGCAACCAGAAGTCACATTTGGAGAATTTTTAATATAGCTTCTCCGACCTCAGTACCTCAAGGACCTCCCTCAAATGTCCCTCATGCTGCTCTCTAGTTCGCGAATATACTAGGATGTCGTCGATAAATACAATCACAGACCGATCCAGCATCGGCCTGCATACCCTGTTCATGAGGTCCATGAACACTGCCGGGGCATTGGTGAGCCCGAAAGGCATCACCACGAACTCGTAATGCCCAAACCGCGTCCTGAATGCTGTCTTTTGGACGTCCTCATCCCGCACTCTTACCTGATGGTACCCTGATCTTAGATCGATCTTGGAAAACCAAGATGCCCCTTGCAACTGATCGAATAGATCATCGATCCTCGGTAACGGATAGCGGTTCTTGACCGTCACCTTGTTCAACTCCCGGTAATTAATACACATCCGGTGTGAACCATCCTTCTTCTTGACGAATAGAATCGGTGCTCCCCACGGCGAGCTACTCGGCCGAATAAATCCCTTCCCCAGCAACTCTTGGAGTTGCGAGGACAACTCTTGCATCTCTGGAGGTGCAAGACGATAAGGCACCTTCGCAATAGGCGCAGCCCCCGGAATCAGATCGATACCAAACTCTACTTGCCTCGCAGGAGGTATTCCCAGCAACTCCTCAGGAAAAACATCTGAAAACTCGCGCACCACTGGAACCTCCTCCACTGTCCTCGGTCTCTCGGAAGCCTCCCGCGTATCCATCACATACGCCACAAAACCTCTACATCCCTGCTGTAGGCATTGCCTCGCCCTAGCGGCCGAACAAAAAGCTAATCCCGAACGGGTACCCTCGCCGTACACCGTAAGAACTCCCCCACTAGGGTCTCGTATAGTCACCAGCTGGTGCTCACAGTCGATGATGGCGCTGAATCGGCTCAACCAGTCCATGCCCACGATGACACAGACATCACCCATCGCAATAGGAATTAGGTCAATCGGAAACGCAACCCCAAAAATCTCTAGTATGCATCCCCGACGAACCTCCGTAGCAAAAACCATCCTCTCGACCGCTATAGAAACGCTCAGAGGCCGACTTAACGACTCACGACTAATGCTGATATGCTGACTAAAAGTTAAAGATACAAAGGATCTACTCGCACCCGAATCAAATAACACAAGCGCAGGCATAGAGTTCACAAGAAAAGTACCTACACATATATTAACATAAGCATAACATTTCAACTTTAAATAAATACGCGAATTACAGTATACCTGCCACAACATCGGGTGCAGCGCGGACCTCCTCCGCAGTCAGCTGAAAAGCTCTCCTGCGAGCCCTCGGGGCCTCGACCTTCGCCGGTCGTGTCTCGGTAGTCCTGGTAGTAGGTGTAGATCCCTGACGAAGCTACGGGCACTCGACCTTCCGATGGCCTGTCTGGTTGCAATGAAAGCAAACCATAAACCCCTTAGGGCAATCCCTGGCAATGTGTCCTTCCTTGCCACACTTGTAGCAACCCCCCGCTCGACACGCCCCCTCATGACTCTTGCCGCACTTTCCGCAAGTGCGGCCCTTCGAACCTCCCATCCTCGAATCAGCGGACTTGGTCCGCTTGGCTGCCGGCTGAAACTGAGTTGGTCGCCGGTCCGCCCGCCGAGACTCGGCCTCCTCCCTGGCCTGGGTCTCTAACTCGATCTCGCGCTACCTGGCGTTCGCCTGAAGCTCAGTAAAAGTACGATAGGTGGAGTTTGACACAAACTCCCGGATATCCCTCCTCAACACGCCCAAGTACCGGCTCATCCGTGACTGCTCTGTAGACACCAGCTCGGGGCAGAACATCGCCCTCTCGTGAAACTTTCGTGTGACCACCGCAACGGAATCAGTACCCTGCTTAAGGGTCAAGAACTCCTGAATCAATCGTTCCCTCTCCACTGGGGGAACATACTCATCCCTGAACATCTCAGTAAACCTCTCCCATGTCACCGCTGAAATCTCCGCCAAAGTGAAGTTCGCCGTTACGAACTTCCACCAATCCTTCGCTCCCAGACAGAGCTGGTTCAAGGCGAACCGTACCCTCAGGTGCTCCGGGCATGAGCAAGTATAGAAGCACCCCTCAATGTCGGCGATCCACCTAATCGCCGCAATCGGATCCTGCGTCCCATCGAACTCAAGGGGTTTCGTGTTGCTGAATTCCCGGAATAGCAACGAATCACCCCCTTGCGGCCTAGCAGCGGCCACAGCTGCGGTAGCGGCAGCGACTGCAGCTTCAGTCAGTGCGGCGTACCGCTCCTCAAACTCCTCCATCAGGGTGGTCTTAATGGACCCAAACATCTCCGGGATCTCAGCCCGAACCGCCGCAGCTACCTCCTCTTGAATCATCTGACGAATCTCCTCGTCACTCATACTGCTCGAACTCGCTCCATGGCGTGTCGTAACCATAATGTCTCTGAAATATAACATAAGATTATCAGAGACTCCATCAAGTACTGTTGCACTCGATAACGCAACCCTACTCAGTCTCCAACATCCAAGGATTCTTACTTGGGTCGCCCACCGACCCGGTGTCTTCGGTAGTACGGGCCCAATACTACCGACCACACCGTATCAGCATTCGTCCCAAATCTTCCTCCCCGAACCCCGAATAGTGAGTACTCTACTTCTAATATGCACTACCTACCTGCACGCTACCGAATATCTCATATAAGCAATCTTCCTAGACTACGGCATCACAAAACAGGCCATTCTAGTCCTATCATGTATACCTAGTCTTCTAGCATGCATAACAATTCATAATTCAGTGCATAACATAACATTGTAAGGTATTCTGGGAATCTTTACCGTTCGGGCACTGGCTGATCGTACACACTACTTCTTTCTCGTTTACCACTTTACCATTTATAAAAGTTTATGTATTTATTATTTTTAAAAAGATTTTTCCTCAAATCCTCGGTTTGAGTTTAGTTACACCCGAAGGTACACCCGAATCCCTCAAACCAAGGCTCTGATACCAATTGTAACAACGCAAATTTTCAAATAAATTTTTCATTTAAAACAAAGTGATTTCATTCAACCAATAGTATTTATTTCATGTTTCATATCAAATACATATATAAAATCCCCAAGATCTCAATTAGCAGCAGTGTGTATGCATCATGCCGGCGCCTTCCCACGGTCCTCGCTAGTACCTGAAACACATACATAACAACTTGTAAGCATAAATGTTTAGTGAGTTCCCCAGTATACCACTACACATATACGCCTTTCCAGGCCCGAACCTTACGGTCCATAGTACAACGCCTTCCGGCCCATGAGATAATCGCCTTCCGGCCCATAATATTTTTCCTTCAGGCCCATAACATATTGCCTTCCGGCCCGTAACATATTGCCTTCCGGCCTGTAACATATTGCCTTCCGGCCCGTAACATATTGCCTTCCGGCCCGTAAACATATGCAACACATAATACAATTACTTAAACACATATAGCACATATATCATATATCATACCTGACCTTTCTGTCACATAATACTTTGCCTTCCGGCCCATAGAACATACATAGCATGCATAGCAACTACCTTTTCAATTATAGCATATATATAACACATAACATATTCGACCTTCCGGTCACACATAGATACCCTTCCGGGTACAGTATAGTGAGAAGACTCACCTCGTGGTAATGTAAGCTATCAACTCTTGAAACTACTCGCACTCGATCCGCCGATCTGCAGACTTTCTATAATACCATATACCCTTATTAATACTCTTATCATTCAAGACAACTGACCCTAAGAATTTACATGCAGGTCAACTCTGGTCAACGGTCAACTTGACCGGACTCGTCGAGTGCAAAGGCGACTCGGCGAGTCTAGACGTCCTCCCCAATTTTCCCTGTTGTTCCCCTTTCTACTCGTCGAGTATCCCTCTTGACTCGACGAGGTCCTCGTGGAAGAATCGCGGGGCCACCCCGACTCCACTCGCCGAGTCTGAAGAACAACTCGGCGAGTCCCAGTGAATCTTCAAGCTACTCGCCAAGTCTGCTCATCCGACTCCGCGAGTCCATGCCATGTAGTCGATCAACTGCTTCCTGAAACACGTATGGTCCCGAAATACACACTCATGGGACTATCTGGACCTCTAAACATCCTATTACTGGGGTATAAACACTTGGGTAACAACATAATAATCCATCTAATCATCAAATGGGTTCTATAAACCCTAACTTCATATACACATCAAGCGAAGAAGAACGAAATCCGAGATATTACCTGATTGATACACTTTCTCTGTCCCCAATCCTCAGAACGTGATTCTCTTGCTGTTCCTTTAGCTAAACCTTCCTCTTCCTTGCACACAACTCTTCCAAACCCAACAATGGTCTTCAATCCTTGCTCCAGATGCACACAATCGTTCTAGGGTTCTTCTCAGTGAGCAAAAACGAACAATGACGCCCTAAGAGGCGTTATATACGATCCAGACCAGACGGCTAGGGTTTCTGCTGAACAGCGTCGACTCGCCGAGTCCATATCTGGACTCGTCGAGTCCAGTCGCGAACCCGCGACCAAGCCTGTGGTCCTACTCGGCGAGTCAGGCACCAACTCGCCGAGTCCCCTCCTAAAATGCCCCAAAAATAGTTTTAAAGCAATACCTGAAATTCCGGGCTGTTACATTAGAGATTAGGAGATCGCAGCAGAAGCTGGCCAGGGCCAAGTCAATAACTAAGAAAATAATTAATGGTAACTATAAAAAGTAGTATGGATTATTATGGGATTATGTTTTGGAACTTCAAAATAGAAACCCTGGTTCCACTATCAAAATTGATATGCACCCTGAACTAAGCCTTGCTTCTACTAAAAGGACTTTCAAAAGAATTTATGTTTGTCTTCATGCACTAGAACTAGGATTCAAAGTTAGGTTAAAAGATTTTCTTGGTATTGATGTTACATTCATGAAGGGACTATAAATTGGGCAGGTGTTAACAATTTTTGGCCTTGACTCTAACGATGGTATATATCATGTAGCTTATGCAATTGTAGAGGCCAAACCAGCTAGCTCATGGACCTAGTTTATGGAGTTTCTAGGAGAAGATTTGCATTTTGGGTCCTATGTCTAACTTTACCATCATTTCATATACACAAAAGGTAAGTCATTATTTGAAATTTTAATTCTTTACTTGAGGCAAATTTAACTAAAATGTTTTTAGGGGATAACACCTGCAACTACTAAGGTATTCCCCAACGCAAAGCATAAATTTTATTCAACGTGTGTTCAGGAGAATATGAAGATTCAGTGGAACAATAAGGACTTGAGGGACCAAGTATGGAAATGTGGTAGAACAATAATTGTTAATCATTTTAAGAATGAAATTAATGAGTTAAATAGAATAAATTATAAATATCATGCTTGCTTAGATTAGATTCCAGCCTCCCATTGCTCCAAGTCTCATTTCACTGGTAAGGAAACATCATTGTTAATTTTATAGATTTTGATAAACATAGACCATAAATTATGTTTCTTTGATGTAAATAGGTTGGGCACATACAAACTGTATTCTGAACAATCTATGTGAGGTATTTAACTCGAAGATAAATCGTGGAAAGGACTTACCTATCATCACTTTCTAAGAGTACAATAGAAAATACCTCATGAAAAGATTGTGTGTTGTGCAATAAGCCATAGACAAGTGTTAAAGGATCCTCACTCCCACAATAACTATATATCTTGAGGAGATAAAGTCAGATCCATCTCAATATACAACTACCTACGATGGTGCAGGAAAGTACCAAGTCAAATGTCCTTCGCAAGATCAATTTGTTTTAAATCTAAATAAGAGGATATGTACTTGTAGATAAAGGTATATTACATGTATATCATGTAAGAATAATTTTTTTTCCATTTAGAACAAGATTGGGAATGGAAAGGATGCCCTTGATACTGAGGAATGGCTCCATCCTTATTTCATGATCTCAACAAGGAAGGTTGCGTATTTGAACAAACTTGATCCTTTAAATGGTTGCTCCATGTGGCTAAAAAGTGATCTTCATTTCACTTTGAGCCCTCCTAAGCAGCATAAAGAAATGTGTATTTGACTTATGCTATGTAAAATACCTGCATATAATACTAACAAGTTTCTTTATGCATAGTTTAGGAGGCAAAAGAAAAAGAAGAAGAGGGGTGTTGATGAGGAAACGAGCCAACCTACTTAATTCAAAAGGAGTAGTTACATGTGCAAAATGTCATAACATACCGCATAATTCAAGGACATGTAATGGGCTGGGGCATTGGCTAATCATCACGAGTTGGATGAAAAGGGAGGAAGTAGGGTAAAGTGGAAGGAGTGCATGTTTTGATAAGTAGTTGTTTGATTGGCTTATTTGGTAGTCCATAGAGGTCTTTTGTTATTTTTATGTATTTTCCTTTAATGTGAGTATGGGAAAGCAATGGAAGTTGTTTTGTTGGTCATTTTAGTGGGGGGTTATTTTGGTAAAACATGGGCAGATGTTTAATAGATTTTGGTAGTATGTTACTTTTGGTTGTTCAAAACAATTGACTGGATGATGTAATAATTTGTTAAAGTATTTAATCATAAAGTGTTTGGTAGTATGTTTCTATATTTGGTTTTCAATTAACTTCGTATAATCTTGTGCATGTTGAAGTTTTTAATCATCAATAGCTTGCTATATTTGGTTGGCAAATCAACATACGAAAATGAAATGAACCAATGCATTACCTTGAATTTCATACATACAACAACTTGGATTCATACATACATACTATACCTTTGCATCACAAAATATACCCAAAAAATATTACCATTCCTACCTAACTTCATTGTTGCATGTTTGTAATTCACACAAGGTTGAACACAAAATCAAACTACCAACATCAAAACAAACTAAAATTTAATGGGTGTAATAATACCAAACAAAAAACACCCATAAAAAAAGTAAAAGCAACTTCATCTTCAACACTTAAAAATATAGGAATCCTCACATATCTTGGAGTCTATTCATGGCTCTAAGTAAACCCAAAATCACCATTATTGCCCAATGACACATTGGAGGGTCAACCCACCCACGCAATTACACTCACTTGCAGAGCATGTGAGATTGGTTACCAACTCCAATTTGACCAAGTAACCCAAAAGGACCATCCATTAAAAGTTTTTAAACTGTAGTGGTGATCCTTGAATACATAAAAAAAAGTTAAGGAATAAACTCCATTTTTTTTTTGGAAATCATAAGGACTATTTGTGAAGATTTGTCTTTTTAAAATTAAATTAGAGGGAAAATAATGATTAAAATTTTCAAAATTCGTATTTTAATATAATTATATTAAAATTTATTAAATAATTAGGAAATGAAGTGAAGCTAAAAAATTTAAGATTTAGAATTTAAAAATGACACCTAAGTGAATCCATTTAATTTGGATAAGAGCTTATTTTTAAGATTTTTATAACTTAAAGTTGAATTAAAACTAACACAACTATTAGTCCATATCATTGACTCTGTTAGATATGTTAGGGTTGTTTGTGTTTTTTAAATAACCATGTCTAACCGCAATACATAGAAGACACACAATAATTGTCCTTTCGTATATTTTTTTTTTTTCTTAAGATTGCAGACTTAAAAACAGATGTGTGTGTTGCGCGGTGCAACTTTGTGCCATCCTATTTAAACCACTTCTCACCGTACGTTAAGTTATATTACTAGGCGAATGCCCGCGCGTTGCGCAGAAACATATATATATATATATATATATATATATATATATATATATATATATATATATATATATATATATATATATATATAGTTGAAGTCTTTACAAATATATGTTATTGTTTTAAATATAACAATAACGTTGTTGTTAAATTTGATATAATAATTTTTATACTAAATTCATATAATATATATTGATTATTTTGAATTATATGATAACATATACATCTATTATAACTTAATAATCTCAATCGTTTGAATAACTTCTACCCGCGAGTTACAGATGAATAAAATTAAATATAATATATGGTTTAATGTTTTTTATAGTTGTTGTTATTGTTAATTGATTTTTTTAAACTTTATTTTCTTAATGTTTTAATTTCTATCATAATAATTATTTAAAACATCAAACATTAATTTTTGATATTAAAGGTAACAATATAATAATTTATATAGAGTTATTTTTAATTGTTGTTATTGTAAGTTATTTTAAGCTTCTTATTTAGAAACTTTTAATGATTATAAAAATATATTTAGGAAATATTTTAGTTAAATAGATATTACAATTTAGTTTTTTTTGCATTTATCACTTTTAATTATTTACAAAATAATCTTTGATTGTTTTAGTGAAACTGAAATTTATATTTAAGTTGATACTATAATGCATAAAAACACCAATATAATTGAATTCTATACAATTTTTTTAAATATAACAACAAAATTGTTGCTAAATTTGATATAATAATTTGTATGCTAAATTGATATAATATATTGATTATTTTGAATTATATTATAACGTACACATTTATTATAACTTTATAAGCTCAATCAGTTGAATGACTTCTACCGAAGAGTTATACATGAATAAAATTAAATATAATTTATGGTGTAATATTCTTTATAGTTGTTGTTATTGTTAACTAATTTCTTAAAATTTATTTGCTTAATGTTTTAATTTCTATCATTATAATTATTTTAAACATCAAACATTATTTTTTGATTTTAAAGGTAACCATATAATCATTTATATATAGTTATTTTTAACTATTGTTATTGTAAGTTATTTTAAGCTACTTATTTGAAAACTTTTAACGATTATAAAAATATCATTAGGAAATATTTTAGTTAAATTGATATTACAATTTAGTTTTTGCATTTATCACTATAATTTATAACTTTTAACTATTTATAAAATATTCTTTAGTTTTAAGTGGAACTGGAATTTATATTTAAGTTGACATTGTAATGTTATATTTATGTTCACAATTTACGTATTTTGTCCAAACTGTTCAAAAGTTATAGCTTCAAACTGATAATGGTTTACATTTAACATCATACTACATTTAATAAATTAAGTATAATATGTTAAAAGTGAAAGACATAACTATATAAGTAGAAGTAAAAATATTATTTTAAAATTGAAATTTAGTTTATTTATGATTATACTTTAGGTTTGATATTTATTTAATCTTATTAACCAGCTTATTATCATTATTAGAAACACACAACAATTTATTATTTTTAAATATTTTATAAAATATTCTTTGGGTTGTTTAAGTTATACTAAAATTTATATTTAAGGTGACTCTGTAATGTTATATTTAAATGATAATGGTTACATCAACAATATATTAAAACTAATAAATTAAGTATAATATGTTATAATTTAAACAACATAACTATATTAGTAGAAGTAAATATATTATTTTAATATTGAAATTTAGTTTAATATATGATTACATTTTAGATTTGATATTTATTTAATCTAATTAACTAAATTATAATTATTATTAGAAAGAAATTGAAAAGTCATGTGCGTTTCAAATGAATGTGGTGAACGGAAAAATAGATGGGAGTTTCAAATGAATGTGGTGCAAGAAAAACTGCATCCTTTATAAGTATATAATGAATCTACCAAAAATTGTTTTAATTTTTTCAGCAAATGAAACGCTCTAAAAATCATAATAAATTTAAAATTTTAAAACCAACCATGAATCAATATTGTTTACAAAAAGTGTCATTGTTTCTAAAGAATTATTTCAAAACAGAGTATTCCCAAGACTCAAAGACATAAAAAACTGGAAGCTGTGTTCAATCACGTCTTTGCCTTTCCTACGATCCTCGGAAGTAGCTGGAACAATAAACTAAAACTGTAGGTCAAAGCTTAGTGAGTTCCCCCAAAGTACCAATACACAATAGCAAACAGGCATACAATATGAATAGCCAGCCTAGGCGGATCGCCTCGCAGGGCCTATAGCTTATCTGAACTGCTCTACGAGCTTTCAGCACCACTAGACCGCCCCACCGGGGCTATAGCCTATCCGAACCGATCCACAGGACACCGGCCTGACTGGACCACCTCACAGGGGCTACAGCCTATACAATCATCCCCGAGTGTCTGGGCCTAAAACACATAGCAGGACCGCCTGAATGCAACCCAACACGTCGACATATACAACAAACAAACATAAACAGAGAGCTAGCAACTATAGATAATCATACATATCTACTAAACAACTATAACTATTATATCACTATCCTCACTATGAGAAATAATTTAGTGGGTCGGCCTTGGTCCCTTCGACCCACGGGTATAGTGAGGAAAACTCACCTCACAGGCTGAATGTAGTCTAAATAGCTCCCAGCTCCAACAACTGACTCAAACTAAATCCTAAATGTCAAAACATTTTCCATTCTAAAATAACAACATTTTCCGAAAATTCCCTTGGCTAATACTAGTCAAAATCAGCAAGTCAACCAAGTCAACCCAACCTAGTCAATCGAGCCGAGTCAACTCAGGGCTCGTACACGAGCTATACACCGGAGGTACGCAGGGCCTACTCAGGATTTGACCGGAGTCGAGAGGTTGACTACATATGCACAATTTGCACTAGGGTATGCATTCCATATGCACATAATTGTCTATCCAAAATAAGAGCTTAATGCATTAAGCTCTCACGTTCAAATTCTAAATCCAAGGCCAAAATACTACTAAGAGTTATAAAGTCTCCAACTTTATGACTTTGCATTCCCATTAAGTACTTAATACAAAGCATCCCAACTACTTAACACCTTAAGACCTTCTAGAGCATGCATGGGTAAAAATTAACCATCGAGACCACATTTTTATGACTCAAGACCCCTCATTACGTCTGAAAGGGCGAGTTATTCGATTAAGAGCATGCCTTGCTCAAGAATCATCATAGTGATCGGATTTCGAGCACTATAACATCCCTATTGTGCATATACAACCCTAATGCTTTGGATCTAAGTTTTGTCTAATTATACATGTCATTTTCATTTTCCAAATCTTGAAGCTTAATTAGCATACGACATTGATATATGAAACAGAAAATGAGTTAGATGATTACCTCTTTATTGTAGCTTGTAGAACTTGGCCTTACAAGAGCTTAGTGCCTCAAATGTGATGCCTCAAATAAGTCACAAAACACCAAGAACATATGGAGAATTATGAGAGAGGTTTAGGAGGCATAAAAATCATCTATACTCTTCTTAGAATACTTGTGTGTCGATTTTAGAACTTAGAGGTTACATATATAGTGTAGAATTCCATGGGTCACTTTTAAACCCTAATCCATTCACTTAGGATTTTGATCAAATAATTCATTTGGACTAACACTTCATGGACTCTCACATAAGCTTAGTCTATCACTAATTAATCATGGATTATTAGCCCAAACTATATGTATCACTGATTTACATAATCAGCCCTTGTTAATTTAATCATTCTCTTTTGATCACTAAATTAATTTCAAATTAATTCTTGATCAATATTACTTAAATAATATGATTTCTCAATTAATATATCATTCTTATAATATATTAATAAATCACAAATAACCTCTTTCTCAAATATCCTTCCTGTCAAATTGCTCCGGTAAATGCAACCCAAATGGACCATCCTATTGTAGGGTCAAGTACATACCAATTATAGTTATGGGCTTAGACACCTAATCCAATAGTCTCACACTTAAATAAGTATAATAACTATAACTGCAAGTACGACTTCAAAAACCGACTAGCAATCGTAGCTCTTAAGAGCCGTTGTTAACTTTGATTAATAGTACATTCTTTAGATAAGGGATCATATAATCCTCTATTCTTCATGACATCGTGTAGACAAAGACATGGAATGAAGTCATACTCATTGTCCAACAGTTTTTTTCTTGATTTCTGATTTATTTGACATAGAAATTAATTGAACACATCAATTGAGTCCTGAACAGGCCCGACACATAAGTTAAAACAAAATCATCGAGGGACCCAAGATATTTATTTTATTCCTCCTAGGATAAAAGGAATATATAAACTTCAGCTTATATGCTTGTACTAATAAACTGTTAAAGAATACGCAATAACATGTTTTATAACATCAAGTTACTAATGCGGTTTTGTACTATCAATGCACAACCAACTCGTAATCAACAAATCATATATCTTGGTTTGAAGACTATACGATATTATCATATCACAATCACTCGTGATACATTCCATGAATTGATTCATGTGATTTTAGGTTTAATCCAATACTCAATTATTATTTCAGGAGCAGTCATGAACATTGTAGCAAACTTTTACTATGTCTAAACACCTTAGACAATCTAGAAGCCAATTCATGACAGTCTAACCTCATAACCTATTTCCAAAGTATGATCGAGTGTAGATAGTTTGAATAATTTTATTATTTTGGAAGTCAAAACATGCAAATTGAAACAATATTAAACAATTAACACAAGATAGTAACTTTACTCATAAATAAAATTCCTTTATTCAATCATCAAATTTCAATTACATTTGAACTATTCCAAGTTTTGAAACAACCTATCAACCTGTAGGGTGGTCTAGGGTAAATACCCAACCCGACTGAGAGTGGAAATTATCTCCGTCAGTCTGATATCTAGTGTCATTATACCCTGCCACTCTCAAGTTATTACTCCTACTAAGGCTAAGGACCCAGTCCTTTGTCTTCGAGGTACTTGAGAATGTTCTTTACTGTAGTCCAGTGAGCTCTACCAAGATTCCCTTGATATCTGTTGACCATGCTCAAAGCAAATGCCACATCAGGGCGAGTACATGTCATATCATACATGATCAAGCCAAATATTTAAGCATATGGTACTCAGCTCATTTCCGCTATTTCAGTATCGGTACTCGGACTCTGAGTCTTACTCAGTTTAGTATTGCTCTGGATAGGAAATTCTCCATTCTTGGAATTCTCCACGCTGAAACGTTTCAACACCTTATCCAAGTACGTACTTTGACTTAGTCATATTAGTCTTTTACTCCTATTTCTCAATATCCTTATCCCTAAAATGTAAACAGCTTCCCCGAGGTTCTTCATAGCGAAACACTTCCCAAGATAGGACTTAACCACTTGCAAGGTTGGAACGTCATTTCCTATAAGAAGTATGTCATCCACATACAATACCAGAAAGCTAACTATACTCCCACTAGCCTTGACATACACACAAGACTCATCCTTGCTTCTTGAAAATCCAAAATCTTTGACATTCTCATCGAAACAAAGATTCCATCAGCCAGATGCTTGTTTCATTCCATAAATGAATTTCTCAAGATTACACATTCTATTCGGGTACTTTGCATCGACAAAACCTTCTAGCCGACTCATGTAAACATCTTCAGCCAACTTCCCATTTAGGAAGGAGGTTTTGATATCCATTTTCCATATTTCATTATCATGAAATGAAACTATGGCTAGCATAACCCTTACAACCTTTATTTTGACCACTGGTGAGAAGGTCTCGTCATAGTCAACTCCAGGAGTTTGAGTAAAGCCCTTTGTAACCAATCGTGCATTGTATGTGTGTACTTTCCCATCCATGTCGGTCTTATTCTTGAATATCCATTTGCACTCGACCATATTACGACTAGTTACAACGAAGTTCCAAACTTAATTGTCATACATGGACCGAATCTCGCTGTCCATAGCCTCTTTCTATTTTACGGACTCGGGGCCCTCTAGGGCTTCCTTGTAATTATTAGTCTCATCCAAATTTACCAGTGTACTATTACTGATAAGTGTATGGATACCATAAAACTCAGGAGCCATTCTAACTCTACCGGAACGTCTCAGAGGTAAGGACTTGTCAACTGGTTCAACAGGAGTTTCCTCCTCAGGTTGAGTGTGAGTGTTTGGGGTTCCTTCATCACTTAACTCTTGAAGATCTTCAAGGTCAATTTGCCTCCCATAGTCTTGTTGACATATGAAAATAAAACACTCACTACATGTAAAACCCATCTCTTTTCAACAGAGACAACATTTTCACTCGTTATAGCAGAGATATCCAAAGGATTTCATTGGGTAGCCGATGAAAATAAAACACTCACTACGAGGTTCGAGCTTGTCGTGAGCCTCTCGTCTTACGAAAGCCTTGCAACCCTAAAACTTGATATGTGCCAACGAGGGAACCTTCCCTATCCACATTTAGTGAGGTGTTTTGGCAACCTTTTTATTTGGGACTAGATTAAGGAGATGGGCGGAAGTCTCTAAGGCATACCCCTAGAATGAGATAGGTAACGAAGTTTGACTCATCATGGAATGAACAATGTCCAACAAGGTTCAATTGCGCCTCTCAACCACACCATTAAGATGTGGTGTCCAAGGTGGCATCAACTGTGAAACAATTCCACATTCCTCAAGATAGTCATAGAACTCAAAACTAAGATACACACCACCTCGATAGGATCGAAGCTTATTTATCTTCCTACCCAGATGATTCTGCACTTCTTGTTTAAACTCTTTTACTTTTCAAAGTTTTCTGACTTACGCTTGATTAAGTAGACATATCCATATTTGCTACAATCTTTGGTAAAAGTCACATAGAAGTGGTTAACATCCCGTGTAGCGGATCTGAAGGGCCCGCACACATTGGTGTATAAGATCAAACAAACCCTCACTTCTTTTACAAGTACTAGTGAAAGGTGACTTGGTCATCTTTGCAAGTAAACAAGATTCACATGTGTCGTCTGAATTTATGTCAAATAACTCCAACACTCGATCCTATTGGAGTTAGGCTATGCACTTCTTATTTACATGTCCAAGACGACAATGCCACAAACATGCATTGTCCAAACCATTGGATGAATCAATATGCAATACATTATTTCCTAAGTTGTCTACAACTATCACCGTTTCATATACACCATTACAACACAATGCTTCAAAATAAAACTTACCATTATAAAAAGCATTAATAGAACCAATTTTATTGTTAAATGAAAATCTAAAACCTTATTTATACAAACCATGAAAAGAAATAACGTTTCTCGTCATATCTGACGAGCAACAACAATTATTCAAATATAACTCTAACCCATTATTAAGCAAAAAAGAATAAACTCCAATCCTTGTGACATGTGATGCTTTCCTATTCTCCATGATCACGTTCATGTCCCCATGTTCCACATCCCTACTTCTTTTTAGACCCTGCAAATCAGAACAAATGTGAAAACCCCATCCTGTATCAAGGACCCAAGAACTAGCATGTTATGAGTTATTAGATTGAATAGTGTAAAAATCTGCGAAGGTTGGTTTTATCTTCCCATCCTTAGTGTCCTGCAAGTATTTAGGGTAGCTTCATTTCCAATGCCCTTTTTCATGACAATGGAAACACTCTCATTCCTTTGGATTGGAAGAAGGAGTTGCAGGACCACATTTGGAACAACTAGAAGTGGCTTCATCATGAGACTTTCCCTTGTGATTATTTGTAGGAGCTTTCCTTTTCTTCCCTTTACCATGTCCAATTGCCAGGACTAGAGCAGCAGAAGTAGGAGTAGGTACAATAGATTTTCCTTTCAAACTACTTTCAGCAGTTCTGAGAAGGCCTTGAAGCTTGCTTAGAGTGGCTTCTTCCTTGTTCATATGATAAGTCATTCTGAACTGATCATAAAAAGAAGGTAAATAGTGTAGGTTAATGTTGATGGCCAACTCTTCATCTAAATTGACATTCAACTTCAGCAAGCGGTCCACATATCTTTACATCTTCATTTTGGTTGTTATCATGGGGGAAATGATTTTAATACCTTTCCTTTCGAGCAATTTGATGGTACCTTTCCGTCAAGTCTTGGTGCATCTCGAAAGGATAGTAGTCCTCATAGGACTTTTGGAGTTTAGTTGTCATAGTGGCAAGCATGACACATAACACCTTTGTCGCATCCTTCTCATAAGCCCTATATTCAACAATTTCGTTAGGAGTAGCAGTCGATTCATATCCCTCCTTTAGTTCTTTATCGAGGAAATATTCCTTATCCTCGTAACAAGTGATCATACATATGTTTTGAATCTAGTGATTGAAATTCGATTCATCAAAAATCACCCTCCCATATAAGTTCATAAGGGAGAAACAGCTGGAAGGGTTGCGGCCATTAGCGTTTGGGGTAGACATCGGAATAGAATGACAATGTTTAGATTAGATAAGAATCATTTATATAGCACCCAAATGAAATATTAAGGCTAGGACCCAACGCAATATTTCACAATTCGAAAGAGGAATGCCGTAATCCAATTGAAAAATATTTGAAGGTAGGTAAATGATGATTTAACACTTTCCACCATGAAAAACGAAATTTAGGATTAAGTTTTAAATTAATTGAAATTTCTAGATCTTTGAGATTCATTGAACTGTTCAATGGCATGCTTAAATCTTGATTATGCCCTTCAAGTTTGTGACTGGGATACCGAGAATCACAAACAAGGTGTGAATAACCATGCAAATGTGCTAGGTACTCTTGATGTCATTTATCACCTTATCAATGTGTCGGTTAACCACTCATGCTCCATTGATCTATGAAAAACATCAAGCTACCCTTTACCACCCTTGCTAGTCCAAGTTAGTGAGCCAGTTAACCACACACGCTCCACTAACGACTTGCTAAGGTGCAAATTGCAATTTCATGGAGTAACACTATTTTCACATTTTTCCTAAAGTAATTATGATTGAGAATTTATAAACACGTTTAGTTGAGGTTGATGGGTTTTAGTCATAAGAACATCCTATGTGCTCATACAAACCCTAACGCTTGGATCTAGGTTTCTCTATTGTACATGCAATTTATCCAAGACTATACACCCTAATTCTAGCATATGATAATTTACATTAACATGATAATGAGTTTAAGATATTACCTTAATTGTTATGTAGCAATAACAATAACAATTCCTTCTTGTAATGACTTTAGAAAGCTTAGAGTCACAAATGTCACTCCTCTAATGGTTCACTAACACCAAGAGCAAGAGGATGAAGAGGAGAAGAGAAGGAGGCTGCCCAAAAACGTCCAAAACCCTAGAGAACATCTTCACCACGTTTTTGGGGCTTAAGGGTACTCTTTATACATGTAGGCTATTAGGGATTAAACTAAGAAACCCTAATCTGACTGTTTAAGCCATAAGCAGCCCATGGATTCCTTTCTTAAAAGCCTTGGACGATTTCTAATGGGTTTCCCCATAGAATTCGTCCAACCTTATAATATAAGGCAATCCATAGCCCAATTTCAATTATCTTATAATTACAATTCCAGTCCCTTAAGTTTAATTAATCTCTTTGAGTCACAAACTTAATTCTTATTAATTCTTGACTAATATTAATTAAACAATATGATTTCTCCTTTAATATATTATTCTCATAATATATTAATAAATCATATTTAATCCTTTTTCTCCATAATTCATCCTATCAAGTTGCTTTGGTGAAGGCAACCCAAAAGGACCATGCACCATCGGGTCAAGCTCATACCAAAATAGTTATGGAATTAGACACTAATCCAACAGTCTCCTACTTGGATAAGTATAATAACTATTCTGCGTATGACTTCAGATCCTGATCTGCAATCGTAGCTTTCCAAAGCCGCTGTCAACTCTGATCCTATCAGGTACGCGTGTCCTTTAGATAAGGGATCATATATTCCTCCATTCTAGATATCGTATAAGACATGATTTAAAATTATTCTCTCTGTATTATTTCTCGACTTCCGATTTATGATGACCGACTAATTGAACAAATCAAATTAGCCCTAGCCCGGCCGAGCATTTACATTTGTCATCACTAAATCATTGAGGGGCCCAAAGATATCGCTTTTATCCTACTTTGGATAAAAGGAACGGATAACCTTGACTCAATGTTCACTTGTACTCACTCACCGAATCACACACAACAATATGTTTTATAACACCAAGTTACTAGTGTGTTTACATATTATCAATGTGCAACCGACTCGCAAGATACAACTCACACATCACGGTTTCAAGAATATAAGATGTTATCGTCTCACCAATCACTCATAATACAATTCATGGAGTGATCCAAGTGACCGTGGGTTTAATCTAATGCTCAAATGATATTCATAAGCCCTCATGAACGTTGCAGCAAACATTTGCTTATGTCTAATACTCTTTAGACAATCCACACACCAATTCATGATAGTCTTCATTCATACCTACTTCCAACATATGAACGACTGTGGCCCGTTCGAATAATTTGACTGTTCTAAACCAATTAAATTATTCAGGAAGTCAAAACATGCAAAGTGAAACACAAGGATAATACTAATCCTATATGGCCTCAAACCTTTGAGTATAAATAAAACACCTTTTATTTATCACCATATCGATTACTCATTATTTGTTGTTTTGGTTAATCAACTTTTTACTTGAATTATTACAACACTTGTCCCATGCTCTTAGCATGCACACAATGTTTACCTATGGTTCTTACTTTATGAAATAGATCAAATGAACACATTTCCAATCATACTCATTTCATAACTCCAAATCCTTTTTCATAAGTGAACGAATATCAAATTCTTGCCACTTATAGAATATGTTAGATTCTAACATTTTATGCAATGATCCTTTTTGTAATGTCATAGCACAAAAAGTCACAAAGACTATTGCCAATGATATTACAAAGTCCTCTATCAGAGATTGTTACAATACAATTCCTTAGATATGATGTCTCTCACTCAAAGTACATTCCTTTGAACATCCTTTTGCATAAAAGTTTCTAATCTAGACATAGATTTTCAATATTTAACTCCCAATATGGAGACCTTTCCATACTTATCATATGACAACTTATTCTTAATAGAATCTTATCTATTCATAATAAGGTCGATATACTCCATCCAATACTATATTTCCAACTACTCACAAGCGACCAATCCTCGACGAACTTTGGATTGTCCTTTATGATACTTGTTTAATTATCTTAGTCAAAACCGATTCTTGTCCTTTTTCCCTCTAAATGCGCTAGACATTTGGAAAATTTTAGAATGGTCAAATATTATAGCATTTGCAATCGATCCTAAACCTGAAGTGTATGGCACACGATTCATAATGTCTTACATAAAGATTTGATACTTTATCAATCTTTTGCCATAATATTTTATGTGTAACATTCTCACAATTCGAACTATGAAGAGGGATGCCACAATCATAATCGAAATTTTGAGAATGCACTATGTACTCTTGACTAAATCTATTAACATTCCACAACGTAAGCCTTTAGATTTGAAATGAAGCATAATATTCTCTCCCTTAATTTTAGCAAAAAAACTATTCAACTCTTACAACTTTGCAAAGTATGACTCTTGTTTTCTATAATTAATATTGCTAACTTTCAATACTTTCCGTAATAATCATACAATCGTAACATTTATGCTCCCACTATCATGATGATTATTATAAACATAACACTCATGCTCCCACTAGCTTGGACATGTATTCAGAAAACAGTTTAACTTCCAAAAAAACAATACTTATTGAATTTCTTAAGTTTATGTTTCTAATACCCAAAGCTATGATAATCCTTTATCAAGGCTTCTCAAACTTATACACCTTTGCCTTAGATAACTCATATGTGTTTCTAAATAATTAAGACTAATTGCTAAATCTCACAATTCAAATCATGGAAAGGGATACCGTAACCATTATTGAATTTGAGAATACAATTTCACAATCACTATCTTCTTTAAATCTATATTAGTGAAAGCATTTCCTCACAGTCATTCTCATGAAGGAGGGAATCTTATGACACATAGATTTAATGGATTATGTGTGTGTTCCTATCCATGTGAATTTGTCAAATCCAAAGTTTGCGACAAATCCAAACTCATATGGACCGAACATTCTCAATCTTGATTTCTTGCCTTATGGTATCACAGTTGCCTACCATGTCTTCCAAGTAGTTAAGCAGCTCACCTTTTTCCTATCAATGTACTTTTCATTGATCAAGGTCCTTACCTTTTATGCATAATGAGAACTCATAGGGCTCACATGCATAATTAACTTAATTGGAATGACACAGAAACAAAATGATGTCAACACGATAGGTTATAAACCTCAAGTCGTGTGCTAGTGATGATCAATAAGGTCTATTTTGATTTGTTCTTGAAACCTTTCAAGACAATTAAAACTCCCACTGACCCTTCGACATATAAGATTCTCTTGTCAATAAACATTTCTTGACAAATATTTAAGAGTTAGTGTAGTTTTTATCAATACACTTCATAAATAGGTCCTAGTTGGTCTTTGTCTTATCCAAGACATCACAACTTTCCTCATTTGATGAATGTTATAAACCTTCTTAATACTTATTACTCAATGTCACAATCTTAACTCTAAGACTTGTTTTAGAACGAAGTATGATTGACTTCTTGATTTAACCATTTCTTCAATTCTTGATTCCTCTTCTTAGACATACAATTGTACTAAGACTCACTTAGAGGGTCAATTAAGATATGGTTCTTAATCATTAAGACCTACCATAAAGCGTAAAAGGTACTCAACCTTCTTCTTAGAATGGAGAAACTTTTATCTTTCTGCCTACTTGATTCTTCTTATTCGTTCTGCTAATTGACTTAAACTTTTACAATCAATTCAGAATTACACTTAATCATATTTTCTAAGCTTTTAGTAAATCATGACGAATATCTTTGTTACTCTTGTGGTGGACTTGATCAACACATAACCTTGTGTACTCGATCTCCTAGTCCTTCACTTGACACTTTGTCAACGAATTAGTGTAATTTTAAAATGTGAAAGTTTATTCATTTGTCATACAATTCTTGTTGTACAATTCCAAATCTCTATCCAATTGAACCTTGGGCGATGAGAAACTTCCCCTATTTGGTAAATTCTCGACATTTCTACAAACAACATAATTAAGAATCACATCCATTTATTGTAAATATACGAACATCAATTTTTCATAACGATTTTATTGCAAAGAAATAAATAAATAAACATGTCAAACAAAATTTATTTTATTTATAAAAGCAGCGGAAAACATTTGTCCTTACAATGCAAAATCAATTGAAAAACTATGTAATAAATATTCCTAACAACTCTATCTAAGCTCAAAATCAAATCTTCGAATCCATGTCTTCGTGATTAGATTCATCTTGATATTTCATCAAGCTTCCTCTCTTTTCATCGATCCTGCAAAACATTCAAATGCAATCTTATCACATTATGTATTAAGAATCAACGAATAGGAACTTAATCGAGTTAGATAGTGGATTTTACCTGAAGTACAGCCATACTCTTTGACTCTCCCATCTTCTGGACTCTTCAGGCTCTTAGGGAGGACTTGTATCCAACGCCCTTTCTCATGGTAGAAAACATAGGTCGGTTCTCCTAGAACATCCTCGGAAGCATGGTTGGTTGACTTTTCCAACAAATACGCTCCATTGCTTTGCCAAATCATTTCTGATTCAGCAGCAATGAGCATGTAAGTTAGGTCAATGAGGCTTTCGTCATGATCCATCATATAATACTCTCTTTTGAACTCATTATATGATTCAGGAAGTGACTACAGAACCCAGTTCACAGCCAACTTATCGGGGAATGACACACCCAACATTCTCAACCTATCAATGTGTGATTTCATTCCTAGAACGTGGGCACACACGGGTTTACCATCTTCATGTTTCATTTCCAATAGGGCTTTAGTGACATTGAACCTTTCAATTCTTCGATCTTGTGGGTTAGGGAGAACAACGAGAGGAGGAGGAGGAAGTGAAGCATGATTTCCTTTTCCTCGATCGAATCGTGGAATATCATCTTCATGTGGAAAGCTTGTTCCACGGGATTTGGGAAGACCATAGTTGTTGAACTTTGACATCTACAAAACGGGAGAAAACATAAATTCAAGTTAGTTGATAGATTGAGTCCTTAATAAATTACCCAAATAAGATATTAAGGCTAGGACCCAACACAATATGCTACAACCTAGAAAAAGGATGTCGTAATCTGGTTGCAGAATATTTGAACGTAAGTGAATGACGATTCACTAATTTCCACCATGAAAAACGAAAAAGAAATTGAGGTTTTAAATCTATGAAAACTCCTAGATCCTTTGAGATTCATTGAACATTTCAATGGCATGTTTAAATCTCGATATGCCCCTCTTGTTTGTGACTGGGATGCCGAGGGTCACAAAGCGAGTGTGAATAACCATGCAAACTTACATGGTGCCCTCACATGTTACGGTCACCTATTCGATGTGCCGGTAAACCACACACGCTCCACCGAACTATGACAAACATT
This sequence comes from Lactuca saligna, assembly GCF_052625555.1. NCBI lineage: Eukaryota > Viridiplantae > Streptophyta > Magnoliopsida > Asterales > Asteraceae > Lactuca > Lactuca saligna. The sequence continues at coordinate 44,548,643 of NC_136418.1, read as the reverse complement.
CAGTCACCCTTTGCTACCTTTGCTTAGAACCATTTAGTGTGCCGGTAAACCACACACGATCCACTAACGTCTTCGCAAGGGCACAAAGTGTAATTTCATGGAATTGCATCAATTTACTTTTGCCTAAGTAACTAAGATTGGGAATTTGAAAAACATTTAGTTACTTTTGTACTTCATTATACTTATAATGGAAGGTTTTGTCCTATCCTACCCGTTCGTCTAACGACCCTCCACTAGTCAAGAGTGCGGTGGGTAAGAGTGGATACCCATTCAATCACCATTTTATAGGCAATTTCCTTAAACACCCCTTACAGACCAGCTTCGTGAATGAGGCCTACTAACGGTAAGACTGGCTTTTACTCAGACAAATATATATAACGTTAGACTTTTAATGTTATATATAGTATAGGGTGTATTTTACACTTTTAAAATACTAGGTGGTAAAATTTAATGATTATACTTTTAATTCAATTAAATGTAAACCAAAACTTTTATGGATTTACTAAACGTCTTTCAATTATACGCCTTAATTAATTAATAAAACCATAAGGGTGTGATATGAACTTTTCAAAACAATAATAGGGTTTTAGAATTTAACATTCCTAGCTTAAACTTTTAATCAAATTTTAAATTCCAAAACTTGAGGACAAGTTTTGAAACATTTCAAAACGTTAGGGTTTAGAATTTAAATATACATCAAAATTAAACTTTTAATCAGAATTTAAATTCCAAAACTTGAGGGCAAGTTTTGAAACCTTTTCAAAACATTAGGGTTTCAACTATTTAAATTTCAAAACTAAACCTTTGAGTTCAAATTTAAATTATAAAACCTAAAGGGGAAAATTGAAACTTTTCATAACAGAAGGATCAAATAACAAATAATATAAATTAAACAATTAATTTCATCATTATCTATATTTGACCTAATTTCAATTTCTTGCAAAATAAGTCACCCAATTAATACAAATAATCCAATCTTTATCATATAAGGAAGTTATTATCTAATTAATTGGTAATTATCTTGTGTTTTGGCAAGGATATTCTTTAAGAAACAATAAAATTCGTATTTTATATGTTTAAAACGAATATGGTAATTATCCTTAAGCAAAACAGCAACAAAATCAAAAATTTCCTCTGTCTGACGCTCCGACTCGCCGAGTCACACTTTAGAGCTCGCCGAGTAGGGCTGACTTGCCGAGTCCAAGTAGTGACTCGCCGAGTCAGGTCGAACAGTAAGCCAAATTTCAATTTTCAGCTACATAATGCATCAATACAATAGAAACCAATCAAGGCTCTGATACCACAGATGGGTGTTAGTCATAAGAACATCCTATGTGCTCATACAAACCCTAATGCTTGGATCTAGGTTTCTCTATTGTACATGCAATTTATCCAAGACTATAAACCCTAATTCTAGCATATGATAATTGACATTAACATGATAATGGGTTTAAGATATTACCTTGTTGTTATGTAGCTATAACAATCACAATTCCTTCTTGTAATGACTTTAGAAAGCTTAAAGTCACAAATGTTACTCCTTTAATGGTTCACAAACACCAAGAGCAAGAGGATGAAGAGGAGAAGAGAAGGAGGCTGCCTAAAATCGTCCAAAACCCTAGAGAACAAGTTCACCACGTTTTTGGGGCTTAAGGGTACTCTTTATACATGTAGGCTATTAGGGATTTAAACTAGGAAACCCTAATCTGACTGCTTAAGCCATAGGGCTGCCCATGGATTCCTTTCTTAAAAGCCTTGGACGATTTCTAATGGGTTTCCCCATAGAATTCGTCCAACCTTATAATATAAGGCAATCCATAGCCCAATTGCAATTATCTTATAATTACAATTCCAGTCCCTTAAGTTTAATTAATCTCTTTTAGTCACAAACTTAATTCTTATTAATTCTTGACTAATATTAATTAAACAATATGATTTCTCCTTTAATATATTATTCTCATAATATATTAATAAATCATATTTAATCCTTTCTGTCCTTAATTCATCCTATCAAATTGCTTTGGTGAAGGCAACCAAAAAGGACCATGCACCATCGGGTCAAGCTCATACCAAAATAGTTATGGACTTAGACATTAATCCAACAGAGGTGTCACAACATAAAAGTACAGCTGGTGTGGAAGCTAGTGGGACAAGTATATGTAAATGTTGTCATCATAGTTATAGTCGCTCAAGGCTGATGCATACACAGTTGAGGTGAGTCATAGCTATTTGTTAATTTCTTTTTTACTTGATTTTATTTTATTTTATTTTTAATTTGTATATTTATTTTTAATTTGTATATGTAAATATTTTCATCACAGTTACAGCCACTCAAGGTTTCTACATACACACTCGAGTTTCCTGTTATTCTAAGCATGTAGTTCATGTCCTTTTAGCTTTGCGATTTACATATTTTTCTAATTCAACCAATTGTTTTGTAACTTTGTTCATTGTTGACAATGAAACAGGTGAGTGGTGGGATAAAAATGTCATCAGTGTCTTACGATGAATGCCACAAATTATTGTCATTATTATTTGTTTTTTGTGATGTTAGTGTTGGGAGAACATATGTATTCAGCTTTCAAGAAGATGATTGTCTCATCTGTCTTGGGTCGCGCTCAATATTATTGCTTGCAACAGAAGCAAAAAGTGGTGCTGATTTGCATTTGTTGCCCATATTCACCTTTACACAAAATATAATTTGTGGAAAGGTAATGTCTGCAGCTTCCTAACAAAAACAGGACCTATTGGAGAAATGTGATTTTGAATTATTTTATTTTTAGATTGGTACATTAGGGTAGAAAATTAATCGATAGACAGTTTCTTCATAAATATTTTTTCTTTCAAATTAACCATTGAGACATGTTAACAGTTTGTTGGATAAAGGCAACTCTTTTGTGAAAATGGTATCTACTTTCATCATAAGCAGATGCTTAATTGTTATAATCAACAGCCCTAATCATCACATACTGATAAGGGAATAGAAAATAACTTCATATTAGATCTTGTTATTTTATGCATTCAATATGTTCTTGCTATATATAAACATTAAATATTTGTTGTTTTTTTCAAGTTTTTATTACAGATATACAAGTGTTGCATTCTTCATTTCAATTGATAGTTGTACTACTAATGATGGAAGCTGCTAATAAAGGAAATGGAAGAAGCCGCATGAAATAATTTTTTTTTTTTTTGAAATTATCACAGTAGATTAGATGAATGCAAATTTATATATTGTAAGAAATAGAATTGTATGACATTAAATTTTATGCAATTATTTCTTGTATATGGTATTTTATTTCTATCATGAGACATTAAACACAAGTTTAATTTAAAAATTAATAAGTATATAAATATATATTTTTTAAACATTTAAATTTAGGGAAAATGTAATATTAGTCTATCAAACTTTTCGTGTTTATTCTAAAAGATCCCTAAACTGTTTTTTTTTTTTTTTTTTTTTTTTTTGCACATTAAAGAAATATACTTTCATTTGACCGATTAATTACATCCCTTTACTGATTGTAAAAGGTTTATCCCCTATTCTCGTGACATGGACACCACCGTGGAATATTAGTGTTGAAATCTTGGTCCCCAAGAATTGCCAAGTCATTGCTAATGGTCCCCTTATAAAAGTGTCTTCCCCTAAATCCGTCTTCCCCACCACTTTGTTACCCTAATCCGTAACATTCACAAGATCGACTTCACTTTTTTTCCTACCTATAAATCAAGAAGATGGCCTCAGAGCAAAGCTTCTCCTATGGTGGTTTCATAGCTTCGGAACTAGACTAACCAACTGATTACGAACTTCATGCCATGGAAACCCAATTGTAGATTGAGGAATTGTGAGATGAGATGCGACAACAGCTTGGAGAGTTTAGGGAGGAGATATGCAACTTGAAAAGTAAAGTGACAATGATGGGTGTTGTCGGAGTTGCAGTGATGATGTTTATTGGGGTTCGTGTTTACGTCGAATGCAGTGGATGGGGCTTTTGGTGGGTATAGTTTATTTTGTAGCTAGCATGATGGTAATTAGTCTCTTTTGGGTTATCAGTGTTGCCGAAGGTTGTGTCTTTTTATCTAATTTCATCATCTGCTAGTATATATGTATGTATTAGGTTATGTGTCATTGGTTGTTTTGAACAATGGTGCCCATTGAGGATATAATGGTGTTTAGAACCGATTTTTTGGGGGGTTTATGTTAAGATAATAACTTCAATTGTAATGGATGAATGAAATGAAATGTAGATCCTATTATAACCATTGTTTTGCTTGGCATATGATGTTATGGTTTGTAATGAAATGTACCAAATGTGAAGGTCGTATGTTGCAGGGCTTCAATTTCCCCTTGAAGTATGCTTGTAATGAAATGTACCAAATGTGAAGTTCCTTTTATAACCTTATGTGGAAGTACATTTTTATAATTCAAATCCATCGTTATGTGGAATTGCATTGGAAGTACAGTTATAAAGAAAATATTCATGTTATGTTTTAAACTAAAGAAACTAACATTCATGTTACAAACAGAAAACAAACACCCATACATTCATTAATATCATAACATGGTGTTTTAAAGACACATTAACATACTAAACAAGACCATAACAACAAGACACCTTTAATAAAGACCTTGCACCATAACTAACATACTCCAAAAATGTATTTAATCCAAGTCCATTGGTTTGCTTGATGTATCACCTTCACCATTTTTACCTTCAACCTTTTTTGCCAACTTTTTCTTTAGTATCCTCTGACTTTTTTCTTAATTTCAACGTACCTACTTTTTTACCATTCTTTTTAGTCACACCACTTGTTGACCCACATTCACCTTCTCCCACTTTGATACCAATTCCACTTCCAGTATCACCTTCACCCTTTCCCTTCCCTTTTTTCACCATTTCCCCTTTGCCCTTGACCTTTCCTTTTCTTTAATGCACTGGATTCACCTTCACCTTCAGTCTTCCTCTTTTTGACCTGACTTTTTTGGGGCTTTGACACTGCATTATACGTTGACTTATTGTGGCCTGATTTCTTATAAACACCACAGAACATCCTTTTTCCTGTATTGGATACTATGTGTGATCTAGTAACCTTAGTAATGCCCCTCTTTCTCTTAATAGTGGGTTGTGACATCCCTATTTTCACGGCCAGAAAAGACCGATTTTGTTTATGCTTTATGAAAATCAGAGTACCTCTTTTAATAAAAATGTTGAGGAATTTGTTCCCAGTAAAACATGATAAATACGTTATCAAAGCATTTCCGAAGAAAAGTATTTTTATTCATTTTAAAACATTTGGGATGTCATCGTCAATACAGAAACAGAACTTACATTCATTATCACTGGTGATTTATATCTCCTTCACCTCTCAGTGTAATGTGACTTCATAACAACATCGGTGATAAAAATAAACTGAGTGGGTCAGGTTGGGAATCCTGGTGAGTACATAGGGTTTTCAACCCACAATAATATGTTTATTATGTTTAAACAATTAAGCAATCAACCCAATTACCCATCCCCGTTATCTTCTTTATTCTTAAGGATCTACCCTAAGAATTAGTTATTCCTCGTCCATTTATTCCTAAGGATCATCCTAAGGAATCGGCATGAAGTCAATCGTTGCCACGGTTTAAACAACAGACACTAAGTCTGCATAGTCACCAGGGGTTAGGCATCAAGTCTGCATGATCGCCAAAGTTTACGTAACAAGCACTAAGTCTACATACTTGCCAGGTTTTAGGCATCAAGTCGGCATGATCGCCAAGGTTTACATAACGGGCACTAAGTCTACATAGTCGTCAGGGTTTAGGCATCAAGTCTGCATGATCGCCAAGGTTTAGGCACCAAGTATGCATGGTCGCCAAGGTTTAGAGTACACCAGATGAACACATCATTCACAACACCTACAGGTTGCGAGCCTGCTAGTGTTACACTAGATTGTCTACAGTAGTCTGTGGTTGTCATCCATACTCTGCTGAATGACGGGGCCATCGTTTGGGAAAAGGCTTCTCACATCGTCCACCTCTCACCCTAACCTCGTGGTTTTTCCCCAACATTATCGTAAATATAAAATACATATACAGTTTAAATCATTTAAAATATGTATAAAATCGTTCATCCAACATAGACAACAAGTATTCAGATAATATGCACACATAACATGTAATTTATACAAAATATTTCATATCTATGTGTAAGATGAAAGTAACTATGCACTCACTTGATAAGGTGGTGACTCGGTACTCGGACAACGCTTTGTTTACATTAAAATAATTTCCTTCGACGAAACCTAGTATTATTACTACTAGATTTTAGTCTAATATTTACCGTGAATAATTATAATCTTATTATTATTATTATATAAACGTTTAAACAATACTTACCAACCAATATATACAGACATGGGCCAGACATAAAACATCGGAGGGCAGGACCATTTTGGCGTATAACACTTCTGAAATCCAACAACCCTATATGGCCCTTTAAACCAGATTCCCCGTACCGCGAGTAGTTAAAAAGATATTATAACGACACTTATATAAGTCATAATAATAGCTCAAATATTTATTATAAGTTCATAATAACAATATTAATTTTAAATATAAGCTATATTAAAATAGGGTAAGTATAACTTACTTACAAAGGGATTTTAGCTAGGAGTCAGGCTATGCAGGGGCAGAACTTCGACGCTAAATCTTTCTAAGAAAGATTCGTGCAGCGCTTCAGCTCTCACCTTACTATACTAAAAACTACAGAAAGAGAAGTCGTATCATGAGGGATGGAAATGCTCGGGGGATAAGGAGAGAAAGACTCTTGAATCAAGAGAATGGTGCAAGAAATATGAGAGCCCAAGGCTCTTATATACTAAGTGAATTTTCAAAAACTACCCTCCTTAATTACTTAATGACCTTTTAGTTATATAAACACATAAACACCCATTTATAATACTATTTTAAATAGATTTAACGATATTTGTACTAAACTAATGTCTAAAGAACTCAACATTAGTCTTATAATGACCGCATCGGCGATATCATTCTAATGATATATACATATGTATATATATGTGTACGTATATATGATTTATACTTTATTTTAATACGTAAATATGCTAGTATAATTTGTAACTCGTTCATATGAACTCTGTTATTGACATTATTTATATGCACGCATAGGTGGAGACGTACTCTACAACTTTCGTTTAAACTCCGTCAGCTAATTTTGATTTTATTTTGAAAGTTATATTTTTAACAGGCCAGGACATGATTGGTCCGTTAAAATCTCATAACTTCTTCATCCGATGTCCATTTTCATCTCTCTTTTTATCGTTACACTACTAATAACGATATCTTCGATTCTCGTATAGGTTGTGTCGGCGAAAAACCGCTCGATCTAATACTCGAACTTCGGGCTGTACACCCCTAAGCCGAAACTTAGAAAAATCACAACTTCCTCATACGAAGTTAGATTTAGGCGTTCTTTTATGGACATTCTCAGGTTAACATATTCTATGACTTTCATTTAGATTACTAAGGCTAAAAGTCACTCTATTATAAATTCACTGTTTACGTCTTCGCGGTGTCATGCCGACTCCGTCGCTAAACTTCGACGGGTCATAACTTCTTTGTTATAACTCGGATTTCGATGCTCTTTATATGTATGGAACCCTTGAGACATATTCTACAACTTGGTTAAGATTAATTGTTCTAAATAATCTTTTGTCAAAAAGTCGTTTTTGACCTCTATTATCTCTAAATTGACTAGCCCAAATCTATGGGCGTTACATGGGTCTCCTTGGCATCTTGCTTTTCAATGGTGGAAAAGGTGGTATGTAGTTTGTTAGGGGCCACATTGCACTCCCATTTATGCTTCCAGTTGTGTACTTGTAGGATCAACAAATGCCTCTACGTCTCTAATTACATAACTAATGGTTGCCACTGAGTGTACACAACCATACCCATTCATTTGCCAAATCCTACAAGTACGTGTTTTCTTTTCCAAATCAAGTCCATAAGACTCTCCTAAGTTTCTTGTTTTAAATGCATGTTGCTTAGCTCTCCTACATTGTCACATACTAACCTCTATGCCAAATTTAGTCTTTACTTCCTCTTTTAACATCCTAACATTGAATTTTTGATTCTCAAGCACTTCCCTGGTGAAATGACTACAAATCCATCTGTAATTAAGAATTGACCCTAATTTAAAATTTTTTGCACAATTGTGGTCAATGATAAGGGACTTGATTGGAAAGGGTGCTCCTCACTCATCCATGATGCCCAAAGCCTAAATGTGCATTGACCATTACTACACTTAACCAATAACCTATTACTGTCATTTTTTTCAAAGTACAATTGATACCCATTTGCTACAGCATAATTACAAATCATAAATTTTATTTGTTTAGGGTTGGTGAACCTCATACCTAGAATTGGCAATTGTTTCTTCCAATGTATGTCTTTATTAAACATCAGTTTTCCTTTAACATCTGGGATATTATCATCTTCATCATCTTTTGGATCACCTTCTATGACCTTCTCATTTCCATTACCCTGACTTACTCCATCATAGGTTACTCCTTCCATGTTGATTTCTTGTGGACTATTAATTTTAATTAGGTCAATACTTTCTTCCCCTTCTATTGACATGTTAGACATGACAAAACAATTATCCTCATTTTCATTTTCATTTTCCTTCGTTACATGCACAGTAGTACCAAAATGGTCCATGTAAACAGGAACTTGTACTCCACATTCATAAGCAATGTCTATAAATTCTTGATATTGACATTCGTTCGAAATCAAGCTTAAACCCTCTGGGATTTGTAAATCAGGTTGACAATAATAAACTTTTTCACACTTCTCTTGTGTGAATCGTGTAAGAAAATCCACAAACTCATTATATGACATACCAACAAAATCGACATTCTCGAACACATGATGAACACCATCAGAATAGCAAAAAGGTTTATTGACGAACACACCTTGGAAATGAACTTTGATTGAGAGGAATATAGCCATCGATCTTCATTTACTATGGTGGGATCACGACAACTTTCTTCAATGAGGAGGGGTTTCTTCAATGAGGGGGATGGGATTGTAGAACACAAATGATTTACTTTATAACAAATTAATATAAGCATAACACACATGGTCATTTCATTAAATGACGTTTCACCGACCTTTTCCCCCGTGGCATGTATGTTACCTTTCAACCCGGTAGAAGGTAACATAAGGGTACTTTAAAACAAAGAAATGAAAGTACATATCTTTAATGTGAAAAAAATAGTTTGGGGACCTTTTAAAACAAACACGAAAAGTTTGATGGAATAATATGACATTTTCCCTTAAATTTACGATACGCAAAAACCTGTGTCATCTTCATTTATGACATGGCCTTTTTTGACAGGTGATTTAATGATACGCATTGCGTGTCATAAATGTGCATCAAAAATGCACGTCGTCTATAGACGAAGCGCAAAAGCGTGTCGTCTCTCGTTATGATAGGGCCTTCCTTAACACACATTTGCACGTCGTCTAAGCATTTTACGACACGCATTGCACGTCATAAAAGCCTGTTTTTCTAGTAGTGCCACAATTAAGTTGGTGAGTCCATAAGAGTTTGTATGAATAATTGTACGTCTTTCCTTGTAAAATGATAGTGCTCGTTTCCAGAAAATCCAATATTTTCATTAAAAATGGGTGTAGTCTTAGAAACCCTAAGACCGAAATGTACAAGTATTTTAAAAATGGGTATAGATCCATACACAAGTATCACGTTCTCTTACAGGAGATTCTAGTTATAATACATGACTTTTGTAGGTACTCTGGTAGATACGATGAAGACTTTGACTCAAAAAAATTGATCCATCGCATTTACATTTTGTTGTAACGAAAACCTTTGTATGTATAATTATCACCTTTCCATGATCATACAATAGTATAAAATAATTATATAAATCTTTTATATAATTATCCGTCTTGTTCAAAAATGTCACAACAGAGTTAATGTCCCATAAACTATACTTTTTATAGTTTAATATAATATTTGATTTATACAAATACACACACACACACACACACACATATATATATATATATATATATATATATATAGAGAGAGAGAGAGTATATATATATATATATATAGAGAGAGAGAGGCTAGCATGGTTAGATTTTCATAAATAAAAAATATTTTATATCTAGCACTAATATTTGGGTCCTTACTATGAAAATGTCTATTTTTTTAGTTTTTTACTTTTAACGTCACAAACGGTAAATAGTGAAACATAACTATGTAAAACTTATTTTTATATTTTTGTGATATTTAAATTAAGTTAACTTTATATGTTTTAAACAATATATTTTTAGTCAAAACCCACAAAAATGATACCATAACCTAGTTATGACCATTTTTGTTAGAAAACCCTCTTTTACATAAAATGATAGATTTTTGAGTTTTATTATTATTATTTTTTTGTAAAACTAAATCTTTGGTATTTTTAACTAGTTTCAAGCAATATGCTCCAAATAACATATTTTGGTTTATACCCCACAAAAATGGTGAAATAACTTAGTTATAACCATTTTTTCTAGCCAAGTCATATTAGGTTCATAAAAAACCCTAGTTTTATAGTTTTATGTTTATAATTTTTTCTTAAGAACATATAGCATGTTTATACTTGTTTTTCGTAGTTTTGTATTTTAAACCGACATTTACATTTAAATGATCATAATGCTAAGTGATAACATTATTTCATGTATTTAGCATGTTTACACATCATATAATTAAGCATGCATAACAACTTGTATCGTCCCCCTAAAAATAAACAATGAAGGAGTATGAACTCACCTTATGTGTGTTTTCTTGGTGGATGGAATGTTGTAGATGGAAAGATTCAAGTTAAGAACACTTAAAGATTCGAAGATCTTATGTAACACATGATAATCTGTATAAATGGATTGAAACTAGTTTATAAGTGTGTAGAATCACTAGATTATGAAGGAAATGTAAGTCGCTAAAACTGAGAATCCAACAGTGATCAAACAAATGCCAATCAATCAAGCAAGAATGGAGTAGAAAACATATTCAACCCAAGCATGCACGCATTTTATATATCGAATAAACATCTTATACACCTTGGGGTCGTAAACTATAGAGACTCACTGATTCGTCAACAACCTGACACGAATGTGACACACCTTATATATAGGGGTAGGTTGGCCGTAAATAGGTTTACGACCATAAACCTGTTTACGGCTGTACACACTATCACAACCGTAAACTCTGATAAATCAGTTAAAACACAACCAAGAACCTAAAAAGACTTACACAAATGATTGCCTAGCCCAAACCATAAAATAATGACCTTTCAATCCCCCCCCCCCCCTTGTTTTTAGGCTAGCATAAGCTCAGTTCTTCTCAACGAACAGCACGTCCGATCTTCCCATTACCCCAAGCCACATCTTCTTGTTGATAATTTCAGAGATCATGCTTGTGAATTCTTTAGCAGCTAGCTATAGAACTTCCTGCTCACAAATGATTTGATGGCCTGCCAATGTGTGAATGTATCTCTCACCAAATTGCAAACGATATCTCTTATCGATTAGACGAAATACAACATCTTTAAACTTGATAACTGCAGAGGCTGTAGCTTCATCATATACCCATTACAGCATATTATGCAAAGAACCATCAAAAAATTAATGATAGGAATCTTTATCAATTGCTTCATAGGAGGCGACATGACGTTTTTAATGGCCTTCTCGATGGTCGGGTCAAACACATGTTTGGAAGTCTTCAGAAACGATTCAGCAATCTTCATATTGTCGAATCCTCTCCTCACATGATTTTCCAATAAAAGTATGAAAGTCGCCTGAGGATTATTAGAGGGATTGTAGAAGGGAGCAGTAGACAGTTCAGCAAGATCCACCTTGGTTGGTGAGGAGAAGTCATTATGATGTTTGTAATACTCCACTGTGTTGCTCCTCCTCTTAACAAGCCAACAATTGATTCTATCATGAAATCCTCACATGCAGATTCCTGACCGATCTCCGTACTTGTGCGGGAACTTTTTCTTTTCTAGATCAGTCATCGTTAGTTGAGGTTGATCTCCACAAATATTCTGGTTAGAATTCTTCATGAAGAGTAAACCCCCTTTTCTAGGACATAAATGTTCTCCCTCCCCTCTTGATAATGATTCAGGGTGGAGCTTGTGCTAGTTCCTTCTCAAACCGGTCAACGATCGTTGTAGTTCTAATTGACACATTATCAGTTTGTTAGAAAGTTAGAGTAGTGGTTGGGGTAGTTATAGGAGCTTGAGAATTACTTGGGCGTTCAGATGTTGATTGAAACTTATCTCCAAATTCAGCGAATAGTCTATTCAGATCAAAGTAATCGGCTGAAAGAGCACCAAGGTTGATTTGAAGATCGGAAATTTGTTTTGTCTTCTGAGTATTGTCTTGTTGATGAGTAGAAATTTGATCAAACTTTAATGAATTTTCAGCTTCAAGCTCGGAGATACGATCATCAAGATCCTCAATTTGAAGCTCCTTTCGATTAATTTCTATTTAGCACAATAATCTTCTCCTTGAGCTCTGGATCCAATGTGTCTCCCCTTTTCAGGCTGCCTTCCCCTATAGATATACCTTTTCTCGAGAGGGAAGGTTTGTTTCACTTTCGCCTAAGAACCTATCAAATATTTCAGAAGCAATATCATGCTCATATCTTGTAGGAGAGAGATTCCTAGGAGCTGAAGAACTCCCAGCTTCAAAAGTTGTTCTTGGTTGATCAAGATCAGGTTCAGCTGCAATGGTTGGAGTTGTGGTTGAAGTAGTCAGTACAGGTTGAACAGGTTGGATCAAATCCTGAATCAGTACCCCTGACCTTGGATCTAATCTTCTTCTCTTAAATGAAGGCACAGAGATACGAGTCTCAAGCGGACCACTCACAGACGCCACAAATGTAGGAATCTCAACGTTCGGGGGAGGAAGCGATGAAGTTGTATCCATAGGATTTGAAGTGTCGACAGTCTAATTAACTAGTGGAGGTGTTGCTTCTTGAACACCACCAAAAAAATCTCTAAAAAATGACTCCATATCTTCGTGTGACGGGAAAAAATTGTCAACAGAACTCATATCAAGCTCTAGATCATCATGAGGAGACAAATTGCCCCCAAAAAGTGAATCATCGTCTTCAAGATCTTCATCATCATTATCAGTCTCTTCACCCTTACTGTAGTCACTTTGAACATGAACGGATGTTAGCTCATTTTCCTCGGCCACAATTGCAACCGGAAGAACTCTATTATCTTCGAGATCTGACACCGTTATTACATCATCATCAACAGTCATGCGGTCAGACAACTCATGAGAAGCAGAAGCTTCACTGGACTTTGCGAACATTCCAAATTTCACAAGCGGATATCTTCCTTCAAAAATAACTTTACCCTTATGGTTTTACTTGATCAACCCGGTGGTATTTGGACCAAGAGACTTTATGTCCAATGTTTTACCACCTTTAAGGATCTTCGGAATTGGTTGTTGATTATTATTTGGAGAAACCTTGGATACATCAAAAACTTGTCTCTTGCCTTTCATCTTATGTTCACAACCAGCTCATCCAGAATAAATTTCGAGAAGCTGTAGTCAAATCCAGCAGCAAGAGCAGCAATAGCTCCTGTGTTTCTTAACGAAATCTCATCGGCACCCGATCTTCTCCCTGATATGCAACTTATAAAAACATGATCTAGAAACCTCCAATAAGGAGGTAATAGCATTTTTAAAGTAGGTGGAAATATGCCCTCATAACACATTTTGTTTAAGAGCTCCTGAGTCTGATCCAATTCATTTTCTATAGAAAAGCTTGATTGATCGTTAATTTTTAGAACATCTCTGATTATCTACTATGTGACAATATTCTCGCATCCTTTGACGAGAGCTTCAATGAATACATAACCATCATCTCCTTTCTTAACTGTTGCAAATTTCCAGAATTCTTTTATTAGACCTTGATAAATTTTTGGGTTTAGGGTCAAAGCTGTAGCCAAGCAGCAGTCCTTCAAGTCATGAATCAGGGACTTGAATTCACTATGGGCAATAGGAGGTTCAGCCAATAGGATCGCCAGATTATGACTTTTTGCAAATTTGAGTTCTACCATTTTGACCTGCATAAACTGAGTCAAGTGAGAAAGCAACAATAATACATATGTTTTTTTGCAAAGAAAAGTAATTTTGACTTTAGTTTTAACCCAAATATGAGTTTTCGGCTGGAAAGGGAGTTTATGGCCGTAAACAGGTTTACGGCCGTAAGAACCTTCTTAGACCATAAACGCCGAAAAACTTAATTTTGCGATTTCAGCTTCAATCCAAAGTCGATTTCTTGTTATAGCACCTTTGTGATGATCGGAATATACATACCTATAGGTTCAAACAATCAATTTCAAGAAGAATCATGAAATTTTTGACGGTGAACAGTGATTTTTGAGAGCAAAATGGAGTTTACGGCCATAAAGAAGAAACGATGAGCAAAAAGAGTTTACAGCTGTATACCTAGGTATTTTTACCTAGACCAATGCTCAAGGGCTGCCTGCTTCAATTTCAAGTCCAATACCACAAAAATGTTTAAAAATAATACATTTTGAGGATTTTAAAGTAAAATAAAACAAAATAAAATCTAAAAATTTTAAACTGAAATAAAAACTATTAAATAAAAATTTTAATTTTTTTAGCAAAATAAAATGAAATAAAAAAAATAAAAATAAAAATAAAATAATCAATGATTTAACACTAATTATCTTTTACCAAAACTGATAGTACATTGAGTTTGGAATTAAAGTTCTTAGGCAGCCTGAATCCTTTTATCAGTACCTTATCCTTCATGAATAGATCTGGTCGATCGCTGGTATTGTGATCCACTTAAACACGAAAATTTTTGTGACAAGATTAGGTTATATTGCAAGTGACAGGACATTTTGACTTTGCAATTTTAACCAAATTCCTAATGACCATTCATATGATGATGACCAGGGATATTGTTTTTCACCTAAGTTAAGTAGCGAGATCTATAGACAACCTGTTTTTTGATTGATTTTAGATGTATTAGAACATGTTTCCCGCTTCCTGATATACCCCAACAATTAAGAACTTCTGAGGCCCTCCTTACTTTAGGTGAACAGACAATTATTGTGGGAGATGACAGATTTAGAGTGCATATGTTGTACACCCAGGTCGGATCTACCGATCACGCAGAGGGTGAAACATATGTCTAACCAGAGTCAGAGAGATTGAGAAGTAGAATGGTGAATATGTTGTGTACCAGGTCGGATTATCAGTCACGCGTAGGAGACAACATATGACTAACAGGTAGAAAGAATAGCATAGAGAGATATGCAGAGAGACAGAGTTGTATATGTTGCAGTCCAGGTCGGGATCTTCCAATCATGCAGAGGAAGCAACATATGACTAACAGAAAGAAAGCAAGGAAATAATCTTTTGCAGATCTATTTTATCGTAATTTACTCGGCCGTCCCATCAATATTGGAATTAAGGACAGAGTCCATACATCGAGGAAAAGTTAGGCCACGGTTCTAGATACTGATTATTTAACTTTATCCATAGATTACCATGTATATCTCTCTGCTTAACCTTTCAAGGTGTCATATTGTCAGGCTAAATGGATCTGTCTAGGTCAAGATTTTTCAAGTCATTTGATTTCTTAAGTTCATCTATGCCTAGTCAAGTCCAAATTTAAACTTTCATGCCTACCAGCGCATTGAACACAGAGCCTAGACAATTCAACTTTGATACCTTACACAAATTCAAATTACATGTTATCACCAACTTCATATCACTTCCCAACACAACATCAAAAAGCAAGGAAGACACATAATATTTTTGCATTTTTCAAAATTTTCCGAAAAATAAACAAACAAAAAAAATATATTTTTGGATTTTTGATAATTTTTTTGTGTTGGTTTTTGATTATTTCTCCCCCTAAATTTGTGCATAGGAGAGAATGAAAATTAAATGCACAGATTTAAAAGAACCTAAAAAAAAAAAGTTAGTCCTCAAAGCGTATCATTTTAAAAAATCCAACAAGCACATCAAATCGAGCTTTGTTAAAAGGTTTTGTGAACAAATCCGCCACATTATCAGCGGTGGGAACTTGTTCCAACCTAATGAGCGAGCGCTCGTAACAATCTCTGATAAAGTGCACTTTGATATCAATGTGCTTGGTTTTTGAGTGTTCGGCAGGATTTTTAGCAATTTGAATTGCAACCTTATTATCAAAAAAGATAGGGGTTTCTAGAAAATTCAAACTGTAATCCAGGAGCTGATGTTGTATCCAGATAATTAAAGAACAACAAGCTGAAGTGGCTATCTCTTCTGCCTCTGCTATTGAGATGGAGACGGTATGTTGTTTCTTGCACTGCCATGACACCAGCCTATCACCGAGAAATTGACATCCTCCAGACGTTGATTTCCTATCAAGCTCACAGCCTCCATAATTACTGCCAGTAAAAGCCTATAAATCAAATTCATAATTTTTTGGATACCAAAGACCCAATTTTGGGTTGCCCTTGAGGTACCAAAAGATTCTTTTGACAACAATAAGATGAGAAAGTTTTGGATTAGCCTGATATCGTGCGTATTGACAAACCGCAAACATGATGTCTGGCCTGCTTGCGGTTAAGTACAACAGTGATCCGATCATTGATCTGTAGTTGGTCTGATCTATGGATTCACCTTCAATATTTGGAGTCAACTGTGGTCTCTCAGCCATTGGCGTCAATGCATGTTTTGCGTCTCAAAACCCAAACTTCTCTAGCATATCTTGAACATACTTGGCTTGATGTAGCAGGATCCCGGTTGATTCTTGTTTGACTTGAAGCCCTAAAAAACATGGTCATATCCCTAAAGAACTCATCTTGAACCTCTTCTTCATAACATTTTCGAACTCTTGGCACAGTTTTGAACTCGTCGACCCGAAAATGATATCATCAACATAGGTCTGAACAAGAATTTGATCAGAACCAACATGCTTAATAAATAAGGTTTGATCAATTGTCCCCCGCGAATAGCCATGCTCGAGAAAATGCTTCGTAAACGTAGCATAACATGCCCTTGGAGCTAGGTGTAACCCATATAAAGCTTTATCCAACTTGTAGTCATGATTCGGAAATTTTTAATAGAAAAACCCAGGAGGTTGATCAACATAAACCTCTTGCTTCAATGCGACGTACAGGAAGGCAGTCTTGATGTCCATCTGGTAAACCATGAAGTTCATGTAAGAAGCATATGTGAGGAAGATGCGAATAGCCTCCAAGCGAGCTACCGGAGCAAAAACTTCGGTGTAATCACCACCTTCAATCTGACGAAATCCATGAAAAACCAATCGGGCCTTATTCCGCACAATAACCCCTGAATCATCTTGCTTGTTTCGATATACCGAACGTGTGTCGAGTGACTTCTTGCCCTTAGGTAATTCAACCAACTTCCAAACCCCAAGCTTTTCAAATTGATTTAATTCTTCATGCATAGCATCCACCCAGCTGGGCTCATTCAAAGTCATTTGAATATTCTTTAGTTCTATTTAAGATATGAAGCAAGAGTAGAGGCATATATTTACATCTCCACTCTGACCTCGCGTTCGAACACCATGGTCTAGGATCTACCCAGCTAGCCAATGACGTTTTCAATTGGGTGATCTCGTTGAATTCTGGAAGATAGCTCCTAGTTGATGTCATTGATCGAAACGGGAAGATTGTAAATATTGACAAATCCATCATCTGCTGATTGATCCACCTCCAATGGTCTAGGATCATGAGAAGAACTCACTACGAACTCGTTAGCAATCGGATCGGGAAAGAGAAGTTTCATAAACGTTTGAGTATCAGCAGAAACATCTCTGGATGTAACCTCTCTTTCATCAGGAGTAAGGGGAGTAGCATCAGCATCTGGATTATTTTCTTTATTCTGCGAATCGGACAAATTCCTTTGACAAGTGAATCCACAAAATTAGTCTTAGAAGACACCACCGGTGGTCTGTAGATAACTTCTTCGTCCTCAATCACAGTCTTTGAGCCATAATAGGAACCAAATAGATTATCTGAAGACACACTGAGCGATTTGAATAGAGATGTATAGTCAAACAGCCAATCTGGACTCACTCTAGCATCCGTCTCATTCTCCTCCAACTAGCACATGTCGAAGGATTCCATAATTTGCTTTGTCTTCCTGTTGTAGACCCTATACGCAGTGCGAGCGACATACCCCACAAAATAACAGTCATCAGCTTTGGCATTCAATTTGGGGTTAGAATCCAGATGAAGGAGGGTTCAAGGACAACCAAATACACGAAAATGACTAACAGACGGTTTGTGACCATAGAGAATTTCGTACGGGGTTTTCATCTGAGCTTTGTTGATCAGTACATGATTTTGGACATAAAATGACATATTTATGGCCTCGGCCCAAAAGAAAACCGAAAGTTTGGAGTCACATAACATTGCCCTTGCAGAATCTTTTAACGTTTGATTTTGCTGCTCAGCAGCACCATTTTGCTGGGGTGTGTGGGTAGCAATAAATTGACGTACAATCCCTTTTTCCGAACTAAAATGATCAAGGACAGCATTCTTGAACTGTCACACCCCCAAACCAGAATGGCAGAAATGTTCAGGGGTGGATGATGTCATGTAAGTATGACAACACATGTATTATAGTATTCAAAGTATAGCCAACCATTGCATAAATATGTATAAGTTTTACATAAGTGTTTAAACATTACATATTCTAACATCAAGGAAATACAAAAGACAACAGGAGTCGTAGCCCTATGCTAAGCAGTCTTCCCAAAACTTCAGAGGTGTACCTATCTACTAGAGCCCTGAGAATACAAGTAAGTATTGAAAGAGTATCAGCAAAAAGCTAGTGAGTTCATAAGCATTTTTTTTTTAGGAAAACAGTTCTCGGTTCTTTTGAAAAATGCAAAATCTTTCCCGAAAATCTCATACGGCCCGGTGAAATAACTAAATATATATAAACCTTAAGAAAATGACTCTTTTATATCAGTTGAAAGTGTTCCTCAAGAAAATCCCATATTTTCTTATGAAAAGCATGATTAAACCCATTTCTTCTATGACCTCCTTGTTCATACTAGTTATGTATAAACTAATAAATCATGGAATCAATAATGAAAGTTCGTTAGTTAAATGATAGACCATTTATTTTTAAACTACTAATGATTTCCTTGGGAAATCCTACATTTACCCTAAACAAAAAACTATTGAATTACTCGTTTTAAATTAGAAGGTATAAGCATCTACCATACTTATATAGGTTAAGCATAGTTTCTTTTTGAAAACCGTGGCTACCACCAGTAAGAGGTTGAGGCTGGGAAAATCCCTTATTTTCCGTGGAATACGAGAGCTTTTAGCTTTAATGGTTCCGAAATCGTAAGATATAAGCACTACACTTTTATTATTAAAGCAGTTACTTAAGAGAGGTATATTATTACGTAGAAGCTCCGTCGGTTTGACGAGTTTTATGACCATACTTAAAATTCATACGACGTGAAACGGATGCCGATATCCTGTATGACAATTGTCACCCATAGGCCTGCTGGTCCGACTGTAGCTAGCAGCCAGGTGCGGGATAGTCAGTCACGTATAGATCTATACACAAAAATCCATGAAAGCCACGTTTTCCCTCCAGGAAATTATGGTTCATAAAGGTAGTCCTCCACTTAGTTAACATTGTAAGCGCCCAAGGACATGTCTCCCAATTAAATTGACGACTTTACGAATAATAATACAGGAAAACCCTTTTTGATAATGCATAAATCTTTATAAAATAGTATCCTTGATTTTTATCATTCGTATGTTCATTTCCTAAATTTTGAAAACAGCTTTAGCATGGTTCATATTCTAACGCGTTATGTAAAATTGATTTTCTAGATTTACCGTATATTGATAACAGTAATATATCAAACGAAATAATATATTTGAACAAAAGATTACTTGTGCTTTTACTTGTATTCCCTCTGAAAACATTTAAAAACTCAAAAAAATGTAGGGGTATGAACTCACAGTTTGACGTGGGATTCAAAGGTAAGTTGGTGGGAACGCTTAGTGCCAAAAGAAACTTCGGATCCAAACGGATCTATTAAGATATAGTAGTACATACATGTATTATGTAAGGGTATAACACTATTAATTATGGAAGGAAATCACCCTAGGGAATAGGAAACACTTGAAACTAAGTGTTAGAATCACATGTGATTTGAAAATGGGGAGTTTGCAGCTGTAAAAGGAGTGTACGGACAGGGGTTTGCGACCCAACAGGGTTTATGGTCCATGGGTTTACGGCCCATGGGATTTTGGCCCATGAGTTTACTGTCGTAAACACTCCAGCAAAATTGTGATTTGTGATTTTGGCCCATGGGATTTTGGCCCATGGGATTTCTAGGTCCTTTCTAGCCTCTTTGAAGTGTTCTAAGTCCCATGCATGGCTTAAGGAAGGGTTTAAGACCAATAATTGACCAAAACTGGAGTTTTCAGCCAATGAAGGGTGTACAGTCGTACACATGGTTTACGACCCTAAACGCTCTCTATTCATGCGTTTTAGGCCGATTTCTAGGTGATAATCAAGTATAGGGAATAGTTACTTATGATTAGGAAGCTTGAAATAAGGTTTTTACCCACCAAGAACTAGTGTGTATTCTTGGTGTTCTTGGTGAGAGAGAAAATCTAGAAAAATATGAAATTCATGAGATGAAACATGGATTCATCACTAGAATAAGGAATGTAGCAACAATTAAGGTGGGAAAACACTTACATCTTGAAGATCTTGACTAATTTTCGATGAAGGTAGAGAGAGAGTAGAGAGAAAAAGCCCTTGGAGTGTGTAAAGTGTGGAATGAAGGCCACTCATCCCTTATATATGGGTGAGTTTTTGGCCAAGGGGTGGGGTGGGGGTGTACGGCTGTACACTCCTCTCGAAGGGGTGTTCAGCCTGAATGCTACAATATGACTTGGAAAAACTTGTTCCTGGGCGCAAACCTTGATTGTACTGAGCTTATAATATTTAGTTAGGCCCAAAATAATACTGATGAGAACATAAATAAATCCGAATTGATTTATTTTTAAATGGTTCGTGCAAAAGAAATTTCGGGTTGTCACATGAACTTTGTCATGTTGTCATTTCTGAGCGCCTTCACCCGTTGGTTGGTTTGGTTCTCTATTATCACAATAAAATTCTTAGTCAAGTCAGTGACCCCAACTTTGTTGGATAAAAAGAAAACCCACGTGATTCACAAGAAGTCACTGATCACAACCAGATAATAAGAATTTCTGTTGATGCTGAGAACGTTGACCGGACCAAATAAGTCCATGTGTAAGAATTGGAGCACCTGGTTGATTGAATTAATGTGTTTGGATAGATGTGGCTTTTTGTGATGTTTTCCTTTAGCGCATGCCACACATTCTTCAAATGTGATGAAGTCTTTTACAGGAAGCCCACACACTATTTCATTCTTAGCAAATCGATTCAAGTTCTTTGCATTCGCAAGTCTTTGTCTTTGATGCCACAACATAGAATTATGCTCTGCAACCTTTGAGGAGAGGCAAGTGACTTGTTCAGGAAGATTATTGTTCATGTCAATAATGTATGCATTGCCATTCCATTTTGATTTAACAAGGATCCACTCATCTATGATAACAATTCCTGGCTTCAGAATTACACATTCTTTATCTGTTAAATGTGTTGAATAGCCCTTGTCACATATCTGAGACACACTTAACAAGCTGCGCTTTAACTCCGACGCATAATTGACATTCTCGAAACTTAGCAATCCATTAGAAATAGTTCCTTTCTGAGTGATTTTCCCGCTATCTCCTCCCACAAGGGAAACATATCGCCCATTAAAATTTTGAATGTTGTACAATTGGGAGATGTCTCCTGTCATGTGCCTGGAACAACTGTTGTCGACATTCAAGGTGTGGCGACATTCCTCTGCAGCCGTTCTTGCACAATGAGCGAGATTTATTTAGTTTTTAGGAACCCAGGTCATTATAGTCCTGGGTCTGTCCTTGATGTTCATAGATTTATCCTTTTGGTTTTTCAACTTTACATTAGATACATTTTCAGAGGAAGACGATGATTGGAAAATTATAGATTTGGGCACCCATTTATAGTTAGGTTTTGAAATATTTACAGGTGAATTAGGAACATTTTTCTTATTCTTTGAGAGCTTAGATGTCCAGCTACAAGCAGTTGAAGATCTAAACGCACCCTTTGACTAAATTGACCTTGACTTACCCTGGTTGATTTCGGCAAAGCACCCGTACCAAATTTATATAAAACATGTTTGTTCAGTTTAGGATTTGCCCTTTTTCCATTATTATGAAATTTCCAATCATCTTCATGAAGACGAGATCTCAAGGACTTTCTATTTAAAGACCTTCCTCGAGACTCATTTTCTTTCCTTGGTGTAGAAAAATGCACAAACATTCGGTTGGAACAATTTCAAGCGATATGACCGGCAGTACCACAGTTAAAACAAATTTGTTTATTTTCAGAAGATTTGGTACCACCTTTAATATTTTTCATGCTCTTATTGACCTTTCGATTATTTCCAAAAGACTAGGTGCATAATTCAAGTTGTGTGACAGATGTGGATGAAGTGGAAGTGCTTGTGACAGATTCAGATTTAATAAAATTCTCAAAAATAACACCACAATCATCAGAAGTTTTAAAGTTTGACACCACATTATCACCAAGAAAACATCAGTCTTAACATCTAAAACAATTTCATCATATTTTGTAAAAGGAACTCCAAATTTCAACACACAATTATTATCAGATTTAGTTCTACCATTTCCCTGCTTTTCCTGGCTTACTGATGAATCTGCAACAAAATTAGAAACGTTAGTATCTAAATTTCTAGCACTACAGTCTGTTGCCTACTCAACAGTTGATTTACCATAAAGCATAAATGGTTCACGATCAATCTCATCCTAAGTCAATGGAGAAGAGGTATAATTGTGATTGAAAGGGGGATGGACACTGTCATAACCTATTCCTACGTGTTTCTAGTCCTTCCATCTCATTTGGTGTTCAATTATAGATGCAACCTTTTCACTTGGCACATCAAATTTTTTAAAATGAAAATCAGCATTTGCAAAACGTGTCTTCAATGTGTCGAGCTCAACAATTACAACATCAAAATCCATTTGCCTTTTCTTAACTGGTATCCCTCATACTTAAGTTCCTCAATTTCTCTTCACATTAAATCAGCCTGTTCACACAAAAAGCTTATAGTTTTAATGCACTCAGGAGAACAAGAAACTTCATTGACCTCAGAATTTTCAAACTCTGGTGTATTCTGAACCATGAATGCAAACTGAAGATTCATCATCTCCTCCTCTGGATCTATCTCAGCTTCTCCTTTGTCATTGTCATTTATTTAAGCAAGATGCGCATTTTTAGGTCCTGAGATGTTAAGGGATTGAATTTGATCATCCCAATCAAATGATTGTACCACCACAGCAAGATTTCCAGTTGGATTTCTGGTTGTAGCTCCCCTGTTGTTGTCAGCTGACACCATCGTTCTTTCATCATTTTTTCTTCTTTCAGGCTTTGGGTAGTCTCTAGCAAAGTGACCAGGTTCATGACAGTTGTATCAACAGAGCTTAGACTTGCTGAATCTCACTTTCTTCTCAGCATTCATACCCCAATTATTCCTGCCCGTCTTTTTAGAGAATTGTTTAGCATGGAATACCTCCATAGCAATTTGCCAGGTGATATCCATTTCCTCCACATCTTCAGGGTGAATCTGATCCAAGTCAGCAAAGGACAGCTGAGGTGGTAATTCACCTGCCACAAAAGCGTTATAGCTGAGGTGAATCTCTTCATTTTCTTTGGAAATCGGAATTTGGGCAGGAGCTGAACATTTGTCTTTGAAGAAGAAGCAGCTTGGGGATATGGTTGTGGAGCAGCAAACGAAGGTTGAACAGCAAAGGAGGACTGATAAGGAATAAATGATGATTAAGGAGCAACAAAGGGTGGAACTAGAGGATTGGTGAAGGATGAGAAAGCATTTTTTGACTGAATTATGAGGTTTGCAGAAGAATAGGAATTAATGTGATTGATCTCTCTCTGTTTGTCATCCAGATCACAGTCTTTAATGATGGCCATGATTTCAGCCAAAGTAAGTCGATTAAGGTCCTTAGTTTTCTTGATGACAACTACATTCATATCCCAAGTTTTTGGTAGAGACTTGAGTAACTTCTTATTCACTTTTGACCTTGACACGAACGCTGAGCTCATTTTAGTGGTAATTGTGATGAAGCGTTGAAGCTACGCTTCCAGAGTTTCTCCTAGGACATGATTAAACATGTTGACTTTTTTCCTTAATGAGTCTTGACGGCTCTGTTTCATGTCCTCATTTCCCTCATACACCTCTATCAAGGCTTCCCACATAGCTTTAGTAGATTTGTATTAATGAATTTCCTGGGCAATTTCAAGAGAAAGAGCCATAGTGATGGTAGCAAGTGCTCTTTCCTGCTGTTCAATCTTGTCGAATTCTTCATCCGTGTATTCTTCAATAGCTTTATCGACAATTGTTTTGGCTGGAAATTTGGTAGTAATCCTGATGGGGCCTTTCAAAATACATCTACAAATTTTGAAGTCTTTCATTTTGATGATTTCTCCATGCGATACTTCCATTCTGGAAACCCCTCAACAGAGAGTAGACGAGGTATACGAGTGGTAGTTCCCATAACAGAGTCTAGTTCATGATGTGAATTTTGCGAATCCATTTTTTTTAATTTTCTGATTTTAAGTAATTAATTCAAATTATGAAATTTAAGAACTGAATACGGCCAAGAGTTTATAGCCAAGAGTTTACAGCCAATAGTTTACGGCCGTAAGGTTGAATACAACTTGGTGTTTACGGCCGGGTGTTTACGGCCGGAAGTTGTGTTTACAGTCGTACACGCATTTCTGGTTCAAGCAGTTTACGGTCAACGAAAATAGACTGTTTACGGCCGTAAATAGAGTTTACGGTCGTACTCCGTTCAATTGTGAATACTGAAAACTTCCAAAACACAAGATTTTCAGCAAATTGAAACCTTTTAGCAATGGAAATGTAGAATCACACCTTGAATGTTGAGGAAATCGATTAACCATAAACATGATTGAGATTAGTTTTGACACCAATTGGCTCTGATACCAATTCTAAGTCCCTAAAACTGAGATTCCAACAGTGATCAAACAAATGCCAATCAATCAAGCAAGAATGGAGTAGAAAATAGATTCAATCCAAGCATGCACACGTTTTATATATCGAATAAACATCTGATACACCTTGAGATCGTAAACTAGAGAGACTTACTGATTCGTCAACAACCTGACACGAATCTGAAACGCCCTATATATAGGGGTAGGTTGGCTGTAAACACTATCACAACCGTAAATTCTTATAAATCATGTAAAACACAACAAAGAACCTAAAAAGACTTTTACAAATGATTGTCTAGCCCGAACCACAAAATAATGACCTTTCAGGAAGTAATTACCAAAATCTCAAGAACCAACTTGGAAAAAAATAGGTATGGAAGTTGAGAGCTTTTCTTGGAGAGGAAGATCAAAAATGAAGAAAATGGTGGTGGTATAAGGCCTCTCGGCTGCAAGTGAAAAAGAGAGGGGGAAGAGGGTGGGGGTGGGTAAGGTGGGTTGTGGGGGGTGGTATGGAGGGACATGGATTAGAAATTTGGTATGCTACTCTAAGGTTTAAGTGGTTTCCCATGTAAGAGGAAGGTACAACTTAATAACTAGTGATTTTTATAAAAAAAAGAAAAAAACTCAAACCTTTATAAACTCTTAGTATTTTTATAAAAATGATGATATTTGTATAAAATAAATATGGTATAAAGGAAGTATAAAATATTTAATTTGAATTATAAAAATTCAAATTATTATAACAAACATTGTTATAAAAATAATAATACGTTACATGAAATTTAGATTGAATTTCCAAGTTCGCTTCTTTAAAAATTTGGTGTTTATCCGGGTATAGACTTTGTTGCATTTGGTGATGAATTCACAAAACTTTGTGTTTGTAGCCTTTGCTATGAATTTCCCACGCATTGTTAGGTTTATGAACTCGAGTATATTGTTCTACGAGTATTATTTATTCCCAAATAATATATGGTTGGATTATCGAGTTGTTACTTTACTAACCCTAGTTAGGGTTTATATTTGATAATTGGTAATTCAGAGAGGCACTTTGTATTTTAATTTGTCAACAGTACATTAGAAACATTAGGGGATATCATACTTCTCCTAAATTTTTAATACAAATTTAGTTGACCTGTTTGATGTTTGTTGACTTTGTTTGACCAGATTTAGTTGTCACATCATTCCCCCGTTAGAAGGAACTTCATCATGAAATTAGCACTCTGAGTGAGTCCTCAAGGGTTGGGAAAACGATGTAGTTATTTTTATTTCATCTGGTCCTCACGTTCCCAACGATAAGTTGTACTCATGTCAAGCCTGGTTCCCAAGGACTTTTGAAGTGATTTCAAAATCGTGAGGTAAACCTATTATCTCTGTCAGAGATAATCGATATTGGCACATGATGCAATCGTACAATTTTTTGAGCTACATCCTTATTAGCTTCTCAATTTTGTATGTCTCTTTTATTGGTAGGAAGTGCATGGATTTGGTTAACCTATCAATAATCACCTATATGGTGTCGAGTCCACCAGTTTTCTTGGGCAATTTAGTTATAAAGTCCATGGTTATCTGCTCCCACTTCCACTCGGGTATATATGGTTGCTGTAGCAAACCCTAGGACTTTTGGTATTCTACTTTGACATTGGCGTGAGTCAAGCGTTTGCCCACATAAGTAGAAACTTCTGCCTTCATATTTGGCCACCAACAGAGTTTCTTAAGGTCCAGGTACATCTTGTCTGAACCAATATGAACGAAGTATTTGGTCTTGTGAGCGTCGTTCATGATAACGTCTCTGTAACCGCCAAATTTTGGTGTCGAGATTCGATTCATGAGATAGTAAGCTCCGTCACCCTTAACCTCAGGGTTTTTATCCATTTCTTGCAAGGCTTCACTTGAGACATTCGTAGATTTCAAATCCTCAAGCTACGCTTCATTGATCTATGTGGACATATGTGAATGGATTGTCGTTATTAGTGATTTCACTCAGCGGCCCGAGTATTCTTTTCGACTTAGGGCATTCACTACTATGTTGGCCTTTCGTGGATGATAACGAATTTCGCATTGGTAGTTATTTAGTAGCTCCACCCATCGTCGTTGTCTCATTTTGATCTCCTTTTGATTGAGAGTGTGCTGGAGACTCTTATGGTTATTGAAGATTGTACACTTTGTACCATAGAGGTAGTGTCTCCAGATCTTTAGGGAAAACACTAATGCTTCCAATTTGAGGTCCTATGTGGTGTAGTTGATGTTGTGAGTCTTGATTTGTCTCGAGGCATAGGCAATGACCTTTCCCCGCTACATTAGTACATAACCTACACCCTTCCTGGGCGCATTAAAGTAGACCACAAAGTCTTCCATCCCTTCTAGAGGAGAAAAAATTAGAGCACCGCATAGGACTTGTTTTAGCATTTGGAAGTCAGTTTCTTGTTTATCCTCCTAGTTGAAGGTCACTCCTTTGTGAGTCAAGGTAGTGAGTAGCTTTGTGATCATGAAATTCTTTTGTATGAACCTCCTGTAGTAGACAGCAAGGCCCATGAACTGGTGGATTTTCGTCGGTGTCCTTGGCGCTTGCCAATTTTCAATTGCTTTTATTTTGGAGGGATCCACATGTATCCCTTCCTCATTGGCTACGTTTCCCAAGAAGTCCACATTTCGAATCCAGAATTCGCATTTTGAAAACTTCGCATACAGCTTCTCCGTCCTTAATGTCTCCAAGACTTGTCGTAGGTGTTGACTATGCTCCACCTTAATTCGTGAATAGATTAGTATGTCATCGATGAGTACTATCACGAATTTATCAAATTAAGGTCGGCATACATCGTTCATCAGGTCCATGAACACCGTGGATGCATTAGTCAAATCGAAGGGCATCACCACGAACTCATAGTGACCGTAGCGAGTTCTAAACGCCGTTTTAAGGATATCTTGCTCCTAAACTCGCAGCTGATGGTACTCCGACCTCAGATCGATTTTCGAGAAGTAGCTCGCTCCCTGAAGTTGGTGTAATAGGTCGTCGAGTCGAGGTATGGGTTATCAGTTTTTGTTGGTGAGTTTGTTCGACTCCCGATAGTTAATGTACATATGGAATGACCCATATTTCTTCTTTACGAAAAAAACTGGTGCACCCCAAGGCGAGAAGCTTGGTCTGATGAATCTTTTCAGTCGGGGCCAATCGATATGGTGATTTGGCTATGGGGTGGCTCCAGGAGTTAACTCGATTCTAAACTCTACTTTTCGCACGGGTGATACTCCCGAAAGGTCCTCTAGGAATACATCAGGAAAGTTATAGACCTTGTGAATATCCTTGATGTATTTCACTTCACTCTTCTCGTGGATGCCCTTGCCCGCTCATCGAGGTGTATAATATGATGAATCATGACAGGGAGAGCCCTATTTGCTAGCCTCCATGGTGAAGGTCGTAAAAGTCCCAACTCATGTCGTAGGGAGGGCATTGGCTCTGCTCACGGCTCCACCTGCGCAAGTCCTCCACCATCGGGGTGCCAAACCCTGAAAAACCGGTCAGTGTGCAGTAACGCGGGTGGTATAGGGAGTTTTGATGGCTTCGGACTCCGTATCGGAGTCCTCCTCTACATCATTCTCCATATGCTCGTCAGGATCCTTCTCATGATTCTCCTCTATCCAACCACAGTTCCCATGGTTAGGGAAATAGGGGTCTCCTAGTAAATGGAATCCTGTCATGACGTTTGTGCAAGAATAAAGGTATAAGAAACACATGAAGAGTCTAGGTACATGGTTATATAGTATCATAAAATACTCTTATAGTATTTTTAAACTTTATGTTTGGTTCTTAGAGTTTCTTTTTATGGGGTGTTGGTAAGTTTTAGACTCGTTGTTCACCACGACTATTCCTAAACACATGTTAGTCATATCTCGCAAAAATATAATTGATCAGACTATATTCATCCCATATATGATTACATAACTATCTAGGCTTAATCGTAGTGTTCAACTTATCTTTTTTACTTTTGTATTGTTCTTGTCATAACATCGTTCTACTATATATGCATGTACTTATACTTTACCAAAATATCATTATATTTCAAAAGTATACCTTTTAGTTAGAGTGTTGTAGCCCCATTGTATTTATAGTTGTATTTCTGACATGGTTTGAGATACTTAGTTCACTATAAACAATGGTTTGATAGCAATCTGTCACACCCCCAAACCAAGATGGCGGAAATATCTGGGGGTGGATGACTTCATGAATCGTATCACAACAATATGTATAAATGTGATTAAAGAAACACAAAACCATCATAAATATAATTTAAAAAGATACATTGTTGTAAGAGTTGCATGTTTCAAAATCAGTTACAATATGATGATAAAAAGATCTGTTTGACGCCTTAATGCCCCATCCTCAAAAGCTTGTAATTGTGTGCTTTAATGATTTCCTAATAATACAAGTAGTTTTCAAAGCATCAACAATTAAGTTGGTGAGTTCATAAAAGTTTGTATGAATAATTGTACACCTTTCCTTGTAAAATGATAGTGCTCATTTCCAGAAAATCCAATATATTCCATACAAATGGATGTAGTCTTAGAAACCCTAAGACTGAAATGTACAAGTATTTTAATACTTAAAAAAGTAACATGTAGTTTTAATCTTATATAAAACCATTTGCATGAATGTTTCCCCGTAAACTAAATGTATCGTTGGTTTCCCCATCTGAGTTATTATAACCGTGCTAAAACATAGATGACCTGTTTCGACGTTCTTCAGGCATCGGAATGTTGAACATTTGTCATCCCAGACTTGTTGGTCTAGCTGTTGCAAGCAACTTAGGTGTCAATTTGTCAGTCCCGTATATATATATACATACATATATATATATATATATATATATATATATATATATATATATATATATAATACAAGATTTTTGTAGGTACGCTGGTAGGTACAATGAAGACTTTGACTCACAAAAATCGATCCAATGTGTTTATGTTTTGTTGTAATGAAAACATTTGTATGTATAATTATCACTTTTCCATAATAATAATAAAATAGTATAAAATAATTATATAAATCTTTTATATAATTATCCATCGTGTTCAAAAAAAGCCACAATAGTGTTAATATCCCATAAACAATAGTTATTATAGTTTAATAAAATATTTGATTTGTACATATATATATAGGGTGAGGTTCAATAGAGAACTACAATTAACCAAAGAGCCAATCTTTTTTTAAATTTTTAGAACTTATTTTTTATCAAAATAAATAAATAAATAAATAATTATAACTTTTTATCCTTTTTCCATTGATATAACATTCGATTTTTTTTACGTCAAATTCACAATGTGAATCTTTGAAAATTCACAACGTGAATCCGAATTCACACGGTAAATCCGAAAAATATTTTTTACATTCACAATGTTAATATATGAATTTAGATATTTTTAGATATTTTTTTCGATAAAGAATAAACTATAGAAATTGAAAAAAAGATTTGGTTCCTTAAAGAACTAATAATTATGGTTCTCTATTGAACTTTTCCCTATATATATATATATATATATATATATATATATATATATATATATATATATATATATATATATATATATATAGAGAGAGAGAGAGAGAGAGAGAGAAACATACTTACATATTCATAAATAACAAATATTTTTACATCTAGCACCAATAAGTGGGTCCTTAGCATGAAAATATCTATTTTTCTAGTTTTTAACTTTTCAGCACAAGCGGTAAATAGTTAAATATAACTATGTAAAACTTATTTATACTTTTTATGATATTTAATTCAATTAAACTTTGTATGTTTTAAAGAACATATTTTTGGTCAAAACTCACAAAAATGATACCATAACCTAGTTATGACAATTTTCGTTAGAAAACCCTCTTTTACATAAAATGATAGATTTTTTAGTTTTCTTTTTGTAAAACTAAGTCTTTGATATTTTTAGCTAGTTTCAAGCAATATGTTCCAAATAACATATTTTTGTTTATACCCTACAAAAATGGTGGAACAACTTGGTTAAAACCATTTTTGCTAGAAAAGTCATACTAGGTTCATAAAAACTCTAGTTTTATAGTTTTGTGTTTATAACTTTTTCTTAAGAACATATAACATGTTTATACTTGTATTTCGTAGTTTTGTATTTTAAACTAACTTTTACATCTGAATGTTCATAATGCTATTTAATAACATTATTTCATGTATTTAGCACGTTTACACACCATATAAGTAAGCATGCATAACAACTCGTAAATTTATATAAGTTTACTTGTATCCCCCCCCCCCCCCCCTTAAACATGGAAAAATAAAAAATGAAAGGCTATGAACTCACCTTAAGTGTGTTTTCTTAGTGGATGAATGGTTGTAGATGGAAAGATTCATGTTAAGAACACTTGAAGAATTGAAGATCCTATGAGTAGTAACACATGATAATGTGTCTAAATGGATTGAAACTAGTTTATAAGTGTGTAGAATCACTAAATTATGAAGAGAATACTTACCAAAAACACAAGAACCCACTTGGAAGAAATTAGGTATGGAAGTTGAGAGCTTTTCTTGGAAAGGAAGAACAAAAATAAAGAAAATGGTGTTGGTAAAAGGCCTCTCGGCCGCAATTAAAAGAGAGAGGGGGAAGAAGGTTGGGGGCGGGTAGGGTAGCTTATTGGGGGGGGGGGGGGTGTAGTATGTGGGAACATGGATTAGACAAATGGTATGCTACTCTAAGGTTTAAGTGGTTGCCCATTTAATAAGATGATACAACTTAATAACTAGTGACTTTTTATAATAAAAAAACTCAAACCTTTATAAACTCTTGGTATTTTTATAAAATGATGATATTTTTATAAAATAAATATGGTATAAAGGATGTAAAAAATATTTAATTTGAATTATAAAAGTTCAAATTATTATAAAAAATATTTTTATCAAAATAATAATACATTACATGAAAGTTAGATTGAATTTCCAAGTCCGTTTCATTAAAAAATCGGTGTTTAACTGGGAATAGACTTTGTCGCATTTGGTGATGAATTCACCAAAACTTTGTGTTTCTATCCTTTGCTATGAACTTGCCACACATTGTTAGGTTTATGAACTCCACTACATTGTGCTACAAGTATTATTTATTCTCAAATAATATATGGTTGAATTATCAAGTTGTTATGTTACTAACCCTAGTTAGTGTTTATATTTGATAACTGGCAATCCAGAGGGGTACTTTGTATTATAATTTGTCAATAGTATATTAGAAACATTAGGAGATATCACAATTCTCCTAAATTTCTAATACACCATAAGTTAACATGTTTGATGTTTGTTGACTTTATTTGACCAGATTTGGTTGTTGTCACAATTTTGATTTGATTTAATATAGATACTAAGCGTGAGACTTGAGTACTGCACCGGTTGAGTGTGTGTGTGTATGTGTGTGTGTGTGTGTATATATATATATATAGGGAATCAAGCAATTGAGAACACCTAAAAGGTTGAGAACGCGAGAACAAATTTGGATCAATCAATATATAAGGGCATATTAGTAATTGTGAGCTTTAATTAATTATAAAAATATATTATTAATTAAGATTTTCCTAAAATTTAGGGATTATGTTCGATCGTTACCAAAAACCGAATTTAATGACTTTTTCTTCTTTTACTAGTGGATGATATTTCGTTCATTTTTTTTTTTTTAAATCTTCTAGTATATGATTCATACAATTTCCACCATAAATGATTAAAACCAATTATATTTATATAATTTTAGTGATTTTGATTTTTACTCTATTTTTATCAAGATTGGAAATAATTTTCTGTTGTATTCGTTATTGAAAGAAAGCATGCATAAAATGAATTTTTTAAGTTTTTATTTAACTGTATTATGTTAATCATAGATGATTATAAGTAACACCAAACGACAGAATAAATAAAACATCATGTGAAGATAAAAAAAACACAATAAAATACATTACAAAGGTAAAAAAAAAAAAATCAATACATTTGTTTTCATTGATGAATAAAAGGAAATACGAACATAAAAAATTTAGCTTAGTTATAATCACAAATGAACTAAGAACATAAAAAAAATATAGTTTTCTAGCGACACTCAAAAATAAAGATGAGATATAGTTGTTATTCTTGGATTTTTCAACCTAAATTTGTATTTTTTTTTTTATCGTATCTTTCGACGTTATCAACTCCAATGCGATATAGCTGATTCAACCTGAAGTTGTACTAGTTTTTTCTTGTATCTTTATTTATGAACTCTAATGAAACCTATAAAAATCATAGAAAAAATCACAAAGTATGTCACATAAAAATCTGATGCCATTTTAATATTACATTTGACAACAAACACGTAAAACAAGGATTTATAGCCAACAAAACACATCCATATAGAAATTGGCAATAACTTAAATGATATTCAAGAAGATACTTTCCCGGTACCCAATTTTATAATCGTTAACGAATAACAACTTGATAATCATTAATGACTAAAAGTCGAAAAAAAGTTATTTAATGAATAAAAACTAGATAATCATTAATGAATAAAATTCGAAAAAATATTATTTACATCTAATGAGAGGTTGATAGTCATACTAGCTTGCGTTATATGTGTGCATTTTCATTATAGTTTGACAACCCAAATGGTTTATTAAACAACTTAATCACCATTAAAATTATTTAGACAAATAATGTTGAAATTGAATAATATAAAGGAATTTTGTAATAAGCCAATAATATAAAATGGGGATACTGGCATCATAGAAAAAGCTCACACTCAAAAAAAATTATAGCCATTCACTTCCGTTCGCTTATTCTATTAATTTACCCGGTCACGGAGGCTCAATAGAAATCAAGAATGATGATTTTTAGATAAACACATTCATTATCTATTTCTTCTTAAATAAATTATATAAGATAATCAATTATAACCTCAAGGAAACTTCCTAACAAAATAAATATTTTAACAAGATCCATCCCAGAAAACAATTTATATGAACCAAAAAGAAAGACATTACATCAACAGGATAACAGAAAAAGAAAATGTACCATATGCTTTTATTTGATCATTTGATTGTGTGGCCAATCGATAAAAGCCCTAATTTTTTGAGAAAATGGTGATTTGGGTATGGTGATGCAACTACTGTCAGATAGAAATGGCGGAGGGTTTTTTTCCCGAGAGAAGATGGTAAGCCCCCTTTCTTCTCTCAAAATCCAATCATCAACACAACGAAACGCAGGCTTACACATCTTCATTCGAAGATGATGATGGAGGTTGATGGTGATATCTGATGCAAGTGATGGTGGTGGATCAGTGATGTAGGTTTGTACAGAATGGTGGCGTAGGAATGTAATGATGATGGTGAACAGATGGTGTTGAACAGAAGATGGAGGTGGTGGAGCCATATTTGTGTCACACCCCAAAACCAGGAACGGTGGAAACGTTCTGGGGCGGAGGACGTCATGTACAGTATGGCAACAATGAATAGTATTAAGCAAGCAACAACATCATCCATTGCATTAATAATATAATTTTAATACAAGTGTTCTGACATGTTTAATAGACACTGAAATATGAATCAAAAAATGAAAGATGAGTCTTGAACGAGCTCCATCTTCTCTAAACCTTGCATTGGTATATGTCTACTGTTGACCTGAGGATACAAGTTATTTTGAAAGAGAGTATCAGCTTTAAAGCTGGTGAGATCATAAGTATTTTAGTGTTTGTATTTGTAATAATGTATTTGTAAGAATGTATTTGTAAGACTATATTTGTAAGTATGAGTATGTAAAAGTTTTGAATAACCTAGAAAACCCTATGCTTCCTACTAAAAGTAGCCTTCTACCAAGGCATCTAGTATCTGACTGTGTCTTTTGTAAGAGTGTGTATTTTCCCAAATCTAACTATCATTAAGCAAAAATATAGTATTTACAATACCGTAAATCGTATGAATGTTCACGAAGTGAATGTAATGGGGAAATAATAATGTACTGTAGCTTTATAATAAGTGACTATTGTTGTACTAACTACCTTAAACCAAATGACATTTAAAGTAACATGTGATCGGCATGTATCCTGCTACCGATTCAATAATAAAATGACGATGTAAGACGCCTTAAGAAATGACATTTGGCACCCGTAGACTTGCAAGTCCCACTGTAGCGAGCAGCAAGGTGTAGGATAGTCAATCCAGTATGTATCTATACACAAACTCATACGCTCCCCAATTAAGGAGATTCTTGATACAAAAACTGTCATGGCAGGTAGTGCCATGACCTGTTTAATAGCTCACATGAATGAATGTAATGTATATGTAATGTATGTGCTAGCTATATTGTGTGTTCTTCCTCTGTCTAGCATGTATGTTTGTTTCTCATCACTATGTATTATGCTTGTTTCTCATCACTATGTATTATGTTTGTTTCTCATCACTAAGTATTATGTTTGTTTCTAATCACTATGTATTATGTTTGTTTCTCATCACTATGTATTATTTTTGTTTCTCATCACTATGTATTATGACTCATGTATGAACTGACTCTTTGTATGATTCATTGTTCTAGTATTAGTATTAGTAAAACCCTAAACTACGCCTATTGTAGCTTACTAATAATATAACTTGTACGTATGAACATGGAAGTATACAATTGCTACCCAAGGGTATTGAATTGACTGGAACCTTTATGACTATATATATACACATGATATATAATTAATAGTTAAAAGACCTTCGGACGGATAGTTGATACCCTACCAGACCACATCCCAATGGGGAAGAGGAAATAAGGCGGGTTAGCCTTCCTAAGTCCTTCAAACATTACTTATATAACTATACATATCTAGGCATTCCATTGACAATGTAAAAGTATAAAAGAAGTTTTGTAAAAACCTTTGAAGAGTTTAAGAACTAAGAAAAGGTGACTTGATGTCAGTTTGTAAAACAGTTTGAAAACAATCTATTTGATAAGAACAGTTTAAAGTATAATGAATCCTTTGTTTTGGAAACACAATTGTAACAGAGTTTTGAAAAGAAGCATTCAGTATGTAAGACAATTTGATAAAGAGTTGTAAACTAGTAAAAATGTTTTGGAAAGTCATTTGGAGTAATCTGTTTAGTAAAACCGCTAAATGTGTAGTAAATCTATTCGCATGCTAGTTATTAATCACATGTGATTGATTTAATAACTAGCATGTTTCAACTTGTATCCCCCCATAAAGCATTTAAAAACATTTAAAAAGGTTAATTAAGGGGTATGAACTCACCTATAGTGAGTGGATTGGATTGAAGTGTCAGATACGATGCTAGGTGACAAGTGGAGACTTGTACACACACAACAAGCCTAGTTATCATATAATCAATATATAAA
This sequence comes from Lactuca saligna, assembly GCF_052625555.1. Taxonomy (NCBI): domain Eukaryota; kingdom Viridiplantae; phylum Streptophyta; class Magnoliopsida; order Asterales; family Asteraceae; genus Lactuca; species Lactuca saligna. The sequence continues at coordinate 44,512,046 of NC_136418.1, read as the reverse complement.
TAACTAATTAGGCCCTTTGTCTCTAATAAATTAAGTTAAGACACTCTAGAACATGGGAACACTTAGTTTCAAGTGTTAAAGATCACAAGGGTTGCAACCAAGTGTTGTAGGGCATAGCTAGTGAGTGTAGGGCTCAAGGAAAACTCCCTAAGGGAGTTTACGGTTCTTAGGCACTCAAAAAATGAGTTTACGTTTGTAAACTCATGAGTTTATGGCCGTAAGCTCATATCCCCTTGACCACTTGATGTTTTGATGCTTTACAAGACCCTTAGAAGCATTTCTACTTGTTAGCTAAGCCTTTGGAAGAGATTAGGGAACAAATGCCCCCCCCCCCCCCCTTTGGAGAGTTCATGGCCCTAAGACCATTTTCTTTTGGGTTTACTGCCGCCCCTTAAGGATTATGGTATTTTGATGTTTTCTAGTCTAAAACATAACAAGGAATGATTCTAGGTTAGGTTCCAATGCTTATGAAGAGTTAAAGCACACTTTGGCACTTTTGATTGGGGTTCACGGTCCAAGAACTTCTTGGGCCATGAACACCTTACTCTTGGTGTTCTTGGGGTGTTTTCTTGATGTTTGGCAAGGTAATAAGCTTTACAACATACTAGGGTAGAAGCACTTACTAGTTAGAGGCTTGAAATGAGCTAAAAGTCCAAGAACAATAGTGTGTGTTCTTGGTGTTTTGGAAATCTAATCAAAACACAAAATTTGATGGATTAAAAGATGTATAATCACTAGTTGTTATGATATAACAACAAATCATGCTAAGAAGTGCTTACGTTTTCTGGAAATCGGGTGAAAACCAGGATGTTAGTTGAGAGTGTTTGGAGCTTGCTCTTGAGATTGCAAGTAACAAATGAGGTAATTTGGGGAGTAAACTCATGCTTAAGGCATAAGTTTACGGTTTTGGAATAATTTTTGGCCCAAACATAAAAGTTTGGCCGGGAATTCCTTAACTACGTGGTACTTGCAGTTTTGGAATTTCAAGCCTCGAGACGACACTTCTTTCACCCGTTCGTTTAAAGAATAATTATTAAAATAATCAAACGAACTTTAAATTTTCTAAAAACAAATAAAAATGAACTTGACTTATAATTTGAAATGATTGACTTTAGGGTTTGACCGAATGAAAATTTCGGGTTGTCACAATTTGGGTTTATAGTAATAGATTAAGATGGAGGCGGTGGAGGCGTATATGGGTTACAGTGAGAGATAAAGAGAGAGATGAGAAATAAAAGGAAATATGTGAGTGATTGATGAATTATATGAATTAACTAACGGTGCTAAAGATGCAATTACTATGATACCCTTATCACCATTTAAAAATTACATTTTAATACCTCTAATTTTTTAAATTTACATAAATTGGTGGTTTGATAACATCCTTTGATTTAATTATTTAAATGATACAGATTTGTTCTCGCGTTCTCAACTTTTTTGGTGTTTTCATTTGATCTTACTCCTATATATATATATATATATATATATATATATATATATATATATATATATATATATATATATATATATATATATATATATATATAGAAAAGTTCAATAGAGAACCATATTTATTGGTTCTTCAAGGAACCAAATCTTTTACTCAATTTCAAGAGCTTATTCTTTATCGAAAAAAAAATCTAAAAATATGTAAATTCATATATTAACATTGTGAATGTGAAAAATATTTTTCGGATTCACCGTGTGAATCTGGATTCACGCTGTGAATTTTCAAAAATTCACATTGTGAATTTGACGTAAAAAAAATCGAATTTGATATCATTGGAAAAATGATAAAAAGTTATGAATTTCTGTGTTTTTAGTTTTTTTTTTTTTTTTATAAAAAATAAGTTCTAAAAGTTGAAAAAAAATTGGTTCATTGATTAATTATAGTTCTTTATTGAAGCTCACCTTTTATATATATATATATATATATATATATATATATATATATATATATATATATATATATATATATATATATATATATATATATATATATATATATATATATATATATATATATATATATATATATATCATGTGGATAGAGATTATTTTGATTACGAATTTTGAGATAAATACTTTTAAACCATATTGCATTGAATTTTACTTGGTAAAGAGTAATCATGCTAAGTATTTTATTATCATGTGCGAAGAATCGACCAAACAAGACCTAGACCTATGCCTTAAAATTATAGTTTTTATTCTTTACTAAGATTGTAAATAGATATTGAAAGATACATGCCCATTTTAAATTATATATATCCAAGGAAACATATTAAAATTAAAAAACATAAAGAAATAAGTTAATTACAGATTAATTATTTTCTATAATTTGTAAATTAGAATAATTAATTAACAAAATCGAAAATTACCATAAAATGACAAGTTTAAGTTAATTTTTAGAAATTAACTACAAATTTACTTGTGTCATAATGCATGATAACGTGACAAGTGATATAAATGATTATTATTTATTAGAATAGAAATTTTACATTACAATCTAGAATTTTCATTTAACACCACATATAAAAATATATAATAATTTTAAAAAATAGTCTTCGGGTTTTCTTGTAACTTTATTAGCATTTTAATTTAATGTTTCTATTTTATGCATGTTAAATTAAAAAATTAAGTATATTATATTAATAATTCAAAACATTGTTACATTATAACGATACTAGTTTACATAAAACAACATATTTAAACTAGTAAATTAAATATTAATCTTAAAATATAAATGTTTTTATTTTAAAATAGATTAATAAAAAAGTTTAATTTATTAAATAATGTAAATTAATATGGTAAAATATAGTTGATTTATCTATGAAACAAAATGAAAAAAAATAAGTACAACTTCTATATCTTTTTTACTTTAAGAAACAATACATATATGAAATTAAAAAAAAAAATACATATACTCAATAAAAGAAATGATGAAACTCTAAATATATTCATCTTCATATATTCAAACTTTAAATGATCAAACAAAAAATATAGGATATTACAAAATTAATAATATACATCTTCAATAACGGTAACAAATAAATCTAAATAGATTTGTCTTTTTTTTTTTCTCCAAATGTACAACCATGAAAAATTTCTAAAATATAAAGAAAGTAGGATGACAAAAGATTTGACTACAAATTAAAATTCAAAAAAACACCTAAATATCCTTTAGGATTTCAAAACTTTTGATTATCATATTCATCTTTAGTTTTTCTCAACATATTTTTATCATTCACCTTTTTCATTCATTATAAGTAACCAAATATTAAATAATATTAAATAACATTCAACCTAACCAAACAATTAATTAGCATAAATCGAAAAGTTAGAAGTTTCAAATAAATATGATTCACAATATACGATATATCTTGAACTATATTGATTTGGATGGTCTTTTTTTAAGAATTATAAAGATGTGAAATTAAATTTGTTAATGTGCTTTATTGGAAAATAATAATATATTATTGGGACCCTATATTATTATATACAATCTTTATCTAATATATACGTTCTTGTGAAACTAATATGTTACAAAGATTTTTGTTAGAAGGGAAGGGATAAATGAGATTAAAATTTTGAATATTACATAGATGTATCACATTAATACTTCTGTATGTTGCAACATATATATATTCTAGTATCACTTAATGTGAAATAAAAATAGTTTATTTATTGTATTGAATAAAAGAAATATTATATTATTCTATACAGTCTTTAACTAATATTTATATTGCTAACTATTTTCTAAATCTTTAGTATCATTATTATATAAAAATAAAGTTTGAATTTTGGCGTATGTATATGCATGTAGTATAGGTTTGGTAGGAAATCAATGTCTGTCAGTCCAATAAACAAACAATCATTGATTCCATTCGATGAAATCTTCTTTGGATCCCTATCAGATCTGTGTTTGCCTCCTCCATGTCTTTCTTTGGATAAATAAACATATTATTCCGACAAATGTGCTAATTGATCTCTTTAGATCTACATGCACAAAACACCACACAAATGATATCCATTTTTGGGTGTGAAAAAGAAATTAGATCACAAATTTATAAATTAAATTTTTGGTTAGCGTTGGTGTACTTGTTATAGAGGACATTCTGCTTAAACTTAAGAAAAAGGATATATAAATAAAATAAAAATTTTATTTATCATATTTTATTTCAACTTCAAACTAGATATAATATTTTTCATTAATATTTTAATAATATTATTATATATAGAAAAAAAAAAAAAACATTATAGTGATTATAACCAACTTATTTCTGACCTTAGACGAAAAAAAGAAGACAATTTTTTAGAAAGTATTTGCAAAAAAATGCCGGACATGAGAATTTTGCTATGTGTAATGTGGTTTTATGATATATATATATATATATATATATATATATATATATATATATATATATATATATATATATATATATATATATATATATATATATATATATATAAAAGTTGAGATTTCAAAATTTTAAAATGCAAATTTGAAAAGAAAGGATCGTGGGACATGAAAGAAGGAATACGGAGCCTGGTCCATGCATAGGGATATGTAGGATGATAGGCAAGTATGTTGACTGGTCAAAGATAATGATGAGTCAAAGTAAAGAAAGTGAAAGTATGCTATAGAGAAGTGAGCCTTCATAAGCCTGCACTACACTGCAACTGCAACTGCAAGAGAAGAATGTGTCACAAGTCCTAGAGATTCTCTTCAGTCTCAACTTGGAAACTTCTGTACTTTTGTCTCTTTCTCTTTTCCTTAATTTATATGTAAATATATAATCTGTTTTCTAATAGAGGTAAAGACTGTCAAATTAGACCTAGGTACAGCTTACATCTTATATTTGACACCATATTTCAATGGTGTTGGAATAATATTATAGCTAGAAAAACAACGGATGTGTTTTATACTTGATTTTGATGATACGCATAATATATTATGTGAAAACACAATAATAAACTTTAACATGGGTATCTATCATCAATAAATTAGTGTTAAAAAAATTAGCAAAAAATTATAAACGATATCAAATTTATATGTATATTTAATTAGTAATATAAAATAATCTCATTTTCTCTTAGAATTGGGATTGGAATTCCAATAAACCTTTGAGAACGGGCAGAAAAACAACATCCATAGCGACTTCCGACGTTTTAAAAGATCAAAATAATTTCACAGATGGTGACGATCAAAACAACATCCATAGCGACATCCATAGCAATCTCCCTGTACAAAAATCGGCTCGACTTCGAATATTTCCGATCCGGCAACGTTAATGGTTAGTTTCTCATCATTGTAATATGCTTCATTTGGCTTCTCTTTCTAAACATGATACCACTTGCTACCAGTTTGGTACAAAAAGAAGTTTTAATTAATTCATAACTAGGTGTGAGCCCCGTATATTACACGGGTTTATTAAAAAAAGTTGAATATAAAATAATAAGGATCAAGTTTTTCAATATATCTACCATAATAAATGAAAAATAATTTCTTTGTTTATAATTGGATTTCATAACATTTTTTGTTTTGAAAAAGTTATTGTATAAGTGAAAATTATGATATGTAAACATTTAATTATGGAAGAATTTATTATTGCCTAATTTGTAGTTGTACGTTTTTTTTTTGTATGGTTATTGAAATTTAATTTAATGATTCTACATAACATAAATAAACTCGCATAAAACATAGAATTTACTTTTAAATTTAAGAAAATTGAAAGCACAAGAAAATGCCAAGTGGAAAAAGAAAAAAAAATCAAAAAATCCTACAAAATGACATGTGTCAAACTAAATGAGAACATGACATTTGGCAAAAACATTTTCATTTATTATGGTAGAAGATTCAGTTTGATGTCCACTTGCTATCAAGCCCAAGAAAATATAAATTATGGACCAAAATGGTCAAAATTATATAGCTTGGATTGGATAGTTTGGGGTGAATCTCCTACCATACAATTTGTAATGCTTTTTGTTTTGTTTTGTTTTTAATAATAGATTTTCATTAAAAATCAAGCGAGGAACTAAAACAACTTACAAAAGGATAGGAAACTAGAGTTTCGAAATCAACTAACTTAATAAATACCGTATTTAGAATTTTTATTAACTAACCAATAAGCAGAAAACAAAACAATACTATCAAATGAGGAATCCTTCCTTTGCTTTTGTGTATTGAACACTACATAATTCCCTTAATTCCTCAACACCAATAAGGTTGTTAAACAAACCACATCAAGGCATGATCTCTATGTACTAAATATGTCACACCAAATAGCAATATTATAGCATATGTTCACCGTCAACACACAAGTGAAAAAATGTGATAAGTATTCTCCACATGATGGTTGCAAATATGACACATTATAGAGCCTAGTTCAAAGCCTCTCCTAGAATGGTTGAGTTTAGTTGACAACATGTGTAAAGGAGCGGTCAACATAAAAATGTTCAACTTTTAGGAACATATATATTACATCTAGTTAGGAGTGTTGATTGGGTAATTTTTCGGATTTCGGGTAATTCGGGTCGAGTAACGTTCCGAAGGCATGCACATACCTATAATTCTTGAACCACAAACCCAGATCCTTCTGCGGTAATGAAAGGGTTGTAGGGATGACACTTTGGATTGAAAAGATGGAATCAATATTCCATGACAGTTCATGTGAAAAAAAAAATCGCATTAAGTTTGCCACCTACACTTTTATGGAAACAACCCTTACCAGGTGGAACTACTATACAAAAATAATGGGCATTAACTCTGCTTATGCCATAACTTGGGAAGCGCTAAATATAATACTCATAGAAATACACTGCCCACGAGATGAGATACATAAATTAGAATAAGAATTGCGAGAGTTAACCATGAAGAGAACGGAAATTTTTGCTTACCCATCTCGATTTAATGATCTCGCAATGATATGTCCGAGTCTTGTAAGTCCAGAGGAGAAAAAGATCGATGGTATATAAAAGGTCTAACCTTACTAATACATGAGATGGTTGCATCTCTCCTACCTACCACCTACAATTATGCCAAGAAATTAGTCATTAGTCTGACAAGATCATTAGTCAAACAAGAAACCAAGATCAAGAATAAGGATAACACCAGAGTTAAATATAACAAAAGCAAATGTGAGGCTAGTTCCATGAGAACAACAATTCAACCCACTCAAAAGAAGCAAAACACCAAGAAAATTCAAGCCATAATCACCTCTAACATAGCTCCAATCCATTTAATAATTGATTATATGTTAAATTATGTGTGACTATGCATAGATCTACATGAATTAATTGAACATTAGTAAATTTGGACTTGATTGCTAATAAAATATTAATTGGTAACCAACGAGAATCATCCTTAATTAATAGCTAAATAATGAGGGAAAGTGGATTCGAACTAACACGACTGCTTTTCATAATTGATTGAATTAATTGTTGATAATTTAAGTTTGTTTAAAGTTGCAAAATTAGATATAAACCAATTTACTTTGCTAGAATTTTAGGTTAGTTTAATAGTGAGTAGATTAATTTATTAAACCGTTCCCTAAGTTCGATACCCGACTTTTGTGCTATACTATTTGTGAAGGGGTACACTGCCCTGGGTCGAATAGCTAGTAGATTAGGAGGTAATTTAAATGTAGTTGTTTCATACGCATCAAGTTTTTGGCGCCGTTGCCAGGGAACGACTTATTTGATTGTTAATTATTTTGCTTTAGGTAAATCGATCCTTATTGTGGGGTAAAACCTGCAAAAAGTTAAATTTTCAGCTTAGTTTTTGTTTCAGTACTAAACTCACGACGCGAGCCTTAAGCTCACGACATGAGTTCAGTGTTTTTTCGTTGTTTCTTCATTTTCTTTTTTGTTTAGATTTTATGCGTCAACACGAGGTGGTGATCTATACCACGTTGAGGTGGCCATTCAGTAGGCAATTTTTAGTTAGTTTTTGTTCAAATTTACGTTTTTATTTTTGTTTTTATTGCAGTTCATGACTTGAGGATCCAACACACCATTGGTACTACTGCTTGAAGATCCCAAGTCGGCCCTTCACAAAAAGACAAACAAGGATGAAGGAGTAAACCAAACACCAAAGAAGTCGCCTTTCAAAGATCATAAATAAGTATTTGGAAAGAAGAAAGGGAAGAACGTGGGAGAGTCAAGTACATCTTCGAAGGACAAAATCAAAATTGAAGACCTTCATCAAATACCTAGTCCACAAAAATCCTAATACAAGTCCGAACCTGAATTCGAATTAGAGAAAAGCGAACCCGAAGAAAATCTAGAAAACGAAATGGAAAACATTGCGGATATCTCCATGGGGCATACAAGAAATGAATCAGAGACGATACTAGTCCTGGTTTAGCACAACCTGCAACTCCAGCAGCAGCAACATTCGAGCTAAAATGACACATTCATACTGCGCTCGAGGATGTACTATTTTCTACGAATGTGTCATTTTCTGGAAATGATCATGAGGATGCTTACAAATACTTAGATGAGGTCAAGGACATTGCAAACTATTTCAATGTCCCGAATGTTCCTAGAGAGACAGTCTTGTTAAGGATTCTTCCCGTCCCTTTTAAGGGAGCTACAAAGGATTGATTTAAGGCACTTCCACCTAGTGTAATTACTACTTGGGCACAAATGCGTGAGCAATTCCTAGAACAATTCTGCCCACCATCAGAGATACTAATCTCAAGAAGGCAATAGCCAACTTTGAGCAACAACCGGGTGAGTCGCTTTATGAGGCATGGGAGCGATATAAAGGGTTACTAAGAAATTTCCATCAAAATAACCTTAACATACAACAAGAAGTGGCTATATTTTATGACAGGGTGAATCTCATGACGAGGCAATTCCTTGATTCCCTAGGACTGCTTACTAAGTAAAATCCAGGTGAAATCAAGGATTTAATTGAAGAATTCTCCAAAAATTCTCGTAAGTACCATAATCCAAGACATGATGGGACAAGGGGAATTGGTAGTGGAACATCAGAAGACATGGCTATTGTGCTAGAAATGTTGAATACTATGGACCGGAGGATGAGCAGGATGGACCGGTCAATTCATGCTATTAGAGTTGGATGTGAAAGATGTAATGGTACACACTTGACCAAAGACTGCCTCTTAGATGATAATGGGAATAAGAATATACAAGTTTGCTACATGAGCGGAGATAAATATGATGAAGACTAGAGGAAACCAAAGAAGGAGTGGTTGCCATATGAAGAATATAAGAAGCAAAAAGAAGAAAAATATAGGAAGACTGGCCGAGGCTTCAACCAAAAAGAACAACCACCACCTGAAAAGAAAGTTGATTTTGAGACCATGCTAGCTAGAATCATGGACGCTTCATAGAAAGGACATGATGAGACAGATGTGGCGATAAAAGATCAAAGGATGATGATGACGGATCAACAATCCATGAAGAAAGATCAACATGCTATGAGGATTAAACAACAAGCATTATTAAGAAATCATCAAGCATCTATCTAAAATCTCGAAGCCCAACATGGTCAACTAACGGCTTTCGTAAATGAACGATTATCTCCGCAATTTCCTGATAAGAAAACTCAATCACATGTCATGGTGATAGAAACTGAAGAAGATGCTATTTATGAGTTCCTAGAAGCTTTAGAGTGGAGCCACAGCAGTCCAGACCAAGGCCGAAGAAGTCCAAACTTGAAAAAAAATGCTGAAACATCGAGCTCACCACGTGAGCCTTCAAAGATCACGATGTGGGGAGGGTCTGAAACGAAATACTTTGGTGACGTTCGAGATTATCGTCCTCCTTTACCATTTCCATCTCGAGCTAGTGTACATCTACTGGACTAGGAACACTTGAAGTTTATGAGGCAAGTAAAGGGTATTCCAATCAATGCTCCTTTCAATGAATCGTTGGCAAAAGTTCGTGAATATGATAAGTTTTTACAAGTCTTAATCGATGCTCGTTAATTACTATAAGAGAATTCCAAGGTGATTCATAGTGATCAGAGTTCTAAAGTGATTATGGGGAAGTTACCAAAGAAGATGGGAGATCCTGGACGCCTCACTCTTCCATGTGAATTTCGAAACAATTTGAAGACTTTTGCTTTAGCTGATTCTGGAGCTAGTATAAATCTAATGCCTTTTTTATGAAAAGTTAAGTCTTCTGGATTTGAAGGCTACAAGAATGACAATTCACATGGAAAATCGTTCGGTGACACATCCAAGAGGCATTTTTGAAGATATTTTGGTAAAAATTGAGAAATTCGTTTTTTCCAATTGACTTTATTGTAATGGACATGAAAGAAGCTAACAATGTCCTGATTATTCTTGATCACCCTCTACTAAATAATGCTCGAGCCTTGGTTGACATTCGAGAGTCCAAGCTTACTTTACGAGTTGGTGATGATGAAGCTACTTTTGGAGTAAAAGACAGTTTTCAAGGGAATGATGTTCAAGGTGAGGTCTTCAACATTGAGGAAGAAGATGAACTTGGAGAGTTGGAGAAACTAATGGAAGAAGAACTTAAGACGATTCAACAAGTTAAACCCATCAAATCGAGATCATCTGTTCCACTTGTTTTCGAAGTAATTGCTTATAAAAATCCAACTTCTTGGGTGAGTGAGGAAAGTGAAGGCTTCAAGTGATGAGGACGAGGTTACTTCCGAGGAAAAGAGTACAATTATGGATGAAAAGATGGTACCTATAGAGCTAAAGATTGAAGAGAAAGAAAAATTGCAACTTCTGGAGAATAAAGGGGTTAAAAGAAAGCTTGAAGAGAATGATATGAAAGTTAAAAAAAGAAAATTCTAAGAAGGCCTATATCAGACGAGTTCAAGTGTATAAAAGAAGGTGGAAAGAGAAAAAGGTGCAATTAGTGATGGACACTCCGACAAGTTCAACGTGAGGTGGCACGGAGTCCGGCTCATGACTCCAACAAAACGAAGCACTTCTCGGGAGGTAACTCGAGCTTGGTTTGCAATTTCTTTTCGTTTTTGCATTTAGTCTAGCTTTTGCATATTTAGTTGATTTTGAGGATAATTAATCATCTAATCATCTTAATTGTTTTAGAAAGTGGTGAAAATCAAGTGTGGGATCCTTAAAGTGGTAAAATAAATTAAATTTTTAGTAAAATGGACTATTTGTGTAAAATAAATTAATCATCTCGACACCAACTCATGGCCTAAAAGCCCACCTCGTAGTCATTATAATTGGCCCGTAATATTCAGCCCAGACTATACTCACCACTTGAGGCATAAAGGCTCACGACGTGAGCTTTTCAAATTCGGGACCACAGATTTAAGTAATTATAAACATAATTGACTACCACTTTTCTTTACTTATAATCATAACTAAAATTTTCTGGTCCCCCACACTTGATTTTGGTTTTTTTCTTCCACTTCTACTTTCTTGCTTACGTAATTCCCGATTTAAGGTAAGCAATTCCTACTCTTAGTGCTTTAGTTTGACCAATTTGTTTGATTTAAGGGTTAGGGTTTGTGGTTTGGTTATATATCAAAATTTATCCCTAGATATGCAATTCCTCCACTACATGTTGTCAATATATGTTTAGAATCGATTTGTTAGTAAACCCCAACAATAAATAAAGTCCGATTTTGTTCCTACCATGTCGATTTTAACTGTAGAATATGAACTCATGACGTGAGCTTTCGGCTCACGATATGAGTCCTAGCAAATTGGCTTTTCTGTTTTGTTAAATCTGTCTAATATTATGAATATGTTTTTTGTTGTTTCTTGTTTATTTGCATTTGCAGAAAATGGCTTCAAGGAGGTCTAATGAGCAATTTCAAGGGCATGTGTCTTCCCGCCACCCATTGTACCAACTTCCAATGGACATGCCTACAAATGTGGTCACTAATTTCACCAACAAGTTGGGATGGCTGCACAACAGAGAATTTTCCATTTCACCAAGGATTGAATGGGTACAGTTGGGACAAGTTGGGTTAATAGAAAGGATGGATCCATTTTTGACAAAGAATTTTTCTATGGATGGTTTTGCCTTCGCCTGTAAAGGGTGGAGGAATTTGTTTGCCATTAGTGAGGCGGTCTTCCAAGAGCATTGTGTTGAGTTCTTCGTGTAACGACTGTAAAATTTAAGTCGAATTAAAACATTTTAATTCATTCAGAAACCATTAGGTTCATACATCTTGTTTTCAAAATAGTTTAAACATCAGAGTATCCCCCAAAACCATATCACATAAATCAAAAAACATGAGGAGCGGTACGATCACACCTTCGCCTAGCCACGATCTCCTGAAGTACCTAAAACAAAACACTGAACTCTATGCTCAAAAGCTTAGTCAGTTAACCCCAAGATACCAACCACGCATAAACATACTCATAATATAACACAAATAGAACAACCATGCACATCGGGTCTACTGTGGGACTGGTTCGCCGCATTGGGCCTTCACTCCACCTGGTCCACCCTCCGAGTCTAGCCATGTATATTGAGTCTACAATATGATTGGTCCGCCCACACCGAGGCTTTATTCCACCTGGTCCACTCTCTGAGTCTACAATATGACTGATCCGCCCGCACCGGGCCTTCAGTCGGCCCGATCTACTCTCCGAGCCTTGGCACGTCTGGTCTGCCCTCTTGGGGCCTTCAGCCTATCCGGACCGCTCGCTGGGCCTTCGGAATATCTGGTCCGCCTTGGGTATGTTGGCCTACAACACAAAGAAAGACCCACCTCAACCCAAAGCCCCATCAAACAACCATGTTCACATAAAACAAGTAATCACGTAACAAATCCTTAACCAAACACTAGTCTATCAGATCACATAGCATATCAACATCCTAACCAGGATTCCGACCTAACCGGTCACTAGCATAACATTACCCTATATACCGGGCACCGACCATAACCAAGTCACTAACATAACACCATTCTAAATACCAGGATACAGATCTAGCAAAGCAATAACATAACAAACCATACCCGGATTTCCATCCAATAAAGGGCTGGCCTTGGTGCTGTAGACCCTGTCGATATAGTAAGGATAACTCACCTGCAATTGCCGACTGAAGAGATAAGACCAAGCTACTCCGACCACCAACACGAACTTTACCTCAAAACACTACCAAAGAACTAATTCCATAAATACCAAAATTACCACAACACCCTTAGGAGTCAAACCGGTCAACTCTTGGTCAAAGTCAAAGTCCTCAATCAAAGTCAACCTTCTTGGTTGACTCTACTCGTTGAGTAACCCCGTCGACTCGCCGAGTTCCCATACCCAGTCAAATTCAACCTTCTCATTACTCAACTTAACTCGCCGAGTCTCACCAAGACTCGCCGAGTCCAACGATCTCTGAGTCCCATCCTGTCCAACTCAGCAAGTCGCCAACCGACTCACTTAATCCAAGGCTTTAACCAAAAGAGGTTGGGTTCTGCGACTAGACTCGCCGAGTCCAAGTCAATCTTCAACAGACTCGTCAAGTCCATACTTATGTTCATACAACTCGTCAAGTACACCCATGTGACTCGTCGAGTCCCTCTAGTTCTCAATTCATTCAGAGGCTTTTCGAGCCATTCAGGGTCTCCAAACCATAGATCCACTCTTCTACAACACAATCCTCACATAAAGTTGCAAACTTTACGTGAGAGCAAGGAGATATAGGCTCAAAACACACTACGGCTAGGTTTAAGGACTAAGGGGCTTCACCAACAACTCAATGACTGAAACTTAATGAAATTATGGACCATCACAAGCCTAGATCTGAAGTAGAAACCTCAGATCTATGCCTCTAACTCGAAATAGCTCTTAATCATACCAAAAATGCCCCAAAATTTCAAATGATAAAAGATCTAGATGCAAAAGAACCCAAGCAACGAATTATTACCTCCAATATAAGCTCCAACTGAAGTAGATCCCGAATTTACACCACTCCTTTGCAGCATGCCTTTAATTCCTCAAGCTCTTTCCCACAAATTTTCTCTTCCAAGTTCCAATCTCCTCAATAATGAAGGTTCACATGAAATTAGGGTTTTCTGGAACTCTCTGGGGGAATAAGAGGCTAGGAGAAGGACATAAAGTCCTTTAAATAGGGTGCACACCCTAGGATTAGGGTTTTTCTCATTCCAACACTAACTCGTCGAGTCTAGCTTCCGACTCGGCTAGTTGGTCACTTAATTCGTGACCCAAACCCCTCCGACTCGGCAAGTAAGCGTACCTACTCGGCGAGTCCCTTCTTCGAGGTTACACTTTAAACCTTTAAATTATACTTCTAAAATTCGGAAAGTTACACTTCGCCTTCATTTCTTTTGAAGAGGCGACTGTCGATCCATCTTACTCGAGGGCCTTAGTTTTCGTCTCGGTGACGATGTAACATCCCAAATTTTCAAGCCAAAAATTCCGTTTTAAATTAAATAACTTATAAAATTCGTTTCTCAAAACATAGCTAATAACATAACATTCCATAAACCATAGCAATCATGTATCCGAAATCCTATCATCAAGTAGTAATAAAATCAGAGTACAATCCCATGAATCGCAAAATGCGAAAAACTGATGTGCGTGTGAGGTGGAGCTACCATGCCAACTCTTTCCCATTTGCTGAAGAGGTACCTGAAACAAAACTAAAAAAATGTAAGCACAAAGCTTAGTAAGTTCCCACATCATACCACATACCATACAATCACATAGCAAACATAGTGTCAGGAAATTCTGGGGTGCCCGACCTACCTGGTCTAACCATTCTGGGGTGCCGACCTACCCATGTCAAGCCGTTCTGGGGTTCTGACCTACCCATTTCAATCCATTATGGGGAGCTGACCTACCCATGTCAAGTCATTCTGGGGTGTTGACCTACCCTTTGGTCCTATCAACCGAACTTGGGGACTAGTCCCCTCCTCCTACCACTATCACATATAACATATCATGCTAATATATAACATATCCAGTAGTAGCAAACCAGACAATTATCATGAATACAATTATCTCGACTATAATTAACTACTAGTGGGTTGACCTTGGTGCCTTAGACCCACTTCTACTGGAAGGTAAGTCACCTCGATGCCGCGTAGTATCTGCACAGTCATCGGTACAGGAATCAACTCTTCTCTACTCCTCCATCCCTACACAACAACCTTTCTCAATTACTAATACATACTCATAACCCCATTATAAGGGTCAACCCAAATCTAAGTCAAAGTCAAGGTCAAACCCTTGGTCAACGTCAACTTTGGTCAAAGTCAACATCCGGTTGACTCGACTCGCTGAGTTGGTCCACCAACTCGTCGAGTCCCTACTTTTACAAAATGGTAAGACCCCGACACTACTTGTTGTGACTAGCAAGAGGTCGACAAGTTTTCCTTCAACCATAACATCGGGACCATCTTCAACCGACTCGCCGAGTTCATCCTTGAACTCATTGAGTTCATCTTCATCCGAATGTATGATTCTAGTATATGACTCGTCGAGTCCGTCTTCATGAGGTTGTGACATTGCTTTGAACTTGCCGAGTCTGTTTATCCACTCACCGAGTCCTATGATTTTCAGGTCCAAAACAAACCCCTAGCAGGCTGAGCATTCCTTCCACTCAACCAAAACCATTTCCAGAAGACCATTGGGGGAAAATGCATCCCGACTCACCGAGTCACGCAAACAACTAGCCGAGTCCCTCCTAGTCCAAAACTATAAAGTCGATTATAATGGGTCTTAATGCATAAAAACTATTGATCTGACATCCTAGGGTCCATTTCATACATAAAGCTACAAACTTGATGTCCATGCATGGGGTTTTTGGCTCCAAAATCCATGAAATGGGGTTTATAAGATGCATGGTCTTCCCATGGCCATGAAGTTGGCACCTTTATGCCATGGCAACCCTCAATGGTTCAAGATTTGAAGTGTAACTCCATGACACACACTCAATCCGAATATGGCCTTAAAAATGCCCCAAAATGATAAGATTTAAGCCCTAGTGGAGATCTATCAAATGAGAAGTCAAGGTTGAATCTTTTTACCTTGAATAGGATGGAAATAAGTCAAAACCTTTTGATCTACCAATATTCTCTTGATCTTCCAAGCTTCCTTCTCTTGTTCAAACTTCAAACCACCACAAAACACACAAAAATGGCTCAAGATCACTCAAACAAGGTTAGGGTTTTGATCTAGGGTTCTCTAAGTTGGGAGGGGTGATGGAGGCTGGTTTGGGACAAGATAAAGTTTTTAAATAGGGTGCAAACCCTAAATATTAGGGTTTTGTACAGACAGCTCCTACTCATCAAGTCGGTCCCCCAAATCGTTGAGTAGATCACTAAAACCCCCGCATAATGTCGAGTCTACTCAACGAGTTGGGCCTTCAACTCGCCGAGTCCCAGAGTAGAATACCAAAATACTTGAATTTAAATACGTACCAAGAACCAGGTGCTACAAGCGAGTTTAGGGAATGCAACCTTGCAGAATTTGCATGGAGAATGGGTGTTTATGAGGAGCATGAGACACAGTCACCGGTTTTCGAACTTTTCTAGGGATATGCGGCCCGAGAATATTTGTCGGGTGCCTCTGGGTATGACTTTTGGGGAACGATTGCCAATGGAGCATTTTACTCAGGTGTTTCACCGGAGAGTCATATTAGATCCCTGATTCCATGACTACTTCACCGGTTGATTACTTTCTCTATAAAAAACCTAGAGGCATGGGGACAAAGTTACGAGTTTGAACTTATTTTTTCTATGGAGCATTATCACACTGGATGTCTTTTGCAAAATCCCGTATCATTTGTCTAGCTACTTGGGTAGCAAAGCCGCCATTTCTCGCGCTGGTAGCCCTATTAATGGGGGCCATTTTGTCACCCGCCTGGCTAGATCCTATGGCCTTATTAATGCATTCTTGATGAGGACTCTAACATGCAAACCGGGAGATGACCTCTCTACGGGATATTTGGAGTCCATTTGTAGTCAACATGGGTTCACATTGGAACATACCTATTGATGACAATGCAGAGCCACGTGATCAGCCCGAACATCAGTCGCGATAGTGAGGGAGAAGGAATATAAGAGGAAAATGAGAGAGGACAATCGATGCATCATAATGCACCTATGGGAGGTACCATTTATGGAGGAGATACATCAGGTTATTTTGATCAATTATCCTTGAGTGTTAATTTGATCGGGGGAACAGTGGAAAACTTGGTTAGACACTTGAATGTTGAGCAATCATCTCACTTGGGAAATCATTATCCCATATGTCCTACGTGGAGTGAATATCAAAACCAGGGTGGAGACGGAGCTGGAACTAGTGGAGCACATGACGAGGAAGATGATTATTAGTTGTATCCTTTAATTTTATTTTATTTGGGTTTCTTTTAGTTTATTATTAGTGTGTTTGTTTTGATTTGGTTGTGTAACGATATTTTGAGATTGTTATGTTTCTTTTAACTTCCTTTGGTTGTTACTTTTTCAGAATTTTGTGAGAGGAAATGCGGGAAGGATTATTAGAGATATGAGTGCGTATTCACGTTTAGCCGGATATTTAGAGTCAAGTGTCGAGACCCACAATCTTAGATAAGTGTGGAGTTGATCGAGAGAGATGCAACTTAGAGAAGAGTCACGAGATATAAAGTATAAGAATGGTCTTAATCTATTAAGACACAAATTGAAAGAAGAATTGAAAAAACTGCTTTCTGTGCACCCAGTTCTCACCACGTGAGCACTTATTCCTCATGTCGTGAGCCCATTAACAATGATTTTTAGAATTTGATTTCTATCGACCTCACATCGTGATCCCTAAACCTCACGTCGTAAGTCCATAATTGAAATGATATAGAAAACCTTTATTGCATATTTCTTTCATGGGTCACTATTGCCCTTATTGGAAATATTATGAAGCTGTTAATGACTCATTTTCTTGACCATGTAATGCGGCGTATGCTTTCCCACATTGTCTTATTATACTTTGAAGATTTTTCTACACCACATCTATTGAAGATTGAAGTCTCGGTTCCAATTTTTGTTGGCACATTCACATATCTCACTTATTGAAGATCCAAGTTCCATATTAGAAGAATTCCATAATCAAGATGTACAAGTTATCCACACGTTCACAATTCGATCTCGCCACTTCTACCCCATGGGAGTCTGTTCCTTTTTCTCCTTTTTCTTGTTCTTGATTTATTTTATGCATACAATGAGGGCATTGTATGTAATAAGTGTGGCGTAAAAAAAGTAAATTGCTTGGAAATTTAGAAAATTTAAAAAAATTTAAACATAGATTTGGAGTAATAATCTAAAATTTAGTTCTAGTAATATTAGTTTTAACTGAAGTTGCTAGTATTATGTGGGATGATCTGATGAGAGCTCAAACATTTAACTGAGCCAACATATATTATAATATATTTGTGCCTTCCCATTCCTAGTGAAAATCCATGAGATATGAAAGGTAATCTGGTAGTCTATATGACATAACAAGTTTTGCAGCCTACACCTGAAATCTATCCAGGAGAACTTATGTAGTCATTGCACTTAGACTAATATCTTTAACCAATAAGGGTTGAAGTTAACCTCCCTTGATTAAGCATGTAGGATTTTAGTTGAAAAAAAGTGAGAAATTTAAAGAGAGAGAGAGAGAGAGAGAGAGAGAGAGAGAGAAAGAAAGAGAGAAAGAGGGAGAGAGAGAGAGGGAGAGGGACAGAGAGAGAGAGAGAGAGAAATTACCAAAATATTGAAGAATTTTGGAGCTATCAAGTATGAAGATCAATAGATGAAAATTTCAAAGAATTAAAAATTGAAGATACCAAAAATCAAACAAAAAGGTGGTGAATTCAGAGATATCAAAGATCAATTATTCAAATAAGTGAAGAATTCCAAGAGCTCCATTGTGGTATCTAAAGTTATAATTTCTAGATTATGTATGATTGGGTAGCTTAACCAAAAATACCTTGAGGTTAAGAAAGATTTATGAGGATTGATTCGGTGGGTTGCAAAAATGAGTGTCGTATAAGCTAAGAGGTGAAGGTTCATAAGGATTGTGAGTATTAGGATTGGGAGTTATTAGAAAATTTAGACACAAATATGTGCATTGAGGTCTTGGTATAATAGATAAGTTTAAAATGGATTATTCTATGTGATGCTAGTGATGAAGGTTTAAATTAAAAATAATTAGTTTTGCTTGAAGGCAAGCAAAAGATAAGTGTAGGGTATTTGATATTGCCATATTTATACATATTCTTAGGCAATATTTGAATACATTCCGATTAATATTTTGGTTATTTGCATAGATAAGTGGCACTTAGAAGATTAAATTACAATTTGCAGCCAATAGAAGTCATCTTGAAGAAAAAGGGCTAAAAGCGACAAGATTGGAACTTTGGAGGTTAAAAGCTTAAAAAGATGAAAATTTCAGATTAAAAAACGTCCTCACGACGTGAGGAGTGAAGGCTCACGACGAGAGCATGAATATTCTACAAGATAAACATCCAGAATTAATAATTCGTGTTGGATACGGATTGCTACCGAGCTCACGATGTGAGTGGGGTAATTTTGGAAATATATATATATATATATATATATATATATATATATATATATATATATATATATATATATATATATATATATATACTTGATCCCCACGATTATGGGAGGTTGACTGGATTGGAGAGAGTTCCAGAAGACGATTTTCAAAAGTTTAGAGGCAAGAAACTTGGTAATACACCAAGGAGGAAGAAGAAGATCATACTTTACTTTTTGATTTGGTACATTATTTTGCTTTTGATTATGAAGTATAATTGTTTGTTTGTTAGTATGAGTAGCTAAATCTAGTTGCTACCATTAGCTAGATGAACCTGGAACTCATGAACTAGTAATTTGATTATGCATTTTTTTGAGTTGGTTATTCGCTTATGTTTGATTGTTTATACCTAGCATGCTAGAACTTGATACTTAGGATTGCTTAAACTCATGTTTTGTGTAGTTAGTGAATATTGAATTACATAAACTTGAGACGTAGTAATTTAGTGATGTAACACCCATAAAAATCAAGCCAATTTAAAACTTTTTCAACCATTTAAAATCATTAAGTTATTACAAAGTGTTTTCAAAATATTTTAAACATCAGAGTATCCCAGAAATCCAGATCATAAAACATGAGGAGGTGTACGATCACGCCTTCTGTCACAACTAGAAATTTTATGTCTTGTAATCACTATACTCAAGTAAATGTTGAATTCAAAAACTCAAGAGCATGTATGATGCTTACTCAATGGAAAACTAAACCCCAATTCACTACATCAAGCAATTGGAAAACCCTAGAAGTTCTTGATTAGGTCCATTTTGGGACTAGGACTTCCTTATTGGACCTAAATGGACCAATAAGCTTCCAATTTGACTATTATGGGCTTAGAACCCTTAAATGGGCTCTAATTGGACCCACATCTATTTATTTTAACATTTTGGGCCATATTGGGCCTAGAATGAAATAAATTCAAAATTTTGAACCATGATTAACCGAAACTAGCCCAACAAAATGTAAAAATCATATTATATTTTTTTTTAGGTTAAAACTCATCCAACTTAATATACACATGGGCTTGTGGGCATTAAAGCCCAAATTTTCCCTTTTTCCCTCCAAATTCTCGGCCCAAGGCCTAAGCCCAAGAAGAAATGAAGAGGGTTGACTTGTAAGTGACACCTCCTTATTATCTTTTGGATCTCCATGCAATCCATTCCATGTATCCATGCACATCACTTCATGTCTATTTCTCCCTCTCTCTTCTTGTTTCGGCCGTGAGCAACACACACACACACAAACCTCACACAAACTCTCTCTAGATCACTCAAGACTTCTCTCTTCCTCTCCATCTAAAATCTCAAAATTTGCTTGTGATTCAAGTGGATTCTTCAAGATTATCATCATCCTTTGGTAAGTTTTTCCATGTCTAAGCTTCAAAACTCCCCCCTCACATGAGATCTCTTAGTCTAAACAAGTTTCTTTGGTGATCATACTCCTAGAAAACTCCATAAACTCGAGATCTTCATCAAGGGGTGCTAGGGCCGAAAAATCACTTCATTTCTTCCATCCTCTCTTCAATAACCGAATCAACACCCAAGGTGAGCTTCATACCCCCTTGTTTTCGGTTTTTATAAGTTTTTGTGGGGGAGAATACAAGCAAAGGTGTAGATCCATCATTATGTGTATGTTTTGGTTGATTTCTATGCTTATATGTATGTTTTGTATGACTTTGATGCTAGATCTAGTTATGAATTGCTAAAAACCGAGATATATCTTATACTAGCATGAAATATATTACTACATACAAAGTATGCCAAGAAAAATAGCTAAGTGGCTTAACAATACCTACTTTGGGCTAAAAACTCATTTTTTTTTTTGACATAAATGTTAAAAATACAAAGTTAAAGGGCCCAAAAGGAAATATTTCGAAATCTGATGGGTGAGATGAGTCAAAACAGATTCCATAATGTATTTTCTGAAAATATACCCTTTTGGAAGATCAAAAACATAAATTTCAAGCTTAATGGGCTAAAAAATGACAATTTCGGCCCAATAGGGCCCATTATGCGAAATTTTCTGTTTTGGAGGGCCAAAACTGTGTTTTTCTGTAAAACAGTGGACTATTAGTGTTACATGTACTTTTCAAAGGTTTAAAATGCTTTTCAAATTTAAAAAGGACCAAAGTTGCAAAAATTTTCCAAATTGGGCCAAAAATGTAAAAATTGCGAAAAAGAGGGGTTATAACCGAGAAAACTGCAATTTCAAGGACTTAAACTGTTTTAAATGAAAAATATGCTGAAAAACATTAAGTTCAATAATTTTTGGTGTTAAAATGTCAAGAAAAATGGTTTAAGGGCTAAACCGGAAATTATTTTACCTAAAGGGGTGAAAAAGTAAATTTACAAAATTAAGAGGGGTTGTAAACAGAAAATTTTCAATGATAATTCAATACACTCGTTGTGAACAAAGATTGACACTATGACTCTCGATAAATTACAATACACAATATCACCAACAATCGTTATTCAACGAATTGATTCGGTCTCGAATCGATAACAAATCCAAAACTACTAACACTACAACGCTCAATACACATATGGAACTCTCGGAACTCTTTACTCTCGTGGAACTACTCAATACGTCGACGTACACTCCTTAGGCCCAAAAGTTGCAAATCATGTTTGTCGAGCCTAGCTAGCCCGATGACATGATCTTTAGGCCCAAAGGACACTTGCTTACATGTAGTTGGGTCTAATACGACTCGACCGCGTGTAAAAGGACTTTCAATGGCAAACATGCTGCTGGTCCCCAAGGGTCCTTCAGTGCTGCTAGTAAAGTCGGGAACTCACGATTGCGGGTTGGGCTTCGGGCCCTTCGCAATTGCAATGGTCTTGAACGACGCGGGGAAATACCGAGGGTTTCGCACCTTCTCTTCTTCCCTCCGGTCGTGGGACTACACAAGTCCAGGAGGATTGAGTTGTGTGAATAACTGTGAGTGATGCCTAAGGGATCGCTTGTAAGGTTGTCGACTGGACGTTTTCATTAACGGACGTCACAACAATTCACCACCCACTGTATACTCAATGCCTCCGGAGCTCAACGAATACCTCTAATGCAACGAAATAACAGTACACAAACTAAGTAAAGCAAAGTGATAGGAAAACGTCGGGTTTTCCTAGGGTTTTCAACTAATACACTTACGAATTACATGTCGAATTTTACAACTCGTACGCTTACATCTATAGAAAACAAACAAGCATACTTACGGATGTTCGCGTTTTTTTTTTACCATACTATTTTCAGAAAATATCGGATTTTCTGGTGGTTTTCGAAACGATACAAAAATTGGATTTCAAGCATTACTTATGAACTCACCAACATTTCATATGTTGACGTTTTTCAAAATACTTGTATTCTCAGGTAACAGATAAGTCGAAGGGATAAGTGTACTCAGTGACGTTTTGCTGCTTGTTAAATTAGTACCGAACAATCTACTTTTTGGGCATGTAATGTTAGGGAACAATGTACTAAATGTAAACGCTACCAGTTGTATCATTCCAAATGTTGGTGATGTATAATGTTATGTTTCATGTATATGCATTGTGATGGTATTCAATGAGTCACGATAGCCCTCGGACGTTTCCGCCGTCTGGTTCGGGGGTGTGATACCTTCGCCTTCCCGTGATCATCTGAAGTACCTAAAACAAAATCAAAAAGTGTAAGCTTGAAGCTTAGTGAGTTTCCCTAAAATACCCATACACACAACAATATACATATAATCACAGATAACATACTATGGGTACAGTCAACCATCGGGTTGGAATACCCCAGGCCCTCAACCATCGGGTTAGAATGCCAACATACTATGGGTCCAGTTATCCTTGGGATGGAATACCCCAGGACCATAACCATCAGGTTGGAATGCCCACATACTACGAGTCCAATTATCTCCGGGATGGAATACTCACGGTCCACAACCATTGGATTGGAATGCTTAGGTCTGTTGGCTCTCGCACAAAGCAGATAGGCCTCAACCACCAATCAAACATGTGCACATATATCAGATCATCACGTAACTGTTTGTAGATAGACAAAATGATCTAATAGATCATAACATCATAATAACATCCTATCTACCAGGATACTGATCTAACAAAACATAACAGCATAATACCATCCTATCTACCAGGATACTGATCTAACATATCGTACTAGCATAACATATCAGGATAACAATCCAAAAGGGCTAGTCTTGGTGCCTTAGACCCTAGAGTATAGTGAGGAAAACTCACCTCACAATTATCGAACTACAGTGATAAGGTCAAGAATCACAGTCACGAACACCACCACCTATATCCACCATAAAAGCACTTACATAAATTCCTAATTTACTAAAATACGCCCAGAAGTCAAACTGGTCAACTCTTGGTCAAAGTCATAGTTAACAGTCAAGGTCAACAGTCCATGTTGACCCAACTCGTCGAAGTGCAGCTCAGTGGATCGTGGAGTCCTTCCAGAAATCAAGAAATCGTGAAAACCCTAGTTGAATCGCCGAGTTTCCAGACAACTCGTCGAGTCCATACGTGTCCAAAAGTTGGGAAAACCCTAACTGACTCGTCAAGTCATATTACTGACTTGTCGAGTCCATGAAGAAACTAACCATGTTTAATCTTCATTGGACTCGTCGAGTTTATACAGTACATTTCTTATCCATATGTTTTTTAAGCCACCCCAATGCTCCATATTGCAGATCTAACCTCCTAGGGCATGGTTTCCACATAAAGTTGCAAACTTTACGTGCATGCATGCTCCTAAATGCAAAAAATCAAGCTAAGGGAAAAGGTTTAACCCAAGGAGAATGGCTCAAGCTTGCTAAATCAGATAACTTTATGGCTATAGGGATCAAGAGGAGTCCAAATCTGAAGTTACAACTTCAGATCATGCCCAATACACAAAATGACTCCCAAATATACTAAAGATGGCCCTAAAACTAAGCATGAAGAGATCTTGCTAAAGATAAGCCAAGGTAACGAATTTTTACCTTCAAAATGATGCGAAGGTGTAGTAGAGTCAGATCCACAACCTCTTTTGTGCTCCAAGCTCCTTATATTTGAAGCCTTTTTCACTAAATGCACTAAAAGCACTCCTTAATCCTCACAAACTCTCAAGAACAAGGTCTAAGCTATTTAGGATTTCTACTGGCTGTCAAGAGGTGGTAAGGGATTGGAGGTAAGGACTTAAGGTCCTTTAAATAGGGTCCAAACCCTCAAAATTAGCGTTTTATCTTGCAACTCCTACTCGTCGAGTCCGGGTCCTTTGACTCGTTGAGCAAGTCCATTAATCCAGGCAAGCTAACCCACCTGTACATGATGAGTTGGGGCAACCAACTCATCGAGTAGGTCCATAAACATGTATATAACGCTTTCAAACTTATACCTGGGAGTCGTGGTGTTACAATTCTCCCTCGCTTGAACTAGACTTTGTCCTCAAAGTCTGTTGTGGCCAACAAGTCTGGGTAGTGCTCCCACATCTCTACCTTCGGATCCCATGTCCACTTGGATCCCTCCTATGCTCCCACTATACCTTTACCAAAGGTACCTCCTTATTCCGTAGAACCTTTACCTTCCTCTCTAGAACGGCCACTGGCCTCTCCACATAATTCAAGTGCTCGTCGACTTGTATATCGTCTAATGATACAATTGCCTCCACATCTGCTATGCACTTTCGCAACTGAGACACATGGAAAGTGTTGTGGACCTGACTAAGCTTCTCCCGGAGATCCAATCTATATGCCACCTTGCTAACCCTGACAATGATCCTGAATGGCCCAATGTATCGGGGAACCGATTTCCCCCTCTTCCTAAAGCGAATCACACCCTTCCAGGGTGAGATCTTTAGTAATACCATGTCTCTTACCTGGAACTCCAACTTAAATCAGCGCTTGTCCGCATCACTCTTATGTCGAGTCTAAGAGGTCTGTAGCCATTTTCTGATTTGCTGAATCCTCTCGGTAGTCTGCGAGACTACTTATGTTTGTCCCATCACCCTGTGATCGATCTCACCTCAACAGATCGGGGTGCGACATCTTCATCCATACAACAGCTCGTATGGTGGGGCACCAATACTGGAATGAAAGCTATTATTGTAGGAGAACTCTACAAGGGGTAGGTAGGAGTCCCGACTCCAAACGAAGTCAATAACACAGGCTGTCTACGGATGATAGGTTGTATTGAAGTGCAGCCACGTGCCTGGTTCCTCGTGGAGCTTCTACCATAAATGGGAGGTGAACCGAACATCACAGTTTGAGACAATAAAGACCGGCACCCCATGGCGAGCAATGATCTCGCGGGTATATAAGTTGGCCTGCTTCTCGGCCGATGAACTCTCTCATATAAGTAAGAAGTGGGTGCTCTTGGTCAATCGATCCACGATGACCAAAATAGCATCGAAGCCCTTTGCCTTCCTCGGCAGCTTGGTGATAAAATCCATCATGATATGTTCCCATTTCCACATGGGAATCTCAAGGGGCTGCAGTTGGCTATGTGGCCTCTGGTGCTCGACCTTGACCATCCTTCAGGTCAAGCACATCTCCACGTACCACGCGATTCCTTGCTTCAGGCACAACCACCAATAATTCAATCGCAAATCCTGGTACATCTTGGTTACCCTAGGTGAATAGAGAAATGAGTCTTATGAGCCTCCTCCAGAACAATCTGTCTGACCCCACCAGACATCGGAAATGGATAACGGTTCTTCACCATCAACTTGTTTAACTCTCGGTAGTCAATGCACATCCGATGTGAACCATCCTTCTTCCTGACGAAGAGGATCGATGCTCCCCACGGAGAACTGCTCGGATAAATGAAATGCTTGCCTAATAGTTCCTACAGAAGTGATGATAGCTCTTGTGTCTCTGGTGGTGCTAAACGGTATGATGCCTTGAAGATAGCGGCCACACCTGACACTAGGTCAATCCTAAACTCGACCTGCCTCTCCGGAGGCAATCCAGGTAACTCCTCTGGGAACACATCAACAAACTCCCTGGCTAGTGGAACCTCTAAAACTGAAATCTGATCCCTGATCCGCGTATCCACCACATACGCTAGATAACATGTACACCCGTGTTGAATGTATTTCCAAGCCTTGGCAGCTGAACAAAACCCTGATCCCAATCTGGTGCCCTCGCCATAGACAATTAGTTCTCCCCTACTTGGGGTTCAAAATACCACTCACTGACCCTAACTGTGGATCATGGAACCGAAACGACTAAGCCAGTCCATACGCACAATCACACACACATACACACACACTTCCCTTATGGGAATCAGAATCAATTCTATCGGAAAAGATAACCTGAAGATTTCCAACACGCAACCCGTTAAACTGAAGAAGCAGAAACCCCATGTTCGTTGGTTATAAAGAATCACAACGGACACTCTAGCTCTCCTACTGGAAAACCAAACTCCCTACCGAATGACTGAGAGATAAACAACCAACTCACCCCCCCCCCCCCAATCAAATAATACCAAAGCAGATAAGGAGTTCACTGAAAATGTACCTAATCACAGGTACAGACATATAAGCATAAAACATATATAATCAGTAAGATAAGGGATAGAAACATACTAGCAACCATGTCTGGTGTTGCCCTGGCCTCCTCTACCGTAAGCTGGAAGGCGCGTCCTTGAGCCCTCGGGGGCGCTGCTCTACCCTGACTCCCGTTAGTAATCCTCAGTGTAGACGACGCTGGAGCCTGCACCAGATTGGTGACTGGTAGGGGACACTGGGCCTTCATATGGCCCACCTTCTTAAAATGATAATAAATTCTGACTCTGGGAGCTGGAGTCTGTTGCTGCAATCCCTGGAAAGATGGCCTTGCTTGCCATATTTGTGGCACCCGTTCCCCAATTGGAAAACCCCAAAATGAGCCTTTCTACACTTCTGATAAGTGGGGCCCGACTGACCTCTAGACCTAGTATCAATGGTCTTGGACCTCTTCGGCGCTGGCTGTGACTGAGTCGGGGCCTGCCTCAGCTCCTATAACTGTAACTCAATCTCCAAATCACGCCGCCTAGTGGCCTCCTTTAAATCCAACAGTGTATCACATCGTTGGGTAGCAACAAAATGATGGATATCAGTCTTGAGCATGTTCAGATAATGTGTCATCTAAGCCTTCTCAGAAGAAAACTCCGGGAAAAACATCGTCCTCTCAGTGAACTTGCGGTTGGTCTCCATCACCGACTATATACCCTGTCTCAGATCCAAAAACTCTTATGACAGTCGCTCGCGCTCTACCTATGGAATGTAGCGAGTGCGGAACATATCTCTGAACTGCTCCCATGGAACTGCGGCTCTCTAATCATCAATATATGACCCAGTCATCAACCTCCACTAGTCCTTTGCCCTGGACCTCAACAAGTTTAGGGCACATTTGGCCTTCTGGTCAGCAGGGCATGAGCACGTGAAGTAACGACAACTCTCTAATCATCAGTATACAAGTGTTCCTCCAATCCGCTCAAACTAAGGCTCTGATACCAACTTGTAACACCCATAAAAATCAAATCAATTTAAAACCTTTTCAACCATTTAAAATCATTAAGTTATTACAAAGTGTTTTCAAAATATTTTAAACATCAGAGTATCCTAGAAATCCAGAACATAAAACATGAGGAAGTGTATGATCAAGCCTTTTCCTTCCCGCGATCATCTGAAGTACCTGAAATAAAATCCAAAACCGTAAGCCCGAAAGTTAGCGAGTTTCCCCAAATACCCATACACTTCACAATATACATATAATCACAAACAACATACTGTAGGTCAAGTCAACCATCGGGTTGGAATACCCCAGACCCTCAGCCATCAGGTTGAAATACCAACATACTATGGGTCCAGTCATCCTCAGGATGGAATACGCCAGGCCCACAACCATCGGGTTGGAATGTACACATACAACAAGTCCAATCATCCTCAGGATGGAATACTCACGGCCCACAACCATTTGGTTGGAATGCCCAGGTCTGTTGGCTCTCACACAAAGTAGATAAGCCTCAACCACCAATCAAACATATGCACATATATCAGATAATCACATAACAGTCAATAGACAGAAAAACTGATGTAACAGACCATAACATCATAATAACATCCTATCTACCAGGATACTGATCTAACAGATCATAACAACATAATACCATCCTATCTACCAAGATACTGATCTAACAGATCATACTAGCATAACATATCAGGATAACAATCTAAAAGGTCGAACTGTAGTTATAAGGTCAAACTCTCGAATCACAGCCACTAACCTCCACCACCTATATCCACCATAAAACCACTTCTATAAATTCCTAATTTACTAAAATACCCCAGAAGTCAAACTGGTCAATCACAACCACTAACCTCCACCACCTATATCCACCATAAAACCACTTCTATAAATTCCTAATTTACTAAAATATCCCAGAAGTCAAACTGGTCAACCCTTGGTCAAAGTCAAAGTCAACGATGAAGGTCAACAGTCCATGTTGACCCAACTCGTCGAGTGCAGCTTACCGGCTCGTCAAGTCCTTCCAGAACATGAGAAATCATGAAAACCCTAGTTGACTCGCCAAGTTTCTAGACAACTTGTTGAGTCCATGCGTGTCCAAAAGTAAGGAAAACCCTAACTGACTCATAGAGTCGTCTTACTGACTCGTCGAGTCCATGTAGAAACTAAGTACAGTCAATCTTCATCAAACTCGTCGAGTCGTCTATGCTATTCGTCGAGTTCATGCAGTCCATTTCTTATCCAGATGTTTTTAAGCCTCCCCAAAGCTCCATATTGCAGATCTAACCTCCTAAGGCATGGTTTCCATGTAACGTTGCAAACTTTATGTGCATGTATGTTCCTAAATGCCAAAACCAAGCTAAGGGAAAGGTTTAACCCAAGGAGAAAGGCCCAAGCTTGCTAAATCAGATAACTTATGGCTATAGGGACCAAGAGGAGTCTAGATTTGAAGTTACAACTTCAGATCATGCCCAATACACGAAATGACTCCCAAATATACTAAAGATGGCCCTAAACGTAAGCATGAAGAGATCTAGATAAAGATAAGCCAAGGTAATGACTTTTTACCTTCAAAATTATGCCAAGATAAAGTAGAGTCAAATATATAAGCTCCTCTGTGCTCCAAGCTCCTTATACTTCAAGCCTTCTTGACTAAATGCACCAAAAAGCACTCTTTAATCCTCACAAACACTCAAGAACAAGGTATAAGCTATTTAGGGTTTCTACTAGCTGTCAAGAGGTGGTAAGGGATTAGAGGTAAGGACTTAAGGTCCTTTAAATAGGTTACATCTTCCAGCTACTACTCATCGAGTCCAGGTCCTCCGACTTGTCGAGTAGGTGTAATAATCCATGCGGGCTAACCCGCCTTTACACGACGAGTTGGCGAAACCAACTCGTCGACTACATACATAAACATGTATATAATGCTTTAAAACTTATACCTGGGAGTCAGGGTGTTATATAAGAAATATTTAATAGTTATTACCTCAAGTGATGGTCGTTACACAGTGACAGGCGAGGCCTGAGAACAAAATATCTGTAAATTGAGCGGGGATCGATGCTGGGAGAGGCCCGATGTCTGGTGGGGGACCAATATGTGATTTATTATTTATGGTATGAGGTAGTTTGGTGAACTCGCTAAGCTTTGTGCTTACTATTTTCAGTTTATGTTTAAGGTACTTCTGGTTGCGAAGGGAAGAGCTCGGGTTGACTGCATCACACGCACCATTGGGATTCCGCATATGATATTTTACTCTGATTTTTATGATATTTGATACATAGGTTACTTTGAGATGTATGGATAATATTTGGAAATACTATTTTATCTATTTTAAAAATGAAGTTTTTGGGATCGTATTTTGGGATATTACATATAGCATCTAGGTATTATCTCTTCCTAGACTATCAGGCATCATGTCTCTTAGGTATAATATCATAACTTAACGATAGTCATAGTATCTATAGCTATATTATCCTAAGGCTTTAAGCTTTAATAAATAATTTGATTTTTATAATGCTAAATATATTTTGATCAAACTATTTGATAAGCATGAATCCCCCCCCCCCCCCCCCCCATAAAACAATTAAAATATTGAAAATAAGGGTTGTGTACTCACTCTTGTAGTGCGAAACCTTTGTTGTAGAGTGAAATCGGTATTGGGACTCCAGGGATCACTCCAGATGGCAGCTACTTCGAAACTTATACTGATATATATATATATATATATATATATATATATATATATATATATATATATATATATATATATAGATAGATAGATAGATATATAGATAGATAGAGAGAGGTTGATAGGTGTGAGAAATTGGAATGTTACAGCCTCTATTTATAGGTGAGTTTTGGAGGTACGCGCTGAGCAATATCTATGTGCGTCACGCATGAACATCATGGCTCCATCCGGAAGCTACCATGTGTCATCCACTCGCCCACGTCTCTCTAAATCTACTCGAATCCAATGTAGGTACGTGGTGTGCGAAGATGCGCACCTGGAGTGCACGAATGATTTTTGAAAAAATCTTAACTTCTTCGCGCGAGCTCTGATCTAATCCTTCTCTATATTTATATGATGATCTTAATAGGTACTACAACTCTCCTTTTGGTTGTTTTGGCTAGTTTTGATTTTAATTTTTGTGCCTAACGGGGTTACAAATAAAAGATTTTATAAAAATCATATCTCTCTCGTACGAACTCCATTTTCGGAAAAAAATTTTCCTAAAGTTTATATCTTGACATAATTAATTTTAGTCAAAAATCAACCAATCTCTAAGTAGCGTTTTGATGTAATTAATTTTAGTTACGCAACTGATTTCTATTTTTATAAAATCCATAACTCTCTCCTTTGGATTTGAATTTTAAAAATCTTATATCCTTGAGATCACGTAAATGAGTACTATCCAAGTACGTTTACTAGCTTAGAAAGCATTACAACTTTTCGAACGCTAATTTTTTTAGCCTAATGGACGTTTTGAACCAATAAATGTAATAACACACTTGATTCCTATTATTTCAAAAATCAAATATTACAATACTAAGCTATTACATCTATTTTCCTACTTTTTCCTAATGGAAACAAGTAACTGAAACCTCTCGATTATTACATGGAGTGGCTTGGAGCAACTTGGAGCAACATGGAGGAACATGTTGCACCATGAATACTAAATTTGAATCATCCTTTGGGATGTTGCGCCATCTATGTAGATGTTGGGCCAAGGGAAAATGAGTTGCGCTAAAGGAATGGATGTTGTGCCACATATAGGAGATGTTGCACCATAAGGAAGCCTTGAAGATCATGTTACGCCACCAAGAAGGGAAATTTCGACAAGAGGATGAAGTTGTACCATCTTGATAAAATGTTTTGCAATGGAGGAGATATTGCCCCATTATAGATCATCTTAGTATATGAAGTATAATCTTGATTACTATGATGTGCCATGTTGATCCGCGCACGCTTAGAAGGTGATCATGCTCAAGAAATACACCATGTTGTGCCACCATGATGGATGTTGGGTCATTAGTGATCATGATGATCCACTATGATCAAGGTACTCCATAATGTGTGTTGTTGATGCACATGGGTTGTATAACATGGAAGAATGTTCCAGAAGATGTTACATGGCAGAATATGATTATCTGTCACCTTTCATGGGCCTATAGCCTAATGGTCTTGGCCTATTAGGGTGTTAGTTCTGATCCCCCAAGTATAAATAGGGATGCATGTTAAGTCATTTTATATCATGTATCTTGTATCCTTAGTAAGTAGGAAGAATCTCTAGTGAATTGTATTTGTAACCTCTATTTGAGAACTATGAAATATAGAATACTCCATTCATGCCCATGGTCGTAGGTCACCTTCATCGAACCATGTAAATACTATGTCGTTGTGTGCTTATAGTTTTGTTTGTTATCCACATTACTTCCTAACAAGGGTCATCAAGACTTGGCAAGTGACATCAGATTTGTTCTGAGTCTTGACAAGTATCGTCTGATTTCCTAACACTTTACTTTTGTCGTAGCGGCATATGGCTCTTCCTTCATCTTCTTGAATCGTTTGTTCTAATATGATGCACACGTACATTATGTGTTGCGACCTTTTCACTTCATATGACCGTGCCCCGACTTGTAGTACTTGCCAAAGCCTCTTAATAACATAAAATGTTCGCTCCACATCCTTCCTAGATGATTCTTGTGCCTGCTTAAACTTATTTATTTATTTTTTCATCGTTTGGACATGTGAACAATTTTACAAAACAAATAAGGTAGGATATATCACATCAGTAAGATAGTACCCATGCTTATACGCTACCCCATTTGCTTCAAACGCTTAGATGTTGTTGATTACCAACGACCGGTCGAGAACATTGATATTGTTGTTTGCACCAGCTGGACCAAAGAATGCACACCATATTTAAAGATCATGTGACGCGATTGTTTCAATAATAATTGTCGACTATTTTGATCGCCTTGCGTGTATTGACCACACCATGCTGGACAATACCCAAGATCAATGGATGATATCGATGCAACTTAGAATTCCTGGGAACCCATGCTTATTTTCATGAACAATGTACAATTGGTAGACGTCATTGATTTTGGGTTTGCACAAATATTGTTCCCCATAAACAAAAGTAACAGCTTTCACAAACTTGTATGCAGTATCCCATGTACACTCAGACATCTTCAAATACTTGTCTCATTCATTTGCTTCCATGTACAAGCATTTTTGAATTGAAAAAAAAAATCTTTTCTTCCTCTTACATCCTCAAATACCCTTAAAACTAAAAATTCAATAGTAATATATAGAAAAAAAAATACTTTAAGATATCTAATTTTTTTTCTTACTTTATAGGGCTAAAAATCGCAAATTTTTGAACAAATCCGTTGAAATTTATATATATTATATATATATATATATATATATATATATATATATATATATATATATATATATATATATATATATAGATTTTTTCAGCAATTTTACAAAAAAAGTAGAGATTTTTATGTTTGTGAAATCAAAAAAAAAATTAGATATGTCAAAGTACTTTTTTATATTTTTTTTAAGGTTCTTAGAGTTTTTTTAGGTTGATGCATCTATTGAGTTTCCCATAATATATATATATATATATATATATATATATATATATATATATATATATATATATATATATATATATATATTAAAACTAAAAAAATGAAAAAAGTTCGTTTAATGCAACCCAAAAAAAATTTAAAAAAATCCGGCCAATCACAAAAAGAGAGTGACACCGAGGTATCCTCCACTCAACGTTAAACCGTACAACTTAATCTGCATCTTGAATGTATTGTTTTTGGGTGCGGTTCCGCCTCAACTCATTTTTTTTTCTAACCCACTTTGTGTACTTTAAGTGATGAAAATCTATGAATAAAAATGGTTTTTTGGTTTTATGGTTTAATTTTTTTTTTAATTTTTTTTTTAATTTTTACCATAATATGTATGTATTGAAAAATTGAAGTAGTTTTCTTTCAAAACATTACCTACTGTGTTCATTCGGTTTTAAGCTCATAACAATATTAGTTTTCTCTAAATTAAGCAAGAAATCTAATAAAATAAATACAATATTATTACTTTTTCTATAGTAAATATCCCACATGTGATAAGAAGGAATCGACATTTAAATCATTCTATATGATGTTTCTTATAGTTAAAAATTGTTAGTAGTATGACTAATCATAAAGGTGACATCAAGATGTCGCTTTAATGGCAATCAAAGGAGCTTCTTTGTTGGATAACTAATCACAACCAAACATCATCATCACATAATAGTTGAAAGCTACATTTATTTCACATATTTTATAACATACTTTCTATAAATATTCCATAAACCTTCTTAATATATAATAGTATAAATTACTGTTACTGATGCTCCTGATTATGATTAACAATAGGTTGAGCACAAACCAATCACAACTAAAAGGAATAAAAAAAAGGCAGCATATAAAAAGAAAGACGTTTAGTTTTGAAAAAAAATCTATACTATTCATTGTAGTGTGGTGCTGCTTTGAAATATATACTGACCGAAAAATCAAACCCCACCGCATAGACAAACCACAAATGGAAGCTAAAACCAAACCGCACCGATTTATACATATTAAATAACTATATATATTATTAATTATTTAATTATTAAAAAAATAAATATCTATTTAGGCAGTCTTTCAGATGAATTATTAAAGTCTTTTAATCAAGTTCCCGCCCCTCCTCAACTATTGACTTAAAACTTCATCACATGATCCTCCCTATTAAAAAAGGTATACAATCATTGTAAATTTCAACAAATAAATGATAAAGTTAAATGTATGTTGATTCATGGTATATATATATATATATATATATATATATATATATATATATATATATATATATATATATATATATATATATATATATATATATATATAGAGAGAGAGAGAGAGAGAGAGAGAGAGAGATTGAAATGTTTCTACCAATTATTGTGTGCGTGCGTGTATGCACCAACGAGAATTGAGGAAATAATTAATTATTAAATAAATCATTTAAAGGTATTATAGTAATCTTTACATATTTAATTATGGAAGATAATTAATATGTTTAATATCCCTTTAAATATGGGATGTCAAAATCAAAACCTATAGAAAAAACCCTACAATTGTTGTCTTCAATTTTTTTTCATTCTCTATTGTCTCGCTGGAGAAATCGAACCATCAAAGTCGTTCCTCCACCTTCTTCTTCAACTACCCATCATCTTCCATAGCCCCACTACTTGTAGCAGCACACAATTTCGTATTCCTTCCATCCCCTCCATTGTCGATACCCAAACCAAATCATCATCTCGTCACAACAACCCTCTTTTCAGATCACCATCAGGTAACATCGACGCCCACGACACCGATGACGAGTAGCTCATCACCAGCAATGTCGAAAGTTTAGTTCCCAAGGATGACGACCACGACCAGGTAACTTCTTATTTTCTGTTTTTCTTTTTTGTTCTCTTCCCCCCTGTGACATATTCGTTATTGATGTGCAATTGTTTCAATCCCTTGCCAGAATTGTTGAAGATATGGCGGAATTTGTACTTGTCTGTCGATATCTTATGTTATATCTGCTGGAATTTGGTCAAAAAATTGGTCTTGCTGCCGTAATACCGCCACAACTCTGATGTCAAAATCGAACTGGTAAGCTTTTTTTATTCCCTTTTTCTTTTCATTAATCTGCTGTTTTCTTTTTCTTTCTTTTTTCTGATACGAGGTAACATATGAAATCATATGTTGTGTTTTATGGAATATAAAGTTATATATTCTTTGTTTGCTAAAACACTGTGTTTGCTGAAACATGAAACTAGTTGCAAAAATCAGTTTTTTTTTTAATGATATTACTTTACTGAAATATGATATTAGATGAAGAAATCTGAACTTTGATGCTATTTGTATGTTAAAATATGAAGTTAGATGTAAACAAAGGTGCAAACAAAGGTGGTTTTTTACACCTGGTGGGATAGATACTATCTATTTGGACCTTTTTACCCTTGGAGGGTCTTCTTTATACTGATTGTTCCCTTTCAAAGATGGTTTATATATTCTAATTGTTTTTTATTCTTAGTCACCTTTTGTGTTTACATGATCTTTTCATGCATTTATATTTCAAATGTTTTGTTCGTTGGGTATATTCTTGATAATACAAATTCTTTAAGAATATTCAAAACTATTCTGCTAGAATAGTTTATTCTGTAAGAATATTATTGTTTTATTTTGATAGAATTATAGTTAATTATTTATATGTTTAATGTGTAGTTGTTACAAGTGTATCACTACAAAATATTTGGCAATGAATTTGTGATAGAAATGGCTTGAAGACCTGATGGGAAAGGCTTAAGGAATGAATTAAAGAATGATCACACTCACTGTTTAAGAATGTTGTTATTTTTTAAGAATTACACTTGTTATTCTTTCAGAATGTTGTTAGTATTCAATGAATCACAATCATACAGTGTAATTATGTGGTATATTATTAGTTCAACAATCGATTTTGTATATTCTTTTCTAATGTATTTACTAGTTTATGATTGAGATTTTGTCATTCTGATAGAATAAAATTGAAAATATATTTACTAGTTTATGGTTTGCATTTTGTCATTCTGGCAGAATAAAATAGAAAAATATATGTACTAGTTTATGATTGACATTCTATCATTCTGACAGAATAAAACCAGATTTTTAAATTTGAATTAATTTAAAATATTCAGATTTTTAAAAACAAAGGAATTAATTATCCCTAAAAATCTGAAAATTTCCTTTTTTTAATATAGATTAATTGACTAAAATGCCTTATGCTGAAATTTGTGTGATTATATGATACATGCTATTCTATTATAATATTATAGACCCTCAGATCATAACCTTTGATTCTATTTCATCCGGTGGTCCAAATCTGTGCATTCTGGCATACAATAGTTAGTAAAAACAAAATAACCTAAGCCTATATATATATATATATATATATATATATATATATATATATATATATATATATATATATATATACTGGTAATGCGTAAGGGTCGTGCTAAGCACGACCCACAGAAGGTTGTTTGGAAAATTCTTAACATATAACAGGATATAACAACATACTTGATTATTACCAATTTAAAAATGAAGATTTTAGTGGCATCTAATAGGAAAAATAGCAATGAACCATCATTAGACTGGAGGGTGTGAGGTGCGGTTTCAGCTGATGTGGCACTCAAACACTACCCCCTCCCTGCGGTTTCGAAGTGCAGTTTGGGGAGTGTGGCAAGAATTGGGAGCGCTCCCTTCTCTCTCTCTTCCTCTATCTCTATATCTCTCTCTTCTTTCTATTTAATATCATCCCTTGGGTGTGGTAAAAAGTATGGTAAAAGGAGGGAGTGTTGGCACCACTCCCTCCAACCTTAGACAAAGCACAAATCTCCTGTAAAAGCAATTAATGACTAAAGCGAAGGGGGCACCACAATGGACTTTACAAAATATCCAAAACTTGTATCAACTACTACGTTCAACATAACAAAGATTAGTAACTAAAAATAATATCTAAACAACATTCAATACACCACCTCAATTGTTTCCAAAAAAAACACCACCTCAAGATTTTCAGGACGTTTCTATACCACTTGTTCAAAATTGCCTTTTGAAGATTGGTCTTACTGGTATTATTCCTCTCCCAAGTTTTAATAAAATACTTTCAAAGTCAAATCGTATCATACTATTAATATTGTGCAAACACCATGTACTTTATAAATTACTTTCATTTGCATATATGTTTTCTATTGTGTATTAACATAAATTATATGCATGCATAGTATAAGCAGCACACACACCACCCCTACACATAACTAAAAAAAAAGATTATGAATTTAAATTAAATACAACTTATAAAAATTGAGGGCATAAATGATAATAATTAGTGAAAAAATATAGATTATGGGCAATTAAATAAATTAAAAGATATAAGCTTTAGAACCAATACGAGAATATAAATGTAAATACCTATAGCATTGGTAATTTTAATAATACATTGGTGATCTTAATGATATCCTATCCTCTGCAGAATATGTAGCTCAACAAAAATAATGTAGGTTAGATTGCATTTTCATCCTCTAAGTTTACAATGTAAACATAAATGTAAATAGCATAACACTTACCATACCCCACCCCCTTTTTGTCTTCTTCGTATATCACCTGCATTGCCACCATTGCTTGACTAACACTCTCCGGTGAACGCTCAAAATAACTCACACCATTATAATTCTAAAATTTTATTAGATCATAAGAACCTGCAGATCAAATATCTTCAAAATCACATTAATCATTATCCACCTTCCTCCCTTCAGCCACTACATCCTTCTTTCATCTTTGAAAACTTTGGTACAACATCTCAGGCGATCTTAGGCTCAAACCACGCCATCTTTGATCAACTTAACACAAAAATCATTCAATAGGAATGCCTCAAAGTTAACATCAACATGACATAATTACCATCATTTGTACATGGACATCAAAATTATAATTAAAGAATAAATCGAACAAAACTGTGGGGAATTAAGCATACTCCTTGTTACCAAAAATATCAAATCCATGTTGAACTTTAATAAAATAGTCTTCATGGAAAGCAATCCTCCATAAATTAATTGAAAAGTCCCCTATTCTCCTCATTCTAAGGTGCATAAGAAAAGAAAGTCAACAATTGAAAAATAAATAAGGAATAAAGACCTAAATTGCTTATTACCTCGTGGTAGTTGAAATTTTAATGATTCTTGAATCATCGAGGCAAGAAAATTTCATACAATCAGGGCACACAATTACTGAATTAAATCATATATGTCATGTTTTTCTTTATGCTTTACCCCTGAATCTTCGAATTGCAAGAATACGACGCAAAACTAGTGTAAAGAAATTAATAATAATCAATTGAAAAGGGGACAACAAGAACCCAAAAAGTTAAAAAAACATCGGAGAAAACGAAAACAAGGCATCGATTCCTTACCAACTATCGTAGACCCATCATCTTCGATTAAGAAACACCACATTAAGAAGAACTGTAGTGCAAGCAGGTCAAAACATGCGTGATGTTTTGGTGGTGGTGTTAAATGATGACAGAGAAAAAACAAGAGAAAAGAATAACCTGGATTCAAAAACTCTACCCAAACTTTGTCGGATAAGAAAGTCGAGGGGTCGTAAAAAGAGAAAGAAACGGTCACTTTGTGAAGCTCCGATCAAATATTATATCTTGGGAGAAGCGTCTTCTTCAAGGCAAATGAATTTATAAGAAACTGGAGCGTCGGTGGTCGTGTACAGTTTTTCTCAAGCATCTACAACAAGACACATGTCTAGCTATTTGGAAGTCATGCACTGGTGGACAATGAGGTGGAACAGGCGATTGGTCTTCAAGGCAGACTCAGACTCTTTTTTCACGCGCTAAAAAAAACCTGTCGTGAAGTAAACGCAACTACCATAAAAGAAAAGCTTTTTGTATATATATATATATATATATATATATATATATATATATATATATATATATATATATATATATATATATATTGTTCTAACTATCTATTGTGTGCATGTAAGATTGACTCTGGACCAATCATTTTAATTATTTTAAGAAAGTAATTAATGCATATTACATGTTAAAGATATAATGACCATTAATCAAATCTTTAGCATTTAATATGCATTAATTAGTTTCTTAAAATAACTAGAATGATTGGTCTAAAATTAATCCTAAAAACACAAAATAGATAATACAAACATTTGAACCTAACT
Source organism: Lactuca saligna (assembly GCF_052625555.1). Lineage (NCBI taxonomy): Eukaryota > Viridiplantae > Streptophyta > Magnoliopsida > Asterales > Asteraceae > Lactuca > Lactuca saligna. Next base: position 44,472,196 of record NC_136418.1, on the reverse strand, counting down.
CTCTCTCTCTCTCTCTCTCTCTCTATATATATATATATATATATATATATATATATATATATATATATATATATATATATAATTTAACCTTTATATTGAAATATCCAGGGATTTTCCATTTTACACAACAAGTGTAAAAGAAACAACAACAAGTTTAACGGTTAAAAAACAATTGTACCAAAAAAACTACAGTAAATTATACAGTTTAAAGCCGAAATGTAACAAAATAAAACGTCAAATAATAAAAAACTAAAATCATCGGACTGCTTAAAAAGTGCATGCAACATCCCAAAATTCTTGACCAAAAATTTCATTTTTGATAGAACGATTTAAAGAAAACATCATCTAGTTATTTCATTTCTGAAAAACCATATCATCTGTCTCAAAAGCATGTCATAAAATAGCAACAATGTCAGAGTACAAGTCCCAAGAATCTCATATGCGAAAAATCGTGTGTGTGATGCGCTGCTACCGTGCCGACTCCTTTCCCTTCATGGAAGAAGTACCTGAAACCAAAACTGAAAACCGTAAACACAAAGCTTAGTGAGTTCCCCATCATACCATATACCATACATAATAAATACATATCTAGGTACTAGCTACCCCTTTGGACTCTTTCACCCTGTAACCTGCCTAGCATATTAGGGTGTTGGCCTACCCCTTCGTCCCTGTTGGCTGATAACTTGCCTATCATATCATGGTGCTGGCCTACCCTTTCAGTCCTGTCGATCGATACCTCGCCTAGCATATCAGGGTGCTGGCCTGCATATCAGGGTGCTGGCCTACCCTTTCGGTCCTTTCGACCAGTAGCGGGGACTATTTCACCCCTATTTCTACCACATAGCATCCTAGTGCATAAAAATATAAGTCATGTACTGCCTAGCTTATTCGGGTGCTGGCATACCCCTTCGGCCCTATCGACCAGTACTGGGGTCTATCCTACCCCTCCTACCACTATCGCATAACATCATAGCATACTAGCAAATAAGCATAATAGATAGTGACATACCAGATAATTATCACAAACACAATCATCTCTATTATGGCTCTTACTAGTGGGACGACATTAGTGCCGTCGACCCATTTCTATTGGATGGTAACTCACCTCAATGTCCTGAAGTAGCTGAACTGTCCCCGGTACTGGGATCAACTCCTCTCAAACTCCTACAAATAACAATTCCCTTTTAATTACTATTACATAATCATACCCCCTTAAAGGGTCAACATTGGTCAATGGTCAAGGTCAAAGTCAACATCCTGGTGGACTCAACTCGCCGAGTTGGTCCATCAACTCATCGAGTTCCAAAATCCATAAAACCTTGAAATCTCGATCTTACTTGTCAAGTTCTTTCATGAACTCATCGAGTTCCATGATTTGTAAAACTCTGAAACCCCCGTTCCTAATCGTCGAGTTTTTTCATGAACTCGTCAAGTTCTTCCTTATAATGTAGTTGGGACCTTTTGTTCATAACTCACCGAGTTCCTCCTTGGACTCTTCGAGTTCTCCTTCATATAGTGTCGGGACATTTTGCTCCTAACTCGGCAAGTTCCTCCTTGAACTCGTTGAGTTCTTCAATATTTAAGCCCAAAACATGTCCAACTTGCTGAGTCATCTCCTAGACTTAACGAGTTTACTCAACAACAGAAAAGGTTGGGGGACCACAACCCAACCCACCGAGTCATATGAACAACTCTTCGAGTCCCCCTAGTCTAAATCCATACAGTCATTTTTAGTCAAGCTTAATGCATCCAAAGCACATATGTGGTTCCCTAGGGTCTATATATCACATAAAATTTCTTACTTTACGTGCACGCATGGGTTATTTAGCTCAAAGAACCTAGAAAGCAGTTCATATGATCCGTGGGACACCCATGGACATAAAGTTGGCACCTTTATGCCATGGAGTCCCTCAAAGACTCTAGATCTGAAGTTATGACCCCAAAACATGCTTGCATCTATGAATGGTTCCATAATATGCTCCTTATGGCCCTAAACTATCCCATGAAGAGATCTAGTAAATGAATAGACAAGGTATAGACTTTATACCTCAAATGAACCGGAAATGAAGTTCTTCTTCTAGATCCAAAGTTCCTTCCTTCAACCAATCACTTCTAGCTTCCACTCCTTCAAGGAAATACCAAAGAATCATTTTTTTTCACTCACACACACTCATAAGGCTCAAGAATCACGATCTAGGGTTTGCTGGACTAAGGGAGGCGATGCAGGAGGCCACAATAGGGGTGTTAAGGTCTTTAAATAGGGTGCAAACCCTGAAAATTAGGGTTTCACTCTGGCAGCCCTTCTGGTCGACTCGAGGCTTCTCGACTCGTTGAGTAGACTTCAAGTACCACGTCAAAAAATCTCATTCCTACTCTACAAGTTTGGGGCCTCCAACTCGTCGAGTCCCTTTGCAAAAATTTATAATTCTTTATTAAAATACATACCAGGAACCGAGCATTAAAACACACCATTTGGTTTTGTATATATAATATATTTGTTGTTTGTCGTTTGATTTTGGCCAAAACCTGTATCAAACCATACAATTAAACTGCACCGCTCTCACCCATAATTAAAATTGATCTTTTGATTGTTATCATATGGTAATTTTTGCAATTACTTGTTGTATTCGGTTATTGGCATTAAATATTGTTAATAACATCGAGAAAAGTATAATATTGTTGAACCACATATAAAGATAAGTATTTATATTAATAGTTGTTAGTATATCCCACATTTGTGTGACATGGTCCCTTATGTCGTTCTGATATGACAGTCTCACATCTCTTAATGAGGACTATTTTTAAGAGACATTATTTGATTCCACATATATATTATATGGTATCAAAGTCGACGTAATATCTTTTACTTAACTCATCCTAGTGTGACCACATCCAACATCCCTTTTTGAAGGCGACGTAAGGCCACAATGGGACACAATCCCTTATGTCTCTAATATGTTGTAATCATCCATCTCTCTATAATAGCTTTTTCAGAGACATAATCTTAAACTATATATATATATATATATATATATATATATATATATATATATATATATATAGAGAGAGAGAGAGAGAGAAAACTTCAAAAATGGTCCCTATGGTTTCCAGAAATATCAAGTTTAGTCCCTAAGTTCAAAAAACCTCACAGATGGTCCCTATGGTTTCAAAACTTTTAACAAATGGTCCTTCCGGCTCACTCCGTTAGCATTTCACCATTAACTCATTTCAATTGTAACCTTCTCCCTTTAATATGAAATGATTACTTGCTTGCACATCACTACCCGTCCCTCTCCCAAGAAGATAACCAGTTACAGGTTTAGTCATCCGGTTCATTCCCATCGCAGAAGCAAGAACAGAAATTGGGATTTAGGGTTTTAAGCTGCAGAAATTGCAATGGTGCTATCAATATGGTGTGTTCGAGAAAAATTTGTAACCGTTGAGGACTTAGGAAAAAGATACGGTACAATACTACAACAAAACTTGTTTTTTCATGGTCTATTGTGTTGACGTAAGGAAATCATTGATTTTACTCTTTTTTTTTGTGTTTACAGAAGGTTGTGACAACTATTTCACGTTGAAGATACACTACAGTGGTGTCTTCACTAAGGCACCTGGAAGGAAATACGTTGATGGTGTTGTAGCATATGTGGATGATGTTGACACTGATTTATTTTCAGTTCATGAGCTTGACGACATGGTTCGAGAACTAGGGTACAAAAATGAGCAAATCCTTTACTACCATTTCTGTATCCCTGAATACCCTTTGGACTATGGCTTGATGCCTTTAGGTAATGATCAATATGCACTTAAAATGGTATCATATGTCCCTAAACACAGACTTATCAGGGTGTATATTGAAACTGGTCAGACAAGGGTAGCTACTTATTACAAGTCTCCTTCTAAAGTTGTTATTGAAGAGTTGGAGCCTGATAGTGTGTCACCTGAAATGAATAGAAAGAAACCTTGTAGGAGAGAAGCAGGATCATGTAGTAGAAAGCTTGATCTAAACAAGTCTATGAACCCTGATTATGAGTAGTCACAAGTGTTAGATGTTGATGAAGGCCAACATTACTCAAATAGTATTGTACCATTTATAAGGTCAAAAGGCAAACAAAGTCATGTCATTCAAAAGGAAGTGGTGAATCTTGAAATTGAAACTCAAGAAGAAGTGATCACTAGTGCAGTTGAAACTGAAGAACCATTCAGAACTTACCATGTACAGGAACCAAGCTGCCAAGCTGATGATGGAGCTAATACTGCAACAGTTGATGATTATGAACCATTTATAGAGGATTACTCACTTTATGCTGATTATGATGCTGAGTTTAATGTTGAAACTTCATTTGAAAAACAACCAGAAGTGGATTATCTAGAGGGTATGGTGAGTGATGATAGTGGAGAAGCTTTCTACTCTGAGAGTGGCCATGGTTCTGAGGATAGTGGAGATGATTCTGATGACAGTGAATACAATGTGGATGAGTCTAACATACAATTTGATGTAGATGTAGACATGAGTGAATTCCATAATGCTGTTGATGTAGATGAACATGGAATCTTGAACAATCATAGAAAAGATGAAGGGATTGACATGGTTGATGATGAGTTGGAAGTTATTGCCACTGATGATTATCAATTTGCAGGATTTCATGAAGATGATAGGAAGAGACTGCTAAAAGAGTTGAGTAAGTCAAGTACATGCTCACATGGAGAGGTTCATGTTTAACCATTTCAGATTGGCCAGGTCTTCAAAACCAAGATTGATGTTAAAAACTACATGAACTCACATGCTGTAGCAACAAAGAGGTCTTTATACTAGCCAAAAATGACAAAATCCGGATTAGGGTGAAATATAAAGGTGTTGTAAGTAAGCCTTCTACAGGAGTTGATGGTGGTGGGCCCTCAACTAGAAGTAGGGCAAAGTGCAAGGGTAAAGATGTAATTGCCAATAAAGGTACATGTCCATGGGCAGTCCAAATATCGAGGGCTAATGAAAATCAGGATTGGTTGGTGAAAACAGTACAGGATGAGCATAAATGTTTGCAAACAAGGGCGGTTAAAGCTTGCACTTCCAGATACGTAGAAAACTTAATTGTTCAACAAATACAGAGTAACCCTAAAATTCCAGTGAAAGCTTTACACGAAGAGTTGTGAAAGAAACTGGAGGTAGGAATGTCATTGCAAAAGGTTGCTAGGGCAAAGTCAATGGCTGAGCGTATCATTAGTGGGGACTACCAAGTACAGTATGGATTTGGATTATGTGTTGGAGCTACTCAACACTAATCCTGGTACAACAGTTTGGATTGATGTGTATCCAGAAACTCCCTGTCTGTTACCACATGAACTTTTAGAAGAATATATGTATGTTTAGGTGCATTGAAGTTTGGATTCAAATCTGGATTAAGAGATTTTCTAGGTTTGGTTGGTACTTTCATGAAGGGCCCTTACCTGGGCAAGTGTTAACTGCTGTAGGGTTGGACTCAAACAATGGCATATACCCTGTAGCATATGCAGTGGTAGAGACAGAATCAAAAAGTAGTTGGACCTTGTTCTTGGAACTGTTAGGAGAATATATGGATCTGGGACCAAATTCAAACTTTACCTTCATTTCAGATAGACAAAAGGTGTGTACCAGCTAACTTTTTTTATTACCTTTTCTAAATACATTTGGTTAACTAATGTTGCGTACATTGACTTTTGTTTAGGGAATAATACCAGCAATGGAGAAGGTATTCCCTAGTGCAGAACACAGGTTCTGTTTGAAGCATATCCAGGAAAACATGAAGAAACAATGGAAAGGAAAAGACTTAAGTGACCAGCTTTGGGAGTGTGGTAGAGCAACAACAGTCAATCATTTTAACAGAGAAATGGATGAGTTGAAGAAGATCAATGCAGAGGCTCATGCTTGGGTGTCTAAGATCCCAACAAACACATGGGCTAAATCTCACTTTAGTGGTAAGTTTCTAGAAATTTATTGAGAAATGTTAATCTTCCCTGTTGTGTGTTTACTATATGTGTAATTGTCTTCTGTTAATATCTATTATTCAGGAAGGGCACATACTGATTGTTTGTTGAATAACCTTTGTGAGGCATTCAATTCTAAGATAGATGAAGGTAGGGATAAACCTATTATCACTTTCTTAGAGTATATTAGAGAGTATCTCATGAAGAGGTTATGTGTGGTGCAAAAGGAAATAGATAAGTGTGATGGACCTCTAACCCCTACTGCAACTACACTGTTTGAAAAGATTAAGGCTGATGCATCAAAGTATGTGGCTAAATACAATGGGGCAGGGAAGTACCAAGTCGCAAGCACATGGCAAGACCAATATGTGGTAAACTTGAATGATCAAAGTTGCAGTTGTAGGTTTTGGGAGATTACAGGTTTCCCATGTAGACATGCTGTTTGTGCTATATGGGACAAAACTGAAAATGGTGAAAATACCCCACATGTTGATGAATGGGTCCATCCTTGCTATAGGTTATCAACATGGAAAGCCATGTATTTCAACAAAATTGATCCATTGAATGGACGTACAATGTGGCCTAAAAGTGACTGCCCATTCACTTTACTTCCACCAAAACATAAGACACAGGTTTGTATTTAAAGTAAACCAAAAATATAGTATACATGTGAACATGGAATGAATTCAATTTTAACTATAGTATATCAACATGTGTAGGTTGGGAGGCCTAAGAAGAAGAGAAGGAGGGGTGTTCATGAGCCAAACAGTCAAGCTGGTAGATTGAGCAGGAAATATTTGGCAGTCACTTGTTCAAAGTGTCATAACAAAGGGCACAAATCCAGAACGTGTAAAGGGCAGGGAGGCAGTGGTGAAGTTGGAGGGGGCTGAAACTTAGTGGTTATTAGGATGTTGGTGTTGTAGGTATTTAGAAACTTATGTCATGTGTACTTGTTTGAAGATGTGTTAAGAACTTGAAAACTTTGGATGTAATGCTTGTGTTGTAGGTCTTTTGAAAACTTTGCTTCATGGTTGTGTTAAGAACTTTATAACTTTGAATGTAATGGTGTGTATGCACTTTTTGGTAATGAATTAATATGTTTTGTGTACTACCCTTCACAGATCAATTAATAACATTGTACATTTCAATTGCAAATGAAAACCATCTTCAAGATGCATTTACAATACACTTAAGAATTGCATTTCAAAAACATTATAGAAATTGAACAATGAACTATAACAAACTATTACAATTACCACTTAAGAGTTGCATTCCATTACCATTACAATTACCACTTCATTACACATTAATCTAATACATAAACCAAATACAACAACACCAATTCAAAAACCACCTACATAAACTGAAAGCAAAAAAACCCTCTCCGATTAAAAAAAAAACTCCATTACCATCCAAACCTTCACAAGATACTTAGAGATTAAAATAATACAAAAAAAAACACCTATGAACAAAACAACATTAGTTGGTAGTTCCACAATTTTGCAGTTACAATGGCGACCCTCTCTTCCAATCGATTGTTTGATCTTATCAAACCTGGAATCACCACCAAAGTCCTACCACACATAGGAGGATTTGACCATCGAATGAAACCACATCTTCTACAGTTCCAAAATTATCTTCTAGGGTTACGATCCGTCCATGAAGTGATCTTCGCTGCTTCATTTCCACATCAGCAAGTCACCATCTTTGAATAAGAAGCGATTGGATGTCGTGAAGGGTGCAACGGTCGAGCAACAGAGGAAAGGAGGAGAGATGATCGACTGATGAAGCTAAAGGATTTGCCCAAAAATTGGACATGCAATTTCTTTTAAAGAGAGAAGGTTACAACTGAAATGACGATATTACCCCAGCAATATTTTATTAAAAAATGAGTTAACGGTGAAATGCTAACGGAGTGAGCTGAAAGGACCATTTGTTCAAAGTTTTGAAACCACAGGGACCATCTGTGGGGTTTTTTGAACTTAGGGACTAAACTTGATATTTCTGGAAACCACAAGGACCATTTTTGAAGTTTTCTCATATATATATATATATATATATATATATATATATATATATATATATATATATATATATATATATATATATATATATATATATATATATATATATATAGGGAAAAGTTCAATAGAGAATCATTATTAATAAAGGAACCAATAGACCTATTCAAAGCATCGAAATTTAAACCGATCAACGGCATAAGGAAGGGTTGTAGACTTTACAATGGAAGTACATGCACCGGATGATAACAAAAACCAATTCCTTTTTTTTAGTTTAATTTTTTTGCTCCATGTTTTTTATGAAAAAAAAAACGAATATATCATGATTTTTCGTCCTCTTTCCATAGAGATCCTTATTCGTATAGAAAAATTGATTTTTTTTTCTTCAAAAAACCCACTTTATTTTTCTTTCTTTGTTGTAAAGTAGGTTTATTTATTTATAAAAAAAATTAATAAATATATCAAAATTCATACTTCTTGGTACTCTTGAAACATAGATTCATATTGATATTAAAAAAATTTGATATTTCAATTTAGATTCACATTGTGAACCTGTTCAGATTCACATTGTGATCTTTCTCAGATTCACAGTGTGCATAATAGTAAGTCAGAATAACAATGTGAATATGAACTGATCGAGTTTTTCACATTGTGAATTTTAAAAATTGAAATATTTACAATTTAGATTCACAGTGTGAATCTACATTGATCGGGGTTTTTTTAGTCAGTATTGATGTTTATTAATAGAGTACAAAAAATTAATATTTTATGTATAATTACTTTTTTTTTTTGATAAAAATTAACTTAAATATTGAAAAAACTAATAAAATAAAGTGGGTTTTTTTCGAAAAAAAAAGGTTCGTTTTTTATATATCAGTATGAATCTCTATGGAAGGATGGCAAAAAATCGAGAACAACGGTATATTCGTTTTTTTTTTTCAATAAAAAATGTGGCCGAAAAAAATTTTAAACAAAAAAAGAAGTGATTTTTTTGGTAAGGATATGGATTTTTTTGGTATAATCTGGTATGTGTGCGTCCAATTTACAAGTGTATATCTATTTCATTGGCCGTTGATCATTATGATTTCTGATGTTCACGATTGGTTGCTTTTTAATTATGGTTTTCTATTGAATGCCAGCGTGTATATATATATATATATATATATATATATATATATATATATATATATATATATATATATATATATATATATATATATATATATATATATATATATATAACTCATTAACTTTTTTCTTAGAACAATCCTGAAGGGACAATGTTTGAGCAAGTTAAACCCAAATATAACTATGGCATACAGATTCTACTAAAATTTTATAAAGATATAACAATTAAAGTAAGAAGTTGAACATCGTTATAGAAGTTTTACAATGACTGTGCATGGTAATGTTCGAAGTTAATGAAGAGAGATTGTAATTATTTGCACGAGGAACATAGTCGTTTGCATAAGTTGAAGTGTAAGGATTAACTAAATCCTTGACAATTTTATTACCTTCACTTGCAGATAATTTCTAAGAATTCTAATGCAAACAAGTTTCCATGATAAACCAAGCAAGTGATACTCAATAGAAGCTGACCGCATTGCAGAACAGTCTACTCGTAAGGGCCAAAAGGTTCGTAGAGTTGAGTGTGATTGCGGTAAATCTTACGACAAAAATAAGTTGGATTCTTGTATATTTACATAACAATGAATTATAATAGCGTACTTGAAGAATAATATAAATACAAGATATACATAAAGTATTATTTTAGTCTAACATCTCCCCTCAAGCGAAATGGTGGTGGTCCCAATCATAACATGGTATGAAAGAATTCAAACTGCGATCTTGGAAGACTTTTCGTGTAACATCCCAAATTTCCGACCAAAAATTTCATTTTTAATTTTATAATCGTAAAATCATTTGTCTGAAAACATCCATAGTAATAACTCATAACAAAACTAATGTATCAATAGTTAAAACACGTCACAATAAAACAACAACATAATATAACTCCCAAGAGTCTCATGTACGAAAATCATCGTGTGATGCGCTGCAATAATGCCGACTCCTTTCGATGAAGAAGTACCTGAAACCAAAATTGAAAACCGTAAGCACAAGGCTTAGCGAGTTTCCCCATCATACTACATAATCACATACTGTCAGGCATATCTGGCTGTCGACCTACCCTGTCAGGCATATCTGGGTGCCCGACCTACCCTATCAAGCATATCTCGGTGTCCGACCTACCTCTGCTTTATCTCAACCATTTACGGTGACTATTTTACACTACCACTACAACATAATACATAACATAAACATATTGTCAGGCATATCTGGTTGCCCGACTTACCCTCTAGTATATTTCAACCGGTTCCGAGGACTATTTCACCCCTCCAACGACTATCACATAATATCACATCATACTAGCACACAAAGCATAACACATAGTGGCATACAAGACAATTATCACAAAGACAATCATCTCAACTATAATCAGCTATTTGTGGGCCGACATTGGTGCCTTCGACCCACTCCTACTGGAAGGTAACTCACCTCAAATGTTGTAAGTAGCTCGACTGTCCCTGACTCTGAAATACCCCACTCAAACTCCTACACATAAAAGATTTCCTTTAATTACCCTTGCATACTCATAACCCCTTAAGGGTCAACTTTGGTCAAAGACAAAGTCAACATTATGGTCAAAGTCAACATTCTGGGTTGACTCAACTCGCCGAGTTGGCCCTTCAACTCGCCAAGTTCCATAAACCATAAAATCCTGGAGTCACGATCCAACTCGTCGAGTTCTTTCATGAACTCGTCAACTTCTTCCCTGTCAACAGAATCGGGACTTCTCCATTCAACCCGTCGATTCCATCCTTGAACTCGTCGAGTTCTTCCTCTTACAGAATCGGGATACTTCGACCCAACTCATCGAGTTCTTTAGTCTGTTAAGCTTTCTTAATGTATTAAGCCATTATTCTTCGAATCTAAATCCCATATTCCAGATCTAAGTCGAATACACATCTAGGATGGTAAAGTTTTCGACTTTACCCATCAAGAGCTATCCTAGAAGGAATGAGCTCTAACCCTAACTTAAAATGGATTAGATTCACCTCCAAAAGCCACCAAAACTTCAAGACAAGCCAAGGGGTCATAGATCTGGACTCTAGGGACAGTTTGGTCACGTCAAGTTCCTATATTTACTTGCATGCATAGTCTACTTGGCTTAAAAGGCCAAAAAGATGGTCCACAAATTGCATGGGACTTCCATGGCCATAAAGTTGGTACCTTTATGCCATGAAGTCCCCTAAAGACCCTAGATCTGAAGGGTTTGCCCACATGGACGTCAAAATCCCAAAGACCAACATTCTTGGACCAAAACATGGAGAAAACATCCTAAAACTAAATCTAAGCATACTATAGGAAAGGTAGGAGCTTTATACCTCAGATGAACCAGAAATGAAGCTCAACTTCTGGATCTACTCTTATCTTACACGTCCTTGCTCCTTCTTCAAGTATCTTCTTCTTCAAAATCACAAAGAATGCATAAAAATTGCTCAAACTCTCAAAAGTGAATTAGGGTTTCGTGGCTAGGGTTTGGGATAATAGAGTCTGTAAATGAGGCCATCTTATAGGGGTTAAAGTGTTTAAATAGGGTGCACAACTCTGAAAATTAAGGTTTCATTCTGCTAGTCCTACTCGTCGAGTTGAGTCTTCTCAACTCGTCGAGTAGACTTCTTAACTCGCGTCCCAATCCATCTCTACTTGATGAGTTTGGGGCCTCCAACTCGTCGAGTTTCTATACAAAAATGAATAAATTAAGAATCAAACACATACCAGGAACCGGGATGTCATCCTCTTGAATATCCTCTAAAGGCACAATTGTGGAGTCATCTACTAAGCACTTCCACAGCAGGGAGACATTAAAAGTGTTATGGATATGACTAAGCTTGGCTGACAGATCCAGTCTATATTTAATCCGGCCCACCCAGGCGAATACCCTGAATGGACCAATGTATATGGGGCCCAACTTACCCCTTTTCCTAAACCGGATGACACATTTCCAAGGTGTCACATTCAAGAGGACCATATCTCCTACTTGAAACTCAAGGTCTGATCGACGTCTGTCGGCATAGCTCTTCTGCCGACTATGGCCGTCTGGAGTGTACTATGGACCTGCTGGATCTTCTCTGTTGTCTTGAATACCACTTCAGTACTCCCAATGACCCTTTGTCCAACCTCGCCCTAACATATCGGGGTTCTGCACTTCCTCCCATAAAGCATCTCGAATGAAGGATGGTTGATGTTGGCGTGGTAGCTATTATTGTAGGAAAACTCTGCCAAGGGAAGGTAGGTATCCCATCTACCATCAAAGTCTAGAACGCATGCCCTCAGCATATCCTCCAAGTTCTGGATGGTCCGTTCGCTCTGATCGTCCGTCTGCGGGTGAAAAGTCGTGCTGAAGTGCAAAAAAGTACCCAAGTCGTCAAGAAATTTCTTCCAAAACTAGGAAGTGAACCTCACATCTCGGCCAGAAATCACAGATACTAGCACCCCGTGTCGAGTTACTACCTCCCTGATGTAGATGTCAGCTAGCTTGTCGGCCGAAATTCTCTCCTGAATCAGAATCAGAAGGGCACTCTTGGTTAACCTATCCACGATGACCCAAATCAAAACCACTACCTGTGCGGTCCTGGGAAGCTTCGTGATGAAATCCATAGTAATATCCTCCCATTTCCACATCAGGATATCTAATGGATGCATCTTTCCGTGAGGTCTCTGGTGTTCAGCCTTGACCATCTTACAGGTCAAGCACCTCTCAACGTACTAGGATACATTCTGCTTCGTGCAGGGCCACCAGTAATCAGGACGAAGAGCTCTATACATCTTCATCACCCCAGTATGGATGGAAAATTTGGATTTATGCGCCTCATCCATCTGGATTTGGCGCACACCACCAACATACAGAACCCACACTTTGCGATGGAGTGTTAACAACCCAGGACTATCATAGTCAAAGGAGGAAATCTAACCCATGATACACTCACTCTTTCGGTGTTCCTCCTTCATAAACTCCTGTTGGGCCTCCCGGATTTACTCCAAAAGCGGAGTCACCACTGTCATTCTTTGGTAGATGTCTCAGATCGAGGCTGTGAATGCCTTGCGGCTAAGTGCATCGGCCACAACATTGGCCTACTCTGGGTCGTAGAGGATCTCACAGTCGTAATCCTTCACCATGTCCAACCATCGCTGCTATCTCATGTTTAGATTTGGCTGGTCCATCTGATACCTCATGCTCTTGTGGTCCGTGTAAATAGTATGAAGGACCCCATAGAGGTAGTGTCACAAAATCTTGAGGGCGAAAACAACCGCCCGTAACTCTAGGTCGTGCGTCGGGTAGATCGAATCGTGAGGCTTCACCTGCCTCGAGGTGTAGGCGATGATGTACCCCCTCTGCATCAATATTGCACCCAACCCGAGATGGACACATCACAGTAAACTACAAAATCCTTAATTCCCTCTCGCAAGGCTAAGATCGGCGCCTCACACAACCTCTTCCTTAAAGTCTCGAACGCTGCTTGCTGCTCAGGCCCCCAGCGAAAAACAATAGCTTTCTTGGTCAGCCGGGTCTGGGGTCAGTCTTAGAGAAATCCTGAATGAATCTCTGATAATAGCTTGCTAAACCGAGGAAGCTCCAAATCTCAGGGAGACTTCGGAACCTCCTATGCCAACATGGCCTCCACCTTGGTCGCATCGACCAGGATACCATTTTGGTTGACAAGGTGCCCCAGAAACTGCACCTCTCACAACCAGAACTCGCACTTGGAGAACTTGGCGTACAAGCTCTCCTTCCTCAAGGTATCCAACACCTCTCGTAAGAGCTCCTCGTTTTTCTCCTGCGCCATGGAGTAAAACAAGATGTCATCGATAAAGACTATCACAGACCTACCAACATCATTGTGCATATGCGGTTCATATGGTCCATGAACACGGTAGGGGAATTGGTGATAGCCTGAATGCAAATCAATCTTGGAAAATCAAGATGTCCCCTGAAGCTGGTCGAAGAGATCGTCAATCCTCAGGAGTGGGTAACAGTTCTTCACTATTACCTTGTTCAACTACTGGTAGTTTGTACACATCCGATGTGACCTGTCCTTCTTCTTCAAAAACAGAATCGGGGCTCCCCAAGGTGAACTAATCGTCTTAATAAATCCCTTGTCTAACAGCTCCTTTAGTTGTGTAGACAAGTCTTGCATCTCAGGAGGATCCAACCGTTCTGGTGCCTTGGCTATCGGAGCGGCACCCGAAACTAGGTCAATCCTAAACTCCACCTGTTTCTCTGGAGGTATAACGTGCAACTCCTCTGGGAACACATCCGTATCCTCCCTCACAACTGGCACATCGCTCATGGTCGCCTTGCCCCCTCCCGAGTATCCACAAAATAAGTGACATAACCTGCACAACCCTGCTGAAGGTAGCGCCTAACTCACGCTGGTGAGCACAAAGTCGGCCTGCATTGCGACCTCTCGCCCTGAATCACCAATTCTCCCCCACTTGGGGGTCCTGACACAAACCAACTGCTTCTCCCAGTCGATCACCTCCCCATTAGCATTCAACATCTCCATGACTATGATGACCTTGTTCCCACACAAAGGAATAGGAACCAAATCCACGACGTAAAGCTCGTCATACATCCTCAAGACACAATCTATGTAAACTTCTGATGCTCGACAAATCGGTCATCCGCAATGTCGACCTCTAATGGACAATCCAACATGCCTGAAGACTCAAAAAACCTCTTGCTGAGTGTAAGAGATACAAATGATCGGGTAGCCCTCAGTGTGACAACCCGATATTTCAACTCTTTGTAGTGACCTAAAAAGTCAAGTATTGTAACCAATTTTGAGTTAATAAAATTAACTTCGATATTAAAAAGTCCAAAAAGTTCCTATTTAAAATTCTCCTATGTTTAAATGTCATCAAACCATGATCGTACGTAAAAGGAACGCCCAAATCCGACTTCGTATATTAAGTTATGATTTTTCCAAGTTCAGCTTAGCAACAGACAGCTAAAAACTCGAATCGGAGATTGAGCGACTTTTGGCCGGAATGACCTAAACGAGAATCGAAGGTCTCGTCACTGGTATTTTAGCGGTAAAAAGTCTGGCAAAAACCGACGACTGATAAAGAAGTTATGAATTTTTAAAGAAATTCCTTAATCACGTCATTTAATAAATAAATAATAAAAATAATTTCGGAATTTGCCAATGGAGTCTAAACGAAAGTTGTAGAGTGTAGTCTCACCTACGCGTGGGTATAAAGAACGTCGAAAACGGAGTTCGTATGAAGGAGATATGAATTTTAGAAGTTTATTTAAAATAAATATAAATTTAAATATAAATTCTTGGTAATATCCGAAGGGGAGTCAACAGATAGGACCGGCGTACGCGCTGCGTACCCTCGTACGCCCCGCGTACTCGAATCAAGGGCCTCGGATCGTCCACGTCGCCCTATGCGAAGCTACCGACCCGTCCCATCCGACCCGCCCCATCCGACCCATCCCATCCGAAGTACGTAAGCGATGACGCCCCAGTACGCGCTGCGTACCCCCGTACGCCCAACGTACCGAGGCGGTTCAGCACACCTATAAAAGGGATGCGAGGCTTTCCGAAAATTTTGCTAATTCTCTCTCTTTCTCTCACGATCTTGCCTCGATTTCCGTGCCCGTTCAAACCCGAAGCTCTGGTCTTTTTGCTCAAGTCCCGAGGGTCGATTTTACTCCCGAGATTCCCGAGAATCCCGAGAAAAATCCATTTCTTGAGACGAAACCCTGCCCGGTTTTCCATCTCGCTATCTTCAAACTTCCAAGTGAGTTCATACCCCTTAAATCAACCTTTGAAATGATTTTAAATGTTTAAATACTTTATGGGGGGGGGATACAAGTTACTTATAGTTATTGCTTCAATCACATGTGATTGCATTAATCACATGTGATTAATAACTAGGAAACCAATGATTTTATCACTGTTCAAAATGTTTTACAAACTCTTTTACTTATCAAATGCTTTTATCTAAACTTTGTTTTACTACTTATAAATTGCATGCCCATATATGGATAGATGTATAAATAATGTTTAAAGGGCTTAGGAAAGCCACCTGTCCTATTTCCTTTTCCTCGATTTGGATGTGGTCTGGTGGAATTTCGGGTGACCATCCGAAGGTCGTTTCCATATTAATTATATATCAAATATACATATATAGACATAAAAGTACTTCCATATTCATACGTACTAGACCCACCATTAGTAAGTTACCATCAGGGTAACACAGAATCATACTATTACAACTGCTAGATCAAGGAGTCAGTTCATTCATGAGGCTATACTAGGAAGAGAATATATACAACTATACTATGAGAACATATACAACTATACTAGAACGAGAAACATTTCATTACATATACAAGAATACGATAACAATTGTGATCCACTGTATCGGAGCATACCTTAAATGTCATGGCCCGAGTTATAGCCAGAATTCTCTTGGAGGGAGAGCGTTGAGTTTGCGTATAGATCTATACTGGATTGACTATCCTACACCTTGCTGCTAGCTACAGTCGGACCTGCAAGTCTGCGGGTGCCAAACGTTATTCCGTTATTACGACCGTTCTTTATGTCGTTGTTATCAGTCGATAGTATGGTGCAATTATCACATTATACCTTAATATAAATCCGGTTTAAGGTAGTTAGTACAACAGTAGTTCCTATAAAACAAAACTACAGTACTACAATGATTTACCCATTACATTTTACTGATAACCTCACTTAAACTTTAATATACAAACTATATTTTGTTAAAAGATAGTTACACTTGGGAAATTACACACTTTTACATCAAACGAGCATACAAAACAGTTAAGCCTTGGTAGAAGGCTACTTTAATAGAAAATATAGGTTTTTCTGAGAGATTCAAACTTTTACTAACACTTACATACATTTTACAACTTATACTTACGACAAGTTCAAACGTTTTTAATAACAAACACCGACACTAAAACACTTATGAACTCACCAGCTTAATGCTGATAAACTCTTTCAAAATAACTTGTATTCTCAGGTCATCAGTAGACAGGTACCGATGCCAGTTTTAGAGAAGATGGAGCGCATTCAAGACTCATCATATTATTTTGATTCACATTATACTTTTAGTGTCTAAAACTGTACAGAACACGCTTGTATTAAAATTATGTATTTAATGCAATGGATGATGTTGTTTACTTATTTACATTTACTGTGTTGTGATACTTTACATAACGTCCTCTGCCCCAAAACGTTTCCGCCGTTCTTGGTTTTGGGGTGTGACACTCAGGTCAAATAATACCTGTACTGGGATGTCATTCACATGGAGCGATCATAAACAAAACTCATAGAATATAAATATCAAAACTGACATGTAATAAAAGTTGGGGAGAATAAAAACATACCCGTTACCACATCCGGTGTGGCACGTGCCTCCTCGGCTCAACTCCTCTCCACAGGAGCATCTGACTTGCCGTGTCGGCCATTTGTGATCCGCAGGGTCGCTGGAGCTGGCGTCGCCAGTGGCACTCCTAATGTTAATCTCGGGCAGTTGTCCTTTTTATGGCCTGTCTGATTGCAATGAAAGCAAATTAGTTCTGACATCTGAATGGTGGGGTTGGGGCTGTGCAATCCTTGCTAAAGTGCCTAGTTTTGTCGCACTTGTAGTAGCCTAATCCCCCAGCTCTGCAAACTCCCTCGTGTCGCTTGCTGCATTTCCCACAGCGGCTCGAGTCGAATCCCTTGGGTTTCTTCCCAGAAACCCCAGTCGTCTTCCTAGTCTTCGCCTTCGTCTTCCTAAGGTGCTTTATGTCAATCCTACTCCCCTATCTCTCTCTCTCTCTCTCTCTCTCTCTCTCTCTCGCCCTAGCTATCATATCATCCAAAGTCAGGCATGCTGAGTAGCTGACATATTTCCGAATGTCAGCTCTTAACATATCATGGTATCGAGTTTTCTTCATCTCCTCATCACCCGCATATTGAGGCACCAATAAGCCCCCCTCCCTGAACTTGGAGGGTGAAATTGGCCGAAACACTAGTGCACCACCATGGCAGCCAACCATGGTGGCTTCTGCGGCTTCTATTTATTTCTGCCGCCTTCTGTCGTCTCTCGCCACAACCATCCACCGTCGGAGGTGGCTGTGTGCATGCATGTGGGTGTGTATGTCTAGTATATATGTTGTTGTAAGTGTTTTGATTGTTGTATGAGCCACATTTGGCCGGAAAACCAAGGAAAGCCGACCACCACCACCGTGAGGTGGTGGCTGCAACACACTGTCGCCATTCTGCCACCACTAGCCACCATCTCTGGTGGTTGTGTGCAATTGGGTGCGTTTGGACTATTATTTGGAGTAAATTTGGTATTTTCTTGGCGTAAAAACTCAACCACCACCACCATGACGTGGTGGATGCCTCCACGGACCGCCGTTGACCAGCATTACTCGAGGTGGTTGTAGGTGGTGTCCAACTTATGTAACACATATTGACCTAAAAACTTAACCGATGGACTAACGGGCACGTGATTCGGTTGAAAACCCTAATTAGGGTTTATAAAACCCTAATTTTGGGAATGTAAGTTTGGATTTGTCGGGACCTGTGTTTTGGACCATTGGATTGATGTTATGACTTATGCTTGATTACATTGTTTGTTTTGCCTAGTGGGATGATAGACTTGATGGATTAAGTCCTTAATGGGTTAAGTAAGAACACTTATCCCTAATCGTCATTTATGTGAAAACCCTAATTTTGCTTGGGCTTTGAGTTGGGCCTTTCTATTGGGCTTTGGTAATTGGACTATTGATGGGTCATCCAAGAACAAGTATATGTAACGTCATAAAATTTCAAACCAAAAATTTTCATTTTTGCAATCATCAAACATGAGTAATAAGTTTAGGTTCCAATGTAACAATTTAGTCACAACCGATTTCATAACAAAAAATAACAAAATGGTTTCCCCGAGTGTGTGTACGATCACGTTGGCACCTTCCCACGGTCCTCGCTAGTACCTGAAACACATAACACAACAACCGTAAGCGTAAAGCTTAGTGAGTTCCCCAAAATACAACCTACGCACGTACGCCTCTCCAGGCCTTGACCTTCCGGTCCATGTGTCTCAGGGGACTTCCGTCCCGACTGGGTAAACCTTCCGGTCCTACCCACGTTAACCTTACAGTCCATATGACCACGCCTTCCGGCCCATAACAGGTTGCCTTCCGGCCCAAATCAAGCATATCATACATCGCACATATAACGAATAACTTAACACACATAAGGCATATATCTCATATCATATTCGACCTTCTGGTCACATAGTCAAGACCCTTCCGGGTACAGTATAGTGAGAAGACTCACCCCGTATGCCTCGCTAAGTCGCTAATCGTGAATCCTGGAATCACTCGGGCTCGAACCCTCGAGCTGCAATCCTCCTATGATATTATAAATCTATAATTATTACTTGTACCACAAAGGTGGAACATCCTTATCAAGTCAGCACAGGTTGACTTGGTCAACAATCTTTAGTCAATTTGGACCGGACTCGGGGAGTGCACAGTAGTGAGTCGGCGAGTCTACGTGTTTTAACCAACTCTCAAGGTTTTTCACCTTTGACTCGTCGAGTACTCCCCCGACTCGACGAGTTCCTCCTGGGCCTAAATCACAGGGCCACCGCGACTCAACTCGCCGAGTCGAAGGTCAACTCGGCGAGTCCCAACTTGACTTGGTCCACCTGTCAAAACCTTTCCAACTCTCTGCGACTCACTGAGTTGCCTATAACTCGGTCAGGACTACACACAGGGTGGTCTTAAGGACAATCTTCAAGCGACTCGTCAAGTCTGTTCTTCAGACTCGGCGAGTCCATGCCATACACCAGCTAAAACTGGCTTTTGCGGTCAGATCCGTTCCATACATACATAGATCTGGCCTTCCCAAGCTTATTTGTCACGTAAAGTCTCAGTCTTGGTTGCCATGCAATGCTTACAAGGCTTATTTTGAAGAAACAACCTCTAATATGGCAAGCTTAGCTTCTAACTCAAAAGAATGGACATAAATCTTGTCATATGGGGTCTCCTGGACCTGCTAAGGTCCAGATCTAGGGTCCATATCTCCATGGGACCTCTCATACTTCGGATTCAAGCCAAGAAATGCAAGAAGAAACCCTAGATTTGGCACATCAACACAAAACACGAAGTTTGGCTCTGAAAATTACCTCAAAAAGACTCCCTTGATGAAATAGCAACAGATCCAAGCTCCCCAACTCTTCAAGCTTGATCCTCTCCCTCCTTTCCTTGCAATATCACACAAAATGATGAACAAATGGCCTCCAAACACACTCACAAGGGCTCACAGTCGTATGGGGGCTCTTAGGGTTCAAGGTGGCCGCAAATGAGGGCCATAAGGTCCTTTAAATAGGGCTTAGGACCGGGAAATTAGGGTTTCATTAAACAGTGCAGACTCGTCGAGTCCGTCCCTTGGACTCGCCGAGTCCGGACGCGAATCCCCGCCCAAAACCGCGACCCGACTCGGCGAGTTTGACCTCCAACTCGCCGAGTCCCCTCAAAGAATGTCAAAAAAATATGAAATGAAGGTACCTGGGGATCCAGGCTGTTACAGTATATGGACTAGAATATTTGGATGGGCTTTAGGGAAGGGCCCATGTGAGGGGTTTGGGCCACTACTAGAAAAAACAGCCTTTTACGACGCTCATTGCGCATCGTAAAAGGCTCAGACGACGTGCAAATGCGCGTCAAGGAAGGCCCTGTCATAAAGAGAGACGACGCGCATTTACGACGCGCGTTTACGACACGCAATGCGTATCAAGGAAGGCCCTATCATATAGGAAGACAACACGCATTCGCGTGTCGTAACCTTACGACGCGCGTGTTAATGACACACAACGCGTATCAAGAAAGTCCCTGTCAAGAAAGGCCATGTCATAAATGAAGATGACACACATTTTTGCGTATCATAATTTTAAATGTATAAAAAATTATATATTTATTAATTTTTAAATTAAATTTGCATTTAATTTCTCATAATAGAAATAAAATACTTTTTTGATAGATTTACTAATTTTCAAATTAAATAGCACATTAAAAGTCTCATAATACAAAATAAAATACCATAAACAATAAAGATAATTCATTGCACTAAGGACCATGTTAACAAAAGAATATAACATTATATACCATAAGTACCCTCAAGCAATCAATCTCTTACAATGTTACTAAAAATACCCTCAAGTAATCAATGTCTTACAAAGTTAAGAGACTTAGATACTCAGTTGGTATGTAATATGGCACTAAGAAGCCCAAAAATTGTTTGTGTTTTTCCTGTTCCTGGTGGATGCTACATGGACAAAAGGTAAGAATTAACATTTTCAAAGTACAATGCCTCAATAAGGAAATCAATGGTAAAAGACAAATCCGAATAAGAACAAACTTTATACATATATACATGGAAGTATTGTAATACACAATAACAACAACAAATACTAAATTACCCTTTTCTTACCTTTTCTTATGGCCACCTCCAAAAGTGAGAATTTGATAAAAGATTTAGGTCACACATTCTCTCATCAAGCTCTGTATCCAAAAGTGAGAATTTGATAAAAGATTTTAAAGGTCGGAAAATATCAAGAATATAGAGGATAATACATTAAGAAAAAAAATTACCTTCACAAAGAGCAAGTTTCAACCTTCTGCCCCAACAATGTTTGAAAGCAAAAAGCTCATATATATCGATCTCTGCTAAAAGGATATATATTGCTTGATGATCTTTCTGCAAATTGAAGTACAAAATATATTAGATCATATGCCTAATATATTTTGTACTTCAATTTGCAGAAATATCATCAAGCAATAGATATCCTTTTAGCAGAGATCGATATATAAAAGGGTTGTTATACTTGTTTACCTTTTCATCATCCTCATCACCAAAGTCCTCTTCATCAGCATCCTTTAAAAAAAGAATATTTAAAAACAAAATCAGTAACACAATAATGAAGGAAGGTGGATTTCAAAAAAAGAAAAAGAAAAGGTTTTAAGAAAGGTTTTATTCAAGCAAACAATAAAAAGATGCTTATGTTTTTTTATGCATGATTAATAAAAAGAATATATAATCTGAACATAATCCATCTTGAATTTAATCCATGTCATCTTCACATTGGGTCCCACTGAACCAGCTAAAGAAGCTGTTGCATCAAACCAATCATGAAACAAAATATAGACCTTTTAGTTTATGTTTCTTGTTTACTTAACAAAAACAAGACTTACTCAAGAGAAAAAATATAGACCTTTTAGTTTATGTGTCATTAGCAGGGATTCACCATAACATCTTCATTCATCTTTCATCACAAAGCCACACAACTCTGTTAGCTTAGCTTCTTCACCATGATTTGGAAGCCAATATGTATTTCTTTAAATGGAATTTAAATTTAATCAACTCTAATCCCTTATTTTACTAAATTGAGGTGAAAAGATCATTAAGTTTGACCCAACCATAATCACACCTGTCCCTAACCTTCTGTGTTGTGGAAAAAGCTAATCCAACCAAACCTCTTATCCTACCAACCTCTTTCTCAACTGCAGCCTTCAACTTAGCATCAAACTGAAACCAAACTCATTTTATACATTAACCAATTATAAAACACTTCATATCAATATCTGCAATTTTTAACTAATGACAAAAATAACCTTGTCAATGCAGCGATCAGCATCCAAGAGATAACATAAGTAGAGAGTTTCTTGTACACATCAGCCTCCGTATACTAGTAAAAAATTAAACAATCTTTTTTTTATAAAAAACAAATTTGGAAAAAAAAGCTTACGTAAACCCCAAAATCAGTTGGCCATGGTGTAGATTTCCAGATTGTTGCCGCGTCTGATTTTGCCAACTCCAATGGTTAGAATTGTGTGCCAAGAAGCCATTCGTGTTGCTAGATTAATAAATAAAAATTAAGAACCCAAAATCCGTCAAAAAGGTATTTAAGCATTTTAAATTGTTTTTATATAAGATTCCATTAGAGAAAGGCAGTATAATTGAGGATGGCATACAAACACTAGTCCAGTAGAGAGTTCATTATTCCCATCAAAATAAAAATAGCATCAAAAGCATGAAACATCAAGTCCAAAGTTAGATTAACCACCACACTTTCCAAACAAACAATATCATGCACCTGAATCAAATACACAAAAAATAATATCAAAAGAATGCAACATGCAGCCAAAAACAGGGTGGCATAGATAATTAGATTGTTACCTATAGTAATGTCACATAATGACCCAAGAACTTAAGATATATATGACAATACTTACAGGTTTGATTCAAAAACACACAAAGAGAAGAGGATAAGTACTCATCTGACGATTTTGAATCCTTTTCCCCACTTACTTCCTTTGACCCCATCCTTGATTCTTTTTAGCATCTATTTTTTTCAACAAAATCCAATGCAATAGGAGGCTGAGAAAGCCTCATTCATCAACTACCTACCTGCCATGCAATAAATAAGTTAAATAAATTTAACCAGACATCTGGATTGAAGCATAAAAATCCAACATCCATATGATCTGGTTATGATTCATATGTTTCTAAATATATTAATTCTCTGATTATGGTGGTTTAAAGAATGATCAAGGAAGAAAAAAATTAAGTTTCAAATTGAGGGGTATAACAGTAAAAAAAATGAATCTTAGTGGATTAAAGAACGAACATGGTAAAAGAAAAGGATATTAATTGGCAATATTGTGAATTTTAGCTAGCTTTAAAGGTAAGAAACATGACTGCAATAAAAAAGAAAAATATGATCTAATTTTGAACATCTAATGAAGTAAACATGTAAACAGCATAATTGTCCATTATGTATAAAATTATGTTGATTGATAAATATATATTTACTGAGATAGCATTTGCTGAAAAAAAAAAGACCTAACGAAATATCAAGTTTATATATATAGAAACAAGAACACACCAGCTTAACTCACATAGTAACTATGTTTCTGATTTATCCAATCCATGCAACAATGTTCCAATTTTTTACCAATTTATGCAATCATCTTTCCCTTTTTAACCTATTTATGCAACTTATAGACCCATGTTTCATCAGGTTAAACATGTTGCTGGTAAAACATCGTATGTTTTGGTCCTACAATAAATAATACAGCGGTGCATATTTTCTAATAAAGAAACAAATTTGTTGCAGAATCAGGAAGAGGGTGTATGTTGTTTCATAAATATACATATGCACTTAATCCTTTTAAATATAAACACTCCAACCATAATTCATATGTCTACTTTTACCAATTTATTTTATGCAACATATATGCAGCTGACACGAATGAATTATACAACTAGTTAGGAGTAAAATAAGGGATGGTTGCATATTTAGTATGATAAAGAAAGAGATTTGTGGCATAAGGGTGCATAAATAATAAGAAGCAAAAAGGAAGAGGAAAGCTGACTTACATAATCAACAAATTTCTGAATAGGTGCTTTTGACATAATACATAAGAGTGCTCCCACTATGTGACATAATCTGGACAGGTGATGACCATGAAGGACCATTTTTAGTTTGAACAGATGATGACATGGGCTTCTGCATTGGGACATGTACTTGATGTTGTTGTTGTTGAACAGAAGAACCACCACCTTTATTCTTTTGTTCTTTAAGAATGTACCTTAAGGAAGTATGCCTTGCAATCTTTCCTGAATCAGTTGACCAAGCTGGAGCAGGAGTAGGAGTTGCAGTCTCCCCTTTCCAGACAACAAAATCTCTAAATGAAGGCCTGAAGGGATAGCTGGCAGCAAAAAATCTCAGGCAAAAACTAGATGATATAATGATCAACTTGACAAATCATGCC
This sequence comes from Lactuca saligna, assembly GCF_052625555.1. Lineage (NCBI taxonomy): Eukaryota > Viridiplantae > Streptophyta > Magnoliopsida > Asterales > Asteraceae > Lactuca > Lactuca saligna. The sequence goes on along the minus strand of NC_136418.1, from coordinate 44,447,278 downwards.
TAGACCTTCTATTGAAGAAACCCCTCAAAACTAGATGATATAATGATCAACTTGACAAATCATCCTAATCAATGAATCATTAAACCCTATAATCAATTAGGATGGACCACAGCAACAATTAGAAAGCCTTTGGTACTGTTAAACCTAAGGATTCAAATAATGCCTAGATAGAAAAATGAATCTAATCAAGTAAAGTAACTAACGAACTATTGTAATCATACCAGCTAATAGATAGCTTTGGGAAAAAGCCGATGGTGATGTCCATAAGAATTTATCGGAGGAACCCTACTCTAGAAGTGAAAATCAGAAAGAGCTTTCTGATCAGGAAGTGGCCTGAAAAGCAACTCCTCAGTGAATTCTTCTCCATCGATTTGTTCTACTACTTCTCTCGTGGATTCAGAGGCAACGTGGAGTACAAACACTAACAGCACGAAGATGGAAAGTAAAGGAGCCATGAGAATCTTATAGAAGAACGAAAACATTGAGAAGTTAGAATCAAGAAAAACATACCTTAATAAGACATAGGGCTTGTAAATTTGAGCAATAGAAGCAGTGACCCTAAGGTCACCGGACCTAATGTTGCTGGCAAGGGCAGGCGAGGTGAGATTGCCGAAGATGAGGGGCTCCATCATCTGGGTGACGCTGGAAAGCGTTGGACGGTGGGGCGGGGCTAGACGGAGCTCAAAGGTGGGAGGCGCCAACACCAAGAGAAACGTCGGCGGTGGGAGAAGTTGTTGACATTGAGAACTGAGAAGAAGAGAAAGGGTTTGTTGAAGTGAGAAGGAGAGAAAGGGAAGTTGAAGAGAGAACGAGCTGTACAGGAGGGCAATCAGGGCAAGTTCATGAAAAAAAGCCCTAGCTACTAGGGAAATTAAAGTGGAAGGAGAAAAAAAGGAAGGCGGGGATTTTAAGTTTTTGGGATTTCATTTTCCCTGGATGGAACGCGCGTGCTCTATTAAAATTTATAAAGCGACGGTCGTAGACGACACGCAGGTGCCCTCCGTGTTTTTTTTATTTTTTATTTATTTATTTATTTTTTATTTTTTTATTTTATGTTTAGACACTAATTTTAGGGCAAGCAAAAATGCGCGTCTGAAATCCTTTAAATTTTGGAAGAGATGATATTATTTTTTAGACACTCACCTTTGCGTATCATAAATCACTGCGTGTCATGGTTCGCGCGTCGTAAAAGGCTATTTTTCTAGTAGTGGGCCCAATTTGGAAAATTGGGCCATAGATGAGCCATAACTGGGCCTTGATGATTATGAGATATTGGACCATCGGAATGCCAAATGTTTAGACTAGAATAAATGGTTAGGACTTAGGGTAAGTCCATGTAAAGGTTTAGGTCCAATTTGAAAATTTGGGCCATATGTTGGGCCCTGGTTTATTGTTAGGGTTTTGGGCCTTCAGAGTGTGAGTTTGGGACCTGGTTTTGAATCAAGCTAGGTTGGGGGTAAAGTAGCCTTTTAGCCCAAGCATGTAATTATGGTTATGTATTGGAACCTAATTATTAGTTGGGTGGTGTTTTTATGTTGAGGTGAGTCTCCTCACCATGCCAATGGGTCGAAGGCACGATTGCCGGCGCATTATGTGATTATATGTTATGCTAGTTGATTTTTTTTTGGTATGTGGTATGTTAGTTGACTTTGTGTTGCTTGCATGGAAAACCCTAGGGGGGAGCCCGTGGCACTTGGATATCAGACCATGTGAGGGAACCCATGGCATTCTTGGTAAAGACCATGGGGGAGCCCATGACAAATAGTTAATACCGTTAGGGGGAGCCCATGGCATATAGGTGTAAGACCATGGGGGCAGCCTACGACATCCTAGAGTAAGACCCTGGATGGAGTCTGCGGCATCCTTATAAGTTTATATGCATTGTTTTTATGATATGTTGTATACTAGTTGTTTATGTTATATATGGTACACTAGTTGTTTATGTGATATGTGATATGCTAGTTGTCTTGTTATACTTGCATGGAAGACCTCGGGGGGAGCCCATGACAGTTGGATATCAGAGCATGGGGGGAGCCCATGGCATTCCAGGTAAAGACCATGGGAGATCCCATGACACATTGTTGTAAGACCCAACGGGGAGCCCACGAAATCCTTATATGTTTATATGCATGGCTTATGTGATTGATATGGCTTATGTGATTGATATGGCTTATATGATTGATATGGCTTATGTGATTGATATGGCTTATCTGATTGATATGGCCTATGTGATTGATATGGTTTATGCGGTTATATGGATTATGTGGGGTATGTTCTAGGGAACTCACTAATCTTCGTGCTTATGGTTTTGTTTATGGTTTCAGGTATCATCAGGTTGGAAAGGAAAAGCCAAGCATGATCGTAGTGCACACACATGTGCTTTCCACATTATGTGATTTTGGGATGAACTCTGATAAATGTTTTTAATTAGCAACAGTTTTTGAATGTTTTGATTAAATGATATCAGTTTTTTTTTTACTATATTACAAATTAAATTTTTACCCTTGATTTTTGGGTCGTTACAAAAGTCTTCTAAATATCATTCTCTTGCACCCTCAATTGATGATAGCTAAACCTCAAATTGATCTTGGAAAAGTAGGATGCCCCATGCAACTAATCGAAGAGATCATCAATCCTCGAAAATGAATAACGTTTCTTCATAGTCAACTTCTTCAAATCCCAGTAACCAATACACATCCAGTGTGAACCATCCTTATTTCTTACAAAATGAATCAGTACTCCCCAAGGAGAACTGCTCGGCCAAATAAACCCTTTTCCTAACAGCTCCTGAAACTAATATGATAACACATGTATCTTAGGAGGTAAAATATTATACAATGCCTTGGAAATTGGAGATGCACTAGGGATTAGATCAATCCTAAACTCCACTTGCTTCAAAAGAGGCACACCTGGTAACTCCTTGTGAAAGGCATCGGGGAAATCGGGTACAATAGGAACATCAGAAATGGAAACCGATCTCTTCTCCTCATCCTAGGTATCCACTACATATACTAAATAACCCATACACCCATGCTGCAAACTCTACCTTTCCTTGGCGGTAGAATAGAAAGGTTATCCTGACCTAGTGCCCTCATCGTAGATAGTCATCACTCCCCCACTAGGATCTCGAACTGTAACCATCTCCCGAACTGTAACCATCTCCCGCTCATAGTCAGTCAGAACCGCAAACCAACTTAACCAATCTATACCCACAATCACACAAACATTTCCCATAGGAATAGGGATAAGATCTATCAGATATCCAAGACTAAAAATCTCTAACACACAACCCCAATAAATGTCAGAAGTGGAGAACGGATGCTCATCAGGTATAGAGACTCTCAATGGCCTACTCAAGGCTACTTCTGCAATATTAAAACTGTGGCAAAAAGATAATGACACAAAAGACTGACTTGCACCCGAGTCAAACAAAACAAGAGTAGGTACAAATTTCACAAGAAAAGTACCAACATGAACAATAACATAAGCAAGATAATTCAAATTTGCAGATTAATAAATAACACATTCCAGCTACAACGTCTGGAGTTGCTCGGGCCTCTTAAGCTATCAACTAAAATGATCTACCTCGAGCCCTCGGTATCTCGGCCTTCCCCTGCTAGCCAGTAGTGATACATAGGTTCATAAGGGCTAGAGTCTGAACCTCCCTAGATGCAAGTTGAGGACACTTGACCCTCACATGACCTGTCTGGTTGCAATTGAAGCAAACCCAAAATCCCTTGGGGTAATCCTTGGCCAACTGTCCCTCCTTGCCACACATGTATCAAACCTTCCCTAACCAACAAGGTCCCTTATGTACCTTGCTTCACTTATCAGATGTGAAGCCCTTCTCACCTCTAGCTCTCGAATTAGCAGGCTTAGACCACTTAGTCACCAGCTGCGACTGCACTGGCCTCCTATCTCTCACCTGGATCTATTGGGTTTTAAGCACTATAACACTCCTATGGTGCACATGCAACTCTAGATGCTTTGGATCTATGTTTTCTCAAATTATACATGCAAAAAAACTTTCCAAAGCATGAAGCCTACAAATAACATAGAATTTTGACATATCCATCATAAAATCAAGTCAATAGAATACCTTTTTATTATAGCTTGTAGTTTTCGCCATTCAAGAGCTTAGCACCTCAAGTGTGATGCTTCAAATGGTTCACAAACACCATGAACAAAGGAGGAGTTTGAGAGAGAGGCTTAGACACTCCAAAATCGATTCTCTCTTCCTAGAACTCTTTGGTGTTCCAATTTTGGCTAGGGGTAACCTATATATATTGTAGGATTTCAAGAGTCATGGGTAAAACCTAATCCATACACTTGGGTTATGATCCATATCTCATGTGGGCCAACTCTTTTGGATACATACATAAACTTAGCCCATCATGGATCATTAGCCCAAACAATATATATCACTAATTTCATAATCAGTCCCCGTTAATTTAATTAGTCTCTTTTGATCAGAAAATTAATTCCAAATTAATTCTTTATCAATACTAATTAAATAACATGATTTTGTATTAATATATTAAACTTGTAATATATTAATAAATCATAAATAACCTCTTTCTCATATATCCATCCTATCTGATTGTTTTGGTGAAGGCAACCAAAATAGACCATGCTACTCTCGGGTCGAGTACATATCAATTATAGTTATGGGCTTAGACACCAAATCCAACAGTCCCCAACTTGGATAATTCTGATAACTATTATTACAAGTACGACTCCAAAATCCTGACTAGAAATCGTAGCTCTTAAAAGCCATTGTCGAAGTCTGACCTAGTCAAATGACGTAACCATTAGATAAGGGAGCATATATTCCTCCATTCTAGATATCGTATCAACTGCGACATGGATTATAGTCATTATCTCTGTTCAAGTGTTGTTTCCTGATTTCCGATTTATGATGACCGACTAATTTAACAAATCCAATCAGTCCAAGGTTGGCCAAACACTTAGGGTTGTTATCACTAAATCATTTAGGGCCCACAGATATCGCTTTTATCCCACTTTGGGTAAAAGGAATGGATAAACTTCGACTCAAATGATCGCTTGTACTTACTCATCAAATCACACACAACAATATGTTTTATAACACCAAGTTACTGGTGCGTTTACATATGTTAATGTGCAATCGACTTGCAAACTACAACTCAGATGTCTTGGTTTCAAGAATATATGATATTATCGTCTCACAATCACTCATGATAAAATCCATGAAGTGATTCAGATGAGCATGGGTTTAATCCAATACTCAAATCTTATTCCAAAAGTACTCATGAACACTACAACAAACTTGTGCTATGTCTAAGAAACTTTAGACAATCTACAGACGGATTCATGACAATCTTGCCTTTTGCTTAGTCACCATATTGATTACACATGCAAAGTGAAACAAAATAATAATCGAATCTAATATGGTTTCAAAACTTTTGAATATAAATTAAACACCTTTTGCTTAGTCACCATATTGATTACACATTATTCATTGTATAATGTTTTGATTTATCAACTAAATACTTGAATTAAAATAATAGTCATCCCATGCTCCAAGCATTCACACTATGTTTTACCTATGGTCCTTACTTTGTGAAACAGATCAATTGTAAACATTTATAATGATGCAATTCTTAATCCTTATCGTAAGTGTAAGAATACCAAGTTCTTGCCACTTACTATAATTTGTTATATTATAAGCTTATATGCATTTATCCTTTTGTAATGACTATGTACACAAATCTCATAGACTTTTCTAATTACAAAACTTTCCATTGGAGATTGTTATTAGACAATTCCATAGATACAACGTCTCATATTCAAAGCACATTCCTCTGAACATCTTTCTTGCATATAAGTTTCTAACTTACTCATATATTCTTGATATCCAACTTCCATTATGGAAAGTTTTCCATAATTTCTATATGACTATCCATTCTTAATAGAATATTATCTATTCAAAATCATGTCAATATGGTCCATTCATTACTATGCTTCCAACTGTCCTTAAGCAACCAATCCTTAGCGAACCTCAGATCATCCTGGACAGTTGTTTAATAACTTTTGTCATATCCGATTCTTGTCCTTTTTCCTTCTTAATGTGCCAGGAATTTGGAAATTTATAACACATAAATATTATAGCATATCCAGTCTCTTGCTATAACATATATATATATATATATATATATATATATATATATATATATATATATATATATATATATATATATATATATATATATATATATAGAATTTCCTTATGTCGAACCATTCCAACAAAACATTCATATATATCCTTGACCAAATTTGATTAAAATCTCAGTCTAAGATTTTAGGATTGAAATGAAGTATACGTTCCTCTCCCTTAATTATAGCAAAACAACTTTTCAAACCCTGCAACTTTGCGAATTTAAACCTTCGTTTTTTGTAATTAACATTGCGAACTCGCAGCACTTATCATATAATTATGCTCCCACTAGCATAATAATTATTATCTTACTAGCATATCACTTATTCTCCCACTAGCTTTGACATGTACCCAAAAATCAGCTAAGCTTCTTGTAATCAATACTTTATTGATTTTCTAACCAAACTCCAGATTTATGATACAAGATGCCTTAATAATCCTTTATCTAAGCTCATACACCTTTTATTCAAAAACTCATATGTGTGTCTAAACTATTAAGAACTTACAACAATAAGTTCCGAATGTTCAAACTATTTTCCATTTCTCACAATTCGAACTATGAAGAGGGATGTCGTAATCATAATCAAATTTGAGAATGCAAATATCACAATTGCTAACTATTTCAAATCTACTAAGTGAAAGCGTTTCCTCACAATTATTTTCATGAATTGGAGAAACCTTATGACACTTAGATTTTATGGTGTACGTGTTCCTATCCATGTGAATTTTTTTATAACCGTAATCACAAGACAAGGTTAGTGACAAATCCAAACTCATATGGAATGAACTTGTTTGATCTTAATTTTATGCCACCTGGCAGCTCAAGGGCCTACCATTGCTTCCAAGTTGTTATGCAAAAAATTGAGCACTCATAGAACTCACATGCATAGTCAACTTTAACTGGAATGTGCACAAAAACAAGAATATTTCAACACGATAGGTTACAAACCCCAATTCGTGAGCTAGTGATTAAAAATAGGGTTATTCTTGATTTGTTCTTGAAACTTTTCCAGATCATTAAGATTCCCACTGACCTCTTGACATATAAGATTCTCTGTCAAGAAACATTACTTGACAAATAAATATTCAAGAGTTAGTGCGGTTTCTTATCAAGACAAACACTTCACACATTGGTCTCAATTGGTCTTTGTCTTATCCAAGACATCACAAATTACCAATTTCAAATGTACAAGAGTAAGAAAACATTCTAATCTACATTTGATAAGTGTTACAAACCTTTCTTTAGCTTATGTCACTCAAGGCATAATCTTGGAGTATGACTCTAAGATTTGAATTTGGAATGAAGTATGATTCACCTTTTGACTTAACCATTTCAACAATTCACAATTCCTCTTCTTAGCCATAAAAGTGCACTAAGGTGTCCTTAGAGGATTAATTGTCATATGGTTCCATAATCATAAAACACGATACTAAAGTACCCTTTTTTCTTTTCAGATTGGAGAAACTTTTATCTTTCTGCCTAATTGGATTCTTCTTATTCGATCTCCTATACATTGAAACTTTTCCAATGATTCATAGTTATATTTAATCTTGTATGCATAACCATATTTACTAAACTTTAGTAAATCATAATGAATAGTATTATCGTTCTTTGTGGTGGACCTGATCAGTGCACAACCAAGTGTACCTAATCCCCTTATCCTTCACTCGACTCACATATGCATGTGAACAGGGAAAATGTTTTAATTTCCCAAAGATGAAGGTTCTCACTCAACATACAATGCAAGTTGTATGATTCCAAGTTTCTATTCGGTTGAAACTTAGGTGATGAGAATCTTTCCATATTTGGTAAACTCAGACACTTCCACAAACGAAAGAATCAGATCCATATTGCTAAAAATATATAAACACCAATTTTCACAAATGCCATTGTAAGGAAGCATAAATAAGATAAAACCAAAATTCTTTCTTTATTTATATAACGCGAAAAATCTTATCCTTACAATGCAATACATATGAAAACCATGTTACTACATATTTCTAAGCAATCTATCATAACTCCTAAGCAGCTCAAAACTCTGATCATCGAACCATGCGAACGAAATCTATTTCTTCGTGATTAGACTCAACATGCTTTTCCGTTAAGTTTCCTTTCTCTTCTTCGATTCTACAAAACATAAAAATGTAATCTTATCAAATCATGTATTAAGAATCTCGAAATAGGAACTTAATAGAGTTAGATAATGATATAACTTGAAGTAGAACCATTCAATTTGATTCTACCATCTCTTAGATCTCTCAGGTAGTCGGGGCAGCTTCACTGCTAATGTCCCTTTTCTTGGCAATAGAAACAAACAGACTCCTTTGGAATGGTACACGGGATAATCACAAACTTAGCCTTTCCCTTTCCCTTGGAAATACAAATATTTTCTAGATTTCCAATGTTTCCATTGTTAATGTCCATGGATGTTTGGGAAGTAGATCTTCCAATCAGATTAGCTATACCAGTGTGCCAAATCATTTCTGATTCAACAATAATTAGCAAATAGGTACGATTGATGAGGGACATGTTGTGGTCTTTCATATAGTAATATTTAATGAACTCACTATATGACTTAGGAAGTGATTGAATAACAAAGTCAACAGTTAACTTCCTTAACACAACGACTCCTAACATTCCTAGCCTATCAATGTGTGACTTCATCTCCAAGACATGTGCACACACAGAGCTTCCATCTTGGTGTTTGGTAGCCATTAAGGTTCGAGTGACCTTGAACTTTTCAAGTCTTTGAACTTGTGGGTTAGAGAGAATTAAAGGAGGAGTTAGAGGAAGTGAAGTTACACTACAACATGAAGAGGGGATTAATCTTTCACCTTAATTCTCTTGTGGAATATCATCTTCACGTGGAAAGCTTTTTCCAACTGAATAAGTCAGACCACAGTTACCTGACCTAGGCATCTATATGGGAGAAATTCAAGTTAGTTGATTTAAGTCCTTAATATAACACCTAACATGAAATATTAAGGCTAGGACCCAACACAATATTCTACAATTCGGAAGGGGGGTGTCGTAATCAAATTGTAAAATATTTGAAGGTAGGTAATTGACGATTTACCAAATTCCACCATGAAAAATGAAAATTAACTTTAGGTTTTAAATGAACTGAAATTCCTAGATCTATCACATTCATTGAACTTCTCAATGGCATGTTTAAATCTCGATTATGCCCTTCATGTTCGTGACTGGGATGCCGAGGATCACAAACAAGGTGTGAATAACCATGCAAATTAGCTTGGTACACTCAATGTTACAAATGATCCAGTCAATGTGCCGGTTAACCACACATGCTCCATTGATCGATGATTAAAATCAAGTTGCCCATTGCCACACACAGTTAGTCCCATATTAGTGTGCCGATTAACCACACTCTCTCCACTAACGACTTAACAAGGTGTCAAGTGCAATTTCATGGGTTAGAACCAAATTCACATTTTTCCTAAGTAACTAAGATTGGGAATTTATAAGTGTTTAGTAACTTGGTATTTTCATTATATCCTACCCATTCAGCTAACGACCCTCTATCGGTCAAGGAAGCGGTGGGTGAGAGTGGACATCCATTAAACCACCATTTTATAATCAGAAACCTGATGCCGCCTTATAGATTGAATTTGTGAATGAGGCCTAATAACGGTAAGACTGACTTATCTTATACATATATAATATATTAAAATTTTAATTTTATATTGTATACGGGTGTATTTTAAACTTTTAGAATACTCTGTGGTTTCATCTTTTAATCAAACTCGAGTTTTAATTTAATTAAACTTAAACCATTTTATTATGGATTTATTAAACTTCTCTTTTAATTAAACACTTTAATTGATTTAATAAAGTCCATAATGTGTAATTGAACTATTCAAAGCAACTAGGTTACTAAAAATTCAAAATTAAAACTATGTAATTGATTTTTAAGCTATGAACCCAAGAGTTTCATCTTTTAAAACCGTTCAATTAAACGATTTAAAGCTTTCATAACTTGAGACTTTTCAAATACCAAAACATGAGAGCAAGTTTTGTAACTCTTGAAAACTTTTCATTTCCATAACTTATGAGTTTAATGTCATTTTAATTGATGAGACTTTTCATGTTCCATATCTTGAGGACAAATTATGGAAGCCATTAAAAAAATTTAGATCAATTTTAAAAAATAGATTTATCATATAATCTAGGATTGATCTAACTAAATTCATAAAGCAAGATAATTCATATCAACAATTTACAAGCAACTTTGTTTATCATATAACCAACAATTAACTTAAAACTTTGACCATTATCTTTTAATTGGAAGAGGATCGTCATTACTATATCGGAAAACACATTTTTGATGATTACAAAATAGTTTTTGGTAATTATCCTAGTCCAATATTGGCCTAAAACTAAAAATTCTGCAACCAAAGGCATCAACTCGTCGAGTTGCCCTTTTACCGAGTGGACTCATCGAGTCAGCCAGTGGACTCAGCGAGATCATCACTCAGAGGCCAGAAAATCGATTTTTTCAACTTTGAAAATTACCAAGCATCAAATATAATAGAAAACAATCCTAGGCTTTGATACCACTGTTGGTTTTAATCATTATAACACTCGTATGGTGCAAATTCAACCCTAGATGCTTTGGATCTATGTTTTCTCGATTTATAGATGAAATAAAATTTCCAAAGCATGAAACCTACAACTAGCATACAATTTTTACATATCAGTCAAAATCATGTCAAAATAATACATATTTATTGTACCTTGTAGTTTTGGCCTTTCAAGAGCTTAGCACCTCAAGTGTGATGCCTCAATTGGTTCACAAACATCATGAACAAAGGAGGACTTTGGGAGAGAGGTTTAGACACTCAAAAATCGATTCTCTCTTCCTAGAACTCTTAGGTGTCCCGATTTTGGCTAAGGGGTAACCTATATATATATATATATATATATATATATATATATATATATATATATATATATATATATATATATTGTAGGATTCCAAGAGTCATGGGTAAACACTAATCCATACACTTGGGGTTATGATCCATATCTCATGTGGGCCAACTCTTATGGATACTTACATAAACTTATCCCATCATGGATCAATAGCCCATAAAATATATATCGCTGATTTACATAATTAGTCCCCGTTAATTTAATTAGTCTCTTTTGATCGCAAAATTAATTCCAAATTAAATCTTGATCAATACTAATTAAATAACATGATTTCATATTAATATATTAAACTTGTAACATATTAATAAATCATAAATAACCTTTTTCAAATATCCATCCTATCAGATTGTTCTGGTGAACGCAACCCAAATAGACCATGCTACTGATGGGTCGAGTACATAACAATTATAGTTATGGGATTAGATACCAAATACAACATGATCGCCCACTCCTCTCTAGCCTAGGTCTCCAGCTCAATCTCTCTTCTCCTAGCATTGGTCTATAACTCAGCTAATGTCTGATACGAAGTATTCACCATGAACTCAAGGAAATCCCTAGTTAGATACAGACTCACACGTGCTTGTTCAGAAGACAGGTGCTTAGGACAAAACAAGGCCCTCTCACAAAACATCCTGGAGATCTCGATCACTATCTTTTTCTTCTGTTTGAGAGACGTGAACTCCTGAGCCAACCTCCCTCTCTTAACCACTGGTACAAACTCGTCTCTAAACATCTCAGTAAATATATCCAAGGTTACCGCATAATGTTTTGCAAGAGAATAATTATCTTTCACAAACTTCTACCAATCCTTTGCTCCCAAGCGAGGCATGTTCAACGCGAAACGAACTCTCAGATTCTCCTTACATGAGCAAGTGTAAAAACAACCCTAGACTTTAGAAATCTATCTCATCTCGGTAATCGGATCCTGGGTCCCATCAAACTCATGTGGCTTCATGTTGTTGAACTCCCGGTATCTCAACGAATCACCCTTCTAAGGTCTCGCAACAGCAACAAACTACGGTGGTTGCGACAGCAACAGCCTTAGTGACGGCGGGATAGTGCTCGTTAAAAGTCTTAATCAGCATCGTATTGATAGACCCAAAGATCTGTGGTATCACTCCTCTGATTGTTGTGGCCACCTTGGCGGCAACAATCATATGGATCTCATCGTCACTGGAACTCGGTCTCTTAGGGTTGATTGAGCCCGAACCTCGGGTAACCACCATACTGATGCACACAAGAAAACCATCAAAATTAGGCTAAAGTGCATACAAAAACATCCACACACTCCTACCAGTTCTTTATTTTCTTAAGATTCCTTCTTGATCTACGTATGGATCTAGTGCTTTTAGTAGTACTGGCCTAATGCTACCTTCCAAACAAACCCATATTTGTCTCATGTCGTCCTCTCAAGAACCTAAGTCATAAGGGCTCTATTTCTCTGTATTAGGTATACACTCTCCCAGCTGGTTCCTTGGAACCACTACTAAGCATCTAGACACTCATTCTAAACTGCTCCCCATTACTGCTCAGCCTCACAAGATCTCATTTGTCCTCGCTATTTACTTTTCGCATACCAATCATATGATGGGTTAAGAGAAAAACAACAATCATATGTGCTCATGAAAAACCCTAAAGCTTGGATCTAGGTTTCTGTATTGTACATGAAATTCATCCAAGACTGGAATACCCTAAACTAGCATACACTAAAATCAAAATCTAGAATATAACAAGTTTAGATAATACCTTTCAATGATTGCAAGAATCGTTGATCTTCAAGAAGCTTAGTGTCACAAGTGTAACACCTCTAACGGCTCACAAACACCACAACCAAGAGGATGATCGAAAAGAGAGAAGGAGAGGGAGTTAATTTCGGCTATAGTAACCTTAGGGTTTCTTGGTGTAGCTGAAATTGAATCCCTGGGGACCTTTAAATAGTTGAGCTGCTAGGGTTTCAGTCAAACCCCTAATTGGATGACGTAGGCCCTAAGCAACTTGAGAACATTCTGGAATAAGGCCTCCTTGTCCGAAATTAGAGTGGGCTTTCAGTCATAATTTTGTCCCCCTTATAACCATGAAGACTCATAGCCCAAAGCCAACTATCACACAATTGACAGTTCCAGTCCCCTTTATATAATTAATCTCTTTTTGCAACAAAATTAATTCTTAATTAATTCTTGAATAATATTAATTAAACTATATGATTTCTCCTTTAATATGTTATTCTTATAATATATTAATAAACCATAATAACCCCCTCTCTCTATATATGTCATCCTGTCAAGTTGCTTTGGTAAGGTAACCCAAAAGGACCATACACAACCGGGTCTAGTACATACCAAATATAGTTACGGGCATAGAGACCAATCCAACAATCTCTCACTTGGATAAGTCTAGTAACTATAAATGCAAGTACGACTTCTGTAACCTGGACTTTAGATAAGGGATTGTATATTCCTCCGTTCTAGATATCATGCGGAAAATTACATGGAACATAGTCATACGTATTGTCCAGTAGTTTGTTTCTCGATCTCTGATTCATCTGACATAGAACTTAATTAAACAACATCAATTCAGTCCTGACCGGGCTAAGCACATAAGTCAAACCAAATCATCAAGGGGCCCGTATACGGATTTTAACCTCTTAGGATAAAAGGAACAGATGAACTTCGACTTATATGCATTTACCATTCACTCATCATCATGCACAACAATGAGTTTTATAACATCAAGTTACTGATGTGTTTATGCATTATCAATGCACAACCAACTTGCAAATAATAAACCATATATCTAGGTTTCAAGACTATATGATATTATCGTCTTGCGATCACTCGTGATAAATTCCATGAAGTGATACCAGCAAGCATAGGTTTAATCCAATGCTCAAATCTTATTCATAAGCACTCATGAACGTTGCAACAAACTTTTGCTATGTCTAATACACTTTAGACAATCTCTAAACTAATTCATGACAATCTTCTTTCATACCTACTCCCAAAGTATGAGTGACTGTAGAACGTTCGAACAATCTTAGTATTTAGGAAATCAAAACATGCAAAATGAAACAATAGGTAAAAAATTAACATAAGATAGTAACTTTAGTTATAAATAATACTCCTTTATTTAATCATCAAATGTCAATTACATTTATCTATTACACGTTTCAAAAACTATCTAATCTAAACTAATATCGTCCTTCAGCCATATGGTCCTAGCGTGCTGCAAGTGCTTAACCCTACTCAGTCCCTTCGTAAGGGGATCTGCTGGATAATCCTCTGAAGATACCCTCTTCACCACGAGGAATCCCTCTTCCACCCGATGTCGAATAAAATGATATTTCCTGTCAACATGTCTAGATCTACCATGACCCCTTGGTTCCTTGGTCAAGGCAACCGCTCCTTAATTATCACAAAACATTTCCATGGGCTCCTTTATGGCTAGCACAAATCCAAGGTCTTCAATGATGTTCTTCAACCATATTTCCTCCTTTGACTCTTCGCTTTCCGCTATGTACTTTGATTCGCATGTTGAATCAGCTACAGTCTCTTGCTTGGAACTTTTCCATGTCACTCCTCCTCCATTTAGGGTAAAGACCCAGCCCGATTGAGAAAAATAGTTGTCCCGATCTGTTTGAAATATGGCATCAATATACCCTCACACCTTTAAGACATCACTCCGACCGAGATATAGAAACCGTTCCTTGGTGCTCCAAAGGTACTTAAAAGTATTCTTGACTTCGGTCCAATGTTCTTTTCCAGGGTTCCCTTGATATCTGCTGACCATGCTCAAAATGAAGGCCACATCAGGGCAAGTGCAAGTCATAACATGCATGATCGAGCCAACTGTAGAAGCGTAAGGTACTCGGCTCATCTCTGCTATCTCGACTTCGGTACTCGCACTTTGAGTCTTACTCAACTTGGTATTACTTTGGATTGGTAAGTCCTGCTTCTTGGAATTCTCCATACTAAAACACTTTAGTACCTTGTCCAAGTAAGTGTTCTAACTAAGTCTTATTAGTCTTTTACTCCTGTTTCTCACTATCCTTATTCCCAAAATATAGGAAGCCTCTCCGAGGTCCTTCATAGCGAAACACTTCCCAAGCCAGGACTTAAATTCTTGTAGAGTCGGGATATCGTTTCCTATGAGTAGTATGTCATCGACATACAATACGATGAAGCTAACTCTAATCCCATTGGCTTTGACATATACGCATGATTCATCCCCGTTTCGTAAGAAGCCAAACTCTTTGACTTTCTCGTCGAAACAAAGATTCCATCTGCGAGATGCGTGTTTCAATCCATAAATAGATTTCTAAAGCATACACACTCTATTAAGATGATTCGTGTCGATAAAACCCTCTGGCTGACTCATGTAAACATCATCATCCAACTTCCCATTAAGGAAAGCGGTTTTGACATCCATCTGCCATATTTCATAGTCTTGAAATGCAGCAATGACTAGCATTACCCAAACAGACTTTATCTTCGCAACCAGTGAGAAGGTCTCATCATAGTCAACTCTAGGAGTTTATACAAATCTGTTCGTAATGAAGTGTGCCTTATAAGTGTGTACCTTCCCATCCATGTTGGTCTTCTTCTTGAAGATCCACTTGCACCCGACCGTCTTACGACCTGACACATTGTCAACCAAATTCTAAACATGGTTGTCATACATGGACTGAATCTCATTGTCCATAGCCTCTTTCCATTATGTAGACTCCGGGACTGCCATGGCGTCCTTGTAGCTGTTAGGTTCATCCAAATTTATTAGTGTACTATCACTAATAAACGTATCGCCCTCACTTGTTATATGAAAATCATACAACACAGGCGGAACACTAACTCTACTAGAACTTCTAAGAGGTAAGGACTCACAAATCGGTTCAACAGGAGTTTCCTCCTCATGTTGAATGCCAACGTTAGAGGTTCCTTCATCAATCAAATCTTGAAGCTATTCAAGATCGATTTGCCTCCTACAGTCCTCTTAGCTTATAAGTTCTCGCTCTCGGAAAACCCCTCTCCTCGCAACGAAGACAACATTGTCACTCAGTCTATAAAAGAGATAACCAAAGGACTCCTGCGTGTAGCCGATGAAAATACACCACTCATTAAGAGGTTCGAGCTTGTCATGAGTCTCTTTACTTAAGAAAGCCTTGCAACCCCAAACCTTGATATGTGCCAATGAGGGAGTCTTCCCTTTCCACATCTCGTGAGGTGTTTTGGCAACCTTCTTTGTAGGGACTAAGTTAAGGATATGGGTGGTAGTCTCTAAGGCATACCCCTGGAATGAGATAGGTAGCGAAGGACGACTCATCATGGAACAAAACATGTCTAGCCTGGTTCGATTACGCCTCTCAGCTACAACATTCAACTGCAGTGTGCTGGGCGGCATCAATTGTGAATGGATTCTGCATTCCTTGCGGTAGTCGTAGAACTCAAGACTTAGGTAGTCTCGAACTCTATCGAATCGAAGCATCTTGATTTTCCTGCCCAACTGATTCTCCACTTCCTGCTTGAGCTCTTTGAACCTTTCAAAGGTTTTTGACTACTTGATTAAGTAGATATATCCAGATCTGCTATAATCATCGGTGAAAGTCACATAGAAGCGACTCGCATCCCTTGTGGTGGATCTAAAGGGCCCACATACATCGGTGTGTATGAGATCCAATAAACCCTCACCGCTTTCACAAGTACCAATGAAGGGTGACTTGGTCATCTTTCCAATTAAACAAGATTCGGACACGTCGTCGTCCCTAAGGTCGAATGACTCCAACACTCCATCCTTTTGGATTTAGGCTATGTGTTTCTTGTTGACATGTACAAAACGACAATCCACAAGCATGCTTTTTCCAAACTATTGGAAGAGTCAATATGCAACTCATCATTTCCTAAGTTGTCTAGAACCATCACAGTTTCATACATTCCATTACTAGGAAAAGCTTCAAAATAGAAAACACCATTAATATAAGCATTGATAGAACCATGTTCATTATCAAATGAATATCTAAATCCTTGTCTATACAAACCATGAAAAGAAATGATGTTTCCTACCATTTTTGGCGAATAGCAACAATTATTGAAATCTAGTCCTAATCCATTACTAAGCATTAAAGAGTAAACTCCAATCTTGGTGACAAGCGATGATCTTCTATTCCCCATGATCAATTTTATCTTCCCATGCTCCACATACCTAATTCTTCTTAGGCCCTGCAAATCAGAACAAATGTGAAAACCACAACCTATATCAAGAACCCAAGAAATAGCATGTGTTGAATCATTAGATTGTGTAATATAAATATCTGCGACGGACGGCTTGATATTTCCATCCTTGATGTCTTGCAGATATTTCGGGCAACTTCGTTTCCAAGGACCTATATTGTGGTAGTGATAACACTCTGGATCCTTGGGGCTCGAGGTGGGTGCAGCAGGACCAGCCTTAGTTCCAATAGAAGAGGTGCCATCACGGGACTTTCCATTATGGTGTCTCTTTGAGGGAGCCTTCCTCTTCTTACCCTTTCCTTGCCAAATCGCCAAAAATGGGGTAGCAGTAAGAGTAGGAGTTTGTGCAATGGACTTGTCCTTGAGGTTGTTCTCAACAGTCCTCAACAAGGCTTGAAGTTTACTCAACGTGACCTCCCATTTTTTCGTGTGGTAGGTCATGAGAAACCGGTTGAAGCAGGGTGGCAGTGAATGAAGAATGATGTCAATCTCCAACTTTTCATTGAAGCTAACATTTAACTTCAGCAGGCAGTCAACATACCTCTGCATCTTCTGCAGATGAGCAGTGAAAGTTTCTCCATCTCTCATCTTGGTCGTGATCATTGAAGTGATGATCTCGTACCTCTCCTACCTCGTACTTTGGTGATACCTTTCAACCAAGTCCTGATGCATTTCGTAGGGATAGAAGTCCTCGTAGGACTTTTGGAGTTGAGCAGTCATGGTCGCTAGCATGATGCAATGGAATTTCGTGCCATCACGCTCATGGGCCTCGAAGGCAGCGATCTCCTTGGGAGTGGCAGTGGTCATGTCCACCTCTTTCAGCTCCTTTTCAAGGACATACTCCTTGTCCTCGTAGCGGGTGACCATCCTGATGTTGCGGATCCAATCGTGAAAAATGTTTCCGTCAAAAATCACCCTTCGACACAAATTCATGAGTGAGAATGAGTCGAAGGCGTTTGAGCTTGAAGCATTGTGTTTTGAGTTCGACATATGAAAAAGAAAAGAGACAAAGTTTGATTAGATAAGAATCCCCAACTAAACACTCAAATGAAAAATTAGGGTTAGGATCCAACAACATCATCTAACTCGGCGAGCCTCTTTGGGACTCGACGAATCTATGAGACAGAAGACCAAAAAATTGATTTTTCAAGCATGAATGTCATTCAAAACATCAAATACAGTAGAAACCAATCAAGGCTCTGATACCACTGATGGATTTAGAGCAAAAGAACAATCTTATGTGCTCATGTAAAAACCTAAAGCTTGGATCTAGGTTTCTCTATTATACATGGAATTCATCCAAGACTTGAGTACCCTAAACTAGCATACATTAAAATCTAAATCTGGAATATAAAAAGTCCACATAATACCTTTCATTGCTTGCAAGAATCCTTGATCTTCAAGAAGCTTAGTCTCATAAGTGTACACCTCTAATGGCCCACAAACACCACAAGCAAGAGGATGATCTAGAAGAGAGAATGAGAGGGAGTGAATTTCAACTATAGTAACCTTAGGGTTTCTTGTTGTAGCAGAAACTGAAGCCCTGCGGTCCTTTAAATAGCTGATCTACTAAGGTTGCAGTCAAAACCCTAATTGGATGACTTAGGCCCTAAGCAACTTGAGAACCTTCTGGAATAAGGCCTCCTTGGCTGAAATTAGAGTGGGCTTCCATTCCTAATTTCGTCCCCCTTATATCCATTAAGACTCGCAGCCCAAAACCAACTATAACACAATTGACAATTCTAATCCCCTTTATTAAATTAATCTCTTTAAGCCACAAAATTCATTCTTAATTAATTATTGACCAATATTAATTAAATTGTATGATTTCTCCTTTATTATATTATTCATATAATATATTAGTAAACCATAATAACCTATCTCTCTATAAATCATCCTGTCAAGTTGCTTTGGTGAAGGCAACCAAAAAGGACCATGCACAACCGGGTCAAGTAAATACCAAATATAGTTACGAGCTTATACACTAATCCAACATCATACATAATCTGAGACTTGATAGACATTCAAATAAATGAATCTACCTCAAATTCACAACCAAACAAGGAACACGAAGAAAAGCCAAATCAGGCATTTTAAGACTATATAATCCTGACTATGTACAATTATACAACATACACTAAGAAAATAAAAATGAAAGATTCAATCTTATATGAACAACCTCCTAGGCTAAAGGTATCGCTAATCATGCAACACTATCACACCATATCTATAGGATCCTTAGCCAACCACTAACTAGCATGCAGTTCTACCAGCTCATAAAATACCAGCTCTACATTACGTATAATATAAATGGAGTTATATTGGGAAACTACCGCATGAGCTCTGGTTGATTGTACGCACCGCTTCATTGGGTTTTTCTCCTGTAAAAATATTCATTTCTTTTGAATATTTTTTATGAAAATCTTCAGATCCTTAGTTTGAGTTTGGAATTACCTTAGAGTTCATCCAAATCCCTCAAACCATGGCTCTGATACGAAATTGTAACACCTTCAATTTCAAAACAAAATTTTCATTTTTAAATTACCCAAAATATTGCTCATTAACCAAGTATTCAGAAAAACATAAGTGTTAATTACAAATCATCACCACAAAATATCATAGTGCAACACAAATGCCCGGTAACAAATCTCCCAGCGAGTGTGTACAATCAGACCTTCGCCCTCTCGCAATCCTTAGAAGTACTTGAACTACATATAATCAAAAACTGTAAGCACGAAGCTTAGAAAGTTCCCCAAGATACCACATACAACACAACATAAATAAACAATTATGGATTATCAACAACCCTATGGACTATTAGCAATCTTAGTGGGCAAACAACATGTCCTGTGGGTTATCAGCAACGCTGGAGACTATCTGTAGTCTCAGTCACACATAAAAATCATAATACAATAATAACAATTAGGCCCAGCTGGTCCTTACAAATACAACAATTCTACCACACAGGGAAGAGTAAGTGAGGAGACTCACTTGATACATAATGATAGATAAATCTCACACCCAAACTGTTGGAACTAGACTCCACCTAATAACACAATAATTAACCCTAATTATTAATTTTGGTCCATAACTCAATTCACAAGTCCAAATCCTACAACTATGCCCTTTAAGGGAAAAAAGACTATCACACCCCGAAACCGATGGCGGAAACGTTCCGGGGTGGAGGACGTTATGTAAAGTATCACAACCAATGTACATAGCAAGCATAGTAAACACAACCATTACATTACATAGGAATATTTACATTTGTTTGAAACCAAACTAATACATGTTTTATATATACATCAGTATAACAAAAGTAAAGACGAGAGTTCTATACGCTCCATATTCTCCAAAGGAACGTGGCATACTTGTTTAACGAGAACCTGAGAATACAAGCAATTTTAAAAATACCAACATAAAGCTGGTGAGTTCATAAGCATGTTTTGTTTGATTTCTGGTGAAAGAAAACGTTCCTTTGATTTCGTGAAAAGTCGTTATCCAAGAAAATTCCACATTTTCTTATAAGAGAAGTTTAGTTATCCAATTGTTATACAACCTATTTATGAAAGTTAAGTTATCCCAGGAAAAACCCTTATTTTCCTTAAAAGTTGGTGATTTGTTATCCATACACGAGTATCTACTATACTTAAGAAGAATTTTATTTTCAAAGCTCTAATTTCACTCAGAGGAGTATATTAATAGACGTATTTTGGAAGCTCTGATTACACTCAGAGGAGTATATTAATAGATGTATTTTTGAAGCTCTGATTACACTCAGAGGAGGATATTAGATGTAATTTCGAAGCTCCGTTGACACTCAGAAGAGTACATTAGCCGTATTTTCGAAGCTCTGGTGACATCCAAAGGAGTATATTAGATGTATTTTCGAAGCTCTGATGACACTCAAAGGAATACATTAGCCGTATTTTCGAAGCTCCGGTGACATCCAAAGGAGTATAATGTTAGTAATAATCCTGTTTTTTGATTTGCATGAACCCTTCATAAATTTTAAAATATAACATAAAATATAACATTTTATGAGGAAGTTTACAAGTTCCTTGTTTTAGTTTTGAAAACTAACTCTACAAGTTAGTTTATGAGTCGGTTGATAAATCGGTTTCTATGTTAAAAACATACTAACATGTAAGTATATCATATGAAATAATAAGTTTTGAGTACAAGTTTCCTTGTACTTTTGCTTGTATCCCCCCTGAAAACATGAAAAACACGGAAAATGGTGTAGGGGTATGAACTCACCAGACGACAATGTGTCGGGTAGGATGTAAAGTGTCAATTTAGGGCTTCAACACACGCGAGGATCCTATGTAACAATGGGAGATACATAATTGTATCTAATTAGACATTGAAACACTAATTAAGTAAGATAATACACTCCGATGCGTGAAAACACTTTATCTCGAGTGTTAGGAATGATACGGGTTGCATCTAAGGGGTGTATGGCCTAGTTAGGGAGTTTACTCTTCAAGAGTAAACCCTTAGGGGAGATTTCAGCCCAAATACCATATCCCCATGAATTTACGGCTGTAAACTGATGGGTGGGGTGTTTTTGGATGTTCAATGGTCTTATATTGCACAAGGGAAGGTTCTAGGGTTGATTCAATGGCTTAGGAAGTGATTGGGACTTGAAATGACCTTGGAAATGAAGTTTGCGGTTCTTTAAGGACACCTGGTGAGTTTATTGCCATAAAAACATGGGTTTACAGCCGTAAACTCATGCTTGGCCCATTCTTGCATGATTTAGGGTCTAAAATGAAACGATACAAGGTTCTGTGCATTAATCCAAGCCATAGGGGTAGGTTAGGGCACCATTTAACCTGCTTAAGGGAGTTTATCGCCAAAGGACCAATCCCTTGGGGTTCACGCCTGTAATCTCTTTAAGGTCATGGTTTCTTTGATGTTTAAGGTCGCTATTTCGATGGTGGTTGGTTCTAGACATTAACCCAAGCCATATGAGGTGTTTAAGGGTGTTTATGGTCCATGACTGTTCATGGGCGGTAAACTCATGTTTACTCCCTAATGATATGATTTTGGGGTTCTAAGCTCATACATGCAAGTCCTTAAGCCATAGCTAAGCACTAGAAAGGATTTGGAAGGGTTTTGGGGCTTCAAAACCCCACTTATGGGTGTTTACGGTTTGAGGGTGTTCTTTGGCCGTAAACACATGATTTTGAGGCTTTTGAATGACTTAAACATGAATTTGCATGTATAACAAGCTAAACATCAAGCTAGGATATATCACTTACGATTTTGGAGCTTGAAAGGGATGTTTTTGGATCAAAATCAACTTGTAGATAGAGAGTAGAGAGAGAGAGAGAGCTAACGATGTCTTCCACCACATTGACATTGCCGGGATGGTAGCGGATTTCGCACTCATAATCACTGAGCAGCTCTACCCATCGCTGTTGTCTAATATTTAAGTCCTCCTGATTGACCATGTGTTGTAGGATTTTATGGTCGGTGAAAAGCGTGCACTTGGTTCCGTAGAGATAATGTCTCCAAATCTTCAGTGCGACGACCACTACTCCTAACCCCAGGTCGTGAGTCATGTAGTTAACTTCATGTGCCTTCAGCTGTCTCGAGGCATAAGCGATAACTTTTCTTCTCTGCATAAGCACACATCCTAAGCCCTGATTTGACGCATCCCAATTGACAACGAAATCCTCTATCCCTTTGAGCAGGGACAGGATAGGTGTGCTGCACAAGGCTTGCTTCAGTGTTTGGAATGCAGTGTCTTGCTTTTCACTCCAATAAAAGGGTACACCTTTCTGTGTCAGAGTGGTTAGGGGTTTGGCGATTCTGGAAAAATTCTGAATGAATCTACGATAATAGCCGACGAGACCCAAGAATTGACGGATTTCTATGGGTGTCTTCCGTGCCGACCAATTCTCTATCGACTTGATTTTGGACGGGTCCACGTGTATACCCTCCTCTCTTACCACGTAACCAAGGAAAGTTACCTTCCGAATCTAGAATTCGCACTTGGAGAATTTCGTGTACAACTTTTCCGATCTAAGAGTTTCCAACAACAACCTCAAGTGTTTTCTGTGATCTTCTTCGCTTCTGGAATAGACAAGTATGTCGTCAATGAACACGATAACGAACTTGTCCCAAAAGGGGAGGCACACCGGGTTCATCAGGTCCATGAACGCTGTCGGTGCGTTGGTTAGACCAAAGGGCATCACTACAAATTTGTAGTGACCATAACGAGTCCTGAATGCTGTCATGGAAACATCACTCTCATGAAATCGTAGTTGATGGTACCCTGATCTAAGCTCTATCTTTGAGAAGTAACTGGCTCACTGAATTTGATCAAAAAGGTCGTATATTCGAGGAAGAGGATAACGGTTTTTGATGGTCAACTTATTCAACTCACGGTAGTCTATACACATAAAAACGGATACATCTTTCTTCTTCACAAATAATACCGAGGCTCCCCAGGGTGATGAACTCGGTCTGATGAACCCTTTACTAAGTAGATCATTGAGCTGACTAGTTAACTCCTACATTTCTACTGGCGCTAAGCGATATGGAGACTTGGCTATAGGGTTTGCTCCGGGAATTAGGTCGATACGAAACTCGACTTGGTGTTCGGGAGGAATTCTCGGGAGCTCTTCGAGAAAGGCATCAAGAAAGTTGTAGACTTCGGGGATGCTCTCGAGTTCTTTAACTTCCTGATTATCATTGATCACACGAGCTAGGAATGCGTAACACTTCTTTCGCAGGAGTTTTTGAGCTTTGATGCATGAAATGATGCGAAGATTGGAACTATGTTTATCGCCGTAGATCATGAGGGTTTGGCCAGAGGGAAGATTAAGGCGGATAGCTTTTTTCGTAACAAAGGATATCAGCATGATTGGGGCTCAACCAATCCATGCCAATGATAACATTGAAGATTTTTATGGAGACTGGCATAAGGTCGATGGGAAAGGAATGATTATTTAGGGTAAGGGTACAGTCTATGAATATATCGTTAGTGTTCTCTTTCTCACCGTTAGCCATCTCGATGGTAAACGTTTCGGTTAATGGTTGAGGACTATGTTTAAGAAGATGTTTGAATGAATGGCTAACAAAACTTCTTTCAGCGCTAGAATCGAAACGGATGCAAGCATAAGAGTTGTCGAGAAGGAACGTACCCGTGACAACGGTGGGATCAGCGACTGCCTCATCTCGCCCCATAGTTAGAAATCTTCCAATGTTTTCAGTTGTTTCCTTGGTGAAGTTTCTCTTGATATGCCCAACTTTACTACAACCATAGCAGGCTTGACCGACACCTGCTCCGGAGGCTTGATTGGTTGGTTGGGTTGGTGTTTTGCAGTTTCGCGTAAGGTGACCCTTCTTGCCACAGTTTTTGCAAAACATTTCATGACATGGGCTAGGGATACGATGGTGGTAACTGCACCTGTTGCACCATAGAAGGGTACCAATATATCCACTGATAGGTGCTTGAGCTATAGAAGAGACGGAAGAAGCAGCAACAGGGGTAGTAGCAGCGTGGACTGCCACAGTTTGCTACTTCTTTGAGGGCTCTTGCGAAGACTGACCCTTCTTCTGCTTCCAAAATTTTCTTTTCTCACTACTCCTTTTTGTCGGATCAGGAGCTGTGGCCACTTCATCAAGATCGTCTCCATGGTCTATCAGAGTTTGCGCCAGGCATTTAGCGCTGTCGAAGGTGTCTGGCTTCGCAGCCAAAACATTTCCCTTGGTTGGCTAAGTCAGCCCCCAGATGAATCTTTCAATCTGTTTTACTTTACGGGGTAACCATTCCCGGATAGAGAATTGCTAGGTCTTCAAATCTGGAGGTGTAAGTGGTGATATCGGAACCCTTCATCTTTAGGTTCCAGAGTTTGTGCTCCAACTTCTGCATTTCACCCCGCGGGCAGTACTCTGCAAGTAGAAGCTACTTCATGCTCTCCCAAACCATAGCATTGGCTACAGGTAGGGTTAGGGATTTGACTCGGCCATTCCACCAAGTCAAGGCTTTATCAGTGAAAGTGCAGGCGGCGAACTTCACCATCTTCTGAACAGGAACAGATTTCGAAAATAGACTTAATCTTCTCAAACCATCAAGTTAGAGCAATAACGCCTCCAGTGCCATTGAAAGGTGTGGGTTTCAGGTTCATAAGTATTTGTAGGAACACTCCTTCCGGTTTCCCTAACTACCTTCTCGGTTTTGGGGCTGAGTACCACCTCCTAGCCCGCTGGAACCGTCGGGGTTCATTTGTGACATTGCAGCAGCCACAGCAGTAGTAACTGCTGCTTGGAACATAGCGGGATCAAATGGAGAAGGTGGTGGAGGAGGATTGTTGTTCCTTGAGCTGGGTCTTCTTCTTGGAGGCATCTTGATCTAAAATGATCAGGAAAGAGAGGATGGTAAGTCCTCTGAATTGAATCAAGAGATATGGAATAGGAGATATCTCATTATGGCAGATAAAGTGTTCTACTATGCGATAATATATAGGAAAGCTACCAAAACAAGGGAGTTTATCGCTAAAGGAAATGAGTAGCAACACTTGAATGAGGATTTCTATAACAAAGTTGACTCTAGAAAATACTCCCATAGTATTATATGTTTCGCTGCGACGATGACTCATTCTTTGGATATTTGGTAAGTTTTAGGCCTGCTGCACACCACAGTGACTCCCAAGCACATGTTGGCCGTGTCTCGAATGAATATAGTTGATCATGCTATATTGACCCTAGACACGAGTACATAACTGTCTAGGTTTAACCGCAGTGTGTAACACCCAATTACTTATGTTTTGTTCTACTCGTGGTTATGGTTTCTGGCGTTTAGGTATTCCTGTATACTTGGAGTAAAAATACTTATATTTTTAAAGTATACTTTTAGTTTAGAGCACTTCAGTCCCTTAGAGTTTATATTTATATACAACGTAAGGTTCGGTATACTTAGTTCACTATAAACAAGGGCTTTGATACCAATCTGTCACACCTTGAAACCTATGACGGAAACGTTCCGGGGCGGAGGACGTTATGTAAAGTATCATAACCAATGTACATAGCAAGTATAGTAAACAAAACCATTACATTACATAGGAATATTTACATTTGTTTGAAAGCAAAGTAATACATGTTTTATATAGACATCAGTATAACAAAAGTAAAGACGAGACTTCTATATGCTCCATCTTCTCCAAAAGAACGTGGGATACTTGTTTAACGAGAACCTGAGAATACAAGCAGTTTTAAAAATATCAGCATAAAGCTGGTGAGTTCATAAGCATGTTTTGTTTGATTTCTGGTGAAAGAATTCGTTCCTTTGATTTCGTGAAAAGTCGTTATCCAAGAAAATCCCACATTTTCTTATAAGAGAAGTTTAGTTATCCAATTGTTATACAGCCTGTTTATGAAAGTTAAGTTATCCTAGGAAAAATCCTTATTTTCACTCAGAGGAGTATATTAAGAGACGTATTTTCGAAGCTCTGTTTACACTTAAAGGAGTATATTAATAGACATATTTTCGAAGCTTTGATTACACTCAGAGGAGGATATTAGATGTAATTTTGAAGCTCTCTTGACACTCAGAAGAGTACATTAGCCGTATTTTCGAACCTCTGTGACATCTAAAGGAGTATATTAGACGTATTTTCGAAGCTCTGATGATACTCAAAGGAATACATTAGCCGTATTTTCGAAGCTCCGGTGACATCCAAAGGAGTATAATGTTAGTAATAATCCTGTTTTTTTATTTGCATCAACCCTTCGTAAATTTTAAAATATAACATAAAATATAACATTTTATGAGGAAGTTTACAAGTTCCTTGTTTTAGTTTTGAAAACTAACTCTACAAGTTAGTTTATGAGTCAGTTGATAAATCGGTTTCTGTGTTAAAAACATACTAACATGTAAGTATATCATATGAAATAATAAGTTTTGAGTACAAGTTTCCTTGTACTTTTGCTTGTATCCCCCCTGAAAAAACATGAAAAACACGGAAAATGGTGTAGGGGTATGAACTCACCAAACGAGAATGTGCCTGCTAGGATGCTAAGTGTCAAATTAGGGCTTGAACACGCGCGAGGATCCTATGTAACATGAGGAGATACATAATTGTGTCTAATTAGACATTGAACCACTAATTAAGTAAGATAATACACTCCAGTGCGTGAAAACACTTTATCTCGAGTGTTAGGAATGATACAGGTTGCTTCTAAGGGGTGTATGGCCTAGTTAGGGAGTTTACTCTTCAAGAGTAAACCCTTAGGGGAGATTTCATCCCAAAGACCATATCCCCATAATTTTATGGTCATAAACTCATGGGTGGGGTGTTTTTGGATGTTCGATGGTCTTATATTCACAAGGAAAGGTTCTAGGGTTGATTCAATGGCTTAGGAAGTGATTGGGACTTGAAATGACCTTGGAAATGAAGTTTGCGGTTCTTGAAGGACAGTTGGTGAGTTTACTGCCGTAAACACATGGGTTTATGGTTGTAAACTCATTCTTGGCCCATTCTTGCATGATTTAGGATCTCAAATGAAAGGATACAAGGTTCTATGCATTAATCCAAGTCATAGGGGGAGTTAGGGCACCATTTGATCTTCTGAAGGGAGTTTACAGCCAAAGGACCAATCCCTTGGGGGTTCACGGCCATAATCTCTTTAAGGTCATGGTTTCTTTGATGTTTAAAGTCCCTATTTCGATGGTGGTTGGTTCTAGACATTATCCCAAGCCATAGGAGGTGTTTAAGGGAAATTTAACACCTTAAAAAGGTGTTTACGGCCTATGAATGGGTGTTTACAGTCCATGAATGTTCATGGGCCGTAAATCATGTTTACTCCCCTAATGATATGATTTTTGGGTTCTAAGCTCATACATGCAAGTCCTTAAGCCATAGCTAAGCACTAGAAAGGATTTGGAAGGGTTTTGGGGCTTCAAAGCCCCATTTATGGGTGTTTACGGTTTGAGGGTGTTTCTTGGTCGTAAACACATGATTCTGAGGCTTTTGAATGATTTAAACATGAATTTGCATGTATAACAAGCTAAACATCAAGCCAGGATAGATCACTTACAATTTTGGAGCTTGAAAGGGATGTTTTTGGATCAAAATCAACTTGTAGAGAGAGAGAGAGAGAGTAGAGAGAGAGAGAGAGAGAGTTATGCGGAGGTGGGAAAAGCTTCAAATGTGACCACTCAATCCCTTATATAGGGGTTGAGTTAGCGACCCGGTGGAAATCTACCCGATATCGACGTTAAACGGAGCTTATGGTCGTACTCGATTAAATGTTCATAACCCGACTTGGTCGTAAACTAAAAACTTTTCAAAGGGATATCGCGGGTGTTTAACGTGTTTCTAATTCGTTTGGTCAACCATGAAATCATATTAAATGTCTCAATTTAATTAACCTAATCCAAATATTAACGGAAAAATTTGATAAAGACGAGTTTTATTAACGGAAATGGGTTACAGCGATCGAACAAATTTTAGGTTATCACGAAGACTATTTTACCCCTTCCACGGTCCAAAACACTAAAACTTGACCAAATTTCGAAGTCAGCAAAACTTAACTGCCCAGGTGCATACACTAGGCGTACATTCCTCCTACGCACGACATACACGAAGGATTCAGAGAGTCAGGGTCAGGCCTGGCTAAGTTGGGAATAGCCAAAAGTACATGGGGCGTACATCGCTTGATCCCAAAAATTTCCCCAAAATGCCTTAATCATTAAGACATTTAGTCCAAACATAGATATGACCTCCATAGTACGTCTTAATCCATAAAGTCCATAACTTTAAGCCTTTTCATGGCTAAAAAGAGTTTAAACCTTAAAACACTAACTTAATCCATACTTAACACCACCAAACTCTTGCATGCATGGAAAAGGACCATCAAGAAACCATTTTTTTGAATCTACAAGACCTACAATAAATGAAGGGGCAGCTAGTATGCTCTTGAGTACTCCTTACTCATAAAGGTCCAATATTTAGTACAAAAGCTCATTAAAACTTATCTATGGAGATCTTGAAAGAAACACATTAATGCATAAACTTTATACTTTCAAAAGATACATAAAGTGAGGTAGTTTCTGGGTCTACAAGCTTTCAAACAACATCTCCTTCTTCAATAGTCATCCTCTTCAACAAAAGAGCACCAAAATCACTAACAAGCTTCAAAATCTTCACACATAAGGCTTAGACTCAAGCTTAGGGTTTGTAAGGAGTGTAGGCTAATTATAGGAGGTCCAAGGGTGAAATAATGTATTTAAGTAGGGGTGAAACCGTAAAAATTAGGGTTTAGAGGCTGAGCTAGTACGCCCCATGTACCACATGTATGCTCAGCGTACTAGCATGGCTTTTGTGTTCTAGGTTTCTCATAAGTACGCTACATGTACCCTCACGTACACCCAACGTATGGGCTAAAGTGCATAAGTTTTAACAACAAGGGACAACATGTGCAAACTTTAATTAGGCCAAGAGCTAAAAATGGAAGTACTTGAATAATCAGATGTTACAAAACGTGATCAGGAAACTATGAATAAACAAAACTAGGAGGTTGCTTAGTATAAATTGCATCATTCAGATGCCCATGCACAAGGGCATTTTTAACATTGAGTTTATGAAGTTTCCACTGATTAATAACATAAAGAGATAAGATGATACGAACAGTGGCAACCTTGACTACAGGACGAAAAGTGTGCAAATAATATAGTGCCGTAATTTGTGTGAAACCCTGTGTAACAAGACGGGCTTTGAGTAAGTCAATAGAGACATTAGAGTTGAATTTCTTACGGAAAACCCATTTAGAACCAACTACATTTTTGTTTTTAGGTCAAGGTACCAATGCCTATGTATCATTCTATGTGAGTGCATTAAGTTCCTCATGCATCCCCAACATCCATTTAGGATCCCTTGCAGCTGATTTAAATCCATTAGGGTCATGAGAGGTAAATAAGGCTAAGCATAAGATCAACTATGTTTTTGGGTTTAAAAATTACAGATTTTGAATGAGTTTGGATATGGTGAGTGGAAGAAACATGATCAGAAGGTGCAATTGTATCACTAGAAGATGGTTGGGGATGCGAAACCGAAGGAACAACCATATCGGTTTGAGAGGGATGATTAGAAATAGTCTCTGATAGAAGTAGGGACTGTACAGGAGGAATTTCCATTGGACCAGTGGCTAGTATGTTAGGCTGCATAGTAACAGAATCAGGCTGATGTCGAACCTGATATGATTCACATTTTAGACAAAGTTCACCAAAAATATCCGTAGCACAAGAAGAGTAACCTAGTGTACTTTGTAGAGAATTTTGTGTGTGAGAATGAGTAGAAGTATCCTTAATATTAGGTTGAACCGCTGAAGCAATAGTACATGAATCATCAGTAAATGATGTAAATGAGAGGCTGTCCAACTCTTATGATGAACCGGAACTTGCATATGTATATATTTTCTCATCAAAGCGAGCATGAAGATTTATGAAAACCCAATATGTAATTGGATCAAGATATCAATACCCCTTATGTTGATAAGAGTAGCCAAGAAAAACATACAAAACACATTGTGGTGATAACTGATGTTTAGCATAGTCCCATAAATAAAGACAATGAAAAGATCAAAATTATGATAATTCAAAACTCACAAATATAAAATCTCAAACGGAGTTTTGTTGTCAGGAAGTTTACTTGGAAATCTGTTGATGGTAAAAGTCACCGTAATAAATGCATCGACCCAATCTTAAGCAGAACCATGAGAATTGAGGAACAAAGCTAAACCAGTTTCCATAATGTGACAATGTTTTCTTTCTGCTTGTGCATTTTGCTTTAGAGTATAAGGAACAGATAAATGGTGAAAAGTCCCATTATCCTCAAATATTTTTTCGAGCAGTATTGTTAACGAATTCAGTGCCTCCATCACTTTGACATACCTTAACTTTTCATGAAAATTGAGACTATAAAAACTTTGGAAAAGTTTCCAATACCTTATAAAACCCAGATTTATCTTTTAGTGGGTAAAACTAACTGAAATGTGAGCAATCATCAATAAAAACCATATAATAACGATAAGCATCAGTGGAAGAGACAGGTGAAGGCCCCATAAATCACAATAAACTAAATCTAATGGATTAGAAGAACATTTATCATTTAATTGAAAAGGTAAGTGTTGTCCTTTGGACAATTGACATGAAATGCAAACAATCAGTTTTGGTAAAAATGATGTAACAGACAAGCAACCGAATTTATTGAAAATAGAAATAGTATCAAATGAAGCATGCCCTAAATGATTATGCCAAGTCTCATAAGAAGTCTTCGTAGATGAAACAACAACCAAAGAAGGATGTGCATCTTGAAGAATATATATTCCATTTTCACATATAACCCTTGCTAGGGGTTGTGTCATTTTACTGTCCTAAATAGTGAAATACAGTTGCGAAAATAATACATCAACTAGGTTATTAGTAGTAACTTTCATGATGCATAGTAAGTTCTTGGTAACGTACAGTACTACAAAGACGTCACCTAACTTAATATCATGTGAAATATTATAATGAAATTTATGTAAAATAGTTAAAGTATGACCATTACGAAAGGTGATAATAGTATTACCCAAAAAAGGAGAGACATATTACAAGTGTTCAGCAGAGGATGTCATGTGAGCAGATGCTCCCGGTTCAATATACCAATCCAGATTCAAATTTTTAACATGAAATTAAGACTAAAATGTCTCTGAAATATTACCATCAAGAGAAGGGGTGTGACGTGTAAAACAACCTAATGTATCTGTCTAAACATATTAGCACGATGCCTCCATGAAATATTCCACTAGTTCGTCTACCACCAACTCCCCGATCACCCAAGGAGTTGCACCACCGGTAACCCATACTTTGAGAGAAACTCCAAATTCCAGAGAAAATCCATTTGGAGCCACTGAAACCCTACTAGTTATCAATGCCTCAAATCCATCATTTCAAATAGAGCCCACTCTAATGGTGGATTTGAGGCATTGATAACTATTGGGGACCTTATTTTTTCTTAGAATCGTATGAATGAGAATTGGTCAAAAGGGACTCGACGAGTGCATGAGCCAACTCGACGAGTCAGGTAGGTTTTCCCCCATAGTATGGACTCGTACAACTCGACAAGTTAATGAGAAAACTTGATGAATTGAGTTGGATTTTCCTGATACTTCAGAGGAAATGAAGGAACTTGACGATTCGCATAGATGAACTCGACGAGTTTAGTCAACATGGATTGTTGACTTGAGTGTTCACTTGCGTTGACTTTTAGGGTTTGGTCAACTGTAGACCTTGGAGACCATGGAGGGGTAAAATGGTCTTTTCACCCCTTTTAGATTTAGTGGACGAGTGAGGTTAACATCTCGGAGTGGTTATTACAAATTGCTTATTAGAGATAATTGTATTATGTAGGCGAAGTCTAGACTATTCGTGGGGTACTAGATCTACTTGCTTATTTACAATGTGAGTATTCTCACTATACTTACTTGAATGGTAATACTGTGCGAACGAAGGGTCTTATCTGTTTATATTGAGTATGTGATATCAAGCATTTGTCTCTGTGATTTATGTCTTATATTATCTTATGCTTTATTGGTTAGGACCAGAGGGTTCAACCCAAGTTGTGAGACCGGAGAGTCCTCACTGAGACACATAACCGGAGTGTCCTTACCAAGATATAGCCATGAGAGGCTAATTATTGCGTGTGGTATTTTGGGGAACTCACTAAGCTTCATGCTTACCGTGTTATGTGATATGTGTTTCAAGTACTTCTCCGGATCGCGGGAAGGTGTCAGCTTGATTGTACACACTTGTTCGAGATTATGTTTGAATATTTTGGGATATTATCAATTGTCTGGTTGATTTGTCTTTTTTAAAAATGATACATTGTGGTTTTGAGAATATGTTATATTGAATTTAGGCGATTTAAACATGAAAAATTTGTTTGAAAATTTACAATGTTACAAGTTGGTATCAGAGCCTTGGTTTGAGGGATTCATATGTACTCTCAGGTATGTCTAGTCTCAAACTGAGGATTTGAGAAAAGCAATTTCTAAAAAGAAATGATTTTTCTAAAATGAGTAAGAGTTTTAAAGAGAAAACGAGACGGAGCAGTGTGTACAATCATCCAGAGCCCGAACGATGATTTCCCAAATTACCATTACTTGTTTATATTATGAGATACTTATGAGATATTAGAACTGCATGCTACATAATAGGCTAGGTAATTCAGAAATTAGTGCTAGAGTTGCGAAATTCAGGATGCCTTAGCCTAGGATATGCTATCGATTGATCTTATCGGCTATATGCTCTATATGTGTATTGAGTAGGAGAAACATAGCAGGAATATTTTAGAGAGAGTTAGAGTAACCTAGGAGAGATACCTAGATAAGCAGTGAGGAATCTACCGAGAGAGTAGTCTGATATACGTGAGGGATAGAGTACTCTGAATTAGGATCTTAGGAGGAGGACTTGGGACGACTACAAGTTAGTGGGTAAGGTAGTATTGGGGCAGTACTACTAAAAGCATAGGATCTGTATGTGAACCAAGTAAAAAAATTAGGATGCTAAGGAGCATGTAGGGGTGGGTAATCGAGTGTGTGAGTGTTTGAGCTAGCCTCTGATTATTTTGTGTTTTCATTTTAGAGACACTATGGTGCTTACCCGCAACAACCTCGGGAGCAGTGATACCAGTGACGAGGAGATTCACAGGATCATTCACGAGGAGGTGGCCACAACTATCAAAGAGGCCATACCAAAGATGTTTGGGTCTATTAAGAGCACACTTATTGAGACTTTTGATGAGTAATACGGTGCTTTCACAAAGGATGCTGCTGCTGCAACCACCATAGCTCTAGCTACTGCGAGGCCTCATGTAAGTGATTCGTTGTTGCTTCGGGAGTTCAGCAAAACAAAGCCACCAGGGTTCGAAGGGACCCGAGACCCAATTTCTTCCATGAGATGGATCTTCGACATCGAGGGGTGTTTCTATACGTATTTATGTCCAGAGTATTTGAGATATTGGTTCGCGCTGAACCAGCTTCGCTTAGGAGTGAAGGACTTGTGGAAGTTAGTGAAGACTGATTTTACCCCTGTAGATCATGATGCAGTGACTTGGGAGAGGTTCACCAAGTTATTCAGAGATGAGTATGTTCCCTAGGTGGAGAGGGAATGTTTTGGCATAGGGGTTTCTATATCTCAAGCAGAAGACAAAGTCAGTGTCATAGATTACGAGGATGTTTCATGAGTGGGTGCTCTTCTGCCCTGAGCACGTGTCCATTGAGCATAAAAGTGTGAACCAATACTTGAGCATACTAAGGCAGGATATTCTGGAGTTCATGGCTTACCTTTCATCTCTGACATTGGTTGAGCTACAGACCAATGCCAGGAGGAGGGAGATTGAGCTAGAGTTTCATACTAGAGAGGAGTAGGATCCCCAGGTTAGAGACAGGAGACCAGTACACTCGCAGTCGGAGACCAAGCAGGCTAAGCCCACCGATACAAGAGCTAGGGGTTAGAATGGCCGCACTTATGGAAAGTGCGGCAGGAGTCATGAGGGATCATGTCGATCAGCGATTTGCTACAAATATGGTAAAGAGGTGCATATATAAAAGTAGTGCCCCAAAGGGATTTGCAGTTTGCTTTCATTACAACCAGACTGGCTATCGAAAGGTCGAATGTCCTCAGCTCACTCGGGGATCAGCCCAGACTTCTACTCCTGCGGCTTTGTGTGTTACTGATGGCCGGTCAGTGAAGGCTGAGGCTCTGAGGGCTTATGGGAGAGCTTTGCAGATGACTATGTAGGAGGCCCGCACAGCACCTGATGTTGTTGTTGGTACGTATATCCTTTCTTATGTTATTTTGAGACTTGCTTATGCTTATATTGTGTTGTATATAGGTACTTTTCTTATGAGTTCTATGATTACTTTGTTGTTATTTGACTTGGCTGTGAGTCGATATTTCGTGTCCTTATCCTTTAGTCATCACGTTAGTGTCACACACGAGGTGTTGAGTCGACCACTAAGGGTTTCCATAGCCGACAAGCATGAAATTTTTCCCAATGATGTATTCCGATAAGTGTATTAGAGATTTTTGGTGTTGAGTTCCCCGTAGATCTGGTGCCGATAGCGATGGGTGATGTCTATGTCATAGTGGGCATGGATTGGTTTAGTCGATTTAGAGCTGTGATTGACTGTAAGTGTCAGATGGTGATCATACGAGGCCCTAGTGAGGGAGTACTTAATGTGTATGGAGAGGGGACCAAATCTAGGCCAGCTTTGTGTTTTGCCGCTAGGACAAGGCAGAGTTTACAACAGGGGTGCATGGGATTTTTAGCATATGTGATGGATACGAGAGCTGCAACTGAGAGGCCGAGTTCTATCTCCGTTGTTCCGGTAGTGTATCAGATCCTGGATGTATTCCCCGAGGAATTGTCGGGTGTACCTCCCGAGAGGTAGGTGGAGTTCCGAATCGATTTGATTCCAGGTGCGACACCTATTGCCAAGGAACCTTATCTCCTTGCACCGCCCGAGATGCAGGATTTATCCTCAGTGCTCCAGGACCTGCTAGGGAAGGGTTTTATTAGACCGAGTAGCTCAGCGTGGGGAGCGCCGATTCTTTTTGTCAATAAAAAGGATGGTTCACATCGGATGTGCATCAACTACCGAGAGTTGAACAAGTTAACGGTCAAGAACCGTTATCCACTACCGAGGATCGACGATTTTCTCAATCAGTTGCAACAGGCATCTTGGTTTTTCGAGATTTATTTGAGATCTGGGTATCATAAGAGAAGAGTTTGTGAGGAGGATATCCAGACGACGACCTTCAGGACTCGTTATGGGCTCTACGAGTTTGTAGTGATGCTATTTGGACTCACCAACGCACCAGCAAGGTTGATGGATCTCATGAACCGGGTGTGCAAGACCATGTTGGACAGGTCGGTGGTCATGTTCATCAACAAAATTTTGGTATACTCGACGTCCAGAGAGCAGCATGAGGAGCATCTTCGGAAGATTCTTGGAGTATTCAGGACAGAGAGGCTTTATGCCAAATTCTCCAAGTGTGATTTATGGTTACGAGAGCTTCAATTCTTTGGACACATCGTTAACCATAATGAGATTTTGGTCGACCCGGCTAAGATTGAGTCAGTTATGCGATGGGAGGTGTCGAGATCCCCATCCGAGATCAGAAGTTTTCTTGGCCTCGCAGGCTACTATTGGAGATTTATCAAGGATTTATCCATGATTGTCATTCCTCTTACCAGATTGACTAGGAAGGGTGTCACTTTCCCTTGGGGGCCCGATCATCAGGCCTCATTTGAGACTTTTCGCTGGAGATTGTGCAAAGTTCCATTATTCGATGTTCCCGAGGGGGTCGATGACTTTGTAGATTACTGTGATGCATTTATATCGCGAATGGGTGTTGTGTTGATGTAGAGGGGATAAGTGTTAGCATATGCATCGAGGCAATTGAAGCCTCACAAGACGAGGTATCCCACCCATGATTTGGAGTTAGAGGCGGTGGTGTTTGCCCTCAAGATTTGGCGCTACTACCTTTATGGTGTTCGATATACCATATACACAGACCATAAGAGACTGAAGTACATTATGGATCAGCCCAACCTGAATACGAGACAAAGGAGGTGGTTAGATGTAATGAAAGACTAAACCTGTGAGATTTTGTATCACCATGGCAAGGCTAATGTCGTAGCCGATGCCCTGAGTGTCCGAGCATTGAGTGCTCCGATCTGAGACATGTGCATGAGGATGACGGTGATGACTCCAGTCTTAGATACCATCCGAGAGGCCCAGGTGGTGGCCATGAGACCAGAGAACCATAAGAGAGAGCGAGTGATCGGGCAGATTTCTGAGTTTGGGACGGATAGTCGGGGGATTATGACCTTCCGTGGGCGGAAAAGAGTGCTATACACAGGTGAAGCTTGACGTATTTTGATGGAGGAGGCCCATAGGTCGAGATTATCGATCCATCCGGGAGCAACCAAGATGTATTTTGACTTGAAAAGGGATTATTGAAGGCCCTGCGTGAAGAGAGATGTGGCATGGGGAGTCGAGAGATGCTTGACCTGTCGTCGGGTCAAGGCGGAGCACCAGCATCGTCATGGCCCATTTCAGCCCTTAGATTTTCCCCAGTGGAAGTGGGAACATATTTCCATGGATTTGATCACCAAATTACTGAGGACCGCACGAGGTGTCGATGCGATATAGGTGATTGTAGAGGTTTTCCAAGATCTACGTTCGAAGATATACCACGTGCATGTGTTATGGACTTCGGTGGAAGTTGGGACACTTACTCTCCCTTGGGTGAGTTTTCATACAACAACAACCATCATTCCAGTATCGCTATGCCTCCCTTTGAGATCTTAAATGGGAGGAGGTGTTGGAGTCCCATCTGTTGGAGTTGTTGATCTTGCCTTGGAGTTGAGACTTCAGATCTATACAATATGAGGTCCTTTGAACACAAAGATCCATGCTTTATCAAGATAGTGGCAAGTTTTTATGCATTAGACCCCATATAGAGCTTGGTTTTGCATTTCGAGCCCTAAATGCCATGCATGGACGTAAAGCTTGCAACTTTACGTGGTATTCCAGCCCTAGGAGGCTAGATCTAGTGTTTGGTACCCTATTTCTGCTCAGAAGAGTTTGGTACCCTATTTCAGCCCTAGGTCAAGAGGGACTTGATGGGTGCATGAGCCAACTAAACGAGTTAGCAAGGGTTTTCCCCCATAGTCTAGATGCAGTAAAAATCAATGAGTTCACGAGACAACTCGACGAGTTGAGTTGGATTTTCCTGACACTTCAGAGAAAACAAAGGAACTCGACGAGTCGCATAGATGCACTCGATGAGTTTAGTCAACATTGACTGTTGACATGAGCGTTGACTTATGTTGACTTTAAGGGTTTGGTCAACTATGGACCTTAGAGACCATGGAAGGGTAAAATGGTCTTTTCACCCCTTTTAGATTTAGTGGAGGAGTGAGCTTAACATCTCGAAGTGGTTATTACAAATTGCTTATTAGAGATAATTGTATGATGTAAGCGAAGTATAGACTATTCATGGGGTAATAGATCTACTTGCTTATTTACGAGGTGAGTCTTCTCATTATACTTACCTGAGTGGTAATATTGTGCGACCGGATGTTCTTATATGTTTATATTTTGTATGCGCTATCATCCATTTGTCTTTGTGATTTATGATGTACATTATCTTGTGCTTTATTGGTTAGGACCGGAGGGTCCAACCTGAGTTGTGAGACTGGAGGGTGTTCACTGAGATACATGACCGGTGGGTCCTTATCGAGATATATCCATGGGAGGCTAATTATTGTGTGTGGTATTTTGGGGAACTCACAAAGCTTTGTGCTTACCATGATGTGTGATATGTGTTTCAGGTACTTCTCAGGATCGTGGGAAGGAGTCGATTTGATTGTATGCACTTGTTCGAGATTATGTTTGAGGATTCTGGGATATTATTGGTTCTCTTGTTGATTTGTGTTTTTGACAAATGATACATTGTGGATTTGAGAAAATGTGATATAAAAATGAAAACTTTGTTTGAAAATTTATGGTGTTACATAGAGAAAATGGAGGCAGTGTTTTACATGGACTATGAGTTGTTAAAACAAAATATGACAAGGAGTACTGTCCTCCACAAGAAGTCCAGGGTCTGGACAGGAGCTTTGTAATCTTACCTTGAAAGGATCAGAGGTGACTTCCTATACCTCCCGATTCAATGACCTCACAACCTTTTTTCAGGGGATGGTGAACCTGCAATACAAAAAGACTGAAAGGTACATTTGGGGACAAGCTTCACTAGTTCAAGGTTTGGTCACTGCATCCAGACCCACTACCATTGTTAGTGCTAAGCAATTTGGATATAAATTAACTGTGCAATGTATTTATCGAGGTACCATGACCCACAAATGGAAAAGAACCAATAATAGGGTATGAAATGGAAGTTCCATGGAAAGAAAAAAATGAATAACCACATCTTGTCGAGGATCGCATAGGCAGTCACCTCCGATCAAATCCCTAGTTTGGAACCTTATCCCAATATATGAAATGAAATTTCGACCATGTCGGAAATTGCATGGTCTGTAGCAACTGCAACTTGAGAGGTCAGACCTCTAAGTATTGCAGAAAGAACACAAACAATGCAATCATAACCCCTGCTACAGGAGGAAGTCGTAACTACTTCAAATATAATAAACCAGAGCATTTTAACAAGGACTGCCCGAAACTAAAGAATCAGGGTGGCCAAGGAAGAGCATTTGTGATAGTTGTTGGAGATGCTTTCTAGGAAGCAACTATGGTTACTAGTATGTTTCCTATTAGAAATATTTATGCTTCCGTACTATTTGATAATGGTGTCGGTAGAAGCTTTATTTCCAATAAATTTAGAAGCATTATGAACCATAAATCGCACAAACATAACGAAACTTATATGATAGAAATAGAAAACAAAGAATTAGAAAGCACTTTGGAAATACTCACTAATTTCCTTATCACCCTGAATAACCACATCTTTCACATCGATTAAGTACCTATGACCACAGAAAGTTTTGATGTAACCATTGGAATGGATTGGATATCAATCCATTGTGTGGAGATATTATGTTACGAAAAGGCCATTCAACTACTTTACCCATCAAAAAAGTTTTCATGATTTACACAGACATATCAAGAAAGAACCTAGGAATCATCTCTTGCATGAAGGAAACAAGGTATTTGAAGAAGATATTCTTCAGTTTCTTGGCCCACATGGTGGATATGCAAGGCAAGGGTAAGGAAATCAAAGGCATACTATAGGTGTGTGACTACCCATACGCATTTCTAGAGGCTCTACCTTGAGTACCTCTAGTCAGACTGGTCAAATTCTGAATCAAACTAATCCCAGATGCAACACCAGTTGCAAGATATCCTTATCGTCTGATTCCATTGGAAATGATAAAACTCTCCATTCAACTTCAAGAACTTCTTGACAAAGCGTTTATCCAACCAAGCTTCTCACCATGGGGAGCACCCGTATTGTTTGTCAAAAATAAGGATGGATCATTCAGGATGTGCATCGACTATCAAGAGATGAACAAACTCATTATCAAAAACTGATATCCACTCTTCAGGATCGATGTCCTATTCGATCAACTACAATGTAAGACCCTAAAAAATCATGCCAATTTAAAACTTCTTACATCATTCAGAAACCAATAATTATTACAATTTTTTTCAAAATGATTTCATGTCAGAGTATACCAGAATCAAATCGTATAAATATAGGGAGGTGCACGATCATGCCTATGCCTTCCTGCGGTCATCAGAAGTATCTAAAACAAAATCAACAATTGTAAGCCCGAAGCTTAGTGAGTTCCCCCAAAATACCAATGCCATACAAACCATAAATATATCATATAAAAAAGATGCATAATGAGCCATTAGCCTGACTGGACCACCTCGCAAGGTCATCAGTCTATCTGGACCGCTCTCCGAGTCATCAACATGCCTGGACTGCCTCTCAGGGCCTTCAGCCTATTCGGACCGCTCGTCGGGCCTTTAGCCTGACTAATATGCCCTAACCAGGTCTACAGTCTATCTGGGCCACCCTAGGTATGTTGGCACAAGCACAAAGCATGACCGCCTCAACCCAACCCCCAATCGAACAATCATGTGCACATAAATATCATTCACTAACTAGCATGCATAGATAGTCATATAGATCTAACGGATCACTAACATAGCATCATCCTAAAACCAAGATACCGATCTAACAAATCACTAACATTAGCTTCATCCTATACACCAGGATACCGGTCAAACCGGTCACTAACATAACATCATTCTATATACCAGGATACCGACCTAACAGGTCACTAAGCATATCATCATGCAATAAGCAAGATAACCATCCAAAAGAAGAGCCAGCGTTGGTGCCTTCAATCCAGTTAGTATAGTGAGGACAACTCTCCTCACAAGTAGCTTGGGATGATAATGTAAAACTCCCCAAATATAGATCCAAACTCGAAAACCTTCTACTGGATGCCAACACGATGTAGATAATGGATCTACAAGCTTCCCCTCGTTCCAAGCTTCTTAATCATCAAGCTTCTGGGAGTCCACTACTAGAAAATAGCCTTTTACGATGCTCATTGTGCGTCCTAAAACGCTCAGACGATGTGTAAATGCGCGTCAAAGAAGGCCCTATCATAACGAGAGACGACGTGCATTTATGACACACAATGTGTATCCTTAAAGTCGCTGTCATGAAACGCCATGTCATAAATGAAGATGACACACATTTTTGTGTATCATAATTTTAATTTTTTTTAAAATGATTTATAGATTTACTAATTTTCAAATTAAATTTACATTTCATGTCTCATAATATAAAATAAAATACCATATACAAAAAAATACAATCCATTGCACAAAAGTTAATGTCATACAAATAATCATTACAATAGTAGACAACTGTAATACATAAAATGTGAAAGAGATGAAATTCATCAACAAAATGATAGTTGAACTAGTTCATTATTGGCCATATAGGTTAACTGCAATCTCCAATCCTTCTAGCAGAC
Source organism: Lactuca saligna (assembly GCF_052625555.1). Lineage (NCBI taxonomy): Eukaryota > Viridiplantae > Streptophyta > Magnoliopsida > Asterales > Asteraceae > Lactuca > Lactuca saligna. The sequence goes on along the minus strand of NC_136418.1, from coordinate 44,405,323 downwards.
CCTAGAGATCATTATTGGTTATGTAGCAGAATCAACCTGCCAAAATAATACACCAAATTAATCAGAAGCTGAGATGCTACCTATAGGATAATCCAAAAACACATTATAAGCATAACAATTAGTCCATGGACTTACTGTGGATCAATAATTGCTTCAATTTGGATATGTTAAGAAGACACAACTAAAGGTAGAATAATAATAAAAATAATATCTTACTCATTAAAATAACACACAAACATCTATCTGTATATTTCTTTTTTCCTCATTTAGATTCTGAAACTGTAGGGACTGTCTATAATCACTTGTTGTTATTATAGTTCACAAAACATGGTAATATATGACAAAGTACATTTTAAATATCATAACCATTGGAAAAATAAAAATAACTGCCTCACCTATCACAAAAATAACCAAAAGAACATCAAAGGTGATGCTTCCACCATCATACCATCCTTCTTCAATACCTTACACAAGGAAACCTCAAGCCTTTTAAGAATACTGAAACAAATGGGAGTCATAATATGATCACAAACTCCTAAATAACTAAATATATGAGAAAGTATGATTTAAAACTTGCCTCTCTCTCTTTATTTATAGCACCAGTGATGCTGCAGTAGCTACGATCAATATAATAAGTGACAAATCTTGCCAAGCTTCCCAAAGGAACATTTGTGGTCAACATAATTAAAATACTCATGGTCAGCTGCAGCTGTAAATAAAAGTGAAGAAGAAATAGTTGTTGTAGAGATATAACATACAAAGAAGTTTATTCCTTTTTTCACAGGATAAGTGTTAGATCTAAAGGCATTTCTCTTGTTGCTTATTTCATCTTCATGTCTTTGTACTCATCTATCCTTTCAACATCTCAGATAACCCTTGCACCTAAAAATATATATATAGGTATAGATGTATCTATATATATATATATATATATATATATATATATATATATATATATATATATAAAGAGGTTTTGAGTTTTGATAGTGAAGGAAAAATATGTTTGATAAGCTAAGTAACATGCCCCTCCATATTGATGAAGAGAAGTTAGATTATGGTCCCTGGTCATGGAAACTATTTGCTCGAGTGAAATACCATAATCACAACTTGGAGATGCAGGAATCACAGTGGGCCCAAGCACGATATTTATGAAGGGGAAATAGAAGGAAATTAATTATATGTAGAATGTAGCTATCTCAACATGAGAAAAGATTATATTTATATCATAAGGGAACTTGGGGGACCAAATACCAACTGCATGTTCTCCAGCCAATTTGAATAACAATGCAGCCTAATAGAAGGTGATCAGATGTTAACTAATATATAACCAAACTTGGGATTCGGAAGCTATATATACAAACTTATGGAAAAAATTACCCTTATGAGTTGAGCATGTGACCTGATCATCCTTCTTCTTTTTTGCTGCTCTTCAGTCTTTCTCAAGTCCAATGTGTATCGGAAGCGACATGAAGCATTAAGCACAAGGGCAGCTTGCTATATATATAGGGCAATAAATTACAATGAGTTCAATTACTAGAGCTACATCCAGTAGTAGTAATCTCAGTATTTCAGCATATCACTTTCAGATCTAAAAAGGATTAAAGATAACTATATTAGACGTGTTATTCATTTATTACGAGTGATAATTCTTTTTCACCTTTCAAGATGTAAATAAACTCAAATCGCGACAAAGTAGTAAGAGTGATTAAGATATGTATATGTTAGGTAAAAATTTTGTCAGTTTGTCCAGATCCCATAGGATTCAGAGTATCTACTACTTTCCAGAAAATTATCTTATCTGGCACAACAAATTTACAATCAGCTATCTCATCATGTTTAGAAACTAGTTTTACTCATGTATCAGGTAGGTAGGTATCTATTATCTAAGAGCCAGCCAAGTTGATAATATATTTCACCAAACCTTATGTAGTTATGTTTATTTAATGATTTAATCCTTTAAGATATGTAAAACTGAAATGTTGAAAGATGCTTACATTTTTCAAGAACTGACAGCACCAAATGTTGGCATCATTGCAATCAGTCCCTATAGTACTGTTTAGTATATATGTTATTATTTATAAAACCAAGGGCAAAAAAGTAAAAGAGTATAATATTTTTACCTTCATCTCCTCTATTTATGAATAACAAGAGATCATCAACACACACACACGCTCATGATCCTCTTCAACTTCAATATTTTCAAGCATAACTAAAATGCAGGAACCGGATAACTGATTACATCAAATGTCTCAGATTATAAATTATCTATAAAAAAAATAAATGGAAAATTTTACCAGTCATCTAATATTTCTGTAACAGGCTCCTCATAAGTTGAATGCTAATAAAGTTGAAATGAAGAGAAATATATAAATATATAATGTTAGTTTTATATAAAAGCATTAAAAAGTTATAAGTGGTTTAATAATTCAGCATGTTAGGAATGACTTACATCTTTAGGTCTTGATTTTATTGAAGGTGGGTTGTAAGTGTGAGGAGCACGTGACACCCTACCTTTGCATTCCTCCTGTCAAAATGATCAAACTCATGTCTTGCAGCATCTAAAGACTTTAATAGCCTCAGGAAACGATGTTTTTATCAGCCTCAAATTTTCATTAGCCTGGAATGGAATAAATTAATATTGGAAGTTACAAGGAAAGAAAGAAATGTAAAGTCTAATTCAAAGATCAAAGTAACACCCTACCTTTGCATTTCTCATGTCAAAATGATCCAAAGCATCATACAAAAAAGCTATTAGTTATGTGCTCCCAATCTTGAAGACAGATTTAGTAGAAGCTGGGACCCGTTGAAGAAACTCCATGTTTAAGTTAGACAATATCCTGGCTCCATTACACTCTGGGATAAGGATAATGGGTTCATCATAAAGATAGAGAACCAGATCTCCATAAGGGCCCACCGCCAGAAGCATATCATCCCAATACAACAATACACTGTCCATTCCACACCAAACAAGGTGCTCTTGAGCTAGGGTAGAATGTAGAAGAAACAAAATCAAGAAATCGTTATATAAGGAGAAGATAATGAAACCTGATTGAAGCCTTGAAGTTGCATGGATGTCAAATGGAAGACAGAAAGAAGAAACATTTTTTTGTGAGAGAAGACACGTGAAGAATGTACCTTTTGGGAGTGAACCAAGAAGGAGTGGGATCAGATGGATCTCCTTGACGGGCGTCGCGTAGGTCAGCGACGGTGGATGAGTGGAGAGATGGATTGGAGCAGAAGGCAGAAGTGCGTCCTTAGCTTGATGGCGAGGTTCGGCTTTGATTTCGTTCTAGACCGAGTCGCATTCGTTTTCTCAGACATTAACGATGATTTGTGGAGACGATGATGGCTCCGTGGACTACGACATGGCGTTCTGATCTTGAACCGGTATCTTAAGATGGCGGAAGTGTGTGATTAGGTTTCTAGATGCTCTCCAAACTCTTAAAGCTTATCTGGTTCGATATTGGTGGTGGCAACTTAAGGCTTTCGAAGAGAGAGAGAGAGAGTGTGTGTGTGTGTGTGTGTTGTGTTTTTAAGGTTCAATGGCGGTAACAGTGGTGATGGTTTAAGGTTTACAAAGAGAAGGAAGGAGTTAATGAAAAGGGAGATACTGAGGTGAGAGGGTAGAAGCAGGGTTCTTCAAAATTTTAGAATTTCAGATGATTTCGTTTTCCCCATTTAAAAACACGTGTTTAGGAAAAAAATATAAAGCGGCACACTTAGAGGACACACATTTTATGAAAGGGACCCTCCACATTTTTTTTTCTTTTCTAACACTAAGTTTAGGGCACGCACAAATGTGTGTCCACTATCCTTCAAATTTTGCAAAATTGACATTACTTTTTATGGCACACACCAATCCGCGTCCTCTATCAGCGAGTGTCATTGTTTGCACGTCATTAAAGGGCTGTTTTCTAGTAGTGGTCGGTGTTGAATTAGGTTTCTAAGCCCATAACTATTATTGGTATGTACTTGACCCAAGATTACCGTGGTCCATTTGGGTTGCATAGCATCAAAACCATTTGGATAGACTTTTGTGAGAAGAGGATATTTATGATTTATTAATATATTATAAATTCTAATATATTAATATGAAATAATATTATTTAATTACTATTGATCAAGAATTAGTTTGGAATTAATTTTGTGATCAAAAGAGACTAATTAAATAAATGGGGATTGATCTGGCAAGTCATTCATTTTTATAAAGTGGGTTTATGATCCATAGTTCTTCATGTTGGGCTAAACGTATGTGGTGACCCGTGGATACTCCATGGAGGTTAAAACCCTTGGATCATGAGGAATATGGAAAGTCATGAGCTACATGGTGTAACCCTAATGTACACACTATATAAGAAACCCTATGGTTCCTAAAATCGGCATTTAAGGCATATGCATGAGGGCTAGCCGATTTGTGAAGCTTGTGTTCTTCCCTCAAGTTATTCCAATTGTTGGCGGTGTTGTATGATTGCATTTGAGGTGCAACACTTGGGGTACTAAGCTCTTAAAGCCCCAAGGCTTCCAACTATATGAAAAGGTATGTTATCTAACTTGTTTTATTACCAAAGTATCATTGTTTTGTATGCTAGTTAGGGTCATACCTTGGAAAGTTCAAGCTTGCATGTATAATAGAGAAAACATAGATCCAGGGTATTTAGGGTTGCATGTACACTTAGGAGTGTTAAAATGCTCAAAACCCTACAGTGGTATCAGAGCCTAGGCTTGTTTTCAATTATACTTGATGCTACTTGCTTGGAAATGCTTTAAAAATCGATTTTATGCTGTTCTGGACAGTGAACTCACCGAGTCCAAGTACAACCTCATCCAACTCGCCGAGTTGGTGCCCCAGAATGTAGTTTTTCAATTTGTTTTGGCTGGAATTGGACTAGGATCATTACCCAAAGCTGGTTTTGAGCTTATAAACCTATTTTTGATGTGGCAATGATCATGCTAATCCAATTTAAAATATAATTGTCAAAGTTTCATGTTTTGTATTAATTTATATGGTTAGGCTAAATACATGAAATTCTTTTGATGTGAATTGTCTTGTTCTTATGAGTTTAATTTAGATCATAGACAAATTGATCGTTTTGTAAACTACAATTTTTGATCTAAATGATTTTGATGAATTCCACATCTTGTCCTCAAGTTATGGAAAATGAAAAGGTTTTTTATAAGAAATCATTAAATTCATAGTTTATGAACTTAAAGAGTCCTTTTCTCATAAATGTTTTTTATGAACTCTATAACTTGTCGTCAAGTTATGGAATGTCAAGAGTCTTTTCTTAAAACCTATGGTAAACTCATAAGTTATGGATTCCAAATGTTTTTGAATTGTTCAAAACTTACACTTAAGTAAATGTAAAAGTCTAGCTTTTGAAACATTTAATTCCAAACACTAGAATTTTAAACGTTTAAAATTGAATCCTTATACTATTATAATATTATAGGTTTAATATATATATATATATATATATATATATATATATAGATAGATAGATATACATATATATATATATATATATATATATATATATATATATATATATATATATATATGTATGAGTACAGTCAGTCTTACTGTTAGTATGCCTCATTCACAAAGCCGGTCTATAAGGGGGGAATAAGGTTACTGCCTATAAAATGGCAGTTTAATGGGTGTCCACTCTCACCCACCGCTTTCTTGACTAGTGGAGGGTTGTTAGCCGAACGGGTAGGATAGGAATCTAATTCTCCCTTCATTAAAAGTATAATCATAAATATAAAGTAACAAAAAACTTATAAAATCCGAATCTTAGTTACGTAGGAAGATGTGAATATGGTGCTAACCCATTAAATTGCAATTTGCACCTTGTTAAGTTGTTAGTGGAGCGTGTGTGCTTAACTGGCACACTAATCGAGACTGACAGTGTGTGGCAAAGGGTAGCTTGGAGTTAATCATTGATCAATGGAGCATGTGTGGTTAACCGGCACACTGTTAGGTGGTTTTAACATTGGGTATACCAAGCTAATTTGCATGGTTATTCACACCTTGTTTGTGATCCTCGGCATCACAGTCACATACTTGAAAGGAATACAAGAGATTTAAACATGTCATTGAGTTATTCAATGAATCTAAAAAGGATTTAGGAATTTCAATTCACTTAAAACCTAATTTTTTTTTTCGTTTTTCGTGGTGCAAATTGGTAAAGTGTCATTTAGCTACCTTCAAATATTTTGCAGTTTGGATTACAGCAAATTGTAAAATATTGTGTTGGGTCCTAGCCTTAATATTTCATTTGGGTTTTATATTAAGGACTTAAGTCACCTAACTTGAATTTATTCCATTATACATGTCTAGTTCAGACAACTATGGCCTTTCCAAATCCTTTGGAACAAGCTTTCCTCTTGAAGATGATATCCCATGGTTGGATCATGGAAGTCATACTTCAGTTCGTCCACCTCCTCCAATAATTCTCCCTAACCCACAAGTTCAAAGACTTGAAAAATCAAAGTTACTCAAACCCTACTTGCAATGAAACAGGAAGATGGAAGCCTTGTGTGTACTCACGTCTTGGAGATGAAGTCACATGGTGATAGGCTAAGAGTATTGGGTGTCAAAGTCTCAAGGAAGTTGGTTGTTGACTGGGTTCTTCAATCACTTCCTGAGTCATATAGTAAGTTCATTAATGACTACTATGAGACAGAGCATGACATGACCCTTATTGATCTTACCTATTTGCTTGTTGCTGCTAAATCAACAATGATTTGGCACACTGGAAAAGCAAATTTGATTGGAAGATCTAATGCGATTAGAGCAAAAGAACAATCCTATGTGCTTCTGCAAAACCCTAAATCTTGGATCTAGGTTTCTCTATTTCACATACAATTCATCCAAGACTTGGATACCCTAATATAGCATACTATTAAAATCGAAATCTATAATAAACACGTTTAGATACTACCTTTCAATAGTTGCAAGAACCCTTTGATCTTCAAGAAGCTTAGTGTCACAAGTGTAACACCTCTAATGGCTTACAAACACCACAAGCAAGAGGATGATGTTTAGGACATAGGATGAGAGGCTAGAAATTGGCTCCAAGCTTCCAAGGGATCAAGTGGCCGATTTTGCTTGCCCTATGGGTCCTTATACTTGTGCTGCTAGGGTTTCAGTCAAAACCCTAATGGATGACTTAGGCCCTAAGCAGCTTGAGTAACTGCTGGAATAAGGACAATATGGCCGAAAGTAGAGTGGGCTTCCACCCCTAATTTCATTCACCTCGTATCCAAGAAGATCTACAACCCATAATCTAACTATCACACAATTACCAGTTCAAGTCTCCTTTATTTAACTAATCTCTTCTAGCCACAAAATTAATTCATAATTAATTCTTGACTAATATTAATTAAACTATATGATTTCTCCTTTAATATATTATTCATATGATATATTAATAAACCATAATAACCTCTCTCTCTATATATATATATATATACATATATATATATATACATATATATATATATATATATATATATATATATATATATATATATATATCATCCTGTCAAGTTGCTATGGTGAAGACAATCCAAAAGGACCATGGACAATAAGGTCAACTACATACCAAATATAGTTACGGACTTACACACTAATCACACAGTCTCCCACTTGCATAAGTCTAGTAACTATAAATGCAAGTATTATCTAATTAGCAATTGTAGCTCTCAAAGACGCTGTCGAACTCTGATCTTGTCAGTAACTTGTCCATTAGATAAGGGATCGGATAGTCCACCTTTCTAGATATTATGCAGACGATTACATGGAACATAGTCATACTTATTGTCCAACAGTTTGTTTCGCGATCTCTGATTCATCTGACATAGAACGTAATTAAACATATCAATTCAGTCCTGACCGGGCCTGACACATATGTCAAACCAAATCATCAAGGGTCCTAGATATCGCTTTTACCCTCTTAGTATAAAAGGAACAAATAAACGTCGACTTTTATGCATTTATCATTCACTCATCAAATCATACATAACAATGCATTTTATAACATCAAGTTACTAATGCGTAACGCATTATCATTGCAAAATCAACTCGCAATCAATAAACTATATATCTACGTTTTAAGACCATATGATATTATTATCTTGTGATCAATCGAGATTAATTCCATGAAGTGATACCAGCAAGCGCGGGTTTAATCCAACGCTCAAATCTTATTCATAAGCACTCATGAACATTGCAACCAATCTTTTCTATGTCTAATATACTTTAGACAATCTACAAACCAATTCATGACAATCTTCTTTCAAACCTACTCCCAAAGTATGAGCGACTGTGGAACGTTCAAATAATCTTATTATTCAGGAAGTCAAAACATGCAAAATGAAACAATAGGTAAAAAATCAACATAAGACAGTGACTTTACTTATAAATAATACTCCTTTATTTAATCATCAAATGTCAATTACATTTATCTATTACACGTTTTGAAACTATCTAATTAAAACTAATATTGTCCTTCAACCCAAAGCTCCTAGCGTGCTGCAAGTTCTTAACCCTACTCAGTCCCTTCGTAAGGGGAACTGTTGGGTTATCCTCCGACGATACCCTCTTCACTACGAGGAGTGCCTCTTCCACCCGATGTCGAATAAAATGATATTTCCAGTCGATATGTTGAGATCTGCGATGATCCCTCAGTTCCTTGGTCAAGGCAACCGCTCCTTCATTATCACAAAACATTTCCATGGGCTCCTTTATGGTTAGAACGTCTACAAGGTTTCCAATGAAGTTTTTCAACTATATCGCCTCCTTTGACGCTTTGCTCATTGCTATGTACTCTGATTCGTATTTTGAATCCACTACGGTCTCTTGCTTGGAACTTTTCCAAGTCACTGCTCCTCCATTTAGGGTAATGACCCAGCCCGATTGAGAACAGTAGTTGTCCCGATCGGTTTGAAATCTGGCATAAGTATACCCTTTCACCTTTAAGACATCACCCCCACGGAGCACTAGAAACCGTTCCTTGGTGCTCCGAAGGTACTTAAGAATATTCTGTACTTCGGTCCAATGTGCTTTGCCAGGGTTCCCTTGATATCTGCTGACCATGCTCAAAGTGAATGCCACATCAGGGCGAGTGCAAGTCATAACATGCATGATCGAGCCAACTGCAGAAGCGTAAGGTACTCAGCTCATCTCTACTATCTCGACTTTGTTACTCGGCCTTTGAGACTTACTTAACTTGGCATTACTTTGGATTGGTAACTCCCCTTTCTTGGAATTCTCCATACTAATACGCTTTATTACCTTGTCCAGGTAAGTATCCTGACTAAGTCCTAATAGTCTTTTACTCATGTTTCTCACTATCCTTATTCCCATAATATAGGCATCCTCACCGAAGTCGTACATAGAGAAACACTTCCCAAGCCAGGACTTGACTCCTGCAGGGTCGGAATGTCATTTCCTATGAGCAGTATGTCTTCCATATACAATATGAGGAAGCTAACTATACTCCCACTAGCTTTGACATATACACATGATTCATACTCGCTTCGCAAAAAAACAAACTTTTTCACTTTCTCATCGAAACAAAGATTCCATCTGCAAGATGCTTGTTTCAGTCCATAAATGGACTTCTCAAGCTTACACACTCTATTGGGGCGCTTTGCATCCACAAAACTCTCTGGTTGACTCATGTAAACATCCTTAGCCAACTTTCCATTAAGGAAAGCGATTTTGACATCCATCTACCATATCTTATAGTCATGAAATGAAACAACATAGGCAACTCTGGGAGTTTGACTAAATCCCTTCGCAACCAATTGCGCTTTGTAAGTGTGTACCTTCCAATCCATATCGGTGGTCTTCTTGAAGATCCACTTGCACCCGATCATCTTACGACCTGACTCATTGTCAACCAAATTCTAAACATGCTTGTCATACATGGACCGAATCTCGCTATCCATAACCTCTTTCCATTTTGCAGACTCCGGGCCTGCCATGGCTTCCTTGTAGCTATTAGGTTCATCCAAATTTATTAGTGTACTATCACTAATAAACTTATCACCCACACTTGTTATATGAAAACCATACAACAAAGGCGGAACACTAAGTCTACTAGAATGTCTAAGAGGTAAGGATTCATCAATTGGTTCAACTGGAGTTTCCTCCCCGGGTTGATCACCAACGTCAGAGGTTCCTTCATCGCTCGACTCTTGAAGTTCTTCAAGATCGATTTTCCTCCCACTGTCCACGTGGCTTATGAGTTCTCGCCCTCGGAAAACCCCTCTCCTCGCAACAAAGACAACATTTTCACTCGGCCTGTAGAAGAGATATCCAAAGGACACTTGCGGATAGCCGATGAAAATACACCACTCACTTCAAGGTTCGAGCTTATCATGAGTCTCACGTCTTACGAAAGCCTTGCAACCCCAAACCTTGATATGTGCCAACGAAGGAGCTTTCCTTGTCCACATCTCTTGAGGTGTTTTGGCAACCTTCTTTATATGGACTAAGTTAAGGATATGGGAGGCAGTCTCAAAGGTATACCCCCAAAATGAGATAGGTAGTGAAGCATGACTCATCATGGAACGAACCATGTGTAGAAAGGTTCGATTACGCCTCTTAGCGACACCATTCAACTGCGGTGTCCTAAGTGGCATCAATTGTGAAACGACTCTACATTCCTTGAGGTAGTCATGGAATTCAAGACTAAGGTACTCTCCACCTCGATCCGATTGAAGGATCTTGATTTTTCTACCCAAATGACTCTCCACTTCTTGCTTAAACTCTTTGACCTTTTCAAACGTTTCTGACTTGTACTTGATTTAGTAGCTATATCCATATCTACTATAATCATTGGTGAAAGTCACATAGAAGCGGATCGAATCCCTTGTGGTGAATCTAAAAGGCCCACACATCGTTGTGTATGAGATCCAATAAACCCTCACCCCCTTTCACAAGTACCAGTGAAGGGTGACTTGATCATCTTTCCAAGAAAACAAGACTCGCACACATCATCTTCCCTAAGGTCGAATGACACCAACACTCCATCCTTTTGGAGTTGAGCTATGAGATTGTTATTGACATGTCCAAGATGAAAATGCCGCAAGTATGCTTTGTCCAAACTATTGGAACATTCGATATGCAACACATCTTTTCCTAAGCTGTCTACAACCATCATAGTTTCATATATTCCATTATAAGGCTATGCTTCAAAATAGAAAACACCATCAAGATAAGTATTAATAGAACCCTTTTCTTTATCAAATAAATATCTGAATCCTTGTCTATACAAACCATGAAAAGAAAAGACGGTTCTTGTCATTTCTGGCGAATAGCAACAATTATTCAAATCTAGTCCTAATCCTTTACTAAGCACTAAAAAGTAAACTCCAATCTTGGTGATAGGCGATGATCTTCTATTCCGCATGATCAAGTTTATCTTCCCATGCTCCACATGTCAATATCTTCTTAGGCCCTGCAAGTCAGAACAAATGTTAGAACCACATCGTGTATCAAGTACCCAAGAAATAGCATGAGATGAATCATTAGATTGAATAGTATAAATACCTGTGAAGGATGGCTTGATCTTCCCATCGTTGATGTCTTGCAGATATTTTAGGCAGCTTCGTTTCCAATGCCCTTTCTTATGATAGTAGTAACACTCTACATCATTTGGGTTGGAGGTGAGTCTAGCAGAACCAACCTTCGTTCCACTAGAAGACGTGCCATAATGGGACTTTCCCTTATGGTGGTTCTTTGAGGGAGCCTTCCTCTTCTTACCCTTTCCTTGGCCAATAGCCAAGACGGGGGCAGCAGTAGGAGTAGGAGTTTTGTGACATCCGGAATTTCAGGTATATTATTGTATGGTTGAATTTTTGAAGTTTTTGGAATGACTCGAACAGTTGGGATTCCAACTCACCGAGTAGGGTCGGGTGCCATGTGGGATTTAATGATTGGACTCGACGAGTAAGAGAACTGACTCGCCGAGTAGGTGTTGGGCCGAGAAACCCTAATTTCCCAGGGTTGGCGTCTATATAAAGGAACTATTAGCCTCATTTGTGGTTTACCCTTCAAAGAAGAGAACCCTAAATGATTCTTGAGTGCTTTGAGCAAGAAAGAGAGCCATGTTGAGCTTCTTGGTGGGTGTCTTGCAAGGAAGAGGTCAGTTTCAAACCAAAAGGGCCAGAGAAGGTTGTAGATCTGTGATTTGCAATCAAGGAGCATCAGTTGGAGGTATCAATTCGGACCCCTTTCTTCCCTATTTGAGTAGATTTTCTTTTGTGGATCAGGGCTTGTATTACCTTCTTGGTGGGGTTTTGAATGCATCAAACCATTGAGCTTTGAAGCTAGGAACCATTAATGGAGTTTTTATGGTTTATAATGCGAAATACACTATGCATAGACATGAAGATCGGGCCTTTATGTGACTTTTGGGTAGTAGGAGGTTAGATCTATGAGTTAGAGCTACAGATCTGGCCTCCGGTGGCCGAATGAGTAACCAATGGAGCCAGCTCAACGTGTCCATGGGATATACTCGACGAGTTATAGCGGGTGTAACCTTGTAGTCTTGGCCAGTGTCGACTCACTGAGTTGGGAGTCAACTTAGTGAGCTGAGCGAACCCTAGGAAGATCATGGAGAATTCGAGGGGACTCGGCGAGTCACATGAGTGCACTCGGCTAGTCAGGTCAACATGGAATGTTGACCCCGCTTGACTTTAGTTGACTTCATGAGTGGACGAATAAGGGGGCAGGTAGGGCAAGGAGGGGTAAAATGGTCTTTTACCAATCCTGAGGATCAAAAGAGGAAAAGAGGAGTTAAATTATAAAGAGTAATAAGACGGATAATGATTGAGATGCTTGTCTTATGTGTTAGGCAGAGGCTAGTCCAAGATTTCCAAGTGTTTGTCAGTTACCTGTTAACCGAGGTGAGTCTTCTCACTCTACTTACCTTGAGTGGTAACTTATGTGTGACCAGATAGTCTTATGTGTATATGTTGTGTACTGAGATATCCTTCTATTTGTTTTGTGATATGCTCATTATGTATTATATTGAGATACTGAGTCGAGGGACCAGAGGGTCCATCAGAGTTATGGGGCCGGAGGGTCCCACTGAAACACATTGATCAGAGGGCCTTATTGAGTATAGCTTCAAGTCGTTGTTGAGTTGTGTGTCGTATTTTGGGGAACTCACTAAGCTTCGTGCTTTGCGTGTTATGTGGATTGTGTTTCAAGTTTTTCTTAGGATCGCAGGAAGGCACCGACTTGATTGTACACACCAGTGAAAGAGTTACATTTTAGAGGATCCTGGATTTTTAACTGAGCAGTTATGGAGTTTTGAATTGTAAACTTAATAAATGAGGTTTTTGTGAAATACATTATGAGAATTATGTGATTTTAAATAAAATTTTGTTGTGAGAATTTACGTCGTTACAAGTTGGTATCAGAGCCTTGGTTTGAGGGATTCGGATGCACCTTCGGGTAAGTCTGGACTCAAACTGAGGATTTGAGAAAGTTTTCGAAAAGAAAAGATTTTTCTAAAATGAGTAAGAGTATCTAAGTGAAAAACGAGAAGGAGAGTTTGTACAATCAGCCAGAGCCCGAATGGTGATTTCTCAAATTACCCTTACTTATTTATGTTATTAGTTATTATTCAGATAGTAGTGATGCATGCTAGAAGATAGGCTAGGTATTCCATATACTAAGGCTACAGTTGCCTGATTTGTGATGCCTTAGCCCAGGAGTTGTTGTTATTTGTCAGGTGCTTGGAATATATGTGAGAGTAAGAGTATCCAGATGGAACCTTTAGAGAGAGAGAGAGAGATAGATAGATAGAGAGAGAGAGAGAGATTTGAGTAGAGGAGTAATCTAGGAGAGGTACTTAAATGAGCATTGGAGGAGCCTACTGAGAGAGTAGTTAGATACCCATCAGAGGTAGAGTTGCTTGAGTTTGGTGATACCTTTTGAGTGTGAGTAGAGAGATTAGATTAATAACCAAGAGTGGTTTTACGTGCTGGTGGATAATATTCGATGCCCGAATGTTGCTTGCTTCGTGCTTTGTGGAACTCTTGATCATGGGAGTCAGCTACTAAGTGAATATGATGACATTCAGGAGGTAGATGGCTGGCATCGTAAGGGTTTCTTTAGCAGCTGATGGCAGAGAAGTTTGAGAACCTAGGGAGTGACCTTCGTCAGATAAGTACGCTGATATATTAGAGCATTCATTGGGGAGCGACCAGGTTTAACGGGATTGGTGGTCTCGAAGGTTGAGGAGCTGCTTAGGAAATCTGGGACGATCGGTGTGGAATGTATGGGTAGATGTGGCAGGTAGTATGGGCCTGTACTACTGAACACAAAGGACCCATACTCGAAATAGGGAGAGTTCCAGATGTTCTAAGTAGCAGATTGAGTGAAGATAATATAGTTCGGGTACCATGATTTATAGCAGATTGAAAGGAGATAACATGGTTCGAGTACCATGACTCGTGGCGGTTAGTGTTTCTGGTTTTACTAGTTATCCCATTGTGATTGATTAGACAAAGATCAGATGTGATAGAGTGTGGGGCCAGAGGGCCATGTAGGATGAGTTTCAATGGAGCATACCTTGAGAGGAAAATCGAGTTAGTTCCCAAGGGATTTTTGGTGAGATACCAGTTGGAGTCGCAAGACTCAGGGATGAGTAAAGACGGTGCTTTATGGAGGATTACGATCTGAATTGAGCAATCGGTTGATAGTGGAGATGTTAATTTTGTGACCAGACTTGTGATATTTCCGTTTCCTAGGAGAAGCAGAAGAGATATTGAGCTTCTGGTTTCTGAGCTTGGCGGTAAACCCTGTGGGGTAGCATTGGTTGCGATCTTTCACCAGAGTATCTAGGCAGTAAGTCTGTCGTAAGGTAATATTATAGCATGAAAGGGTCATCATTGGGGACTGGGATGGTCAAGCACAAGGATATACCCTATTTGAGTATAGTAGGGCATATGTTACTAGCAGTTTCGGGTGATCAAGAGGAGTATTTTGGAGCGGTGGCTCTCATTTTCTATGAAGAATATCGAGTGCGGGGCTGAGGTCTCTACTCTCATGATAATTCTCATGATGGGATGTTGGTTGGGGAGTCGAAGACGAGAAGTGTGATAGTTCATATTTTCATACTTAGATTCATGGCTACTACGGGACAATTGAGATGTCCGGTAGTGTGTCAGTGTGAGATTTTGGATGACATGCTGGGAAGTTTTTCGAGGATTTTATCTGAGATTTAGGGTATTAGGAGCTGCTTGGTCTCTATCAAGATGATCATCGAGTGTTATGTGGTATTTTCCAAGAGTAAGTGTGATGTACCTGGTAGAACAGTATGTGGAATAAAGTGTTGGTTTGCCAAGTGGTGATGGTTCGAGCCCTGAGTGGGAGAGAACCGAGTATTTTATTGAGATTATTGGAGATTTTTTCAAGAGCGGTTAGAAGACTGGATAATGCATGTTGTACGTGTTCAGTAAAGGATGAGTGTCTCTGTGGTAGGTAGTCGTTGGTCAAGGACCTTGTGGTGGTTAGGAATCCTTCGAGGTTTTAATGGTTGAGAATTTCTGGTTCAATGTATGGGTGATTATATGCACTCTGGGAAAGGTAGATGTTGATTGGGCAACCAACTTCAGGGTCGGTATGTGTTTTCTAGCATGGGTTTGGAGCAATAGAGGAGGGAGTTTCGGATTGTCGTCAACGTGTTCTGAGTCATTGATGATTCCTCCATGTTTTAGTTGAGAGCTAGAATATTCCAGAGTTACGAGTTGTGTGACAGGAAGATCAGTTATGAGATTTTGAAAGGATGCATTGTTGTATCTGAGCATGATGTCGTAAGTAGTAGATCAGTGGTTGAGGCAAGACATCTTGAGGTACTGTGATGGTGTACCGAGGTATCCGAGTATAATGTCCTAAATTTTGGTTTGTTTTCAGTTTTGATTTTAAGATGGCAAGTGGTGTATCAAGTATCTACGGTTCCAGTGGGACCGCTTTCAGTTAATTGACATCAAACAGGATTATCTGAGGAAGTGAATTGTTGCAAGAAAGGTCTGTTGTCTTGACGGTGGTCGTCAGGAGTAGGGATGCTTAGCCTGGGTGGGTGTGTGTACCTGTCTATGTTGGGCCGCGAAGCGATTTAGTGAACGTAGTGAGGTAATCACCTGAGGATGAGATTGTGGGATGATAGCGAGAGGGTGTAGTGATACTGCGGGGAGACGTAGTACTTACCTTTCAGTGAGAGGGTGTGGCGATACTGCGGGGTTCCGTATTACTCACCAGTCAGTGAGAGGGAGTGGTGATTTCACGGGGAGTCGTGGTACTCCCCAGTCAGCGAGAGGGTGTTGTGAACCCACGGGGAGCCTTAGTATTCATTAGTCAGGGCATGACTCAGGTAGTTCCTAGGCTTGTGTAGCATCATCATTTGAGTTTGTAGGATCCTGGTGGTTGAATGAGGGGCGGGACTGGGGTCTCCATATTTTTCGGGAATCGTTATATTCTGAGTTGAGTTGTGGTTATGGCCACAAGAGAGCATTGGAGAATAAGTGTACGCGTGGGTTGCGAGTCATGGGTCATTAGTTGAGTTCCTTATTAGGATGGGTGGTCCGAATTTTGTTTTGGACCTGACGCTTGAGTTGAGTTGGCCTAGGTGGTGAATGGAGTAGGCGAATGTGATTTCTGGATTCATAGGTGGCTTTCATTTTGAGGAGTATTGGGTGTCATCTGATGTCCTAGACCTGAGTGTGTCAGTTCGTTGTAAGGGAAGGACCGTGAGGCACATCTAACTAATGAGTAGTAAACGACAGAGGTCGAGAGTGAGACATTTTAGTTGGGATTGTGGTATTCTCTTGGGTAAAATCGAACCTTGTGACTTGTGTGTCACAATGGGCCAAGATAGTTGTTTTGAAAAGGAAGTCGGCGAGATGTTTTGGGGCATGCATAGGGTAAACATTGGAGTTTCAACTGTGGGGTTGGGATTGACCTGGTGTCCAGTGTTAAAAGGGATATATAAGAGGGAGTTGGGGCTTACGATCGTTGGATTTCAGAGGATACTGCTAAGTAAGGCAGATCATTTTCTAGTGTTTGACGACAGGGTGCTGAGAGTTCATTATTCGGATTGGTCCTGATAGCATTTTGGTGGATTAATGCCTGGTAAGGTGTGAACCCCGCTTTCATTCCTTGGAGTTTGATTCGGATCATTTAATACGTATGATATGAGTAATCGGTAGCTGATTGTTGGATTTTGTCTTATGAGAATCAGAAGGGGCAATGAGCTACCAGGGTCTGTTATTCGAGGAGCGAATAACATGGTAATATCTTGAGTGGGCGGTTTGACGGCGGGCCAGGTCACTAGAGTTTTCAGATTTTAGAAACAGGAAGGGGTATCTTAGCGACAGAGGGGTCAGCTATGTTCCAGATTTGGGAGTTCCTGTTTAGATTTAGGTGTCCATGGAGGAAAATATTGGTGTGGTATTAGATCCTCTCAGTGGTGCTTTTCGTGTTATTGGGTTCAATCTATGTGTGATTGAGGAGCGATTTCGAGGGTGAAATCTAATGCAAGTGGTCAGAATTGTAACGTCCAGAATTTCAGGTATATTATTGTATGGTTGAATTTTTGAGGTTTATGGAGTGACTCGATGAGTTGGGAGGCCAACTCGCCAAGTAGGGTCGGGTGCCATGTGGAATTTAATAATTGGACTCGACGAGTCATAGAGCTGACTCATCGAGTAGGTGATGGGTTGAGAAACCCTAATTTCCCAAGGTTGGGGCCTATAGAAAGGAAGTATTAACCTTATTTGCAGCTTACTCTTCAGAGGAGAGAACCATAAATGATTCCTGAGTGATTTGAGCAAGAAAGAGAGGCACGTTGTGCTTCTTGGTGGGTTCTTGCAAGGAAGACGTTGGTTTCAAGCCAAAGGGCCATAGGAGGTTGTAGATCCGCGATTTGCAATCAAGGAGCATTAGTTAGAGGTATCAATTTGAACCCTTCTCTTCCCTATTTGAGTATATCTTTCTTTTTTGATTAGGGCTTGTATTACCTTCTTGGTGTGGTTTTGAATGCATCAAACCCCTCTTATGAGCATATAGCATGGATCTGGACCTTGGAGGGTCCAGAGAGTCTGAGAGTGGGAATCCATGGTTGAGAAACCATTGAGATTTGAAGCTAGGAACCATTAATGGAGTTTTTATGGTTTATAATGCAAAATACACCGTGCGTGGACATCAAGATCAGACCTTTATGTGACTTTTGGGTAGTAAGAGGTTACATCTATGAGTTAGAGCTACATATCTGGCCTCAGGTGGCCGAATGAGTAATCCAATGGAGCCAACTCACCGAGTCCATGGGATGACTCGATGAGTTGTAGCGGGTGTGACCCAATAGTGTTAGCCAGTGTTGGCTCACCGAGTTGGGAGTCAACTCAGTGAGCTGAGTGAACCCCAGGAATATCATGGAGAATTCGAGGGGACTCAGCGAGTCATAGGAGTGCACTCGGCGATTCAGGTCAACATGGAATGTTGACCCAGCTTGACTTTAGTTGACTTTATGAGTGGACCATTAATGGGTCAAGTGGGACCAAGGAGGGTTAAAATGGTCTGTTACCCATCCTGAGGGTCAAAAGAAGAAAAGAGGAGTTAAGGTATAAAGATTAATAATATGGATAATGATTGAGATGCTTGTCTTATGTGTTAGGCGGAGGCTAGTCCAAGATTTTTGAGTGCTTGTCGGTTACCTGCTAACTGAGGTGATTCTTCTCACTATACTTACTTTGAGTGGTAGCTTATGTGTGACTAGAGGGTCTTATGTGTATGTGTTGTGTATTGAAATATCCTGCTATATGTTTATTGATATGCTTCCTATGTATTATATTGAGATGCTAAGTCGAGGGACCGGAGGGTCCATCAGAGTTGTGGGGCCGGAGGGTCCCACTGAAACACATTGACCGGAGGGTCTTATTGAGTATAGTCTCAAGTGGCTATTGAGCTGTGTGTGGTATTTTCGGTAACTCACTAACTTCATGCTTACCGTGTTATGTGTATTGTGTTTCAGCTTGTTCATAGGATCGTTGGAAGGCACCGGCTTGTTTGTACACACTAGTGAAAGAGTTACATTTTACAGGATCCTAGATTTTTAACCAAGCAGTTATGGAGTTTTAAATTTTAAACTTAATAAATGAGGTTTTTGTGTAATACATTATGAGAATTATGTGATATTAAATGAAAAGTTTTTTTGAGAATTTACGTCATTACAAGTTTGTGCAACGGACTTATCCTTTAGGTTGCTCTCAGTAGTCCTGAACAGCCCTTGAAGCTTGCTCAATGTGACCTCCTCTTTGTTCATGTGGTAGGTTATGCGAAACTGGTTGAAGCAGAGTGGCAGTGAAAAAAGGATGATGTCAATCGCCTGCTCTTCATCGATGTTAACATTTAACTTCAACAAGTGGTCAACATACCTAGGCATCTTTTGTAGATGATAAGTGGCAGACTCTCCGTCTTTCATCTTGGTCGTGATCATCGAAGTGATGATTTCGTACCACTCCTGCCTCGCACTGTGGTGATACCTTTCAACCAAGTCTTGATGCATTTTGTAGGGATAGAAGTCCTCGTAGGACTTTTGGAGTTCAGCAGTCATGGTCGCTAGCATCATGCATTGGAATTTCATGGCTTCATACTCATGTGCCTGGAAGGCAACGATCTCTTCGGGAGTTGCAATATTCATGTCCACCACTTTTATCTCCTTATCGAGGACATACTCCTTGTCCTCATAGTGGGTGACCATCCTTATATTGCGGATCCAATCATTGAAATTGTTTCCATCGAATATCACCCTCCCACACAAGCTCATAAGTGAAAATGAGCCGGAGACGTTTGAGCCAGAAGTGTAGTTGTTCAAGTTCGACATCTGAAAAACAAAAGAGACAAAGTTTGATTAGATAAGAATCCGCAATTAAACACCAAATAAGAAATTAGGGTTAGGATCCAACAACATTATTTGCAATTTAGAAGAGGGATGTCGTAATTTAAATAATTAATAATTTGAAGGTAAGTGAATGACGATTCACTAATTTCCACCAACAAAAACAAAAGAGAATCAAGTTTTAAATGTATTGAAAACTCCTAGATCTTTTGAGATTCACTGAACTTTTCAAAGGCATGTTTAAATCTCGATATGCCCCTCATGTTTGAGACTAGGATACCGAGGATCACACACACAGTGTGAATAACCATGTAAATATACATGGTGTCCCCAATATTACAGTCACGTAATCGACTTTCCAGTTAACCACATACACTCCATGGATCTATAAAAAACATCGAGTCACCTACTGCCACCTTTTCTTAAAGCCAAATTATTGTGTCGGTTAACCATACACGCTCCACTAACATCTTAGCAAGGGTACATAGTGTAATTTCATGGAATAGCATTAAATTCACATTTTGCCTAAGGTAACTAAGATTGGGAATTTTTTTGGTAAAAAGATTTAGTTACTTTATAAATCATTATACTTTTAATGACGAATGGGTTGCCCTATCATACCCGTTCGGCTAACGACCCTCCACCAATCAAGGAAGCGGTAGGCGAGAGTGGACACCCATTAAACGGCCATTTTATAGGCCATAACCTTATACCCGCCTAATAGATCGGCTTCGTGAATGAGACCTACTAAGTGTAAGACAAACATTTAATTTATACATATATAATAATTATTCTTATAATATTATAATAGTATAAGGTGAATTTTAAACTTATAAAATTCTAAAGGTTGGAATTTAATAATTATAATAATTAAACTTTTAATCCTGAAACTAAATTCCAAAACATGAGGGCATGTTTTGAAACATTTCAAAACTATCTAGATCGAAATTCAAATAAATAATTAAACAATTAATTTTTTGGTGATTATCTAATTTTGACCTAATCCAATTTCATGCAAGATAATGATCAAATAATTCTAGATAATTAAGATTTATCATATAAGAAATAATTATTCAATTAATTTGAAATTATTTTTTATTTTGGCAAGGATAATTATACAATATCAATAAAATTTGTATTTTATTAATAAAAAATGATTTGGTAACTATCCCACAGCAAACTAGGCATGAAATCCCAAATACCCTATGTCTGATAGCCCGACTCGCCGAGTCCCCTTATGGACTCGTCGAGTTCTTCCTACTCGTCGAGCCCACTTTGGGACTCGACGAGTTTGTCATGCAGAAGACCAAAAAACAATTTTTCCCGCATGAATGACATTCAAAAAATCAAATACAAAAGAAACTCATCAAGGCTCTGATACCACTGATGGGTTTAGAGGAAAAGAACAATCCTATGTGCTCGTGCACAACCCTAAAGCTTGGATCTAGGTTTCTCTATTGTAGATCCAATTCATCCAAGACTTGAATACCCTAATCTAGCATACTATTAAAATTGAAATCTATAAAAACTAGTTTAGATAATACCTTTGAATAGTTGCAATAATCCGTTGATATTCAAGAAGCTTAGTGTCACAAGTGTAACACCTCTAATGGCTTACAAACACCACAAGAAATAGGATTATGTTTAGGAGATAAGATGAGAGGCTAGAAATTGACTCTAAGCTTCCAAGGGATCAAGTGGCCGATTTTTCTATCCCTAGGGGTCCTTATACTTGTGTTGCTAGGGTTTCAGTCAAAACCCTAATTGGATGACTTACGCCCTAAGCAGCTTGAGAATCTTATGGAATAAGGCCATTATGGCTGAAATTAGAGTCGGCTCCTACTCCTAATTTCGTCCACCTCATATCCAGGAAGATCCACAGCCCAAAAACTAACTATCACACAATTGACAGTTCCAGTCTCATTTATTTAATTAATATCTTTTAGCCACAAAATTAATTCATAATTAATTCTTGACTAATATTAATTAAACTATATGATTTCTCCTTTAATATATTATTAATATAATATATTAATAAACCATAATAATCTCTCTCTCTCTCTCTCTCTCTCCTTAAATCATCCTTTCAAGTTCCTTTGTTGAAGGCAACCCAAAAGGACCATGCACAATCAGGTCAAGTACATACCAAATATAGTTACAGGCTTAGACACTAATCACACAGTCTCGCACTTGGATAAGTCTAGTAACTATAAATGCATGTACTATCCGATTAGCAATCGTAGCTCTCAAAGACATTGTCGAACTATGATCTTATCAGTAAGTTGTCCTTTAGATAAGGGATCGTATAGTCCCCCATTCTATATATTGTACGGACAATTACATGGAACATAGTCATACTTATTGTTCAATAGTTTGTTTCTCAATCTCTGATTCGTCTAACATAGAACTTAATTGAACACATCAATTTAGTCCTGATTGGGCCTGGCATATAAGTCAAACCAAATCATCGAGGGGCCCAGATATCGCTTTTATCCTCTTAGTATAGAAGGAACAGATAAACTTCGACTTATATGCATTTACCATTCACTCATCAAATCATACATGACAATAAGTTTTATAACATCAAGTTACTGATACGTTAACACATTATCATTGCACAATCAACTCGCAAACAATAAACTATATATCTAGGTTTTAAGACCATATAAGCTTCATGTTACACACCAAAATCGGAACCTAAGAGAACAAAGGAGGACAAGTTGATTTCTATGTGTTCTACCTATCTCTCAAGTTATTCCAAGTGCATTTGGTGTTGTGTGAGACATTTGAGGCATCACACTTGGGGTGCTAGGCTCACAAGGTTTCAAGGAATCCAAATCACTTCAAGGTGTGTAATTCTAGCAAACTTTTATGATTAAAGTTCCCCATGTATGGTAGATAGGATTATGAACCTTGGAAATAAAAAATTTCATGTATTTTAGACCAACATAGATTCAAGATTTCTAGGGTTGCATGTACACCTTAGGAGTGTTAGAATGCTCAAAACCCTACAGTGGTATCAAATCCTAAGCTTGTTTGTTTGATACTTGATGCAAAATGGTGAAAAAAGTCGAATGTCTTGTTGTCTGCATTGGGGACTCGCCGAGTCCATGGGGGACTCAACGAGTCTAAGTGATTCTTCATCCAACTCGGCGAGTCAGTTCTTGCACTCGAAGAGTTGGCCATGCAGAGTGCAAATTTTTTATTTTTGTTGCTGGAAATGGACTAGAAACATTACCCTAAACTGTTTTGGTGTTATAAAACTTGTTTTAGATGGTGTAATGGTTGTTCTTATCCATTTACAGTGGCTAATATCAAAATTCTATGATTATATGTGTTCATATGTTCTTGAAATTTTTATGTGAACATTCATGTTCGTATGAGTGATTGATTGATCATAGGAATTACTTGTTTGATGCTTAATTCATGATCTTTATGTGTTTTAATGGAGTCCATAACTTGTCCTCAAGTTATGGATAACCAAAAGTCACTTTGTATTAAATCCATGAAAAGAACACATAAGTTACAAAAAATGAAGAAACTTCATTTTAATAACTCATAAGTTATGAATTGAAAGGTTTTGTAAAGTTACAAAACTTGCCCTCAAGTTTTGGAACATGTAAAGTCATCTAGTAAACTTTAGTTCCAACCCCTATAATTTTAAAAGTTAAAATTCAACCCTTATTCTTTATACTATTATAAGTTAATAATATATATATATATATATATATATATATATATTATATCAAGTCGTTCTACTGTTAGTAGGCCTCATTCATGAAGTCGATCTATAAGGGGGGTATAAGCTTGCTACCTATAAAATGGCAGCTTAATGGGTGTCCACTCTCACCTACCGCTTCCTTGATCGGTGCAGGGTCGTTAGCCGAATGGGTAGGACAATGACTTAAAATTCTCATTAAATTCCCAACCTTAGTTACTTTAGGAAAATGTGAATAAAATTATCATTATTATAAAGTAACTGAATGTTTTTTATAAATTCCCAACCTTAGTTACTTTAGGAAAATGTGAATAAGGTGCTAAGCCATGAAATTACACTTTGCACCTTGATTAAGTTGTTAGTGGAGTGTGTTTCGTTAACCGGCACACTAACTTGGACTAAAAAGGTAGGTAAAGGGTGACTTTCATAAGTTGGTGTAGCGCGTGTGGTTAACCGGCACATCGATTGAGTGAAAAACATTAGGGGTACCAAGTAATTTGCATGGTTACTTCACACCTTGTTTTGTGATCCTCAGTATCCCAATCACAAAACATGAAGGGAACACTCGAGATTTAAACATGCAATTGAAAAGGTAAATGAATCTCAAAAGAATCTAGGAGTTTCTAAAAGCCAATTAAAAACCTAATAATTCATATTTCGTATTTCATGGTTGAAATTGGTGAATCGTCATTCACCTACCTTTCAAATATGTTATAGCTTAGACTATAACATCCTTTTTCTAAGTTAAGATAAATTGTGAGTGGATCCTAGCCTTAATATTACATTAGATTGTTTTATTAAGGATTATCCTTTTATCTAATCTAAACTTGTTCTCTTCTTTTTCAGATGTCTTACAACAATGCTGCTTCAGGCTTTAACCCTACCGGCTCCTTCTCTCTCATGAACCTTTTTAGGAGACATCTTTGATGGATCCAACTTTATGGATTGGATCAGAAACATCAGGATGGTTACTCGGTATGAGGACAAGGAATATGTCCTCGAAAGGAGCTTAAGGTACCTGACCCGTCTGCCTCTCCTGAGGAGGTCACTAAATATGAGGCACATGAAAGAGATGCTACCAAACTGGCATGCATCATGTTGGCCACTATGACAGCCGAGCTCCAGAAGTCCTATGATGACTATTATCCTTTTGAGATGCACCAGGATTTGATGGACCGCTACTGTAACGCCCGTAGATATGGGCTAGTCAATTTAGAGATAATAGGGGTCGAAAATGACTTTTCGACAAAAGATTATTTAGAATAAATAATCTTAACCAAGTTGTAGAATATATCTCAAGGGTTTCGTACATATAAAGAGCGCCAAAATCCGAGTTATAACGAAGAAGTTATGACCCGTCGAAGTTTCGCGACGGAACTGGCACGACACCGGGAAGATGTAAATAGTGAATTTACGATAGAGCAACTTTTAAACTTAGTGATCTAAATGAAAGTCTTAGAATATGTTAACCTGAGAGCGTCCATAAAAATAACGCCCAAATCTGACTTCGTATGAGGAAGTTATGACTTTTCTAAGATTTGGCATAACAGTGCATGACCCGAAACTCGAATTCTAGTTCGAGCGGATTTTGGCCTACACGACCTAAATAATAGTTCAAGATCTGATTAATAGGAACTCAACAATAAAAAGACAGACAAAACGGAGTTCGTAAGAAGGAGTTACGAATTCTTTGCGGTCGAGAATAGATTTCGTCCTAGTGTTAAATTTCAGATCGGTCGAGAATTAGCCGATGGAGTCCAAATGAAAGTTGTAGATCTTGTTTTTAACTACCCGTGGATATAATGATCATTGAAAATAGATTTCGTATGCGAAAGCTATGAATTTTTGAAATTTGGCTGATTTTCACCATGTGTGCGATGCCACATGTCAGCACCAGGCGAAACCTTGGAGGCTACGCAACACCACGACGTGGTGACGCCCAGGCAGCCTATAAATAGAGGTGTCGGGTGAAGCTCATTCATCACTCCTTCAATCCGTTCTTTCTCTCTCTAAAACCTCTCTCTAACCCCCAACCCCCCCCCCCCCCAAAAAAAAATGCCTAAGGAATCCCCTAGCACGAGGCGGAAGCCCTGAAGCACCCGACAACTCCGAAAAGAAGAGCCTTCGGCTCAGAAACTCTGCTTCGGTGGACCCCAATTTTGAGGTAAACTCATTGTAAGTGAGCTACGCCTACACTATTTTTAATATAGTTTTTATTTAATTACAATAACGTTATTAGGAACTTATAATAAGTAGTTAGGCTATTATTATGGGTTATATAAGTATCGTTTAACGCTTATATAATAGTAATAATAGCTAGATTATAAATTAGTCTCGGTGAATATTAGACTAAACTCTAGTAGTAATGATACTAGGTTTTGTGCGAGGAAAATTGTCATAAGAGTAACGAAGTATTGTCCAAGTACCGAGTCACCACCTTCTCAGGTGAGTGCATGGTCCCTTTCATCTTACACATAGATATGAAGTATTTACTATAAATTACATGTTGTGAGTGCATAGTTACTTTCATCTTACACATAGATATGAAACATTTAATATCAATTACGTGCTATGTGTGCATATTGTCTGAATGCTTGTTGTCTATGTTGGGTGAAAGATTTTTTTTACATATTTTAAATGTTTAAACTGTATATGTATTTTTATATCTACAAAATATGTTGGGTAAAACATGGGTAGATGAAGGACGAGGGGTCAAATCTGAAATAGAGGAATATTAGTGGTATGGACCTAGTGCTCCATAGGTGAACACTAGCAACAATGGACCTAGTACCTTATAGATGAGCACTGGTGAAACATCCCAAAAATACGACCCAAAAACATTGTTTTTAAATAATAATAAAAGTCATAACACTGAATGCCATATAATAAAACCATACGTCGGATATCTCAAAAGCCATAATAAAAGTGTTGTATCATAAACTGTATCAAATCACATCTAAGTATCTAAACAAAACTCCCAGGAATAAAGTTGAAGCTGTGGTGTGTACGATGCCATCATCCCGAGCTCTTCCCTTTACTTGTAGAAGTACCTGAAACCAAAACTGAAACTGTAAGCACAAAGCTTACTGAGCTCCCCTAAACTACCACATAATATACAATAACATATAAACAGATACTAGGCCTTGCCTACTGCATCGAACCGAAGTCCGGAAACTGCATCGGACCGAAGTCCGGAACTGACTGGGACCTTGTCCCATGCATCGGACCGAAGTTCGGAACTAACTGCATCGGAGCGAAGTTCGGAAACTAAGCATAACATAGCATGGCATAAACATATCAACTAGCATGAACACATTAACTACATACTGCATTGGGCCGTAGCCAGGAATGCATAACACATAAATCCTATCTGAGCCACGAAGGCATCAAACATACTAAAAACTGCATCGGACCGAAATATGGAAACTACTGATGGCTAAACGGGTTGGCATTGTGGCGTTAGACCCGTTCCCACTAAAAGGAAACTCACCTCGTAAACTGGTTGGTAAATGAACTGCTCTGGAAACTGTCTGCTGCTGCTCCGGTATCTCCCCGGCTATAGTTTCCATAACACACTGAATCAAATACTGATAACTATAATGAGGGTAAAATGACTATTTTACCCCTGATCCAAGTCAATCCTATTAGTCAAAGTCAACATGTAGTTGACCTTACTCGTCGAGTCCTCACCCTCACTTCCTTGCTTCTGCTCGCTACTACTCATCGAGTTTGGCATAGAGTCGACGAGTACCTCTTCAATGCTATCACTCAGTCAATCTGCATCCGACTCGCCGTGTTGTATGAACAACTCGTCAAGTCCTTCGTCAACGCATGAACACTCTGGCTGTGACTCACCGAGTTGTATAATCAACTCATCGAGTTTCATCTAGAGGTATGAAGATTGTCTTGGTCTCGCAACTCGACTCGCCGAGTCTGAAGAATGACTCGCCGAGTCACATGCATGAAATTATTATTCAGACGATTCTGCTCAAAACCAACACATCCAACTGATAGATCTGGGATCCTAAGGCTTGGTTTGCACGTAAAGGTTCCATTTTTACGTGCACATATACTCCTAAAGAGGTTTATAGGCTTAAAATGCGTGAATAATGTTAGATCTAGGGTTTATATGCAACAAGGTTCAATAAAGGTATCGGATCTGGATTTTGGGATAGAAATATGATTAGATCTGAAATCTATACCACTACACAAGCTCCTTTACTAGATTAAGCTCATAAATGGGCAAAAAGGTAACCTAAATGATATTTCTAAACAGAAGCAACCAAGGAACAGAAAGAGTCCGATTAATACATCAAATGCCTCTAAAATGGATGCAAGAACTTGATTCCCTTCTTCTCCTTTGGATCTAGCCTTCCTCTTCTCTTCCAATCTTCACTCTTTACACAAAAATGCCCAAAAACACTCAAGATAGGTTAAGGTGTTGCTATGAAACGTTCTGAGGGGGAGGGAGGCCAGATTGGGCGCATAAGGGGGGTTATATAGGGTGCAAAACCCATGGATCTAGGGTTTCTTCTAGACTGGCGGACTCGTCGAGTCTAGGATATGGACTCGTCGAGTCGCCCACTTTCACGTGGTCGAAATCCCGTCTCTACTCGACGAGTCGGGCAACAGACTCATCGAGTCCCTCTTGAAAAACATGGAAAAATAAACATTAAATAACATACCAGAAATGGGGACGTTATAAATCTCCCCCACTTGTCTCATACTTCGTCCTCGAAGTCTGCTGCTGTTGCATCTGCGCTCTTTTTCCCACGTCCACTCAGATCCCTTCTGATGCTGCCATTGCACCTTTACCAACTGAACCACCTTGTTCCTCAAGGTTTTCGTCTTCCGATCCATGATCGCTATGGGTCTCTCAATATAATTCAGGCTGCTATCAACCTGAATGTCCTCCAAGGGTACTATTGTTGTCTCATCCACCAAGCACTTCCTCAGCTGACAAACATGGAAAGTGTTGTGGATCTGACTAAGCTCTGTCGAAAGATCCAACCGATAAGCAACCCGTCTGTGACATCCCCAAAATCACGGTCAGAAAAGACCGGTTTTATTTATACTTTATTTCAAAATCAGAT
Organism: Lactuca saligna; assembly: GCF_052625555.1. Taxonomy (NCBI): domain Eukaryota; kingdom Viridiplantae; phylum Streptophyta; class Magnoliopsida; order Asterales; family Asteraceae; genus Lactuca; species Lactuca saligna. The sequence continues at coordinate 44,376,593 of NC_136418.1, read as the reverse complement.
TTATCTTTTAATAAAAGGGTTGCGGAATTTGTCCCAAAACAATAATATGATAAAGATTTATCAAAAGCATTTCCATAGAAATGTATTTCATTAAAAGACTCGAGATTTCATGTTCGTACATATCAAAAGTATAAACAATATAATATAAGCCTTACTACATTATTTCGTATCTACAGGCCTATATCCGTAATCCCTCGTCCAAAACATCACACCTATGCTCATGCGCCACTACCTGTAATACATAAAACTGAGAGGGTCAGGCTTGGGAGCCCAGTGAGCACATAGGATTTTCAACCCACAATAAATAAGTTTATTAATTTCATCAATCAACAATAACCCGATTACCCGTTCCCGTTATCCTCACTTTACGTCCCTAAACACCTATCATAAGGGACCTAGCCTAAGGATCATCATCGGGACGGACACTACTGCTAAGGGGATTCCTCAGCAATAAATGTCCTAATAGGCAACCATGTGGGGGATGGAGTACACCGGTGAACACATCGTTCACAACACCTACAGGTTGCGAGCCTGCTAGTGTTCCACTGGACTGTCTAGAAGAGTCCGTGGTCGTCATCTATACTCCGATAGATGACTGGATCAACAACAACAACATTGAGGCCTCTCATCATTTTATCACACATCACTTATTACATCTACCCATGTTTTACCCCAACATTTTCGTAGATATAAAATACATATAAAGTTTAAATCATTGAAAACATGTATAACAACATTCATCTAGCATGGATAGCAAGTATTCAGATAATATGCACACATAGCACGTAATTTATATAAAATACTTCATATCTATGTGTAATTTGAAAGTAACTATGCACTCACCTGATTGGGTGGTGACTCAGCACTCGGACAGCGCTTCGATACTCTCAAAATGATATTCCTTCGATAAAACCTAGTATCAATACCACTAGGGTTTAGTCTAATGATAACCGCGACAAATTAATTATCTGACTATTATTATTATTATATAAGCTTTAATAACACTCAATATAACTCATAATAATAGCCCAAATAATTATTATAAGGACCTAATAACATTCCTATATTAAAACATAAGCTAAACTAAAGATAGGATACGGACAGCTCACTTACAGCGGGTTTTTCTCGAAAACCGGGCTTCGCCGGAGAAGCGTTCCCGAGCCGAAAGGCTCTTTTCTTGGGACTCTGGGAGCCTCGGGGCTTCCTTCGGGTGCTAGGGGGTTTACCTAGGCTTTTAGGGGGGTTAGGGAGCTTAGAGAGAGAGTTTAGAGAGATAAAGAAGAGGGTTGAGGGGTGAGGAAATGAGGGAACCCGGCACCTCTATTTATAGGGGAGGAATCTGATGGACTCGTCAAGTCTGAGTCATGACTCGCCGAGTTGGTCCATGTGGTGGCCTTCTGGTGGTGCCACGTGTCCAATTCTGGTGGTGCCACGTCACCCCTATCGTGTATCAGCCTTCAAACTTAGAAAAATCATAACATTTGCATACGAGCGCCGTTTTCGACATTCTTTATGTCCACGCGTAGGTAAAATCAAGATCTATAACTTTCGTTTAGACTCCGTCGGCTAATTCTGGACCGATCTCAAATTTAATAGTAGGAGGCGTTTAGACTGTCAAATGATCGCGAAGAGTTCATAACTCCTTCATACGGACTCCGTTTTCATATGTCTTTTTACCGTTGAGTTCCTATTAATGGGATCTTCAACTCTCATTTAGGTCGCGTAAGCCAAAAACCGCTCGAACTAAAATTCGAGTTTCAGGCCGTGCACTGCAAAGCCGAATCTTAGAAAAATCATAACTTCTTCATACGAAGTCAGATTTGGGCGTTCTTTTTATCGACGTTCTTAGTTTAACCTATTCTACGACTTTTGTTTAGATTGCTAAGGCTAAAAAGTCTTCTATCGTAAATTCACTATTTACGTCTTCCGGTGCTCCGGTGTTGTGCCGGTTTTGCCGTAAAACTTCGGCAGACCATAACTTCTTCGTTATAGCTCGGATTTCAGCATTCTTTATATGTACGGAAACCTTGAGACATATTCAACAACTTTATGTAGAGATATCGGGATTATCTCACACTTTAATTTTGACGCTCATTTTTATTCTTTATTAATTATACATTTATAATTAAATAATAAACACATAAACACACATAACATCACATAATACTCAATATTTCATCTTTATTACTTCAAAAAGAGTTACAAGAGTTGACCTAGACTATTATATTGACAAAACTGCTCAGCCCTGAAACCCGGGCGTTACAATTCTCTCCCCCTTAGGATGATTCCATCCCGGAATCATGCATCAGCAAACAGATGTGGATAGCGACTCATCATGTCATCCTCTGTTTCCCAAGTGAGATTCGGCCCATTCGAATGTTTCCATTGGACTAGCACCAAGTCGACCATCTTGCGTCGTAACTTCTTAGTCTTACGGTCAACAATTGCCTCAGGCTCTTCGATCAGCCCTTTATTCTCATCCATCCTTAATTCCGAGATTGGAATTATGTCGGGGACATCTCCCATGAATTTACTCAAATAACACACATGGAAGGTTTTATGAATACCATTGAGTTCTTCAGGCAATTCCATCTTGTAAGCTTGGTTCCCAATCTTCTGAAGAACTTTGAACGGTCCAATAAACCTTGGACTCAACTTTCCTCGTTTCCCAAATCGTATAAGTCCCTTCCACAGTGAGACTTTAAGCAAAATGGAATCCCCAACTTCGAAGGTTATCGATCGTCTTTTCTTGTCAGCATAGCTCTTCTGACGATCTTGAGCTGCTAACATTCTTTCCCTAATCACTTTCAATTTCTTAGCAGTCTCATGGACTATCTCGGGGCCCATAAACTGCTTCTCTCCGGCTTCAAGCCAACAAGATGGTGTAAGACACTTCTGTCCATACAAGGCTTGATAGGGTGCCATCTTGATGCTCGAGTGAAAACTATTGTTGTAGGAAAATTCTACTAGAGGTAAGTGCTCGTCCCAATTCCCTTGGAATTCGAGGGTACATGCTCTCAGCATATCTTCCAACGTCTGAATCGTTCTTTCGCTCTGACCATCAGTTTGCGGATGGTAAGCAGTACTCAAACACAACTTTGTACCCAGTTCCTCTTGTAGACTCCTCCAAAACCTTGATGTGAAACGACTATCACGATCTGACACAATCGTAAGAGGGACACCGTGAAGTCTTACAATTTCCTTCACGTAAGCATTTGCGAGCTTATCCATAGACCACTTCTCGTTGGCTGCTATGAAGTGTGCACTCTTGGAGAAACGATCCACGACTACCCAAATCATGTCGTGACCATTCTTCATTCTGGGCAGTTTAGTCACAAAATCCATGGTGATGTCTTCCCATTTACCCATGGGTACAGGTAAAGGTTCTAAACTCCCATACGGTTTCTGATGTTGTGCCTTCACCCTCGCACATGTTACGCACTCGGTCACGTACTTCGCAACATCGAGCTTCATCCTCGGCCACCAGTAGTAGGGTTTTAGGTCCCTATACATTTTAGTGCTACCGGGATGAATCTAGAACATGGTCTTCTGTGCTTCTTCCATTAGAAGATCTCTTATTCCTCCCGTCTTAGGTACCCAAATTCGATCTTGGAATACCTTCAGTCCTCGACTGTTTGTACCGAACACTAACATTTTTCCCAAACGTTCTTCCTTTCGGTCATTCTTCTCTAAGGCTTCTTCTTGAGCTTTCCTGATACTTTCCACAATCGTCGAGACGACTTCAATTCTTAACGCTCTTGGCCTTTTCCTTTCAAGATTAACTTTCCGACTGAGAGCATCAGCAACAATATTTGCTTTACCTGGGTGGTAAAGTATCTCACAGTCGTAGTCCTTGAGAAGTTCTAGCCAGCATCGTTGCCTCATGTTCAACTCCTTCTGATTAATGAGATACTGGAGACTCTTATGATCAGTGAAGAGCTTGCACTTTGTATCGTAGAGGTAATGCCTCCATATCTTTAAGTCAAATACTACCGCTGCCAACTCCAGATCATGAGTGGGGTAGTTCTTTTCGTGCTCTTTCAATTGTCGAGATGCGTATGCTATCACCTTTTCTATTTGGGTCAGAACACAACCCAACCCGACTCCAGATGCATCACTATAAACCGCGAAATCTTCGACTCCATCGGGTAGAGAAAGTATCGGTGCTTCACATAACTTCTTCTTTAGCTTCTCGAACACCTCATCGTGTTTCTCACTCCATGTATACGTAGCTCCTTTATGGGTCAAAGCTGTTAATGGAGCAGCTATCGAAGAAAAACCTTGGATAAACCGTCGGTAATATCCGGCTAATCCTAGAAAGCTTCGAATCTCCATGGGACTTTTCGGACGTTCCCACTTCATTACAACCTCGATCTTGGCGGGGTCAACCATTATTCCCTCTTGGTTAACAACATGACCCAAGAATTGGACTTCCCGTATCCAAAAGTCGCATTTGGAGAACTTTGCAAAAAGCTTCTCCTTCTTTAACACCTCCAACACTTCTCGTAGATGCTTGCCATGCTCCTCCTGGCTTTTTGCGTAGATGAGAATTTCGTCGATGAACATTATCACAGATTTATCGAGGAATGGTTTACAAACCCTATTCATCAAATCCATGAATGCTGCGGGGGCATTGGTTAGTCCGAATGACATAACCAAGAACTCGTAGTGTCCATATCTTGTTCTGAATGCAGTCTTCTCAATATCCTGCTCTCTCACCTTTAACTGATGATATCCTGACCTAAGATCGATCTTTGAGAAGTAGCTCGAACCTTGCAGCTGATCAAATAGGTCATCAATCCTCGGCAATGGATACTTGTTATTCACCGTTGCCTTATTCAGCTCTCGGTAGTCTATGCACATCCTCATGCTTCCGTCCTTATTCTTCACGAATAACACCGGAGCTCCCCAGGGTGATGAACTAGGTCAAATGAAACCGCTTTCCAACAGCTCCTGAAGTTGTGTCATGAGCTCCTTCATCTCCGTCGGTGCTAATCGGTAAGGTGCCTTTGCTATCGGTGTTGTTCCTGGTAATAAGTCTATACGAAACTCCACTTGCCTATCAGGTGGTAATCTAGGAAGATCTTCGGGAAAGACTTCTGAATAATCACACACAACCAGTATATTCTGCACCTCTTTCTTTTCTTTCTTAGCATCGATTACGAATGCCAAGTATGATGCACATCCTTTGGACAAACATTTCCTGGCTTTCATCAGGGAGATGATTCCAGAATTCACTCTGTGTTTGTCCCCGTACACCATAAATGTTTCCTTTCCGAGTGGGTTTATCCTAACTATCTTCTTTCGGCATAATATCTCGGCATCGTTGGCGCTAAGCCAATCCATACCCAAAACGATGTCGAAACCGTTTAACTCTATGGGTAATAGTTCCTCATGGAATTCGTTTCCGTTTAGGTCAATGACGATGTTCCTAATACGATTACTAGTAGGTACGAATTTACCACTGGCAACTTCTACAATCAGGGAATTATCTAGTTTTTCTACAGGCAATGCTAATTTCGTACCAAATTTATGTGACACAAAGGAGTAGTTGGCTCCGGAATCAAATAGTATATTTGCAGGCAAACCATTTACAAGAAAGGTACCTGAAGCGACGTCTGCTGCCTCCTTTGCAGCCTCGAGCGTCATCTGGTAGGCTCTCGCCTTCGGCTTTGGTGGTATGTTGGGTCTTCCTGCCTCCTTCTTCTTAGGGCAGTCCTTCAAAATGTGCCCTTCTTCATTACACCCATAACAGGCCTTGTGGCTGAGGGTGCATTCATTGGCATAGTTCCCAGGCTTTCCACATTAGTAACAAGTGACCCCTCCGTCACACTTCCTAGTGTGCTTTTTCTTGAACTTGTCACACCACTTCGCTTCTGATCCTCCTCCTCTCGAACCAGACTTTGAGAACCTACTCTTCTTGTTAGACTTCGGGGATCCATCGAACTTCCGTTTCTCACCAACCTCAGCCCTTTCTATACCTCTTTCCTTTTGTTGGTTCTCCACGTTTTTAGCCGCTGGAACAACTGATTTCAAAGTGGTTGCCATCTTGACTGTTGGGCCAAAGTCAGCCGGCAGTCCGTTTGCGAATTTCTCAATTTTAGAAAGTTCGGTTGGCACTAGGTATGGAAACAACTTCATCTTTTCCGTAAATGCAGCAGCATAGTCATCGATGCTCATTCTCCCCTTCTTCAAATTTTGGAACTCATTGTTCAGATCAATCAGGTCTATCTCTGAACAGTATTGCGCCTTCAGTTGTTCCAAGAACTCATCCCATGACATTTTCAGGGCTTCTCCTCGTGGCATCGTATCTGCCAATAGCCTCCACCAACTCAAGACTCCAGTTTTCAATTGTCTCACAGCGAAGACAGTCTTCTGCTTCTCGTTGCAGTTGTAGCTCTCAAACACCATCTCCATCTCGGAGATTCAGTCCATAATCTCAACAGGCTTTGGGCTTCCTGAGAGACTTGGTGGTTTTCACCCAAGAAATTTTTGTACATCCGCCCATCCTTGTTGTTTCTCCCTTCTGGGTCATCCTTCGCTCATCTTGAGTCCCTATTTGACTCACTTGACGGCTATAGTTCCGTTCCTCAGATGGCTCGGGAACTGGCTCCGTCGGTTCAACATGTATGGTAGGTTCGTCCCTATTCTCGCGGAGCATCCCTCTCATTTTTTCCCTTTGTTCAGCTAGCATAGCCTGCATCATGGCTTGAACTCCAGCCATGGTAACTGGCTCAGGTGCAACTTCTTCAACAATAGGTATTTGCTGAACCACTGGGGGTTGGTTCCTACCTCCATTCGCGTTCACGTTTCCGCTACGGGTCCTTGCCATCTTGATCTATACACCGAATAAGGTGAATTCAGGTCTTTATTTAGGAGAGACATTTTTAAATCGTCCTTATCACTCCGAAACGTTTACATGCTAGTTCTAATATCGTAGTCGTACGTTTAGAATCCTAAACACATAAGGTTTCCAGATCCGGTCGGCAACAGACCATAGATCCGAATAAACTGACAGCATATCATGCATAAAGCATTTAGCACATAAAAGCATTTTAGGCACAATTCCTAAAATAAACTAGTGCTCACACCTCACAATCATCGCTTAGCATTCTAAGTTTAAGTCTAGAAATCCTACAAATTCCAAGTTCGCTTAAACTAATGCTCTGATACCAACTCTGACATCCGCAAAATCACGGCCAGAAAAGACCGGTTTTGTTTATACTTTATTTCAAAATCAGAGTTATCTTTTAATAAAAGGGTTGCGGAATTTGTCCCAAAACAGTAATATGATAAAGATTTATCAAAAGCATTTCCATAGAAATGTATTTCATTAAAAGACTCGGGATGTCATGTTCGTACAGATCAAAAGTATAAACAGTACAATATAAGCCTTACTACATTATTTCATATCTACAGGCCTATATCCGTAATCCCTCGTCCAAAACATCACACCTATGCTCATGCGCCACTACCTGTAATACATAAAACTGAGTGGGTCAGGCTTGGGAGCCTAGTGAGCACATAGGGTTTTCAACCCACAGTAAATAAGTTTATTAATTTCATCAATCAACAATAACCCGATTACCCGTTCCCGTTATCCTCACTTTACGTCCCTAAACACCTATCATAAGGGACCTAGCCTAAGGATCATCATCGGGACGAACACTACTGCTAAGGGGATTCCTCAGCAATAAATGTCCTAATAGGCAACCATGTGGGGGATGGAGTACACTGGTGAACACATCGTTCACAACACCTACAGGTTGCGAGCCTGCTAGTGTTCCACTGGACTGTCTAGAAGAGTCCGTGGTCGTCATCTATACTCCGCTAGATGACTGGATCAACAACAACAACATTGAGGCCTCTCATCATTTTATCACACATCACTTATTACATCTACCCATGTTTTACCCCAACATTTTCATAGATATAAAATACATATACAATTTAAATCATTGAAAACATGTATAACAACGTTCATGTAGCATGGATAGCAAGTATTCAGATAATATGCACACATAGCACGTAATTTATATAAAATACCTCATATCTATGTGTAATTTGAAAGTAACTATGCACTCACCTGATTGGGTGGTGACTCAGCACTCGGACAGCGCTTCGATACTCTCAAAATGATATTCCTTCGATAAAACCTAGTATCGATACCACTAGGGTTTAGTCTAATGATAACCGCGACAAATTAATTATCTGACTATTATTATTATTATTATATATGCATTAATAACACTCAATATAACTCATAATAATAGCCCAAATAATTATTTTAAGGACCTAATAACATTCCTATATTAAAACATAAGCTAAACTAAAGATTGGATAGGTACAGCTCACTTACAGCGGGTTTTTCTCGAAAACCGGGCTTTGCTGGAGCAGCGTTCCCGTGCCGAAAGGCTCTTTTCTCGGGACTCCGGGAGCCTCGGGGCTTCCTTCGGGTGCTAGGGGGTTTACCTAGGCTTTTAGGGGGGTTAGGGAGCTTAGAGAGAGAGTTTAGAGAGAGAAAGAAGAGGGTTGAGGGGTGAGGAAATGAGGGAACCCGGCACCTCTATTTATAGGGGAGGAATCTGAAGGACTTGTCAAGTTTGAGTCATGACTCACCGAGTTGGTCCATGTGGTGGCCTTCTGGTGGTGCCACGTGTCCAATTCTGGTGGTGCCACGTCACCCCCTATCGCGTATCAGCCTTCAAACGTAGAAAAATCATAACCTTCGCATACGAGCTCCATTTTCAATGTTCTTTATATCCACGCGTAGGTAAAATCAGGATCTACAACTTTCATTTAGACTCCGTCGGCTAATTCTCGACCGATCTCAAATTTAACAGTAGGAGGCGTTTAGACTGTTAAATGACCGCGAAGAGTTCATAACTCCTTCATACGGACTCCGTTTTCGTCTGTCTTTTTACCGTTGAATTCCTATTAATTAGATCTTCAACTCTCATTTAGGTCGCGTAAGCCAAAAACCACTCGAACTAAAATTCGAGTTTCAGGTCGTGCACTGCTAAGCCGAATCTTAGAAAAATCATAACTTCTTCATACAAAGTCAGATTTGGGCGTTCTTTTTATCGATATTCTTAGTTTAACCTATTCTACGAATTTTGTTTAGATTGCTAAGGCTAAAAAGTCTTCTATCATAAATTCACTATTTACATCTTCCGGTGCCGTGCCGGTTTTGCCGTAAAACTTCGGCAGGCCATAACTTCTTCTTTATAGCTCGGATTTCGGCATTCTTTATATGTACGGAAACCTTGAGACATATTTATTCTTTATTAATTATACATTTATAATTAAATAATAAACACATAAACACACATAACATCACATAATACTCAATATTTCATCTTTATTACTTCAAAAAGAGTTACAAGAGTTGACCTAGACTATTATATTGACAAAAATGCTCAGCCCTGAAACTCGAGCGTTACACCGTCCCACCCGGGCCAAAACCCTAAAAGGACCAATGAACCTGGGGCCAGCTTACCCCTCTTCCGAAACCTGATAACACCCTTCCAGGGTGATACCTTTAGGAGAACCATATCACCCACCTGGAATTCCAAGTCTAAACGCCTCCTATAGGCGTAACTCTTCTACCGACTCTGCGCAGTCTGCAGTCTGCTACAAACCTGTTGGATCAATTTTGTTGTCTTGAGCAGCACTTCGGTACTCCTAATGACTCGCTGACCAACCTCACACCAACAAATCGAGGTCTTGCACTTCCTCCCATAGAGAATCTCTAAAGGAGGTCGATCAATACTCGCATGGTAACTGTTATTATACGAAAATTCCGCTAACGGAAGATACATATCCCAACTGCCCCCAAAGTCTAGAACACATGCCCGCAGCATGTCCTCGAGAGTCTAAATCGTTCTCTCGCTCTGCCCGTCCATTTGAGGATGGAAAGCGGTGCTAAAAAGGAGACGAGTACCCATCTCGTCGTGAAACCGCTTCCAGAATCTGGAAGTAAAATGGACTTCTCGGTCTGACACCACTGAAACAGGCACTCCATGCCGTACCAACTTCTCTCGCACGTACATATCAGCTAGCTTCTCAGCCGATATGCTCTCCTGGATCGGTATAAAATGAGCACTCTTCGTCAACCGATCCACTATAACCAAAATCGAATCCACTCCACGTGTGGTCCTGGGAAGCTTAGTGATGAAATCCATAGTGATATCCTCCCATTTCCACACTGGTATGTCCGACGGCTGCATCTTTCCGTGAGGCCTCTGGTCATCCGCCTTAACCTTCCTGCAGGTCAGGCATCTTTCCACATACCAGGCGACATCTCGCTTCATGCACGACCACCAATAGTCGGGTCGAAGATCCCTATACATCTTCGTTGCCCCTGGATGGATGGAAAATTGAGACTTATGGGCCTCGTCCATCAACAATCCTCGGCTATCGTAGTCAAAAGAAGTTACTCGGCCCACAATCCTCTCACACTTCTGCCTCTCCTCCTTGAGGCCCTCGGCCTACGCCTCTTTAATTTTCTCCAATAATGGAGTAATCACCGTCATCCTCAAACAAATGTCTCTGATCGGGGCCGCAACTTCCTTGCGGCTCAGGGCGTTGGCCACCACGTTGGCCATCGCTGGGTAATAAAGGATCTCACAATCATAATCCTTCAACACATCTAACCATCGCCTCTGCCTCATGTTCAGATTCGGCTGGTCCATGAGGTACCTCAAGCTCTTGTGATCCGTGTAAATGGTACACCGGACCCCATAGAGGTAATGTCTCCAAATCTTGAGGGCAAACACCACTGCCCCCAACTCCAAATCATGTGTAGGATAGTTAGCCTCATGAGGCTTCAACTGTCTCGAGGTGTAAGCTATCACACGGCCTCGCTGCATCAACATTGCTCCCATACATGTGATCGAGGCATCACAGTATACTACGAAATCCTCTACTCCTTCTGGCAAAGTAAGAATCGGTGCATCGAACAATCTCTGCCTGAGGGTCTCAAACACTACCTGCTGCTTAGGCCCCCAACGAAACGCCACCAACTTCTTGTTCAGTCGGGTGAGCGGTTGTGCTATCTTGGAGAAATCTTGGATGAATCTCCTGTAATATCCTGCCAAACCTAGGAAGCTTCGAATCTCGGATGGAGATCTCAGGACTTCCCACTGCATCATGGCCTCTATCTTGGCCGGATCTACCAAAATACCCTTCTGGTTGACAAGATGTCCAAGGAACTGTACCTCACGCAACCAGAACTCGCACTTGGAGAACTTTGCGAAAAGTCTCTCCCTCCTCAAAATCTATAGCACCTCTCTCAGGTGCTCCTCGTGCTGCTCCTGAGTCTTGGAATATACCAAGATATCATCTATGAAGACTATTACAGACTGATCCAGCATAGGCCTGCACACGCGGTTCCTGAGATCCATGAACGCGGCTGGAGTGTTGGTGAGCCCAAACGGCATCAACACGAACTCATAATGACCATACTGGGTCCTGAAAGCAGTCTTCTGCACATCCTCATCTTTGAATCGCATCTGATGATACCCGGAGTGTAAATTGATCTTGGAAAACCAGCACGCTCCCTGCAGCTGATCAAACAAATCATCTATCCTCGGAAGTGGGTAACGGTTCTTTACCGTTACCTTATTCAGCTCCCAGTAATCTATACACATATAGTGCGACCCGTCTTTTTTCTTTACGAACAAAATCAGTGTACCCCATGGTGTACTGCTCGGCCTGATAAAACCCTTGTCTAGCAGCTCTTGCAGCTGTGTAGATAACTCCGACATCTTTGGGGGAGCCAACCGATACGATGCCTTGGCTATCAGAGCCGCACCAAGGATTAGGTCAATCCCAAACTCGACCTGCCTCTTAGGAGTTATTCCCGGCAAATCCTCAGGAAATACATTCGGGTAGTCCCGTAACACCGGAACATCATCAACTGTCGTCTTGCCCTTTCTCCCGGGCATCTAAAACCTAGGCAACATAACCGACGCAACCCTGCTGAAAATAACGCCTCGCTCTCGTCGCTGAACACAGAACTGGTCCGTGCTGTGGCCACTCACCCTGAATCACTAACTCTCCCCCATTGGGAGTGCGAACCCTCACGAACTACAGCTCACAATCACATCACCGCCCCATTGGGGCTCAGCCAATCCATGCCTACTATAACCTTATTCCCTCGTAGGGGAATAGGGAATAAATCCACCAGAAACCGCTCATCGAGTAAATGTAGACAACATCCTCTGTGTACCCTTGCGACCCTAACGGTCCTATCAGCTGCTATCTCAACCTCAAGTGGAGAATCTAGCTCCCCAGGAGCTTTGCTAAACCTCTTGCTAAGCGCAAGAGAGACGAATGATCGGGTAGCCCCCGAATCCAACAATGTTGTAGCTAAAATTCCGTTCACAGAAAGACCCTATACAAAACATATAACCATAAGAAACAATCAATAATAAATGTAGAGATAAGCCAAAAATACATACCCATCACCACGTTAGGAGTCGATCGCGCCTCCTCTGCTGTCAGCTGAAAAGCCCTACTCTTTGCCACTGGCGTCTCAGCTCGGCCCTTATAGCCATCTGTAATCCTCAAAGTAGCAGGAGCAGGTGCTGACACCTTTCGTGCAGCAGCTAAACTCGGGCACTAGGACTTTTTATGACCGCTCTGATTGCAATGGAAGCAAATCAGATATGATGTCGCAACAGCGGTAGTAGTGGTTGTACAATCTCTTCTCATATGCCCAGTCCGACTGCACTTGTAGCAGCCGGTACTCCCTGCCTTGCACGCCCCATCGTGCAATCTCCCACACTTACCATACCGAGCGTGGCTTTTCTCACTCCTAGCTCTGTGATCTGAACCCTTAGGCGTTTTTCCTGCACTCCCTATACCTGGAGCCGCCTCCGGCTTCCTCTTTCTCTCCACCTCAAGGTCAATCTCTCTCTCTCTCTCTCTCGCCCTAGCAATCATGTCATCTAGCGTTTTATAGTTGGGCCGGCTCACAAACTAGCGGATATCACTTTGCAACTTCTCATGATAACGAGCTTTATTTATTTCCTCATCAGTCGCGTACTAAGGAACAAGAAGAGCCATCTCCCTGAACTTAGCGGTAATCTCCACCACAGTCTCTGTAGTCTGGGTAAGATCCTGAAACTCGCGTGCTAACTGTTGCACCTCAATAACCGGTGTGAACTCGGCTCTGAACCTGGTAGTAAAGTCTGCCCAGGTCATGGCATCCAAAGTTGCGTCATCCTCGATGGCATGACCAATCTCCTCCCACCAATCCTGTGCCATATCCTTCAAAAGACAGGACGCCAATCTGACCTTGTCCCCCTCGGGACATCTGCTCGTGCGGAATGCGTTGGCCACATCCGCCAACCATCTGGTACTCGTTATGGGGTCCCGTGCGCCGTGATAATCCAGAGCTCCGTATGCTAGAACTCCCTAAAACTAAGCGTGCGCGACCCCATCATGGCCGCCACCTCAGCACGGAAGGTGCTCAACCTCTTGTCCATCAACTCTAAGATACCCTCCTTGATCAAACCGAAGATCACAGGAGTCTACTCAAGTATGGTGCGAGTAATCTTTGAAGAGAGAAACTCCTTAGTCTGCTCATCCAACTGCCCGGCCTCTGGGCCTGATCCTGATTCCCCTCCGGCACCTGAACTGTCGACTGCTGGTCTAGGGCGTAATATCACCATTCTGAACCACAACATAATAAACGTCAGGAACACTGATATATCAAGGAATCACTACTACCACAAGTTTCCTAGTCTCATCTCAACTTTCCTTGATTCGAGTACGGATCCTCTACTTTCAATAGTACAGGCCCATACTACCTTCCACATCTATCCATACTTTCCTCAAGTAGTGCCTTGACTCCACCAAGTCACTATTACTGCTAATAATCTCTGCTACTCCCATCCTAGGGAATTCTCTGACTATACCCAATCCAGTCCTCAACTGCTAAAAGCCTCCTTGTGATGCCAATTAGCCATCACCTGAATACCATCACATGCAGCGAGGCTCAGATAATCCTTCAAGTAAAAGACTCGTCCTTACAGCGGTTAGACTCAGAAAAGAGTTACACAATAGGGCCAAGTCTAGCACTTTGAGATTATTCAACCCTGTTCACATATGACGTGACACATCCAGCTAATGGGTAACTCCCATCACTCAGAGTCCCACAAAGCACAAAGCAAGCAACATTCAGACACAGGAGACTACTCAAGCAATTATATCCTCATAATGGGAAACTGTACTAGCATACAATGCTAAGCTCATGTTATAAGGCATAACCTAAACATGTTATCCTACTGCTGACTACTCAATGCTAGCATGCAATTCTAATAATGTTGAAACACATAAAGCAGACATATAAGGCATCCTCCTAGATCCTTAGTCCTATAATAGCATGTTGTTCTACTGAAACTGAAACTGAAACTCAACATTAACTAATACATTTTGTAGTATGGGTAATTTAGGAGTACTTACTTGAGCTCGGCTGATCGCATACTCCACACCCATTTCTCTTTTTGAAGTTCTTTTCTTTTTAAAATGTTTTTTACTCTTCCAAAAATTTATTCTTTCGAAAAACATTTTACCATTTCCTTAGTTTGAGTTCAGACACACCCGAAAGTGTGCGCGAATCCCTCAAACCAAGGCTCTGATACAAACTTGAAACATCCCGAAAATACAACCCAAAGATTTTGTTTTTAAATAATAATAAAAGTCATAACACTGAATGCAATATAATAAAAGCATACGTCGAATATCTCAAAAGCCATAATAAAAGTGTCGTATCAAAAACTGTGTCAAATCACATCTAAGTACTAAACAAAACTCCCAGGAATAAAGCTGAAGCTGTGGTGTGTGCGATGCCATCATCCTGAGCTCTTCCCTTTACTTGCGGAAGCACCTGAAACCAAAACTGAAACTGTAAGCACAAAGCTTAGTGAGCTCCCCCAAACTACCACATAATATACAATAACATATAAACACATACTGGGCCTTGCCCACTGCATCGGACCGAAGTCTGGAACTAACCATGGCCTTGCCCTCTGCATCGGAAAAAAGTCCGGAAACTGAGCATAACATAGCATGGCTTAAACATATCAACTAGCATGGACACATTAACTACATACTGCATCGGGCCGTAGCACGGAACGTATAACACATAAATCCTGTCTGAGCCACGAAGGAATCAAACATACTAAAAACTGCATTGGATCGAAATTCGGAAACTACTGCTAGCTAAACGGGCTGGCATTGTGGCCTTAGAGCCATTCCTACTAGAAGGAAACTCACCTTGTAAACTGGCTGGTAAATGAACTGCTCAGGAAACTATCTGTTGCTACTCCGGTATCTCCCTGGCTATAATTTCCATAACACACTGAATCAAATACTGATTACTATACTGAGGGTAAAACAACTATTTTACCCCTGATCAAAGTCAATCCTATTGGTCAAAGTCAACATACAGTTGACCTGACTCGTCGAGTTGGGTCACCAAATCGTCGAGTCCTCACCCTCACTTCCTTGCTTCTGCTCGCTACTCCTCATCGAGTTTGGCATAGACTTGATGAGTTCCTCTTCAATGTTATCACTCAGTCAATCTGCATCCGACTCGCCGAGTGTGACAACCCAAAGTTTGTTTCATCAATTGTAACCCCTTTTCGTTAATATATTCGTCATTTTCGATTCGTTTCCGTTACGTCATTTAATTAGGTCATAATTGTGGGACTTCTATTATGACTTAATGAGTGCCTAAAAATGTTTAGAACTCACATTAGCACTTCATTTTAATAATCGGAAACATTTTAGAATCGACCATATCGGGTTACGGTAACTAAATCGGGTGCGACCAAAAGCACCGTATAATGTCGGTATCGGGTAGAATTCCACCGTGTCCAAAACTTAGACACTATTTAAAGATGTTTAAGCTTCCATTTGAAGCTTTTTATCTCTCTCACTACTCTCTCTCTAACCTCTCTCCTCAACCAAAGATTCAAGGTCCAAAACATTGATTTAAGGCTCCAAATCTTTGAGGTAACATCCCTAACTTGTTGTATAACCTCTTAGGCCTTCAAATTCGTGTTTAATGTATCATTTTGGACCTGGAACATGTGTTTATGGCCAAGGAGCATGCTTGGGCCGTAAACACTTAATATTTGGGTTTTTGAGCAATTTAACCCCTCCAAACCAACATTGGGACTTAGATACGACTATATGGCTTACCAATTTAGACTTAGAACACATTAAGCATGGTTTTTGAGGAGTAAACATGAATTTACTACCCAAGAACAAGCTTGGGCTGTAAACTCCTCATTCATGGAGAGTAAACTCATTTCCATGTGTTAAAAAGCGATATAACTCCACCAATAGCCTTGGAATAAATCCTAGAATCATCTAAAAATAGTTTGGGGACCTTAAACATGTCAAACACACTCCAAATGAGATTTTATGGCCATGACACCCCAAGGACAAGTTCCAGGGCCATAAACTCCTCTTTATGTGTCAAATGATGCCCAAAACTCATGCCAAGGCTTGGAAAATTAGTTAGAATCACATGTGATTGTCCTAGCCTCACCAAATGAATTTAGGACTGAGCATGGGGGAGTTTATGGCCGTAAACTCCATGTTTACTATTGTAAACTCCAATAAATGGTCCTTAAGTGAGTTTAATCCATCCCAAGGCTTTAGAAAAATCCATTCCAACATATACCATGTGCATTTAAGCCATTTGGCACCCCAGAACACCCAATCATGAGTTCACATCCGTGAACTCATGTATGTATGGGGTATGTGGCCGAAAACTCCCTAAGGAGTTTACTCTTGAAGAGTAAACTCACTTCCCAAGTCCCACGCATCATTACACGCCCGTAGATGTCACCCGGGTCACTCCAAACACTTGTTTTGAAGTGTTTTCGTTCATTGGAGTGTATTATCATGTCTAATTAGTGTTTTAAAGTATAAGAGATACCTTTGGATACCATTTCATATTTCATAGGAACCTCGCATGTAATCAAGCCCCGAACCAACGTTTAGTGTCCGAAACAGTTGCGCCTTCTTGCCTGGTGAGTTCATACCCCTACCCATTTTCAATGTTTTCACTTTTTCAGGGTGGAATACAAGCAAAGTACAAGTGATACTTGTACTCAAAACTTGTTTTACATACATTGTGTTTCATATTATACATGCTTTTGACACTGAAACTCGTAACAAACAACCGTTTGAACTTACAGGACACATTATCATGTTATTTGTGAATTACATTAGAAATTGTTGTATTTATATTTTCACAAATGTTTTCCCATAATATAATAGTTAAAAGCATAACATTTGAACATGGTTTTGTCCTTGGTAACACTTCACATAGATACGCAAGTGGAGGATAGTCAATTGATCTTTCAGTATTATTACTAGTAAATTTGTAAATCCTATAATTAGAGACACGTCCTCGGTGAACACTCCACAGAGATACGCGAGTGGAGGACCGTCCCTGTAACCAAAATCTCTTGGACAGGGAGCGTGACTTGAGTGTATAGATCTATATGGTGCTGACTACCCCGCACCTGGCTGCTAGCTACTGCCGAACCGAAAGGTTCAAGGGTCACGAAAGTCATATAGGGTGATGGACTATTTATTGCCCTAATTAGTCTATCGTATGGTTATGGAACTCGCAATTTGGATAACATAGATTTATATAATAGTAATAATGGGTTAAGTAACTAGTTTACTTGGTATATGTTAGTTTTATAAACATGTTAAAACTAATACATTTTCAGAGTACATCATTTACATTACATTTCAGGTTGGTAAACACGTACATTACAAGGATAACCAGGTTTTCAGTATACATCTTTCACATTAGTAAAATATGGTATTTTCCTGGGATTTCAGTTGAACATAACTAGAACAGTGTAACCTAACAGTTAACGAAACATTACTTTTAAGAAAATATGGGATTTTCTTGGGTCGAAACATTTTCAGAAACCAGAAACGAAACTCGTACATTTTCACATAACAAAACCGCTTATGAACTCACCAGCTTTATGTTGATTTTCAAACTGCTTGTATCCTCAGGTCCACGTTAGATAGGTACCCAAAGATCATTTTGTTCGAAGACGGAGTAGTCAGAAGACCCGTTTCATTTTGTTCATATATACTATGTATCACTTGTATAACTTTACTTTTGAAACAAATGTAAACTTTTCTATATGTAATGTAATGGTTGTTTTAATTTACTTACTATGTGCATTGGATTTGATACACAACGTGGAGTCAACCCCGGAAATGTTTCCGCCTTCGGTTTTCAGGGTGTGACATCGATTTGTATGAACAACTCGTCGAGTCCTCCTTCAACGCATGAACACTCTGGCTGTGACTCACCGAGTTGTATAATCAACTCATCGAGTTTCATCTAGAGGTATGAAGATTGTCTTGGTCTCGCGACTCGACTCGCCGAGTCTGAAGAATGACTCGCCGAGTCACATGCATGAAATTACTATTCAGAAGATTCTGCTCAAAACCAACGCATCTAACTGATAGATCTGGTCTCCTAAGGCTTGGTTTGCGCGTAAAGGTTCCATTTTTACGTGCACATATACTCCTAAAGAGGTTTATAGGCTTAAAATGCATGAATAAGGTTAGATCTAGGGTTTATATGCAACAAGGTTCAATAAAGGTATTGGATCTGGGTTTTGGGATAGAAATATGATTAGATCTGAAAGGTATACCACTACACAAGCTCCTTTACTAGATTAAGCTCATAAATGGGCAAAAAGGTAACCTAAATGATATTTCTAAAGAGAAGCAACCAAGGAACATAAATAGTCCGATTAATACCTCAAATGCCTCTGAAATGGATGCATGAACTTGATTCCCTTCTTCTCCTTTGGATCTAGCCTTCCTCTTCTCTTCCAATCTTCACTCTTTACACAAAAATGCCCAAAAACACTCAAGATAGGTTAAGGTGTTGCTATGAAACATTCTGAGGGTGAGGGAGGCCAGATTGGGCGCATGTTATATAGGGTGCAAAACCCATGGATCTAGGGTTTCTTCCAGACTGGCGGACTCGCCGAGCCCAGGATATGAACTCGTCGATTCGCCCACTTTCTCGTTCTCAAAATCCCGTCTCTACTCGACGAGTCGGGCAACAGACTCGTCGAGTCCCTATTGAAAAAAAACTTGGAAAAATAGACATTAAATAACATACCATAAATGGGGACGTTACAACTGGCATCTGCACCACAACCTGTTGATGTTGTTGATCTACGATAAACATCCTAGCAGCTGCACTCTAAAGATATTATTGGTAGCTGCACCTAATAGAGAACATTATAACCATGATAGTAGCGTCTAAAGGACAATATCGGCAGAAGCGCCTCATAGAGAATGTCACAATTCTGGTAGCTACGCCTAAGTGATAAAACTATCAGATGTCCTTGATAGTTGTGTCATTGACAACAATGGACTTCGTACCTATTCCATAGGATAATCCTTAGGAATAAATGAATGAGAAACAGCTGATTCTTAGAGTAGATCCTTAAGAGTATTGAATATAAAGGGGGTGGGTAATTGGGTTAACTGTTTGATGATTAAACATAATAATATTATTGTGGGTTGAAAACTCTATGTACTCACCAGGTTTCCCAACATGACCCACTCAGTTTATTTATATCACAAGTGCTGATATGAAATCACATTACACTGAGAGATTAAGGAGATATAAATCACTAGTGATAATGAATGTAGGTTCTGTTTATGCTTATATTTCTGTATTGACGATGAAATCCCAAATATTTTAAAATGAATAAAAATACTATTCTTCGGAAAGCTTTGATAACGTATTTATCATGTTTTACTGGGAACAAATTCCGCAACATTTTTATTAAAAGGGGTACTCTGATTTTTATAAAGTATAAACAAAATCGGTCTTTTCTGGCTGTGAAAATGGGGATGTCACACCTACCATCAGAGTGCTCATCAAGAACGATATGAAATCATCTCCTCCATAGTAACAACTTGGATGAAGGATGGTGAACCCATCACGGGCCACATGCAGAAAATGCAAAGATATGCGGACGGTTTGCTGAAACTAAATGTGAACTTCCACGAGGAGTTAGCAATAGATATCACTTTGCACTCCTTACCATCGTGTTATGATCAATTCCGGATGATATATGATATGAGCTTATTTAGTTATAAAATTCATGCATTATCTTAATACTTTATGTTGATTTTGTCTCATTGAATGAACAAAAGCTACTTAATTAGTTTATAATTTTAGTTTTCAGCAACAATGACATCCTCGTATGGAAAAGCAAGCGTGACTAGTGATTCGAAGCTTGGATCTTGGATTTTGAAGAAAGAAGGATGTTGCTGGAAAGCTTGACCCATCGTCAGTGTTTTGGCCATATATCATGAATTGTAACTCCGATTGACGAGTTTCAAAATGTTATGAAAACTAGACCCAATTTCGGATGACTTTCGTGTTTTGAGAAAATGCTGATTCCAAATGGACTCGGCGAGTAGGCCATCAACTCGCCGAGTTGGTCAGAAGTTTCGCGATTCTGGACGCGCCGACTTGCCGTACACGGGTTTTAAGTGATGGACTCGCCGAGTAGGTCACTGGACTCGCAGAGTAGCCCCTGTTTTGTGAAAATCTATATAAAGGGACTTTCAGATCGATACCCTAGCAGATAGATGAACCCTTGGAGGCTAATTATCGACTAAAGGTGCTGCTGGAGCGTGGGAAGCAAGGGAATCAACCCTACATTCAATTTTATGGAGAATCAAGTCAAAATAAAGTTTACTGTTACCTAATCTCTTGTTTGAACTATGTTTTTACCAATTGATTTCGTTTTTGTGCTTGTTTCTGCTGTAATCATGTGCTAAAACTCATAACTTTTGTTTAGGTAGATGAATTTGTGAACATGGATTGATTATTTGATTAAGATTAATTTTAATTGGTGATTATGTTTTATTAAGCTTGTTAAAGAACCTTATGTGTTAACAATAACTATTCTTCTGTTAATAAATCAGTAATTAAGTTGTATGAACATCTCTTAGTTGCTAATTTCATATGATTTACGTGACCACATAGTTGTATGTCTAGGAATAACGAATGTGAAACTAGAATTAACTTGAAGATAGGTAAGTTAATGTGTGAGCTTGTGTGATACACCATCAACAAGAGGTTAATTGAATCACCAATTTGATTAGCTAATTAGAAGTCTTTCTAAACCCGAATCAACAAACTAGGAAATTCATTAATTTAGACAACTGGCAATTGCTTGAATTAATATGTTTTCTAAGGATTAGCTATAGCGAATGTGAATCTAATCACTTTAGTCGTTAACCAATGACGACTTAATCCGATATATTTACCATAAAATCATCCATGGGAACAAATGATTCGAACCTAAACAGAAGGCCTTTTTAATCATTGAATTTAGTTGATCTTTGTTTTCTTAGCTATTAGTTGCTTAGTTTGCATGTTAGTAAAGTATTTAAGTTTCTAGTCTTTCAAAACTAGAGAAAACTCTTTTTTTACTTGTTTTATTTAGATAATATTAGCATTTATTTTAATTTTTTACCGTTCCCTGTGTTCGATACCCTACTTGCTTGAACTATATTACTAATCGATAGGTACACTGCCTTTCGTGTGTTTATTTTGTTTCTAAGTTAGTAGGATTAAAAGTAGTTTGTTTCACACACATCAATATACCACATGAACATGGAGGAGGTTACCCTCAGAAAGCTTTAAGTAATCCTAAAGATCGACGAAACAATTCTTAAAGGTAAGTCGGTTGTTACCACTACTACTTCTACTCCAAACTCCGCCCTTGTCTTGGCAATCGGGAAAGTTAGAGGGAAAAAGAGGAAGAACCATTCAAAGGGCACTAAAGGTAAGACCCCTGATAGCTCCTCTTCAAGTGGAACCATGAAAGGTTTCGTCACTCCTTCTTCTGACCTAAAAGAGGTTGAATGCTTTTATTGCCATGAAAAGTCGCATTGGAAGCGGAACTGGCCAAAGTACCAGCAAGACATTAATGATGGGAAAGTGAAACCCACCCATGCAGGTGTTTATATAATATTTTCTAAAAACTCACCCTATCTAACTCTTGGGTCCTTGATACAAGATGTGGAATTCATATATGTTCTGATTTGCAGGGACTAAGAAGAAGTGAGAATGTGGAGCACGGAAAGATAAAGTTGATCATGGGGAATATGAACGCTTCACCTATCACCAAGATTGTGGTTTATTCTTTGTTGCTAAGTAGTGGGTTTACATTATATTTGAATAAATGTTGTTACTCGCCTGAAATGGAAAGAAATATCATTTCCTTTCATGCTTTGTACAAACAAGGGTTTACCTTTTCTTTTGATAATGAAATTGGTGGAATAAAAGCTTTCTTTAATAATGTTCTTTATTTTAAAGCATTACCTTGTGATGGTGTGTATGAAGTTGTGTATGTTGTAGATAACCTAGGAAATAATGCGTTTTTTATTGATTCTTATAACAATAATAACTTGGATAAAGCATCATTATGGCATTGTCGTCTTGGACATGTAACCAAGAAATGCATAGGCCAACTCCAAAAGGATGGAGTCTTGGAGTCATCTGACCAAAATTAAAATGATAGTTGTGAATCATGCTTAGTTGGAAAAATGAGAATATCACCCTTTACTGGTTCTTGTGCAAGGGGTGAAGGTTTGTTGGATCTAGTGCACACAGATGTGTTTGGACCATTCCAAACTACCACAAGGGATGTCAATCGTTATTATGTGACTTTTACAGATGATTATAGTATATATGGATATGTCTACTTAATCAAGCATAAGTTAGAGACATTTGGAAGGTTTAAAGAGTTTAAACAAGAAGTCAAGAATCAATTGGGCAGGAACATTAAGATGCTTCGATCCGATCGTGGTGGTGAGTATCTTAGTATAGAGTTCCTCGATCATCTTAATGAATGTGGGATTGTCTCACAATTGACACCTCCCAGGACACCACAGTTGAATGGTTTGGCTCAGAGGCATAATCGAACCTTGTTGGATATGGTTCATTCCAAGATGAGTGGAGCTTTGCTACCAATCTCATTATAGGGGTATGCCTTAGAGACTGTCGCCAATATCCTTAATCTAGTCCGTACAAAGAAAGTTGCCAAAACTCCTAATGAGATGTAGACAGGAAAAGTTCCTAATCTAGATCACATCAATATTTGGGGTTGCAAGGCCTTCGTGAGGCATGAGACCCACGATAAGTTCGAACCTCGAAGTGAGAGGTGTATTTTCATCAGCTACCCACAGAAGACCCAATGAGAATGTAGTCTTTGTACCAAGGAGGGGTGTCTTGAGAGAGAGAGAGAAATTTCATAAGCCAAGTAAACAATGGGAGGCAAATAGACCTCGAAGAAATGCAATAGTCAAGTGGTGAAGGAACTTCAAACCCTAGTAGTCAACCTGAGGAGGAAACTCATGTTCATCCAATTGAAGATTATGTACCTCTGAGGCATTCCACAAGGGTTGGTAATGCACCTAAGCACTACTATGCTTTCCATATTACTGCGGTAAGTGAAACACTTATCAGTAACGAGACACTGGTAAGTTTGGATGAACCTAACAACTATGCGGAAGCCATGGTAGGCCCCGAGTCTGCTAAATGGAAAGAGGCAATGGACAACGAGATACGGTCCATGTATGACAATCAAGTTTGGAACTTGCTTGACAATGTACCAGGTCGTAAGACAGTTGGGTGCAAATAGATCTTCAAAAAGAAGACCGACATGGATGGAAATGTACACACATATAAGACGCGGCTGGATGAAAAGGCTTCTCTCAAACTCTGGGAGTTGATTATGATGAGACATTTTCACCAGTAGCAAAGAGTAAGTCCATTAGGGTCCTGTTAGCCATTGCTGCATTTCATGATTATGAAATATGGCAAATAGATGTCAAAACTGCCTTCCTTAATGGAAGTCTGGTAGAAGATGTTTACATGTTTCAGCTAGAGGGTTTTGTCAGTACAGAATACCCTAATAAAGTGTGTAAGCTTGTGAAATCCATCTATGGATTTAAACAAGCACCTCGCAGATGGAATCTTTGTTTTGATAAGAAATTCAAAGAGTTTGGCTTTTCGAGGAGTGAAGATGAATCTTGTGTATATGTCAAGGCTAGTGGGAGTATAGTTAGCTTTTTGGTATTGTATGTGGATGACATACTACTCATAGGAAATGACATCCCAACCTTGCAGGAAGTGAAGTCCTGGCTTGGGAAGTGTTTCTCTATGAAAGACCTAGGACAAGTTGCGTATATTCTAGGGATAAGGATTCTGAGAGACCAGAGTAAAAGACTAATTGGACTTAGTCAGAGTACCTACTTGGATAAGGTGTTGAAGAGGTTCAGCATGCAATATTCCAAGAAAGGAGAGTTACCCATCCAGAGTAACGCCAGATTGAGTAAGACTCAGAGCCCGAGTACTGAGGCTGAGATAGCATAAATGAGTCGAGTTCCTTATGCTTATGTTGTAGGCTCGACCATGTATGCTACGATTTGTACTCGTAGTGATGTAGCCTTTGCTTTGAACATGGTTAGCAGATATCAGGGGAATCCTGGCAAGGCTCGCTGGACTGCGGTAAAGAATATCCACAAGTGCCTGTAGAGGACTAAGGATTGGGTCCTCACCCTTGGTGGGAGTGATGACTTGTGAGTTGTAGGGTATAGTGATGCTAGCTTCCAGGCTGATAGGTATAATTTCCGCTCTCAGTCAGGCTGGGTCTTTACCTTAAACGGAGGACTAATTACATGGAAATTTTCCAAGAAAGAGATAGTGGTTGATTCAACTTGCGAATCAGAGTATATAGCGGCAAGAGAGGCAACAAAGGAGGCAATATGGCTGAAGAAATTCATTGGAGACCTTGGGGTTGTACCAGCTATAAAGGAGCCTATGGAAATTTTCTGTGATAGTGAAAGTGCAGTTGCCTTAGCGAAAGAACCAAGGGATCATGGGAGATCCAGAAACATCGACAGAAAACACCATTTCATCAGACATCGAATAGCAAAACGACTCCTTGTGGAAAAGAGGGTATCATCGGATGAGAACCCAACAGATCCCCTCACGAAGGGACTGGGTAGGGTTAAGCATCTCCAGCATGCAGGGTGCATAAGGTTGAAGGATGATATTGGTGTTAGTAGTTAGATAGATCTGAGATTTTTAAATTGTAATTGACATTTGATGATGAATAAAAGTTGTGTTTATTTATGAGTAAAGTGTTGCTATCTTTTGTCAATCGTTTACTATATTTCTTTTTCATGTTTTGACTTCCAGAAATTTATGTTATGTATTGCATGTTATTCGAATTCTCCATAGTTGGTTGCAGAGGTCTAAGTTGTTGGACATGGCTACAATACGCACGAGTGCTCATAAGTTCTGAGTATTGGATTCAACCCACGCTCACTGGTATCACTTCATGGAATTTATCTCGAGTGATCGTGAGATGGTAACATCATATAAGTCTTCAAACCTAGAGATATGACTTGTTGGCTATGATTTGGTTATGCATTGATCGTATGAAAACGCATTGGTAACACGATGTTATAAAACGTGCTTTTGTGTGTGACTCAACAAGTAGTGGAACAAGAATATGAGTCGAATTTTATCTATTCCTTCTTGGATTAGAAGCGATATTTGGGCCCCTCGATGATTTTGTTTTGAACGATGTACCGGGCCCATTCAGAACTAAATTGATGTGTTCGATTAAGTTCTTTGTCAAACAAATCGGAAACTGAGAAACAAACTACTGGATAATAAGACATTCTTCCATGTATTTGTCTGGCTGATATCTAGAACATAGGATTATATGATCACTTATCTTAAATGACATATCATCATCATCTCAATTTCGAGAGACCTTGAAAGAGCTACGATTGCTGATCAGTTCCTGAAGTTATACTTGCAGCTATAGTTATTAGACTTATCCAAGTGGGAGACTGTCGGATAAGGTGTCTAAGTCCATAACTATTTCTGGTATGTACTTGACCCGGTTTGACATGGTCTATTTGGGTTGCATGACATCATGCATTTAGATAGACTAAAGTGAGAGAAATAAAACTTAAGGTTTATTAATATATTATAAGTTCTAATATAATAATAGTATTATTTAATTAGTATTGATCAATAATTAATTTAGAATTAATTAAGTAATCAAAAGAAAACTAATTAAATGTATGGGTTGATTGTGTAAATCACTCATACTTGTATAGTGGGCTAAAGCTCCATGGATTATCAATTTGGGCTAAAACCCATAGGATGCTCCATGGATGCTCCATGGTGGTTATATAACCCATACATCATGGAAATGAAAGGTCAAGACAATTAGATTTTACATGGTGTAATCCTAATTATAACACACTATATAAGCTTCATGTTACACACCAAAATTGGAACCTAAGAGAATAAAGGAGGGCAAGTCGATTTCTAAGTATTCTACATATCTCACAGGTTTATTCCAAGTGCATTTGGTGTTGTTTGAGACATTTGAGGCATCACACTTGGTGTGCTAGGCTCACAAGGTTTCAAGGAATCCAAATCACTTCAAGGTATGTAATTATAGAAAACTTTTATGATTAATCTTCCCCATGTATGCTAGATAGGATTATGAACCTTGGAAATCAAATTTTGCATGTATTTTAGACAAACATAGATTCAAGGTTTCTAGGGTTGCATGTACACCTTAGGAGTGTTAGAATGCTCAAAACCCTACAGTGCTTTGGTAACCTTTTTTGCAGGTACTAAGTTAAGGATATGGGCGGCAGTCTCTAAGGTACACCCCCAAAATAAGATAGGTAGCGAAGCACGACTCATCATGGAACGAACCATGTCTAGCAAGGTTTGGTTACGCCTCTCAACCACACCATTCAACTACGGTGTCCTAGGTAGCATCAATTGTGAAACGATTCTGCATTCCTTGAGGTAGTCCTGGAATTCAAGACTATGGTACTCTCCACCTCGATCGGATCGAAGCATCTTGATTTTCCTACCCAACTGATTCTCCACTTCTTGCTTAAACTCTTTGAACTTTTCAAAGGTTTCTAACTTGTGCTTGATTAAGTAGATATATCCATATCTGTTATAATCATTGGTGAAAGTTACATAGAAGAGGCTCACATCCCTTGTGGTGGAACTAAAGGGCCCACACACATCGGTGTGTATGAGATCCAATAAACCCTCACCCCTTTCAAAAGTACCAGTGAAGGGTGATATGGTAATCTTTCCAAGCAAACAAGAGTTGCACATGTCATCGTCCCTAAGGTCGAATGACTCCAACACTCCATCGTTTTGGAGTTGAGATATGAACTTCTTGTTGACATGTCCAAGACAACAATGCCACAAGCATGCTTTGTCCAAAATATTGGAAGATTCGATATGCAACACATCATTTCCTAAGTTGTCTACAACCATCGCAGTTTCATATATTCCATTACAAGGAAATGCTTCAAAATTGAAAACACCATTAAGATAAGAATTAATAGAACCCTTTTCATTATCAAATGAATATCTAAATCCTTGTCTATACAAACCATGAAAAGAAATGATGTTTCTTGCCATTTCTGGCGAATAGCAACAATTATTGACATCTAGTCCTAATCCATTTCTAAGAACTAAAGAGTAAACTGCAATCTTGGTGATAGGCAACCGTCTTTTGTTCCCCATGATCAAGTTTATCTTCCTATGCTCCACATGCCTATTTCTTCTTAGGCCCTGCAATTTAGAACAAATTTGAGAACCACATCTTGTATCAAGTACCCAAGAAATAGCATGCAATGAATCAATAGATTGAATAGTATAAATACCTGTGAAGGACGACTTGATCTTCCCATCCTTGATGTCTTGTAGATATTTTGGGCAGCTTCGTTTCCAATTCCCCTTCTCATGGTAGTAGTAGCACTCTGGATCCTTTGGGTTGAAGGTGTGTCCAGCAGAACCAGCCTTGGTTCCACTAGAAGAGGTGCCATCTTGGGACTTTGCCATAAGGTGGCTCTTTGAGGGAGTCTTCCTCTTCTTAACCTTTCCTTGCCCAATAGCCAAGACGTGGGCAGCAGTAGGAGTAGGAGTTTGTGTAATGGACTTATCCTTAAGGTTTCTCTCAGCATCCCTAAACAAACCTTGAAGCTTGCTCAACCTGACCTGCTCTTTGTTTATGTGGTAGGTCATGTGAAAGTGGTTGAAGCACAATGGCAGTGAATGAAGGATGATGTCAATGACCAGCTCTTCATTGAAGTTAACATTTAACTTCAGCAGGCGGTGAACATACATTTGCATCTTCTGCAAATGATAAGTGACACTCTCTGTCTCTCATCTTGGTCATGATCATCGAAGTGATGATCTCGTACCTCTCCTGCCTCACACTTTGGTGATACCTTTCAACCAAGTCTTGATGTATTTCGTAGGGATAGAAGTCCTCGTAGGACTTTTGGAGTTCAGCAGTCATGGTCTCTAGTACATTACATTTGTATGTATATACCTAACATACTCGACTTTTATAAACTTTATACAAATCATTATGCCTAGAAACTTATCCACATATTAGTTAAGGGTGAGAGCTATTCACATACCTTAGTTAAAAGATTTATAGTAAGACATCATTCATTAGCCAAGTCTAAACACTTAGCATACCTACACTACCATAACCGTTAATCCTTGGAGCGAGATATGTATGTACAGATCTATACGGGGTTGACATCCCCACCTATGGTTGCTAGCTACAACGTCGAACAATCGATCTAAGCGGGTGATAAGTATTTACAATCATTACTACGATGTAAAATGAAGCGTTGACGGAGGTACATTCATTCACATAGATCTGCTATAGGACTCGCTATAAACACTAAATAGAATCTCTCTTACTGAAAACCATGGACATGGTTTCTCTCAAAAACGTTTTAAGTAACTATTTCCTAATTCAAAGACACCTTTTGGTTTTCAATGTTTAGTTAAAGACTCTTTATATATATAGTTTTAAGAATGATTTTACTTACGAAGAAAATACTTTTTGGATGTTTTTAAGAGTATCATTATTGTTGTTGACAGAAAACCTATAACTCTCACCAACCTTTTGTTGATGCTCAAAACTACATGTATTCTCATGAAATCAGTATTCAAGCATTTCAGATGACAGAATGGTCATGGATTTCAAGAAATCTAGTTTCCTAATTTTTTTTTATGTATGCCTACCTATTTAAGGCAATTCATATCCTATACTATTATCTGTAAGAACCCTGTATTCAAAAATCAATATCGAATAAAATGTTGTTTTGTTTATTGTTGTACTTGTGTTATATATTCATTTTACCTGTGATCCATGAACTAAGTCGCACAGTCGAACATGTTCTGCCGCCTCGGCCGCAGTGTGACAAGAGGTGTCACATGAATGCTTATGCTTTGAGGCAGTTGAACCCTCGTGAGGTGAATTATCCTAAGTAGGATCTGGATATGGGGGTTGTGGTTTTCTCCCTTGATATTTGGGGACATTATCTTTATAGGGTTCTTATACCATCTACACGAATCACAAGAGTTTGAAGTATTTTATGGTACAACCTAATTTGAACAAGAGGCAACATAGCTGGCTTGATGTAGTGAGGAACTATGATTGTGAGATTCTGTATCACCCTTGGAAGGATAATGTGGTTGCCGATTCACTGAGTCGCATAGATATTTGTTTGAGGATGAAAAATGTTAACCCGTTGTTGGAACAGATTCGTGAGGCACAACTCGAGACTATGAAGGCGGAGCACCAAAAGAGTGAGTTAATCGTGGTTCATATCCTATCTTTTTATTACGACAATCATGGGTTGCTAACCTTGAATAGGCGGACCTATGTTCCTTCTTTGGGAGGCGCACGACGAGTAGTGATGGAGGAGGCTCACAAATAGAAGTTTTCGATTCATCCTGGTGTGATGAAGATGTATCGTGATCTTAGACTCAATTGGGGCCCTACATGAAGCGGCATGTGCAATGGTATGTGGAAAGGTGCTTGACTTACCGTAAATTCAAGGCCGAACATCAAATACCTCAAGGAAAATTACATCCATTAGATATCCCCAAGTAGAAATAGGAGCAGATTTCCATAGAATTTATCAATAAATTATCAAGGACAACGCACCGGGTGGATTCTATTTGGGTCATCGTGCAAGAATTGACCATGAACGTACATTTTGTTTCGATTCAGGAGAGTATCTCTACATGGAAGTTGGTTGATGTCTACATACGTGAGGAGGTTGCACGACATGGGGCACCAGTTTCAGTTATTTCAACCTGGGATGTTCATTTTACCTCTAGGTTTTGGAGGAAATTACATGAGGAGTCGGGTACTATGACATCTCGGAAGTTAGGTCAAAGACCTTAGACGTTCAGTTCACAGTAAATCTCTTTGTCATTTGACTCATTGAGTTTTAGTGCATCTTCTATAAAAATAATCGAGCTCATTTCAACTATTATAAGATACCAGATGGTATCTTACTTCCAAATGTGTCAACTGTCAAACGAATCAAACAACTCAAACTGTAAACCTAGTTAATGCGTTTGAAAAACTAAAATTTTGAATTAAACAGTTGTGAGTAAAACAAACATTCTAGTCTCATAGTACATGTTTCCTGTTTCTGAAAATATAAAGCAAATTAGAGTCAATATGCAAAAGCTATGACCGTTTTAAGAAACCAAACAAGTATAATATTGATTTCTTAAAATTGATAAAACTATTTCTATCAGTTGAGAAACTTGCACACCTCGGATGGAAATTTTGTGACCATTTACGGACTCAGATCATAGTTTATTATTTAATTACATACTCGAAATATTTTTAACAAAAATATTTGCAAAAGTCAAAAAATTAGATGTTTCAGGTTAATTAATGTCACACCCCAAAACCGAGAACGGCGGAAACATTTTGGGGTGGAGGATGTCATATACAGTATCATAACAATGCATAATAGTAAAAACAAGCAACCACATCCATTGCATTAATATGATAATTTGTCATACAAGCATGTTCTGTACAGTTTTTAAGACACCAAAAGTATATATAATCAAAATAAAAGATGGGTCTTGTATGTGCTCCATCTTCTCAAAAGCTGCATCTGTACCTATCTACTGATGACCTGAGAATACAAGTTATTTTGAAAGTGAGTATCAGCATAAAGCTGGTGAGTTCATAAGTAATTAGTGTCGTTGCTTGTATAAAAAGGTTTACAACCATATAGTATAATAATTGATATCAATGTTTTGAATTAGTGTGTTCCCTCAAAAATCCCATATTTTCCAGTAAAAGTAGTCTTCTACCAATACCTGGTTGTTTATATGTTTGACCCTTTGAAAAAGTAAAAGATTTCCCAGTGAAACTATCAGTACGAAAATATAGTTTTAGACTTCATTTATATAAAGTAATTGGGAAAATAATGTTTTACTCCCAGCAAGGACACTGCCAGTTTAATGAAATGAAAATGCAGACTCCAGGTAGCATTATGTGTAAGATGCACCACGTGGAATCTATGTTGACTTTAATTCTTAATGTATTAATTAAAGGTCTGAATGTGAACTCGTATGTAACCATGCTGATTGACGATCGAATAACTGATGACCCTCCGAGTCATATGTGGTATAGTGACATTTTGTCACCCCTGCGCCTAGTCAGCTCGGACTGTAGCTAGCAGTCGGGATGTAGGAGTGTCTGTCCTGTATAGATCTATACATACAAGTTCCACTCTCCCTCTAGGAGACTCTAGTTACACGGTAATACCACTGTGAAGTGTCGTATAGGGAAGTAGTGTGTCACATTCTAATTATAGTATCTTGTCTTGTATATTGTATAATGTATCTTCTGTTATAATGTGTCGAGTGTTCTCTTGTATAGTATATAGTATTCTCTTTGTATAGTATTTATCATTTATTGATTCACAACTGTACCAACTCTAGTAGGTATCATGGTAATAATAGAAATGAGTAGTAATCCTTAACTATACCTATTATAGTTAAATACAAATATTGATTTCATGTCATTGATATATAAAGGTACTGAATTGAAGTGAAGACTGTTATATCTATCAGAAATATATATGATATATAACTAAAAATTCAACGATGGTCGGACAGATAACAATATACCCTAAGTCCACAATCAAACGAGAATAGGAAGTAAGGTGAGCTATCAGTTCTAAGTCCTTCAAGTATTACTTATATAAATATATTGGTGTAGATATAATTTAGGAACAAAAGAGGTTTTAAAAGAGTTTGAGAATAGTTTTATAACAATTTAACATGAAAATGAGTTTGATAAACTTTTAAAGCAGTTTTGTTAGCAAAGCATTTAAAAGTATAGAAAATCCCTTTTGGTTGCAAGTTATAAATCACATGTGATTGATACTATAACTTGTTTGATTCAACTAGTATTCCCCCTCACAAAAGCATTTAAAAACAATTTAAAAGGTTGATTAAGGGGTATGAACTCACCTGTAGTGAGTGGATTTGATGGAAGTGCCAAGTAGGATGCTAGGTGTCAAGTGAGGACTTGAACACACACCAGGATCCTATGTAACATGTAGTGATACATAAATGTATCTAATTAGTTAATTAATCACTAATTAAGTAATTAAAGACTCTCTAATGCATGAAAACACTTTGATTCAAGTGCCAGGAGTGCTAAGGGTTGTATCTAAGGAGAGTATGGCCTCACATTGGAGTTTACTCCTCAAAAGGTGGCCCTTAGGGGTTTTTATGGTTCATGGACCATTTCCCCCATGATTTTACAGCCATAAACTCATGGGAATGGTCTTCTTAGGTGTTTTAAGGCTTCATGCTTCACAAGGAAGTGCTCTAGGGTTAAATCAAAGGCTTAGGAAGTGGTTAGGGCTCAAAATGCCATCTCTATGGAGTTTGCGGCCTTTGGACCACTCCATGGGAGTTTACGTTGTAAACCCTTGGTTTGGCAGCCGTAAACTCTTGGCCACTTCATTCATTTCGTGTTTTGTGGTTCTAAGATCATGTATTCAAGTTTCTAGCCTCTTGTCTAAGCATTAGGGGGTGTTAGGGCATGAAAACACCCTTTGGGGGTGTTTACGGTTTTTGGAGATCCCCAAACCGTAAACTCATGTTCTTGAGGGTTTTTGGTGTTCATTCCATGAATTCATAAGCACACTGAGCATATAAGTAACTAGGAAGAGTATACTTACTTATAGGAAGCTTGTAAGAGTGTTCAGGACCCAGGAACACTACTGTGTGTTCTTGGTGTTCTTGAAGAACACTTGAAGATCTAAGAAAAACCAAGAATTCATTGATGAAATGATGTATAAACACTAGATTAAGTGTTATATGAATGAATCTAGGAAGGAAGACTTACGTTTTTGGTAGATTTTAAATAAATGTGTGATGATAGTTGAGAGAAAACTTGGTGTTATTGAGATTGGAAATGTGAGGAATGGTTAGAAATGATCAAGACTCACCTTTATAGGTGGGAGTTCACGGCCTCAATGAGTTTACAGCCGTAAACTCCATGTTTACGGTCGTAAACTCCATCTCATTGAGTTTAAGGCATGACTTTTGTGTTGGGGCTTTAGCAGTTGCTTTCTAACACTTATTCCATAAGTGTACAAGGCTCGAAATGCTCAAACAGACTCTAAATTGTGCTAAATGATAGTAGAAATGAATTTGACTTTCAATAAAGTGTTAGACTGTAGAATTTATACAAATGAAAATTTTAGGTTGTCACATCATCCCCCCGTTAGAGGGAATTTCGTCCCAGAATTAGAGTTCAAACAACTAAGTTATTACACAATAACTAAGCAAAAAGATGAGGATATTTAAGTTTCATTTGATCTTCACACTCCCAGGTGAACTCCGGTCCTCGTTTGGCGTTCCAACGAACCTTCACAATTAGGATGCGGCTTTGTTTCGTTCGTTTGACCTCTCGGTCCATAATCTCCACAAGTTCTTCCATGAAGTTGAGGCTCTCGTTGATCTCGATCTCGTCGAGTGGGATTACAAGAGTCTCGTCGGATAGGCACTTTTTCAAGTTCGAAACGTGGAAGGTAGGATGTATGTTACTGAGCTCGCGGGGTAGATTGAGTTTGTAAGCTACGGGGCCGATTCTAGCGAGAATCTCGAAAGGCCCTATGTATCTTGGATTTAGCTTTCCATGCTTTCCAAAGCGTATCAAGCCTTTCCAGGGTGAAACTTTCAAAAGGACTCGGTCTCCCATCTAGAACTCCAAAGGTTTTCTTCGTTTGCCTGCATAGCTTTTCTGTCGGTCTCTAGAGGCTTTTAATCGTTCAAGAATCTAAACGATCTTCTCTGTTGTTTCCTGAATAATCTCCGGACCCGTGAGAGTGCTTTCAAGAACTCATCCTTTAGCTAACTGAGTGTCACCCACCTCAGCCCAGCACAGAGGGGACCTGCACTTTCGGCCGTAGAGGGCTTCGAATGGAGCAGCCTTGATGCTCGTGTGATAAGTGTTGTTGTAGGAAAAATCAAAAAGGGGTAAGTGGGTATCCCATGCCTTAACAAATTCGATCACACAGGCTCGTAGCATATCTTCCAGGGTTTGGATAGTTCTCTCAATTTGGCCATCAGTCTGTGGATGGCAGGCCGTACTCATGTCCAGTTTCGTTCCTAAGGAGCTTTGTAATGACTGCCAGAATCTTGAAGTGAACCTACTATCTCTATCGGATATAATAGATATAGGCACACCATGCGGCCGTACGATCTCCTTAATGTATGTTCTTGTGAGTTTGTATATCTTGTCCATTTCCTTGATGAGCAGGAAGTGGGCGGACTTGATCAATCTATCGACGATGACCCATATGGTATCAAGCTCACCCGTTGTTTTGGGTATCTTGGTTATGAAATCCATAGTGATCTGTTCCCACTTCCATTTAGGTATCTTCGGTTGCTGGAGTAGACCTGATGGTTTCTGGTATTCGACCTTAACCTTGGCGCAAGTAAGGCATTTCTCACGAAGGTAGCGATTTCTTCTTTCATGTTAGGCCACCAGTATGATTTCTTGAGATCCAGATACATCTTATATGAACCTGGGTGAACGGAATATCGAGTGTTGTGCGCTTCCTTCGTGACCAAGTCTCTGAATCCACCTTGTCGTGGTGTCCAGATCCGGTTCATGAGATATAAGGCTCCGTCACCCATAACATCTAGGTTCTTATCCATTCCTCGCAGGAATTCCCCCGTTACATTGTCATGTTTTAAGGCTTCGAGCTAAGCCTCTTTAATCTATGCGGATAGATGCGAATGGATAGTCATTGTTAATGACTTGACCCTTCGACTAGAATATTCCTTCCGACTTAGGGGGTCTGCTACTACATTGACTTTACCCAGATGATAACGAATTTCACATTCGTAGTCATTGAGTAGTTCGACCCACCGTCGTTGTCTCATATTGAGCTCCTTCTAGTTGAATATGTATTGTAGGCTTTTGTGAGGTGTAAAGATAGTGCTCTTCGTACCATACATGTAGTGTCTGCAGATCTTTAGGTAGAATACAACCGCTCCTAATTTGAGGTTGTGTGTGGTGTAGTTGACCTTATGTGTCTTCAGCTGTCTTGAGGCATAGGCGATGACCTTACCTCTTTGCATCAGAACACAACCGAGCCCCTTATTTGATGCATCGCAGTATACCACGAAATCCTTTATCCCTTCGGGGAGGGATAGTACCAGTGCGGTGCATAAGGCACGTTTCAGGGTCTGGAATGCCTTCTCTTGTTTCTCTCCCCAATCAAAGGCCACACCTTTCTGGGTCAATGTTGTAAGGGGTTTCGCGATTCGAGAGAAGTTTTGTATGAACCTACGATAGTAGCCAACGAGGCCTAGAAGTTGACGAATTTCTGTAGGCGTCTTTGGTGCTGACCAATTCTCAATAGCTTTAACTTTGGATGGGTCTACGTGGATTCCTTCTTCGCTAACCACGTGTCCTAAGAATTCGACTTTTCGGATCCAAAATTCGCACTTAGAGAACATCACGTATAGCTTCTACGATTGTAGGGTTTCTAGGACTTGTCGTAGATGATCGCTATGCTCCTCTTTACATCGAGAGTAGATAAGTATGTCATCAATGAAGATGATGACGAACTGCTCCAAGTAAGGGCGGCACAACCTATTCATTAAGTCCACGAATACTGCAGGTGCATTGGTCAGTCCGAACGGCATTACTACGAACTCGTAATTTTCCGTAACGAGTTCGAAAGGCTGTTTTCGGGACATCCTCCTCAAGCACTCATAATTGGTGATACCCGGACCTTAGATTAATCTTAGAAAAGTAACTCGCCCCTTGCAGTTGGTCTAATAAATCGTCTATACGAGGAAGAGGGTAACGATTTTTGACCATCATCTTGTTGAGTTCTCTGTAATCGATGCACATACAGAACGATCTGTCTTTCTTCTTTACGAACAAGACCGGTAC
The DNA here is from genome assembly GCF_052625555.1 of Lactuca saligna. NCBI lineage: Eukaryota > Viridiplantae > Streptophyta > Magnoliopsida > Asterales > Asteraceae > Lactuca > Lactuca saligna. The sequence continues at coordinate 44,340,150 of NC_136418.1, read as the reverse complement.
TCCCCAGGGTGAGAAGCTTGGTCTTATAAAGCTCTTGCTGAGCAACTCGTTAAGTTGACCGGATAGTTCTTGCATCTCAGTAGGCGCTAGACGATAGGGTGATTTGGCTACGGGGTAGCTCCTAGAATTAAGTCGATCCTGAACTCGACCTGACGTTGGGGAGGTAAACCTGGTAGCTCTTTTGGAAAGACATCGGGGAATTCACGTACTACAGGTAAGTCTTTTAGATCTTTTGTTTTCTGGCTCATGTCGATGATGTGTGCAAGGAATGCACGATATTCCTTACGCAAGTACTTCTGGGCTTGAATACTTGAGATGATACGAAGGCTCGAACTGGGTTTGTCTCCATAGATCATCATGGTTTCGTTATTTGGTAGGTTTAGACGGATGGCTTTGTCGAAGCATAGGATATCGACACGATGGAGAGTCAACCAGTCCATGCCCACAATGACATCAAAACTCTTGATTGATACTAGTATGAGGTCGATTGGAAATGAGTGATTATCTAGCGTGAGAGTAAAACCTATGTAGATTTTGTTAGAACTCTCCATCTTGCCGTTAGCCATTTCTACGACGAAGGCTTCTTTTAGTGTTTGCAGTGATTGTTTGAGTAAGTGTTTAAAGTTTTGGTTTATGAAGCTTCTTTCTGCCCCACTATAAACAATGCTCTGATACCAATCTGTCACACCCTCAAACTGGAACGGTGGAAGCATTCAAGGGCGGATGACATCATGTGTAGTATCACAACAATTGAATAATAGTAATCCAAGAAACAACAACCATTGTATTAATAGTAAAACTTTTACATTGTTTTCGAATCATAAACAACTAACTCCAAAAGTAAATAACAAGTAAAGACTCAAAGCTACTATGCTCCATCTTCTTGAAACCGGAGCGTGTACTTGTCTATTAGTGTCCTGAGAATACAAGTAGGCTTTGAAAGAGTATCAACATAACGTTGGTGAGTTCATAAGAATTTTGTTTTAGAAAACAAGATTTCTGCTCTTTTGAAAATTGTGTTCTGTTTCTCCAGAAACCTCATATTTTCGAATGTAAAGAATGTTAAGTAAAATTATACTTACTAGTTCTTCCTACGAGTACTTAGCGTGTACCAATCATATACAATCCAGATCGATCAAACAATAGATTGTGTGGTTCTTCCCCAAGTCCACAACCAAACAAGGAACAAGAAATGAGGCGGAGGCCACACATTCCATTGATTGTCGGATCTTCATGTATATAACCCTGAAGTGCACTAAGTACTTACCAGGTAAACTGTATTGGTACTTTTAAATCTATTGATAATGTTCTTCAACAAAATCCAATATTTTCTTACTGAAAGTATGATTAAACCAATTCCTTCTATAACAACTTAGTTAATACTAGTTATGTATAAACCAATATCGAACAGACAATTAATTGTGTGGATCTTCCCTAAACCTACAACCAAACAAGGAACAGGGAATGAGGCGGAAACCACACATTCCACAGTCTATCGGATATTTCACCTACGTAACCCGGATGCATTAACTAAGCAATTATAGAATTCAAAATGAATATTCATTAGTTGAATAATAAACCATTTGTTTGTAAAGTATTGATGCTTATCTTGGAAAATCCTATATTTTCCCTAAGTGTAAGTTATTGAATTAATTGTTCCAAAAACTAACGAGTACAAGTATCTTCCATAATTATGTTGTTTATGCATTGTTTTGAATGAAAACCCTGGCTACTGCCAGTAAGGTATAGTAGTTTTATTACATAAATAAAACTAGTTGGAAACGTACTATTTTGTATACTGAAAGTGTTGTTAATACCCTCCTATGATCACTTAGCACATTGGAGTTATATAAATCTAGATCAAACAGACAGTCGATTGGGTGATTCTGCCCTAAGCCCACAACCAAACAAGGAACAGGGAATGAGGCGGAAGTCATCAATCCCACTGCATGTCGGATGTTAATTTCATATCACCATGATGTATATACTGAGCAATGCCCTAGTTATTAACCCATATGACTGAATGTTAAGCATATTATTATGTAAATGTGTCGTTGTTTCCCCAATGATTTCTTATAAGCATACTATGGATGATAAACATTACAAGGTACTTCATACGTCATGAACTGAATGACGTTTGTCACCCTAGGTTGAATGTAGCTAATAGTCAGGGTGCAGGATTGTCACTTCCGTATATATCTATACACAAACTCACGCTCTCCCTCCAGAAGACTTTGGTTACAAGGGGTAGACTTCCCAGAAGACGTGTCTCACATTGTAGTTCTCTCAACAAATCTAGGAATAATACTATGAAACCCCTTTTTTGTTATTGATATGAATCCTAATAAAATAGTACCTTTTATTTCATAATTCATAAGTTTGTTTCCTTGTTTGAAAATTTTTCTTTTCAACGTTTGTATCATAACATCTTTATAAAATTGTCCGCAAATCTAGTAGTAACTATGGGGGTATGAACTCACAGTTGGTTGCATGTGCGTGCCGAACCACGAGACTGGATATGATGACTCTCGAGTTTTTTGTACTCAAAGCTAACTAGATCCAAATAATATTTTAACACATATTTGCATTTAAATTAGCTAGAACATTAATTAAATTGTTCGAAAACACTTTCTTTTGGGTTAGGAATGTTATTGAGGCTCGATCAAAGTGGAAAAAGTTGATTTGTAGCCAAGATTCACGGTGTGAGGGAGTTTTCGGCCGTGAAAGGTTCCCGACTGTGAACTGTTTGCGGCCGTGAACAGTCCCTTATCGGGTTTACGGTTGTAAACGTTGTTCTTGAAGGAATTATGAATCTTTGAAGGGTTTACGGTCGTGAACGGTTTGCGGCCTTTGAAGGTTTGAAGATTTGAAGGGTGTACCACCGTATACTCAAGAACAATGATACTGGATTTGATGAAAAAAGCGTTTTAGATACCCACAGCAACACCCAAAGGTGTTTCTTGATGATTTTTTGAAGAATAGAGAGTATTTTGGTGTTTACTGTTGAGAGGTTAGATAGAGAATGGGGGAGTTTTCATCCAGAAAAGTATAAATGAGGGGTAGGGGCTTTTATTTATAGAGGGGTTTCTTGGTCGATGGTGGGGCCACCTGTCACTAGCCGTGAACGAGTTTACGACCATAAACATCACTCAGGCCGAAAACTATTGATTTTCGAAGTAGCTCGGGTTTCAGTGCGATTTTTTGTTCTGATTCCTATGTATAAAACGATCTTATATAAATTAATGATTTTCCAAGCTATAAAAATTTGTTGGAACAAAATAAAATTCAAATTTTATTTAGTGAAATCGGGGTAACGTTAACAGGAAAAGTTTTGGGTTGTCACAGTATGTATGTTTTATATGGTTTAGGTCTGATTTTATCGTTTGGGCCTGATTATATGGGTTGGGCCTCATGATATGGTTCGGGCCCGAATGTGTGGGCTAGACCCAAAGCATGTATGTTGGGTTGGGCCCACTCTTGTTTGGTATATGGTATTTTGGGGGAACTCACCAAGCTTTGCGCTTACAGTTTAAGTTTAAATGTTTTAGGTACTTCTGGTTCAAAAGGGATGAGCTCTGCATGATTGCATTGCACACCCAATAGTTTTATTCCGCACTATCCTTTTATTTACCATTGATGTTTATGGAAACATTATCATAATCTGATTATCTTTTATTCATAATGAATGAATGTTGGTTTTTGGTTATTTTAAAAATGAAATTTTTACCTTAAATTTTTGGGACGTTATACACCAATGATCATTTTTCAAAGCTTAGGATGATTAAAACAACAATATAAAGGAAACATTACAACTATTATAGTCTTTGATTCTCATGCGAGATAGAAATTGATGAAGTGATGCATTAAGCTCTAAAGAAGAAGCTTTCTACAAGTATTCACAAAGCAAGGAAATACCACCAAAGATGCTAGTCTTCACTTGTAAATATGTTGCTTTTAAGCTTTAAGATTTATACCACATAAACCACAAATAGAAGCAACATATAAGGCTCTTAACATAAGAACCAAATGTAAGAACAAGAGAGGGAGAGCGGGCTTCCAAATTCCAAAAATTGGCAACCTCTTATAAGAGATATGCAGCGAAAAGATCTATCTATTTCGCTAGGAAATCCTCATTTATAGACCCACAAATGTGTACAAAATTAAAGCCAAGTAAGTGAATGAGTATAGTATTTATTTTGACGAGCATGGAGTAGATAACACACGACAACAAGCAAACTCTTGCTTGCCGTCCATACCTATTGCTTTCTCCAAGAAATTTTAGGTGATGGAGTGTGTTACACTTAAACTAATAACTATAAATTAGATTCCAACTAGAAGACTTACTCTAAGTGCCCAAAATGTTATACACAGCATTAATAATCACATCATATGATATTTCACTAGTTTTTGTTCTGTTTATTATTATTTCCGAGAAACAATAATTCTCAATATGTTGGTAAAATATTATTTTTATAAAATAATGTTTTTTCAGTTAAATACAAGTATTGATTATATTTATTAATAATCAAATTATTTCATAAATAATCAATTAATAATAACTTGCTATAAGGTGTGACCCTATGGGATCATGTGTTATTAGTAAGTATCATTCTATAATGACTCTTGGCTATAAAGATCTTTCACTAGGTGATACGACCTTCAATACCCAGACAAGAGTCATCGTTGAAAACCTAAAATACACCATAAACCATCAAACGTTCATCGGGTTTAAGTTTCGGGAGAAGGTTATGATGATTAAATTAGTCGTTATTACATGAATTCTCGATAATATGTGCAATGTATCTAACTATGGGTGTGTTGTCCTCATTGTCGATCATTATACTTTATTTATCGGGAAGCGTATTTCTTAGAAGAACTGATTAGGTCCCGTCTAGTCTTCATTAATACCTCCATTGCCAAAAGTATAAAAGTGTTTACCTATAAGGGTAAGCAGACACTTCCATTAGAACAAGTGTCCTGTTATGACTTCCAATGGATATTTACAGCCTATTTTTTGGAAATATTGTGGATTTATCGATTTGTACCTTGCCAACTAGTATTCCTGACCATTTTTAATTTCTGATGGTTTAGCTTCTCACTTGTTTGACTCGTCATGACCATTCTTAATTTCTGATGGTTCGGCTTCTCACTTGTTCGACTCGTCATTGTATTAGCACGAGGGTAGGTTCAAGCCACCTGATAAGCGTATTGGTGGTTCGGCTAGGCCGAACAAGATAGAGGTTATATGACTGAACTAGTACATACCTCATTGGGGAACATGACGAACACACTTTAACATACATGATGAACCCGATGGCCATAGAATTGATTTCTTCTGAAAATCGACTAAAAATCATTTTTTGAAGATACAAAAATCACTTCTGGAAACACAAACACGCACATACACACGACGATCTTCAATTTCTTAAACGAGTTTCTAAAAACACACACAAATTAATTTAATATATCTCATTTCATAAATGAACACGGTCAACAAAAACCTACTAATCGATTTTTGGTTTTTGTTAGAGCGGGAGAGTGGCGATTATAAGATCATCTCCACAGATAAACAAAGTAAACGCATATGCACATACACCTTCCAAATTAATTTGTGTGTGTGTGTATGTATGTATATATATATGTGTGTGTGTGTGTGTATGTGTGTGTTCATCATCAATTTATAGGTGTATGTATGTATGTTTCCATAAATAAATTTCTTGGAAAACTTGAAGATTGAAATACATGATTTATATATATCCAGTAGTGGCAATACATACTAGTGCTACCAAACCCTGAAACCAGTTCATCTCAAAGGTCGTAATCAAATTGGAGATAGAGATCAACCACTAGGAGACTAGGTAAGCCAAAGAGATCAAACAACATCTCTCTGGTAAGATCTTTTTGCTCAAATGAAAAGCACTGAGATTGTAGATGAATTCTTGATAATATGTGAAATATAACTAATTGTGCATACATGTTTCATCCTTGTTGTCAATCTTTATATCTCACTTCATAGATGAACATGGTGAACAAAAACCTGCTAATCGTCTTTTGAGTTTTGTTAGGACAGCAAATAGTCGATTTCAAGAGCTTCTCCACTGATTAATAGAGTGAATACACACGCACACACACATATACCTTCCAAATTAATTTTGGAGTGTGTGTGTATGTGTGTTTATGTGTGTTCATCATCACTTTGTAGGTGTGTGTTTGTTTCCATAAAAACATTTCTTGGAAGATTTGAAGGCTATAATACATGATTTATGTGTATCCAGTAGCTACAATACACATTGTTGCAAACAAATCCTAAAATTGATTCATCTCCGAGGTCGCAATCAAAGTTGGACATGGAGATCAATCACCTGGACACTAGGTAAGCCAAAGAAATCCAACAATAGCTCTCCAATAATATTTTTTCTCAAATGAAGAGCACTGAGATTGTAGATAATTAAATTAGTCATTGATTAGATGAATTCTCGATAATATGTGAAATATGTCTGATTATGCGTACATGTGTCATACTTGTTGTCGATCCTTATACTTTGTTTATTGCGAAGCATATTTTTTAGCTAGACTGGGAAGTCTCGTCTCGTTGTCATTAATTCTTCCTTTTTTGAGAAGGTAGAAAATGTTGTACCTACAAGGGTCAGCAATCACTTTCGATAGAACGAGTGTACTGTTACGTTTCCAACGGGTATTTATAGCCTATATGTTGGAAATATCGATGTTTTATCGACCTGGACCTTGCCAACTGGTATTCGTGACCCTTCTTACTTTTTGATGGTTTGGTTTCTCGCTTCTTTGGCTCGGCATCATATTTGCGTGGGGATAGGTTTGGGATGCGAGATATGCGTATTAGTGATTCAGTTGCGCCGAACTAGATGAAGGTTATATGAACTAACTAGTATATACCTCATTAGGGAACATAATGAAAACAATTTAACATACATGATAAACACAATAACCATAAAATTGATTTCTTCCAAAATTTTTACTAAAAACCATGCTTTGAAGATACAAAAATCATTTCTGAAAACAGAAGCATGCACATACAGACGAAGATAGGGATGGATGTAGGCAAGTATCCGCCTTACTTATCTGGAACTGGAATCCAAACCGGCAGTTCCTAAAATTTTGGAACCAGAACCAGAACCGATGGTTAGCAGTTCCACTAGTGGGTACCTGGTTCGTTGAAATTGTTGAATTTTTAAAACATTTAAAACTATGTCTACGAGTTAGCATTCAAATAAGTGAAGTCCATAGCCAAACAAATATTTCTATGAGTTTGAATTTAACTTGAAACTAATAGTAACTTATGTCTACTATTTATAAATTCGTTTTAAAAATGGATAGTTTAAATTTCAAAATAATAAATATATATGGACATTTAAAGGTTCAAAATAAATTATATAAAATTATAGAATTTTAAATGAGGTTATTCAGGAGGATACTGTATAACGTATGTGATTGTGAAACATATATATATATATATATATATATATATATATATATATATATATATATATATATTTGTGTGTGTGTGTGTATGTATGTATATATAGCGGTTCCGACGGGTACCCAGTAGGTAGCAGTTCAGTAAAAATGAAAACCGGAACCGGAACCACTTAAGGTGGTTCGGATTCCGGAACCAATAGTTTCGATTTGATTCTAGTTCTGAAAACGGGTACCCAGTTCCACTGCTCATCCCTACTCGAAGATATTCAAATTCTATAACGTGTTTCTGGAAGCACGTACAAATCAATTTAATATATCTGAAACACATAGTTTTAGTGATGTTCTAATTTCGAGACATCAGGCCAGAATTTGATCAAGTGAAGGTTTTGGGCCTCAAAGAAATAAAGTTTAGACCCTTTTAGATGTTGATAATATTTTATTAAGTAATTAAAACCCTTGATTAGTGCCTTAAATCTAAATGGTAAAACTAGAAATGTGATATCTCATGCTTCTTTTATGACTAAGGATTTTAGTTCGATAGGCTTCTAGTCAAAAGCAACTAGATGAGATTGCGTGGATCGTTAACACCTTTTCGTGCATATAAAGAACTCTGAAAATAGATTTGAAACAAAGAGGTTATGATTGTTTGAAGTTGGAGTGTAATTTGAGAAATCTTTCACAACAGAGTGGCAAGCGCCATGGAGTAGCAATCTGTCACCCATGGAGTGGAAATTGGGCAGGCCGAAGTCCATGATTTTTAGGGTTTTCAATGTATTTAAAGGTACAGATTCATCTTTTAGGTCATTTTCTCCCCTCTCCTGTCATCTATTTTGGAGTGTTTTTTGTGGTTCTGGAGAGAGGATTTCATGCAAGATTGATACTTGAAGGTTGGTAATTGAGGATCTCAACTTTCATCTACCTTTTGGTCCTTTTGAAGTCATAAATTTCCAAGGTTTATTACCTTTCATTCTTGGATCTAGGTGTATTTAGTGTTTTGGTCCATTTTATTGAGTTTTGGTCCCATTTGAGGCTTGTTCCATAGAGTTTGGAGAACTCTTGATCTTTTGAGTAAATTTTGGGTTCAGGTCTAGTTATTTGGTGGTGTAAAGAGGGCATGCAAGAGCTCTCTTTGCTCCATTCAAGAAGAAAGGTGTGATTTGCACATCTTATGAACAAGGGTTTTAGATCTTACTTGGTTGGAGCTTCTTAATTGATAAAGTTGGAAACTATATCCATTTAGACATTATAAGGAGTCATATATGAGTGTTGGAAGCGTGGACTTAATGAATTAAGTTAATAAATTTGCATTTTTGGCCCCTTTTATACTAAAAGTTTAGATCTTGGTTGTTTGGACCATCTTAATGGATAAAGTTGGAAACTTTATCCATTATGAAGCCATTAAGTACCATATCTAATTTTATGATCCTTGGTCTTTAGAAATTAAGTTCTTAATGAAGAAATGGTTATTTCTTCCAGAGAGCACGATGTGGCCAAGGAAGTCCTACTGCATGGTAGTGCTCTGAATATCGATTGTTTTGTTTGGTAGTCCCCACGACGTGGCAGAAACTTGGCTACGTCGTGGTGACTATCTGAATGAATTATGACTACTGACTTTGACTTTGATCGTTGACTTTTGACCAAGTTGACTTTTGGGTCAACTTAAGGAAATTAGGATCCTATATTGAGTATTTTTCTCTATTTGATGAATATATGACTCCTAGTGTTGGTGCTTGTCTTCTAGTGAGCGGTGTGGATATCTAATAGATATCGAGGTGAGTTTTTTCACTATGCTTTTGGGTCTAAGGCACCAAGGGAGACCCACCTAATTATGTTATGTATCCTTGTGCATAGGATGTATTAGGCAGTAACGATATGTTAGGCAGGTATAATTGTATAATTACCTATATTTTCCTATTATTATTTTGATGTATATGTCGACATGTTCGGGTTGAATGAGACGGTCCAATTTTATATTGAAGGCCTAGAGTAATGTTTGGGTTCAGATCTGGTTATTTGGTGGTGTAAAGAGGGCATGCAAAAGCTCTCTTTACTCCATGCAAGAAGAAATGTGTGTTTTGCACATCATATGAACTAGGGTTTTAGATCTTGCTTGTTTGGAGCCTCTTAATTGATAAAGTTCGAAACTATATCCAATTAGACATTATAAGGAGTCATATATGAGTGTTGGAAGCTTGGACTTAATGAATTAAGTTAAGAAATTTGCATTTTTGGCCCCTTTTATACTAAAATTTTAGATCTTTGTTGTTTGGAGCATCTTAATGGACAAAGTTGGAAACTTTATCCATTATGAATCTATTAAGTACTAGATCTAATGTTATGATCCTTGGTATTTAGGAATTAAGTTCTTAATGAAGAAATGGGTATTTCTTCCAGAGACCACGGTGTGGCCAAGGAAGTCCAATGGTATGGTGATGCTCTGAATATCGATTGTTTTGTTCGGTAGTGCCCACGACGTGGCAGAAGCTTGGCTACGGCGTGTTGACCGACTGAGTGTATTATGACTATTGACTTTGACTTTGATCATTGACTTTTGAACAAGTTGACTTTTGGGTCAACTTGGGGAAATTAGAATACTATATTGAGGTTTTTTCTCTATTTGATGAATATGTGACTCGTAGTGTCGGTGCTTGTCTTCTAGTGAGCTGTATGGATATCTAATAGATATCGAGGTGAGTTTTCTCACTATTTTTTTGGGTCTAAGGCACAAATGGCGACCCACCTAATTATGTTATGTATCCTTGTGTATAGGATGTATTATGCAATAGCGATTTGTTAGGTAGGCAGGATTGTATAATTACCTGTGTTTGCCTATTATTTCTTATATGTATATGTTGACATGATGGGGTTGAATGAGACGGTCAAGTTTTATATTGAAGGCCTACAGGCATGGCAGTCCAGTTAATATTGTAGGCCCAAGATGATCGGTCCAGCTAATGAAGGCCTTACGAGGTGGGCTACTAGAATGTAGGCTCGGTAGAGCAGTCCAACTATTATAGGCCTTGCGAGGTAGGTTGTGACATCTACATTTTCACGGCCAGAAAAGACCGATTTCATTTATGCTTTATAATAAAATCAGAGTTTAATTTTTTAAAGAAAAGTGTTGCGGAATTTTTTTCCCAGAAAAACATGATGAATATGTTATCAAATCATTTCCGAAGAAATGTATTTTATGCACTTTAAAACTTTGGGATGTCAATGTAAATACAGAAACATAAACATAAATAGAACTTACATTAATTTACACTAGTGATCTACATCTCTTTAATCTCTCTGTATAGTGTAGCTTTATATCGACAGTTGTGATACAATTAAACTAAGTGGGTCAGGTTGGGAAACCTGGTGAGTACATAAGGTTTTCAACCCACATTAATATAGTTATTATGTTTAAGCTTAAAACAATCAACCCAATTACTCATCCCTATTATCTTCTTTATTCTTAAGGATCTACCCTAAGAATCATATATCATTCACTTTATCATTCCTAAGGATTCTCCTAAGGAATAGGCACGAAGTCCATTCTTGCCTATGGCGCAGCTGCCAATGTTATCTATTAGGCGTAGCTGCCAATATTATCATTTAGGAGTAGCAGCTAGGATTATGGCATTCTCTATTAGGCCAACTGTCGATATTATCCTATTACGCAACTATTAGGATGTTTAGAGTACATCGTAGTTCAAAAACATCTACAGGTTGTGGTGTAGCTACCAATATTCATCTATATCATCTTTCATCCCACATCATTTATACCCATGCTCTACCCAACATATTTGTCGATATAAAATATAGTTTCAGATCTGAAGAAAAGGTTCAGATCTGAAAACAAAATACATCTACAGTCTAGATCTAAACAAAATGTTGACATCTGAAAACAAAATACATCTACAGTCCAGATCTGAAGAAAATGTTCAGATCTGAAAACAAAATACATCTACAGTCTAGATCTAAAGAAAAGGTTCAGATCTGAAAACAAAATACATATCAAGTTTAGATCTGAAAAACAAAGAAGTTTAAATCTTTGATCTAGCACAGGTATCAAGTAAATATGCAAGCATAGAATGTAATTTATATAAAATAGTCCATATCTATGTGTAAGATGAAAGTAACTATGCACTCACTTGATAAAGTGGTGATTCGGACAGCACTTCGCTTCTTAAAATAATCTTCTTTGACAAAACCGGGAGGTTTGCTTGAAAACTGGGCTATGTAGGGGCAGAGTTTCTAAACCGAAAAACTCTTTTTCTTGGAGTCTTCGGGCACTCCAGGGCTTTCTTCTAGTGCTAGGGAGGTTTCCTAGGCTCCGAGGTGGTCTAAGGAGGCTAAGAGAGAGTAGAGAGAGAAAGCGATGGAAAAAAGTGTGAAAATAAAGGTTGGCCTCTGTAACACCCAGTTCCCCGTACATATTTAAATTTAAATAATTGTATGTTTTTACACTGGGACTCGGTGAGTTAGAGGCCCAACTCATCGAGTAGACTAGACTGCAGGTTTTAAGTAACCTACCCGATGAGTCGGAGAGCCTGACTCGGCGAGTAGGACTGTCTGGATGAAACCCTAAAATTTAGGTTTGCACCCTATTTAAACAACTTACATGGTCTCCATTCCAGCCTCCATCACCCTCGAACTCCCTTCACGAAACCCTAACCAATTATTGAGTGGTCTTGGGCTTTTTATGCCATTTCTGTGTATTTGAATTTAAGAAGAAGAAGGAACCTTGGTAGATCAAGAGAAAGCAAGAAGATCCAGAGGTTTTGGCACATTTCCATCTTACTTGAGGTATAAAGCTGAAACCTTGACCATCTATCTCTTAGATCTCTAGTTAGGGTTCATTTCAACCTTTTCTATGCTTTAATAGATCCATATTTGGGATTTTGTGGTTCTAAGGGGGTATAACGTCATATTTGGAACCATTACGGGTTCCTGAGGCATAAAGATGACAACTTTCTTGCCACAAGGGCCTTATGCATCTTGTAGACTCCATTTTAGGGCCATTTGAGCCAAATACCCCATTCATGAACGTCAAGTTTGTAACTTTACATGTATTATGGACCTTAGGAGGCTAGATATAACCCGACTGAAATCAACTGTATAGATATGGACTTTGAGGAACTCGGCGAGTCGTCCATGGGACTCGACAAGTCGGGGTATGATTTCCCAACCTTTTTCAGTTTTGATCGAATTGGTTGAGTCTATAAGAGGACTCAACAAGATGAATGTGAATATGGACCTGAAAATCATGGAAACCAGTGAGTTCAAGACAAGTCCCAACTGCATGAATATGTACTTGACAAGTTCATAAGGAGCTCGGCGAGTCTAGGGCTAATTGTGTCTTCTTACATGAAGAAGGACTCAACGAGTTCGAGGATGAACTTGACGAGTCAGTTGTAGAGGGTCCTTACTTTGTATGAAGAAGAACTCAGCGAGTGTGTGCAAGACTCGACGAGTAAGGTCGGGGTTTTAGTGCTTTGATGATATAGGGACTTGGCAAGTTGTTGGGTCAACTCAGCGAGTCGAGTCAACCAAACGTTGATTTTGACCCATAGTTGACTTTAACCAAGCTGTTGACCTTGACTTTGGCTTTGACCTGAGTTACCCTTGTAGTGGTTAAGAGTATGTAATTGTCACACCCCCAAACCAAGGATGGCGGAAATGTTCAGGGGTGGAGGACTTCATGTATAGTATGACAACAACGTGTATAATAGTGCTCAAAGTAAATATAACCATCATAAATAAAATTGAAAAAGTTACACCATAGTATGTGTTTACATGTTTCAAATCAATTACACTATGATGACAAAATGAAATGTTTAACGATTTAACATCCCATCCTCAACAGCTGTTGATTTCCTGTTTCACTGATTTCCTGAGAATAATAGTAGTTTTGAAAGAGTGTTAAAAATTAAGTTGGTGAGTTCATAAGAGTTTTATTTGAGAAAGAATCCATTTTCCTTGTAAAAGTGATAGAGTATGACTCCAGAAAATTCAATATTTTCTTTATTGAGTGTAAAATGAACGCTCCTATGTTATGCAATAATGTACCCTAGAAAGACCTGTAGATTCCTTTTATGATCACCCAATTTATATAAGTTATATACAATGTAAGTTAAATAAGCCTTCGAATAAAATGGGTCTGCCCTAGGTCCACAACCAAACAAGGAACAGGAAGTAAGGCGGACCCACCAATTCTAAGTCGATTTGCGACTAAATTCTTATATTACTCTAACATGTACACTTAGCAATTATAGTTGAAGTCTAAAAATTCTAGATAAAATGTAGTTTTAATATTATGAAAGCCATTTAGTGTAAACCTGGTACTTAGTAACGTATACTTCAAGAAAAATCCATTATTTTCCTTCTAAAATGTTATGTAGCCTTAAATCCCAAGATTGAGAATATGTGTGTGTTTTGTACTTCTAATGTTCATAATAGTAATGCGTTTCCAAATAAAATCCAATATTTTCCTTATAAAAGTAATGTAGTCCTGAATCCCAAGACCAAGCATATGTGTGTGTTTTGCACTTATAACGTGTTTGTAGTTTTAAATAGATAAAATCCTTTTTCAAAGTAGAATTTTCCCTGTAACCTTGAAAGATTGTTAACTCCCTATGTGAGTCGTTATAACCATACTACAACGAGAATTCACCTGTAACAACGTTTTCCAGACGTCAAGATCCTATGACTCTTGTCACCCGCAGACCTGCAGGTCCGGCTGTAGGTAGCAGCGAGGTGTGGGGTGTCAATCCCGATATAGATCTATACACAATTATCACGCTCTCCCCACAAGAAACTCTAGTTATAACTTACAGGAATTTGAACCCGTACTTTAAGAGTACGATGGAAGAACTGACTCACAACTTATGTTAATTAGTTTACATATTGTTTGAGTATAAAACCTCTTCCGTGGTGGAAGAGAAATCACCTTTTATGTAATATATTCGTGATATGAAATCCATAAACTATTACTATTATAGCTTATCATGTAGTATATGAAAAAACCTGTTTGATTTGAGAGTAAAACATTTTTCATGTAGTATGCTTTTATTGTAAAATCCATAAACTATACCTATTGTAGTTTAATATATGTTTTCTAAATGAATGAAAAACCTTATCATGAATGACTATTTTTGTTTATGAACTTATTGTTATGCACTTTCCTCAACATACTACAAAGTGTTGTTAATAATGTAAGCTATGTAACTTGTTTTTAACTTTTCTGCACCGTTTAACGAAAATCATAGAAAAATCATACAAACTCGAATACTAAATCCGTAAACTCTAAGAGTTTAAAAAATTTTCTAGTTTATTCATAATTTTTATTATGATTTTTAGAAGTCCCTAACTTGTGTTAAAATGTTTGTATTCACAGACTGGTCGGAATTTGCTTCTGAAATGATAGGCAGTTTTGTAAAAATCACCATAAATTATAGAAAAAATCGTATGGAGATGTGAAAGTAGTCATTTTAAAGGTATGAACCTAAAAAAAATTATTTAAATAATTTTGAAAGATAATAAGTTTAAGATGGTCAAAACAGTCCATGAATAGGACTCAACTTTTCTGATGAAAGCTGTTGTTTGAACTTAGTTAAGTTTTTGGTATTTTAACTTGTATTCCCCCCCCCCCCCTAAAACTTGAAGAAAACATGAAAATGTATGGGTATGAACTCACCTTGAGTGATTTCTTAGGATGGATGATGAATAGAAGAAGTTTCCAAGTCAAAAACACTTGGGAGGTGGTTGAAGATTCGAAGATCTAGCAACAATTATGATGATATTCGTGTAAGGAACCCATGATTTGAGTGAAGGGGTGTAAGATAATCAAGTGAGGGCTGAAATTTACTTACCAAAGGAGGATGAAAAGCTCAATATCTTTGGAGAATCTCGAAATCTTAGAGAGAAGTGGAGAGAGAAAAGTGTTTAGCTTAAACTGAAAGGAAGGACTTCTTGGAGGTGAGATAAGGAATTCACAGCCCTTGTGCAAGATAACTTGTTCGGGAAGGGTGTGAGGGGACAAGGAATAGACTAGGGATGATGGGATTGGTGACTTAAAGCATGAATAGTGATATGGAGTGGGTATGGGAGTTTTCTTGTGTCATAACTTTAAGGCAAACTCAACACTCTACCTTAATATCTTATCCACCAGATATTATTCCTAGACAATGATTTTCCTCCAAAATGATTAAAACATGATTATATAGAGTCTCATATGCTAAAATACGAGTTTGGGTGAAAATCCCGCGTTAAAATCATGAAAAACGGGCTTAAAACGCGAAAGTGGTCGAAAACCGGGAAAAATGGCGAAGTCTGCGAAATTTCGGATTTGGAGTCGAGGGTTCGGTCTTCAGGGGTTGAGAACCGAAGGTGGTTTTGGTTGTGGTTGAGAGCCGAGCAATCTTGCAGGCGAGAAAGGAAGAAGCGAAGGCGAAGGTAGAACTAGAAGCGAAGGCGAGGCTCGGTTCGGTTTTGCGAGGTTCGGTCCTATTACTTTCAATTCTTCATAGTTTCAGTTCTAATACGTACTTCGGTCCTATAAGGCTATTTTCGGTCCAAGAGGCTTCTTAGGGGTTTTGCTTCTTAGGGTTTTGGTCCTAAGAAGGTTCGGCCCTATAAGGCTGTTTTTCGTAAAAACTCCCCGTTTTGCGCAGTTTTAGTTGAGTTAAGGGTCAGGATGTCCCCAAATGATTCTACAAAGTTGAGGGAGGTTATGAGAGAGATTTGGGAGAGCTTTCACATACTTGGAGAGATTTCACATACTTAAAGAGATTTGTGAGAGACTTCACATACTTAGAGAGATTTCACATACTTAGAGAGATTTGGGAGATATTTCACATACGTGGAGAGATTTGGGAGAGACTTTGCATAAAAATAGTGTGTTGTACAATAGCAATCATGATGTAAACCCTAATACACAAGGGTTAGAGTTGACTGGTTTGACTTGTTGATTTTATTTAACTTTGACTTGATCGGAAATTAACGTTGTCACATCATCCCCTCGTTAGAAGGAATTTAGTCCCGAAATTAACACTTTAACCGGGACTTCGAGAGTTGGGAAAAGATGTGGGTATTTTTGTTTCACTTGATCCTCACGTTCCTAGGTGAAATCAGGTCCTCGTTTTACGATCCAACAGACCTTCACAACAGGGATGCGACTTTGATGTTAGAGTGATAGTTGTTGTTGTGTGAAAATTCAAGGAGCGGTAAGTGGGTATCCCACGCTTTTACCGAAACCAATCGCACAAGCTCTTGGCATGACTTCCAAGGTTTGAACAGTTCCTTTTGCTCTACTCATCGGTTGTAGGTGGTAGGTCGTACTCCGTCTCGTCTAGTCCCTGAAAGGGTTGCCGGAATCGTGAAATGAGTCTATTATCTCTATCAGAGATGATGAATATTGACAGACCATGGAGTCGTGTAATCTCTTTGATGTACATTCTAGTCGATTTCTCCATCTTGCAGGTTGCTTTGATTGGTAGGAAGTGCGCAGATTTGGTCAACCTATCAACAATTACCCAAATAGTATCGAGACCACCCCTTGACTTGGGTAACTTGGTTGTAAAGTTCATGGTTATCCGCTTCCACTTTCTTTCGGTTATCATTGGTTATTGTTGGAAACTCGAAGGCTTATGTTATTATACCTTGACCTTGGTACACGTCTGATACTTGCCCACATGTGTAGCGATGTCAGTTTTCCTATTCGGCCACTGATGTTACATTTTGAGGTCCAGATATATCTTTAACTTGCGCATAAGGGTCGTATGTAATTAGGGTTGGTAAGACAGTTGGCTGGGTGACTCTGTACCAAGTCACAACCAGACAAGGAACAGGAAATAGGGTGAAAAGACACATCTAATGTCCGTAGAATCTTAATTATATATTATCCTCGCGTATACCCTTATTAGCGATAGACTAACCATATTCGTCCTAAGCTTCTGTGCTTGAGCCTTATATGTTGCATGTGTGGCATTCCCCAAGGGTCTTCTGGAAATACTTGTGGAAAGGTTTAGGAAGGTATAATACTCCTCTAGTGAGTGTTTTGGTGTTTCGCAGCAAGAGATGGCCTGGAGGTCCGTGTCGGATTTGTGTTTATGAAAGATGAGGGTTTCGATATTCAGTTGGTTAGGTGAAGGGTCTTTTCGTAGTCGTTTAATCGGGAAGGTGAGGACTATACCAATCGAAATCGAATGACAACAACAAATCTTTTAGTGATACATGTGTTAAGTTGTATTCGCAAGAGATATTCATTAGAGTGATAGTGCATCTTGTGTTTCTTTTCAGTGTTTTCCGTTTTGATCGATATTATTGTTACTGCAAATGATTCATACCACAATAGCTAGTACTGGTAGTAAGGGTGTTCTGATAGCTAGTGATGATACTTTATATCATGATCTCCGACTGATCACTCTATGATTGATCGGTATATGCAAGTTGTATGTAAATTGGTATTGATGAAACTATCGAGTAAGTGGCTCTACCCTAACCCCGCTACTGGACATGGAACAGGAGTTAGGACGGAATTATTCTCTTTAGGTCTGTTGATGTCTTTCAATTCACCACCTTTTGATTTTCGGTATCTTCAACTTTTTTGAATCTTCAGAATTTTGATCTTTTGATCTTCACTTTTGACTGCTCCAAAATTCTTACAATTTTTTCTTGTAATTCTCCCTTTTTTTCACATGTAACTCACTTTTTTTCACTCAAAACCTACATGCTTAAGTAGAGGCGCTCAACTTCAACCTTTATTGGTTAAAGATAAAATTTTCCTGGATACATTTCTGGTACATGATGCTAAACATAATGCATCCCTCAAAGTAAGCGAGGTTGTGTTTTTGTCCCATGATTTCACTAGAATAAGGGAGGCCACAAATGCATTATAATGTATATAGGCTCAACTAAACATTTGGGTCCTCATAAAATCATCAAGCATAATACTAGCATGGAATCCTAATTGCTTTTACCAAAATTTTATAATTTAGCCCTGACAATTTTAATGCAAAAATTTCAAAATTTTAAAAACTTAACTAAAATTTTAACTGATGTAACCAACACCTATCCCACACTATGCAATGTCCCCATTGCATATTACGCATGATATAAAAACATAAAAGTAAAGAGAGAATTGGAACAAACTCTCGTGGGATAGTAGCTGTGAGGGTGATATTCTTCAATTTAGCTCCATCTTCAGCTGACTTTAGACATGGGAACAGATCATCAATGTCTAGGGTGCCATTCGTCTCGTGTGGTTGATAGCTCCAAAATATCGAGGAAAAAGCTTCTTGTAAATGCTCGGAAATGATCTTCAAAAATATAGACAATGTCCATGTCGAATGGAATCAAATCACCAATCTTGAAGGTAAGAGAAAGACTAACTTGTCGAGTTAATAGTAAACTCGTCGAGATAAGTCGATAAAAGTGGTAACAGTCGGGTTTTTTCGCATGGACTCGTCGAGTATCTGAATGGAACTTGATGAGTTTTCTACACTGAGTAAATAAAATTAGCTCCTGCTTCAGGTTTGTTTCTAGGGTTTGAGGAGATTATTATAGCAATATTCCCCCTCATTTTTCTTCAGTAAAAGCACATCCCTTCAGCTGTTTAATTACCGGACTCGTAATTAGACATAATTCTCCCATTCTTCTCATTTTAGACTCGATCCCACGTTTTATTCCTCACTCTTTATTCGTTCATTCTATCCCTCACCCTATATTCTGAAATGATAAAAAAAAAAAAAAAACAAACAAATACCAAGTAATATTAAAAAAATCAAAATAAAAATCATAAATCATAAATTATCCCTAAATACTAGAAGTTTAGAAAGAAAAAGAAAAGCAAACTCTAATGACGGGTTGCCTCCCGCAAGCGCTTCTTTTTGTGACAGTCTTTAGTTGGACTCCCAACTTAATAAACTTCCAATAAAATCAATGCCAATCCATCCGTTGCATTGAATATTTTCTTTGGACCAAATTGTAAAATTTGGCTCTTTGCTTCAAAAATTGGCCAAACAAGCTCGAATTCATGAAACCCAAGAATCTTGACAAGGTTCGGAACCAGTCGAATACTAATAAAAAATGGATCGCGCTTTAAAACTTTCTCCAAATTTGGAATTGTCACCCCATGCTTCGAAACACAAACCAAAACTACAGGGGGCATGTCATGGTAATGGTCAATCCACGGTTTGGTTCCTGCAACTCAGCTTCTTCTTGTTCTTCGTCTGACCCCTCTGCCAGCAATCTTTCCAGCTCCTCCAAATCTCTTTCTAGATTAAATTCTTCATCTTGTAAATCTAGATCTTATGACTCAGATTGTTATTGTTCGTTAGACAAGATGTTATCTAACCATCTTCCAAATTTCTTCAAATCTTCATCTGAGTCATACTCCTCATCTTCTTGCTCAATTTTCTGCACTACTTCCTCAAGAAAAGCATCAAAAGCATCGAGATTTGGAAAATACATAATAAAATTAAAAAAAATAAAAATTAAATTATATAAAATAGTAATCAATAAAATAAAAATGATAACAATTAGAAAATAAAATAAACTATTTGAACCATTCCCCGGCAACGGTGCCAAAATCTTGATGTGTGTGGAATGCACTAGTTTTAATCCTACTAACTTAGACACAGAAACAAACACACAAAAGGCAGTGTACCTATCGATTAGCATCTTAGTTCAGGCAAGTAGGGTATTGAACACAGAGAACGATAAACAATTAAAATAAATGCTAATATTATCTAAATAAAACAAGTAATAGAAAGGGGGTTTTCTCTAGTTTTACAAGACTAGAAACTTAAATAGACTAACTAACACACAATATAACTAACTAAGAGCTAAAGCAAGTAAATACCACTAAATTCAATAGTTAAGAGGAATTTTGTTTAGGTTCGAATGATTTGTTCCCATGGATGATTTTATGGTAAATGCATCGGATTAATTCTTCATTGGTACCGATTAAAGTGATTAGGTTCACATTCGCTATTGCTAATCCTTAGAAAACATATTAATTCAAGCAATGGCCAGTTGTATAAATTAATGAATTTCCTAGTTTATTGATTCGGGTTAAGTAACAGTTGTAATTAGCTAATCAAACTGGTGATTCAATTAACCTCTTGTTGATGGTGTATCACACAAGCTCACACATTAATTTACCTATCTTCTAGTTAATTCTAGTTTCACATTTGTTATTCCTAGACATATGACTATATGGTCACATAAATCATATGAAATTCATAACTAAGAGATGTTCATACAACTTAATTACTGATTTATTAACAAAGAATAGTCATTATTAACATATGAGGTTCTTTAACAAGCTTAACAAAATAATATCACCAATTAAAATTAATCCTGACCACAAAATCAATCCATGTTTACAAACACATCTACCCTAAACAGAAGTTATGAGTTTTTAGCTCATGATAACAGCAGAAACAAGCTCAAAAATGAAATCAATTCGTAAAAACATAGTTCAAACAAGAGATTAGGTAAAGAGTAAAGTTGACTTTGCCTTGATTATCCTTAAAATTGAATATAGGGTTGATTCCTTCGCTTCCCACGCTCCAGCAGCACCTTTAGTCGACAATTGGCCTCCAAGGGTTCATCTATATGCTAGTGTATCGGGCAGGAATTCCCTTTATATAGATTTTCACAAAACATAGGTGACTTGTCGAGTCCAGTGACCTACTCGGCGAGTCCGTCACTTAAAACCCATGTATCAGGCAGGAATTTGTAACACCGTAAATTTCAAAACAAATTTTTCAAATTTTATAAAACATAATTTACTTAATATTCATAAAACAACCATATTTGAACATTCAATCCAAGTAATACAAAAATCCAAAGATCTCAAAATCATAATCCCATGCGTGTGTACTGATCAAGCCGGTGCCTTCCCACGGTCATCACTAGTACCTGAAACAAATAACACCAAACACTGTAAGCACAAAGCTTAGTGAGTTCACCAAAATAACACATATAACACATATTAGCCACTCAACGCTATAACTCTGTGGGTCCTTGCACCCAGACTCTGTGAACCCTCAGGTTCTAACTCTGTAAACATGCACAGCATAAATCACAAAGAATAATGCAGCGCAACACATAACATATAAATATAGCATACAAGCACTGTATCAAATAACTCTATTTACCTACTCAAGGTAAAGTATAGTAAGAAGACTCACCTCGCGTATCTCGGTAATTCGTAAATCCCTGAAATCACTAGTGCTCGATCTCCCGAGCTATAGTCCTCCTATAACACAATACATCTCTAATTAACACTTTCCCAACTAAGGTTGACTATCCCTTAACAAGTCAACATAGGTCAACACTGGTCCATAGTCAACGGTCAACTTTGACCGGACTCGGCGAGTGCACTATAGCGACTCGGCGAGTCTATACGCATACACTGATTTCCCTGGAATCCTCACTTGACACGACGAGTATTCTCCTAACTCGACAAGTTCCACCTGGCATGAGTTGTGGGGCCTCCACGACTCAACTCGCCGAGTCTCAAGAACAACTCGGCGAGTCCCAGCTTGACTCAATCCACCTGTCAACCCACTCTGACTCTCCCTGACTCACTGAGTCAATCCCTCAACTCGAAGAAACCACTCGCTGAGTGGTGCTGGACAATCTTCATGCTACTCGCCGAGTCTGTTCTTGGACTCGGCGAGTCCATGCCATGCAATGACTCAAACTCACTCTTGAGGTCAGATCTATTCCACTAACTCATAGATCCAGTCTTTCCAAGCTTATTTATCACGTAAAGTTGCTATCTTGATGTACATACAACATCTATATGACCATATATGATGATTTAGCCCCAAATACCACAACTCAAGGTCATAACCTCCATTGCTCTTCATAAAGCTTGATAAGTGAGGCTCTCTGGACCTCTATGGATCCAGATCCAAAGCCTCATCACTAGAAGGGACTATTTGGGCATCAAATCAACCCAACAAAGGCCAAAAGAAACCCTAAATCCAAATATACTTCATAAAGCAGAAGATGAGTTGAAATAATACCTTAAGTGCGATGATCTAAGCTTCAAATCCACAGTATAGCAACCTCCTTTGCTTCCTCTTGGCTAGGACGTCCTTCTTCTTGCTAAATAACACCACAAAGGTCAAGAATGGCTTCCTTTCTCTCTCAAAACGCTCAAGCACTCTAGGGTTTCTCTCTATGGATTGGTGAGCACAAATGACGGCCATAAGGCCCTTTAAATAGGTCTCAAACCCTTGGAATTAGGGTTTCATTACACAGCATGGACTCGCCGAGTCCACTCTTGGACTCGCCGAGTCCAGATGCGAACCCGCGTCCAAAATCGTGATCCTACTCGGCGAGTTTGAGCTCCAACTCGCCGATTCCACTCACAATTCTCCAAAAATACACCCAAAAATAATACATGGAAATTCCGGGCAATTACAATGCTCCCCCACTAGAACTAGACTTCGCCCTCGAAGTCTCGCTCTGCAAATAACTCCGGATGCTGCACGCGCATCTCACGCTCCGGTTCCTAAGTCATCTCGGACCCCTTCCGATGCTGCCACTGAACCAAAACCAAAGGTACCTCCTTGTTCCTCAGAACTTTGATTTTCCGATCTCTGATTGCCACTGGTCTCTCAGCATAATTCAGGCTCACATCCACCTGAATATCCTCTAATGGAACCACTGCCGACTCATTGGCTATACATTTCCGCAATTGCGACACATGGAAAGTGTCGTGAATCTGCCCCAACTCTGCTGGCAAATCCAAACGATAGGCTACCCCGCCTACCCTCGCGACTACCTGAAATGGTCTGATATATCGGGGCCCCAACTAGCCCCTCGTCCTGAATTGGATCACTCCTTTCCAAGGAGAGACCATTAGGAGCACAAAGTCGCCGACTTGGAACTCAAGTTCGGACCAGTGTCTGTCCGCATAACTCTTCTGTCGACTCTGAGCAGTCAGTAACCTCTGTCTGACCTGTTGGATCTGCTCTTTCGTCTGATGTACGATCTCAGTGTTGCCCATAACGCGTTGTCCGACTTCTCCCCAGCAAATGGGGGTCCAACACCTCCTCCAATACAACAGCTCAAAGGGTGGCATACCGATGCTCGAATGATGGTTGTTGTTGTAAGAAAAATCGGCCAAGCGCAAATACGTATCCCAACTTCCCCCGAAATCCAATACACATGCTCGGAGCATGTCCCCGAGCGTCTGAATCGTCCGCTCACTCTGTCCGTCTGTCCGGGGGTGATATGCGGTACTAAAATGCAGCCTAGTACCCAGATCCTCATGAAACTTCTTCCAGAATCTGGAAGTGAAACGTACATCCCGGTCTGAGACAATCGAGATCGGCACCCCATGCCGAGATACCACTTCCCTCACATACATCTCTGTTAACTTCTCTGCGGAAGAACTCTCGCTGATAGCAAGGAAATGAGCGCTCTTCGTCAACCTGTCCACAATCACCCAAATTGCATCAACTCCCCGAGCATTCCTTGGCAATTTGGTGATGAAGTCCATGGTGATCTGTTCCCACTTCCATTCAGGAGCCTCCAACGGCTGAAACTTACCATGCGGTCTCTGGTGTTCGGCCTTAACCCTACGGCAGGTTAAGTACCTCTCAACAAACCACGCAACATCCCTCTTCATACATGGCCACCAATACTCCCTCCTCAAATCCAAATACATCTTAGTGGCCCTAGGATGGATCGAGAATTTCGACCGATGAGCCTCTTCCATCAAAATGGTATGCATTCCTCCCACAAACGGAACCCAAATACGCCCCTGAAAAGTCACAAGCCCCCGACCATCGGTAACGAACTCCGATACCAACCCAACAACTCGCTCTCTCTTCTGGTTTTCCGACCTCACTGCCTCAGCTTGTGCTCCTCGAATAGTGTCCAACATCGGAGTCATCACGGTCAATCGCAAACATACATCTCGCAACGGGGAACTCTCCACCCTATGACTCAGGGCGTCGGCTACCACATTAGCCTTGCCCGGATGGTACAGGATCTCACAATCGTAATCCTTAACCACATCCAACCACCTCCTCTGCCGCATATTTAGGTTGGGCTGATCCGTTAAATACTTCAGACTCTTATGGTCCGTGTATATCGTACAGAACCCCATACAAATAGTGGCGCCAAATCTTGAGGGCGAACACCACTACCCCTAACTCTAGGTCATGGGTGGGATACCTCGTCTCATGAGGCTTCAACTGCCTCGATGCAGACGCTGTCACATGCCCTCTCTGCATCAACACCGCTCCCAACCCCAAGATCGATGCATCACAGTATACAACAAAGTCCTCCATTCCCTCTGGGAGGGCTAACACCGGGGCCTCGCATAACCTTTGGTGAAGCGTCTCAAAGGAGGCCTGCTGCTCGGGGCCCCATGAAAAAGCGACACCCTTCCGGGTCAACCTAGTGAGTGGCACTGCGATCTTAGAGAAATCCCTAATAAATCTACAATAATAACCGGCCACCCTAGAAAACTCCTGATCTCGGAGGGTGACCTCGGCACCTCCCAACTCATCACCGCCTCAACTTTGGCCGGATCGACCAATATCCCTTCCTGGTTAACAAGATGTCCTAGGAACTGGACCTCTCGCAACCAGAAATCACACTTGGAGAATTTGGCATAAAGCCTCTCCGATCTCAGAACTCCAAGGATCTCCCTCAAATGCTCATCATGCTGCTCTCTAGATCTAGAATATACCAAAATATCATCAATGAATACAATCACCGACCGATCCAACATCGGCCTGCAAACCCGGCTCATGAGATCCATGAACACTGCCGGGGCATTGGTGAGTCCGAAAGGGATCACCACAAACTCATAATGCCCATAACACGTCTTAAACGTTGTCTTCTGGACGTCCTCATCTCGCACCCTCACCTGATGGTATCCAGATCTCAAATCGATCTTGGAGAACCAAGATGCTCCCTGCAACTGGTGGAACAAATCGTCGATCCTCGGTAACGGGTAATGGTTCTTGACCGTCAGCTTGTTCAACTCCCAGTAATCAATGCACATCTGGTGTGAACCATCCTTCTTCTTGACAAACAGAATAGGCGCTCCCCACGGCGAGCTGCTCGGCCGAATAAACCCTTTCCCCAGTAGCTCCTGAAGCTGCGAGGATAACTCTTGCATCTCTGGAGGTGCAAGACGATAAGGCACCTTAGCGATAGGCGCGGCCCCCGGGACCAAATCAATACCGAACTCTACTTGCCTCACGGGAGGCACACCCGACAACTCCTCTAGAAAGACATCCGGTAACTCACGCACTATAGGAACCTCCTCCACTGACCTCGGCCTCTTGGAATCAACCCGCGTATCCGACACGTATGCCACAAAACCCTTACAGCCCTGCTGTAGACACTGCTTCACCCTAGTGGCCGAACAAAACGATGATCCAGAAAGGGTACCCTCGCCGTACACTGTAAAAACTCCCCCACTAGGGTCTCGTATGGTCACTAGTTGTCGCTCGCAGTCGATAACCGCACCGAACCTGCTCAACCAGTCCATGCCCACAATGACACAGACATCCCCCATGGCAATAGGAACCAAATCGATCGGGAACTCAACACCGAAAATCTCGAGTAGGCACCCACGGATCACCTCCATGGCATATATCACCTTGTCGTCAGCTATGGAAACTCTCAGAGGCCGACTCAGCGCCTCGCGACTAACACTGATGTGCTGACTAAAAGCCAAAGATACAAAAGACTGACTCGCACCCGAGTCAAATAATACCAAGGCAGGTACAGAATTCACAAGAAAAGTACCTACGCATAACATAATATAAGCATAATATCTCAACATTACAATAAATACACGAAAGAATACATACCAGCCACGACATCGGGAGCTGCGCGGACCTCCTCCGTGGTCAACTGAAACGCTCTCCCACGTGCCTCGGCCTTCACTGGCCGACTCTCGATAGCTCTGATGGCGGCAGGGGCAGATTCCTGAAGTGCTCCCTGAGCAGATCCTCGCAACTGCGGACACTCCGCCTTCCGGTGTCCGGTCTCGTTGCAGTGGAAACACACTGCAAACTCCTTGGGGCAGTCCTTGGCCATATGCCCCTCCTTGCCACATTTGTAGCAAGATCCAGCTCTACATACTCCATCATGACCCTTGCCGCACTTTCCACAAGTGCAGCCCTTCTGGCTCCCTGATTTGGGATCAGCGGGTTTGGCCCACTTGGCTGTCGGCTGGAATTGTGCAAGTTGCCGATGCCTCCCCTGAGACTCAGCCTCATCCCTAGCCTGAGTCTCCAGCTCGATCTCCCTCTTCCGGGCATTTTCCTGAAGCTCAGCAAATGTCCGGTATGAGGAGTTCGCCACGAACTCCCGAATGTCTCATCTCAAGATACTCAAATACCGGCTCATACGTGCCTGCTCAGTGGACACGTGCTCAGGGCAGAACATCGCCCTCTCGCGAAACATCCTGGTAGTCACCGTAACAGACTCAGTGCCCTACTTAAGGGTCAGAAACTCCTAGGCCAAATGCTCCCTCTCCACCTGGGGAACGTACTCATCTCGGAACATGGCAGTGAACCTCTCCCAGGTCACTGCCACAAGCTCAGCAGGCGAAAAGTGTGCTGTGACAAACTTCCACTAGTCCTTCGCTCCCAAGCGAAGCTGGTTCAGCGTGAACCGTACTCTCAAATTCTCAAGAGATGATCAAGTGAAGAAACACCCCTCTATGTCAGAAATCTATCTCATAGCCTCCACCGGGTCCTAGGTCCCATCAAACTCTGGTGGTTTCGTGTTGTTGAACTCCCGGAACAGCAACACGCCACCACACTGCGGCCACGCAGCAGCAACAGCTGCGGTGGCCGCCGCAACAACATCCTCATAAAGAGAAGCATAACGCTCGTTGAAAGTCTCAATCAACGCGGTCTTAATAGACCCGAACATCTCTGGTATCTCTGCCCTGATGACCGCAGCCACCTCCTCGTGAATGATTTGACGGATCTCCTCATCAGTAGCCCCGACGCCCTCCGGCATATGACATGTCCTCACCGTGATCGACCTCTGAAATACAACATATGATAAATTAGAATCCGCTCGAGCATACTCACACTTGACAACTCATCCCTCCTTGATCCTTGGCATTCCGAAGATTCTTACTTAGACCGTATACCGCCCCGGTGCTTTCAGTAGTACGGGCCCAATACTACTGTCCACACCTTTTCAGTATACACCCCAAATCCTCCTCTTCGGATCCCAATTTCCATGTACTCTATCACTCTCTAAGAGATCTCTCATAAGCTCCTCGTTGCTACCTATTCACTCTCAAGCATCTCGTAGCAGCTCACCTCTCCCTAGGCTAAGGCATCACAAATCAGGGCACTCTAGTCCTAATAGGAATACCTAGCCTACTCTAGCAAGAGAATACATCATATCAATTTTCATAAACATATAATATAAGGGTATTTTGGGAAATCACCGTTCGGGCGCTGACTGATCGTACACACGTTTCTTCTCTGAGTTTCTCTAAAAATCTTTTACTTTTAGAAAAATTTGGTTCTCTTTTGAAAATATTTTCCAAATCCTCGGTTTGAGTTCAAATACTCCCGAAGGTGTACCCGAATCCCTCAAACCAAGGCTCTGATACCAACTTGTAACACCGTAAATTTCAAAACAAAATTTTCAAATTTTATAAAGCATAATTCACTTAATATTCATAAAACAACCATATTTGAACATTCAATCAAAGTAATACAAAAATCCCAAGATCTCAAAATCATAATCCCATGCGTGTGTACTGATCAAGTCGGCGCCTTCCCACGGTCATCACTAGTACCTGAAACAAATAACACCAAACACTGTAAGCACAAAGCTTAGTGAGTTCCCCAAAATACCACATATAACACATATTAGCCACTCGAGGCTATAACTCTGTGGGTCCGTGCACCCAAACTTTGTGAACCCTCAGGTTCTAACTCTGTAAACATGCACAGCATAAATCACAAAGAATAATGTAGTGCAACACATAACATATAAATATAGCATACAAGCACTGTATCACATAACTCTATTTACTTACTCAAGGTAAAGTATAGTGAGAAGACTCACCTCGCGTATCTCGGTAATTCGTAAATCCCTGAAATCACTAGTGCTCGATCTCCCGAGCTATAGTCCTCCTATAACACAATACATCTCTAATTAATACTTTCCCAACTAAGGTTGACTATCCCTTAACAAGTCAACATAGGTCAACACTGGTCCATGGTCAATGGTCAACTTTGAACGGACTCGGCGAGTGCACTATAGCGACTCGGCGAGTCTATACGCATACACTGATTTCCCTGGAATCCTCACTTGACACGACGACTATTCTCCTAACTCGACAAGTGCCACCTGGCATGAGTTGTGGGGCCTCCACGACTCAACTCGCCGAGTCTCAAGAACAACTCGCCGAGTCCCAGCTTGACTCATTCCACCTGTCAACCCACTCTGACTCTCCCTGACTCACTGAGTCAATCCCTCAACTCGGCGAAACCACTCGCTGAGTGATGCTGGACAATCTTCATGCTACTCATCGAGTCTGTTCTTGGACTCAGCGAGTCCATGCCATGCAATGACTCAAACTCACTCTTGAGGTCAGATCTATTCCACTAACTCATAGATCCAGTCTTTCCAAGCTTATTTATCACATAAAGTTGCTATCTTGATGTACATACAACATCTATATGACCATATATGATGATTTAGCCCCAAATACCACAACTCAAGGTCATAACCTCCATTGCTCTTCATAAATCTTGATAAGTGAGGCTCTATGTACCTCTATGGATCCAGATCCAAAGCCTCATCACTAGAAGGGACTATTTGGGCATCAAATCAACCCAACAAAGGCCAAAAGAAACCCTAAATCCAAATATACTTCATAAAGCAAAAGATGAGCTGAAATAATACCTTAAGTGCGATGATCTAAGCTTCAAATCCACAGTATAGCAACCTCCTTTGCTTCCTCTTGGCTAGGACCTCCTTCTTCTTGTTAAATAACACCACAAAGGTGAAGAATGGCTTCCTTTCTCTCTCAAAAGGCTCAAGCACTCTAGGGTTTCTCTCTATGGATTGGTGAGCACAAATGACGGCCATAAGGCCCTTTAAATAGGTCTCAAACCCTGAGAATTAGGGTTTCATTACACAGCGTGGACTCGCCGAGTCCACTCTTGGACTCGTCGAGTCCAGATGCGAACCCGCGTCCAAAATCGTGATCCTACTCGGCGAGTTTGAGCTCCAACTCGTCGAGTTCACTCACAATTCTCCAAAAATACACCAAAAAATAATACCTGGAAATTTCGGGTTGTTACAAGGAATGCCCTTTATCTGTATATTTGACGTTTTATATGGTACTTATGCAGAAGAGTAAATTAGGACATGAGCCACCCCATAGTGAATTGTTCCTATATACACATACTAAGAATCATGATGGAGTCACTTTCACAAATGAAAAAGATAGACAAATTCATGTAATATTCATTTCAGTTTAAATTAACTTTTATATTGTAGCTACTCCATAATATCATTCCTAAATTTGATATCCTTTAACTTATAATATTTTTATTTTGTAGGCGGCCTATATAGAAAAATGGGAAGAGTTGGAAGCTGAAGGTGTTAAATTTGAGGAGGACAAGCTATTTTATGCTGTTGTATGTGGTCATTATAAAAAAAAAGACTTTATGGATTAGGCTCTTTTGCAAAGGCGGTTCCCAATAGGAATGGTAAATCGGATGTAACTTACATTCTGGAAAAAACGATGAAATAGAAGAAATGAGGGAGCTTGTTGCTAAACAACAATAGCAAAACGAAGAGCTTAAAGAAATGATGAACGCCCAACAAGAGGAAAACAAAGCAAGGGTCATGTAAATAACTTCAAACAACATTGGATCTTATTAATGGCTTTACAAAACAACAAGAGTAGTAGGTTGATATATTTTTATTGAAGATTATGTATTTTAGAGTAACAACTTTTTTTTTCAATGTAATAAATAATTATTTTGTTATTCTATGATATGATGGTTATGATTTTTTTGTTTTGTTTTTTTTTTCATATATTACTACAAAATTATTTGGATATAATTTATAAATCAATTATCCATCGGTCCATATTGAATCTGGTATATAATATATACACCACTAAAATTGCTAGGGATTCAAGACCACATAATTTGCTAGAAAGTGATCAACGGAATTTGCTAGGGATTCATCACCACGAGTTTAGCTAGGGATTCATCACCACAGATTTAGCTAGGGATTCATCACCACGAATTTAGCTACGTATTCATCAGCATGGATTTTGCTAGGGATTCATCACCACAGATTTTGTTAGGGATTAACTACAACGGAATTTGTGACAGAAGAACTACCACGGAATTTGTGATGGAAACTTACTACGGAATACACGACGGAATACCATCTACCACATATTTCATTCCGTTGTCACAATTGCGACGAAATTATCGTTTTCATAGCAAACCCCTCGCTACGGCGTTTTTAGGGACGAAAATAGGTCATTGCAAATTTTGTCGCTATTCCTCTTTTGTAATGGAATTTCAGCTTTCGCAACGGATTCCTTCCGTAGCAAAATCGCGTTTTTCTTGTAGTGTGTATTTTGAGAGATTGACTTGATATTTTGATTTTTTGGGATGTGATTTGTAAACAATGCTTGTTCATCTATGGTTTGTTGTGGAAATGTTTTTGTAAAAATAAAAAAACAAATTTATCATGGTTTTCAGGATGTTACAATATTTAGGTTCATACATGAACACGGTGAACACAAACCTGTTAATCGATTTATGGGTTTTGTTAAGGCTGGAAAGTGTCAATTTCAAGAGCTTCTCCACAGATAAATTAAGTGAACACCCCCCCCCCCCCCCCAACACACATACATACACCTTTAAATTGATTTAAGACTATGTGTGTGTGTTCATCATCAATTTGTAGGTGTGTATGTGTGTGTTTATTTCCATAAATACATTTATTGGAAGACTTAAATGTTACAATACATGATTTATGTGTATCTAATATCTGTAATACAAACTCGTGTTACCAAATCCTACAACCAGTTCACGTCCAAGGTCGCAGTCCAAGTTGGAGACTGAGATCAATCAATTGGAGACTAGGTAAAGTCAAAGAGATCCAACAACAACTCTCTGGTAAGATTATGTTTTTTCATGTGTCATCCTTGTTGTTGATCTTTATACTTCATTTATCGGGAAGCTTTTTTCTTAGTTGGACCGGTCAACTCTTGTCTAGTAGTCATTAATGCTTCCTTTTACGAAGGTACAAAAGGGTGTACCTAAAAGGACCATAAGTCGCTTCCAATAGAACGAGTATACTTTTACGATTTCCAAAGGATATTTACAACCTGTTTGTTGGCAATATTGAGGTTTTATCGATCTGGACCTTGCCAACTAGTATTCATGACCATTCTTACTTTCTGATGGTTCAGCCCCTCTTATCTTCGACTCAGCATCGTATTTGTGCAAGGGTAGGTTAGGCTACCTGATAAGCATATTAGTGGTTCGGCTGAGCCGAACTAGATGGAGGTTATATAACCAAACTAGTATATACCTCATTAGAGAACATGATGAAAACACTTTAACATACATGATGAACACGATGACTATAAAATTGATTTCTTCCGGAAATCGATTAAAAATCATGTTTTGAAGACACGAAAATCATTAATGGAAAAAATAAACACACACATGCACATGAAGATCTTCAATTTCTTAAACGAGTTTTTGCTAACACACACAAATCAGTTTAATATATCTAGGTTCAGAGATGAACCCGATTAAGACAAACCTGCTAACTGATTTTTGGGTTTTATTAGGCCATGGAAGTGTGGATTTCAAGAGCTTTTCCACGGATAAACAAATTTAACACACACACACACGCACATTCACCTTCAAATTTATTATGGTGTGTGTATGTTTATTCATCATTAATTTCCAAGCGTGTATGTGAGTGTGTTTCCATAAATATATTTCTTAAAATTCTTAAAGGCTGTAAAACATGATTTTTGTGTATCCAGTAGCTACAATTCACATTGGTGCTACCAAATCCTAAAAAGGGTCATCTCCAAGGTCGCAATCCAAGTTGGAGATTGAGATCAATCACTTAGAGACTAGTTATGCCAAAAATATCCAATGCAAACTCTCTGGTAAGATTCAGGTTACTCAAATCAAGAGCATTGAGTTTGTAGATGATCAAATTAGTCGTGGATTAGATGAATTCTCGATAATATGTGAAGTGTATATGATTATGCGTACCTTGTGTCATCCTCGTTTTCGATCTTTATACTTAGTTTATCCGGAAGCGTCCTTCTTAGCTGGATGGGGCAAGTACCGTCTAGTCGTCATTAATGCTTCCTTTGTTGAAGGTACAAAAGGGTATACCTAGAAGGGTCTGTAGTCACTTCCGATAGAAAGAGTGTACTGTAACGATTTCCAATGAATATTTATAGCCTGTTTGTTGGTAATATCGAGGTTTTATCGATCTAGACCTTGCCAACCGGTATTCATTAAAGTTCTTACTTTCCGATGGTTCGACTTCTCGCTTCTTCGACTTGACATCATGTTTATGCGGTAGTATGTTCAGGTTGCCTGATAAGATGCCGTTTGTTTTTTTAAAAAAAAACTCTTCAAACCACTTTCTGCTGCGCGGCGCAGCACTTTCCCTCTCGCAGCAGTTTGTTTTTTGGAAGACTTCAGACTGCAAAACCTCTGCGCGTGTATTGTGTGGCGCAACACTTGACTTACCTCTTAGAACCTTTTCAGCTTTCATTTTTTTGAATTGTTTTTTTTTAGAATTTTGGTATAAGTTGTTTTTTTAACTTTTTTTTAAACTTTTATTTACAGATTTGATACAATTTCTTATTATAGTTTCCACAATTTTTTTTTAACTTGATTTAAAAAAAATAATAATAACTTTAATTTTTTTTAATTTTGTTACCGTTTTTTTAATAATATTTAGTTTCGGTTTCATTTTTTTAACGTGTGTACGTTTTTACGAACTTTGTAGACATCATTTGCAATTCTTTCTTAATTTTTTTATTATTTTCTTTTTTATGTTTTTTAAAATTAGTTTTTTTGTAGAATAAAGTTGTTAGCTTCTTTTATATTTTTGTAAGTTTTTTTTTAAGTTTTGTATTTTTGGTTTTTTACATGTTCTTTTTAGTACTCTTTCAATGATTTAAGACTATAATTATTTAAATTTTGGTGTTGAAAATTATTTTCAGTTTATAAAATTAGTTTATTTAAATTTCAGTTTACTGCAGATGTTAAAAAACAAAATGTTTCTTATTATAGGTTGCGGCTGTTTGTCCCACCTTTTTTGCTACATAGGATTGCAAAGGTAGTCCGTAGACTTCACGAATTTTCTCTTCGAAAAACAAACAGCACATATGTGTATTAGTGGTTCGGCTGGGCCAAACGAGATAGAGGTTAAATGACCAAACTAGTATATACCTCATTATGAAACATAATGAACACACTTTAACATACATGATGATAACGATGACCATAAATTGATTTCTTCCGAAAATCGGTTGAAAAAATCACGTTTTGAAGACACAGATATCAACGTTGGAACATAAACACGCACACACATATGAAAATCTTCAATTTCTTAAACGAGTTTTTAGAAATACGCACAAATCAATTTAATATATCTATGTTCATAAATTAACACAAACCTGTAAATCGAGTTTTGCGTTTTATTAAGGTTGGAAAATATTGATTTCAAGAGCTTCTCCACGGATGAGCAAAGTGAACAAACACGTATACACATACAACTTCAAATTGATACTAGAGTGTGTGTGTGTGTGTATGCATGTATGTATGTTCATCGTCAATTTAAAGGTGTGTGTGTCTGTTTGTTTCCTTAAATACATTTCTTGGAAGACTTGAAGGATGCAATACATGATTTATGTGTATCTAGTAGTTGCAATACACATCGATGCTACCAAATCCTGTAATCGGTTCATCTCCAAGTTCGCAATCCAAGTAGGAGGCTAAAAGCAATCTCTTGGAGACTAGGTAAGCCAAAGAGATCCAACGGCAACTCTCCAGTGAGATTTTGTTTGCTCAAATGAAGAGCACTGAGTTTGTAGAGTCTCCCAATGCTTCCTATAATCTTACCTTAAAATTCATTCCCACTCAAGTTCGGAACTGATATCGCTTTTAGATTTCTAATGCTCACCGGAATATCACCAAAAAACTTGTTTCCGACAAGTTTTAGGGTCGTAAGATTACTTATTGATGGAGGAGAAGCCCTCCTTCTTGAATCAATTCATACATGAATTTAGATGCAATAGGTATGGGTTCCATTTCCAAGCAAACCAGCAACATTCCTTTAGGGGATGAAAGGCCTGGAGCAAACTGATTTCTCTCCCAACCATCAAAAAATGTATATGGGTTTTTTTCGAAATCATAAATCATTTCTGTGATTTGTGTTTCTATTGTTGTATCTATATTGTGGTAATGGTGAAGATAATGAAAATGATGGAAAGAGCAATTTTTTGAATTCGAGAATCTTCTTCCAAATTGGGATTCAGAGGAGACAAAAACAAGAAGGTTTGGGGAGAGAGAGAGAGAGAGAGAGAGAGAGAGAAAGAGAGAGAGAGAGATATGTGGGACCAGATGTAGGTTTTTGTATTTCTTTTTCATTTTTCTAATGTTTAAATTAGTTATATATATATATATATATATATATATATATATATATATATATATATATATATATATATATATATATATGTAATAAAAATGCTATAAAAAATATTTTTATATAGATAAAAGACCCACCACCATATAAATTAAAAATTATATCTCTCATATTTAAAAAAAAGACCATTAATGAAAACCTGTCAATCATATACCATTAATGAAGTTTTGTCTTTTTTATTAAATGACACGGTATAGGTACAAATGAGAAATAACATCGGTGACGTGGCGCATGGCGACGGCATCGTAACGGGGGGAACACCGCCCCCTATCTTGTTGCTTCTCGTCAAGCAGATCTCATGGCCACGGAAACGAGTAGAAACGTGTAAAAATTAACTGTTGGAAAAGTTACCGTTTGAAAACGGTCAAATGCATTAATAAAAAATAATAATAACATTTTTACATCTATATATATATATATATATATATATATATATATATATATATATATATATATATATATATATATATATATATATATATATATATATATATATATACACACAAACACACACTCATTTCATTTCAAACGTTATCTACATTCTTATTTCTTTTCGAAAAAAATGGAGCAAAACCAAAACACCTCCCCAATCGACTCAAAGCTCACCACAGATCACATACCAAGGTGCAGCTTTCAACCCCGCTTCACCGCCACTACAGTTTCCCAACTCAACTTTCTTTCAACAAAATCAAGTCGGTCAAAATCCAAATTTACAACAAAATCTTTTCCCTTCTTTTGCTTCGATGCAACAACAAACCAACCAACCATCGCCTACGACACAACAATCGAGTGAAGCGGAAGCGGGAGGTAGTAGGAACAAGAAAGGGAAAGTGAAAGGAAAATCAAAAGGGAAATCAATAGTGGTAGAAATAGAAAATGCAGACGTTCCACAATGATGGACACCGAAGGAAGAATACGCTTTGACAACGGCTTGGTGTGCTACTTCAAAGGACGAACTTCGCGGAAATGGAATGAAAAAATGAGCTTATTGGGGGGCGGTGCTCGACAAGTTTCACGCTATTTTAAAGAAAAAATTGTATCGCAACAATGACATGTTGAGCAGCAAATGGGGTATGATAACTAAGCGGTGCAGCAAATTCAACGGTATTTACAACCGGCTTGAGGCGCAACAACAAAGCGGAACCAACGACTTCGATTTGTTCAAATCGGCTAAGGAACAATATCAGGTTGAAATGAGTTATGTTTTCGACTTTGAAAAACCATGGGAATTGTTGCGAGCGGATCCAAAGTGGAATAAAACGCCTACATCGTCGGAGGTTCAATCTAAACGGTCTCGCAATTCTAACTCGGTCAACGTGTCGAACACACGGACTAACATTGACCTAAACGTCGATGACGATGAGATCCCCGATGATATTCAAGAGATATCCCCACCACGACGACCGTCCGGGCCCGACAAAGTGAGGCGCGTTGCAAGGCATGCGGAGAAGGTGGAGACGAGAGCAAAAGATGCGGCGGAAATGAGAGCCAAATTTGACGAGCACAATGTATTAATAAAAGAAAAGAAAAAATGAGTTAAAACGTCGTCATTTGGAGTTCCTGGAAAGGCAGGCACGGGAGAAGCAAGAACAAAAAGAGAGGTAACTAATAACACATCAGTTGTCAATTCTTCGAACAAGCGAGGAGGATTTAGCGCATACTGATTTAGCGGTGCTACAAGCGATGAAGGAACAAATTAGAAAAAAAATATTTGGGTTAATTAGGATTGGTGTGGTTTTAGTAGTAATTTCAATGGTATTTTAGTTATTAATTTAGGTTTAAAATTATGTTTTTTTAATTGTAATCGGAATATTATATTTTAAATATTATGTCTTTTTTTTTGTTTTTAAAATTATATGTTTTATAAAAAAATATATTAGTTATTAAAAAAACACAAAAAGAAAAAAAAAACAAAACAAAAGCAAAAAAAAAAAAGTAAAAATAAAATACAAAATAGTAAAAAAATACAAAAATAAAAATATTTATTTTCAAAAAGTTTGTATTGCATCTTGTTGCTTATTTCTCCACTTTGTATCATAACATTATTTACTTAGGTAGCATGGTGGCACAACTTATCTTGTTGTCCACACCCAATACTCTTAATATAGCTAGTTTAAAACATGAGTACATCCAAAATGAAGTAATTAATAAAAAAGCTATGGTATTGGGATTTTTTTATCCGGATTCAAAATACTGTAAGAGAAGATTGGGCCAGAAGTTTTGGTAGACTAGAGATGAGTGGTGTTGATCGGTATAGATGGGCCCAGATGGATGATTCTTGTAGTGTGATATCCATATACGTGGCATACATAATGCGGCTAGCTGACGAATATTACTGTTAGAAGACCACCTCTGGGTACGAGTGTCCAAATCAATGTCCCCACCAGAAAATGAAAATTACTAGAGCAATTTTAATGGGTGCTCTCTTTCTTATCAATAACAATTTTATATAATTCATTATTTAAAAATTTTGATTATTGTTATTCTTCTTTTATAAAATAATAATAATAATAATAATAATAATAATAATAATTTTGATATATTAATAATGTTAAAATGATCGATCACAATTAAAAAAATATATTGTTTCGATCTAACTAAAACAAACTATAATTAAATCAAAAGTAACAATAATAGCAACATGTCATAATACGGTATAACATTGAAGTATAAGACTAGAGGTAGTGAGTGCGGTAGCACCCACACTTTTACCACTTAGCATGCAGCACTCCATCCCTTATGTGTGGTTTGAACTGCACTCTACCACATATTCTTTCTCTGTAATCTCTCTTTCATGCTGCATTATTTCTCATACTTGGGCTCGTTTAAACATTTTCTTGGGCTAGAAAACCCACAAATGAGACAAACCAAGGAATATTTATTTTGCTGTTTTAATTTTTTTTAATTGTTTTATTTTATTTTTTTTTTAATTTTTATTATTCCTAGCATATTGAACAAAAGATGTACTTATATTTGTTCAAGTGATGAAAGAAATGGGTTGTAGTATTTTTTTTTTTAGGAATTTTTTTAATGTGAGTTTTATTTTTAATTAATGAGTTTAATTTTTAATTAATGAAACAATATGTTTTTAATTAAAACGTAAGTTTTTATTTATTAAAAAAACAAATGTGTCACCACTCCTTGGGTATGGTAAGGAACCACATTTTTGTGATAAAAATGATGTGACACATATGTGGTAATGAAGGGAGTACAGTTTCGATGACACCACCCCCTCCAGCCCATGTAGGTAGATGTAAAATGCTTTGGTTTGATCTCTTGTAAGAACAATTGCATTTATAAATGATCACCAACTTAAATAACGAGTATCTGATTTGTTGACATGTATTATAACCTATTACATGATATAACCTATTACGTTTTTATGTCATTTTTGTAGTTTTAGTATTCTTTTAAGCTATTTAACCATGACATAACCTATTATATGATCATTTATGTTTTTGAACTATTTAACTATGAAATATTGAAAATAAAAATTATATACAATCAATTATCTTTTATGTTGTTTTTTGTAGGAGCTTAGGATTCTAATCTTGCAAACTTAAAAATGATTTCATGTAGAATCCTAATCTTGATAACCTTAATAAAAAAAATGTAACAAAATATAAACTTAATACCTCAACATATTCCCAACATCAACATTTCATTCATTATGAAACAGTCGGTTTTCATCAAACAAATACAGAGAAAAAATTTCACTACAATCCACACTCAACACTTAGATGATTACAAGAAAAGAATCTACATGGAAGAAACCTAACTATCAAACCCTAATATTAAAACCCTAATATAGAGACGAAGAGTGAAACGAGAGAATATCTATCAGACTAAACTTAAGTTCTGAATGAAATGAGTTGCATTTGAACATTAAATACCCAATGCGGATTGGGTTTGGCTCGACAAACCTGGGAACACAAAAAAAAACTATATAAAACATACACAAGTAACCCCACAAATACAAGAAAGTTACAGAAAATACCCGACAACATATATTCAATACTCACAAACCCAAAATAATAAGTTTCCATTTTTAGATAAATATTTCCAATACCCCCTCTCAAACTTATCATTTGAGACAACAAAAAATCACTTACATGCAAACATATTCATAAGCCCAAGTTTTTTGACAAAAAATCATGTTGTAAAGAAGTTAGAGACTTAGTCAAAATATCATCATTCTGAATCGAAGAATCAATTTTAATAACTTTTACAATTCCATTTTCAATTTTTTCTTTTACAAAATGAACATCTATCTTGAAATGTTTAGTTTTTTCATGAAAAATAGGGTTTAACCCTAACTTTATTGTAGATTCATTATCACAAAATAATTTAATAGGAGTTAAATCTTTTATGACCAAAATCATTCAAAATTTTTAAAATCCATAAAATTTCACAAGTAATAGTACCTAAAGCACAATATTCAGACTCATTAGAAGATCTGGACACTGTACTTTGTTTTTTTACTTTTCCAAGAAACCATAGAATCACCAAAATATACCAAATAACTAGTAATAGACATTCTTGTTGATAGGCACTTAGCCCAATCAACATCCATATATCCAACAAGATCAAAAGAATTTGACTTAGAAAACAAAACACCTTTTCTAGGACAATCTTTTAAGTATTATAACAATCTAAAAGCAACATTTAAATGGCACTTATGAGGTTTATGCATATACTGACTTAAAACTTGTACAACATAACTTATATAAGATCTGGTCACAGTAAGATAGATAAATTTTCCCATAAGCTTTTGAAATATTAACATTGTAATTAGAATTATCATCACAGTCATGATTAAAAACAAAGTTAACCTCTAGAGGTGTCTTAATAAGTTTACTAGCCAACATTTCAAACTCATGTAAAAGTTCCGAACAATATTTTCTCTAATTTAAGCAAACACCACCATTTACAGGTAACACTTCTATTCCCAAAAAAATAGTCCAATAAACCTAAATCCTTTATTCGAAATTGTGACTTATGAAACAATTTAACATTTTCAATTTCAACAATACAGTGTCCAATCAAGATTATATCGTCCACATATACTAGCAAAATAACAATGGTGTTATTTTTATACCTCACAAACAGTGAATAATCACTAATATTCTAAGTGAAACCAAAGCTAGACAGAGATGAACACAATTTTTCATTCTATTTTCTAGGAGCCTATTTTTAGTCCATATAATGATTTGACTAATTTACAAATTCTAGCACCATTTTTAGAATGATATCCCTTAGGTAAAGTCATATAAACATCCTTAATTAAATCACCATACAAAAATTGTTATTAACATCAAGTTGAAAGAGAGGCCAATAATGGTTAACAATAATACAAATAACATGTCTAACTGTGACAATTTTTGCAATAGGAGAAAAAGTCTCCTCATAGTCAATTCCTTCCCTTTAATAATACTTTTTAGCAACAAGTCTAGCCTTATATCTCTCAATCTCACCATTTAACCTTGATTTTATTTTAAAGATCCAACGACAACCAATTGGCTTCTTATCCTTGGGAAGGTCAACAATATCCCAAGTATGATTTTAGATAAAGCTTTAATTTCTTCATTCATGGCTTTGACCTAATTAGGGTAAGAGAAAGCCTCAAAATAAGTTTTAGGTTCAGATGTTTTTTTTAAGATTAGACACAAAACATTTATTTTCGTTATCTAGAATAGAGTAACTTGCAAACTTCTCTACGCCATACTTATGAGAACTTGCAACAACATAGTCATAAAATATAGTTGGCAAATGAACATTCCTACCAGAGCGAGTGACCCCTAAAGAGTGTCCATCAGAAGGATTATTATGTTCCAAACTACTTTCCATCAGCGGGAGCATCCACATTAACCTGAGGTACATGTACCTCATTAGTCTGGTTGTTGACCCCACTAGTAGGGGTCTCAACCAGGTTATGAACTGCCCGAGCACCATCAAATTGAGGGGTTACTCCTAAATCACCTAAACTAAAGTTTTCTTGAAGAGACCTAGATAACAAAGGCTCATCACATAAAAATGGGACATTTGGGTCAACAAAATAACTAGATTTATCACCAACAGATGAATTAAGCTTGGAAGGAAACACAGATTCGTAAAACTTTACATCTCTATAAACAAAAACAATAT
The DNA here is from genome assembly GCF_052625555.1 of Lactuca saligna. Taxonomy (NCBI): domain Eukaryota; kingdom Viridiplantae; phylum Streptophyta; class Magnoliopsida; order Asterales; family Asteraceae; genus Lactuca; species Lactuca saligna. Next base: position 44,298,807 of record NC_136418.1, on the reverse strand, counting down.
TTAAATCAAGACTTAAAACTTTGTAACCTTTTTGTTCAAAAGAATGACCAAGAAAAATACACTTTTCTACCCATTTCAGAAAATTTATCAAAACTATTCAGCTTAGTTGCAACACAAAGACTCCCAAAAACTCAAAGTTTATCAAAACTATGGGAGGAGTTGTACATAAGTTCATAAGGTGAAGCTTCATTCAAAACTGAAGTGGGTGTTCTACTAATTAAGAAAACTAAGGTAAGAACAGCTTCACCCCAAAACTCAGTGACAACCCATACTGAAATATTAAAAATCTAGCTACATTCAAAATATGTCTATGTTTTCTTTCCACAACCCCAGTTTTTTGGGGTGTGTAAACACATGAGCTCTGATGAACAAAATATTAAAGAAGGCAGTAACACGCTTATAAACTTCATTTTTAGATTTTAGCAAATATACCCAATTTGCCCTAGTGAAATCATCCACTATAGTAGGGAAAAACCTAAACCCTTCTGAAGTGGTCATCCTATAAGGACACCACATATCTAGATAAATTACCTCACCTAAGTTAGATGAAACATGTTGACCAGAAGAAAAGGATTCCCTGATTTGCTTAGCCTTATGAAAAATGTCATAAGGGGGTAAAGATTCATTAAGAAAGTTAAGTTTAGTATTTAAGGAATTTAAGTCTTGATCAGAGGGATGGCCAAGTCTACTATGCCATGTAAGCTTAGAAACATAACATACATTAGAATTAGAACTAAATGAATAACCTGAAGGTATAATATATATATGTAATAGAGACCTCTAGATTCCCTACCATTCCCCACCATCTCTTTTGATTGTAATCCCTGAATTTTGAAACTATGTTCATTAAACACAACCTCATACATACTATCCTTACAGACTTTGTGAGCATATAAAAAGTTAACATTGAACTTATAACATCCCAAAAATACAGGCCAAAAATTTCATTTTTAAATACGTCATTATAAACTAACAGTGTAATAAAACATACGTAATATCATGTCATGTCAAAACCAATGTAGAAATAATCAAACGTGTTATCATAAAATAATATCAGAGTGTAATCCCAAAGATCTCATGTGTGGAAAACCATAGTGTGATGCGCTGCGATAAAGCCGGCTACTTTCCTTTAAACACGAAGTACCTAAAACCAAAACTGAAAACCGTAAGCACGAAGCTTAGTGAGTTCCCCCATCATACCGCATACCATACAATCACATAACATACATATATTGTCAGGCATATCTGGGTGCCCGACCTACCCCTTCGGTCCTCTCGACTGGATACAAACTAGTTTATCTGGGAGTTGGCCTCCCCTTCGGTCCTCTCGACCGGATACTGACTGGCATATCTGGGTGCTGGTCTCCCCTTCGGTCCTCTCGACCGGATACTGACTAATATATCTGGGTGTTGGTCTCCCCTTCGGTCCTCTCGATCGGATACTGACTAGCATGTCTGGGAGCTGGCCTCTCTTTCAGTCCTCTCGACCGGATACTGACTAGCATATCTGGGAGCTGGCCTCCCCTTTGGTCCTCTCGACCGGATACTGGGGACTATTTTACCCCTACTACTACCACATAACACATACATCACATAATCTATCTAGCATGGCTGGGCCTGACCGCCCCTTCGGCCCTATCGACTGGTATTTTGGGGGATTATCTCCCCTACTGTCACTAGCACATAACATCATATCATACTAGCATAATAACATATAACAAGTAGTAGCAACCCTAGATGAATATCATAGAGACAAACATCTATCATACAATTCCTACTGGTGGGCCGTCATTGTGGCCGTAGACCCACCGCTATTGGAAGGTAACTCACCTCACACTACTGAAGTCCCGAAGACACAATCCCACACTTGCTGAAGTTCCGCAGACTCGACCCCAGCTGCTGGCTGACAGATTCCCGAACTGTCAACACCAAAATAACACCTAATTAATAATTGGGTCCCAATACATAACCATAAGTACATTCTTTGGATAATTACTACATTACCCCTAGCTTGGCTTATTCAAGCCCAAGGCCCAAACCATAGGCCCAAAGTCAATTAGGGATCAAAGCCCAGCACATGGCCCAATTTTCCAAATTGGGCCTAGGCCTACACATGGTCTCATTCTGAGGCCCAACATCATATAATCATTAAGGCCCCAACTATGGCCCATCTATGGCCCAATTTTCCAAATTGGGCCCAAGCCCCTTACATGGGTCTTACCCTAGGCCCATTAACTTATTCTAGTCTAATTGCTTGACTTTGGATGGCCCATTGATAACCCGATCATCAAGGCCCAATAATAAACCCAAGTGAAAATTAGGGTTTCATATAAAATGATGATTGGGGTTAAGTTTCCTACTTAACCCATTAAGGACTTAATCCATTAAGGACTTAATCCATTAAGTCCAATATTGCTTAGATTAATCTTTGCCAATGATTATTATTTAATATCTCAAGTTATTAAATAATTCTCGTGTGTGTGTGACCCGATTAATTCTTAAAGTTAGGTTTTTATTGGCATTAGGGTGTTCCAATCCAAATATTAGCCTATTTATCAATTTGTTGGCCTTTTATGACAAGCAGGGCTTTATTGGGCCTAATAAGCCCACTAAAATCTTATTAAGCCCATATGAGTTTTATTGGGTCCATTAGAGCTCCTTTGAGCCCATTAGGGTTTCTAGCACCCCAAACGAATCTATCACAAGAGGCAAAGCGCACCGCCACCCGACACGGCGGCCGGTGGCAGCAGCCACCGCCCTAAGGTGGTGGTTTTCTATTTTCTTTTCATTACTCTTCCTTTTGTTACATTTTACAACTCTGATCCCAAAATTAACACACTAAACAAACTAATCACACACACACACACAAATACACACACCCAGCGGTACATGGTGGTAGCCACCACCTCACGGTGGTGGCGGTGGGTTTTATGGCCAAAGTCACTCATACAACCCATGGATGCAAGGCACAACTTGAATACTGGAACACACACCAAAACACGCACATAATACACGTCTTTTTCTCGGAAATGGAAATGACCACCCACCTCACGGTGGCGTACGGCGACGGTAGTAATAGCCCTAGCAACCACAATAGGGCTCGAACACTCGCTTCATCGGCAACAAACGCAATGGCGGCGACTGATGGTGGTCAAAGCAGGAACGAAACACCGGCGAAAGAAGAAGGGTTGGCGGCTGGAGGCGGTGATTTGCGATGACAGGGGCTCCACGACGGCAGTCTGCAATAGCTAAAGCAGCAACTCGAGTAACTGAATCGAGTCGTGTAGCGGCAGTGGTCGTGACTGAGAAACGGATACCACCATGAACGAAGCAGCGCCGGCAACAAGAAATGGAGAAGAGAGGTGGCATGAGATGGCGGACAACTGTGGCTATAACTTCATCGTCTCAGCGCAATAATGCAACAAATCTAGGTGGTTCGCCTATCGGTTCTTGTTCCCGGCAAAGGCGGCGGCTGGAGGCCACGAATCGGCAACATGGATCGTTTGATAGTGTTGGGTGGTCGGAGGTAGGATCGGCGCCGGAGGTGGAGTAAGTGGGAGTGACGGCTGCATCATAAGTGAGTAGGGTTAGGGTTAAATCCGTGGGTGACGGGTTTATATACCCGATCCCCCAAACTTGTTTCCATAATGGCAATTTCAGCCCCTCAACCTCATTTCCTTTTAAATTAAATTCAACTAATTACTACGGAGTCTCTGACTTTATAAATAATTATAAAATGAGTCCCAAACTCACGTTTTTAACCCCCAACTTCTAAAAATGTGGGAACTAACTCCTCGAACCCAACACTCTGCATATATAATTATTTATTTCAGGCTACCATTCGTTCATTAATTTATTTATTTAACTAATAAATAAACGAGGTTTTACAGAACTCAAGAACAACAAAAACATCAAATAGAGTTAAGGAATTGGAAATATTTAAATTCCTAATTTTTTTAAAAATTTTTAGCAGTAGTCCCATTAGGATGACTAACAAATAGATTAAGTTTGGATACATCCGCCAGTATCATGAAGGAGTGATTTAGAAGATATCATATGTTGATTGGCTCCTGAATCAATAATCCATTTATTACAATTAAAAGAAGAACTACAAGCATTGAACCAACAAGTACCTGCCATATTGGCATTAGCAGATGCTTCCTCATTACATTGTTTTTCACTAATCAGTTGAAGAAACTTGATGTACTGATCTCTAGTAAGCTGATGAAACTCAGACTCTCTATATTCAGAGGATCCAAAAGGTACCATGTAAAAATTAACATTAAAATTTTAGTTTGACTATTTTGATTCATTTCATTTCTAGGTTTAAAATCTTTGGGATAACCAATTATTTTATAACACTTCTCAATGGTATGACCTATTAGACCACAGTTCTTACACTGAACAGCCTGACCCTTGTTTTTATTTCTAGAATTACCAAAAGAGAACCTATTATTGAACTTACTATAAAAAGCACTAGGTTGACTCTTAGGCCGGATGGAGCGGGTGCGGGGAAAAGAAGTGGGAGGCTTCCCGCCCGGCGGAACACCGCACTTTGGCGCGGGGAAGGTGTGTGCGGGAAACGAATAGGAGAGCCTCTCCCACTCTCTCTCTCTCTCTCTCTCTCTTGCTGTGATTGGCCGATTTTTTTTTTGAAAAACTACTGTTGATTAACGGTAAAAAGTGATTTTTTTGTGGCTGTAACGGATACTTTCTTTTTATTTATTTATTTAGTTTTTATCCTTTTACAACTACTATAAATATATACACATAACTCTTAAACATATCACACTATTCACTATTCTCTCTACTTTATATCAACAAAAAAAATTGAATCCCGATAAGCAAACCCCAAGTTTCGATCGACGGAAAAAAGCCATGGTTCTAGTATAAACATCTCTCATTGCAACATTTTTGCTAGCGATTCATCCCAGCAAGGAGTTTACCGCCCCCAACTCGATGCTCCCATTCAATCCCCACTACAATTCCAATACCAAAATGTTGGCCAATATTACCCGATGCAAGTTCCAAATGTTCTGTCGCAAATGTTTTCAAACTTTGTTGTGTTTCCGGATCAACAATCGCCAAATCAACCTCAACCCCAAACTCAAACAGAAACTCAAACTCTAACCCAACACCACCACCAACTTGTCGATGAATCGGATGACGCGGAACAAGAAGACATGGTTCCTGAAGCTCAACAACACCACCACCACAAAGACGTAAAGGGAAAAAACAAGTGCGCGAGGGTGTCGCACAACCGGGAAGACAAAATCCAACACTATGGGTTCCACAAGAAGAGCTAGTTTGGTCAAAGCTTGGGTTGATATTTCTGAAGATTCGATTTAGGGAAACGCACAACCGGGAGAACATTTTTGGTTTTGCATTTTAGAACGATTTCGAGAGGAGCTAGGAAAATGTGACGACTACCGTACGAAACATCAACTTAACTCGAAGTTTCGAGAAATAGCAAAGGGGGTTTCAAAAATTAACGGGTTGTAATACAACCTAAAAACCCAACGAAAAAGCGGCCAAGGTGACGAAGAAATACTTCAAGAAGCGTTGCAGTTTTACCTTGAGGAAGTCGGAAAACCATTCAAGTGGCACGATTGTTGGAAATTATTGGTCCGAAGTCCTAGGTGGAAAAAGTACGAGCGGGATTTTATTTTTGGAGTCCAACAATCAAAGCGAACGAAAACGGGCTATAGTGGTTACACAACCTCCTCCAATGCTCGGGTCGGTCTAGATTTAAATCAGGACGACGAACTCGAGCTAGAAGAAATTGAACGCCCAATGGGTAGGGACAAAGCGAAGAGAAAGGGGAAATGGAATTCTTCGAGTGCATCTGATTTCAGCGTGGACATTGACGAAATGCGGAAGATAACATCGTCGTTTAATCGATATAATCTAAATTTCTCCGAACGTTTGGCTTTCGACAAAGAAAGAGAAGAAACAAGGAAAAAGGAGCGGGCGGAGAGACAAGAATGGAAGACATGAAGTTTTTGATGAAAAACGTCGATCATCTCTCGGGACCGGCTCTCGAGCTCGTAATGAAGAAGAGAGAAAAAATTTTGAAAAAAATATTTTCCGTAGGTCGTTGGTGATTTGTTTGATTTTTAGTTTATGTGTGTTTTTTTCTTAATTTTCTACTTTTTTATATTTTAGGTTTAATGTAAGTTTTATTTTAATTAATGAAATGCTTTTTATTTTTAATTAAGTTTTATGTTTAATATTAATTTAAAAATTATAATTCATAACAAAAAAATTAATTTTATTTAATATAAAAAAAAGTGAGGGAAGGGTTTACCACCCACTCCTTGGCTTTTAGGTGAGGGAAAGGAGAGTGAGGGAAAGAGGGTATGGCCCACCAAAAGTGAAGGAAGTTTCCCTCCCACTCTTTCCGGTCTTAGAAACAGAATGAGAATCATTATATAGAGAACCATTTATTTGAAGGGACTCTTCACGAGATATTATAGAAAAAGCACTTTTAACTTGGTTATAAGACTCATAAAGATCACTAAGAAATTTCATAAGTTTCGTGAGTTTAGCATGATCATTAAGTTTAACGGCAGCCTCACGGGTACACTTTGTAAGACTAGCCGAACCATCGAATTCTTTCCATAAGCCATCAAGCTTATTAAAGTAATCAGACACATAAATACCATTTTGTTTCAAAGAATTAATTCGTTGGTGTATGTAACACCCATCAGATTTGTTGTATGTTTCAAACAGATTTTCCTAAATTTCTTAAGTATTATTAGAATATGCATGACTAGTATAGATAGAGTCATTGATGGATGACAAAAGCTAGGAACATACTACAAAATTAGCCATTTCTCACTTAAACACTTTACTAGCTTCAACCAAATCCTTTTTTAAAACTACCATCAACAAACCGTAATTTGTTTCTAGCTTTAAGGGCCCTAGACATAGAACTCCTCCATAGATGAAAATTTTCATTACCAGTTAGTTTAATCGTGACAATAGTAGTAGTAGCATTATTAGATGGATAGACGTAGAAAGGATCATCGAAGTTAATCGAGTCATCATTTCCACTTCCACCGGGAGGATTAGTAGGACCAACCATATATACAAGAAAAGAACCACAAACAACAAATAAAAACTCACAGAATAAGGAAATAATTCAAAGAAAAAACAGAAACCTATATTGGTGTCCAGATGGTCACCAGGTTTGTTGGGCCCAAGACAACCACTATAGTGTTAAGAAAAGCACAAAACAACAAACAAATAAAGAAACAACAATTCACATATAGCACATAGATCAACAAAAAACAAGAACTAATCATAATATAACTGGTGTACTCAAAACACCAAAATCTCCCATATCTAAAACTAATAAAGAGGAAGAAAGGAATGAGAAACGCTCACAAAGGTCCAAATCTACTTTTGAAGATTGGAGATGACTACTCACCTCCCTTAGGGTTTGTTCCTTGTCAGAGTTATTTCAGACACATGTTCGTTCCCTAAAAGAGTTACTTAAACACTAAAAGTTGGGATTGGGTGAGTAGACCAGGAGATGACACTGCTTCACACGAGGAAGGTAGCAAACCACAAATCCTTCAGGATCAGTAAGATCTTCCAACTGCAAGAAAATACAAAAAAAAAACTCGTAGTAACTCGTTTCTTAAAAGGTTATCAGATCTAAAAAGATCTAATGAATAAGAAACAAGATTTGACACGATCGGTGTCAATAACAACAAAACTGAGTACAAATAAAAGTGGAACAGAGAACAACGAACACAAACCTGCAAGAATCCTTCAACAGATTGTCGTCAAACATGAGCGAAGCCACAAGGGCTCTAATAACATATAACAAAATATAAAATAAAGAACTCAACACATTCCCAACATTAACAATTCATTCATAATTAAACAGTCGGTTTTCATCAAACAAATACATAGAAAAATCCTCACTACAATCCACACTCAATACTCGTATGATTACAAGAAAAGAATCTACATAGAAGAAACCTAACTATGAAACCATAATATTTAAACCCTAATCTAGAGACGAAGAGTGAAACGAGAGAATATCTATCAAACTAAACTTACGTTCTGAATGAAATGAGCTGCAGTTGAACATTAAATACCTAGGGGCAAGATATCAACCCCTGGATGACCCGTGGCTTGGGTTTGGATCGTCAAACCCGCGAACACAAAACACCTATATAAAACATACACAAGTAACCCTACAAATACAAGAAACTTATACAAAATACCCTATAACATAAATTAATGCTCACAAACTCAAAATGATAAGTTTACACTTTTAGATAAATATTTCCAACAAAAAGAACTTACAAGTAAGTAAAAAGTAAAAATAATTAATTTTGATAATAATAATTGAAGTATGAAAAATAATAGTTAACGTATATTATAAATCATTATATATGTTATATGAAAGTAATTATTATTGATTGTCAATAAGATATAAAATTTCATTTTGATCATCAAAATAAATTTTAGGTTAAAGAAATTATTTATTTATGGTGGTGAGAAAACTGCTTTTTTTCAAAGTGAAAAAAAGCTTTTGTGATGAGAAAAATCAATAACTAAGTTGTTTTTGAAAAACGTTTGTCTTAACTTATCTATGTTTTAAGGGATATTTATAATTTCATCCTAAAAGCTATAATTTTTTTTGAAAAGTTAGAAATCTAACTTATTATTATTATTTTTTTTTTTATTTTTTTTTTTTAAGGTTGATGAGAAGTTATGTAGAGTCATTTTCTTATTGCCAAACAATTTTTTTAATAAGTTGTTAACTTTTCAAAAAGCTAATAAATCAACAAATTATATTTAAATCAAATCTCAAATATCTTTAAACCAATGTTTATTAAAAACGATGCTAATAGACTTTAAATATCTTTTTCTTGATATAAATAAATTAGTGATAAAAGTTTAATAAAAAAATCTCTTAATATATTAATGAGTTATTAATGACTTATTTATGAGAATGATATGATCATTGAAAATTGTAAGGCTTGATAAAAACCCAAAAAATTTGGTATTGTTTAAATATTATATATAAAGCCAGATGGGCAACCTCTACAAAAGCCTAGTCTCCTATCTATGTTAAACCCACAATATTTATTTATTACACGGATAGTATAAAAAATAAAATGAAATAAATTAATCCGAAATAAAATTATCATTTTTAATCATATTGCAAAATATATATATATATATTCAAATGTTTCTCACATCTATTGTGTGCTGAATACATCAGTAAGAATTCAGTAAAAAATATATGTATATTAAATGATATCCATACTTATAATTCATTTTTATGGAAATTAATTAAATCCGTCATTAATGTCAACAATAATATTCTTTTAGAATGAATTCGTATCTAGAAGAATGAGAGTGTATTTTTGAAGAATGAAAGTGTATTCTAGTAGAATACACTCTTGTTTTTCATATTGTATTAAGCTTTATTGTAATTTAAGTGAGAGAGTAGCGAAACAAAAAATGAACCCATACATAAAAACCTATATACGAACTCATTCTGAAAAAATGTTATTGCTGACATTAACGACGAATTTAATTAGTTTCCATATAAAGAGAATTATAATTATGGATATCATTTAATATACATACAATTATTATTGTATGGATATAATTTAATATCTATCTTTATTTAATTAAATAATTATTTAATTTTACTAAATTTTTATTGGTGCATTCTAGCACACAATAAATGTAAGAAACAAATTAACCTAGCCACACATATATATATATATATATATATATATATATATATATATATATATATATATATATATATATATATATATAGAGAGAGAGAGAGAGAGAGAGAGAGAGAAAGAGAGAGAGAGAGAGAGAGAGAGAGAGAGAGAGAGAGAGAAAGTTCAATAGATAACCATTATTAATAAAGGAACCAATGAATCAATCCAAAATGTCGAAATTTAAAGCGATCAACGGCAAAAGGAGGGTTGTAGACTTTTACAATGGACACACATGCACCCGATTATAACAAAATTCATTTCTTTTTTCAGTTTATTTTTTTAAGTCATGTTTTTATCAAAAAAAAAAATGTTCGTGATTTTCATCATTTTTCCGTAGAGATCTATATTGATATATGAAAAATGATTTTTTTTTCAAAGAACTCACTTTATTTTCTTTATTTGTTGAAAAGTTGGTCTGTATTTTTATAAAAAAAATTAATAAATATATCAAAATTCATACTTTTTGGTACTCTTTAAATATAGATCTATATTGATGTTTAAAAAAAATCGATATTTCGATTCAGATTCAATTTGTGAACCCTTTCAGATTTACATTGTGAACCTTCTCAGATTCACAATGTGCGTAATAGTAAGTCAGATTCACAGTGTGAATCAGAACTGATCGAGCTTGTTCACATTGTGAACGTTAAAAATTGAAATATTTATAGTTTAGATTCACAGTGTGAATCTAAATTGATCGAAGTTTTTTTTAGTCGGTGTTGATGTTTATTAATAGAGTACAAAAAAAATATTTTTGGTATAATTAGTTTTTTTGATAAAAAATGAACTTAAATATTGAAAAAAGGTAGCAAAATGAAGTGAGTTTTTTTCGAAAAAAAAAAGTTCGTTTTTTATATATCAACATAGATCTCTAAAGAAAGAGGAAGAAAAATCGAGAACAACGGTATATTCATTTTTTTTCGATAAAAAAATTTTAAATGAAAAAAAGAGGTAGGTTTTTGGTAAGGAGGTTGATTTTTTGGTATAATTCGGAATGTGTGCGTCCAATGTACTAGTGTACATCTATTTCGTTGGCCGTTAATCATTATGATTTCCGACGCTCACGATTGGTTTCTTAGTTCTTTGTTAATTATGGTTTTCTATTGAACCTCACCCTATGTATATGTATATATAATGGCAACCATCCTATAGCTAGGATACTGATCTAACTGATCTCTATTATAGCAACCATCCTACAACCAGGATGAAATCTAACATATCCATAACATAGAAACCATCTTAACCCAAGATGTAAATCATAAAGGGCCGGCCTTGGTGCCTTAGACCCTGTTGATATAGTGAGGATAACTCACCTCACGATGTCGCACTGAAGTGATAGGCTCACACTCTCGAATCACCAACACGAACTCCACCACCTATAATCACCACAAAACCGTTTTCCATAAATTTCCAATTTAACAAAATACCCCCAGAGGTCAACTGGTCATCCCTTGGTCAAAGTCAACAGTCCATGTTGACCCGACTCGTCGAGTGCAGTTCACTGACTCGTCGAGTCCTTCCTGAAATTGAAAAGTCGTGAATCCTTGGTTGAATCGTCGATTTTCCTTATAACTCACCGAGTTTGTGCGTGTCTAAAGGTTGGGAAAACCCTAGCTGACTCGCCGAGTCATTCGAATGACTTGTCGAGTCCAAGGAAATCTCCATCAAACTCGACGAGTTGTTCATCAACTCGTCGAGTTCATGACCATCTTCATATGACTCGCGGAGTCAACCTTGTGACTCATCGAGTCCCTTCATTCCTTCATCCATACAGATGCTTCTCAGACCATGCAAAGAACCCATACTGCAGATCTGAGCTCCTAGGGCATGTTTATCATGTAAGTTGCGAACTTTACGTGCATGCAAGATGATAATGGCCCAAAACAAGCTAAAGGAGTGGCTAAAGGTAAGGGAAAGGACATAGATCAACAAAGACTGGAACATTATAACAAAGAGGGGCTAAAGGAGTCCAACTCTGAGATTGCAACCTCAGATCTTGACCCAAATCGGATAACCACTCCAAAACCCCCCAAAAAGGGCTCTAAACCCATAAATGAAGAGATCTAACCAAAGAGGAGTCAAGGTAAAAACTTGTTACCTTAAAAATGATGCCAAGACAGAAGATTTCGGATCTACAACAACCCCTTGCTTCACACCTCTTGAACTCCAAGCCCTTTACTCCAAGAATCTTCTTTCAAGATAAGAAGAACACAAAAATAGAGGGAAAGCACAAATTAGGGTTTTTGAATTCTAGAGATGCAATAAGAGAGGCTAGGGAGAATAAGTGGTCCTCAAATTGTAACATCCGGAATCCCAGGTATATTATTTAAATATTTATTTTTGGATTATGTGAAGGAACTCGGCGAGTTGATGCGTAGACTCGCCGAGTAGGGTCATGGTTGATCATCCAGGTTCGCATTGGACTCGGCGAGTCCACGATGTTTAATGAAACCCTAATCCTCCGGGGTTGGAGCCTATTTAAGGGCACTCTTAGCCTTCCATTGCGGCTACCAGTCCCTTGTGAGCACCCTTAGTGATATATATCATTTGGAAGGAAGGAGAAGCCATAATTGATCTTTCTATCCTTGGTTTGGAAAAAAGAAGGTGATCAAGAGCAAGAGGAGGCTGAAGGAAGTGTGATTCAAGTGGTTTTAGAGTCCAGAGACTTCAACTTGAGGTATTCATTCGGACCTTCTTCAGTTTTGGTATTGAACTTAGAGATTAGGGTTTTCTAACCTCTTTTGAGGATGTTTATGTGGAGCAATTAGTCCCTTATCGAGTCTATGCTTTGGATCCGGAATTAAAGAGGTCCAGAGACTTCAATCCATTAAGCTTTATGAGTCCTTGTGGGGTGATTGGACTTAGGTTGCCATTTTTGGGACTAAATCACCATTTGATGCCATTATGTATATATATAAGCATCAAGTTTTGAGCTTTACGTGATTATATTGCTTGGGAAGGTCAGATCTATGGATTTGAGGAACGGATCTGACCTCAGGAGGTCAATAGAACCTGCGCATGGCATGTACTCAACGAGTTGTTCTTGGGACTCGACGAGTTGAGTCAGGGTAGCCCCATGATTCTTGCCTAGGGACTCATCGAGTAAAGGGAGGGACTCGACGTGTTAAATGGGACTAAGGAGTTAAGTCGACATAGGTGGACTCACCGAGTTGCCCAAGTGCACTCGCCTAGTCGGGTCAAAGTTTGATCGTTGACTTTGGTTGACTTTTAGGGTTTGGTTAGCAGTAAGGCCTTTTGAGCCAGAAGAGGGGTAAAATGGTCTTTTACCCTTCTGAGGAAAGGTTGGAGTATATTTATATTTATGGGAGTATTTGTTTTATGTGTTTAGGCGGAGGCTAGATCGTATTTCTACCGAGTCAGCGATTTACCGAGATATCAGAGGTGAGTCTTCTCACTATACTGTACCTGGAAGGGTACCTATGTGTGACCGGAAGGTCAGATATGCTATATGATATATGCATTGTATGTGATTAGTTACCCATTTTGTATGTGCTATGTATGTTATGCTTGATAAGGGCCGGAAGGCATTATGTTATGGGCCGGAAGGCATTGTGATGTGGACCAGAAGGTCGACACGGGTAGGACCGGAAGGTTACCGGGTTGGGACGGAAGTCCCCTGAGACACATGAACTAGAAGGTCATGGCCTGGAAGGGCGTACGTGTGTAGGTGGTATTTTAGGGAAGTCACTAAGCATTTATGCTTACAGTTGTTGTGTTATGTGTTTCAGGTACTAGCGAGGACCGTGGGAAGGCGCCAGCATGATCTGTACACACTGACGGAAGATTTATTTTATGATCTTGGGATGTCTTTTATTATGATGACATTTGCTAAACATGAGACTTAAGAATATTATATGATGGTTTATATTGTTTGAGAAATGAAAAATTGTTTTGAAAATTCACGTTGTTACATAAATAGGGTGCAAATCCCCGAAATTTAGAGTTTCATCTGCCAACTCCTACTCGTGAGTCCCTTATTGGACTCGACGAGTAGGTCACTAAAACACATGGACCAACCCGTTGCTACTTGATGAGTAGGGAAACCAACTCGTCGAGTAAACCGTGAAAACAAGAAAATTCTTATATTAATTCAATACCTGAGAATCGGGAGTTACAATTCTCTCCCACTTGAGCTAGACTTCGTCCTCGAAGTCTGCCGCGACGAGCAGCTCTGGATAGTGCTCCTGCATCTCTTCCTCTAGCTCCCAATTCCACTCAGATCCTCACCAATGCTCCCACTGTACCTTTACCAAAGGTATCTCCTTGTTCTGTAGAACCTTCCTCTTCCTCTACAGAATGGCCGCGGGCCTCTCCAAATAATTCAGGCGCTCATCGACTTGAATATCATTCAACGATACTACCGCCTCCAGATCCATAATGCATTCTTGCAACTGTGAAACGTGGAAAGTGTTGTGGATCCGACTAAGCTCCTCCAGTAGCTCTAGCTTATAAGCCACCTTGCCAACTCTGGCAATGATCCTGAACGACCCGATGTAACGGCGAACCAATTTCCCCCTCTTCCTGAAACGGATCACACCTTCTAGGGTGAGACTTTCAGGAGTACCCTATCACCTACATGAAACTCCAACTCATATTGGCATCAGTCAGCGTAACTCTTTTTTCGACTCTGGGATGTCTGCAGTCGCTGCCTAATTTGCTGAATCTTCTCGATAGTCTGCAAGACTACCTCTGTCCGTCCCATCACCCTATGTCCTACCTCACCCCAACAAATTGGGGTGCGACATCTCCGTCCATACAAAAAATCGAAAGGCGGGGCGCCAATGCTGGAATGATAGCTGTTGTTGTAGGTGAACTCTGCAAGCAGTAGGTGGGAATCTCAACTCCCACTAAAGTCAATGACACACTCCTTCAGCATATCCTCGAGGGTCTGAATGGTATGCTCGCTCTGACAGTTTGTCTACGGATGGAACGCTGTACTAAAGTGCAACCGCGTGCCCAGCTCCTCGTGGAACTTCTGCTAGAAACGGGAGGTAAACCTAACATCCCGATCGGAGAAATTAGGGCTAGGACCCAACATAATTATTTACAATTTAGAAGAGGGATGCCATAATCTAATTACAAATAATTTGAAGGTAGGTAAATGACGATTCACCAATTTCCACCATGAAAAACAAAAAAGACATTTAGATTTTAAATGAGTTGAAATTCCTAGATCTTTTAAGATTCATTGAACTTTTTAATGACATGTTTAAATCTCGATATGCCTTTCAAGTTTGTGACTGGGATACCGAGGATCACAAACAAGGTGTGAATAACCATGCAAATGTACTTGGTACTCTCGATGTCATTTACCACCTAATCAATGTTCCAGTTAACCACACACGCTCCATTGATCTATGATAAACATCGAGATACCCTTTGCCACCTTTGCTAGTCCCAAATTAGCGTGCCGGTTAACCACACACGCTCCACTAACGACTTGGCAAGGTGCAAAGTGTAATTTCTTGGAATAGCATCATTTCAATTGTTTCCTAAAGTAACTAAGATTGGGAATTTTATAAAAACATTTAGTTACTTTATATAATCATTATACTTATTAATGATGAATTAGATGCCCTATCCTAGCCGTTCGGCTAACGACACTCCACCAATCAAGGAAGCGGTTGGTGAGAGTGGTAAGACTAGCTTTATCTTATATATATATATATATATATATATATATATATATATATATATATATATATATATATATATATATATATATATATTAATCTTATAATATTATAATAGTATAAGGGTTGAATTTTATACATGTAAAATTCTAGGGTTTGGAATTTAAATATTTCAAAATCAAAACTTTTAATTAAAAATTTAAATCCCAAAACTTGAGGGCAAGTTTTGAAACTTTTCAAAACATCTTTTGAATCAAATTTGAAAAATAATCAATTAATCATATTATTAATATTTACCACATAATCTGGCCTAATCTATTTTCTTGACAAGATAAATCAAATCAAAATACAAATAATTAATTTTTTTATCATATAAAACAAGCAATTATCTTATTTATGACAATTATCTTTGAATTGCATTAGGATAATAAATACCTTATAGTAAATATTGGATTTTAACACCTAAAAAAGTTTTTGGTAATTATAATTCAATTTCAACCAAAATCCTGAAAAATCAACCTCCAGACTGCCCGACCCACCGAGTTAGAGAATGGACTCGTCGAGTTGCCCCGACTCGTCGAGTTCATCAGGTGAATTGACAAGTTCATTAGGTAGAAGCAAAAAATTTTGATTTTCTTGCCTTGAACAATTTAACAATGCATCAAATACAAAAGAAAAATGATGTATGCTCTAATACCAATGTTGGGTTATGAGCAAAACATCAATCCTATGGTGCACATGCAAACCCTAAAAATTTGGATCTAGTTTTTCTATTTGTACATGCAATAATTATCCAAAGCTCATAAACCCTAATCTAGCATGCAACAAAAATCGAAATCTACATCTAATGAAGAGTTAAGATGATACCTTTGATTGTAGCTTGAAGATCCTTGAGATTTTGAGAACCTAGCACCTCAAATGCGATGCCTCTAATAAATCACAAACACCAAAGAAAATTGGATGATCTTAGAGAGAGAGGGGGGAAGGCTAAAATCAGCTCTTGGAATCCTTTTAAGGTTTCTTGTAGCCGAATTCTAGTGCCCAAGGGTCCCTTATATAGCTGCAGAGTTAGGGTTTCAGTCAAAGACCTAATTAGGTTAATTAGGCTCTAGGCAGCCCACAGGATCCTTCTAAAATCCCTAGCTTGGAAGATTTCTTTATAATCTCCCATATAAAATCATCCAACCCTTTCTTAAGGGATCCACGACCCATATTGCAACTATCTTATAATTACAATATCAGTTCCCCAAGTTTAATTAATATCTTTTGACCACAAAATTAATTCTTGACCAATATTAATTAAACAAATATGATTTCTCTTTTAATATATTATTCATATAATATATTAATAAACCATAATAACCTCTTTCTCCATTATTTATCCAGTCAAGTTTCTTCGGTGAAGGGAACCCAAAAGGACCATGCTACAACAAGGTCAAGTACATACCAAATATAGTTATGGGCTTAGATACTAATCCAAAAATTATGATCCTTAGGGTCTTGGGAAAGAAAGATTTAGACCCATTTGGGTGTTGGGTAATGTAAGTTTGATGATCTGGGAGTCCGGTTTGTGATTTGGAGCCCAAGAGGTATAACCATAAAGTGTTAGTTCGGGCTTCTTCGAATATTGGATTTTAATTTTGGAATTTTTAGGGAAAAGGAGAGTTTATGGGATTGTAGAGATTCTCATTACCTTTCTGTGGATATAAGGATCATTGGAAACGGATTTGAAACAAAGAAGATATGACTATTCGAAGTTGGAAAGGATATGGGAAAAAATTAAGCTCACGACATGAGTAGTTGGAGATCATGACGTGAATCGATTAAAAGTAAATATTTATTTAAACTATGCTCACGACGTGAGCATTACAAGCTAACAACGTGAGGAACGCTGAAGCCCAAGCCCTCAATCTTTTAGGGTTTCCATCGTATTTAAACCCCATAAGATCCATTTTAGGGTTCCAAACCAGCCTCCCTCACCCCTAAACACAGTAAAACCCTAACCCCAGCCTCTCCTTATGTTATTGAGCTTTTGGTGGAGTTTTGGAGGTGTAAAGAAGAAGAGGAAGAGCATCTAGTCTATCATTTATGCATTCAAGCCTCACCACCATCCATTTTGACACCTTCTGGACTTGTTGCGATTTTCAAGTTCATTGATTTATGTGTCCATAAGCCCGGATCTAGATTTTGTGTACTTATTTCTCTATATTCAAGTTAAGGTGGTGATTGTAATCCATAAATTTGCCAACTTTATAGATCTCCAAAGTCCCTTGAGGGTGATAGTTATTAGATCTGTAGTTTGGTAGAGTTTTATGACTCGTGCATAAGATTTTATGTAAAATTTACCCATTTGTGCCCTAGATGGTTTTGGGACTAGTATTGGACATGCATGTCCAAAAAGCCACGATTTGTATGATGTTCTGGAGTGAATAAGACTGTATTGAAGGGTTGGTGGCTTGTCCTAATGGATTAAGAAGTTTTTGAATCAAAGATTGCATTCCGATGGATCTCATGATGTGAGGAGATGTGTCTCACGTCGTGAGGGTGACCAGGCTCGACTATTTTGTCATATGGTGGATCATGATGTGAGCCATTGATGGTCATGTCGTGAGGGTTGCTAACCTTAACTTCTGTTGACCGTTGAAATTTTGACCAAGTTTGACTTTGGAAGAAACTTGAGGATTTTGAGCTATTGAGTGAGATTCAATCTGGTTGTGGTATTAGTGTATTCACGGGTAGAAGCAGTGTTGAAAAAGGGATTGTATCGCGGTGAATAGAATTCTTTGATTCAGGTGAGTTTTCCCTCATTGTACTTGCGGGTCGAAGTCACCAAGGCGGCCCCATTAGTTTGATATCCTGATATTCACTGATATGTTGAGTACAGAATAGATATGCATGATTATATGCTAGTTGCCGATATGCTAGATTGGTAGAACTGTAGGACTACCTATGATTTTGTTTGCATGATTATATGTATATGTTTGTTATATGTCGACATATTGTGTTGGGTTGAGGTGGTACTGCTTCGTGTTGTAGGCAACAAACCCTGGAGCATTCCAGATATGAGCTGAGGACCTAGTGGTATGCCAAACAAATATTGAGGGCTCAGGTGTATTTTGGATACGAGCTGAGGACCCGGTGGTATTCCATACTCATATTGAGGACTTGAGGGTATTGGAGCATTCTAGATATGAGTTGATGGTCGGGTAAGGCTTTCCAGACTGATAATTAGGGCCTTGTAGCATTCCAGATACGAGTTGAGGACCAGTTAGTAAGCCAAACTCGTACTCAGTGTCGAACATTTGTATTCTAATATGATGATTGGTTGAACTAGGGTGTAATCCAGAAAGTTTGGTTTATGGTTTCAGGTACTTCAGTGAACCGTGGCAAGACAAAGGCGTGATCGTACACATCCTTGGTTTTCATGTGATTTGATCTTGGGAGACATTGATTTTAAATAATATTTTGAAAACAAAGGTTTTGTAACACTTCTATTAGTAAAAGGGTTGTTTTGAAAAGTTTTAAATTTGTTCAATTTTTGGGATATTATAGTTAGTTTCTTTTTTTTTTAAACTTTTTTATATTGTTTTGTAATTATAAAATTATTATGTTATATGTAAAAAAAAAAGAATTTTAAACATTACACATTGATAGCTGCTAACAATGGAGATATGTATGAAAATAAGCATAACGACACTCCCAAGCCAATTTTCTTCTTATATAGATGATTTTAAAGGGGATTTCCCTTTAAAAGCAGTTTGTGAGATCACAGAACCACTGAAGGTAAATTGCATTATTTGATATCATTTAATTTCATTTACACATTGTATGTTTTTGTTACCTTTTACATTTTATTTTCATATAGGTAATGAAATTTCTTTTAGTTAGATCCATCGTCAATATAAAACAAAATCTTCCTTGGTATTACGATATGTGCTCGAAAAGTGGGAAAAAGCTAAACATAGTACCCCAAACCCAATCATTCTTATACTCCCCCAACAAAATTTCAGAAAGTGTTGTTATTCAGTGTAAAGATGTGCGTTGCAACGATTCAGATTTTTATCTAGTTACAAAGTATACACATTTCTATTTATATTAACCATTTCAGTCTTTCAACATAATTAATATTAATGTTATATTTTTTTGTTTAGGTATATGATTCCAATCAACATACAAGATGATACTAGCACCATCAGCTTGACTCTTTTTTATAGGGAAACGAAGAGGCTGTTGCAGATAACTACATATGACTTAAAAAAACATACGACGGTATACTATGTTATTCATATTTTTAAATCATAAACATTTTATTTGTGCTAATATATTAAACAATCTTCTTACAGGTCGAAGACTGTTTGAATTTATTTCCAAACCAAATTAATGTCATGAAAAACCAAAAGTTTGTGTTTCTTGTAGAGATTACACTCTACAATGTCAACAACTATAATAATATCTACACCATTGTCAAACTTAAAGAAGATATGTTCATTGTTTCTTAATTGGAAAATAAAATTGAACTTATGGTATGTACATTTAAAGTTTAAACGTTATATTTGTTTTTTATTTACATACGTAACGTTTTACATGTTCCATCTTATTTTCTAGAGTATTCAATTCCTATCCTTAAGTCAAGAATCTTTGGAATCAGATGAAGCTATATAGAATGTTCAAAAGGTTTTTCGATTTCCCTATCAACTTTTATTTATATTTAATTATTCCAACTAAATGCTTATGTTTTTTTAGGATGTTATTTCTTAAACAAATTATAGTTTTACTCCGTTAACAGTTGATAAATCAACCGCAACTAGTCCTATCAAAATAGCAACTGAGTTGAAGCACAACCTCCAGGACATTTATGACGTTGATGGTGGAGATGATTTCAGTGCAACAAAATCGAAAAGAAAATCATCCGGAGAAGAAAATTCACTTTTAGTTCCAAAAGTAGAGAAGTGAGTTGTGTTTGGTTTTTACAAACAAATGATAATTTTGGATATCGGTTTGGTTGTAAAGACTATTGGGTTATTTGGTACAAGACTTTTATTTTGGATATCTGATGTTTTATTTTATGTATGATTTAATGGACACTAATATTTGGTTTGAAACTTTAGAGATCCTTAATATATATTTACTTTTTTTTTATTTAATATTTACTCCAATTACAATTTTTTTTTATTAAAATACTATTCTCGTATGATTCTTATGATTCTTAAATGTTTTGTCATTTCACCAAATTGCTAATATTACTGCCATAATTTAATGCAACTATATACTGAAGGACAGAAAAAGAGGCATAAAGTTTGGCAATACTACTCTTAAGGATAACGACATGGTTCAGAAATAAATAAAATAGATAATATGCTCTGAGGGGGGTAAAACTATATGTCCTACTTACCATTTATTTTAATATGACCACTATGCATTATACAAACATTTCAGATGAATTTCCAGAACCGATTAAGGCATAGATAAGAATATACCTTGTCACACCGGTGCCATTAACATCAATCTTTTTGTAAAGACTCGTATAGAAAAAAGATGGTAGCTTGCAAATTTCCTGCCTTATAGCTTTGAATTCTATCCATTCAAATCAAAGTTAACACTTTTTACAACCTGCATGTTAAAAAAGAACAAACATCATTTCTTCTTTAACCAGTTGTTTTACTTACCTGTTTGAACCTGTTTTACTTACCTGATTGAACCATTGGAACAAGTATGTTGCATATTTAATATATATGGTTGTACAGTTGTCCATTAGTAAGTTAATGGAAAAACAAAATAATCGAGGAGTTTTCAATCGTAAATTATGTTTTTGTCCATTAGTAATCATTATCTAATATTTATCATACCACAATTGTATGTTTTTTATGTTGTTCGATTTAAAACACCATTAAAAGACTTAAAATTTATAATGCTAAACAGTGACGAACCCCAATTCACCAAAGCTTACCTTTTGTCTGGTGACTTCCCAATGAGGACCTAGAGCAGGATGAAGAAGGATGAGATACATGATGGGTTTTGTGCAAAAAAAATATAAATCCTATGCGTGTATGCAACCCTAATAATTGATCTATGTTTTCTCTAATTGAATATAAAACTTTGAACAACAAAATAGAACCCTAGAACACTAGTATATATTTTTTTTCAAAAAATACAAAATATGGTTATAAGAATCATACCTTGATTGTTATATAGTAATAACAATGCAACTCCTTGTGTTGATGAAGCCTTGAGAGCAAGTCTCACAAATGTCACGCCTCTAATGGTTCACACTCAAACACTAGTAAAGGAAGATGAGTGAGAAAGACGAGAGCGGAAGAGTTTTTGGCCTAATCCTCTAATGAATAGCATGGCTCAAAATCATAGGGTTATGCCCTATTTATAGTGCAGTAAGGAAAACCCTAGATAAGCCCAAATCCAAGATCAACTTAAACCGGGTAATTATCCACCTACGATAATTCTAGAAGCCCTTAGGCTTCAAGAAACCGTCCAACCCATATGGATGGTTCTAGAATGCCTCTTGTTCAACTATTGAACAATTACATTTCAGTCCCTGCACTTTTAATTAATTCATTTAATCCCAAAATTAAGAATATATATTAATTAATATTACTATTTCTAATTAATATATTATTTTCATAATATATTAAGAAAATATTTATTTCAATTTATTAATTAAATAATAAATCAAAACCCTCTCTTCAAATATCATCTCGTCTAGTTGCTAGTCTGGAGGGCAACCGAAAAACACTGTTCTACTATCAATTCAAGTGTATACCAATTATAGTTATCGGCTTAGACACATAATCAAACAGTCTCTCACTTAGATAAGTCTAATAACTATAATTATCAGTATATTCTTCTAAACTTATCAGCAAATTGTAGCTCTCAAAGCCGTTGTCGAACTCTGACCCAATCGGTTACGTGTCTTAAGAGAAGTTATCATATTCCTCCGTTCTATAAGATATTGTATATACATGAGACATGGATTATAATCAATCTCATTGTCTAAGGTTCTGTTTCCCGATTTCTGATTTATGACGACCGAAATCAGACTACTAATTGAACACATCAATTTAGTCCAGGCTTGGCCAAGCACTTCAAATGTCATCATCAAATCATTGAGGGGCCTAAATATATCGCTTTTCCCATTAGGGAAAAAAGGAATAGATAAACTTTGACTTATATGCTTGCACTATTTACTCATCAAATTATGCACTACAATATGTTTTATAACATCAAGTTACTGATGCGTTTACATATTATCAATGCACAACTTACTTGTACAAAACAACTCATATATCTCCATTTTATGAAGTAATTCTCTGAGCGTTGGTTTATCCAATACTTCAAATCTCCATTTTCTAAGTACTCATGAATATTGCAGCAAAACTATTGATATGCCTAATCTCCATAGACAATCAACAATTCTATTCATGACAGTCTTAATTCGCTACTTACTTCCAAAAGTAAGAGTGACTGTGGAATTTCGAATAATCAAATTATTCAGGAGGTAAAACATGCAAAGTGAAACACAATAATAACCTAATTAACTATGGTCTCAAACTATTGAAAATAAATAAAACTCATTATTTAATCACCATATTAGCTAGACTTTATTCATTGTATAATGTTTCCTGTAATCAACTAAACACTTGAATTAAACATCAGTCATACCATGTTATAACATGCATACTATTTCTCTCTATGGTCCTTGATATGTGTATTTTTATATATATTTATGTATAACATATCTTAATATTTTAGCATTTATTATTATTATTTAGAACTAAAATAAACTTAATATGCTTTGAAATATTTAATTACAGTTAAAATGGGAGATGGAATGCAAAAGAAAGAGAATGGAGCTGAAAAGATGCAAAAAGGATATTGCTGGCAGATTGACCCCTCTTCAGTGTTTCGGGTATATCTGATGACTCATAAGTCCAATTGACGAGGTTCAACCTGTTCTGAAAACTAGACGAAATTTCCTACGACTTATGTGAGAGGGACTTTTGGCTAATTCGACACTTATCTTATCCAAAATCGGCCTTGAAGATGAAGCATAAAAGCTGGACGGAAATTCCCTCCAAGTTACTTATTCCCCAAGCTCCACTTATCTTATTTTTATTTGCTTAATCCCTAAGCCACCATTAGTTTCCTTATTCCAATCCAACTCTAATATTCCATATAAATTCCATCTCCATCAACTATAAATACCCCATATCATTCCACCAATTTGAATAATCTATGATATTCCACTTCGACTTGTGCAACAAGAAAACTTCATAGTTGCCGTTTTGAGGGTCTAAGAGGCGGCCGGAAGGCCGTTAAGCTAACGGGAGCGGAAATCGGAAGGTTTGGAGAGCGAATACGTGTAGGTAATCATATGAGTTGTTAACGTGACCATGTTTAGCATTCCATTGTGTTACTATTCTGTATTTAGTTTCTGACTTGGGTGTAAAAACCTTTTACTTTGTGTTTATGATTGAATGAAGCTTTGATTACTAGACTAATTGCTATATTGAATAGTTTGTTTGTGTTTAATTTATCTTGCCAAGCTTGTTAAAAGATCCTTATGTATTAATGATGATTATTTTATGTTAATTGTTAAGTGAATTGAGTTGTATGAACATATGCTTGATTGCTTATCTCTTATGATTTTGATGACCATTGAGATTATAAGTCTAGGAATAACGAATGTGAAACTAGGATTAACTTGGAAATAAGTAAGTTAATGTGTGAGCCTTGTTTGATGACCATCAACAAGAGATTAATTCAATGATCAATTTGATTAACTATATTTACAAGTCTTGCTTGATACGAACTGAACACTAGGAAGCATGTTAGTTTAATCAACTGATCACTGTTTGAATTAACTTGTTTGCTAAAGGATTAGTTATAGTGAACGCGAATCTAATCATTTTAGGAATCGGTGAACATGAATAAATGAATTTGTGTATGCAATTGTCTATGTTTTTAAGGTGTAATTTGTCTAAACCAACGTACCTGAAGAGATTTGCTTTCCTGTTAGTTTATCGAGAGTTGTTAATTCATTGTTCGTTTGAGATTTATTAAACTACTTCTTTATTCTTTCCGTGTGACCAGTAACCTATAATTAAATATTTTAAATTAATTCACCACCGTTCCCTATGATCGACACCCAACTTACCTAAACTATATTGTAATTTGACTAGGCACACTGCCTACAAGCAATAGAAAGCGGGCGAAATGTAAAATGAGAGAATTTTTTGCTTTTAGAATTCAAGATAGAGATCATTCATTCTCACTGATTCTTAATTCAAAAAGGTTGTTTCAATAATTCTGGTAGATGTGTATACTATGATTGAAACTGAGCGATTGCATTACATACGTAGGCAACCACAAGTTCTTAGATGCAAGTCTTATGAGAATTTACGTAAACAAAAAGCTTAAGGAACCATTAATATCTCCAACGTCAGACAACGTGTGATATTACCTTCATCCTTTAATGGTAGTGCGTGTTATATGCTGCAAAACTATTTGGATGCCATGTCACTATGTAAATGGTTTTGATATCCTGATTTCTTCATAACCTTTACGTATATCCCAAATGGCCCGAGGTTAAAAGTTTTTTTAAGGATACTTTACTTCAACCAGAAGATAGACCTGATATACTATGTAGGTTGTTTAAGATCAAGCTTGATGCTTTTATTAAAGGCCTAAAAGTGAATCACATTTTAGGCGTAGTTCAAGCAGGGACTCAAAATTATGTTTTTCATAATTGATAAAATTTTATTCTTTTTATTCTATATGCTTTATATTTTTTATTACGGTCTAACCATACTTTATTTTGTGAAAATATTTTGCAGTTGTTTATTTAATTGAATTTTAAAAGTGAGGTTTGCCACATAGTCATATATGTCCATTTATGCATTCTGACTACAAGCTACCCACTGTCGAATTTATTGATCTGATAATTTCTGCTGAGATACCATACATAGATGAAGATCCAGAATAGTACTCACTTGTGAATGAGTTCATGATTCATGGTCAATGTGGAGTTGAAAATATCAATTATCCATGCACGGTGGACAAAAAGTGTTCTAAAAACTTTCCAAAGCAATTCTGTAATCATACGTTTGTTGATCAGAACGGCTTTCCATTATATAGGAGAAGAAACGATGGTCATTTTCTTGAAAATCGGGTGTTAGGTTGGATAATAGAAATGTTGTCCCCTATAACAAATATCAATTAAAAAGATATCAGACACATATTAATGTTGAATAGTGAAATTAGGGTTATTCTATAACGTATTTATTTAAATACATAAACATGGAACCTAACAAAACTACATTTGCCATTGTACGAAGCAACAACGACTTTGATAATAATGATGTAGAAATGTATCTAAACGTGAAGAATCATGGAAATTTTTTAAATATGATGTTCATTACATTTATCTTTCTGTGGTTAGACTACATTTTCATATTCTTGATCAACAACAGATTAATATGGGAAAGATGATGATATTGACAATGTTCTGGAGAAACCTTCTATTGTTGCTTCAAAGTTCACATCTTGGATGGAGTATAATGCAATTAATAGTGAAGCACGAGAACTTACATATGTTAAATTTCCTACAAAGTTTGTTTTGAAATTAAATGGTAGGTTTTGGAACCGAAGGGAAGTAGGAAAACCCATTGGTAGAATTCATTCGGTTGCATCTAATCTTGGCGAAACTTATTTTTTAAGGATTCTTATAAATAAAGTGAAAGGTCCGACATCATTTGAAAAAATTCGCATAGTAAATGGTGAAACACATTTTTCTTTTAGAGATGCTTGTTATGCACTCGGGCTCTTAGATGATGACAAAGAATACATCGATGCAATTAAAGAAGCAAACCAATAGGATCTGGTTTTTATCTATGATTCTTATTTGCTACATTGTTGATGTGTAGCAGTATGTCTAAACCAAAGGTTGTTTGGGAAAATACATGAGAATATTTAGCAGATGGAATGCTTTATAACCAAAGAATAAGGTTCAAGTCTCCAGGTATTAGAATTTTTTCTTCATTTTTATCTAAAAAGTAAATTCTTTATTATTCAAAATACATTAAATAATAATTTAAAATATAATAAATATTATATTATATTATTTCTAATTAATTTCATATTTTTCCTGCAGAATATCACTCATTGAAGATGAACTTAAGAACTTAACTTTGTTCTAGATAGTACAAATTTTACTTCGAAACAACTCAACTCTCAAAAAACATACAAATATGCCTTACCCTGATGTTGAATCAATGTCTTCTTCAAACAATCGACTTGTTACCGAGGAGCTAGATTATGACATTCCCATTATAAATAATGGCTTTGATCGTATGTTTCTTGCATTAACAAATGAGCAACGCGACATTTTCCTTGATCTCAAGAGTGTTGTTACAGGAAAATAAAGGAGATGTCTTCATTGTTTATGGTTATGGTGGAACGGGTAAAACTTTTTTATGGAAGACAATATCTGCAACAATTAGATCGGATATTCATATTGTTTTGAATGTTGCTTCAAGTGGGACTGCTTCATTATTATTGCCCGGTGGTAGAACAACACACTCTCGATTTATACTTCCATTTGAACTTGCTAAGGATTTTGTTTGTAAAATAAATCCAGAGGAGCCAACTTACTAAATTGAGGCTGTTAAGTGAAAACCCTAAATTTCTAGGTTTTAGACCTTATTTAAAGAACTTATAATCCATTGTAGCCTCCCTCATCATCATTTCAACCAGAGAAAACCCTAGATAGAGCTTGGTACCCTCTTGGGTATGTATGGAGAGCTTAAAAGGTGACTTTTGGGGAGTTTTGGAAGGAGACTTGAAGATTGAGAAGCTTGGATCAAGAAGAAGGTTGTAGATCTATCACCTCCTATGTATTGGCGATCAAACTGAGGTGTAAATTTAATACCTTGACTTCTTAATACTTAGATCTTCTTTTGGGAGTGTTTATGGCCATTTTTGGGGAAAAATAGAGTCATACTCGGGTTTTAGCTTCTCAAAAGGACCTGATTTTAGATCCGGACTCCTCTAGGTTCCCATAGTCATAAAGTCGTCAGATTTATCAAGATTTGGCCCTTCTCCATGCCCTAAATCCCTTCTTGAGCTTATTTTTAGGTGTTTTATCTTTGTGAGGCCTTGCATGCATGTAAAGTTAGAAACTTTACATGATAACTTCATCCTAGGAGGTTAGATCTGAAGTTTAGAGCATTGGAATCGACTGGAATGGCTTAATGTGTAATGGATAAAGAACTCATTGAGTTGGGCATCCAACTCGACGAGCAGAGTCGGGTTTTCTAGTTTTTGGATTCATAGTGAACTCGACGAGTTGGTGGGACAACTCGACAAGTGGTTAGGGTTTTTCCCCGATCTTCTGAATACTGCATGGACTTGACGAGTTGACTTGATTTTTCGCGATTTACTGAGTTCCATAGGAACTCGATGAGTCTATGAGTTGCACTCGAAGAGTTCACTGTTGACTCTCGTTCACTTTTAGGGTTTTGGTCAAGTTATGGACTTTGGAGGCAACGTAGGGGTAAAATGGTCTTTTACCGATATGAGATTTAGTAAAGGAGCTTAGCCTAACATCTTTTAGGGGTTGTTAATATCAATTATTATTAGAGGAATATGTGACATATGTTAGGCGGAGTCTAGACCGGTCTGACATTCCCAATTTCACGGCTAGAAAAGACCGATTTGTTTATGCTTTATTTCCAAATCAATGTAACCTTTTAAAGAAAAGTCTTGCGAAATTTATTCCCAAAATAAAATATGATAAAGATTTATCAAAGCATTTCCGAAGAAATGTATTTCATTATATTAAAACCTCGAGATGACATTATTAATAAATATCAGAAGCATAAATAGTACAACATAGGCTTTACACATTTATTTAAATCTACTGGCGTATAATCCACAATCCTCTCGTCAAGTCATCCAACTATGCTGTTGCCATTACCTGTAATACAAGAAACTGAGTGGGTCTGGCTTGGGAGCCTAGTGAGCACATAATTTTTTCAACCTACAATAAATAAGTTTATTAATTTCATCAAATCAAAAAAACCCGATTACACGTTCCCGTTATCCTCACCTTACATCCTTAAAACATCTAATATAAGGGACCTAGCCTAAGGATTATCATCGGGGTAACAACACTGCTTAGGGGATACCTCAGCCGTTTATGTAAAATAAGGAAACCATGAGGGGATGGAGTACACCTGGTGAACACTTAGTTCAAATAAACACCTATAGGTAGCGAGCCTGCTAGCATCCCACTAGATTGTCTAGAAAAGTTTGTGGTCGTCATCTATACTCAGCTATATCATTAGATCATCTTCAATATCGAGGTCTCTCATCATTTTATCACACACCAACTATTTCATCTACATATGTTTTATCCAACATATTTGTAGATATAAAATACACATATAATTCAGATCAGAAAAAAAAAACAAAGTTTAAATCTTTAATCCAACATACATCTCAAAGTATTATATATATATATATATATATATATATATATATATATATATATATATATATATATATATATATATATATACAGTTTAGATATGAAGAGAAAAGTTTAGATCTGAAAAGAAAAAGTTTAGATCTGAAGGAAAAAATTCAGATCTAAAAGAAAATTTTTTAGATCTGAAAGAAAAAGTTCAGATCTGAAATAAAGAATTTTAGATCTTTCATCCGGCATAGATCTTAGGTAAACAGATAATAGCACGTAATTTATATAAAATACTTCATATCTATGTGTAAGATGAAAGTAACTTTGCAATCACTTGATAAGGTGGTGATTCGGATAGTGCTTCGCTTCTTAAAATAATATTGTTTGATGAAACTGGGAGGTTTGCTTGAAAACCGGGCTCTGCGGTGGCAGAGTCTTTAAACCAAAAAACTCTTTTTCTTGGAGCCTTCGGACACTCCGAGGCTTTCTTCTAGTGCGAGGGAGGTTTCCTAGGCTTCAAGGTGGTTTAGGGAGGCTAGAGAGAGAGTCGAGAGAGAAAGAAGGTGTAGAAGATGTGTGGAATATGGGCTGCCTCGTATGTTATTTATAGCCGAGAGGCTACTGACAACGCGGGGCGTTCCTGTGAGGGTACGCGGGTCATACCTCGGTGTGCAGGGCGTTCCCTCTCTACACGGCGCGTACGTACGAAACATGTCACCTGTCGCATGGAGCATCGTGGCTACTTCCATACCGATTAGGGCGAGACCGTGCAACATTCCATCTTTGTATGCAGGACATACATGTACGCAAGGCATACGAAGATCTATGTGGGGCATAGCCTCGCACCCATCTCGCAAATTAAACCTTCGACTTCTAAAATTTGTAACTTTTGCATATGAGCTCCGTTTTCGACGTTCTTTATATCCACGCATAGGTAGAGACGCACTCTAAAACTTTCAATTAGACTCCGCGGCGAATTTAGACTTTATTTTTAAAGTTATATTTTTAATAGGTCGGGACAGGGAAGTCCGTTAAAATTCAAAACTTCTACATCCGACACCCGTTTTCGTCTATCTTTTTACTGTTGAGCTACTATTAATGAGACCTTCGATTCCCGTTAAGGTTATGTCGGCCAAAAACTGTTCGATCTACTATTCGAACTCCAGGTTGCGTATTGTTGGTCCGAAACTTGGAAAAATCATAACTTCCTCATACGAAGTCAAAGTTATGATGGGTTTTGGTCATAAGAACATCCTATGTGCTCACACAAACCCTAATGCTTGGATCTAGGTTTCTCTATTGTACATGCAAGTTATCCAAGACTATAAACCCTAATTCTAGCATACAAGTAATCATATTAACATAAGAATGGGTTTAAGACATTACCTTGATTGTTGCGTAGCAATAACAATCCAATTCCTCCTTGTATTGGCTTTAGAAAGCTTAGAGTCACAAATGTCACTCCTCTAATGGTTCACAAACACCAAGAGCAAGAGGTTGAAGAGGAGAGAGGATGGAGGCTTCCCTAAAACGTGTGAAACACTAGAAGGATGCTTAGCCACGTTTTTGGGTCATAAGGGATGTATATATATTTAGGCTATTAGGGTTATCTAACAAGGAAACCCTAAATTGGATGCTTAAGCCCTAAGAACCCATAGATTCCTTTCCTTAAGGCCTTGGACGATTTCCTCATGGGCTTTCCCATAGAATTCGTCCACTCCTTAATATAAGGCAATCCATAGCCCAAATTGCAATTATCCTATAATTACAATTCCAGTCCCTTTAGTTTAATTAATCTCTTTTAGTCACAAAACTAATTACCAATTAATTCTTGACTAATATTAATTAAACAATATGATTTCTCCTTTAATATATTATTCCCATAATATATTAATAAATCATATTTAATCCTTTCTCTCCATAATTCATCCTATCAAGTTGTTTTGGTGAAGGCAACCCAAAAGGACCATGCACCATCGGGTCAAGTACATACCAAAATAGTTATGGACTTAGACACTAATCCAACAGTCTCCCACTTGGATAAGTCTAATAACTATTATGCGTATGACTTCAGATTCTGATCTGTAATCATATCTTTCCAAAGCCGCTGTCAACTCTGATCCTATCGGATACGCGTGTCCTTTAGATAAGGGATCATATATTCCTTCATTCTAGATATCGTATAAGAAATAATTTCAAATCATTCTCTTTGTACTATTTCTCGACTTCTGATTTATGAAGACTGACTAATTGAACAAATCAAATTAGCCCTAGCCCGACCGAGCATTTACGTTTTTCATCACTAAACCATCGAGGGGCCCAAAGATATCGCTTTTATCCTACTTGGGATAAAAGGAACGAATAAACTTTGATTCAATGCTCGCTTGCACTTACTCACCGAATCATACACAACAATATGTTTTATGATACCAAGTTACTGGTGCGTTTACATATTATCAATGTGCAACCGATTAGCAAGATACAACTCACACATCTCGGTTTCAGGAATATAAGATGTTATCATATCGCCAATCACTCGTGGTACAATCCATGGAGTGATCCAAGTGAGTGTGGGTTTAATCCAATGCTCAAATCATATTCATAAGCACTCGTGAATGTTGCAGCAAACATTTTCTTATGTCCAATACTCTTTTAGACAATCCACACACCAATTCATGATAGTCTTCATTCATACCTACTTCCAACATATGAACGACTGTGGCCCGTTTGAATAATTTGACTGTTCTTAACCAATTAAATTATTCAGGAAGTCAAAACATGCAAGGTGAAACACAAGAATAATGCTAATCCCACATGGCCTCAAACCTTTAAGTATAAATAAAACACCTTTTATTTATCACCAGATCGATTACTCATTATTTGTCGTTTCGGGTAATTAACTTCTTACTTGAATTATTACACTTGTCCCATGCTCTTAGCATGCACACAATGTTTACCTATGGTTCTTACTTTGTGAAATATATCAAATTGAACACATTTCCAGTCATTCTCATTTCACAACCCCTAATCCATTTATAAATGTAAGAATATCAATTCTTGCCACTTATAGAATATGCTAGATTCTAACATTTTATGCAACGATCCTTTTGTAATATCACTGCACCAAAGTCACAAAGACTATTGCCAATGAAATTACAAAGTCCTCTATCGGAGATTGTTACAAGACAATTCCATAGATGTGATGTCTCTCACTCAAAGTTGTCACACCCAAAAACCGAGAATAGCGGAAATGTTCTGGGGTGGAGGACGTCATGTAAAGTATCACAACACAGTATAACAGTAAATAAGCAAACAGCATCATCCATTGCATTAAATGTATAATTTTAATACAAGCGTGTTCTGTACAGTTATAGACACCAAAAATAATGTAAATCAATATAATAAGATGAGTCTTGGATGCGCTCGATCTTCTCAAAAGCTGGCCTCGGTACCTGTCTACTGATGACCTGAGAATACAAGTTATTTTGAAAGAGTTTATCCGCATAAAGCTAGTGAGTTCGTAAGTATTATAGTGTTGGTGTTTGTTATCAAAACGTTTGAACATGTCTCAAGTGTAAGTTTGTAAAATGTATGTAATTGTTTGTAAAATGTATGTAACTGTTTGTAAGTGTTTGTAAAAGTTTGAATCTCTCAGAAAAACCTATATTTTCTATATAAGTAGCCTTCTACCAAGGCTTAACTGTTTTGTATGATCGTTTGTTGTAAAAATGTGTAATTTCCCCAAGTGTAACTATCATAATCAAGATATAGTTTGTACATTAATGTTTAAGTGAAATAATCAATAAGTATATGTAATGGGTAAATTATTGTAGTACTGTAGTGTTGTATTATAGGAACTACTGCTATACTAACTACCTTAAACCAGATTTATATTAAGGCATCATGTGATTAATTGCACCATACTATTGACTGGTAACAGCGACATATGAATGGTCGTAAAACGGAATGACGTTTGGCACCCGCAGACCTGCAGGTCCGGCTGTAGCTAGCAGCAAGGTGTAGGATAGTCAATCCAGTATAGATCTATACGCAAACTCACACTCTCCCTCCAAGAGAATTCTGGGTACAACTCGGGCCATGACATTTAAGGCATGCTCCGATACAGTGGATCACAATTGTTAATGTATTCATGTATATGTAATGTAATGTTACTTGTTCTAGTATCGTTGTATATGTTCTCTTCTTAGTATAGTTGTATATGTTCTTCTCTAGTATAGTTGTATATGTTCTTCTCTAGTATAGTTGTATATGTACTCATAGTAATGTAATGTATATGTTCTCATAGTAATAAGTATTGACTCATGAATGAGCTGACTCAGTGATCTAGAAATTGTAGTAGTATGTTCCTGTGTTACCCCGATGGTAATTTACTAATGATGTAACTAATATGCATGAATATGGAAGTACTTTTATGTCTATATATGTACACTTGATATATAATTAATACTGAAACAACCTTCGGATGGCTACCCGAAATCCCACCAGACCACATCTCAAGCGCGAAAAGGAAATAGGGTGGATGGCCTTCCTAAGCCCTTTAAACATTTCTTATATATCTATACATATATGGGCATGTAATTTATAAGAAGTATAACAATGTTTAAATAAAAGTATTTGGTAAAAAAAGAGTTTGTAAAACATTTTGAAGTAAAACAGTTTGATAAACAGTTTGAACAGTGATAAAATCATTGGTTTTATAGTTATTAATCACATGTGATTGATGTAATAACTATAAGTATTTAACTTGTATCCCCCCCCCCATAAAAGTATTTAAAACATTTAAAAGTATTTCAAAGGTTAATTAACAGGGGTATGAACTCACTTGCGGTGAGTGGATTGGATTGAAGTATCGGATACCGTGCTAGGTGGAAAACGGAGACTTGTTCACTCGCACGAGCCTAATTATCATATAATGAGCATATATATAACTAATTAGCCAAATAATAACTTAATGAAATAAGTTGGGACACTCAGGAACATGTAACCACTTTGTATAAGTGTTATAAGTCCTAATGGGTGCATCTAAGTGGTTGTGGGACAAGGCTAAAGGGGTTTGGTGTACCAAAGGGCCTTATATAAGTGTTTACTCCTCAATAAACCCCACACAAGGATTTTACGGTCGTAAACCCTTGAGTTTACAGCCGTGAACTCCAAATCTTCGTGGTAATTGATGTTTTGAAGTGTTATTTGATTTCTAGAATAAGCCTTGCTTCGTTGTTTAATCCTTTGGGTAGTTTAGGGTATAGAAATACTCCTTTGAGGAGTTTACGGCCCCAAGGAGAAATCCCCTAGAGTTTACGGCCATAAACTCTCATGGGATGGGTGTTTTTATTCTTTCAAGTCCCAAGCACAAGTAGGATAAGTTCTAATTATTTGTTTGAGGCTTAAGAGGACCCTAGGCACACTTTGGTGCCCTTATTTGGTGTTTACAGCCTAAGAGTATTCCTTGGCCGTAAACTCCCTTTAAGGGGGGTGCTTTTGATGTTTTAATGTCCACAAATTAGCTAGAAGTAATTGAGGGGTAATGTCTAAAGCCTTAGGGGTGATTAGGGCACATTATGGCCCTTGAATTTGGAGTTCACGGTCCAAGAAGTTCTTGGAACGTGAACACCCTAAGCTATGTGTTTTTGATTGTTTTCTAGTCTCTAATGTACATACATATTATCCTAAGCTAGTTACCTAACAAGGAAATGGGACTAGATAGCCTTTAATCTTCATTTTGGAGTTTACTCCCGAAGAGCGTTCTTGGGCGGTAAACTCCCGAATCTCACATATTTGACATGTAATCTATGTTATTAAGCATATAACAAGCATTATAAAACAACTAGAGAAGTGTACTCACAATTTGGGATGAAAACCCGAAGATCCGTGTGAGAGAAAATGGCTTTTCTCTAGTTGGAAATGTGAATAATGAATGAATTTGGTTCATAAATCTATTTATAGTCCTGAGATATTTTTGACAGAAAATATTTTTATTCCTGAAATGATTTCTAATATAACCGAGTGTTGGAATAACAGTGTTGCACAAAACCGTAGTGCATCCACTCTCCTGTTATTTACTAAAGTGTAAACCCTAAATTACTCCAACTTATACGAAAAGTCTGAAAATCGAATATGACTGTTATAACTTCTTTTGACGTGATACTGTTTGTATAGAATGGAAATTCCGGGTTGTCACATCATCCCCCCGTTAGAAGGAATTTCGTTCCGAAATTAGAATTTAAGCAATTAAGAAGTTACAAATAACTAAGCGAAAAGATGAGGGTATTTCAGTTTCATCTGATCCTCGCATTCCCAAGTGAATTCCGGTCCTCGCTTGGCGTTCCAGCGAACCTTCACAATCGGGATACAGCTTTGTTTCATCTGCTTGACCTCATGGTCCATGATCTCTACAGGTTCTTCCACGAAGTTTAGGCTCCCGTTGATCTCGATCTCGTCGAGTGGGATTACAAGAGTCTCATCGGATAGACACTTTTTCAAGTTAGATACGTGGAATGTAGAATGTACGTTACAAAGTGTGTCGGGTAGGTTGAGTTTGTAAGCTACGGGGCGGACTCTTGCGAGAATCTCGAAAGTCCCTATGTACCTCGGATTAAGCTTCCCACGCTTACCGAAGCGTATCAAGCCTTTCCAGGGTGAGACTTTGAGAAGGACTCGGTCTCCCACCTAAAATTCCAAAGGTTTTCTTCGCTTATCAGTGTAGCTCTTCTGTCGGTCTCTAGAGGCTTTCAATCGTTCACGGATCTGAACGATTTTCTCTATCATTTCCCGAATGATCTCCAGACCGGTGAGAGTACTGTCAGAAGCCTGCCCCCTGGCTAATTGGGTACCACCCACCTCAGCCCAACACAGAGGGGATCTGCACTTTCGGCCGTAGAGGGCTTCAAATGGAGCAGCCTTGATGCTCGTGTGATAACTGTTATTATAAGAAAACTCGACAAGGGATAAATGAGTATCCCATGCCTTTCCAAAGTCAATCACACAGGCTCTGAACATATATTCTAGTGTTTGGATGGTCCTCTCACTTTGTTTGTCGGTCTGTGGATGGTAGGCTATGCTCATGTCCAACCTTGTTCCCAGGGAATGTTGTAGTGATTGCCAAAATCTTGAGGTGAACCTACTATCTCTATCGGAGATAATGGATATAGGCACACCATGTAGCCTTACGATTTCCCTAATGTATGTTCTCATAGGTTTCTCCATCTTATCGGTTTCTTTGATAGGCAGGAAGTGTGCAGACTTGGTCAATCTATCGACAATGACCCATATGGTATCAAGTCCACCCGTTGTCTTGGGAAACTTGGTTATGAAGTCCATAGTGATCCGCTCCCACTTCCATTCTGGAATCTCTGGTTGTTGCAGTAAACCGGAGGGCTTCTGGTACTCGAACTTAACCTTTGCGCAAGTAAGGCATTTACTTACGAAGGTAGCAATTTCTGCTTTCATATTAGGCCACCAGTATAGCTTTTTAAGATCCAGATACATCTTATCTGAACCTGGTTGGATGGAATACCGAGTGTTATGCGCCTCGGTCATGACCAAGTCTCGGAAACCACCGTGTTTCGGTGTCCAGATCCGGTCCATGAAATATAAGGCTCCGTCACCCTTGGCTTCTAAATTCTTGTCCATCCTCTAAGGGATTCACTCATCACATTTTCAGGTTACATGGCTTCAATTTGGGCCTCCTGAATTTGTTTAGACAAGTGTGAATGGATGGTTATTGACAATGACTTGACCCTGCGACCAGAATATTCCTTCAGACTTAGGGCGTCTGCTATTATGTTGTCTCATGTTGAGCTCCTTCTGATCGAATATGTGTTGTAAACTCTTGTGGTCGGTAAATATAGTGTTTTTCATCCCGTACAAGTAATGTCTCCAGATCTTCAGAGCAAACACCACTGCTCCTAGTTCAAGATCGTGGGTCGTGTAGTTAACTTCGTGTGTCTTCAACTGTCTGGAGGCGTAGGAGATGACCTTACCTCGCTGCATCAAAACACACCCGAGCCCTTGGTTCGATGCATCGCAATAGACTACAAAGTCTTCTATCCCTTCGGGGAGAGATAGTGTTGGTGCGGTGCACAAGGCTCGCTTGAGCGTTTGGAACGCTCTTTCTTGTTTCTCTTCCTAGTCAAAGGCCACGCCTTTCTGGGTCAGGGTTGTAAGAGGTTTCGCTATTCGGGAGAAGTTCTGTATGAATCTGCGGTAGTAGCCAGCGAGGCCTAGAAATTGACAAATTTCAGTAGGCGTCTTCGGTGCTAACCAATTCTCAATGGCTTTAATTTTGGATGGGTCCACGTGGATT
Organism: Lactuca saligna; assembly: GCF_052625555.1. Classification (NCBI taxonomy): domain Eukaryota; kingdom Viridiplantae; phylum Streptophyta; class Magnoliopsida; order Asterales; family Asteraceae; genus Lactuca; species Lactuca saligna. The sequence continues at coordinate 44,261,574 of NC_136418.1, read as the reverse complement.
CCCTCTTCGCTTACCACGTGTCCTATGAATTCGACTCTTCGGATCCAAAATTCACATTTCGAGAACTTCGAATAGAGTTTCTTCGTTCGTAAAGTTCCTAAAACTTGTCGCAGGTGATCGCCATGCTCTTTCTTACTTCGGGAGTAGATCAGGATGTCGTCAATGAAAATGATGACAAACTGATGCAAGTAAGGTCGGTATACTCTATTCACCAGATCCATGAAAACTGCGGGCACATTGGTCAATCCGAATGGCATCACCACGAATTCGTAGTGTTCGTAACGAGTTCGGAAGGCTGTCTTCAGAACATCCTCCTCTAGCACTCGTAACTGGTGATATCCGGATCTCAGATCAATTTTGGAGAAGTAACGCGCCCCTTGCAGTTGGTCAAATAGATCGTCTATGCGCGGCAGAGGGTAACGATTCTTGACCGTCAGTTTGTTGAGTTCTCTGTAGTCGATACACATACGGAATGATCTGTCTTTCTTCTTAACAAACAAAACCAGTGCTCCCCAAGGTGAGAAGCTTGGTCTTATGAAGCCCTTGTTGAGCAGTTCGTTAAGTTGACCAGATAGTTCCTGCATCTCTGCTGGTGCTAAACGGTAGGGCGACTTGGCTATTGGGATAGCTCCTGGGACTAAGTCGATTCTGAACTCGACCTGTCGTTGTGGAGGTAATCCTGGTAGCTCTTCTGGGAAAATGTCGGGGAAGTCGCTCACTACTGGAATGTTCTTTAGTTCTTTCGTTTCGAGGATCGTGTCGACGATGTGAGCAAGGAATGCATGGTATTATTTACGCAGATATTTTTGTGCTTGAATACTTGATATAATACGAAGACTCGCACCGGGTTTGTCGCCGTAGACGATAAGAGTTTCGTTAGATGGGAGGTTTAGACGGACTGCTTTCTCGAAGCACATGATGTTAGCGCGATGAAGACTCAACCAATCCATGATGATGATAACGTCGAAGCTTTTAATCGAGACCGGCATGAGGTCGATTGGGAATGAATGGTTATCTAGAGTTAGGGTACATCCTAAGTATATGCTATTGGTGTTTTCTGTTTTTCCATTAGCCATTTCTACTGTGAATTGTTCTTTAAGTGCGTGTGGTTGTTGTTTAAGCATGCGAGCAAATTTATGGTTCACAAAGCTTTGGTCCGCTCCACTATCGAACAGAATGCATGCATAGGAGTTATCGAGGAGGAACGTACCAGTTACCACCGTCGGGTCAGCAACTGCTTCCCCATGGCCTATTGTCAGTACCCTCCCTGCTCCGCCAGCATTCTTCGCTTTGGGGCAGTCCCTCTTATAGTGGCCTGCTTCACCACATCCATAGCAGGTCGGGCTCGCGCCAGAGCCGGGGACTTGGGTGATCGGCCTCGCTGGGGACTTACAGAAACGGACGGTGTGTCCTTTCCTGTTGCAGTTAGAGCACTGCATTTCACGGAAGGGGCCGTTGTGGTGAAAGTTGCATTTGTTGCACTTGGGCAAACTTCCAGCATACTGCCGCACCGGAGCAGTATCAGCAGCAGGGGATATCGCGACATGAACAACCACAACTTGCTGCTTTTTGGCAGCTTGCTGTTTCTTCTTGTCTTCCCAAAACTTCCACTTAGGTGCTGTTTGATTTTCTGAAGTAAAAATTCATGAAGTCTGCGGACCACCTCTGCAACCCTCTGCAGTAGAAGAGGTGGACCAAACGGCTGCAGACTATAATAAGAAGCGTGTTTGTGTTTTTAATATCTGCATACTGCTGCAGATATTAAAAAATTAAAACAAACTAATTTTATAAACCAAAAATAGCTTTTTAATACGTAAAATTTAATAATGTATAATATTTCGGTAAAAATAAATGATATTTCAATAAAAAAGAATGATATTTCAACAAAAAAAATAAAGATATTTTAGTAAAAAATAATGATATTTCATTAAGAAATTATCATTATTGAATATAAAAAAAATGAAAAATAAATTCAAAAAGAATAAACGAAAAAAAAACGGAAAAAAAATGTGAAATAAAATTTTAATAACATATAATCAAAATTTCAACAATAAAAAAAGAAGAGGAGGAGGTTAGAAGAGGTTGGAAGAGGCAATACAAGTGTTGCGCCAAACAGAGCACGCGTAGAGGTTTTTGACTCAGAAGACTTCTAAAAAACAAACAGCTGCAAGATGAAAAGTGCTGCATGTGTGCTGCGCCGCGCAGCAGTAAGAGGTTTGAAGAGGTTTTTTAAAAAAAACAAACAACACCTTAGTGTCAGCGGGTTTGGAGGGTTCCGGGATGGCTAGGGTTGTTGTTGTTGCAGGCGTTTTGACTCCATGGTCAATGAGTCGCTATGTCGGTCGCTTGGCACTGTCGAAGGTAGCGAGGTTTGATGATAGGACATTCCCCTGATACGGAGGCACTAACCCCCATATGTACCTTTCGATCTTTTTCCCTTCAGTGGGAACCATATTGGGGCAGAGGGCCACCAGTTCGCTGAATCTGGCAGTATAAGCGACAATGTTGGTGCCCTTCATGGTCAGGCTCTAAAGCTCCTGCTCTAATTTCTGGATTTCGCCCCTTGGGCAGTATTCCTCAATCATGAGGTTTTTCATCGTCTCCCAGTCAATGTCGTTGGCCACGACGAGGGTTAGAGCTTTAACGTGGTCGTTCCACCACGTCAGGGCCTTTCCTTCAAAGGTGCATGTGGCATATTTGACTTTGCTCGTAGCAGGGCATGAACAAATTTTGAAGACTGATTCAGTCTTCTCGAACCATTACGAGAGGGAAATGACTCCGCCGGCCCCATGAAAGGACTTCGACTTGCAGTTGGTGAAATCCTTGTAAGAGCACTCACTCGAGCGCATAGGAGTTTCCACCGGAATAGAGTTAACAGGGGTCCCACCCCTGCTGGCATCAGTAGAGTGATACTGTGCCATGGCAGTTGCCACTGCTGCAGCTACGACAACATTTAGGGCTGCTGTATCGACGACCGGAGGTGGAGGAGGCGGTGGAGGTGCAGGGTTATTCCGGGGAGATTTGCGAGGATGCATCTTTCAGCTATAAGTTTATAAAGATAAGCAAAGTGGTAAGAATCAATTTGTAAGTAAGGTGAGAGTGACACATGGACTAACTAATCATAGCCCAACAGTTGAATGAGTGTTTGAAATCATAACAAGGAAGATTAGTAGGAAAACACAAGTGTAAAGATCCATCCCACAGATTAGATAGACGTTAATAGTATCGGTATTACCGATGTAATAAGTTCAGGGAAAATCGACCTAACAGTAGGTCTTACATCATACCAGATGGAAAAGTTTGACAGTTCTTAGATTCCTAATTAGAGTACTGAAAGTTAGGAATATTTTACAGACAAGTGCTACTTAGAGCACAGATGTTAAAGGCTAATCCTTAACCCAAAAGATAAAGATGTACTAGACATCTTCTAACGGCGATGAGTATTCCTCGGGAGAACCCTGAGGTCTCTCATTTGACGGATCACCTCTTGAAGGTGTCGTTCATGAGCCCTTTGACGAGCTCGAAGTTCCATGACTTCTGCTTGAGAGGTAACCAGATGTTGCTGCAGGGTTTCATTGGTTCTCCGGGTCCGTTCGATGTCTTCTTCGAGACGGCGGATGCGGACTGTGTTGACACCAGAGTTGGCATCAATCTCCACGACTCAGTCGATGGCTGCTCGACCCTGCTCAACATTACGAGCTATTCTGCGGATAATGATGGGCAGAGCTCGGTCAGCAGAACCACCTTCGCTGACGTTGTAAAAGCTTCGGTCCCCAAAGTATGGTAAGGGTTGACCCTGTTCGTCACTCCAGCGATTCAAGTTATTTACCCACAAGGGAGTGGGACCTAGAAAAGTTGGTCGAGGGTTTTTGTTCGGGGCTTGACCTACTGGAGGTAGGTTGTTGACTTCGGGCTCAGAGTCCGATCCATCCGAGAAGCCATCAGCTTGATGATCATCCAACGGAATTTGGTGCTCATCATCGGACTCTGCTTCGAGCCATCCTGCGTTGCCTTCATTTGGAAAGTACGGGTCGCCATCATGGAATCCAGCCATTTAAATCTACGTGAGAAGAGTGGTATAAGGATATAGTATATATGTAGTTAGTAGTACAAAATACACATATAGTATTTTAAGTTCTGGTTCTACTGATCTTTTTGTGGTTTTGGTGGTAATTTTTAGACTTGTTAACATATCACAACCATTCTAGGGCATATGCTAATCACTCCTCGGACCAGCATAGTTGATCAGGCTATGCCATTCCCAGGACTAACCATACATCCCCGAGCTTACCTGTGATATTTGACAATCGTAATACTTTTGTTCTTGTCATTGTGACACTGATTTTAGTATGAATGCAGACTAGTATACTTAATTAAATATCTTAGTATTTAAAGTATAGACTCTTGGTCAGAGTGTTTTAATCCCAAATGGGTTTATAGTTTAGTATATCTTTTATGGGTTGATATACTTGATTCACTATAAATAATGCTCTGATACCAATCTGTCACACCCCAAAACCGAGAATGGCGGAAACGTTCTGGGGTGCAGGACGTCATGTAAAGTATCACAACACAGTATAACAGTAAATAAGCAAACAACATCATCCATTGCATTAAATATATAATTTTAATACAAGCGTGTTCAGTACAGTGATAGACACTAAAAATAATGTAAATCAAAATAATAAGATGAGTCTTGGATGCGCTCCATCTTCTCAAAAGCTGGGCTCAGTACTTGTCTACTGATGACCTGAGAATACAAGTTATTTTGAAAGAGTTTATCAGCATAAAGCTCGTGAGTTCATAAGTATTTTAGTGTCGGTGTTTGTTATCAAAACGTTTGAACATGTCTCAAGTGTAAGTTTGTAAAATGTATGTAATTGTTTGTAAAATGTATGTAACTGTTTGTAAGTGTTTGTAAAAGTTTGAATCTCTCAGAAAAAAACCTATATTTTCTATAAAAGTAGCCTTCTACCAAGGCTTAATTGTTTTGTATGATCGTTTGTTGTAAAAGTGTGTAATTTCCCCAAGTGTAACTATCATAATCAAGATATAGTCTGTACATTAATGCTTAAGTGAAATAATCACTAAGTATATGTAATGGGTAAATTATTGTAGTACTGTAGTGTTGTATTATAGGAACTACTGCTATACTAACTACCTTAAACCAGATTTATATTAAGGCATCATGTGATTAATTGCACCATACTATTGACTGGTAACAGCGACATATGAATGGTCGTAAAACGGAATGACGTTTGGCACCCGCAGACCTGCAGGTCCGGCTGTAGCTAGCAGCAAGGTGTAGGATAGTCAATCCAGTATAGATCTATACGCAAACTCACGCTCTCCCTCCAAGAGAATTCTGGCTACAACTCGGGTCATGACATTTAAGGCATGCTCCGATACAGTGGATCACAATTGTTAACGTATTCATGTATATGTAATGTAATGTTACTTGTTCTAGTATCGTTGTATATGTTGTCTTCTTAGTATAGTTGTATATGTTCTTCTCTAGTATAGTTGTATATGTACTCATAGTAATGTAATGTATATGTTCTCATAGTAATAAGTATTGACTCATGAATGAACTGACTCATTGATCTAGAAATTGTAGTAGTATGTTCCTGTGTTACCCCGATGGTAATTTACTAATGATGTAACTAATATGCATGAATATGGAAGTACTTTTATGTCTATATATGTACACTTGATATATAATTAATACTGAAACAACCTTCGGATGGCTACCCGAAATCCCACCAGACCACATCTCAAGCGCGAAAAGGAAATAGGGTGGATGGCCTTCCTAAGCCCTTTAAACATTTCTTATATATCTATACATATATGGGCATGTAATTTATAAGAAGTATAACAATGTTTAAATAAAAGTATTTGGTAAAAAAAGAGTTTGTAAAACATTTTGAAGTAAAACAGTTTGATAAACAGTTTGAACAGTGATAAAATCATTGGTTTTATAGTTATTAATCACATGTGATTGATGTAATAACTATAAGTATTTAACTTGTATCCCCCCCCCATAAAAGTATTTAAAACATTTAAAAGTATTTCAAAGGTTAATTAACAGGGGTATGAACTCACTTGCGGTGAGTGGATTGGATTGAAGTATCGGATACCGTGCTAGGTGGAAAACGGAGACTTGTTCACTCTCACGAGCCTAATTATCATATAATGAGCATATATATAACTAATTAGCCAAATAATAACTTAATGAAATAAGTTGGGACACTCAGGAACATGTAACCACTTTGTATAAGTGTTATAAGTCCTAATGGGTGCATCTAAGTGGTTGTGGGACAAGGCTAAAGGGGTTTGGTGTACCAAAGGGCCTTATATAAGTGTTTACTCCTCAATAAACCCCACACAAGGATTTTACGGTCGTAAACCCTTGAGTTTACAGCCGTGAACTCCAAATCTTCGTGGTAATTGATGTTTTGAAGTGTTATTTGATTTCTAGAATAAGCCTTGCTTCGTTGTTTAATCCTTTGGGTAGTTTAGGGCATAGAAATACTCCTTTGAGGAGTTTACGGCCCCAAGGAGAAATCCCCTAGAGTTTACGGCCATAAACTCTCATGGGATGGGTGTTTTTATTCTTTCAAGTCCCAAGCACAAGTAGGATAAGTTCTAATTATTTGTTTGAGGCTTAAGAGGACCCTAGGCACACTTTGGTGCCCTTATTTGGTGTTTACAGCCTAAGAGTATTCCTTGGCCGTAAACTCCCTTTAAGGGGGTGCTTTTGATGTTTTAATGTCCACAAATTAGCTAGAAGTAATTGAGGGTTAATGTCTAAAGCCTTAGGAGTGATTAGGGCACATTATGGCCCTTGAATTTGGAGTTCACGGTCCAAGAAGTTCTTGGAACGTGAACACCCTAAGCTATGTGTTTTTGATTGTTTTCTAGTCTCTAATGTACATACATATTATCCTAAGCTAGTTACCTAACAAGGAAATGGGACTAGATAGCCTTTAAGCTTCATTTTGGAGTTTACTCCCCAAGAACATTCTTGGGCGGTAAACTCCCGAATCTCACATATTTGACATGTAATCTGTGTTATTAAGCATATAACAAGCATTATAAAACAACTAGAGAATTGTACTCACAATTTGGGATGAAAACCCGAAGATCCGTGAGAGAGAAAATGGCTTTTCTCTAGTTGGAAATGTGAATAATGTATGAATTTGGTTCAGAAATCTATTTATAGTCCTGAGATATTTTTGACAGAAAATATTTTTATTCCTGAAATGATTTCTAATATAACCGAGTGTTGGAATAACAGTGTTGCACAAAACCGTAGTGCATCCACTCTCCTGTTATTTACTGAAGTGTAAACCCTAAATTACTCCAACTTATACGAAAAGTCTGAAAATCGACTATGATTGTTATTTATAGAATGGAAATTTCTTGTTGTCATAAAAGTACATTCCTTTGAACATCCTTTTGCATAAAAGTTTCTAATCTAGACATAGATTTTCAATATTCAATTCCTAATATGGACACGCTTCCATATTTTCCATATGACAACTCATTCTTAGTAGAATCTTATCTATTCGTAATAATGTCAATATGGTCCATCCAATACCATGCTTCCAACTACTCACAAGCAACCAGTCCTCGTCGAACTTTGGATTGTCCTTTGATAGTTGTTAAATTATTTTGGTCAAAAATCGATTCTAGTCCTTTTTCCCTCTAAATGCACTAAACATTTGGTAAATTTTAGAATGGTCAAATATTATTGCATTTGCAATCGATCCTGTACCCGAAGCGTATGGGACACGGTGCAAAATGTCTTACATAAAGATTTGATACTTTATCAATCTTTTGCCATAATGTTTTATTTGCTATGTTCTCAAAATTCGAATTGTGAAGAGGAATGTTGTAATCATAATCGAAATTTTAAGAACACACTATGTATTTTTGACTAAATTTATTAACATTCCACAACCTAAGCCTTTAGATTTGAAATAAAGCATAATATTCTCTCCCTTAATTATAGCAAAACAACTTTACAACCTTTACGACTTTGCAAGGTATAACTCTTGTTTTCTATAATTAATATTGCCAACTTGCAATACGTACCTTAATAATCATACAATCATAACATTTATGCTCCCACTATCATGATGATTATTATAAAACATAACACTTATGCTCCCACTAGCTTCGACATGTATTCATAAATATCATAACTTTCAGAAAAACAATACCTATTGAATTTCTTAAGTCCATGTTTCTAATACATAGTACTTTGATAATCTTTTATCAAAGCTTCTTGAACTTATACACCTTTGCTTTAGATAGTTAATATGCGTGTCTAAACAATTAAGACTAATTGCCAAACCTCACAACTCAAATCATGGAAAGGGATACCGTAACCATAATGGAAAGGGATACCGTAACCATAATCGAATTTGAGAATGCAATTTTACAATCACTATCCTTTTAAAACCTTTCTTAGTGAAAGCATTTCCTCACAATCATTTTCATGAAGGAGGAAATCTTATGACACTTAGATTTAAACGGTGTATGGGTTCCTATCCATGTGAATTTGTTAAAACCAAAGTTTACGACAAATTCAAACTCATATGGACCGAACTTTCTTAATCTTGATTTCTTGCCTTATGGTAGCACAGCTGCCCACCATGTCTTCCAAGTAGTTAAACAGTTCACCTTTGCCTATCAAATTACTTTCAATTGATCAAAGTCCTTTCCTTTTATGCATTCAAACGAGAACTCATAGGACTCATATGCACAATTAACTCAATTGGAATGGCATAGAAAACAAAATAGTGCCAACACGATAGGTTGTAAACCTCAACTCGTGTGCTAGTGATGATCGATAAGGTTTATTTGATTTGTTCTTGAAACCTTTCAAGACCATTAAGACTCCCACTGACTCCTTGACATATAAGATTCTCTTGTCAATAAACATTTCTTGACAACCAAATATTCAATAGTTAGTGTAGTTTTTATCAAAACATAACACTTCATAAAATGGTCCTAGTTGGTCTTTGTCTTATCCAAGACATCACAACTTTCCACATTTGATGAATGTTAAAAACCTTCTTAATACTCGTCACTTATTGCCACAATTTTAACTTTAAGACTTGTTATTGGAAAGAAGTATGATTGACTTTTTGATTTAACCATTTCTTCAATTCTTGATTCCTCTTCTTAGACATACAACTGTACTAAGACTCACTTAGAGGATCAACTGAGATATGGTTCTTAATCATTAAGACCTATCATAAAGCATAGAAGGTACTCTCCCTTCTTCTTAAAATGGAGAAACTTTTATCTTTCTGCCTACTTGATTCTTCTTATTCGTTTTGCCATTGATTTGAACTTTTTCAATCAATTTAGGATTAAACTTAATCTTATGAGTATAATCATATTTACTAAACTTTTAGTAAACCATGACTAATATCTTGTTACTCTTATGGTGGACTTGATCAACACACAACTTTGTGTACTCGATCTCCTAGTCCGTCACTTAACACTTTGTCAATGAATTAGTCTAATTTCCAAATATGAAATTTCCCATTCTTCGTGCAACCAAGTTGCATGATTCCAAATTTTTATCAAATTGAAACTTGGGCGATGAGAAACTCTCCCTATTTGGTAAATTCTCGACTTTTCCATAAACACCATAAATAAGAATCATATCCATTTGTTGTAGAAATATGCAAACACCAATTTTCATAACGATTTCATTGCAAGGAAATAAACAAATAAATAAATAAGTCAAACGAAAATTTATTTTATTTATAAAAGCAGTGGAAAACATTTGTCCTTACAATGCAAAATCCATTGAAAACTATGTATTTCAAAAGGAAAATTTCTAACAACTCTATCATAACTATCTAAGCTCAAAATCGAATCTTCAAGTCCATGCGATCAAGATCCATTCCTCGTGATTAGACTCATCTTGCTCTTTCACCAAGCTTCATTTCTTTTCACCGATCCTGCAAAACATTCAAATGCAATCTTATCACATCATGTATTAAGAATCAATGAATAGGAACTTAACGGAATTAGATAGTGGATTTTACCTGAAGCGCAACGATACATTTTGACTCTCCCATCTTCTGGACTCTTCAGGCTCTTTGGGCAGACTTGTATCCAACACCCTTTCTTTTGGAAGTAAACGCAGGTCGGTTCTCCTAGAACGTCCTCGGAAGCATGGTCGGTTGATTTTTCCAACAAATACGCTCCATTGCTTCGCCAAATCATTTCTGATTCAGCAGCAATGAGCATGTAAGTTAGGTCAATGAGGTTGTCGTCATGATCCATCATATAATACTTTCTTTTGAACTCATTATATGATTCAGGAAGTGACTGCAAAACCCAATTCACAACCAACTCATCTAGGAATGACACACCCAACATTATCAACCTCTTAATGTGTGATTTCATTCGTAGAACGTGGACACACACTGGTTTACCATCTTCATGTTTCCTTTCCAATAGGTCTTTAGTGATATTGAACCTTTCAATTCTTCGATCTTGTGGGTTAGGGAGAACAATTGGAGGTGGAGGAAGTGAAGCATGATTTCTTGTTCCTCGATCGAATCGTGGAATACCATCTTCATGTGGAATGCTTGCTCCACAGGATTTGGGAAGACCATAGTTGTCGATCTTAGACATCTACAAACTGGGAGAAACAAATTTAAGTTAGTTGATTGATTGAGTCCTTAGTAAATCACCCAAATGAGATACTAAGGCTAGGACCCAACACAATATTCCACACCTCAAGAGAGGGATGTCGTAACCCTAATTGCAGAATATTTGAAGGTAAGTGAATGATGATTCACTAATTTCCACCATGAAAACAAAAAAGAAATTTAAGTTTTAAACCTATGAAAACTCCTAGATCCTTTGAGATTCATTCAACATTTCAATGGCATGTTTAAATCTCGATATGCCCCTCTTATTTGTGACTGGGATGCCGAGGATCACAAAGCGGGTGTGAATAACCATGCAAACTTACATGGTGCCCTCACATGTTACAGTCACCTATTCGATGTGCCGTTAAACCACACACGCTGCACCGAACTATGACAAACATTGAGTCACCCTTTGCTACCTTTGCTTAGAACCATTTAGTGTGCCAGTAAACCACACACGCTCCACTAACGTCTTCGTAAGGGCACAAAGTGTAATTTCATGGAATTGCATCAATTCACTTTGCCTAACTAACTTAGATTGGGAATTTGTAAAAACATTTAGTTACTTTTGTATTTCATTATACTTATAATGAAAGGTTTCGTCCAATCCTACCCATTCGGCTAACGACCCTCCACTAGTCAAGAGTGCGGTGGGTAAGAGTGGATACCCATTCAATCGCCATTTTATAAGCAATTTCCTTAAACACCCCTTATAGACCAGTTTCGTGAATGAGGCCTACTAACGGTAAGACTGAATTTTACTCATACATATATATAATGTTAGTCTTTTAATGTTAGATATAGTATAGGGTGTATTTTACACTTTTAAAATACTAGGTGGTCAGATTTAACAATTATACTTTTAATTCAATTAAATTGTAAACCTAAACTTCTATGGATTTATTAAACCTCTTTTAATTATACACCTTAATTAATTAATAAAACCACAAGGGTGTGATTTGAACTTTTCAAAACATTACTAGGGTTTTAGAATTTAGCATTCCTAATTAAACCTTTTAATCAACTTTTAAATTCCAAAACTTGAGGGAAAGTTTTGAAACATTTCAAAACATTAGGGTTAGAATTTAAATATACATCAAAATTAAACTTTTAATCAAAATTTAAATTCCAAAACTTGAGGGCAAGTTTTGAAACCTTTTTCAAAACATGAGGGTTTTAACTATTTAAATTTCAAAACAACAAAACTTTTGAGTTCAAATTTAAACTATAAAACCTAAAGGGGAAAATATGAAACTTTTCATAACACAAGGATCAAATAACAAATAATATAAATTAACATTTAATTACATAATTATCCATATTTGATTTATTTAATGATTTCTTGCAAAACAATTTACCAATTTAATCAAAATAATTAATCAATTATCACATAAGGAAACAAATATTTTATTAATTGATAAATATCTTCAATTAGATCAAGAATATACTCAAATATATAAAAAAAAAACGGATTTATATCGATCTAATATGATAAGGCAAGTATCCTCAAGCAAAAACAGCAAGAAATCCCGTTTTTCCCTCTTTCTGACCAACTGACTCGTCGAGTCAGCATGGACTCGACGAGTTCATCTATAGACTCGGCGAGTTCAGCCCCCAGAAACCCAAAATTTTGATTTTTAAGCTTGAACAAACAAACAAAGCATCAATACAATAGAAACCAATCAAGGCTCTGACACCACTGATGGATTTTTGTCATAAGAACATCCTATGTGCTCACACAAACCCTGATGCTTGGATCTAGGTTTCTCTATTGTACATGCAAGTTATCCAAGACTATAAACCCTAATTCTAGCATACAAGTAATCATATTAACATAAGAATGGGTTTAAGACATTACCTTGATTGTTATGTAGCAATAACAATCCAATTCCTCCTTGTATTGACTTTAGAAAGCTTAGAGTCACAAATGTCACTCCTCTAATGGTTCACAAACACCAAGAGCAAGAGGATGAAGAGGAGAGAGGATGGAGGCTGCCCTAAAACGTGTGAAACCCTAGAAGGATGATTATCCACGTTTTTGGGTCATAAGGGATGTATATATAGTTAGGCTATTAGGGTTATCTAACAAGGAAACCCTAAATTGGATGCTTAAGCCCTAAGCAACCCATAGATTCCTTTACTTAAGGCCTCGGACGATTTCCTCATGAGCTTTCCCATAGAATTCGTCCACTCCTTAATATAAGGCAATCCATAGCCCAAATTGCAATTATCTTATAATTACAATTCCAGTCCCTTTAGTTTAATTAATCTCTTTTAGTCACAAAACTAATTACCAATTAATTCTTGACTAATATTAATTAAACAATATGATTTCTCCTTTAATATATTATTCCCATAATATATTAATAAATCATATTTAATCCTTTCTCTCCATAATTCATCCTATCAAGTTGCTTTGGTGAAGGCAACCCAAAAGGACCATGCACCATTGGGTCAAGTACATACCAAAATAGTTATGGACTTAGACACTAATCCAACAACTTAGGCATTCTTTTTATGCACGCTCTTGGTTTAACGTATGCTATGACTTTCGTTTAGATCACTAAGGCTAAAAAGCACTTTATTCTAAACTCACTTTTTCTATCATGCAGTGTCGTGCCGGTTCTGTCGCGAAACTTCAACAAGTCATAACTTCTTTGTTAGAACTTGGATTTCGACATTTTTTATATCTCTGGAATCCTCGTCACGACCACTATAACTTTCTTCAAAGATATCGTGTTTATCTAACATTTTATTTTTGACATTTATTTTCATTGTTAATTTATTATATCATTATATACAAGTATAAAGCACATAAATTTACATAATACTCAAACAATTCTTTTTTATTACTTCGACATAAGTCACATTTGTTGACCCTAACTATTACATCATCGCATCAATGCTTAGCCTCGAAACATGGGCATAAAAATTCTCTCCCCCTTAGGATGATTTCGTCCCAGAATCATGCATCAGTAAAAAAAAATGTGGATAGCGAATCATTATGTCACTCTCCGTTTCCCAGGTGATATTTGGCCTATTCGTATGTTTCCATCACACAAGCACCAAGTCAACCATCTTGCATCGCAACTTCTTAGTCTTACGGTCAACAATTGCCTCTGGCTTTTCAATTAGCCTCTTATTTTCATCCATCCTTAACTCAGAATTTGGAATTATTTCGGGAAATTCTCCCGTGAATTTCCTCAGATAACACACATGGAAAGTGTCATGGATACCATCTAGTTCTTCTAGTAGTTCTAGCTTGTAAGCTTGGTTCCCAATCCTCTGAAGAACTTTGAACGGTCCAATAAAACTTGGACTCAACTTTCCTCTTTTCTGAATCTTATAAGTCCCGTCCACGGTGAGACACCAAATCCCCAACTTCGAATGTCATCGGTTGTCTTTTCTTGTCATCATAGCTCTTTTGAAGATCTTGAGCTGCTAGCATCCTTTCTCTAATCACCTTCAACATTTCAGTAGTCTAATGGATTATCTCGGGGCCCATAAACTGCTTTTCTCCAACTTCAAGCCAACAAGATGGCATACGACACTATTGTCCATACAAATCTTGGTAAGGTGCCATCTTGATGCCCGAATGGTAACCATTGTTGTAGGAAAACTCTACCAAGGGGTAAGTGTTCATCCCAATTACCTTGGAATTCTAGGGTACATGGTCTTAGCATATCTTACAGTGTTTGTATCATTCTTTTGCTCTGACCATCAGTCTGTGGATGATAAGTTGTACTTAAACACCACTTCGAACTCAACTCCTCTTGTAGACTCCTCCAAAACCTTGACGTGAAACAACTATCATGGTCTGATACTATCATTAAAGGGACAATGTGAAGTCTTACTATTTCCTTCATGTAAGAATTTTCAAGCTTATCCATAAATCATCTTTTATTTGCAAGCTTGTCAATAGATCATCTTTCATTGGCTTCTATGAAGTGTGCACTATTAGTGAATCGATCAACGACCACCCAAATCATGTCGTGACCATCCTTTGCTTTGACCATCATTCAGTGGATGGTAAGTTGTACTTAAACACAACTTAGAACCTAAATCCTCTTGTAGACTCCTCCAAAATCTTGACGTGAAACGGCTATCATGGTCTGATACTATCATTAAAGGAACACCGTGAAGTCTTACTACTTCCTTCACGTAAGTGTTTTTAAGCTTATCCATAGATCATCTTTCATTGGTTGCTATGAAGTGTGCACTATTAGTAAATAAATCAATGACCACCCAATTCATGTCGTGACCGTCCTTCATTCTGGGTAGCTTAGTGACAAAATCCATGGTGATGTCCTCCCATTTACCCATGCATACAAGTAAAGTTTCTAAACTCCCATATGGTTTCTAATGTTCTTCCTTAACTCTCGCATAGGTCACACACTCCGCCACATACTTTGAAACATCGAGCTTCATCGTATGTCTCCAAAAGTATGGTTTCAGATCCTTATACTTTTCAGTGCTACTAGGATGAATCGATTACATGGTCTTGTGAGCTTCTTCCATCAGAAGATCTCTTACTTCGCCCATCTTGGGCACCCAAATCCTATCCTGGAATACCTTCAATCCTTGATTATTTGTACTGAATGCCAATGTTTTGCCTAAACGTTCTTCCTTTCGGTCATTCTTTTCTAAAGATTCCTCCTGAGCTTTCTCAACGCTTTCCAAAATCGTTGAGACAACTTCTATTGATTTCTTTGATTATCTTTCACTTCAATCTTTTGACTTAGGTCATATTCTATATAGAACTTGGTTCTCTGAACCAAGTGACATGCTTATCTTATTCG
The DNA here is from genome assembly GCF_052625555.1 of Lactuca saligna. Taxonomy (NCBI): domain Eukaryota; kingdom Viridiplantae; phylum Streptophyta; class Magnoliopsida; order Asterales; family Asteraceae; genus Lactuca; species Lactuca saligna. Next base: position 44,246,090 of record NC_136418.1, on the reverse strand, counting down.
AACTCAATTTGATATGGCCCTAAGGTTGGAATAACAGTCATCTTCTTAGTCATTACCGAAACGATGGTAACGACGAACATGAACAAAACGGAATCAATTACTAGCTTCTTGGTAACCTTGTAACTTTCTCTAATCCAAGTGCGTGTCTTGTGCTTCCGGTAGTATAGGCCTCTACTACCATTCACACTTACTCATACTCGTTTCAATTATTGTCTCGCAGTTTTCCAAGTCATCATTCAAGAATATCACATAATCATTTGAAACATCAGATAACAAAATCAAGTTTTTATATTATTTCTTGAAATGATTACATAGATGTTCCAGTTCATCCTATACTATGCCTCTAATAAGCTACACCACATGATGCTACCCACATGTCCACTTCATAACTTGATCTTCGGATATCAATCCTCACTCCTTATTCCTTGCATTGTCAGCTGCTTCGTCAGGATCATTTGGAATACCCTTGGCTTGGACAGTGCATTTGACCTTTCTGCTTCATTCTTCCTTGGGCAATTTTTTGAAATATTCCCTCCTTCATTGCATTCATAACACACCCTCTTGTTGGATGTACACTCATTGGCGTAGTGTTCGGAATTCCCACACTTGAAACAAGTGACATCTCCGTTGCATTTCCCATGTTTCTTCTGCTTGAACTTTTCGCACCACATCGCTTCACCTCCTATTCCTCCTCTGATTTTCTTTGAATCGAACTTCGAGAATTTACTTTTCTTGTTGGACCTCGAAGATCCATCGAACTTTTTTTTTTCACACCAACCTCAGTTCTCTCTAGAGCATTTTCTCTTAACTGGGTCTCGACATTCTTGACTGATCTAACGACTTCCTTCAATGTTCTTTCCATTTGGACTGTTGGGCCAAAGTCTAATGGGAATCCATTAGCAAATTTCTCTATCTTGGCGAGTTCAGTCGGCACCATGTATGGACATAACTTCATCTTCTTGGTGAATGCAATAGCATAGTCGTCAATGCTTATTCTCCCCTTCTTCATGTTTTGGAACTCATTATTTAGATCTATCAAATCTATTTCGGAGCAGTACTACATTTTTAACTACTTGATGAACACTTCACAAGAAATCTCCAGAGCTTCTCCTCGTGGCATCCTATACGCCAATAACTTCCACCAGCTTAAAACTTTGGTCTTCAGTTGTCTAACCGCAAAGAAGTTTTTCTGGTTGTCGTTACAGTTGCAACTTTCAAATACCATCTCCATTTTGGAGATCCAGTCCATAATCTCTACTAGACTTGGGCTTCCGGAAGGACTTGGTGGTTTGGCACCCAAGAAGTTCTTATACATATGTCTATCTCTGTTTATTTACCTCTCTAGGTCGTTCCTTATTGTCACTGGGGTTCCACTTGACTGACAGTGCGATTGTAATTCCATTCCTCTGACTGGAATTCATTCAGTTCTAGTTGTTCAATAGGCATCGAAAGCTCATCCCTGTTATTCAGCAACAGTTGCCTCATTTCTTCCCTCTGCTCATCCATCATAGCCCGAATCATGGCTTGTACTCCAGCTATTGTGTCTAGATCAAGTGCAGCTTCTATTATCAGCACCTACTTAATCATTTGGGGATGAGGTCGCTGATTCATGTTTCCATTTTCGCTTCCGGCTCCACTTTGGGTTCCCACCATGTTGATCTATACACCAAAGTAGGTGAATTCGGATCTTTATTTCCGATAGACGTTTAAATCCTCTTTATCACTCTAAAACGTTACATACTGGTTCTAATATCGTAGTCGTGCACTTAGAATCCTGAACACACAAGGTTTCCAGATCCGGTCGGCAACAAACCATAGATCCGAACAAATAATAGCATATATGACAATCATATAGCATTTAGCACATAAAAGCATTTTAGGAATCTTTCCTAAAATAAACTATTGCTCATGTCTAAAATATGGTAGAAACTCACCTTACGATCATCACTTAGCATTCTAAGTTTAAGTCTAGAAATTCTACAAATTCCTAGTTCGCTTAAACTAATGCTTTGATACCAACTGTGACATCCCCAATTTCACGACCATAAAAGACCGATATATTTATGCTTTATATTCAAATCAGAGTAACCTTTTAAAGAAAAGTGTTGCGGAATTTATTCCCAAAATAAAATATGATAAAGATTTATCAAAACATTTCCGAAGAAATTTATTTCATTATATTAAAACCTCGGAATGTCATCACTAATACAGATCAGAAGCATAAACAGTACAACATTGGCTTTACAACATTTATCTAAAGCTATTGGCCGATAATCCATTATCCTCTCGTCAAGTCATCCAACTATGTTCTTGCCATTACATGTAATACAAGAAATTAAGTAGGTCAGGTTTGGGAGCCTAGTGAGCACATAGGGTTTTCAACCGATAATGAATAAGTTTATTAAAATCATTAAACCAAAGAAACCTGATTACCCGTTCTCGTTACCCTCACTTAACGTCCCTAAACCATCTAATATAAGGGACATAGCCTAAGGATTATCATCGGGGTAACAACACTGCTTAGGGGATACTTCAACAATTTATGTAAAATAAGGCAACCATGAGGGGGATGGAATATACCTAGTGAACACTTAGTTCAAATAAACACCTACAAGATGCGAGCCTACTAGCGTCCAACTAGACTGTCTAGAAAAGTCTGTGGCCGTTATCTATACTCCATTAGATGACTGGATCATCTTCAATATCGAGGCCTCTCATCATTTTATCACACACTAACTATTTCATCTACCAATGTTTTACCCAAGATATTTCTAGATATAAAATACACATACAATTCATATCTGAAAAAAAAAACGAAGTTTAAATCTTTAATCCAACATAGATCTCAAAGTATAAAATATATACATACAGTTTACATCTGAAGAGAAAAGTTTAGATCTGAAAAGAAAAAGTTTAGATGTGAAGGAAAAAAAATGTTCAGATCTGAAAGAAAAAGTTTATGAAAAAAAATATTCAGATCTGAAAGAAAGAAGTTTAGATCTTTCATCCAGCTTAGATCTTAGGTACACAGATAATATGTAGAAATAGCACATAATTTATATAAAATACTTCATATCTATGTGTAAGATGAAAGTAACTATGCACTTACTTGATAAGGTGGTGATTCGGAAACAACACTTCACTTCTTAAAAAAATCTCCTTTGATGAAACCGGGAGGTTTGATTGAAAACCGGTATCTGCGGGGGCAGAGTTTTTGAACGAAAAACTCTTTTTTCTCGGAGCCTTCGAACGCTCCGGTGCTTTCTTCTAGTGCTAGAAATGTTTCCTAGGCTTCGGGGTGGTTTAGGGAGGCTAGAGAGAGAGTAGAGAGTGAAAGAAGGTGTAATGAGAAATATAGGCTGCCTCACATCCTATTTATAACTGAAAGGTTGTTGACTACGCAGGGGGTTCCTTCGAGGGTACATGGGGCGTACCTCGGTGTGCAGGGCGATCCCTCTCTACGTGGCGCGTTTGTTCGTAACGTGCCACCCTTCACATGGAGAATTGTGGCCACTTTTCGACCGAGCAAGGCGATACAGCGCAACATTCCATCTTCGTACGCAGGGCGTACACGTACGCGAGGTGTTCATTAGTCTACGTGGGGCGTAGCCTCGCACGCAGCTCGCAAATTCCACATTTGACTTCCAAAATTCGTAACTTTCGCATACGAGCTCCGTTTTTGACATTCTTTATATCCACATGTAGATAGAGATGTACTCTACAACTCTCATTTAGATTCTGTCGGATAATTTTGACTTATTTTTAAAGTTATATTTTTAACAGGTCGGGACAGGAAAGTCTGTTAAAAATTCATAACTTCTTCCTCCGACGTCCTTTTTCGTCTATCTTTTCACCGTTGAGCTGCTATTAACAATACCTTCGATTCCCCTTTAGGTTTTGTCGGCCAAAAACCGTTCGATCTACTATTTTAACTCCGAGTTGTGTACTTTTGATATGAAACTTGGAAAAATCATAACTTCCTCATACAAAGTCAGATTTAGGCATTCTTTTTAAGCACGCTCTCGGTTTAACGTATGCTACGACTTTCGTTTAGATCACCAAGGCTAAAAATCACCTTATCGTATACTCACTGTTTACGTCATGCAGTGTTGTGCTGGTTCTATCGCAAAACTTTGACAAGTCATAACTTCTTCATTATAACTCGGATTTCGACATTCTTTATATCTTCATAATCCTTGACACAACCACTACAACTTTCTTCATAGATATCGGGTTTATCTAATATTTTATTTTTGACGCTTATTTTTATTTTTAATTTATTATAACATTATAAACAAGTATAAAGCACCTTTATTCACATAATTCACATAATACTCAAACAATTCCTTTTTTGGTACTTCGACATAAGTCACATTTGTTGACCCTAACTATTACATCATTGTATCAGTGCTTAGCCTCGAAACACGGGCGTTACAACTGGCAATTTGGGTGCCGGATATACTGCCTTACTTTACAAGGTGAGTCTTCTCACTATACTTACCTGAGTGGTATTTACTATCCGACCGGAGGGTCTAGTTTGTGTTATTGACCGGAGGGTCTTATGTGCTTATACTAAGTTATGTTATTATGCATTCTATCTTTGTGATTTATGTTGTATATTATCATGAGCCTTATTGAGTTAGGACCAAAGGGTCGAAACCGAGTTGTGAGACTGGAGGGTCTTCACTAAGATACAGGACTGGAGGGTCCAACCCCAGCTGTGAGACCGGAGGGTCCTCATTGAGACACATGACCGAAGGGTCCTTATCGAGAAATAGCCATGAGAGGATAATTATTTGTTTGTGGTACTTTGGGGAACTCACTAAGCTTCATGCTTACTGTGTTGAGTTAAATGTGTTTTAGGTACTTTTGTTGATTTCGGGAAGGCGAAGACGCGATTGTACACATCTGTCAGCTTATGGAGATTTGAGGATTTTGGGATACTTTGATATTGTTTTGATAATAACTTACAATCTATGCAATGACTTGAAGATAATTAAAAATGAAAATTTTGTCTTGAATTTTTAGGCGTTACATAATAACCCATTATCTTAGAGATCAGCAAACTAGTAAGGTTGTTAGAATGAAGTGCATGTATTTTCATAAGATATTGACGTTCTAGCACAAAAATGGTACTCGATCTCTAAGTAAGCATGTTAATTCATGTCTAGAATACTCAAGAGAATTTTGGATATAAAAAAAATCAAAATCAATATTAGGAATAAGGGTCGAAAAACACGCACAAACATAACAAATAAAGATGGACAGAAAATAAAGAACGAAAGGAATTAATTTGAGTCACTTGATTAGAGAAATCGACCTATGTCCAAAGATAAACTAGGGATAGATTATATTGACAGTCATCAAAACACATGTCATTTGCTTATGGTTACATTCGCACAAATTATATCTATAAAGGCAAGTTGGCCTGAAATCTACTTGTAGGTTGGGACTAAGAAACATCGCATACTCATGTGGCCCGTTGCTCGAGCACCGCATATGTGGTGTAGAGTATTGCAGCCAACTCTGCAGTGCCAATAGTTGTTCGAAGCAAAAATAATATCAAATGGAAGATCAAACTCCACAACTCAAAAAGATATATAAAGTTCAAAATATTAATTAATTATTTATAACACATACCATCTAATCTACTCTAGCATAACAAATGATGCATCCATATCACGGTCCTCTTTCTCAATCCAAAATATCATATTCTCCCTAATTCCTTCCATCACTTGTACCTGTAGTTAAAGGAAAACATGACACATAAAACTAAAAAGTAAAAATATTATGAATTTAAAATTTATGGAATAAAGGAATAACGCATGCAATTGATCTCTTATAGCTCTTCCCAGATAATGATCATCTCCACCACCATCATGGGAAACAGACTTGAACTCGAACCATCAAAATGGTTTATCTACTCTTCATTTGTATGATAATAAGAAGACCCTTCATTAGTAATCAATTCATTATTGGGAATAACATTATCAAGATTTACTGTTTCAAGTACAACATGCTCATTTCCTTCATTTTCATATCTTCAATTCAACATCAACTTGCACATCAAATACACAAGATCATTCATCTTTGTTGATGTAGTTTATTTTTTCTATTAGAATGTACGTATGAAACAAAATAAAGAAACAATTTAAAAATTAGATGATGTAATAAAAATAGCATTAAAACAATAAAATGTTGTTACTTGTAAGTTTCCATCTCAAAGGAGCTCAAATTCCTCTCACTGCTAGATGAGGAACATGCAATCTCAAAATTCTTTAGGCAAAACTTCTTAACTTGGGCATGTCAACACCATATCAATCCCACCAATTAACATGACTTTTTCGTTCTTTGTTAGCATATCTACATTAAAGACCAAAGAACCCTCTTGCATTAGTGAATTGATAAAGTTGACTGCCAATTATCTTTTCTAGGTTTTTGTCATCACTATACATTCTTTCAAGGCACATGTATGATCTAAAAATTATTTTGCATCACTAGCTTGAAGTAGCAACCCACCACATGGAGCATCATATTTAGTTGATTACACCATCTTTCATCAATGATATTGTGAAGTAGTCCGTACCTAAATCTATATACAAACAAGAAATATGAGATTGTGGTTTTTAGTTACTACCTACAAATATAAACAAAAAAAAATCTTCGAATACCATGTTTGAACATCTTTCAAGTTTTCTTTAATTTCATTATTCGCATTTACCATCACCTGGTAAATGAAATCCATTTTTGGTTTAGAGCCTTGATCAACCATTCAACAAAACTTCATTACGTGGTTCATGGCCTCAAGACATGGTGGTAATGATGACCAAAACCATGTATTATCTAGAACTTTAGGCTTAAATCCCTTTGGAACCGTACATGCGTCTTTTGATGCATATGGTTCAAAATAAATAAAACAAAAGAATCAATGTGTAGATTCAAATTTTCTTTTTCATAGCAAGTTTCTTCTAACTTATAAAAAAGGATTATCTTTGATTTTTCACTAAAAATGAGCTTTCCCTCCTTTCCTTATTAACATATAATATCAAAAAAGAATTCATTAAACTTGTCCGAGTAACTTATCATTGAAGGATTCTTTCATCGCGATTCAATCCAAATCACGATCAACATGCTTTCGAGTTTCAAATCCTACATAGTCAGTTGAAAACCACTTTTTGGAGGTAAACATTGAGATCAATATATTTTAGTTCAAACAAGCAACCTACTGTAAGATAAGTAGTTGCAAATCTAGTTCATCCATACCTAAGGAGTTATTTGCCTTTTGTGAATTCTTTCAACACAAAAATCAAGTGTGACCTATTATAGATGAAAGTTGTTATAACTTATAAGAATTAAAATAATTTATATAAAAATAATTAAAACCAAATGCTTACTGTTATAGATGAAGTGATATATTTCTACCCTTTGTAATGGTCACCTTATGTTCGTTAATCTTTTTTTCAAATTTCTCTAACATTTGATCAATGTGATGAGCTACACACAATGTCCAAAATAGTTTCTTCTGCATTTGCCTAAACATCTCCACAACAGCCTTACAATTTGCAGCATTATCAGTTACTACCTAAACAACATTTTCCTCGTCTATATTCAACAAAATCATCTTAGAGGAGACGAGGGGATGCAGTGTGTGCAATCATCCAAAGCCCAAGCAGTGATTTCCCAAGATACCATTAATTGTTTATGTGTTGTTATTATGAATTGATAGAACTGCATGCTAGTTTAGGGCTAGATATCTGCTCAGAATTGCATGCTCGGGTGCCTGCTTAGGAAAGATGCCTTATTACCTATTATGTGAGCTGGTAGTGTGGTATATGTATGATTAGAGATCTCTGTGGAGTTAAGAGACAGGATTGCCTAAGTTCGATGATGGCTTTTGTGTTGCGGATAGAGCAATTGGAGTTATATGCTAGAGTGGTTTTATGTGCAGGTGGAGGTTTCTTAATGCCCAAATTCTACTTGGTTTGTGCTTTGTGGAACTCATGAATGATGCGAGTTAGCTAGAATGGCTACTTGACGTTATGAGGAGTTCTCCAGCAACTGATGGCAGAGAAGTGTGGGAACCTAGGGGAGCCTAGGGAATAATTTCAAGTCTGATGAGTGTGCTATTTAGCATTGAGTATTCATGGGGGTGGGGGGAGCGAGAACGTGGAATAGGACTGATCTATCGGTAAAGTTGAACAGTTACTTAGGAAATCTGGGACGAACCTTTTGGAAAGTAAGGATAGATATGGAAGGTAGTATGGGCCCATACTACTGAAAGCAGAGGACCTATACTCGAAATGAGGAGAATTCTATAGGTTCTAAGTAGCAGGTTGAGGGAAGATAACATGGTTTGGGTACCATGATTCGTAGCAGAGTGTGTTTCCATCCTTACCAGTTATCTTGATGTGGATGTTCAGACTATGAGTGGATATGGTAAATTATGGGGCCAGAGGGCCATGTCGGTCGAGCTTAAGTGGAGTATACCTTGCGAGGAAGAAGTGAGTTTAATACTCGGGGGATTTGATTTCTTAGGTGCCGGTTGGAGTCGAAGGATTCAAAAGGAATAGAAGATGATGTGTTGCAGAGGATTGCAGCCAGAGTTGAGTAATCGACTGATGGATTATGATGGCAAATTCTATGACGAGCATTATACTATTCCTACTTTCCGTTTTGGAAGGATGATTGAGTGAGCTTCTGATTTCATAGATTAGATGAGAACCCATTGGGTACCAGATAGTTGTGATATTGGCACCAAATGGATCTTTGTGGTATGAGTACCTTGAGTTATTTGTTATGTTAGGAAGGATTTGTTAGGGGGAACTATGTCAGTGAGAACAAGAGTATGCCTTGATTGAGTTTGGTAAGTTGTATTCAAGCCACTGTTTCAAGAAAACAAGAGGAGTATATTGAAACGTCAACCTTCATTGTCTATGCAACGAATCAACTGTGAGAGTGAGGTCTCCCATTTCTATGTTGATTCTTGCGATGGGGTGCTGATTGGGGATCCAGAGAATGAAGTGTGTGATAGTCCATTATTTCCAGAGAAGGAGTCAGTGCTAGTTTAGTATTGTCAAAATATTTTCCTGTACAGCTGGATGAGATTCTGGGTGACTAGAGGCAGTCACATTGGGGGGATTCCCAGGTTTTCATCTGAGATTCGGAATACTTGAAGTTGCTTGGCCTTTATCTGGAAGATCATCGAGTGTTGCATGGTACGTTCCAAGATTCGAGTATGGTATATCTGGTGAGCCAGTCTGTGGTGTAGACTGTTTGGTATGCCAATTGGCGATGGTTCGAACCCTAAGTGGGCGAGAACTGCATATTCTGTTGTGAGGATCATCAATTTGTTAATTTGTAGTTTAGAAGATTGAGTTATGGAGAATCTGTGGTCCAGGTATATGAGAATTGGGTCTAGTGGTAGTCAATGCAAGGTACAGAGCGAGATGATGCATGTTGTATGTGCTCAGGAAAGGATGAGTGTCTCCACGGCAGGTTGTCGTCGGTCAGAGATCTTATTGTGGTTAGTGTTTCACCGGGTTTGCCAATGATCGATTTTCGAGGTAGTTGGGCCGTTGGGGTCAAGTTTCAATTCTTGAGAGATTTGCTAGTTCGACGTATAAATTGTTATCTATGCTCCGGGAAGGGCAGCAGTTAATTTATTAATCAACTTCAGTGTCAGTATGAGTAGTTTTGCATGGGTTTTGTGTTGGGTTTTGAGCATTCTAACACTCCTAAGTGTACATACAACCCTAAATACCTTGGATTTATGTTTTCTCTATTATACATGCAAATATGAACTTTCCAAGGTTTTAATCCTAACTAGCATAATAATATGATTCATATGAATATATATAAGGTTAGAATTACATAACTCTTTGATGTAGAAAGTCTTCATGAAGATTGAGTGCCTAGTGCCCCAAGTGTGACACCTCAAATGGTTTACACAACACCAAATACACTTGGAATAACTTGAGAGAAACTCGAACACTCCTTGAAATCATCTAGCCCTCACACTCACACATAGTGCACGATTTCTTGAGCCATGGGATTCTTTTATATGGTGGCTATTAGGGTTACACCATGTAACTCATGACTTTGCCCATTCCTTATACTCCATGGATTTTAACCTCCATGGAGTATCCATGGGTCACCCCATGGACTTAGTCCAACATAAGGAATCTTGGATCACAAGCCCACATATATAAGAATGAATGATTTACACAATCAACCCATATATTTAATTAGTCTCTTTTTGATCACTTAATTAATTCCAAATTAATTCTTGATCAATACTAATTAAATAAGCTTATTAATATATTAGAACTTATAATATATTAACAAACCTTAAGTGTTATTTCTCTCATTTTAGTCTATCCAAATGCATGATGCCATGCAACCCAAATGGACCATGCCGGGTCGGGTCAAGTCTTACCAATTATAGTTATGGACTTAGACATTAATCCAACAGTCTCCAACTTGGATAAGTCTAAAACTATTATTGCATATGACTTCAAGAACCGACTGGAAATCGTAGCTCTAAAAAGCTTATGTCGAACTCTGACCTTGTAGATGAACTCTGACCATTGTCAATGAGTTGTCCATTAGATAAGGGATCATATATTCCTCCATTCTAGATATCATATGGATTGAGACATGGATTATAATCATTCTCTCTATCCATTTGTTGTTTCCTAATTTCCGATTTATGATGACTGACTAATTGAACAAATCAAATCAGTCCTGGCCTGGCCGAGCACTTCCATTTGTCATTATTAAATCATCAAGGGGCCCACAGATATCGCTTTTATCCCGAAGGTAAAAGGAATGGATAAACTTCGACTCATATGGCTTGTTCTACTACTTGTTGAATCATATACAAAGGCACGTTTTATAACATAAAGTTACCAATGCATTTTCGTGCAATCAATGTACAACCAACTCATACTAACAACTCATATCTCTAGGTTTGAAGAATATAAGATATTATCGTCTCATGATCACTCATGATAAAATCCATGAATTGATTCCAATGAGCGCGGGTTAAATCCAATACTCAGAACTTATGAGCACTCATGAGTGTTGTAGCCCTTTGTCCAACATCTTAGACCTCTAAAAGTCAACCATTGAAAGTCTTGATTCATATCTGCTTCCAACATATCACCGATCGTTGATGGTTTGAATAACTTAGTCATCCAGAACAATGACCTACTTACTTTGGAAGTTAAAGCATGCAAAGTGAAACACAATAATAATTGAATCCAATATGGTATCAAAACCTATGAACATAAATAAAGCACCTTTTATTTATCACCATATGATTACACATTATTCATTGTATACTGTTTCAACTATCAACTTTATTCTTGAATTTAAAACAATAGTTGTCCCATGCTCCAAGCATGTACACTATGTTTTCTAAACACTAGTTATGCCATACACCAAGTATGCATACTATGTTTATCTATGATCATTACTTTGTGAAAATAAATCAATTGATCATAACTCCAATGATCATCTTTTCACAGTCCCAAATCCTTACTACAAATGCAAGAATTCCAAATTCATGCCATTTACTAAAATCTGTTAGATTCTAAACTTATATGCATTGATCCTCTTGTAATGATTATGCACAAAGTCAGAAAGACTTGACAACAACCATTACAGAGCATTCCAAAGGAGATCAGCTACTTGGAAGCATCCTTCTTGCATTAAGTTTCCTAATCTTAAACAGATTGAAAATTTTATAACTTTGAAACATTTCTAGATTCCCTTTTGACTATAACTTATGAACAAGAGTTGCCTCTTTACAGATTATGTCAATATGGTCCTTCAAGAATTATCACTATACTTCCAACTGTCCTTGAGCAACCAATCTTTGGTAAACCTTAAATTGTCCTCGACAATTGTTTAATCCTTTTAGTCATATCCAGTTCTAGATCTTTTCCCTTCTTAATGCCCTGGGTATTTGGAAAATTTTAGAAAGGATGAATATAGCACATGTAATCGATCCTATATCCGAAGCATATGGGACACGATTCATGATGTCTTACATAAAGACTAAACCAGTCTTTTGCTATAATATTTCTATTTCAATTTGCCAAGTTCTCATAATTTCATATTATGAAAAGGGATGTCGTAATCATAATCGAATTTAAGAACGCAAATAATAGATCCATATACAAAATTTCCTTATGTTGAGCGATTCCAACATGAAATTCACATATATATATATATATATATATATATATATATATATATATATATATATATCCTTGACTAAATACGATTAAAACCTCAATATAAGCTTTTAGATTTGAGATGAAGTATAATTTCCTCTCCCTTAGTTATAGCAAAACAACTTTTTCCCAAATGAAACCTTTTGTTTTTCTATAATTAACATTGCTAACTTGCAATACTTATCATAATTATCATGCTCCCACTAACATGACATTTATTGGCATAACACTTATGCTCCCACTAGCTTGGACATGTACTCAGAAATCAGCTGGACTTCTAGAAATCAATACTTTATTGACTTTCTTACCAAAGTTCAGATTTCTGATACTATATTGCTTTGATAAAACTTTATCAATATCATATACCTTATCTTAGATAGCTCACATGTGTGTCTAAACAATTTTAAGAACTATGAAAAGGGATGACGTGATCATAGTCTTGATTGTTTAGACCTTTGCCACTTCTCACAAGTCCATGTTAGTGTGCTGGTAAACCACACATGCTCCACTAACGACTTTGAGAATGTAAATATCATAATTGTTATCTAGCTAAAATCTACTTAGTGAAAGTGTTTCCTCACCATCATTTTCATGAATCAGAGAGAAGCCTTATGACACTTAGATTTAATAGTGTATGTGTTCTTATCCATGTGAATTTGTCAAAACCATAATCACAAGACAAGGTTAGTGACAAATCCAAACTCATATGGATTAAACTTGTGCAATCTTAAATTCTTGCCATTTAGCAGCTCAGGTGCCTTCCATTGCTTCCAAGTAGCTGTGCAACCAATTGAGAACTCTCAGAACTCCTATGCAAAGCCAACTTGAATAGGCACAAAAATTTCAACACGATAGGTTATAAACCTCACGTCGTGTGCTAGTGAAGGACTTTAGGTTTTATTCTTGATTAATTCTTGAAACTTTCAAGAGCTTTAAGGCTCCCACTATCCTCTTGACATATAAGAATCCCTTGTCAAATATTTAAGAGATAGTGAGGATTTTTTATCAAGACTAAAACTTTACACAATTGGCCTAAGTTGGTCTCTGTTTTATCCAAAACATCACAACTTACCAATTTCAAATGTACAAGAGTATATAACCTTTTACTCTTACATTTGACTAGTGTTAACAAACCCTCTTTAAGATATGTCACTCAAGTTACAATATTGGAGTATGAATCTAAGAATTGTTTTAGAATGAAGTATGACTCATCTTTTTGATTTAACCATTTCAACAATTCATGACTCTTCTTCTAAGTCATAAGAATGCACTAAGATGACCTTAGAGGACCAATTGTGATATAATAACTTAATCATTAAGATGATCATAAATATGATACTAACGTACTCTCCCATCTTTTCATATTTGAGAAACTTATATCTTTCTGCCATACTTTGATTCTTCTTATTTGTTCTGTCTTACATTGAAACTTCTCCAATGCTACAAACTTATACTTCAACTTATAAATATAACCATATTTACTGAACTTAAGTAAATCATGACGAATAATCTTCTTGATCTTTTGTGGTGGACTTGACCAGTGCACAAGAATGTGTACTCGATCCCTTAGTCCTTTCCATATTCACATAAGGAATTAGTATTAATTTTCCAAGCTGAAAGTTCTTATTCATCATACTATACAACTTGTATGATTCCAAGTTTCGGTCCAATTGAACCTTGGGTGATGAGAATCTTTCCTTATTTGGTAATATTAAACATTACCACAACCGAAAGAATCAAATCCATTTTTCCAATATTTCTATCAATGGAATCTTATAAGCAAACACTTTTCACAAATGCCATTGTAAGGATACTTAAAATAAATAAAATCAAAACCATTGTCTTTTATTTTAAAACATTGCGGAAAAACTTATCCTTACAATCCATATGAAAACCTTGTTGATGTGTGTAAAACCAACTAGTTTTAATCGTACTAACTTAAACACAAAGACAAACACACGAAAGGCAATGTACCTATCGATTAGCAGTTTAGTTCAGGTAAGTAGGGTATTGAACACAGGGAACGGTAAACAATTAAAATAAATGCTAATATTATCTAAATAAAAACAAGTAATAGAAATGGGGTTTTCTCTAGTTTTGCAAGACTAGAAACTTAAACAATTAACTAAAACTTAAACTAAGAAACTAAGAGCTAAGCAAATAAAAATCAACTAAACTTAATAATAAAGAGGACTTCTATTTAGGTTCGACTCATTTGTTCCCATGGATGATTTCAATGTATCAGATTAATTCTTCATTGGCTACCGACTAAGATGATTATTTTCACGTTCGCTACTACTAATCCTTAGGAAACAAATTAACTCATGCAGTGGCCAGTTGTCTAAATAACAGACTTCCTAGTTATTGATTCAGGTTAAATAAGACTTGTATTGGTTAATTAAATTGGCCCTTCAATTAACCTCTTGCTGATGTTCATCAAACAAGCTCACACATTAACTTACCTATCTTCTAGTTAATTCTGGTTTTATATTCGCTATTCCTAGACATATAACTATGTGGTCACAATAAATCATATGAAATTAATAACTAAGAGATGTTCATACAACTTAATTATTGATTTATTAACAGAAGAATAGTTATTGTTAACACATAAGGTTCTTTAACAAGCTTAATAAAACATAATCACCAATTAAAATTAATCCTAATCAAATAATCAATCCATGTTTACAAATTCATCTACCTAAACAAAAGTTATGAGTTTTAGCTCATGATTACAACAGAAACAAGCTCAAAAACGAAATCAATTGGTAACAACATAGTTCAAACAAGAGATTAGGTAAGAGTAAACTTGATTTTGACTTGATTCTCATTAAAATTTAATGTAGGGTTGATTCCTTAGCTTCCTACGCTCCAGCAGCACCTTTAGTCGACAATTAGCCTCCAAGGGTTCATCTATATCTTAGGGTATCGATCTAAAAGTCCCTTTATATAGATTTTCACAAAACATAGGTGACTCGTCGAGTCTAGTGACCTACTCGGCGAGTCCGTCACTTAAAACCCGTGTACGGCAAGTCAGCGCGTCCAGAATCGCGAAAGTTCGACGTGACTCATCGAGTTTATGGCCTACTCGTCAAATCCATTGGGAATCAGCATTTTCTCAAAACATCAATGTCCTCTAAAATTGTGTCTCGTTTTCAAAACATTTTGAATCTTGTCAATCGGAGTTACGGTTCATCAGATATGGCCAAAACACTGACGAGGGGTCAAGCTGTCCACCAACATCCTTGTTTGTTCAAAATCCAAGATCCAAGCCTCCAATCGCTAGTTCCGCTTCCTTTTCCTTCCGAGCATGTCATTATTGATGAAAAATTAAATTCTAAACTAATTAATCACCTTTTGTTCATTAAATGAGAAAAAACAACATAAAGTATTAAGATAATGCATGAATTTTATAACTAAATATGTCCATATCAAAATACCCCACACTTGACTTTTGCTAGCCCCCAAGCAAAACTGAATTTTAGTACACTAATATTACATACAACAATCCCAATCGTACCCAACCATTATGCCAAGACCGCAATGCATGCCTTTGTGTATAATGTTTTTCCTAAGTACACCCCCCTCAATTCTAAATACTCACAATCCTCATAAACAGTCGCCCACTTCTTTTGAACAACGCTCATTTTATGCATCCCTCCGAATCCATCCCCAGAAAACTTCCTAACCTCAATGTATTTTTGGTCAAGAAACCCAAGCATACATAATCTAGAAAATTACAACTTTTGGATACCACAATGAAGCTCTTTGGAATTCTTCACTTTCTTGATAATTTGATCTTTGATTTCTTTGAATTCACCACCTTCGTTGTTTGATTTTTGGTATCTTCAATCTTTTTTTTTTCAGAACTTTGATCTTTTGATCTTAACTTTTGACTGCTCCAAAATTCTTACAACTTTTTTTTGTAATTCTCTCTCTTTTTCTAACATGTAACTAACTTTTTTTTTTCACTCAAATCCTACATGCTTAAGCAGGGGCGCTCAACATCAACCTTTATTGGTAAAAGATAAAATTTTCCTGGATACATTTTTGGTATACGATGCTAAACATATTGCATCCTTCAAACTAAGCGGGGTCGTGTTTTTGTCCCACGATTTCACTAGAATAAAGGAGGCCACAAATGCACTAGAACGTGTATAGGATCAACTAAACATTTGAGTTTTCATAAAATCATCAGAAATAATACTAGCATGAACCTAATTGCATTTACCAAAATTTCTTAAATTAACCCAAGCAATTTTAATGCAAAATTTTCAAAATTTAACTAAAATTTTAACTAATGTAACCAACTTTCAAAATTTTCAAAATTTAACTAAAATTTTAACTAATGTAACCAACTGTAACAACCCGAAATTCATATCCTTGATTGTAACCCTTTTCGCGACTCGTTCCAATCATCAAATCGCCGTTTCCGATTTTGTTTCCGTTTCCGACCTTTTATTAAGTCGTTAATGTGAATTTTATTTTATGACTTAATAAGTGTCTTAATACCCTTGGAACTCATTCTAACGTCTCATTTTAATGATCGGAACATTTTTAGAACCAACCATATCGGGTTACGGCAATTTGGTCGGGTACGACCAAAAGCCTCGTCTAACACCGGTATCGGGTAGAATTCTACCATGTCCCGAACTTGGACACTATTTAAAGTGACTCAAGTCTCCATTTTGAAGCTTTTGCTCCATTTTACAACTATCACTCCAACCTCTCTCCTCAAACTAGATTTTAGGCTCAAAATCTCAAGTTTAAGGCTTCAAATCACCAAGGTACCTTCCCTAACTTGTTATGCAACATCTTTAGCCCTCAAATTCGAGTTCAAACCATGGAATAGGACCATTAACATGATTTTACGGCCCTAGAATAGTCCTAGGCCGTAAACTCACTTAAAGGGGGTTTTTGGAGCAACAAAACCCTTCCAAACCTCAATTGGACATTGTATATGACTAAAGGACTTTATGAAATGGAATTAGAATGCCTCAAACCAAGATTTGAAGCCTTATATATGAGTTTACGGCCTTGGAAGGTGCCTAGGCCGTAAACACATATTAGGAGGGTTTTTAAGCCATTTAACCCTTCCAAATCTCAAACAAGGCTTAGATATGAATTATAGAATATTGGTTTTAGCATTTGGGCGCCTTAAACATAAATTTTGAGAGGTTTATATGAGTTTATGGCCAAGGCATGTGCTTGGGCTGTAAAATCCTCAAAAGGGGTATAAAATCAATTCTAAGGTGTTAGAAAGCCATCCAACACCACCAAAAGCCTTGGAATAAATCATAGAACCAACCAAAAACAGTTTGAGGACTTTAAACACATCAAAATCCCACATTTGAGAGTTTACGGCCATAGAACATGTCTCATGGCCGTAAACTCATAAAATGGTGTCAATTGGTGCCCCAAACTCATTTCTAGGCTTGTGGGAATTTTTAGAATCACATGTGATTAATTTTAACACCTTAACAACACTTATTCTATGAGATATGTGAGTTTACGGCCATAGAACCCATGCCTAGGCCGTAAACTCCCTTAAGTGTTGTATTTGATGATTTTAATTCAATTCAAGCCTTAGTTAGAATTATTCCAAGCATTTCCAAGTGTCCATACCCATTAGTGAGCCATTAAACACCATAAACCACCCCTCCATGAGTTTACGGCCGTAAACTCATGGGGAATGGCTGTTTAGGCCGTAAACATCATTAGGGAGTTTACTTTTGGGGAGTAAACTCAAATCCCAAGTCCCACGCTTCAATTCCCGTCTGTAGATGTCACCCGGGTCACTCCAAACACCCGTTTTGAGGTGTTTTCGTTCGTTGGAGTGTAACTTCATATCTAATTAGAGTTTGTAAATCTAATTAGATATATTTGTATGCCATTTCATTTTACATAGGAACCTCACGTGTTATCAGGCCTCGATTCGATGTTTAGCATCCGAAATCGACACATTTCCGCGTCCGGTGAGTTCATACCCCTACCCTTTTTCAATAGTTTTTCAATGTTTTCAGGGGGGGAATACAAGCAAAAGTACAAGAATAACTTGTACTCAATCACATGATTTCAGTTGAATGGTTTCATAATTGTACATTTTAAGAATTGAAAACCTTTTTAAACAAACTGTTTTAACTTGCAGAGTTGTTTGTTTTTAACCCGATTTTCAATTCTTATTACACACTGTTATATTGTGTACTTTGCATTTGATTGTTCACATTTAAACTGATAGAATACACAAACCATTGTAATGTCTGTAATAAAACACTAAGGTTCGAGTGTAAAAGACAGACTCCATTAGAAAATATGAAACATCTATATGTCCTTAACAATACACCTAGGCTCGAGTGTGATTGATAAATACCATCATAACACACAAATCACTGTAACATCCTTAATAATACATCTAGGATCGAGTGTAAACGACCATAATCATTAAATAACACCTAGGTTCGAGTGTAATGTCCTTAATAATACACCTAGGGTCGAGTGTAAAAGGACAGCTATCATTAAATGACACCTAGGCTCGAGTGTAATGTCGTTAATAAAACACCTAGGCTCGAGTGTAAAGGACAAGTACGTAGAGTATAATCTTAGTGATTGGAGACACGTCCTTATAACACTTCCATGGCACGAGATAGTGGAGGACTAACCCTGTAACCAGAATCTCCGTTCGTAGGAGAGCGTGGCTTGAGTGTATAAATCTATACGGGACTGACAATCCCACACCAGGCTGCTAGCTACAGCCGAACCGAAAGGTTCAAGGGTGACGAGAGTCATAAAAAGGATATTGACCACGGTTCGAGTCATATCTAGTCTAAGTATGGTGAAGGACTCGCAATCTAGATTATTAACGTTTCAGATTCTTTTACTAGCTTTATGTACGTAGTAATGCTAATGTACATTTAGGGATTGCAGATACACACACAGTCAGGGAAACATGGGGTTTTCCTGGGAAGGACACCGAACATAGTCAGAAACTAGTAATAGTTCATACACACACAGTCAGGGAAACATGGGGTTTTCCTGGGGAGAACACTGAACATAAACAAAACCGGTAAAGATAGACACACAATCAGGGAAACATGGGGTTTTCCTGGGAAGGACACCGAACATAGTCAGAAACTAGTAACAGTTCACACACACACAGTCAGGAGAACATGGGGTTCTTCCTGAGTAATAGTAGTACGAAATTAGAGAAGTGTAATAAGTTAAACAATTGAATTACATTTCACAAGAACAATCATGTTTTAATTAAACATCGTTTACTTTACTTTCAGATTTGGAAACTAACTTTACATAAGAAAATATGGGATTTTCTTGGATAACTACTTTTCAGGAAAACAAAGGAACTCGTACATTTTCAGAAAAACTAACCGCTTATGAACTCACCAGCTTTATGCTGATTTTTAAACCGCTTGTATTCTCAGGTCCGAGTTAGACAGGTACCCGAAGATCCTTTTGTGTGAAGACGGAGTTCTAAGAAGACTCATTTTGTATTGTTCATATATACTATGTATCACTTGTATAACTTATGCTTTTGAAACAAATGTAAAACTTTCATATATGTAATGTAATGGTTGATTTACTTTACTTACTATGTACATTGGATTTGATACTCTACGTGGAGTCAACCCCGGAAATGTTTCCGCCTTCAGTTTTCGGGGTGTGACAGATTGGTATCAGAGCCCTTGTTTATAGTGAATGAAGTATACCAAACCTTACATGGTATCAAACTATAAACATTAAAGGACCTAAGTGCTCTGAATTAAAAGTATCTTCAAAACTATAAGTATTTTCAAAAGTATACAAGTATACCGACCCGTCGAAATCCGTAACTACAAGTAGAACAAAACATAAGTAAATGGATGTTGTACACTGCGGTTAAACCTGGGCAGTTATGTAGTTGTGTCTAGGATCAATATGGCCTGGCCAACTATATTCATTCGAGACACGGCCAACATGTGCTTGGGAGTGACTGTAGTACGCAGCATGCCTAACACTTACCTAATATCTCAAACAACGAATCGTCGCTGCAGTGAACCATGAAATACTATGGGAGTATTTCTCGAGCCAATCCTTCGTAGAAAATCCTCGTATATGCGATGTTACTTGAACATTCCTCTAGCGATAAAATGTTCTGTCTTGATAACTCTTTCCTACTTTATCGCTTAGTATGATGCTATATCTGTCTTGATGAGATATCCCCTGTTCCATATCTCTTGATTCAATTCAGAGGACTTATGATCCTCTCTTACCTGATCTTTTTAAATCAAAATGCCTCCGAGAAAGAGACCCAGCTCGAAGAACAACGACAATCCTCCTCCGCCATCACCTCCTCCTCAGTTTGACCTAGCATCACTCCAGACAGTCATGACAGCTGCAATGGTGGCAGCCATGTCACAAATGAACCCTAGCGGTTCAGGAGGTGGTCCTCAATCCCAAAACCCAGAAGATAGCCAGGGACATCGGAAAGAGGGTTCCTATAAGGATTTCATGAACGCCAAACCCACGTCTTTTGATGGCACTGGAGGTGTCATTTCCCTTACCCGATGGTTCGAGAAGATCGAATCTATCTTTGAAATCTGCGCTTGTTCAGATTCAGACAAGGTGAAGTTTGCCGCCTGCACCTTTCTTGACAAAGCCTTGACTTGGTGGAACGGCCGAGTCAAATCCATAACCTTACCTGTAGCCAACGCCATGGGTTGGGAAGCCATGAAGGAACTTCTGCTGGCTGAGTACTGCCATCGGGGAGAAATGCAGACGTTAGAACATGAACTGTGGAACCTGAAGATGACAGGTTCCAACATTGCTACTTATACTTCCAGGTTTGACGACTTGGCACTACTTTGTCCGGGAATGGTTACCCCGGAAAGTAAGAAGATAGAGAGATTTATCTGGGGACTGACTCAGCCAACGAAAGGAAATGTCATAGCTGCGAGGCCGGATACGTACGATAGCGCCAAATGTTTAGCACAAATCCTAATCGATCACAGTGATGACCTTGAAGAGGAAGCTACCACTACTGAACCGATGGTGAGGAGTGGCGAGAAAAGAAAACTTGGGAAGAAAGAGAAAAGCCAAACATCACACGAGTCTTCAAAGAGACAGCAAACGGTGGCAATTCACGCTGTCACTTCCTCTGCAACTCTTTCTGTTGATGGGTCCTCAACCCGAAAATCTATTAATAGGTATGCTGGAACCCTTCCTAGTTATGGCAAGTGCAACTATCATCATCTTTCGTCCGGTCAATGTATAGAGGTAATTTGCAACAAATGTGGCATAAAGGGTCACATGGCGAAGAACTGTAAGATGCCAACTCAATCAACGAGTCAAACTTCCGGAGTGAGTATCGGTCGGGCCTGCTATGGTTGTGGAGAAGTGGGACATCTCAAGAAAAACTGTCCTAAGACTGTAAAACCAGGTAACATTGGAAGAGTCCTAGCGATAGGACAAGAAGAGACAGCCACCGATCCCACTGTTGCCACAAGTATATTTCCCTTCGTTAAATTTATATGCCTGTAATTCTTTTCGATTCTAGAACCGAAAGAAATTTGTTAACCATCCATTTGAACATTTTCTAAACCCCATCATTTACGAGTAACCGAAAATGTATGTCTTCGAGATGGTTATCACATAAAAACGAGAACGCTTGTGTTATATTCGTAGATTGTTTTCTCAATCCGAGTGATTATTCTTTTCCATTCGATCTATTGGTAAACTTTTATGAAATGCTTTGATGTCACCCTTAGCATGTAATGACCGAGCCTCATTCATGCTATCTTTCCTAAATTCGAGAAAGCCATTTGTTCCAATCTTCCTCCGACTTGACTCCCATGATCTTCATACATCAAAGCTTAAAAAGTCTGCCCATGTATCTCTCGTCTAAGTGATCATCGAGAAAGGAGAAGTCTACGATCCTTTCCCGATGCTGTTTCTAAAGAATTCTTGAGAATTCTTTCCGAACGTGTAGTCTAGTCTCGCATCGATCTAATCCCGGGAATTTCCACGTAACCGAACCTCAGTAAGCATAATGTGTGCAAGTCAGCAATCAGGGCATGATACGATCACTACGAGGAGGTAGTGACGCCCTTCGGTCGAACCATTCTCTTGTTCATGTAGATAAGCAAAGCAGTCATACTCGTGGATCCTTTCAAAAGCTAAGGCAATAAAGAATTAGTCGACACCGAGAGCACCCATGGAACCTGTCGATCTTTGGGTCCCGTCGGCTACGATCGTAGACTCACGTAGGAGTTCCCCTTAGAACCATTGGACCTTTAGTTACTCTGACATGTGAAAGCGTACCCACTTGTTGAAGGTTTTACCCTGGAAAGACATAGTACATCTTGGAAAGTGCGGAAAACTTAACTTGTGGAACCTTAGACCCTTCGAGATCTTCGTTAGGAATCGATTCCATAGCCCTCTCCGAGGTATCTTAAGGACTCAGTAGCAATCACCTGGTATTCCGCATCTTTATTCGTAAGGCTTGCCGACCTGATGAAACCCTAATAAATTCCTTTGAGGAAATAAAAATCCAAATTTTCATGTATGAATCAATTGAGATCGTGGATTGAGAGATTAATTATGCGTAACAAAGCCACATCCTGATAGTGAGGGTTCGCTAGAATGTTAAGCGGAGACCCGAATGCAGTAAATTCATCCTCATATATCTTTCCACTTCATGATCTGTGTTCGAATCTTTGAATTTCGGGACGAAATTCCCTCTAACGTGGGGATAATGTAACAACCCGAAATTCATATCGTTGATTGTAACCCTTTTCGCAACTCGTTCCAATCATCAAATCGCCGTTTCCGATTTTGTTTCCGTTTCCGACCTTTTATTAAGTCGTTAATGTGAATTTTATTTTATGACTTAATGAGTGTCTTAATACCCTTGGAACTCATTCTAACGTCTCATTTTAATGATCGGAACACTTTTAGAACCAACCATATCGGGTTACGGCAATTTGGTCGGGTACGACCAAAAGCCTTGTCTAACGCCGGTATTGGGTAGAATTCTACCATGTCCCGAACTTGGACACTATTTAAAGTGACTCAAGTCTCCATGTTGAAGCTTTTGCTCCATTTTACAACTATCACTCCAACCTCTCTCCTCAAACTAGATTTTAAGGTCAAAATCTCAAGTTTAAGGCTTCAAATCACCAAGGTACCTTCCCTAACTTGTTATGCAACATCTTTAGCCCTCAAATTCGAGTTCAAACCATGGAATAGGACCATTAACATGAGTTTACGGCCTAGAACATCTGTCACACCCCGAAAACCGAAGGCGGAAAACATTTCTGGGGTTGACTACCACGTTGAGTATCAAATCCAATGCACATAGTAAGTAAAGTAAAACAACCATTACATTACATAATAAAAGTTTTACAGTTGTTTCAAAAGTAAGGTTTGTACAGTTGTGATACATAGTATATATAAACAAAATGAAACGGATCTTCATGTACTCCGTCTTCGATCAAAAGGATCTTCGGGTACCTGTTCTAATGCTGACCTGAGAACACAAGCGGTTTGAAAATCAGCATAAAGCTGGTGAGTTCATAAGCGGTTTTTGTTTGTGAAAATGTTTTGAGTTTCCTTTCTGTTTCTGAAATGTTATATGCACCAAGAAAATCCCATATTTTCTTAATAGTTGGTTATTGTTTCCCAATTGTAAAGTATAGTAAGTTTGTACACTGAAAACATGTTTATTCATGTGAAAATGTATAGTTGGTTATCTGACTGGTTAAACTGTTCTATTTACTTATCATGTGTTACCAGGAAAGTCCCATACTTTCCTTATTGTATGTTACAAATTGTAAAAGATGTAATGTTATCCAGTTTGTTACTCTTTCTAGTTATGTAAGTGTTACCCAGGAAAGCCCCATGCTTTCCTGCATGTAGGTTTCTAATGTAAACGATGTTAAAGATGTAAAAGATGTAATCGTGATTAGGTTCCATGTTTTCCCCAGGAAAGTCCCGTACTTTCGTGATTGTTAGTTACAAAACGTGAAAGATGTATAAAGTGGTTCATTATTACTGTAAGTAAATCTCTGTTATCCTAATTGCGAGTTCCATAACCATACAATAGACTAAAACCTGTGGCAATAAGTAGTCCACGTGTGGCAATAAGTCGTCCACATACTTATGACTTTCGTCACCCTTGAACCATTTCGGTTCGGCTGTAGCTAGCAGCCAGGTGTGGGGTACTCAGCCCTGTATAGATCTATACACTCAAGCCACGCTCTCCTACGAACGGAGATTCTGGTTACAGGGTTAGTCCCCCACTATCTCGTGCCATGGAAGTGTTACAAGGACGTGTCTCCAATCATTAAGATTACTCTTTACTTTTCGACTAGGAAAGTAGTATTTACAACTGACTTTATTCTACGTACCTGTCCTTTACACTCGAGCGTAGGTGTTTTATTAAGGACATTACACTCGAGCCTAGGTGTTATTTAATGATGGCTGTCCTTTTACACTCGACCCTAGGTGTATTATTAAGGACATTACACTCGAACCTAGGTGTATTTATCTATCACACTCGAGCCTAGGTGTATTGTTAAGGACATATCGATGTTTCATGTTTTCTAATGGAGTCTGTCTTTTACACTCGAACCTTAGTGTTTTATTACAGACATTACAATGGTTTGTGTATTCTATCAGTTTAAATGTGAACAATCAAATGCAAAGTACACAATATAACAGTGTGTAATAAGAATTGAAAATCGGGTTAAAAACAAACAACTCTGCAAGTTAAAACAGTTTGTTTAAAAAGGTTTTCAATTCTTAAAATGTACAATTATGAAACCATTCAACTGAAATCATGTGATTGAGTACAAGTTATTCTTGTACTTTTGCTTGTATTCCCCCCTGAAAACATTGAAAAACTATTGAAAAAGGGTAGGGGTATGAACTCACCGGACTCGGAAACGTGTCGGTTTTGAATGCTAGAGGTTGGTTCGGGGTTTGATTACTCGCAATGTCCCTATGTAAAATGAAATAATGTCCACATATATACAATTAGGGATACATTCACTAATCATATGGAACATTACACTCCAATGAGGTTAAACACCTCAAAACGAACGTTTGGAGTGACCCGGGTGACATCTTCGGATGTGTAATGGCACTAGGGACTTGGGACTTGAGTTTACTCCCCAAGAGTAAACATTTTAAAGAGTTTACAACTATGGAACACACACATACATGAGTTTACGGCCGTAAACTCATGTGGGTGTGGTTTTGATGATTTAAGGGCTCAAATGGACATAGGGATTGCTAGAATGGATTATCTAAAATGCCTTGGAACACTTGGAATGAATTTACATCATTTAAAACATGAGTTTACGGCCACACTCATAGAGTTTACGGCCGTAAACTCACCCATGGCTAAGAATGGTTAATTTGAACTATATAGGACAATCACATGTGACTCTAACTAATTTTCTAAGCATTGTTATGAATTTAGGTTACCATTAGCCACACCTACATAAGTGAGTTTACGGCAAGAGAAAAGCCAAACATCACACGAGTCTTCAAAGAGACAGCAAACGGTGGCAATTCACGCTGTCACTTCCTCTGCAACTCTTTCTGTTGATGGGTCCTCAACCCGAAAATCTATTAATAGGTATGCTGGAACCCTTCCTAGTTGTGGCAAGTGCAACTATCATCATCTTTCGTCCGGTCCATGTATAGAGGTAATTTGCAACAAATGTGGCATAAAGGGTCATATGGCGAAGAACTGTAAGATGCCAACTCAATCAACGAGTCAAACTTCCGGAGCGAGTATCGGTCGGGCCTGCTATGGTTGTGGAGAAGTGCGACATCTCAAGAAAAACTGTCCTAAGACTGTAAAACCTGGTAACATTGGAAGAGTCCTAGCGATAGGACAAGAAGAGACAGCCACCGATCCCACTGTTGCCACAGGTATATTTCCCTTTGTTAAATTTATATGCCTGTAATTCTTTTCGATTCTAGAATCGAAAGAAATTTGTTAACCATCCATTTGAACATTTTCTAAACCCCGTCATTTACGAGTAATCGAAAATGTATGTCTTCGATATGGTTATCACATAAAAACGAGAACGCTTGTGTTGTATTCGTAGATTGTTTTCTCAATCCGAGTGATTATTCTTTTCCATTCGATCTATTGGTAAACTTTTATGAAATGCTTTGATGTCACCCTTAGCATGTAATGACCGAGCCTCATTCATGATGTCTTTCCTAAATTCGAGAAAGCCATTTGTTCCAATCTTCCTCCGACTTGACTCCCATGATCTTCATACATCAAAGCTTAAAAAGTCTGCCCATGTATCTCTCGTCCAAGTGATCATCGAGAAACGAGAAGTCTACGATCCTTTCCCGATGCTGTTTCTAAAGAATTCTTGAGAATTCTTTCCGAACGTGTAGTCTAGTCTCGCATCGATCTAATCCCAGGAATTTCCTCGTAACCGAACCTCAGTAAGCACAATGTGTGCAAGTCAGCAATCAGGGCATGATACGATCACTACGAGGAGGTAGTGACGCCCTTCAGTCGAACCATTCTCTTGTTCATGTAGATAAGCAAAGCAGTCATACTCGTGGATCCTTTCAAAAGCTAAGGCAATAAAGAATTAGTCGACACCGAGAGCCCCCATGGAACCTGTCGATCTTTGGGTCCCGTCGGCTACGATCGTAGACTCACGTAGGAGTTCCCCTTAGAACCATTGGACCTTTAGTTACTCTGACATGTGAAAGCGTACCCACTTGTTGAAGGTTTTACCCTGGAAAGACATAGTACATCTTGGAAAGTGTGGAAAACTTAACTTGTGGAACCTTAGACCCTTCGAGATCTTCGTTAGGAATCGATTCCATAGCCCTCTCCGAGCTATCTTAAGGACTCAGTAGCAATCACCTGGTATTCCGCATCTTTATTCGTAAGGCTTGCCGACCTGACGAAACCCTAATAAATTCCTTTGAGGAAATAAAAATCCAAATTTTCATGTATGAATCAATTGAGATCGTGGATTGAGATATTAATTATGCGTAACAAAGCCACATCCTGACAGTGAGGGTTCACTAGAATGTTAAGCGGAGACCCGAATGCAGTAAATTCATCCTCATATATCTTTCCACTTCATGATCTGTGTTCAAATGTTTGAATTTCGGGACGAAATTCCCTCTAACGGGGGGATAATGTAACAACCCGAAATTCATATCCTTGATTGTAACCCTTTTCGCGACTCGTTCCAATCATCAAATCGCCGTTTCCGATTTTGTTTCCGTTTCCGACCTTTTATTAAGTCGTTAATGTGAATTTTATTTTATGGCTTAATAAGTGTCTTAATACCCTTGGAACTCATTCTAACGTCTCATTTTAATGATCAAAACATTTTTAGAACCAACCATATCGGGTTACGGCAATTTGGTCGGGTACGACCAAAAACTTTGTCTAACGCCGGTATCGGGTAGAATTCTACCATGTCCCGAACTTGGACACTATTTAAAGTGACTCAAGTCTCCATTTTGAAGCTTTTGCTCCATTTTACAACTATCACTCCAACCTCTCTCCTCAAACTAGATTTTAGGGTCAAAATCTCAAGTTTAAGGCTTCAAATCACCAAGGTACCTTCCCTAACTTGTTATGCAACATCTTTAGCCCTCAAATTCGAGTTCAAACCATGGAATAGGACCATTAACATGAGTTTACGGCCTAGAACATCTGTCACACCCCGAAAACCGAAGGCGGAAAACATTTACGGGGTTGACTACCACGTTGAGTATCAAATCCAATGCACATAGTAAGTAAAGTAAAACAACCATTACATTACATAATAAAAGTTTTACAGTTGTTTCAAAAGTAAGGTTTGTACAGTTGTGATACATAGTATATATAAAAAAAATGAAACGGATCTTCATGTACTCCGTCTTCGATCAAAAGGATCTTCGGGTACCTGTTCTAATGCTGACCTGAGAACACAAGCGGTTTGAAAATCAGCATAAAGCTGGTGAGTTCATAAGCGGTTTTTGTTTGTGAAAATGTTTCGAGTTTCCTTTCTGTTTCTGAAATGTTATATGCACCAAGAAAATCCCATATTTTCTTAATAGTTGGTTATTGTTTCCCAATTGTAAAGTATAGTAAGTTTATACACTGAAAACATGTTTATTCATGTGAAAATGTATAGTTGGTTATCTGACTGGTTAAACTGTTCTGTTTACTTATCATGTGTTACCAGGAAAGTCCCATACTTTCCTTATTGTATGTTACAAATTGTAAAAGATGTAATGTTATCCAGTTTGTTACTCTTTCTAGTTATGTAAGTGTTACCCAGGAAAGCCCCATGCTTTCCTGCATGTAGGTTTCTAATGTAAACGATGTTAAAGATGTAAAAGATGTAATCGTGATTAGGTTCCATGTTTTCCCCAGGAAAGTCCCGTACTTTCGTGATTGTTAGTTACAAAACGTGAAAGATGTATAAAGTGGTTCATTATTACTGTAAGTAAATCTCTGTTATCCTAATTGCGAGTTCCATAACCATACAATAGACTAAAACCTGTGGCAATAAGTAGTCCACATGTGGCAATAAGTCGTCCACATACTTATGACTTTCGTCACCCTTGAACCATTTCGGTTCGGCTATAGCTAGCAGCCAAGTGTGGGGTAGTCAGCCCTGTATAGATCTATACACTCAAGCCACGCTCTCCTACGAACGGAGATTCTGGTTACAGGGTTAGTCCCCCACTATCTCGTGCCATGGAAGTGTTACAAGGACGTGTCTCCAATCATTAAGATTACTCTTTACTTTTCGACTAGGAAAGTAGTATTTACAACTGACTTTATTCTACG
Source organism: Lactuca saligna (assembly GCF_052625555.1). Classification (NCBI taxonomy): domain Eukaryota; kingdom Viridiplantae; phylum Streptophyta; class Magnoliopsida; order Asterales; family Asteraceae; genus Lactuca; species Lactuca saligna. The sequence continues at coordinate 44,217,020 of NC_136418.1, read as the reverse complement.
TACCTGTCCTTTACACTCGAGCGTAGGTGTTTTATTAAGGACATTACACTCGAGCCTAGGTGTTATTTAATGATGGCTGTCCTTTTACACTCGACCCTAGGTGTATTATTAAGGACATTACACTCGAACCTAGGTGTATTTATCTATCACACTCGAGCCTAGGTGTATTGTTAAGGACATATCGATGTTTCATGTTTTCTAATGGAGTCTATCTTTTACACTCGAACCTTAGTGTTTTATTACAGACATTACAATGGTTTGTGTATTCTATCAGTTTAAATGTGAACAATTAAATGCAAAGTACACAATATAACAGTGTGTAATAAGAATTGAAAATCGGGTTAAAAACAAACAACTCTGCAAGTTAAAACAGTTTGTTTAAAAAGGTTTTCAATTCTTAAAATGTACAATTATGAAACCATTCAACTGAAATCATGTGATTGAGTACAAGTTATTCTTGTACTTTTGCTTGTATTCCCCCCTGAAAACATTGAAAAACTATTGAAAAAGGGTAGGGGTATGAACTCACCGGACTCGGAAACGTGTCGGTTTTGAATGCTAGAGGTTGGTTCGGGGTTTGATTACTCGCAATGTCCCTATGTAAAATGAAATAATGTCCACATATATACAATTAGGGATACATTCACTAATCATATGGAACATTACACTCCAATGAGGTTAAACACCTCAAAACGAACGTTTGGAGTGACCCGGGTGACATCTTCGGATGTGTAATGGCACTAGGGACTTGGGACTTGAGTTTACTCCCCAAGAGTAAACATTTTAAAGAGTTTACAACTATGGAACACACACATACATGAGTTTACGGCCGTAAACTCATGTGGGTGTGGTTTTGATGATTTAAGGGCTCAAATGGACATAGGGATTGCTAGAATGGATTATCTAAAATGCCTTGGAACACTTGGAATGAATTTACATCATTTAAAACATGAGTTTACGGCCACACTCATAGAGTTTACGGCCGTAAACTCACCCATGGCTAAGAATGGTTAATTTGAACTATATAGGACAATCACATGTGACTCTAACTAATTTTCTAAGCATTGTTATGAATTTAGGTTACCATTAGCCACACCTACATAAGTGAGTTTACGGCAAGAGAAAAGCCAAACATCACACGAGTCTTCAAAGAGACAGCAAACGGTGGCAATTCACGCTGTCACTTCCTCTGCAACTCTTTCTGTTGATGGGTCCTCAACCCGAAAATCTATTAATAGGTATGTTGGAACCCTTCCTAGTTGTGGCAAGTGCAACTATCATCATCTTTCGTCCGGTCCATGTATAGAGGTAATTTGCAACAAATGTGGCATAAAGGGTCATATGGCGAAGAACTGTAAGATGCCAACTCAATCAACGAGTCAAACTTCCGGAGCGAGTATCGGTCGGGCCTGCTATGGTTGTGGAGAAGTGGGACATCTCAACAAAAATTGTCCTAAGACTGTAAAACCTGGTAACATTGGAAGAGTCCTAGCGATAGGACAAGAAGAGACAGCCACCGATCCCACTGTTGCCACAGGTATATTTCCCTTCGTTAAATTTATATGCCTGTAATTCTTTTCGATTCTAGAACCGAAAGAAATTTGTTAACCATCCATTTAAACATTTTCTAAACCCCGTCATTTACGAGTAATCAAAAATGTATGTCTTCGATATGGTTATCACATAAAAACGAGAAGGCTTGTGTTGTATTCGTAGATTGTTTTCTCAATCCGAGTGATTATTCTTTTCCATTCGATCTATTGGTAAACTTTTATGAAATGCTTTGATGTCACCCTTAGCATGTAATGACCGAGCCTCATTCATGATGTCTTTCCTAAATTTGAGAAAGCCATTTGTTCCAATCTTCCTCCGACTTGACTCCCATGATCTTCATACATCAAAGCTTAAAAAGTCTGCCCATGTATCTCTCGTCCAAGTGATCATCGAGAAACGAGAAATCTACGATCCTTTCCCGATGCTGTTTCTAAAGAATTCTTTCCGAACGTGTAGTCTAGTCTCGCATCGATCTAATCCCAGGAATTTCCTCGTAACCGAACCTCAGTAAGCACAATGTGTGCAAGTCAGCAATCAGGGCATGATACGATCACTACGAGGAGGTAGTGACGCCCTTCGGTCGAACCATTCTCTTGTTCATGTAGATAAGCAAAGCAGTCATACTCGTGGATCCTTTCAAAAGCTAAGGCAATAAAGAATTAGTCGACACCGAGAGCCCCCATGGAACCTGTCGATCTTTGGGTCCCGTCGGCTACGATCGTAGACTCACGTAGGAGTTCCCCTTAGAACCATTGGACCTTTAGTTACTCTGACATGTGAAAGCGTACCCACTTGTTGAAGGTTTTACCCTGGAAAGACATAGTACATCTTGGAAAGTGCGGAAAACTTAACTTGTGGAACCTTAGACCCTTCGAGATCTTCGTTAGGAATCGATTCCATAGCCCTCTCCGAGCTATCTTAAGGACTCAGTAGCAATCACCTGGTATTACGCATCTTTATTCGTAAGGCTTGCTGACCTGACGAAACCCTAATAAATTCCTTTGAGGAAATAAAAATCCAAATTTTCATGTATGAATCAATTGAGATCGTGGATTGAGAGATTAATTATGCGTAACAAAGCCACATCCTAACAGTGAGGGTTCGCTAGAATGTTAAGCGGAGACCCGAATGCAGTAAATTCATCCTCATATATCTTTCCACTTCATGATTTGTGTTCAAATGTTTGAATTTCGGGACGAAATTCCCTCTAACGGGGGGATAATGTAACAACCCGAAATTCATATCCTTGATTGTAACCCTTTTCGCGACTCGTTCCAATCATCAAATCGCCGTTTCCGATTTTGTTTCCGTTTCCGACCTTTTATTAAGTCGTTAATGTGAATTTTATTTTATGACTTAATAAGTGTCTTAATACCCTTGGAACTCATTCTAACGTCTCATTTTAATGATCAGAACATTTTTAGAACCAACCATATCGGGTTACGGCAATTTGGTCGGGTACGACCAAAAACTTTGTCTAACACCGGTATCGGGTAGAATTCTACCATGTCCCGAACTTGGACACTATTTAAAGTGACTCAAGTCTCCATTTTGAAGCTTTTGCTCCATTTTACAACTATCACTCCAACCTCTCTCCTCAAACTAGATTTTAGGGTCAAAATCTCAAGTTTAAGGCTTCAAATCACCAAGGTACCTTCCCTAACTTGTTATGCAACATCTTTAGCCCTCAAATTCGAGTTCAAACCATGGAATAGGACCATTAACATGAGTTTACGGCCTAGAACATCTGTCACACCCCGAAAACCGAAGGCGGAAAACATTTACGGGGTTGACTACCACGTTGAGTATCAAATCCAATGCACATAGTAAGTAAAGTAAAACAACCATTACATTACATAATAAAAGTTTTACAGTTGTTTCAAAAGTAAGGTTTGTACAGTTGTGATACATAGTATATATAAAAAAAATGAAACGGATCTTCATGTACTCCGTCTTCGATCAAAAGGATCTTCGGGTACCTGTTCTAATGCTGACCTGAGAACACAAGCGGTTTGAAAATCAGCATAAAGCTGGTGAGTTCATAAGCGGTTTTTGTTTGTGAAAATGTTTCGAGTTTCCTTTCTGTTTCTGAAATGTTATATGCACCAAGAAAATCCCATATTTTCTTAATAGTTGGTTATTGTTTCCCAATTGTAAAGTATAGTAAGTTTGTACACTGAAAACATGTTTATTCATGTGAAAATGTATAGTTGGTTATCTGACTGGTTAAACTGTTCTGTTTACTTATCATGTGTTACCAGGAAAGTCCCATACTTTCCTTATTGTATGTTACAAATTGTAAAAGATGTAATGTTATCCAGTTTGTTACTCTTTCTAGTTATGTAAGTGTTACCCAGGAAAGCCCCATGCTTTTCTGCATGTAGGTTTCTAATGTAAACGATGTTAAAGATGTAAAAGATGTAATCGTGATTAGGTTCCATGTTTTCCCCAGGAAAGTCCCGTACTTTCGTGATTGTTAGTTACAAAACGTGAAAGATGTATAAAGTGGTTCATTATTACTGTAAGTAAATCTCTGTTAACCTAATTGTGAGTTCCATAACCATACAATAGACTAAAACCTGTGGCAATAAGTAGTCCACATGTGGCAATAAGTCGTCCACATACTTATGACTTTCGTCACCCTTGAACCATTTCGGTTCGGCTATAGCTAGCAGCCAAGTGTGGGGTAGTCAGCCCTGTATAGATCTATACACTCAAGCCACGCTCTCCTACGAACGGAGATTCTGGTTACAGGGTTAGTCCCCCACTATCTCGTGCCATGGAAGTGTTACAAGGACGTGTCTCCAATCATTAATATTACTCTTTACTTTTCGACTAGGAAAGTAGTATTTACAACTGACTTTATTCTACGTACCTGTCCTATACACTCGAGCGTAGGTGTTTTATTAAGGACATTACACTCGAGCCTAGGTGTTATTTAATGATGGCTGTCCTTTTACACTCAACCCTAGGTGTATTATTAAGGACATTACACTCGAACCTAGGTGTATTTATCTATCACACTCGAGCCTAGGTGTATTGTTAAGGACATATCGATGTTTCATGTTTTCTAATGGAGTCTGTCTTTTACACTCGAACCTTAGTGTTTTATTACAGACATTACAATGGTTTGTGTATTCTATCAGTTTAAATGTGAACAATCAAATGCAAAGTACACAATATAACAGTGTGTAATAAGAATTGAAAATCGGGTTAAAAACAAACAACTCTGCAAGTTAAAACAGTTTGTTTAAAAAGGTTTTCAATTCTTAAAATGTACAATTATGAAACCATTCAACTAAAATCATGTGATTGAGTACAAGTTATTCTTGTACTTTTGCTTGTATTCCCCCCTGAAAACATTGAAAAACTATTGAAAAAGGGTAGGGGTATGAACTCACCGGACTCGGAAACGTGTTGGTTTTGAATGCTAGAGGTTGGTTCGGGGTTTGATTACTCGCAATGTCCCTATGTAAAATGAAATAATGTCCACATATATACAATTAGGGATACATTCACTAATCATATGGAACATTACACTCCAATGAGGTTAAACACCTCAAAACGAACGTTTGGAGTGACCCGGGTGACATCTTCGGATGTGTAATGGCACTAGGGACTTGGGACTTGAGTTTACTCCCCAAGAGTAAACATTTTAAAGAGTTTACAACTATGGAACACACACATACATGAGTTTACGGCCGTAAACTCATGTGGGTGTGGTTTTGATGATTTAAGGGCTCAAATGGACATAGGGATTGCTAGAATGGATTATCTAAAATGCCTTGGAACACTTGGAATGAATTTACATCATTTAAAACATGAGTTTACGGCCACACTCATAGAGTTTACGGCCGTAAACTCACCCATGGCTAAGAATGGTTAATTTGAACTATATAGGACAATCACATGTGACTCTAACTAATTTTCTAAGCATTGTTATGAATTTAGGTTACCATTAGCCACACCTACATAAGTGAGTTTACGGCAAGAGAAAAGCCAAACATCACATGAGTCTTCAAAGAGACAGCAAACGGTGGCAATTCACGCTGTCACTTCCTCTGCAACTCTTTCTGTTGATGGGTCCTCAACCCGAAAATCTATTAATAGGTATGCTGGAACCCTTCCTAGTTGTGGCAAGTGCAACTATCATCATCTTTCGTCCGGTCCATGTATAGAGGTAATTTGCAACAAATGTGGCATAAAGGGTCATATGGCGAAGAACTGTAAGATGCCAACTCAATCAACGAGTCAAACTTCCGGAGCGAGTATCGGTCGGGCCTGCTATGGTTGTGGAGAAGTGGGACATCTCAACAAAAATTGTCCTAAGACTGTAAAACCTGGTAACATTGGAAGAGTCCTAGCGATAGGACAAGAAGAGACAGCCACCGATCCCACTGTTGCCACAGGTATATTTCCCTTCGTTAAATTTATATGCCTGTAATTCTTTTCGATTCTAGAACCGAAAGAAATTTGTTAACCATCCATTTAAACATTTTCTAAACCCCGTCATTTACGAGTAATCAAAAATGTATGTCTTCGATATGGTTATCACATAAAAACGAGAAGGCTTGTGTTGTATTCGTAGATTGTTTTCTCAATCCGAGTGATTATTCTTTTCCATTCGATCTATTGGTAAACTTTTATGAAATGCTTTGATGTCACCCTTAGCATGTAATGACCGAGCCTCATTCATGATGTCTTTCCTAAATTTGAGAAAGCCATTTGTTCCAATCTTCCTCCGACTTGACTCCCATGATCTTCATACATCAAAGCTTAAAAAGTCTGCCCATGTATCTCTCGTCCAAGTGATCATCGAGAAACGAGAAATCTACGATCCTTTCCCGATGCTGTTTCTAAAGAATTCTTGAGAATTCTTTCCGAACGTGTAGTCTAGTCTCGCATCGATCTAATCCCAGGAATTTCCTCGTAACCGAACCTCAGTAAGCACAATGTGTGCAAGTCAGCAATCAGGGCATGATACGATCACTACGAGGAGGTAGTGACGCCCTTCGGTCGAACCATTCTCTTGTTCATGTAGATAAGCAAAGCAGTCATACTCGTGGATCCTTTCAAAAGCTAAGGCAATAAAGAATTAGTCGACACCGAGAGCCCCCATGGAACCTGTCGATCTTTGGGTCCCGTCGGCTACGATCGTAGACTCACGTAGGAGTTCCCCTTAGAACCATTGGACCTTTAGTTACTCTGACATGTGAAAGCGTACCCACTTGTTGAAGGTTTTACCCTGGAAAGACATAGTACATCTTGGAAAGTGCGGAAAACTTAACTTGTGGAACCTTAGACCCTTCGAGATCTTCGTTAGGAATCGATTCCATAGCCCTCTCCGAGCTATCTTAAGGACTCAGTAGCAATCACCTGGTATTCCGCATCTTTATTCGTAAGGCTTGCCGACCTGACGAAACCCTAATAAATTCCTTTGAGGAAATAAAAATCCAAATTTTCATGCATGAATCAATTGAGATCGTGGATTGAGAGATTAATTATGCGTAACAAAGCCACATCCTAACAGTGAGGGTTCGCTAGAATGTTAAGCGGAGACCCGAATGCAGTAAATTCATCCTCATATATCTTTCCACTTCATGATCTATGTTCGAATCTTTGAATTTCGGGACGAAATTCCCTCTAACGGGGGGATAATGTAACAACCCGAAATTCATATCCTTGATTGTAACCCTTTTCGCGACTCGTTCCAATCATCAAATCGTCGTTTCCGATTTTGTTTCCGTTTCCGACCTTTTATTAAGTCGTTAATGTGAATTTTATTTTATGTCTTAATAAGTGTCTTAATACCCTTGGAACTCATTCTAACGTCTCATTTTAATGATCGGAACATTTTTAGAACCAACCATATCGGGTTACGGCAATTTGGTCGGGTACGACCAAAAGCCTCGTCTAACGCCGGTATCGGGTAGAATTCTACCATGTCCCGAACTTGGACACTATTTAAAGTGACTCAAGTCTCCATTTTGAAGCTTTTGCTCCATTTTACAACTATCACTCCAACCTCTCTCCTCAAACTAGATTTTAGGGTCAAAATCTCAAGTTTAAGGCTTCAAATCACCAAGGTACCTTCCCTAACTTGTTATGCAACATCTTTAGCCCTCAAATTCGAGTTCAAACCATGGAATAGGACCATTAACATGAGTTTACAGCCCTAGAACAGTCCTAGGCCGTAAACTAACTTAAAGGGGGTTTTTGGAGCAACAAAACCCTTCCAAACCTCAATTGGACCTTGTATATGGCTAAAGGACTTTATGAAATGGAATTAGAATGCCTCAAACCAAGATTTGAAGCCTTGTATATGAGTTTATGGCCTTGGAAGGTGCCTAGGCCGTAAACACATATTATGAGGGTTTTTAATCCATTTAACCCTTCCAAATCTCAAACAAGGCTTAGATATGAATTATAGAATATTGGTTTTAGCATTTGGGCACCTTAAACATAAATTTTGAGAGGTTTATATGAGTTTACGGCCAAGGCATGTGCTTGGGCCGTAAACTCCTCAAAAGGGGTATAAAATCAATTCTAAGGTGTTAGAAAGCCATCCAACACCACCAAAAGCCTTGGAATAAATCATAGAACCAACCAAAAATAGTTTAAGGACTTTAAACACATCAAAATACCACATTTGAGAGTTTACGGCCATAGAACATGTCTCATGGCCGTAAACTCATAAAATGGTGTCAATTGGTGCCCCAAACTCATTTCTAGGCTTGTGGGAATTTTTAGAATCACATGTGATTAATTTTAACACCTTAACAACACTTATTCTATGAGATATGTGAGTTTACGGCCATAGAACCCATGCCTAGGCCGTAAACTCCCTTAAGTGTTGTATTTGATGATTTTAATTCAATTCAAGCCTTAGTTAGAATTATTCCAAGCATTTCCAAGTGTCCATACCCATTAGTGAGCCATTAAACACCATAAACCACCCCTCCATGAGTTTACGGCCGTAAACTCATGGGGAATGGGTGTTTAGGCCGTAAACATCATTAGGGAGTTTACTTTTGGGGAGTAAACTCAAATCCCAAGTCCCATGCTTCAATTCCCGTCCGTAGATGTCACCCGGGTCACTCCAAACACCCGTTTTGAGGTGTTTTCGTTCGTTGGAGTGTAACTTCATATCTAATTAGAGTTTGTAAATCTAATTAGATATATTTGTATGCCATTTCATTTTACATAGGAACCTCGCGTGTTATCAGGCCTTGATTCGACGTTTAGCATCCGAAATCGACACATTTCCGCGTCCGGTGAGTTCATACCCCTACCCTTTTTCAATAGTTTTTCAATGTTTTCAAGGGGGGAATACAAGCAAAAGTACAAGAATAACTTGTACTCAATCACATGATTTCAGTTGAATGGTTTCATAATTGTACATTTTAAGAATTGAAAACCTTTTTAAACAAACTGTTTTAACTTGCAGAGTTGTTTGTTTTTAACCCGATTTTCAATTCTTATTACACACTGTTATATTGTGTACTTTGCATTTGATTGTTCACATTTAAACTGATAGAATACACAAACCATTGTAATGTCTGTAATAAAACACTAAGGTTCGAGTGTAAAAGACAGACTCCATTAGAAAATATGAAACATCTATATGTCCTTAACAATACACCTAGGCTCGAGTGTGATTGATAAATACCATCATAACACACAAATCACTGTAACGTCCTTAATAATACACCTAGGATCGAGTGTAAAGGACCATAATCATTAAATAACACCTAGGTTCGAGTGTAATGTCCTTAATAATACACCTAGGGTCGAGTGTAAAAGGACATCTATCATTAAATGACACCTAGGCTCGAGTGTAATGTCCTTAATAAAACACCTAGGCTCGAGTGTAAAGGACAAGTACGTAGAGTATAGTCAGTCGTAAATACTACTTTCCTAGTCGAAAAGTAAAGAGTAATCTTAGTGATTGGAGACACGTCCTTGTAACACTTCCATGGCACGAGATAGTGGAGGACTAACCCTGTAACCAGAATCTCCGTTCGTAGGAGAGTGTGGCTTGAGTGTATAGATCTATACGGGACTGACAATCCCACACCTGGCTGCTAGCTACAACCGAACCGAAAGGTTCAAGGGTGACGAGAGTCATAAAAGGGATATTGACCACGGTTCGAGTCATATCTAGTCTGAGTATGGTTAAGGACTCGCAATCTAGATTATTAACATTTCAGATTCTTTTACTAGCTTTATGTACGTAGTAAAGCTAATGTACATTTAGGGATTGCAGATACACACACAGTTAGGGAAACATGGGTTTTTCCTGGGAAGGACACCGAACATAGTCAGAAACTAGTAATAGTTCATACACACACAGTCAGGGAAACATGGGGTTTTCCTGGGGAGAACACTGCACATAAACAAAACCGGTAAAGATAGACACACAGTCAGGGAAACATGGGGTTTTCCTGGGAAGGACACCGAACATAGTCAGAAACTAGTAATAGTTCACACACACAGTCAGGAGAACATGGGGTTCTTCCTGAGTAATAGTAGTACGAAATTAGAGAAGTGTAATAAGTTAAACAATTGAATTACATTTCACAAGAACAATCATGTTTTAATTAAACATCGTTTACTTTACTTTCAGATTTGGAAACTAACTTTACATAAGAAAATATGGGATTTTCTTGGATAACTACTTTTCAGGAAAACAAAGGAACTCGTACATTTTCAGAAAAACTAACCGCTTATGAACTCACCAGCTTTATGCTGATTTTTAAACCGCTTGTATTCTCAGGTCCGAGTTAGACAGGTACCCGAAGATCCTTTTGTGTGAAGACGGAGTTCTAAGAAGACTCATTTTGTATTGTTCATATATACTATGTATCACTTGTATAACTTATGCTTTTGAAACAAATGTAAAACTTTCATATATGTAATGTAATGGTTGATTTACTTTACTTACTATGTACATTGGATTTGATACTCTACGTGGAGTCAACCCCGGAAATGTTTCCGCCTTCGGTTTTCGGGGTGTGACACCAACCCCCTACCCCACACTTAATTTAAGAAATGCCTCCATTGTATATTACACATGATAAAAAAAACATAAAAGGAAAGAGAGAATTGGAACAAACTCCCCTGGGATAGTAGTCGCAAGGTTGATCTTATTCATGTAAAGCTCCAACTTCAGCTGACTTTGGCATGGGAATAGCGCACCCATGCCTTGGGCGTCAAATCTCGTGTGGTTGACAACTCTAATTTTGTGGGAAAAAGCATCTTGGAATCGCCAAGAAATGGTATTTAAAAATATAGCCAATTGCGGCCTGGAATTTAATCAAATCGTCAACTCAAAGATAAAAGAATGAACAACTCGTCGATTTTTATGTGGAGACTCGCCGAGTTGAATTGTCATATGGATAGAAATCGTGAATTTTCGCTGGAACTCATCGAGTTATAAGGGTGCACTCGACGATTTTTCGGCTCTGATCGTGCAAATTCTTCTTTCCGCTTCAGGTTTGTTTTTGACGTCAAAGAGGGTATTAAGGTAATACACCTCCTTATATTCTTCAATGACAAAACTCCTTTTTAACCGTTAAAACCATCGGACTTATAAAATCACTCAAATATTCTAATCTTCTCGTCAACGACTCGACCCCTCACTTTATTGCCTCACGCTTTATTCGTTTATTCTATCCCTCGCCCTATATTCTGAAAAGATCAAAAACAAATACCAAGTAATAAAAAAAACATCAAAATAAAAATACTAAATTATCCCTAAATACTAGAAGTTTAGAAACAAAAAGAAAAGAAAACTCTAAGGACGGGTTGCCTCTCGCAAGCGCTTCTTTTTGTGCGAGTCTTTAGTTGGACTCCCAACTTAATAAACTTCTAATAAATTCGATGCCCATCCATCCATTGCATTAAATATTTTCTTTGGACCAAATTGTAAAATTTGGCTCTTTGCTTCAAAAATTGGCCAAACTAGCTTGAATTCATAAAACCCAAGAATATTGACAATGGTTGGAACCGGTTGGATACTAATCATAAATGGATCGTGATTTAGAACTTTCTCCAAAGTTGGAATCGTCACCCCTTGCTTTGAAACACAAACTGGAAATACACGGGGCCATGTCAAGGTAATGGTCAAACCACAGCCTGGTTCCTGCAACTCAGCTTGTTTTTGTTCTTCGTTAGACCCCTCTGCCAGCAACCTTTCCAGCTCCTCCAAATCTCTTTCTGGATTAAATTCTTCATCTTTTAACTTTAACTCTTGCGACTCAAAATTTTTTTGATCGTTAGACAAGATGTAATCTAACCATCTATCAAATTTCATCAAATCTTCATCCTATCCACACTCCTCATCTTCTTGCTCAATTTCTTGTACTACTTCCTCAAGAAAAGCATCAAAAGCATCGAGATTTGGAAAATACATAATAAATAAAAATAAAAATAAAAATTAAACTAAATAAAAAAATTAATCAACAAATAAAAAAATAAAAGCAATTAGCAAATAAAATTAACTATTTAGAACCATTCCCCGGCAACGGCACCAAAAACTTGATGTGTGTAAAACCAACTAGTTTTAATCCTACTAACTTAAACACAAAGACAAACACACGAAAGGCAGTATACCTATCGATTAGTAGTTTAGTTCAGGTAAGTAGGGTATCGAACACAGGGAACGGTAAACAATTAAAATAAATGCTAATATTATCTAAATAAAACAAGTAATAGAAATGGGGTTTTCTTTAGTTTTGCAAGACTAGAAACTTAAACAATTAACTAAAACTTAAACTAAGAAACTAAGAGCTAAGCAAATAAAAATCAACTAAATTTAATAATAAAGAGGACTTCTATTTAGGTTCGACTCATTTGTTCCCATGGATGATTTCAATGTATCAGATTAATTCTTCATTGGCTACCGACTAAGGTGATTAGTTTCACGTTCGCTACTACTAATCCTTAGGAAACAAATTAACTCATGCAGTGGCCAGTTGTCTAAATTAACAGATTTCCTAGTTATTGATTCAGGTTAAATAAGACTTGTATTGGTTAATTAAATTGGCCCTTCAATTAACCTCTTGCTGATGTTCATCAAACAAGCTCACACATTAACTTACCTATCTTCTTGTTAATTCTAGTTTTACATTCGCTATTCCTAGACATACAACTATGTGGTCACAATAAATCATATGAAATTAATAACTAAGAGATGTTCATACAACTTAATTATTGATTTATTAACAGAAGAATAGTTATTGTTAACACATAAGGTTCTTTAACAAGCTTAATAAAACATAATCACTGATTAAAATTAATCCTAACCAAATAATCAATCCATGTTCACAAATTCATATACCTAAACAAAAGTTATGATTTTAGCTCATGATTACAACAGAAACAAGCTCAAAAACGAAATCAATTGGTGAAAACATAGTTCAAACAAGAGATTAGGTAAGAGTAAACTTGATTTTGACTTGATTCTCCTTAAAACTTAATGTAGGGTTGATTCCTTAGCTTCCTACGCTCCAGCAGCACCTTTAGTCGACAATTGGCCTCCAAGGGTTCATCTATATCTTAGGGTATCGATCTGAAAGTCCCTTTATATAGATTTTCACAAAACATAGGTGACTCGTCGAGTCCAGTAACCTACTCGGCGAGTCCGTCACTTAAAACCCGTGTACGGCAAGTCAGCGCGTCCAGAATCCCGAAAGTTCAACGTGACCCTTCGAGTTTATGGCCTACTCTTCAAGTCCGTTTGGAATCAACATTTTCTCAAAACATGAAAGTCTTCCGAAATTGTGTCTAGTTTTCATAACATTTTGAATCTCATTAGTCGGAGTTATGGTTCATGAGGTATGGCCAAAACACTGACGAGGGGTCAAGCTGTCCAGCAACATCCTTCTTTCTTCAAAATCCAAGACCCCAGCCTCCAATCACTAGTTCCGCTTCCTTTTCCTTCCGAGCATGTCATTATTGCTGAAAAATGAAATTCTAAACTAATTAATCACCTTTTGTTCATTAAATGAGACAAAAACAACATAAAGTATTAAGATAATGCATGAATTTTATAACTAAATATGCCCATATCACTTGTTGTTATCTATTCCTAAGCAATATAAATATCATAACTCTTAAGTAATAGCCCAAAATTCTTATCACCGAACCATGCGATTGAAATCCATCTTCGCGATCAGAATCAGCATGTACTTAATAGAGTTACCTATGGACCCTTGATAATGGGACTATCTCAGACTTAGCCTCTCTCTTTACCATTTGGTCAACCGAGTTGACTATGGCCGATCCCTTTCCATTGGGAACAGAGAGCTTTACTGGATATCCAATGTCATCATTGTCCATGTCCATAGCGTTTTAGGAAGTTGATCTTAGCAAATAGATAAGATCATTAAGGGTCTTGTCTTAGTCTGTTTCATAGGATTCCCAAAGTAACTCACTATGTGACTTAGAAAGTAGTTGAGCCACCAACTTTCTCAAGACTATGACACCCAACTCTCTCGGCTTGTCAATATGTGACTACATCTCCAAGATGTGATCACACCTAGACCTTGCCTTTCTAATAGGGCTTGAGTGACCTTAAACTTTTTAGGAACTTGTGGGTTAGGGAGAATAATTGGAGGAGGTGACAGAGCGTATGATATCCATGGGACATCATCTTTATTTATGAAAGCTTGTTTCAAGAGATTTGAGAAGATCATAAATGTATAGACCAGACATCTTTTTGGGAGATATTCAAGATAGTTGATTTAAAGTCCTTAATATGACACCCAATATGAAATATTAATGCTAGAACCCCACAAACTCGTTTATAACTTAGAAGAGGGATGCCGTAATCCAAGCTATAAAATATTTGAAGGTAGGTGAATGACGATTCCCTAATTTCCACCACGAAAAATGAAATAATTTATTAGGTTTTAATTGGATTTGAAACTCCTAGATCTTTAAGATTCGTTGAACTGTTCAAATGCATGTTTCAATCTCGAGTGTGCCCTTCAGGTTTTGTGACTGGGATGCCGAGGATCACAAAACAAGGTGTGAATAACAATGCAAATATACATGGTACCCTTAATATTTACCCCTTAATCAGTGTGCCGGTTAACCACACACGCTCCACCGATACTATGATAAATATTAAGTTACCCTTTGCCTACCTTGTTAAGTTCAGGTTAGTGTGCCGGTTAACCACAAATGCTCTACTAACGACTTAAGCAAAGTGCAAAGTGTAATTTCATGGGTTAGCACCAAATTCACATTTTCCTAAGTAACTAAGATTGGGTATTAATAAGAGTTTAGTTACTTAGTATTATCATTAATACTTTTAATGAAAGGAGAATTATAGTCCTTGTCCTACCCATTCGGCTAACGACCCTCCACCAGTCAAGGAAGCGGTGGGTGAGAGTGGGCACCCATTAAGCTGCCATTTTATAGGCAGTAACCTTATACCCCCCTTATAGACCGACTTCGTGAATGAGGCCTACTAACGGTAAGACTGACTTTACTCTTATACATACATACATATATATACATATATATATATATATATATACATATATATATATATATATATATATATATATATTATTAACTTATAATATTATAAAGTATAAGGGTTGACTTTTAACTTTTAAAATTCTAAGGGCTAACGTGGAATTAAAGTATTCATAAGTGAAATTTTTCAAATTCCAAAACTTGAGGGCAAGTTTTGAAACTATTCAAAACTAATTAATTCCATAACTTAAGAGTTTAAAGTAGTTTTAATCCAAAAAACTCTTCAAGTTCCATAACTTGAGGACAAGTTATGGAATACTTTAAACTAATAAATGAATATAACTTTTCTTTATTTGTAACTTATGGAACTAATTAAGGTTACACATTTTAATGATTTAATGAAGTGACTCTTGAACCTCCATAACTTGAGGACAAGTTATGGAGTCATAAAAGCATTCAATGAAAACAAGACTCTTCATTTTGTAACCTTTGCCAATATTTATGAGTTTTAAGAGATTTTAATGTGACTATTCATGTAACTTGAGGACAAGTTACACTAACACATTTTATACTCAACTCTTAGATTAAAATGGATCAAAGACACTTAATCAATCAACCTTTTCTATTAATCTCAGCAACTCATATGAACATAATATTTCAAGTCAAACACTTTTTCATGAAATTAGCCTAACCATTAAACTAATAAAAATCATGAATCTATTGACAAATATCTTTAAAATTGGATTAGCATGAACATTACCACATCAATAACAAGTTTATAAGTCCAAAAACCTCTTAGGGTAATGTTCCTAGTCCAATTCCCACCAAAACAATCGAATATAAGTTGTCGCGGGGTCCAACTCGTCGAGTGCAAGAACCAACTCGGCAAGTTGGATTCTTTTTGCCTTGGACTCGTCGAGTCCCTTCATGGACTCGGCAAGTCTGTTGTGCAGACAGCTCCAAACTTCGATTTTTCAGCCAAATTTCCAAGTATAACAAGAAAACAAGTCTAGGATCTGATACCACTGTTGGGTTTTGAGCTTTCTAACACTCCTAAGTGTACATGCAACCCTAAATACCTTGGATCTATGTTTTCACTATTATACATGCAAAATATGAACTTTCCAAGGTATTCATCCTAACTAGCATAATAATATGATTAATATGAATATATATCAAGTTAGAATTACATACCTATTTGATGTAGAAAGTCTTCAAGAAGCTTGAGTGCCTAGTGTCCCAAGTGTGACACCTCAAAGGGTTCACACAACACCAAATACACTTGGAATAACTTGAGAGAAACTTGAACACTCCTTGAAATCGTCTAGCCCTCACACTCACACATAGTGCACGATTTCTTGAGCCATGGGATTCTTTTATATGGTGGCTATTAGGGTTACACCATGTAACTCATGATTTTACCCATTCCTTATGCTCCATGGATTTTAACCTCCATGGAGTATCCATGGGTCACCCCATGGACTTAGTCCAACATAAGGAATCTTGGATCACAAGCCCATGTATATAAGAATGAATGATTTACACAATCAACGCATATATTTAATTAGTCTCCTTTTGATCACTTAATTAATTCCAAATTAATTTTTGATCGATACTAATTAAATAACCTTATTAATATATTATAACTTACAATATATTAACAAACCTTAAGCATTATTTCTCTCATTTTAGTCTATCCAAATGCATGATGCCATGCAACCCAAATGGACCATGTCGGGTCGGGTCAAGTCTTACCATTTATAGTTATGGACTTAGACATTAATCCATCATTTTGATCAGTAGAGGATGAGGTTTTGGATTGTCCTTGTTGAGAGAAAAAACTTAAGACACACTTGAACAAACGTTAAAACAAGTATATTTGTGGAATTAGTTAATCTCAAATGATCTAAAAGCTCAACAATAATAAGTTACTATGTTAGATAGTTAGATAGTTAGTTGCGGAAAAGTATGGAAACATAAATCACAGCAGGTAATATATCAAGTAAACACATAAGTTGATTCATAACATGGAATGCATTCAAACCAAGTTAGTGAGTGAGATAAATCTTAGTGATAAAGTTACGAATGACTTGCTCCGAAGAGAAGTATTAATCGGTTATGTTCGAGAAGATTTTAGATAGTAAGAAAGATATGAGATGTGTAAGGAAAACTCAAAGATAATTTAGATTTAGAGATGAGTAAAGAGAGATCTGTATTTATTGATAAAGCGTGAGCTCTATTTATAGAGACTCAAGAAATACAAGTGATTCACTCTCTAAGAGTACCCATGCAAGGCATACTGGACAATAGAGAGTATTACAGAAAGATAAAGTGTTTTGAATGGACCACGGTGCCTCCTTTGGTTGAGTGTTTTGAGATTGTGGTTGTAGTGTGAACTTTTAGGATAACAAGAGTGATTGTTTTGTGGATTGAAACTATGATTGAAAGGAGGTTTTTTGAATTGTTCATTTTTGCGAAAGGAGTGAGGTGGTAGTCGTTTGAACTGTTTACTAACTAGAGCGATAGCCTTCTGAAATTCTTCTTTATCATCATACTCTGAGTCAGCTTCGTATGATTGCAGCATAGTATCATATGAGGGAGAGTACGACTGGTTGTGAGGAGCTTGTGCTACAAGAGCAAGTGGCCCTTCGAAGTCAGCACAGTCTTTAAGTATGGTGGATTCTTGTGCTTGAAATTCCCCATATAACTAATAGAGAGACAGGGAATGAATTTTTCTGTCTCCTTGAACTATCATATTGGCAGTAGTCCAATGTGTTCCTAACCCATTGAGAATTTGAAGGTTTGTTTCATTGTTACTGTGGATGGTGCCAGCATTTGATAACTTAGTAACTATCAGACTGAACCTTTTGAAGGAGTCCTCTAAACTTTCACTAGCATGAGCCTTGAAGTTGTTGAATTCATTGAGTGCAGTTGTGAGCTTCTTATCTTGAGATTGTTTTGAGCCTTGATACAGGTTCTTGAGAATGTCCCAAATCTCTTTTGCTGATTTACAGTTTATGATAATGTCGAAGTTGCCAGGAGCAACTCCACAAGAGATTTCATAAAAAGCAACAACATCATTTTCCATTTTATCGAGATCATCCTTGGTGGGACGGTTCTGTTGGATATAGTGTCTAAGTGCATAACTATATATGGTATGTACTTGACCCGACCCGACATGGTCCATTTGGGTTTCATGGCATCATGCACTTGGATAGACTAAATTAGAGAAATAAGACACTTATGGTTTATTAATATATTATAAGTTCTAATATATTAACAATAAGAATAATAATATTTAGTTAGTATTGATCAATAATTAATTTAGAATTAATTATGTGATCAAAAGAAGACTAATTAAATATATGGGTTGATTATGCCAATCATCCATAACTAATATAGTGGGCCAAAGCTCCATGGATTATCAAGTTAGGTTAAACCCATAAGATGCTCCATGGATGCTCCATGGGAGTTACATAACCCATGGGTCATGGAAATGAAAGGTCATGACAATTAGGGTTTATATGGTGTAAGCCTAATTGTAACATACTATATAAAGAAGCTATTATTCACCATTTTCAGCCACTAGAGTGAATCAAAGAGGGCTAGCCGAAAATCCAAGTGTTTTCATTCTCTTAGAGTTTATTCCAAGTGTACTTGGTGTTGTGTGAAGCATTTGAGGCATCACACTTTAGGTGTTAGGCTTACAAGGTGTCAAAGGAATCCAAGCTACAAAGAGGTATGTAATTCTTACTAACTATTAGAATAAAAGATCCCCATGTATGCTAGATAGGATTATGAACCTTGGAAAATCATTTTGCATGTATCTTAGTCAAACATAGATCCAAGGTTTCTAGGGTTGCATGTACACCATAGGAGTGTTAGAATGCTCAAAACCAAACAGGTTCAAGACAGGTTGTCCTCCTCCTAATCTGGCTATGGAGCCATCAATCTGAACAGATGCAAGAACAGGGACATGTGGTCCTTCTTTGTGACCAGTGATTATAGTCATTTGCAACCAATATTGGAGCTCTATTTGAGCCACCAATACTATTGGAAACATTTAGAGAAAGTGCTTGTGCCATTTTTGTTTTAAGAAATGAGCTTCAGTGGTATAGAAGGCCCTTTGAAAAATGAGAGTTCCATTTTTCAAAAATTTAACCATTATGGCTCTAATACCAATTGTTGAGAGAAAAAAACTTGAGACACACTTGAAAAAACATTAGAACAAGTATAGTTGTGGAATTAGTTAATCTCAAAGGATCTAAAAGCTCAACAAAAATAAGTTAATATGTTAGATAGTTAGATAGTTAGTTACGGAAAAGTGTGGAAACATAAATGATAGCAGGTAATATATCAAGTAAACACATAAGTTGATTCATAACATGGAATGCATTCAAACCAAGTTAGCGAGTGAGATCAATCTTAGTGATAAAGTTACGAGTGACTTGCTCCGAAGAGAAGTATTAATCGGTTATGTTCGAGAGGATTTTAGAGAGTAAGAAAGATATGATATGTGTATGGAAAACTCAAAGATAATTCGGATTTAGAGATGAGTAAAGAGAGATCTATATTGATTGATAAAGCGTGAGCTCTATTTATAAAGACTCGAGAAATACAAGTGATTCACTCACTAAGAGTAGCCATGTAAGGCATACTTGACAATAGAGAGTATTACAGAAAGTTAGATAAAAGTAAACTAAGTATAGAAAGATAATTACGGTCGTCTAGAAGACTTCAGATGTGGCTGCTGATGGAGGCTTCACTGCGGATGCTTGTAGACTGCGGTAGGCAAAATTAAGAGGGTCACTTCATGTATCAACAGCCGTCAATGCGTTCTCAGTCATTGATGATTCCTACGTGCTTCAAATTATGAGTTAGAGTACTCCAAGGTTTCGATTTGTGTAAGTGGAAGATCAGTGGTCATGGCAAGCTATTATGAGATTTTGTGATGGTGTATCGAGGTATCCGAGTATGATATCCTAAATTGTTGGATCATTATCATACTTAGGTTTGTCATACGGTAAGTGGAGCATCAACAGACTATATTTCCAGTTGTGAAACCATCAATTAATTATCGTCAGGAGTAGTGAAGCATAATCTGGGAGGGTGTGCACACCTATTTATGATGGGTTGCAGAGCATGAGTTTATGGTGATGGATTTATGATGAGATTGTAGGGTGATATGAGAGTGGATGGATCCAGGTGGGAGTAGTCATTTAGGACTAGCAGGGAAAACCATGGGGTGGGCCCATGGTGAGTGAGAAAGTGTTGTAAGACTGCGGGGAGCCGTAGCACTCATTAGTTAATGAGAGAGTGTTGTAAAACTGCAAGGAGTCATAGCTATCATTAGTCAGTGAGAGAGTGTTGTTAGAATGCGGGGAGCCGTAGCACTTATTAGTCAGTGAGAGAGTGTTATAAGACTGCAGGGAGTCGTAGCACTCATTAGTTAGTGAGAGAAGTGTTATAAGACTGAGGGGAGTCGTAGCACTCATTATTTAGTGATATGATGATGTAAGACTACAGGGAGCCGTAGCTATTATTAGTTAGTAAGAGTGTTGTAAGATTGTGGGGAGTTGTAGCATTCACTAGTTAGAGTGTGATGTAGAGGGGTTCTTAGGAATGGGTAGCCTTGCTAATTGAGTCTTTGGGAACCTGGTATCTGGACCAGGGGCGAGACTGGGGTCTCAACGATGGTCGAGAACCGTTATTTCTTAAGTTAGGGAGGGGTTGTGTGAGTTTGGCTCTATTGTGACAACCGTCAAATTCTGGTCAATTCAAAGTCAAATAAAGTCAACAAGTCAAACCGGTTAGCTCAACTAACCCTTGTGTACTAGGACTTACGTTCAGTATTTACTAAACAACTCGCTATTCTGATAAGAAATCATAAATCGAAAAGTACGTACAACTAGATCTCCTTAACCTAAAAACTGCGGTAAGTGGCAAGCCAAACCGATAAAACAATGTTGCATACTCATCGGGAGTGTGTAAGATCCTTAAGCAAGGCTTAACAGGATTTACAAGCCTTGCATTGTGAAGCCGGACACTCACAACTGTCCCACATGGAACCTCTCTCAATCGCTGTCACTTAATCTCTCTCAAATATCTCTTTGTATGAGAAATCTCTCCAAGAATGTCAAATCTCTCCCAAATCTCTCCAAGTATGTGAAATCTCTCTCAAATATCCCTTTGTATGAGAAATCTCTCCAAGAATGTCAAATCTCTCCCAAATCTTTCCAAGTATGTGAAATCTCTCTCAAATATCTCTTTGTATGAGCAATCTCTCCAAGTATGTGAAATCTCTCTCAAATATCTCTTTGTATGAGAAATCTCTCCAAGAATGTCAAATCTCTCCCAAATCTCTCCAAGTATGTGAAATCTCTCCCAAATCTCTCTCAAAAGTTCCCGTAACTTTTTAGAATCATTCGGGTCATTCCGACCCTTAACCGGGTCAAAAACGGCTTAAAACGGGGTGAAAACGAGAAAAATAGGCTTTAGGAACCGAAACCAAGAAGAGAGGCCTCTCAGGACCAGAACCGAGCCTCTGTTGGCTGAGGCATGCGAGACCGAGCCTCGGTCTCTGCTCCTTCTCGGCCTCCGCCTCTCTGTCTCTACTCGGCCTCTCGGTCTCTGCTCCTTCTCAGCCTCCGCCTCTCTGTCTCTACTCGGCCTCTCGGTCTCTGCTCCTTCTCGCCTCTCTCCTCTCTTCTCTTCTCTTCTCTCGGTCTCTATCCTCCCCTCTCGGTTCCTTCTCTCCCTCTTCTCCCCTCTTGGTTTCTGCCTTCCTCTCTCTCGGTTCAGCATCAGAAGGCCGAACCTCGGCCAAATTTCGGGATTTTGTCAGTTTTAGCCCATTTTTGATATTTTTAACATTTTAAGCCCGTTTTTCGTGATTTTAAAGCGGGATTTTTTTCCAGAAATTATATTTTAACATAATAAACTCTAAATATTCATAATTTAAACATATTTTGATGAAAATCATTATCTAAATAATAAAAATAAAATGGGTGAATTATTAAAGGTGGAGTGTTGACTTTGCCTTATCCAATGTCACAAGCAACCACCCCACACCCACTCTTTGACTAACCACACCTCCCCACCTTACCTAAGTCACATCAATGCCCCTTGCACTCATTTTCCACCCATTCCCACGTTTTTAGAGCTGGAACAAACATCCTCTCTCCTCATTTCTCTCATTTGCCTCATTTCACTAAGTATCAAACACCACTTTTCTCTCAAACTTTTTCTCCACCAAACTCGAGATTCAAGGCTGATTATCAAGTGTTCTTCCACATTTGGTAAGCATAATCCATTCTCCTTGTGATTATCTCACTTATTTCCACACAAATTAAAGATATCTTACACAAACTCCATCATATTTGTGTTAGATCTTCAAATCTTCAAGCAATCTTCCCAAGTGTTCTTGAGTTGAACACCCCTTCTCTCCATCATCCATCCACTGAAATCACTCAAGGTGAGTTCATACCCCTAAATTTTCATGTTTTCTCAAGTTTTTAAGGGGGGAATACAAGTTAAAACACCAAGAACATAACTAAAATTTTCTAACAGCCTTCATCAGAAAAGTTCAACTCCATTCATGGACTGTTTTGGGCATCTTAAACATTTTTGTTTTCAAAACTGTACAAGGTGCAAATAGCTCACGTTCATATATTTAAAATGACTACTTGCACATCTTCATACGATGTTTCTACAATTTATGGTGATTTTTACAAAACTGCCTATCATTTCAAATAACAATCCGGACCAGTCTGTGATTATGGACTTTTGGAATCAAGTTGGAGGACGTTAAAAATCGTGATAAAAATTATGAGTAAACTAGACACATTTTGTGAACTCTCAGAATTTACGGATCTAGTTTTCGACTTTGTATGATTTTTCTATGATTTTTATAAAACAGTGCTGAAAGACTAAGAATTAATTAACAGCTTCTAACTATCAAAACACTTTGTAACATGTTGAGCAAAGTGTTAAATCTTTGATAACTTCATATATTACATGTATTTCTTGTTATGATATATTTATATAATAGGGAATTACTTGCTGAATTTATAAGAATCCTCCATCATAATCATTAGTACAAAACAAAGCAAGTTAATCATAGTTATATCGTACTATACGTTTGACTTACATAGGATGAAATTCTTAAACACTACAAAGAAATATACTAAACTATAATGGGTATAGTTAGGGTACATATACATTTCAAACATGTTATTAAACTATAATAGGTATAGTTTATGATCATTTACATAACACCTTCCTACAAAAAGAAAGGGTACAAATACAAAGTACCGGGTTTTTATATACAAAAATGGGTACAAATACAAAGTACCGAGTTGTTATACAAAAGGGGTACAAATACAAAGTACCGGGTTTTATATATACAAAAATGGGTACAAATACAAAGTACCGGGTTGTTATACAAAAGGGGTACAAATACAAACTACCGGGTTTTTATACAAAAAGGGGTACAACTACAAAGTACCGGGTTTTTATACAAAATGCGTACAAATACAAAGTGTCGGGTTTATAAAAAAAGGGGTACCGATACAAAGTACCAGGGTCACTTAGGATAGCTATTATGATATTAAAACTATATTTCATCTAGAATTGTTAGACTTCAACTATAATAGCTGAGCGTATATGTTTGAGTCATATAAGAATTTAGTCTCGATTGGCCTAGAATTAGTGGTGCCCGCCTCATCTCCTGTTCCTTGTTTGGTTGTGGACCTAGGGCAGACCCACTATATTCAACGTTTTATCTAATTTAAAACTTATATAACTTATATACGCTGGACAATTATAGAGGAACTCTACAGGTCATTCTAGGGTTCATTTATGCATTATATAAGCATATTTGTATTCACACTTAACTAAGAAAATATTGGATTTTCTGGAAATCAAACTATATCGATTTTACAAGGAAAACGGTTTCTACTTCAAACAAAACTCTTATGAACTTACCAACTTAATTGTTGACACTTTTTCAAAACTACTTGTATTCTCAGGAAATCATTGAAACAGGAAAACTTCAGCGCTTTGAGGATGGGACGTTAAACCGTCAACAATTTACTTTTGTCATCATAATGTAATTGATTTTGAAACATGTAAACATATACTTTGGTGTAACTTTTTCAATTATATTTATGATGGTTGTATTTACTTTGAGCACTATTATACACGTTGTTGTGGTACTGTACATGAAGTCCTCCACCCCCGGACGTTTCCGCCATCCTTGGTATGGGGGTGTGATAGATTGGTATCAGAGCATTGTTTATAGTGAGCTAAGTATATCGAACCACATAAGATATACAAACTATAAATGCATTGGGACTAAGGTCTCTGATTTAAAGTTTTCAAAACCACTATACCTTTAGGAATAAATAGCTTTTGTTAAAAGTATACATGCATGCATACATACTAAGATCAGCATCATTTTAGGACAAAACAAAAGTAATGATTGTTGGATATCACAGGTAAGCCTGGGGTTGTATGGTCAGTGTTGGGAGTGGCATAGCCTGATCAACTATGCTGGTCCGAGGAGTGATTAGCATATGCCCAAGAATGGTTGTGATGTGGCAACAAGTCTAAAAACTTACCAACACTACCACAATGAAATACCATAGGGGTATTTTGGCATTATTATAATTACTTATCTGAGAACAAAATAGATTTTTATCAATAAGTCAATAATTGCTTAGGGGATACATTAAAATTATATGTATCCAGGACGTCATAGACTTAGAATCTGTGGATCTTTGCTTTACTTCCTGTTCTCGTTGGATTGGGGATTTAGAGTTAGGGTCACTTATTCGAAGGTCTATCCTGTCCCGAATACATATGACTAGTATGCACTAAACAATGCATTGAAGTACCTGATAAAGATCATCATATAATTAGCTAATTAGTACGTTTGCTTAGTTATTTCTTATATCCCCATTTCTCGTGAAGATATCATGGCTGGATTCCATCCACACGACGACCCGTACTACCCTAACCACGACAATACCAAATGGCTCGGAGAGGAGCCAGAGAATGATTACCCAACCCCTGGGAATGGTCACCAAACTGAAGGCTATGCTAATGGTTCTGACTCCGATCCTGAAGTGGAGAGCTTAACCCCGATGACTCTTGTTCCAAATCCTATCCCTTGTCCAACTTTTCAAGGCTCGACGCCTCCTTGGGTAGAGTGCTTGGAAACATGGAGCGAAGAACAAGACCAACCTATGCTGTTTAATGGAGACCGAAGCTTCTACAACATAAGCGAAGGAAGCTCAGCTGATAGAATCCTTCCAATCCTGGTCCGTAGGGTTACCCGAACGAGATTCAGAGCAGAGCAACTCTCCACCGTACTGCAGATGTTTATGCAAATGCGTGAATGCATACGATCTGCACCAATCGCCTTGAACACGATCGCGAAAAAAAAAATCAATAAAATCTAAGAGAGACCACAAAACCTACTAACTCATGAAGTTCATTCATATGGACTTCCTTTATGAATTATATATAAGGCATTCTTAAATCGGAGAATAATGCAGGAAAAATCTAATTCTGTAACAACTGACTTGTCTTTACTAGTAGAAACTTACCATCTGATCATTTTTTTTGCAAACTCATGACAGAACGTTGCCACCAAGGAAAAGACCCAGACCTTCCGGCAGCACAGCGCCACCACCTCCAACGCCACCTCCTCAGTTTGATCCTGAAATGTTCCAAGCTGCAGTAATAGCAGCCGTGGTAGCTGCAATGTCGCAAATTGGTACAAATAGCACTGGTAGTGCTGGATCTCGAGCCACAAACCCTAACCACGGGGATAGTGCAGGACGCACAAAGGAATGCACTTACAAGGACTTCACAAATGGCAAACCCGATTCCTTCGATGGAGGTGGGGGTGTCCTCGCGCTAATTTAATGGTTCGAGAGAACCGAAGCAATCTTTGAGATTTGTGCTTGCCCCGAAGCGAGCAACGTCAAGTATGCAACATTCACCTTCATCGAAAGAGCTCTCACTTGGTGGAACGACAGAGTTAAGCCGCTTACGCTTGCAGTGGCTAACTCGTTAAGTTGGGAGGACTTAAAGAAGATGATGCTGAAGGAATATTGCTCAAGAGGTGAAGTGCAAAAGTTGGAGCAAGAACTATGGAATCTCATAATGGCAGGCTCCGACCTTACAACTTACACCAACCGATTTTGTGATCTAGCACTCCTTTGTCCCGCTATGGTCACCCCGGAAGACAAAAAGTTGGAGCGATACCTCTGGGGATTGTCCCCCGAAATTCAAGATAGCGTGCTGGCCTCAAGACCAATTACCTTCGACAGCGCCAAGGAGTTAGCACAACAACTCATTGACCATCATGCCAACCATGACACTATGACAACCACCCTTACCCAAGCAAGAGGAGGGAACAGCGAAAGAAAGTTTTGGGACAACAAGAAGGACCAATCAGCCCAAGGCCTCGCTAAGAAGCAACAGATCTTTGCTGTTCATGCTGCCACAACCCTCACCACACCAACTCCCATGAAACCATACGCTGGAACCCTTCCGAAATGCAACAAGTGTAACTTCCATCACACTGGGGCTTGCCGAAAGATGCATTACAAAAACTGCGACAGAGAGGGGCACACTGCTCGTTTCTGTAAGGCACTAGCACGACCCATCAACCAGGTCCCTGGCTTTGGAGTAAGCCCAACCTGTTACAAGTGTGGAGAAACGGGACACTTTAAAAGGGAATGCCCAAGAACAAGAGATGCCGGTGGTGGTGGAAGGGTGCTTGCAATCACCGAGGGAGAAACTGTTGGATAAGGTGTCTAAGTCCATAACTATTTCTGGTATGTACTTGACCCGACCCGGCATGGTCCATTTGGGTTGCATGGCACCATGCAATTGGATAGACTAAAAGAGAGAAATAACGCTTGGAGATTATTAATATATTATAAGTTCTAATATATTAATAATATTATTTGATTAGTTTGATCAAGAATTAATTTAGAATTAATTAAGTGATCAAAAGATAACTAATTAAATATATGGGTTGATTAAGTAAATCATCCATATCTTGTATAGTGGGCTAAAAGGCTCCATGGATCATCAAGTTGGGTTCCACCCATAGGATGCTCCATGGATGCTCCATGGGAGTTACAAACCCATGGGTCATGGAAATGAAGAGTCATGACACATTAGGGTTTAACCCTAGGTGTGTCAACACTATATAAGTAATATGATCTCCTCCCAAATCGGTTACACACTAGAATATAGAGGGCTTGGCCGATTTTGTGAAGTGGGTATTCTCTCATAAGTTCTTCCAAGAGCATTTGGTGTTGTGTGAAGCATTTGAGGCATCACACTTGGGGTGCTAGGCTCACAAGGTTTCAAGGAACACAAGCAACAACAAGGTAAGTTATTCTATCTATACTTTATGTTAAAATTGTTCCCCATGTATGCTAGATAGGAATATAACCTTGGAATACAACTTTGCATGACAACTTAGACAAACATAGATCCAAGGTTATTATGGTTGCATGTACACTTAGGAAGTGTTAGAATGCTCAAAACCCATCAGTGGTATCAAAGCCTAGGCTTGTTTGTTCTTATTTGTGCTTAAAAGTTGAAAACGGAATCGGAAATCTGCTGTCTGCGAACGGACTCGTCGAGTCTATAGGGGGGACTCGTCGAGTCCATGTGTATCTTCAACCAACTCGCCGAGTCATGTTCTTGCACTCGGCGAGTAGGGTCGAATGAGTGCAGAATTTCGATTCAGTTGCTGGAAAATGAATTAGAAACATTACCCTAAACTGTTTTAGTAAATGTAAACTTGTTTTTGGTGGTGTAATGTCTTGCTAATTCATTTACAACAACTAGTTATCAAAATTACAAAGTTTTATGTAATTTTTGATTGTGTTCATATTCATGTTCTTGTTCTTATGATGTTTTAGATGATCATAGGAATTATTTGTAACCTATTTGGTAGTTTAATTCTTGATCATAATGTGTTTTAATGGAGTTCATAACTTATCCTTAAGTTATGGAAAACCAAGAGTCACACTTGAGTTAAAACCATTAAGAAAACACAAGAGTTATAAAAATGAAGAGTCTTCATTTTATGACTCTATTAAACTCATAAGTTACAAGAAATGAAAAGTTTTGAAAGTTACAAAACTTGCCCTCAAGTTTTGGAACAAGTAAAGTTAAGTTAAAACTTTAAGTTCCAACCCCTAGAATTTTAAAAGTTAAAATTCAAACCTTATAATTATATTATGATGATTTAATAATTATATATATATATATATATATATATATGTATAAGAACAAGTCGTCTTACCGCTAGTACGCCTCATTCACGAAGCCGGTCTATAAGGTGGGTATAAGGTTGTTGCCTATAAAATGGTGACTTAATGGGTGAATATTCTCACCCACCGCTTGCTTGACTGGTGGAGGGTCGTTAGCCGAACGGGTAAGACAAGGACTTATAAATTCTCATTCAAAGTATGATGAATATATAAAGTAACTAAATGTTTATTAAATTCCCAATCTTAGTTACTTTAGGAAAAATGTGAATAAGGTGCTAATCCATGAAATTACACTTTACACTTTGTCTGAGTCGTTGGTGGAGCGTGCGTGGTTAACCGGCACACTAACTTGGACTTAACAAGGTAGGTAAAGGGTGACTTAAGGTTTATTATAGTATCGATGGAGCGTGTGTGGTTTACCGGCACATCGATTGAGTGATAAACTTTAAGGGTACCAAGTGATTTGCATGGTTACTTCACACCTCGTTTTGTGATCCTCGGCATCCCAGTCACAAAACCTAGAGGGCACTCCCGAGATTGAAACATGCCTTTGAAAAGTTCATTGGATCTCAAAGAATCTAGGAATTTCTAAAACCAATAAAAACTAAATATTTATTATTTCGGTTTTCGTGGTGGAAATTGGTGAATCGTCATTCACCTACCTTTCAAATATGGTATAGCTTAGATTACGGCATACCTCTTCTAAGTTATATTATATTGTGATTGGATCCTAGCCTTAATATTACATTTGGGTGTTTTATTAAGGACTCTCTTAAATCTAAACTAAACTTGTTCTTCTTTTTCAGATGTCTTCAACTAATGCTTCTGGCTCGAATCCTAATGGCTCCTTTACTCTTATGAGTCTATGTGGGAAAGTCACCTTTGATGGATCCAACTTCAATAAGTGGATCAGAAACATCAGGATGATTACCCGCTACGAGGACAAAGAATATGTCCTTGACAAGGAGCTTAAGGAAATTGACGAGTCCACTGCAACTCCCCAGGAGATCGCTGACTTTCATACTCATGAAAGAGATGCAACCAAGGTGGCTTGCATCATGTTAGCCACCATGACAGCTGAACTCCAAAAGTCTTATGAAGACTTCTACCCTTATGAAATGCACCAAGATTTGATGGAAAGATACCATCAAAGTGCACGACAAGAGAGGTACGAAGTCATCTGCTCCATGATAACAACCATGATGAAGGACGGAGAGTCCGTCACGAGCCACATGCAGAAAATGCAAAGGTATGTGGATCGGTTGCTAAAGCTTAATGTGAACTTCCCTGAGGAGCTTGCAATAGATATCATTTTGCACTCCTTACCATCGTGCTATGATCAATTCCGCATGACATATCACATGAACAAGGAAGAGGTCACTCTCAGCAAACTTCAGGGACTTCTCAAGACCGCAGAAACAGGTCTTAAGGGGAAGTCGGTTGCTATCACTCCTACTCCAGACTCAACTCCGGTCTTGGCAATCGGGCAAAGTCGAGGGAGGAAGAGAAAGAGATCTTCAAAGGGTACCAAGGCTCGGACCCTTGATGGCTCTTCTTCAAGTGGAACCAAGAAAGGTTTCATTACTCCTTCTTCTGACCCAAAAGAGGCTGAATGCTTCTATTGCCATGAAAAAGCTCATTGGAAGCGGAACTGCTCAAAGTACCAGCAAGATGTGAAGGATGGGAAAGTCAAACCCAACCATGCAGGTATTTACACTATCATTTCTAATAACTCACCCCATTCGAAATCTTGGGTCCTTGATACAGGTTGCGGTATTCATATTTGTTGTGACTTGCAGGGACTAGGAAGAAGTGAGAATGTGGAGCAAGGAAGAATAAACTTAATCATGGGGAATAGGAAAGTTACACCTGTCACCAAGATTGGAGTTTATACTTTATCGCTAAGTAGTGGGTTAAATTTAGATTTGAATAAATGTTGTTATTCGCCAGAAATGGCAAGAAATATTATTTCCTTTCATGCATTGTACAAACAAGGTTTCACCTTTTCGTTTGATAATGAAGTTGGTTCGATTAATGCTTTCTTTAATAATGTACTTTATTTTAAAGCATTACCTTGTGATGGTGTGTATGAAGCTGTATCTATTGTAGATAACTTAGGAAATAATGTTTTGTGTATTGATTCTAATAATAATAATTTGGATAAAGCATGATTATGGCATTGTCGTCTTGGATATATAAGCAAGAAACGCATAGGCCAACTCCAAAAGGATGGAGTCTTGGAGTCGTTTGACCTAAAGTCAAATGATAGTTGCGAATCATGCTTACTTGGAAAAATGACAAAGTCACCCTTCACAGGCTCATGTGAAAGGGGTGAAGGTTTGTTGGACCTTATACACACGGATGTGTGTGGACCATTCAAACATGCCACAAGAGATGCTAATCGTTATTATTTGACTTTTACTGATGATTACAGTAGATATGGATATGTCTACTTAATCAAGCATAAGTCAGAGACTTTCGAGAAGTTTAAGGAATTTAAACAGGAAGTCGAGAATCAATTGGGCAGGAACATTAAGATGCTTCGATCCGATCGAGGTGGTGAGTATCTTAGTTCAGAGTTCCTCGACTATCTAAAGGAATGTGGGATTGTCTCACAATTGACACCTCCCAGGACACCGCAGTTGAATGGTGTGGCTGAGAGGCGTAATCGAACCTTGTTGGACATGGTTCGTTCCATGATGAGTCGAGCTTCGCTACCAATCTCATTCTGGGGGTATGCCTTAGAGACTGCCGCCCATATCCTCAATCTAGTCCCTACAAAGAAAGTTGCCAAAACTCCTCACGAGATGTGGACTGGTAAAGTACCTAAACTAGACCACATCAAGATTTGGGGATGCGAGGCTTTCGTGAGACGCGAGACTCATGATAAGCTTGAACCCCGAAGCGAGAGGTGTATTTTCATCGGCTACCCACAGCAATCCTTTGGTTACCTCTTCTACAGACCTAGTGACAACGTGGTCTTTGTAGCAAGAAGAGGAGTCTTTCGAGAAAGAGAGTTTATAAGCCAAGGAGACAGTGGGAGGCAAGTTGATCTTGAAGAAATTCAAGAGTCAAGTGGTGAAGGAACTTCAAACTCTAGCCCTCAACTTGAGGAGGAAACTCCTGTTGAGCCAATTGACGAATTTGTACCTCTGAGGCGTTCCACGAGAGTTAGGAGTGCACCTGAGCATTACTATGGATTCCATATTACTGCAGAAGGTGAGACACTTATTAGTGATGAGACACTAGTAAGTCAAGATGACCCTAACAGCTACGAGGAAGCCATGGCGGGCCCCGAGTCTGCCAAGTGGAAAGAGGCTATGGATAGCGAGATACAATCCATGTATGACAATCAAGTTTGGAACTTGGTTGAGAATGTACCAGGTCGAAAGACTGTAGGGTGCAAATGGGTCTTCAAAAAGAAGACCGACATGGATGGTAAAGTACACACTTATAAGGCTAGGCTGGTTGCAAAGGGCTTCTCTCAAATTCCTGGAGTGGACTATGATGAGACCTTTTCTCCGGTAGCCAAGATTAAGTCTATTCGGGTTCTGTTAGCCATAGCCGCATTTCATGACTATGAAATTTGGCAAATGGATGTCAAAACTGCTTTCCTTAATGGAAAGTTGGCTGAAGATGTTTACATGAGTCAGCCAGAGGGTTTTGTCAGTAACGAGTACCCTAATAGAGTGTGTAAGCTTGAGAAATCCATTTATGGATTAAAGCAAGCACCTCGCAGATGGAATCTTTGCTTTGATGAAAAGGTCAAGGAATTTGGCTTTTCTAGGAGTGAAGATGAATCTTGTGTATATGTCAAGGCTAGTGGGAGTATAGTTAGCTTTTTGGTATTGTATGTGGATGACATACTACTCATAGGAAACGACATTCCAACCTTGCAGGAAGTAAAGTCCTGGCTTGGAAAGTGTTTCGCTATGAAGGACCTTGGTGAAGCTGCCTATATTTTGGGGATAAGGATTTTGAGAGATCGGAGTAAAAGACTAATTGGACTTAGTCAAAGTACCTACTTGGAGAAGGTTCTGAAGAGATTCAGAATGCAAGACTCCAAGAAAGGAGAGTTGCCCATCCAGAGTAGCGCCAAGCTGAGTAAGACACAAAGCCCTAGCACTGAGGCTGAGATAGCAGAAATGAGTCGAATACCTTATGCTTCGGCTGTAGGTTCGATCATGTATGCTATGACGTGTACTCGACCTGATGTAGCCTTTGCCTTGAGCATGGTTAGCAGGTTTCAGGGGAACCCTGGCAAGGTACACTGGATTGCGGTAAAGAATATTCTCAAGTACCTACGAAGGACTAAGGACTGGGTCCTTACCCTCGGTGGGAGTGGTGACTTGAGAGTTGTAGGGTATAGTGATGCTAGCTTCCAGACTGACAGGGATAACTTCCGCTCTCAGTCGGGCTGGGTCTTTACCCTAAATGGAGGAGCAATTTCTTGGAAGAGTTCCAAGCAAGAGACAGTGGCAGATTCTACTTGTGAATCAGAGTATATTGCAGCTAGCGAAGCGGAAAAGGAGGCGTTATGGCTGAGGAACTTCATTGGAGACCTTGGAGTTGTACCAGCTATTAAAGAGCCGATGGAAATTTTCTGTGATAGTGAAAGTGCTGTTGCCTTAGCCAAGGAACCAAGGGATCACGGGAGATCCAGACACATCGACAGAAAATACCATTTCATCAGACATCGGATCGAAGAAGGACTCCTCGTGGCAAAGAGGGTATCATCAGATGAGAATCCGGCAGATCCCCTCACGAAGGGACTGACTCGGGTTAAGCATCTCCAGCATGCTCGGAGCATAGGGCTGAAGGATGATATTAGATTTAGTAGTTAGATAATCTCGAAATTTGTAAAGTGTAATTGACATTTGATGATGAATAAAAGTGTTTTATTTATGAGTAAAGTGTTGCTATCTCTTGTCGATCGTTTACTATATTTCTTTTGCATGTTTTGACTTCCAGAATAATTTTGTTTGGTATAACATATTATTCAAACCTCCACAGTCGGTCATATGTCGGAAGTAGGTATGAATCAAGACTGTCATGTTTGATTGTAGAGGTCTGGGACAAGGCTACAACAATCATGAGTGCTCATAAGTTCTGAGCATTGGACTCAACCCACGCTCACTGGAATCACTTCATGGAATTCTATCTCGAGTGATCGTGAGACGGTAATATCATATAAGTCTTTAAACCTAGAGATATGATTTGTTACTTACAAGTTGGTTATGCATTGATTGTACGAAAAACACATTGGTAACTCGATGTTATAAAATCGTGCTCTTATGTGTAATTCAATGAGTAGTAGAACAAACATATGAGTCGAAGTTTATCTGTTCCTTCTTGGATTAGAAGCTGATATCTGGGCCCCTCGATGATTTTGTTTTGACCTATGTACCGGGCCCGGTCAGAACTAAATTGATGTGTTCAATAAAGTTCTTTGTCAAACAAATCGGAAATCGGGAAACAAATGTTGGACAATAAGTAAGACATTGTTCCATGTATTTGTCCGACTGATATCTAGAACAGAGGATTATATGATCACTTATCTTAAATGGCGTACCATCATCTTCTCAAGTTTCGAGAAACCTTGTAAAGAGCTACGATTGCCGATCGGTTCCTGAAGTCATACTTGCAGTAATAGTTACTAGACTTATCCAAGTGGGAGACTGTTGGATAAGGTGTCTAAGTCCATAACTATTTCTGGTATGTACTTGACCCGACCCGGCATGGTCCATTTGGGTTGCATGGCACCATGCAATTGGATAGACTAAAAGAGAGAAATAACGCTTGGAGATTATTAATATATTATAAGTTCTAATATATTAATAATATTATTTGATTATTTTGATCAAGAATTAATTTAGAATTAATTAAGTGATCAAAAGATAACTAATTAAATATATGGGTTGATTAAGTAAATCATCCATATCTTGTATAGTGGGCTAAAAGGCTCCATGGATCATCAAGTTGGGTTCCACCCATAGGATGCTCCATGGATGCTCCATGGGAGTTACAAACCCATGGGTCATGGAAATGAAGAGTCATGACACATTAGGGTTTAACCCTAGGTGTGTCAACACTATATAAGTAATATGATCTCCTCCCAAATCGGTTACACACTAGAATATAGAGGGCTTGGCCGATTTTGTGAAGTGGGTATTCTCTCATAAGTTCTTCCAAGAGCATTTGGTGTTGTGTGAAGCATTTGAGGCATCACACTTGGGGTGCTAGGCTCACAAGGTTTCAAGGAACACAAGCAACAACAAGGTAAGTTATTCTATCTATACTTTATGTTAAAATTGTTCCCCATGTATGCTAGATAGGAATATAACCTTGGAATACAACTTTGCATGACAACTTAGACAAACATAGATCCAAGGTTATTAGGGTTGCATGTACACTTAGGAAGTGTTAGAATGCTCAAAACCCATCAGAAACCACCCCGGAACTTCCCGCAAATATCAGTACGTGTTTCTAACATCGACATTTAAATCCCGAATTTCTTTATATGTTAATTCTAGCATCGATTAAAGCATGCATAGTAATAATCATGTGACATCGGGCGAGTTATTCCTCACCATAATCAATTTCTTGTACTACGAAAAGTTTCCCCCATCTTTCCTCTAAATTCTTGGATCCCCATTCGAAGTGCAAATTTCGGGACGAAATTCCCTTTAACGGGGGGATGATGTGACAACCGTCAGATTCTGGTCATCTCAAAGTCAAATAAATTCAACAAGTCAAACCAGTTAGCTCAACTAACCCTTGTGTACTAGGACTTACGTTCAGTATTTACTAAACAACTCGCTATTCTGATAAGAAATCATAAATCGAAAAGTACGTACAACTAGATCTCCTTAACCTAAAAACTGCGGTAAGTGGCAAGCCAAAATGATAAAACAATGTTGCATACTCATCGGGAGTGTGTAAGATCCTTAAGCAAGGCTTAACAGGATTTACAATCCTTGCATTGTGAAGCCGGACACTCCCAACTGTCCCACATATAACCTCTCTCAATCGTTGTCACTTAATCTCTCTCAAATATCTCTTTGTATGAGAAATCTCTCCAAGAATGTCAAATCTCTCCCAAATCTCTCCAAGTATGTGAAATCTCTCTCAAATATCCCTTTGTATGAGAAATCTCTCCAAGAATGTCAAATCTCTCCCAAATCTCTCCAAGTATGTGAAATCTCTCTCAAATATCTCTTTGTATGAGAAATCTCTCCAAGTATGTGAAATCTCTCTCAAATATCTCTTTGTATGAAAAATCTCTCCAAGAATGTCAAATCTCTCCCAAATCTATCCAAGTATGTGAAATCTCTCCCAAATCTCTCTCAAAAGTTCCCGTAACTTTTTAGAATCATTCGGGTCATTCCGACCCTTAACCGCGTCAAAAACGGCTTAAAACGGGACGAAAACGAGAAAAATAGGCTTTAGGAACCGAAACCAAGAAGAGAGGCCTCTCAGGACCAGAACCGAGCCTCTGTTGGCTGAGGCATGCGAGACCGAGCCTCGGTCTCTGCTCCTTCTCGGCCTCCGCCTCTCTGTCTCTACTCGGCCTCTCGGTCTCTACTCCTTCTCGCCTCTCTCCTCTCTTCTCTTCTCTTCTCTCGGTCTCTATCCTCCCCTCTCGGTTCCTTCTCTCCCTCTTCTCCCCTCTTGGTTTCTGCCTTCCTCTCTCTCGGTTCAGCATCAGAAGACCGAACCTCGGCCAAATTTCAGGATTTTGTCATTTTTAGCCCATTTTTGATATTTTTAACATTTTAAGCCCGTTTTTCGTGATTTTAAAGCGGGATTTTCTCCAAAAATTATATTTTAACATAATAAACTCTAAATATTCATAATTTAAACATATTTTGATGAAAATCATTATCTAAATAATAAAAATCAAATGGGTGAATTATTAAAGGTGGAGTGTTGACTTTGCCTTATCCAATGTCACAAGCAACCACCCCACACCCACTCTTTGACTAACCACACCTCCCCACCTTACCTAAGTCACATCAATGCCCTTTGCACTCATTTTCCACCCATTCCCATGTTTTTAGAGCTGGAACAAACATCCTCTCTCCTCATTTCTCTCATTTGCCTCATTTCACTAAGTATCAAACACCACTTTTCTCTCAAACTTTTTCTCCACCAAACTCGAGATTCAAGGCTGATTATCAAGTGTTCTTCCACATTTGGTAAGCATAATCCATTCTCCTTATGATTATCTCACTTATTTCCACACAAATCAAAGATATCTTACACAAACTCCATCATATTTGTGTTAGATCTTCAAATCTTCAAGCAATCTTCCCAAGTAATCTTGAGTTCAACACCCCTTCTCTCCATCATCCATCCACTGAAATCACTCAAGGTGAGTTAATACCCCTACATTTTCATGTTTTTTTAAGGGGGGAATACAAGTTAAAACACCAAGAACATAACTAAAATTTTCTAACAGCCTTCATCAGAAAAGTTCAAATCCGTTCACGGACTGTTTTGGGCATCTTAAACATTTTGTTTTTTCAAAACTGTACAAGGTGCAAATAGTTCATGTTCATAGCTTTAAAATGACTACTTGCACATCTCCATACTATTTTTCTACAATTTATGGTGATTTTTACAAAACTGCCTATCATTTCAAACAACAATCCGGACCAGTCTGTGATTATGGACTTTTTCACCCAAGTTGGAGGTCGTTAAAAATCGTGATAAACATTATGAGTAAACTAGACACATTTTGTGAACTCTCAGAATTTATGGATCTAGTTTTCGACTTCGTATGATTTTTCTATGATTTTTATAAAACAGTGCTGAAAGACTAAGAATTAATTAACAGCTTCTAACTATCAAAACACTTTGTAACATGTTGAGCAAAGTGTTAAATCTTTGATAACTTCATATATTACATGTATTTCTTGTTATGATATATTTATATAATAGGGAATTACTTGCTGAATTTATAAGAATCCTCCATCATAATCATTAGTACAAAACAAAGCAAGTTAATCATAGTTATATCGTACTATACGTTTGACTTACACAGGATGAAATTCTTAAACACCACAAAGAAATATACTAAACTATAATGGGTATAGTTAGGGTACATATACATTTCAAACATTTTATTAAACTATAATAGGTATAGTTTATGATCATTTACATAACACCTTCGTACAAAAAGAAAGGGTACAAATACAAAGTACCGGGTTTTTATATACAAAAATGGGTACAAATACAAAGTACTGGGTTGTTATACAAAAGGGGTACAAATACAAAGTACCGGGTTTTATATATACAAAAATGGGTACAAATACAAAGTACCGGGTTGTTATACAAAAGGGGTACAAATACAAAGTACCGGGTTTTTATACAAAAAGGGGTACAACTACAAAGTACCGGGTTTTTATACAAAATGGGTACAAATACAAAGTGTCGGGTTTATACAAAAAGGGGTACCGATACAAAGTACCAGGGTCACTTAGGATAGCTATTATGATATTAAAACTATATTTCATCTAGAATTGTTAGACTTCAACTATAATAGCTGAGCGTATATGTTTGAGTCATATAAGAATTTAGTCTCGATTGGCCTAGAATTAGTGGTGCCCGCCTCATCTCCTGTTCCTTTTTTGGTTGTGGACCTAGGGCAGACCCACTATATTCAACGTTTTATCTAATTTAAACCTTATATAACTTATATACGCTAGAAGATTATAGAGAAACTCTACAGGTCATTCTAGGGTTCATTTATGCATCATATAGGCATATTTGTATTCACACTTAACTAAGAAAATATTGGATTTTCTGGAAATCAAACTATATCGATTTTACAAGGAAAACGGTTTCGACTTCAAACAAAACTCTTATGAACTCACCAACTTAATTGTTGACACTTTTTCAAAACTACTTGTATTCTCAGGAAATCATTGAAACAGGAAAACTTCAGCGCTTTGAGGATGGGACGTTAAACCGTCAACAATTTACTTTTGTCATCATAATGTAATTGATTTTGAAACATGTAAACATATACTTTGGTGTAACTTTTTCAATTATATTTATGATGGTTGTATTTACTTTGAGCACTATTATACACGTTGTTGTGGTACTGTACATGAAGTCCTCCACCCCCGGACGTTTCCGCCATCCTTGGTCTAGGGGTGTGACATCTATCTATGTAAAGAATAGGCAGGTTGGGATTTTGGATTGTCAGATAGATTTCATATTGAGTAGTTATGGTTTCCATCTGATGTTTTAGACCTAATTGGTTCGGTTCGTTGGGATTGAGAAAGACCACAACACGCATGGAACTAGTAAGTGGTAGATGATAGAGGTCGTAGGTGAGGTGTGACTTCAGATCGATTGTAGTAATCGCTTGGGGTAAAAGCGAACTTTGGGATTGCGGGTGCCATATGATGGGTTAAGATAGCTATTTCAGAACAAACGGTTGTGGCGTCGTTTTGCCAGATATGCAAGGGGTAGCCTTTGGAGGTTCAACTTTTGGTTTGGAAGTTGACCTTGTATTCGGTGTTGAAATAAACATTGGAACGTAGATGGGGCTTATGTTTGAGGATATCGGTGGGTAGTTCTGGTCGGGCATGGTCATTCAGTTCGAGTCAGAACTGAATCATCTTAGGTTTAGTAGTAGAATGGTTATGTCTGAAAGGAGGTCATACTTAGTGTAGAGTTTCGGTTTCCATGCGGATCAGCCGGTCATTCTTCTAGTGTCTGAGGATAGAGTTTTCATATAACCACAGCCATCACCCCAACATTAGAATGCCGCTCTTGGAGATTTTATGTGGGAGGAGATGCCAGGCTCCTATCTGTTTGGGGGAGGTCAGACAAAGAGTGATGGGGAGCACTAAGATAGTGCTCAAAGAAAATGGAGCAATTCCAATAGATTAGACAAAGGTTGCTGACGGCCCAAAGTTGTCAGCAGAGATATACAGATCGGAGACGTTCCGAGTTAGAGTTTCAGGCTGGCAACTTTGTTCTTCTAAAGGTATCCCCATGGTCAGGGGTGATCCAAAGCAGGAAGCAGCGCAAGCTGGGCCCTCAATTATTTGGTCCTTTCATAGTTATTGCCCTGGTGGGCAAGGTAGCATATTGATTAGAGTTACCTAAGGAGTTGAGCCAGATTCATAACACCTTCCATGTATCCTAGATGAGGAAGTGTGTAGTCGATAAGATGGCAGTGGTTCCCTTATAGGACATTCAGGTTGATGATCGTCTGAACTATATTAAGAGATCGGTTGCAATTTTGGATAGGAAAGTGAAGACCTGCAGAACAAGGAGGTGCACCTGATTAAGGTGCAGTGGTAGCACCGCAGAGGCTCATAGTGGACTTGGGAGCCGGAGTTGAGCCAGATTCATAACACCTTCCATGTATCCTAGGTGAGGAAGTATGTCGCCGACGAGATGATAGTAATTCCCTTATAGAACATTCAGGTTGATGATCGCCTAAACTATATTGAGAGTTCGGTCGCGATTTTGGATAGGAAAGTGAAGACCTTGAGAAACAAGAAGGTGCACTTGATTAAGGTTCAGTGGCAGCACCGCAGAGGTTCAGAGTGGACTCGATAGCCAGAGTCTGAGGTGCGTGAGCAGTACCCAGAGTTGTTTCCCAAAGAACAACTTTGAGGGCGAAGTCTGTTCCCAATGGGGGAGAATTGTAACATCCTGATTTGGCAGGTGTGAAATTTGAGATTTCATGCATATTATAGGACCTACTCGACGAGTTGGCTACTCCAACTCGTCGTGTAGGAGAGATTAGTGTGCATGGATTTTGAAGCAAACTCGATGAGTTGGAGGGGCCAACTTGACGAATTGAGCTTGTTTAGTGAAAACCCTAAATTTTTGGGTTTTGCACCCTATTTAAAGAACTTATAATCCATTGTAGCCTCCCTCACTATCATTTCAACTAGATAAAACCCTAGATCGAGCTTAGTACCCTCTTAGGTGTGTTTAGAGAACTTAAAGATTGAGAAGCTTGGATCAAGAAGAAGGTTGTAGATCCATCACCTCCTGTGTATTGGAGATCAAACTGAGGTATAACGTTAATACCTTGAATTGTTAATACTTAGATCTTCTTTTGGGAGTGTTTATGGCCATTTGGGGGAAAAATGGAGTCACACTCGGGTTTGAGCTTGTCACAAGGACATGGTTTCAGATTCGAACTCCTCTAGGTCCCTATAGTCATAAAGTCATCAAATTTTTCAAGCTTTGGCCCTTCTCCTTGCCCTAAACCCCTTCTTGAGCTTAGTTTTGGATGTTTTAGCTTTGTGAGGCCTTGCATGCACGTAAAGTTAGCAACTTTATGTGATAACTTCATACTAGAAGGTTGGATCTAAAGTTTGGAGCATTGGAATCGACTGGAATGGGCCTAATGTGTAATGATTGAAGAAATCGGTGAGTTAGGAATCTAACTCGATGAGTCGAGTTGGGTTTTCCCGTTTTTTGATTCAGAGTGAAACCGACGAGTTGGTGGGACAACTCGACGAGTGGTTAGGGTTTTTCCCCGATCTTTTGGACACTGCATGGACTCGATGAGTTGACTCGAGTTTTCGTGATTTATTGAGTTCCGAAGGAACTCAACGAGTCTATGAGCTGCACTCGACGAGTTCACCATTGACTCCTATTGACTTTTAGGGTTTTGGTCAAGTTGTAGACTTTAAAGGCCACCGAGGGGTAAAATGGTCTTTTACCCTTCTAAGATTTAGTAGAGGAGCACAGCTTATCATCTTTTGGGGGTTGTTAATATCAATTATTAATAGAGGAATATGTGATATATGTTATGCAGAGTCTAGACTGGTAGTTCGGGTGTGGGATATACTACCTTACTTTATGAGTTGATCCTTCTCGCTATACTTACCTGAGTGGTATTTACTGTGTGACCGAAGGGTTTTATATGTGTTACTAACTGGAGGGTCTTATGTGCTTATACTGAGTTATGTGATATATTATGCATTCAGTCTTTGTGATTTACGTTGTATATTATCTAGAGCCTTATTGATTTAGGACCAGAGAGTCCAAACCGAGTTGTGAGACCGGAGGGTCTTCACTTAGATACAGGACAGGAGTGTCCAACCCAAGCTGTGAGACCGGAGAGTTCTCACTGAGACACATGACTGGAGGGTCCTTATCGAGATATAGCCATGAAACAAAATAAAGAAACAATTTAAAAATTAGAATATGTAATAAAAATAGCATTAAAACAATAAAATGATGTTACTTGTAAGTTTCCATCTCAAAGGAGCTCAAATTCCTCTCACATCCAGATGAGGAACATGTAATCTCAAAATTCTTCAGGCAAAATTTCTTAACTTGGGCATGTCAAAACCATATCAATCCCACCAATTGACATGGCTTTTCCCTTCTTTGTTAGCATATCTACATTAAAGACCAAAGAACCCTCTTGCATTAGTGAATTGATCTAATTTACCGCCAATTATCTTTGCTAGGTTCTCATCATCACTATACATGCTTTCGAGACACATGTATGATCTGAAAATCAAAGTTATATTGCATCACTGGCTTGAAGTAGCAACCGACCACATGGAGCATCATATTTAGTTGATTACACCATATTTCATCAATGATATCGTGAACTAGTTCGTACCTAAAATTATATAAAAACAAGCAATATGAGATTGTGGTTTTTAGTTAATACCTACAAATATAAACAAACAAAAATATTTGAGTACCATCTTTGAACATCTTTCAAGTTTGCTTTAATTTCATTATTCACATTTACCATCACATGGTAAATGAAACCCATTTTTGGTTTAGAGCCTTGATCAACCATTCAAAGAAACTTCATTAGGTGGTTCATGGCCTCAAGACATGGTGGTAATGATGACCAAAATCATGTATTATCTAGAACTATAAGGTTAAATCCCTTCGGAACAGTACATGCATCTTTTGATGCATATGGTTAAAAAAAATAATCAGTGTGGAGACTCCAATAATTTTTATTTTTTTCATAGCAAGTTTCTTCTAACTTATAAAAAAGGATTTACTTTGATTTTTCACTAAAAACGAGTTTGTCTTGCTTTCCTTATTAATGTATAATATCAAAAAAAGAATTCATTAAACTTATCTAATTAAGTTTTGATTGATGGATTCTTTCATCACGATTTAATCCAAATCACAATCAACATGCTTTCGATTTTCAAATCCCGCATAGTTAGTAGAAAACCAGTTTTTGGAGGTAAACATCAAGATAAATGCATTTTTAGTTATTTTCCTTTTGTAAATTCTTTCAACACAGAAATCAATTGTGACCTATTACATATGAAAGTTGTTATAACTTCTAAGAATTAAAATAATTTATATAAAAAAATAATTAAAACCAAATGCTAACTGTTATAGATGAAGTGCTATATTTCTTCCCTTTGCGATGGTCACCTTATGTTCATTAATTTTTTTCAAATTTCTCTAACATTTGATGAATGTGATGAGCTACACACATTGTCCAAAATAGTTTCTTCTACGTTTGCATAAACATCTCCACAACAGTCTTACAATTTGCAGCATTATCGATTACTACCTAAACAACATTTTCCTCGTCTATATTCAACAAAATCATCTAACATTTTGAATACTTTTCACTTTATCTTGATAATGTCGGATGTGTCAATTGATGCTAAAAATATAGTTTGTATAGGACTTTATCGACAAGAAAATTGCATATTTAACAGTTTTTTCGATCACTTAATCCATCACCAAGAAATGTGCAACCGATCGACTTCTACTCCCTTTTATAATATTCAACTAATTACTTGGTGTAATCAGTTTTTTTTTTCAACAATGTAACCTATATTTCAAGGTAAGGAAAGTATTAAATCATCTACAAAATTCATTATCCATTTCAATTATTTTATGAAACTCATGGATTTTTTACATGGTTAAAAGGGATCACACTTATGTAGAAAAACCTTGCACTTCTTGGCAAACTTTTTCACACTCTTCCTTCTTGTTTATTGAATTGAATGTGTTTTGAATCCTTTCCTGTTTTGTAACAAAAATTCCAAAATCATTTCCTTTGTTTTTCCTCTCATAGGACTCATTGTTTGTATTAGCATTATGCTCATCTGTGTATTTCTAATAAATATTAA
The DNA here is from genome assembly GCF_052625555.1 of Lactuca saligna. Taxonomy (NCBI): domain Eukaryota; kingdom Viridiplantae; phylum Streptophyta; class Magnoliopsida; order Asterales; family Asteraceae; genus Lactuca; species Lactuca saligna. The sequence continues at coordinate 44,173,555 of NC_136418.1, read as the reverse complement.
TAATTATGTTAATATATTCATATTCCAACCATCATAAATAGTAGTTTTGGAATGTTCCATGTAACTACTTTTGTACCCTCAACGGCAAGTAGAATGAGAAAAATGCTTATGGGGCTAGAACTAATGTTGGTTAAGAGAATGGTGTGGACTTGGGTGATCAAAAGTTGAATTGTAAACATTGTAACTTTACATGTTTTGCTGGGATTTTCATATTCAGGCATCACTTGGCTCATAGATGTTGTAACGTCTCACCTTGTGAAAAGGTTCCCGAAAGTATTAGTCTCTAATTTACTCAAATGTTGGAAGAAAATGATACGACAACAAAGAAAAAAAGAGGTTTCGGTCAATGAATATGATAATTCCTATGTAAGGTACCCTAAAGTAAATGTTTTGTAATATTTTGCTACAAAAAAGGGAAATGTACGAAACACATTAAATTTGATATATAAGAAGGAATGAATTTCAAAGACTTAGCCAAAAATTCGCCAGGTTTTTCTACACAAGTGTCATCCCTTGTAACTATGAACTTGGGATAAGCCTTACTCCTCCTTACTATGAAATACGAGTGTTGTAAATTATAAAGCTGTTGGGGAGATGTTGATGTAACGGATAATGTTGTAAATTATAAAGTTGTTGGGGAAGCCTTAATACAGTAAGGGGTAATGTTGTAAATTGTAAATCTGTTGGGGAGATGTTGATGTAAAAAGAGGAAGAAACTATTGTGGACACCGGTGTCCAGCTCATTGTATGCATCTAATGTTAACGGATTTTGAAAAATAAATAATGGGTATAAGGTGGCCCTTAGAAATGGAAGAAAGATAACAAGCTTCATCTATAGCAGATGACATTTAGTTTTATTTATTTTTTATATTAGTTCTTTCGATTCTTATAAGTTATAGCAAGTATCATTTATAATAGGTCACGATTGATTTCTGCGTAAATTTAAAGAGAGAGAGAGAGAGAGAGAGAGAGAGAGAAATAACACTTTATGCTTAGAGCAACTACATGTGTCACTACTTATCCTACGCTAGGTCCCTTTTTTGAACTAAAAGGTGCATTAATCTCGATATTTACCTCCAAAAAGTGGTTGTCTACAGTGAAGTCATATATTGTGTTATTACTAAACAAGATTACATAGGATCTTTATATAAAGAGTAATATTACATTTGACTACCCTTTATTTATTCTTAATATAAATTTAAGTCTAACATTCCCCCACAAGTTAAGGGCAGATAATGACCTATAACTTGGACCGTAGAAACTGAAATCTCTAAGTGGGAAAAGGCTACATGAAGACATCCACAATCTGATCATCTATAGATATGAATTGAGCATGTAGTTGACCTCTTGCTACCTGCTCACAAGTGTCATCCCTTTTAATTGTGAACTTCGGAGAAGACTTATTCCTCCTTCTTACTATGAAATACAAGTAAATTACACCAATCCGTTAGTGGAAGATTATAAAAAAGGGAGTGGAAGAAGATCGGTTGAACACTCGTAAGTGATGGATGAAGTGATAAAACATTTTTGGTTAATATGCAAATTTCTTGTAAATAGTCCTAGAGGAACTATCTTTTAGCATCACTTGACACATTTGACATTATCAAGAAGAAGGGGAAAAAGTATTCAAAAAGTTAGATGATTTTTTGAAAAAAATAGGCAAGGATAATTTTGTTAATATAGTAACGGATAATGTTGTAAATTATAAAGTTGTTGGGGAGACATTGATGTAAAAAGAGGAAGAAACTATTTTGGATACCGGTGTCTAGCTCATTGTATTGATCTAATGTTAGGTGATTTTGAAAAATAAATTATGGGTATAATGTGGCCCTTGGAAATGGAAGAAAGATAACAAGCTTCATTTAAAGCAGCTGACGTTTGGTTTTATTTATTTTTTATGTCAGTTCTTTTGATTCTTATGAGTTATAGCAAATTTTGTTTGTAATAGGTCACAATTGATTTATGCGTAAAAAAATTTAAAAAAGAGAAATAACACTTTATGCTTAGAGAAACTACTTGTGCCACTACTTATCCTACGTTAGGTCCCTTGTTTGAACTAAAAGGTGCATTGATCTCGACATTTGCCTCCAAAAACCGGTTGTCTACAGTTAAGTCGTATATTGTGTTATTACTAAATAAGATTACATAGGATCTCTATACAAGTAGTAATATTACATTTTACTATCCTCTATTTATTCTGAAATAAATTTAAGTCTAACATTCCCCCACAAGTTGAGGGCAGGGAACGAATTGCAACTTGGACCAGAGAAACTAAAATCTATGAGTGGATAAAGGCTTCGTGAAGACACCCATGATCTGGTCATCCGTAGATATGAATTGAACATGTAGTTAACCTCTTGCTACCTTCCCATGAACAAGGTGACAATCTACTTAGACATGTTTAGTACGTACATGAAGCACATGATTGGTTGATAGATATATGGTTCATATATTGTTACACCAAAGAGTAGGGAAAGACGAAATCGATATCCCAAGTTCCTACAAGATTGCTTTTAACCAAATTAATTTTGCAACTGTGTTAGAAAGAGCTTTGTACTTAGATTCAGTCGAAGAACTTGAAACTATCTTTTGTTTACGGATAGTCCGAGTCCCAAATATATGGAAAATCCCCTGGGAGATCTACGGTTGACTGGGCAGCCAGCCCAATCAGAATCAGAGTAATCATGAACGTGTGAGGAGGTAGAATCTTGCCAAAGAGTATATGTGAAGGCCTGAAATCGGTTACCAGATTGATGACGAATGAAGAGACCAAGACTGGATGTGCCTTTCAAGTAATGCAGGATATGTTTAACAACAGGCCAATGGTTTTTGGTTGGAGCATGCACAAACTGACATATGTGATTCACAACAAAGGCAATATCCGGACATGATAAAGTAGCATATTGCAAGGCGCTAACAGTTTGCTGATACACGGTTGGATCCGAAAGTGGAGGGATATCATCAATATTCAAGAGGTGAGAGGGACTCATCGGAGAGCAAGTTGGCTTGCAGTTAGAGATACCTGTCTGGTGAAGGATCTTGAGAATATATTTTCCTTGAGATAACACAAGATTCTTCTTGTCATGAACAACCTCAATGCCAAAGAAGTAATGAAGTTAACCCGTATCTTTCAGGGCAAAGGTGGAGCTAAGATGATTTATGATGTAGTCAATAGTTGATTTGTTGTTACCTATGATAATAATATCTTTGACATAAACAAGAACATAAATAATAGTGCCACCAGAGTTGAAGATGAAGAGTGAAGGATTAGTTTGGACTGAAAAACCAAGCTAAGTTAGAGCCGTGGACAATCGGCTAAATCACGCTCGTGGAGCTTGCTTAAGCCCATAAAAGGGACTTGTGAAGATGACACACATGATCCAGTTTGGTGGGATCAATGAAGCTAGGAGGTCATTTCATGTAAACAGTTTCTTGTAAGTCACCATGTAAAAAATGCACTTTTCACTCCAATTGACAGAGAGCCCAATTGTTGGTCATGGCAATAGATAGAATGACTTGAATGGTGGTTGATTTTAACATAGGATTGAACGTTTCATGATATTTAACACCTGGTTGTTGAGTAAATCCTTTGGCAACTAGGCATGCTTTGTAGCGAGTAACATTTCCCTATGGATCCTTATTTAACCTGTACACCCACTTACAATCAATAATGTTAATGTTATTAACATAAGGGACTAAGGACCATGTAGCATTTTTTTGAAGAACTTGAAACTCCCCAGTGATGGCAAGGTGCCACTTAGGAGATTTATTGGCAACGGTCAGTTTGGGAAGTAGATGAATGGGTTGAAGTATAAGCAGGTGGATCAAATCGAGACGTATGTGTAGGATGTTGTCGAAGATTAGGTGGTCGAGACTGAGGGGGAGGTGGGGGCGTAGGGGATGGAGTATAGGAAGATAAGTGTGCGTGAGTGTTTGTAGAGTTGGAGTGTGTTGTGGAACCGGGATCGAGATCCACAATGGGAGGTGGTGTAGGAAAGACAGAGGTATAAGGGGTAGTAAGTGAGGTGGGCGGTTGTGGTGGTGAAGAGCAAAATGGGAAAACATGTTCATTGAAACAAACATGACGGGTTATGTATATTCATTCGGTTGTAGGATCAAAAGAATGATAACCATGGTGGATAGGACTATAGCCAAGAAAGACACATGACGTGGAATGAAAATCAATCTTGTGACAATTATAGGGACAAAGGTAAGGAAAACATTAACAACCAAGTACACGAAGAAATAAATAGTCTGGTCTTTGGTTGTAGACTTATTGAAAGGGAGATTTATTTGATGAGATTCTAGATGGAAGACGATTTATAAGATAGACGGAAGTTTCTAAAGCAAAGTGCCAGAAGCGTTGTGCGACATAGCATTGGGTAAGTAGGGAAAGACCTGTTTCCACAAAATGGCGATGACGACGCTCAAAAACTCCATTTTGTTCATCGGTATGAGTACAAGAGAGTTGATGAATGATGCCAAGGTTTATGATGAAGGAAGTATGTAAAACCCGGTTCCTTGGTACGCATTTAATTAATTAATTAATTATTTTGAAAGAGGGACTCAACGAGTTGGTATCCCTGACTCATCGAGTAGAAGGCAGTATTCGTGTAGGTTTTAAGTGAGCTACTCGACGAGTCCCAACCCTGACTCGACGAGTTGGACAGGCTGGGTAAAACCCTAATCTTTAGGGTTTGAACCCTATTTAAGCATTATATTTGGCCTCCATTCCAGCCTCCATCACCTCCAAACCCTAATCCACCATAAGTGATCTTGAGCTATTTCTTGCCATTTTGAGTGTTATTTGTGCCTTTTGAAGCTTGTGGAAGAAGTAGAAGATAGAAGACTCAAGAGGAAAGGAGTAGACCCAAGAACTACACTCCATTTGCTATGTTTTCTAGTAATCAAGTCTCTAACTTGATCATTCTTCTCTTAGATTTATTTGTTTCCATTTCATGAAGGTTTTGGTTCAAGAACCTTGGCCCTTGGGGTTAGGATGTCCTAAGTGACTAATATCTCAGATCTAGGATCTATGAAGGGTTTCATGGCATAAAGGTGCAAACTTTATGACCATGGAAGCCCCATGCAAGCATATAAGCAAGTTCATGGCCTTTTTGGCCCTAAAAGATCATGCATGGAAGGAAAGCTTAGAATTTTATATGTCCAACAAATGATAAAACCCTAGATCTAGGTTTGTATGCGTGGATTTGAGATTCTAAGGCCTTTTGGACAAGATCCATGTCTTACAGGAATTAGGGTTTTGTCTAAACCCTTTTAGAAGAGTTATGGATGGGTAAAGTTGGAAACTTTACTCTTAGAAAGGTTATTCCTAGTGAACAAGTGAAGTATGGACTATAGATCTAGAGAATAAGGGCTTAATCTGTTAAGATGGCCAAACAGACTGAAGGAATCGTCGAGTCCATAAGGGAACTCGACGAGTCGAGTCGTGTGTCCCGATTTTAGTTTTAGTAGCACTCGACAAGTCTGTAGAGGGAATCGACGACTGGATTAGCCAATTCGCAACTGAGTAGATCGATAGGACTCGGCGAGTTGGTGGAGCGACTCGACGAGTTGAGTCGCGATTCCAGGACTTTTGAGTTATAGAACTCGACGAGTTGAAGGGGTGAGTCAGCAAGTTGGTTAACCCAAAAGGTTGACTTTAACCAGGAGGTTGACTTTGACCAGGAGTAAAATGGTCATTTTACCCAATGAAGGGTTATCAAATTTTTATTAAGTGTTATTACGGAATTTATAGCCAGAGAGTCGCCGGAGCAGCAGACAAGGATTCCCTACCCGAGTTTTCAACAGTCAGTTTTGCGAGGTGAGTTTCCTTTTTGTAGGAACAGGTCCAAGGCATCAAGGTCGGCCCGTATATGTGATATGTTAGTAGTCGAGTGTGGGCGGGGCCTAAATCTCGTAGCAGTTTAGTGTGGGTGGGGCCCGAACCTCATAGCATTATTTGAGTACAGATATGTAATTGTTTGGTAGATATACTTATTGTCTGTGGGATACTTGTATGCATGTTATTAGCGGAGTGTGGGAGGGGCCCGAATCTCCTAGACAGCGGAGTGTGGGCGGGGCCTAAGTCTCCTAGACAGCGGAATGTGGATAGGGGTCGAATCTCCTAGATAGCAGAGTGTGGGCGGGGCCCGAATCTCCTAGATAGCGGAGTGTGGGCAGGGCCCGAATCTCCATGAGAGTGGATGGGGCCCGTATCTCCTAGTTGCATGATATTTGTATGGTATGTGGTAGTTTGGGGAGACTCACTAAGCTTCATGCTTACAGTTTTCAGTTTTGGTTTCATGTACTTCCACTAGCAATGGAAGGGCTTGAGATGATCGCGTGGCACACACCACAGTTTCAGCCTGGGATTGTTTAGACTCTGATATTTTTATCATATGATTTTGTCACAATATTTGATATGATGTTTTCAAATACATGATACATGGTTTTCTTTATGATTATGGATGATTTATGGTTTTAATAATGATTTGAAAACGAAATTTTTGGACCGTATTTTTGGTATGTTTCAAAGTAAGAGGACACAATTCTCATCCTCAATTGGTCTGTACACTTTTGAAACTGGTGTTGAATTATCGTTCAAACATGGTAGTGAAGTTTATAAATGTAGAGTAGACATCAGGCTTATGTGCAAGTGGGTAAAACCATATGTATCTAGTGTAATGATCAACACATAAGAGAAATAATTTATGACCATCAAGTGAGAACGTGGGGGAGGGTCCCCAAACATCATAATATACCAAATCCAAAAACTTTATTATTGTGAAAAGTAAAGTTGTGTAATGAGATTGAGAAGATTTTCCCAACTGACAAGTACATAAAGAAGGACTAAGTTTTGTAGAAATTGGTAAAGAAAAAATAGAGACAATAGAATTAAAAACACGTTTGTGTGGATGGTTGAGGCGTTGCCAAGCGACAGATGAAGCTTTAGCGGCTGTGAAGGCAAGTTTGGAAATAGAATGGAGTTATGGAAGACGAAGCGTGTAGAGCCCGTTAGTACTTGGTCTCGAAAGGAGGATATTGTGGGTTATCTCATCCTTCACAGCAAAGAAAGAAGTGTGAAATTCAAAATAAACAGCATTGCCATGACAGACCTGTTGAACAGATAAAAGATTCTTTTGAATTTAAGGAACATGGATAATATTTGTAAGATTAAAAGTTTTGTTAGGGGAAAAGTATTTTGAGGAACCAATATGAAAAACATGAAGAGGGTTACCGTCACCAACAAAGAGTGAGTCAGTACCATGATATGCTTCGGAGTTGTCAAGATTTGATAAGTTAGGAGTGGCATGACTATTTGCACCAGTTTCTGGGAACCACGTTGTTGCTGACGTGGATCCAAAGTCTGAACAAGTTGCGATATTAGCTTGAGAGTTGGATATGTTAAGCTGATTTGGACACTAAGATAGTAAGTAACCTATACCACAACAGTTTGCAGTGATAGTACATAGTATTATGAGCTGAGGCCCACTGAAATTGTCGAGTGTTGGAGTTGTCATGACCACGGTTATTTGGTTACCTCGTGAGTTTCTATAAAAGTTGCCTTGACGGTTTTGGCTACCTCGGCTGTTTGATGGTCGATAGACATAATGAGCTTGTGGTTGAGTGTTTTGTGAGTCCATAGGGTTTAGGTGATACCCTAATTAAGAGGCTAACAACTACAGTTTGTTACGTTGAGACTGGATAGCAACTAGATCAGGTAAATGATTAGTAGAAATACCTCCGGTAGTAACAGTGTATACCTATGGTGGGGTGGTAGTGGGTAAAGAGGTTGATTTGTTGATCATGTATTCATGATCAGATAAGAGAGCATGAAAATCATTAAAGGTGACTGGTGGTTGATGTGCCAAAAGGTTTGATTTCAAACCATTGTATCATTTCGTAAACATTACATGATACGCATAACCAGGTCATTGTCCTTTATATATTCGCCAGTGTTGGTAAGAGATAATGCGTATTCCATTGCTCGGCTGAGATAGGTAAGTGGAGTTTGTTCTCCTTTCATCTCTATTCGGATTAGTTGTGTTTTAACAAGTATTCACACAAGGCAGTATTTGGTGCATATGCACGTTCTAAAGAGAGACTCAGGTCTCTAGAATTCTTACCTTGAACATGTTGAAAGGATTCCTCATAGATGGTTGATAAAATCAACATTCGAATATGTTCACCGTTGGCAATCCAAGGAAGATAACTAGGGTTATCAATTACTACATCTCCTGTTGTAACTTTCAGTTGAGGGCGTTGAATGGTGTCGTCTACATAGCCAATCAGATGGTTGGTAATCAAGAATATTTCAAGTATCGCCTTCTATAAACCATAGTTTGTAGGAGAGAGGGTGAAAGCAAATTTGTGAGTGTTGTGGGTTGTTTTCTCTACAGCAGTAACTGCGACAACAACGGCCATATTTAGTTGATAGATTGTTGGTCGAAAGCAAAGAGAAAAGTTGTTGATCAGAAAATTGAATGTCGATCAGATTAGGGTTGGAGGCAGCAAGAGGCTTCTAAACAAGATTACTTAGGATATATATATATATATATATATATATATATATATATATATATATATATATATATATATATATATATATATATATATATATATATATATATATATATATAAAGAGTAATAATACATTCGACTACCCTTTATTTATTATGAATATAAATTTAAGTCTAACATCTACTAACTATGCAGATCTAAAAACGAAAATCTTGTCGTGGGTATAATTCTGGATAATGTGGGGTTTTGATCATCAATGCTAACATGTCTTAGGGTCGCGAACCCCGTAATGAAGGTTCTTCGGAGCGTTGATTCAAACTCCAAGCCAGCTATTGGTTTCATTTACCAGCCATGGTAAATGGGAAGAATGAAATCAAAGCAAACTTTAAAGATGTTCAAACAAGGTATTCTCTTGTTTGTCTATGTTTTTAGGTACGAACCGATTCATGAGATCATTGATGAAAGATGGCATAATCAACTAAATAAGGCGCTCCATGTGGCAAATTACTACTTGAAGCTAATGATATGATACTACCTTGATATTCAAAGTACAAGTTGGATTAAAGGAAAATTATACATGTGCCTCAAAAGAATTTATGGTGATGTTGAGAACCTAGTAAAGAAAATTGACTGTTTCATTAATACAAGAGGGTTCTATGGTCTCAATGAGGGTTCTTTGGTCTCAATGTAGCCATGTTAACAAGGGAAAAGGTTCAGGTGATTGGTGGGATTTGTAAGGAGCTGACATACCTGATTTGAGAAAGTTTTCCATGAAAAAATTGAGTTTGATATGTTCCTTATCTGGTTGTGAGAGTGAAATGCCTTTGAGATGGTAATTTACAATAACATTAACATTTTAATGCTACTTTTTTTATATCGTTATCTAATTTTTTAATCATTTCTTTATTTTGTTATATAGGTACATTCTAAGAGAAGTAATCGACTACATCAAGAAAAGAATAACGATCTTGTGTATGTGATGTACAACCTAGAGTTGAATCAAAGAGATTATAACAAAGAAGAAGAGTATGGCCAAGGGCGGTCCGTAGTAGGTTTTTCCGATGTAACATTTTATAGTAGAATTTTTTACGTAATGACACAATAAGTTAAAAAAAATCGAAATTTTTTCACTCCGTACAAGAAAAGCTGGAGTTACCAGTGCAATTGTGGGCACCTAATGAAAACCGTGACTGAGCATGGTGAACTTAAAACATTAAATCTTGATGATGTTAGTTCTGATGGTCAGTGAATTACTATTAAAGAGGAATCTTCTAATCATCTTCAAATGAAGTATGGATGAACCATTCTAATGGTTGATGTTCAAGTTAGTTAAAAGCTCTAAGCCATGTCCATGATGGTGGAGGAGATGATTATTTTGAAAGATCTATAAGAGATCAATTATGTGAGTTATTCATGTACTCCATACTTTTCAAATTGAGAATGATATTTTTTATTTTTTTAGTTTTATATGTCATGTTTTCCTTTAGATGAATGTGAAGTTGATGATAGAAGAAACTTAGGAGAAGATGATATTTTGAATTAAAAGAGGACAATGTTGTGGTTGTATCGTTTGTTATGTTAGACTATATTAGATGTCATTTGAGTTATGACTAATTTTTTGAACTTTTTATAACTTTTATTGATGGATAGGTATTTTTCATGTTTTAAACTTATTATTATGTCATTTTCAGTGGGATCTCGGGATCCTGATCCGATCTTACGATCAATGATCTTACAAACTTAAAAACAATTATATGTAAGATTTCAATCTTAACAACCTTGGTTTTAATGATATCAGTTTTACCCATCTAAAACAAAACCTTTTTGAGAAACTTGTTATAAGAAGTGAGTTTTTCCAAATGAAATGTATTTCCCATATCTTAAACCTAGTAAGTAGACGAATCAAAACTAATATGAATTTATTAAAACTCACGTGAATAATAAAAATATTATTTGATCAAATCGAAGATGCATATGGTCTAATTAGCGGATTAAGGTCGCACTAAAAGCAAGTGATGAAAATCCTCTAAAGAAAGAAAATATGTTGGATTCTATGAAACAAAATATGAACATCCCTAGATATTCAGAACGCTTAACAAACAGAATAAAAATACAAAATAAGTGAACTTTAGAGTTTACACCATTGCACTTAAAGGTTTTGTATACCTTATGATCCTTTGAGTCCATTTGAATTAGATTCTTATCTGTTCATTATTCTTTAAATGTTTTCCCATTATATCAAGCAACATATATATCTCTTTCGTTTGTTGGTGGGATTTATCCCCTTTTCTGAATTCATATGCCACGTTATCAACTTCAATCGAACTACAACCTGGACTCTTCTTGATCTTCCTTTCTTTCATAATCTTTCTCAACTTAAACGCATCCCTAAATCTGTTTTCAGATGAATACAAATTCGACATAAGTATAAAAGCACCATCTTTATCTTTATCCATCATCTTATCTACTTTTTCCATCACCCTTTTTCCAATCTCAACATTCTTGTGGGTCCCACAAGCCGCTAGTAATCCCCCATAAATCAACCCATCAGGTTCTATATTCATATTTTGTATAAAATCCTCAGCTTCACTTAACAATCCAGCACGACCTAAAAGGTCAACCATACACCCATAATGCTCTTTTTGAGGTTTAATATTGTGGACTTTTAACATGTTTACAAAATGTTTGAATCCTTCTTTTACAAATCCACAATGTGCACAAGCCATTAGAACAGCTAAATATGTTACATCATTTGGTGTTATTCCTATTTTAGGCATCTCAGAGAAAAGTTTTAGTGCCTTTTGTCCTTCACCATGTATTGCAAACCCAAGTATCATGTTTGTGTATGTATAAACATCTTTATGTTTCATATTATTGAAAACATAAGTGGCTTTCTTTATGTCTCCACATTTTGTATACATATCTAAAAGTGCGTTTCCTATAAATCCATCTATTTTAATCCCGTTTTTGTTTATGTAAGAATGTACCCATTTACCTTGTTTGAGTGTTCCTAAATTAGCACAACAATTGAGAACACCAACTAGAGTGATATTGTCGGGTTTGACTTTTTGACTTTGCATCTTTTTGAAAACATTCATGGCAATCTTGAAGTTTCCTTGTTGAATTAATCCTAGTATTATCGAGTTCCAAGAAACAATGTTTTTCAAAGGCATTTTGTTGAAGAGATTAATGGCTAAAGTTGGATTACCACATTTGAGATACATATCAACTAAAGCATTACATATGTAGACATCGAAATTCAAATCATGATCATAGATATATTGATGCAGTTTTATACCAAGATTAATGTCTCTTAATTTTGCACATGATGAAATCAAGATCACCATTGTCATCTCATCTGCTCTAACACCTGCTTCACACATCTCATAGAACACTTGAATTCCTTTTTCTAAACAACCCCTTTTCACATAGCCTTGTATCAACGTGGTCCAAGTCACTAAGTCTCTTTCAGGACTTTCATCGAACACCTTCTGGGCGCTTTCCATAACACCACATGCAGCATAAAAACTAATCAATGTGTTCACAACATATAAATTCAACACAAACCCGTTTTTAACCACGTGTGAATGTATCTGTTCGCCTTCTCTCAATGCGTAAGAAAGCTTGCACGAGTTCAGGACATAAGGGTAGGTAAAACTATCCCCAATCAAGCCTTTCGCAAGCAAATCACTGTAAAACAACAATGCGAACAGAGGGTTTTGATTCGAATGATTGAATGATCTTATGACGATGTTATAGAGATCGATTTTTGGGTTCTCGAGTTTGTTGAAAAGAGAGTGGATGTAGGTGATATCAGGAACGTGGTTTGATGTTCTAGCAGAGATAGAGATGATTGTGGTGTACACCAATTGTTGGGTTTGGTGTGGTAATGTTGGAGATGTTTTGATGATGTAGGAATGGATTTGTTTGAGTTCTTTTAAGGATTTACAAGATTTAAGTTTGTGGATAATTGAGGAGTTTCTGGAAATGGTATCATGGGTAAGTGCGATGGAGGAAGATGAAGGTGAAGGTGTAATGATAGTTTCCATTTTAGAGAAGATTTTCATTTTCAGTGGATAACGATGATCAAAGGTTTTCAAAGATAAAGTTAGCGACATTTCATATGTTTTATAGGGTGTGAGATTGAGTTTGAAATATCTTGGTTTTTAAAAAGGTTTTTACTTTTTACATAAAAGTATCTGGTAAATTTGTGAGTTTTGAAATATTTTAGTGGTTTTCTAAAATATTTTTTTAACATGAAAGCCCCAACAATTTTTTTTTTTTTGTTCATTAAAACCATAAGTTTGCATTTTTTTTTTTTTTCCATTTTATCTTTTTGTTTAATTCTAGTTTATTAAAGTATAAATATTCAGTTTCAACTTTTTCTGATTCATCAAAGTCGTTAAATTTGGTATAAATGTTCAATTTACCTGTAAAGGGCAAAAAATATAAACTGAAAAAACAAATGCAAACTTGTGACTTTAATGAACCAAAAATCATTATATGTACAAAATATTACTTCTATTTCTTTATAAATACTAAAATTACATGTATATCAACCTCAAACTATAAACTAATATCTATATTCAAATTCATAATTTAATTATGTTTAAATTAATTTAATACTGTTTAAAAACTTATCTAGATATCAAAATTCTATATGATTGTACTAAAATACACTTCCTAAAGTAAAGATTAAAATTAAACCTAATTAAATATTACAAAACTTCCTACGCATCATTAACATTATGTCACCATTCTTTTATCATCACAACTATTAAGATCATTTCAACTGTCAATTAAACCCAATTCTCCTATTCTTCATTGCAACATGTATATCTCTTCTACATTCGATTAATTTTTATCCTACATTCTATTAATTTTTACATATGATTAATTGTTGGTAAATGAAATTATGCATAGCGACATTTGGTGTAATCTTTTTTGCACTTGACCTGTTTTATAATCTTTTCTACACAGGAACCTGTTTTGCGATTTTTTTTTTCATATATGGACCATTTCTGTAATCTCTTTTTCTGCAGAGAGACATTTTCAGTAATTAAGTAGGGACTATTTCTGTATAAAAAATATTGCACAGGGACCTGTTCCATAATCTTTTTCTGCATAAAGACCTTTCCTGTAATATTTGTGTTGCATATGGACCTTTGGTTCCACCTAAATGGAATTTAATGGTCCACATTTTTGAACCATTTCAATATTACACAAATAAATGAAATCAATAAATGAACGTAACATGCAATCGTATACAAATAAATGAAATCATACACAAATAAATTAAAGTAACGTTGTTGGTGTCATTGAGACTTTTCTTAAAATTGGATTTTCAATTTCCTTTTTTTTTAACATCCTACTTTCATTTCTTCCTATAGCATCAAATACAATTTTCATGATAACAATTTTTTTTTACTATCGAATTTCTCCTGCATCTCACTGGTGCATCTTCCTAATTTCAACAACAAATAACAAAATTATAATTAATAAGAGAGCAAAAAAAAAAAAAAAAAAAAAAAAAAACTACAACAATATAGACTCTTATGCTTGTAATCACAAGAGTGCAAATGTAATAGAATTAATGACTTACTTATCCAATAACTTATGTATTTTTATCAATTTATGCAACAAAACAAAATCTATTACCAATTTATGTGGTCACCTTTCAATTTCTTGCCAATTCGTTACCAATTTATGCAACAAAAATCGACCCCTTACCAATTAGTAAATCTATAAATGAATAATAAAAAATTGTAACAAATTTACACGTTGATGCATAAATTTGTAAGAAATCCACTTCGTTGCACAAATTAGTCATTAATAAAAGCCCAATATCATCAAGTTTCCCTCACAAAAATTGAAATTAAATATCTTGAATTATGTTTTGAATTAGGTAAAGTGTTTCAAAATTCTATTTTGAGATTTCCAAAGTGCTATAAATATATATTCCAAAAAAAAAAAAAGTCTTTAAAACACATACCAGACAACACATTTGAGGTGGTGCTACTGCTACCTACGAGCCATTGCCGCCACAATTCCACCAAACACAACCCCGATGGTGGTTGCAGCAATGCCTATGCCAATTACACCATCTGCATATATATGCAATTTTACAAAAATATAAGCCAAAAACAAAAATATAATACATAAAATTGTTTAAAAGAAATATACTTTCAATTATTTGTGTATTATATTTATACCCATATTCTGTTAAGTGTTTAACTAAAAAACTACATTTTCTACCTAATTACAAAAATCACAAAATGCTATTCTAATGATGAGGATGAGAAGGGTATTAACGTCTTTTTGTGATTTTTGCAAGAAATATGTAGAAAATGTCGTTTTTTAGTTAAACACTTAAGTGCTATTTGTTTTTTTGAAGCGAAAATGCATAAAGTCTGCGAACCACCTCTGCAACTCTCTGTGGCACAAGAAGTGGACTAAACGGCTGCAACATTTAATAAAAAGTCTGTTTGTTTTTTAACGTCTGCAGACTATTGCAGTAAGTTAAAATAAGGTATGAAGAAGTTTAAAGCAGTTGGTCTACTGCTGCGCCACGCAACACACGCGCAGCAATTTTTAAGTCAGAAGTTTTCTTAAAAGCAAACAGCTGCGAAGTGCCAAGTGCTGCGCGCCGCAACAATAAGTGGTTTAAAATGGTTTTTTACAAAAAACAAACAGCCCCTTAACCAATATATGGGAAGTCAAAGGAGACAATAAATGGAAGATGAAAATGAAAATGAAAATCATCAAACCTTTTTTAATATGGTCTTCAATTGTTCTTTTCAGATTCAATGCCTGCATCCAGTTGGGTGCTATCTATAAAAAAAATATATCAATCACTAACAAGTTTAAATTAAAAAAAAAATAGCAATGTATTTTCATTGATTTATTTTTATTATTTTATCAAAGCATCATATTAAAAGAAAGCACAACACCTCAATAACAAAAAATTGAAAGCACAATATTGAAAGTTCGAAACAATAAAAAATGAAAAATTAGACCTCCAAGCAGCGATCAACAAGTTGTCTACTTTTAGAGTAATCACCACTTCTATAATATCCAACAGCAAGTAGATACATCTTTTCTCTTGTTTGTAATGGGCTATTAGTATCCACCAATGAAGCTGAAACAACCAATAAAAATTAAAATCCATTATATTAAACATTTTTTTTTTATTTATATTTTTCCAACATTCAACTTTTTGTTTTGTTTAAATTAAAGTTGAGAACAAAACTCATGTGTTCACCTTCAAGCATTGCTATCCCACGTTGTACATCTTCGGGTCTCCTTGAATGAACAAGAGCCCATGATAAACGCATGTGACACTCATGTTTTAGTTCATCTTTAGAACCTTTTTCAGCTTCATTAACCTCACGCTCACAACCCTGTTTTATAAAATTGATTATTGAAATTATTATGTTACAATACACATGAAATTATTAATTATGCTTAAATTAAATTTCTATTATACAAAAACGAAAAATTATTGAGAGAAAACATCGGGAACAAACGCCATTGGATCTGTTAAACATTAAAATACATGTGTGCAACAATTAATCCAAAATTAAATTGTTAAGGAAATTCAGTTTTGGATGATGAAATGTAATTTGTGTTATTAGGGATAGGGTTTAATAGGAATTTGTTAAGGGATAAATGCTTACAACGACGATGTCGGAATCGCACCAAGGAATCTGATCACCGCCTGAGAAGAAGTCGCCTACGGACTCAAAGAACCTTCCGATCTTCGCTTCCATGAATTCCTTTCCGGTGCTAAGGAATTTACGAAAAAAATAAAAAGAAAATATGCATCTCTCACCTTGTCCTCGAGTTTATATATATATATATATATATATATATATATATATATATATATATATATATATATATATATATATATATATATATATATATATATATATATATATATATATGGGAAGAGTGAATATAATCTTAAGAGTATCTAAGCTTAGGTACCCAAACTTACCATGTTTTTCCATAAATTTAATTTTCAATTATAATATATATAGCTTAGTAGGTGTTCGGCAAAATATGTAATATAAGAGGAAGATGATAATGAAATTTCAAAAATATTTAAAGTAAATCAAGTTAGAGGTTGAAATTTAATAACATTATAATGAATATATCAAACGAAAATGATTAATTATGATAAGTTTGGATACCTAAGCTCATAAACTCTTAAGGGTATATTCACTTTTTCATATATATATATATATATATATATATATATATATATATATATATATATATATATATATATATATATATATATATATATATATATATATTAAAATTGAGTTAAAAGATGAATAATGAACTTCTGTTTTTTTTTTTGGCAAAAATGGCCCTTCAATTATATAATTATATTAAAGTTGTGCATCAATAATAGTGAACTGGTCAAGTTTTGGAAGAAATGGTCATTTGATTACAGCCTATAATGCACTTTGAGATTATTTTTCTTACATGGGTGTTTTATGGAATTACTAGCTTTCTGTGTACACGTGTTGTTCATTGCTGCTGTTGTTTCACTGTATTTTATGTTTATCTTACCGTGTTTTTTAAT
This sequence comes from Lactuca saligna, assembly GCF_052625555.1. Taxonomy (NCBI): domain Eukaryota; kingdom Viridiplantae; phylum Streptophyta; class Magnoliopsida; order Asterales; family Asteraceae; genus Lactuca; species Lactuca saligna. The sequence continues at coordinate 44,156,436 of NC_136418.1, read as the reverse complement.
CTATGGTATATCTCTTCTAGCAGCTTCCATCATTTTCCATTATTGGGTTTCTTCCACACACAAATTGAACTCATACGAGTTCTGAGTTTCCGATTATACCACCGAAGAGTGAAGTCGATCGATCGTTGAGTTCGCTTATATCACTCTGCCATAGCTGACGCCGCTTACTCCGGCTCCGCCACAGAACACTCCGATGAGTCTGCCTCCACCACTATAGAGGTCGGCGAGCCCTAATTTTGTGCAGGTCTACTTCGACCCCGCACACATCCACACTCATCTTATCGATCTTAACCCATCGACTTCCAAGGCCTCAGACCATTCTTCTTCACGCTTCCACTGCCTCTATGTGTCATCCCTTTTCTGCTCCACCGCCTCCTGATGTTACAAGCTGAAGTCAATCCTTTCGATCACCACGATCGTCAGCACCACCACATCATTGGTTCTATCCTCCATTATTAACGCCTTTGATCTGGCCTTCATGCTTGCTTTTTTCTACATTGTCGGCGGTTGTTGATTGGATGGGTTGTTTTGGAAGCAGCTAAGTAGCATTGGTCACTGTCAGATATAGAGATGGAGGGCAGGGAATCTGTATGCCTATGCCTGTTGTAACCATGTTCAAATCCTGTTGGTAATCTTATGACTCCTATTTCCATTGGATTTTAGGGTTCCATTTGTCTGATTGTTTAATGGGTTAATTTTTTTTGTTGAATCTCTGTAAAAAGCATGTCATTTTATTGTGAGAAAGATGGAGTTTGATCATATGGTCATAAAGGGATGTGGAGAACAAGACGGTGAACCATGAATACAGGACAAGGTAAAGACGATCTGTCAGATTTGATTTTAGATTATGCAATTATGATAATGAATATATTTACTAATTGTTTTTTATTGATTTTCTTTCATGGATGAATGAAATAGAAAACAACTTCTGAAACATTGGTAACTAAAGTTATGGGACCCTAGAACTCAACAAATTGATGAGATATATGCTTACTACGGAACAAAGGTAAATACGGATTAATGTTTTACATAATTACATTAATTGCCTAATTTATTAATGTTTATGTTAAATGTTTATCTTATACATTGCAACACATTCAACTAAGATAAGCGGGTCCTAAGACTTGATGTCACTTGAAGTTGTTTATGTTTCTCTCTCTGAATCATTTACGCTTTAAAAAATCAATAAATAAAAATTCCTATTTTTTATAAATTACATCATCTTCGCAAAATATGCACCGAAAAAGCCATTTTGTGAAAAGAAAATTTTATTCGAGAGATAGATGGCGTTTTGTTAAGGTTTTAAGTTTGCAAAAGTTGTTACCTTAATGGCTGAACCATTTATTGTGGAAAATGGCTTTTAGATTTCGATGGAATTGGAATTTCAGATTCCATTCCATTATGTGTTTTGGAATTCAATTCCATAAGAATTTGTCGACTTCGTGTTTGATAAGTTGAATATTCTTAAAGGAGGGCATTTATGAACCGGTGTTGAGCTTCTCATAAAAAGCTTAACCTCCATGATCAATTTCATTGTAGTTAAGGTTATATGTGATTACAAGAGTTGGAAATGAAAAGGATATGGATTTGTGCATTTTTTTTTTGTTTTTTTTCATTAATTTATTTTAATTTAAATTATGTGCATCATGAAGTTGTTGAATGAATCTTAAGGTATTTAGAGTTTACATACAACTGTTGAAAATATAGTTTACTTTAATTTTCAAGAACTATCTGGGTTTACTGTTGCATTTACAAGTGACACAAAGTGTTATTCATTTCGTTGGAGAAGATAGATCATTAATGCTTTTAGATCATTTAAACCCTCATAAGAATGGAAACAACTCAAATCTGTCTTTTTTGTCCATTTTTTACACAAACACCCGAACATATGTTGGGGGTTGATTTTGAAATTAATAACCATGCCTTTAAAATTTCCAAAGTTGACCTTCATTACAAAGCACTTATGCTTAAAAATTCTAATTATATACTTTTAATTCTCATCTTTTATAGTTAGTAAATCAGATAGATCATTCCATGAATTCAGTTTATACTTTATATTGAGGAAAACTTGGTGTTCATGTTGCAAAAACACAACATTTAATGAATGGCCTTCACTGGGCAGTCATTGACTAAAACCCTGGTCATAATCAAACCCCGCGGAGCGGGGTACCCCAACTAGTTTTAATTAATCAAATACATAGTACTTAGGGTAAATAGCATAAAAGACACTCAGTTTACACCAAAATTTTAATTTGACACAGTGTTTTTTTTTTCAAATTTGACACTGTGTTTTCCAATTTGTTACCATTCTGACATATTGACCAGTCAACTAGGTTACATGCTGATGTGGCATGATAACATGTCAGTTTTGATGATGTGTCAAAATTGAAATTTTTATTCAGAAAAAACACTAAGTTTTCACTTTTTTTTTTATTTTGACATTAAGTTTAATTTTTTCTTTCAATTTTGACACTATGTTTTTTTGTTCCAAATCGAACATCATTTTTTCCAATTTTATTCAATATTGTCAATTTTTTATTTGAAACCGTAAAAATATTTTTTTAATACATTTAAACAGTATTAATAAGTTTTTTCAATTAAAAACCATAGTTTTGTTTTGTATAAATACAAGATTTTTTTTACATTCAAACCATAATTTTATATATAAATATGTATTAGTTATATAAAAACCGTATTTTATATTAAATATGAATAAGTTTGGAGGTTTAGAGGCATGTAGTAGATCAAAACATGGATGTCAAGTTTGCAACCCATGAAATTTTTGCATCTTATTAGAAGCTTATAGTTAGTTTGATTCTCATGATATAACTAATGTATATTTATACATTATGCTTTGAATAAAAATAAAAAAAAATAAAAACCTTGCATTTAAATAAAAATATGGTTTTAAACAGAAAAATATATTTATATGGTGTAAAATGTAATAAAAAAATATATTTATATGGTTTCAAATGGAAAATGGTCAAAACTGAACAAAATTTGATAAATGGTGTTCGATTTGGAACAAAAAAACATAGTGTCAAAATTGAAAGAAAAAATTAAATTTAGTGTCAAAATCGAAAAAAAGTGAAAACGTAGTGTTTTTTGTAGAAAAAAAATTCAATTTTGACACGTCATCATATCATGTCAGCATGCTACATCATCAAAATCGACACGTCATCATGCCATGTCAGCATGTAACTTGGTTGACCGGTCAATTGGTATGGGCCACCCCACAGTCTTACAACACTCGTATCTTGCCATGACCACCACCTATGGTCTTACCGTTCATCTACCAGTCTACTCATACTCACCTTGAGTCGAACACGCTCTAGACTATGCTCCCAATCAGGTGCCCGGGTCACGCTTAGGACCTCAACCTAGATCCATATATATATATATATATATATATATATATATATATATATATATATATATATATATATATATATATATGTCTGCTATACATCACTAAGAAGACGCTAACCAATGGTTGAAATTTTCCTGAACTCCCAACTCACACAATCCTCAATCCAGATGGCCACTTGGGCCGCCTTCGTTCCCGACGGGGATGTGAAACTCATCCTAGTTTACGCCTGATTCCGCTCCCAGAATCTGAACGGTTCTCCCTGATAGCTTCATTTTATTTACTTTTTTTTTTATTTATTTTAGTACATTTCATTCGCATTTTAGTTAACTTCCATGCATATTTTCCCTTTTGTTATTTTTATGACCATTTCGGGGTACTTTCTAGTTTTTTGAGCATTATTGCAGATTTTCTTGGAAACTAGCGGCGCGACACTCTTAGGAAGCGATTGGGCTTGAAGGGAATTGGGGATTTCGTGCTTGATGTCTATGAAGGTGATTCATGGGGTGGACTTGTCAATTACTTGATGGCTTGGAAGAATTGAGCTTTAAATTTGAAAGACGCGGGAGAATTCTTGAGTATGCAAGATCAATCTTTGGGAGTTTGCGGAAGTTTTGAGTGATGTGGATAGACAAATTGGGCTTTAATTGAAGAAATATTGAAGAAAAAATGGGCTAGGAGCTTATTGGATTCGAACTGGGCCAATGGATTAGCTGTGGGGGCCTAAAACTTGAAGAAGCCCAAAAATGCCGACAGTACCCGCTGCCCGCGTAAGATTCCCCGCGGTCCGCGTGGATTCCTGACAAGGGCAATTTCGAGATTTTATCTAGAGCTCTATATTGGGAAGGTTGGTGTGCCTCTTCAGCCTTATCTTGAAGGTCCGATTTTGATACTTTCTCTCTGGAGTTTGGAGCACTTTTGGAGGCCAAGAACACTTGAAGAATATCTTCTTTTCATCTTGAATCTTGTCAAATGTTTGGTACAATCTTATCTAACTTTGTTCATTTGATTTTAGCCATGCTTGGCTAAACAAATCTTGGTTGATTTCTTGTTGAATCCTTTGAACTTTTGTTGAATGTTGAAGAATCCATGAACTTGTTCTTAAATCTTTATGGAAATGTTTTGTGTTTTATCATATTATCACTACTAGTATGTTTTTATTCATGAGTTTAAATGTGTTTGTGGTGATTAGTTGGCTAATTTCTTGATGAAGTAAAGGATCCTCAAATTAGCAAGCAACAAATGATTCTTGTGTTGTTTTTGCTTCACACAATCATAAAAACATTTTCTCCAACATGGTAGTGAACGCAATTGACTCCTCTTGGATTTGGTGACTTTTTGGTTCTTAATTCTAGTTGACTTTCACTAATTACATGCTATTTGGAATTAGTGACTTTGACTAAGGAAATTGTTATGAGCTTTTCTAGCCATTTCAATAATTAAGAAAAGTCTAGGTAATCTCAAGCTCCTTGGATTACTATAGCCAAATTAAAGATTTAAATCAAAGCATTGCACCATTGGATTCTAATGATATGTTCACCAAAAGTCAAAGTGAGGAAACTTTAAGTCAACCATCTCTCCCTTATTGATTTTACATCAAACTCTTATTTTTGTTGCATTTGTCTATTTAAATCATAGTTAACTCTAGTTTGTTTCAAGTATTTCAAAACACCAAAACCCCCCGTTTTATTTTTATTGTCATATTACAAGTATTTTTACAAAGCAATTTTTCATAGAGTTATAAATTGAAGCAATCTCCGTGGATTCGATCCCTTTACCACTATACACTATTTTAGTGTGTAATATTTAGGGTTATTATTTGTGTTGGCCTCGACAACCACCAAATTTTTGGCGCCGTTGCCGGGGACTGGTTTATTTTTAATCAATTTGTTTCTCTATGCCCAGATCTCAGCGTACAGGTGACTTGATTTACAACCCAGAAATCGAAAAAGAAGCAAGGCGTTTGGCGAAGGAAAAACGAGTTAAATGTGGTCAAACTTCTAACCCCCACGGGGACTCGGAGGTTGAAACCGCTTCATTAAGTGATATAGAACCCGATTCTAGTCCCGACCCTCGCCAAGAAATTCCCGAAACACCGCCCCTACAACAAAATCCACCCATTATTGAACCAATTGAAATGGCGGACGGAGGAGAAGTTCCCGAAAGAACTTTGAGGCAAATGATGGAGACCGATGTTACACAAACTCCAACCGGTATCAATTACCCAGTTTTGGAAGGAGGCTCGGAGTTAAAATCAAGTTTAGTCCATCACCTACCAACTTTTCATGGATTGGAGAATGAAGACCCTCATAATTATTTGAAGATGTTCCACATTATTTGCATTAGCATGAAGCCACAAGGGTCAACCGATGACCAAATCAAGCTAAGGGCATTCCCCTTTTCATTGGCCGATAGAGCAAAAGATTGGTTATTCTATCTTCCACCGGGGTCGATCAACTCATGGACCGACATTGCAAGAGCTTTCCTTGATAAATTATATCCCGCCTCAAGAGTCTCAAGTCTTAGAAATGAGATTTGTGGAATCCGCCAAGGTCAAAATGAGACTTTCCATGATTATTGGGAAAGGTTCAATAACTTGTGCTATAGTTGCCCACAACACCAAATTCCGGAACAACTCCTCATTCAACACTTCTATGAGGGATTGTTGCCAATGGAGAGAAGACTATTTGATGCCTCAAGTGGTAGAGATGTCTTTAGTAAAACCCCACAACAAACAAGACAACTTTTCAACACCATAGCCGCAAATTCACAACATTTTGGCCCTCGCCAAGACATAAAGAGAGACACACAACACAAAGCCAATGAAGTGGGAACATCGAATCTTGAGTCTCAAATAAAATATCTAACATCCGTCGTCCAAAAGCTAGCCATGGGACAAAATCCACAAGTGATGGTTTGTGGAATATGTGTAACAATGGGACATCCTACGGATATGTGTCCCATCCTTCAAGAAGATGCGGAGCATGTGAATGCCACGGGAGAGTTCCAAAACTACCACAACAAACCATCCAGGTACCCAAATGCATATGATTCAAGTTGGAAGCCAAATCCCAACGTGAGCTACAACCCAAGACCATTACCTCACAATGCGTTGGTTAGACCGTCCTATCCACCACCACAACCTCAATACCAACATCAACAACCACACTATCAACCCAAACCGCACCCTCCACATCATCATCAACAACCTTCTCAATCTCAACCAAGTAGCTCCGGAATGTCTCTTGAAGACATTGTCAAATCTCTAGCCACTAGTACCCAACAATTCCAAAAAGAGACAAGGACTAGTATCTCCAACCTTGAAGCACAAATGGGAGATATAGTTACATCTATAAGCAAGTTGGAATCCCGTGGTAAACTCCCTTCTCAAACCGAAAAGAACCCAAATGTCAATGTGGTGACCGTGAGAAGTGGAAAACAAGCCGGAGAAAGTATTTCAAAGAAGAAGCCAAAGGAAGAAGAGGAAGAAATAGAGATCATTCCTATTGAAGAACCTACAGTCAAGAACGATGCACAAGCCGGAGTTCCAAAGAAGTCTACCCCTCTAGTAACACCAATAGCCACTCAACCACCGTTCCCCTCCCGACTTGCAACTTCAAAGAAGAATATGGAGGAGAAAGAGATTTTGGACACCTTCCGAAAGGTGGAAGTAAACATCCCTCTACTTGATGCGATCAAGAAAATTCCGAGATATGCAAAGTTCTTGAAAGAACTTTGCACCAACAAGAGGAAGTTGAAGGGAAATGAGAAAATTTTGATGAATGAAAACGCATCCGCGGTTTTACAAAGGGAACTTCCACCCAAATGCAAAGATCCCGGAATGTTCACGGTTCCTTGCAAGATTAGAGATGTCACTTTGAGTAGTGCTATGCTTGATCTTGGTGACTCTATCAATGTCATACCCTATTTGGTGTATGAATCATTGAATGTCGGACCCTTAAGTGAAACCGGTGTCATAATCTCTCTTGCGGATAAATCAAGTGTCTTTCCTTGAGGTGTTTTGGTAGATGTCCTAGTGCAAGTGAACCAATTGGTCTTCACGGCGGATTTCTATGTGATTGATCCAGATGAGAAAGTGTCCTCCAAATTGGATCTAATCTTGCTTGGGTGACCGTTTTTGAAGATGGCTAGGACGAAGATCGATGTGTATGCAGGAAGTTTGACAATGGAGTTTGATGGTGAAACAATAAGTTTTAATATTTATGATGCCATGAGATATCCTAGTGATGTTTCATCTTTGTAATTTGTTGATGTTGTCGAGCCACTTACTCAAGAATTGTTCGAGTTATCTAACAGTGATATATTGGAGATGATCTTAAGCAAAGGATTTGATTGTGGGAAGCTAGCCGAGCAATTAAAGCTTTATTCTTTGGATCCGGAAGTTGAGAAGCTGGTAAATAAAATGGAGATGAAGAAATCCACAAGATTAGATGTCAAGCAAGTTGAATTGCCCCCAACTCATACAAAATTGCCCCCATCCCTTGTTCAACCACCTGAATTTGAATTGAAGGTCTTACCTAAACACTTAAAGTATGCCTATTTGGGAAAGAATGAAACCCTTCCAGTTATCATTTCAACTCACTTAACCGAATTTGAAGAAGAACAACTCGTCAAGGTGTTGAAGGAGCATAAAGAAGCCATGGGATGGACGATTGCGGATATCAAGGGATTGAGCCCCTCCACTTGTATGCACAAGATCTTAATGGAGGATGAATGCAAGCCGAGACGGGACGCACAAAGAAGGTTGAATCCGCCAATGATGGAAGTGGTCAAGAAAGAGATTTTGAAGCTCCTAGATGCAGGGATGATCTATCCAATCTCGGATAGCAAGTGGGTGAGCCCGGTGCAAGTCGTTCCAAAGAAGACAGGAATCACGGTGGTCGAGAACAACAAAGGTATGATGGTCCCCACCCATATGCAAAACGGGTGGAGAGTATGTATTGACTACCGCAAACTCAATGCAAGCACACAAAAAGATCATTTCCCATTGCCTTTCACTGACCAAATGTTAGAAAGGTTGGCCGGGAAATCCCATTATTGTTGTCTAGATGGGTACTCTGGTTTTCACCAAATCCTGGTGGCACCGGTGGACCAAGAAAAGACAACTTTTACATGTCCATTTGGCACTTTCGCATACCGTAGAATGCCATTCGAATTGTGTAATGCCCCGGCCACTTTCCAACATTGTATGGTTAGTATCTTTTCGGAATATGTTGAAAACATAATTGAGGTTTTTATGGATGATTTCACGGTATATGGCAACTCTTTTCAAGAATGTTTGACCAATCTCACAAAAATTTTAAAAAGATGCATTGAAACAAACTTGGTTTTGAATTTTGAGAAATGTCATTTCATGGTGAGTCAAGGTCTCATTTTGGGTCACATTGTGTCTAAAAAAGGAATTGAGGTAGATAAGGCCAAAATTGATGTTATTCAAAGCTTACCTTACCCGACCTGTGTTCGGGAAGTTCGTTCTTTTTTGGGCCATGCAGGTTTCTACCGAAGGTTCATCAAGGATTTTTCAAAGATAACAAGACCAATGTGCCAACTCTTACAAAAGGAGGTTGATTTTGAGTTCAACGAGGCGTGCAAAGAAGCTTTTGACAAGCTCAAAGAGTTTCTTACATCCGCTCCCATCATGCAAGCACCAAATTGGGATCTTCCCTTTGAGATCATGTGTGATGCAAGCAACTATGCGATAGGCGCCGTTTTGGGTCAAAAGAACGGGAGGGCCTCCCATGTGATCTATTATGCATCAAGGACACTAGACATTGCTCAAAGCAACTACTCTACCAGGGAGAAGGAGCTATTGGCCATAGTGTTTGCTTTGGAGAAGTTTCGGCAATATCTACTTGGCACCAAAGTCATAGTGTATTCGGATCATGCAGCTCTCAAGTACTTGATGACAAAGAAAGATGCAAAGCCGAGACTCATTCGGTGGATCCTACTGTTACAAGAATTTGACTTGGAAATCCGGGACAAGAGCGGGTGCGAGAACCTCGTGGCCGATCATCTAAGCCGGATCACTTCAAATGAAACTCCTCTCCCGTTGCGGGATGAGTTTCCGGATGAGCATCTCTTTTCCCTTACTCAATCTATTCCTTGTTATGCCGATACCGTTAACTTTTTGGTCACAAAAAGGTATCCCGACACATTCATACGTGCTCAAAAAGAAAAGTTGAAAAATGATGCAAAATATTATTTGTGGGATGAGCCTTATTTGTGGAAACATTGTCCCGATCAAATCATTAGGCGATGTGTACCCCAACAAGAGCACCAATCCATTTTGCAATTTTGTCATGAATTCGCTTATGGGGGACACTTCGGACCCAGCCGGACTTTGATAAAAGTCATTGAGTGTGGATTATTTTGGCCAACCATGTCACGCGATTGTTATATGTTTTGCAAAAGTTGTGAGTGGTGCCAAAGGACGGGAAACATTTCGCATAAGAACCAAATGCCCCAAAATCCAATCCTTGTTTGTGAAATTTTTGACGTATGGGGGATTGATTTCATGCGCCCATTTCCCCTCTCATTTGGCAACGTTTATATTTTACTCGCGGTTGACTATGTTTCTAAATGGGTTGAAGCCAAAGCCACAAGATCGGACGATGCCAAAACGGTTATTGAGTTTTTAAGGTCTAATGTTTTTGCGAGGTTTGGTGTGCCTAGGGCTTTGATTAGTGATAAAGGGACACACTTTTGCAACAAAATGATGGAGGCTCTATTGAAGAAGTACCACGTGACCCATCATGTCTCTACACCCTATCACCCTCAAAAGAATGGTCAAGCGGAGGTTTCGAATCGTGAAGTGAAGTCTATTCTAGAGAAAACAGTGAATCTGACAAGGAAGGATTGGAGTTTGAGACTTGACGATGCCTTATGGGCCTATCGGACTCCGTACAAGACCCCGATAGGAACGTCCCCGTTTAGGTTGGTCTTTGGAAAGCCATGTCATCTTCCCGTCAAGTTAGAGCACCGTGCATTTTGGGCGGTCAAGCAATGCAACTTCAACATTGACTAGGCGAGAAGGCATAGGAAACTTCAACTCCAAGAGTGTGACAACTGCCAATTCAGGTCATTCTTGGACTCATGCATCTTTATAATAACCATTCATGCACAACATGCCATGACCTAGTAGTATAAATTAGGTCAAAAATCTTGCATAAACTAGGATCCAACTAAGGTCTAGGACTAATATACTTGATACTTACAATTCTAGTAAGTTGCTTAGCTACAATAGGAAATGCCAATACTATAATTAGAATAAAGCTTCAAGCTTTGTTATAATTGAAATAGGGTATAAAACTCTAAAAAAATAAATTAAAACATTCTAATTATACTTCAACATGTTGTTGAATATCAAACAATATTCCAAAAACCCTAAAGAGCCAAAAATCCAAAGTTATAAATTATAAAGCTTAAAAACTTTATAAAATTTGGCTATAAACTTCCTAATATCAAATTTTATTAATCAAATTATGGATTATACCAATGAACTAGAAATATAAATTACAAGTATTAATCATAAATTATTTGTTGAAAACAAGATTTTTAAATAAATCAAATTGCTTAATAAACATTTTATAAAAATGAATATTTTTATATAAAATATAGGAGGGAAGTTTATAAAGTTTAAATTTTAGGAGAGAGGAGGCCAAAATGCATGCAAAAACCAGCCATCACCTCTCCCCATGCCCTCTCTCTTCCCCAAAACACAATCATTAAGCTTAAACCCTTACTCCACCTCTTCCCTCTTCACTCTCTCACTTCACTCTCTTCACACACTTCACTCTCTTCTTCCCTCTCTCTAAACTCACGAAAATCCTCTCAATTCTCTGCAAAATTTCGAGATTGTGAAGCCCTTGAAGTGTTCTTACTTCTCTCAAGGTCAAAACCAAGGTAAACAACAACATCTTCTTCCATAGTTTCATGGTTAAACCTCTTTTTCTTCTTAGTCTTCTCTACTTTTCGGATTCTATGCCTTTCCATGGCTAGAAATCTTTATTCTCCCCTTGTGGTTTGTAGATTCTCACCATAACACAATGCATGTGTTAGAGATGGTGAAAATCCGGGATCAAACCCATGCAAGGAGTGGAAAAGATGCACATATGATCATGTGACATCAAAACCTAATATTTCATGTTCTTCTCCATTTCTTTTGTGTTCATGCATGAACAAAAGCATTTAAACCATTTATAGTACATCTTGGATGCTCATTCATTCCATGCATGTGTTAGGAATCGGGCCTTACCAAAGACATGCATGATGTTCTTGTTGAAATACCCTAATAATGCACACAAGCAAACATGCAATCTGCCAGATTACTTTGTTCGACTTTGAACAGTCATAACTCAGTCATTTCTTAACCAAATCATGATATTCTTTTTGTATTGGTTAGTTCCACGAGTTAACTTTCAAACGCAACTGGTCTCACTGTAAAATATTAAATATCCGATTTTTAAAAGATTTTACAAAAAGGTTGCGCATACAGCTCTTTTTCTGTGATTACTATTTTTATCTTGCTTAAACAATGGCCTTAAACCCAACCATAAATCTGAGGAAAAATACCTTAGAAACTTAACATATCTAGTGAATTATGGTTGAAATTTCGTGGCTTAAAACCTCACTGAACGGGCTACACAAATTCATGAACTTCAACCACATTTACACTTCATGCATTATTGCATGCAACTTTTCTTAAATTGTTTGGAATCATTACCCTCATTTCTTTTCTGAATACATTTTTTTACATTTTTCCTTTTGAAAGCCCTTGCATGCATGAGATAATCTGGAAAATTTCAAGAGCTTTTGTTATTTCTTTGATTTATTAGAATTATTGCTAAAACCAAGAGCATAAATCATATAAAATACTTCCAGGGGTCAATAAATCCTAAATAAATTCATGGATGATCCTTATGGGGAATAATGACCCCTCACCAAATTTCAGCAATTTTTGTTACTGTTTCATATGATTTCTAATTTTCTTTTATTTAGGACATGATAAATTACAAAACCACTTTATAGGATGTGAAAATTGTATCTAACAATTTTTGCATACCTTACCTGTGATGGGTGACTCCAGAAAATAATTTCAAGATTTTCCATCATGTTTTACTATTTTCCCAATTTTTGGTAATTATAATGGTCTAAAAATGGGAGAAATAGTTCTGATTATCCAAAATTCATGAAAATTTACCAGGATATAATATTATAGAGTAGGAGGTTACATAAAAATTTTGAATATTTTTCTCTACTGTAAACTATTTTTCTCTTATTTTCTAAAGTTAATTGCACTAAAATACACTTAAATATACATAAATACCCAAAACCAGTTTATACATTATGAAAACCACTTTTGATATTTTTGCCAGGATATTTATACTGTAAATGATGTTACAAAAATTTATGGTGATTTATTTTAACTGTTTAATATTATTTCTTTAATTAATGACTATTTAAAGGAATAAAGCAAGGAAAAATAGAAATACCCACTGAAAAATATCTTTTATATTTTTCCCAGCCTATTTATGTATAATAACAATTAAATAAAAAGTTTGGGTAATTTTGGAAACTGTTTTCTATTTATTTCAATTTTTATTGAAATAAATGCTCAAAAATCATAAAATATAACTAAACAGCTTGGAAATCCATTTTTATAATTTTCCCAGCTTAGTATTGTGTAATAACAGTTAAATAAAAAGTTTGAGAATTTTTATCCCTCGAATGCTATTTTCGTGAATTTATGTTGTAATAAGGACTTAAAAATTTGGAAAGTTTATATTCCAAGGTTGTAATTAATCGCCCGATATATAGAATTTCACTAGGTTTAAACCCGTGGAAATCCACGGGTGATAAATTGAAATATAATTATAGTTTTTAATTTGTAACAAAAAAAAAATATGAAAGTTTAGAAAAAATGAAGAATAGTGAAATTAGCATTAATATGAATAAGTCAAATACAAAAAAGTTGTAAAAATTAATTAATTAATATGATAGATGAAGTACGATACAAGAAAAGTAAATAAAAGATGGTAGAAAAGTAAATAAAAGATGGTAGAAAAGCATTGTTTATAAATTCCCAAAAACTTCCTTATAAACGACATTGGAAGTTTTATTTGTGAGACTACCATCCTTATCTAAAATTAACAATTTTAATCCGTCCCTACTTTGGACTCTAGATAAAGCAACATACAATTGGCCATGTGAAAACACGGGATGTTTGAGAAACAAACCAACCTTAGATAATGACTGTCCCTGACTCTTATTAATGGTCATTGCAAAACATACAGCCAATGGAAACTGTCTTCTTCGAAATTTGAATGGAATTTTCTTTTCTGATGGAGTTAGAGACATTCTTGGAATAAAAGTGTGGTTTCCAATATTAGTTCCAGATATGATATGTGCCTCAATAACACGTTTGCCCAATGAAATCACCTGGAGTCTTGTTCCATTACACAAGCTGTTTTTCTGATCAATATTTCTCAGCAACATAACTGGAACACCGATTTTTAAAACTAACTTATGGTTTGGTAAACCTGATACTTTCAGACCATTTAAAACATCAGGTGAATATAAATTTGCATTAAATTGATCATGGAGAAATTCAGATTGGCATATACTATCTGAACTTAAGTATTCAACCTCATCTCCTGGAAATTTCAATAGCAAACGATCGTTTATTTCTTGAACCACTTCGTTCTTTGGAGCAAGTATTGCTCTTTCTTGAAAATAGCTTGTATTGTTGTACTTTTCCAAAATCGAAGGATATACAAACTCGATTAATGAACCTATAGGATCATGTGCATCATTAATGAGAATATCATCTGGAATATCAATAACCGTTTCTCCATCATTGATACCACCAAGTTTGCCTTCTCCTATATCCAACAACCAATTTGCAAAATCTCCGATTTTTTCTATATCAGATTGATCCCTTCCAACACTTAGTCTCATGTTTTTTGTTAATTTATGGATCTTGCAATGTTGCCATAAATATGAAGAACTTAACGAAGCATTAACAATGTTTTGTCTACTTCCACCTGGAATAACAGGTAAGATCTGTCTAAAATCTCCTCCAAAAACAATAACTTTCCCTCCAAACGGAATATCTGAGTTGCTAGAATTTTCAGACTTGAATACATCTTTCAAACTTCGATCTAAAGCTTCAAATGCGTGCTTGTGGACCATAGGAGCTTCATCCCAAATTATCAATGAGGTTTTTCTCAATAAGCTTGCAAGGTCACTATCTGGATTTATTCTACAAACAGAATCCTCTGTTAGTTCAAATGGAATTATAAATCGGGAGTGTGTTGTTCTACCTCCGGGCAATAATAATGAAGCAATCCCACTTGAAGCAACATTTAGAACAACATGACCATCTTTTCTAATAGCGGCAGATATTGTCTTCCATAAAAAAGTTTTACCAGTTCCACCATAACCATAAACAAAGAAGACACCTCCTTTATTTTCTTTAACTGCACTCATGATATCAAGGAAAATGTGACGCTGCTCATTTGTCAATGCAAGAAACATACGATCAAACTCAGTCTTCATAGCGGTAATGTCATATTCTAGCTCCTCGGTGATAAGTCGATTGTTTGAAGAAGAAACAGAATCAAGATCCGGGATAGGCATGTTTTTATAATTTTTTAGACTCGAGTTATTCCGAAGTAAAACTTGTTCTATCTCGAACAAAGTTAAGTTCTTAAGCTGATCTTCATTGAGTGATAAGTCTGGAGGACAAAGAGCTAAGTAATTAGAAATATTATTAACAATATTTATTTATAATTAAAAGTATTATTTAATGTATGTTTAAAAATAAATAAATGACTACTTAAATAATAATAATAATAATAATAATAATAATAATAATAATAATAATAATAATAATAATAATAATAATAATAATCTTTAATACCTGGAGACTTGAATCTATGTCGTTGGTTATAAAGAATTCCATCTGCCAAATATTCCCATGTGTTTTCCCAAACAACCTCCGGTTTAGACATACTGTTACACATCAACAATGTAGCAAATAAGAATCGTAGGTAAAAACCAGATCCAGAATGACTTGCTTCTTTGATTGCATCGATGTATTCATTGTCATCATCCAAGAGCCCAAGAGCATAACAAGCATCTCTAAAAGAAGAATATTCTTCACCATTTACTGTGCGAATTTCTTCAAATGATTTCGGACCTTTCACCTTATTTAACAAAATCCTTAGGAAATAAGCTTCCCCTAGTTTAGGTGAAACCGAATGAATTCTACCAATGCACTTTCCTACTTCCCTTGGCTTCCAAATCCTATCACCACGATTCCAAACAAACTTTGTAGGAAATTCAACATACGTAAGTTTCTGTGCATCACCATTAACTGCATTACACTCCATCCAAGCTGTGAACATTGAAGAAGCAACGGAGGGTTTGTCGAGAACATCGTGAATATCATCGTCCTCCCCATATACGATTTGTTGTTGACCAGGAAGATGAAAAGGAAGTCTAACCACAGAAGGATATCTGTAATGAACATCATATTTAAAAATTCTCCATGATGCTTCACATGCAGATAAATATCTACAGTCGTAATACTCATTTATTTCATCGACTACATCATTACTATCAGCTTCATTATTGCTTCGTACAACGGCAACTGTAGCTCTATCAGGTCCCTTGTTTATGTATTTGAATAAATACTTTATAGAAGAACCCTGATTGCACCATTCAACATTAATATGTGCCTGATATCTTTTCAATAGATATTTGTTGTATGGGACAACATTTCTATTATCCAATTTCACACCCGATTTTTCAACAAAATGACCATCATTTCTTCTCCTATATAATGGAAAACCATTCTGATCAACAGAGTTATGATTACAGAATTGTTTTGGAAAGTTTTTCGAACACTTGTTGTCGACCATGCATGGACAATTGATGTTTTCAGCTCCACATGGACCATGAATCATGAACTCTTGCACAAGTTTATACAACTCTGGATCTTCATCTATGTTTGGTATCTCAGCGGAAATTATCGTATCGATCAATTCAACAGTGGGTAACTTGTAGTCAGAATGCATAAATAAACATATATGACTATGCGGCAAACCTCTTTTTTGAAATTCAATTGTATAAACAACTGCAAAATATTTTGGAAAAAAAAATAAAAAATGATTATACCGTAAGGAAAAATATAAAAAATATGTAATAAAAATTATAACTTTTATCAATTATGAAGAAACATAATTTCAAATACCTGCTTGAACTATGCCGAAAATGTGATTCTCCCTTAGGTCTTTAATAAATGCATCAAGCTTGATCTTGAACAACCTACATAGTATATCAGGTCTGTCTTCTGGTTGAAGTGAAGTATCCTTAAGGAACCTTTTAACCTCTGGCCATTTGGGATTACACGTAAAGGTTATGAAGAAATCAGGATATCCAAACCATTTACATAGCGACATGGCATCCAAATAGTTTTGCAGCATATAACGCGCACCACCAGTGAAAGATGAAGGTAATATCACACGTTGGCCGATGTTGGAGATATTTGTAGTTCCTTGAGCTTTTTGTTTACTTAAATTCTCGTAAGACTCGCATCTAAGAACATGTTGTTGGCTACGTATGAAATACATTCTTTCACTTTCAATCATCGTATACGCATCTACCAAAAATTGTTGAAACAACCTTTTTGAATTAAGAATCAGTGAGAACGAATGATCTCTGTCTTGAATTCTGAAAGCGAAAAATTCTCTCATTGTACATTTCGAGCGCTTGTTGTTGGTTGTAGATTTAACACCTCTATGAAGAATATCAACGTTGTAACCATCATCCCCATATGGAAATAGTAGCGGATATTGGAGAGGAAGGTAAGAAGGATGCAATTCACTGATACGCTGTAGAAATCCCGATTTTGTCTGAACAACAATATCTCTATTTTCAACCGAATCAAAATTGTCACCTACAATTAAAGCGGCAACCTCAGAAGCAGTTGGTAGGTTATATGTCCTTCCATCTCGATCCCTTTTCCTGATAATTCTTAACTTCATATCAACTTCAGGATTTTTTTTAAAAGTATCTCTTACCATCCTATAAGAGCTAACCAAGACATTATTTGAATCTAACATCACCTTCAAATCTTGAATAATATCATTATCGATTGATGTAGATTGATGCTTTTCCCCACTATAAAAATTGAAAATATACATAATATTAGTAAAAAAATAAAAATAAAAAAAGATTAAACTTAAGTATGAATAAGAAGTTTGAAAATATACCCAAAGCATGTTTGTCTATTTGAAATTTCGTTCTCAGTATCATAAATGTATAATTGAGAGAATTTTGGTTGCGATCCATTTGGTGGTAAAAGGCTTCCAATAGTATGATAATTTTGACCACCAAGTCTGAAAATATATGGAGCATTTCCTCTATTGATTGAATAATCAATTTTACCACCCATTGACATAAAAGAAAACATTGAATTGTAACGTCGAATGTTTTTCATGAAGTTTTTGCTTTTAGAATCCGTTGCTCTGAACATTCTTTCATAAGTTGGTGGTGCGTTCTTTAAATCTGGTAGTTGAACCTTGCCATAACCACAACATAATGAATAATTTGTGTTCCCTTTTTTTTTCCTCTTATGGATTCATTTGTCCATAATTTTGCATGACATGTTTGACATACAACAATTTGATCACCATGATCCAAATATTCTGTAAGAAAATAAAGTTGTTTTAGTAAAATATTTAATTTTATAAGTATATACAATATGATATTTCAGGTGTAAGATAAAAAATGGGTATATATATGTATTACCTTTGGAAATACCTACTATTAGGTTTTCATTATTGACTTCATGTACATCTTCTAGATCTGTTGTCAAGTCAATCAATGGAATAGGAGATAAATGTTCCAACTTCCTTTTTAATTTATGACATCCTAGATTTAACTTGATTGATGATGAAGAAGCAGTTATTGTAGATGCATTTCTTGAAGTCATGCCATTACGAAGTCCAGAGTAATGTATTTTATTTTGTAACGTTGAAGTAACATAGTTATTGAAACTAATATTAGCTGGAAAAAAGTAGTAAATATATATAAATATATTAGAAAGTGGTTAAAAGTAAATTTCAAAAACAAATATTATTACCGTTTGAAATGTTAGATAATAGAGTTCTAACATTTATACATGAAGGAGAAGATTGTAGGGGTGTACTTTGGTTTCCACGTGATCTATAGAAAAAGACATTTTCATTTTGTTGAACAACGTTTTTTGATTGATCTGTAAAAAACAACATGTTATAAAAATTGAAGACATATATTATAAATTAAAAATTACAATTTCAAATTTTATATTACTACAGGGGAATAATATAAAATGATGAGAATGTATGTATTTTTTATATAGGTTAATGAAGTGTAAAAATTTAAAAAAAAAAAAATTACAGTTTTCCGTGTTTTTCAAGACATGTGGTGTAGACGGATTTTGAACAGTGTATTTTGTATTCCTTTTCTTCGATCTCTTATTATCCAAATATAATTTTCTATGTCTTCTGTTCTCTCTTGCTTGCAAGTAGTACATATTATTGTTTGTTCCTGCATAAAGAATAAAAGTTATCACCATGATCCAAATATTCTGTAAAATAAAAGCGTTGAATAAAATATCAATGAATTTTATAATTATATAGAACATAGTATCTGAAATGTAAAATGGATTTTATTTTTTCATTACCATTTGAGATACCAACTATACGATTTTCATTGGTCACTTGATGTATATTTTCTACATCTTCTGTCAAATCAATCAATGGGATAGGGGATAAATGTCTTGTCTTCGTTTTTAATTTATGACATCCTGGATTTAACTTGATTGATGATGATGAAGTTGTTACTGTAGATGCATTTTTTGATGTCATATCATTTGAAAGTACATGGTACTGTCTTTTCGTTGCGAACTTGGAAGTGATATATTTATCGAAACCAATGTTATCTGAATAAAATAAAAATAAAATAGTTAACTAAATAAATAAATATTTACATAATGGGTAATAGTATATTTTAAAAACCAAAAATAATTACCATTCGTAATGTTAGATAACGGATTTATAACATTTGTAATGTTAGAAAATGGAGTTCTAACATCTGTAAAGGAATGACAGTATTGTATGGTTGTGTTATGCTTTGCAGGTGTTGTAAATGAATTGACATTTTGAGTTTGACGAACAATGTTGGTTGATTGATCTGCAAATAGAAATAACTTATAAAACTTGTAAATATATGTATTCAACTATATAATAGTAAAAGATGGAATATAAAATACTAATACGGTTATAGTTAATGGTTTTTTTGAAGAGATGCTGTAATGATATACTTGGAACGTTTGGTATTGTTTTTATTTTCTTCGATCTTTTATTTTCCAAATATATTTTTCTTTGTCTTCTTTTCTCTTTGGCCTGCATGTGGTACATGTTACTGTTGTTTTCTGCATAAGAAGACATAGGTTAGGAAATGAAATGTGAAATTATGTACATAATATGTTTATATAATACAATTGAAGTTAGTTAGAATTAAATAAATAATGATAATAAAGTAAATGTATTTAAAAAGTTACCTTTATTAATTTGTTTATTAAAATGTTAGCATCATGACTCATCATCCTCATTTCCAACCTAGGGTTTATTAGATTTAAATCTACTGTTTCCCCAATTTCAACCAATCGTGGGTTCGGATGATATCAAGGGTTAAAACCCTAGATCTCCATGGAATCAATGAAGGTAAAATTGTGTGATACATGATATGATTATAAATTGCTTATTGATCTTATGTATCTATTCAAGATTATATTTTTACAATTAGAAAAACATCTATTCCAGCATATTGATTATTGTTGTAAATTTCAACCATAAATTCATAGATAAAACAAAGTGATCTAAACTGATAATACTAACCTGACATATGGATATGGAAATCTTGCAGGTAGAACTGGAATGAGGATTACAACTTTAACGAAGCAGTTTGATGTAAGCTTAATGAAAAAAAAATCGCAGAAACAATTGAACATTAAGAAGACGAATGACGTGTTTCAAAATTTTGGATTTCACGTTTTGAGTTAAAGTTATATGCTTGAATATTGGAAAAAGATTACGATTATATGATTTTATTGTTGTTGGATCTTTATTAGATATAATTTTCTTCCTGATTTTTCGGAATTTAAAAGATTACAACTAAAAATTAGTTTAATATTCAAATTTCATCTAAAAAAGGAGTATAGAATATTAGGAAATAGTTGGTTGAATATAGGTTATTTACAGAAGATAAGTAAATATGCTGCAACCATTACAAAAATGTATGAATTAATTTTAGAGAATGAAAGATATAAATTTTGTTTACAATTGGTTATTGATTATTTATTAAAAATAACATATTTATCGTGACAAAAATAATAGTTATTATAAATAATAGACATAAATGTTCCATGTTTAAAATAATCAACATAAAGATGCGAAGGTGATTATGGTTAATATTCATTATTGGAGTCAAATGCAGTTCACGTGTAAAAGCAAAAATGTTCGCATTTGGTAATACAAGTCAAAATTGGGTTTCGCATATGAGGTTGTATGGATTGGGGTTAAAGATTCGAAGGTGATTATGGTTAATATTCATTTCGTATTTGGTGAGACAAACAACTCAAATGCGAATGAAGTAAAAAAAATGACTAGAACATGCGAAGAAAGAGGGTGAATAAAGAATGTGAATTTTACAGTAGAATGCGAATTGGGGAAGAAAGCTAAGAATTTTGCATTTTTATTATACAAATTGATTGATTGATTGATTTGTCTTAATTGTTAATTGCGATATATGAAATATTTATCAATTTAGGGGCAATATCGTCATTTTGAAGTAAAATAAGCCTTGGTTATTAAATGAATCATACGAAGGATCTGTTATTTGATTTTGGAATTGGGGCGAATAATCGAACCATTTGGAGTTGCGAATTTGATTTTGAAAAGCCAATCAATTGGGTTCGCATATAAAACAGAAGTTTTGATTTTGGATTAGCAATTGGGTTAATTGGTTTATTGATTGAGGGACGATTCGTGAAGAAAAATGCGAAGTCAAGAAGGACTGTGAAATGTGATTTGTTCAATATTGGAGTCAAATGCAGTTCACGTGTAAAAGCAAAAATGTTCGCATTTGGTAATACAAATCAAAATTGG
Source organism: Lactuca saligna (assembly GCF_052625555.1). NCBI lineage: Eukaryota > Viridiplantae > Streptophyta > Magnoliopsida > Asterales > Asteraceae > Lactuca > Lactuca saligna. The sequence continues at coordinate 44,134,833 of NC_136418.1, read as the reverse complement.
GTTTCGCATATGAGGTTGTATGGATTGGGGTTAAAGATACGAAGGTGATTATGGTTAATATTCATTTCGTATTTGGTGAGACAAACAACTCAAATGCGAATGAACTAAAAAAAAAATGACTGGAACATGCGAAGAAAGAGGGTGAATGAAGAATGTGAATTTTACAGTAGAATGCGAATTGGGGAAGAAAGCTAAGAATTTCGCATTTTTCTTATACAAATTGATTGATTGATTGATTTGTCTTAATTGTTAATTGCGATATATGAAATACTTATCAAGTTAGGGGCAATACGGTCATTTTGAAGTAAAAGAAGCCTTGGTTATTAAATGAATCATACGAAGGATCTGTTATTTGATTTTGGAATTGGGGCGAATAATCGAACGATTTGGAGTTGCGAATTTGATTTTGAAAAGCCAATCAGTTGGGTTCGCATATGAAAACAGATAAGTTTTGATTTTCGATTAGCAATTGGGTTAATTGGGTTATTCATTGAGGGACGATTCGTGAAGAAAAATGCGAAGTCAAGAAGGACTGTGAAATGTGATTTGTTCAATATTGGAGTCAAATGCAGTTCACGTGTAAAAGCAAAAATGTTCGCATTTGGTAATACAAATCAAAATTGGGTTTCGCATATGAGGTTGTATGGATTGGGGTTAAAGATACGAAGGTGATTATGGTTAATATTCATTTCGTATTTGGTGAGACAGACAACTCAAATGCGAATGAACTAAAAAAAAAAATGACTGGAACATACAAAGAAAGAGGGTGAATGAAGAATGTGAATTTTACAGTAGAATGCGAATTGGGGAAGAAAGCTAAGAATTTCGCATTTTTCTTATACAAATTGATTGATTGATTGATTTGTCTTAATTGTTAATTGCGATATATGAAATACTTATCAAGTTAGGGGCAATACGGTCATTTTGAAGTAAAAGAAGCCTTGGTTATTAAATGAATCATATGAAGGATCTGTTATTTGATTTTGGAATTGGGGCGAATAATCGAACGATTTGGAGTTGCGAATTTGATTTTGAAAAGCCAATCAGTTGGGTTCGCATATGAAAACAGATAAGTTTTGATTTTCGATTAGCAATTGGGTTAATTGGGTTATTGATTGAGGGACGATTCGTGAAGAAAAATGCGAAGTCATTCTTGACAGTGAAATGTGATTTGTTCAATATTGTAGTCAAATGCAGTTCACGTGTAAAAGCAAAAATGTTCGCATTTGGTAATACAAATCAAAATTGGGTTTCGCATATGAGGTTGTATGGATTGTGGTTAAAGATACGAAGGTGATTATGGTTAATATTCATTTCGTATTTGGTGAGACAAACAACTAAAATGCGAATGAACTAAAAAAAAATGACTGGAACATGCGAAGAAAGAGGGTGAATGAAGAATGTGAATTTTACAGTAGAATGCGAATTGGGGAAGAAAGCTAAGAATTTCGCATTTTTCTTATACAAATTGATTGATTGATTGATTTGTCTTAATTGTTAATTGCGATATATGAAATACTTATCAAGTTAGGGGCAATACGGTCATTTTGAAGTAAAAGAAGCCTTGGTTATTAAATGAATCATACGAAGGATCTGTTATTTGATTTTGGAATTGGGGCGAATAATCGAACGATTTGGAGTTGCGAATTTGATTTTGAAAAGCCAATCAGTTGGGTTCGCATATGAAAACAGATAAGTTTTGATTTTCGATTAGCAATTGGGTTAATTGGGTTATTCATTGAGGGACGATTCGTGAAGAAAAATGCGAAGTCAAGAAGGACTGTGAAATGTGATTTGTTCAATATTGGAGTCAAATGCAGTTCACGTGTTATTATGTGTTTAAGTTGATTAGGGGTAAATAAGTTAGTTAATTACAGAGATAGTGTAAATACAGAAGTACATTTAGGTAAAATAAAGTGGTATGTCAAATAAATTGATATGTAAAATGAAACATATAAGTAACTGCATAATTACACATATGAATGTAATTCTTCAAGATTTTGTGGGAATAAAGCAATGTAGTTTAAAATAAGTTGTAGGAAAAACAAAATAACATGGCAAACCAAATTATAGGACTACAAAAAAAACCCAATGGTCTGAATGTACTTTCAAGAAATAAAAATGACAACCATGAAATCCCAAAAAAAAAACATTCAAAACCAAGAAAGATAAAAACGTAAACGGCTTAGGAGTCTATGATGCGAAATCAAAATTAAACACGAAGTAAGATTGTTTGTCGAAGTAAAATGCATTTACTTTTCTTTCTTGGGTACCAAAAGAGGAGTTGGTTGTTCATCTGGTGGTGACAGTCTAGGATATTTAGAAGTAGACAAATTCTCAATTTCATCAATATCTATGCATGTAGCAAGGTTTCTTTTCAACTCAATTGGTGTAGAAATGAATTTTATAGGACTTGTTGCAGTTGACTTGTCCCTAGCACATGGAGTTAAATTTTCACCGGTCTGTGAAAAAGAATCCTAAAAAAATATTTAGTTAGTTGTTATAAATTAAAACAAAATATTTGAGAAATATATTTTAAAAACTAAAACCTTGAGAACTTTGGTGTCATGAGAACCAACATCTGAAGAACCAATCAAGAATGAATCAGAATTAGCAGGCTGCATCACAAGATGAAAACAAATGATATTGAGTCAGATATTGTTGGGTCAATGTGTTAAAAAACAAAATATAATTGTTGAAAAAAACCTGTGGAGTAAGATTATTTTTTTCCAATTCATCAATTATGTCTGCATTCTCGGTTAATCTTGATATCCCATAAAGATTACTTTTATTATCGACATTGTAACGTGTGATATCAATCTTAATTGCCAACTTTCTGTCCAACACAACTTTCAACTCCATTGGATACAATTCCAAATTGTTGCCAAGCTAAAATGTAAATAAATATCATTAGAAAATTTGTATGTAAAATATATAATGCCAAGTTTTAGGCCAACACAATTGTAAACACCTTTTGAAAAAAATCCAAACTGATGCCAAGTTAAAATATAAAATAATACCTTCTTGTTTTTATCATACAACTCTTTAGCTGTGTATTTGAACAACTTCTTTGCTTCTTGGTCAAATAAAGTTAAAGTCAATGTTCCTGTGTTGTCTTGAACCCGAAGTGGGATTTTAAATCTAAATAAAGTATAAAATTATATTATATTAAACAATTATGATAAACATATATTATTATTATATAAAATTAATATCTAATACCTTGGAATAACCGAAATTTTGATATTTTTGCATTTAAGATTAGCACATTCATAAGTAACGATTTCGGCCACTTCATGAGAACCATCAACCGTATCAGTTGAAGACTCTTTTTCTTTTGCTGACTTTTTGCAGTTGCTACAAGCAAGGTAATACCAACGTATATTTTGACGTATTCCCTTAACAGTACCAACAATAATGACTGTCTTTTCCTGGATATTAAAATAATGCTCATTGTTAATAAATGTTATTTTGCGAAAGTGTATTTTAGTTTAGTTATAACAATATACTCTAAATATGAAAAAACATTTAAAATTTAAAAACATAAGTGCATTAAACTAACAATTTTAAAAATAATGTAAAGTACCTCCAAAGGTTCAAACAAGTCTTCAATGTTAGAAAACAAATGATTTTTCAGAAAGTCATCATGTTCTGTGTCTTGTTTTGATGCAATCATTTTAATTCCACTTGATGACAGTTGTTGTCCATTTTCAGAGACCAATCTGTTCATTTACAACAAAGAAATGATTTAAATTTATTATAGTATGAAATAAATAAATCTGATAATACATAGGAAATTCTAAATGAAAATACTTGTTTTTGTAGATTGTAATTTCATCGATATCATTGTTTATGAAAACCCTACTAACATCAAAGTAGGTGGATGAAAAAGGACGACCTGCCAAAATAAATTTGATTATTCAATAATATATATATATATATATATATATACATATATATATATATATATATATTAGATTATGCTTGTTAAAAATAGTTACAAACCATTAATAAACTTCACCCTGGCAAATTGAACAATAACAACAACTGGAGCAAGGTTGTTATTGTTAGCAAGAAAATCATGCATGTAGTATGCATTATGACCCCACAAAGTTATCTTAAGCTTAGTATCCCTGAAATAATAAATAAATATTGTAAATAATATAAATGAAGCTATATTACTTGTTTGTAATAATGGTGAATACTCTATATCTTGAAGATGCAAGAGCATCTTGTGTTTTGATTTATCTTGTTCTGAGGTATCCATATGCCCATACTCAAAAATGTGTCCAATAATATCTACAAAAGCAAGGAAATATAATTTAATATAAAATATCAAATTGTAATACGAAGAAAGAATTTAGGATGTTATATAGCAAAAGTTAATATTAAATAAACCAACCAAAATAGTTTGACTCCAGGATGTTGTTAGAAACGATAGTATTGAAGTCAACAAAATGAAAGCCATGTGCAGATCCAGAAAAGTTTTCACAATCTTTTACAATTGTATCGTGATAAAAATTTAGTTTTGATTCCGGATGAGCAAACTTAAATTTTGAAGTATTTGGTGCGACGTTAGGTTTCTTGACGTAAATTGAACTATCCTCTTTTAAATAGCGCTTGAATTTAGGAAACCATTTCTTCACACATGATGCATGAATTTTCCTTCCCTAAAATAAATGAAATAATAAATATTTAAATATAATTGCTTATGAGTATGAATAATATAATTGCTTATGAGTATGAATAATTTTTTATAAAAATAATAATTGAATACATCCATCTTATACCTCCTCATCCATCAAAATCATTTCTATCGAGTATGTGTCGTTCGCATCAAATCTTGACTTTTGAGTCCAAAGACGTATGATCCGAACTTTAATTGTGAAATCGTCCTTGATTGAGTCAATTTCCTTTATAGGAGTAATATGTTCCATTGTACCTTGCAAGTTAAAAAAAAATTTACATTAAATTAGACAATTATAATCAGCACACAGAAAAAAACAATCAAACAGTCAAGAAGAAAGTACATTGGTAGGCTGTTACGATTAAATTAGACAATTATAATATGCGTTTTTCCAGGTGAGTATTCATATAAAATATTTATTTCCTTAATTAAAACAACAAAAGATATATTTTTATTTATTTTTCCAATTTGCATAACTTTTTTTATTGATTTAATAAAGTTGCATACCAAATTGTTAGGCTGTTACGATTTCACCACCTAAAATATGTATATTTGTATTATAATATATTATCTTGTTAGTATTTCATGAATGCAATCAATAACAATTGTGTGCTTTGAATGCGAAGTTGGATTTAGCTTTGCTATAAGTTTCAATCGATTTTGAAATTGAGTATTGTTCGCATTTGTATGAGTGTAGTCGATGAATCGATAAAGCAAGAACATATGAGTTTTGATTCGCAATTGGATTGATGATTGAGGGATGATTCGTGAAGAAAAACGTGAAGTCAAGGACTGTGAAATTGTTGTTTGCAAGAATTTAAAAACTCGATTGTGGAGTTGTTGATGCTCATTTTGCGAAAGTAAAACAATCGAGTGTTTGCATCTGTGAATCAATTTGAAGTCAATTGGGTTAATATTCGCATATGGGTTCAACATATGAATTTTTGATTTCGCAAGTTTAGAGTTCAAGAACTAAACTGTGTTCGCATCTGGAATGAAAATTTTGTGGTTCGCATTTGATTAATTAGGTTAAAATGCGAAGGTGATTAATGCGAAGGGATGCGAATTTTTAAAGAGATACACACACATAGACAACCACACATATATTTAGAAAATTAAACTAAAAGATGATAAATTACAGATTATAGCATTGTTCTTTGAGAATAAATTACTAAAAATGGGATATAGTGTAACAGGAACTTCAAAAAGATTGATTTATATATTTAATTGTATCACTTGCAAACAAAAAAATTAGGATATAAACAGGAAAATCGTAAAGCACTGATTGATTTATATATTTAATTGTATCACTTGCAAACATACTTTTCAAAAACAGATATAAACATATACGTACATATAGACAATAAAACATATATTTAGAAAAATAAACTAAAAGATGATCAATTCCAAAATATAGTATTGTACTTTGAGAGTAGATTCATAAACATAGGATATAGTGTAACAGGAAGTTTAAAATGAAATTTGTAATTTTTTTGTTTATTATTTAAACGGGTTTGATAAATCACATGAATTGATAATTTGAGTTACTTTTTCAACAGGTTTGTAGTTTATATGAATATGATGTTAAAAGAAACCACCAACTGATAAAAGTATTTTCAAGTTTTCAGAAAACGTGTCATGTAAGAAAAATCATTATGGAAGAATTATTGGTCTAACCATCCAAATACCCTAATTACGATTAAGTATTTAGATGGACCAAATCATTGGAGGAAGCAAATAGGTGTAGAAGAAATTGAATGGTCCTATGACTCTAATGTATCACATACAATTATATAAGATACACATATTAAGAAAACCAAAAATCGACATACACAGATCGTGACTATATGTATCAGAATATACATAAAGAAATACCAATGTATCAAACTGTTATACATAACAGGTAAAAAAATAGAGGGAAAAGTGATGAAATCGATTAAGAATGTAGATGAAATAGAACATCTAAAAGGTAAAGAGCAATGTAGTTTTGCTGACCTGATGATGAATACGTGACCCTTAAAATTGTATTGACTTCTGAAATTGTATTGAAATATATCATCTCTTCCTAAACTGATTTCCTGATTTTTTGGGATTGATATAAAATGGAATTTAAATTGATTACCTGATTTATTGGGATTGATTTGATCTTCAATATTCCACCGAATTAAATTTGAAATTTCCTGATTTATATATTTACTGATTGACGATTTATGTTTCCTGATGTGTACAGTTTTATTTTTGAGAATAGAAGGGCGAAGTGGGAACTTCACTTATAATTTTTGAGCGGGAAAATGCAAGGGTGAGTGGCTAAGGGAATGCCAGGTGGCGTTTCTAGTACTGTTTTATTAGTAGAGAAGATTACTTCAGAAAAAGTGTAACCAATTGATATAAAATCCAATACTAAAACATAAATTGGCATTTCCCTATATGTAGAGTTTAGTATATTAGCATTAGATATCGACATGGAAACTCACTAGTGCGTGTGTTTGATGTCGTAGGATCCCGGTAGTAAGACGTTGGTGCATCCCGAAGTACCGCTTGTGTCTACACAAAACATCGTGAGTATTCACGCACTCCCCTATTTTCGGTTTTTATGTTTTGGGGTGGAAAAGCATGTCCAGAAAAACTACTATTTGCATGTTGTATTTAAATTGAATTGTATCAAACATGATTGCTATTGTATTGCTATGTTTCTTTATGTATGTCTATGCAACACGGAACATGAGAACTTATCGTACTAAGGCCCTTCCCTTATCTCTAACCATTAACTCTTTGAGCCAATGGTCGTTATGGATAGCGCTATTAGGAATTGACAACTCCTCACTTGCCCCAATCGCTGGAGTGCATGATACCATATTTATCTATGGAACGATAAGCATAGATCTCGATAGGGCTTCAGTCATAGGTTTGGTTGAGACTCATTGTTTGCTCATACACATACAAACGCGTTTCCTGTTCTAGCAATAAACTTGTATACCTTAATAGCAATCAACTTTGTTTTATCATTAAAGCAATGTACTTGTACTTACGAAAAGCATTATTGTACCCTCGATTTATAAACTTGTGATACTCACCAACTATTTTCATAGTTGATGCTCGTTTTACATGATTTTTCAGGAAGTATTTAGTAAGTGGATGTAAAGATTCATCATCATAGAGCATGCTGCATCGTGTTGAAGCTATTATAAAGCTATATTTTGAACAATGTTATTTTGAAAAACTTGTATTTTGTTTCTTTTGAAGCTATGGGTTGTAAACTTTTAAATACTGCTAGGGTGATGTATCTTTATCTTTTGCATTGAAACCGTTATCGCTGTCATACCTTGCGTTTCCGCTTTAGCGGGGTGTGACAGAAGTGGTATCAGAGCTAAAGTTATAGATAACATCGGTTTTTCTTTAAGAAAACACAACCTATAACTAAAACTTACAAAGAAATTCTTTTTACATCAAACATATTACTAGTATAATTAGGTCGCGAGTTGTATTATTGGACCTTGATTAAACATAGCCTGATCACCTATGTTTAATTAAGAAAAGATTTATACAAAGCTTGAGCTAATTATAATGGGAATATGTTCAACAAAAATATTTGAGAAAACTTTATTTCAAAATTTCAAAAGGTTAATTTTGGTGTGTGTAAGCATTGCATATTATAGGCATGCATTGTCATTTATTTCATATCTCATTGAAACTATGTCACAGTCCACTATGTCAACATCGTCATCTTCCCGCGCTACCGCCTCAGCCGATGAATCCGGCTACGTCACTGTTATCCCTCGACGTAATCCCCCCGCCTCGGTAGAAGAAGACCCATCAGAGGATACGGAAGATACTGGGAACTCGGTGGAGATCAGCAATGACAATGCCCCGAGTCAACGACGCGAGGCATCACCTACATCGGCGTTGCCACAGCCACCGCTCTAAGGACTTCGCATTCGGAGGACAGCGAGGAAGAGTGTTCCCATTCCAGGAAGGATACCCGCCAACACAGCAGGACATGGCACGACAGGACCTAGCGGAGCAGAACCCAGCGATGCAGGACCGAGAGCACCCTCACCTCAGCAAGTCATAGGGATACCTGTCAGACAGCCAGGTATGACCCCGGAGGAGTCCCGGATGATGCATTCGATGGCAGCGGATCTACGTCAAAATCTCGCTGTAATAGTCGAGCAACAGGAGGTGTTGAACGAAGTGATGACAGGGATGGAAATCCTGTTTCAGCATTCGATGGAGGCTACTGACACTGCTAGTGCTGCTAGACGAGAGGCAGGTCATGCGATGACAGCATATTATATGTTTGGTTGGCTATTACTGATTGTGATGTGATAAGGATGGGATCATCGACAAAGGAAAGCTCTAGTAGCAAGAGGAAGCCAGCAGATCAGGGAGAGAAAAAGTATGGAGGCAAGTCAGGGAGGAAGTAGAAAGTCTCAAGAAACTTTATGGTAAGAGCCCAGGAGCAAGAACCAGTGAAAACTCAAGAACGGGAAGTGCAGGAGCGGAAGCAGTACTCAGAGCCGCTTCCAAAGTGCAATAAGTGTAACTTCCATCACAAGGGAGCTTGCCCGGTGTGCCAAAACTGTAAGCAATCAGGCCATTACTCGAAGTATTGTAAGGTGAATAAGGAGGGAAAAAGGACATGTTACGAGTGCAGGAGTACTGATCATCTCCGTAGAGCATGTCCTAAACTGAACAATGGACCTGGTAACAATGGACAAGGCCAAGCCAAGCAAAACTTTCAAGGAAATCAAGTTGGACGGCCAAGAGGTGTAGCCTTTGTGATTGGTGCAGAAGAAGCTCGTCAGAACCCTGAAGTGATAACAGGTACGTTTCTCCTGAACAACCATTTTGCATCAGTAATATTCGATGCAGGAGCAGATAGGAGTTTTGTTTCTTTAGCATTTAGACCTTTAATTGGCTTGAAATCGGTAAAGATGAGGAATGCTTATGCTATTGAACTTGCTGATGGGTATGAAATTAGGGCTAGTGATATAATTCCTGGTTGTACTTTGAATTTAGCTGATAAACACTTTAGCATTGACCTAATTCCTATAGAGCTTGGTAGTTTTGATGTGATAGTAAGGATGGATTGGTTATCCAAAATAGAGCGAACATTGGTTGTTATGAGAAAGTCATTAGAGTGCCTCTCCCTAATGGAGAAACCCTTATCATACACGGTGAGAAGCCAGGAAGAAGTTTAAACATAGTATCAAGTGTGAAGGTTCACAAGTACTTGAAAAAGAATTGTATTGCATTCATGGCCCACGTGCTAGAAAGAGAACCTGAAGCTAAGCAACTCAAGGAGATTCCAGTGGTTCAAAACTATCCCGAAGTATTTCCGGAGGAATTACTCGGTCTACCCCCTTATAGACAGGTCGAATTTCGGATAGACTTAATTCCCGGAGCGGCACCGGTAGCAAAAGCACCATATCGCCTTGCACCATCCGAGATGCAAGAACTATCCGGACAACTTCAAGAACTTCTAGACAAAGGGTTTATTCGACCAAGTTCTTCACCTTAGGGAGCCCCAGTGTTATTCGTCAAAAAGAAAGATGGTTCGTTCCGAATGTGCATTGATTACAGAGAATTGAACAAGTTGACAATCAAGAATCGATATCCCCTCTCTAGAATAGATGACTTGTTTGATCAGTTGCAGGGCGCTTCCTACTTCTCAAAAATCGACCTTCGGTCAGGGTATCATCAGCTAAGAATTCACGAAGAGGACATTCACAAAACAGCATTTAGAACCCGTTATGGACATTATGAGTTCTTAGTCATGCCGTTTGGACTAACGAACGCACCCGCTGTTTTCATGGATTTGATGAATAGGGTCTGTAGACCATACCTAGACAAGTTTGTAATTGTATTTATCGATGACATACTTGTTTACTCGCGGACCCAAGAAGATCACAATAGACATCTAAAGCTAGTGTTGGAGCTGTTAAAGGAGTAGAAATTGTATGCCAAGTTCACTAAGTGTGAATTTTGGATTCGGGAAGTACATTTTCTTGGTCATGTGATTGGCGAAAGAGGAATTCATGTAGATCCAGCTAAGATCAAGGCAATCAAGAAATGGGAGGCCCCCAAAACCCCGACAGAAATACGACAATTCCTAGGATTAGCTGGGTACTACAGACGCTTCATTGAGAATTTCTCTAGGATTGCTCAACCATTAACATCTTTGACCCAAAAGGATAGAAAATTTCTCTGGGAAGAGAAACACGAAGAGGCATTTCAAATCCTAAAAAACAAGCTGTGCAATGCACCAATTCTGGCTTTACCAGAAGGATTAGAGAACTTTGTGGTGTATTGTGATGCGTCTCATCAAGGATTAGGATTTGTGCTAATGCAAAAAGATAAGGTCATTGCATATGCTTCCAGACAACTCAAACCGCACGAGAAGAATTATACCACCCATGATCTAGAACTAGGAGCAATAGTTTTCGCCCTTAAGATATGGAGGCATTATTTGTACGGAACCAAGTGCACCATTTATACCGATCACAAAAGCCTTCAGCATATCCTGGACCAGAAAATGTTAAACATGCGGCAGAGAAGATGGGTAGAGTTGTTTAGTGATTATGATTGTGAGATACGATATCACCCAGGGAAGGCTAACGTAGTAGCCGACGCTCTTAGTAGGAAAGAAAGAGTGAAACCTTCCCATGTGAGAGCTTTGGGAATGGTAATTCAGACAAGCTTGAAATCTCAAATCATTAATGCCCAGGAGAAAGCGTTATGCAAGGAAAATCTTCCAGGCGAAACTTTACATGGTTTGGAAGAAAGATTTGAAACCAAACCTGATGGAGTTCGTTATTTTAAAGACAGGGTCTGGATTCCAAGGGTTAACAACCTGAGAGACATGGTACTAGAGGAGTCCCATCGATCTAAATACTCCATCCACCCTGGAGCAGATAAGATGTACAAGGATCTTAAAGAGTACTATTGGTGGCCTGGAATGAAAAAGGATATTGCCTTGTATGTTGGGAAGTGTTTGACATGCTCAATAGTCAAAGCTGAACATCAGAAACCATCCGGGTTGTTGCAACAACCTGAAATTCCCCAATGGAAATGGGAGCAAATATCTATGGACTTTGTTACCAAACTTCCTAGAACTGCTAAAGGTCATGACTCAATTTGGGTCATAGTGGATCGACTGACGAAATCTGCACACTTTCTCCCCATTCGAGAAGATTTCAAAATGGAAAAATTGGACCAAATCTACATCGACAAAATTGTTTCTCTGCATGGTGTACCCTTATCTATCATTTCTGATAGAGATAGTCGTTTTACATCTCGATTTTGGTGGATGTTACAGAGGGCACTAGGAACCAAGATAGATTTGAGCACAACTTACCACCCTCAGACAGATGGGCAAACAGAGAGAACAATACAAACATTGGAAGACATGCTACGAGCGTGTGTCATTGAGTTCAAAGGAAATTGGGATACTCATTTACCCCTAATTGAGTTTTCCTACAATAACAGTTACCACACGAGTATCCAATGTGCTCCATATGAAGCATTGTATGGACGCAAGTGTCGTTCGCCCTTATGCTGGATAGAAATCGGAGACAGACAGTTGACTAGAGTCGAACTTATCCAGGAAACATCCGACAAGATTGCTATCATCAAGGATAAGCTTAAAGCTGCTAGAGATCGTCAGAAAAGTTATGCGGATAATCATCGAAAACCATTAGAATTCCAAGTAGGAGACAAGGTACTTTTAAAAGTGTCGCCTTGGAAAGGGCTTGTGCGTTTTGGTAAGAAAGGAAAACTAAGCCCGAGATATGTTGGACCCTTTGAAATCCTTGAAAGGATTGGTCCAGTAGCGTATAAACTCTAATTGCCCCAAGAGTTAAGCGCCATTCACGACACATTCCACGTCTCCAACCTTAAGAAATGTCTAGCCGACGAAACATTGATAGTACCCCTGGAGGAAATTATGATCAATGATAAGTTGAGCTTCGTTGAGGAACCGATAGAAATCCTTGTCAGGGAGGTAAAACAACTTAAGCGGAGTAAGATCCCGATTGTGAAAGTTCGATGGAACTCAAAACGCGGGCAGGAGTACACCTGGGAGCGCGAGGACTACATAAAGGAAAAGTATCCGCAACTATTCCCTTGCGATGACAAGCGATGACATAGAATGAATTCCGGGACGAAATTCTTTTTAAGTGGGGGAACTGTGACAACTGCCAATTCAGGTCATTCTTGGACTCATGCATCTTTATAATAACCATTCATGCACAACATGCCATGACCTAGTAGTATAAATTAGGTCAAAAATCTTGCATAAACTAGGATCCAACTAAGGTCTAGGACTAATATACTTGATACTTACAATTCTAGTAAGTTGCTTAGCTACAATAGGAAATGCCAATACTATAATTGGAATAAAGCTTCAAGCTTTGTTATAATTGAAATAGGGTATAAAACTCTAAAAAAATAAATTAAAACATTCTAATTATACTTCAACATGTTGTTGAATATCAAACAATATTCCGAAAACCCTAAAGAGCCAAAAATCCAAAGTTATAAATTATAAAGCTTAAAAACTTTATAAAATTTGGCTATAAACTTCCTAATATCAAATTTTATTAATCAAATTATGGATTATACCAATGAACTAGAAATATAAATTACAAGTATTAATCATAAATTATTTGTTGAAAACAAGATTTTTAAATAAATCAAATTGCTTAATAAACATTTTATAAAAATGAATGTTTTTATATAAAATATAGGAGGGAAGTTTATAAAGTTTAAATTTTAGGAGAGAGGAGGCAAAAATGCATGCAAAAACCGGCCATCACCTCTCCCCATGCCCTCTCTCTTCCCCAAAACACAATCATTAAGCTTAAACCCTTACTCCACCTCTTCCCTCTTCACTCTCTCACTTCACTCTCTTCACACACTTCACTCTCTTCTTCCCTCTCTCTAAACTCACGAAAATCCTCTCAATTCTCTGCAAAATTTCGAGATTGTGAAGCCCTTGAAGTGTTCTTACTTCTCTCAAGGTCAAAACCAAGGTAAACAACAACATCTTCTTCCATAGTTTCATGGTTAAACCTCTTTTTCTTCTTAGTCTTCTCTACTTTTCGGATTCTATGCCTTTCCATGGCTAGAAATCTTTATTCTCCCCTTGTGGTTTGTAGATTCTCACCATAACACAATGCATGTGTTAGAGATGGTGAAAATCCGGGATCAAACCCATGCAAGGAGTGGAAAAGATGCACATATGATCATGTGACATCAAAACCTAATATTTCATGTTCTTCTCCATTTCTTTTGTGTTCATGCATGAACAAAAGCATTTAAACCATTTATAGTACATCTTGGATGCTCATTCATTCCATGCATGTGTTAGGAATCGGGCCTTACCAAAGACATGCATGATGTTCTTGTTGAAATACCCTAATAATGCACACAAGCAAACATGCAATCTGCCAGATTACTTTGTTCGACTTTGAACAGTCATAACTCAGTCATTTCTTAACCAAATCATGATATTCTTTTTGTATTGGTTAGTTCCACGAGTTAACTTTCAAACGCAACTGGTCTCACTGTAAAATATTAAATATCCGATTTTTAAAAGATTTTACAAAAAGGTTGCGCATACAGCTCTTTTTCTGTGATTACTATTTTTATCTTGCTTAAACAATGGCCTTAAACCCAACCATAAATCTGAGGAAAAATACCTTAGAAACTTAACATATCTAGTGAATTATGGTTGAAATTTCGTGGCTTAAAACCTCACTGAACGGGCTACACAAATTCATGAACTTCAACCACATTTACACTTCATGCATTATTGCATGCAACTTTTCTTAAATTGTTTGGAATCATTACCCTCATTTCTTTTCTGAATACATTTTTTTACATTTTTCCTTTTGAAAGCCCTTGCATGCATGAGATAATCTGGAAAATTTCAAGAGCTTTTGTTATTTCTTTGATTTATTAGAATTATTGCTAAAACCAAGGGCATAAATCATATAAAATACTTCCAGGGGTCAATAAATCCTAAATAAATTCATGGATGATCCTTATGGGGAATAATGACCCCTCACCAAATTTCAGCAATTTTTGTTACTGTTTCATATGATTTCTAATTTTCTTTTATTTAGGACATGATAAATTACAAAACCACTTTATAGGATGTGAAAATTGTATCTAACAATTTTTGCATACCTTACCTGTGATGGGTGACTCCAGAAAATAATTTCAAGATTTTCCATCATGTTTTACTATTTTCCCAATTTTTGGTAATTATAATGGTCTAAAAATGGGAGAAATAGTTCTGATTATCCAAAATTCATGAAAATTTACCAGGATATAATATTATAGAGTAGGAGGTTACATAAAAATTTTGAATATTTTTCTCTACTGTAAACTATTTTTCTCTTATTTTCTAAAGTTAATTGCACTAAAATACACTTAAATATACATAAATACCCAAAACCAGTTTATACATTATGAAAACCACTTTTGATATTTTTGCCAGGATATTTATACTGTAAATGATGTTACAAAAATTTATGGTGATTTATTTTAACTGTTTAATATTATTTCTTTAATTAATGACTATTTAAAGGAATAAAGTAAGGAAAAATAGAAATACCCACTGAAAAATATCTTTTATATTTTTCCCAGCCTATTTATATATAATAACAATTAAATAAAAAGTTTGGGTAATTTTGGAAACTGTTTTCTATTTATTTCAATTTTTATTGAAATAAATGCTCAAAAATCATAAAATATAATTAAACAGCTTGGAAATCCATTTTTATAATTTTCCCAGCTTAGTATTGTGTAATAACAGTTAAATAAAAAGTTTGAGAATTTTTATCCCTCGAATGCTATTTTCGTGAATTTATGTTGTAATAAGGACTTAAAAATTTGGAAAGTTTATATTCCAAGGTTGTAATTAATCGCCCGATATATAGAATTTCATTACTTCAGAAAAAGTGTAACCAATTGATATAAAATCCAATACTAAAACATAAATTGGCATTTCCCTATATGTAGAGTTTAGTATATTAGCATTAGATATCGACATGGAAACTCACTAGTGCGTGTGTTTGATGTCGTAGGATCCCGGTAGTAAGACGTTGGTGCATCCCGAAGTACCGCTTGTGTCTACACAAAACATCGTGAGTATTCACGCACTCCCCTATTTTCGGTTTTTATGTTTTGGGGTGGAAAAGCATGTCCAGAAAAACTACTGTTTGCATGTTGTATTTAAATTGAATTGTATCAAACATGATTGCTATTGTATTGCTATGTTTCTTTATGTATGTCTATGCAACACGGAACATGAGAACTTATCGTACTAAGGCCCTTCCCTTATCTCTAACCATTAACTCTTTGAGCCAATGGTCGTTATGGATAGCGATATTAGGAATTGACAACTCCTCACTCGCCCGAATCGCTGGAGTGCATGATACCATATTCATCCATGGAACGATAAGCATAGATCTCGATAGGGCTTCAGTCATAGGTTTGGTTGAGACTCATTGTTTGCTCATACACATACAAACGCGTTTCCCATTCTAGCAATAAACTTGTATACCTTAATAGCAATCAACTTTGTTTTATCATTAAAGCAATGTACTTGTACTTACGAAAAGCATTATTGTACCCTCGATTTATAAACTTGTGATACTCACCAACTATTTTCATAGTTGACGCTTGTTTTACATGCTTTTTCAGGAAGTAATTAGTAAGTGGATGTAAAGATTCATCATCATAGAGCATGCTGCATCGTGTTGAAGCTATTATGAAGCTATATTTTGAACAATGTTATTTTGAAAAACTTGTATTTTGTTTCTTTTGAAGCTATGGGTTGTAAACTTTTAAATACTGTTATGGTGATGTATCTTTATCTTTTGCATTGAAATCGTTATCGCTGTCATACCTTGCGTTTCCGCTTTAGCGGGGTGTGACAAAGAGCTAGAAGAATTGTGAAACGACTCCTATGAAAACGCTAGGATTTACAAGGAGAAAACGAAGCTCTTCCACGACAAGTCCATCTCCCGAAAGCATTTTGAAGCGGGGCATAGGGTCTTACTATACCATTTACGATTGAAGTTATTTCCAGGCAAGCTAAGGTCAAGATGGATTGGACCTTTTGTTGTGATTAAGACCTTTGACCATGGGGCAGTGGAAATTCAAAGCGAAAAGATGGGACAAATTTTCAAAGTCAATGGGCACCGGTTGAAGCCATTCTATGAAGGTTTCAGTGCTAATGCCCTTGAAATCATCCATTTGGATGTCCCGATGTGTTGAAGAAAGCTAGGAGGACGTCTCGCCAAAGACGTTAAAGAAGGGCATTTTTGGAAAGCAATGTGCTTTCACCATTTTTTAAATTCAAATAAACCATTTTGCAAAGCGTTTTTATGGGATTCAAATAAATTTTTGAAAGGTTTCACCAATCGTTCCCCGTTTTACTCCAAATTTTGTCAAATTTTTGATACCGGGCCTTAAGAGAATCGTTTTGGCTTAAAAATCAAGTGTTTTGGAAAACTCTCATTTTTGATGTGCAGGAGTACCAGCGGCCCGCGTGGCTCTTAGGCTTAAGGCATGCGCGGACCGCGTAGGTCAAGGTCATATTGGGGAACAGCACCCGCGGCCCGAGTCTTGCCCGCGTGAAAGGTCAGAAGGTTTTCTAGCAAGTAGAAGCGGCCAGCCCACGGCCTGAGTCCAGCCCGCGTGCGCCAAAGCTCAAATTCAATTCAGTACCCGCGGCCCGCGCCTGACCAGCGTGGATTTTCGAAGCACTTGGGAATTTTTTTGAGCAAACCAGTTCCCGCGGCTAGAGTTCAACCCGCGTGTAAGATCAGAATGCAACAGAAATATCGAGCCAGTAGACGCGGCCAGCACGCGGCCCGCGCCCAGCCCGCGTGTTGGTCGTTTGACTGATGTTTTGAGTTGCTGACTGCCTTGACTTTCGTTGACCAAGAGATTTAATGAGTTGACCAAACATTGACTGGGTTTGACCTTCCTTGAGCAAAGATTAAACACCTCCAGCATCCTTCTTCTTCATTCTAACCTAACAAATTCCTCCATTCTCTCTCTAGAAGCTCAAGAACAATAAACCCACTTCTCACAAAAACCCATTTTCCCAGAGTTCTACCGGTCGGAATCTCGCGAAACCACCGCCATTCTTCTCTATTTTTCATCCTCTACAAAACCCACCCAAATTCTGGTCCGATCTGTGGCCGGAATTTCGGGTGCCACCACCACCCACCACCACCTTCTTTCGCGTTTTCCAGCCAACTCCGGCCACTATTGGAGAATCCGAGCACGGGGTTTTGTTTCTCTCATCAAGAGCTTTCTAGCCATACCAATCTTCCCGCAAAAACTCACGAAAAAATTCCGTCTAATTCCGGGTGCCGCTACTCCATTCGCCGAAAAGTCATCTTGAAGCTAGTTTGTGGGGTTGATTTAGCGATTAAAGCGTCAAATACGGAGCAAAATTGCAAGCTTGGGGTATGTCTTGACGAAATCGTTTTGGTGGCACTAGTTCATCATGGGTCTAAGAAATTGGGTAATCTCATTCCTTTAACTTGATTGTTCACATCCTAATTTCCCATTTGTTGTTGGTATTGTGTGCCTTCGTTGTGGCTGAAAGTTATTATTGGTAAAATTTTGTCCCGAATAAATGTCAAAGCGTGCAAAAACGGGGATGGGAGCAACTTCCTCTAAAGGAGGGTCGAAGGGAAAATCCAAGGATCCCCCGTTTCGTTTGTTGAATCACGAGGATCATAAAACTTATGATTTTCTCGTTTCAAATAAGCGTCAAGTCAAGTCAACAAAATTCCTCCATAGGGAATCTTTTACTAGTCTTGGGGTGCTCGATAGAGTCCAAACGTTATTTAACAACATCGGGTGGGGTCAATTCCTCTATAACCGCGCCGCCACCTATGTTGAACTCACCTTGGATTTTCTTGCCACATTCAATCCCAAGGAGGAAGCCCAAACCGTCACCTTCCAAATGCTCGGTGAGAAACGATCTCTACCACATCGAGTCGTGAATGCTTTGATGGGTGGTCCAGTGGACAACCTATATTACCAACAAGACCCATGGCTCGGAAACTTTAATGAACATTACTTTTGGCAACAAATTACCAATGAGCCACAATATTCATCGTCTTCGTCAAAGGCCTCCTCCATAATTCACCCATGTTTGCGCCTAGCGCATAGAGTTCTCACATGCACCATTTTCGCCCGCTCCGAAGTGGGACAGATTTCAAAGGCGAAATTATTTTTTCTTTGGTGCATGACTCGTGAGAACGGTCCGCGGCCGGATTTTGCCTCCTTTTTCTTCACCAAGTGTTACAACCTCAGAACTATGGACAAAGGAGACATTTTGATTGGGGGATTAATTACCCTCATTGCATCTCGGCCACCGCTTCAACTTCATCTCTCTACTCTTCCATTCGAGAAGGCTTCGGCCCCTCTAGTCTTGACGGCAATGCACTTCGTCGAATGCAACTCATCCGGGATTCGGTTGTCGGTCCCATGTGGATCCTTGACAACCAACCATGCCTCATTCTCCCCATGAGTATATAGGGAGTTTTGAGCCGACCGATCCCGATCAATGAATCATTCCATCAGACTAAACTCCACCTGTAGATGATGAGGATGACCAGTTTCAGACTAAACTCCACCTGTATATAGGGAGGGAGTTTTGGACATTTTCATTATCTTTGAAAGACCACAAGTTTGAAAAGGATCTTACATTACATCTTTATGCTCCACACATGGTCATTTTCACACTTAGGCCATTCGGATTATATCATTACCCTTTCGGTTCCACTTACACACCTTTGGGAACCAAATTTTGAGTCAAAGGGTTTTCTTGTTAAAAAAAAATTCGATAGTTAATACATTACCTTCATGTGTTACAAAAAAAAACAAAAAAACAAAAAGAAGCACGCAAAATTTCAGTTGCAACTATCTTAGATAGATGGCCGGTTCAATTATTGAACAAATTTCCCAACATCTTGGTCACCCGGTGTTTGATATTCATTTGTACAAGTCTATTTTATTGTATATAGATTGAGTTGTTCTTTTTTCGCAAATTGGTGATGTTAGTGAGACTGTCGAGTCGGATAGTACGGGAGGTTTGGGCCAACACTAAGTGAACTGATTCCTAAAACGGTGCCCGAGCGATTAAACCTAGTTACACATGAGAGAAACTGGCAGATGTGAGATCAGAGTGTGCACTTAAAGAAGAGCTCCACCCGAGCCCATCCAGTTGCTTGATCCCTACTAAAAATGTTCTTCATTGTATGCATGTTCCATTGAGGCTGCGACTGCGCATCCCTCCTAACTCACCTAAAGTGGTTGTCCTGGCTGTGGTTCATGGTTCCATTGTCATCAGATGAAAAAGTTGTGAGATAGCAGCGAGATCAATTATGACCATGTTGACTAACGTTGAACAGGTTCCATGGTTCTATCCATTCTTTTTATTTTTAGGGTAGTTCATCCCAAGTTCATTTAGTCTTGTCTTACTTGAGGACAAGTAAGGTTTAAGCTTGGGGTGATTTGATAGCTTCATTTTATTTACTTCTTTTTATAGCTTATTTTAGTACATTTCATTCGCATTTTAGTTAAATTCCATGCATATTTTCCCTTTTGTTATTTTTATGACCATTTCGGGGTACTTTCTAGTTTCTTGAGCATTGTTGCAGATTTTCTTGGAAACTAGCGGGGCGGCACTCTTGGGAAGCGATTGGGCTTGAAGGGAATTGGGGATTTCTTGCTTGATGGCTATGAAGGTGATTCATGGGGTGGACTTGTCAATTACTTGAAGGCTTGGAAGAATTGAGCTTTAAATTTGAAAGATGCGGGAAAATTCTTGAGTATGCAAGATCAATATTTGGGAGTTTGCGGAAGTTTTGAGTGATGTGGATAGACAAATTGGGGTTTAATTGAAGAAATATTGAAGAAAAAATGGGCTAGGAGCTGATTGGATTCGAACTGGGCCAATGGATTAGCTGTGGGGGCCCAAAACTTGAAGAAGCCCAAAAATGTCGTGAGTACCCACGGCCCGCATAAGATTCCCTGCGGCCCGCGTGGATTCCTGACAAGGGCAATTTCGGGATTTTATCTAGAGCTCTATATTGGGAAGGTTGGTGTGCCTCTTCAGCCTTATCTTGAAGGTTCGATTTTGTTCATTTGAGTTTAGCCATGCTTGGCTAAACAAATCTTGGTTGATTTCTTGTTGAATCCTTTGAACTTTTGTTGAATGTTAAAGAATCCATGAACTTGTTCTTAAATCTTTATGGAAATGTTTTGTGTTTTATCATATTATCACTACTAGTATGTTTTTATTCATGAGTTTAAATGTGTTTGTGGTGATTAGTTGGCTAATTTCTTGATTAAGTAAAGGATCCTCAAATTAGCAAGTAACAAATGATTCTTGTGTTGTTTTTGCTTCACACAATCATAAAAACATTTTCTCCTACATGGTAGTGAAAACAATTGACTCCTCTCGGATTTGGTGACTTTTTGGTTCTTAATGCTAGTTGACTTTCACTAATTACATGCTATTTGGAATTAGTGACTTTGACTAAGGAAATTGTTATTAGATTCTCTAGCCATTTCAATAATTAAGAAAAGTCTAGGTAATCTCAAGCTCCTTGGATTACTATAGCCAAATTAAAGATTTAAATCAAAGTATTGCACCATTGGATTCTAATGATATGTTCATCAAAAGTCAAAGTGAGGAAACTTTAAGTCAACCATCTCTCCCTTATTGATTTTACATCAAACTCTTATTTTTGTTGCATTTGTCTATTTAAATCATAGTTAACTCTAGTTTGTTTCAAGTATTTCAAAACACCAAAACCCCCCGTTTTGTTTTTATTGTCATTTTACACCGAAACCACTATACACTATTTTAGTGTGTAATATTTAGGGTTATTATTTGTGTTTGCCTTGACAACCACCACTCCCCCACTTCGATCCGATGAAGTTCTCCCAGCCCACAAAGTTTAATGGATTCCTTCCTCCTTACGATCGAACTGCCGACAACCTGTGCTTACCAAAACTAGTGTTCCATCACTAGCCCATCCCGATGTCCACACAACTCTCTAAATCCATATAAACACTAATCTCAGTAAATCCGACAACTCCAAATGATTTCAATGATACAGAACCCAAATCGTGAAGTCCTTTATGCTTGTGACAAGACCAAAACCTAGCAATAGATCAATTCCCCTGGCACTCCTAGTGGCCAACCAAGCTCATGCGACTGCCACCACTATCTTCTTACTACTGCTATTTCCCTAGCAACGGTAGTGATTAAACCCAAAAGTTCTTCCAAAAACGACTGCCAATCCCAGCAAATCAAATGTTAAAACCACTAAACCCTAACTATTTTCGGGAACTAACCCGCTGATCCTGACCATAGACCTTCTAAGCAATACCCCTGGACTGATCCCAACAAATAACGGGAACAATAAAGAAACACACTTAAACCCGCTCAACAAGATACAACCCCTTACTGACCTACTAACGATTCATGGCATGAAAATGGCATATAACAATACTTGATGATACAACCCAAACAATAATAGATAGTTTAACCAAAGATATTGTTTACCCAAACTGATACAAAATTCCAATCAATATAAATACTAACAATAACCACAAAGAAAGAAAAATATAACATATCCTCAATATCACCTGCTGGAGTCCTAGCATCCTCTGCCTGACACTGCAATGCCTTACTCCTCTCTGTTGGGGATCCTACCCTACCCTATCAACCATCAGTGATCCTCAAAGTAATTGAAGCAGGTGCACTCATTACTCCTCCCATCAACATTGGACATTCGACCTTCTTGTGGCGCACTTGGTTGCAGTGAAAACATAACGGGCTTGCCCCCTGAGGACAATCCTTGTTGACATGACCAACCCTACCATACTTGTAGCAACCCATACCCTAGAACGATAAACCCTATCGTGTAGTTTCTCGAACATGCTTCACTAACCCCGACCCTGTTGGCCCCTCAACCACTGATCTGAAGTCTTGGATCTCTTCCCGGGACCCTCCACTACCTACACCTGATTTGGCCCCCTCTTCCTAAGTGCTCCAAATCGATCTCCCACTCTCGGGCACTAGAAATCATATCATTCAGGGTCTGGCACCCTCATATACTCATAAATTCCATGATGTCATCCCTTAGCATATCATGATACCTTACCTTCTTCATTTCCTCATCCGTTTCATACATCAAAACTAATAAAGCCCTCTCCCGAAACTTGGCAGTAATTTCTGCCTCAGTCTCAGTAGTTTGGCGAAGATCTTGAAACTCTCGCAGCAACTGTTGCACCTCAATCGCTGTTGTAAACTTAGCTCGAAACCTGGTCGAAAAATCATCCCACGTCATCGAATCAACAACATCGTCACCCACCTCACGTCCTACCTCCTCCCACCAGTCCCGTGCATTGTTCTTCAAAAGGTAGGAAGCAAATATGACCTTCGACTTCTCGGGGCAGAAACTCGTCCTAAACACATTAGCAATATTTGCTAACCAACTCCTACTAGCAATAGGGTCCTTCTCCCCAGAGAATGTAGGAAATGTTGGGGTGCAAAGTTCTTCATGTATGACTTTGTAGATGGTCTGAGTTTTGTATACCCACTTGCATGTGGTGCATTTTCCTTATGACTAATGAGTATTAGAGAGTGAAAGAGAGACATGTAAACACCTCTATATAAGGTGGGTTTAGTCCACTTGTAGAGGTATGCTTGAGGGATGTAAAAGTGAGTGTGTAAGTGTGTGTTATTTATGTAGACTAGATCTAGATCCCTTTTTGTAACACCATATATATTGTATACATCTCTTAAACACCCAAATCACCATGTTCATTGTGCAATCTTTAATTCCGCATGCCAAACCATGTTCTTATGTCACTATACTCCACAAGCACGAAACTTACAAAATGAAAGAGTGTGAGTTCCAAAGATAGCCATAACCTCAACATGAAATGCGCCCAAGCGCTCATCCAAAATCTCTAGAATCCTCTCATTGACTGAACCAAAGATCATAGTAGTCTGCTCCAAAATACTGCGTGTAATTTCTGACGAGATGAACTCCCACATCTTCTCGCTAATTGGCTCAGTGCCTGCACCTAACTCAGAACTAGAACCTGAACCTCCTTCATGAGTGCTCATCACCATACAAAAAAAACAATATGTAAAAGATCAGAACATACCCAAGGATCCTTATCGCACAAGCTACCTAGATTCTCCAAGACTCTCCCTGATTCGAGTATGGATCATATGTTTTCAGTAGTACAGGCCCAATACTACGTTCCACACCTATCCACACTTTCCTTAAGAATCATCCCAAATCCTCTAAGTCACTTTCTCAAAAGAATGCACCAAAAGATCGCTAAACAGCGCAACTAAACCCACTAAAGTACTCCTTAGGCTCTCCTAGGTTCCCGAACTCACATTTCCATTAGCTGTTGAAAGGCTCCCACTAATATAAACTAACTACCTCATGATTATATTCACATGCAACAAAGATCAGATAATCCTTCGAGTAAAAGACTCAACCCTAGAACGGTTGGACTCAGACAAGATATGTGTAATACGGTCAAATCTATAACTTCGAGATTATTTAACCTGTGCAACATGTGACTTAGCATATTCAATTAGTAATTGATCTACATCACTAAGAGTCCCACAAAGAACAAAGCAAGAAGCATTCGGGAAACGGAAAATCTAACCAGCATACACTAATCAAGCCATTCTATCCATTTATCTAAAAATCATACTAGCATGCAATCCTAAAAGCTGATACACTCAGGCATATAAAGGCATCTCTCATATCATGAAATCCTGAGTAGATCCTTAGCCCTAACCTAGTGTGCATTTGTCATATAACATAATAAACATGTATGGGTATTCTGGGAATCACTTACTTGATCTCGGTTGATTGCACACATCACCCCTTTCTTTTATTAGAAACCTTTTTTTTTAATGAAACATTTATTTTATAAAAAATTCACCAAACCCCTAGTTTGAGTTCAGGAAAACCCGAGAGTATGACTGAATCCCTCAAACCAAGGCTCTGATACCAACTTGAAACACCCCAAAATATTAAGATAAAAATTTCATTTTTAATACAATCAAATCACTCATTTATCATTTACTTAAACACTTGAAAGTATTTTATAATAAAAAATTTGTTAGAGTACAATCTCAAAATCACACAGTTGTGAGAAAACATGAGTGTATGCACTGCGATCAAGTTGGCCATTTCCCTTTCGAACCGGAAGTACCTGAAACCATAGACAACAACTGTACGCACAAATCTTAGTGAGTTACCCAAAATACCACATACCATATATAACATACAAGTCATACTGATCATCCATATATGTAAGGTCCTGTAAACAGATCTTACCCGTGATCAAACAATCAAACAATCAAAGAGACAAGAGTTGGAGTAGAAGAAGAATTGAAACAAGCTTGCACACGCTTTATAACTGCAAAACGTCGGGTACAACTTGTTTTTCTATGACCGTGAAGTCACTAGCATCAACAACTACAAATGATCAAGACCAACCATGTATATAGGGGATATGGGCCGCAAACATGGTTTACGACCGTAAACCAGTTTACGGGCGTAAACACACTTGTAGCCGTAAACACCAAAACAACCAATAAAATGTACCAAATGACTCAAAAGACCTTTATACAAAGTAAAGCCTAGACCAAACCACTAACTGAACCCATCAATATCGCCTTTGGTTTGGGGCTAGCTGGAATTAGTCTTTGTCAACAAGAAGCACATCTGATCTACCTATTGCCCCGTTCCACATCCATTTGTTGATTATATCTGCAACCATAGATGTATATTCTTTAGCAGCTAGCTCAAAAATATCTTCTGCAACTTTAATCTGATGAAGATTCAGCTGATCAATATCCCATTTCCCAAATTGAAGTAGATCTCTTCTGTCATATAAGCGAATACATCCTTCTTTAAGCTTTATGACAGCAGAGGCTGTAGTTTCATTAAACACCCAGTACAGCATGGACTGTAAAGATCCATCTGGATGATTCTGAAGTACAGGGATCTATTTTACTTGATATGTTGCAGGCCACATCACACATCGAACGGGTTGATTGGTTTTAGAATCAATTACACTCGGGTATAGCTTAATAATCGACTCTGCAGTCTTCATTGACGAAAAACCCTTAAGCACTTGATCTTCCAAGAAATGTTTGAGTTGTGTAGCCTTGGGATTTTGAGAGGGGTTTGCAAAATGAGCCTTTTATAACTCCAAAAGGTCAACCCTGGTCCAGGAATTGAAGTCATGAGCATCTTTATATAGTTCTGTATTTCCACTCTTTCATCTCACGATCCACATATTTAAAGTGTCGTGAAAACCCCATGAGATAATCCCTGACCTATCACCATAAACATCTCTAAAGCGTTTTTCTTCAAGATCTATAACAGTGATCTTAGGTTGATCCCCAGGAGCATTTTGATCCGAGTT
The DNA here is from genome assembly GCF_052625555.1 of Lactuca saligna. NCBI lineage: Eukaryota > Viridiplantae > Streptophyta > Magnoliopsida > Asterales > Asteraceae > Lactuca > Lactuca saligna. The sequence goes on along the minus strand of NC_136418.1, from coordinate 44,108,624 downwards.
CCGTTTGAACAAGAGTTGTCCTTTCTAAGCAGATTCAGCTAGCCTAGCACGTTTCAAAGCAACAACATTCGGAGCTTGAACAGGCTCCACTTCAAAACGATCCACAACACGCGATGACTGAGCAGTTGATGAAATAATGGGGTGAGCTTGAATGTGTAGATGGATCCTTCACTCATCAGCAGATGTCTTGAACTTGTCACTAAGTTCCTCTTCCATATTTTTCTTCAAATCAATATAACTTTAAGGTCTTGTCCTTTTCAAGATCAGAAACTTGAGTCTTTAGCTTGGCATTCTCACTCAAGAGATCAGTTACTTGGATGTCGAGCTCAATTTTCTTTTGATCAAGCACATTTATCTTCTTCTGAAACTCAACAATAGTGGGATTATATTCTCCTGAGTGAACTTCTCTAAAAGAAATTCCTTTAGCTCTGGGAGAAGGCATTGAGCTTTGTTCCTGAGCCAAATGCATGAAGAGCCTCACAGAGGAAACATCATAATCTGGCCTGGGAGAAGAGAATCTTGTAGGAGTTGAAGAGCCACCAGCTTCAAATATGGTGGAAGGTCCTTCAGAAATAGGTTCAGATGAGACAATAGTAGGAGTGGTTGTTGGTGGTGTTGGAAGGCCTGAAGATAAATCTGGAATAAGAATTCCTTGTCTAGGATCGCATCTTCTTCTCTTCAAGGGTGGCAGGTCGGTCTGTGTTGTTGCATAATCACTTTCAATTGGCTTAGTAGTAGGAGGAACAGTAGCAAGGGGAGGAATCCCTAAAACTGTCTCCATTGAAATGGTAGTTTCAGCCATTTTTTTGATGCAAGAGGTGTAGATTCGAGAACATTTTCGGTGTCCCGTATCTCCATTGCTAGATGAGCAACATCATGGATATTGTCAAGAAACAAGTCAAGGTTTTCAGTTGACAATAGATCTTCAATGCTTCCAAAATTTAAAGGAATTTCATCCTTATCATAGCCAGAAAGATCAAGGTCTTCATACAAATCAGTCTCAGTCACATTCTCTATAGTCCCTTCACTATAATCACTTTGAACTGGAACGGACGTCAAGACATGTTATTCTACCACAAGAGCATTAGGAACTATTTTTTCTTCTTTTTCTCCGTGATCTGACACAGTAATAGCATCATATTATGAAATCACCCACTCTGAAGACATAGGCTCAGAGGAAACTTTGTCATACGATCCATGGGACTCAGATGCTTCGTTTAGTTCAACAAACTTTCCAAATTTCAAAAGTGGAAACTTTCCTTGGAAAACAACCTTTCCCTTGCGATTCTGCTTGATCAGCCCAACCGTGTGAGGACCAAGAGACTTCATATCAAGCGTTTCTCCTTCTTTGACCAAATCTGGGAATTGTATATCAATAAACATCTGGATAAACCCTGGGATACATCAAGAATGTGTCCCGTGTTGTTGCATTGATGTTCAGCACAAATTCATCTAAGATAAACTTTGAGAAATTGAAGTCTATCCCTACAGAAAGCAAAGCAATGGCTCCTGTATTCCTCAGTGAGATCTCGTTAGCACCAGACCTTCTGACAGAAATGAAGCTCATACAGAAATGATCCAAAAATCTCCAATACGGTGGTAGAAGCTTCTTCACAGTAGGAGGAAAGTTACCTTCATAACCCATCTTTCTAAGAACCTTTTGGTCATCTTCAATCCCAATCTCAGTAGGAAAACCAATTTGATCATTAATCAGTAAAGCCTCTCTGATGAATTGTTCATTTATTTCAATCTTGTGTCCCTTCACGTCTGCTTCAACAGTCACTACACCATCATTATCCCTATTCATCTTGGCAGTCTTCCATAATTCCCTGATGATGTTCTGATAAGCGACAGGATTCACCATGATAGCAGAAGCCAAACAACATTCCCCCAGCCTGTGGATCATCGACTTGAACTCTCCATGTGCAACAGGAGGATCCGCCAGTACAATAGCCAAAGTGTGTATCTCCGCAAATTTCGGGTTAGCCATTTTGATCTGCACTGAAACGGGCCAAGTAAGAAAACAAGATATTTGAACAATTAATATTTAAGTTTTTCTTATTTAATTAGTTTAAGTTTGGCCCCAAAAATAATTTTTGACCAAACGGAGTTTACGGTCAAATTAGGGTTTACGGTCGTAAACCCATGGCTGTAACCTCAGGGCCGGAAACGGAGTTTACGGTCGTAAGCTCCTTGACCGTAAGCTCCGAAAAACCAATTCTCTTCAATTGAAGCACCAAAAGCCGTCGATTTGATGAAATAAACACATAATCACGGTCGATTTTAGCATACCTTTAAGATTCACCGAAAATTTTCACAAAAAAACGAAAAAAAATCCGAGATGATATAGATGGAGGAGTTTACGACCGAAAATTGAAAAGTGAGGACTGGAACTTGATTTCGGCTGTAAACCCACCTTATATACCTTATTCGTTTTTATCTGTTATCCACACAATGTAAGGCGCATTCCAAATCCCAAAAATTTTCAAAAATAAAATCTTTTGAGGATTAAAAATTAAAAATAAAATTAACATAAACTAAAAATACAAATAAAATAAAATAATTTCTAAAATTTAAAATTGTAAATTTTGACAATTATAAAAATAAAATAAAAGCAGACTAAACTTATCTCAACAATCACTGAATATAATTTTGTGAAATTGGGATCAAAGTTGTTAGACAGCCCTAATCCACTTGTTGGTACCTCTACCTTCATGTCTATGTTTGGTCGATCGCCGGTATTGTGATCCACTTAAACACAAAAAAATTGTGATAAATTTGGATAAACTAAGAATGACAAGATATTTTGATCCTATATTCTTAGATAAATTTCCTACGGACCATTTGGCTGACGACGACCAGAGATATTATTGTCCACCTAAATTGAGCAGCGAGATCTATAGACAATCTGTAAGTGTTCATTTTTAATTGTACTAGAACATGTTTCCCGCGTCTTGATATGCTCCAATAATCAAGGACTTCCAGAATACTCCTTACATAGGGTGAGCAGACAATTATTAAGAGACAAGATAGATTTAGAATGCATATTCTATACACCCAGGTTGGATTTCTTCCAATCACGCAGAGGGTGAAACATATAACTAACTGAAGTTTTTAGAAGAATAGAGAAGAAGAATGATGCATATACTGTATACCAGGTCGGATTGTAAGTCACGCAAAGGAGACAATATATGGCTAACAAATAGAAAGAATTGCATAGATAGAAGATGCAGAGAGATAAAGTTTTATATGTTGCAGTCCAGGTTGGATCTCTCAATCACGCAGAGGAGGCAACATATGACTAACAGACAGAAAGAAAGAAAATAATCTTCTACAGACCTAATTTATCGGAATTGCCCAATCACCCCATCAATACCGGAATTAAGGACAAAGTCTGCACATCGAGGAAAATTTAATCCACAGTTCTAGATATGGGTTCTTTTAATGTGACTAGTAGATTCTCATGTATATCTCCCTGATCAACCTATCCAAGCGTCGTATTGTCAGGCTAAACGGATCTAACTAGTTCAATATTTGTCAAGTCTTTGAATTCCTTAAGTTCAACTCTGCCTAGTCAAGTCCATTTAGAATCTTTCGTGCCTACCAACGCATCAAACACAAAGCATAGACAATTTAGTTTTGATACGTTACGCAGATTCAGATTGCCTATTATCACTTGATAATATCACTTCCCGTCACGTCACCTACAAGCAAAACTATGAGCAACATATTTTTGATTTTCTGATTTTTTAATGTTTATGGATTTTTGAAATTTTTATTTTTTGTTTGGTTTTTGTTTATTTCTCCCCCTAAATTTATGCATGGGTGAGAATGAAATGCGTAAATTGAAACTAACCTAACCTAAAACAAAAAAATTAATCCTCAAAACGAATCATTTTCAAAAATCCCACAAGCACATCGAATCGAGCTTTGTTAAAAGGCTTGGTGAATAGATCCGCCACATTATTAACAGTGGGAACCTGTTCCATCCGGATGAGCAAACGCTCATAACAGTCTCTGATAAAATGAATTTTGATATCAATGTGCTTGGTTTTGGAGTGTTGGATGGGATTTTTAGCAATTTGAATCGCAGCCTCACTATCACAGTAGATGGGGGTTTCTAGATAATTCAAATCGTAATCCAACAGCTAATGTTGGATCCAGATAACTTGAGAGCAACAAGCAGATGCAACAACGTATTCTGCTTCTACTATTGTGGTTGAGACAGTATGTTGTTTCTTGCACTGCCATGACACCAGCCTGTCTCCAAGGAATTGATACCCTCCTGATGTAGATTTCCTGTCAAGCTCACAGCCTCCATAATTACTGCCAGCAAAAGCATATAAATCAAATTCGGAATTTTTTGGATACCAAAGACCCAATTTTGGGCTTCCTTTGATTTACCGAAAGATTCTTTTGACAGCAATAAGATGTGAAAGTTTAGGATTAGCCTGATAACGTACGCATTGAAAAAATGCAAACATGATGTCTGGATGGCTTGTAGTAAGATACATCAACGATCCAATCATCGATCTGTAGTGTGTCTGATCTACGGATTCGCCATCAGTATCTGGATTCAGCAGGGGTCTTTCGGCCATCGGCATTGATGCAGGTTTTGCGTCTTGAAACCCGAACTTCTCAAGAATATCTTCCACATACTTAGCTTGATGGAGCAGGATTCCGGTTGAATTTTGATTGATCTGAAGCCCCAAAAACATGGTCATCTCACCCAACGAACTCATCTCAAACCTCTTTTTCATAACGCCTTCAAACTCTTTGCATAGATGTGGACTGGTAGACCCGAAGATAATGTCGTCAACATAGATCTGGACTAGAATCTGATCATTACCAACATGCTTGATGAATAAAGTTTGATCGATAGTGACACGAGAGTATACATGCTCAAGCAAGTGCTTTGAGAGAGTCGCATACCACGCTCGAGGAGCTTGATGTAACCCACACAAGGCCTTGTCCAACTTGTAGACATGATTAGGAAACTTCGAGTTAACGAACCCAAGGGGTTGATCGACATAGATTTGTTCCTTCACCTTGCCATACAAGAAGGTTGTCTTGACATCCATTTGGTAAACCGTGAATTTCATGTAGGAAGCATATGCAAGGAAGATATGAATAGCCTCCAAGCGAGCCACTGGACCATAACCCTCAGTATAATCAAGACCCTCAACTTGTCGAAACCTACGAACCACCAATCTTGCTTTATTGCGCACTATAACTCTGGAATCATCTTGCTTGTTTTGATAGACCCAACGTGTGTCAAGAGACTTTTTTTTCCCTTTGGTAACTCAACCAAAAATCAAACCCCGAGCTTTTCAAATTGATTTAGCTCTTCATGCATAGCATCTACCCAGCTGGGCTCATTCAAAGCCCTTCCAATGTTCTTGCGCTCTATTTGAGAGATAAAGTAAGAATAGAGACATGTATTGACATCTCCACTCTGACTTTATGTTCTAACCCCATTTCCCAGCTGACCAATGATGTTTTCGATCAGTTGATCGCGTTGAATTCTTGAAGGTATCTCCTAGCTGATATCATTGAGTGAAACGGGAAGAGTATGAATGTTGAAACTTCCATAATTTTCTGATTGTTCCATACTAGATGAATCTCTTACAAACTCATTAGAAATTTCTTCAGGAAAGAGTAGTTCCATAAAAGTTGGAGTGACAGCGGAAGCATCTCTAGATATGAACTCTCTTTCAACAAGGGTAAGAGGTGTAGCATCAGCATCTGGAGAATCATTTTGAACTAGAGATTTTGGACTACCGAGTGGAACAGATGACTCCCCCTCGGGTGGAGCAAATGACTCCCCCTCAGGTGGTGAAGAGGATACCATTGGAGGTCTGTAAACAATTTCTTCGTCTTCGTCTTCAGAAATAATCTTCGAACCAGAGGAAGACCCAGATGAACCATCTGAAGACACATTTATGGACTTGAAGAGCGATGTGTAATCAAATAACCAATCAGGGCCCACTCAAGCATCCGTTTCATTCTCCTCCAACCAGCGCATGTCGATGGATTCTACAATCTGCTTCGTCTTCTTATTATAAACCTTATACGTGGTGCGCACATCATATCCTACGAAATAACCATCATCGGATTTGGCATTGAACATTGAGTTGGATTCTAGGTGAAGAAGGGTGCAAGGGCAGTTAAATACGCAGAAATGATTGACTGAAGGCTTGACCATATAGAATTTTGTACGGTGTCTTCATCTGAGCTTTGTTGATCAAAACACGATTCTGAACGTAGCAAGCAGTGTTAATCGCCTCAGCCCAAAAGAAGACAGGTAACTTGGAGTTACACAACATCATCCTTGCAGTGTCTTTCAATGTTCTATTTCTCCTCTCAGCAACACCATTTTGTTGAGGTGTGTGAGCAGAACTGTATTGACGCACAATTCCCTTTTCTGCGCAAAAATGATCAAGAATTGCATTCTTGAATTCTGTTCCATTATCAGTGCAAAGCACCTTCACCCGGTTGTTGGTTTGGTTCTCAATCATCACAATGAACTTCTTTATCAGATCAGCAACCCTGTCTTTGTTGGATAAGAAGAAAACCCACGTGAAACGAGAGAAATCATCGATTACAACCAGACAATATGAATTTATGTTGATTCTTAAGGTGTTGACCGGACCAAATAAGTCCATAGGCAATAAATGGAGCACCTGACTGATTGAGTTAAACTGTTTTGGCAGGGGTGGTTTCTTATGATGTTTTTCTTGGGCACATGACACACACTTCTCAAAAGTGATGAAATCTCTGACAGGTAGTCCACGGACCATCTCATTCTTCGCAAGACGATTAAGATTCTTAGCATTAGCATAACTGAGTCTTCGGTGCCACAGCATTACGTTCTGTTCTAAGACCTTCAAAAAGAGGCAAGTGACTTGTTCAGGAATGTTGTTGTTCATATCAACAATATATGCATTTCCATCCCGCTTTGATTTGACAAGAATCAACTCTTCTGGGATGACAATGCCTGGCTTGATAATAATGCACTCTTTGTCAGTAAAATGCATTGAGTATCCTTTGTCACAAATCTGAGAAACAGTCAACTAGTTGTGCTTTAAATCGGGAGCAAAGTTGACGTTCTCGAAACTTAGCACTCCATTTGTAACGGTTCCTCTTTGCATGATTTTTCCATCTTCTCTGCCCACAAAGGAAACATATCCCCCATTAAAGGATTGAATGTTGCTCAGTTGGGATATGTCTCCTGTCATATGCCGGGAGCAGCCGTTGTCGACGTACCAAGGTCTGACAACATTCATCCACAACTGTCCCTGCAAAATGAGCGGGATCATTTAGATTTGGGAACCCAGGTTATCACTGTCCTGGGTTGGCCCTTTAATTTCTCTGATTGATCTTTCAAAATTTTCAATTCTGAATCATCATTTCTAATCTTTTTAGAGTATGCTGATGAGTGATTGGAAGTTAATTTGGGTATCTAATGATATTTGGGTTTCTTAATAGTCACAAGTGGTTTTGAAATATGCTTCTTATTAGTTTGCATTGAGCATCTGGATGTTCTACCAGAAGTGGTTGAAGATCCAGAATTGCTCTTTGACTAAACCGATCTTGGCAGAGCCTTGTTCGGTTTTGGCCAATTGTTTGTGACTTTGTTATTAAAAACCCTTTTATTGTTTTTAAAAACTTCCCTTTTTCTACTTTGATCATCCTTCCAATCATCATCCCGAGAATGATTTCTTGAGGACTTTCTAGTGAAAGACCTTCCTCTAGATTCGTTCTCTCCTCTTGATGACATATAATGTACAAAAATCCTATTTTGATAGTTCCTAGCTATATGACCACCAGTACCACAATTAAAACAAATCTGTTTGTTTTTATCAAATTGGTATTGCCTTTCTCAGAGTTATTTTCTTTACTGACACCCTTACCTTTCCCACAAGAACATAAGCAAGTAACATGTTGTGAGATAAGTGAGGGTGCATTAGATGATGTGATTTGTGAAATTGGTGTGTTTTCATTAGAAGCATCATAAACATCAGGATTATCAAATAATTCATCAAACACTTCAAAAAAGTTTAATTTAGCATGAACAGATGAAGAAGTATCACAAAAAATATTCTCATTTTTAACATCAAAAGTAATAGATTCTTTATTTGAAACAAAAACATCAGGTTCAAACTCAGTTTTGTTATCAAAAACAGATCCTTCAACTTCGTGCTTTGACTGATCTAAGGATTGATCCGCAGGGGAAGTAGAAACGTTAGAACTTTCAACATTAATAACTCCTCCTGAAATAAAACCAATTGGCTTGCCATCAACCATGAAAGGTTCATTAGCAATCTCCTCATTAGTGACAGTGTGATACTGATAGTTATGATTGAAGGAGGAGGCACTTTATCGTATCCTAAACCCTTTTTCTGGTTTTGTTTGAATTGCATGCAATGGTCAATCATGTTGGCAACTACCTCGCTTGATACATCATATTTTTTAAAATCAAAATTTGTAGTGTCAAATTTGCTTTTTAATGTATCAAGCTTAGTAATTAACTCAACATTTTGTCTCTTGATATAGTCATAGTTTTCACATTTGTTTCTGTAGTCTTCCTGAAGTCTCCTAAAGTCATTTATTTTTTATTGTAACTGGGCCTTTAGGTGTTTTTGTCCTTTTCTAAGTTGATAAACCTCATATCTAAGGTCCTCTACTTCTCTACGTAATGATTTTATTTCGTCACGAAGAATTTTAACATAATCAATACATGCATGAGAACAAGAAGGTAAACTTACCTCACTTTTATTGAGTTCAGAAGTAGAAGATACCACCAGAGCAAACTGCAGCTCCATCATCTTTTCTTCAGGATTAGCTGCAACATTCTTCACGGGAGCTTCATAATCGATTTGGGCCAGGTGAGCATTTTCAGCTGCTGAAATATTCAGAGCCTGAATCTGGTCCTCCCAGTCAAATGACTGAGCAACCATAGTAGTCTCACCGTTGACTGTAGCACCTCCACGATTGTTTCCCACTGCAACCATCGTCCTATCATTATTTAACCTTCAATCCGGTTTCAGGCATTCACGAGCAAAATGACCTGGCTTGTGACAGTTGAATCATCACAACTTTCCCTTGTTGAACCCTACCTTTTTATCAGCATTCATCCCACAGTTATTCTTCCTTGTCTTTTTAGCAAACTGGTTCTCCCTGAATACTACCATAGCAATTTGCCATGTAATATCCATCTCTTCCACATCTTCTGGATGAATCTGATCCAGATCACCAAATGACAACTGAGGTGGAAGCTCTCCAACTACAAAAGCATTATAGCAGTTAACAAGTCCTGTGGCACGAGCAAAATTGTCATCACTTTCCTTTGTGTTTGAGGAAGAGGCTACAACTGGTACATTAAAGGAGGGAACAACTTATGGAGTAGCATATGACTGGCTTTGTGAGTGAGGCATGGATGATGCTGTAGTAATGGTTTGAATATGAGTTTGTTGCACGGAAAATGCTTGACCTAAGGAAGAAATTACGAGATTTTCAGTCGAATATGAATTCAAATGGGTAATCTCTCGCTATTTATCATCAATATCACAAGCTTTGATGATCGCCATTGTTTCAGCAAGAGTGATGCGATTCAGATCCTTGGTTTTCTTAATGACAGCTACATTCATGTCCCATGACTTTGGAAGAGCATTCAGTAGCTTTTTGTTTATCTCGGATTTGGTCAAGAAGATCCCATATATGTTCATATCAGTAGTGAGAGTGGTGAATCGATGCAGCTGAGCCTCCAGGGTTTCTCCGGGAATGTAATTGAACATGTTGAATTTCCGTCGCAGCATATCCTGGAGGCTTTCCTTCATGTCTTCATTTCCTTCATACACCTCAATAAAAGCTTCCCACAAAGCTTTAGTTGAAGTATACTCTCTTGAACCTTGAGCTATATCAGGAGATAAAGCCATGGTCAAAGTGGCCAAAGCTCTTTCTTGTTCTTTAACTTTCTCAAAATCCTCATCTGTATAGTTCTCAACTACTTTGACAACTAGTTCTCCCGCAACACTAGTGGTAATTCGAATAGGACCCTTGATGATGCGTCTCCAAACTTTGAAGTCTTTCATTTTAATATACTTCTCAATCCGGTATTTCCATTTAGGAAAACCATCTGCAGACAGCAGTCTTGGAATACGTGTAGCCCATGACAGAATCCAGTTCATGATGATGTGTTTGACTTTGAGAATCCATTTTCATTTAAAAAATTAAAATTAGAAAATGTCAGAAATGAGTTTCCGGTCAGATGTTTACGGCCATAAACTAAGTTTACGGTCGGATGTTTACGGTCAAAGTGAGTTTACGGTCTATAAAGATGCTTTATTTACGGTCAAAGAACACATTTTACGTTATTTGAAAATTCATGAGTTTACGGCTGTAAACTTAGTTTACGATCGTAATCACTTGGCAGTAAGCTCCCAGAAATTCACGAAAACTCAAATTTAGAGCAGATTTGATCCCTTTTAGCAACGAAAGTACCAAACCCAATCTCAAACAATGAAGAATATGAGTTTAAACGGCTGAAAACTTGATTGAATGATGCTTTGACATCGGTTTGGCTCTGATACCAATTGTAAGGTTCTGTAAACGGATCTTACCTGTGATCAAACAATCAAACAATCAAAGAGACAAGAGTTGGAGTAGAAGAAGAATTTGAACAAGCTTGCACACGCTTTATAACTAGAAAACGTTGGGTGTAACTTCTCTTTCTGTGACCGTGAACTCACTAGCATCAACAACTACAAATGACCAAGACCGACCCTTTATATAGGGGACACGGGCCGCAAACAGGGTTTACGTACGTCCATAAACACACTTGTAGCCGTAACCACCAAAACCACCTATAAAATGTACAAAATTGTAACATTCGGATTCCAAGGTATTCTATGTTATTCATTTATTTTGATTTAGAGAGAAGGACTCGATGAGTCAACTCCTAGACTCATCGAGTAGGATCGCGATTTGCTGACTGGATTAATGAATGGACTCGACGAGTCAGGAGGGTGACTCGATGAGTCCGTGCTAGCGGCTGAAACCCTAAATCTTTGGGCATATGCCCTATTTAAGGGTCCTTATAGCCCTCATTTGCGGCTACCAGTCCAGAGAGAGATACCCTAGAGAGCTTCAACGAGTTGTGTGTGTGTGTATGAGAGAGAGAGAGACACAACTTTTCTTATCCTTTTTAGTGTGATTTTGCAAAGAAGAAGGTGTTTCCAGCAAGAGGAGGTCTAGGGTATTGCTATTATGTGGGTTTCCAACTTGGATCTGCAACTTTGAGGTAGTAAATCGATCCCTTCTTCTGTTTAGTATGAGATCCTTGAATTTTAGGGTTTTCTATACCCTTTATTGGCTTGAAATGTTGATTATGTTGTCCCTTTGAGTGTTAGACTCTGGATCTGGACCTCTAGAGGTCTAGAGGGCCTTATCCATTATGCTTTATGTTGGTTCATGGAGGAAATGAGACTATGTTGCCATTATAGAATCCATTTCACCAAGGAAAGCCTTGTGTGTGTTGCATGAATGTCAAGACTGAACCTTTACGTGATTATCGTGTTTGGGAAGGTCAGATCTATAGGTTAGCTAAGCAGATCTGACCTCAGAAGTTCATTTGAGTGTTGCCATGGAAGCAACTCGCCGAGTTCATAAATAGACTCGACGAGTCGAGTCGTGGTTGCCCTACGATTTGTCAGGAGTAACCCGTTGAGTGAAGGGATGACTCGACGTGAAAAATGAGACTAGAAGGATTCAGAGGACCCCGCATGGACTCGCCGAGTTGCCCATGTGCACTCGACGAGTCGGGTCAAAGTTTGACCGTTGACTTCAGTTAACCTTAGGGTTTTAGTCTAGACTGATTCAAGAGAGTTCAGGGAAGGTGAGAATGGCCTTCTGCTCAATCTTTAGAGATGAGACTATGAGAGAGTATTGATCAGGAATGTTATTCGGATGATAGGAGAAGGCTAGGTCGGGACGTCGAGCATGAGAGTTATCCGACTTCATTCGAGGTGAGTCTTCTCACTATACATTACCTATAGTGGTATCTATGTGTAGACCAGAGGGTCTTGTATGCTATGTGTATCTATGAGATTATGTGCATTTTGTTAAATGTATGATATGTGTTGTATAGACCAGACCGGAGGGTCCAACGATATAGAACGGACCAAAGGGTCCAACGATACAGACCGTACCGAAGGGTCCGACGAGCTATGATCGGACCAGAAGGTCCAAGGATCTACGGGACTGGAGGGTCCCGCTGAGACACATCAACCGGAGGGTCGTACTATTGCCTCGAGTGGTGTATGTGTTGTATGTAGTATTTTGGGTAACTCACAAAGCATTATGGTTACAGTGTTATGTGATATGTGTTTCAGGTACCAGCGATGTAACAACCCGTTATTTCAGGTCAATGTAATGTCTAAAATTCAAGTCTTGTAATCTCTTTGTGAAGTAAATGTTCAAAAAGCTCCGTTTGAGTACACTATGTGGTAGATATCGTGATAAGGTTTCCAAAAATATAAAGAACACTAAAATCCGAGTTATAACGAAGGAGTTATGACCAATCAAAGATTCGTAACAATACCGGTAAAACACTGGTAAACATAAAACGAGAAATTTCAATAAGATACTTTTCAAACTTAGGTGTCTAAATGAAAGTCATAGATATCCCAAAACCGTGAACATACATAAAAAGAACGCCCAAATCTGACTCCGTATGATTTTTGGAAGTTTCGGACGTAGCAGTAGACAGCTAAAAACTCGAAATAGAGATCGAGAGACTTTTTGCCAACATGACCTAAACAAGAATCGAAGATCTCATCGATGGTATTGCAACGGTAAAAAGTCTGATGAAAACGGACATCGGATGAAGAAGTTATGAATTTTTAACGGACTTTTACTGACCCGGAATTTTAAAAATAAATAATAAAAATAAATTCAAAATTTGCTGACGGAGTCTAAACGGAAGTTGTAGATCGTAGTCTCACCTACGCGTGGATATAAAAAACGTCAAAAATGGAGTTCGTATAAGGAAGATATGAATTTTTGAAGTTTATTAAATAAATAAATAAAATATAAAATTTAATTTAAATATCCGGTATTATCCGAAGGAGGAGTCACTGGGCTGATCCGAGTTACGCAGCGTACTCGGGTGCTAGGCCTCATATCGTCCACGTCGCCCCTACGCCTCCATGCCCTCCCATAAAATTCTTCTTCCGAGGATGCGGTAAGCAGTGACGCGCGAGTACGCACCGCGTAACCCCGTATGCCCAGCGTACTGAGGCGGTTCAGCCTCCTATAAAAGGGGTGTGAGGGTTCCGGGAAAATTTGATCAATTCCTCTCTTTCTCCTGCGTGTTTACCCCGTTTTGTGTGCAAGCAATATCCCGAAGCCCCAGTTTTCATATCCAAGTCCCGAAGGAAGTTTCATGCTCCCTAGATTCCCGAGAATCCCAAGAAACCCGTTTTCTCTAGTCGAAGTTCTGCTCAATTCTTCTCTCGACTACTTAAAAACAACCACTTCAATCAAGTGAGTTCATACCCCCTTTTATACATCTTCAAATACTTTATAATGTACTTTAATACATTTCGAGGGAGAATACAAGTAAACACCCGGTTAATCCCGAGTGAAAACGTGAAAACTCTTGTTATACTTTGCATGCATTAGATTTATACAAAATGCATAGTATTCAGAGTAGCCATCCTTGTTAAACCATTTTATACATTCAAAGAACTTATGATTTATGCTTTGTCAAACATTGTGATAGAGGATAAACATTGCATACAAAACTATTATCTTAACTATTATCAAAACATTGTTAAACGTTTCGACGCCTGAAGACCGTAGCCACATGCATATTATGTTTAGTATGGTTATAAAACTCACCAGATAGACAATTATTATAATATTCTACTTTTATGAATGAGTAGTTATTAAAACTATTCTTCATCTAACAAGTGCGATCTTTTTAAATTTTTATTTTATGAAACTATGCCTCAGCCTTTTAGGCATTTCAGTTGCTTTCGGTTTTCGGTCTTGGACATTAGAGACTACCTTTTACTTTAGGAAAATAAGGGATTTTCCTGTATCCAAAACAATCAACTAATAGGAAAATAAGGGATTTTCCTGGTACAAGTATTTACATTTCACAACACGAGCATTCATATGCATTTCATACTTTTATAAGAAAATAACAGATTTTCTTGGAAAAACGCACGAACCCAAGAAACGCACGAACTTTGGAATGGCATACATTTTTCTCCAAACTGCTTATGAACTCACCAACTTAATTATTGACACTTTTTCTTTGAAATAACTTATATTCTCAGGGAACCGCTAAGCAAGTTTGGAAACCAACTTTTGGGGATTAACGCTCTAATGTTAATTACTTTTTTTGAAAGATGTTTATGTATTTATCTTTTGAACATGTAACAAATGGAATTATGTAAACATTTTGAAACTTTTATATATATGGTGGTGTGTACTTTCCTTACTATGAACTGTTATGATACTGAATATCACTTCCTCTGCCCCTGAATGTTTCCGCCATTCTGGTTTGGGGGTGTGACTGATTGGTATCAGAGCATAGTTTATAGTGAATTAAGTATATCAAAAACGTTTTTGGTACACAACTATAAAAAAAATTGGGTAAAAAGACTATGAGTAAGATTCATACTTTTAAAATTAAATTTATTTAATTTTTGTAAAGTAGGCATGAATTCATTTCATATCATAAATAGTTTAATATAGAAGTATAATAAATAAATTGTGCAATGCAGGTGTGCCTTGGGACATATAATCGAAATTGGGATGAATATAGTCTGATCAACTATATTTGTCCGAGAGCCGACTAACGTATGGCAAGGAGTGTCTGCAGTGGACAACAAATTTAAAACTTACCAAGAGCATATCATTAATAATACTATGGGAGTATTTAGGTACCTTCAACCGTCAAAGTTAAGGGTAAATTTTACGTGCTTTAGCTTATATTCAATTCTTAACCCTATTCTCGTATAGACTCAATGGATGGATTCCATCACCCCGGTGACCCCTACTAGCCCAACCAAGGTAATGGGGGATGGATTGAAGATGACCCTGAGGAGGAAACCATGGAAGACGAGGAGGAGGAAAGTTCAGATAGCTCAGCCTCAGAGCCTGAGATAATCAATCCGTCAGCCGTCCGACCTCCATGTGTCCGACCTCCTTTCAAGATGGGATTTCAAGGACCAACTCCTGTTTGGGGAAGCCACATCCACCATTGGAGCCAGCAGCAAGGACTGTGTCCTCGTTTCGGTATGTGTCGGGACTTCTACGATGTCAGCAAAGGAAGTTCGGCTGATCGAGCACTCCCAGTTGTGGTAGGCAAACTTGCCAACCAGGCTTATCAATCCGGAGTCCAAGCAAACCAGATTCACGAGGTTGACATAAGGATGGATGAAAACGTAGCTGATATCCATCGCCTAGACATGCTACAAGGGAATGCTCAACTCCACACCAAATCCCTCCAGGAGCAAATGACTGCAGCTCTCTCCGAAATGAGGGATTTGAGGGAGCAACAAGCTGCCTTTGACAGGCATCTCATGGGAGCCAAGTAATCGGATGCGGAGTCAAGCTCCAAGCGTAATCCGCACAGCAAGTAGTGCTCGCTTAACTCCCAAATTTTGATATAGAATAGGACCATCGGCTAAAAGTCTTACTTTCTTTAACTTTCTGTAATCGGAGACCTTTAGAAAGGTCAAAATTTTTCTAACTTCAGATGTAACACAACAATATGTTAAATATATATAGAAATATCTCTTTTGTGTGTTAATTATGTGCATTTCATTCAAGTTCATGAGTTTATTTATTGCTATTCAAACTCCATTTGTGAATAAAACTCAAAGCCCTGTGTAGGTCAAACCAGATTCTTGAACTATTAAAGATACTTAACTCATTATCATTCAACTCTCAACCACCAAAAATTATAATCTTTCATTTTTATTTCTTGGCAGCACGATGCCTCCTCATCCAAACCTAAGACCCAGACCGGGCATGGTACCAACACCACCCCCACCACCAGCTTATGATCCGTCCATGGTCCAGGCTGCTATCACAGTAGCAATAACCTCCGCCCTTTCACAAATAAACTCCAACGAAATGGAGGGGCATAAAGCAGCACAAATCATTCCAACCATGGCACTGGTCATGGTCACATAAGGGAATGTACTTACAAGGAGTTCTCCAACGTAAAGCCAAAAAATTTTAATGGAACTGGGGGAGTCAGTGTACTGATGCAATGGTTCGACAAGACCGAAACAGTCTTTGAGATCTGCTCTTCCCAAGAAGCGAGCAAAGTCAAGTTTGTTGCTTGCACCCTCACTGATCGAGCCCTCACCAGGTGGAAAAGTCATGTGAAGTCTGTGACTCTCACCGTCACCAAAGCCATGAGTTGGGAGGATTTGAAGGTCCTACTACTGGAGGAATACTGCCCAAGGGGTGAGATACAAAAGCTAGAGCAAGAGCTCTAGAATCTGAAGATGACTGGGTCTGACCTAGTCGCCTACACAGCTAGGTTCAACGACCTTGCTGCCTTGTGCCCTGCCATGGTCAACCTAGAACCGAAAAAGGTTGAAAGGTATACTTGGGGGTTGTCACCCCAGATTCAAGGTCTTGTTTTGGCCTCAAACCCTATCACTTTCAACAACGCTAAGCACCTGGCTCAATGAATCATCAACCACGGAGTCAAACATGGTACTGTTACAGCTACTACCAATCCATCAAAGGAGGTACAGGGCCAGGGAAGGCCTTAGAACAAGAGAAGGGGACAAACCCTACATGGGAACCCCAAGAAACAACAAGTGCTAGCAGCTCACGCTGTTACTGTTCCTACCACCACTGCACCCACAAGTTCATACAGTGGGAAATTTCCGAAATGAAACCAATGCAACTTCCACCACAACGGTCTTTTTCGTGACCTCCAATGCACCAGGTGCAATAAGAAGGGGAATACGGCCCGCTTCTGCAAGGAGCCAGCCCAACAAGCTTCCCCCACTGCTAATGTCGGAGTAAGCCGTGCCTGCTTTGAGTGCGGAGCCATGTGGCACTACCACAGGGACTGCCCAAAGGCAAACAATAGGGATACTGGCGGAAGGGGTCGGGTGTTCGCAATGGGACAAGATGAAGCCGTTGCAGACCCCACTATTGTTATGGGGACGTTTCTTCTTGATAACTCATATGCATGCATTTTGTTTGATAGTGGAGCGGAGAGGAGTTTTGTGAGTCATAATTTTAAAGGCCTGCTGAGATAAACACCCCAATCATTAAGTGAACCATTTATAGTAGAAATGGCCAACAGTAAAACAGAAGGCACTAAGGAGATATACTTAAACTGTAACCTAACTCTAAACGATAATCCCTTTCCAATCAAACTCATGTCAGTCTCGATTAAGAGTTTAGATGTCATCATAGGCATGGACTGGCTGAGTTCTCATCATGCGGATATTTTATGTTACGATAAGGTCGTTCGCCTTAATCTGCCAACCGACGAAACCCTCATTATCTATGGTGACAAACCTAGTACCACTCTTCGTATTATCTCATGTATCCAAGCTCGGAAGTACCTACGCAAGGAATGCCATGTGTTTTTAGCACATGTCGTGGTTGTGAAACGCGAAGTCCAGGACATCAAGAGCGTGCCTAACGTATGCGAGTTTCCCGATGTTTTTCCCTAAGATCTTCCAGGAATACCACCCGCGAGACAAGTCGAATTCAGAATCGATCTGATTCCCGGAGCTACCCTGGTAGCCAAAGCACCCTATCAGTTAGCCCCAGCGGAGATGCAGAAGCTATCCAGCCAACTGAATTAGCTACTCAGCAAAGGATTCATCAGGACGAGTTTCTCGCCTTTGGGAGCACCAATGTTGTTTGTGAAAAAGAAGGATGGATCATTTAGGATGCGCATCGACTACCGAGAGCCCAACAAACTTACCATCAAGAACCGATATCCCCTACCACGAATATTCGACGAACTCCAAGGAGCTAACTACTTCTCCTAGATCGATCTGAGATCAGGATATCACCAGCTGCGAGTCCTGGAGAGTGATATTCCCAAGATGGCCTTCCGAACAAGATACAGGCATTACGAGTTTATAGTGATTCCGTTCGGACTAAACAATGCCCCTGTCATGTTCATGGACTTAATGAATAGGGTATGTCGTCCATTCTTGGATAAATTTGTGATAGTATTCATAGATGACATACTCATTTATTCAAAGAGTAAAGAAGAGCATTGTCAAAACCTGAGACAAATCTTAAAGACATTACAAGCTAAGAGACTTTATGTGAAGTTCTCAAAATGCGAGTTTTGGATTAGGAAGGTGGACTTCCTAGGTCACGTTGTCAGTAAGGAAGGAATCCACGTGGACCCATCTAAAATCAAGGCTATCAAAAATTGGTCTGCACTAACTACACCAACTAAGATTCGCTAATTTCTAGGCCTTTCTGGTTATTATCGAAGGTTCATTCAAAACTTCTCCAGCATCGCAAAACCTCTTACCTTGCTAACTCAAAAAGGTGTGACCTACAACTAGGGAGAAAAGCAAGATGTTGCATTTCAGACTCTGAAACAGGCCCTATGCAGTGCACCCATTCTTTCTCTTCCAGAGGGGATCGAAGATTTTGTGGTGTATTGCGATGCCTCGAATCAAGGTTTGGGATGTGTGCTAATGCAGCAAGGAAAGGTTATTGCGTATGCCTCACGACAACTAAAAACACATGAAGTCAACTACACCACTCATGACTTAGAACCTGGAGCTGTGGTCTTCGCTCTAACAATCTAGAGGCACTACCTATACGGTACCAAGTGCACCATCTTCACAGAACACAAGAGCCTTTAACACATATTCGACCAGAAGGAGTTGAACATGAGACAACGATGTTGGTTTGAATTGCTCAACGACTATGAATGTGAGATTCGTTACCATCCGGGAAAGGCAAATGTAGTGGCTGATGCCCTTAGTCGTAAGGAGTACTCTGCTCGAAAAGTGAAGTCATTAACCATGTCGATCCATTCACATATGTCGACACAAATCAAGGAATCTCAAATAGAAGCCTTGAAACCCAAAAACGTGACAGGTGAAACCCTTAGAGGAATGGAAAAGAATCTAGAGATCAAGAGTGACGGAGTGCGCTACCTCATGAATCGAATCTGGACACCAAAGTTTGGTGGGTTCAGAGAGATAGTTATGAGCAAAGCACACAAGTATCCATACTCCGTATACCCAAGTTCAAATAAGATGTATCTGGATCTCAAACAACTCTACTGGTGGCCAAACATGAAAGTAGAAATTGCTACCTATGTGAGCAAGTGCTTGACTTGCGCCAAGATAAAAGTAAAACACCAGAAGCCCTCAGGTCTACTCCATCAACCCGAAATACCTGAGTGGAAATGGGAACAAATTTCCATGGACTTCATAACAAAACTACCCAAGACTCAGGTTGGTCATGATACCATTTGGGTGATCGTCGACAGACTAACCAAGTATGCTCATTTTTTACCAATCAAGGAAACTGATAAGATGGAAAGGCTAACGAGAACCTACATCCGAGAGATTGTGCGACTTCATGGAGTGCAGATGTCTATCATCTCGGACAGAGACAATAGATTCACTTCTAGATTCTGGCAATTGTTGCAAAAATCCATGGGAACAAGGTTAGATATGAGTACATCATATCACCCACAAACTGACGGACAGAGTGAGAGAACAATCTAAAATCTAGAAGACATGTTGCGAGCATGTGTGATCAACTTTGGTAAAGCGTGGGATGTTCACTTACCATTAGTCGAGTTCTCTTATAACAACAATTATCATACTAGTATCAAGACTGCTCCATTTGAAGCCCTTTACGACCGTAAGTGCAGATCACCTCTATGCTGGACGAAAGTGGGCAACGCACAGTTGGCAAAAGGTCTAGTCCCTGATAGCACTCTCAGCGGTCCGAAGATCATTAGGGAAACAACTAAAAAGATCGTCCAAATTCGAGAGCGTCTGAAAACCTCTAGGGATAGGCAAAAGAGATATGCCAACAAAAGACGAAAACCCTTGGATTTCCAGGTTGGTGACCGCGCTCTACTGAAGGTCTCACCCTGGAAGGGCATGATACACTTTGGGAAGCATGGAAAACAAAATGCAAGGTACATTGGACCCTTTGAAATTACTTCAAGGATTGGTCCAATGGCTTACAGACTTCAACTTCCAATCAAGCTTAACAAAGTTCATCCAATGTTCCACGTATCGAACCTGAAAAAGTGTTTGTCCGAAGAAACTCTTGTGATTCCACACAACGAAATCGAAATTAACGAAAATCTTAACTTTGTGGAAGAACCCGTCGAGATCATGGATAGGGAAATCAAACGAACTAAACAGAGTCGCATACCAATAGTGAATGTTCGTTGGAACGCTAAGCGAGGACCTGAATTCACTTGGGAGCGAGAAGATCAGATGCAATAAAAGTACCCGCATCTCTTCCCTAGTCCATTAGCACTTATTCTGTAATTAATTTTAGGACGAAATTCCCTCTAATGGGGGGATGATGTAACAACCCGTTATTTCAGGTCAATATAATGTCTAAAATTCAAGTCTTGTAATCTCTTTGTGGAGTAATAAGAATATTTTCGAAAATCAAAATGTTCAAAAAGCTCCACTTGAGTACATTATGTGGTAGATATTGTGATAAGGTTTCCAAAAATATAAAGAACACTAAAATCCGAGTTATAACGAAGGAGTTATGACCAATCAAAGATTCGTAACAATACCGGTAAAACACTGTTAAACATAAAACGAGAAATTTCAATAAGATACTTTTCAACCTTAGGTGTCATAATGAAAGTCATAGATATCCCAAAACCGTGAACATACATAAAAAGAACGCCCAAATCTGACTTCATATGAGGAAGTTATGATTTTTGGAAGTTTCGGACGCAACAGCAGACAACTAAAAACTTGAAATAGAGATCGAGCGACTTTTTGCCAACATGACCTAAACGAGAATCGAAGATCTCATCGATGGTATTGCAACGGTAAAAAGTCTGATGAAAACGGACATCGGATGAAGAAGTTATGGATTTTTAACGGACTTTTCCTGTTCCAACATTTTAAAAATAAATAATAAAAATAAATTCAAAATTTGCCGATAGAGTCTAAACAAAAGTTATAGAGCGTAGTCTCACCTACGCGTGGATATAAAGAACTTCGAAAACGGATTTCGTATGAGGAAGATATGAATTTTTGAAGTTTATTAAATAAATAAAATATAAAATTTAATTTAAATATCCGATATTATCTGAAGGAGGAGTCACCGGGCTGATCCGAGTTACGCCCAGTGTACCCTCGTACGCCCAGCGTACTCGGGTGCTAGGCCTCGGATTGTCCACATCGCCCCTACGCCTCTATGCCCTCCCATCAAATGCTTTGTCCGAGGATGCGGTAAGCAGTGACGCACAAGTACAGCCAACGTACCGAGGCGGTTCAGCCTCCTATAAAAGAGGTGCGAGGGTTCCGGGAAAATTTGCTCAATTCCTCTCTTTCTCCTGCATTTTTACTCCGTTTTGCATGCAAGCAATATCCCGAAGCCCCAGTTTTGATATCCAAGTCCCGAAGGAAGTTTCACGCTCCCGAGATTCCCGAGAACCAAAACAACCACTTCAATCAAGTGAGTTCATACCCCCTTTTATACATCTTCAAATACTTTATAATGTACTTTAATACATTTCGGGGGAGAATACAAGTAAACACCCGGTTAATCCCGAGTGAAAACGTGAAAACTCTTGTTATACTTTGCATGCATTAGATTTATACAAAATGCATAGTATTCATAGTAGCCATCCTTGTTAAACCATTTTATGCATTCAAAGAACTTATGATTTATGCTTTGTCAAACATTGTGATAGTGGATAAACATTGCATACAAAACTATTATCTTAATACAGACTTAGTTGAGAATCCGTGAGACGATTACATCTTCAATGCTACTTTTTTGTTAAAAGGTACTACCTAAAATCCTGTCTATTATAACCAGAGTCTCCCGTTTGGAGAGCGTGTCAAATGTGTATAGATCTATACGGGAAGTCATGATCCCGTGCCCTGACTGTTAGCTACAGTCCTTTGGGTGACAGTTTTTCATAACGTTTCGACGCCTGAAGAGCGTCATCGCAGGCATATTATGTTTAGTATGGTTATAAAACTCACTAGATAGACAATTATTATAGTATTTTACTTTTATGAATGAATAGTTATTAAAACTAATCTTCATCTAACAAGTGCGATCTTCATATAGTTTTATTTTATAAAATTATGCCTTAACCTTTTAGGCATTTCAGTTGCTTTCGATTTTTGATCGTAGACATTAGAACCTCCTATTACTTTAGGAAAATAAGGGATTTTCCTGTATCCAAAACAATCAACTAATAGGAAAATAAGGGATTTTCCTGGTACAACTTTCTACATTTCACAACACAAGCATTCATATGAATTTCATACTTTTATAAGAAAATAAGGGATTTTCTTGGAAAAACGCACGAACTTTGGAATGACATACATTTTTCTCAAAACCAATTATGGACTCACCAACTTAATTGTTGACACTTTTTCTTTGAAATAACAGTATTCTCAGGGAACCGCTAAGCAGGTTTGGAAACCAACTTTTGGGGATTAATGCTATGACGTTAATTACTTCTTTTGAAAGATGTTGATATATTTATCTTTTGAACATGTAACAAATACAATTATGTAAACATTTTGAAACTTTTATATATTTGGTGGTGTGTACTTTCCTTACTATGAACTGTTATGATACTGAATATGATGTCCTCCACTCCCGAACGTTTCCGCCGTTTTGGTTTGGGGGTATGACAAGCGAGGATCGCGGGAAGGCACCGACTTGAGTTGTACACACTGGGGGATTTTATGTTTTATGATCTTGGGATTTGTTTTATGGAGTTTTCATGTGATACATTGATATTTGATAATATTATGAATGAAACTATACTTTTTTAAGTGAAAAATTGTTTTGCAAAATTTACGTTGTTACAAGTTGGTATCAGAGCCTTGGTTTGAGGGATTCGGATGCACCTTCGGGCACATCTCAATTCAAACTGAGGATTTGAGGAAAATTTTCAGAAAAGAAACAATTTTTCTAAAAGAGTAAAAGATTTTGAGAAAGACAGAACGAAGCAGTGGGTACGATCAGCCAACGCCCGAACGGTGATTTCCCAAAATACCCTTACATTATGTGTTATGAGATATTATGTGATATGCTATGCATGCTAGAGTAGGCTAGGTATTCATATCTAGGACTAGAGTGGCCTGATTTGTGATGCCTTAGCCTAGGAGATTACTGTTGACATGAAATACTTCGAGAGCGAGTAGGTAGTAGTGAGGAGCTTATGAGAGGTCTACTGGAGAGTAGCCTATGCGTGGAAAGATTAGAGTACTTGTGATCTGGGATCATAGGAGGAGGACTTGTAGTGAATACTGATTCGGTGTGGCGGTAGTATTGGGCCCGTACTACTGAAGACACCGGATCAGTGCGCAGTCCAAGTAAGAATCCTTAGGGTACTAGGGAACAAGTAGGGCTGAGTTATCGAGTACGAGTATACTCGAGTGAGTCTCGGATGTTTTTATGTTGCATTTTCGGCGACATCATGGTTGGGACACGCCACAGACTAGAGACCAGCACCGTGAGTGACGAGGAGCTTCGTCAGATGATCCACGATGAGGTGGTTGCGGCTATTCGCGCAGAGATACCGGAGGTGTTTGGGTCTATCAAGACCACCCTGATTGAGACGTTTGTCGAGAGATATGCAGCGGTTACTGAGGGTCCCACTGAGACACATCGACTGGAGGGTTGTACTATAGCCTCGAGTGGTGTATGTGTTGTATGTGGTATTCTGGGGAACTCACTAAGCATTATGCTTACCGTGTTATCTGATATGTGTTTCAGGTACTAGCGAGGATTGCGAGAAGGCGCCGGCATGAGTCGTACACACTGGGGGATTTTTTGTTTTATGATCTTGGGATTTGTTTTATGGAGTTATTAGGTGATACATTGAGATTTGATAATATTATGAATGCAATTATACTTTTAAAAGTGAAAAATTAATTTGCAAAATTTACGTTGTTACACAAATGACTCAAAAGACCTTTATACAAAGTAAAGCCTAGACCAAACCACTAACTGAACCCTTCAATATTAAACATGCAATAGGAGGTGCTATGTGCCAACCATAGTCTTGTCATTATGCCATAATTCGTATCATGGTCTTTCTTTGCCAGGTGGGGGGCCAAAACCCTGGTCTCACAAACAAGTGCCAGGTGCTACCTCTTGGTCTTCTATGCAAGCATCATAAAGACAACTAGTATACAATCTACGACTACCTATCTACTTAACTGCCATAGTCTGAACTCTGGTCTTGCATACAAATTTTTTAGGAGCTATCTCCGAGTCTTTCATACAAATGCCAAGGGCCACCCCTGGTCTTCTAATAACATAAACCAAATGGGTCAGTATTGGTACCTTCGGCCCATAGTACGATGAGGAGAATCACCCCAAACATCTGATACCCACGAATAATAATCTGACTACAAATCCGCTAAAATCCACGCTCTATCAACTACGAAAATGACAACCCATAAATAACTAGATCCAGACTCACACTAAGAGTCCAAATTAGCGTAAAAGACCTTTTTACCCTCCCTCTAACTTGGTCCAAGTCCAAGGCCCAATCCAAATGTCCAAAAGCCCAAAATCCAAAATAAGCATATTATGCCCAAATATGGCCCAAATTAAGCCTAATCCCTCTCATAAGCCTTTTCCCAAAAAGTCCAACAAAATCTCAACAGACCAACCCATGAATTTTGATGGCCCAAAATGGTTCAAGCCCACTTAATCCCAAAATCGAAGCCTAAAGCTAGGCCAAATTACCCAATTCAGTTCTTAATCCAATAAGACTTAGATCTAAACTCATATCTGAATTCCCCAAGGTAGTTACTCACATAAAGTTGCCAACTTTATGTGCATGCATGGCTAAATGGGACAGAAATCTCAAAAGAGCTTAATGGATGACATAATACATGCATGAGACCAAAACCACCATAAAGTTTGCACCTTTAGGCCCAAGGAACCCTTAATATGTCTAGATCCATAAGTCTAAGCTCCAAAAACGGTCGTAACTCCCAATCACTAACCAAAAAAGGCCAAAATTACTAAAATCATGCCAAGAAGTAGATATAAGAAATGAAATGGAAAGATTTGAACTTTATACCTCAAAGCCACCAAAATAAGGTGCTTAAGATGTATCTCAAACCCCTCCTCCAAAGAATGAGTCTTCAAGCTTCACCTTCCTCCTCTAGATGCACAAAACCCTCCACAAAACTTCACAAGAGCTTAAAATCACCAAATATAGGCTAAGTAACGAATTAGGGTTTACAAAGGTGAGGAGGCTGGTTAAGCAAAGAAAAAAGAGGTTCACTTATGGCTTAAATGGGGTACAATCCCGAAAATAGGGTTTTCTTATCCCCCTCGTACGCCATGCGTACTCCTCTTATGCCCAGCATATGAGGCTTCGGACCCGCGACCATCATCCACTAGTATACGTCCCGGGTACACCTGAGGTACGCCCCGCGTACTAGCTTCTTAGCTAGTATGCAAGCTTAACCTGTTGTACACTCCACGTGCTACTGACAATGGTCAAATTGCATTTCTTATAATTACAAAGGGCAACTAGGAACATATCCATTTCCGAGCATTACAAAGAAGGCTTCTAAACTTGCAAGAATCTTCAAAAGACAACAAGAAGAGGAAGAGTAGAGAGAAAAGAAGAGATTTCACTAACAAAACTTTGCCAAAAACTCATGCAAAACACCCTCTTATATACCTATGCAAAGGTAAGG
Organism: Lactuca saligna; assembly: GCF_052625555.1. NCBI lineage: Eukaryota > Viridiplantae > Streptophyta > Magnoliopsida > Asterales > Asteraceae > Lactuca > Lactuca saligna. The sequence goes on along the minus strand of NC_136418.1, from coordinate 44,082,681 downwards.
GATTTACATTAAAATACTCTAAAGCAGTGCTAGCCTTTAGAAGCAAGGGGAGACAAAGCATAGCGATTGACAAGCCACCTCCATCTTTGTTTAATAGATTCGGCCATATCTCTTGAATAGAGGAGGATTCTTTAATTTTTATAAACTCTGGGTTTATAAAATATAAACGTTGTCTTTAGGTAAAAGACAAAAGAATCCAACAAGTCCAAGAGGTTGTACTTGACTTATTAATTCATACCATATGAAATAATAACTAGTTATACTTTATTATAATTATTATTTTCATAGTACAATAATTATTCCTTATTAAATTACAAGAATTTATATTTTATTAATAATCATATTAATAATATACAAAATGTGCCAACAGGTGCGATCTTATAGGATCATATTATTAGCAATTTTATTCCATAATGATTCTTAGACATATATATTCAACAGTTTTGGCATGCATTCTTTAGTATGGCCCAATAAAACAACATGAATAAGCTTGGAGCGTCGCCGTTATTAATGACATGCTACAGGGTAAGCTCCAAACATGTCATATGTTGTGAATAGATATAAATATAATTTAGGGTGTTACTTTAGTGATGAGATATATCCAAGCATGGTGCATTTGTCAAGTCATACTCATAACCACAAGATAAAAAAAAAAAAAAAAAAAAGTAGTTTAAATTAGCACAAGAATCAACAACGAAGGATATGAAACGAGTGTTTGGAGTCCTTGAAAGAAAATGACACATAATAAAACATTCAACACGCTCATGGGATAATAATAAATTAACGAAGGTAGTGACTTCTTGTTTCATTTTACATAACATGATGATAGAAAAAGAGAAAAATACTATTTGTATGTAAAGCTCGAATGATGAACTTCATCCAACTACATTAATACAAGTTGGCAACCATACATGATTAATGCAATTTTTGGATATATAAAATAAAAGAACATATCATAATCTCCATTACGATTTCACTGAACACATAAGACAAAAACAACAAGAACAAGAAACAGAACGATGACAAACAGTAATAGTTTTTATTTTCTAATGGTTAACTTTTAATTTTTATCGTCTTTTTAAGTTTACTTATGTAATATTTTAATTGTTATTAGGTTGTAGGGTGTGATGTGCGGTTCCAAACCGCAATACTGCCACGTAGACCGCAAACACCGCCCCCAGGATGTGGTTTCCTGCGGCCAAAACCGCAGTGTGATAGTCCATGGCCGCACTCCCTTTTCTCTTTCCCCTCTTTTACTCTCTCTCTCTCTCTCTCTCTCTCAACCAATCATCTTTTTTTTTCTTTTCTATCTCCTAACCTTTTTCCCACTTCCACATTGCGGTTTCAAATTGATAAAATACGAAAAAATCTGAGTTGACGTCTAAGTGGCATAGGAGGGAGTGCGGTTTCAGTGACACCACTCCCTCCAGCCTTATAGTAATGTAGCATTAAATAAGTTTAGTACCAAAAATGTCAATAAGGCTATAGTGTAGGTATTAGATAAATAGTACAAGTGCTATGACTTTTAACAAATGTAGAAGAAAATGTACAGGAGAGTTTAGGGCTAATGTCATGATAACCCACAAGTTTTTAGAGTTTTATCGGTTTTCCCTAAGCTTAAATTTTATATCGGTTTTTACTCTAATATTTTCCAAAAAATATTCGGTTTTACCCTTTTACCGGTGATAACAGATTGTCATTATATTAACTTCGCCAAAAAAAAAAAAAAAAAAAAAAAAAAAAAAAAAAAAAAACCTTTAAGTTTACAGTTTTTTACGTTTTACCCTTAATTTTATATTTTTTTTTTATACTTTTATCCTATGTATTTTTTTTTTCATATTATACCTATTCAAGCAGAATTATCATATGAATATGTATATTATAAAAAAATATACTTAGGGTAAAAATGTAAACAAATTATAAACGTAAGGGTAAAAACGCAAAAAATGGTAAAATTAAGGTTTTTTTTTTTTTTTTATGAATTTAATATAATAGTAACCTGGAAACCTGTTATCACCGGTAAAAGGGTAAAACCGAACATTTTTTTGAAAATGTTTGAGTAAAAACGAACATAAATTTCTACTTTAAGCAAAACCAACAAAACCTGAAAATTTGATGGTTTTTATGACATTAACCCGAGAGTTTATTCAGTTTTATTCCTTCTTTTCTGTTTCCTCTCTATCTCCCATAAATACGTACACAATTTTAAGAACAATCTATTGGTGATTTTTTGTTCATTCTTCTTCCGTAATTATTTGTTTCAGCATTCACAAATGCACAATGATTATTATTTTTGAAGTTTAATTATGTAATTTTTTTAATAGTAGAATTTTTTTCAAAGATTTTAATTTATTTGTATAAATATTTAATTAATTTAATTTTAATATGTATAATATTGATTATATTATGTCGGACTAAAATAAATAAATAAATATTGATGATGTGAAATAATGATCATTTTACAAGGGTTTTTAGGCTGCTGGGAGAGGGGGTCGCTATGACCCTCGCTAGCCTCGTTAGCACAAGCCAAACACCACCTCCAGGGTCTTGCTAAGAAGCAGTCGCCAAGGGTGTAACGAGAAGAAAGAGGAGAGAGAAAATTGAGAAGGTGAATTTTGATTGGTTCTTGTTATATTATTTTCCTTTTTTCAAAATAAAATTTATTTAAAATTACATACTACTACTCCTTATATTTTTCAATGTAAATATGTTAAGCTTGCCTAACAATAAAAAAAACAGATGTCAATAAATAAATTAAATTTAAAATGAAAAATAAAAAAGATAAAAGTAAATAAATATGACAATCACTACCACTTGCTCCAACTAACACTTGCTCCAACCTTATTATATGATAGTAAGGATACTGTGAAGATGTGAAGATGTGAAGATGATATAACGATGATGTGGCTTAACTATTTAAATAAACACATTCTCCCCATGCTTAATCGTTCTACCTTTTTTTTTTATAGTAGCCAAGCTCCATGAACTGTCATTTTCAATTGTCAACTCCATATGGAGAATAAAATATAAAAACATAGATGTCTTGAGATATTAATTTAAAGTTGTTGGAAAATAAAAACAAAAATTAATACATTAATCAATGGAGGAATATCCACTTTTTTTAATGGATGGGAGATTGAGAGTATTAATTATTCGTGTTTGAGTAAGGTCTAATTATCCAATCACTAAAGTCAATAAATTAGGATTTACTTTTACCTTTGTATAGTTTGATTTTCCATTTTGGAGTCGTTGACCTAGGCCTCTTGAAGTCTTTCTCATCATCTCATGTGTGTTGGGTTATGCAGTAAATAAAGGTGTTATGAGAAAAACACAATATTGTTTGGTTTTTGTTCAATGTACTTACTTATTATGGTCGGTTTTAATTAATTGATCTTTTTGTAGATCAAGTGGTGATCTTGATAGAGATTAGAAGTGTGTGTCTACTTGGTCTAGCAAAGGGGCAAATGAAAAAAAATATATGAAGGGTTATGCAGTTATGGTGTAGTCAAACAAGAAAAGAAGTACACCAAGTTTTCAAGAAGAAAATGTAAGCATGACATTTTTGACCTGATGTAACAAGGACAAATGCAAGTAAAAGATAAATAAAACTTTAAAAAAATATAACATGTGATGTAGCAAGGACAAATGCACTTGCCAGTCCATTTCTATCATTCATTGCTAACTTCTTTTTAAGATATTTTATTGAGCATTAGTTCATAGTTTTTGCATGCTTATTTTGATGGTTTATGATAAGATAAGTATGTTTAAATAAATAATTTTTAAATTACAATGTTTGTCAATTCATAAACCGTTAAAATACCAATATTTTTAATATTTATTTACGATTTTCAGAAGAAAAAAAATTAATAATTCATGATCTTAAGGTAACCCTGTTTATAATAATTTTAAAAATAATGACACTTTGAAAGTAATTAACATAATGAATGGAAAATATACTTAAAAACTTCAACCTCAAGTATTAAAACTTGAAAGAAAATAAACAAAAGAAAGAAAATGAGGTATCTTTAGAAGTTTATGTCCGTCCAACAAATATTTCTAATAAATAAATTCGAGTTTGATGTGTTGTTTTGTGGTGTACTATAAAATGTGGATTTGAAAAATAAAGAATAATTCTTAATTTGTTTTTATTTTATAATACTTAATCGTTCGTATTTGTATGTACCATTACCACAATCAAACACCTCGGTCAGTGTCGTGTTCGTTGCACCACCGCGGTGACACATCACCACCGCGGGGTGTAATATATGCCCACTCTGATCTGTCTTAATAGACTAATATTTGATGGTTCATATTAGGTGTTAAATAAATTGGTATTTATTTTCAGAAATCAGTTTTCAAACAAGAATAAGCTTAGTCATATAGTGAATATCTAATTTGTGGAAACTAAGCTAATTCACCAAAAGATCTATTGGTTGTCGCATCATGCGGGTGCACAAGTATTATATATATATATATATATATATATATATATATATATATATATATATATATATATATATATATATATATATATATATATATATATATATATATATATATATATATATATATGGAAATTGAGTAATCTAACCCATATAAATAGGTATTTTAATAATAATAACCACATAAAAATTGTGTTTGAAAAATGATAATTTTCTCTGTAATATTGTATTCCGGAGTAAATAAAGTCATTCCGGACTTGTGGTCGTTTAAAGGTATCAGGTCTACTCTGGAATCTGACAATCATATTTTCCAGACTAAAACAAAAGATTCTTGAATATGTGTTACAGAATACGATATTTCGTAGTATTTATGTTTATTCAAGAGGCGGTGGTGGTTGATATGATTCGTAGTCGGAATCTGACACCCTACTATGTCATCCCTATTTTCATGGTTGGAATGTGTTACAGAATACGATATTTTGGAGTATTTTGCTTTATCCTCTTTTTTTTTTCATTTTCGTTATCTAGAGTGCATCAGAATAAAGAAGTTTTGAATAAGTTTGCTTTCTTCTTTCCACATCTTTTTTCCTTATATATTCTTAAAATTCCCAAAGAATTTTGTTGTGTACAAGATCCAATCTAAAAGCTTTCGATATTAAGAGATGATAAAGAATTGCCTCAAGGTTATACCTTTAAAACCAAAAGAAAAGTGTAGTCAATGTTGATGTGGTATGTGTTGAAAGTGTTTTTGTGAAAGAAAAAAAGAAGATAGAAACAACAAGAATTTTGCAGGCGAATGTTTTATATATAGAGATAAAAGAAAAGTGTTGTGAATTTTGATGTTTTTGAAATGTGTTTAAATAATAACTGAGTTTTATTGAGTTCTCTTCAGATTGATGAAATAAGTATATGAAGAAACTACAAATGTTAATGTGCTTGAAGCGTATTTTTGAAAAGAAAAAAAAATGAGATCATGAATTCGCTTTTGATTGATTCTATTCACATTAATGAAAATATAAAATTCCTAGAGTTATGGCTCTTTTTTTAGTAGATATTGAATAACAAGGTATAAGGGATTATGTGGATATATTGTTGTTTTTCTTTTTGCTATTGTTGTCATGGCTTTTATTTTAATGACTTAATTCTTCTAATCTCATCTTTCTAAGAATTGTACTTTGAAAAATTTTCACATCATAATATTCAACTTCCAAACCTTTTATTACAAAATGGTTTTTGGAAGAATCTATATTTCGATGATTGTGATATTGTAATTTAATACACATAAATGTGATTAATTTTATTGATTGTATATTGGGGTTGAAAGTTATTGATTACTAATTGTAAACATATGACAATTATAATTTCTAAAATTGTAGGACCTTAAGTGTAACATTCGTTTTCTGGTACGATCAACTAAAGAATTGGGGTTTACGAGAATCAGGTTCGGGGGAAACTTGAAGTCGCGATGATGGTATTTGGGTACCATAGTGTGCCCATGTCACTTAAGTGGTGGCGCGGTTATGTAACTTCCACAGCGCAGTGGCGGCTGGGCACTAAACCTTAGACCTTAGGCCTTGGGCCCTATTTAAGCAATGTGTTATTTAGGGTTTCATCTGATTTCAGCCTCCGCCCCTCCAGAAGAGAAACCCTAGCACTTGGTGTGTTCTTGAGAGGGTGTTGGCCTTTTTGGTGAGTTTTGATGAAAGAATCAAGGTGTTGTGGTGCAAGCAAGCTAGATCCAAAGATTTTGCAACCTTCTCCTTAATTATGGACCTTTGTAAGTATCAAAGATCCTTGATTTCTTTAACATCATGTATATATCTAGGTTTTGATGGTTATTTGGTGGTCTTTTGGTGCCATATCTTATGTTTACTTAGATTTAGGATAAATTTAATGGATAATGTTGTCTAAGCTTCATTTTGGATCATTTCATGCCAGAAAGTTGGTCATTGTACCCTTTCCAAGCCATGCATGACATGATTAAACGTTGTTCCAAAAAAGGCAGTTATAAGGGCCATCGTTTGGTATAACATGAACTAAATGATGGGAATATTTAGTCAAAATGAGATTTGTTCCTCTTATTCGTTGAGATTTTGACATCTAAGGCCTTACTAAAAGTTGATCACCACATGAGATTGTTCGCAATCCATATCGCATGTTTAAACTAATGTATGAGACAAAGGAATTACTGATACCACACCTTTAGTAACAGTTGTAACTTAGAGCTCCTGGAATTTGTTATTGATGAAATAACACCCTTTGTATGTTATTAGGGGTAGTAGCCAGTTTTCTAGACATCAACTAATATCTATGTCAATATGTAATAAATCTTGTGCAAGTGGGACTGTAACATGCCAAAATCACAATAAAATCTTTCATTTTCAAATCAGAAGAAACCATTGTTTTCAAACAAAACCCATAATAAAATCAAGTATAAAGTATAAATATCCTAAGATCAATGTATTATAAATCTCCAAGGACATGCCATAGAAGAATGTGTACGATCATGCCTCCACCTTGACACGATCATCTAAAGTGCCTGAAACAATAAATTGAAACTGTAAGCCAAAGCTTAGTGAGTTCCTTTAAAGTACCACCACACAACAGATAACATATACAATCATGCATGATGGCTCCATTCAGTCATTGGACTGGAATACCCTCGGGTCCATAGCCATCGGGCTATATTATCCTCGATCTATTGGCTCATGCATATAACAATAAAGCCTCAACCCAAATAATACTATGTCGACATAAAAAAACGAATAAACATATAACTAGTCAGCATGCAAATCAGGCAGATTTATAGATCAATACTACATAGCAACATCCTATATACCATGACTGTGATCTAACAATTCACTATAGCATAACAACATCCTATATACCAGGATACAAACCTAACCGGTCAGTACAACATAGCAAGATCCTGTATACCAAGATTCTGATCTAATAAATCACTACAACATGACAAAATCCTATATACCAGGATACAGATCTAACAGATCACTACAACATGACAACTTTTTATATAACACGATACAGTTCTAACATATCATTATAATATAGCAACATCTTATATACCAGGATACATATCTAATAGACCACTACAACATAACAACATCCTATATACCAGGATACAAATAACCTAGTGGGCTGCCACTGGTGCCTTCAACCCACAAGTATAGTGAGGAAAACTCATCTCTCAGTCTGAAAAGATAGTTGAACAGGACACTGCTCCGAATATCGTCTCTACCGGTTACCTATACATGAAAAATGACCAAACTTAACTACAAATCAAAATAACCAAAATACCTCTAGGTCAAAATCTAGTCAAATTTGAAAGTAAAAAAGTTAGTTGAGTTGACTCAACTAAGTATGCCTATTGTACTCATCTTGTATGCTTAGCATACTCAAGGTTTAACCAACCACAGGCTCCTGACCATGTACGCATTGCGTACTCCAGCGTACGCCTAACGTAGTTTCCAGCCAACTTCCCTTTCTATTAAGAGCTTAATCTCTTTCCCCTTCATACAAAATCCAGATCTAGTCCTCAAATGATGTCCTTAATCACAAAGTTTCCAATTTTATGAGCTTCCATGGCTATTAGGTGCTCAATACCAAAAACCCCAACTTCTTAACTCATTAAGACATCTTAGTCCATGCATGGGGGAAAACTAGGGAGCATGATTACATTTTTATGGCTCTAAACACTCCAAAATGTCTTAAAGGACAACTTAAATGTATTAGAGTAAGACATACTTAAATACAACAAGCTTATGGGACCAAAATGAACACAATTCATGGATAATCATAATCTAAGCAAAACTTCATCAAGATCAAAGCTTTTTACCTCCAAGTGGTGCCAAATGATGATGTATTTCTGGATCCAAAGTGTTTCAATCTTCTAAGATGGTATCATTTCCTTCTCATTCATATGAGAACACTAAAACACACACTAATGGATCAAAGATTCTCTCAAAATGGATTAGGGTATGCAAGTGTCGAATATGAGGTTGGAGGCTGATGAATAAAGGGAGCCTTGAGAGTTAAGGATGCTTAAATATGGTCTAAATCCTAAAATTAGGGTTATACCCTTGACCACATACGCTCAACGTACGCAAGCGGCTCCTAAATTCATTAAAATTCCATGTGGGACCAAATTTGCAAACAATACTCATACCAAGGCTCAAAATGTAAAATTCCTGGAAATTGAGATGTTACAGTTCTTCCCCACTTAATTCATACTTCTTCCTCGAAGTCTGCTGATGTGAACAACTCAGGGTAATGCTCCCGCATCTATGCATCGGGTTCTTAAGTCCATTCAGAACCCTTCCGATGCTATCTTTGAACCATAACCAAAGATACCACCTTATTGTGAAAGGCCTTCATCTTCCAATCCAAGATCGTCACTATTATCTCCGTATAGTTCTGGTGATCATCAACCTGAATATCATCAAACATAACAACTATTGAATCATCAGCCACACACTTTCGAAGCTGAGAAACATGGAAGGTGTTGTGAATCTGACTGAGCTCCTTAGGCAAATCCGGTTGATAAGCTACCCTACCAACCCTGGAAATATACGTGGGTCCCAATTTGCACCTCTTCCTGAAGTGTATGACACCCTTCCAGCGTGATACCTTCACTAGAATCATATCGCCAACCTGGACTCCAACTCCGATCAACGTCTGTCAGTATAAATTTTCTACCGACTCTGAGTTCTCTGCAACCTCTATCTAATCTGCTGAATAAGCTCTGTTATCTGAAGGAATACCTTAGTCCTCCCTATAAATCTGTGAACAACCTCCCCTAACAAACTGGGGTACGACACTTCCTCCTGTAGATAAGCTCAAAAGGCGGCGTACCGATGCTAGAGTGATAGTTGTTGTTGTATGAAAACTCAACTAAGGCAAGGTAAGAGTCCCAACTCCCATCGAAATCGATCACATATGCTCACAACATGTCCTTGAGTATTTGGATGGTCTACTTGCTCTAACTGTTAGTCTACGGATGATAAGCAGTGCTAAAATGTAACCTCGTACCTAGTTCCACGTGGAACCTCTGCCAAAAGAGTGAGTTAAACCGAACATCCCGTTATGAAACAATAGAAACTGGAACACCATGACGGGCGATGATCTCACATACATACACATCAGCTAATTTCTCGGCTGAGGAAATCTCTCGAATAGCTAAGAAGTAGGCCCTCTTGGTTAAACGGTCCACTATTACCCAAATCGTATCGAACTCCTCAGTCACCTGAGGTAGCTTGGTGATGAAATCAATGGTGATATGTTCCTATTTCCACATGGGAACCTCCAAATTCTAAATCTTTCCATGCTGCCTCTGGTGCTCGGGCTTGACCATACCACTGGTCAAGCACGTCTCAACATACCAAGCTATCTCCCACTTCATACATGGCCACCAGTAGCTAAGTCGCAAATCTCAATACATCTTGGTGGCTCTAGGGAGTATTAAATATATGGACTTGTGTGCCTTCTCCAGCACAGTTTGTCTGATCCCACCAATATTCTACACCCAAACCCCACCATATAGGGTCAACAATCCACGACTATCGGTGGAAAACCTATCAATATTGCCCCTGATCCTCTCATGTTTCCAATGGCCCTTCTTGACCCCATCGTCATGAGCCTCCTTAATTAAATCCAAAAGTGGCAAAACAATCAAAATCCTCATATATAAACTCCCAATCGAGGAACAAGCTAACTTGATGCTCAAAGCAATAGAGACCACATTTTCTTTTCCCAGGTGATACAAAATCTCGTAGTTATAATCCTTGACCACGTCAAACCACCTACACTGTCTCATGTTCAAATTCAGCTAATCCATGAGATATATCAAACTCTTGTGATTCGTGTAGATAGTACATTGGAACCCATACAAATAGTGCCGCCAAATCTTGAGAGCAAACACTACTGCTCCCAACTCCAAATCATGTGTCGTATACTGAACCTCATGCGACTTTAGCTACTTGGAAGCATAAAAAAATAATCCTTCCCCGCTGCATAAGAATTTCCCCCAGACCGATGATGGATACATCACAAAAAACCACAAAATCCTCAACACCCACTAGAAAGGTCAACATTGGGGCCTCACATAGCTTCTGCCTCAGAGTCTCGAATTCATCCTGTTGGTTAGGGCCCCAGTGAAAATCCACGCCCTTCCTCATCAGAAGAGTGAGGGGTACAACAATTTTGGAGAAATCCTGAATAAATCTTCGATAATAACTGGCTAATCCTAGAAAACTCCTAATCTCTGACGGAGAATTTGGAACTTCCCATTGCATAACCGCCTTGATCTTGGCCGGGTCGACCAAAATCCCATTCTGGTTAACGAGGTGTCCCAAGAACTGGACCTCCCGTAACCGGAACACACACTTCGAGAACTTGGCATATAGTCGTTCCCTCCTCAAACTTCTCAAAATCTCTCATGCTCCCTGGTCATGCAATAGACCGAGATATCATCAATCAAAACAATGATTGAACGACTGGTCATCAGCATGCACACTCGATTCATCAAATCCATGAATGTTTCTGGTGCATTGGTGAGCCTAAACAGAATTACCAAGAACTCGTAATGACCATAACGAGTTCAAAACGCAGTCTTCTATATGTCCACTTCTCTGACCATTATTTGATGATACCCCGACCTCAATTCAATCTTTGGAGAACCAAGATGCACACTGAAACTGATCAAAGAGATCATCATTCTGCGGAAGTGGACAACGGTTTTTCAGCGTCAACTTGTTCAACTTCTGACAATCAATACACACGCGATGAGACCCATCTTTCTTCTTCACGAACAAGATCAGTGCTCCCCATGGAAAACTGCCCTGTATAATAAACTTCTTGTCCAATAGCTCCTGAAGTTGAGAGGACAACTCTTGCATCTACGGTGGTTCCTAACGGTACATCGCCTTAGAAATTGGGGTCGCACCGAGGACCAAATCGATCCTGAACTCAACCTGCCTCTCAGGAGACCCACCGGGTAATTCCAATGGAAACACATCAGGGAACTCCCTAACTACAGGCACATCTGAAACTGAAACCTGCTTCCCGACCCGAGTATTAACGACATGCGTGAGATAACTCATACACCCATGCTATATATACTGAAGAGCCTTGGCAGCTAAACAGAAGGTTGATCTAATTTTGGTGCCCTCTCCATAAATAACTAGTTCTCCTCCACTTGGGTTTCGAACTATCACTCGCTTCCTCTCGGAGTCAATCGTGACACCAAACCTACCCAGCTAGTCCATCCCTACAATGATGCATACATCCCCTATGGGAATAGGGATCAGGCACCCCAAAAATCTCCAAGACACAACCCTGATAAATGCTCGATGCAGAAATCCCATGTTCGTTGGTGATAGAAACCCACAACAAATACTCCAACTCTCCTAACGCCATATCAAAACTCCGTTGAATGACTAGGATAAAAAAGACCGACTCGCACCCGAGTCAAAAAGCACTAGAGCAGGCAAGAAGTTCACTAAGAAGGTACCTAGAAGAATCATAAATATAAACATACCATAAAATAACTGACAGAATAATAAATGAAAACATACTGGTAATGATGTCAGGCGCCTCCCTGGCCTCTTCTGCAGTGAGCTGGAAATCACGATCCCGAGCCCTCGGGAGCCCGCCCTACCCTGGCGTCCATTCGTCATCCTCAAAGTAGCTGGTGCTAGAGCCTGCAATGGTCTTGCAGCAATCAGGGATAGTTGACCTTCACATGGCCAACCTACTCACAGAGGTAACAAATCCTGGTGCTCACTGGCGGGGCCTACTGACGACAGTCCCTAGCAATGTGTCCCTCCATACCACATTTTTGGAATCCAGAAGAAGATCGAAAAGCACCCTCATAAACCTTTCTGCACTTTCCATGAGTGAGGCCCCTCTGTCCCCCAAAAAATGATTCAGCAGGCTATAACCGCTTCACCACCGGCTGTGACGGAACGGGAGCCTGTCATTGCTCCCTCGTCTGAAGCTCCATCTTGATCTCTGCCTCCTCGCGATGTTTTGAAGCTCGAAGAGAGTACAATAACGTTAGGAGGACGTGAACTGTTTGATGTCGGTCTTGAGCATACTCAAGTACTGTGTCATCTGATCCTGCTTTGAAGCATCAAACTCATGACATAACAAAGCCCTCTTCGTAAACATTATGGTGATCTCCATCACCATCTGAGTCATCTGTTTAGATCTAGGTACTCCTGAGCTAATATCTCCCTCTCCACCAAGGTAAAATATCTTTGATGGAACATCGCTAAGAACTACTCCTAGGTAACAACAACCCTCTACTCAGGAGTGTACGAAGCAATCACCAATCTCCACCACTCCTTCGCCCCTAACCGGAGAAGGTTCATAGCATAATTGACCTTCTGGTCATCTGGGAAATAACATGTGAAGAAACAACCCTCCATATCAGATAACCACCTCATCGCCACAATCAGGTCCTTGAACCCATCAAACTGCAGGGTTTTGTATTATGGAAGTCCCATTACTGAAATGATGACTCCTATAGAATCCCCGCAGCAACAATAGTCACGGTAGCTGGAGCAGCAAAAACAATAGCATCAATGAGTGCAGCGTAGAGATCATAAAAAAGCTCAATCATAGTAGTCTTGATAGACCCAAATAGCTTCAAAATAGAGCTCCGGACATCAACAGCTACCTCGATAGCAATCAACTCACAAATGTCATCATCAGTTAGTCTCGACCTATCTTAGCCACTAGCTCCCTAAACAAAACCTCTCGTAATCGCCATACTGAAAAATAAACCAAGATATACATCAGAAAGGCCACAATTCATACTGATATAACCATCATGAAAAGACTAACCCTCGGGATTTGTGACCTCCTTGCTAAGTGTACGCATCCTATGCTTTTAGTATTACGGGCCCATACTATCTTCCACACCTACCCATATTTGTCTCAATGGATCATGACAAACTGCGCTAAAACAAACCCACAACTAGAATACTCATAAATCCTATCCTCCCTCTCTCAAGAGTGGCAAATCCTTCAACTGTCCTGCTACACCCACATACTCACTCGTGCATACTAATCATACATAACGCTGGATCCTATAGACAGTTGAATACTTGAATCTACCCTAAGCCCTTTATCAGACAAGAACAGGAAATAAGGCTAAATCAAACATTATCATGCTATAAAATCTTAGTTATGTACAACTATGATGCACACACGAAGTAACTAAGTAGTGATTAAAATTTCATCTAATCATACAAGAATTCCTCCTAGGCAATCAGGGATCATACATCAGGCAATTCTATCATGCAATCCCTGAAATCCTTAGCCTATAACTAGCATGTAGTTCTATCACAATCATAAATAACAAATAATAGTGTGGGTAACTTGGGGTAAAATTTATTGCTCAAGCTGATCATACACTTCTCATCCTTCCTTGGTTACTTTTAAAAACAATTTGAAAATTATTTTGAAAACTTTTACAGATCTTTAGTTTGATTATGGATTCGAACGGATGTTGATCTAATTCTCTCAAACTAGGGCTCTGATACCAACTTGTAACATGCCAAAATCATGATAAAATCTTTCATTTTCAAATCAGAAGGAACCAATGTTTTCAAACAAAACCCATAGTAAAATCAAGTATAAAGTACAAGTATCCTAAGATCAGTGTATCATAAATCTACAAGAACATGCAATAGATAGATGTGTATGATCACAACTTCGCATTGCCATAGTCATCTGAAGTACCTAAAACAATAAACCAAAACTGTAAGCTAAAGCTTAGTGAGTCCCCCAAAGTACCACTACACAACAGATAACATATATAATCATGCATGAGGGTCCACTCAGTCAACAGACTGGAATACCCTCGGGTCTACAACCATCGGTTTGGATTACCGCCGACCCAACCAGTTATCGGACCGGAATGCCAACATGTAACCGGTCCATTAAGTAATCGGAATGGAATACCCTCGGGTCCATAGCCATCGGGTTGGATTACCTCTGGTCTGTTGGCTCACACACATAGCAGGAAAGCATCAACCCAAAACATATTATGTCGATGTAAACAACAGAAAAACATATAACCAGTCAGGATGCAAACAGGGAAATATATAGATCACTACAGCATAGCAACATCCTATATACAGTGATTTAGATCGAAAATATCACTATTGCATAACAACATTCTATATACCATAATACAGATCTAACAGATCACTACAGCATATCAACATCCTATATACCAAGATTCAGAGCTAACAGATCACTATGACATAACAACATCCTATATACCAAGATACATATCTAATAGATCACTACAGCATGGCAACATCCTATATACCAGGATATAGATCTAACATATCACTATATCATAGCAATATCCTATATATTAGGATATAAATCTAACAGATCACTAAAACATAGTAATATCCTATATACTAGGATACAGATAACCTAGTGGCCGGCATTGGTTCCTTCGACCAACAAGTATAGTGAGAAAAACTCACCTCTCAGGCTGAAAAGATATTTGAACAGGATACTGCTCCGAATATAAGCTCTACTAGCCACCTATACATGTAAAATGACCAAACTCAACTACAATTCAAAATACCCAAAATACACGTAGGTCAAAATTGATCAAAGTTGAAAGTGAAAAAGTCAGCTGAGTTAACTCAACTGAGTACGCCCAACGTACTCAACTTGTACGCTTAGCATAGTCAAGGTTTTACTAAAAACGGGCTGCTGACCACGTACACCCATCGTACTCCAGCGTATGCCCATCGTACATGCCAACCAATTTCCCATTCTATTAATACCTTAATCCCTTAAGCCCTTTTGTCTAAAATCCTGATCTAGTCCTCAAATAATGTCCTTAATCATAAAGTTTCCAACTTTATGAGCTTGCATGGCTATTAGGGGCTCAATACCAAAAACCCTAACTTCTTAACTCATTAAGACATATTAGTCCATGCATGGGGGAAAAATAAGGACCAAGATTACATTTTTATGGCTCTAAACACTTCAAAATGTCTGAAAGGACAGCTCAAATGAGTTAGAGTAACCCATACTCAAATACATCAAGATTATGGGACAAAGATGAACACAATCCATGGTTAATCAAGATCTTATCAAATCTTCATCAAGATCAGAGCTTTTTACCTCCAAGCGGTGCCAAATGATGATGTGTTTCTGGAGCTAAAGTGCTTCACTCTTCTAAGATGGTCTCATTTCCTTCTCCTTCCTCTAATAACACCAAAGCACACATTAATGGCTCAAAGATTCTCTCAAAATAGAATAGGGTTTACAAGGGTCGAATATGAGATCTGAGGCGGACTAATGTAGCGAGTCTTGAGAGTTAAGGATGCTTAAATAGGGTCTAAGCCCTAAAAATTAGCATTTGACCTCTGACCACGTATGCCCAACATCTGCAACGTACGCATGCAGCTCCCAAATTCATTAAAATTTCATGTGGGACCAAATGTACAAACAATACTCACACCAAGGGTCAAAATGTAAAATACCTGGAAAATCAGGATGTTATAGGGAGATTATTGGATCTATATGCTCAAGAATAATTATTGAATGATATTGCTAATAACATATGATCCTATAGGGTTACAACTTTATAAAGTTGGCACAATTTGAATATTTATTATTAATATAATTATTAATAAAAATCAACCAACTCTTGTATTTAATTATGGAACAATTATTGTGTTTGTGAAAATAATAATTAAAGAGAATAAAAATAGTTATTATATCATATAGTATGATTTAATAAGTCATGTGCAAAGTTTTGAGCACTTTGGTTATCTTTAGACTTACTAGTTAGTTACCTTTATATAGTTAGAGTAACCAGATAATAATTTTCGCTTCTTCTTTGTCACACCCCAAACCAAGGATGGCGGAAACGTCCGGGGGTGGCAGACTTCAAGTATAGTATCATAACGAGTATAATAGTGACCAAAGCAAATACAACCATCATAACATAAATTAAAAAGTTACACCGAAGTATGAGTTTACATATGCCAAAATAATTTACACTATGATGACAAAATGGACTATTTGACGCCTTAGCGTCTCATCCTCAAAAGTTGCGGTTTACCTGTTTTACTGATTTCCTGATAATACAAGTAGTTTTGAAAAAGTGTCAACAATTAAGTTGGTGAGTTCATAAGCTTTTGGATGTAGTTTGAAAACCTTTGTTTGTAATGGTAATGTATGCTTCAAGAAAAATCCAATATTTTCCTTATAAAATTCATGTAGTCTTAAATTCCAAGACCGAGAGTATGTGTGTGTTTTGTACTTATAACGTGTTTGTAGTTTTAAATAGATAAACCCCTTTTTAAAGTAGAATTTTCCTGTAAACTTGAAATGTTTTTAACTCCCTATGTGAGTTGTTATAACCATACTATAACTAGAATTAACCTGCTACAACAATTTTCAGACGTCAAGATCCTATGACAGTTGTCACCCGTAGACCTGCAGGTCCCGTTGTAGCTAGCAGTGAGGTGTGGGGTGTCAATACCAATATAGATCTATACACAATTATCACACTCTCCCTACAAGAGACTCTGGTTATAACTTGCAGGAATTTTAACCCGTACTCTAAGAGTACAATTAAAGAATTGTCTCACAACTTACGTTGACTAGTTTACGTATAGTTTGAATATAAAACCTTTTCCGTGGTGGAAGTGAAATCACTACTTGTGTAATAAATTCGTGATTTGAAATCCATAAAACTATTACCATTATAGTTTATCATGTAGTATATGAAAAACTCATTTGTACCGACTGTAAAACCTTTTTCTATGTAAGTAGTATGTTTAGCAAAGCATAACTATAATTCTTATGTTTCACCTTGTATATTTGTAATGATAAAGGACTCTTACAATTTGGTGAGTAATTTCTTGCTATTTAAATGTAACTAAATGGAAAACACATGTAAAATATGAAATCCTCAAAGATAAACACTTTGCTCAACATGTTACAAAATGTTATGAAAGTTGTAAGATGTTAACTAGTTTTTAACCTTTCTGCATTGTTTTAGAAAAATCATAAAAAAAGTCACACAAAGTCAAAAACTGAATCCGTAAACTCTGAGAGTTTAGAAAATGTGTCTAGTTTATCCATAATTTTTATTATGATTTTTATAAGTCTCTAACTTATGTGAAAGTGTTCATATTCACTGACCGGTCCGGATTCGTTTCTTAAATGGTAGGTAGTTTTATAAAAATCATGATAAATTGTAGGAAAATCTTATGGAGATGTGAATGTAGTCATTTGAA
Source organism: Lactuca saligna (assembly GCF_052625555.1). Taxonomy (NCBI): domain Eukaryota; kingdom Viridiplantae; phylum Streptophyta; class Magnoliopsida; order Asterales; family Asteraceae; genus Lactuca; species Lactuca saligna. The sequence continues at coordinate 44,064,935 of NC_136418.1, read as the reverse complement.
AGGTATAAACCTGAACTACTTTAATATGAAATGGTTTTGAAACATATGAAGTTTAAGATGGTCAAAATAGTCTGTGAATAGGACTCAACTTTTCTGATGAAAGTTGTTGTTTAAATTTAGTTAAGTTTTTGGTGTATTAACTTGTATTCCCCCCCCCCCCCCCCCCTAAACTTGAAGAGAACATGAAATTTTAGGGGTATGAGCTCACCTTGAGTGATTTCCTTAGATGAATGATGAAGAGAAAGGATTTCCAAGTCAAGAACACTAGGTAGGAGTTTGGAGAGTTGAAGATCTAAGAACAATTATGGTGACATTTGTTATGAGAGATTCATAATCTGAGTGAAGGAGTGAATAATGTCCATTGCAGGATGAGAATACTTACTGAATGAGGGTGAAAATCTCAAAGGCAGGCTTGGAGTCTCGAGTTCTTAGAGAGGGAAATGAGCAATAAGCATTTGTTTCGTGGTGAGAGTGTGAGTAAAGTGGAAGGAGAGATGGGGGTTTCCAACTTTTGATTCAGTTACCAGCTGGAGGAGAGGTGTGAGAGGACAAATAGTTGACTAGGTAGGGGTGAATAGTGACTGGGGGTTGTCTTAAGTGGGTATAAGGGATAGCTTGTGTCGCAGTCTATGGGAAATCAACACTCTAAAACAATATCTCACCCAATAGATATTGTCCTTGGCTTACGTTCTTCTCCCAAAATGTGGTTTAAAATATGAATATATAGGGTGTTAAAAGCCAAAATATGAGTTTGAGTGAAAATCATGAAAAACGAGCTTAAAAATCGAAGATGATCGAAAACCGGGAGATGAGGAGCGAACCTGCGAGGGTTCCAAAGTGCTTAGGGGAGTTTTGGAGCTTCTTAGCAAAAATTCGGAGTCAACTGGGGTATTCCGAAGTCATTTGCTCATTTCCGGAGGTCTGCATCGGAGGGTTCCGAAACCGGCTTGAATTTCCGAAGCGGGACTTGTTCTTCCGGTGCAAGGTTCCGAGACACTTGAAGACTCCGGAGTGATGTGGTCCGGATGAGAGGCTTATTTCAAAGTGAAGAAGTTCTGAAGCTGAGGGAGGTGCGAAATTGTCCGGTTCTTAAGAGGGTTCCGGACTAAGAGGGTTCCTTTGGGTTTTCTCCTTTGGTTTTGGGTTGTTTTTTACTGAGGAAGGTACATAGAGAGATTTGGCAGAGATTTAACATACTTGGAGAGATTTTGGAGAGATTTCATATTCTTAGAGAGATTTGGGAGAGATTCGATATACTTGGAGAGATTTAGGAGAGATTTCACATACTTTGAGATATTTAGGAGAGATTTCATATTCTTGGAGAGATTTGGGAGAGATTTGATATACTTGGAGAGATTTGGGAGAGATTTCACATACTTGGAGAGATTTGAGAGAGATTTCATATTCTTGGAGAGATTTGGGAGATATTTCATATTCTTGGAGAGATTTGGGAGAGATTCGATATACTTGGAGAGATTTTGGAGAGAGAGATATATATAGCGAGAGAGATTGAGAGAGGCTTTGTCGGGAGCCTTCATTAATATTTCTCTTTGTAGTTTGATGATCGTAGTGAAGAGATAAAAACCTTTAAGATCGAATAGATCTTTGAAACAGGTATATAAAGAATGTAAAGCAATACTCAAGAATGGATTTGAATATGTCGAATGATTAAACTTTCAATCCTCAGCAGAGCTCGATGAAGAACTTCCACTGTAGAGGATTCTGGGGTTACAAAAAAATAACTTCTATAATTACACCGTAAAACCCTAATCAATCGATTATGTAAAAGATGCATGCAAGCATCTATAAATACACAAACCCTAGAAAATAAGATACGGATGGACAGGCCCATACCGCACAAAGAATGGACTAGGAAGCGAGCCCAAGACGCAACACCAATAACCCAACAATCTCCCCCTTTGCGTCAATTGAGGCGAGATTTCACTCCAGCTTGCTTGCCCCCGCAACATTGGCTTTCTTGACTGTCTTGAACAGGCAGGGGATGATGGCATGAAGTGTTTGACGGAAGTGAATGTACCAGTTTATCATATCATTGAAGTACTTTTTGTTACTATCCGTGTTCTGCTTGCAACGATTGATTATACCCAGAACATGCTCTAGACAAGTAGTCGTGTATAGATGTTTGTCACCCAAAGCAAACAGGCATTTCTGGCCTTCTGCTCTAGTGAACATGACTGAGTTCTGTTTCAGGTCAATCTTTCCCATCTTCATTCGGTTTATGTCGCTAGCAGAACCCACTGGAGTGATGATGGGCTTCTTCCTCAGGATATTAGCAATCTCTTGATCAAGCTTAGCCACCTCCAAAATATAGCAAACTAACATTCTCTTGAAATGGTCTATGACCGGACCATATTCAGCTTCATTGACAAGCAGAATGTTGTGCAGAATGATCCAATCGTGAGGGTTGAGGTTGGGAAAATCAGCCAGAGAGATAGAGTGCTCAGATTTTTCAGATCCCCTCAAGACCTTGAATCTGATATTAACAAAGTTACCTTCACGAACAGGCTTGAGTACCCGAACGTTGGTTATCTTCTGTGCGCTCCAAGTTTGGTACTGAGGTTGAGCAGTCCTCAGGTAATAGTCTATAAGCTCCTTATCCACCTTCGGGTGAGGATGGGGAACTTCAGCTATATGAGCGAACGCATGGAAGATGAAGGCCTTTCGGGTCAGGGGCATGTCGAACTAAGAATCGATTGAGTTGACACGGTCTAGTGAGATGACCGGTTCTAGCCAAAGAGTGCAAGGAGACTCAATGGCTTCTTTGATGAGCACCTCGAGGGTCCAAGGAGGAAACAGAGTTTTCTTGCTTTCAAGGAGATCATGAGCCTCCTTCATCTTCCTCTCCTTGGCCTCAGTTTCCTTGACTATTCGAGCATTTTCATCCAGCTCTCTCTCTCTCTCTGGTCTACTTCCTGACCAAGCTGACAATTGGCTCCTGATCATCACTCTCATCACTGTCGTCAGCAATTTGTTTGGCTTTGGCTTGAGCACTCAAACCTGATGAAGGACCAGATGTTGGTTTGGGTTCTTTTGGAGGGACAAGTGATGAAAGCGGAATTGATTGAGGTAGAGAACTTGGAGGGGGTTTCTGTTGAGCTGTGGACTTCTTCTTTTCTCCCCCTTGTTTCGGATGGTCCTCCTGCTCAGGAATGCCTTCAATACGGCTAAGAAGGGCAAGAGCAGGAGCAAGCTTCTCTGCAAGACTTCGCCTCACCGAATAGTTGAGAATCGGATCATGGGCTTCAAGGATATTGGACAAAGCTCCGTGGACATCTGAAACACAATTCCTGACCACAGCTTTCTCGGACCGAAGAGAATCGATTTCCTTCTTGGCCTGGGAGAGCTGATGAGTTGCCAAGGTAAGCTCGGAAGACTTTCGGGCAAGCTCTTCCTTTGTGGTAGATTCGGCGGCTAGAGTGGCTTGGAATGAGAGAAGACGATCTGCAACCGAAGACACAAATGATTGGTTGTCTTCTTTGAGTTTTTGGCGGAAGCTGGCAAATTGATCTTTTTCCGTCTCGAAGGACTGGACCAGCTTCTCCACAACGGTGCGGATCTTCTTAGTGTTTAACTCTGAAGCCGCCTGTAAAGACTCCAGCCAGATCTGGGCGTCCTGAAATAGTTTTTCGACTTTTTCGGTCGCTACCGCACTGGCCTGCGTGGATTTATCAATGGCAGCAGCAGCTGTGCTGATAGAGGCTTCATGAGCTTTTGTAAGTGACTCCACCATACTCTGAATAGCAGCCTCTGAAAAGTGAGATGTTGAGGAGGAGGAAGAAGCCACAAGATTGTCAGTCTTCTCGTGGAGCTCCTTGATGTGCTTTTTGGTGACCGGAGCATCATCATCATCATCACTCTGAAGTTGATAAGGGCTGTAGTAGATGGAGTCAAAAACAGTATCCTCCCCTCCCAAAAAGGTTTCGGTTTCAGCAGATGGAGTGGGAGATAAGGGTGCAGTGGGGGGTTCGGTAGTTAGAGTGGGTTCGGGTGCAGATGTAGGTTCGGGTTGTGAAGTAGAAACCCCCGTATCAGATACGTTGGTTAGAACCTCACGGGTGGTAGTGGTGGTGGCTTCTGTAAAAAGTGGTGGGGGAAGGGTGGTTGATGTGGTTTGAAGAGGAGTAGTTATGGGGGGGATGGAAATAGGGTCAGATATGGAGGGAATGGAAGTAGAGGAGGTTATGATGGGAATGGAAGAGGTGGGTATAGGAGAAGGTGAAGGAGGTTTTGATGAAATATGTACCTCATGATCAGGGGAGTGAGGTGGGGTTTCGCCTCTAGCTGACTCATCGGAGTCAGAGTGGTTCTCTTCCGAGTCGCTGGAAGAAGAGGAGAGAATGAGTTTTCTCTTAGGTTGGACTCTCTTCTTCTTTGCTGGTGGGGAAAGATCTGGTTTTGAGGGTTTTCGCTTCTTAGGAGAAGGACCCTTTTCCCCCTTTGCTGCTTTCTTTATCTTCCCTTGCTCGGGTTTCTTTCCACGAGCAGCAGGTTTATCTGCATCATTAATGGACTGAACCATTTCAGCAGAAAGCTCCCTTGGGCCCGAAGGACGAAAGTCCTTGTAGGCTTTCATGATGATGCTCTCCTTTGACACCCCGGCGGACATAGAGTCCGGAATGGATCCGATGAAGGAAAATTTTGTCGGATCGGTGACAATAATTTTGGTGGTGTGGAAGACGCTGATGTTGGAGAGAAGGGAACCTGCAACAGTAGGAACATGGAGTTTATCCATGGCCCACTTGGTGATGAGCGTCCAAAACCTGGCGTAGGATACCTCAGTGTGGCGAGAGGAGGAGGCAAGGCTCTGAATGAGTTGCTGCCATAGAACCGAGCCATAGTCTAGGTTAAGGCCGTGATAAAGACCATAGAGAATGGTCATAAACATTTTGCTGGCCCCATCAGAACCAGAACTACGCTCGAAGAGCCCTTTGAAGAGAATGGTGAAGAAACCATTCCATGGGGGAGGGAGACACGATTTCTTGAATTTTGTAACTGTTGTGAGAATCTCCGTGTACCCCATATTGTAGAACATCGAAAATAATTGGCCGACGGTAATGGTGTCGGGATTAACCCTAGATTCATCGGCTTCAAAGCCTAGGAGCCAACAGAATCGTTGCTTAGAGATAGAGGTCTTGTGAGAAAGAAGATCAAAGTAGATGCGATCCACTGATCTATCATAATGGGCTGTTGAGAAGACCTGAGAGAGGCATTCCATTGGTACAAGGTCGACTTTGGAAAGAGCGAGCACCAACGGAGAGTATTTGAGGCACTCCACCATGGGATACATGTAATTTTCGTACTCCTTAGGGTTGAGATCAATCACCAGACTTTGTTGGGCACAGATTGGAAGAATGTTTGTGCGGGAAGAGGTTTCCTGTACTGATGAAGAATCTGCCATGGTTGAAGGAAGAAGATGATGAACAGTAGATGAGAAATCGATGATTTTGCTCTTTTGAGTTTTGAATGTTGTAAATTGGGAATGAAGTAGATGAATTCTTTTTATACCGAGGGTAGAGGAGAGAGAAAGATCATCCCCAAATCTTCTTGATACAATAAAACGGTTTCGGAATTGACTGAAGCGCGACGGTTGGCACCCCCGATGATTAGACAGGAGAGAGAAGAATTGTTCCTTTTTGCACGCATGCCCATCACCTCACTATTGAGGCCGTTACTCTGTCGGCTGAGTCAGCATCTTATCTGTTTAATAGCTGTCATCCAAACATAAGATTATAAAGTAACCGAACAAGAAGTTTAGAAAATCAAAGATTTTCGTGCATAGAGTGTAAAAGATAAGGAAATAAAGCGAGATATATAGGGGAAGAGTGATATCAAATTAGACACAAAACTGATGATCCCGGGCACGAATCACTTTCTTCAAGGTCAAGAGAGACCTTAAAGTGTTTGTATGGATTCCCGTTGAATTACGATCAAGCACTTTCTAAGAAGTGTTGAAAGGCATCTTTTTGTTAGGCATAATAGGGTGGCTTTCGCTTCAATTTAGAAACCCGGACCTTGATATAAGACCGAGACTAAATGAAGTACTTGTGAGACCGATGTGGTCTGTTGAACAAGTAGGCTGGATAACAGATATAGTGACTTGTAAAAATATATGATGGTGAAATCTCAAAAAAAAAAATTAAACTGGATTCCAGGGGAAGAAATGTTATGGTAAATAACAAATTCATAAGAATCGCACAAACAAAGAGAGATTTCATGTTAACCATCAATTCATGATAGGTATTGAATGTTGGGTTTCACTAAGCACGTAGTGACACGTGGCTTAGATCATAAATACAGATATTTTGCAACCATAAACCTCAGTGGTTAATTCTGAGAGTCTCAAGGGTTACGATATGGGACCGAAATATGATGGAGAAGAGAAGGTGGTGAAGAAAAGCGATAGTACCTCTGCTGAAAATAGTGACCAAGCAGAAAACTCTCAACTCATATGAGAAAAGAGTAAGGTAGCTCAGGATTAGAATAAATGAAGCAGCCTTATTGGGAAGACAAGGTTTGTATATACCTAGTCATTAAGGCTTTTATTAAAAATCAGTTGAGGCTTTTGGACAACATGCAGCAGCATGCTTCTAGGGACGCTTAACTAGGTAAAATAAAGAATGAGACAAAAATTTAGACAAAAAAAAAAAATATTTTTGGAGATTTTAAGATTGTGAAAAGAGAAAAACCAAACAGAATAAAAAAAAATTAAACCGAACCCGAAATGGACCGAACGTTCGGTTCATTTCGGTTCGAGAAAAAAAAAATTTGGATTTTTGGAAAACAGTTTTACAAAAGGGAAAAACTAATACAGAATAAGAAAGAATGATGCATAATAAATAATAAAAAAAAATTTAACCGAACCCGAAATAGACCGAACGCTCGGTTCATTTCGGTTCCAAAAAAAATATTTTTGGATTTTTAGAAAAACAGCTTTACAAAAAGTGTACAACCATAGACAACACCTTTTTGAGATTTGAGCGAAAATATGTGTTATGGGACCGAACCTGAAATAGACCGAACGTTCGGTTCATTTCGGTTCCCATGTGAACCGAACCCGAAATGGACCGAACGTTCGGTTCATTTCGGTTCATTTCGCTCCTTACTTTTTAACTTTGGGATGAAGTCTTTGGTACTGATTCAGATTCCATCATTCCTAAACCATGAAGGATTTTATTGAAACTGGCTTCAGGTAGAGCTTTGGTGAAAATATCTGCCAATTGATCGGTGGTGCGAACAAAGTGAATTTCGACATTACCATCCTCCACATGATCCTTAATGAAGTGATACCTTAGTGCTATATGCTTGGTCTTAGAATGTTGCACTGGGTTGTGACAGATCCTAATTGCACTTTCTGAGTCGCAATATAGTGGGATCTTTTTCATGTTAAGCCCATAATCCCGGAGCTGGCTTTGGATCCATATTACTTGAGATGTGCAGGAGGCGGCTGCAATGTACTCTGCTTCGGCTGTAGAAAGGGAAATGCATGTTTGCTTCTTTGATTGCCATCTGACCAATTTCCCATCAAAAAATTGGCAACCCCCTGTGGTGCTTTTCCTGTCTAAACCACATCCTCCAAGGTCTGCATCAGAGAAGGCTTGAACGAAGAAGCCTGAGTTGGATGGATACCAAAGACCGAGAGAGGTAGTTCGCTTCAGATACCTAAGTATGTTCTTCACTGCAAGCATATGAGGTTCTCGTGGGTTTGCCTGAAACCTAGCACAATAACATACGGAAAACATGATGTCAGGCCTGCTAGCAGTAAGATACATCAAAGAACCAATCATCTGGCGGTATAGCGTAATGTCAACTGCTGGTTTCTCCAGTGAAGGGGTGAGTTTGGTTCCGAAAGCCATTGGAACTTTGACCTTTGAATCTCCCTTCATGCCAAATTTGGAAAGAAGAGTTTTGGTGTATGCTTCCTGGTTGATAAAGATGCCTTCGGGTCCCTGTCTAATATTCAATCCAAGAAAAAAATTAATCGGACCCATGGAGCTCATTTCAAATTTAGTCTCCATCAGCTTTCTGAATTCAACTGTTAAGCTGGGATTCGTTGAGCCAAAGATGATATCATCGACGTAAATTTGTACAATCATAAGGTGGTTACCTTCCTTTTTACGAAAGAAGGTTGGGTCAACCGAACCTTGTTTGAATTTAGACATCTTTAAAAACTTTGTTAGCGTTTCATACCAGGCCCTAGGAGCTTGTTTCAGACCATAAACCGCTTTGTCCAGAATATAGCAGTGATTTGGGAAATTCTCATTGACGAAGCCGGGAGGTTGCTCCACGTAGACTATTTCTTCGAGTTCTCCATTCAGAAAAGCACATTTGACATCCATTTGGTAGACCTCGAAGTTTTTGTGTGCTGCATAGGCCAGAAAAATGCGAACAGATTCCAGCCTTGCAACTGGAGCGAAAGTCTCTTCATAGTCAATGCCTTCCTCCTGACAGTATCCTTTCACGACCAGACGTGCTTTGTTTCGAATCACATTCCCTTCCTTGTCCATTTTGTTCCTGAAAACCTATTTGAGACCTACAACTGATGCATTTTGAGGAGTTGGAATGAGGCGCCAAACTTTGTTCCTTTCGAATTCGTTCAGTTCGTCTTGCATAGCTTGAACCCAATCGGAGTGATCAAGAGCAGTGTTAACTGTCTTGGGTTCAACTTTTGAAACGAAAGAATTAAACATACAGAATTCTACTTTGGAGAATAGGGATGTTTGTTTTTCTTTAAGTTGCGATCTGGTCAGAACCTTTTCAGAAACATCACCTACAACTTGAGAGACTGGATGATTTCTGGTCCATTTGATGAGAGGAGGGTAATTTGGATCATAGGAAGGATCCAATTCAGCGTTTACCATCTCTTCTGGTTCGGATTGACTTTCATCGTCAAAGAGCATATTGGCATTCTCCCCCTCGAATGAAGAGCTTTCTGAAACAGTCGGACTTTCGGGTATATTGAAGAGTTTAGGTGTTCCTGTGCCTTCAGATGCTGTGGAGTGATCAGATGCTATAGTACCTTCGGGTGATACATTACCTTCAGGAGTTGTTGTGCCTTCTGGTGTTGTGGAGTGTTCGGGTGCTACAGTACCTTCGGGCGCTACAGTACCTTCGGGTGATGCATTACCTTCAGGAGCTTTTGTGCTTTCTGGTGTTGTGGAGCGTTCGGGTTCTACAGTACCTTCGGGCGCTACAGTACCTTCGGGGGCTGCAGTATCGGCGTGCTCCCTCTCGACTGATGCTCCAGAACTGGGCATTTCTTCATTCATTCGCCTTGCAGCATCTTCTACTAGTTGCTTCAGATGATCCACCTTGTTGTCTGCTGCGCTGGCTTCCGAATTAATAGCCTTCTCTGGTTCATCAAATAACTCAACAAACTACTCAAAGAGATTTGCAATTGATGCTGTGACTTGACCTGTTTGAGGAAAGATTTCACCAGTTGAGTTTATGTTTGTTGTTGACTTTTTGACATAGCTATCATCAAAGGTCACGTAATACGTCTCTTTTATTTTCCTTGAACGTTTGTTTAATACCCTGTACGCTTTAGAAGTGAGAGAATAGCCCAGAAAAATGCCTTAATCGGCTTTGACATCAAATTTGTTTCGATGCTCTTTAGAATTGAAGATGAAGCATCGGGAACCGAACACATGGAAGAATTTGACATCGGCTTCCTGTTGTTTATTATCTCATAAGGAGTGAGCGTGAATCGCTTATTGAGATATGACCTGTTCTGTGTAAAGCAAGCTGCAGATATAGCATCAGCCCAGAAATATAAAGGTAAAGAAGCAAAACTTAGCATGGTTCGAGCTGCTTCACACAAGGATCGGTTCCGCCTCTCAACTGTACCGTTTTGTTGAGGTGTGTAGGGAGCTGAGAAGTTGTGGGTAGTTCCTCTTTCCGCCAGGAATTCTTCGAATTCTTTATTTTTGAACTCTAGGCCATTGTCATTGCTGATGTTTCGAACTACTTTCTTCAGTTGTACCTCCACCTGCTTGATGAACATCTTTAGCTTGTGAGTCGCTTCAGATTTAAGCTTTAGAAAGAACACCCATGTAAAACGTGAAAAGTCATCAACAATAACAAGAATGTACTTGCTACCATCGATACTTTCAATTGATGAGGGACCACACAAGTCAATGTGAAGTAACTCTAGTGGTTCAACAACTTTTGTGTTTATAATTGATGGATGACTTTGACGACTCTGCTTCCCCATTTCACATGCCGCACACAAATGTTCTCTATCGTACTTGAGCAATGGAAGACCACGAACATGACCTCCAGCGACAAGTTTGTTGATGTCCTTGAAGTTGAGATGAGAAAGCCTTCGGTGCCACAACCAGCTTTCATCAGATTGTGCTTTTGATAACAAGCAGATTGTTGGATTCCCTTTGATTGGTTTGAGATTTAGGGGAAACATTTCACCTTTGCGCTCTGATTTGAGAATAACTTTGTTCGTCTGCTTCTCAATAATTTCTGAACCCTCATCATCGAACGAGACCTTGAGACCAGTACCTCCAACAAGCTGAGATACACTGATGGGATTATGTTGTAGTCCCTCTACATATGCAACTTTCCTGATTGAGAAATCATCATTTGTAATCATCCTGTAGCCTTTTATGGTTCCGTAGGAGTTGTTCCCGAACTTGACATTTCCACCGTTTGAAAGAGATCTGAATTCCCTAAGCTCTTCCTTCCTCCCAGTCATGTGACGTGAGCAGCCACTGTCAATATACCATTCTTCATCGAACTGCTCGTCACTGATAACCTGCACAAATTAAACAGATTTAGGAACCCAAAGTTTCTTGGGTCCACGTGAGCCTTTCACAGGAACAGAAGCAGAAAAAGAGATGTCAACAAAAAATGTTCTTTTTATCAAAGTTGTTTCATTTTTTTTTTGATGGTGTAAACCTTAATCTTTGTGGGATTTAGAGCTTTTGGTTTAGTCTCTCATTTAACTGACGAAACCATTGATTTCCCTTTCAGGTCAGTTGGAGATTTAGAATGAGATTGAGAAGAAGAATGATTGGAAGAATTCGAATGAGAGAATTTAGACTGAGATGATTTCTTGATTTGATATTCTAGGTAACTCTTTCGGTTTTTATTATCAGTGGAACCGAACCTAGACTTTTGGTTTCTTTTGCTCTCAGAACCGAACTCCTGCTTTCGGTTGTTACTATGCTCTGAACCGAACTTCTGCTTTCGGTTGTTATTTATCTCTTGTGATCCAACAATATTTTTCTCTGACTTTAAATTTTTGTCACGATATGAGAAATAGGCATTTTGAGATTGCCAAAACTGTTTTCTTTCAGAAAGGTTCTTCTTGTATCTCTGATTCCTTTGTCGTTTTTGATTTCTCATCTGTTTCGGCTGATGATGGATGTTCTCCTTTTGATTTTGACTGGTGTCAACAGGTCCACTTTGAACCGATGTTGATTCTCTTGAATCTGCCTTATCTTTAAGAACATCTTTTGTACCACTGGAACTCGGCAGGTCAAAGTTATCAGGTTTGTTAAGTGGCTCAGGAATGTATCTTCCTTTTGCTTTCCAGGAAGTTTGCTCTGATAGACCAACAGTTTCATCAGCATTGTCAATAGGAGCCGACCAGAAGAATTCATCACAACCATCGGCATTGTCTTCGTTTACAATGGTTGTGAGTTCGGTTGTCTGATGTTCGGTTACACCTGTGACCTTATACACCTGATTTGGTGTTGTCCTTACCTTTTGGTAAACAACAGCTTTTTCTTTAAGTTTCGGGGACTTTTGTTGGAACAAGCGAGCGAACTCCACAGAATTTTCTGAGATGAGATTTTTGTGGATTTCAGGTTCACTTTTGACAAATTCAGAGCAGTCAACTTCGTCCTCTATAGAAATTTCACTCATGTCATTATCCTCATTGAGCTCAGATGCATTTTCAACATCAATTTTATTTTCTGAGCTTAAATTGGCATTCAATGAGTCAAATTTTTGTATGGTTTCGGTCCTTAGATTCAGTTTGTCATTTTCATCCAAAAGGTTTTTCAGCATGTCCTTATGGTCTTTGGACTTAATGAAGGATTCAATTTTGTCTAGACCATACATATACGTTGGATTAACATCCTCAGACGAAACCACACTTTCACAATTGTATGCTTCAGCATCGATTTCATCCTCCTTAAACTCAAGAAAAGGCATGATCATACGATGAATTTTCTGCCCTATTTCACAGTTCAAATGAAGTTGAGTGATATTATTGTAAAGATGCTTAGCAATCAAACAAAAAACATTTCGCTATTTCAAAAGTTTTAAATTGTCTCTTTGCAAATAAATGTTTTCGTCCTTGGTTTTGACTAACTCCGACTCTTACAGTTCGATCCACATCCTCCGTTCCTCACTCTTCGACGATACCCTGCTTATTTGGTTAGTTAGGTTAGAATTGGTGACCCGAGTTTGAGTTAAGCTACTGTCTAGATGAGAAATTCTTGAATTAACAATTTTTAATTCTTTTTCATATGAGCATTGTGAGACTTTAAATGAAACAAACACAGATTGTACCTTCTTGATTAATTCATCAAGCTCGTTGAATTGCACGCTGAGAGGTTTTGCTGTAAAGCACATGTCCTGTTGCTCCTTCGAGTCTTTGTTCCCACCATCTGTGTTATATCCCCTCATCTGAGATACATCAGATACCATCAAGCATCTTCCACTGCTGTCCTTCTCTTTCGCCACATAAGCCTTTCCATATGAAGGCTTCCTCACTTCAGTCGGTTGACCAGACCTCCACGCCACCGAACTCATAATCAGCTACCGAACCCTGCACAATTAAAGCATTCATAGGAGGGTTAGCAGCAGATTTCTTCTTCCTTAATTCATCAAGCTTTTTTAGCAACGCAGCTTCTTCATCATTTTCCTCATCCTTTCCTGCCATCTTTTTGAGGATGCAATCTTTTGCATAGTGGTTCTTTCCTCCACAGTAATAGCAGCTTACTCCAGAATCTCCTTCAGCCTTTGGTTCCTTCATTGACTCTTCAGCTTTCGGTTCATCTTTGACCTTTTCAGAGCTATAACTCCCTTGCCAGTTTCGGTTCCTGTTAGTGGGGAATCTCTTCTTGATGAATCTCTTGGGGTTTGACACCATCATAGCATAGTCCTCAGACGTGAGATCATAATCATCCAAGTTGAGATCTTCATCCTCTATCACCGCTTTGCTTTTCGACAGGAGGGCCAATGAACCAAGACCTGAAACCATGTTTTTCTCCTGTAATACAAAATTCTCTTGAGACTTCAGTATACCCACCAGTTTCGCTAGAGAATAAGATATGAATTGCTCATGCGCTTTAACTGTGGACACAACAGCTCTCCACTCAGATCTGAGGCCGTTAAGGAACGTGACTTTCTGCTCAATCAACTTCCTTTCAATATCATGTTTAATCATCTTGCTAAGAAGATGATTGAAGCGATCGAACGTTTGAGTCATAGTTTCTTCGACTTTCTGCTTGAATTCACCAAACTCGGATAAGAGTAAGGTTTGAATGGAGTGTTCAAGATCTTCGTCCGTAGAATACAATTCGCGAAGCCTGTCCCATATTTCTTTGGCAGTAGTGCACGAACTCACCAGCCTGAAAGTGTCAGATTGAAGACCGAATCTGATTAATCTCAATGCTTTAATATTGCACTGAAATTTATCTTTTTCGTCTTGTGCAACATCTTTAACATCTTTCAAAAGATCATTATACTCCTTTTGAGTTTTAATATTCCTTGAAGTTGCAGAATGAGCAAAGGGTCCCGAAACGATTGCTTCCCAGATGAGGTATCCATTGTCCTCAGATCCTATAACATATTCTTCAAAGTGATTTGCCCAGACTTCATAATCTTGGGTGTAAAGGATAGGAATCTTCGTTGTTGATCCAATTCTGTTCGAAATATTAATGGGATTAGATGGCGACTCGTCCATGCTTGATCGAACAACCTGTTTGAAAGATCAGACTTGTAATATATAATATTAGGGCAAAACGAACAAGTAATGAGATACGTCAATTATGGGGTGACGGCTCAATAAATATTAGTTAATGCTGAACAAACCCTAATAGCTTCTTTCACAGAAGAGATGTGTATGAATTACACAGCCTCCCGCTCTGATACCAATTGAATAGATAAAAACCTTTAAGATCGAATAGATCTTTGAAACAGGTATATAAAGAATGTAAAGCAATACTCAAGAATGGATTTGAATATGTCGAATGATTAAACTTTCAATCCTCAGCAGAGCTCGATGAAGAACTTCCACTGTAGAGGATTCTGGGGTTACAAAAAGATAACTTTACACCGTAAAACCCTAATCAATCGGTTACGTAAAAGATGCATGCAAGCATCTATAAATACACAAACCCTAGAAAATAAAATACGGATGGACAGGCCCATACCGCACAAAGAATGGACTAGGAAGCGAGCCCAAGACGCAAGACCAATAACCCAACACGTAGACTTAGTTACATCCCATTTTGAGTGTTATACACCCCCGAAGGGCACGTAATAGGATTTTATAGAGTTGTTACTTCCCTCAATCTGGTTAGGGTTTAGAATTTTGGGCATTTGAAATTTTCAAGAGTTACTTTGCATCAAGATTTAGATTCATACATTAGTAAACATAAAGTAATCCCTAACATAATAGCACTAGTTGAATCAACCAGTTTGACTTGTTGACTTTCTTTGACTTTGACTTGACCAGAAAGTGACGGTTGTCACATTCTTCCTTTATCTAACAGACGAAAATTGTATAGAAACATGGGAGGTTGCTTGTCAACATCCCTTCCATCTTTTGTTCCCCATGCTTCTAAAGTCTAGTTATTACTTTATATTATTATATTATGTAGCTTTTAAGTTGCATGAGACTATATAAAAAGGAGTGGTTCATGCAAAAACACAAGTCTTTTTCTCTCTTGGTTTTATCTCTCTAAAATTGTATCTCTTCACCTAATCTCTACATTGGTTCCCTTTTGAAGAATAGATGCAAGTATTGGTGATGTAAAGTACTTCTCCTTCAGTGCTTAATAGTGTTAAGTACTTAAGGATTAAGAAGTACTTTATGTATTATGGAAAATAACCTTCCAAGTACCTTACTATTGATGGTGGATACATTATAGAGAAACTTTCTTCTTGAGTTTTTGCTATCTTCATCAACGCTCTAATTCCCAAGTGGAATCAAATGCTTCAAAGGTTATCCCTTTAACATCCTATGGTTGTTATCATCTTTGTAGTTCATATATTTGGATCCTCGCTGTGGTTTTGTTAAAATGATCTAAAAATAAACTGGTTATTTTGGTATGTACTTATCCAAGTGGGAGACTGTTGGATTAGTGTCTAAGTCCATAACTATTTTGGTATGTACTTGACCCGATGGTGCATGGTCCTTTTGGGTTGCCTTCACCAAAGCAACTTGATTGGAGAAATGAATAAAGAGAGAGAGGATAATATGATTTATTAATATGTTATAAGAATAATATATTAAAGGAGAAATCATATTTGTTTAATTAATATTGGTCAATAATTAATTAAGAATTAGTTTTGTGATCAAATGTAATTAATTAAACTAGAGGGGCTGATTTGTAATTATGTGATAGTTACAAAATAAGGTAAGGATTATCTTATTTATATGGTGGACGAATTTAAGGTTGGAAAGCCTTAGAATTCGAGTATGATAAGGATTCAAGGATTATCTTATTGGTTGCTTAATGGATAATCAACTAGATAAGGATAATGACTGAAACCCTATCTCTACACCTATATAAACACCCCTAGGGTCATGAATTCGTGTATCCCTTCCCAAGAGGTCCTAGATACGAATTCTAACCTCTCACCTCTCTCTTTATACTTTCTCCATTTGCTTATGGTGTTTGTAAGCCATTAGAGGAGTGACACTTGTGAGTCTAAGCATTCCAAAGTCAATCCAAGGTGGAGTTGTGATTGTTATTGCTATATAACAATCAAGGTATGTTCTTAAACCTAATTATATGTTAATGTTGATTTCCATATGTTAGAATTAGGGTTTATAGTCTTGGATTCAAAGCATGTACAATAGAGAAACCCAGATCCAAGCATTAGGGTTTGTATGAGAACATAGGATGTCTTATGACCAAAACCCATCAGTGGTATTAGAGACTAGCTTGGTTTCAATTGTATTGATGCATTGTATAACTGGAAAATCGTTTTTTGGGCTTTATAGCTGAGGAACTCGGCGAGTACCACAGTGTACTCGGCGAGTAGACCTCAACTCGGCGAGTACAGTGCGGTACTCGGCGAGTTCGAGCGTCAGATAATGCTTATCTCGGGATTTCTTGCTGTTTTTGCATATGGATAGTTACCTTATCATGTTAGATCAATATAAATCCGATTTTATGATATATATGGCTATATTGTTGATCTAATTAAAGATAATTATCAATTAACAAGATAATTGTTTCCTTATAAGATAATTGATTAATTATTTTGAGTAAATTGATAAATTGTTTTGCAAGAAATCATTAAACAAATCAAATGTGGATAATTATGTAACTAAATGTTAGTTTAGATTATTTGTTATTTGATCCTTGTTGTTATGAAAAGTTTCATATTTTCCCCTTTAGGTTTTATAGTTTAAATTTGAACCCAAAAGTTTTGGAGTTTTGAAATTTAAATAGTTAAAACCCTAATGTTTTGAAAAAGGTTTCAAAACTTGCCCTCAAGTTTTGGAATTTAAAAGTTGATTAAAGGTTTAATTAGAAATGTTAAATTCTAAAACCCTAGTAATGTTTTGAAAAGTTCAAATCACACCCTTATGGTTTTATTAATTAATTAAGGAGTATAATTAAAAGAGGTTTAATAAATCCATAAAAGTTTAGGTTAACTATTTAATTGAATTAAAAGTGTAATTGTTAAAGTTAACCATATAGTATTTTAAAAGTGTGAAATACACCCTATACTATATATATAACATTAAAGGTCTAACATTATATATATGTATGAGTAAAAGTTAGTCTTACCGTTAGTAGGCCTCATTCACGAAGCTGGTCTATAAGGGGTGTTTAAGGAAATTGCCTATAAAATGGCGATTGAATGGGTATCCACTCTTACCCACCGCACTCTTGACTAGTGGAGGGTCGTTAGCCGAACGGGTAGGATAGGACGAAACCTTCCATTATAAGTATAATGAAATACAAAGTAACTAAATGTTTTTCAAATTCCCAATCTTAGTTACTTAGGCAAAAGTGAATTGATGCAATTCCATGAAATTACACTTTGTGCCCTTGCGAAGACGTTAGTGGAGCGTGTGTGGTTTACCGGCACACTAAATGGTTCTAAGCAAAGGTAGAAAAGGGTGACTCAATGTTTGTCATAGTTCGGTGGAGCGTGTGTGGTTTACCGGCACATCGAATAGGTGATTGTAACATGTGAGGGCACCATGTAGTTTGCATGGTTATTCACACCCGCTTTGTGATCCTCGGCATCCCAGTCACAAACTAGAGGGGCATATCGAGATTTAAACATGCCATTGAAATGTTCAATGAATCTCAAAGGATCTAGGTGTTTTCATAAATTTAAAACTTAAATTTCTTTTTCGTTTTTCATGGTGGAAACTAGTGAATCGTCATTCACTTACCTTCAAATCTTCTGCAATTTGGGTTACAGCATCCCTCTCCCGAGTTGTAGGATATTGTGTTGGGTCCTAGCCTTGGAATTTCATTTGGGTGATTTACCAAGGACTCAATCAATCAACTAACTTGAATTCGTTTTTTTTTCTCCCGATGTCAAAGTTCGACAACTATGGTCTTCTCAAATCCTGTGGAACAAGCATTCCACATGAAGATGATATTCCACGATTTGATCGAGGAACAAGAAATCATGCTTCACTTCCTCCTCCTCCTCCAATTATTCTCCCTAACCCACAAGATTGTAAAATTGAAAGGTTCAATATCACTCAAGCCCTTTTGGCAAGTAAACATAAAGAGGGCAAGTCGGTGTGTGCACACGTCTTAGGGATGAAGTCACACATTGATAGATTAAGAATGATGGGATCCGTTGTCGGTGAAGTGATGGCTGTTGATTGGGTTCTTCAGTCACTTCCTAACTCATATAGTGAGTTCGTAAGAGAGTACTATATGATGAACCACGACGTGACACTTATAGCTCTCACCTACATGCTTATTGCTGCTGAATCAACAATGGTTTGGCGCAATAGAAAAGCGAAGTTGATTGGTGAATCTGCCTTCAAGACCTCTATGGATATAGACAATGGCAATGAAAGACATGCAATGATCGAAAAAGTTTGATCATTAGAGAAAGGCGATGTCTGAAGTAGTTCCATGTTTTGTTCCAAAGGAGTCAATTTGCTTTTATTGCCAAGAGAAGGGGCATTGGAGACGAAGTTGCCCTATTTACCTAAGAGATCTAAGAGATGGGAGAGTCAAAAGTATGACTACGCTTTAGGTAAGAATCCACTATCTAACTCCATTAAGTTCCTATTCATTGATTCTTAATACATGATGTGATAAGATTGCATTTGAATGTTTTGGAGGATCGGTGAAAAGAAAAGAGCTTGATAAGAGAGCAAGATGAATCTAATCACAAGAGATGGATCTTGATCGCATGGACTTGAAGATTGGATTTTGAGCTTAGATAGTTATGATAGAGTTGTTAGAAATTTTCTTTTTACATAGTTTTCAATAGATTTTGCATTGTAAGGACAAATGTTTTTCCGCTGCTTTTATAAATAAAATAAATTTTGTTTGACTTATTTATTTATTTGTTTACTTCCTTGCAATGAAATTGTTATGTGAAAATTGATGTTTGCATACTTCTACAACGAATGGATATGATTCTTAGTTATGTTATTTATGGAAATTTCAAGAATTTACCAAATAGGGAGAGTTTCTCATCGCCCAAGTTTCAATTGGACAGAAACTTGGAATCATGCAACTTGGTTGCATGATGAATGAGAAATTTCGTATTTGGAAATTGGACTAATTCATTGACAAAGTGTCAAGTGAAGGACTAGGAGATCGAGTACACAAAGTTGTGTGTTGATCAAGTTCACCATAAGAGTAACAAAGATATTCATCATGATTTACTAAAGGCTTAGTAAATATGATTACACTTACAAGATTAAGTGTAATTTTGAATTGATTAAAGGGTTTAGATCAATAGCAAAACGAATAAGAAGAATCAAGTAGGCAGAAAGATAAGAGTTTCTCCATTCTAAGAAGAAGGGAGGGTAGCTTTTATGCTTTATGATAGGTCTTAATGATTAAGAACCATATCTCAATTGATCCTCTAATGAGTCTTGGTACAATTGTATGTCCAAGAAGAGGAATCAAAGATTGAAGAAATGGTCAAATCAAGAAGTCAATCATACTTCATTCCAAAACAAGTCTTAAAGTCAAGATTGTGACACTGAGTGAATAGTATTAAGAAGGTTTATAACATTCATCAATTGTGGAAAGTTGTGATGTCTTGGATAAGACAAAGACCAACTAAGACCAAAATTATGAAGTGTTTTGTTTTGATATAAGCTACACTAACTCTTGAATATTTGTTTGTCAAGAAATGTTTTGATAAGAGAATCGTATATGTCAAGGAGTCAGTGGGAGTCTTAATAGTCTTGAAAAGTTTCAAGAACAAATCAAATAAGCCTTATCGATCATCACTAGCACACGAGTTGAGGTTTACAACCTATCGTGAAGATATTATTTTGTTTCTGTGCCAATCCAATCGAGTTAACTATGCATGTGAGTCCTATGAGTTCTCATTTGAATGCATAAAAGGCAAGGACCTTGATCAATGGAAAGTACATTGATAGGAAAAGGTGAGCTACTTAACTACTTGGAAGACGTGGTGGGCAGCTGTGCTACCATATGGCAAGAAATCAAGATTAAGAAAGTTCGATCCATATGAGTTTGAATTTGTCGTAAACTTTGGATTTTAACAAATTCACATGGATAGGAACACATACACCGTTTAAATCTAAGTGTCATAAGATTTCCTCCTTCATGAAAATGATTGTGAGAAAATGCTTTCACTAAGAAAGATTTTAAAAAGATAGTGATTGTAAAATTGCATTCTCGAATTCGATCATGATTACGACATCCCTTTCCATAATTTGAATTGTGAGGTTTGGCAATTAGTCTTAATTGTTAAGACACACATATGAACTATCTAAGGCAAAAGTGTATAAGTTCAAGAAGTCTTGATAAAAAATTATCAAAGCACTAAGTATTAGAAACATGAACTTAAGAAATTCAATAAGTATTGTTTTTCTGAAAGTTAAGATGTTTATGAATACATGTCGAAGCTAGTGGGAGCATAAGTGTTATGTTTTATAATAATCATCATGATAGTGGGAGCATAAATGTTATGATTGTATGATTATTAAGGCAAGTATTGCATAGTTGGCAATATTAATTATAGAAAACAAGAGTCATACTTTGCAAAGTTGTAAGAGTTGAAAGGTTGTTTTGCTATAATTAAGGGAGAGAATATTATGCTTCATTTCAAATCTAAAGGATTAGGTTGTGAAATGTTGATAAATTTAGTCAAAGGTACATAGTGTGTTCTTAAAGTTTCGATTATGATTACGGCATTCCTCTTCACAATTCGAATTTTGAGAACATAGAAAATAAAACATTGTGCATCGTGTCCCATACGCTTCGGGTATAGGATCAATTGCAAATGCTTTAATGTTTGACCATTCTAAAATTTTCCAAATGTCCAGCGCATTTAGAGGGAAAAGGGACTAGAATTGGTTCTGACTAAAATAATTAAACAACTATCAAAAGACGATTCGAAGTTCGACGAGAATTGGTCGCTTGTGAGTAGTTGGAAGTATAGTATTGGAAATTATGGAAATGTTTCCATATTGGATGGACAATATTGACATCATTACGAATAGATAAGATTCTATTAAGAAATTAGTTGTCATATGGAAGCGTGTCCATATTGGGAAGTAAATATTGAAAATCTATGACTAGATTAGAAACCTTTATGCAAAAGGATGTTCAAAGGAATGTGCTTTGAGTGAGAGACATCGTATCTAAGGAATTGTCTTGTAACAATCTCCGATAGGGGATTTGTAATATCATTGGCAATATTTTTTGAGACTTTGGTGCAGTGACATTACAAAAGGATCGTTGCATAAAGTGTTAGAATCTAGTATATTCTATAAGTAACAAGAATTTGATATTCTTACACTTAAGAAAATGGATTTGGAGTTGTAAAATGAGAATGATTGGAAATGTGTTCAATTTGTCTACTTCACAAAAGTAAGAACCATAGGTAAACATTGTGTGCATGCTAGGAGCATGGGACAAGTGTTGGAATTCAAGTAAGAAGTTGATTACCCGAAACGACAAATAATGAGTAATCGATATGGTGATAAATAAAACGTGTTTTGTTTATACTCAAAGGTTTGAGGCCATATGGGATTAGTATTATTCTTGTGTTTCACCTTGCATGTTTTGACTTCCAGAATAATTGAGTTTATTAAGAATAATCGGATTATTCAAACGGGCCACAGTCGTTCATATGTTGGAAGTAGATATGAATGAAGATTGTCGTGAATTGGTGTGTGGATTGTCTAAAAGAGTATTAGACATAAGCAAATGTTTGCTGCAACGTTCATGAGTGCTTATGAATATGATTTGAGCATTGGATTAAACCCATGCTCACTTGGATCACTATCTCGAGTGATTAGTGAGACGATAACATCTTATATTCTTGAAACCGAGATGTGTGAGTTGTATCTTGCTGATCGGTTGCACATTGATAATATGTAAACGCACCAGTAACTTGGTGTTATAAAACATATTGTTGTGTGTAATTTGGTGAGTGAGTGCAAGCGAGCATTGTATCAAAGTTTATCCGTTCCTTTTATCCAAAGTAGGATAAAAACGATATCTTTGGGCCCCTCGATGGTTTAGTGATGACAAACGTAAATGCTCGGCCGGGCTAGGGCTAATTTGATTTGTTCAATTAGTTTGTCGTCATAAATCGGAAATGGAGATATAGTACAAAGAGAATGATTTGAAATCATATCTCATACGATATCTAGAATGGAGGAATATATGATCCCTTATCTAAGGACACGCGTATCTGATATGATCAGAGTTGACAGCGGCTTTGGAAAGCTACAATTGCAGATCAGGATCTGAAGTCATACGCAGAATAGTTGTTAGACTTATCCAAGTGGGAGACTGTTGGATTAGTGTCTAAGTCCATAACTATTTTGGTATGTACTTGACCCGATGGTGCATGGTCCTTTTGGGTTGCCTTCACCAAAGCAACTTGATTGGAGAAATGAATAAAGAGAGAGAGGATAATATGATTTATTAATATGTTATAAGAATAATATATTAAAGGAGAAATCATATTTGTTTAATTAATATTGGTCAATAATTAATTAAGAATTAGTTTTGTGATCAAATGTAATTAATTAAACTAGAGGGGCTGATTTGTAATTATGTGATAGTTACAAAATAAGGTAAGGATTATCTTATTTATATGGTGGACGAATTTAAGGTTGGAAAGCCTTAGAATTCGAGTATGATAAGGATTCAAGGATTATCTTATTGGTTGCTTAATGGATAATCAACTAGATAAGGATAACGACTGAAACCCTATCTCTACACCTATATAAACACCCCTAGGATCATGAATTTGTGTATCCCTTCCCAAGAGGTCCTAGATACGAATTCTAACCTCTCACCTCTCTCTTTATACCTTCTCCATTTGCTTATGGTGTTTGTAAGCCATTAGAGGAGTGACACTTGTGAGTCTAAGCATTCCAAAGTCAATCCAAGGTGGAGTTGTGATTGTTATTGCTATATAACAATCAAGGTATGTTCTTAAACCTAATTATATGTTAATGTCGATTTCCATATGTTAGAATTAGGGTTTATAGTCTTGGATTCAAAGCATGTACAATAGAGAAACCCAGATCCAAGCATTAGGGTTTGTATGAGAACATAGGATGTCTTATGACCAAAACCCATCAATTTTGTCACACCCCCGAACCAGACGGCGGAAACGTCCGAAGGCTCGCGTGACTTATATTGAATATCATCACAATGAATATAAATGAATCATAACATAAACATCACCATGCATCAATATAATATAACTGACATTGTTCACATCAAGTAAATTGTTTTAACGATTCAAATCCATACATAAATTGTTTGATCGTTTACAAAAGCAAAACACCCTAACATACTTGGTACTTATTCCTCAGCTTACCTGTTACCTAAGAATACAAGTTATTTTGAAAAATGTCAACATATGGAATGTTGGTGAGTTCATAAGCAGATTTGATATGAAAATGCTTTGTGTAATTTGAACGAAATCAACCCAGAAAATTCGATATTTTCTAAAAAGACCATTATTTATAAAAAGGTGTAAAGATCCGTAAATATATGCATGATGATTTCAAAACATGTATAATTGAAAAACTTTGTATTAAACGTACAAGTGAAATGTTGAACTTCCCTAGAAAACCCGATGTTTTCCAAAATAAAAATATCATATAACGGTTTGAATGGTTATCCATCACATGAATGATTTCGAATTACCTTGATTACTTGATTTATATTGGATTTATTTATGTGAGTCGTTATAACCATGCATGATAATGACTAGTTCGTCTGTCTTGGCACTCTGGTGAACGTCGGAATTGATCTTAAAATTTTGTCACCCTAGACTGGTCGAGTCTAACTGTAGCGAACAGTTGAGGTGTGGGGGAGTCACCCCCATATAGATCTATACACAAACTCTCGCTCTCCCTCTAGGAGACTTTGATTATAACTATAGATTACGACCGGCACACGTTGGCGCCACCCGTTATTACTCACTAAATCCCAATTGACTTTGATTACTATTGATTATTGACCTGTATTTGTTTACTTTGATTACGCATAGGCCTAACAAACAAGGAGAAGAGGAATACAAGCCCTACTACCTTCGTGAGTTATTTTAGGTTGTTGGGTATACAAAGGACACGTTGGCCCATTTCGCATTTGATTACTTGGACATTACTAGCAATGCTAATGGGCCACTAAGGCCCAATAGCACTTAAAAACCATTGAGGGTCCCTTAAATATGAAATTGGGTCATAGAAGGCCCAATAACATTTATAATTATCCCTTGGGCCCAAAAATCATGTTAATGGGTGACAAAGGCCCAATAAGCATGTTTGGAAACTTTTAAGCCCAAAGAATTTAACGTTTACTTGTTTTAGGTATAGTATAGTTGTTGGAATGTTTAATGAAACAATTGTTAAATTTGTATCGTTACAAGACCGGTTGGTCATTTGTAACGGTATTTGGAAATTTATGTATATTCATCTTGTCATTTTTCATAAGTTGTAGTTTGGTAATTTTTGACCTAAATATCTTAATAATAAAATAATTGGAAGATCTCGAACTTAGAGGTTTCTAAGATGGTGATCATGAGTTTGAATAGAATTAGGAGGAGATTTTTGATGAAATGAAGTAGTTAGATCATGGATTAAAACACCAACTTTCCTTAAATGTTGATTTTTGTGGAAGCAGCTCCTTGAAACAGTCTAAATCTCGAAATTTTTGAAGAATGAGTGCAAGTGTTCTTGAGAGGATTTGGAAAGCGTTGGAATGAATTTTGTGGGTGTGTATGTGTCTCCTCTTGGCCGAGAATTAAGAAGAAGAAGAGAGAGGGTTGAGGTGACCATCATAGATGCATGTTGGTCCATGCATGGAAGTATGTGGTGTATTAATGAGGTGGCAATCTTAAAAGTCAACTCTTTTCTCCTCATGTTTTGTGGTTTGGGCCGAGTGAGGGAGAAGAAAGAAAAGAGATTGGGCCTTTTTATGCTTAAGCTCATATTATGATCCAATTAGATGATTTTTGGTCCAATTGGTCCTTGGAAGAGGGTTCATGGCCCTAATAAATCAAGTATAAGTTTTTATGGCCCATTATGGCTAATTAGGTTAATTATGACCCGATAAGGTCCATTAGGGTATTTTATTTCATTATAGGCCCAATATGGCCCAAAATATTAAAATAAATGGGAGTGGGTTCAATTAGAGCCCATTTAAGAGTTCTAAGCCCAAGATAGTCAAATTGGAAGCTTATTGGCCCATTGGGCCCAATAAGGAAGTCCTAGTCCAAAATGGATTTAAACCGGGATTTCAAGGGTTTCTATTTCTTTGTTGACTATTTGCAGTGCTTGTATAAAGTGTTTGATGGAAGTTTTGTTGTTATTGAATAAGCATCATACATGCTTTCACATTTTTGGTTCACATTTGTTATCATTGTTGTTGTTACAAAGCATCAAAATTCCTAGTTGTGACACATTTCGTCCATTGCAAACCCTAATCTATTGTGTGTGTTCCTTTGTTCTCAAAAGTGAGTGATTTTGGTGCCTTTAATGAAAGGTGAAGATAGAAGCACCAACTTGGAATATCAAGACCTTATAGATCAAAGAACACCTCATCTACAAGCTTCATTTTTTGGTATAAAGTTCTGAACTTGATGATCCTATCTCTAGATCTTGTTATGTTAAAGTTTATGCTTCTTAGCCCCATATTCTTGGTTCTTTGAGGTATGAGATACCCTAGACCTAATGAGTTGTCCTTCTGGACGTTTTAGGGTAGTTTAAGTGATAAAAACTTTCTCTTGGCTTTTAGTTCTTCCCCATGCATGAGTTTGGTTGTCTTAATGTGTTAAGATGTTGGGGTTTTTGATGTTAAGCACTTAATGACTATGCAAGAACATAGAGTTGAAAACTTTATGGTTAAGGCCAAAATTTGGGACTTGGATATGTAATTTGGACGTGAAAGCTTATGTATTAAGCACTTAATGAGTTAGGAGACCATCCAGCTATATACGCTCGGTGTACCAGGTAGTACGCCGCGCGTGTGCACTCAAGCCCCTATTTCTGGTCAACGGTCAAGTACACCGTGTGTACATCCGGAGAACACCCAGTGTACGATAACTGAGTGACTCGACTTCGTTTAATTAGCTGATTTTGTTAGGTTTGACCAATCTTAACCAAAGGGTATTTTGGGAAAATTGTTACTAATTTTAGTTGGCCAATATTTTGGGTAATAGGTGTCGAGTAGAGTCGGTTTTGGAGCGAAGATTTATTCAACTTGCATTCAGACTGAGAGGTGAGTTTGCCTCATGTACTCATCGGCTGATGGCACCAATGTCGGCTCGCTGGATTATGTATCCCAGTTATAGGAAAATAATATGCTAGTATTGTTGGATTAATGTCAAAGTCCATAACGATAATTGGTAAGACTTGACCCGACCCGACATGGTCCATTTGGGTTGCATGGCATCGGAACACTTGGATAAACCTTTTTTGAGAAGAAGATACTAGTAACATATTAATATATTATAAGTTCTAATATATTAATATGAGATCATGTTATTTTAATTAGTATTGATCAAGAATTAATTTGGACTTAATTTAGTGATCAAAAGAGACTAATTAAATATATGGGGATTGATTGTGTATATCATTCATTCTTATATAAGTGGGCTTATGATCCATGACTCCTTATGTTGGGTTTAACCCATGTGGTGACCCATGGATACTCCAAGGAGGTTAAAACCCATGGAGTATAAGTCATGGGTAAAGTCATGGGTTACATGGTGTAACCCTAATGTGACCACTATATAAGGACCCCTTTAGCTCAAGAAATTGTCACTAGTGCATAATAAGGAGGGCAAGATGATTTCCAAGTCTCATATCTTCTTCTCATGGTTATTCCATGTGTTGGTGATCTTGTGTGAACCATTTAAGGTGTCACACTTGGGGAAATAGACTCTTGAGCTTCATGGAGTCAAGCTACATCAACAAGGTATGTATTATAGCTATTTTATTACCCAAGTATCAAAGATTGTATGTTAGTTAGGGTAATACCTTGGAATATTCATATTTGCATGTATAATAGAGAAAACATAGATCCAATGTATTTAGGGTTGCATGTACACCATAAGAGTGTTAGAATGCTCAAAACCCAACAATGGTAGCAGAGCCAAAGCTTGTTTTCTGTTATACTTGACGCAAATTGCTAAAGCTCGAAGATTTGTGCTATCTGGAAAGGGGAATCGTGAGTCCAAGTACAAACTCATCCAACTCGCCGAGTTGATTCATGCACTCGACGAGTTGGACCTCCTGATAGCATATCTTTGAGTTTTAAAGTTGGAATTGGTCTAGAATCATTACTTTAAGCTGTTTTGGACTTATAAAACCTATTTTTAAAAGGGGTAATGATTATAGTAAACCAATTTCAAGGTTAAAATCAAAATTTCAAGATTTATGTATGTTGATGTAATTCTTGAAATTGTTGATATGGATTGTTCATGCTTATTAGTTTTGGGAGATCACAGGAATTATTTACAAAAGTGTTTGTTAGTTAATTCTTGATCTAAATGTATTTCAATGGAGTCCAGAATTTGTCCTCAAGTTATGGATTACCAAAAGTTTTTTTTTGTGTTACCTTGTTTTATGAGTTATTTTAGAATAATGAAAAATATGTGTTAGTTGTTTTTAATCCAAATTAATCTAAAAATTCTTCATAAAATGTGTTTTTGTAACTTGTCCTCAAGTTATATGAAAATTCACATTTATGAATCTTAAAACTCATAAAATGGCCTTAGGTTACAAAAAATGAAGAGTCTTTTTCTTATAAATAGTTTTATGGCTCCATAACTTGTCCTCAAGTTATGGATGTCCAAAAGTCTCTTCATTAAAAGTTTTTTAAAACTTTAATTAAACTCATAAGTTATGAACATCCAAGAGTTTTGAATAGTTTCAAAACCTGCCCTCAAGTTTTGGAATTTGTAAAGTTTTTCTCATGAATACTTTAGTTCCAAGTTAAGCCCTTAGAATTTTAAAAGTTAGAATTCAACCCTTATACTCTATAATATTATAAGTTAATAATAATAATAATATATATATATATATATATATATATATATATATATATATATATATATAGGAGCAAGTCATCTTACCATTAGTAGGCCTCATTCACCAAGCCGGTCTATAAGGGGGTATAAGGTTACTCCCTATAAAATGGCAGTTTAATGGGTGTCCACTCTCACCCACTGCTTCATTGACTGGCGGAGGATCGTTAGCCGAACGGGTAGGACAATGACAATAATTATCCCTTCATTAAAAGTATTAATGATAAATACTAAGTAACTAAACTCTTATTAATACCCAATCTTAGTTACTTAGGAAAATGTGAATTTTGTGCTAACCCATGAAATTACACTTTGCACTTTCCTTAAGTCGATTAGTGGAGCGTGTGTGGTTAACCAGCACACTAGCTTGATTTAACAAGATAGGCAAAGGGTAACTTAATGTTTATCATAGTATCGGTGGAGCGCGTGTGGTTAACCGACACATCGATTGAGGGGTAAATACTAAGGGTACCACGTATATTTGCATGGTTATTCACACCTTGTTTTGTGATCCTCGGCACCCCAGTCACAAAACTTGAGAGAGCACAATCGAGATTGAAACATGTCATTGAACAGCTCAATGAATCTTAAAAGATCTAGGAGTTTCAAATCCAATTAAAACCTAATAAATTATTTTGTTTTTCATAGTGGAAATTGGTGAATCGTCATTCGCCTACCTTCAAATATTCTATAGTTTGGATTACGGCATCCCTCTTCCAAGTTATAAAATATTGTGTTGGCTCCTACCCTTAATATTTCATATTGGGTGTTATATTAAGGACTTTAAATCAACTAACTTTAATATAATATCTCCCTTGGAACAAGCTTTCCTATTGAAAATGATGTTCCATGGTTGGATCATGGAAATCATAATTATCTTCCTCCTCCAATTATTTCTCCCTAACCCACAAGTTCTTGAATAGTTCAAGGTCACTCAAGCCCTATTGGCAAGCAAGGTCTATGTGTGATCACATCTTGGAGATGAAGTCACATATTGACAAGCAGGGAGAGTTGGGTGTCAAAGTATTGAGAAAGTTGGATGTTTATTCACTTTCTATGTCACATAGTGAGTGCTAAGGGGACTACTATGGAATATACTATGACATGACCCTTAATGATCTTATCTATTTGCTTGGTGCTTCTAAATCAGCAATGATTTGGAGAACTAGTAAAGAAAATTTGATTAGAAGATCAACTTCCCAAACTTCCATGGACATTGACAATGGTAACATTGGAAATCCAGAAAAGCTTCCTCTTCCCAATGGAAAGGGATCGGCCATAGTCAACTCGGTTGACCAAATGGTAAAGAGAAAGACTAAGTCTGCGATAGTCCCATGTACCATTCCCAAAGAGTCCATATGTTTCTCTTTCCAAAGGATGTGTCATTAATTGCGAAGCTGCCTATTTACCTGAAATATCATAAGGTTGATCAAGTCAAGAAGTTTGACTCTACTTCAGGTAAAGTCCACTAACTAACTTTGTTAAGTTTCTATTATGAGATTCTTATTACATGATGTGACTAGGTCACATGTTGATGTTTTAAGAATCAAAGAAAAGTGAAGAAACTTAAAGGAAGTATATGTTGATTCTGATCGCGAAGATGGATTTCCATCGCATGGTAAGAATTTTGGGTTGTTGCTTAGGAATTATGATATATTGTTTAGCAATAGATAACAACAAGTTTTTCATATGCTTTTGCACTATAAGGATTAGTTTTTCCGCCAAGTTTTAAAATAAAATTTTTGATTTTATTTATTCTAAATATCCTTACAATGACATTTGTGAAAATTTGTTGCTCATACGATTCCATTGATAGTAATATTGGAAAATGGATTTTTTTTCTTTCATTTGTGGTAATGTCTAATTTACCAAGTAAGGAAAGAGTCTCATCACCCAGGGTTCAATTGGACCGAAACTTGGAATCAAGCAAGTTGCATAGTATGATGAATGAGAATTTACATCTTTGGAAAATTAAGACTAGATCCTTTTTCACATGTATATGTGAGTCAAGTGAAGGACTAAGGGATCGAGTACACATTCTTGTGTACTGATCAAGTCCACCACAAAAGATCGTGAAGACCATTTGCCTTGTTTTACTAAAGTTTAGTATCATGTTTAATAATCATCTTAATGATTGTGAAACCATATCACAATTAATCCTCTAGGGACACCTTAGTGCATTCTTATGGCTAAGAAGAGGAGTCATGAATTGTTGAAATGGTTAAATCAAGAAGATAAGTCGTACTTCATTCTAAAACAAGTCTTAGAGTCATACTCCATGATTATAATTTGAGTGGAACATCTTAAAGAAGGTTTATTAACACTTGTGAAATGTAAGAGTAAAAAGTGTCCTACTCTTGTACATTTGAAATTGGTAAGTTGTGATGTTTTGGATAAAACAAAGACCAACTAAGGCCAATCATGTGAAGTGTTTGTCTTGATAAAGAATCCGCACTATCTTTTGAATATTTGGCAAGTGAGTCTTATATGTTAAGAGGACAGTGGGAGTCTTTAATATCTTCGAAGGGATTTCAAGATCTAATCAAGAATAAAAACCTGTAGTTTGACACTAGCACACGACATGAGGTTTATAACCTATCATGTTGACATATTTATTTTTATGTGTCCATTCCAGTTAAAGTTGGCTTTTCATATGAGCTCTGAGAGTTCTCAATTGGTTGCATAACAACTTAGAAGCAATGGCAGGCCCTTGTGCTGACAGGTGGCAAGAAATTAAGATTGAGTTCAGTCCATATGAGTTTGGATTTGTCATTATCCTTGTCTTGTGATTATGGTTTTAACAAATTCACGTGGATAAGAACACATACACCATAAAATCTAAGGTTCATAAGGTTTCTCTCCGATTCATGAAAATGATGGTGAGGAAACACTTTCACCAAGTAGATTTTAAGTAAGATAGCAATTGTGAACTTCGCATTAACAAAGTCGTTAGTGGAGCGTGCGTGGTTAACCGACACACTAACATGGACTTATGAGAAATACCAAAAGGCTAAACAATCGAGACTATGATTACGACATCCCTTTTCATAGTTCTACAATTGCTTAGACACACCTGTGAGCTATCTAAGATAAGGTGTATGATTTTGATAAAGTCTTATCAAAACATCTCATATCAGAAATCTAAAATCTGGTAAGAAAGTTAATAAAGTATTGATTTCTAGAAGTTCAGTTGATTTCTGAGTACATGTCAAAGCTAGTGGGAGCATAAGTGTTATGCTAATAATCATCATGTTAGTGGGAGCATGATAATTATTATTAGTATCGCAAGATAGAAATGTTAATTATAGAAAACAAAAGTTTCAATTCATCAAGTTATAGGGGTTGAAAAAGTTGTTTTGCTATAATTATGGGAGAGGAAATTATACTTCATTTCAATTCTAAAAAGCTTAGATTGAGATTTTAATCATCTTTAGTCAAGAATATATGTATGAATTTTATGTTGGTTTGGTTCAACTTAAGAAAATTCTATATATCGCATTCTCAAAATTTGATTATGATTACGGCATCCCTCTTCATATTCAAATTTTGAAAAACATGGAAAATAAAAATAAAAAATATTGCAGCAAAAGACTGGTTTAGAATCATGTCTTTAAGTGAGACATCATGAATCGTGTCCCATTTGCTTTGGGTACAGGATCGATTGCATGTGCTATAATATTTATCCTTTCTAAATTTTCCAAATGCTTGGGGCATCATGAAGGGAAAAAGATCTAGAACTAGATATGACTAAAATGATAAAGCAATTGTCGAGGACAATCTAAGGTTTACCATAGATTGGTTGCTCAGGGACAGTTGGAAGTATAGTATTAAATTTGGAAGCACCATATTGACATATTCTGAAAAGAGGCAACTCTTGTTCAGAAATGATAGTCAAAATGGGAATATGGAGTTGTCTCCATAGACGGAAGCAATTTGTGTAAGATTAGAAAAACTTAATGCAAGAAGCATGTTCAAAGCAATGTACTTTGAATAGGAGACTTTGTTTCCATGGAGTAGATCTTCATTGGAATACCCTGTAACAATTGTTGAAAAGTCTTTGTGACTTTTTATATACTCATTACAAGAGGGTAGTGCATATAAGTTTAAAATCTAACAGATTTCGATAAATAATAAGAATTTGGAATTCTTACATTTACGATAAGGATTTGGGAGAGTGAAATTAGAATCACTGAAATTATGTTCAATTGGTTTGTTTCACAAAGTAAGGATCATAGACAAACATAGATTACATACTTGGTGTATGACAAAGCTATTGTTTAGAAAAACATAGTGTACATGCTTGTAGCATGGTACAACTAGTGTTTTTTTTAATTCAAGTATAAAGTTGATAAAACCGAAACAATGAATAATGAGTAATCAGTATGGTGATAAATAAAAAGTGTTCTATTTATATTCATAGGTTTTGATGCCATACTAGATTCAATTATTCTTGTGTTTCATTTTGCATGTTTTGACTGCCAAAATAAACTAGGTCATTCTTCCAGAATGACTAAGTTATTCTAACCATCCACAGTCGATCATATGTTGGAAGTAGATATGAATCAAGAATGTCATGAGTTGTCTTGTAGATGTCTAAGTTGTTGGACATAGAAAAGGGTGCTACAACACTCATGAGTGCTCGTAATTTCTAAGTATTGGATTCAACTCGTGCTCATTTGAATCACTTCATGGATTTTATCACGAGTGATCATGAGATGATAATATCTTATATTCTTCAAACCTAGAGATATGAGTTGTTACTATGAGTTGGTTGTATATTGATTGCATGAAACTACATTGGCAACTAAATGTTATAAAACGTGCCTTTGTGTATGATTCAAAAAGTAGTAGAACAAGCCATATGAGTCGAAGTTTATCCATTCCTTTTTACCTTCGGGATAAAAGCGATATATAGGGGCCCCTCGATGATTTAATCATGACACATGTGAGTGCTTGGCCAAGCCAGGATTGATTTGATCTGTTCAATCGGTCAGTAATCATGAATCGGAAATCGGGAAACAACAAATGGACTAAGATAATGATTTATAATCCATGTCTTACTCCATATGATATCTAGAATGGAGGAATATATGATCCCTTATCTAATGGACAAGTCATTGATGAGATCAGAGTTCAGTTACAACGTCAGAGTTCGACAGAAGCTTTTGAGAGCTACGATTGCTAGTCGGGTTATGAAGTCATACTTGAAATAATATTTTTAGACTTATCCAAGTGGGAGACTGTTGGATTAATGTCTAAGTCCATAACTATAATTGGTAAGACTTGACCCGACCCGGCATGGTCCATTTGGGTTGCATCGCATCGAAACACTTGGATAAACCGTTTATGAGAAGAAGATATTCGTGACATATTAATATATTATAAGTT
This sequence comes from Lactuca saligna, assembly GCF_052625555.1. Taxonomy (NCBI): domain Eukaryota; kingdom Viridiplantae; phylum Streptophyta; class Magnoliopsida; order Asterales; family Asteraceae; genus Lactuca; species Lactuca saligna. The sequence goes on along the minus strand of NC_136418.1, from coordinate 44,031,575 downwards.
CTAATATATTAATATAATATCGTGTAATTTAATTAGTATTGATCAAGAATTAATTTGGACTTAATTTAGTGATCAAAAGAGACTAATTAAATATATGGGGTTTGATTGTTTAAATCATTCATTCTTATATAAGTGGGCTTATGATCCATGATTCCTTATGTTGGGTTTAATCCATGTGTTGACCCATGGATACTCAATGGACGTTAAAACCCCCGGAGCATAAGGAATGGGTAAATTCATGGGTTACATGGTGTAACCCTAATGTGCCCACTATATAAGGACCCCTTTAGCTCAATAAATCGGCACTAGTGCATAATAAGGAGGGCAAGTCGATTTCCAAGTCTCATATCTTCTTCTCATGGTTATTCCATGTGTTGGTGATGTTGTGTGAACCATTTGAGGTGTCACACTTGGGGCACTAGGCTCTCGATCTTCATGGAATCAAGCTACATCAACAAGGTATGTATTCTATCTAGTTTATTACCTAAGTATCAAAGATTGTATGCTAGTTAGGGTAATACCTTGGAATATTCAGATTTGCATGTATAATAGAGAAAACATAGATCCAAGGTATTTAGGGTTGCATGTACACCATATGAGTGTTAGAATGCCCAAAACCTAACAAGTATATGGCTAATTAGTAGATATGTATGATTATATGTATCTGCTGGGTCTGTGTTCATGTTTGTTTGTTACATAGGTTTACATATTGTGGTTGGGTTGAAGCGATCATACTTTGTGCTATAGGCCAATACACTCGGGAATGACCAGATATGTTGTAGGCCCTATGAAGCGGTCCAGTCAGGCCGGTGATCCGTAGAGCGATCCGGATAGGCTGTATGCCCTGCGAGGCGGTCTAGTCATGTCGAAGGCTTGTAGAATGGTCCATATAGGTTGTAGGCCCTGCGACACGGTCCATTCAGGATGGTTGTTCATTGTTGTATGCTTGTTTGCTTTATGGTGTGTTGGTACTTTGGGGGAACTCACTAAGCTTTGGCTTACAATTTTAGTTTATTATTTCAGGTACTTTAGAGGTTCATGGGAAAGCAAAGGCGTGAACTTGCACATCTTCCTATTTTCATGTGATTGGTTTGCTTGGGACACTTTGATATGATGTTAGTTTTGAAACAATGAGTATTTTTGTAAACAATAATGGTTCATGGTTGATTTAAAAAAATTTTAATTTATTGTGATTTTTGGAGTGTTACAAGTTGGTATCAGAGCCTTGGTTTGAGAGAATTGGATGAACTTTCGTGTGAATCCAGAATCAAACTAGGGAACTGCAAAGGTTTTTAAAAATTATTTTCAAAAGTAACCAAGGAAGAATGTGATGTGCACGACTAGCTGGAGCAAGAAAGTATACCCTAAGTTACCCACATTACTGCCTGATATTATGTTTATAGTAGAACATCATGCTAGTAGTAGGCTAGGGATCTTCGGAAATTGCATGATAGAATTGCCAAATATATGATGCCTGATATCCTAGGGTTATTTCTTATATGAAATTAACATCATTACTATAGTTGCTTAGTGTATGCATCATAGTTGTGCATAACAAAGATCTTATAACATGAGAATGTTTAGTTAGGCTTTATTTCCTATTCCTTGTCTAGTTGTAGGTTAGGGTAGAATCAAGTATTCGACTGTCTATAGGATCCAATGTTATGTATGATTAACATACGCGAGTACTACAAGTTTGTTGGAAGTTTCAAGGATAGGTTTGTATGTGAGCATCTGACTAGTTAAAGGATGTTTAGCTATACTCTAGGGATGAAGATATGATGTATTCTTATCTTAGTGTGTGTTGTTAGGGCTGTTGTAAGGATCCTCACGGACAAATACAGGTAGGTGTGGAAGGTAGTATGGGCCCATAATGCTGGAAGCACAGGACCCACAGCACCCGTACGTATAACAAGGATGTCACGACCCTTAGGTTTTTGTTAATTAGAATACCTCATATGGTATGAATTGCACCTTATATGATATTTTCTAGTTTATTGTCAGTATAGTGTTCACGAGAGGATCCGGATCAGGAGATGGAGTGGCCGGTCAGGATAGGCCATGGTTGACTGAGGATGAGATTAGGGAGTTGATTTCTACTGAGGTTGTGACTATCATCTGGGGATAGACACCGGAGTTGTTCGGTTCTATCAAGACCTCCATGATTGAGTAATTTGATAACAGTTACGTTGCACTTTCTGAGGCTGTTATTGCTGCAACTGTTGGAATAGTGTCTAAGGCTGAGCTATATTAAGCAAGTATTTGACCCGATTGAGCATGGTCCTTTTGGGTTGCCTTCACCATAGCAACTTGATAGGATGATTTACAATGAGAGTTGAAATATTATAAGGAATAATATTATTATTATTTGATTAATATAAGTAATAAATTAATTAGGAATTAATTTGTTGACTTAAAGAGATTAATTAAATAGAAGGACTTAAACTGTCAAGTGTATGATAGTTATGCTTCAGGCTATAATCCCTTATGGATAATGTGGTGGACGATTTTAGGGCTTAGGATAGACCTAAAATCCGTCCAAGGTTATCATGAAAGGGATTAGGATTGCTTAGGGCTTAAGTTATCCAATTAGGGTTCAAAGGTGAAACCCTAGGAGCCTTACAAGTATAAATAAACCCTTGGGGTCATGGAAATCGACACTCTTGTTTCTAGAGAAACCCTGGCCGATTTCTAAGTCCCTCCCCACTCTCTCAAATCATCCTCTTTCTAGTTGGTGTTTGTAAGCCATTAGAGGAGTGACAATTATGACTCTAAAGCTCCAAGAACAAGAAGATCAAACAAGTGATTCAAGGTAAACTTATAACTCTGTTTTTCTCTTTGTTATAATGATAGAATGATCATTAGGAGTCTTGGATTCATGCATGTTCAATTAGAGAAACCTAGATCCAAACATTAGGGTTTGTATGTGCATATAGGAATGTTCATATGGCCAAAACCCATCAGTGGTATCAGAGCCTAGATTGATTTCTATTGAATTGATGCATTGGTTGCTTGTTTGATGCTTGCAAAATTCGATTTTTGTGTTTCTGCCTGATGAACTCGGCGAGTCCCATAGTGGACTCGGCGAGTAGGCCTCAACTCAGCGAGTCCATTGTGGTACTCGGCGAGTTCGAGCGTCAGAAAGAGCTAATTTCGGGATTTCTTGTTGTTTATCCTTTTGATACTTACCTTAATCATATTAGGTCAATATAAATCCGATTTTTAGATATATTTGAGTATATCCTTGACCTAATTGAAGATATTAATCAATTAATTAAATATTAGTTTCCATATGTGATAATTGATTAATTATTTTAATTAAATTGGTAAATTGTTTTGCAAGAAATAATTAAATAAATCAAATATGGATAATTATGTGATTAAATGTTAATTTAGATTATTTTTTTATTTGATCCTCTATGTTTTGAAAAGTTTAAAACCTGACCTCAAGTTTTGAAATTTATGTTTGTGATTAAAAGTTTAATTTGGACAATTTAAATTTCAAACCCTAGAATATATATATATATATATATATATATATATATATATATATATATATATATATATATATGTATGTATGTATGTATAATTAAAATGCTAGTCTTACCGTTAGTAGGCCTCATTCACAAAGTCGGTCTATAAGGTGGGTATAAGGTTGCTGCCTATAAAATGGCGCTTAATGGGTGTACACTCACACCCATCGCTTGCTTGATCGGTGGAGGGTCGTTAGCCGAATGGGTAGGATAGGGCAACCTCATCTCATCATTAAAAGTATAATATGAAATACAAAGTAACTACATGTTTTTCAAAATTCCCAATCCTAGTTACTTTAGGAAAAGTGAATTGATGCAATCCCATGAAATTACACTTTGCACCCTTGCTAAGAAGTTAGTGGATCGTGTGTGGTTTACCGGCACACTAATTGGTTCTAAGCGAAGGTGGCAAAGGGTGATTCATTGTTTATCATAGTTCGATGGAGCGTGTGTGGTTTACCGGCACATCGAATAGGTGATCGTTACAATGAAGGCACCATGTGAATTTGCATGGTAATTCACACCCACTTTCTGATCCTCGGTATCCCAGTCACAAACGAGAGGGGCGTATCGAGATTTAAACATGCCATTAAAAAGTTTCAATGAATCTCATCCAAACCTAGGAATTCTCAATACATTTAGAACTTAAAGTTATGTTTTCATGGTGGAGAATTAGTGAATCGTCATTCACTTACCTTCAAATTGTTTGCATGTTAGATTATGGCATCCCTTTTCTAATATGTAAATATTGTTGTTGGATCCTAGCCCTAATTTTCTTATTGGTTGATAATTAGGGATCCAAATTCTAATCTATCTTTGTCCTTTCTATTTGTAGATGTCGAACGCGAACAACGTTGCTGCTAGCTCGTTCACATTGATGAGCCTTTGCCAAAAGGTGACTTTCGATGGGATGAACTATAGCGAATGGATAAGATACATTCGCACGATTGCTCGCTATGAGGACAAGGAGTATGTCCTCGATGAAAAGCTTGAGAAGATGAATCCGGAAATCGCTACTCCGGCTGAAATCACTGCTTTTGAAACTCATGAGCGTGATGCAACGAAGGTTCATTGCATCATGATAGCCACTATGAATTCCGAATTCCAAAAGGCCTACGAGGACATGTATCCGTACGAAATGCACCAAGACTTGTTGGAGAGATACCACCAAAACGCAAGGCAAGAACGTTACGAGATCTTCACTAACATGATCTCCGCTAAGATGGGTCATGGTGAACCATTAACCGTGCACCTGCAAAAGATGCAAAGGTATGTCGATCGTCTTCGCAAGTTAAATGTTGACTTTGGGGAAGACTTAGCAATCGACATGGTGCTTCACTCAATGCCTCTGTGTTACAACCAATTCAGGATGACCTACCACATGAACAAAGAAGAGGTCACCCTCAGTAAGCTCCAAGGTCTCCTTAGGGTTGCTGAGAGCAATCTCAAGGACAAGTCTGTTGCACCTACTCCCAATCCACCCGCTGCTCCTGTTTTGGCCATTGGGCAAAGAAGAGGCAAGAAGAGGAAGGCTCCGTCTAAGAGCCACCGCAAGGGAAAGTCCCGAGATGGTTCCTCCTCTAGTAAGACAAAAGTTGATCCCGCTAAGCCTACTTCTAACCCGAAGGAGGCAGAGTGCCACCATTGCCACAAAATAGGGCATTGGAAGAGAAGCTGCCCAGAGTACTTGCAAGATATCAAGGAAGGAAAGATCAAGCCGTCTTTCGCAGGTATATATACAATTAAATCTAATGATTCATCTCATGCTATTTCTTGGGTCCTCAATACTGGGTGTGGTTACCACATTTGTTTAGAACTGCAGGGACAAAGAAGAAATAGGGATGTGGAGCATGGAAGAATAAATCTAATCATGGGAAACAAAAGATCGTCGCATGTAACCAAGATTGGAGTGTATTCTCTAGTGCTTAGGAATTGTTTATCTTTAGATTTGAACAATTGTTGCTATTCGCTAGAAATGGCCAGAAACATCATTTCATTTCATGGTTTGTTTAGACAAGGATTTAGATTTTCTTTTAATAATGAGAATGGTTCTATTTGTGCTTATCTAAATGGTGTCTTATATTTTGAAGCAATACCATGTAATGGAATTTATGAAACTGTTATGATTGTAGATAACCAAGGAAATGATGTTTTATGCATGGATTCTTCCAATAGTATGGATAGTGCATCCTTGTGGCATTGTCGTCTTGGACATGTCAACAAGAAGCACATAGCCCAACTCCAAAAGGATGGAGTGTTGGAGTCATTCGACCTTGGGGAAGATAACACGTGCGAATCTTGTTTACTTGGAAAAATGACTAAGTCACCCTTCACTAGCACATGTGAAAGGGGTGAGGGTCTATTGGACCTAATACATACTGATGTATGTGGACCGTTTAGATCAACCACAAAGGATGGAAACCGCTTCTATGTGACTTTTACCGATGACTATAGTAGATATGGGTATATCTACTTAATCAAGCAAAACTCAGAAACATTTGAAAAGTTCAAAGAGTTCAAGAATGAAGTGGAGAATCAATTGGGCAGGAAAATCATGATGCTTCGATCCGATCGAGGAGAAGAGTACCTAAGTCTTGAGTTCCACGACTATCTAAAAGAGTGTGGAATAGTTTCACAATTGACGCCACCTAGGACACCGCAATTGAATGGTGTGGCAGAAAGGCGTAATCGAACCTTTTTAGACATGGTTCACTCTATGATGAGTCGTGCTTCGCTATCTATCTCATTCTGGGGGTATGCCTTAGAGACTGCCGCCTATATCCTTAACCGAGTCCCTACTAAGAAGGTTACCAAAACACCTCACGAGATGTGGACAGGGAAAGCTCCCTCGTTAGCACATATCAAGGTTTGGGGTTGCAAGGCTTTCGTAAGACGATACAATCACGACAAACTTGAACCTCAGAGTGAGCGATGTATTTTCATCGGCTATCAGCAGAAATCCTTTGGATATGTCTTCTATAGACTGAAGGACAATGTTGTCTTTATTGCGAGGAGAGGAGTTTTCCGAGAGCGAGAACTCATAACCCAAGGAGATAGTGGGAGGAAAATCGAGCTTAAAGAGATTCAAGAATCGATAGATGAAGGAACCTCTACCGCTGGCCCTCAACCCGAGAAGGAAACTCCGGTGAACCGATTGACGAGTCCTTACCTCTTAGACGTTTCGAAAGAGTTAAAGTTCAACCCCAGTTATATGGTTTTCATATTACTACCAAAGGGGACACATATATTAGTTGTATTACACTAATAAATCTAGATGAACCTAATAGCTATAAGGAAGCCATGGCAGGCCCGGAGTCTGCGAAATAGAAAGAGGTAATGGACAGCGAGATCCAGTCCATGTATGACAACCAAGTTTGGAATTTGGTTGATTATGTGCCCGGATGTAAGACCGTTGGGTGCAAATGGATCTTCAAGAAGAAGACCGACGTGGATGGAAATGTACACACATATAGGCGCGATTGGTTGCGAAGAGTTTCACTCAAACTCGCGGAGTTGACTATGATGAGACCTTCTCACCAATTGTGAAGATAAAATCTATTAGAGTGATGCTAGCAATTGCCGCATTTCATGATTATGAGATTTGGCAAATGGATGTCAAAACCGCTTTCCTTAATGGGAAGTTGGCTGAGGATGTTTACATGGCTCAGCCAGAGGGTTTTGTTGATCTGAAGCATCCAAATAGAGTGTGCAAGCTTGAGAAGTCCATTTATGGACTTAAGCAAGCGTTTTGCAGATGGAATCTTTTCTTCGATGAGAAAGTCAAAGAGTTTGGATTTGTACCAAGTGAATATGAATCATGTGTATATGTCAAACCCAGTGGGAGTATAATTAGCTTTCTCGTTTTGTATGTGGATGACATACTGCTCATAGGAAACGACATCCCGACACTGCAGGAGATTAAGTCCTGGCTCGGGAAGTGCTTCGCTATGAAGGTCCTCGGAGAGGCTTCCTATATTCTGGGAATAAGAATAGTGAGAGAACGAAGTAAGAGACTAATAGGACTTAGTCAGAACACTTACTTAGATAAAGTACTAAAACGTTTTAGTATGGAAAACTCGAAGAAGGGAGAATTACCGATACAATATAATGCCAAGTTGAGTAAGACTCAAAGTCTAAGTAGCGAAGCCGAAATAGCAGAAATGAGTCGAGTACCATACGCTTCCGCAGTTGGATCAATCATGTATGCTATGACTTGTACTCGCCCTGATGTAGCCTTTGCTTTGAGCATGGTCTGTAGATATCAAGGGAACCCTGGTAAAGCTCATTGGATTGCGGTGAAGAATATCCTTAAGTACCTTTGGAGGACCAAGAAATCGCTTTTAGTCCTCGGAGGGAGTGATGACTTGAAGGTGCGAGGGTATAGTGATGCCAGCTTTCAGACCGACAGGGACAACTACCGTTCGCAGTCGGGCTGGGTCTTTACCCTGAATGGAGGAGCAGTAACTTGGAAAAGTTCCAAACAAGAAACCGTAGCTGATTCAACGTGCGAATCAGAGTACATCGCAGCGAGCGAAGCGTCGAAAGAGTCAATATGGTTAAAGAACTTCATTGGTGATCTTGGAGTTGTACCTACCATAAAGGAGCCCATGGAGATTTTCTGTGATAATGAAGGAGCGGTTGCCTTGACCAAGGAACCAAGGCATCATGGTAGATCTCGACATATCGACAGAAAATATCATTTTATAACACATTGTGTAGAAAAAGTACAACTCATGGTGAAGAGGATATCATCAGAAGATAAACCAACATATCCGCTTACGAAGGGACTGAGCAGGGTTAAGCACTTGCAGCATGCTAGGAGTATTGGGCTGAAGGATGATATTAGCATAGATTAGATAGTGTTAGAAACGTGTGATAGATAAATGTAATTAATATTTGATGATTAAATAAAGGAGTATTATTTATGAGTAATGTTACTATCTTATGTTAATTGTTTAACTATTGTTTCACTTTGCATGTTTTGACTTCCAGAATAGTTGAGTTAATTAAGAATAATCGAATTATTCAAATTGTCCACAATCGTTCATTTGTTGGAAGTAGGTATGAATGAAGATTGTCATGAATTGGTGTGTAGATTTTCTAAATGGTATTAGACATAGCAAGAGTTTGCTACAACGTTCATGAGTGCGTATGAACTAGTTTTGAGCATTGGAACAAACCCGCACTTGCTCGAATCACCTTATGGAATATGAAAAAAAAAGGTGATCGCAAGACGATAATATCATATGGTCTTAACACCAAGATATATGGTTTGTTATTTGTTAATTGGTTGTACATTGATGGTGCGAAACCGCATCAGTAACTTGATGTTATAAAACGCATTGTTGTGTATAGTTGATTAATGAATAAGTAAATGCATATAAGTCAAAGTTTATCTGTTACTTTTATCCTAAGGAGGTAAAAGTGATATCTCAGCCGCTCGATGATTTGATTTGACTTATGTGCCGAGCCTGGTCAGAACTGAATTGACGTGTTCGATTAAGTTCTATGTCAAATAAATCTAAAATCGAGAAACCAAATCCTAGACAAGTAGTTCCATTTGATTGTCTGCATGATATCTATACAGAGGACTGTACGATCCCTTATCTAAAACACAAGATCGATTAGATCAGAGTTTGACAACGTCTTCGAGAGCTACGATTGCTAATCGGTATATATAGTTACTAGACTTATCCAAGTGGAAGACTGTTGGAATAGTGTCTAAGGCTGCACCTATATTAAGCAAGTATTTGACCCGGTTGAGCATGGTCCTTTTGGGTTGCCTTCACCATAGCAACTTGATAGGATGATTTACAATGAGAGTTGAAATATTATAAGGAATAATATTACTATTATTTGATTAATATAAGTCATAAATTAATTAGGAATTAATTTGGTGACTTAAAGAGATTAATTAAATAGGACTTAAATTGTCAAGTGTATGATAGTTATACTTTAGGCTATAATCCCTTATGGATAATGTGGTGGATGATTTTAGGGCTTAGGATAGACCTAAAATCCATCCAAGGTTATCATGAAAGGGATTAGGATTGCGTAGGGCTTAAGTTATCCAATTAGGGTTTAAAGGTGAAACCCTACGAGCCGTACAAGTATAAATAGACCCTTGGGGTCATGGAAATCGGCACTCTTGTTTCTAGAGAAACCCTGGCCGATTTCTAAGTCCCTCCCCACTCTCTCAAATCATCCTCTTGCTAGTTGGTGTTTGTAAGCCATTAGAGGAGTGACAATTGTGACTCTAAAGCTCCAAGAACAAGAAGATCAAACAAGTGATTCAAGGTAAACTTATAACTCTGTTTTTCTCTATGTTATAATGATAGAATGATCATTAGGAGTCTTGGATTCACGCATGTTCAATTAGAGAAACCTAGATCCAAGCATTAGGGTTTGTATGTGCATATAGGAATGTTCATATGGCCAAAACCCATCAGCAACTACCATGGTCGTTGTGGCCGCTAGGGTTCGTGGAGAGAGAGCCTTTCAGTACCGAGACTTCGATAATACGAAGTCCCCAATGTTCGATGAAGTTTAGGATTGGATCATTGTGATAAGGTGGTTGTCCGATGTTGAGGGATGTTTCTTTAATTGCCCATGGCTAGCTGACCAGAAGGTCAAGAGCACCCTACACCTTCTCCGGTTAGGCGAGAAGGATCGGTGGAGGTTGGTTACTACCTCATACACTCCGGAGCAGATGGTTGTTGTGACATGGGAGCAGTTTTCTTATATGTTCCACATGAGACATGTTCCATCGGTAGAGAGGGAGAGACTAACCTAGGAGTATTTGGACCTAAGGCAGGGGACTAAGTCGACGACTGAGATCACCAAGATGTTTACTGTGAGAGCTCTATTTTATCCTGAGTTTGCCGCTTCCAAGCAAGGTCAGATGACCCGGTACTTGAGCATGCTCAAGAAGGAAATCTACCAGTTGTGTCTACTGTAACGCCCTGATTCTCATGTAGTGTTTAAATAAGATTTATTAGGTTAATCTCTACTCGACGAGTTGGTTGACCTACTCGTTGAGTAGCAGTGAGGTGGGATCGCGTGTTAAGTGACCTACTCGACGAGTCCATATTGGGACTCGTCGAGTAGGAGCTGGCAGATGAAACCCTAAATCTTGGGGTTTGCACCTCTATTTAAAGGATCCTCAGCCTCCTTTGGCCTCTTTGCAGTCTTTGAGAGCCCCTTAAAACCTTAATACGTGTGTGTGTGCCCATTGTGTGTTTGAAGCTTGAAAAGAGGATCTTTGGAGGGAGAAGGCTTGGAGGAGAAGTAGATTGGAGCAAGTAGAGTGTGGGAATCAACTCTTATCTCAGTTATCATCTTTTGGAGGTAATCACATCACCTTTTCCTTGTGAATCTCTTCTATTGGTTGAGTTTTAGGGGTTTTGGTGAGATAATAAGTTGGAAAGATGAGCTATGGGCAAGATCTGAGGTTGTAACTTCAGATCTGGACCCTCCTTGGATTCTAGAAGCATAAAGTTTCAGTTTTGTTCATGATTAAGGTCCCTTTTGAGCATGAAGTTCCATTAAGAACGTAAAATAGGCATTTAGAGCCTTTATAGCCATGCATGCACGTAAAGTTTGCAACTTTACGTGATAAGCATGCCCTAGAAGCTTGGATCTGTGATTTGGAGCCGCTACATGGCTCAAAAAAGGTCTGTATGGAAAAAGGACTGAATGGACTCGGTGAGTCGCAAGGTTGACTCAACGAGTCACATGAAGATGGCCGTGAACTCAATGAGTTGGATGAACAACTCGGCGAGTCCGATGAAGATTGCCATAAACTCGACGAGTTGAAGAACAACTTGGTGAGTCGGATGAGTTTTCTCTAGGATATGTATGCGTGTGTATCCGTCGAGTTGCAAGGAGGAAAACTCGACGGGTGGCCTTAAAGTTTGATCGAGAATCAAAGGAACTCGACAAGTCACCCCGATGACCCGACGACTTGGAAAGTGATTCAAGGAACTCAGCGAGTGGCCGAGGGTACTCGGTGAGTTAAGGTCAACATGGACTGATGACCTTGATTGAGGACTTTGACTTTGACCAGGGGTTGACTAGTGGGTTATGGAGTACCTTATAAGGTTAAGGACTTATGAGTATGTTGTACTATGATAATAGGTGGTGGAGCCTATGTCAAGTGATCCGAGAGTTTGAGTTTACCTTTCGAGTCGACATCTGCGAAGTGAGTTATCCTCACTGTATCGATAGGGTGTACGGCACCAATGTCGGCCCTTTAATTGTTATTGTTATGGTATGATACATGTGGTTATGATCTGTTAGATCAAAATCAGGGTAGACAGTATGTTATGCTTTTATGATCCGTAGGGATTGGTATGTTAGTGACCTTCTAGGTCGGTACTCTAGTTACAGGAGAATTCTATGATTGATGATCAGTGAGATAGATATGTTTGATGTTTGTATATGCCAGTATATGATAGTATGCGCACATGGCTATTCGCTTGGGGTTGGGTTGAGGTGGTCCTGATTTGTGCTGAAGGCTAATATACCCTATGAGTGGTCCGAGGAGACTGTAGGCCCACGTGGCGGATCAGTCATGCCGAAGGCTCGTGTCACACCCCCGAACCAGACGGCGGAAACGTCCAAGGGCTCACGTGACTTAAATTGAATATCGTCACAATGAATATACATGAATCATAACATAAACGTCACCATGCATCAATATATTACAATTGAAATTGTTCACATGAAGTACATTGTTTTAACACTACACATTTATAAGCTACATAGTTTTAGTACATTTAACAACATAACATCTAACATTACTTCTTATAACTCTTCCACTTACCTGTTACCTGAGAATACAAGTTATTTTAGAAAAACGTCAACATATGAAATGTTGGTGAGTTCATAAGCAATGTTGTGATAAAATGATTTGTTTATTTTGTAAAACCCAGAAAATCCGATATTTTCTGAAAAGACTTTTGTTTATCAAAATGTGAGATTAATAAGTTGATGCATGAATGATTTTAAAAACATATATATATATATATATATATATATATATATATATATATATATATATATATATATATATATAAGGGTATTTTGTATTATAGTTATAATATTTCGAACGAGTAGTATTGAATTCCCCGGAAAAACCCGATGTTTTCCCAATGCTGAAATGTATTCGTGATTACTGATTTTTGTATTGTCTTAACGAATGAATATTGAATTAATCCATATTGTATCATCCTAATTTTGTCTACTTTGATTTCTCGTAAGCCTTAACGAATGAAGAGGAGGGGAGTATTATGTCCCACTACTATCGTAAGTTCCTTAGGTTGTCGTGTATGCGAAAGACACGATGGTCCAACTCACATTTGATTACTGTGACCTTAGTAGCTTTTCTAGCGGGACACTTTGGCCCACTAGCACATAAAGCTATTGAAAGTCCTTTTATAAAATATTAGGTCATTGAAGGCCCAATAACATATAAGCATTATCCCTTTAGGCCCAAAGATCATGTTGGTGGGCTTGCAAGGCCTAACAAGCATAATTTGAAACTTATAAGCCCAAAGTTTGTAGATTTACTCATTGTAATCATCACGTATCTATTGAAGTGTTTTGATTTAACGTTTCTTGTTTTGTATTGATTCGAGACCGAATCAATTCGTTTATAACGATATTTGGTATTGAAGGTGTATTTGTTTTTCGTTTTGTCGCAATCCGGGTATCTTGTATTTTGTCTTAATGAATTAATTTGTTTTGAAGTATGACTTTGACACTTTTCACTACCTTTCTTTTATAAAAAATAACACTTTTAGTCCTTTATATAAAAGAATTTCATATTTAGTCCTTAAAAACATTTTCTTGACACTTTTGTATCATAAACTTGTTGACAAGACATTTATAACCCAAATTGTATTTAGTAAACAGTTTTAGCCCTTCCAGAATGGTGTTTCTCGGTTAGAACCCAAAATTTTGCAATTTTTACAGTTTTGGCCCAAAATACAAAACGTTTACATTTTTTTATCCTTTTTGGAGTTTAAAAGCATTTTTGACCTTAGAAATAGTTTTATTTCACTTCATGTCCCGTGTTTTACAGAATATTACAATTCAGGCCCATAAAAACTTCAATTTTCGCAATTTTGGGCTTGTTGGGCCGAAAAGCCCATATTTAGCCCAATAACTCAAATTTTTGCATTTTATGTCCTTTGAAAATTCTAATATTCAGAAAAGTGATTATCAAAACTGTTTTGACACTTTTGGACCCTCAAGAAACCGTGATTGTTTTTACCCCAAGTTTTGTATTTTTAACATTTTATGACCTAAAATGGGTTTTATGTTAGAGTATGTTCCTCATAACCTTATAAGTTATTTTTCTTAACTAGCTTAGTGTAAAAGAACTTAGTTTTTGTTTGATTCTTTTCTCATGTTATAGATCTAGTATTATCACCCCTTTTTGCTACATATTTATCACAAAAACACATAACATCACACACATACATGCATAAAATAACACATAGCATACACATACACATAGATCTACACATTTTCTTGTATTCTCCCCCATAAAACATATGAAAACCGAAAAAAGAGGGGTATGAAACTCACCTTGAGTTGTAGTTTCAGTTTTGAAGAAGACTAGAAGAAGAAATTTCGATCCTAACATGTCTTCTTGGTAAATCTCGAACTTAGATGCTTCTAAGGTGCAAGATCACAAGATTGAACGGATTTAGAAGAGATTTTTGGATGAAATGAAGTAGCTAGATCATGGATCCAAACATAAACTTACCTTGGATGATGCTTTTTTTGGAAGAATCTCTTTGAAAGCCCCTTAGATCTCGAAAATTTGGAGAGGAGTGGAGAGAGATTCCTTGAGAGAATTTTGAGTGAAGTGTGTGTATGTGTGTGTGTGTAGAGAGAGTGAGTGATGAGATAGGTGCATGGAAGCATGAGACTTTTCATGGAAAACCTCCATGTAAAAATGAGGTGGCACCCACACAAGTAAACTCTTCCTCTTGGTGGGCTTGAGCCGAGAATGGAGAGGGAAGAAAAAGAAAATTTGGGCGTTGAATGCTTAAGTCCATTTTATGGCTAAGTTAGGTGATTTTTGGCCCAATAAAAATCAAGGAATGATTTTTATGACCTATTAGGGATAATATAAATTTATTTTGGTCCAATAAGGCCCATTAAAGTTAATCTAATTTATTTTGGGTTCATAAGGCCCAAAAATGTTAAGTTTCATATATATGGGTCCAATTAGGGCCTATTTGAGAGTTCTAGGTTCAAGATAGTTAAATTGGAAGCTCATTGGTCCATTAGGTCCAATAAGGAAGTCCTACTTCAAAGTGAACTCAAATTGGAAATTTAAAGGTTTCCAATTCTTTGTTGACCATTTGTAGGGCTAGAATGAAGTATTTGATGAAGTTTTGTTGTTATAAAATAAGCATCATTCATGCTTTCATGTTATTGATTCATAGTTGTTATAAGTGTTGTGATTACAAGGCACCAAAATTTCTAGTTGTGACAGCTCGGGATAGATTCAGACAGACTATAGGCCCGGTAGGGCGGTCCAGTCAGGCCGATGGCCCACTATGCATGTTGATTGATTGATTATTCCTGATATGGTATTGTTAGTGTGGTATTGGTATTTTATGGGTAGCTCACTAAGTCCTCGGGCTTACAGTTTTCAGTTTATTGTTTCAGGTACTTCAGGAGATCATGGAAAGGCGAAGGCGTGACTGTACCACTCCTCATCCTTATGTTATGATTTTTGGAACACTCGGATGGAAAATGACTTGAAAACATTTTGTAAAAAATGCTATTTGGTTTTTATTTATGATTGAAAAAGTTTAAATTTGGCGTAAAATTTATGGATGTTACATCTACTCAGCGTTATGGTACACTTGTGGAGCTACAGGAGGCCGCTAGGAGGCAGGAGATTAAGTTGGAGCTCCAAGAGAGGGAACAGAGGCAGGCTCCAGTGTAGACGCAGCCTGCAACACAGCGATTCAAGGTTGTTGATGTGAGATTTGGGAGTCCGAGGGGCCACACTTGTGGATAGTGCGAAAAGGTCATAAGGGTTCTTGTCGATCTTCGTTTGGGAGCCACAAATGTGGCAAGGAGGAGAATTACGCCAAGGATTGTCACCAGCAGGTCCCCGCACTCACCACCAGGATATGTTTTCACTGTGAGCAGGTTGGATATATTAAGGACAACTGTACTTTGGTCACAGCAGGACTGACATAGGCTCTAGCACCAGCTACACTGAGGATTACTGATAGGTGATAGGGTAGGGCGGAGCTCCTGAGGGCTCGAGGTTGCGCTTTTCATCTTACAGCAAAGGAGGCCAGGGCGGCGCCATACGTTGTTACTAGTATGTTTCCATTTATCATTATGTCAATTATTTTATGGTATGATTATGTTTAGGTTTCCAATAGGTACCTTCTTAGTGAATTCTTTTCTTACTCTTGTGTTATTTGACTCGGGTGTGAGTCGGTCCTTTTCATCTCAGTCTTTTAGTAAGTGTTTCGATATGACCCTAAGAGAGCTGGAGTCTTCGTTGTAGGTCTCTATCGCCAACTAACACGGGATTTCTGCATCGAGTGTTTTTTGAGATTGTGTTTTAGAGATTTTTTGGTTCCTTACTCCATTGATTTGAGCCCTATTCCCATGGCATACGTGTGTGACAGTAGGGATGTACTGGTTGAGTAGATTCAGGACTATGATCGATTGCGAGGGTTACCGGGTAATAGTTTGAACCCTAAGTGGGGTAGAACTGGTTATTTATGGAGAGAATACTAGATTGGGATCAGTCTTTTCTTTATGGTATGATTATGTTTATGTTTCCGATATGTACCTTCTTAGTGAATTCTTTTCCTTCTCTTGTGTTATTTGACTCGGGTGTGAGTCGTTCCTTTTCATCTCAGTCTTTTAGTAAGTGTTTTGATATGACCCTAAGAGAGCTGGAGTCTTCGTTGTAGGTCTCTATCGCCAACTAACACGGGACTTCTACATTGAGTGTTTTTCGAGATTGTGTTTTGGAGATTTTTTGGTGCCGTACTCCATTGATTTGATCCCTATTCCCATGGGAGACGTGTGTGATAGTAGGGATGTATTGGTTGAGTAGATTTAGGGCTATAATCGATTGTGAGGGTTAGCGGGTGATAGTTCGAACCCCAATTGGGGTAGAACTGGTTGTTTATGGAGAGAGTACTAGATTGGGATCAGCCTTCTGTTCTATTGCCAAAGCTCGACAGTATATTCAACACATATGTTTAGGTTATCTTTATTATGTGGTTGATACCCAAGGTATGAAGCAGGTTTCGATTTCAGAGGTGCCAGTGGTTAGAGAGTTTGTTGATGTGTTTCCAGAAGAGTTATGTGGTGTGCCTCAGGAGAGGCAGGTCGAGTTCAGGATTAACTTGGTTCCGGGTGTGACCCCTATTACTAAGGTGTCATACCGTATGGCACCTCCTGAGATGCATGAGTTGTCCTCTCAGCTTCAAGAGCTCTTGGGCAAACAATTTATCAAACCAAGTAGCTTTCCATGGGGAGCACCGATTTTGTCCATCAAGAATAAGAATGGTTCATACCGGATGTGCATTGGTTACCGATGGTTGAAAAACTTGACGGTAAAGAATTATTATCCCTTTAATCGGATTGATGGCCTCTTCGATTAGTTTTAGTGGTGTGTCTTGGTTCTACAAGATCGACTTGAGGTCATGGTATCATCAGATGAGGGTTAGAGAGGAGGATATGGGGAAGACCGCGTTTTGGACACGTTATGGTCATTACAAGTTCGTGGTGATGCCATTTGGTCTCACCAATACGTCTACAGCTTTCATGGATTTGATGAATCGGGTATGCAGGTCGGTGCTCGATCAATCAATCAATCAATGTTTTTATTGATGATATCTGGGTATATTCCAACACCAGAGAGTAGTATGAGGAGTACCTTCGAGATCTTTTGGGAGTGTTGAGGCGGGAACGGTTGTATGCCAAATTCTCGAAGTGTGATTTTTTGTTACAAGAGGTCCAGTTCCTAAGGCATCTCATTAACCAAAACGGGATTTGTTTTTTTTCAATCCGGTCAAGATTGAGGCCGTGATGCAATGGGAGGTTTCAAAGTCTCCCTCAGAGATCAGGAATTTCATGGGTTTAGCAGGATACTATCGAAGATTTATCTAGGATTTCTCCAAGATTGTAGTACCCATCACTTGTTTGACAAGAAAGGGCTTGGATTTTTGGTGGGCCCCTGATCAGCAGGTGGCATTTGAGACTCTGAGACAGAGGTTGTGTGAGGCCCCATTGTTGGCCCTCCCCTGAGGGTGTTGAGGATTTTGTGGTGTTTTGTGACGCCTCCATCACAGGTTTGGGTATAGTACTTATACATCGTAGGAGAGTTATTGATTTTGGGAGTGTTGAGGCAGGAAAGGTTGTATGCCAAATTATCGAAGTGTGAGTTTCGGTTAAAAGAGATCCAGTTCCTAGGGCATCTTGTTAACAAAAACAGGATTTTTGTCGACCCGGCCAAGATTGAGGCCGTGATGCAGTGGGAGGTTTCAAAGTCTCCCTCGGAGATCAGGAGTTTCTTGGGTTTTCTAGGATACTATCGGAGATTTATCTAAGATTTCTCCAAGATTGCAATACCCCTCACTTGTTTGACAAGAAAGGGCTTGGATTTTTGGTGGGGCCCAGAGCAGCAGGTGGCATTTGAGACTCTGAGACAGAGATTCTGTGAGGCCCCAGTGTTGGCCCTCCCTTGAGGGTGTTGAGGATTTTGTGGTGTTTTGTGATGCCTCCATCACGGTTTTGGGTGTGGTACTTATACATCGTTGGAGAGTTATTGCTTTTGCTTCACGACAGTTGAAGTCGCAAGAGGTCCATTATCCGACTCACGATCTGGAGTTGAAGGCAGTAGTATTTTCTCTCAAGATTTGGCAACACTACTTATATGGGGTCTTGTATACCATCTACATGGATCACAAGAGTTTGTGATATCTTATGGACCAGCTGAACCTGAACATGAGGTAATGAAGGTGGCTTAATGTGGTCAAGGATTATGACTATGAGATCCTGTATCATCCTGGGAAAGTCAATATGGTGGTTGATGCTTTGATCTGCAAGGCATCTAGTTCTGTGACTGGAGGTCTATGTATGAGGATTTTCATTGATTTTCCATTATTGGATTTCATCAGGGAGGCTCATACCGAGGAGTCAAGAAGGAAAATTGGAAGCATGAAGGATGCAGGGGCGAGATTGATAGGTTTGCTACTATAGACGGGTTTAGGTGCCAGATTTTGGTGGGGTCAGACGGACTATGCTGGAGGAGGCATACAAGTCCAGTTTTCGATACACCTCGAGGCCACCAAGATGTACTGGGATTTAAGATTTAGCTACTGGTGGCCATGTATGAAGAGGAGATAGCTTGGTATGTCGAGATGTACTTGACATATTGGGTGGTCAAGGCCGAGCACCAGAGGTCGCACGGCAAGTTGCAATCGCTGGAGGTTCCCATGTGGAAGTGGGAACAATATTACTATGGATTTCATCACCAAGTTACCTCAGACGGCTAAGGGAATGATGTAATTTGGGTAATAGTGGATCGGTTGACCAAGAGTGACCATTTCTTAGTTATTCGCAAGAGCTCATCGGCCGAGAAGTTGGCCGACCTATATGTTTGCAAGATTGTTGCTTGTCATGTTATTCTTCTCTCCATTTTATCTAATAGATATGTTAGGTTCACATCTCGTTTCTGGAAAAAGTTCCATGCGGAACTGGCTACGAGATTGCATCTCAACACTGCTTATTATCCACAAAAAGATAGTCAAAGTGAGCGAACCTTTCAGATGCTTGACGATATGTTGAGAGCTTGTGTCATTGACTTTGATGGGTGATGGGACTCCTACCTTCCTTTAGTTGAGTTCTCGTACAGCAACAACTACCACTACAGTATCGGTGCACCACCTTTCGAGCTCCTCTATGGGAGGAAGCGTTGCACCCCATTGTTGGTGATAGGTTGGCCATAGGTTCATGGGAAGGATCGAAGTAGTCCTTCAGATGACCAAACTTATCCAACAAATCAGACAGAGGCTTGAGACGGCTCAAAGTCGGCAGAAAATTTATGCCGACAAGCGACGATCCGAGTTAGAGTTCCAAGTCGGAGATATAGTTTTACTGAAGATATCACCTTGGAAGGGTGCGATATGCTTCAGGAAGAAGGGAAAGTTAGGTCCCCGATATATTGGGCCATTTTGGGTGGTAGCCAGGGTTGGCAAGGTAGCATACAGATTGGATCTACCCGAGGAGCTTAGCCAAATCCACAACACCTTCCATGTGTCTCAACTTCGGAGGTTTGTAGTTGATGATTCATCGGTCGTCCCTTTGGAGGATGTTCAAATTGATGATTGTTTGAATTACATTGAGAGGCCGGTGGAAATCTTGGTTCGGAAGACAAAGACTCTGCTCAACAAGGTGGTGACATTAGTCAAAGTTCAGTGGCGGCAATGTAAGGGTTCCGAATGGACTTGGGAACCCGAGTCAGAGATTCGGGAGCATTACCTAGAGTTGTTGACAACAGCGGACTTCGAGGATGAACTCTAGATCTAGTGGAGAGAATTTTAACATCCCGATGATGAGGTATTTTCAATTTTAACCTTATATATGAAGAAATATTACATTTTTCACCTTGTGCATGAGTAAGTTTGCAAAATGGCTCAATAGTGCATTTTTGTAAATTCTGGGGTAGACTAATGTACGCTGAGCGTACTCCTAGTGTACGCAGGGTGTACGTGGGTGAGCCACAAACCCTAATTTTTAGGGTTTGGACCCTATATAAACATTATTAACTCTCAAATACTCACTATCTCACCACTCTCCAACCCTCATTTCGTCCATTGCAACCCTAATCTCTTGTCTGTGTTCCTTTGAGCTCAAAAGTGTGTGATTTTGGTGCCTTTGAAGCAAGGTGAAGATAGAAGCACTAACTTGGAAGATCAAAACCTTATAGATCCAAGAACACCTCATCTCCAAGCTTCATTTTTAGGTATAAAATTTTTAAATTGATGATCCTATCTCTAGATCGTGTTATATTAAATTTTATGCTTTTTAGCCCCATATTCTTGGTTCTTTTGGGTACTAGCTACCCTAGACCCAATGAGTTGTCCTTCTGGATGTTTTAGGGTAGTTTAAGTGATAAAAACTTGATCTTGGCCCCTAGTTCTTCCCCGTGCATGAGTTTGGTTTTCTTAATGGGTTAAGATGTTGGGGGTTTTGATGTTAAGACCTTAATGGCCATGCAAGGCCATAAAGTTGGAAACTTTATGGTCAAGGACAACATTTGGGACTTCGAACTGTAATTTCGACGTGAAAGCTTATGTATTACGCACTTAATGAGTTGGGAGACCATCCAGCTGTGTACGCTTGGAGTACCAGGTGGTACGCAGCTCGTACGCACTCAAGCCCCCGTTTCTGGTAAAAAATCGAGTACGCCCCGGATAAATCTAGAGAACACCCCACGTACGAGGACTGAGTGACGCAGTTAGGTTGACTCAGGTGATTTTGTTAGGTTTGACCAATCTTGACCAAAGGGAATTTTGGGAAAATTGTTACTAATCTTAGGCGATATTTTGGGTAATAGGTGTTGAGTAGAGCCGGTTTCGAAGCGAAGATTTATTCAGCTTGCATTCAGACTGTGACAACCCGAAATTTTCGTTCAGTCAAACCCTAAAGTCAATCACTTCAAATTATAAGTCAAGTTCATTTTTATTTGTTGTTAGCAAATTTAAAGTTCGTTTGATTATTTTAATAATTATTCTTTAAACGAATGGGTGAAAGGAAGTGTCGTCTCGAGTCTTGAAATTCCAAAACCGCAAGTACCACGTAGTTAGGAAATTCACGGCCAAACTTTTATTTTTGGGCCGTAAATCCTTCCAAAATCGTAAACTCATTCCTTAAGCATGAGTTTACTCCCCAAAACACCTCATTTCTTACTTACAATCTCAAGAGCAAACTCCAAACACTCTCAACTACCATCCCGTCTTTCACCCGATTTCCCGAAAACGTAAGTACTTCTTGGATTGATTTGTTGTTATATCATAACAACTAGTGATTATACATCATTTCATCCATTCAACTGTTGATTTTCATTAGATCTTCAAAACACCAAGAACACACACTAGTGTTCTTGGACCTCAAACACCCAATCGAGCTCCGATCTTGTAAGTGCACTTGCTATAGCTTCTTGTATGCTTAGTATGACCCTTATAACACTTAAAAATCATCAAATAACACAAGAACAAAGGATTTTACGGCCAAGGATGTTCTTGGGCCGTAAACCCCTTTTTAAGTGGTAAAATGGACATTAGTCCCTTCCTAAGCGTTGGATGCAAACCTTGAACCTTCCTAGAAGTGTTTAAGACCTTAAACAACAATCAAAACATGTCCCTAAGAGATTTTACAACCGTGAACACATAAGAATATTGTCATTTGGCCGTAAACTCCACAAGGTGGTCTTATTATGCCCCTAAGGACTTAGGAAGGCTAACCCGCTTTATTTCCTTTTCCCCATTGGGATGTGGTCTGGTAGGGTATCGGCTATCCGTCCGAAGGTCGTTTAACTATCAGTTATATATCATGTATACATATAGAGACATAAAAGTTCCATGAGTCAGTTCAATATCTTTGCGTAGCAAAGGTATACTTGGATTATACACGTTCATTACTAGTAACTATAATAGGTATAGTTAGAAAACACCACTTGCCATTCCTAGTACGAGGAATCACACAAGAGTCAGTTCATTAATGAGTCCATATGAATACATTTTGTTTGTAGAGATACACTTACTTGGATACACTTGCCAGGATACTTTTACATAGATACCTTGTTAAAAGCATGCATGTATATGTATAGTTATATAAATAATGTTTAAAGGACTTAGGAAGGCTAACCCACTTTATTTCCTTTTCCCCATTGGGATGTGGTCTGGTAGGGTATCGGGTATCCGTCCGAAGGTCGTTTAAATATCAGTTATATATCATGTGTACATATATAGACATAATAGTTCTAAATCAGTTAGTTCAGTACCTTTGGGTAACAAAGGTATACGTTCATATACTCTTACATGGATACTTTTACATAGATAATTATGATGAGTTACTATTACATTTTATATGTATAGATTCTGTTATATAATCCTCATTCTTATCTTTATTTTGTGATACAATCACATAATCGACAAGATACATTGGACTTAATATCCTAGTACCAAAGGATACTTTGCGGGACTAACCATTCCTAGAACCTTGTTAGCTATACAAGTAAATGCACATCTACGGATTTCTACGGTTGATACCATTATAGGTATACTTTAAGGGACTAACTATTCCTACACCCAGCTGTTAGATACAGAGGTAAATGTACATCTACGGATGTCTTCAGCTAACACTATTAGTTATCCTAGTACAAAAGGATAATACTTAAGTTATTTATATTATTATTACCTTTACCTTGTGAGTCATTCACATAATCGATGAGGTGAATCATATTTGTGTATCCTAGTTCAATAGGATACAATTTCTTATATTAATAATAATAGTCGTACAGTCGGGTCTTGGTAGAAGGCTACTTTCAAAATAGTCGGGTCTTGGTAGAAGGCTACTTTCAAAACAGTTAAGTGTTGATAGAAGATTTCATCTATAATAATAGGAATCATAGAGATTTCTAGGGTTTTTCAAACGCTTTCCATTACTTACAAAAATTTCCACACTTATACGAACTTTCTTTCAAAACAATGTCAAGACTTTCATTACAAGTTTTACAAATAAAATACACATTAATACTTATGAATTCACCAGCTTTAATGCTGATACTCGCTTTCAAAATACTTGTATTCTTAGGTCACAAGTAGACAGGTACGACGACCAGGTTTTGTGAAGACGAAGAAATCAAGACTCCCATTTTGTTTTGATTGTTCATTATGTTGTCTTATACTATGAAAGAACACTTGTAACTAAAATTATACTATTAAAGAAATGGATGATGTTGTTGCTTGTTTACTACTTTGCATTGTTGTGATACATTACATGACGTCCTCCTCCCCCGAACATTTCCGTCGTTCCGGTTTTGGGGTGTGACAGATTGGTATCAGAGCATGTTTATTGTGAATTGAGTATATCAACCCATAAAAGATATACTAAAAATAAATACATTGTGATTAAAAATACTCTGACCAAGAGTTTATACTTTTAAATAATAAAATATTTAACAAAGTATACGTACGTGCATTCATACTAAAATCAGTGTCACTAGGACTCTACAAAAGAATTACGATTGTTGGGTAACACAAGTGGACTTGGAGACATATAGTCAAAACTGGGAAATATAGCCTGATCAACTATATTATCCGGGGGTTAACTAGCATGTGCCTAAGTGTAGTTGTGTGGTTGCAACAAGTCTAAAATCTTACCAACAATACCACAATGAGAACAATAGAACATAAACCTAAAATACTATAGGGGTATTTGGTGTTACTATAAGTACTTTATACTTAAGAACTAAAATGGATCTTCATTACTAAGTTGATAGTTTCTAAGTGGATACACTAAAGCTATATGTAACTAGGACGTTATAGACTTAGAATCTGTGAAAATTTTGCTTTACCCCTTTTCTTTTTGAATTTGGAGTTAAGGTCACTTATTCGAAGGCCTATCCTGTTGTGATTACATATAACTGGTATGCACTTCACAAATAGTGACGTAACTAATGAAGATTTTCTAAATAATTATCTAAATAATTCGTCTAATAATTATTTCCTTACCCCAATTCTCGTGTAGATAACATGGCTGGACTCCATCCCCACGACAACCCGTACCTTCCGAACGAAGTCATTGTTGGATGGTTTAGAGAAGAACCCGATGATCACCATGTTGAAGACCTCACTAATGATGACAACTCATAACCCGAAGTTGAGAACCTACCCTAGGTAGCTCCCATTCCAAATCCTAACCCTCGTTTGGCTTTTCATGGCCCGACGCCTCCTTGGGTAGAATGCTTGGAAACATGGAGCCAAGGATAGGATCAGCCCATGCCATTTAATGGAGACCGAAGCTTTTATGACCTGAGCAATAGAGGATCAGCAGACAAAATCTTGCAAATCCTGGTTTGCAGAGTGGCCCGAAATGAGATTCAAGGCAGGACAACCCTACATCAAATCACAGAAGTTTTTGCCAATGCAAGGATGCATACCCTTCGCACCATTTGTCTGGAAGATGCTCGTAAGAGATTTTAAAGAGACCATAAAACCCTGCTTCAAGCACTGGATGAATCATGAGCCGAAGTCATAGAAATCCAAGTATGCCAGAGGGTGTACGAAAGACACCTGCTTGATATGGAACGTCAACTAGCTGAGCTAAGAGTTCACCAGAGGGATGATCGTCACTAGTAGGAGATACTTTACTTTCCTTCTTGTTTTAAAGAACTATGTTCCTGTCTATGTCCTATGTGGCATTTTCTATGAAAATGCCTTGTACTCTAGTTACTTTTAGTTAGGCCTTTATGCGGCCAAAACTTTTGCTACTCTGAATATGATGTAAGACCTTCTTCGAGGTCAAATTTCCCTGAACTTATTACGTCTTAAACATCGATGATGTTGATAGTCGGCTAACTTCCGTGTCACGTTTTTGTTCGAATACTCTCATCATACTTTTATTGGAGTCTATCTGAAACATGCTTTAGTCAAGTAATTGGACTATAGTAATTTAACTCCGGAGACATTTCCATGTCTCTTTCAGTGGTTGGATCATATTATCCACCAACCTATAGTACCTCAGCGCGAACGACAAACGTCTTGAGACTAATCTAGGAACTTACTTCTACTCCTTACTAGGACTGCATAATAGGGATGTAGGTCAAACCTTCATGAACCTACTTCCATTCCGTACTAGGACTGCATCATAGGGATGTAGGTCAAACCTTCGAGAACATACTCTTACTCTTTCATTGAACGATCGACGTACATCCAGGGTCAATAGTAGCCTTTATTAGGAAATCTTAGTTCATCGAAAAAGATTCGTAAGAAGACTTTTGTCATGATTTTCCTCGCTTATACATTCCTGAGTTATATATAACGAAGACCTGGTAGACAATAGAATGTGAGATTTATAACGTAGTTTCTTTTCCTCGTTGGGATGTGGGACTAGAGTAGAATCACACATTTTATCATCCGCCCCGTCTTGATTATATCATAACGTGTATGAGCTAAGTTTTCATGTATAATAACTCCTCTCTTGGCCTGAATCAAAATGATACAAGAACCATCCGGAAAGTTTAACGACTACTCAGCAACAGAATGAAAATACCAAGCTTCTCACCTATGGGAGCTCTGGTCTTATTCTTCAAGAAGACAGAATCCAGGGAGTGCGATCATACCAGCACTAATGCACCGGATCCCATCAGAACTCCGCAGTTAAGTGTGTATGGGTGAGAGTAGTACTAGCATGGGTGACATTTGGGAAGTCCACATGGTACAGACCTCAACAGGACTTCCATTAGAAATCATCACTCTCTGCCTCGCATAGATGAATCAGTTGACCAACCTCAAGGAACGACGTACCTTTCAGAAATGAACCTAAGATCCAAATATCACCAGCGAGTGTTAGTGAAGGGTCTCCCGAGGACAATCTTCCAAACTCGATGCGGACACTACGAGTCCGTAGTGATACCTTGCGGATAGGACCAATACACACATAGTATTCATGAACTTAATGAATAGGGTACGCCATTCTTACTTGGATCAGTTCGTCATTGTCTTTTTAAATGACTTACTTATCTACTCTCGTAGTAAGAAGGAAATCATAAAGAGGATCTACAACAAGCCCTGGAAACATTACGATCAGAGAAGCTTTACGCGAAGTTCTCCAAAATACGAGTTTTTAGATTTGAAGAGTCGAATTCCTAAGACACATTACCAGTAATGTGGGAATTCTTGAGGACCTTGCCAAAAATCAAAACCGCTGAGAATTTGTCAGCACCGAAGATGCCGACAGGAATTCGCCAAATTCTAGGTCTCGCTGACCTACTGTTGAGAGTTCATTCAGAACTCCTCGTGGATTTCGAAACCTCTTATGACTTTGACTCAGAAGGGAGTGACCCTTGACTGGGAAGACAAGCAACAGGAAGAAAACCTAGGAATTTCAAGTGAGAGGACAAATCCTTTTGGAAATCTCACTTTGCGAAGGCTTGCTACGCTTCGGAAAGCGTAGTAAGCCAAATCCAGAATAGTTAGGACCTCCGAGATTCTTGCTAGAATCGGTCCCGTAACTCACAAACCCAACCTACACCACGAGCTTAGTAATGTACATTTTACCTTTCACTTCTTGAACTTGAAAGCGTACCTTTTCGTCAGGAATCTCGTAATCCCACATGACAAGATCGAGATCAACGAGATCCTCGCCTTCGTGGAAGAACCATAGTGACCCTTGACCGAGTGGTCGAGCGGACGAAGCAACATCGCCGCCCCTTAGTGAAGGTTCATTAGGATACCAACTGAGGACTCAAATTCACTTATTAGTGCGAGAACCAATCGATTAGGAAATTTCCCCACCTCCTTGCTCGATTTTTCATACCTACTCCTTTACCTAAATTCTAATTTCGGGACGAAATTCCCTTTAACGGGGGGATGATGTGACAACCCGAAATTTTCGTTCGGTCAAACCCTAAAGTCAATCACTTCAAATTATAAGTCAAGTTCATTTTTATTTTTTGTTATCAAATTTAAATTTCTTTTGATTATTTTAATAATTATTCTTTAAACGAACGGGTGAAAGGAAGTGTCGTCTCGAGTCTTGAAATTCCAAAACCGCAAGTACCACGTAGTTAGGAAATTCACAGCCAAAATTTTATGTTTGGGCCGTAAATCCTTCCAAAACCATAAACTCATTCCTTAAGCATGAGTTTACTCCCCCAAACACCTCATTTCTTACTTGCAATCTCAAGAGCAAACTTCAAACACTCTCAACTACCATCCCGTCTTTCACCCGATTTCCAGAAAACGTAAGTACTTCTTGGCTTGATTTGTTGTTATATCATAACAACTAGTGATTATACATCATTTCATCCATTCAATTGTTGATTTTCATTAGATCTTCAAAACACCAAGAACACACACTAGTGTTCTTGGACCTTAAACACCCAATCGAGCTCCGATCTTGTAAGTGCACTTGCTATAGCTTCTTGTATGCTTAGTATGACCCTTATAACACTTGAAAATCATCAAATAACACAAGAAAAAAGGAGTTTACGTCCAAGGATGTTCTTGGGCCGTAAACCCATTTTTAATTGGTAAAATGGACATTAGTCCCTTCCTAAGCCTTGGATGCCAACCTTGAACCTTCCTAGAAGTGTTTAAGACCTTAAACAACAATCAAAACATGTCCCTAAGAGATTTTACAACCGTGAACACATAAGAATATGGTCATTTGGCTGTAAACTCCACAAGGTGGTCTTATTATGCCCCTAATGCTTTCCTAAGGCTTGGACTTGATCATTTGATGCCCAATCATGACTTGTAAGACCTCAAAACACAATTCGGCACTTAGTACCATGAGTTTACAGCCCTAAACTCATCGGGAAATGATCATGGGCCGCAAACTCCATAAAGGGGTGGTTCATGGGACATAAACTCCAATGTTATATCATACAACCCTTAGGTGCAACCCTTTGGTACTTATAACACTTGAATCAAAGTGTTTCCATGACCTAGGGTGTCTTAACTTGATTAATTAGTTATTAGTTGACTAATTAGATTACATATATGTTTATTATATGATAACTAGGAAGGCTAACCCGCTTTATTTCCTTTTCCCCGTTGGGATGTGGTCTGGTAGGGTATCGGCTATCCGTCCGAAGGTCGTTTAACTATCAGTTATATATCATGTATACATATAGAGACATAAAAGTTCCATGAGTCAGTTCAATATCTTTGGGTAGCAAAGGTATACTTGGATTATACACGTTCATTACTAGTAACTATAATAGGTATAGTTAGGAAATACCACTTGCCATTCCTAGTACGAGGAATCACACAAGAGTCAGTTCATTCATGAGTCCATACGAATACATGTTGTTTGTAGAGATACACTTACTTGGATACACTTGCCAGGATACTTTTACATAGATACCTTGTTAAAAGCATGCATGTATATGTATAGTTATATAAATAATGTTTAAAGGACTTAGGAAGGCTAACCCGCTTTATTTCCTTTTCCCCATTGGGATGTGGTCTGGTAGGGTATCGGGTATCCGTCCGAAGGTCGTTTAAATATCAGTTATATGTCATGTGTACATATATAGACATAATAGTTCTAAATCAGTTAGTTCAGTACCTTTAGGTAACAAAGGTATACGTTCATATACTCTTACATGGATACTTTTACATAGATAATTATGATGAGTTACTATTACATTTTATATGTATAGATTCTGTTATATAATCCTCATTCTTATCTTTATTTTGTGATACAATCACATAATCGACAAGATACATTGGACTTAATATCCTAGTACCAAAGGATACTTTGCGGGACTAACCATTCCTAGAACCTTGTTAGCTATATAGGTAAATGCACATCTACGGATTTCTACAATTGATACAATTACAGGTATACTTTAAGGGACTAACTATTCCTACACCCAGCTGTTAGATACAGAGGTAAATGTACATCTACGGATGTCTTCACTTAACACTGTTAGTTATCCTAGTACAAAAGGATAATACTTAAGTTATTTATATTATTATTACCTTTACCTTGTGAGTCATTCACATAATCGATGAGGTGAATCATATTTGTGTATCCTAGTTCAATAGGATACAATTTCTTATATTAATAATAATAGTCGTACAGTCGGGTCTTGGTAGAAGACTACTTTCAAAATAGTCGGGTCTTGGTAGAAGGCTACTTTCAAAACAGTTAAGTGTTGGTAGAAGATTTCATCTATACTAATAGGAATCATAGGGATTTCTAGGGTTTTTCAAACGCTTTCCATTACTTACAAGTATTTCCACACTTATACGAATTTTCTTTCAAAACAATGTCAAGACTTTCATTACAAGTTTTACAAATCAAAGACACATTAATACTTATGAATTCACCAGCTTTATTGCTGATACTCGCTTTCAAAATACTTGTATTTTTAGGTCACAAATAGACATGTACGACGACCAAGTTTTGTGAAGACGGAGAAATCAAGACTCCCATTTTATTTTGATTGTTCATTATGTTGTCTTATACTATGAAAGAACACTTGTAACTAAAATTATACTATTAAAGAAATAGATGATGTTGTTGCTTGTTTACTACTTTGCATTGTTGTGATACATTACATGACGTCCTCCGCCCCCGAACGTTTCCGCTGTTCCAGTTTTGGGGTGTGACACAGACTGAGAGGTGAGTTTGTCTCACTGTACTCGTGGGTCGAAGGCACCAATGCTGACCCACTAGATTATATATCATGGTTATAGGAAAATAATATGCTAGTATACGACTGATTACTAGATTTGTATGATTATATGTATCTGTTGTTTCTGTGTTTATGTTTGTTTGTTATATATATCGACATATTGTGGTTGGGTTGAGGCGGACCTGCTTTGTGCTGTAGTCCAAGACACCCAGGGATGGCCAGATAGGATGTAGGCCCTACAATACTAGTCATGTTGAAGGCTCGTATAATGGTCCAGATAGACTGTAGGCTATGTGAGGCGGTCCAATTAGGATGTTTGTTCATTTTTATATGCTTGTTTGTTATGTGGTGTGTTGGTACTTGAAGGGAACTCACTACACTTTGGCTTACATTTTTAGTTTATTGTTTCAGGTACTTCAGAGGATCGTGAGAAAGCAAAGGTCTGATCTTTCACATCTTCTTATTTTCATGTGATCGGTTTACTTGGGACACTTTAATTTGATGTTACTTTTGAAACAATGAGTATTTTTGTAAACAATAATGGTTCATGGTTGATTTTAAAAATTGTAAATTTATTTTGATTTTTTGAGTGTTACAAAAACGCCTTGTTGTACTATGTTTCGTGGATCGAGTTGGATAATTTAACCAAATTGGTAGATTATTTAGTTCAAGAAATCCATAATAGTTTGTAATTTTCAAACCCACACAGAAAGTAAAATCAAGAAATATTTATAATATGTAAAAAATCACGGCGTGATGTGTAATTCGCTTCGCTCTAAACGATTAAAAAAGTATAAATCTATTCCCCTTGGCAATGATGCCAAAAACTTGATATGTAATTGATAGTCTATAAAAATTCTTGAAAATCATTTATTGTGAAGTTGCTTCAAAAACTTGATGTTTGACAAAGAAGATATAGATTTGAAAATACAAATATAGTTTTATATTAATAATTTCTAACAAACCAAACTGACTATCTACACCAGACAATTAGGGGTGTCAATTTATGACATGACACGACAAAAATACACGAAATGAAACGAAATCAAAAATCGAATTCGTGTTCGTGTCAAGATTAAAAAACACGATGTCGTGTCGTATCATGTTTGTGTTCATTAATCGATACGAAATTGACACGATGAAGCATGCGGTTGTCGTGTTTTTCGTTTTTATCGTGTTATGTATCTTTAAGTATAAATGAAATACACTAATAGTTATGTAATATTATATTTGTCTTGTCGTGTCGTGTTGTCGTATTTTAATTTGTTCGTTTTCGTGTTAATGAAAAAAAACACAACATCGTATCGTGTCGTGTTCATGTTATACAAAACATTATCATGTGGTGTTATGTCATGTCAGATAATAATACGACACGACTGCCCGATTTGACAGACCTACAGACAATATACCTGATCAATGTGTAGATATAGAAATGAAAGAGAAACCAATGCATTATCAAACAATGATAATTTGATAAGATGGATTCAAATGACAACTACTTAAGCTTTAATACCAATTGAAATGAATTGAAAAATTATTCTAAAAACAACCGTAATGGAAGCAAACGATAAGGTTCCATTCAAGTCTCGAAGATGTTCCAGTCTTGAATAATGATAACATAATGATAACGAAGATGTATTGAATGCAATAATTGTAAAGCAGGAATAAATAAATGACTTAGAATTAAATGTAAAACACAAAGAGAATGTTTGAGAAAACAAATGATAGATGTATTACTCATAAGGATAACCGAAAGTGTATATGATACAATATTTATTTATAGACAAGTAAAGTGAAAGTAAAGACAAGGGCACAAATACAACAAAAATAAAAACTTAGATAATAAAAATTATGTTTGCTTCATGTTGTCCAAATTTTTTTTTCCCACTTGTCAATAAAAGTTTTTGTTATATAATCTACATGCTCGGTATCTTGTTGACCATTTTGTTGATGAAATGATAAGTGAAGAGAGAATAAAGGAAATGGCGTATTGTTGAAATGGCAAAAAAAAAAAAAAAAAAAAACAGTTTGAGGAATTGAAAGCCTACTATCACGGGACAATTATCCCTTAACTATGTTGACAAAAACAAAAAAGAATGACGACTAAGCCAGTGACTTAGCTTTCCATTTAGTTCAAAATGGGTTGCCTAGACCATAAACATTTGTAGGGGATGTTGGAGTAATGATAATCTAGATTTCATGTTGTGCGTTTGATTCACTGAAGATGTTGTGAGGAAGGTTCGTCGTCAATAGATGAGAGAAAGCATAATGCATCATCGGTCTATGTGTGTGTGTTCGTCGATCCATAAAGAAAGAGAAGAACGGGAAGTTGGTAAGGTTGAGAGAGAAGTGGAGTTTGGTGGACCCAATCTTATTTTTTTATTATAATTAATTATAAGTTATATAAAGTTTTTTTAAAAGAAATTAAAAAGTGTAAAATGTCATTTCAAATGACTTAGGACTAACCATTCAAGTTTTAAAAACCAAATGTGCATTTCGTATAAAAAAATAGTATTGACTGAGGTTGTGACATTTGGGTCGTATTCGGCAAAATTAGCTGGTAGCAAGTAGCAGTTAGCGGATAGCGGGTAACTGGTAGCAGATAGCAGGTAATGTTTGATTTTGGAACGTTTTGTTGAAAGTTTCTCCATGTAGTTTTTGTTTTTGGAGTGTTTTGTTTAGGCTAAAAGTTAAACACTTTTGTCGCGGAATGAAATTTTTTTCTTTTTTACGAGCGTTTTCTTAAAAATCAAAAACTAAAAATGTACAAATGTTACGTGCCGAACAAGTCCTTGATGAACCACTCTGGGTCATTTGACAATAATTTTTTTTGTTTGTGGAATTCCGTAAATCTCTTTTATAGTAGGTTGACAATTTTTTGAGTATTAGGCACCATAGGCCATCCTCAGTCTTCTTCATTTTCGATGAAAAAGAAAGAAAATATCGATCTCCCGAATGGAGTTTTTGACCATAATAGGATGGGTGGAAAAAATATTTACCATTTTAGTGTTCTTTCAAAACTATTTACCATTTTAGTGATTTTCTCCTTTTTCTTTTATTTTTTAGTTTCCTTTTCAGTTTTTTTTTTTTTAATTTAAATATCTTATTTTTCTTTTTTCCTTTTTTATACCTCCTTTTTATTGTTTTTCTTATTTTCTTTACTTTTTAGATTCTTTTTTAGCTTTTTTTTTAATTTAAATATCTTTTTTTTCTTTTTTATTCCACATTTTTATTATATATATATATATATATATATATATATATATATATATATATATATATATATATATATATATGACAACTTTCATTTTAGTTTTTTTATCCTTTTTTTACTGTTTTTTTAAATATATGTTTTCTTTATTTGTTTTTTTCTGTATTATTTAAATATCTGATTTTCTTATACAACCTTTTTACTATCAAATTTTAACCTCAACATTAAAAAATCATAAAAAACCACCACTATAATCAAATTTTAAGGTGTAAAAATTCCAACATTCACATACAATGTTTTTAAAGTGAAAAAAATCTCAACATTGTTCCTTACAAAAAAAACATCACAAAAAAAAACCCCAACATTGTTTATTACAAAAAGAAAAACATCACAATTAGCTTCATCTTGAACCGGTAAAAAATTATTACTTGTAAAAAAAATAATAATAACAAGAGAATAACTATAACAAATACCATAAAAATATTATTTTTTTAAATTACCTTGGTATAGACGGACATCGTTTTCGATTATGTCCCGTTAAATCCACGTGCTCGAGAATGGTTGGAGAGTCATCCACTTAATAGATGTCCGTCTATGTCAAGGTAATTTAAAAAATAATATATATATTTTTTACAGGTAATGATTTTTTACCAGTTCAATATGAAGCTAATTGTGATGTTTTTCTTTTTGTAATAAACAATGTTGGATTTTTTTGTGGTGACATTCACCTACAATGTTTTTTGTAAGAAACAATGTTGAGATTTTTTTTTCACTTTAAAAACATTGTATGTGAATGTTGGAATTTTTGCACCTTAAAATTTGATTATAGTGGTGGTTTTTGATGATTTTTTAATGTTGAGGCTAAAATTTGATGGTAAAAAGGTTGTATAAGAAAATCGGATATTTAAATAAAACAGAAAAAATTAAATAAAAAAAAACATATATTTAAAACACAGTAAAAAAGGAAAAAAAAAAAAACTAAAATGAAAGTTGTCATATATATATATATATATATATATATATATATATATATATATATATATATATATATATATATATATATATATATATATATATAGGTGGAATAAAAAAGAAAAATAAATAAGATATTTAATTTAAAAAAAAAACTGAAAAGAAACTAAAAAGTAAAGAAAATGAGAAAAACAATAAAAAGTGGAATAAAAAAGAAAAACAGAAAAATAAGATATTTAAATTTAAAAAAAAACTGAAAAGGAAACTAAAAAATAAAGAAAAAGAAAAAAAACACTAAAATGGTAAATAGTTTTGAAAGAACACTAAAATGGTAAATATTTTTTCCATCCACCTTATTATGGTCGAAAACTCCTCCCGAATGACTGTTTATTTAATTTTATCTAAACTTATCTATTCAAATAAATATTTAATAAGAAAATGAATAGAACTTCACAATTATACATACATAAAATTATTATAGAGTTTTAAAAAAGAAAAGGAACGTGTTATCTTGTCCGTTTGGTGGAGGATTTTGGATAAGACTGCCACGGACACTCCACGAAGACAAAACGAGTACTATTCCTAATCTAACGTTTGATCTTTTAAAATTAAGGTTTTTTTTTTAAATATATTGGGATAGTTTATTAAATAGTTTCAAAGTAATTTTGCTTATTAAAAAAGTCATAAAAATCGACTAAATGTTTCATAGCTCTATTTTTCGGGTTACCTTCACAAGAGCATGTAACTTAGTTGTCCACATTTATAGTAGCATCGGCCTTCACATTAGCAAGTAACTCTATTGTCCACCGTCATTGTCATGCTCGGGCGAAAAGAGGGAAGAAACGTGGTGGTGCTCTGGCACCCACCTCAGCAGGTTAGATGATGAAAATGTAAAAAATGGTTGAATTGAAAATAATAAAAAAAAATTCAAAACTTTTTCATTTAGAACTAAAACGTAAATTGACAAAAAAAAAATTAGGACTTGTTAGAGATTTCCTAAAATTAATAGCTAATTATAGAAAAGAGTAACATATTTTACTTTTAATATTAGAGATAATGACTTAAAATGGTAATATATTTTTCGATTCATACACATTTGTTCATTGAGTTTTTTTCATCCACATTTACTCTTTCAATTTGTTAAACTGTACACATTCAGTCTTTATGACCGATTACTTCAGGTTAAACGCGAAAAATGACTTAATAATGTAATATATTTCTCATTTTTTACAAATTTAGTTCTTAATATTTTTATACGCATAGTCTTTAATAATTTTTGTTTCAAATTAAGTATTTTATTTTTAAAGCACACATTCAGTACTTATGAATTATTTCTTTAGGTTTTTCTCACGACATCTTACTATTGGAATAGTATCTAAGGCTGCAACTATATTAGGCAAGTATTTGACCCGATTGTGCATGGTCCTTTTGGGTTGCCTTCACCATAGCAACTTGGTAGGATGATTTATTATGAGAGAATAGATATTATTAATATATCATGAGAATAATATAAGGAATAATAATATAGTTATTTGATTAATATATAAGTCATAGATTAATTAGTATTAATTTGGTGACTTAAGGAGATTAATTAAATAAGAGGGTATAAACTGTCAATTGTTTGATAGTTACACTTTAGACTGTAAATCCTTATGGAGATAGGGTGGACGATTTCTAGGGCTAGGATAAGCCTTAAAATCGTCCAAAGGATATCTAAGGTAAGGATATGGATTAACTTAAAGTCTAAGTTATCCAACTAGGGTTTAAGCTGTAACCCTTAAGGAGTCTACAAGTATAAATAGACCCTATGGCTGAGAGAATTCGACACCCCATCTAAAGTAAAGATACCCTAGCCGAATTCCTCCCCTCTCCTCTCTCTCAAATCATCCTCTTTGCTAGTTGGTGTTTGTAAGCCATTAGAGGAGTGACAATTGTGACTCTAGAGCTCCAAGACAACAAGATCAAACAAGAGAATCAAAGGTATGTTTCTAGATCTGATTTTGTGTTGTTCTTACACCTAATAAGTCATTAAAAGCCTTGGATTCAAATCATGTTTAATAGAGAAACCTAGATCCAAGCATTAGGGTTTGTATGCGTACTTAGGAATGTTCTTATGTACAAAACCCATCAGTGGTATCAGAGCCTTGATTGGTTTCTATTAAATTGATGCTTGAAAATTCGATTTTTATGTTTCTGAGTCATGGACTCGACGAGTCCCATAGTGGACTCGGCGAGTCCAGTATGGGTACTCGACGAGTTCGAGCGTCAGGATTAGCCAAAAACGGGATTTTTTTTTCATATTTATCTTATGGAAACTTACCTTAATCATATTAGATCAACCCTAATCCGATTTTGTGATATATATGACTATATTTTTGATCTAATTGAAGATAATTATCAATTAATAAAATATTTGATTTCCTTATATGATAATTATTAATCAAATATGGATAATTATGTGATTTAGATTATTTGTTATTTGATCCTTTATGTTTTAAATGTTTAAAACTTGTCCTCAAGTTTTGAAATTTATGTTCTGTGATTAAAAGTTTAATTTAGACAATTTAAATTTCAAACCCTAGAATTTTACAAGTTTAAAATACAACCATATACTAATGTAATATTATAAGATTTATATATATATATATATATATATATATATATATATATATATATATATATATATATATATAACTTAAATGCTAGTCTTACCATTAATAGGCCTCATTCACGAAGCCGGTCTATAAGGTGGGTATAAGGTTGCGGCCTATAAAATGGCGCTTAATGAGTGTACACTCACACCCACCGCTCGCTTGATTGGTGGAGGGTCGTTAGCCGAACGGGTAGGATAAGGCAACCTCATCCTCTCATTAAAAGTATAATAAGAAATACAAAGTAACTACATGTTTTCTTAAAATTTCCCAATCTTAGTTAATTTAGGAAAAGTGAATTGATGCAATCTGTGACAACCCGATATTTCAACTCTTTGTAATGGCCTAATAGATCAAGTATTGTAACCACTTTTGAGTTAATAAAATTAACGTTGAAAATAAAATGTCCAAAAAGTTTCTATTTAACTACCTACTATGTTTTATATCATTAAACCGGGATAATACGTAAAAACAATGCCCAAACCCGGCTTCGTATCTTGAAGTTAAGATTTTTTCAAATTCGGCTTAGCAACAAACAACTAAAAACTCGAATCGGAGATCGAGCGACTTTTGGCCGGAATGACCTAAACGAGAATCGAAGGTCTCGACATTGGTATTTCAGAGGTAAAAAGTCTGGCAAAAACCGACGTCAGATAAAGAAGTTATGAATTGTTTAAAGAAATTTCTTAATCACAATATTTTATAAATAAATAATAAAAATAATTTCGGAATTTGCCGACGGAATCTAAACGAAAGTTGTAGAGTATGGTCTCACCTTCGCGGGGATATAAAGTACGTCGAAAAAGGAGTTCGTATGAAGAAGATATGAATTTTTTAAGTTTATTAAATAAATTATATATTTATTTAATTCAAAATCCGATATTATCCGAAGGGGGAGTCAGCGTACTCATCCGAGTTACGCGCCGCGTAACCCCGTACGCCCCGCGTACGTGAAGGCCTTGGCCTCGGATCGTCCATGTCGCGCCTGTGCGAACTACCAACCTGTCCCATCCGAGCTCCGAGGCAGTCGAGGACTTGGTCACGCATGACGTACGCGTACGCCCAACGTACGTGCGTACGACCCGCGTAACGAGGCCTCTCAGCCTCCTATAAATAGAGGTGCAAGGGTTCCGGAAAATTTACCCCATCTCTCTCATTTCTCTCACGATATTGCCTCGATTTCCGTGCCCGCACTACCCCAAAGCCCTGGTCATTTTGTGCAAGTCCCGAAGGTCGATTTTACTCTCGAGATTCCCGAGAAAAATCCGTTTCCCGAGACGAAACTCTTTCCGGTTTTTCCATCTCGCTATCTTCAAACTTTCAAGTGAGTTCATACCCTTTATTTAACCCTTATTAAATATTCTAAACGCTTTTATATGCTTTCTAAGGGGGGGGGGGAGAATACAAGTAAAACACACGACTACTATCGGGTGTTATATATATAAAGATTATTATACGCTTTTATTTAGTAGAATCATATGTGATTTATAAACTTTATAGGGAACTCCCGTATACAAAATATATTACAATAGCATTCTATCTTCAAAACTATAAATTGTTGTAATGCATGTATAAACTAAACATTTTTCCTAGATTTAAAGTATATGTGTCTATCTTAGGCTCTACAAAAATCTATGCTTTCATAACAAGTGATTCCTTTTTTAGATATTCTAAAACAAACGAGGCAAACTTTTAGAAAACTATAATAGGTATAGTTTTATGAGGATATTGCTAACTATTACATACTAGAAACACGATTTTCAAGAAATCACTTTCATGTACAATAACAAACGAACATTTCAACACGTAAATCTGTTTTTATACTACGGTTATGTGAGACATTAACTTCACGTACGTTCGAGTACGCATTTGAAGTCCTGTATTATATACTAGAATCCCTTGGAGGGGGAGCATGGTGTTTGTGTATAGATCTATACGGGCTTGACAACCCGCGCCCTGACTGTTAGCTACAGTCCACCATTAGGCATCCCAAGTCAATAGTATGGTTATAAAACTCACAGGAGGTATTAAAAATACATTGATTTACGAGGTTTTCAAACGTATTGGTTATTTTTACACTTACATACATTTTTGGAAACAAACTTTGGTCTGGAAGGAAGACTACTTTTATACTAGTATAAAATATAGGATTTTCTAAACACAAACAAACAAGGACAAGATATTTGATTTCATACAAACATTGTCATTACATACTTATGTGTCACACCCCCAAACCAAGGATGGCGGAAACGTTCGGGGGTGGAGGACTTCATGTACAGTATCACAACAACGTGTATAATAGTGCTCATAGTAAAAACAACCACCATATATATAATTGCAAAAGTTACACCAAAGTATATGTTTATATGTTTCAAAAGCAATTACATTATGATGACAAAATAAATTGTTGATGGTTTAACGTCCCATCCTCAAAACGATGAAGTTTTCCTATTTCACTGATTTCCTGAGAATACAAGTAGTTTTAAAAAGTGTCAACACAAAGGTTGGTGAGTTAATAAGAGTTTTGTTTGAAGTAGAAACCGTTTTTCCTTGTAAGATTCGATATAGTTTGATTTCCAGAAAATCCAATATTTTCTTATTTAAGTGTGAATAGAAATATTCCTATATGATGCATTAATGAATCCTAGAATGACCCGTAGAGTTCCTCTATAATCGTCCAACGTATATAAGTTATATAAGGTTTAAATTAGATAAAACGTTGAATTTAGTGGGTCTGCCCTAGGTCCACAACCAAACAAGGAACAGGAGATGAGGCGGGCACCACCAATTCTAGGCCAATCAAGACTAAATTCTTATATGACTCAAACATATACGCTCAGCGACTATAGTTGAAGTCTAACAATTTTGGATGAAAAATAGTTTGATTTCCAGAAAATCCAATATTTTCTTAGTTAAGTGTGAATAGAAATATTCCTACATGATGCATTAATGAACCCTAGAGTAACCCGTAGAGTTCCTCTATAATCGTCCAACGTATAAAAGTTATATAAGGTTTAAATTAGATAAAACGTTGAATATAGTGGGTCTGCCCCAGGTCCACAACCCAACGAGGAACAGGAGATGAGGCGGGCACCACCAATTCTAGGCCAATCAAGACAAAATTCTTATAGGACTCAAACATGTACGCTCAGCGATTATAGTTGAAGTCTGACAGTTCTAAATTAGAGGACCGAGTAATAACAAGTATTGACCATATTTAAAAGTATAAATGTGGTTTCAAACGATGTGTAATCGTAACTACCAAAACCAGAAGTGTACAGTAATATCTGTACTCATAGAGATAAAAAGGTGATTTTAAATCGACGTAAAACTCATTTAGGTTTTAAAAATAAAATCCCGTAAACTTATGGATTGCTATATCCCTATGTGAGTCGCTATAATCATACTATGACTATGTGAACCTGCCACGACGTTCTCAGTGTCGCAAAAAATGAAATGACATTTGTCACCCGTAGACCTGCAGGTCCAACTGTAGCTAGCAGCAAGGTGTGGGGTGTCAATCCCAATATAGATCTATATACAAGTATCACGTTCTCCCTCAAGGAGATTCTGATTATAACTACCAGGAATTATATCCCGCACTCGGACGTACGGGGAGAGAGAGAGAGAGAGTCTCACAATATAGGTTAACAAGTTTACGTGAAATGTGTGTGAATATAAATATTTCTTGTATGAATGTACCCTTCTTGTACTAGTGCGTTGAGTGATGTATCATAAACTATACCTATTATAGTTTATCTAAAATGTATGTAATATGAATGGACTCTTTTATGGGAGTGTATTAGTGTTATGAATTTATTCAAACTATACTTTTTATAGTTAAATAATACGTGTTCCAAAATGAATGAATAATATTTAATATGAATGTCTTGGCTTCAGTTCATAATGATAAACTAACAAGGAAACACATTCAAATACTAAAACTTATGATTATACACTTTGCTCAACATAATACAAAGTGTTATGATATTTACATGCTGTTGGCAAAATTTAGCAATTCTGCCCTGTTTTGGAAAAATCATAGAAAAATCATACGAAGTCGAAAACTAGATCCGTAAATTCTGAGAGTTCACAAAATGTGTCTAGTTTGCTCATAATTTTTATCACAATTTATAATGACCTCTAACTTGGGTGAAAAAGTCCAAAATCACAGACTGGTCCGGATTGTTGTTTGAAATGATAGGCAGTTTTGTAAAAATCACCATAAATTGTAGAAAACTCGTATGGAGATGTGCAAGTAGTCATTTTAAAGCTACAAACTTGAACTATTTGCACCTTGTACAGTTTTGAAAACAAAAATGTTTAAGAGGCCCAAAACAGTCCGTGAATGGAGTTGAACTTTTCTGATGAAGGCTGTTATAAAAATTTAGTTATGTTCTTAGTGTTTTAACTTGTATTCCCCCCCTGAAAACTTGAGAAAACATGAAAATGTAGGGGTATGAACTC
Organism: Lactuca saligna; assembly: GCF_052625555.1. Taxonomy (NCBI): domain Eukaryota; kingdom Viridiplantae; phylum Streptophyta; class Magnoliopsida; order Asterales; family Asteraceae; genus Lactuca; species Lactuca saligna. The sequence goes on along the minus strand of NC_136418.1, from coordinate 43,990,301 downwards.
ACCTTGAGTGATTTCAGTAGATGAGTGTTGAAGAAGAGAAGTGTTCAACCCAAGAACACTTGAAGAATCCCTTGAAGATTCGAAGCTCTAACGTTAATATGATGGAGTTTGTGTAAGATATTCATGATTTGAGTAGAATGAAGTGAAATAATCATAAGGAGGGTGAATTATACTTACTAAGAGTGGAAGAACACTTGAAAACCAGCCTTGAATCTCGAAATTTGAGTGGGAAAAGTTTGAGAGAAAAGTGGTGTTTGATACTTAGTGAAATGAGGGCAATTGAGAGAAATGAGGAGAGAGGGTGTTTGTTCCAGCTCTAAAAACGTGGGAATGAGGGTAAATTGAGTGTGAGGGACATTGATGTGACCTAGATAAGGTGGGGAGGTATGGCTGGTCATAGAGTGGGTGTGGGGTGGTTGCTTGTGACTTTGGATAAGGCAAAGTCAACACTCCACCTTTAATAATTCACCCATTTGATTTTTATTGTTTAAATAATGATTTTCATCAAAATATGTTTAATTTATGAATATTTAGGGTTTATTATGTTAAAATATAATTTCTGGAGAAAATCCCGCTTTAAAATCATGAAAAACGGGCTTAAAATGTTAAAAAATATCAAAAATGGGCTAAAAGTGGCAAATATGCGAAATCTGGCCGAGGCTCGGCCTTCTGGTGCTGAACCGAGAGAGAGGGAGGCAGCAACCGAGAGACGAAGAAGAGAAAAGGGAAGGAACCGAGAGAGGGAGGAGAGAACAGAGGGCGCGAAGAGACAGAGCGAGAAGCGAGAGAAGGCGGGGGTTCGGTTCGGGAATAAGAGGCGAGAACGTGCGAACCGAACGGACTGTAGTGAACAGTAGTGAACAGTACCTTCGGTTCGCTTAGTGAACAGTAGTTTCGGTTCGGTTCCTCTTGAGCAGGGCTCGGTTTCGGTTAGTGGTGAACAGTACCTTCGGTCGGGTGAACAGTACCTTCGGTTCGGGTGAACAGTACCTTCGGTTCCTCCTTTTCTTGGGTTCGGTTCCTCCTGGCTCGGGTTCGGTCCTCTCACTTTCGGTCGGGTGAACAGTACCTTCGGTTCCTAAGGACCTTCGCCTCTCATAAGAGGGTTTCGGTTCCTAAGGTCCATTTTTCTCGTTTTTATCCCGTTTTAAGCCGTTTTAGACCCGGTTAAGGGTCGGAATGACCCGAATGATTCTAAAAAGTTACGGGAAGCTTTTGAGAGAGATTTGGGAGAGATTTGACATTCTTGGAGAGATTTCTCATACAAAGAGATATTTGAGAGAGGTTTCACATACTTGGAGAGATTTGTCATACAGAGAGATATTCGAGAGAGATTTCACATACTTGGAGAGATTTGGGAGAGATTTCACATACTTAGAGAGACTTGGGAGAGATTTAACATACTTATAGAGATTTCTCATACAAAGAGAGTTTTGGGAGAAGTTTCACATACTTAGAGAGATTTGGGAGAGATTTAACATACTTATAGAGATTTCTCATACAAAGAGAGTTTTGGGAGAGGTTTCACATACTTAGAGAGATTTCAAATAGAGAGAGGTAGAGTGAAAACGATTGAGAGAGGTTTCGAGTGTGGCATTTGTGAGTGTCTAGCTTCGCAAGGCAAGGTTTGTAAACCCTGTTAAGCCTTGTTTTAGGATCTTACACACTCCCGATGAGTATGCAACATTGTTTTATCGGTTTGGCTCGCCACGTAGCACAGTTTTAGGTTAAGGAGATCTAGATGTTCGCAATTTTTGCTTTATGATTTCTCATTAGCATAGAGAGTTATGTAGAAGTTTCATAATGTGAATTTTAGTACTCATGGGCAAATTGAGTCAAACGGTTTGTCTTGCTGACTTTAGTTGACTTTGACTTAACCGAAATTTAACGGTTGTCACATTATGAAACTCACCAGCTTAAATGTTGATCTACTCTTTCAAAATTTCTTGTATGTCTCAGGGATTCAGTAACTACAGGTATCATTATGCTTTTGATGAAGGGATGCTGCGGCGCCAGTTTAATCTCATATTTTGACATCATATTTGTAATTGGTTTTGAACATGTAACTTTTGACAAATGTAAACTTTCAATTATATATATGATGGTTGTATTGCTTTCTTTACTATGTATTCATTTGTTACGTTACGACATGAAGTCATCCGCCCCCGAACGTTTCCGTCGTTCAGATTTGGGGGTGTGACAGATTGGTATCAGAGCAATGTTTATAGTGAACTAAGTATATCGAACCTCATAAGATATACAAACTATAAATGCTTAGGGACTCAAAAGTCTCTGACAAAAGTTTTTGTACCTAAAATCCTTATTTCACATAAATAGATTATTTTAGGTTATAAAAATCCGAAATACATGCATACAACGACACATTTTTATGATAAGAACTATACAAAAAGTTTTAGGACAAGTTGGACACTACGACTAATTCTCGAGATATGTAATCAAATTTGGGACGAATATAGCATGATCAACTATGTTTATCCGAAATTTGACTAACATATGTCAAGGAATGATCATAGTGAGAAACAAGTCAAAACTTAACAAAATAGACACTAGTATCTAACGTACAAATTTAATACTATAGGAGTATTTGGTGCATACACTAGATTAATTACTATTACATGCCTCAAGTTTTATTCAAATCTTATAACCCTATTCTCGTATAGTCAAAATGGTTGGATTTCACCCGCATGGAGACCCCTACTACCCACAACAAGGCAACGGAGGATGGATTGAAGAGATCCGGAGGAGGACGAAGAGCCCATTGAGTTGGATGGCGGGGATGACTCCGGGACAAACTCGGAACCGGAAATAGTCAACCCTCCACCCATTAGGAGGAACTTTCTAGGACTGAATCCCGTTTGGGGAAGTCACCTCGTCCACTGGAGCCAGCAACAAGGGATACGCTCTCCTTACGGAATGTGTCGAGACTTCTACGACATCAGGGACGGGGGTTCAGCCGACCGAGCACTTCCAGCAATGGTAGGTAAACTGGCAAACCAGTCCTACCAATCGGGGGTTCAAGCAAACCAAATCCGAGAGGTCAACGTGGAAGTACAAATCAACACGGCCGATATCAACCGCCTAGAGATGTTGCAGAACGACATCCACCTTCGCGCCGAAGCATTCCAAGCACAAGCGAATGCAGCCTTTGCAGAATTGAGGGAACAACAAGCCGCCTTTGATAGGCGTCTTATGGAGTCGAAGCAATCAAATGCAGAATCGAGCTCCAAGCGCAACACACGTCGCAAGTAGTACTTGTGAAAACCTCAAATTTTGTTATAACTTAGGACCTCGGCTAAAAGTCTTTAAATTTCTCGAACTTTGTAATCGGAGACCCTTATAAGGGTCAATTTTTCATGATCGTTGTATCAAATTTTATATTAATATAAGTGACACTGTTATTACTACGTTGAGTATTTCGTTCAAACCTTGAAAAGTCATCGAGAAACCAAATACTTGTTTCATACTCTCAGGCTTACAAATAAACTTTCATTTTTCTATTTTTCATGCTATCATCTGTTGTTGAACTATGGCAATTTGGTTCATGAGACACATTCATTTGTCACTTATTCTTATCCATATCATCATCTTTTAAACGTATAGTTAAAGATGTCGCCACGCAGGAATACCAGACGTAACCCTATCAATGAAACACCGATACCACCACCACCTCCACCTCCTCAATTTGATGTTGTCATGTTCCAAGCAGCAGTCACCGCAGCGGTAGCATCTGCCATGTCACAGCTCAATAACTCGAGTACTAATGACTCGAGAACTGGCACACACCTATCCAACCATGGCGAGAGTCATGGGCAACCCCGAGAATGCACTTATAAGGACTTTACTAATGCCAAACCCCATATGTTTTATGGAACTGGTGGTGTGATGGCTCTGAGACAGTGGATTGAAAGGACAAAATCAGTCTTTGAAATCTGCTCCTGCCCCGAGCACAGCAAAGTCAATTTTGCAACCTTCACACTCATTGATAGAGCTTTAACTTGGTGGAACGGCCACGTTAAAGTACTTACTCTAATAGTGGCAAACTCCATAAGCTGGGAGAGCCTCAAAGCCATGATGATGAGAGAATATTGCCCACGGGGAGAGATTCAAAAGCTCGAACATGAACTCTGGACTCTCAGAATGGTTGGTACCGACATCGCAACATATACCAACAAATTCTGCGAGCTGGCAATCCTTTGCCGAGATATGATTGCTCCTGAGAGCAAGAAAATAGAGAGGTACATATGGGGACTGACGCCCCAAATACGGTCAAGCGTGTTAGCTTCCAAACCTAACACCTTTGAAAGTGCTAAGGAACTGGCACAATCTCTGATTGACTACGGAGGCCATCAGAACTCAACCGTTTCTGCACCAGAACCACAGAGAGGAAACAACAACAACAACAACAACAACAATAACAACAACAACAACAACAACAGGAAGAGAGTATGGAATAAAGGGAAGGGTGGGTCTTCCCAAGAATCCACAAAAAAACAACTGGTTTCAGTGAATGCTGCCACGGTACCTACTACAGCTCCTACAAATACCTACACAACAAAGCCTTATGTAGGTAACCTTCCAAAGTGCACTAAATGCACTTACCACCACCATGGACCTTGTCGGGAAATGCAGTGCGCCAACTGCAACAGAAAGGGACACACAACCCGTTTCTGCAAGGATCCCGCAAAGCCGATCACTCAAGTTCCCAGTGTGGGTATAGGCCAGACTTTCTACGGTTGTGGCGAGGTGGGCCACTACAAAAGGAACTTCCCTAAAGCAGCAGGCACCGGTGGTGTGGGATGAGTTTTGACTATAGGCCACGACGAAGCTATAGCTGACCCAACTGTAGTTGCTGGTACGTTCCTCCTCGATAATTCATATGCATGCATATTATTCGATAGTGGAGTGGAGAGAAGCTTCGTGAGTCAAAAATTTATTCACTTACTTGAACCTAAACCTAGCCAGCTAGAAAAATCATTCACTGTAGAGATGGCCAACGGAAAAACCGAAAACACTAACTACATATACAAGGACTGTACGTTAACTTTAGACGGTCATTCTTTCCCAATCAATCTCATGCCGGTCCCTATTAAAAGTTTCGACGTCATAGTCGGCATGGATTGGTTAAGTCTTCTTCACGCCGACATCATGTGTTTTGAAAATGTAGTTCGTCTTAATCTCCCTAACAACGAAACATTAGTGATTTACGGCGACAAATCAAGTACGAACCTTCATATCATTTCGTGCATTCAAGCTCGAAAGTGTTTACGGAAGGATTGTCGAGCATTCCTAGCGCACATCGTCGATACAAGCCAGGAACTAAAGGACATCAAGAACATTCCAGAAGTACGCGACTTTCCTGATATCTTTCCAGAAGAACTACCAGGATTACCACCACAACGCCAAGTCGAATTCAGAATCGACTTAGTTCCAGGGGCTACCCCAGTAACGAAATCGCCTTATCGTCTAGCACCAGCAGAGATGCAAGAACTTTCCAGTCAACTTAATGAACTCCTGCAAAAAGGATTCATAAGACCAAGTTTCTCACCTTGGGGAGCACCGGTCTTGTTCGTAAAGAAGAAAGACGGATCGTTCCGTATGTGCATCGACTACAGAGAGCTGAACAAACTTACTGTCAAGAACCGTTACCCTCTACCCCGTATTGACGACCTATTTGATCAACTCCAAGGAGAAAATTACTTCTCGAAGATAGATCTACGATCCGGATATCACCAATTACGGGTACTTGAGGGGGATATTCCCAAGATAGCTTTCCGAACTCGTTATGGGCACTATGAATTTGTATTAATGCCATTTGGATTAACCAACGCACCAGTAGTATTTATGGACCTAATGAATAGTGTATGACGTCCCTACTTAGATCGGTTCGTCGTCGTTTTTATCGATGATATACTTATCTACTCCCGAAGTAAGGAAGAGCATAGTCAACACCTATAAAAAGTCTTAGAAACACTGCGATCGGAGAAACTCTATGCGAAGTTCTCTAAATGCAAATTTTGGATTCGAAGAGTCGAATTTTTGGGCCACGTGGTTAGCGAGAAAGGGATACACGTGGATCCCTCCAAAATCAAGGCCATCGAGAACTGGTAGGCACCAAAGACACCTACAGAAATTCGTCAATTTCTAGGTCTCGCTGGCTACTATCGCAGATTTATAAAGAACTTCTCTATCATTGAGAAACCTCTTACTGCATTAACCCAGAAAGGCGTGGCCTTTAACTGGGAAGCGAAACAAGAAAAGACGTTCCAAACACTAAAACAGGCCTTGTGCACTGCACCGATACTATCCCTCCCCGAAGGGATAGAAGACTTTGTAGTGTATTGCGATGCGTCAAATCAAGGACTTGGTTGTGTTCTTATGCAGAGAGGGAAAGTTATTGCTTATGCCTCCCGACAGCTTAAGACACACGAAGTGAACTATACGACACACGATCTTGACTTAGGAGCAGTGGTATTTGCTCTGAAGATCTGGAGACACTACTTATACGGAACAAAGAGTACTATTTTCACCGATCACAAGAGCCTTCAACATATTTTCGATCAGAAGGAACTCAACATGCAAAAACGACGATGGTTTGAGTTACTAAATGACTATGAATGCGAAATTCGTTATCATCCTGGCAAGGCCAACGTGGTAGCTGACGCCCTCAGTCGAAAGGAATACACTGGTCGGAGGGTCAAATCTCTGACTATTACTATCCATTCCCACTTATCCACGCAAATTAAGGAGGCACAAGTGGAAGCTTTGCGACCTGAAAATGTGGCGGGTGAATCCCTGCGAGGAATGGAAAAGAATCTAGAAGTCAAGGGTGGCGGAGCATATTATCTTATGGACCGAATCTGGACGCCGAAACATGGCGGGTTCAGAGACGTAGTAATGACTGAAGCACACAACACGAAGTATTCCGTTCACCCGGGTTCAGATAAGATGTATCTGGATCTTAAGAATTTGTACTGGTGGCCTAACATGAAGGCAGAAATTGCTACCTTCATAAGTAAATGCCTTACTTGCGCTAAGGTTAAGGTCGAGTATCAAAAACCGTCAGTATTACTACAACAACTAGAGATACCAGAATGGAAATGTGAACGGATTACTATGGACTTCATAACCAAGTTACCCAAGACGTCGAGTGGACTCGATACCATATGGGTCATGATCGACAGATTGACCAAATCCGCGCATTTCCTACCCATCAAGGAAACTAACAAAATGGAAAAGCTTACAAGAACTTACTTAAGGGAAGTAGTGCGACTGCATGGTGTTCCGATATCCATTATCTCCGACCAAGATAGTAGATTCACTTCAAGATTCTGGCAGTCACTACAAGTTTCCCTGGGGACTAAGCTAGACATAAGTACAGCCTACCACCCACAAACAGACGGGCAGAGTGAGAGAACGATACAGACTTTAGAAGATATGCTGAGAGCCTGTGTGATTGACTTTGGAAAGGCATGGGATATCCATTTACCCCATGTCGAATTTTCATACAACAATAGTTATCATACAACCATAAAGGCTGCTCCGTTCGAAGCCTTCTATGGTCGAAAGTGCAGATCCCCTTTGTGCTGGACTGAAGTTGGCGATGCCCAGTTAGCTAAAGGAAGAGTTCCTGAAAGCACTCTCACCGGTCCGGAAATCATACGAGAAATGACAGAGAAGATCGTTCAGATTCGTGACGATTGAAAGCCTCTAGAGACCGACAGAAAAGCTACGCTGACCAAAGGAGGAAACCTTTGGAATTCCAGGTAGGAGACCATGTTTTATTAAAGGTCTCACCGTGGAAGGGTTTAATACGCTTTGGAAAGCGGGGGAAACTAAATCCAAGATACATAGGGCCTTTCGAGATTCTTGCCAGAATCGGCCCTGTGGCTTACAAGTTTAACCTACCGCGTGAACTTAGTAACATACATCCAACCTTCCACGTCTCAAACTTGAAAAAGTGTCTGTCCGATGAGACTCTTGTTATTCCACTCGACGAAATAGAGATCAACGAGAGCCTTAACTTTGTGGAAGAACCAGTAGAAATCATGGACCGAGAGGTCAAACAAACAAAACAAAGTCGCATACCCATCGTGAAGGTTCGCTGGAACGCCAAGTGAGTACCTGAATTCACATGGGAACGCGAAGATCAGATGAAACAAAAGTACCCTCATCTCTTTCATGTTCACTAGTGTCTTTACTACTTTAAATTTCGGGACGAAATTCCCTCTAACGGGGGGATGATGTGACAACCCGATATTTCAACTCTTTGTAATGGCGTAATAGGTCAAGTATTGTAACCACTTTTGAGTTAATAAAATTAACGTTGAAAATAAAATGTCCAAAAAGTTTCTATTTAACTACCTACTATGTTTTATATCATTAAACCGGGATCGTACGTAAAAAGAATGCCCAAACCCGGCTTCGTATATTGAAGTTAAGATTTTTCCAAATTCGGCTTAGCAACAGACAACTAAAAACTCGAATCGGAGATCGAGCGACTTTTGGTCGGAATGACCTAAACGAGAATCGAAGGTCTCGACATTGGTATTTCAGCGGTAAAAAGTCTGACAAAAACCGACGTCAGATAAAGAAGTTATGAATTGTTTAAAGAAATTTCTTAATCACGACATTTTATAAATAAATAATAAAAATAATTTCGGAATTTTCCGACGAAATCTAAACAAAAGTTGTAGAGTATGGTCTCACCTTCGCGGGGATATAAAGAACGTCGAAAACGGAGTTCGTATGAAGAAGATATGAAATTTTGAAGTTTATTAAATAAATTATATATTTATTTAATTCAAAATCCGGTATTATCCGAAGGGGGAGTCAGCGTACTCATTCGAGTTACGTGCCACGTAACCCCGTACGCCCCGCGTACGCGAAGGCCTTGGCCTCGGATCGTCCACGTCGCGCCTGTGCGAACTACCAACCCGTCCCATCCGAGCCCGAGGCAGTCGAGGACTCGGTCACGCATGACGTATGCGTACGCCCCGGGTAACGAGGCCTCTCAGCCTCCTATAAATAGAGGTGCGAGGGTTCCGGAAAATTTACCCCATCTCTCTCATTTCTCTCATGATATTGCCTCGATTTCCGTGCCCGCACTACCCCGAAGCCTTGGTCATTTTGTGCAAGTCCCGAAGGTCGATTTTACTCCCGAGATTCCCGAGAATCCAGAGAAAAATCCGTTTCCCGAGACGAAACTCTGCCCGGTTTTTCCATCTCGCTATCTTCAAACTTTCAAGTGAGTTCATACCCCTTAGTTAACCCTTTTTAAATATTCTAAACGCTTTTATATGCTTTCTAAGGGGGGGGGGGGGGGAATACAAGTAAAACACACGACTACTATCGGGTGTTATATATATAAAGATTATTATACGCTTTTATTTAGTAGAATCATATGTGATTTATAAACTTTATAGGGTACTCCCGTATACAAAATATATTACAATAGCATTCTATCTTTAAAACTATAAATTGTTGTAATACATGTATAAACTAAACATTTTTCCTAAATTTAAAGTATATGTGTCTATCTTAGGCTTTACAAAAATCTATGCTTTCATAACAAGTGATTCCTTTTCTAGATATTCTAAAACAAACGAGGCACACTTTTAGAAAACTATAATAGGTATAGTTTTATGAGGATATTGCTAACTATTACATACTAGAAACACGATTTTCAAGAAATCACTTTCATGTACAATAACAAACGAACATTTCAACACGTAAATCTGTTTTTATACTACGGTTCTGTGAGACATTAACTTCACGTACGTTCGAGTACGCATTTCAAGTCCTGTATTATATACCAGAATCCCTTGGAGGGGGAGCATGGTGTTTGTGTATAGATATATACGGGCTTGACAACCCGCGCCCTGACTGTTAGCTACAGTCCACCATTTGGGGTGACAAACATCATAACATTTCAATGCCTGAAGAACGTTGTCTATAGGCACCCCAAGTTAATAGTATGGTTATAAAACTCACAGGAGGTATTAAAAATACATTGATTTACGAGGTTTTCAAACGTATTGGTTATTTTTACACTTACATACATTTTTGGAAACGAACTTTGGTCTGGAAGGAAGACTACTTTTATACTAGTAGAAAATATAGGATTTTCTAAACACAAACAAACAAGGACAAGATATTTCATTTCATACAAACATTGTCATTAAATACTTATGAAACTCACCAGCTTAAATGCGGATCTACTCTTTCAAAATTTCTTGTATGTCACAGGGATTCAGTAACTACAGGTATCATTATGCTTTTGATGAAGGGATGTTGCGGTGCCAGTTTAATCTCATATTTTGACATCATATTTGTAATTGGTTTTGAACATGTAACTTTTGACAAATGTAAACTTTCAATTATATATATGATGGTTGTATTGCTTTCTTTACTATGTATTCATTTGTTACGTTACCACATGAAGTCATCCACCCCCGAACGTTTCCGCCGTTCAGGTTTGGGGGTGTGACACAATCCCATGAAATTACACTTTGCACCTTGCTAAGAAGTTAGTGGAGCGTGTGTGGTTTACCGGCACACTAATTGGTTCTAAGCGAAGGTGGCAAAGGGTGATTCATTGTTTATCATAGTTCGATGGAGCGTGTGTGGTTTACCGACACATCGAATAGGTGATCGTTACAATGAAGTCACCATGTGAATTTGCATGGTAATTCACACCCGCTTTGTGATCCTCGGTATCCCAATCACAAACAAGAGGGGCATATCGAGATTTAAACATGCCATTGAAAAGTTTCAATGAATCCCATCCGAACCTAGGAATTGTTAATACATTTAGGACTTAAAGTTATGTTTTTCATGGTGGAGAATTAGTGAATCGTCATTCACTTACCTTCAATTGTTTGCATACTAGATTACGGCATCCCTTTTCTAATGTGTAAATATTGTTGTTGGATCCTAGTCCTAATTTCTTATTGGGTGAATATTAGGGATTCCTACTCTAATCTATCTTTGTCCTTTCTATTTATAGATTTCGAACGCCAACAATGCTGCTACGAGTTCTTTCACTTTGATGAGCCTTTGTCAAAAGGTCACCTTTGATGGAACGAACTTTAGTGAATGGATAAGATACATTCGCACGATTGCTCGCTATGAGGATAAGGAGTATGTCCTCGATGAGAAGCTCGAGAAAATCAACCCCGAAATCGCTACTCCCGCCGAAATCACCGCTTTCGAAACTCACGAGCGCGATGCAACGAAAGTGCATTGCATCATGATCGTGACAATGAACTCCGAATACCAAAAGTCCTACGAGGACATGTATCCGTACGAAATGCACCAAGACTTATTAGAGAGATACCATCAAAACACAAGACAAGAGCGTTATGAGATTTTCATGAACATGATTTCCGCTAAGATGGGTCATGGAGAGTCTCTTACCGTGCACTTGCAAAAGATGCAAAGGTATGTCGACCGCCTTCGCAAGTTAAATGTTGACTTTGGGGAAGACTTGGCGATCGACATGGTGCTTCACTCTTTGCCTCCGAGCTACAATCAATTTAGGATGACCTATCACATGAACAAAGAAGATGTCACCCTAAGCAAACTCGAAGGTCTCTTGAGGGTCGCTGAGAGCAACTTCAAGGACAAGTCTGTTGCACCAACTCCCAATCCGCCCGCTGCTCCTGTCTTGGCAATTGGACAAGGAAAGGGAAAGAAGAGGAAGGCTTCATCAAAGAACTATCAAAAGGTTAAAGCCCGAGATGGTGCCTCTTCTAGTGGGACCAAAGTTGATCCTGCTAAGCCCTGCTCTAACCCGAAGGAGGCAGAGTGCCACCACTGCCACAAGATAGGACATTGGAAGAGAAGCTGCCCGAAATACCTGCAAGCCATCAAGGAAGGAAAGATCAAGCCATCTTTCGCAGGTATATATACAATTAAATCTAATGATTCCCACAATACTTCTTGGGTTCTTGATACCGGTTGTGGTTACCACATTTGTTCTAATGTGTAGGGACTAAGAAGAAGTAGAGACGTGGAGCATGGAAGAATAAACTTAATCATGGGGAATAGAAGATCGTCGCCTGTGACCAAGATTGGAGTGTATTCTTTAGTGCTTAGGAATAGTTTATCTTTAGATTTGAACAATTGTTGCTATTCGCCAGAAATGGCTAGAAACATCATTTCTTTTCATGGTTTGTTTAGACAAGGTTTTAGATTTTCTTTTAATAATGAGAATGGTTCCATTTTAGCTTATCTAAATGGTGTCTTTTACTTTGAAGCTATACCATGTAATGGAATTTATGAAACTGTTATGATTGTTGTAACAGCCGGATTTTTCAGGTATCTTGTATATTTGTGTTTTTGGTAATTTGAGAGGGGACTCGGCGAGTTGGAGTCCAGGATATGGACTCGGCGAGTCAACGCTGTGTAATGAAACCCTAATTTCTCGAGTTTGAGACCTATTTAAAGGGCCTAATGGCCGTCATTTGTGCTCACCAGTCCCTTGAGTGAAACCCTAATCGAGTGTGAGCATTTGGAGCTAAGTAGGAGTCCATTATTGATCTTGGAGGTGTCATTGTTGCAAGGAAGGAGAAGAACTAGCCAAGGGAAAGCAAGAGGAGCCACTTATGAGGGTTTGGAGTCCAGAGCATCACTATTGTGGTAATAATTTCGAGTTATCTTCATCCTTGTTGTTGTTTATCTAGATTTAGGGTTTGTTGAACCCTTTTGTGGCAAGATCTAGTGTCCTCTTGGTCCCTTATGAGGTTTGAACCATAGATCTGGACCCTTAGAGGTCTAGAGTGTCCCTTTACCCAAGCTTTTTGGGAATCAATGGAGGCTTTGGATTGGAATCCTCATGCCTTAGGTCAAAACTCCATTTATGAGCCATGGGGTGTGTTATGGGCACCAAGATTGAAGCTTTACGTGATGAATCAGTCTAGGGAGGCCAGATCTATAGATTTTGGAAGCAGATCTGACCTTAGAAGCAAGTTGGAGTGGTTGCATGGCATGGACTCGTCGAGTCTGTTCATCAGACTCAGCGAGTAGTTTGAAGATTGCCTTGGGATTTCTCAGTGAGTGGTCCAACAGTGAGTCAGGGTGAGTTGGAGAGGGATGACGAGTGGACTGAGTCAAACTGGGACTCGCCGAGTTGTTCTTGAGACTCGACGAGTTGAGTCGGGGTGGCCCCGCGATTCTTCCAAGTGAAACTCGTCGAGTAAGGGGGAGGAATACTCGACGTGTAGGAAGGGAATTTCGGAGGGTTGGTGAAAACGTCTAGACTCGTCGAGTCGCCGTAGCACTCGCCGAGTCCGGTCAAAGTTGACCGTTGACCAAAGTTGACCTATGTTGACTTCTTAGGGATGGTCAACCTTAGAGATATAAAGTGTTAATTAGAGACATATGATGTTATAGGAGGATTAGAGCTCGGAGGATCGAGCACGAGGGATTTCCAAGATTCGTGAGATACCGAGATACGCTAGGTGAGTCTTCTCACTACACTTTACCTTGAGTAGGTAACCAGAGTTATGTGATAGAGTATTTGTATGCTATGTATGTTATGTGTTGTACTGCATTATTTCTATTTGATTTATGTGGTGCATGTTTATCAGAGTTAGAACCTGAGGGTTCACAGAGTTTGGGTGCACGGACCCACAAAGTTATAGCCTCGAGTGGCTATTATGTGTTAAACGTGGTATTTTGGGGAACTCACTAAGCTTTGTGCTTACAGTGTTTGATGTTATTGTTTCAGGTACTAGTGACGACCGCGGGAAGGCGCCGGCTTGATCCGTACACACACACTCGGAGTTTTTACATTGTGATCTTGGGATTTTGTATTGGCCTATATTGGATAATTAATATGGTTATTTGATGAATATTAATCGAATTATGTTTTATAAGAAAATTGAAAATTTTGTTTTGAAATTTACGGTGTTACAATTGTTGATAACTTAGGCAATGATGTTTTGTACTTGGATTCTTCCAATAGTATGGATAAGGCATCCTTATGGCATTGTCGTCTTGGACATGTCAACAAGAAACGCATAGCCCAACTCCAAAAGGATGGAGTGTTGGAGTCATTCGACCTTAGGGAAGATGACACATGCGAGTCTTTTTTACTTGGAAAGATGACTAAGTCACCCTTCGCTGGTACGTGCGAAAGGGGTGTGGGTATATTGGACCTCATACATACCGATGTGTGTGGACCGTTTAGATCTACCACGAAGGATGGTAACCGCTTCTACGTGACTTTTATCGATGACTATAGTAGATATGGGTATATCTACTTAATCAAGCAAAAGTCAGAAACTTTTGAAAAGTTCAAAGAGTTTAATAACGAAGTGGAGAATCAATTGGGCAGGAAGATCAAGATGCTTCGATCCGATCGAGGAGGAGAGTACCTAAGTCTTGAATTCCACGATTTTCTCAAGGAGTGTGGAATAGTTTCACAATTGACACCACCTAGGACACCACAATTGAATGGTGTGGCAGAAAGGCGTAATCGAACCTTGTTGGACATGGTTCGCTCTATGATGAGTCGCGCTTCATTATCTATCTCTTTTTGGGGGTATGCCTTAGAGACTGCCGCCCATATCCTTAACCGAGTCCCTACTAAGAAGGTTACCAAAACACCTCACGGGATGTGGACGGGGAAAGCTCCTTCATTAGCACATATCAAGGTTTGGGTTGCGAGGCTTTCGTAAGACGAGATACTCACGACAAGCTCGAACCTCGTAGTGAGCGATGTATTTTCATCGGCTACCCGTAGAAATCCTTTGGATATCTCTTCTATAGACCGAAGGACAATGTTGTCTTTGTTGCGAGGAGAAGAGTTTTCCGAGAGCGAGAACTCATAGGCCAAGGAGACAGTGGGAGGCAAATCGATCTTGAAGAGATTCAAGAGTCGATAGATGAAGGAACCTCTACCGCTGGCTCTCAACCCGAGGAGGAAACTCCAGTTGAACCAAGTGACATATCATTACCTCTTAGACGTTCCGAGAGAGTTAGGTTTCAACCCCAGTTGTATGGTTTTCATATTTCTACCGAAGGGGACACGTATATTAGTGATAGTACACTAATAAATCTTGATGAACCTAATAGCTATAAGGAAGCCATGGCAGGCCCGGAGTCTGCGAAATGGAAAGAGGCAATGGATAGCAAGATCCAATCCATGTATGATAACCAAGTTTTGAATTTGGTTGATAATGTGCCTGGACGTAAGACCGTTGGGTGCAAATGGATCTTCAAAAAGAAGACCGACGTGGATGGAAAGGTACACACATATAAAGCACGATTGGTTGCGAAGGGCTTTACTCAAACTCCCAGAGTTGACTATGAAGAGACCTTCTCACCAGTTGCGAATATAAAGTCTATTAGAGTGATGCTAGCTGTTGCTGCATTTCATGATTATGAGATTTGGCAAATGGATGTCCAGACCGCTTTCCTTAACGGGAAGTTGGCTGAGGATGTTTACATGGCTCAGCCAGAGGGGTTTGTGGATCCGAAGCATCCGAATAGAGTGTGTAAGCTTGAGAAGTCCATTTATGGACTAAAACAAGCGTCTCGCAAATGGAATCTTTGTTTTGATGAGAAAGTCAAAGAGTTTGGATTTGTACGAAGCGAAGATGAATCCTGTGTATATGTCAAAGCCAGTGGGAGTGTAGTAAGCTTTCTCGTTCTATATGTCGATGACATATTACTCATAGGAAACGACGTCCCGACTCTGCAGGAGGTTAAGTCCTAGCTCAGGAAGTGCTTCGCTATGAAAGACCTCGGAGAGGCTTCCTATATTTTAGGAATAAGGATAGTAAGAGAAAGAAGTAAGAGACTGATAGGACTTAGTCAAAACACTTACTTAGAGAAGGTACTGAAACGTATTAGTATGCAAAACTCGAAGAAGGGATAATTATCGATACAAAGCAATGCCAAGTTGAGTAAGACTCAAAGTCCGAGTACCGAAGCCGAGATAGCTGAAATGAGCCGAGTTCCATATGCTTCCGCAATTGGCTCAATCATGTATGCTATGACTTGTACTCGCCCTGATGTAGCCTTTGCTTTGAGCATGGTTAGTAGATATCAAGGGAATCCTAGCAGAGCCCATTGGGTTGCGGTGAAGAATATCCTTAAGTACCTTCGGAGGACGAAGGAATGGTTCTTAGTCCTTGGAGGGAGTGATGACTTGAAGGTGCGAGGGTATAGTGACGCTAGTTTTCAGACCGACAGGGACAACTACCGTTCACAGTCGGGCCGGGTCTTTACCCTGAATGGAGGAGCAGTAACTTGGAAGAGTTCCAAGCAGGAAACCGTAGCTGATTCAACGTGCGAATCAGAGTACATCGCAGCGAGCGAAGCGTCGAAGGAGGCAATATGGATAAAGAACTTCATTGGTGATCTTGGAGTTGTACATGCCATAAAGGAGCCCATGGAGATTTTCTGTGATAATGAAGGTGCGGTTGCCTTGACCAAGGAACCGAGAGATCATGGTAGATCACGACATATCGACAGAAAATATCACTTTATTAGACATCGTGTAGAAGAAGGACAACTCGTAGTGAAGAGGATATCATCAGAAGATAACCCAGCAGATCCGCTTACAAAGGGACTGGGTAGGGTTAAGCATTTGCAGCATGATAGGAGTATTGGGCTGAAGGATGATATTAGCGTAGATTAGATAGTATTAGAAACGTGTAATAGATAAATGTAATTAACATTTGATGATTAAATAAAGGAGTTTTATTTATAAGTAATGTTACTGTCTTATGTTAATTGTTTAACTATTGTTTCACTTTGCATCTTTTGACTTCCAGAATAATTGAGTTTATTAAGAATAATCGAATTTTTCAAATTGTCCACAATCGTTCATATGTCGGAAGTAGATATGAATGAAGATTGTCATGAATAGGTGTGTAGAGTGTCTAAATGGTGTTAGACATAGCAAAAGATTGCTGCAACGTTCATGAGTGCTTATGAACTAGGTTTGAGCATTGGAACAAACCCGCGCTTGCTGGAATCACCTTATTGAATGTGATAGTAAATGGGTGATCGCAAGACGATAATATCATATAGTCTTAAAACCTAGATATATGGTTTGTTATTGGTTAATTGATTGTACATTGATAATGCGAAAACACATTGGTAACTCGATGTTATAAAACGCATTGTTGTGTGTAGTTGGTTAATGAATAAGTAAATGCATATAAGTCAAAGTTTATCTGTAACTTTTATCCTAAGAAGGAAAAAGTGATATCTCGGCCGCTCGATGATTTGATTTGACTTATGTGCCAGGCCCGGTCAGAACTGAATTGATGTGTTCGATTAAGCTCTATGTCAAATAAATTGGAGATCGAGAAACCAAATGCTAGACTAACTATTCCATAGTATTGTCAGCATGATATCTAACAGAGGACTGTACGATCCCTTATCTGAAGGACAAGATTGATTAGATCAGAGTTTGACAGCGTCTTTGAGAGCTACGATTGCAAATCGGAATGTACCTGCGCATATAGTTACTAGACTTATCCAAGTGGGAGACTGTTGGAATAGTGTCTAAGGCTGCAACTATATTAGGCAAGTATTTGACCCGATCGTGCATGGTCCTTTTGGGTTGCCTTCACCATAGCAACTTGGTAGGATGATTTATTATGAGAGAATAGATATTATTAATATATTATGAGAATAATATAAGGAATAATAATATAGTTATTTGATTAATATATAAGTCATAGATTAATTAGTATTAATTTGGTGACTTAAGGAGATTAATTAAATAAGAGGGTATAAACTGTCAATTGTTTGATAGTTACACTTTAGACTGTAAATCCTTATGGAGATAGGGTGGACGATTTTTAGGGCTAGGATAAGCCTTAAAATCGTCCAAAGGATATCTAAGGTAAGAATATGGATTAACTTAAAGTCTAAGTTATCCAACTAGGGTTTAAGCTGTAACCCTTAAGGAGTCTACAAGTATAAATAGACCCTATGGCTGAGAGAATTCGACACCCCATCTAAAGTAAAGATACCCTGGCCGAATTCCTCCCCTCTCCTCTCTCTCAAATCATCCTCTTTGCTAGTTGGTGTTTGTAAGCCATTAGAGGAGTGACAATTGTGACTCTAGCGCTCCAAGACAACAAGATTAAACAAGAGAATCAAAGGTATGTTTGTAGATCTAATTCTGTGTTGTTCTTACACCTAATAAGTCATTAGAAGCCTTGGATTCAAAGCATGTTTAATAGAGAAACCTAGATCCAAGCATTAGGGTTTGTATGCGCACTTAGGAATGTTCTTATGTACAAAACCCATCACTTACGTAGGATAATCATTGATGAAGTGTTTGAGGTTGTTGCTGCTTCTGTCCATTGCGATCTCGACAGCTTGGTTGTGTAGGTCTTGTGGTTTGACTTAACTTTTGTGTTCTGAACGTCATAACTTTTTCATACGATATCAGATTCTAAGATCTTTATATCCATGTGTTATTTTTTGAGTTTACTACAATTTTCGTCAAGATTACTCTTATTAAAATGTAATATATTTTTACTTACGATTTTATAAAAAACAAACATTCATACATGCGTGAATAAAAATTGTACGGTTATAAAGATCATATGTAAAAATATATTACTTTTTAACGAGAGCAATCTAAACGAAAGTTGTATTAGACTAAACTACGAACGAATTGATAAAGATCGTTAAAATCTGAGATCATATGAATAAGTTATTACGTTCATAACACATGACCTAAGCAACCAAGTAGTCGAGATCGCGATGGACATAATCATCAAAAGCGCCAAACACCTCATTAATGATTTTCTCACATAAGATGTCGTGAGAAAAATCTGGATAAATCATTCATAAGTACTGAATGAGTATAAAAACAAAAATGACTTATTTTGAAACAAAAAAATATATATAAATAACTAAATGTGTACAACAATATTAATGACTAAATGTGTACAAAGTGAGAAATATATTAACCTACTAAGTCATTTTTACCGGTTAACCTGGAGTAGACGGTCACAAGGATTGAATGTGTACAGATTAACAAGTTGAAGGGTAAATGTGGACAAAAAAAAAAACTCAATGACCAAATATGTACAAAGCAAAAAAAATATATTACCCTTTTAAATCATTATCCCTTAATATTAATATATACAACGTATTTATTTTTTATAAAAGTAACGTATGTCATTTTTAACTATGACTTTAGTTTAGGTTTATTTTTAAGTGTTATAATTTAATATTATTATATAGATTTTCTTTGAGCATCAAAATTATTATTATTAACGAACATGACAAGCTGGATGATGTACAATTTAAGTATAAGAAAAGAGACATCATATCTATACAACAATTTGCGACATCTTATGTTTTGAAAGCTCCATCACAATAACCAATTAGATTGTGACTTGAACCTTGACTCCCTTTTACGACCCAAGGACATCAAAACCACAAGAGAAATATTCGGGAACCGAGCCTCGTGAACAATAAGTGAGGACATAAGGGGTTTCTGGGGTAGCTGGTGCTATTCAAAGTTTTCATTATAGTATTAAAAAGAAATTAGTGTAATATAAAATTTTCCAATCTAATGCCGCTAAAATCATATGTAGCTGGTGCTATTCAAAGTTTTCATTATAGTATATATATTAAATAAAAAAAAAAATTAGTGTAGTATAAAATTTTCCAATCTAGTGCCTCTAAAATCATATGTGGTTGCATACTACTGCAGATATTAAAAAATCAAAATAAATTAATTTTATAAATTAAAAATAATTTTTTAATACGAAAAATTTAATAATATGTAACATTTCAGCAAGAATTAATGATATATCAATAAAAAATAATCATATTTCAACAAAAAAAATTAAGATATTTAGCAAAAAATAATGATATTTCATCAAGAATCTATCATTATTCAACATAAAAAAAAATCAACAAGAATAAATAAAAAAATGAAATAAAATTTCAATAACATGTAATAAAAATTTCAGCAACAAAAAAAAGAAGAAAAAGAGGTTGGAAGAGGCAGTATAAGTGTTGCGCCAAACAGAGCACGCACAGATGTTTTTGATTCTGAAGACTTCTAAAAAACAAACAACTGTGAGATTAAAAGTGTTACGCATGTGCTGCGCGGCACAACAATAAGAGGTTTGAAGATGTTTTTTTTTTTTTTCCAAAAAACAAACAGCACCTAAGAGGGTTGTCGGGTGCTCTGCCCCTCCAACATCCTTTCAAATTGCCTATATTATTATAAGATAAGCCAATGATAAACTCCTATCCCATATTCATTTATTGATAAATATTTGAGCCCCTCTTAATTACTTTAAAAATACAATTATTATTATATTATTATATATTCATAAAACAATGAGTCATAATGGTATGAGAATTATGAGGCCAACCGACTTTATAATCACCACCTCCACCCTATCTATTTTATTTTAATTGGTTATTAATCAATATTTATCTACGTCAATTTGTAAGTAGCAAGAATACCCTATTTGTTTATAAATATTGTTTGTTATTCGATAATTCAACAAGGGGATAATGACATAAGAGGGTAATAACGTTTCCCGTTTATCCATATTAGGTCTCTAACGTATTTTTTGTGTGTATTACACCATGAATGTTGTTATAACCAGTTATAAATAATCCTTCTTACCGGTTTCTTCCTGTTAAAAGAACTATTTGTAAACGGTTAAAATAACCTTAATGGTGTAATACGCACAAAAAATATGTAGGGACCTAAAATAGACAAACAGGAAACGTTATTACCCTCTTAAGATTTTTAGTATTTATTATTTTGAATATATATTTTTAAGATTTTTAGTATTTATTTTTATATGTGTATTTCATATAAAGTGTTGAAATTAAAAAGAATAAAAAGTAGAAATGTTTGGATTGGATTTTGTAACCACATCATCCAGTTAACATCTAGCAAGGAGCTAGAGAGAAGAACAAATTAAGGCCGTATTAGATTTTGTAACCACATCACGGATATATGAAAACACAGGAAGGTCTAAATGAAGCCAATGCCCAACCCGACTCCAAACCTGATCAGCAACCGAAAACTACAGCAACAAATGCTTCACACTTTCTTGAGAATTATGACACACAGGACACAATAAAGAATCTATCACCACCCCCTTTCCACCAGTTTAGTTCTTACCGGAATGCAATCCAAAAGCACACACCATAGAAAATGTTAATTTTAATAGGGACAAAACGATTCCACCTAGTATGCATACTACCCATAGGAAGCGTCATATAATTAACCCAATTATGTGCTGATTTAACAGTAAAGATACCTAACGATTCAAGCTCCCAATATCCCTTATCTGGTATTTCCTCTATGCGAATAGGATTTAATATCTCCACAAGATAATCAAATTGGGTCGATTCAGCCCCTCCTCTAATCCCCTGACGCCAATGAAATTTCCATCCCCCCGAATCCCATTATTCACTTACTTGAGCATCTTGATTAAAGGTCAAAGCAAAGAGCCTCCCGAACCGCTCCCTAAGAGAAATATCCAAGCACCAAACATCCTTATAGAACCTCGTTTGAGTCACATCCCCCACCACTATATACATGGAATTAGAAGGAATACAACCATTCTCATGGAGATGATTAATGGATCCTACAATCTTTTGCCAAACACCCCCTCCAGTTCCTATTCTCGAATCATCCGAAAAACCACCACCTTCCCCATGACAAAATTTGACAATTTTAACCCAAAGAGCTCCCTTGTCATTAAGAAACCGCCACTTTCCATTTATAAAGAAGGTCAAGGTTAAAAGCATCCAAACTACCAACCCCAAGACCTATAGGTTTCCTATTTAAAAAGTAAAGAATTTACTATAGGGTTTATAGTTTCGTACGGGGATAATGACTTAGGAGGGTAATAACGTTTCCCGTTTGTCCATATTAGATCCCTAACGTATTTTTTGTGTGTATTACACCATTAAGGTTGTTGTAACTGTTTAGAAATAATCCTTTTAACGGTTTCTTCATGTTAAAAAGACTATTTGTAAAAGGTTATAATAACCTTAATGGTGTAATACACACAAAAAATATGTTAGGGACCTAAAATGGACAAACAGGAAACGTTATTACCCTCCTAAGTTATTATCCCTTCAACAAGAGTTCAAGACACGATGCGTAGGTACCTTTATTCGCAGAGGTTAATTTTCAATTAACAAATTGATGGCAACACTGTTACATTAGTGATTTCAATTATCTAATTAAGAAGATAAATTTTAATTTTTATTGCACACTTTATTTACTGTAGTTTCTAATTAATAATTTAATTACGATTTTGATAAGTTGGTTGATTGTAATTATAAATCTATAGGGTAAATTAGGAGCAAGAAAATTCTTTTTTCAAACGAATAGAAGATGTGTATGATCCTTTATTGCATCCGGTTAGTGATAATACTAAAGAAGATTTTCATAATATACACCAACAACCATATATAAATAGTAACATTATATTTTAAAATATTATTAAACTATAAGGCTATCAGTCCTTTAGACTGGAGGGTATATGAGAGATGTTTCCCTTACTTTTTTGTGGGTCACACCACCATTTTATTCACTTTCCTTTCCCTCACCTAAAACCCAAGGAATGGGTGGGAAGCTCCCCTCACTATTTTTTTATTTTTATTTTTTAAAATATACTCCATTCGTCCCAAATTACTTGTTCATTTTTGACTTTTGAAATCTTTTTTCTTTAACTTTGACCATAAATATTTGTATTTGTGCTATATATTACTTGATGAAACTTATAACAATGAAAAAAACATTTAAAATACAATCCATTCATATATTTTGCATAAAGTATTAGCTATCACAAAGAAAAATATTTAAGGTCAAAGTTGAAAAATAAAGACTTCAAAAATCAAATGGGGACAATTAATTTGGGACGGAGGTAGTATTTCATACATATATTATACTCATTTTGTAGGGAATTAAAAACCATGAATTTTGATATATTTTTTATATTTGTTTTAATAGGTATATAATTTTATTTAAAAAAAAAAAAAAAAAAAAAAAAAAAAAAAAAAAAAGACTTCTCAATAGAATGAGAAGAGAGAGTGCGGTACCCCCTCCCCCTACCTCTTTCCCGCGAGTTGCTTCCCTCACCCAAAGGATGATGTTTCAATGAGAGGGAAGCTTCCCTCTCTCATTTCTCGCTTCCATTCCGTCCGACCTTATTGTTAAATTCCGGCTTCGACCCTGACACAACCAAACATGGAAGAACTACAAACCCGAAGTAAAGCCCCACCTTTAATAAACCCAATTAATAAAGTTTGGCAAACACGAAAGAAGGGTACATTTCTGCAGCTACTGAACTGACCTGCACCAAGTTGTATAATATTTAGTAGTAATTTATAACATTTTTTATAAAGCATGTGTTATACATTAAAATTCCCTATTACGCACGAGGCGCAGAACCTACGCATGTGGGTTTTAAACTATACATTAAAATTATTATGTCTAGACTCCAGCATATTTGTATATTGAATCATCTAACCTTATTGTTATTTTTTTTATAATAAGGATACCGAGAAAACTACTCACAATTACTAGACCATTTTTATTTCAAAAATTTAAAAGAAAAAAATTAGCACGTTTGTTGATATGAGGTAATTGGGGGTCTATTTAAAAATATTTGTAATTTGTATTGTTATAAAGATTAGGTAACACATTCGTAATATAGACTTTTATTAATTGTATATAAGTTACTTATGTTAACGTATCAACTAGCTTTTAGTCTAATGGTATTAAAAGTTGATAGAAAGGTATCCGTCACTCAAAGATTGAAGGTTTAAACCCTACTATGGACCAAAAAAATTCAGATTTAAGAGTTGAGTAATTTGTGTATGTATAAACCGTTCTAAAAAACACATGCTAACATAACAATAATTGAATAAAGAAAATAAGAAAAATAGAAAAATTGACCGTGTAATAGTCATTTTCAAAAAACATTTTACAACAAAATAGACACAAAATTAAAAAGTGACTCAAGACAACTTGCTTTCATCATTCCAAAGTGATGTAAACAAGACAAAAAAAATGTTGTTCACAGTAATATCTCCTAAAGGAAACCTTACTTGCTTTGTTTATACCCCTCTTGGATGATGACCCACTTAACCAACCTTGGAAAACCATTGCACAAATTCGTAATGCTCTAGAGAAGAAAAAAAGAATACATAAAAGAAAGTGAGTAAAGATCATATTGTAAACTAACAAATGAAATACATATAACGGCTAGAGTTTCATATTATTATCAAAGAGAAGTACAAATACAATGAAAAGGAAAGACATAATATATAGATAAGCTAATTAGGGTTTCCAAGCGAAAAGGCCCAATCATAAAACCCAATACAAAATAAAGCCCAAAATATTCAAATTCACAATGCAGCAACAATAAGCATTGAGAGTTTGTCAGACAGAAAATGGAATCGAGGAGCAGTCAACGGCTTCGTAAGAATATCAGCAATTTGCAAAGAGGAAGGAACATAAGGAAGGGAGATAGTGCCCTTCTGGAGATGATGACGTGTGAAATGACAGTCAATCTCAATGTGCTTTGTGCGCTCATGAAACACTGAATTCTTGGCAATCATTATCGCACTCTCGTTATCACAATAAAAAGGGGTAGGCTGAGAGATGTGAACGCCCATATCTGCAAGAAGCCATCTCAACCAAACAATCTCACAAGTGGCGATAGCCATGGCTCGATACTCAGATTTTGTAGAAGATCGAGAAACAACATCTTGTTTCTTGCTTTTCCATGATATCAATGAATCTCCAAGAAAAACACAATGCCTAGTAGTGGACTTACGATCATAAATATCACTATCCCAATTTGCATCACTATAGGCACGCAACTCAAGAGAGGATGAAGAAGGAAACATAAGAGTGCGGAACTGAGTACCACGTAAATATCTCAAAATACGAAGAACAGCTCCCCAATGAACAGTAGTAGGAGCAGTGACAAATTGGCTAACCACATGAACTGCATGAGCAATATCCGGTCTAGTGACAGTCAGGTAAACCAAACTCCCAACAATGGTACGATAAAGACTTGGATCTGATAATGGGACACCATCAGTTGGAGAGTACTTTGCACTACTCTCTATAGGCGTATCAACTGTTCGATTATCCGTGAGTCGTGCACGTTCAAACAAATCGGAAAGATACTTCGTTTGAGATAAAAGATAACCCTTTGGAGATTGAGCAACTTCAATCCCCAAGAAATAACGAAGTAATCCCAAGTCTTTCATAGCAAAACGGTGAGCCAAATCACGCTTTAAAGACTCTATACCATCATGATCATCACCAGTAATAATCATGTCATCGACATACAAGGAAAGAATAATCTACCCTGCATTCGTACATCGAATAAATAGAGCCGAATCATGGTTACTTGGTTGAAAACCAAGAGAAGTAATCACCGTAGAAAATTTCTCAAACCAAGCACGAGGGGCTTGTTTGAGGCCATATAGAGCCTTCCGAAGTCGACAGACTTCACTTGGTCGGTGAGCAATACCAGGGGGAGGAGACATGTATACTTCTTCATGAAGATCACCATTCAAGAAAGAATTCTTGACATCCATTTGATAAATCTTCCATTGACGAATGGAAGAAACTGCAATCAAGGTGCAAACAGTCGTCATTTTTGCAACAGTAGCAAACGTCTCCTCATAATCCATACCATACTTTTGCGCGTACCCTTTCGCAACAAGTCTGGCTTTATAACGCTCAACGGATCCATCAGACTTTGTTTTAATTTTATAAACCCAACGAAAACCAATCGTGTGTTTTCCAGGTGGAAGCGGAACCAGATCCCATGTATGAGTCTGATAAAGAGCTGCAAGTTCCTCAGCCATAGCGGTCTGCCAAAGAGGATCAGAAATGGCCTCTTCATAGGATGTTGGCTCAGAGAGACGATGTACATTAGCAATAAAGGAGGCAAAAGCCGTTGAGTAAGAGGAATAGACAAATTCAGGAAGCTTTATGGACTTCTTATTACGATAAGGTCTCGATGGAGGGGGGGGGGGGGGTCTTGATGATTTGTAGGCAGAGGATCAACGATAGGTGCTGGATCAGCCACATGTGGTGGATCAGCAGCAAGTGGTGGATCAGTGACATGTGGTGGATCATCAATGTCAATGCTAAACGGATCAATAGTACAGAGCTCCTCTCGGGTTGCATCATGTGACTGAACATGAATGCTATAAAATGGAATATGCTCCAAAAAGGTGACATTGCGTGTCACACCCCCGAACCAGACGGCGGAAACGTCCGAGGGCTATCGTGACTCATTGAATACCATCACAATGCATATACATGAAACATAACATTATACATCACCAACATTTGGAATGATACAACTGGTAGCGTTTACATTCATTACATTGTTCAAAACATTACATTCTCAAAAAAAAAAAAAAATAACTATTTGATACTACTTAAACCACAGCAAAACGTCATAGAGTACAAATCATCCTTCACCTTATCTGTTACCTGAGAATACAAGTATTTTGAAAAACGTCAACATATGAAATGTTGGTGAGTTCATAAGTAGTGTTTGAAATCCAATGTATTGTTTGAAAACCATCAGAAAATCCGATATTTTCTAAAAATAGAATAGTGTAAAAATATGCGAAGATCCATGAGTATGCTTGTTTGAATTCTATAGATGTAAGCGTAAGAGTTGTGAAATTCGACCGGTAATTCATAATTGTACTTGTTGAAAACCCTAGGAAAACCCGACGTTTTCCTATCACTTTGCTTTACTTAGTTTGTATATTGTTGTTTCGTTGCGTTAGAGGTAATCGTTGAGCTCCGGAGGCATTGCGAGTACAGTGGGTGGTGAAGTGTTGTGACGTGCGTTAATGAAAACGTCCCATCGACAACCTTACAAGCGATCCCTTAGGCGTCACTCGTAATTATTCACACAACTCAATCCTCCCGGACTTGTGTAGTCCCACGACCGGAGGGAAGGAGAGAAGGTGCGAAACCCTCGGTATTTCCCCGCATCGTTCAAGACTATTACAATTACGAAGGGCCTGAAGCCCAATCCCGCAATCGTGAGTTCCCGACTTTACTAGCAGCACTGAAGGACCCTTGGGGACCAGCAGCATGTTTGCCATTGAAAGTCCTTTTACGTTATGTCGGATTGGTAAAACCCAACACTTCGTAAGAGAGAGAGGTCTTCGGGCCTTAAGATCAGGTCATTGGGCTAGCTAGGCTCAACAAACAAGATTTTACACTTTTGGGGCCCAAAGGTGGTGCGTAGACGTCTGTGCACACTCGCATGTATAGTGACTTCCCAATCGTTATTAGTTATGAATCGTAATGTCGTAATGTCGTAGTGTCGTCGTGTTAGTAGTTTCAGATTTTTATTGGTTCGAGACCGAACCAATTCGTTTGACAACGACTTTTGGTGTTGTAATGTATTGTATTTCGTCGATAATCGTGGTACCATCATTTGATCGAATTGCATGTATTGAACTAGTCTTGAGAATTTTTCTGTTTTCAGCCCCTCATTATTTGTAAAAATTTACTTTTTCAATCCTTTATTTAAAACTTTCCGGTTTGGTCCTTAAATCGATTTTCTTGACATTTTAATACCAAAAATTATTGAAATTAATATTTTTCAGCATATTTTTCATTGAAGACAGTTTAAGTCCTTGAAATTTCAGTTTTCTCGGTTATAACCCATCTTTTCGCAAGTTTGACAATTTTGGCCCAAATTGAAATTTTTTTGCAACTTTAGTCCCCTTTAAATTTAAAAAGCATTCTAAACCTTTGAAAAGGACTTGGATCACTTATAGTCCACTGTTTTACAGGAAAATGCAGTTTTGGCCCTCCAAAACAGAAAATTTCGCATATTGGGCCTCATTGGGCCGAAAATGTCATCTTTAGCCCATTAAGCTTGGAATTTATGTTTTTAACCCTCCAAATAGTATATTTTCAGAAAATACATTATGTAAACTGTTTTGACTCATCTCACCCATCAGATTTCGAAATAATTCATTTTAGGCCCTTCAACTTTGTATTTTCAACATTTTATGTCAAAAAAATGAGTTTTTAGCCCAAATTAAGTGTTGTCAAGCCATTTGGCTATTTTTCTTAGTATACTTTGCATGTAGTAGTATATTTTATGCTATAATAAAATACATATCTCTGTTTTTAGCATTTCATAACTAGATCTAGCATCAAAATCATACAAAACATACATATAAGTATAGAAATCAACCACAACATACACATAATGATGGATCTACACCTTTGCTTGTATTCTCCCCCACAAAAACTTATGAAAACTGAAAATAAGGGGGTATGAAACTCACCTTGGGTGTTGATTCGGTTTTTGAAGAAAGAATGGAAGAAATGAAGTGATTTTTGGCCTTTGCACTCCTTGATGAAGTTTTCGAGTTTATGGAGTTTTCTAGAGTGCAAGATCACGATTTTTGCATGGATTGGGAAGGGATTTTGATAAAACAAGGAATACAAGTCATAGATCCAAGCAAAACCTTACCTTAGATGATGATTTTTGTGGAAGAACTTCCTTGAATGCTCCCTAAATCTCGAGATTTTGGATGGAGAAGAAGAAAGAAGCCTTGAGTGATCTAGAGAGTGTTTGTGAGAGATGTGTGTGTGTGTGGGTGTTGCTCGGCCGAGAGTGAGAGAGAGAGGAAGAAGAAATGATGTTTGAGGTGAGGTTTGCATGGAGACATGAGTCTCTTGCATGGAAGTCCAAAAGATAAAAGTGATGTGGCATGAGAAAGTCAAACCCTTCTCTTGGGCTTGCTTTGGGCCGAGAACATGGAAGGAGGAAGGAAAAATTTGGGCTTTTTGCTCCTAAGCCCAATATTAGAGTTAGTCTTAGGTATTTATTGGCCTTATAAAATAAAATTGTGATTTTTATGTTTTAATAAGCTAGATTGGGTTAATCATGGATCAAAGCTTTCAATTTATTTCATTCTAGGCCCAATATGGCCCATAATATTGAAATAAATGAATGTGGGTCCAATTAGAGCCCAATTAGGGTTCTAAACCCATGATAGTCCAATTGGAAGCTTATTGGTCCATTTGGATCCAATAAGGAAGTTCTAGTCCAAAATGGACTTAACAAGAACTTTTAGGGTTTTCCAATTGCTTGATGTAGTGAATTGGGGTTTAGTTTTCCATTGAGTAAGCATCATACATGCTTTTGAGTTTTTGATTTCAACATTTACTTGAGTATAGTGATTACAAGACATAAAATTTCTAGTTGTGACATTGCGAGATACATACTGTTTTTGATTTGAAGGATCATAGCACCGATAACCTTTCTGACCAATACCATATCCTAGAAAAACACAAAGAGCTGATTTTGAAGACAACTTATCTCTCTACATGAGGCTTCAAGACAAAACATGTACACCCAAACACTCGTAATGAAGAATAATCTGAGAGTTATCCAAACAACATTTCATAAGGAGACTTCCCTGAAGTGTACGCAGTAGGAATGCGATTAATAACATAAGTAGCAGTATGAACAGCTTCTCCCCAAAACATATTGGGAACTTGAGCAGAGAGTAGTAAGGATCTAGCAGTTTCTAGGAGATGTCGATGTTTTCTTTCTGCAACACCATTCTGCTGAGGAGTGTCTGTACAAGATGATTGATGTATAGTGCTATCAGATGCCAATAATTGTTTAAAATCATTGGAGGTAAATTCTCCTACCAGATCACACCGAAAACATTTTATGATAGCAGCGTGTTGAGTCTTGACAATAGCTCTGAATTCACTATATATGGTGAAAAAGTCAGACCTGCGCTTCATAAAATAAACTCACGTATAACGAGTGTAATCATCAATGAATGAAACATAATAGTTAGCTCCTGACTTGGAGGTTATCGGAGAGGGACCCCACACATCAGAATGCACAATATCAAAGGGAGCAACAGAACGAGTGACACTTTTATTAAACGGTAAAGCAGAAAATTTTCCCAGTTTACAACCACAACAATCAGAAATATCATCAAATTTCAAAGAGCCTAACACACCAGTGGAAACCAAAAACTGTAAACGAGACGCTGAAACATGTCCCAAACGAGAATGCCAAAGATAAAAAGGAGACGATGAAGGGTTTAAACGAAAAGACGACAAATCGACACTAGATGCAGCAACATCAGCAATATGTAGCTGCTCCAAGACATAAAGCTCCCCAAGTCTACGGCCTATCCCAATCACCCTCCGAGACCGAATGTCCTGTACACAGCAGAATGAATCAGAAAAGAAGACCCAACAACCAGATTTACACAACTGACTGACCGATGCAAGATTCAAAGCAAGTGTAGGAATGTAATACACATCTGTTAAAGATATATAAGGAGTGACAATAGAACCAACACCCTCTACTGACATGGGTGTAGCGCTAGCATACATAACAGAGACAGGTGTACGAGAAGATAATGAAGCAAAAGATGAAAAACGTGGTGACATGTGATGAGATGCACCAGAATCCAATATCCACAAGGATGAAGGAATACTTGATGTGTTGGATGAAGACAGACCTGAATGAGACATGGAAGCTGACATGGCAGTTGGATTGGTAGCTAAGAACTGTCTGAACTGCTCAACAATCTGTGGATCCAAGGATGATGGTGGTGTGAAATCTGTTTCATTCTCAACTGAAGGTGTAGCAGCAGCGTACTGTGTTGGCCTAAAATATGAAAAAGAGGGACGTGACTGTCCAGAAGACTTGTTCTGCTGTGAAGACTGAGAGTGTGCTGGTGATCTTGTTTGTTGTTGCTGTTGATTTCCCTTGCTTGTCAGTAAAGGACAATTTGCCTTCCAATGGTTTTTCTTCTTACAGAAATCACACTCATCAAATGCAACTCTGGGACGATTTGGTTTGAAGATTGGGGTCGTTGTGAAACAACAAAGACAGCAGGAGTGGCTGTCTTGGGAGCTTTGTCAGCATGGGACTTGATACGAGTTTCTTCAGCAATCAACTCGTGAACAACCGAATCAACAGTGGGAAGAGGTGTACGATGCAAGATTGATCCATGCAGACCTTCAAAATCTGAACGTAATGCCATCAAGAACTGAACCAAACGTTGCTCTTCCCTTCTATCAATATAAGGCTTAAAAGCTTTCAACACATCAGGTTCTGTAAGAGCTAACTGATCCCACAAATCCGACATAGTTGCATAGAATTCCTGAACACTAAGATTGTTCTGTTGGAGGGCTCGAATATTGTGACATCCCCAAAATCTCGGCCAGAAAAGATCGGTTTTCATTTATGCTTTTAAAATAAATTCAGAGTAAATCCTTTTGATTTGAAAGAGTTGCGGAATTTGTTCCCAAAAACAAAACATGATAAAACGATGTTTACCAAAGCATTTCATAAAAGAAATGTATTTTTCATTATATAATCAAAACTCGGGGTGTCATGTTCCGATATAGACCAATAAGCATAAACGATAACATTACAAGTCATTCAACAAATATATACATATACAGACTTGTAAACAAAACAACTTGATGGTTCATCCATCTTACGCCCTTGCGCCACTTCCTGTAATACAAATAAAACTGAGTGGGTCAGGCTTGGGAGCCTAGTGAGCATATAGGGTTTTCAACCCACAATAAATAATTAAATTAGTTATTATCAGCCAACAATAACCCAGTTACCCATTCCCGTTATTCTCACTTTATGTCCTTAAAATAACTAACACAAGGGACCTAATCTAAGAATATTTTCATCGGGGTGACAACACATGCTGCGGGGTTTCCTCAGCAATATAAGTCAAATAAAGCAACCATGAGGGGGATGGAATACAACGAATGAACACCCAAGTTCATTAACACCTACAGGTTATGAGCCTGCTAGCGTTCCACTAGACTGTCTAGAAAAGTTCGTGGTCGTCATCTAAATTCCGCTAGATGACTGGATCAAAACAACAACGAGGCCTCTCATCTGTTTATTACACACCAACTATCTACCCATGTTATACCCAACATATTAGTAGATAAAAACATACATTTTTATACATATTTTCAAAACCTGTATAGCATGCTTGATCAATACATTTTCCATAACACGTATTTCATATAGAAATAATCAGATCTGTAAGATAGAAGAAAGTGATTATGCATTCACACACATAACAACAAAATATACACATAACACGTATCTCGTATAAAATACTTCATAATTATACGTTAGGAGAAAGTAACAACGCACTCACACGCATAAACAACAATATATCTAATACACTCAAACCATACTTGTATTATTATTGCGTTTATGAAAGGTAGTATACACTCACTTGATCAGAAGATGATCGGACAGCACTACGGCTTGTAGAAGTAGTATTCTTTGGTAGATCTGGTAGATCTTCACAAAAATCGAACTTCTCGCGGGCAGAGCTTCGGCTCGGAAACCGCACTTCTCGGGATCTTCGGGATCTCGGGACTTGCTTCGGGACTCGGGAATATTACCGAGGCTTCAGGGTGGCTTCGGGGATAAAAACGCAGAGCTTCGGCACAAAACGGATGAGAAATTAGCAACTATGCCCGGACCCCTCGCATCCTATTTATAGGAGGCTGGAACCTCCTCGTACGCGAGGCGTACAGGGCTTCGAAATCGTCACTGCATGCGTCATCCGAAGTGTCGACACTTCTTGCTGTACGCGGGGCGTACTCCGGATGAGTCTGGTGACTCGTCTTTGGATAAGGCCGGATTTTATAATTAAATTTAATTATTAATTATTTAATAAACTTCGAAAATTCATATCTCCTTCATACGAACTCCGTTTTCGACGTTCTTTATATCCACGCGAAGGTGAGACTACTCTCTACAACTTTCGTTTAGAATCCATCGGCTAATTTTGAATTTATTTTTATTATTTATTTTTAATAGGCCGGGATAGAAAATTTCGTTATAAATTCATAACTTCTTCGTTTGACGTCCGTTCTCGCCTAACTTTTTATCGCTTTGATACTAACAAAGAAATCTTCGATTCTCGTTTAGATCACTAAGGCTAAATATCGCTCTAACGTAAATTTCACTTTTTACGTTAATCAGCGTTGCCGGTTCTGTCGCGAAACTTCGACAGGTCATAACTTCCTCGTTATAACTCGGATTTCGGCATTCTTTATATCTTCGGAAACTTTGTTTCAACCACTACAACATTATCTAAAGATATCTAGTTTATTTTACACTTAAATTTTTGACGCTTATTTTTATTCTTAATTAATCAAACCACATAATTAAGCAATTAAGCACAAAACACATAATACTCAAATAATACACTTCTATTATTTCAAAACGGGTTACAAAGGTTAACCTAGACTATCACATTGCTAAAAATGGCAAGCCCAGAAACACAAGCGTTACAATTCTCCCCACCTTAGAATGATTCCGTCCCCAGAATCAAAATCAACAAACAAATGCGGATAGCTACCCATCATGTCACTCTCCGTCTCCCAGGTGAGATTCGGCCCATTCGTGTGTTTCCATCGGACAAGCACTAACTCGACCATCTTGCATCGCAACTTCTTAGTCTTTCGGTCAATAATTGCCTCTGGTTCTTCAATCAACCTTTTGTTCTCATCGATTCTCAACTCCGAAAGTGGAATCATGTCGGGAACTTCCCCCGTGAACTTCCGTAAATAACACACATGAAAAGTGTTATGAATTCCATTCAGTTCTTCTGGTAGTTCGAGCTTGTAAGCTTGGTTCCCAATCCTTTGAAGAACTTTAAACGGTCCAATAAACCTTGGACTCAACTTTCCCCTTTTACCAAATCTTATAAGTCCCTTCCATGGTGAGACTTTAAGCAAAACCGAATCTCCAACTTCAAAAGTCATCGGTCTTCGCTTTTTGTCAGCATAGCTCTTTTGACGATCCTGAGCCGCTAACATTCTTTCCCTAATTATTTTCAACTTTTTAGCAGTTTGATGAACCAACTCCGGTCCCATAAACTGCTTTTCCCCAGCCTCAAGCTAACAAGACGACGTACGACACTTTTGTCCATACAAAGCTTGGTAAGGTGCCATCTTAATGCTCGAGTGAAAACTATTGTTATAGGAAAATTCTACCAATGGTAATTGTTCATCCCAATTACCTAGGAATTCCAAGGTACATGCTCTCAGCATATCTTCAAGTGTTTGTATCGTTCTTTCACTCTGACCATCAGTCTGCGGATGGTAAGCTGTACTTAAACACAACTTGGTACCCAATTCCTCTTGTAGACTTTTCCAAAACCTTGAGGTGAAACGACTATCACGATCTAACACAATTGTTAGCGGAACACCGTGAAGTCTCACAATTTCCTTCACATAAGAATTCGCAAGCTTTTCCATAGACCATTTCTCCCTGACTGCTATGAAATGCGCACTCTTAGTGAATCGATCAACGACCACCCAAATCATGTCGTGACCATTCTTTGTTCTGGGTAGTTTAGTGACAAAATCCATAGCAATGTCTTCCCACTTACCCATCGGCACAGGTAAAGGTTCTAAACTCCCATACGGTTTCTGATGTTGTGTCTTGACTCTCGCACAAGTCACACACTCTGCCACATACTTTGCAACATCAAGCTTCATCGTTGGCCACCAGTAGTAGGGTTTCAGGTCCCTATACATTTTAGTGCTACCGGGATGAATCGAGTACATGGTTTTGTAAGCTTCTTCCATAAGAAGATCTCTGAATCCTCCTGTCTTAGGTATCCAAATCCGATCCTGGAACACCTTCAATCCATGACTGTTTACACCGAACACCAACGTTTTGCCCAAACGTTCCTCCTTTCGGTAATTCTTTTCAGAAGCTTCGCTTTGAGATTTCTTTATACTTTCTAAAATAGTCGAGAAAACTTCAATTCTCAACGCTCTTGACCTTTTCCTTTCAAGATTGACTTCCTGACTGAGAGCATCAGCAACAACATTAGCTTTACCGGGATGGTAAAGTATCTCACAATCGTAGTCCTTGAGTAACTCTAGCCAGCATCGTTGCCTCATATTCAATTCCTTCTGATTAAAGAGATATTGGAGACTCTTATGATCAGTGAAAAGTTTGCACTTTGTGCCATAGAGGTAATGCCTCCATATTTTCAGAGCGAAAACTACCGCTGCCAACTCCAAATCATGAGTCGGGTAATTCTTTTCATGCTCTTTCAGCTGTCGAGATGCATATGCTATCACCTTTTCTCTTTGGGTCAAAACACAACCCAATCCAACCCCAGACGCATCACTATAAAAAGCGAAGTTTTCAACTCCATCGGGTAAAGAAAGTAACGGTGCCTCGCATAGCTTCTTCTTTAGCTTCTCGAATGCTTCTTTATGCTTATCACTCCAAGCATAAGTAGCTCCTTTGTGGGTCAAAGCTGTCAATGGAGTAGCAATCGAAGAAAAGCCTTGGATAAATCTTCGATAATATCCAGCTAATCCTAAAAAGCTTCGGATCTCCGTGGGACTTTTCGGTTGTTCCCACTTTATCACAGCTTCGATCTTCGCTGGATCAACCATTATCCCTTCTTGGTTGACCACGTGACCCAAGAATTGGACTTCACGAATCCAAAAATCACATTTGGAGAACTTAGCATACAACTTCTCCTTCTTCAAGACTTCTAACACTTCTCGCAAGTGTCTGCCATGCTCCTCCTGGCTTTTTGAGTAAATCAGAATGTCATCTATGAACACTATCACAGATTTATCAAGGAACGGATTACAAAACCTATTCATTAAATCCATGAATGCTGTCGGAGCATTGGTTAGTCCAAACGACATAACCAAGAACTCGTAGTGTCCATATCTAGTTCTGAATGCAGTCTTCTCTATATCCTGCTCTGTCACTTTCAGTTGATGATATCCTGACCTTAGGTCAATCTTCGAGAAATAGCTCGAACCTTGTAGTTGATCGAATAGGTCATCAATCCTCGGCAACGGATATCTATTCTTTATTGTTGCCTTATTCAGCTCTCGGGAATCAATGCACATTCTGATGCTTCGATCTTTCTTCTTCACGAATAACACCGGAGCTCCCCAGGGTGATGAACTAGGTCTAATGAAACCTTTTTCCAATAACTCCTGAAGTTGCATCATCAACTCCTTCATCTCCGTTGGTTCTAATCGATAAGGTGCTTTTGCTATTGGCGTTGTTCCTGGTAACAAGTCTATTCTGAACTCTACTTGTCTATCAGGTGGTAATCCAGGAAGATCTTCGGGAAATACCTCCAGATAATCACACACCACAGGAATACTCTGCATCACCTTCTTCTCCTTCTTAGCATCAATCACGAATGCTAAATATGATGTACATCCCTTGGTCAAACACTTTCTGGCTTTCATTAGAGAAATGATTCCAGAATTCACTCGGCGTTTGTCCCCATACACCATAAACGATTCCTTTCCAGGCGGGTTTACTTTAACTATCTTCTTCTTGCATAAAATTTCGGCATCATTGCACTAAGCCAATCCATTCCCAACACGATGTCGAAACCATTAAGTTCGATAGGTAATAATTCCTCGTGAAGCTTATTCCCATTAAGGTCGATTAAGATGTTTTTCATACGATGGCTAACAGGTACAAACTTGCCACTAGCAACTTCGACTAATAAAGCATTATCTAGTCTATCAACAGGCAAAGCTAGTTTTCTACCAAATTCATGCGATATAAAGGAGTAGTTGGCTCCAAAATCAAATAAAATTTGGGCAGGCAAATTGTTAACGATAAAGGTACCTGAAGCGAAATCAGCTTCATCCTTAGCAACTTCCAGTGTCATCTGGAATGCTCTCGCCTTTGGCTTTGGTGGAATGTTGGGCTTAGCTGCCTCCTTCTTCTTCAGACAGTCTTTCAAAATATGCCTCTCTTCATTACAGCCAAAACACATCCTTTTGTTGTTCGGACATTCATTGGCAAAATGTCCAACCTTCCCACACTTGTAGCAGGTCACATCCTCGCTACATTTCCCAAAGTGCTTTTTCTTACACTTATCGCACCACTTCGCTTCTCCTCCTTTTCCCCCACTAAACCTTTTCGAATCAGATTTTGAAAATTTGCTTTTCTTACCGTAACCAGATGTTCCCTCAAACTTCCTCTTCTCACCAACCTCGACCTTGTTGGTGATTCTTCCCTTTATCATGTTCTCAACAGACTTGGCAGCCCAGATAGTTGTCTCTAGAGTACGTGCCTGACGTACTGGCACCTCATACTCCCATGGGAGTCCCTTCGCATACCGGTCCACCTTTGTTAGCTCGTCTGGAACGATACGCAAGGAAAACTCCATTTTATCGGTGAAGTTATTGGTGTATTCATCAACTGACATGCTGCCTTTCGTTAGTGTCAGAAACTTGTTCTCTAGCTCCAATAGATTTTGAGCCGAGCAGAACTTGCGTTTTAACTGCACCAAGAATTCTACCCATGACAATTGCAGTGGCTCATTTGGGCTTAAAGTCTTCCCTAGAGTGTTCCACCAACGAACGGATCCTCCTCGGAACTGACGTACTGCATAGATAGTCTGCAACTTGCCTCTGCAGCCACAAGTCATGAAGGCTAACTCCATTTCAGAGATCCAATCCATCACTCCTATCGGATCCTCCTTTCCATTAAAGGTCGATGGTTTGCAAGTTAGAAAGTCCTTGTACTTGCATCCCATTCCATCATTCCTTCCATCATGGTTGTCTCGTCTATCTATCGGTGGGTTGGCTAGACCAACAGACCCACTAAAGTTTCCACCTTCCGAGTGCCCTTCATTTAATTCAGGCTCTTCCACACGAATTGACAATTCTTCACGATTCTGTTGAAGCAACCGTCTAGTTTCATCCATATGACGATCCAACATTGTTTGAATCATCATTTGCACACCAGCCATTATTATTGGCTCAGGTGCTACTGCTACGACAGGTCTTTGTTCAATCACTGGTGGTTGATTCCTGTTTTCATCAGCATTTCCAACTCCACTTCTTGTTCTCACCATTTTTGATCTACACACCGAATAAGGTGAAATTAGATCCTTATTCACGATAGATATTCAAATCATCCTTATCACTCTGAAACGTTTACATGCTAGTTCTAATATCGTAGACGTACGCTTAGAATCCTACACACATAAAGTTTCTAGATCTGGTCGGCAACAGACCATAGATCCGAACAAATAATATCATATATGGCAACATATAACATTTAGCACATAAAGCATTTTAGGCAACTTCCTAAAATAAACTAGTGATCGTGTCTAAAATGTAACAGACACACATCTCAAAATTTCACTTAGCATTCTAAGTTGAAGTCTAGAAATCCTACAAATTCCTAGTTCGCTTAAACTAATGTTCTGATACCAACTGTGACATCCCCAAAATCTCGGCCAGAAAAGACCGGTTTTCATTTATGCTTTTAAAATAAATTCATAGTAAATCCTTTTGATTTGAAAGAGTTGCGGAATTTGTTCCCAAAAACAAATCATGATAAAACGATGTTTACCAAAGCATTTCATAAAAGAAATGTATTTTTCATTATATAATCAAAACTCGGGGTGTCATGTTCCGATATAGACCAATAAGCATAAACGATAACATTACAAGTCATTCAACAAATATATACATATACAGACTTGTAAACAAAACAACTTGATGGTTCATCCATCTTACGCCCTTCCCGCCACTTCCTGTAATACAAATAAAACTGAGTGGATCAGGCTTGGGAGCCTGGTGAGCATATAGGGTTTTCAACCCACAATAAATAATTAAATTAGTTATTATCAGCCAACAATAACCCAGTTACCCATTCCTGTTATTCTCACTTTATGTCCCTAAAATAACTAACACAAGGGACCTAATCTAAGAATATTTTCATCGGGGTGACAACACATGCTGCGGGGTTTCCTCAACAATATAAGTCAAATAAGGCAACCATGAGGGGGATGGAATACAGTGAATGAACACCCAAGTTCATTAACACCTACAGGTTATGAGCCTGCTAGCGTTCCACTAGACTGTCTAGAAAAGTCCGTGGTCGTCATCTGAATTCCGCTAGATGACTGGATCAAAACAACAACGAGGCCTCTCATCTGTTTATTACACACCAACTATCTACCCATGTTCTACCCAACATATTAGTAGATAAAAACATACATTTTTATACATATTTTCAAAACCTATATAGCATGCTTGATCAATACATTTTCCATATAACAGATGAGACACACACACATAACACGTATTTCATATAGAAATAATCAGATCTGTAAGATAGAAGAAAGTGATTATGCATTCACACACATAACAATAAAATATACACATAACACGTATCTCGTATAAAATACTTCATAATTATACGTTAGGAGAAAGTAACAACGCACTCACACGCATAAACAACAATATATCTAATACACTCAAACCATACTTGTATTATTATTGCGTTTATGAAAGGTAGTATACACTCACTTGATCAGAAGATGATCGGACAGCACTACGGCTTGTAGAAGTAGTATTCTTTGGTAGATCTGGTAGATCTTCACAAAAATCGAACTTCTCGCGGGCAGAGCTTCGGCTCGGAAACCGCACTTCTCGGGATCTTCGGGATCTCGGGACTTGCTTCGGGACTCGGGAATATTACCGGGGCTTCGGGGGGTAAAAACGCAGAGCTTCGGCACGAAACGGAGGAGAAATTAGCAACTATGCCCGGATCCCTCGCATCCTATTTATAGGAGGCTGGAACCTCCTCATACGCGGGGCGTACAGGGCTCCGAAATCGTCACTGCATGCGTCATCCGAAGTGTCGACACTTCTTGCTGTACGCGGGGCGTACTCGAGTACGTTGGGCATACTCCGGATGAGTCCGGTGACTCGTCTTCGGATAAGGCCGGATTTTATAATTTAATTTAATTATTAATTATTTAATAAACTTCGAAAATTCATATCTCCTTCATACGAACTCCGTTTTCGATGTTCTTTATATCCACGCGAAGGTGAGACTACTCTCTACAACTTTCGTTTAGACTTCGTCGGCTAATTTTGAATTTATTTTTATTATTTATTTTTAATAGGCCGGGACAGAAAATTTCGTTATAAATTCATACCTTCTTCGTTTGACGTCCGTTCTCGCCTAAATTTTTATCGCTTTGATACTAACAACGAGATCTTCGATTCTCGTTTAGATCACTAAGGCTAAATATCGCTGTAACATAAATTTCACTTTTTACGTTAATCAGCGTTGCCGGTTCTATCACTAAACTTCGACAGGTCATAACTTCCTCGTTATAACTCGGATTTCGGCATTCTTTATATCTTCGGAAACCTTGTTTCAACTACTACAACATTATCTAAAGATATCGAGTTTATTTTACACTTAAATTTTTGAAGCTTATTTTTATTCTTAATTAATCAAACCACATAATTAAGAAATTAAGCACAAAACACATAATACTCAAATAATACACTTCTATTATTTCAAAACGGGTTACAAAGGTTAACCTAGACTATCACATTGCTAAAAATGGCAAGCCCAGAAACACAGGCGTTACAAATATCAAACTCTAACTGATATTGCTTTGCAAAGTTAGACTGAGTATACAACCTAGCCAAGTGATCCTAAACCTCCTTTGTCGTGTCATACTTCGCCAACTGAGTACCAATAGACTGGATGACAGAATTATTAATCCAAGTAATGATCTTGGAGTTATCAGTCTACCATGAATCCAGTAAGGTTTCATAATTAGCGGCCTTCTCGTCTGTTGGTTTCTTCTTGTCACCTGTAACAATCCCCCACATAGTCTTGCCCCGCAAGAAATTTTTCATAACATAACTCCAATAGGCATAGTTTTTTCCATCAAGTTGAATACTAATGGACTGAAGAGAATCATCTCTTGGGGCCATATTTCAATATCAGTCAAATAGTAAAATACGAGTAGCAGCAAAAAATGATCAAGATCTCGAAATCAACAAAGCTAGATGAAAACGAAACCCTCAAAACCGACAAACGAACAAATCAAACCAAACCAAATACATAAACGAGCAAAAAAGGTATACCCCAAAATTGCAAATTGTGACAATGAACAGCGCACTCGAATAGTACCGATGAACAGTAACCGTGAATAGTAGCCGATGAACAGTAACTGTCGATGAACAGTGTCGCTGAACAGTAACTCCGATGAACAGTAATCGATGAATAGTAATCACCGATGAACGGTGTCGATGAACAGTACTCGCCCAAAAAAAAAAAAACGATAAACTACAGA
The DNA here is from genome assembly GCF_052625555.1 of Lactuca saligna. Taxonomy (NCBI): domain Eukaryota; kingdom Viridiplantae; phylum Streptophyta; class Magnoliopsida; order Asterales; family Asteraceae; genus Lactuca; species Lactuca saligna. The sequence goes on along the minus strand of NC_136418.1, from coordinate 43,949,069 downwards.
TAATCAACCGAGCTCTGATACCATGTAAACTAACAAATGAAATACATATAACGGCTAGGGTTTCATATTATTATCAAAGAGAAGTACAAATACAATGAAAAGGAGAGACATAATATATAGACAAGCTAATTAGGGTTTCTTAGCGAAAAGGTCCAATCATAAAACCCAATACAAAATAAAGCCCAAAATATTATTAGGTTAACACATATGTGGAGGTCATATCAGTTTTTTGCCCACGGAACAAGTGAGAAATATGAAACACTTGAAACAAATCACTCAACTGGTTAAATTTGCAACAAAAATGTAAACTTAGCGACGTAACTAAGAAAAAAACATAGGGTTCCAATCGCAAGAAGAAGGCTCTGTTCTCGATCCACTATGGTGCTCTGTGGGCTATATGGCGTGCCAGGAATGATAAAATCTTCAATGGCGGTATTGCTGATCCGATTAAGGTTGTCAATTCGATTAAGTCTATGTATCTATGACATTACTGTGGGTAAAACATAGATATGGCAGGTGTAATATTAATTGGGGTGATTGGATTAGATCCTAGGTAAACTGTTTGTAATTGAACTTTATTTTTTGTTTTCTTTCTCCTTCCCCTAGCACCTTGCTAGGGTTGGTGTTTTATATAATATATATTTACCGGTTCCAAAAAAAAAAAATTAAAAATTTATATAAACTTAATATCTTTTATGCAATTTGTTCTTAATTTTATATATAAAGTTTATTTATTAATTTTTAATTAATTCTGGTTTTGATTTAAACTTTGCATTGATTAATATTAATTCTTAAATTGAATAATCCCACCATAACTTTTTCTCTTCTCCCTTCGCAACTTTGAATAACGACTAACTTTCATGTGAATTTAGAACTTTCATGTGAATTTAGGTTTAGGTTTAGGTTTATTTGGATAATATGAAATTTAAAATAAAACTGAAATGAAAAAGGGAAGACCAGGTATTATAAAATAAATTATAAAACATTTACGGAAAAATATTAATCAATTTTTTTTTAACCAACAAATAAAAATATTATAATTTACAAATATTATAATAAGTTAAATGGCTACAGAGATCCGGTGTGAATTTGTTTACCATGAATTATAAAATAAATTACAAAACATTTAATGAAAAATATTAATCAAGTTAAATGGCTAAGAATTTGAAAAATAGATAGAGGAGGATCATGGTGGTGGTGTTTCTTATAATGGAGACCAATATTAACATAGTGATCTCAACCACATGTTGAAGGATTTCATATAAGTTTGTTTACCGCGAATCATAAACTCACTCGATATAAACTTGAGTTATTCTAACCTACAATTAACTGAAGTTAACAAATTTATCATAAACGAATTTATTTGAAACCGATGTTTCATCTACAAACAAAGAAGAAGTTGGTACTCACCAAACATATTACATATGGTTAAATACTTTTCCTAGGACAATAAATTATACTACTTAGGGTGGTCTAATGGTAAGGAGTAACTTCCTCAAAATAAGATATCATAGTTTCAAATTTCAAAAAAAAAAAAAAAAAAAAAAACTCATTCGATTGTTAATTTTCTCGAATTTTAAATTTGGCTTAAATTATAATTATTTAATACTAATCTATAATATATAACTTATATGATTAAGGGGTGTTTGACAAAAATATTTATTGCTTATTAGCTTATTACCTTATAAGCTAATAAATTAGAGGGAGTTAATTTATGAAAAAATGACTTATTATCGGTTTGCAACTATTATAAGCTGTTTTTATCCAAATATTTTTTGGTTTATAGCAGTATAGAGCCGATTATAAATTAATAATCTCATTGGTCCCCTAAATATAAGGTTATTAGTTCGGTTATTAATATGTCCGCTTATTATAAAATCATAATCAAACCACTACTTATCGGTTACCTAAAAAAGAACCTGACTCATTAATTATATTAATGGTTCGGTTATTAAACTTTCGGTTAATTTAGTTTTGGATTTTATTATTATTATTATTATTATTATTATTATTATTATGCTTACAAATGTTTTAGGTTGATTAAAGTTTATAACATAAACAATTATTAGTTTGATCTCAATGGTCAAATCCTTATAACCAAACTTACCTTTTTAATCAAATGCTAGTTTTCATATTCTTAGTCTTGTTTTTCTTTTACTTCAAATGCAAACTCTGCTTTCAATTTACTTGTTATATTTTCTTTCACGTATACTTTTGTATGTATTCATGTTTTACTTGTAGAGCTTGATCCTCTTCATGTGAACTATGCAAATTTATTTTCGTTTAATAGTCTTTTCACTAAGACACACCACTTTATCATTATCCAGGCTGGCGTTTTTATGCAAAGACATTGTCTACTGGTGTGATTACATAGTTTTTATTCATATATATATTTTTCGTTTAGAACTCTTTTATGGAAGTAGCTTTTCAACCCTACAATAGAGTATGTCATGCATCTTACCTTATGGACCTAAGGTAATTTTGCTGTTAAATCTAAATCAAAGTAATCATTATCTTATAAAATTTATTAGAAAGCAAATGAATAAATATAGATAAAACTTTTCTAACCTTTTTTTCCAAATACATTTCAAAATGCTAACATGCTCATAGTTAATCTAGTGGATAATACTTTAATACTTCAAATCAAATGTTCAAATTTTCTATTTTTGTCGACTTGTTAACGCCACGACGAGATGACGCAATGTCTCTAACACCATTGGGAACACTTTATATAAACTACAGGGTGAATTCTTAACAAATGTTCAAACCTTAGGGGGTCGAATGTAACAATTCCAGATAAAAAAACCGAGACCATTTTATTATTCAAAGTCAAAAACTTTGACCGGCCTGGTAAACGTGTGCCGGCGACATCTTACGCCGAACCTTCCCCTAACCCAACTTCCCCGCCATAGCCATGTATATATCTTCTTCATCTCCATTCACAACATTCGAACATTCAAACACAATTTCATTCAAAGCTTCATTCGAAAATGGGACTCGAAGAACATTCAGAACAACAACAAGAAGCTGTAGATGTTTTCGATCTGTTACCAGATGCTTTGGTTCTTGAAATCTTCAACAGAGTACAAGATGCCAGATCGTTATCTGCTTGTATGGTTCTCTGTAAACGTTTCGGAGATCTTGCTACCCAAACGGACGACGTTTCTCTAGAAATCATTCGCCGGAATAAGCTACCGGAGAATGGAGATTCCGGTTGGCATACGAACAGATCAAAAGCTTTCTTTGGAAGATTCATTATGAATCCGATTCAATCTCTTTTACATCGTATGTTTTCGAGGAAATCGAAGGCGTGTTCCCACTGTAATTCCGATGATGAAGAAGACGACACCATGTTTAGATTGCCTGATGAGTTGCTCAAGAACTTTAAGGAAATCCGATCTTTGTCCGTGAAACTCCCCGGTCACGACGGAGATATCTCGTCGGAAAATGGTTCAGGCGCGTTGTTGAAATGGAAGGCGGAGTTCGGGAAGGAACTCGAGAGCTGCGTGATTTTGGGAGCTACAGGATTTAAGAAATCGGAATCGAAACTGAAGAACGACGGCGATGAAAGCGGTGAAAACGATGAAAGTTCGCCGGCGCCATTGGAGTCTAGAAACTTGACTAGCAAACAGCTTAAGAAACGAGTTGTGTGGACGATATCGTGCTTGATTGCTTCTTCTGCGAGACACCATATGTTGAAGAAGATCATTTCGTTAAATCCGATGATTCGAGATGTGAAGATCAGCGATGGAAGTAAACAAGGGACGATTCGGATGACGGAGAGGCAGGTGGTGGAGCTCAGGGAGGATGTGAGTTCCACGACGGTGGTGGATGTGGAGGCGGAAAGAACGAAAGTTCCGGCGGTGACGATAAAGATGTGGTACGTGCCGGTGTTGGAGTTGCCGGAATCTGGTTACGTGATGAAAGGGGCGACTCTGGCGGTTATTAGGCCGGCGGTTACGGCGGTGGAGAAGGATGATGACGTCAGCTTGGCAATGGGTGCATTTGACGAGAAGTGCATGGGAGAAGCTGTGAGGAAGTTGATTGAAAAGAAAAAGTCTTATACATTGGAAATGAATTCGTTTTAATTTTTCAGGGTGTATTTATTAGATTTAGTTAAGATTTTTGATTATTTGATTAAATGGAACAATGAAATTTCATATTTTTAAATGATAACTTATTTTGTAAATGATGTATAACTTGTAAAGGAAATGGTAATCGGTTCAACTAATTATTATACAAGGTTGAGAATCTTAATGCAAATCAACCTAACATGGTTAATAAACAAATAGTAGGCCTGTCAAATCGGGCTATCGTGTCGTGTTTTTGTCTGACACGACACGATACGACAAGGTTTTTTGTAACACGAACACGACACGACACGATGTCGTGTTTTTTTTCACTAACACGAAAACGAACCAATTAAAAAACGACAACACGACAAAAATAATATTACATAACTATTATTTTATTTAATTCATATTTAATCATATATAACACGATAAAAACGACAAACACGAAAACACGACACATACATGCTCAATCGTGTTAATTTCGTGTGGATTTGTAAACACGAACACGACATGACACGACATCGTGTTTTTTAAAATTGACACGAACACGACACGAAAACGAATTCGAATTTTGATTTCGTCCCGATTTCGTTTCGTATCGTGTATTTTTGTCGTGTCGTGTCATAAATTGACACCCCTAACAAATAGGTTGAGATTGTGTTGAATAAAAATCAGATGTCCAAAGTAACTTAAGAAAAAAACAAATATCTACGTTCTAAGGTTGGATATTGTTATTTAGTTTTTATTTTTACTTCGTCAATTGTCAACAAAACGTCATCTCATTTTTCTTTTATTTTTTATTAAAAATAAATCAAGAAAAGATTCAATCCTTATTTTCCTCATATTTTTTTATATTATTTTTAATAAATGCGAAGCATTTGTATATTTGTATATTGTTATGTATAAGTTACTAAAACAAAACATTAAAAAAAAAAAAAGAATATAGTGAATATCACTGTACGTTGACTCTTTGGTTAAAAAATATCATCGGACGTGTGGTGTTTCGTGAAGTGAAATATATATTCATCTTATCCCCATGCATCTCTTACTTTGGGAGTATACCCTTGAGCCTTATAGTATGGGTCACGTTATAACACTAAGTTCATATGTCATCTCATCTATAACACCACCATAACACTAAGGGGAAAATGGTGTTCCCCATGTTATACCATGTTAAAAAGTAGAGAAAGAAAGAAATAGAATGATTTGATTGGTTGATAAAGGCAACAACCAATTAAACTTTCCGTTGCTTCTTGTGCTCGTCACAACAAGATATGCTATAACATCCTCTTAACAAGAATGAGGGGTGACGTTCATCTTGTTATGACTAGGTTATGAGGTGCCATATCAGCAAAAATTGTACTTCTCGTTGCCCATACCGTATACTCTTAGCAATTTAATTTTCACTTATCTGGAGTGGCTGTGAATCCGCACGAGAGTTTCCTATGTGACACACTAACTCACCGGTGAACACCGCACTGGAGACCAATGGTTTGGTTGTGGAATAGCTTCCAGTGGTTGTTAAGACAGAACAAGACAAACGTTTTGATTGGTTCTTCCTTTTTCCCTCACATTTTCTTTCATTTTCTCTTCTCTTTTTTTCCCCTTCACTACCAATCTATCGGTGGACATCATTTCCACAACCTAACGGATTTGTTGTGGAATGGTAAATACCTACATGATGTTGAGTTAGCTGGTGGTTTGGTTGTGACCACTCTCCAAGCCTCACCGAATAGATTTCCACTTTGGTAACTCTTATGATAAGAGATGCGAATATATTTTGTGTGTGTGTGTGTGTATATATATATATATATATATATATATATATATATATATATATACATACTAGGTTAAAACCCGTGGAACCCACGGATGTTAATTTTAAATAGAACTAAAAATTTAATTATGTAATAAAATAATATATCATTAATTTAGAAAACTTATGAATTTTAATATTGTATTTTTTTAATAGCTTTGTGATTTTTAATTTAATATCAGATTGATACTTTGATTTCTAAAGAATGAGCTTTTCTCATTTTACCTAAATTTTGATTTTTTTTGTTATATATGTGCAGAGGAACTCATGACTTAGTCTTTTTTATTTTGTATAATTAGAAAAAGTAGATGTCAACATGCATAATAGTAGATGGATGTTTGTTGGTCATAGTGTTATCCAGGTACTTTTTCTTACTTGTTTACACACAAAGAAATGCATATAACCACATTAAAGTACAATGGTATAATATAAGCAAAACTCACATAAATGCTATTACACAACCAAAACAATACATACAAACGGTCTCCGTTCAAAATATGTATACATGATGTTTTTAAAAAGTATGATAAAAAGTCCTTGCTTAACTCCATTTAAAAGAGATAGAATTTTTTTTGAAAGAGTTGCTTAACTCCACTTATAGAAATAGTAACTATTAAAATAAAGTCACAAATAATCAAATATGGTCCATTGGTCCATGTTTAACTATAATTATGGAAATGCTCCATGTTTAACTAAATATTCAGAAATCCATGTTAATTAAATAAGAAAAGATTTAGAAGTATAATGCTAAAATAGGGAATTTTTTCAAAGTAGATTGGTGAAATAGATTGAGTTTTAATGTACAATGTTGAAATGGTACGTGTTTATAAAAAAAACAAAGATACACAGTCCAATTAAAAAGTTGAAAGCACAATGTTGCTATAAAAAAGAAATATAAGTAGGATGCCATTTTACACAAATCAGTAAATGTACATTGTTATTTATTGCATCACATGACCGATTTTTATAATCTCATGGTCATACAGGGTCTGTTTCTGTGGAAACACACACATACATAAGATTATAAAAGTGTATTTTAAAAGTAGAAAAAAGTACATTGCTATAATATACATTGTTATTAAATATAAACATCACAGAAACTACAATGCTATTTTTTTCATTTATTTTTTGTGGATACTTTGGAATGGAATGGTTCATTCCATAGAAATGAAAAATGACTTGTTTCTTTAGGATAATGGAATGGAATGAACCAATCCGTTTTGTTTACTGATTTCATTCTTTGAGGGGTTTTTTCCTTCAATTGTCCTAAGATGGAACACACCAAAATAGCATTGTACATATTTCTGAAATTTTTTTTGTACTTAATCAGTACACAAAAACATCACCTAAAATGAAGTGATATTTTTTTCATTTATTTTCTAGAAAGTGTTTGGTATGCTAGAATTTGGAAAGGAATGGGAAGGTTCATTAGCACAATGGAATGAAAAAGAACTTGTTTGATTATCCCAATGGAATGGAATGACCCAATCCTTTCCTTTTACTAATTTCATTCCTAGAGGGGTGTTTAGAAATTACCTGATGGTAGAAATCTTCAAATGCTACCAAAAAATGAATCTTCAAACCGATGGCAGAAAGTGAATGGAGAAGAATGTTAAAATCAAACAATAAGTAAGTATAAGAAAGGAAGGAAATGGGTTGTCGTATCAAACTTTATGATGAGATTGTATATGCTGATTTATTGCCTAATATTGCTCAACTTCAAATAATTATAATAATTTAATGCTAATTTGTTGGATATTACCATTGTGTTTAATTTAAATTTAAACTCCTAATGTTAAGGAAAGGATTTAAGAAGGAATAGATGGGAATAGGCTGAAAAGGTATTTCCATATGATATTAATTGTGATATTGGAGATGTCATACCATCTAAATTTTTTGATGGTTGAATTTAATATGAATATTAATGGTATGATATTAGACATGTTTATACGAATTGTATAATTTTTTGGTTCCTTTTTTTTTTTGTAGGGATTCTCATTGATTGATATAGCAATTTAAGTATGATAAGGGTAAGTGGTTAACAGATTGTATATGTGGAAAAAAGGCTCTTGTTAATTACATATGACCATATATACTTCCCAATATTTTTAAAATTGTTGTTTAAAAAGTATTTGATTAAGGAATGACTTATACACATTAAATGCATGGAGGGTATATTAGTAAAATCACTTTTGGCTGAAAACTAATGTGGAAGAGGCATGTGGAGAATAATGATTCTTGTATAGATCAACTATGCTTAGGAAACTCTTGAAAGAAATTAGAATGAATGTGCAATCTATTAATATTGTTGAGATTTAATATTCAATTCATAAGACCAATATTAAGATTACCTTAAACATTTAGTTTACAATCTGATAGTGGTTAAATGGTGTTAATATTATGCATAATCTAAATGAGGGTATGACAGAGGCAAGTTGGCTCCTCCATTACAGTTATCAAATTCTTTCCAAAAATGTCGGTTCATAAATTATTGCCATGTCTGCTCCAATGAGTTTTGTATGTGTAACATGTTGAATTTTGACAAACTTGAACCTTGCCTCATCCAGTTCCTCCTGTTCTCGAAATCTCTTATAATCCTTTAATAAAAAATCAAAATCCACAACTTTGTGTTGTTTATTGTATGTTTGACAATATTTTAGAACTTTGGAAGTAACAATTGTTTATGGTTTACCTGTTTCATTAGAATATTCAACAAAAGCTGCTAAATCATCATGATTTCCAAAGTTTTCTCTCATTGTACCTGTAATTGTTTTTCTTACAAAGGCATGCTTAAAACCAAGAAATTATGAAGAAAATATCTGAATTATGTGTTATAGCTTTAAAATATCTATTGGAGTTCAAACTTATATTAAATTTGTATGGGAGTTAGCATAGAATTTCATCTGTTTTATCTTAAATTTGTATTGGGACTGTTCTTTTATATGTTATATTGTTCTTATTCAAAAACTTTGAGGAGAATACAAAGATATACAAAGAACTGGTGTACAGTGGACCTTGACCTTGAAGGTCAGACGAATAGATGAATTATAACCGAAAATCAATTCAATTGCATTAAATTGCACTGAGTGTTTTCCCTAATTTTTAAGCCAGCTCCCTAGAACACATTAAGTTAGGATTTCAAATACACATATGGAGAGGTTCCTTTTCAACCTCACTATAATTGTAGAGATAGGGTTGTCAAATACACAAAATTCCGCACAGATTAACGCTCATGTTCACTAAGTTAACACCATTTGATGGTAAAGAGCTTATGATTAGTAGACCTAGATTGTAAAGCTTGAAACGTCCTTCAAATTTTGGAGTTGCTTCATTTAAATTTGTACATAAAAAAAAATATGCCTGAAACCAATCATATTCGTCAATGAAGCCTTCAGATAGAACATAACATAATAAACATGTTAAGATAACCAAAGTAAAATTTCCAAAAAGGAATTAGAAATCAACCTGGTTTGTAGAAGAGAAACAACCCATAATGAGTGTGCATACAACCTGTGAATAAGGTTAAAAGAAAGATAGATAAAAGAAACAACAGAGGAAGATGAAGACAAGTAAAAGAAATTACTTAGCAGGGTCAATTGGAGAATGGAGAGGATACAACTTATTACCTTTTGACGTATTAAAGTTGAGGATGAAGCCAAACTTCAACAAATAAACAGGAGATGAACTTGTTTTCTTGTTCTGTTGTTCATAGAACCCAAGTGGTCAAGGTTTGAAAATGAAAATATGAAGATAATATTGAACCCAAAAAATCTATAAATACACTAAAATTAAAACACATGCATCGATGAATAAAAGAGAAACTTAGAGGGATTACTAAACATAGAAAAGAGGAGAGCGGTCATTGATGAGTTTGTCGGTTTACGCTATTACGAAGAGCAACAACAAAAAAAACATGTTTTTGATACATAACTCTACACCGATGATGGAAAGAGATGGAAAAAAGAGTGAGAACAGGAGGTGGGAAGAAGAAATCAACTTCTTAAACTGATGAAGGTATAAGTGTTTGTGTGATTTGATTTTCAAAATGAAAAAGCTAAACTGGGTAGATAGCCATGATATGGAACAGAACATATGCAAAATCTACGGGATTTATAATAGCATAACGTAATTAAGTAACAAACTTGCAGAAATTTCGGATTCAACCGAAATTGATGAGAAATTGGAATGCAAGGGTAATTTGGGGAATTCAGATTCATCATATGAGCGGGAAAATTCTATTGGGGAGGTCTTAGAGAATGCCATGTGGCATAAATCTTCTTATTTATTACGATAGGGGATATATATATATATATATATATATATATATATATATATATATATATATATATATATATATATATACATACTAGGTTATAACCCGTGGATTCCACGGATGAGAAATTTAAAAATAATTTTAATTAAATTATAACTTAATTATTAATATAATAACATGTGTCAGTGTTATAGTAGTAAGATAGATGGTGTTAAGTCGTATGTTATTTTTCTACATTAAATTGAAAAAGTGAAATTTGTCCTCATAACAAAAATGAAAAAAATAATATGCAATTAAAATAAAATTTGTAGACTATTGTCAAACAAAGAAATTTGAAGTCGATTTTATGTTAAATGTTATCAATTTTAGTTTGTGAAACAAATACCATATACACATGTGAGTATCTTTTTACTGGTTGAAGTACTACAATTATGCAGCAACTTACATACATCTATTTACATTTTATAACATCATAGTTTCGTATGTATGTGTTACAAAGATGTATTTTTTCCATTTTATGACATTGTTACAGTTAAGAAATCATTATATAAAGTATGGGGCTATAATAGAAAATAATTCTATAAAAAATATGCCTCTAATAGGAAAAACTGAAATTTGAATTGTTTAAACAATTATTAAAAATTGATATATGACGTTGATAAGAAATAAGTAGAAATACAAAAATACAAAAAATATAAGTAAATTAATAGTAGGGATAATATGGTCTTTATTTAATTTAAAAATGCTAAAATCGTATTTAAAAAAGTGCAATATATAACTTTTAGAACATAAAAGGAGAATTATGCCCTTTGAGTAAATTTATAACACGAGGTAAAAGATATCAACAAATGTCACTTACCTTAGACTCTTTAAAAATGTTATGAATATGTAATCCTATATTGGAAAAACTTAAATAATTAAACTATAGTAAAAAATATTATAATATCATGAAACTATGATGCTATAATATCATAATAATAAAATAATAACAAAAATACATTACCCTTTTTGGCCTTTTAAAAAGTTAAATTATGATGCTATAAAACTATTGAAACAAAAAACAATTTCTATAAATGAAAAAAATTAAAGAGATAAAACTTTTTGACCATTATTAAAAAAATACAACTTTGTTTAAATGAAACCCTTCATGTTATAAAACTGTTAAAACAGAATATCATATGACTTCCAATGTTTGATACTATAACCTCTATTGTGAGGTCCATAACCCAAAAGATATCCATTTACCAAACTTAATGCATGTATAGCCCTTAAAACATATAAATTATACTTCAACCAAGACAAAAAAGTCAGAACAACTTTTCAACTATGAAACTCTTAAATGATGCTATAATATGAGGATAATAAGACAATAACAAAAGTACATTGTCATTTTTCCCTTTTGAGTAAAAAAAAGTTCTTGTTATAAAAATGTTACAACATAAAAGTATGATTCTATAAATGAAAAACAATTTTTTTTTGTCATAACTCAAAACTGTTACAACAAACATATGATGCTATAAATGAAAAAACTAAAAGCACTTTATGGAAAAACAATTTCTGAAACATATTCATTTATCAAAGTATGATGTCATAACCTCTATTGCGACCTTTATAATCTAAACAATATCCATTTACAAAACTCAGTGAATATGAAGCTTCAAGTTCTTCGGTTCAAGAGTTTCTTTCCCCCATCTCAAGTAGAAAAAAAACGACCTAACACAAGCCACCTAACCAAAAAGGACAAAACGTAACAGTGATATAAAGGCCAACAGATAGCTGGAAAAACAAACATGAATACAAAGGAAAAGAGCAACCAACCAAAGCCAATACACGACACAAGAAACCAAACTAAACAAATCAACATGAACTACAATAAAAAAACCACAAAAGGGAAACCAAGCCTAACCAGGAAAAAAACAGACCAACACCATCCCACAGAACTCAACTAAAAAGAAAAATTGTGAAGAAAAGCAAAATATGACAATCACACAAGAAGCAAGGGCAAAACCGTCCACCAAGCTAAAAAAAACTCACCAACAGCTAGAAGAAAGTAAGAGCAAACCAACAAATGCACATCCCATGAACTATTAAGCATTAACTGTGAAGATCAACCATAACCACCTTCAACATAAGTGTGCAACACACAAGGGCAAAACCATCACTAACATGCTTAAAAGTAATGATAAAATAAATGAAAGAGGATGTTTAGTATAAGATGCTATTTTTGGGTGGCATCAAAACCATTTCACATTTATTTTAATTTTTACTTATTAAAACTTGTAGTTTAAAAGTAAATTGCTATTTTTGGGTGGCGGTTTTCAACATATACCCTCCCAATTATAGCCTTGTACCTTAAAAGTATAATGCTATTTTTGGGTGGAAATTTTCAAGAAATACCCAAATATAGGCTTAAATCTTAATATTTTTTTTTATCTTTCTTGTCCCCACGGTTACACTATGGTTCTAAATCATCACCACAAGCTATGGGGTTTAAATATAAAAAAAAAAACACTCAGGGCATTAAACCATAACATCTACCAAATGGGTTCATCTTAATCACATAAGGAACCAAAAACCTAAAGAAAAATAATCACATTCTAAGAATTTGTAAAAAATGAAATCACTCAATATATATAAAAAAAATTTAAAAAAAAAGATGAAAGAAATTATACGAGCTTATCAATGAACTTTAAAACATATTATAAACATGTTTAGACTAAAAAATGGACGAATTCTTATTTTATGAGTTCATTGAGTTGGAGCGAAATAAAGCCCCACAGCACAACAAAAACAATCAAAGCTTTCAATAAATTACCTACTTATCCAAACCATACTGTTTAGTCCCAAATGTTTTGAAAATTATAACCATAAACAACTCTTGACGAACAACCTAAACTGATAATTATAATCCTCATATAATTTCATTTCAATGAAATCATTAATGAATAGATAAGTAGAGAACAAACACACTTCTCCAATCACATATCAGAACTTAATCATCATATAAACAAAACCAATGTCTTTTTTAGGTGGGGGCTCACATTTGGAATGCATTTTCAAAATGACATCTTTGTAAACGCCCATTGATTCCTAATGGTCCTTCATCACCATCAATCCATGTGTTGTTCATTCGCTCAAAATGTCATATTTCTAACATATTCAAAAGTATAGTGAATCCCTTAAAGTAATAATCACATTTAAGAATCACAATATAAAACAAAAGGAAGGATAATTTCATTGGAGCAAATAAAAATTGTCAAAACCTAATTTGAATGGTTGTTCATGTACTTATGATGTGTGTGAAACCTAAAATCTATAGAGAATACCAAATTAACATCCTCATTTTTCTTAACAGCAAATACCTTCTACGTTTCCTCAAAGATTTAAAATCAAATTCATGTACACTGAAGTAGATAGAATAGAAACAGAAGAACAATCAAATGTAGACAATAGTTACTTCCAAACCTAAATAAATCGTTATAATAAAATCAAGTTAAAAGTTTTCACAAAATAAATAAATAAGTAGGTATCTCATACGTACCATTCATGGATGAAATTGCATAACCCAATTTCGAACTTCATACTCCTGTCACATCTCCTTTTCGACCCTTGGTTGGAGTGTCGTTGCTATCACCAGTTTTGAATCAACATTAGGGTTAAACAACTTCCATTAGCAACACAATTGGTTGTGGGTGGAGGCGCAACAAATCAAGAAACCGAAAAAATAAATAAAAGTATGGAGGTGGAGTTGCAATCGTATAAGAGGTGAAATCATACCAAACAAAACGCTATAATCTGGGGATACCGATTGACGAAATTTTAGGCTAACATTTTGGGTTTTTTTGGATTTAAAATATGAATTTGAATGATCAATTAGGTGCCTGATTTTTCGGATACTAACACAGGAAAGATTCAAATTGAAATTGAAATGGATTATATTGGATTTTGTCAAAGGCTTTTTGAATGAGCGGGAAAATGAAAACCCGATGCATAGAATAATGCCACGTGGCAAATTAAGGTGTAGAAAGTATGACATGTGGCTCCTTAAAGAGTCTTTTATTAGGAAGATATATATATATATATATATATATATATATATATATATATATATATATATATATATATATATATATATATATATATATATATATATATATATATATATATATATCGTGGAAACCATGATTGTTATATTTAAAATTATTATATAGACAAAAAAAATGAGAAAGTACTTTGCCATAAAAAATGAAAATTAAAAATTATCTTGCTATAAAACTAATGGCAGCTTGAAATGTGGTCTCTTTTAGGCTAATTTTTAGAGTAGGAGAAGTACAATCAAGTAGTAAAAAGATAAAAATAGAATGATATACTACAAAGAAAATAAATATACCATCCAATGTCTAGGTTTGATGTCTAATAAATGTCTAACGTCAAAATCCAAAGTTAAATAGCAATTTATGTTGAATCTATATGAAATTAAACTGTAATAGCAGGTCTGCAAAATCAAATTTTTAACAAAAAAAATTGAAGTAAGATGCAAAACACCAAAACATCAAGTATTATGGGATATACAAACAAACAAATACACACAATAGCAATCACAAAACTGCATAACAGGTAAAAAAATGTTTATACTTAACTTTTGATTGGCAAATCACTTACTTTCAATGTTTTCCACAACCATGTAAATAAATTAAAAATAAGACATATTAAAGTGAAAAAAATCCAAATGCATACAAATTTTAGTAATAAAGTGATAAAACACATCAAAATTAAAGATGAACACAAAAAAATGAAATTTGGTTAATATTTAAAACTCAACAAACATTGTATGAAGCCATCAGATTGTTAAAATGCAATATATATATATATATATATATATATATATATATATATATATATATATATATATATATATATATATATATATATAGGTTCAGGTTCATTTGAGACCATTCTAATTTTGTGAGACAGTGAGACCAAATCTAAAAATAATTTTAAAATGCAAAATAAATGGAAAAATCCAAAAAAAAAAAAAATTTAAAATATTATTTTCGGAACTTGAATTAACTAAAAACAATCCAAAAAATTTAAAAAAAATTTAAAAAAATCTCATTTTTTTTTTTTTTTTTGAAAAATACGTGAAATATTCTAAATAGAATATTACACTAACATATTCTAAAAAATAATTTTAAAATGCAAAATAAATGTAAAAATCTAAAAATTCTTTTTTGAAATATTATTTTCGGAACTTGAATTAACTAAAAAAAATAAAAATAAATAAAAAAAATCATATTTATTTTTGAAAAATACGTGAAATATTCTAAATAGAATATTACACTGTACATATTCTAAAAATAATTTTAAAATGCAAAATAAATGAAAAAATCAAAAAATTCTTTTTTTAAATATTATTTTTGGAACTTGAATTAACTAAAAAAATTTAAAAAAATTTAAAAAAATAAAAAAAATGCGTCTCACGGTCTCACAAAATTAGGTCGTCTCACATGAACCTAACCCTATATATATATATATATATATATATATATATATATATATATATATATATATATATATATATATATATATATATATATATATATATATATATATATATATATACCCATTTATAACATCATTCTTTCATATTTACTCTGACATAATTGATATTTTTGCTCTTATTTGGGATATAAGCAACAAAGCTTTTTGGAAATCATTGTTGTAGGGTCATTATCCGTAACAAAATAAAACCACCAGGGGATTATTATAACAAAAAGACAAAATTGCAAACATGTTTCTTCTGGTTTGAGGTTCCAAAAAACGTTTATTAGCAAAAAAAAGGTACTTATTTGGTGGTTTAGCTGTGATTTTGGTCCATATTTTGTTAACTTTAACATTTGACTGTTAACTTTTTTAAAATGACAATTCTATCCTCAGGAATTATTTTTACAGTTATCATTTTTTACCAAATTACAAGGACCATTTATGCGATTTTTCTTTTTAAATTTATTAAATTGTTATATATTAATTCTTCTTTATTTTTAATTTTATTGAACTATTGTACATTAATTCTTTTTTTAATTTTTTATTGGATTAATTTTTTTATCTGATTATTATATATCAGTTAATTTTATTTTTTACATATAATATTTATATATTAATAAATATTATATTAGTATATTATTAATTTCTTTTAACTATTTTAAAAAAATTATTGGATTATTTTGTTTTAAAAAAAATTATTAGATTTTTTATTGGATTATTACATTTAATTAATTATATGCTATATATAATTAATAATATTTTAGTGGCTCATTAATTTTTTTTAAATGTATAATATTAATTCTTTTAATTTATTTGGTTCTACCGCAAAGTCTTTGGAATAGGCAAATGCACCGCATCCCATTATCGAAAATCGTCGGGACCACCACTAATCACCTTCATCGGAGGTCTGATGGAAACAATACCAACCTGCTTCACCCAATGTCGTTATCCAGTAGCCACCTGAGAAAACCTCTTCACAATCCGTAAGAATCATTTATATTTGCCACTAATCCGATCGTTTTCCACTAGAACCATTACTATTTGAACCACCAAGAAGTCCAACCCAAACACCCCTGTCAGTTCCTCCATTTGTTGCCTTCTATCAGCTTACGCCACAACTACCTGGTCAATTCCTCCACTCATTTCCTTCCACAACCCATGCACAACCTTATAATATCGAAGCTTCAAGCCTGCACTACCTGAAAAGATCTAACGGTGGATCTGGTGGTTTGAAAACACTATATCTAACATTGTCGCCATTGATGGCATTGTGGGTAGTTAATTAGTGTAGTTTTGGTTGAGAATGACGGAATGTAGGCAACGATGGACGATTTTCGACAAGATGATGTGGTTGCACAAGGTGGTAAAAGCAACGATCGGACCACCTAGTGGTTAACACAATATTAGTTGTAACAAAAAACGGCCGACTTAACACATTATTGGTTGCCACTAAGTCGTTCGTTTTTCTGTTACAATCAATAATGTGTTAAGGAGGTCCGATCCAAACACCCTTGGTCAGTTCCTTCATTCGTTGCTTTCTACTACCTTGCGCCGCCACATCATCTTGTCAGAAATCGTCGATCGTTATTTACAATCCATCATTCTCAACCAAAACTACACCAATTGACTACCCACGATATCGTTAATGGGGACAATGTTAGATATTGGGTGTTTCAAACCACTAGATCCACCGCTAAATCTTTTCAGGTAGTGCAGGCTTGAAGCTTTGATGTTATAAGGTTGTACATGGGTTTGTGGAAGGCAACGAATGGAGGAACTGACCAGGTAGTATGATTTTGTGGCGTAAGCTAGTAACATGCAACAAATGGAGGAATTGATAAAGGTGTATAGGCTAGACTTCTTGGTGGTTCAAATAGTGATGGTTCTAGTGGAAAACGATAAACTTAGTGGCAAATATAAAGGATTCTGAGGGATTGTGAAGAGGTTGTTATAGGTGGCTACTGGATAGCGGCACTAGGTGAAACAGGTTGGTAGTGTTTCCATCGAACCTCCGATGAAGGTGATTAGCAGTGGTCCTAGTGATTTTCGACAATGGGATGCAGTGCTTTTGCGTATTCCAAAGACTTTGCGGTAGAACCAATAAATTAAAAAGAATTAATAATATACATTTTAAAAAAATTAATGATCCACTAAAATATTTTTTTATCATGTATAGAATATAATAAATTAAATGTAATAATCCAATAAAAAAATCTAATAATTTTTTTTAAATCCAATAATTTTTTTTAAATAGTTAAAATAAATTTATAATATAATAATATATAAATATTATATATTAAAAATAGAATTAACTATAATACCATAAAAAATTAATCCAATAAAAAAATTAATGTATAATAGTTCAATAAAATTAAAAATAAAGAAGAATTAATATATAATAATTCAATAAATTTAAAAAGTAGAATTCCAGAAATGGTCCTTCTAATTTGGTAAAAAAAAAGATAACTGCAAAAATAGTCCCTAATAGTTGAATTGTCATTTTAAAAAAGTTAACAACCAAATGTTAAAGTTAACGAAATAGGGACCAAAACCACAGCTAAACTATCAAATAAGGACTTTTTTTGCTAATAAACTTTTTTTTGGACCTTACCCAAAGAAATTGGCAAACCACGGGACCATTTTTGCAATTTTGTCTAACAAAAACAAAACTTAACTTGTGATATTGGGTAAACCACTCGGTTTAACTTTTCATTTACTCGAAAACTCATAGAATCCAATTCTTTACCAAATGTTTCTGAATCATAAAAATAAGAAAATGATAGACATAAACTGAAACACAAGACGACAGTTAACAAGAAATATAAATATATAGAAAATTACCTTAGCTTCCTATTTAACATAATATTGACCCAAAGGTTTAATTTACAGGGGTAGTAGAAAACTTAAAATTAAAAAATAAAACCTTAATTCTTGATAATCCAAAACAAAAGAAGCAAATCAAAAGCCTAAATAATTTAATTCTTATATCTAAAAACATGGGGGGAAATTACAAGATTAGTCATTAATATCATTGTAAAATTTGATTCTAACATGACCATGCTCATTGGTGCCACCTGCTAAACAAAAAACACATTACACCATAGCTTTCTCAGCTTCGAGATGTGCATTTTGGGAATCCAAATATGGTTCATTCTCATGGATATCATGCTTCAACTTCATGTTTTCGCCTGTTAAAGATTGAAACTTATTTGTGCAAACTTAGTAGCTCTTCTTTCAAAATTAAAATCTCTTTAAGTTTCTCATCAAAGTCTAGGGTCGGAAGCCTTATCATCATTGATCGGTGAAATTATAAGTTTGTTAATAGAAATGAAAGATTTTGACTTGGAATATAATGATAAGGAAAAGAAAGACTCTGAGCCTTATCTGTCACACCCCAAAACCATGAACGACGGAAACGTTCTGGGGCGGAGGACGTCATGTACAGTATCACAACAATGAAAATTAGTAAGCAAGCAACAACATCATCCATTGCATTAATAATATAATTTTAATACAAGTGTGTTCTGTCAAATTATAATAGACACTAAAGTATAAACAAAATTAAAGATGGGTCTTGAACGAGCTCCATCTTCTCTAAACCTTGCGTCGGTACCTGTCTATGGTTGACCTGAGGATACAACTTATTTTGAAAGAGAGTATCAGCTTTAAAGCTGGTGAGATCATAAGTATTTTAGTGTCTTAATTTCTATGTAAGTATATGTATGTATATGAACTGTAAGTATTGAAAAGGTATATGAACTGTAAGTATGAAAATGTTTTGTAAAACAACTGTAAATGTTTGAATAACCCTAGAAATCCTTATGATTCCTACTAGTATATAAGGGTGTCTTCTACCAAGACCTAACTACTCTGAATGTAGCCTTCTACCATGACTTAACTGTTCTAAATGTTCGTTTCTTGTAAAAGTGTATAATTTTCCCAAGTGTAACTATCATTAACGAAATATAGTTTTTACATTTAATATTTAAGTGAAAAGATTACTAAGTATATGTAAAAGGAAAATTAATGTAGTATTGTAATGTAGTGTTATAAGGACTACTGTTGTACTAACAACCTTAAACCGGATTTATATTAAGGTATCATGTGATTAACTGTACCATACTATCGACTGGTTAACAACGACAAATGTAGGTCGTAAAAAGGTATGAAGTTTGGCACCCGTAGACCTGCAGGTCCGGCTGTAGCTAGCAGCAAGGTGTAGGATAGTCAATCCAGTATAAATCTATACACAAACTCACGCTCTCCCTCCAAGAGACTCTGGCTACAACTCGGGCCATGCCATTAAATGCATGCTCCGATACAGTGGATCACAATTATGTCAACATATTCATGTATATGTAATGTACTGAAATGTTCTACGTGTGCTAGTTGTAACGTGTGTTCTATCTCTATCTAGCATGAATAGTAATGTACTGTAATGTTCTAGTTGTAATGTATGTTCTCTCTATCTAGTAAGTATTGACTCACGAATGAACTGACTCATTGTATGATATCGCGTTCTAGTAATAGTTCTAGTATCTTCCTAAACTACCTATATGGTAGTTTACTAGTAATCTAACTGGTACGTATGGACATGGATGTATACCCTTGCTACCCAAGGGTATTGAATGAACTGGAAGAACCTTTATGACTATATATGTACACATGATATATAACTAATATTTAAACGACCTTCGAACGGGTACCCGATATCCCACCAGACCACATCTCAAGCGCGAAAAGGAAATAGGGTGGATAGCCTTCCTAAGTCTTTTAAACATTTCTTATATAACTATACATATATAGTCATGCAATTTATAATATAAAAGCATAAAATAAGTTTTGTAAAACCTTTGGACATAATTATTATCTAAGAAAATATTGACTTGTTGTCAATCAATAAAACGGTTTGAAAGCATGGGTTTGATAAAACAGTTTAGTATAAAGAAACATTTGTTTGAAACACAATTGTAAATAAGTTTGAAATGTAATATACAAAGTAATATGTATAGTGTAATAAGGAGTTTTAAACACATAAAGTGTTTATGAAAAACATTTGATGGAAACTGTTTGGTAAAACGGCTAATGAGCAGCCAATCATTTGAATGTTGCTTACTAATCACATGTGATTGATATAGTAACTAGCATAATTCTACTTGTATCCCCACCCCCATAAAACATTTAAAAACAGTTAAAACATTGATTAAGGGGTATGAACTCACCTTTTGTGGGTGATACGGATGAACTGAAGAGGTAGGACTGTTAGGTGTCAAGTGAAGACTTTAGACACACATAATGGTCCTAATTACATATGAAGACATATGTATATAAACAATTAGTGATTATAAAACTAATTAAACATGTATAAACATCCTAATGCGAAGAAAACACTTTGGTCAAGTGCTAGGAGGCTAATAGGTTGCAACAAAGGAGTGCAAGACCTCATACGGAAGTTTATGGTCAAGAGACCATGTGTGTTGGAGTTTACGGCCCAGGGGAGTAAAATCATGGTCGTAAACTCTATATTGGGTCTCTAAATGAAGCTAAAAGCTATTACAACTTAAGTGGTGAAGTGCTTCAAGGCTTACTAGGGTGTTAGGGCTTCCTTTTAACTCCTTTGAGGAGTTCACGGCCATGGGACCATATCCCTTGGAGATTACGGCTGTAATATCCCTTGGGAGGGTGTTTGTGGTGTTTTCAAGTCCCTAATTTAACTAGGAACTAAACTATGCTAGTGTACAAGGCTTTAGAAGAGTTTATAGCACCATTAGTCACTATTGTTTGGAGTTCACAGCCCTGGAACTTCTTGGGCCATGAACACCTTACTCTTGGTGTTCTAATGGTGTTTTCTAGTCCTAAACTCATTAGAGTACATGTCTAAATTCAAGACTAAGCCTTAGGAAGTGTTTGTGGCATCAAAACACCCCTAACTTGAGTTTTCGGCCCATGTACCATTTGGTCATGTGTTTGCGGCCGTGAACACCTATGGGTGTTGGTATTTTGATTGTTTTGGGTCCTAGACACATCAAGGTAATGTGTTATGATAGTCTCTTGGCTCAATGAAGGCATTTAGGGCATTTTGGCAACCTAAAATGGAGTTCACGGCCCAAGAACTTCCTTGGCCGTGAACTCACTTTCAACCCTTGATTCTTAATGATTTTGTGGTCTAAACATGTCATGGTAGTTCCTAGGTTGAGTTCCAAGGCTTAGAGGGACAATGGGGCACATCTTGGCCCTTATAAAAGAGTTTACTCTCCAAGTGTTCTTGGGCGGTAAACTCTCAAATCTTGGGGGTTTGATCCGATTTTGATGTTATTAGGCATAATCTAAGCTATATATTACAACTAGATAGGAGTACTCACGATTTGGGATGAAAACCCGAAGATCTGTGAGAGAGAATTTGGCTTTTCTCTAGTTGGAAATGTAATTAATGAAATAACTATGGTTTAGAATTCTATATATAGTCCTGGGATTTTTGGCAGAAAATATTTTTATTCCGGAATTAAACCCTAATATCCTAGAGTTTTGGAATAACAGTGTTGCACAAAACCCTAGTGCATCTACTCTTCTGATATCTCCTTAAGTGTAAATCCTGAAGAACTGCCAAACTTATACCCAAGAGTCTGGAACTTAACTGTAACTGTTCTAACTTCTATTGACTTGATATGGTTTGTACAGAATGGAAATTTTGGGTTGTCACATCATCCCCCTGTTAAAGGGAATTTCGTCCCAAAATTAGAATTTAGGTAAGGAAGTAGGTACGAATGATCGAGTCATGAGGAGGAAACTTCCTAATCGATTGGTTCTAGCGCTCCTAAGTGAAATCGGGTTCTCGTTTGGTATCCCAACGAACCTTCACTAATGGGCGATGGTGTTGCTTCGTCCGCTTGACGTCTCGGTCGAGGGTCACTACGGTTTTAATACGAAGGAGAGGATCTCGACGAGTGGACTTACAAGAGTCCTAACGGAACGATATGGTTTCAAAATCGAGACGCGAAGGGTTAATGTACATTACTGAGTTCGCAGCGTAGATCTAGTCTGTGAGATACAGGACCGATTCTGATAAGAATCTTGGAGGTCCTGACTATTTTGGATTTAACTTTCCACTCTTTACGAAGTGCATTAAGCCATTTGTGACAACCCTATATTTTCCAAAAGCAGTGTAACACTCAAAAGTCAAATACAACGAAAACTATTTGGAATCAATGAAATTAACCTCAAAAATAAAGTGTTCAAATATCTAAATTGGGATGCATCAAATATTAGATATCGTGCCAAGGTTTCCAAAAACATAAAGAACATTCCAAACCGGGTTATATTGAAGAAGTTATAACCACTCGAATATTTACAACACACCGTTAAAACATTATTTAAACGTAAAAAGTGAAATTACAATAAAATACATTTTGTCCTTAAGTATCTAAACAAAAGTTGTAGAGTTCGTTAAGCTGTAAACATACATAAAAAGATCGCCCAAATTGGACCTCATATGAAGAAGTTACGAATTTTCTAAGTTTCGTAACAGTAGTAGAGATCGCGCGTTATTTAGCTATCGCAATTTAAACGAAAGTTAAAGGCCTCTACAATAGGAGTAAAATGATAAAAAGACAAACGAAAACCGACGTCGAATAAAAAAGCTATGAATTTTTAACGAACTTTAGCAGTCCCGGCCTATTTAAAAACATATCATTAAAAATAAAGTCAAAACTAGTTGACGGAGTCTAAATGAAAGTTGTAGAGCATAATCTCACCTACGCGTGGATATAAAGAACGCGAAAAACAGAGCCCGTACGCGAAAGTTACGAAATTTAGAAGATGGAAGCCAGGATTACGCCCAACGTAATATAGGGGTACGCCCAACGTACTAGGTGCAGGGTCGAGTCCCATCGGCTGCAGCTCTACGCCTAGCTAGACTCGAGTCGTAAGCCGTGACACAAAGTTACACCCAGCGTAACCAAAGTATGCCCAACGTACTTCGGTGGTACGCCCAACGTACGCTCATTTGCAGCACTATAAATAGATGGCATAAGCTACGGATTTTGGCACACATTCTCAAACTTCCACTCACTCTCACATACTTTCAACCACCAAAATTTGTCCCGACACCCTCGGTTTCAGTACCCAAGCCCCCGACGAAGGTTCTAGGCTACCGAGATCCCTGAAGAGCTCGAAGACGTAACTTTCCGGGGTTGAAGTTTTGCTCGACTCTAGCCCCACTTTCTTCAAGCCAAACAAGTGTGTTCATACCCCTACCTTTCAAGTCTTTTCATGTTTTAGGGGGGAAATACAAGTACAATACAAGTAAAAGTATCGTTTTATAAACATAAACGTAACATCTATCTTATTGATTATCGATACTAACATAATAGTTTACGTATAAAGGACTAATATATCATCAAGTTATTTTCATCAAATGGAACATACTTTCTGAAAAACTATAATGGGTATAGTTATCAAGTTATTCATACATTCTTACGTATACATCTTCAAAAACGAAATACTTTCAAACAAAATGAAGTAAAGTCTTTCTTATCGCAAATCTATTTATACTAAGCAATGTGAGATATTCAAACTTCAACATACTCTTATGTATGCATTTCAAGCCCTGTATTATATACCATAATCTCTTGGAGGGAGAGCGTGATAATTGTGTATAGATCTATACGGGATTGACAACCCCGCACCTAAACTGTTAGCTACAGTTAGACCGGCAGGTCTGGGGTGACAAATATCATAACACTACAACACCTGAAGAATGTTGTTACAGGCAGTCAGTGTCAATAGTATGGTTATAAAACTCACATGAAAGTATAAAAACAAGTTTGATTTATGAGATTCATATATGCATTCAGTTTTCTACATTATTTTGAGCACAAAGTTATTCTTTATCATTCAAGTACGAAAAACACTAACGCACTCCAACTTGGAGAACTTATCAAACTATTTATAGAAAATATTGGATTTTCTGAAAACCTTGTTCATTGATTTACTACCAAAAGGACATACTTTTCAATACAAAAACACTTATGAACTCACCAACTTAATTGTTGACACTTTTTCGAAACCACTTGTATTTCTTAGGGAACCAGTAATACAGGTAACCACCAGCTTTTGAAGAAGGAACGCTAAGGATGTTTATTATTAAACATTTACATCATCATATTGTAATATTCTTTTGGAAATATGTATAACGCAACAATATACGTTTTTATTATATATACGATGGTTGTGTTACTTTCTTTACAATATTCAATTGTTATGATACTATGTGAAGTCATCCACCCCCGAATGTTTCCGCCATTCTGGTTTGGGGGTGTGACACCATTCCCAGAGTGAGTTCTCCTAAAGAACTTGGTCACTCACTTGGAATCTCCAAGGTTTCTTTTTCTTGTTTAACTTCCCAGTCAAGGGCCACCCCTTGCTGGGTCAGAGTCGTAAAGGTTTCTGTGATTTGCGAGGAGTTCTGGGTGAACTATGATAGTAGGTTTGTAAGACCTAGAATTTGGCGAATTTCTTTCGGCGTCTCTGGTGTCGACAAATTCTCAACGGTTTTGACAAATTTGTAAGAGTACTCAAAATTTCCCACATCACTAATAGTGTGTCATAGAAATTTGACTCTTCAATTTCAAAACTCGTGTTTAGATAACTTCGTGAAAGTTCCTCTAAGAGTAATGTTTTCATGGGTTCCTTCTTACTACGAGGGTAGATAAGTAAGTCATTACATAGAGTAATGACGAACTGATCCAAATAAGAAAGACGTACCTTACACCTTTAGCTCATGAATACTATGGGTGTATTGGTCCTATCCGAAAGGTATCACTATGGACTCGAAGTGTCCGCATCGAGTTCGGAAGATAGTCTTCTGGACATCCTTCCTTAACACTCGAACTGGTGATATTCGGATCTCAGTCCATTTATGAAAGGTAATTCATTCCTTGTGTTTGCTTAACCGATTCATCTATGCGAGGCAGAGGTAACAATTTCTAATGGAAATCTTGACGGAGTCCTCGATATCTGAGGTACATACGATGCAATTCATCGATCTTTGGAAGAATATGACCGGAGTTCTCCAGGGTGAGAAGATAATCTTCTAATTCTATTTCTGTGTAGTTCGCTAAGTTTCCCGGGATGTTCTTGTATCTCCGTAGATGTTTAGACTGTAGGGTGATCGGTTTACAGGTGTCGTACTTGGTTCTAAGTTTGTTCACATGCCGATGCGCTAACTCGTAGTCTTGGGCAATTCTCCGTCCTGAAGTTCCTTTTAGAATCCATACTTGCTTCAACGATCACAATTTCGTGTATACGAGTCGTATATAATTAAGATTGAAAAGGTAGTCAAATAACTGATTCTTCTTTAAGCTCATATCCTATTGAGGAAAAAGAAGTTAAAGTGGAATCATCAATTCTAAACCTGTAGAACCTTGATTATATATCACCCCTATGTATACATTCTTCAGCGACAGGTCAACCGTATGGATCTTTGGATTGAACTTGACGTACTATATGAGTGGTACTTCGGGGATTTCTTTGGAAAAGAGATGAACTAAGAGGTACTCCACGCATGAGTACTTCGGTGTTCTGATATGACAGCTTCGGTTGAAAGGCGATTTCGAAGAAAGAGATGTACGTATGAAGCTGGTATGGTGTGGATCAAATTGAATCTAGTTGTATGATAATGTTAGAATCATACAGAAACTTAAAGACATTAGATTTGAAAATAAGGCGTTTACAGGAAAAAAAAAAAAAAAAACAACCGTGCAACCATGAACAGAGTTAAAGTACTTTAGATTTACTACAAGACTATTGATGCGAATAAGGTATACTACAAAAGACAAGTATACACAGCACGAGCATCCCTATACAGACATGATCTCGCAAAAGGTAAGACTCTAGTTGCACTAGTTTTGGATAGTTTATAAGTCTGTTACAACAACACGCCTAAATTACATTAACGTGGTTCCGGAGTAGGTTCTCCTGCAGCTGTGATCCTGAGAATCTTCCCATCTGCGCCAGAGTTCTTTGCTATATGGAAATCCTTCTTGAAGTTCCCTATCTCACCATATTGGTGGCATGACTGGCTAGTACTAGCATTGGTGACGGGAGTGCGGTGTTTAGCCAGTGTTATGTGGACACGAGTGCCTTCCTCATTACCCCACCTTGGAAATTTCTTCCTAAAGCGTTCTGCAGGAGTTTCCACTTGTGGTTGTGGCATGGAAAGTCTTTGGGATCTCTTGCGATCCTTTAGGGATTTACGATATCTTCTCTTCTTTTCGGTCTTACGGCTTCGCAAGTCCATGACTGTTGCCATTTGTTGGTTTCCCGGTTTGGTATTACCATCGGAACTCTCGACTCCTTTGTCTGTCTTGCTTGTGTTGCCTGAGTTGATGTGCGTAAGGAAA
The DNA here is from genome assembly GCF_052625555.1 of Lactuca saligna. Lineage (NCBI taxonomy): Eukaryota > Viridiplantae > Streptophyta > Magnoliopsida > Asterales > Asteraceae > Lactuca > Lactuca saligna. The sequence goes on along the minus strand of NC_136418.1, from coordinate 43,921,964 downwards.
GTTGTCAAAACAGCTACTACTGCAGCTTGTAATGTAGCGGCATCGATATGGAGGATAGGGGTTTCGTTGTTCGACTGATTGTTTCCTGATGACGACATGATTCTGTAACACGAAAGATAAGGACTTTGTGAGCGATTCTGGTTGACCCTAGGTGTACTTCGATTGCTCAATCAAAGAGTAAGAGTATGTTTTCGATAGTTTGACCTACATCCCTATGATGCAGTCCTAGTACGGATTGGAAGTATGTTCACGGAGGTTTTGACCTACATCCCTATGATGCAGTCCTAGTACTGAGTGGAAGTAAGTTCGTAGAATGGTCTTAAGACGTTTGTCGTTCAAGCCGAGGTATCGATGGTTGGTGAATAACAGGATCCAACCACTAAAAGAGACTTGGAAATGTCTCCAGAGCTAAATTGCTATAGTCCAATGACTTGACTAAAGCATGTTTCAGATAGACTCCAATGAAAGAATGATACGATTACTCGAATAAAGAATGAAACAGAAGCTAGCCGACTGTCAATAGCTTTGATGTTCATGACGTAAAAGTTCGGGAAAATGACCTTGTAAAGGGTCTTACATCATATCCAGAGAAGATAGTCCTTGACAGCATAAAGACTTAACCAAGAGTACTTACAGTACAAGATAGTTTCATAGAAAATGCCACATTGGGCATAGACAGAAAAACGATTCCTTTTTAACAAGGAGAAATAAAGTAAATCATCTACTACTGGCGACGGTTATCCATTTGGTGAACTCTCAGTTCAGCCAGTTGACGTTCCATATCAAGTAGGTATCTTTCGTATACCCTCTGATGTACTCGGAGCTCAATGACTTCGGCTCGGGTTTCAGCTAGTGCTTGCAGCAGGGTTTTGTGGTTTCTCTCAAATCTCTCACGAGTATGTTCAAGGTTGTTGGTACGAAGGATATGCATCCCTCCATTGGTGTCAACTTCCGCGATACGATGTAGAGCTAACCTGCCCTGAATTTCGTTTCGGGCAACTCTACGGATTAGGATTGGTAGAACTCTATCTGCTGTGCTCCCTTCATTTATGTTGTAGAAGCTTTGGTCTCCATTAAACAGCATAGGTTGATCTTGATCTTCTCTCCATGCTTCCAAACATTCGACCCATGGAGGCGTCGGGCCATGAAAAGTTGGACGAGGGTTAGTAATCGAAACGGGAGCTACCTGGGGTAAATTCTCAACCTCGGGTTCGGAGTTACCATCATCTGTGAGGTCTTCATTGTGGTGATCATTCAAAGGAATTGGATGATCATTCTCTGGTTCTTCTTCAAACCATCCAGCAATGACCTCATTCGGAAGGTACTGGTTGCCGTGGGGATGGAGTCTAGCCATGTTATTTACGTGAGAATTGGGGTAAGAAAATAATTATTAGACGAACTATCTAGATAATTATTTAGAAAATCTTCATTAGTTACATCGCTATTTGTGAAGTGCATACCAGTTATATGTAATCGAAATAGGATAGGCCTTCGAATAAGTGATCTTAACTCCAAATTCACACAGAATAGGGGTAAAGTAAAATTTTCACAGATTCTAGGTCTATAACATCCTGATTACATATAGCCTTAGTGTATCTACTTAGCAACTATCAACTTAGTAATGAAGATCAAATTTTAGTTCTCATGTATAAAGTACTTATAGTAACAACAAATAATCCTATAGTATTTTAAGTTTAATGTTATGTTCTACTGTTCTCATTATGGTAATTTTGGTAAGAGTTTAGACTTGTTGCAACCACACAACTACACATAGGCACATTCTAGTCAATCCTCGGATAATATAGTTGATCAAGCTATATCTTCCCAGTTTTGACTATATGTCTCTAAGTCCACCTGTGTTGCTCAACAATCGTAATTCTTTTGTACTGTCCTAGTGACACTGATTTTAGTATGAATGCAGGCACGTATACTTAATTAAATATTTTATTATTTAAAGTATAAACTCTTGGTCAGATTATTTTTAATCCCATTGTATTTATAATTAGTATATCTTTTAAGGGTTGATATACTTAATTCACTATAAACAATGCTCTGACACCAATCTGTCACACCCGAAAACCATGAACGGCGCAAACGTTCTGGGGCGGAGGACGTCATGTACAGTATCACAACAATGAAAAATAGTAAACAAGCAGCAACATCATCCATTGCATTAATAGTATAATTTTAATACAAATATGTGTGTTCTGTCAAATTATAATAGACACTAAAGTATAAACAAAATTAAAGTTGAGGCTTGAACGAGCTCCATCTTCTCTAAACCTTCATCGGTACCTGTCTATGGTTGACCTGAGGATACAAGTTATTTTGAAAGAGAGTATCAGCTTTAAAGCTGGTGAGATCATAAGTATTTTAGTGTTTTAATTTGTATGTAAGTATTTGTATGTATATGAACTGTAAGTATTGAAAAGGTATATGAATTGTACGTATGAAAATGTTTTGTAAAACAACTGTAAATGTTTGAAAAACCCTAGAAATCCCTATGATTCCTACTAGTATATAAGGGTGTCTTCTACCAAGACCTAACTACTCTGAATGTAGCCTTCTACCATGACTTAACTGTTCTAAATGTTCGTTTCTTGTAAAAGTGTATAATTTTCCCAAGTGTAACTATCATTAACGAAATATAGTTTTTACATTTAATATTTAAGTGAAAAGATCACTAAGTATATGTAAAAGGAAAATTAATGTAGTATTGTAATGTAGTGTTATAAGGACTACTGTTGTACTAACAACCTTAAACCGGATTTATATTAAGGTATCATGTGATTAATTGTACCATACTATCGACTGGTTAACAACGACAAATGTAGGTCGTAAAAAGGTATGAAGTTTGGCACCCGTAGACCTGCAGGTCCGGCTGTAGCTAGCAGCAAGGTGTAGGATAGTCAATCCAGTATAAATCTATACACAAACTCACGCTCTCCCTCCAAGAGACTCTGGCTACAACTCGGGCCATGCCATTAAATGCATGCTCCGATACAGTGGATCACAATTATGTCAACATATTCATGTATATGTAATGTACTGAAATGTTCTACGTGTGCTAGTTGTAACGTGTGTTCTATCTCTATCTAGCATGAATAGTAATGTACTGTAATGTTGTAGTTGTAATGTATGTTCTCTATATCTAGTAAGTATTGACTCATGATTGAACTGACTCATTGTATGATATCGCGTTCTAGTAATAGTTCTAGTATCTTCCTAAACTACCCATATGGTAGTTTACTAGTAATCTAATTGGTACGTATGGACATGGATGTATACCCTTGCTACCCAAGGGTATTGAATGAACTGGAAGAACCTTTATGACTATATATGTACACATGATATATAACTAATATTTAAACGACCTTCGAACGGGTACCCGATATCCCACCAGACCACATCTCAAGCGCGAAAAGGAAATAGGGTGGATAGCCTTCCTAAGTCTTTTAAACATTTCTTATATAACTATACATATATAGTCATGCAATTTATAATATAAAAGCATAAAATAAGTTTTGTAAAACCTTTGGACATAATTATTATCTAAGAAAATATTGACTTGTTGTCAATCAATAAAACGGTTTGAAAGCATGGGTTTGATAAAACAGTTTAGTATAAAGAAACATTTGTTTGAAACACAATTGTAAATAAGTTTGAAATGTAATATACAAAGTAATATGTATAGTGTAATAAGGAGTTTTAAACACATAAAGTGTTTATGAAAAACATTTGATGGAAACTGTTTGGTAAAACGGCTAATGAGTAGCCAATGTTTTGAATGTTGCTTACTAATCACATGTGATTGATATAGTAACTAGCATAATTCTACTTGTATACCCACCCATAAAACATTTAAAAACAGTTAAAACATTGATTAAAGGGTATGAACTCACCTGTTGTGGGTGATACGGATGAACTGAAGATGTAGGACTACTAGGTGTCAACTGAAGACTCTAGACACATACAATGGTCCTAATTACATATGAAGACATATGTATATAAACAATTAGTGATTATAACACTAATTAAACATGTATAAACATCCTAATGCGAGGAAAACATTTTGGTCAAGTTCTAGGAGGCTAATGGGTTGCAACAAAGGAGTGCAAGACCTCATACAGAAGTTTATGGTGAAGAGACCATGTGTGTTGGAGTTTACGGCCCAGGGGAGTAAACTCCTGGCCGTAAACTCTATATTGGGTCTCTAAATGAAGCTAAAAGCTATTACAACTTAAGTGGTGAAGTGCTTCAAGGCTTACTAGGGTGTTAGGGCTTCCTTTTAACTCCTTTAAGAAGTTCACGGCCCTGGGACCATATCCCTTGGAGATTATGGCCGTAATCTACCTTGGGAGGGTATTTTGTGGTGTTTTCAAGTCCCTAATTTAACTAGGAACTAAACTATGCTAGTGTACAAGGCTTTAGAAGAGCTTATAGCACCATTAGTCACTATTGTTTGGAGTTCACAACCTTGGAACTTCTTGGGCTGTGAACACCTTACTCTTTGTGTTCTAATGGTGTTTTCTAGTCCTAAACTCATTAGAGTACATGTCTAAATTCAAGCCTAAGCCTTAGGAAGTGTTTGTGGCATCAAAACACCCCTAACTTGAGTTTTCGGCCCATGTACCATTTGGTCATGTGTTTGCGGCCGTGAACACCTATGGGTGTTGGTATTTTGATTGTTTTGGGTCCTAGACACATCAAGGTAATGTGTTATGATAGTCTCTTGGCTCAATGATGGTATTTAGGGCATTTTGGCAACCTAAAATGGAGTTCACGGCCCAAGAACTTCCTTGGCCGTGAACTCACTTTCAACCCTTGATTCTTAATGATTTTGTGGTCTAAACATGTCATGGTAGTTCCTAGGTTGAGTTCCAAGGCTTAGATGGACAATGGGGCACATCTTGGCCCTTATAAAAGAGTTTACTCTCCAAGTGTTCTTGGGCGGTAAACTCTCAAATCTTGGGGTTTTGATCCGATTTTGATGTTATTAGGCATAATCTAAGCTATATATTACAACTAGATAGGAGTACTCACGATTTGGGATGAAAACCCGAAGATCTGTGAGAGAGAATTTGGCTTTTCTCTAGTTGGAAATGTAATTAATGAAATAACTATGGTTTAGAATTCTATATATAGTCCTGGGATTTTTGGCAGAAAATATTTTTATTCCGGAATTAAACCCTAATATCCTAGAGTTTTGGAATAACAGTGTTGCACAAAACCCTAGTGCATCCACTCTCCTGATATCTCCTTAAGTGTAAATCCTGAAGAACTATCAAACTTATACCCAAGAATCTGGAACTTAATTGTAACTGTTCTAACTTCTATTGACTTGATAAGGTTTGTACAGAATGGAAATTTCAGGTTGTCACATTATCTTCTAGGATTATAAGAACCACAACCACCAAAATTTAAAAGTAGATCAAAACTAATTAGTGACATAAACTGATAAACTTACGTGCATTCTTTTGATCAAGGGTAAGCATCTAAGTAAATTAAGGAGAGTTTGAATCGGATGAATCAACATGTTGGTTTATCAGAAGTGATGAAAGGATCTTATTGACTTATCCAATGAAATAAACATTTTGATGATAATAAATAATCAGATCAATTTAGAAGCCTACAACACATTATCTTCTTCAATCATTAACACAAGAGATATGGTGTAACTAAATTTTATTCCTTTCCATACTAAATCCTATTGTCTAATCCTAACGGGCATTTCATCAAACACCCTATATGCATTATTATAAAACACTATCAAATCAAAAAATCACTAACCCATTTTAAACTTTATTCAAAACAATCAACATGAGTTGGGAAGAGTTTTTTTTTTTTACACAATTCACAGGTTAAAACATCTTTTTTTTGTAAAATACCAAAAATGATGTCGGTTTGGATTATAAGAATAAGGGAAACATCAATTTGAAGAAAAGCATTAGGTTTCTATCAGAAGTACCAAATCAAGAAGAAGAAAAAGAGGTTTCTATCAGACTTACCAAATCAAGAACAACACTTACAGACAATGAGAACGGTGTCATAAATTGTCGTTTTAAGGAAGTGGTACACCATTCTTATGGGGAGATGATTTGTACACAATATTTTTCTCCATACATAACAATTGGTGTTTTAAAATGGTATACGATACAACCCTAATAATGCATAAATTGTTGTGTATGACAAAAAACGGTTGTGTACGAATCACTTTCCATTCTTATGCTCGAAGCAGACGAAATACAAATCAACGGGTTTGCAAAGCCTTGGTTTTGGAGGAAAAAAATTAAAGATGTGGATCTTATAGGGAAAAGTATGCGATTTAAAATATGAAAATCGATAACATTATCCTGATTTTATGTCATTTTAATTAAATAAAAGATAAATTCCGAAATTACTATGAGCGAGTAAAGAGGATAGACAAATTATACATTAGAGAACGTGAATGAAAGCTAAAATAGATTGAGAAGCATACACGTGGCAAAGTAGAGAGGTAGAAAGGTGACATGTGGCAATTTTTTGTTTTGTTTATTAGGAGAGACGTGTGTGTGTGTGTGTGTGTGTATATATATATATATATATATATATATTATTAACGATAGTTATCTTATAATTTAGGATTACAAGTGTATTTCGAATTAGTTTCTCCTTATCTAGTGTTAGGATGATTGTTGTATATATACTCGTTGATGATTAATGTGTAACAACGTAAAATTTTCGACCAAATTTTTTAAATTTCAAAACAAATTTATTCCAAAAATAAAACCACAAAGTGCCACAACGTCAATTCATCAAAACTCATGTCAAAAAGAAAACTGTATATAAAACTCCAGGATTCTCTCAATCATAAAACAATCTCTGGTGTGTGTGTGTGTGTGTACAATCAAGCTGGCGCCTTCCCGTGATCCAGAGAAGTACTTGAAACACATAACACATAACACGGTAAGCGCAAAGCTTAGTGAGTTCCCCAAAATCCCATACATATCTCATTATCCACTCTAGGCCATAACTCAATAAGACCCTCCGGTCGATGTGTCTTAGTGGAACCCTCCGGTCCCAACTCAGTAAACTCATAGTAACAATATTCAGCATGAATCACAAAGACATAATGCAGAATATTACAATACACAAATAAATACATAAAACAGCTCAATCACATAAAGATACCACTCTTGGTAAGTATAGTGAGAAGACTCACCTCGTAAACTAGCAAGTAACAGTCACGTACTTGGAAATCCCAAACTAGTCCCCGCCTAACACATTGGATAAGCATCTCTAATTAATACCCCACTTTTACTCAAGTACACCAAAATTTTCTCTTACTCTCTCTCTCTGACTCATGGAATGGTTAAAAGACCATTTTACCCCTCCACGGTCTCCATTACTTATTTTGGCCAAACCCTAAAGTCAACAGAAGTCAACTCGAGTCAACAGTCCAACAGTCCCAGTTTGACTTGACTCGTCGAGTGCACTCATGTGACTCGTCGAGTCCATTACTCAGAGATCCTTGTGATGGTCCAACTCTTTGAGTTAACCCCTAACTCGCCGAGTAACAGCATTGCTAGCTCATCGGGAGAAACCCTAACCAACTCGTCGAGTCGGCTCCTCGACTCGGTGAGTCCATTCAGACTCTTTCCCCAATCAGACGATTTTAAGGCAGAAAACCTTCCCAAACTATGGATTTACACTCTTAAATCTCATTTATCACGTAAAGTCACAGACTTTACGTCCATGCATGTCACTTTAGGCTTGAAATGCTAAGAACATGCTCTAATAAGGGTTTTTCACCCAAGAGTTCCAGTAAGGATGAATAAAGCAGGGACCTTTGGATGCTAGGGACCTCACAAGGTCTAGATCTGAAGTCCAAACTTCCATATGAACTCAATACCCTCAAAGTCCCAATAATATATAGAAAAGAATCCCTAATCTCCAAAATATGAGATCTATCCAAACAAATGAGAAGGGTTCAAACATTATACCTTTAACAGGAGCTCTTGGATGAATAACAATAGATCTAACATCCTCCTCTTGCTCCTTACTTGAAACTCTTCTCTTCTCTTCCAAAGATACACCAAAATACTCAAAGTTAGCTTACACACTCTCTCTATAAGCTTAAAGGGCGATTAGGGTTTCTCTCAGGGAGGTGTAGCCGCAAATGGGGCTATAAGTACCTTTAAATAGGCCCCAAACCCATGGATTCAGGGTTTCTCATCCCAACATCTACTCGGCGAATCGGTTCTCGGACTTGTCGAGCAGGTGATTAACCCCACGTGGCACATCGTGACTCTACTCGACGAGTTGGAGCACTGACTCGTCGAGTAGCTCAATAGTCCTCAAAATAGATGAATAAATAAATAACAATATACCTAGAAGTCCATATGTTACATAATGAGGAAGGCAGTGAAGCCAATTACCTTCATGGTATCAGAGCATTGATTCTTCCCAATCATAACCATCTTCTTCTCGTTCTCTACACACTTTCTAAACACCAGTCGACACCATGGTTGCACCAGGAGATGATTCCCAACCCAATGAAAACCCCAAACAGTTCTTTCATCCTGCTTTTGCTGTAACAAACATAAAAAACGCTATACCTATAATTCTTCATCAATCTAATGATCGCTTTGCATCATGGGTTGAATTCTTCACCATGGTTGCATGCACTAATGACGTTCTTGATCACATAAGTACAGAAGCCCCTCGATCTCCTTCTGTTGACGATACCACATGGAACCGAATAGATGCCCTCATCAAACTGTGGATTACTCTACTATAACTCTGGAAAGTACTTCAAGTGATCATGCTACCAGGAGCCACCACACAACAACTATGGGACCGCTTGCAGGAAATTTTTCAAGATAATAGGGCAACGAGAGCAGTTTACCTCGACGAGCAAGTCAACACAACTAGATTGGGTTCATTTTCCAACGTCACCGATTAATGTGCATGCCTGAAGACTCTCTTCGACCAACTTGCAAATGTCAGTAACCCCGTATCTGAAATGAAAATGGTGTTACAGTTGGTCTCCAGCTTGACACGTGGCAAATTTGACACCATTGCTACCTTGATTCAACAGTCGGATCCTCTTCCCTCCTTTAACAAGGCTCGATCAGAATTGCTTCTCGAAGAGACGTGACATAACAAACAAAATCACTCCTTTTCTCAAGCCCTAAATTCACAAAGTTCTGAAAATCGAACTGCTTCAACCAATTATGATTCGACCACTACTCGTGAAGAAGACTCCACCGGACGTGGCTATAGCGGCGGTGGTAGGGGAGGAAGAGGAAGCACTCGTGATGCCGCTCAAGGCAGAGGAAGAGGCTGCGGTGGGCATGGTCAAAATCAATAGACAAACTTGAATGGGGTGTCCTAGTATCCGCAACTAATGTGGGCGCCTCCTTTATTCCCGTACCCGACATTCAACATAATTGGGATTCTTGGTCCACGGCCCATTGCTCAACAACATCCACAAGCTCAGTTCAGAAATCAACAACATCAATAGGACCACCAGAAGGCTAACTTAACTTCTGGTCCTTCTCATGGCCATGGCCCACTCATGACCCCCATCGAACACGATAGTTTGTTCCATACTATGCATGTTCAACCTCTGGATGGCTTATGGTACATGGATACAAATTCTACCTTACACGTCACTAATGATGTCACACCGCCAAACTGGAACGACAGAAACGTTCGGGGGTGGAGGATGTCATGTTTAGTATCACAACACATGTATCATAGTAATCATAGTAACAAACAACCATTTTATTAATAATAAAGTGTTTACAAAGTAGTGATTCACAAAAGATTGAATCCAAAAGCAAATGAATCCCAAAGTGTGTACCTGTCTACTATTCTTCTGAGAATTCAAGTTATTTTGAAAGAGTAGATCATCATTTAAGCTGGTGAGTTCAAAAGTATTTTAGTGATGTTGTAGAGACTATATGTTGTAAAAGTTGAAATAGTTGTTTCTTTTGTTTCGCATATTAGTTATTTTACTAAGTCTCTTCTTTTGTGCGAAGCTTACAGTTTATGACTTAGTATATTTTTTGTACACTTAGGTTTCCTATAAATAGGGACTGAGGATAGAAGTAGTAGAACACTTTTTCTCTCTGCTTATTGTAATCAGTTTCTTCATCAATATAAGATCTTATTAATATTTACATCCTATGTTCATACTTTTCATTCATACAAATCATGATTGCATTCTTAAATCTCGATAACAATTCTCATCAATTGGTATCAGAGCAGGATTTCAAACTGCATTGATCTGATTTTCATTTTAAGAATCATTTGCTTTTTGAGTAGTAACATTACTCAAAATTTTCCGCGCTTTTTGGTTCTGAAAATCACTCTTGATCTTCAGATTTGAATCGATTCTGAATTTGAATTGTTTAGTCGAGTGATCGATTAGCAATCGGTGATCAAATTCGCTTAATCAATTCACTGTTACATCAAAACTTTCAAGCTTTCTAAAATTTTCTCGTGTTCATCAATGGCGAACTTCAAAATGAATACCATGACTTCTTTCTCTCACTTACTTGGTTCTTCAACCAAAATTCCAATGTTAATCCCTGAATACTATGATCAGTGGGCTGATAGGATGGAGGATTACTTAAATGGAATTGATGAAGAACTTTGGAATTGTATCAAAGGAACAGTTCAAGCTCCTACAAATGTTCAACCAATTGGACAATCTGCTATAACAGCTGAAGTTGTTGAACAACAAAACAGCTTGAAAAAGAACGAAAAGAGATGCATGAGGGAACTAAGAGGTGCTTTGCCTCCTGTAGTTTACAATTACATTCGTAGTTGTAAAACATCAAAGGATATTGGGATTACTTTGAAAGAGAAGTATCAAGGTAGAGAAAAGACGAAGATCAACTCTGTGAAGCAATGTCTTGTTGAACTTAAGAAATTCAGACAAAAGGATGCTGAAACTCTCGAAAACTACTATGATCGTCTAAATGAGCTTGTTTATCGTTGAAATAGGTATGGAATCACAAGGTCTCTTATGGAATTCAATCTAACATTCATCATGGGCCTTCGCAAGGAATGCGAAGTGTGAGTATGATGATAAAGAATCAACAAAGTTTTGATACAACCAGCTTGAATGATCTCTACAACCAGCTGAAAACACACGAAAGTGAAGTTTCAAAAATGTTTGAAGAATCAAAACAAAGTCTAGGAGGTCCTTTGGCTTTTGTTTCAAAGGTTTCGGAGGTTGATACTAATGAAACAGATGGTTCAGACAATGAAGGCTTCTTAATGAACTCTGATGATGAAGCTGTTGCATTCTACTCAAACAACAGAGTTAAGAAATTTTTCAAAAAGCCTTTCAATCCAAAAGGAAAGTCAAATGATCCGAAGAGTGGTGTCGCAAAAGCTGGAGGTGAGGAGAAGAAGAAATTGAACAAGAATGACAAAAAGAAAAAAGATGCGAAGGATATGAAGAAGTTAAAAGGTGATTCGGGAATTTATTGTCACTACTAGAATGGTGCAAATCACTTCGTAGCTGATTGCATGCTGAGAAAGAAAGAGGAGAAGAAGAGCAAAATTAAAGATGAAGCCTACTATTCCGAAAAACTCGAAGAAGTGCGTGCGAAGGCGAAAGGAATGTCATTAGTTGCAAACGGAGAATCTGATGAAGAAGAGAGTGGAACGTATCAGATCTAGGCTTCAGGATCTGATGATGAAGAAATGAGGCATCCCACTCATGGTGCAATGTTCGCAAGATTTGAAGACAATTGTGAAGAGAATGTTGCAGGATGATGCTTTGTGTCCAAATCCACAGACAAATCTCCAATGACCACCAAGGTATGTGCTATTCTTGAATCTTTTAATATTCCTTTATCTGCTTATGATGCTGAAATTACTTCATTTGATGATACTATGGCTTATTTTGATTCTGTTATTGTGTCTGCTAGTACTGAAGCTCAAAATTTAAATATGCAACTAGTTGAGACATAGAGAGAATTAGAAATAAAACGAAGCAGAGTATACAAACTTGAATTGCAGATCAAAAATGTAAATTGTGATAGGGATAAACTTGGAAATGAAGTTAGGTTGTTACTAGCACAAAGAAATATCTACTATAACTCTGCTAAGCGTTTGTATGAAAAATTAACTGCTTTACATCATTCATCTAAAATTAGCAAAGAACAACATAGGAAATTTTTACCTTTTCTTGAATATGAACGTGAAAAAGTTGATGTTGTTTCTTATGATTGTGAAAACACAATTGCACAATTTGAAAAAATACCTGATGATAGATTGACATATGGTATTGTCAAAATTGATGAATTCTTGAATGCTGATGAGTTGGTTAGTATTGTTAATGAAAGTTTGACAAAGAATGAACAAGTGAAAATCTTAAAGAAAACTGAAATCTCAACTCTTGATTCTCAACTCAATTATGTTGATGTCAATGACAATTCAGATAATGTGAGTGAAATCAGTGAGATCGAAGAGGAAGAAGAGGTTGATTGTTCTAAATTGTCAATCATTAATATCACATCTAAGATCAAAGGTAAAGAAATTATAGTTGATTCAGTAGTAAAGGATGAAAATGATCAACCCTCTACTTCGCAACATAGTGACTTTGATAAAGTGGAAGTTGAAAGCTGGAAGTCTGATGACACTGATAAAGAAAAAGAAGAAGTGAAGGATTCACATGAGACAACTCAACGAGTTGTTATTGATCAACTGTTTGGTGATACAAAAGAATTCGACAAAATTCTTAGTGACAAAGGTGCACATTATTTGGAAACTAACACTGTGGTTTATCCAAATTTTACATGCACAGATAACACAATTTTTCCAAATCAAGTTTTTGTCACAACTGGGAATGTTGAGAATATTAAACCTGAATTCAACAAAATGGTTGAAAATGATAATCAAAGGTCAACTACTGAAGGTTTCTTTGCAAATCAAAATAGAGTAGAAAATAATTTGACTCAAAATTCTTATGTTTTTCAAGATCAAAAATCATCACAAAAATGGGTGGTTAAATGTGAAAAAGAAAACAAAGTTTTTGAAAAAGATGAAAAACCAAAAATGGAAGTGAAACTAAATTCTCATGAATTTAAATTGATGGTTGGAGAGTATTCAACAGAAAATAATGTTTCAAAAAGAAAATCAAGAAAAACAATCTTTTGGCAAGTTGTGTCAAATGATAAATCAAAAGTTGAAAAAGCACAAATTTCAAATAAAAATTCATCAAAATTTCAAAAGGATACAAGTTTTCACAAACCAATATATTCTGTTGACAAAATTCCAATGAAAAATAATGATAAATTTGTTCGGAAATATGACAACATTAGAAAATTTGAGACTTCGCAAAAATTTGTGAATGATCATAAGTTTCACAATGTTGGCAAATTAACGAATAATTCATTAACTTTGAATGTCAAAACTCAAGCAAAACCAAAATTTTCACCTAAACAACCAAAATTTCCAAATCCTTCGATCTCAAAACCAACCAAAGTTTCGTATACAAAAGGAAAATCTGATGTTTATACGATCAACCATTGGCTTGAAGGGAAAGGAAAACAATATCAAACTGGGAAGTTCTCAGAGCAACAGATAAAGACTGCATTTGACAAGTTCATGAATAACTCTTCTACTGGTAGTTCATCATCTCATGATTCGCAAGTTCCAGTACAAAAATGGAAACCAATTATCAAAGTTGCAAATGTTGTGAAGGATGAGATGAAAGTCAATGGAAATCCAAAATTGTTGAATAACTATATTTCAATATCTAGATCCGATGATGTTGATTTAATGGATAGTGTCTCAGATAAAGTGAAAACATGGTTTTTAAATTCAAAGAATTTGTTCAAAACTACTATTGATGGACCCAATAAGTTTTGGGTTCCTAAATTTTTTCAATAAATGCAGGTGATGTGTGACGAGCAATATGATGCGAAATGGTATATTGATAGTGGTTGCTCTTGTCACATGACTGGAAGAAAGGAAAACTTGCGAGATTATAGAAGGTTGGAGAATGCTGGAGTAGTAAAATTTGGAAATAATCAAAAGTGTCAAGTGAAAGGATATGGAAAAGTCACATATGGACAATTCACAGTTAACAGGGTTGCTTATGTTGAAGGTCTTCAACATAACTTGATTAGTGTTTCGCAACTTGTTGTGGGTACCGGAAATCAGGTTGTGTTTAACGAAGAAGGAAGTATCATTTCAAATGCGAAGACAAATGAAGTACTTCTCAAATCCAAAAGATATGGTGATAAGTTTACACTGGACATCAAACCAATCGTGGGCAAACTTGCTGTGTGTTTACTAACAAAGGCATCTAATGATGTTAGCTGGCTTTGGCATTGAAGATTGTCGCATTTGACCTTTCGCAACATTAACGAACTTGTCACTGAAGATTTAGTTAGAGGTTTACCTATACTAAAATTTGACAATGATACTTTGTGTGCAACTTGCGAACAAGGAAAACAACATAGAAAAGGTCATCCGATTGTGATAGATTCAAAAATCGTGGAACCATTGGAACTTCTTCACATTGAATTATGTGGACAGTTGACTGTTGCTACAATCAATAAAAAGCGGTACATTTTAGTTATTGTTGATGATTTTTCTTGATTCACATGGGTATTTTTTCTCAGGTTAAAATCTGAAGTTGCCCAGACCATGATTGATTTTATCAAAAAGATTGAGATTAGCCTTAAAAAAAATGTTCGCAAAGTTAAAAGTGATAATGGTTCTGAGTTTAAAAATCAAACACTGGACTCTTTTCTCACAGACAAAGGCATTTCGCATAATTTCTACTCACCATATACTCCACAACAGAATGGTGTTGTTAAAAGAAGAAATAGGTCTTTATGTGAAGTAGCAAGAACCATGTTAACATTTGCGAACTTACCTCAATATCTTTGGGCTGAAGCAGTATCAACTGCATGTTTTACTCAGAATCGGTCATTCATTCATCGCAGATTCAATGTCACTCCATATGAAATACTCAACAATCGAAAACCTAATGTCAAAATTTTCCATGTTTTTGGTTGCAGGTGTTTTATAATGAATCTAAAAGATAATTTGACCAAGTTCCAAGCTAAAGCTGATGAAGGCATATTCTTAGGATATTCGCAAAATTTAGTTGCATACAGGGTGTTAAACAAGAGAACAAGAAAAGTTAAAGAAACTTTCAACTTAACTTTTGATGATTACTATCTTAAACAAACGGATAGTAAATTTGAACATAAATCAATTCTTGTTGATTTAGATACTCAGATTGAAAATTCAGAAATAAATGATTTTGATTATGACTTAATTTTTGGAACTCCTGACAGGGCAATAGATGCGGAAGTTAATGCTCTTGATAATCAAACATCAGAATCCTCAAAACATAATGATGATTCAACAATCACTACAACGTCTATATCTTGCGAAAGTGTGCCTGAAGTGCGTATGGTGGAAGAGCAAACTTTCGAGGGGGAGAATGAAAATATGAATCATCAAGTTGAGGGGGAGCATTCGCAAAATCAACAGGAATATCATTTTGAAGGGGAGCATCAAGATGAACATCATGTTGAGGGGGAGCATGATGAAACATAGACAATTAATCTTGATGAAAATGATGAATTTCATGAATTAAATGATAATTTTTCTGTTGCAGGATCTGAAAATGAAGATATGTACGAAGATGCACCATTGGAATTTAATACTGATTTTCCACTACTTGATAAATGGACAAGAAATCATCCCAAAGAACAGGTGAATTGGGAATCCACAAGATGGTGTGTTGACAAGAGCTCAAATTTGTGCGAAAAATGAGGTACTGAATGTGAACCAAGAATTGTGTATGTTTAATGTTTTTATTTCGAAAATAGAGCCAAATACAGTAAAGAATGCTATGGAACACTCAGATTGGGTTGTTGCTATGCAATCTGAACTGGCTGAATTTGAACGAAACAAGGTTTGGAGATTAATTCCTAAACCTTCTGATGTTTCAATTGTCAGATTAAAATGGATCTTTAAAAATAAAATCGACAAAGATGGCAATATTATTCGAAATAAAGCTAGACTAGTGGTTAAAGTATATTCGCAACAAGAAGGAATAGACTATCAAGAAACATTCGCACCTGTTGCAAGACTCGAAGCAGTTCGCATATTTTTAGCTTATGCAGCTCATAAAGACTTTGATGTTTTTCAAATGGATGTTAAATGTGCATTCTTAAATGGAGAACTAGAAGAAACAGTCTATGTTGAACAACCACCAGGATTTGTAAATGAAGAACATCCTGACCATGTCTACATTTTAGACAAAGCAGTTTATGGGTTAAAACAAGCACCAAGAGCCTGGTATGCAACACTTACCAATTTTTTGAAACAATCTAAATTAAAACAAGGATCAATTGATCCCACATTATTTCGCAAGAAAGTTGGGGATCATCTTATGCTTGTTCAAATTTATGTTGATGATATTATTTTTGGCTCAACTGATCCAGCATTGTCTACTGAATTTGAAAATCTCATGAAAAGTAAATTTGAGATGAGCATGATGGGAAAAATTAACAATTTTCTTGGTTTGAATATAAGACAGAATAGGGATGAAATTTTGATCAACCAAGAAAAATATACAAAGAATTTGCTTGAAAAGTTTGGAATGACAAATAGCATGAAGCTTAAAGTACCAATGGCAGTGGGAACAAGAATAATTCCTTCGTTAAATACTCCTGCTATTGATTTAACACTTTATCGAAGCATGATAGGGTCTTTATTGTATTTAACTGCAAGTAGACCTGATATTATGTTTTCTGTGTGTAATTGTGCTAGGTATCAAGCTAATCCTAGAGAACCTCACTTAACTGTAGTGAAAAATATTTTTCGCTATCTTAAAGGAACAATTTTGTTAAGACTTTGGTATCCTGCGAAATCGGGATTTTTCATTCAAGCTTTTTCAGATTCTGATCTTGGAGGATGTTCTTTGGATAGAAAAAGTACAAGTGGTGGATGTCATCTATTAGATGGAAATTGTACAAATTGGTGATCTTCTTTTTATATGTACAATTTCCAAAAATTGAATAGACATAAAGAAGGTATGGATTTCTGTCACACCCCCAAACCAGAACGGCGGAAACGTTCGAGGGCGGAGGACGTCATATTCAGTATAATAACAGTTCATAGAAAGGAAAGTACACACCACCATATATATTAAGTTTTTCAAAATGTTTACATAATTGTATTCGTTACATGATCAAAAGATAAATACATAAACATCTTTCAAAAGAAGTAATTAACGTCAGCACGTTAATCCCCAAAAGTTGATCTCCAAACCTGCTTAGCGGTTCCATGAGAATACAAGTTATTTCAAAGAAAACGTGTCAACAATTAAGTTGGTGAGTTCATAAGTAGTGTTTTGAGAAAATGTACGCCATTCGAAAGTTCGTGTATGTTCTAAATTGTCAATCATTAATATCACATCTAAGATCAAAGGTAAAGAAATTATAGTTGATTCAGTAGTATAGGATGAAAATGATCAACCCTCTACTTCGCAACATAGTGACTTTGATAACGTGGAAGTTGAATGTTGGAAGTCTGATGACACTGATAAAGAAAAAGAAAAAGTGAAGGATTCGCATGAGACAACTCAACGAGTTGTTATTGATCAAGTGTCTGGTGATACAAAAGAATTCGAAAAAATTCTTAGTGACAAAGGTGCACATTATTTGGAAACTAACACTGTGGTTTATCCAAATTTTACATGCACAGATAACACAATTTTTCCAAATCAAGTTTTTGTCACAACTGGGAATGTTGACAATATTAAACCTGAATTCAACAAAATGGTTGAAAATGATAATCAAAGGTCACCTAATGAAGGTTTCTTTGCAAATCAAAATACAGTAGAAAATAATTTGACTCAAAATTCTTATGTTTTTCAAGGTCAAAAATCATCACAAAAATGGGTGGTTAAACGTGAAAAGAAAACAAAGTCTTTGAAAAAGATGAAAAACAAAAAATGGAAGTGAAACTAAATTCTCATGAATTTAAATTGATGGTTGGAGAGTATTCAACAGAAAATAATGTTTCAAAAAGAAAATCAAGAAAAGCAATCGTTTGGCAAGTTGTGTCAAATGATAAATCAAAAGTTGAAAAAACACAAATTTCAAAGAAAAAATCATCAAAATTTCAAAAGGATACAAGTTTTCACAAACCAATATATTATGTTGACAAAATTCCAATGAAAAATAATGATAAATTTGTTCGGAAATATGACAACATTAGAAAATTTGAGACTTCGCAAAAATTTGTGGATGATCATAAGTTTCACAATGTTGGCAAATTAATGAATAATTCATCAACTTTGAAAGTCAAAACTCAAGGAAAACCAAAATTTTCACCTAAACAGCCAAATTTTCCAAATCCTTCGATCTCAAAACCAACCAAAGTTTCGTATACAAAAGGAAAATCTGATGTTTATACGATCAACCATTGGCTTGAAGGGAAAGGAAAACAATATCAAAATGGGAAGTTCTCAGAGCAACAGATAAAGACTGCATTTGACAAGTTCGTGAATAATTCTTCTACTGGTAGTTCATCATCTCATGATACGCAAGTTCCAGTACAAAAATGGAAACCAATTATCAAAGTTGTGAATGTTGTGAAGGATGAGATGAAAGTCAATGGAAATCCAAAATTGTTGAACAACTATATTTCAATATCTAGATCTGATGATGTTGATTTAATGCATAGTGTCTCAGATAAAGTGAAAACATGGTTTTTAAATTCAAAGAATTTGTTCAAAACTACTAATGATGGACCCAATAAGTTTTGGGTTCCTAAATTTTTTCAATAAATGCAGGTGATGTGTGACGAGCAATATGATGCGAAATGGTATATTGATAGTGGTTGCTCTCGTCACATGACTGGAAGAAAGGAAAACTTGCGAGATTATAGAAGCTTGGAGAATGTTGGAGTAGTCAAATTTGGAAATAATCACAAGTAAACTGAAAGTTCTTTTTAGAAAACTTCGCATATTCCTTCAGAAAATCCTATATCTTCTGATATAATGATTGAAAGTAAAAATGACTCTACAATTCCTTCTATGAGTACTAAATGGATACAAGTTATATACAATTTAGAGTAAACAAACAATCGTTTGTGTGAATCTGCGCTAAGCCCACAACCAAACAAGGAACAAAGAATGAGGCGGAAGGCACACATCCCATTGTTTGTTAGATCTTCACTGTATATATAACCCAGGCGTATTCATTTGGTACTTACGAAATTAACTGTAATAGTTCTTTATATTTGATGAAAACATTCTGTAAGAAAATCATATATTTCCTTTAGTAAAAATGGTAACCACAATAGTTCCTTCTATATTCACTTAGTTTATACTAGCTATATATAATCTAATATCGAACAGATAGTTAATTATGTGAATCTGCTCTAAGCCCACAACCAAACAAGGAACATGGAACGAGGCAGAATGCAGACATCCAACTGCCTATCAAATATTAATTATACATAACCCTGATGTACAAACTAAGTTTTATAGAATGAACCACTAACGGTCCTTTAAATCAAACTGGTTTAATAAAATGGATTAAACCCTTTTTCTGATAAGTTTCTAGTTTATTCTACGAAATGTTCTAACTGAAAAGTTCGTTTTTGTACTAGAAATAAATGTATTGAATTTGTATACTATGACCTGACCCATACCTAGTACTCCTTATGATTACTTTGTGTATATATATATATATATATATATATATATATATATATATATATATATATATATATATATATAAGATCGAATAGATGGTAGACTGGGTGCATCTGCTCTAAGACCACAACCAAACAAGGAACAGAAATTGAAGCGGAAAACACACATCCTAATGTTTGCCGAACCCTATTTGTCTTTTGTAATGATGTAAGTTTTCTCAAGTAATTACTGAAGCACTTACTACCTTAAAACCAGTTTGTTAATTAAGTTTAAAAATGTGATGTGGTTGTAACCATACTGATATGACACGTGTTTAACACGACGACCTACTGACGCTGAAACTGATGTGGCAAATTGTAACAAAAGGGGACAAAGGTACGAAAAACATAATTTTTTGTGGCCAATTTCAGACATGGAAAGAAACTAACATGGAAAAGTAGCAAAACCAAAAAAAGAACTGTAGACAAGGCTCCCCGGAATTATATATATATATATATATATATATATATATATATATATATAATAACTTATACAAAGATGCATGTTTTTATATTAACGAATCATCCCTCGACTTGCTTCCATGCTTCTCATTAGCAGCATGCCAGCTGGCATCTCTGCTATCAATAGGCAAGTTCATATTTCTTGACAAAAGAGTTTAGATAAGAATCAATGTTTCTCTTTGGTGACCAAATAATCACTCATGTTAAAATATTCTTAATGATATTAACACCAAATAAGGAAGGTGAAGATCCACTTGGAAATACATTATACACCATTCCAAAATGCATAATATACATAATAAGTGTAAGGAGGATGCTATAATAAAAATATAAAGGAAAGTAAGTTGCCATTTTTTATATTAAAAACCTCACATTTCCAAGTCTGATCTTGAAATATTCCTCCTCGTCTACCTTGGTTGCAAAATTCTTGATGTATATCAGAAGGGTGTTACATACAACCAAACTGTTATTGTGAAATGACCTTAAAAACAGTGAAAAACAAACATGTAAAATGTTTAAGTATATAATAGTTTGTGGGATCGTAGAACGATATAAAAACCAAAAACTTGATATCAATCAAAGAGGTTCTAGTTTCAAATTAATACATGATACATTACCCAAGAATCTGAAAGCAACAAAGGACACCAAATTACATATAAAAAGGAGATCGATATAGTTATACATAATGTTTGTTTGCTTGACAAAGGAAAAAAGTAAATTGCAACATTCAATCTCAAAAACTTGTAAATAATCTTCTATCAACATTCATGAGGAAAATACCACTGGTTTGTTGTGAAGAATTTGCCACATCCTTCTTCCTCAAAAAAATTACATCCCTCGGGTTGTGACTGAAGGTCAACCCACAAATCCGGTTTAACAACAGCACCATGTCTGAATCTGCTAAGAAAAAATGCACCTTCATCTGGCGTCTCTTGAAACCTCACCCATTCCATTTTCTCAAAATCTAGTTTGTGAACATTATAGAAGTCGACTGATAAGCTTTCCATCACATAAAGGCTTTCACCTGAACTTAAAAGCTTCGGGAAAATGAAGGCTCGTTTAGGAAAATTCTTGGCCTTGAGCAACTTCAATTTGGGTTTAGGATCGAGTGTAAGCTCACATAAATGTCTTACTTTCAACGAACCGGGTTTAGAGCATAAGGTATATATTTTCCCCTTGAAAACATGTAAATAATTGATATCGATACGTAAGGAGACATGATTCCATGATCCCCCACCCGCTTTAGAAACCCATAATTCATTACGTACTATGTTTAACATAGCAAGCACATGGGTGGTAGGTATTGTCTTTGTGGGTGAATTGACAAGGACAGTAGTGATTTTTGGTGTACCGATAAAGACACAGTTAGAAGGGGTAGAAGGGAAATGAAGTTCGTGTCTGGTGATAGGATTCACAAGCCAAAAATCTCTAGTTTTCGCTCTGAACAAAATCAAGTAACCACAAGTTAATCCAACAAAAGCCCTACCAATAGAACGGGGAAGCACAGTTTTGAACTTTTGTCCTTGAGAATCCGTTAGGCACCATTCCTTATCTTTATTATTACCACGAGTAGAGATATACATCAGCATGGGTGATTTGGAAGCCATAAACCTCTCCCTGTGTGTCACTGTGGCTGATCTCCATGTCTTGCAAACTCCACTGAATGCAAGAAAATCGATCACTCCGAGTTGCATCATAACTAATGAAAGCACATCATGGTTGAGGTATGACCATGGACCCACATCCACATCATCAGTTTTGATGGTCATACTGCTAGATGCATCATCATGATGATTCCGTTTTCTACTCATTCTCCGTGTCAAAACCATTCCTATACAAAACAAAATCATACAAGACTTGTAAACAAACACAAAGAGTGTGTCTATTGTCTATAGCATATCTCTCCTTACAATGACATCGATGATTATAGATAATCCAAACACTTACAGAAGCTTAATAACTAAAGAATAAAATCAACCTAAGGCACATATATGTATATCCTAAAGCATCAAAACATCAAAACTATGGCAGGAAGTTCATTGGGGGATACTTCCAAAGTTTTTCCCAACCGATAATCAAAATTGAATAAAAATTATAGATAACACATCTTACTTGATGTGAGATACCCACCGGAAGTTAAGCGTGTAGAATTCGAAGGTGAATAAAGAAGGCAAAACAGGTATGCGACGGTAGTTAACAGAGAAGGGAGAGCAGGGTAGTGGTGGCGATCTGCGGCGTACAGGTTGGTGTTGGTGAGCGACGACGTATAGGGTGGCGGCGGCGAGAGTACTGTGAAGAACAAAGGATGTGTCTTGTAATCTAATAGAATGATTTTAAGGAGAGAAAAAGGGAAGGCAGGTCACAGGTGGCATGAGATAAATTACTTAGACAAAACTGCAAAAATGGTCATGTGGTATCAAAGTTTTAAAAACCGGTTTGAACCTGTCGATCGAACCGGTTGGACCGGGAATTGGGAAAATGAGCGGTTCAACTATCACCGGTTTTATCTCGATTTATGAACCGGATTGAACCAGACAGTTTTAGAAAAACCCGGTTGAACCGGTCAAAATAAACCGGTTAAACCGAATGAAAACACATAAAAAACATTTACAAAATAAACTTTGGTAATTTTTTTTAAATCTATTTAGTTTTCTCTCAATAAAAACATATGATAAATGTTATAAAGTTTTTTATGTGTTTGTATTCATCTACAACTATATTTTGTTTCGGTATTGTATTTTATTTTCTTTTTGACGTATATAGATTGATGTAAAAGTAAAACACTAAAACGTATGGTTATGTGTTATTTTAATGTATTTAGATTCATCTACAACTTATTTTTATGTGTATTTTTAATATTTGTACTTCTAAACATTAAATTTATGATTTATATATGTATGTATGTGTAGGAAAATAGGAAAAATATGAAAAATATTGAAACCGGTTGACCCGGCGGTCGAACTGGTTGGACCGGTTGAACCGGGAACCAGTCACCACACCGGTTTAACTAAAAAACCGATTTTTAAAACATTGTGTGGTATGCATTTTTATAGGGTGTTAGTCGAAACCTCGATTTTTTTGGACTAGTGGTCCTTTTGGACTAGTTTGTATGTGAAAATGGTCTTTGTGAAAATTGAAATGACTATAATACATTTGGGATATTTATTTTTCATTTTCTTTCATTATTTTAAAATCTAATACTATTTATTTAATTATTTTAACAATTAAAAAATAATAAAGGACATCTCTCTCTCTCTCTCTCTCTCTCTCTCTCTCTCTCTCTCTCTCTCTCTCTCTCTCTCTCTCTCTCTCTCTCTCTCTCTCTCTCTCTCTCTCTCCTGCCTGTACGAAACCATTTCCCAGATCATCTTCTCCAACCAAAGAACATGATTGCAACCCCAAAACATTAATTATGTTCATAAAACAAAAATGATGAAGGCCTCAATCAAATTGATTAGATAAATCCAAGATTTTTAACTGGGTACTACTCATGGATAATACTTTAACTCCACAAACCAACTTTTGCTTCTTAACAACAAATCCCTTATAGCTTTGAATTCGAAGGCAAAATCACATCTTGGTTATGCACAGATAACGAAGGTAAAATGGAGTCCTCACAAAGTAGCCTAACAACAATAACACCATTAGACAACATCAGAGGAGGTATAATCGAAATCAGAGACCAGTTCTTGCTCATCCAAGACTGTTTGTAACATCGCAAAAATACAGGCCAAAAATTTCATTTTTAAGTAGGTCAATTCATAAAACTTCGATATAAAAGTTTCATAATAATGCTTCATGTCTGAAAACCAGCCACATCATAATAATATGTTAGAGTACATCCTAGAAAATCCATAATGCGGAAAAACAAGAGAGTGTGTGATATGCCGCTACCGCGCCAGCTCCTTCCCCCTAGCTGAAGAGGTACCTGAAACCAAAATTGTAAGTTGTAAGCACGAAGCTTATTGAGTTCCCCCATAATACCACATACCAAACAATCATATAATGAACATCTAGGAGATACGGCCCTCACCCACACCCATGGAGATACGGGCCTCGCCCACACTCCCCTAGCTGGGAGATACGGGCCTCGCCCACACTCCGCTATCTGGGAGATACGGGCCTCGCCCATACTCTGCTATTTGAGAGATACGGGCCTCGCCCACACTCCGCTATCTGAGAGATACGGCCCTCGCCCACACTCAGCTACTAAGCCATAACATACAAGTATCACACAGACAACGAGTATAAACAATTCTACCACACTAGCATATATCATCATCAAACTTAACTATGAGATACGGGATCTGCCCACACTCTGATACTAACATATCGTCTATACGGGCCGACCTTGGTGCCTTAGACCCATTCCTACTGGAAGGAAACTCACCTCGAAACGTAGCTGCTGAAAGTCTGCTTGCTAGACGCCTGACTGTAGCACCGGTAATCCTCCGGCTATAAATCCATAAACATATATTAGTTACTCATGAATACCCTTAGGTCAAATGACTGACCTACCCATGGTCCACGGTCAACGCCTTGGTCAAAGTCAACTTCCAGTTGACTGGACTCGCCGAGTCATGGCACAAACTCGTCGAGTCCCTCTCCTACTATCCCAGTACTAACTCATCAAGTCCCTCTTCCCACTCACTGAGTCACCCTTAACTCACTTCTTGGGACAATTATACTGACTCGCGATCTAACTCACCAAGTTCGAGAACAACTCGCTGAGTTCCACGAGCAGATCTCCTACTCGCTTCCAAATCCTCACCAGAGCATCCTGTAACGCCCGTAGATCAGGGCTAGTCAATTTAGAGACGATAAGCATCAAAAATGAATTTTTGATGGAAGATTATTTAGAAGGATTAATCTTAACCAAGTTTTAGTATATGTCAAAGGTTTCCGTGCATAAAGAACGTCGAAATCCGAGTTATAACGAAGAAGTTATGACCTGTTGAAGTTTCGCGACAGAACTCGCACGACACAGCGCGACGTAAATAGTGAATTTACGTTAGAGCAATATTTATCCAAAACAATCTAAATGAAAATTGAATAGCTCATCAATAGTAGTGCAACGACGGAAAGACGGACGAAAACGGACGTCAGACGAAGGAGTTATGAGTTTATAACGGAGTTTTCCTGTCTCGGCCTACTAAAAATAAAGTCAAAATTAGCCAATGGAGTCTAAACGAGAGTTGTAGAGCATAATCTCACCTACGCGTCGATATAAAGAACATCGAAAACGAAGTTCTTATGCGAAAGTTATGAATTTCTGAAGTTCGGGATGCGAAACCCCAAAACTGTCAGATACCACGACATGGCAAGTGTGTGTGGTTACTTTCTGTTAACACACATAAATATATTACACTCTATAAAATACGTGCTATGTGAATATATTCTATTTCTCATGTGATATGAGTGTCGAAAGAATTTGTTATACAGGTTTTATGTTGTATATAAACAAATATACTTTATCTACAAATATGTGGGTAGAACATGGGTAGATAGTGATGTGTGATGAAATAAAAATGTTGAGAGGCCTCGATGTCATTGTGATCCAGTCATCTAGCGGAATTTAGATGACGACCACGGACTCTTTCTAGACAGTCCCGTGGAACACCAGCAGGCTTATAACCTGTAGGTATTAATGAACTTGGGTGTTCATTCGTTGTATTCCATCCCCCTCATGGTTGCCTTATTTGACTTATATTGCTGACGAACCCCCGATGCATGTGTTGTCGCCCCGATGAAATATTCTTAGACTAGGTCCCTTGTGTTAGTTATCTTAGGGACGTAAAGTGAGAATAACGGGAATGAGTAATTGGGTTATTATTGGTTGATGAAATTAAATTAATTATTTATTGTGGGTTGAAAACCATATATGCTCACCAGGCTCCCAAGCCTGACCCACTCAGTTTTGTTTGTATTACAGGTAGAGGCGCCAGAGCATAAGTTGGATGACTTGTCAAGTTATTTTTGTATTATAGACTTGTTATATTTAACTGTTGTAAGGTTTGTTTTGTAATCTTTATGCTTTTGGTCTGTTTATCGGAACATGACATCCCGAGTTCTGTTATAAAATGAAAATACATTTCTTTAAGAAATGCTTTGGTAAATCTTATTTTATCATATTCCGTTTTGGGAAAAAATTCCGCAACTCTTTTAATCAAAGGATTACTCTGTAATTATTTTAAAAACATAAATGAAACCGGTCTTTTCTGGCCGTGATTTTGGGGATGTCACACATCTATCTTGAGGATTTGGGTTTCTGGGACTATTGCTACACGTTAAATTGCTAACTCCGCGTGCAGCTACGAAGGGTTTGACCTTCTACCCTTAAACCCTTCTTAACTCATTAATAGTTCATATGACTCGCCGAGTTTGAAGAACAACTCGTTGAGTTCCAAACAATCCTCATAGGACTCACCGAGTCGTTCATCCAACTCGTCGAGTCTAAGACCATCTTCATAGAACTTGCCAAGTCCACTTTGGAACTCGCCGAGTCCCTTCAACTCTCCTCCCATACAGACCAAATCTGAGACATGCAACGGTTCCAAACCATAGATCTAAGCTCCTAGGGCATGCTTATCATGTAAAGTTGCAAACTTTACGTGCATGCATGGCCCTATGAGCTCCAAAAGGCAATTCCAAGCTCTTTATGAGGTCGTACACTCAATAGGGACCTCAATCACTCCAACCACAGAGACTTTACACTTCTAAGATGTCCATATGGTCCAGATCTGAAGTCCTTTCAGAACATAGAGCATAAACACATGGAGTTTGAGGTTTTAGGGCTTGAAAACCACCAATTAGGGACAAAAAGGGGATCTAATGAACTAGTGATCAAGGTAGGAACTTTTCTACCTGAATGGAAGCTTCTCACAGTGTATATTTCATATTTTCTTCCCCTCCTTGCACTCTTCAACCTCCTCCTTCTTCTTCTAAGCTCCAAACTTCCTTCACAAAGCCAAAAATCACTCACAAGAACAATATGGGGGCTAGGGTTTCGCTCTCTCTGGGAGTGTTAGGGACAAGGGAGGCCGAGTTAGAGTGTTTAAATACAGTGCAAACCCTCGAATTAGGGATTTTGCCCAAACAGGGTCTACTCGTCGAGTTTGGGACCCGACTCGCCGACTTCACCGTTTAAGTCCCGTGTCTCTCCTCGCTTCTACTCGGTGAGTTGGACCTTCAACTCGCCGAGTCCAAGGCCAAAATGCAAGGTATGTAACAAGAGGATACGTACCAACAACCAGGTGCTACAAATCTCCCCCACTTATTTTAGACTTCGTCCTCGAAGTCTGCTGCTCGATCCTGAAACAGCTCGGGGTAATGTTCCGTCATCTCATCCACCGGCTCCTAACTCCACTCCGACCCCCTCCGGTGCTGCCATTGCACCTTCACGAGTTCCACTCTTTTGTTCCTCAGATCCTTCGACTTCCAGTCAAGTATTGCTACAGGCCGCTCGATGTAATTCAGGCTGCCATCAACCTGAATATCCTCCAAGGGTACCACTGCTGAGTCGTCCACCAGGAACTTTTGCAGCTGAGAGACATGGAAAGTGTTGTGTATCTGACTGAGTTCGGCTGGTAAATCCAGTCTATATGCCATCTTGCCCCCCCGGGCTATAACCCAGAACGGTCCAATATACCTTGGGCCCAACTTGCCCCGCTTCCTAAATCGAATGGCGCCTTTCCAAGGTGACACTTTTAGGAGAACCATATCTCCAGCCTGGAACTCCAGGTCTGATCGATCCTTATCGGCATAACTTTTCTGCCGACTCTGAGCAGTCTGAAGCCTACTCCGAACCTACTGAATCTTCTATGTCATCTTGAGCACAACTTCGGTGCTCCCCATGACCCTCTGGCCAACCTCGCCCCAGCATATCGGGGTCCTGCACCTCCTCCCATACAACATCTCGAAGGGAGGATGGTCGATGCTCGCATGATAGCTATTATTATACGAGAACTCCGCAAATGGAAGGTAAGTATCCCAACTACCTCCGAAATCCAGAACACATGCCCGCAACATATCCTTTAATGTTTGGATGGTCCGCTCGCTCTGACCATCCGTCTGCAGGTGAAAAGCGGTGCTGAAATGCAGACGAGCACCCAACTCGTCATGAAACTTCTTCCAAAACCTGGAAGTAAAACGCACATCCCTGTATGAAATCACTGACACTAGCACCCCATGCCTTGCCACTATCTCCTTGATATATATGTCGGCCAACATCTCGGCCGAGATGCTCTCCTGAATCGGAATAAAATGGGCGCTATTGGTCAATCGATCCACGATGACCCATATCGAGTCCAATCCTCGCGCGGTCCTGGGAGGCTTCGTGATAAAATCCGTCGTAATATCTTCCCATTTCCACAACGGTATATCCAACGGCTGCATCTTACCATGTGGTCTTTGGTGCTCGGCCTTATCCTTCCTGCAGGTCAAGCAATGCTCCACGTACCAGGCTACATCCCGCTTCATGCAGGGCCACCAATAATCCAAACAAAGATCCTTATACATCTTCATCACCCTGGGATGAATGGAGAATCTAGATTTGTGCGCCTTTCCTATCAGAACCTGGCGCATGCCTCCATGGTACGGCACCCACACCCTACGGTGTAGTGTCAACAATCCTCGACTGTTATAGTCGAAAGAGGAAATCTGACCCACAATCCTCTCGCTCTTCTGATGTTCCTCCTTCATCGCCTCCTGCTGAGCTTCCCGAATCAGCTCCAGCAGCGGGGTCACCACGGTCATCCTCAGACAGACATCCCTGATCGGTGCTGCCTTGCGGCTAAGCGCATCGGCCACCACATTAGCCTTCCTCGGGTGGTAAAGGATCTCACAATCATAATCCTTCACCACATCAAGCCACCGACGTTGTCTCATGTTCAGATTCGGCTGATCTATAAGGTACCTCAAGATCTTGTGGTCCTTGTAAATCGTACAGCGAACCCCATAGAGGTATTGACGCCAAATCTTAAGGGCGAGTACCACAGCCCCCAACTCCAAATCATGCGTCGGGTAGTTCGCATCGTGAGGCTTCAGCTGCCTCGAGGCGTAAGCAATGACATGCCCTTTTTGCAGCAATACAACACCCTTAGGTCAAATGACTGACCTACCCATGGTCCACGGTCAACGCCTTGGTCAAATTCAACTTCCAGTTGACTGGACTCGCCGAGTCATGGCACAGACTCGTCGAGTCCCTCTCCTACTATCCCAGTACTAACTCATCAAGTCCCTCTTCCCACTCACTGAGTCACCCTTAACTCACTTCTTGGGACAGTTAGACTGACTCACGATCTAACTCGCCAAGTCCGAGAACAACTCGCCGAGTCCCACGAGCAGATCTCCTACTCGCTTCCAAATCCTCACCAGAGCATCCTGTAACGCCCGCAGATCAGGGCTAGTCAATTTAGAGACGATAAGCATCAAAAATGAATTTTTGATGGAAGATTATTTATAAGGATTAATCTTAACCAAGTTTTAGTATATGTAAAAGGTTTCCATGCATAAAGAACGTCGAAATCCGAGTTATAACAAAGAATTTATGACCTGTTGAAGTTTCGCGACAGAACTGACACGACACAGCGCGACGTAAATAGTGAATTTACGTTAGAGCGATATTTATCCAAAACAATCTAAATGAAAATTGAAGATCTCATTGATAGTAGTGCAACGACGGAAAGACGGATGAAAACGGACGTCAGACGAAGGAGTTATGAGTTTATAACGGAGTTTTCCTGTCCCAGCCTACTAAAAAATGAAGTAAAAATTAGCCAATGGAGTCTAAACGAGAGTTTTAGAGCATAATCTCACCTACGCGTCGATATAAAGAACGTCGAAAACGGAGTTCGTATGCGAAAGTTATGAATTTCTGAAGTTCGAGGTGCGAAACCCCAAAACTGTCAGATACCACGACGTGGCAGGTCTTCTGACACCTCCGAGAGTCCCCCAGTCGCAACTTGCGATGACGCATGCAGTGACGATCAAGCCCACGATGTGGAAAAAGGTGCCACGACGTGGCAAGGGTAGATTTTACCCTATAAATAGATTTGAAGGGCCAGCCATTTAGGGTTGCTATTTTCTCTTCTCTTTCTCCTGTTTTACCTCGATTTACGTGCAAAGAAATATCCCGAATCCCCGGTATCAACCCCGAGACCTGAAGCGAGTCCTAAAGCCCAAAGATCCCGAGAAGAAAAGAGTTTCCGAGCCGAAGCTCTGTCCACGAGAAGCCCGGTGTGCGAAGTGATCCCGGTTTCACCAAACAATACTACTCTTAGAGCTGTAGTACTGTCCGAGCATCGTCTAACCAAGTGAGCGTGTGGTCACTTTCATCTAACACATAAATATTAAGTATTTTCTATGAAATACGTGCTATGTGTATAATATAAAGTTGTTTATATGTGTGAGTGTATACTCCCTTTCATAAACACGATTTTAATACAAGTATTGTTTCAATGTATTAATCATATGTTTGGTGTGAGTGTGTAGTTACTTTCTTCTAACACATAGATATGAAGTATCTCTATAAAATACGTGCTATGTGTTATATGTATATTATCTTTTTATTCGGAATGGGTAAGTGTGTGTGGTTACTTTATGTTA
Source organism: Lactuca saligna (assembly GCF_052625555.1). Lineage (NCBI taxonomy): Eukaryota > Viridiplantae > Streptophyta > Magnoliopsida > Asterales > Asteraceae > Lactuca > Lactuca saligna. The sequence goes on along the minus strand of NC_136418.1, from coordinate 43,891,160 downwards.
ACACACATATATAGATTATACTCTATCAAATACGTGCTATGTTAATATATTCTATTTCTCATGTGATATGAGTGTCGAAAGAATTTGTTATACAGGTTTTATGTTGTATATAAACAAATATACTTTATCTACAAATATGTGGGTAGAACATGGGTAGATAGTGATGTGTGATGAAATAAAAATGTTGAGAGGCCTCGATGTCATTGTGATCCAGTCATCTAGCGGAATTTAGATGACGACCACGGACTCTTTCTAGACAGTCCCGTGGAACACCAGCAGGCTCATAACCTGTAGGTATTAATGAACTTGGGTGTTCATTCGTTGTATTCCATCCCCCTCATGGTTGCCTTATTTGACTTATATTGCTGACGAACCCCCGAAGCATGTGTTGTCGCCCCGATGAAATATTCTTAGACTAGGTCCCTTGTGTTAGTTATCTTAGGGACGTAAAGTGAGAATAACGGGAATGAGTAATTGGGTTATTATTGGTTAATGAAATTAAATTAATTATTTATTGTGGGTTGAAAACCATATATGCTCACCAGGCTCCCAAGCCTGACCCGCTCAGTTTTGTTTGTATTACAGGTAGAGGCGCCAGAGCATAAGTTGGATGACTTGTCAAGTTATTTTCGGATTATAGACTTGTTATATTTAACTGTTGTAAGGTCTGTTTTGTAATGTTTATGCTTTTGGTCTGTTTATCGGAACATGACATCCCGAGTTTTGTTATAAAATGAAAATACATTTCTTTAAGAAATGCATTGGTAAATCTTATTTTATCATATTCCGTTTTGGGAAAAAATTCCGCAACTCTTTTAATCAAAGGATTACTCTGTAATTATTTTAAAAACATAAATGAAACCGGTCTTTTCTGGCCGTGATTTTGGGGATGTCACACATCCATCTTGAGGATTTGGGTTTCTGGGACTATTGCTACGCGTTAAATTGCTAACTCCGCGTGCAGCTACGAAGGGTTGGACCTTCTACCCTTAAACCCTTCTTAACTCATTAATAGTTCATATGACTCGCCGAGTTTGAAGAACAACTCGTTGAGTTCCAAACAATCCTCATAGGACTCACCGAGTCGTTCATCCAACTCGTCGAGTCTAAGACCATCTTCATAGAAGTCGCCAAGTCCACTTTGGAACTCGCCGAGTCCCTTCAACTCTCCTCCCATACAGACCAAATCTGAGACATGCAACGGTTCCAAAACATAGATCTAAGCTCCTAGGGCATGCTTATCACGTAAAGTTGCAAACTTTACGTGCATGCATGGCCCTATGAGCTCCAAAAGGCAATTCCAAGCTCTTTATGAGGTAGTACACTCAATAGGGACCTCAATCACTCCAACCACAGAGACTTTACACTTCTAAGATGTCCATAAGGTCCAGATCTGAAGTCCTTTCAGAACATAGAGCATAAACACATGGAGTTTGAGGTTTTAGGGCTTGAAAACCACCAATTAGGGACAAAAAGGGGATCTAATGAACTAGTGATCAAGGTAGGAACTTTTCTACCTGAATGGAAGCTTCTCACAGTGTAGATTTCAGATTTACTTCCCCTCCTTGCACTCTGCAACCTTCCTTCACATAGCCAAAAATCACTCACAAGAACAATATGGGGGCTAGGGTTTCGCTCTACAGCTCTCTGGGAGTGTTAGGGACAAGGAAGGCCGAGTTAGAGTGTTTAAATATGGTGCAAACCCTCGAATTAGGGATTTTGCCCAAACAGGGTCTACTCGCCGAGTTCAGGACCCGACTCGCCGAGTTCACCGTTTAAGTCTCGTATCTCTCCTCGCTTCTACTCAGTGAGTTGGACCTTCAACTCGCCGAGTCCAAGGCCAAAATGCAAGGTATATAACAAGAGGATACGTACCAACAACCAGGTGCTACAAATCTCCCCCACTTATTTTAGACTTCGTCCTCGAAGTCTGCTGCTCGATCCTGAAACAGCTTGGGGTAATGTTCCGTCATCTCATCCACCGGCTCCCAAGTCCACTCTGACCCCCTCCGGTGCTGCCATTGCACCTTCACAAGTTCCACTCTTTTGTTCCTCAGATCCTTTGACTTCCAGTCAAGGATTGCTATAGGCCGCTCGATGTAATTCAGGCTGCCATCAACTTGAATGTCCTCCACGGGTACCACTGCTGAGTCGTCCACCAGGAACTTTCGCAACTGAGAGACATGGAAAGTGTTGTGTGTCTGACTGAGTTCGGTTGGCAAATCCAACCTATATGCCATATTCCCCCCCCCCCCCCCAAGCTATAACCCAAAACGGTCCAATATACCTTGGGCCCAACTTGCCCCGCTTCCTGAATCGAATGGCGCCTTTCCAAGGTGACACTTTTAGGAGAACCATATCTCCGACCTGGAACTCCAGGTCTGATTGATGCTTATCGGCATAACTTTTCTGCCGACTCTGAGCAGTCTGAAGCCTACTCCGAACCTGTTGAATCTTCTATGTCATCTTGAGCACAACTTCGGTGCTCCCCATGATCCTCTGGCCAGCCTCGCCCCAGCATATCGGGGTACTGCACCTCCTCCCATACAACATCTCGAAGGGAGGACGGTCGATGCTCGCATGATAGCTATTATTATACGAGAACTCCGCAAATGGAAGGTAAGTATCCCAACTACCTCCGAAATCCAGAACACATGACCGCAACATATCCTCTAATGTTTGGTTGGTCCGCTCGCTCTGACCATCCATCTGCAAGTGAAAAGCGGTGCTGAAATGCAGACGAGCACCCAACTCATCATGAAACTTCTTCTAAAACCTGGAAGTAAAACGCACATCCCTGTATGAAATCACTGACACTGGCACCCCGTGCCTTGCCACTATCTCCCTGATATAGATGTCGGCTAACTTCTCGGCCGAGATGGTCTCCTGAATCAGAATAAAATGGGCGCTCTTGGTCAATCGATCCACGATGACCCATATCGAGTCCAATCCTCGCGCGGTCTTGGGAAGTTTCGTGATAAAATCCGTCGTAATATCTTCTCATTTCCACAACGGGACATCCAAAGGTTGCATCTTACCATGTGGTCTTTGGTGCTCGGCCTTAACCTTCCTGCAAGTCAAGCAACGCTCCACGTACCAGGCTACATCTCGCTTCATGCAGGGCCACCAATAATCCAAACAAAGATCCCTATACATCTTCATCGCCCGGGGATGAATGAAGAATCTAGATTTGTGCGCCTCTCCCATCAGAACCTGGCGCACGCCTCCATGGTACGGCACCCACACCCTACGGTGTAGTGTCAACAATCCTCGACTGTTATAGTCAAAAGAGGAAATCTGACCCACAATCCTCTCGCTCTTCCGATGTTCCTCCTTCATCGCCTCCTGCTGAGCCTCCCGAATCAGCTCCAGCAGCGGGGTCACCACGGTCATTCTCAAATAGACATCCCTGATCGGTGTTGCCTTGCGGCTAAGCGCATCGGCCACCACATTAGCCTTCCCAGGGTGGTAAAGGATCTCACAATCATAATCCTTCACCACATCAAGCCACCGACGTTGTCTCATGTTCAGATTCGGCTGATCTATAAGGTACCTCAAGATCTTGTGGTCCTTGTAAATCATACGGCGAACCTCATAGAGGTAATGACGCCAAATCTTGAGGGCGAATACCACAACCCCCAACTCCAAATCATGCATCGGGTAGTTCACCTCGTGAGGCTTCAGCTGCCTCGAGGCGTAAGCAATGACATGCCCTCTCTGCATCAATACCGCGCCCAAACCTAAGATAGACGCGTCGCAATAAACAACAAAATCCTCCACGCCCTCTGGCAGGGCTAAAATTGGCGCCTCACACAATCACTGCCTCAACGTCTCAAACGTCGCCAGCTTCTCAGGCCCCCATCGGAAGACTACGGCCTTCCTTGTTAGCCGCGTCAAGGGTACAACTATCTTGGAGAAATCCTGGATGAATTTCCAATAGTACCCTGCTAACCCCAGAAAACTCTGAATCTCAGATGGAGACTTCGGAACCTCCCACCTCATCACGGCCTCTACCTTGGCCAGATCCACCGAAATCCCGTCCTGGTTGACAAAGTGCCCAAGAAACTATGAATCTCAGATGGAGACTTCGGAACCTCCCACCTCATCACGGCCTCTACCTTAGCCGGATCCACCGAATATTGGAATTTGAGATTCCATTCCATTGAGTATTTTGTTGCCAAATGGTTAGATGTCATGTCCGTAGCCCCTTCTTGATCTGCTTGGGTATTGCTGTTGATGTTAAATTTTTTTTAGAGTAATGACGATTATGCCCTTGGATGTTCTTTGTTTGATTTTTCCATTAGAGTTGTGTAAGTCTTAACAACAGTGGGTTCTGTTGCTACCGATAAACACTAATTAAAGGAAAAAACAATCACATGGCATTTTTCTTTGCCCTATAAAACCTATTTCCTATTTTCTTTTGTTTTCCTCTGCAACCAAGAAATCAAAAACCCTCATCTTTCTTTTATTTTCTTATTGGTTCGAAACCTGCAGGTGGTTTCCAGTGGTTTGTTCTTGGTTTTTTAAGGTGCTTTTAATGGTGACGAAGGAAGTTGGTAGAGGATGGTGTAATCTGTAAAGAAGAATGTGAAACCAGTCGACAGTGGTGGTTAGTGATGGTGTGATGTGGGTGGTCTTCCAGCTAGGAGTGGGTCTTGACAGAGGTGCATGGAAATGATGATAGTAGGTGGTGTTGTTGGTGGTATAAGGTCGCGATAGTGGCAGGTTTTTGCTGGTACTATAATGGTGGTTCTCCGGAAGCATTGTGGGGTAGAATTTGATGAAAAATGAAAAATCAATTGAGGCTCTTGAATATTTGGAACATGATATAAACTAAGTATTGATGTTTTCCGGATTTATTGGTTACGTCTTCGTTAACATTACGACTTACACAAATCCAATGGTATTTGTGAGTGGCAGTAATTGCATGTATATCTCTATGTATATGTGAAATGAATTATATATATTACTGTATAAGTTTGTGAATATGTATCTGAAGGTGTCTCTATCTATGCATGTGTCTGAGTGTTGATATATTTACAATGTCTATGTATATGATGATGTATATGTCTGATGAATGTTGATATATATTTACACCGGCGTATCATATACATGTGGATATAAAGATTTGCTGATGATTGCGATTTTCCATTTGGAGATTTTATCAAACTTGTGGGTGCAAAATTAAGAAGATGGTAATATTTCAAAATTCCAGCACAACACCAACCTCTAACTTACTGCAATGCAAGTAATTACTTCCTTATAAACACTCATGGATGAATAAGTGATTCCCTCTTTAGGACAGTTCCTTCTTTGATTGATCATCATAATATGTGGAAGGAATGGGGTCCAACTCTGGAGGAATAAGTGATTATTCTTTGGGACAACATTCACTGGAATCTTAAAAGAGCTATGACTCATTGATGATACATAAAAGGAATATTGATTCTAATACTATGGAAACTATACAGAAAACTATACAGTGTCATATGACAATGTATTCATCTTATTAGAAAACCTTTTAACTTTATATATATATATATATATATATATATATATATATATATATATATATATCAAATCTAATCCTAGATATCGAAAATGTTATGTTATTACAATTATATATATATATATATATATATATATATATATATATATATCAACAAATAGGAACAAAAATGTAATAGTAATAAATTATATAAATGTAATCATAACAAAGGATGATGTAATAAGAAAAGTCAAAACATGTTTTTTATTTGCATCTCAAAATGAAGAAAAAAGATGAGAATTGTTTAATAAAAAGTTAAATTGGTATAAACACATTTTTTTTTAATGTGTAGTAGGAGCAACAGAAAACGAATACACAACTTTTTATAATTATTTAGGTTATATGTGAAAAATGGATATTTAATTTTTTATACTTATTTTGGTTGAAATTAAAAAAAAGGTTTGTCTAAGTTCAAGAAACAAAAAGTAAAGCCGTAAATCACGATTGATCAAGAAAAGTTAAAGGCTATCACTGCCAACATATATAAAAAACAAGTCGGACATCAAGGTTTTCTTACATGTATAAACTATTAAGAATGATATTTGAGGTATGGGATTAAACTATCATACCTACATTACTATTTTTTTGCATCTAGCCTACTTAGGTGCTAACTACAATAATTATAAATGTACATTGATTGGTTTTCCTTCTTAAGCTTTTTGTTGGTGAAAAACAAACAATATAATTAGTATGTATATGTTGCATGAACTTTTTTATAAACATTAATAGTTTGGGTGTTTTTTTTTTTTGAAAAATAAAGAAGATATTTGTGCGAGACAATATAGATACAAAGATTTTCCTAAAAAATTAACATGGAATCCAAGCTCACATCATTGGAACCCTTGAGAACATGGATTAATGTGAGGTCGTTTGGTTTCGTATAATCTAGTTGAAGGGGAACGTACTACCTTCAAATACTTTCATCACATATCAGTGGCCTTACATATAACTAGTATGTATATGTTGCATAAACTTTTTCATAAACATTAATAGTTTGAGTGTTTTTTTTTTTTGAAAAAGAAAGAAGATATGTGTGCGAGACAATATAGATACAAAAAATTTCCTAAAAACTTAACATGGAATCCAAGGTCACATCATTGGAACCCTTGAGAACATGGATTAATGTGAGGTCGTTTGGTTTCTTATAATCTCGATGAAGGGGAACGATACTACCTTCAAATACTTTTATCACATATTAGTTGTCTTACATGTTTTGAAGATCTGTACACTGTCAACAACGTAAAACACCAAATTATTTGCGCAAAATATCTAATCAACTCTAAAAACTAATTTCTGAAAAAAAAAAAAAAACTATTCTCATCCTTCGCTTGGCGCGGGTAAACGGCTATTATATATATATATATATATATATATATATATATATATATATATATATATATATATTGTAACGCCCGGGTTTCGGGGCTAAGCATTTTTGACAATGTAATAGTCTAGATCAACTGTTGTAACTCTTTTTGAAGTAATAAAGATGAAATATTTGAATATTATGTATATTATATGTATTTATGTGCTTATTATATGATTATAAATGTATAATTAATAAAAAAATAAAAATAAGCGTCAAAATTAAAGTGTGAGATAATCTCGATATCTTTATATAAAGTTGTAGTGGTCGAAACAAGGATTTCGGGGATATAAAGAACGCCGAAATCTGAGTTATAATGAAGAAGTTATGACTCGTCAAAGTTTCGCGACGGAACTGACACGATACCGGGAAGTGTAAATAATGAATTTACGATAGAGCGAGATTTAGCCTTAGCGATCTAAGTGAAAGTCGTAGAATGCGTTAAACCCATACTGTCCATAAAAAGAATGCCCAAATCTAACTTCGTATGAGAAAGTTATGATTTTTCGAAGTTTCGGATTAGCAGTGTATAGCCCGAAATTCGAATATTAGATCGAGTGGTTTTTAGCCGACACGACCTAAACGAGAATCGAAGATATAGTTAAGAGTAGCGTAACGAGAAAAAGATGGGCGAAAACAGACGTCGGATAAAGAAGTTATGAATTTTTAACGGACTAATGTTGTCCCGGCCTTTTAATAATATAACTTTTAAAATAAAGTCAAAATTAGCCGACGGAGTCTAAATAAAAGTTGTAGAGTATGTTCCCACCTTCACGTGGATATAAAGAACGTCAAGACAGATCTTGTATGCGATAGTTACGAATTTTTAAAGATTCATTCGAATTTGCGAAGCCTGTTGCTCAATCGATGACGTGGCAAGATCACATTCATCGCTTGCGGCTCACGGTGCTCGCTTCGGATGATGACACGTCGCTTCGCTACACCCCGCGCACGTTCGCTTCTTATCCACTCTGAGAGTAGGCGCGTGCGAACCAGCTGGATCCGAGCTGGTGTTCTTATCCGAGGACTACACCCCGCGTAACCTCCCTACGCCCAACGTACTTGCGAGGCCTCGCACCTATGAAAGGGGATGTCACAGTTGGTAAATCTTTATCATATTTTGTTTTGGGACAAATTCCGCAACACTTTTATTTAAAATGTTACTCTGATTTTTTTTAAATAAAGCATAAACAAAATCGGTCTTTTCTGGCCGTGAAAATGGGATGTCACAGTTAGTATCAGAGCATTAGTTTAAGCGAACTAGGAATTTGTAGGATTTCTAGACTTAAACTTAGAATGCTAAGCGATGATTGTGAGATGTGAGCACTAGCTTATTTTAGGAATTGTGCCTAAAATGCTTTTATGTGCTAAATGCTTTGTGCATGATATGCTGTTAATTGTTCGGATCTATGGTTTGTTGCCGACCGGCTCTGGAAACCTTATGTGTTTAGGATTATAAACGTACGAGTACAATATTAGAACTAGCATATAAACGTTTCGGAGAGATAAGGATGATTTAAACATCTATCCTAAAATAAAGATCTAAATTCACCTTATTCGATGTATAGATCAAGATGGCAAGGACCCGTAGCGGAAACGTAAAGGCAAATGGAGATAGGAACCAACCCCCAGTGATTCATCAAATACCTGTTGTAGAAGAAGTTGCACCCGAGCCAATCACCATGGTTGTAGTACAAGTCATGATTCGGGCTATGCTAGCTGAACAAAGGGAAGAAATGAGACAGATGTTCCATGAAAATAGGGACAAGCCTACCATACATGTTGAGCCAACCGAGCCAATTGCCGAGCAATCTGAGGAAGGGAACTACATCCACCAAGTGAATCAAGTAGAGACTCAAGGTGAACGAAGGGATGGCCCGGAAAAGAGAAATGACAAGGATGGGAGAATGTACAAGAATTTCTTGGGTGCGAAACCACCAAGTCTCTCAGGAAGCCCAAAGCCTGTTGATATTATGGATTGGATCTCTGAGATGGAGATGGTGTTTGAGAGCTACGACTGCAATGAGAAGCAGAAGACCGTCTTCACCGTGAGACAATTGAAAACTGGAGTCTTGAGCTGGTGGAAGCTATTGGCGGATACAATATCGCGAGGAGAATCTCTGAAAATGTCACGGGATAAGTTCTTAGAACAACTGAAGGTGCAGTACTGTTTGGAGATAGATCTAATTGATCTAAATAATGAGTTTCAAAACTTGAAGATGGGAAGAATGAGCATCAACGACTATGATGTTCCATTCACAGAAAAGATGAAGTTGTTTCCATACTTAGTGCCAACCGAACTTTCCAATATTGAGAAGTTCGCAAATGAACTGTCGGCTAACTTTAGCCCAACAGTCAAGATGGCAACCACTTTGAAATCAACTGTTCGAGCGGCTAAGAATGTGGAGACCCAGCAAAAAGAAAGGGGTCTGGAAAGGACCGAAGTTGGTGAGAAGAGGAAATTTGACGGATCCTCGAGGTCCGGAAAGAAGAGTAAATTCTCGAAATCTGGTTCAAGAGGAGGAGGATCAGAAGCGAAGTGGTGTGACAAGTGCAAGAAGAAGCACTCTGGGAAGTTTGACGGAGGGGTCACTTGTTTCAAATGCGGAAAGCATGGGCACTATGCCAATGAATGCACCCTCACCCAGAAGGCCTGTTATGGGTGTAATGAAGAAGGACACGTTTTGAAGGACTGCCCGAAGAAGAAGGAGGCAGGAAGACCCAACATACCACCGAAGCTGAAGGCAAGAGCCTTCCAGATGACGCTCGAGGCTGCAAAGGAGGCAGCAGACATCACTTCAGGTACCTTTCTTGTAAATGGTTTGCCTGCAAATATACTATTTGATTCCGGACCCAACTATTCCTTTGTGTCGCATAAATTTGGTGGGAAATTAGCATTGCCTATAGAAAAACTTGATAATGCCCTGATTGTAGAAGTTGCCAGTGGCAAATTTGTACCTGTTAGTAATCGTATTAAGAACATAGTCATTGACCTAAACGGAAACGAATTCCATGAGGAGCTATTACCCATAGAGTTAAACGGTTTCGACATCGTTTTGGGTATGGATTGGCTTAGTGCCAACGATGCCGAGATATTATGCCGAAAGAAGATAGTAAGGGTAAACCCACCTGGAAAAGAATCATTTATGGTGTATAGGGATAAACGTAGAGTGAATTCTGGACTCATCTCCCTGATGAAAGCCAAGAAATGTTTGTCCAAAGGATGTGCATCGTACTTGGCATTCGTAATCGACGCTAAGAAGGAAAAGAAAGAGGTGCAAAATATACCGGTCGTATGTGATTATCCGGAAGCCTTTCCCGAAGATCTTCCCGGATTACCACCTGATAGGTAAGTAGAGTTTCGGATAGACTTCTTACCAGGTACAACACCGATAGCAAAAGCACCTTACCGATTAGCACCGACGGAGATGAAGGAGCTTATGATGCAACTTCAGGAGTTGTTGGACAATAGTTTCATTTGACCTAGTTCATTACCCTGGGGAGCTCCGGTGTTATTCGTGAAGAATAAGGACGGAAGCATGAGGATGTGCATAGACTACCGAGAGCTGAATAAGGCAACAGTGAAGAACAAGTACCCGTTGTCGAGGATTGTGATGGGTTTTGAGCATTCTAACACTTCCTAAGTGTACATACAACCCTAATAACCTTGGATCTATGTTTATCTAATTATCATGCAAAGTTGATATCCAAGGCTATGATCCTATCTAGCATACATAGGGAACAATTTTAACTTGAATAAAAGATAGAACTACATACCTTGTTGTTGATTTTGATCCTTGAAACCTTTTGAGCCTAGCACCCCAAGTGTGATGCCTCAAATGCTTCACAAACACCAAATGCTATGGAGTAAACTTGGAGAGAAAGTGTAACACTATAAAAATCGGCTCTAGCCCTCTTGTTTCTTAGTGTAACCGATTTTGGGGAGAAACACATTGCTTATATAGTGTGTTGACACATCTAGGGTTACACCATGTAAACCCTAATGTGTCATGACTCTTCATTTCCATGATCCATGGGTTTGTAACTCCCATGGAGCCTCCATGGACCATCCAATGGGTTTAACCCAACTTGATTATCCATGGAGCCTCTTAGCCCACTATACAAGATATTGATGATTTACATAATCAACCCATATATTTAATTAGTTATCTCTTGATCACTTAATTAATTCTTGATCAAACTAATTAAATAATATTGTTAATATATTAGAACTTATAATATATTAATAAACCACAAGTGTTATTTATCTCATTTAGTCTATCCAATTGCATGGTGCCATGCAACCCAAATTGACCATGCCGAGTCGGGTCAAGTACATACCAGAAATAGTTATGGACATAGACACCTTATCCAACAGTCTCCAACTTGGATAAGTCTAATAACTATAACTGCAAGTATGACTTCAGGAACCGATCGGCAATCGTAGCTCTTTTCAAGGTTTCTCGGAACTGAGAAGATGGTGGTATGCCATTTCAGATAAGGGGTCATATAATCCTCTGTTCTTAGATATCATCCGGACAAACACATGGAACATAGTCTTGCTTATTGTCCAGCAGTTTGTTTCCCGATTTCCGATTTGTTTGACATAAAACTTAATTGAACACATCAACTTAGTTCTGACCGGGCCCAGTACATAGGTCAAAACAATATCATCGAGGGGCCTAGATATCAGCTTCTAATCCAAGAAGGAACAGATAAAATTTGACTCATATGCTTGTTCTACTACTTGTTAAATTACACACAAACACACGTTTTATAACATCGAGTTACCAATGTGGTTTCGCACGTTCAATGCATAACTAACTCATAGTTAACAAGTCATGTCTCTAGGTTTGAAGACTTATATGATATTACCGTCTCGAGATCACTCGAGATAAATTCAATGAAGTGATACCAGCGAGTGTGGGTTGAATCCAATACTCAAAAATTATGAGCACTCATGAGTGTTGAGGCCATGTCCAATATCTTTGACCTCTACAACCAACTGATGATAGTCTTACTTCATATCCACTTCCAACATATGATTGACTGTGGATAATTTGAATAATATGTAAAACAACATAAATATTCTGGAAGTCAAAACATGCAAAAGAAATAATAGTAAACGAGTGACAAGGGATAGCAACACTTTACTCATAAATAAACACAACTTTTATTCATTATCAAATGTCAATTACATTTTACAAATTTCAAAATTATCTAACTACTAAGACTAATATCATCCTTCAGCCCTATGCTCCTAGCATGCTGGAGATGCTTAACCCTACCCAGTCCCTTCGTGAGGGGATCTGTCGGGTTCTCATCTGATGATACCCTCTTTGCCACGAGACGTCCTTCTTCTATACGATGTCTGATGAAAATATATTTTCTGTCAATGTGTCTGGATCTCCCATCATCCCTTGGTTCCTTTGCTAAGGCAATTGCACTTTCACTATCACAAAAAATCTCTATAGGCTTCGATATAGCTGGTACAACTCCAAGGTCTCCAATGAAGTTCTTTAGCCACATACCCTCTATTGCCGCCTCGCTTGCCGCTATATACTCTGATTCGCAAGTTGAATCAGCCACTGTCTCCTGCTTGGAACTTTTCCAAGAGATTTCTCCTCCGTTTAAGGTAAAGACCCAGCCCGACTGAGAGCGGAAATTATCCCTATCAGTTTGGAAACTAGCATCACTATACCCTACAACTCTCAAGTCATCACTCCCACCAAGGGTAAGGACCCAGTCCTTAGTCCTCCGCAGGTACTTGAGAATGTTCTTTACCGCTGTCTAGTGAGCCTTACCAGGATTCCCCTGATACCTGCTAACCATGCTTAAAGCAAAGGCTACATCAGGACGAGTACAGGTCATAGCATACATGATCGAGCCTACTGCCGAAGCATAAGGTACCCTACTCATTTCTGCTATCTCATCCTCAGTACTCGGGCTCTGAGTCTTACTCAGTCTAGTATTACTCTGGATGGGTAACTCTCCTTTCTTGGAATCTTACATGCTGAATCTCTTCAGCACTTTATCCAAGTATGTACTCTGACTAAGTCCAATTATTCTTTTACTCCGGTCTCTCAAGATCCTTATCCCTAAAATATAGGCAGCTTCTCCTAGGTCCTTCATAGCAAAACACTTCCCAAGCCAGGACTTAACTTCCTGCAGAGTTGGGATGTCATTTCCTATGAGTAGTATGTCATCCACATACAGTACCAAAAAGCTAACTATACTCCCACTAGACTTGACATATACACAAGATTCATCTTCACTCCTAGAGAAGCTAAACTCTTTGACCTTCTCATCAAAGCAAAGATTCCATCTGCGAGGTGCTTGCTTTAATCCATAGATGGATTTCTCAAGCTTACACATTCTATTAGGGTACTCTGTGCTGACAAAACCCTCTAGCTGATTCATGTAAACATCCTCAGTCAACTTTCCATTAAGGAAAGCGGTTTTGACATCCATTTGCCATATTTCATAGTCATGAAATGCAGCTATGGCTAACAATATCCTAATAGACTTAATCTTGGCTACTGGTGAAAAGGTCTCAACATAATCAACTCCATGGAGTTTGAGAAAAGCCATTTGCAACTAGTCGTGCCTTATAAGTGTGTACATTACCATCCATGTCGGTCTTCTTCTTGAAGATCCATTTGCACCCAACTGTCTTACGACCTGGCACATTGTTAACCAAGTCCCAGACCTGATTGTCATACATGGATTGTATCTCGCTATCCATTGCCTCTTTCCATTTAGCAGACTCAGGGCCTGCCATGGCTTCCGCATAGCTGTTAGGTTCATCCAGACCTACTAGTGTCTCATCACTAATAAGTGTCTCACCTTCCGCAGTAATATGGAAACCACAGTAATGCTCAGGTACATTCCTAACCCTTGTGGAACGCCTCAGAGGTACAACTGGAGGTATAATTGGATCAACAGGAGGTTCCTCCTCAAGTTGACTGCTAGGATTTGAGGTTCCTTCACCACATGACTCTTGAAGTTCTTCAAGATCAATTACCCTCCCACTGTCTCCTTGGCTTATGAACTCTCTCTCTCTCTCTCTTTCTCTCTCTTTCTCTCTCTCTCTCTCTCTCTCTCTCTCTCTCAAGATAGCCCTCCTTGCTACAAAGACCATATTCTCACTAGGTCTGTAGAAGAGGTAACAAAAGGATTTTTGTGGGTAGCCGATGAAAATACACCTCTCGCTTCGAGGTTCAAGCTTGTCATGAGTCTCGCGTCTCACAAAAGCCTCGCAACCCCAAACCTTGATGTGGGCTAGACTAGGTACTTTTCCAGTCCACATCTTGTGAGGTGTTTTGGCAACCTTCTTTGTAGGGACCAGATTAAGGATATGGGTGGTAGTCTCTAAGGCATACCCCCAAAATCAGATTGGTAGCGTAGCTCAACTCATCATGGAACGAACCATGTCCAATAAGGTTCGATTACGCCTCTTAGCTACACCATTCAACTGTGGTGTCCTAGGAGGTGTCAATTGTGAGACAATCCCACATTCCTTTAGATAGTCAAGGAACTCAGTACTAAGATACTCACCACCACGATCGGATCGAAGCATCTTAATGTTCCTTACCAATTGATTCTCGACTTCCTGTTTAAATTCCTTAAACTTTTCGAAAGTCTCTGACTTATGCTTGATTAAGTAGACATATCCATATCTACTGTAATCATCAGTAAAAGTCAAATAATAACGACTAGCATCCCTTGTGGCATGTTTGAGGGGCCCACACACATCCGTGTGTACAAGATCCAACAAACCTTCACCCCTCTCACAAGAACCTGTGAAGGGTGACTTTGTCCTTTTTCCAAGTAAGCATGATTTGCAACTATCATCTGACTTTAGGTCAAATGACTCCAAGACTCCATCCTTTTGGAGTTGGCCTATGCGTTTCTTGCTTATATGTCCAAGATGAAATTGCCATAATGATGCTTTATCCAAGTTATTATCATTAGTAGAATCAATACACAATACATTATTTCCTAAGTTATCTATAACAGACACAACTTCATACACACCATCACAAGGTAATGCTTTAAAATAAAACACATTATTAAAGAAAGCATTTATTCCACCAATTTCATTATCAAAAGAAAAGGTAAAACCTTGTTTATACAAAGCATGAAAGGAAATAACATTTCTTGCTATTTCTGGCGAATAACAACATTTATTCAAATCTAAAGAAAATCCACTACTAAGCAACAAAGTATAAACTCCAATCTTGGTGACAGGTGAAACTTTCCTATTCCCCATGATTAAGTTTATCTTTCCATGCTCCACATTCTCACTTCTTCTTAGTCCCTGCAAATTCAGAACAAATATGAATATTGCAACCGGTATCAAGGACCCAAGAGTTATAATAGAGTGAATTACTAGATGAGATAATGTAAATACCTGCATGGTTGGGTTTAACCTTCCCATCCTTCAAATCTTGCTGGTACTTTGGGCAGTTACGTTTCCAGTGCGCCTTTTCGTGGCAGTAGAAGCATTCAGCCTCTTTGGGATCAGAAGAAGGTGTAACGAAACCTTTCTTGGTTCCGCTAGAAGATGAGTCATCAAGGGTCTTACCCTTGGTACCCTTCGAAGGGTTCTTTCTCTTCTTCCTTCTACCTTTCCTGATTGCCAGGACAGGTGTTGAGTTTGGAGAAGTAGCACGAGTGGTCACAACCGACTTACCTTTAAGACCTGATTCTGCGGTCTTTAGGAGTCCCTGAAGTTTGCTAAGTGTAACTTCCGCCTTATTCATGTGGTATGTCATGCGGAATTGATCATAACGCGAAGGTAAGGAGTGCAAAATAATATCTATTACTAACTCCTCAGGGAAGTTCACATTAAACTTCATCAATCGATCCACATACCTTTGCATTTTCTGCATGTGGCTTGTGATGGGTTCGCCATCTTTCATTCGGGTTGTGATTATAAAGGAGGTGATTTCATATCGCTCTTGACGAGCACTCTGATGGTAGCGGTCCATCAAATCCTGGTGCATCTCAAAAGGATAGTAGTCCTCATAGGACTTTTGGAGCTCGGCTGTCATGGTGACCATCATGATGCATGCCACTTTGGTAGCATCTCTTTCATGTGTCACATATTCAACAAACTCCTCAGGAGTAGCAGTTGGCTCAGGCACCTTGAGCTCCTTATCAAGAACATATTCCTTGTTCTCGTAACGAGTGACCATACTAATGTTTCTGATCCAGTCAGTGAAGTTGGATCCATCAAAGATGACTCTCCCACAAAGGTTCATAAGAAAGAAGGAGCCTGTAGGGTTTGAGCCAGGAGTAGCATTGTTGGAAGACATCTGAAAAGAAGAAAGTAAGTTTAGTTTAGATATAGGGATAGTCCTTAATAAAACACCCAAATGTAATATTAAGGTTATGATCCAATCACAATATATTATAACCTAGAAGAGGGATGTCGTAATCCAAGTTATAACATATTTGAAAGGTAGGTGAATGACGATTCACCAATTTCCACCATGAAAACGAAATATAAATTATTAGGTTTTATTTGGCTTTTAGAAATTCCTAGATTCTTTGAGATTCATTGAACTTTTCAAAGACATGTTTAAATCTCGATTGTGCCCTTCAAGTTTTGTGACTGGGATACCGAGGATCACAAAACAAGGTGTGAAGTAACCATGCAAATTACTTGGTACCTTTAATGTTTTTCACTTAATCGTTGTGCCGGTAAACCACACGCGCTCCTTCCGAACTCATGAAAAACCTTAAGTCACCCTTTTCCTTCCTTTTTAAGTCCAAGTTAGTGTGCCGGTAAACCACACACGCTCCACCAACGACTTAAACAAGGTGCAAAGTGCAATTTCATGGATTAGCACCTTATTCACATTTTTCCTAAAGTAACTAAGATTGGGAATTTATAAAACGTTTAGTTACTTTATAATAATCATTATACTTTTAATGAGATTTATAAGTCCTTGTCTTACCCGTTCGGCTAACGACCCTCCACCAGTCAAGCAAGTGGTGGGTGAGAGTGGACACCCATTAAGTTGCCATTTTATAGGCAACAACCTTATACCCACCTTATAGACTGGCTTCATGAATGAGGCTTACTAGCGGTAAGACGACTTTGATCTTATACATACATATATATATATATATATATATATATATATATATATATATATATATATATATATATATATATATATAGTATTATTAACTTATAATATTATAAGTATAAGGGTTGAATTTTAACTTTTAAAATTCTAAGGGTTGGAACTAAAGTTTTTAATCAAGACTTTACTTGTTCCAAAACTTCAGGGCAAGTTTTGTAAACTTTCAAAACTTTTCATTTCTTGTAGCTTATGAGTTAATAGAGTAAAAATGAAGTCTCTTCATTTTATAACCCATGTGTTCTTTTAATGGTTTTTAAAACAATGTGACTTTTGGTTTTCCATAACTTGAGGATAAGTTATGGATTCCATTAAAACACATAATGATCATGAATTAATCTACCACGTAGGTTACAAACAATTCCTATGATCATCTAAACATCATAAGAATAAGAACATGAATATGAACACTTTTCAAGAATCAAAACTACACTTAAAACTTTGTAATTTTGATAACTTGTTGTTGTAAATGGATTAGCAAGGACATTACACCATCTAAAACAAGTTTTCAAGTACCAAAACAGTTTAGGGTAATGTTTCTAGTCCATTTCCAGCAACTAAAGTCGAAAATCTGCATTCTGTGGCTCCTACTCGCCGAGTGCACGAACCTACTCGGCGAGTAGGATGAAGATACACATGAACTCGACAAGTCCCCCCATGGACTCGGCGAGTTCATCAGGCAGATTGCACAAATTCGACTTTTTTCAACTATTTAGCACAAATAACAAACAAACAAGCCTAGGCTCTGATACCACTGATGGGTTTTGAGCTTTCTAACACTTCCTAAGTGTACATGTAACCCTAATAACCTTGGATCTATGTTTGTCTAATTATCATGCAAAGTTGATATCCAAGGCTATGATCCTATCTAGCATACATGGGGAACAATTTTAACTTGAATAAAAGATAGAACTACATACCTTGTTGTTGATTTTGATCCTTGAAACCTTGTGAGCCTAGCACCCCAAATGTGATGCCTCAAATGCTTCACACAACACCAAATGCTATGGAGTAAACTTGTAGAGAAAGTGTAACACTCTAAAAATCGGCTCTAGCCCTCTTGTTTCTTAGTGTAACCAAATTTGGGGAGAAACACATTGCTTATATAGTGTGTTGACACATCTAGGGTTACACCATGTAAACCCTAATGTGTCATGAATCTTCATTTCCATGACCCATAGGTTTGTAACTCCCATGGAGCCTCCATGGACCATCCAATGGGTTTAACCCAACTTGATTATCCATGGAGCCTCTTAGCCCACTACACAAGATATGGATGATTTACATAATCAACCCATATATTTAATTAGTTATCTCTTGATCACTTAATTAATTCTAAATTAATTCTTGATCAAACTAATTAAATAATATTATTAATATATTAGAACTTATAATATATTAATAAACCACAAGTGTTATTTCTCTCATTTAGTCTATCCAATTGCATGGTGCTATGCAACCCAAATGGAACATGTCGGGTCGGGTCAAGTACATACCAGAAATAGTTATGGACTTAGACACCTTATCCAACAGATTGATGATATATTCGATCAACTGCAAGGTTCAAGCTACTTCTCAAAGATCGATCTTAGGTCAGGATATCATCAGCTGAAGGTAAGAGAGCAGGATATTGAGAAGACTGCATTCAGAACTAGATATGGACACTACGAGTTCTTGGTTATGTCATCTGGACTAACCAATACTCCAGCAGTGTTCATGGATTTGATGAACATGGTTTGTAAACCATTACTTGATAAATCCGTGATAGTGTTCATTGACGACATTCTGATCTACTCGAAAAGCCAAGAGGAGCATGGCAAGCATCTACGGGAAGTGTTGGAAGTGTTAAAGAAGGAGAAGCTTTATGCTAAGTTCTCAAAATGCGACTTTTGGATACAAGAAGTCCAGTTCTTGGGTCACGTGGTTAACCAAGAAGGGATAATGGTTGACCCCGCAAAGATCGAGGCTATGATGAAGTGGGAACGTCTGAAAAGTCCCACGGAGATTCGAAGCTTTCTAGGATTAGCTGGGTATTACCGACGATTTATCCAAGGCTTTTCTTCGATAGCCTCTCCATTAACAGCTTTGACCCACAAAGGAGCTACATATATGTGGAGTGAGAAACACAATGAGGAATTCAAGAAGCTAAAGAAGAATGTATGTGAAGCACCGATACTTTATCTACCCGATGGAGTTGAAGACTTTGCGGTATATAGTGACACATCTGGAGTCGGGTTGGGTTGTGTTCTGACCCAAAGAGAAAAGGTGATAGCATACGCATCTCGACAATTGAAAGAGCACGAAAAGAACTACCCCACTCATGATCTGGAGTTAGCAGCGGTAGTTTTCGCTCTAAAGATATGGAGGCATTATCTCTACGGCACGAAGTGCAAGTTGTTCACTGATCATAAGAGTCTCAAGTATCTCCATGGATTTTGTGACTAAACTGCCCAGGACGAAGAATGGTCACGACATGATTTGGGTAGTTGTGGATCGTTTCACCAAGAGTGCACACTTCATAGCAGCCAACGAGAAGTGGTCTGTGGATAAGCTCGCAAATGCTTGCGTGAAGGAAATCGTAAGACTTCACGGTGTTCCTCTTATGATTGTATCAGATCGTGATAGTCGTTTCACGTCGAGGTTTTGGAGGAGTCTACAAGAGGAGTTGGGTACAAAGTTGTGTTTGAGTAATGCTTACCATCCGCAAACTGATGGTCAGAGCGAAAGAACGATTCAAACACTTGAAGATATGCTGAGAGCATGTACCCTCGAGTTCCAAGGGAACTGGGATGAGCACTTACCTCTGGTAGAATTCTCTTACAGCAACAGTTTCCACTAGAGCATCAAGATGGCACCTTATCAAGCTTTGTACGGACAGAAGTGTCGTACGCCGTCTTGTTGGCTTGAAGCTGGAGAAAAGCAGTTTATGGGCCCCGAGATAGTCCATGAGACTGCTGAGAAACTAAAGGTGATCAGAGAAAGGATGTTAGCAGCCTAGGATCGACCGAAGAGCTACGCTGACAAGAAAAGACAACCAATGACTTTTGAAGTTGGGGATTCCATTTTGCTTAAAGTCTCACCATGGAAACTACTTATAAGATTCGGGAAATGAGGAAAGTTAAGTCCAAGGTTTATTGGACCGTTCAAAGTTATTCAGAAGATTGGGAACCAAGCTTACAAGCTGGAATTTCCCGAAGAACTTGAAGGTATACATAACACCTTCCATGTGTGTTATCTGAGGAAATTCACGGGAGAAGTTCCCGACATAATTCCAATCTCAGAGTTAAGGATGGATGGAATAAAAGGCTGATCGAAGAGCATGAGGCAATTGTTGACCATAAGACTAAGAAGTTACGATGCAAGATGGTCGACTTAGTGCTAGTCTGATGGAAACATTCGAATGGGCCGAATCTCACTTGGGAAACAGAGGATGACATGATGAGTCGCTATCCACATCTGTTTGATGATGATGATTCCGGGACGGAATCATCCTAAGGGGGAGAGAATTGTAACGCTCGGGTTTCGGGGCTAAGCGTTTTTGACAATGTAATAGTCTAGGTCAACTATTGTAACTCTTTATGAAGTAATAAAGATAAAATATTTGAGTATTATGTAAATTATATGTATTTATGTGCTTATTATTTAATTATAAATGTATAATTAATAAAGAATAAAAATAAGCGTCAAAATTAAAGTGTGAGATAAGCCCGATATCTTTATATAAAGTTGTAGTGGTCAAAACAAGGATTCCGGGGATATAAAGAACGCCGAAATCCGAGTTATAACGAAGAAGTTATGACCCGTCAAAGTTTCGCGACAGAACCGACACGGTACCGGGAAGCGTAAATAGTGAATTTGTGATAGAGCGAGACTTAGCCTTAGCGATCTAAGCGGAAGTCTTAGAATGCGTTAAACTAAGAGTGTCCATAAAAAGAACGCCCAAATCTGACTTCGTATGAGGAAGTTATGATTTTTCGAAGTTTCGGATTGGCAGTGTACAGACCGAAATTTGAATATTAGATCGAGCGGTTTTTAGCCGACACGACCTAAACGAGAATCGAAGATCTCATTAAGAGTATCGTAATGAGAAAAAGATGGGCGAAAACAGATGTCGGATGAAGAAGTTATGAATGTTTAACATACCATTCTTGTCCCGGCCTGTTAATAATATAACTTTTAAAATAAAGTCAAAATTATCCGATGGAGTCTAAATGAAAGTTGTATAGTACGTTCCCGCCTTCACGTGGATATAAAGAACGTCAAAAACGGAGCTCATATGCGATAGTTACGAATTTTTAAAGATTTCATTTAAATGTACGAAGCCTGTTGCTCAATCGATGATGTGGCAAGATCACAGTCGTCGCTTGTAGCTCATGGTGCTCGCTTCGGATGATGACACTTCGCTTCGCTACGCCCCGTGTACGTTCGCTTCTTATCCACTCCGAGAGTAGGCGCGTGCGAGCCAACTGGATCCGAGCTGGTGTTCTTATCCGAGGACTACGCCCCGCGTAACCTTCCTACACCCAGCGTACTTGCGAGGCCTCGCACCTATAAAAGGGGTGCGAGGGCAGCCGGTTTTTCACACCAAATCTTCTTCTCTCTCTCTAGATTTCTTTCTCTCTCTAAGATTCCAAACCCTCCCTAAAGTCTAGGTGAACCCCTAGCACCCTAAGGAAGCCCCGAGGCTCCCGGAGTCCCGAGAAAAAGAGTCTTTCGGTTTTGAAACGCTGCTCCAAATAAAGCCTAGTTTTCTTTAAAATATGTTGTACATGAGCTACATTACGCAATTTTTAATATAGCTTTCAAATAATTATAGGAATGTTATTAAGTCATTAAAGTAATTATTTGGACTATTATCTTGAGTTATATTGAATGTTATTTAACGCTTATATAATAGTAATAATAGTCAGACTATTAATTTGTCACGGTTATCGTTAGACTAAACCCTAGTGGTATTGGTACTAGGTTTTATCGAAGGAAAATTGTTTTGAGAGTATCGAAGCGCTGTCCGAGTGCTGAGTCACCACCTTTCAAGTGAGTGCATAGTTACTTTCATCTTACACATAGATATGAAGTATTTTACCTAAATTACGTGCTATGTGTGCATATTCTATCTATGCTAGAAGAACGTTTTTATACATGTTTTCAATGATTTAAACTGTATATGTATTTTATATCTACGAAAATGTTGGGGTAGAACATGGGTAAATGTAATAGGTGATGTGTGATAAAATGATGAGAGGCATCGATGTTGATGTTGTTGATTCTGTCATCTAGCGAAGTATGGATGATGACCACGGACTCTTCTAGACAGTCCAGTGGAACACTAGCAGGCTCGCAACCTGTAGGTGTTTGTGAACGATGTGTTCACCGATGTACTCCATCCCCCACATGGTTGCCTTTAGGACATTTATTGTTGAGCAATCCCCTTAGCAGTAGTGTCCATCCCGATGATGATCCTTAGGCTAGGTCCCATATGATAGGTGTTTAGGGACATAAAGTGAGGATAACGGGAATGGGTAATCAGGTTATTATTGATTGATGAAATTAATAAACTTATTTGTTGTGGGTTGAAAACCCTATGTGCTCACCAGGCTCCCAAGCCTGACCCACTCAGTTTCTTGTATTACAGGTAGTGGCGCATGAGCATAAATGTGATGTTTTGGATGAGGGATTACGGATATAGGCCTGTAGATATGAAATAATGTAGCAAGGCTTATATTGTACTGTTTATGTTTTTGATCTGTAACGAACATAACATCCCAAGTCTTTTAATGAAATACATTTCTTTGGAAATGCTTTTGATAAATCTTTATCATATTTTGTTTTGGGACAAATTCCGCAACACTTTTATTTAAAATGTTACTCTGATTTTTTTAAACAAAGCATAAACAAAATCGGTCTTTTCTGGCCGTGAAAATGGGGATGTCACATATATATATATATATATATATATATATATATATATATATATATATATATATATATATATATATATATATATATATATATATATATATATATATATATATATATATATATATATATATATATAGGCCTAGGTTATTCTATTCAAACTAATTATTCTGTTATTGTATGCATAAATATGGGCCAATCATTTTACTTATTTTAAGAAAGTGATTAATACATATTATTGAATTCAAAATAATCGAAAAATACCATCTAGTTTAACTAGAAGGGTTTTTAGTCAATTAACATAGATTTAATAAAGGAAGTTTGCATATTTTAAGGGATCATGGATTCTATTAATTTTAAAAATCTGATTTTACGAATTATTTGGTTTTTAATTCAGACATTCTGATAGAATATGTTTGAATATATTCAAAAATATAAAAAAAAAAAAAAAATCTTGAACCATAAAATAATAAAAATATTCTTAAACATATTTTTCTTGTAGAATAACAAATTCTCGAACCACCAATTGAGAATTAAGACAAAAATTATATTAATTCTTATAGAATACATGTAACAATTGCTAATAAATACATTTATTGTTAAAGAACAAAACTAAAAAAAACTTTCAAAACGGGAAAGAAAACATCAAAATCTAACAACTACTAATACATTCTAAAAGAATAATGTGGTCCATTTCAATTTTGTGGTCCGTTCTTCAAGCATCAACTTCTGTGATTCCAACAGAATTGGAATTCGTGATTATATTCCAATATAATTTGTATTCGTGATTCCATTCCAATAGAATTGCAATCTCACTAATATCATCCATTGAATCATCTACATAAACATACTTGGTACCTTTTCATAATTCAACATTATCAAGATCCTGCACTGTCCACATAAATGAAGTGTTAAATTAGAAAAAAAAAAAAAAAAAAAAAAAAAAAAAAAAAAAAAAAAAAAAATTGAAATATGAATCAATTCATAAAATGCAGACAAAAAAATAGTCAAGAACAAACAGTACCTTTTAGAGCAATTAACATGTTCAGAACCCATAATTTTAGGATAGAGTTCAAGCTTTTAGACCAAATTTGCCTCTTTTATCATCATACATCAGACTCCATTAAAAAATAATTTTATTCTGATTTTAACATAAATGCCCTTATGAAGTCATCATCTTTATCATTGATTTCACACAAGAAAACCAAACAATGGCCAAACAGCCACACAAGATCCTGAGAAGTAACCAAGCATCTTATTAGGATAGAGAACACGTGACATCTGATATGAATTCAAACGTAGGACCAACACATAAATAAGAATAAATACTAATTTGGTGTGCGAACAACCTTGAAATTGGATGTTAGAGCTCACAGGAATCTAGAGGATAGGTTTACTCACCCATCTGATTTCGGTTCTTCTTCCCTGCCTCCACCGAACTACCTTCCAACATCCCTTCCTACCTCCGTTTCTTTCAAATCAACCCAAACAAGAACAACTAGAGACCGTTGGAACAAAAAAAGGAAAAGAGAAAAGAGAAAAGATGAAATCTCTTACCGTCTTATGTCGATCGATTTTTCTCCCGCTGTTGATTTGTGCTCACCGGTGACGAAGCAGATGAACGAAGGAGGAGTCCTCCCGAGATCGATTGACCATCCCTTACTACATGCGATTTCTTGTTTGTCGACCGCCACTGTCGCTGTTGTTTTTGGGGTTGCTGACGATGGGAGAACGAACACAAAGAGTCACCGAGCCAAAACACCCCTTTCATTCGTCATTGTGGTTTTAAAAAGGGATGGAAAAAAACTAGGTAACTAAGTCAATGGTTACCATAATTATAGGCTATTATTTGTGGAAACAAATTATCAAATTACCTATTTACCTTTATTTATTTATTTATTTATTTATTTTTATTTTAAATTTTGATTGGTTCATATTTATGAATACAATAACACAATATTTAGTTTAAACAAATGAACCTCTCTCTCTCTCTCTCTCTCTCTCTCTCTCTCTCTCTATATATATATATATATATATATATATATATATATATATATATATATATATATATATATATCCACTGTTTTCTATTTGTCAATAACACCACAACCCTCATATATTTGGGTTCGAGTTTCAAAGAGGTAGTTGTTGAGATTGATAGTGATTATTAGGTTTCGATCTGAATCTGATTCTTCTCCGATTTGAATATTCATCTTCTTTTATCTAACTTTTCTGCTTCTCAGGCCTCTTTCTCTTTAGTAACCCTACTCCAACGACCTATGGGTTTGAATTCCCGATCTGAATGGGTTCGCAATTTAGGAAGTGTTTTGAGTTTCAGATTTGAATAAAATATAGGTTTTGGGGTTTGAATTTTGATATTTAATAATAAGATCTAGGATTCATCAATGGTGGTGGTGGACATTAATGGTGAGTGTTGTGTTTTCCGGAGGTTAAGAGGAGAAAAAAAAAAGATATTTTCTAGTAAATTAAAAAAAGAAATGAAAAGAGGGTCTATTTTATTTTTTGAAAATTTTAATTTTTTTTAATAAATAATAATAGATAAATTGTTACAAATAAAAAAACAAAATAAGAAATTCGTAAAAAATAATATAATCATTTAATGTTGGTAGGTACGTCTATAAATTTTTTAAAATAAAAATTAAACTTGGGTTTTGACTGATGCATGATAACTCGATTTGTGTAATTTACCCTCTATACTATATAGAACTTAATAATATCGTTCCTTCGTTTATTTTGAAAGATTCTACTCATTTTTATTTTTTTATTTTTCTAGTCAATGGTTAAATTCCTTGCCCAACCTCTACTCCAGCGACCAAGAGTCAACATTTCTGCCCAACGACTTAAAGTCAACACGAAGTTTCTCGCCCTTTTTGTACTCCAAATAACAAGAAGCTTAACTATAGTAATGCATACGTGATATACTAATATGTGTATGTATATATACTTCATACATTCATATTCATAAATCACAACTCAACTATTCTCTTACTCATGGCCTCATCAATCTTTCTTGCATCTCCAATCCTTCTAGTAATACTCTTTCACTTACTTTTAGAAACCGGTCCCACATCATGTTTTGCAACCAACCCAACCGAAAAACCACCACCCGACCTTCGACTAACCCTAACTCGTGTCAACTTAGCTAAAAGCTTCCCCAAAAACCAATTTACTCCAAGCTCAATGAGTGAGACTAATGCAGCAGAAATAACATCCCCAACACAAGCATCCAACGACCTGTACGTTACAAAGCTAGCCATCGGGACTCCACCGGTGATCTTTTCAGCCGTAGTGGACACCGGAAGCGACCTCATATGGACCAAATGTGATTCTTCTTCACGTTTTTATGACTCAAGTAAGTCTAAATCCTTCTATAAAAGTGAAGAAAGTTGCGTTAGTTTTGGGTGTATCCAGGAATACGCTGATGGCGAGTCCATAAAAGTAAGTATGGGGGGAGAAAAGCTAATCATTGGAGGCGTGAGTAGTAATATAACCTTTGCATGTGGAACACCGAACGATAAAAAAAGTTTCAATAAGAATAATGGAGTAGTAGGAATGGGTCGTGGGAAGTTGTCGTTGGTTTCACAATTAAACATAAATGTCTTCTCATATTGTCTTGCTTCTAGGTCTCACAAGTCGGAACAAAGTATTTTGTTAACAGGATCCAACACAAAGATTGCCATGACAAATGTCCAAAGTACCCCTTTGCTCAAACAAGGGAACAAGTCATATTACTACATCGCTCTTGAAGGTATCTCGGTTGGCAAAACCAAATTGGGTGTCAGTACATCTGACTTTGCGATAAAAACAGATGGAACGGGTGGGATGATTATAGACTCAGGTTCGACGTTTACTTACTTAGAGAAAGATATTATTAACATGATTGAAAATGAGTTAATGAAGCAAACAAAGGTCAATATGTCAAAGGATGAGAATCCGCCATACGAGGGTCTTAATCGGTATTTCAACTCTCCGAGTGATGTCAATTGGGATATACCGAAGTTGGTGTTTCATTTTAGTGGTGCGAATTGGGAAATGCGAAGAGAGAATTACATCTATGAAAAGAATGGTAAGTCGTATTTGGCGTTTATAGATAACGACAATGATCCGGAGAAAATGTCTATATTTGGAAACATGCAACAACAGAACATGATGGTGCTTTACGATCTTGTGAAGAACAGTTTGTCATTTAAGCCTGAAATATGCAGCCGGCTTTGACTTTTGTATTATGTTATTTTTCCCAATTTCAATAAAGAAGATGAATTTTATGTTGAAAACTCTTATTATTTCGAAACAGATATTTTGATTCATTACGAACAAATAGTTATGTTAACGATCCTACGAAGCATGTTATATATCTCTTAGTAGCTTTCTAGCTAGGCATACAACATGTTCCTTTTAAAGGAAGATGCTATATTTAGTTCGACAAAATATTTCAATATTGGCGAGAATCGTTATATGGTCCGAAGTGACCTAATATTTGGTAACTAATTAAACCAATTGATAAACAATATGTTGTCGATATATCACAAATATATCACTATTGGATGTGAATTATTTTTACTCATATGAAGGGTGATCTAATGTCCACCTCTGACATTAGTAATAAATAATTGAGCCTATATCAGGTAAACTGAAATTTTGATTTGATATTTATTAATTTTTTTGAAAAGGAAACTTTCCTGACGAGGGTTTCTAGATCAGCTTTCGCGCATCAACTAATCTTCATTGTGAACATGAAATTATTTCATGTTATTTATTAATTAATAATGAATTAACTAGAAATCGTGGAGAATAACTTTTATACAACAAACACAAAAAATTTGAATTATAGCATTGTTGTCATAATTAAGAAATTTGGAAATAAGGGTGTAAACGAGCTGAGCCGAGCCCGACCAAGCTCGAGTTCGGCTTGTTAAATTTTGAGGAAGCTCGAGCTCAATTCGAGCCTTAAAATGAAGCTCGAGCTCGGTTTGTCAACAGTTAATTGGGCTCGCGAGTCTAAATGAACATACATACATACATACATACATACATACATACATACATACATATATATATATATATATATATATATATATATATATATATATATATGTTCAAATGTTTCTAGCAACTATTGTGTTCCTAAATGCACTAATAAGAATTCAAGAATTAATAAACAATTAAATAAATCATTTAAGGGTATTTTGGACATTTTGTAATTTTTAATTAAGGAATCATTTAATTGAAATCCTGCATTTAAGGAAATAAAATCAATATATTTGACCTAGTTTTTCTCTTGCATCGTGTCTTATATCTTCCACCATTCACTTTCCCCGAACTTAAA
This sequence comes from Lactuca saligna, assembly GCF_052625555.1. Classification (NCBI taxonomy): domain Eukaryota; kingdom Viridiplantae; phylum Streptophyta; class Magnoliopsida; order Asterales; family Asteraceae; genus Lactuca; species Lactuca saligna. The sequence continues at coordinate 43,862,829 of NC_136418.1, read as the reverse complement.
TCGGCCACCAATGGCTTCAGCCGATCAGCAAAGATCGGCATGTCTACATCGGCGCCATTAAATCAATATATTATGATACCCTCCCACCTTCTCGAAATCCATTTCATAACAATCTAATTCCTCCCAAAAGCCCTAATTTTTCTCTCATATATAGTTGGATCATTGTTTAGATCGAGATGAGAGTTTGGATTATTGAGGGAATGACAATTCTTTACGCATTGGTGGCGAGAGGATCTGTGGCGTTGGCAGAATTCAATAGCTTGCAGATGAACGCGAGCACAAGATCGAGAAAATCCCGAGAAAATCCCTAAAGCGCTTACCAATAAGGTGGTGGCCAGGCAAATTCTCGATAAAATCCCGGGAAATAATGATCTAAATGTTTCGTACTCACAAGATCGGTATATTTTTCATGTTAAGCGTACCGATGGGCTCACGGTTCCCTGTATGGCCGACGACGTTGCAGGAAGTAAGCTAAACATCATCCTCTTAGAATTCTTGTGTTTTTTTGTTCAATTTAAAGTCGTGCAATTGTTACGAAATTGTTAATTTCGTTTTAACTCGAATTTTTTCCATAGATCTTTGATCATAGAAAATTATGTTACAAAACGACCCGAGGGTTGGAATTTTAAAATTCAGGATGATTTTGCGTTATCTGTTGAATTGCTCCTGTGTAGGGAATTGAAAAGGAAGTTGAAATTAAATTATCTTGGGTAACCTAAACTTCTCAAAGTAACATTGTTGAACACTCTGATTGTAATCTTTTGCTTAAACAAAGTCATGATACAGAACATTAACAAAGTTCTAGAGAGAGGGGATCGATTGGAGCTACTTGTTGATAAAACTGCCATTATGAAAAGTAATACTTTTCGCTTTAAAAAGCAATCTAGAAATTTCAGGAATTCAATTTGGTGGAGAAATGTCAAGCTCATGTAACTTCTCTTTCTATCATCAACTTCTTTATTACAATTAATTTTTTATTGGTTTTCTAACTTATTGGTTTTCGATTGAATAAATATTCTTATACAACTTGCACTTCACAGTCATAAGTTGTCATAAGTTGGAGTTTGTTTCGAAAAAGTCAAAATTGGTGTTCATATTTCTAAATCGATATTGCAAATGTGTGTTTGTTTCTTGAATTCATGATTGGGAATGAATGCAGATGTGTGTTGATGATTCAATCACAGCTATTGAATTTTGTATTCAATCACAACTCTTGAATTCTATATTCAATCACAGCTCTTGAATTCTGTAATGTATTCTATTAGAATTTATTTATATAAATGTATTATGTTAGAATGTTTGAGAATAATTGTCAACAACAAGTATATTTGTTTAACTGGTAATGAATTTGTGATACTTTATGGTTGACTTTATAATCTCTATTACATTCTGTCAGAATTTATAGTTTTTATTTTTTAGTATATTCTGTCAAACTTTATAGTCTTTAATACATTCTGTCATAATTTATAGTTTTTATTCTTTTAGAATACATTGAATTTTTTAATTTTTGAAACTTGATTATGTTTTCTTTGTGGATTTAGGTTTTGAAGAGGCTAACATAAATTTGGAGAAGGACACCCTTTTGTAGTGGCCTACTTCACCACATCCGTAGCAAGCCTGGCCCACACCAGCGCCCGGGACTTGGGTGATCGGCCTTGCCGGAGATTTTCAGAAACGAACAGTGTGTCCTTTGTTGTTGCAGTTAGAGCACTGCATTTCACGGCAGGGTCCGTTGTGGTGGAAGTTACATTTGTTGCACTTTTGCAAACTTCCAACATACTGCCTTATTGGAGTAGCAGCGGTAGGTTTGATCGCAGCATGAACCGCCACGACTCTCTGCTTTTTAGCAACTCTTTGTTTCTTCTTATCATCCCAGAACTTCTGCTTATTGTTAGCGGGTTTGGAGGGTTTTGAGATGGCCAGGGTTGTTGTTGATGATGGGGATTGGAATCCATGATCGAGGAGTCCTTGTGCCAATCATTTGGCACTGTCGAAGGTAGCATGGTGTGAAGCTAAGACATTTCCCTGATACGTAGGCACCAGCCCCCAGATGTACCTTTCGATTTTTTTCCCTTCGGTGGGAACCATGTTGGGAAACAGGGCCACCAGTTCACTGAACCTGGCAGTATACGCGACTATGTTGGAGCCCCTCATGGTTAGGCTCCACAGCTCCTGTTCTAACTTTTGGATCTCGCCCCTCGAGCAGTACTCCTCAATCATGAGGTCTTTCATAGTTTCCCAGCCCATGTCGTTTTCCACCACAAGAGTGAGTGACTTGACATGGTTGTTCCACCATGTCAGGGCTTTCTCCTCAAAGGTGTAAGTGGCAAACTTGACCTTACTCGCGGCAGGGTAGGAGCAAATCTCGAAGACTGGCTCCGTCTTCTCGAACCATTGTGAGAGGGCAATGACTCCGCCAGTCCCCTTGAAGAACTTTGGCTTGCAGTTAATGAAGTCCTTGTAGGAGCACTCTCTCGAGCGCACAAGGAGTTCACCTTGAGTAGACTTAACAGGGGTTCCACCTCTGCTGGCATCAGTGGAGTGATATTGAGCCATGGCCATAGCCACAACCGCAGCCACTGCAACATTCAGATATGCCGCATCGAATTGTGGAGGAGGTGGTATTGGAGTTGGAGTACTCAGAGGATTACGCCTTATTGATTTGCGAGGAGGCATCCTTCAACTATAAGTTTAAAGGAAAGATGTACATGGTGGTTAGAATCAATTGTAAGCATAATGAGAGTGTTCCATGGGCTAAATTTCCATAGTCCAACAGTTGAATGAGTGTATGTTTTGAAATAGCAGTATGTGACAACCGTCAAATTCTAGTCAATTCAAAGTCAAATAAAGTCAACAAGTCAAACCGATCAGCTCAACTAACCCTTGTGTACTTGGACTTACGTTCAGTATTTACTAAACAACTCGCTATTCTGATAAGAAAACATAAATCGAAAAGTAGTTACAACTAGATCTCTTTAACCTAAAAACTGTAGTACGTGGCGAGCCAAACTGATAAAACAATGATGCTTACTCATCGGGAGTGTGTAAGATCCTTAAACGAGGCTTATCAGGGTTTACGAACCATGCATTGCGGTGCCGGACACTCACAACTGTCCCACACGGAATCTCTCTCAATTGTTTTCACTCTATCTCGCTCTATGTCAAATCTCTCCCAAATCCCTCCAAGAATGTCAAATCTCTCCCAAATCTCTCCAAGTATGTGAAATCTCTCTCAAATATCTCTCGGTAATAGAAATCTCTCCAAGAATGTCAAATCTCTCCCAAATCCCTCCAAGCACGTGAAATCTCTCTCAAATATCTCTTTGTATGAGAAATCTCTCCAAGAATGTCAAATCTCTCCCAAATCTCTCCAAGTGTGAGAAATCACTCCCAAATCTCTCTCAAAAGTTTCCCGTAACTTTTTGGAATCATTCGGGTCATTCCGACCCTTAACCGGGTCAAAAACGGCTCAAAACGGGGCGAAAACGAGAAAAATGGACCTTAGGAACCAAAACCCTCTTATAAGAGGCGAAGTTCTTTAGGACCCGAAGGTCCTCTTAGGGACCGAAAGTAAGAGGACCGAACCCAAGAAAAGGAGGAACCGAAGGTACTGTTCACCCGAACCGAAGGTACTGTTCACCCGAACCGAAGGTACTGTTCACCCGACCGAAAGTACTGTTCACCACTAACCGAAACCGAACCCTGCTCAAGAGGAACCGAACCGAAGGTACTGTTCACCAAGCGAACCGAAGGTACTGTTCACTACTGTTCACTACAGTCCGTTCGGTTCGCACATTCTCGCCTCTTATTCCCGAACCGAACCCTCGCCTTCTCTCGCTTCTCGCTTTGTCTCTTCGCGCCCTCTGATCTCTCCTCCCCCTCTCGGTTCCTTCCCTTCTCTCTTCTTCTTCTCTCGGTTCTGCCTCCCTCTCTCTCTCGGTTCAGCACCAGAAGGCCGAGCCTCGGCCAGAATTTCGCATATTTGCCACTTTTAGCCCATTTTTGATATTTTTAACATTTTAAGCCCGTTTTTCGTGATTTTAAAGCGGGATTTTCTCCAGAAATTATATTTTAACATAATAAACTCTAAATATTCATAATTTAGACATATTTTGATGAAAATCATTATTTAAATAATAAAAATCAAATGGGTGAATTATTAAAGGTGGAGTGTTGACTTTGCCTTATCCAATGTCACAAGCAACCACCCCACACCCACTCTTTGACTAACCACACCTCTCCACCTTACCTAGGTCACATCAAAGTCCTTTCCACCCAATTTACCCTCATTCCCACGTTTTTAGAGCTGGAACAAACATCCTCTCTCCTCATTTCTCTCATTTGCCCTCATTTCACTAAGAATCAAACACCACTTTTCTCTCAAACTTTTCCCACTCCAATTTCGAGATTCAAGGCTGATTTTCAAGTGTTCTTCCACTCTTAGTAAGTATAATTCATCCTCCTTATGATTATTTCACTTCATTCTACTCAAATCATGAATATCTTACGCAAATTCCATCATATTAACGTTAGAGCTTCGAATCTTCAAGTGATTCTTCAAGTGTTCTTGGGTTGAACACTTCTCTTCTTCAACACTTATCTACTGAAATCACTCAAGGTGAGTTCATACCCCTACATTTTTATGTTTTCTCAAGTTTTCAGGGGGGGAATACAAGTTAAAACACTAAGAACATAACTAGATTTTTCTAACAGCCTTCATCAGAAAAGTTCAACTCCATTCACGGACTGTTTTGGGCATCTTAAACATTTTTGTTTTCAAAACTGTACAAGGTTCAAATAGTTCAAGTTTTTAGCTTTAAAATTACTACTTGCACATCTCCATACGATTTTTCTACAATTTATGGTGATTTTTACAAAACTGCCTATCATTTCAAACAACAATCCGGACCAGTCTGTGATTATGGACTTTTTCACCCAAGTTAGAGGTCATTATAAATTGTGATAAAAATTATGAGAAAACTAGACACATTTTTTGAACTCTCAGAATTTACGGATCTAGTTTTCGACTTCGTATGATTTTTCTAGGATTTTTCCAAAACAGGGCAGAATTGCTAAATTTTGCCAACAGCATGTAAATATCATAACACTATGTATTATGTTGAGCAAAGTGTATAATCATAAGTTTTAATATTTGAATGTGTTTCCTAGTTAGTTTATCATTATGAACTGAAACTAAGACATTCATATTAAATATTATTCATTCATTTTGGAACACGTATTATTTAACTATAAAAGGGTTCATACATATTATATACATTTTAGATAAACTATAATAGGTATAGTTTATGATACATCACTCTACGCACTCGTACAAGAAGTGTACATTCATACAAGAAAGATTTCTATTCACACACATTTCACGTAAATTTGTTAATCTATGGTTTGATAAATTCACAACACTAATACATTTCCATAAAAGAGTTCATACATATTACATACATTTTAGATAAACTATAATAGGTATAGTTTATGATACATCACTCTACGCACTCGTACAAGAAGGGTACATTCATACAAGAAATATTTATATTCACACACATTTCACGTAAACTTGTTACCCTATATTGTGAGACTCTCTCTCTCTCTCTCCCCGTACGTCCGAGTGCGGGATATAATTCCTGGTAGTTATAATCAGAATCTCCTTGAGGGAGAACGTGATACTTGTATATAGATCTATATTGGGATTGACACCCCACACCTTGCTGCTAGCTACAGTTGGACCTGCAGGTCTACGGGTGACAAATGTCATTTCATTTTTCGCGACACTGAGAATGTCGTGGCAGGTTCACATAGTCATAGTATGATTATAACGACTCACATAGGGATATAACAATCCATAAGTTTACGAGATTTTATTTTTAAAACCTAAATGAGTTTTACGCCGGTTTAAAATCACCTTTTTATCTCTATGGGTACAAATACAAAGTGTCGGGTCTCTATACAAAGTTATTATGATATTAAAACTGTACTTCCTCTAAAATTGTTAGACTTCAACTATAGTCGCTGAGCGTATATGTTTGAGTCATATAAGAATTTAGTCTTGATTGGCCTAGAATTGGTGGTGCCCGTCTCATCTCCTGTTCCTCGTTGGGTTGTGGACCTAGGGCAGACCCACTATATTCAACGTTTTATCTAATTTAAATCTTATATAACTTATATACACTGGACGATTATAGAGGAACTCTACGGGTCACTCTAGGGTTCATTAATGCATCATGTAGGAATATTTCTATTCACACCTAACTAAGAAAATATTGGATTTTCTGGAAGTCAAACTATTCTTCATCTAAAATTGTTAGACTTCAACTATAGTCGCTGAGCGTATATGTTTGAGTCATATAAGAGTTTAGTCCTGATTGACCTAGAATTGGTGGTGCCCACCTCATCTCCTGTTCCTCGTTGGGTTGTGGACCTAGGGCAGACCCACTATATTCAACGTTTTATCTAATTTAAATCTTATATAACTTATATACACTGGACGATTATAGAGGAACTCTACGGGTCATTCTAGGGTTCATTAATGCATCATATAGGAATATTTCTATTCATACTTAACTAAGAAAATATTGGATTTTTCTGGAAATCAAACTATATCGATTTTACAAGGAAAAGCGGTTTCTACTTCAAATAAAACTCTTATGAACTCACCAACCTTTGTGTTGACACTTTTTAAAACTACTTGTATTCTCAGGAAATCAGTGAAACAGGAAAACTTCATCGCTTTGAGGATGGGACGTTAAACCGTCAACAATTTATTTTGTCATCATAATGTAATTGCTTTTGAAACATATAAACATATACTTTGGTGTAACTTTTGCAATTATATATATGGTGGTTGTTTCTACTTTGAGCACTATTATACACGTTGTTGTGATACTGTACATGAAGTCCTCCACCCCCAGACGTTTCCGCCATCCTTGGTTTGGGGGTGTGACACAGTATGGCAGAAGAGTAGAAAAAACACAAGAGTACATATTTTTCCAACAGATTAGATAACTGCTAATATTACTGGTATTACTGATGTAAACGAGTTCGGGAAAAACGACCTAATAGTAGGTATTACATCAAACCATATGAGGGAAAATGTTTGACAGCTTAGTAGACTAGATAGTGTACTGAAAGATAAGAATATTTTACAGAAAAGTGCTTCATAGAGCACAGATATGAAAGGCTATTCCTTAATCAAAAGAAAAGATGTGCTATATGTCTTTTAACGGCGATATGAATACCTCGGGTGAACCCAAATGTCTTCCATCTGACGAACCACTTCTTGGAGGTGTCGTTCATGAGCCCTCTGGCGATCTTGAAGTTCTATGACTTCAGCTCGCGAGGCAGCTAGTTGTTGTTGTAGAGTCTCATTAGTCCTTCTGGTTCTTTCCATCGCCTCTTCGAGATGTAGAATGCGGACCGTGTTGACAACATTGCTGGCATCAATCTCCACTACTCGGCCGATGGCTACTCGACCTTGCTCCACATTCCGAGAAATTCTACGGACCATGATGTGTAGGGCTCAGTCAGCCGAGCCACCCTCGCTTATGTTGTAGAAACTTTTGTCCCCGTTGTAAGGTAAGGGTTGACCTTGCTCATCGCTCCAGCGATTCAATTTTGTTGCCCACAAGGGTATGGGACCCTGAAACACTGGTCAGGGGTTGTTAATTGGGGCTTGACCTACTAGGGGTAGGTTGTTGACTTCGGGCTCAGAGTCAGATCCATCCGAGAAGCCTTCTGCGTGATGATCATCCAAAGGGATTTGATGCTCATCATCGGACTCTGCTTCAAGCCATCCAACATTATCGTGGGGTGGAAAGTACGGGTCGCCATGATGATGGAATCCAGCCATGATATCTACACGAGAAAAGGGGTATAAGAATCTTATATAAATAGACGTACTACGTAAGATAATTATAAGATGATCTTTATCAGCTATGTCAATACTTGTGTAGTGTATACCAGGTATATGAAATCGAAGTAGGATAGACCTTCGAATAAGTGGTCCTAACTCCAAATCCACAACCAAACAAGGACAAGAAGTAAAGCAAAGATCACAGATTCTGAGTCTATAACGCCTAAATTTCATATAACCTTAGCGTATGCACTTAACGAGTATTGACCTACTTGATAGAGACCCTTTTTTTGTTCTCGGATATGTAATTATAGTAACACAAAATACTCCCATAGTATTTTAAACTTATATTCTGTTCTAGTGTTTTCTTTGTAGTAGTGTTGGTAAGTTTTTAAACTTTTTGCCATATCACAACCATTCTAGGGTATATGATAATCACTCCTCGGATCAGCATAGTTGATCAGGCTATGCTACTCCCAAGACTGACCATATGATATGGGCATATTTAGTTATAAAATTCATGCATTATCTTAATACTTTATGTTGATTTTATCTCATTTAATGAGAAAAAGGTGCTTAATTAGTTTAGAATTTCATTTTTTTAGCAATAATGACATGCTCGGAAGGAAAAGGAAGCGGAACTAGCGATTGGAGGCTTGGATATTGGATTTTGAAGAAAGAAGGATGTTGCTGGACAACTTGACCCCTCGTCAGTGTTTTGGCCATATCTCATGAACCGTAACTCTAATTGACGAGATTCAAAATGTTCTGAAAACTAGACACAATTTCGGACGACTTTCGTGTTTTGAGAAAATGCTGATTCCAAATGGACTTGGCGAGTAGGCCATCAACTCGCCGAGTTGGTCAGAAGTTTTGCGATTCTTGACTTTGCCTTGTTGTACACGGGATTTTAAGTGATGGACTCGCCGATTAGGTCACTGGACTCACCGAGTAGCCTCTGTTTTGTGAAAATCTATATAAAGGGACTTTCAGATCGATACCCTATCATAGAGATGAACCCTTGGAGGCCAATTGTCGACTAAAGGTGCTGCTGGAGCATGGGAAGCAAGGGAATCAACCCTACATTCAATTTTAAGGAGAATCAAGTCAAAATCAAGTTTACTCTTACCTAATCTCTTGTTTGAACTATGTTTTTACCAATTGATTTCGTTTTTGAGCATGTTTGTATTTCAATCATGAGCTAAAACCTTTAAACTTCTGTTTGGGGAGACAAAATTGATACTTTGGTTTGATATATGGTAGGATTGATTTAATATTGGTAATTTTGTTAATTCTACCTTGTTAAAGAACCTTATGTGTGAATGATAACTACTTTTCTGTTAATAGGAAGATAATTAAGTTGCATGAACATCTCATAATTGCTACCTCATATAATTTATGTGACCACTTTATTATATGACTAGGATTAGCGACTGTGAAACTAGAATTAATAGAAAAATAGGTAAATTCATGTGTGAGCTTGTGTGATGACCATCAACAAGAGGTTAACTAAAGGACCAAATTAGTTAGCTATTACAAGTCTAAATTAACCCGAATAAATAACCTAGTGAATTAAATTAAATTAGATAATTGGCCATTCTCTAAGGATTAGTGCAACGAATGTGAATCTAATTACTTGAATCGGTAGCCAATAGAAAAATTAATCCATTGCACTATTACCATAATATCAACCATAGGATCAATTGAGTTGAACTAAACAGAAGTCCCCTTCGTCATTGAACTTAGTTGAATCTTTGCTTTTCTAGTTTTTAGTTTAAGTAATAGTTAGTAAGTTTCTAGTCTTGTAAAACTAGAGAAAACCCCTTTTTATTATTTAAGTTTAGATAATATTAGCATTTATTTTAATTGTTTACCGTTCCCTGTGTTCGATACCCTACATACCGGAACTAAACTGCTAATCGATAGGTACACTGCCTTTCGTGTGTTCGTCTTTGTGATTAAGTTAGTAGGATTAAAACTAGTTAGTTTCACACACATCACCATACATCCCCGAGCTTACTTGTGATATTCAACAATCGTAATACTTTTGTATTTGTTATTGTGACACTGATTTTAATATGAATGTAGAGTTGTATACTTAGTTAAATATTTTATTATTTAAAAGTATAGACTCTTGGTCAGAGTGTTTTAACCCAATGTCTTTATAGTTAGTATATCTTTTATGGGTTGATATACTTAATTCACTATAAACAATGCTCTGATACCAATCTGTCACACCCAAAAACCAAGAACGGCGGAAACGTTCTGGGGCGGAGGACGTGATGTACAGTATCACAACATAGTATAATAGTAAACAAGTAAACAACATCATCCATTGCATTAAATATATAATGTTAATACCAGTGTGTTCTGAGATAATATTATTTTTAAGCAACACTTTATACATTGTAGCATACACATTCTGCTATAATACACTCTCGTTCTCTATGTTTTCTTCCTTCTCCACATTAATGTTAGCCTCTTCAAAGCCTAAATCCACAAAGAAAACATAATCAAGTTTCAAAAATTAAAAAATTCAATGTATTCTAAAAGAATAAAAGCTATAAATTCTGACAGAATGTATTAAAGACTATAAAGTTTGACAGAATATACTAAAAAATAAAAACTATAAATTCTGACAGAATGTAATAGAGATTATAAAGTCAACCATAAAGTATCACAAATATAATGTTAATACAAGTATGTTCTGTAGTATTTAAGACACCAAAACATGAATCAAAATATAAGATGAGTCTTGTATGCGCTCCATCTTCTCAAAAGCTGGCATTGGTACCTGTCTACTGATGATCTGAGAATACAAGTTATTTTGAAAGCGAGTATCAACATTAAAGTTGGTGAGTTCATAAGTATTTAGTGTCTATGTTTGTATCAAAATGTTTGAAACAGTGTTTGAAGTACGAGTTTGTAAACGTTTGTAGTAAAAGTATTTGAATGTTTGTAAGTGTTTGTAAAAGTTTGTAACTCCTAGAAAATCCTATATTTTCTACTAAAAGTAGCCTTCTACCGAGGCACAACTATTTTGTATGTTTGTTTCTTGTAAAAGTGTGTAATTTCCCCAAGTGTAACTATATTTATCAAAATATAGTTTGTACATTAATGTTTAGGTGAAGTGATCACCAAATATATGTAACGGGTAAATTAATGCAGTACTGTAGTGTTGTATTATAGGAACTACTGTTGTACTAGCTACCTTCAACCGGATTTATATCAAGGTATTATGTGATTAATTGTACCATACTATCGACTAAAAAACACGACAATGTAAGTCGTCAAAAGGTATGACATTTGGCACCCGAAGACCTGCAGGTCCCGCTGTAGCTAGCAGCAAGATGTAGGATAGTCAATCCAGTATAGATCTATACGCAAACTCACGCTCTCCCTCCAGGAGATTCTAGTTACAACTCGGGCCATGACAATGAAGGCATGCTCCGATACAGTGGATCACATTTATGTTAAAGTATACGTGTATATGTAATGTATTGTTTCTCATCATAGTATCGTTGTATATGCTCTCATCATAGTATAATTGTATATGTTCTCATCTTAGTATAGTTGTATATGTTCTCATAGTAATAAGTAATGACTCATGAATGAACTGACTCTTGTATGCTTCATTGGACTAGAAGTAGTAAGTAGTATAACCCTAAACTATACCTATTATAGTTTATTAGAAGACTTGTTTGTATGACTAAATGTACTGAACTCAGATAAAAGTCTTTATATCTATACATACATACATATATATATATATATATACATAATATATAACTAAGGATTCAATGACACTCGGACAAACAACCGGGTACTTTAAGACCACAACCAAACAAGGACAGGAAGTAAAGTGGGTTATCTCTCTTAAGTCCTTCAAACCTTATTTATATAACTATATATGTAGTAGACATGGTTTTAACAATATATACGTTTGAAAACTATAAAGGAAAGGTTTAGTATACAAAAGTGAATTTCATAAAGAGTTTGACATGTAAATTAGTTTGATAAACAGTTTGAAGTCATTTGCTTGGTAAAACAGTTTAAAGTATGAAAAATCCATTTGTATGCTAGTTATTAATCACATGTGATTGATCTAATAACTAACATGGTTCAACTTGTATTCCCCCCCCCCCCTATAAAGCATTTAAAAACATTTAAAAGCATTTAAAAGGTTAATTAAGGGGTATGAACTCACCTGTCTGTGAATAAGTCGAATGTAAGATCGATATAGGAAGTTGAGTGTCAATTGAAGACTTGAGCACAAACGAATCCTATTAACCATATAATGACATATATATATATATATATATATATATATATATATATATATATATATATATATATATATATATATATATATATATATATATATACATATATATATATATATATATGTATATGTATATGTGTGTGTGTATGTATGTATACAATTAGTGTATGAAATAACTAATTATTGATTTGGAACCACCTTAGGGACTAGTAAACAGTTATTATGAAGTCTTACAACCATATAGGATTGTATATGAGTGGCATATGACTATACAAAGGAGTGTATGGTCAAAATGCACAACAAATGTGTGTGTGCGGCCAGGGTGTGCGGCCAGGAGGTGTGTGCGACCGCACACTCCTTATGGAATGTATCAAAACGTGATTTTTAGCTATAAGGGACATCTAGGAAGGTTTCATTCTTCGTGCCTTAGCCTTAAATGAAGTTTTTTGCCATTTTAGGACCTAAAAAGGGTGTGTGCGGCCACCATGGGGGTGTGTGCGTCCACGCACACTTGAAGATCATACAAAATGATGTTTTTCATGTATAATTTCAAGTGTTCTTAGCATATAACTAGTTGTGATAAGTGTATACACATTATAGAGGCTTGAAAGGGGTGATTATGGTCCAAAACATAATGTGTGTTCTTGGTGTTCTTGAAGATCTAACACCAAAATGTGTTTTTCATGGATCATAGTAGGGAAGAAGGGTAGATAATTTCAAGTATCAACTATTCAAAGGAAGAATTACTTACTTTTATGAAAATCAAGATGAAGATGTGGATGGTACTTGAGAGAATCTCGAGTTCTAGCCTTGAAGGAGTGGAAAAGTGATCAAAATTGGCTAAGTGTTCTATTTATATGAAGGAGTGTGGCTGAAATGGGTGTGTGGTCGCCGCACACACATGTGTGTGGCCGCACACTCCATATGTTGGAGTGTTTGGCCCGGTTTTGATTGATATGCATCGAGTTAACCCATTTCTAAGCTCCTACCTTGATTGTATTACGTTTAGAACACTCCAATAGACTCTAAACAGTGCTACAAGATAACAAAATGAGTATAACTTTGATAGAATTGATATATTGAACATGAAAATTTTCGGTTGTCACAAGTTGTATATGTGGATGATGTTTTAATAACCGGACCAAATGTAAGTAAAATACAAGAAGTTAAAGATCAATTGCATGCAGCTTTTACAATAAAGGATTTAGGAGAAGTAAGCTATTTCCTTGGAGTAGAATTGTTAAGAACAGAAGAAGGACTTTATGTCAACCAGAGAAAATATATAATGGATATATTGAATGATACTGGTATGACTGGACTCAAACTCACAAAAACACCTGTTATGAAAAATTTGTAGTTGTGTTCAGATAATGGAAAAATATTACAAGAACCAGAAAAATACAGAAGATTAATTGGAAGATTGTTATATCTAAACTTCACAAGACCAAATATCAGTTATGCTATGCAACAATTGACTTAATTTCTTCATTCACCAACTGATATCCATTGGAAAGTTGCTTTGTATGTGTTAAAATATCTTAAAGGGTGTCATTATAAAGGTTTATTTTTTCCAAAGGATTCATCACCTTTAACTATTACTGCCTATAGTGATTCAGATTGGGCATCTTGCACTGATACTAGAAGATCACTATCAGGATATTACATATTTCTTGGTTCTTCACTTGTATCTTGGAAGACAAAGAAACAAAAGACTGTTTCGTGATCATCTTGTGAAGCAGAGTATAGAAGTTTAGTTGCAACTGTTTGTGAACTTTTATGGATAAGCTTCATCTTAAGAGATTTGAAGGTAAAATTGAAGATTTATGTATCTCTATGGTGTGACAACAAATCAGCTATACATATCACTGAAAATCCAATCTTTCATGAAAGAAGTAAGCATCTCGATATTGATTGTCATTTAGTTCGAGATCAATTCAAACTTGGTTTTGTAATGCCTCGACACATCCCAACTAATCAACAACTCGCAGATATCTTCACAAAAGGACTTTGTAGTCAGCAATTTCAATATCTTCTTTCCAAGATGAACCTTAATGATATTCATCAATGTCCATCTTGAGGGGAGGATGTGAAATTATAAATTCAAAGTCAATAGAGGGATACTTTTGTAAATATTTATAGTTAGAGGTAGCTATATGTAAATAGTTAGAGTTGGTAATTTCCGTTGTATTCTTCTTTGTATATATTCAGCTCATGAAGTTCAATATGAATATGATGAACATCTTATCATCGTCTACAACTTTCTCTCTCTAAATTCTTACAATGTTGAAAGAATCTAGATTTGAGCCCCAAACTAGCTTTTATAGGGGCTAAAATATGGAGCGGATTTCTTGTAAATGCAAGAAATGAATAACTAATAATAAATAAATGTAGAGTGGTCGAATGGTTATGACTATGATTCTTTCTTGTAAATGCAAGAAATGAGTAACTAATAATAAATAAATATAGAGTGGTCGAATGGTTATGACTATGATTCTTGCTTCCATGTATTTGTTATGTCATCATGCATAAGATCTCCATCCTATCATAGGTTGGTGTACTATGTTCTAAAAACATGTGTACTTTGGGATCATAGTTTTTTTTTCATGTTTTCTTCACCTTGTTTAACTTTCATATTTTAATCAAACCAAGACAAATAATCGATATGCGACAAGAAAAAGTGAGCAAAAACTTATTCGGGAAAAAATATAAGTCAAGTAGAATTATGTAACTAAGAAAAAACATGTATCAATACAAATAGTCAAAAAAATGTTACCAGAAACCCTACTTTGTGGGCCAAAACAAAAACTTTAAAAGGGTAAAATGATTATTTTGGAAAATATTTACAAAATATATTAATTCAACAAAACAAAAAATAAAAGGCGATGTCATTCAACATGTTGTCAAAAAGTATGATAAGATATGTAAACTCTTATCAACCAAAATTCTAGGAAAGTGTCATATGGTGACATCTTCAGGGTAACTTCCTAGCACACTCAAGAAAGTAGCAAACTCCTGCCAAAAAGAGCAACATTTTGAGATCAATAATTCATGGCGATAAAAAAGTGAAGTCATAATTATTATGTTAAATTTATATTTAAAAAAAATGAAACCTTAAGATGCGAAAGAGCATTTTGGGCTCTTTGGTCTGCCATGGATGCTTGGAAGTCAACATAGAAAAGGTAAGGGAAAGACCTATATAAGAATTTTAATTTGGAGTTAAAAACAATAAAATATAAGTTGAAAAAAATGAATAGTAAAACAAAACAAAAGAGTCGACTAAAAAAAATTGCATATACACAATAGGACGATACAGATTGTACTGTGTTTGGACTGAGACGGATGTCAATAGGATAAAAATAGTGATTTTTTGTCCCATCAAAAAATGTGAAACAAGATGGGAAAGCGACTCAACTCTCGAGCTCTTGTCTTTGCAAAAAGACGAAAATGTCCTCTTCATCATCATCATCATCATCATCGAAAATAGCCCTAGAAAGTTTATCCAGTCTCGTCCAGTTATGTCTCATCCCATGTGACACATGGGATAGGACACGATATGACTGCACGAGACTGGATAAGCTTTTTAGGGCTATTTTCGATGATGATGATGATGATGATGAGGGCATTTTCGTCTTTTTGCAAAGACAAGAGCTCGAGAGTTGTGTCTCTTTCCCATCTTGTTTCACATTTTTGGATGGGACAAAAAATCACTATTTTTATCCTATTGATATCAGTCTCAGTCCAATACATGTGAAACACAGTGCAGACTGTCTTGTCATGTCACACGTGTTTTACACCTTACATACCCTGGGAATCCATTGGTGCTTTCGGTATGTGTAGGTAAAGCACGTCTCTGAAGAGGGCGGCTTTCAATCTGTTTTAAAATAAATTAAAATTTGAAAAATCAGCTACATTTATAATATAAAGAAAAATTAAAAAAGAAAAAAACTTGCCTTGGTGAGATTAATTTGTCTCATAGCAAACACTGCAAGTGCCTTGAAAAGCATCCCGGGACCCTCGTCAAGTGAGAAGACGATACTTGTCTGAAACAATAAATTCATATATTTACATGTGACTAAATACAAAAGAAAAAAAATAAAACAATATTAAGGACCTGTTTCTTTTTTCTTTTTCTTTTTTTAATAAAAACAAACCTTGAATGGTCTATCAGTACGTGGAATTATAGGTTCCCTTGCCAACATTAAGAATCGAGTCACATTATCAGAATAATCCTGAAAAAAAAATGAAAAAAATAAAATCATACAAGCGTGATTTACAATTAAAATATAATTTATAATCAATGACCATTTATGGTTTTGTGGACTTATGTATAATTAGACACCAAAATGAAATTATACTGACAAATAAACAAAAAAATGTTATTTATACTAATATTTTTTCGTTAATCCTCCTTAATAGATGAAGGTTTTTTTGCCACATGTCATCTTCTCATTCATTTGGACACATGGCATTTTCTAGAATTTTTGAATTTTTTATTTTCCACTTGTCTTTTTATTGTATTTTTCATTTTATTAAATTAAAATTCCACATGTAATATGTAAGGTAATATATGTAAGGTATTTATTAGAAAATATTTATATATGTATTGTATTTAATGTATTAAAGCCTCATTAATTTTAATAATTTAATTTTTTTTTCATTTTTCTTATAAATTCAAACTTCTCAAATTGTTAAATTTTTATATTTATTTTTTTTTAAATAAACCCATGTAATACATGGGTCTCACACCTAGTTTAAAATATAACACTAAAATACATTCCATAATACATATACAATATATTTATATATAGTTATCAGACAATCGAACAAAATTATTTTATTACTTTAAAAGATTGTTTACTAAAATAAAAACTTTAACCATGAAATCTCAAAACAAAATTATACTTAAAATAAATGCTTTTTACGTTACATTTGGAAGATAACAAAATACTATTTAATTAAACTTCCGAAAAATTTAAGAACATTGCTGTTACTGAATGTTATGTAAATAGAATTAAACTTATAACGGTACTATAAATATAATAATCTTTCATTCCACGAAGGAATGAAAAATCAGGCAAGGAATCACATTCCGTTGAGGAATGGAATGCTTCATTCCATTCCTGTGTAATGCTCAATTCCATTCCAGGTTTGATGAGATGATTACCTGAATATCTTGAACAAGCAGATTCAATCCATAAATCTTGGCAGCAGCAGCACTAGCTACTGCCCCAGTATCTTCAAGTTCATGTAGAGCAACATGCTGACAAAGAAAGAAGGAAAACATTAAATAAAATATTAGTAAATAATTATTCAACTATAATTTATAATGAAGTTTCTATAAATAAATAAATAAATAAATACAGAAAGCATTAAAAGTTTAAAACATGGACATGCTTTTACAGTTACACAATTTATATTATATCCCACTAGGTCTAAACTCTATGCACACTTATAAAATGTAGAAAAAATTACATAAATGGTCCCTGTGGTTTACCAAAGGTCACAAACTCAGTCCTTGCTATTTTTTTTTGACGAATATCATCCCTGCGGTTTCCAAAACTTTCATGGATGGTCCTTTTTGCTAACACCGTTAGTTTTCTTCCGTTAGTGTGAGGGTATAACTATAATTTGGTGAAAAGACCAAATTACCCTCACACTAATAGACAAAAACTAATGGTGTTAGCAAAAAGGACCATCCAAGCAAGTTTTGGAAACAACAGGGACGATATTCGTCAAAAAAAATTTAGCAAGGACTGAGTTTGTGACCTTTGGTAAACCACAGGTACCATTTATGTAATTTTGTCTAAAATGTATTTACATGTTGCAGTGGAGATGATTAGATAGTATCCAGAGTTTTAAGAAAAATTGTTCCTTTTATTAGTGAACTGAAGTCATAATAATACAACTCAAATTTTTCATATTATATTTTTCGGATCAAATTCAAGAAACAACAACCTAATTTCATTCATTTGTTTATTATAGCATCCTACTTTCATTTCTATCGATCACAGAATTGTACTTTATAAAAATAAATAAATAAATACCTAATTATACTATAATTGAAAATAGGATGCTATAATATACACATAAATGAAAGTACATTGCTATTTTTTTCATTCAGATTTTTGTTTTCAGAGCATAGTAACATATAGTACCTTTGCAGCCCCAGCAGTATCATCCACAGCTTCTCTAACTATCCCTAATCTTGTTAATGTGTTCTCACATTGTGCAAGAGCCTAAAGAAGCATAGATATACACATTATTATTATTAGTAGTAGTAGTAGTATTTTAAAATAACAAATTATATATATAAATAAAATATACCTGAGGATGGCTAAGAACCCTTTTGAGATCTTCAATTTTAACACCATGATTAGCAAGCAAACAATGGCGAATAGCAAGTTTGACTTCACCAACAATGTGCAATCTGTGTCTAAGTAAGAGATCATAATTCCTATGAATGCTTCCACCTAAGGAATTTTCAATGGGTAAAACTGCTCGATCCACTAGCCACCTCTCAACAGCCTGAAGTGTTTAAATAAAACAAAAAGTTTAAAAGATTTGCAAAATTGGTCCTTGTGTTTAGCAAAAAGATATTCAAGGAATGGCCTTATGGCCATGTTTCATTGTGGATTTGGTCCCTTACCAAAATGAAATGACTAATTTACAGTTAGGACAAATGGCAACACACTTGCAAAATGGAAGGAAAAAATAAATAATAGCAAATTTGTAATATAGTTAGGACATAATGGGAAATTCTCATTTCCTTAGCCGAAAAGAGACACCCATGTATAACTTACCGAGTTAAATGAGGTTTTTTTTTTTTTTGATGTATTGATCTTAAAGGGTTAAGCACTTAAGCTCGACAATTATACAATGTTGTTCGTTTTTTACTTAATCTAAACAAAATGACTTCACGGGTTAAGCCAAAAAGCCTTGGTTAATGTGTTAAGAGTTCAGACCCTAATATTTTATCTATTTGCCCTTTTTTTTTGTTCCTTTCAACTCCTCTCACGTTAAAATGATGAATATTGTGAAATTTGTTTTTGAAATGAAGGATAAAATGGTTGTTTAGTCTCATTCAAACGGATTATTCGGTCTAGAAAAGAAACAAGGTAACACCTTATCCAGACAAACATTTTATCCATTCACCCCCTTGATGCTTAAAAATATTTGCGAAAATGATGCCACTTGAGAAATAGAAGTAAAAGATAAAGAGAAAACTTCAAAAAATGGTCCCTCCCACCAAAGAAATCGCAATGCCTTCTCTAACTGATGATCGGCATGTAGAACAACAAAACTAAAGATGCATAATTTTTGAATATATCAACATTGTGAATCTTGTTCTCGGAAAGATCCTTCTCTTTTATCTTCTTTAACTGATAAGGAATAAAGATTTTTTTGTCTGTTGGATAAAACTTGTATCCAATTATAAAGGATTCAAGATAAGAGGAAGCATCCTCCATTATAGCAACCTCAGCAGCCTTTGATGTCTCTGAAATTCCCCAATCCAAAATGGCATTAAGATTTTGAGTAAATTACACGAATGGTCCCTATGGTTTAGGGTAATTTGCACGTTTGGTCCCTAACTTATTTTTTTAACTCGGAAGGTCCCTATTGTTTGTTTTTGTTACATGCTTGGTCCCTATCTTACCTAAAAAGACTATTTTGCCCCTGATTTTTTAATTTATTTAAATGAACACACTCTCAACCCTACTCCCCTCACCTTACCCTACATATCCCATCATTTTTCCATATTCAAATAATAGTCTTTTTAGGTAAGACAGGGACCAAGCGCGTAACAAAAACAAATAGAAAGGACCAAACGCGTAACAAAAACAAACAGTAGGGACCTTCCGAGTTAAAAAAGTAAATTAGGGACCAAACGTGCAAATTACCCCAAATCATAGGGACCATTCGTGTAATTTACTCTAAGATTTTTTTTTTTTTTTTTTTTTTTTGAGAGAGAGAGAGAGAGAGATCTACGGTGACAGGACGGGGGAGGGGAGGGAAGTTAAAAGATGGTGGGTTTGAGGTTAGGACAACATGCTAATAAATAGATAAATGTAAGGATAAAATGGTCCATTTATAGGAATTTAACAAAGTAAAAGTAACGATGTCAAAGTTAGGGACCAAAACCGCAAGATAGCCTTCTAAAAAGGACTACATTTGCAAATTAAAAACTTTTTGGACTCTATCCAAAGAAAACAACCACATGGAGGGCCAAAAGGTCATTTTATCACATTTAACAAATAAAAACAAACAGATGTTAAAGTCGGAGACCAAAACCACACCGCAAAATTGTCAAAAGGGCATTTTTTGCAAGTTGACAAGTTGAACACTTTTTGGACTCCATCCAAAGAAAAGCAAAACCACTAGGACCATTTTTGCAGTTTTCTAATGATGGCAGCTTTGTAGAAAGTTGAGTATTGATAGGAAAAATCTCATTTCCTTGACTTTCTCCATTAAGTCATTCTTTTTGCATTAAGTAAAAAAGAAACACTCATATAATTTATCAGATTAAGTCATGTCCCCATTATGTCAAAAATAAATAGCACCTTAGCGATAAACCTGTAATGCTAAGGATTATGCAATCAGTTTCATCATGCCCCTTACATCCAATCTTATTGTAGTTCACTTTGGATGCTAAGTTTGTTCTTTTAAGATTTATAAAATGCAAATTCTCAGTAAAATCCCCATACATAAAAGTTCTAATTATAGATTTAAAACTTGGTATAATTGAGTGGCATAAATAGCTATGTTACTTTCTATGTTTATATGTTTATTTGCACACAACACTATCTACTGTACTTTTTATTAAAGCTATTCTCCTCACAAATAAGAATCAACCTGAATCCTAAATAGCTACTGCCCATGATTGAAGAAACAGAATTGCAATTTCTGGAATTAATGGTTGAATGTTCAGTATTTTATCACAGAGTTTCAAACCTAATATGCTCTATCCATTAATTCAAATTATATGCAAGAAGTTACGTGGGAATAGGATTCTATATAAACAAGATCAAATGTAGGAATCAAGCCTATAATTAAAAAAAAATGGCTCAATTAAATGATATACAAACCTCGAATGCTGTCTCAAATTGTTCACAAGGAACTGCTTCACAGTTAGGGTAAGCTTTTTCTGCAGCAGATTCACTATAAGCCCCAGGAACACCCTGTCAAAATACCATAAAACTTCAATAAAACAACAAGAGTAACCTCGATTTCATTTCAGCATTAATGTTTGTGCTTCTTCAATGATGCGATAACTTGTTTTATAAAGCATAAAATCAATCGATGTCTCCGAATGTATAAAAACATACACCATGGATTTTACACAAGATAAGATGAAAACAATAATTTCCCAAAATGAGATAACTAAACCTGATAAGCAACGCGAATTCGAGAACCCTCAGATGGTATTCCAGTCAGATCGGTAGACGTTAGAGGCCCTAAAAATTAGCAAAAAGTAAACTGAATCACAACATAAATTCGCAAATGCAGTGAAGATTACAGAAGGAAATGATGAGAGAAGATAGATTAGGGAAAATGTTGGGTTTTACTTGGAAGAGAAGTGCTTTTTCCTTCGCCGGTGCCTCCTTGAATGGAGGATGATGTGGAGGCGGAGAGTGAAATGGGAAATCGCCGGAATTTGAGTTGGGATGGGAGCTTTTGAATAGAAGTGGAGGTGATAGGGTGGTTATGAGGCGGGATGATAGGGGATCGAGATATGGTGGCCGCCATGTTTGTTGCTGGGAAGGCTGGAGACCACTGGAACGCAGCACCGGTGTGATGAATGGAGAAATTTTACAAAAGAAAAGGAAATATACTTTTAATAATTAAATTTTTATGCACGTTTATTTTTAGATGTTTTATAAAAGTTCCTTTTAAAAAAATAAAACAAGCGTCATATTTCATATTTATGTTATTTTATCGTTACAACCAATGTTTGAGGGTTGATATTACGTTATTTAGAATTATAATTATGGTTACAAATACAAAAAAACAATAATAATATTATAATATTGATTTACATATTTAATAAAATGGATTAATTAGCAAAAACAATAAATCAATAATTATACAATATCATTAAAGAGATTAAAATGAAAATGTTATTATGACAAAGATAGAAAGTAATAAAAAGAATTAGTTGATAATCAATAAGTGGATGAAAGGATGAAAGAGTAAAAATAATAGGTGCCATA
This sequence comes from Lactuca saligna, assembly GCF_052625555.1. Taxonomy (NCBI): domain Eukaryota; kingdom Viridiplantae; phylum Streptophyta; class Magnoliopsida; order Asterales; family Asteraceae; genus Lactuca; species Lactuca saligna. The sequence continues at coordinate 43,840,475 of NC_136418.1, read as the reverse complement.
ATCGTATTGATTGATTTAATTAATATAAATTTAGCCAAAATTTTTAATTATTTTTTTTAAATATAAACAAACATTATTTTTTTATAGCAAATAACTTCTCGCAGGTATGTAAAACCTATGAATTTAGCACCTCGGCCTGTGATTTAAAGTTGTGGACTACCATTTGATCCAATTTCGGCTCATGGCCTGATAAGAATGAATAATTTTCGCAAAAAGAAAAAATAAAAAATATAATTAGAATCGCAGTTGCTTGACAAGTTTAGCACCTTAACTTTAAGGGTATGTTTGGGTTAGTTTTTTTTTTTAAGTGAAAAGTGATTTTAAAAAAAAAAGTGCTTATTAGTTTATAGTTTTTAGGAAAAATTGATTTTAAAAAGTATTTGAATGCGAAAAGCTGATTTTTCAGGAGTAAAATGATTAAAAAGCTAGAATTTTCCATCTTTTTGAAAGCTTTACTTTTTCCTATTTAAATAGTTGTTTTAAAAAACGCTTTTTAAATAGACAAACACTTTTTTAGTTTGTTAGTTTTTTAAAAAACTAAAAAGCTAATAAGCTTTTTTTAAAAGCTATCCCAAACACCTACTAAGTGGGATTTCATCTACTTTCCTCTTACGATTTCCCCATCTATATTCTTCATTTTTTATTATTATTTATAATAAATTATGTAAGTTTTTTTGTTGTTGCTTTTGAGTATGATTTCTAACATCTCCCACTTTTTGTTTGTGTTTGTGTTTTTGTTAGATTTCGTATAATTACACCAGATTGTATATAAAATTTATGAAAAATTTGTTAGATTATCAACTTTTTGTTTGGATTTGTGTTTTTTATGTTTGTACTAAAATGAGTTCTAATATCAATTTGTTACACCTTGGCCAAGGCGGCGGAATATATCAGACTCTGTGATGTAGTTTATGGATCACAAGCAATTGGATATATAGCATAATGATACTTTTAAAATGACTAAAAAGTATTTTTTTTTTTCCTAGTAAGTAAAACCATACTTAAAAATGTTATGTAGAGAAAGAAACCAACTCCATGGTTTAGAGAGAGAGAGAGAGAGATCCACTTAATGTTTATTAGTCTTATAACCGAGCTATGTAACTGAAGTACCCCTACAAAGCTTCATTAGACATCTTAGAAATGGCTGAATATTGTAATCACCCGCTTCGACTTGACCTTCATGGTTGTAGCTAGCAACCGCAGGTGGCTGTCAACCTGTATAGATCTGCACATATGTGTCTCGCTCTAATGATTAACAGTTATAATGGTGTGGGTATACTAAGTGTTTATACTTAGGTAATTAATAGTGTCTCAATATAAAAGTCATTAATTAATGTACACGAATAACTCACCCTATCTTATATGTGGATAAGCATTTGGTGTGTAATGATCTAGAGTGAATACCCCTATCTTATATGTAGATAAGCATCCATGGCATAATGATTGAGAGTGAATAGCACTAACTTTTACATGGATAAGTCACTAGGCAAAATGATTTATGATAGATGGAGTTTTACTATAAAAGCCAAGTATATTCGATAACTATATACGTAAAGGTGTAGGATAGTCGCTTTAACAAAACGGTAAAACTCATGGTAGTATACATAAGTATATGTATAATTTTTAGTTATGGTGTAACTAAACATACATATATACATACATGATATAAGTTTGAAATACTATAATGTGATTTATGTTGGATTAATGTGTATAAGGTCGTAATTAAATTGGTATAATGTTGATGAATAAAAGTAAAGTTCTTTTTGGGTTGCCCTCATAATCAATAAATTGCCTAAATTGATTTTAGGAGAGAGATAAATGTTTTATTGATATATTATATGACTAATATATTAAGAGAAATTAAATATTTTCCTACATTTTATTCCTACTTATCTTCCGACCCTATAAAATGTTGACATGTGGCATATTTAATAACATATTTAATGAAATTGATAATATTTTAGTCCACTAGTCACCATTTAATGTGGGTAGGAGGATAGTAGGAATAAAATGTAGGAGAATAATATAGAAGTGCAAAACTAGGATTGTCAATCATGATTTTTGTTTGGGATATTGCTAACAGTTCAATGGAAATGGATAATATTCTTTAATATATATATATATATATATATATATATATATATATATATATATATATATATTTCAAGCGGTTCGGTTTGATTATCTGCGGATACTTAAGTATCCAAACCAAAACTGACCCGTTGATATCCGGTTTTTTCAGTTTTGGTTTTTTCGGTTTCGGATCAACCGGTTCAGCTTGGTTTTACGTTTTTTTTTTGCACACCCCTACTAGTCATATATATAAACCCCCTAAGGGTTTACAATTTTTTCCATCCCTTTGTCTAAGAGTAGAACTGAAAATTCCTTTTCTCTCCTCTCTCGTATTTAGCCTCCATTTTGCTAGGGTTTCGATATGAGCCATTAAAGGCACGAGACTTCTGGTATTTGCTTTCTGAAGACCAACAAAGAAGGATTACTAGTTTATCTGCTATAATAAACTAAGGTATGAATTTTCTAATAACTCTTTACTAATTTTGAAAATAGCAACATACTTTCAGGGTTCTTGATATTTAATAGTTGTTTGCAAATCATAGTGAGAACATAGATCCTTTAGGGTGCATATGAACTTAACGTTTATGTTTTTCCGCTAAAATAAGGCTTTTGTAACATATAAAACCCATCAATTTTATGTTCAAATTAGGGTTTCTAGGTGTTTCCTAATCAGGTATAAATAGGGTCTTATACTTGGGAATTTTCGGCCACGTTATCATACATACCATATTCAAATTTTACATTGCTCCCCTTCTCCTAATTCTTCCAAGGTTCTTATGTTGTGGGTGTGAACCATTAGAGGCTTACACACAATTGAAGCTAGTTTTCAAGAGATTATTGGGTTGATCTAGTTGGGTCAAAGGGTTTGTTTACAATAACAAATTAGAGATATGTTATTCCTTTTGTGAATTTCGATTTTCATTATGGTTTAGAAGTTTTGTTGCTCAATAGTATGTTGCTTAAATAGAGTTATGACATAGATCAAATTAGGTTGCTTGTAACCTTAAAACTATAAGGTATTTTCCGCATTATTACATGTAAAAACAATCAGTTGTATAAGAGCATTAGGTTGTCTAACAATTGAATGTGCATAAATTGAACTTGAACAATTAAAGAATTGCAGAATCGTCATTCTATTGTTTCGCCACATCTTGGGCTCTTCTGCCACATTGTGTCAAATGTCTGATCTACATTTTTTTATCCTGCCACGTCATGGTCCAGGAGTGGCTCAACCATTTTAGAGGCTCTAAGAAAACAAAAAAATTGGGGCCCTTTAGGAAAGCAAATAGATTCGAACCTAAGACCCTTGGTTTGCTAAACCACCACTTTTACCACTAGGCCAAGCTACAACTTGTCTTTGCAACCCAGGAAATATGTATATATACATATATAATTAACATAATAAGTTTTAAAATTGGAGGCCCTTTAGAATTGGCGGCCCTAAGCCCTTGCTTAGTTTTGTAAAGCATAGAGCCGGCCTGATCGTGGAGATTTATTATGCCACGACGTGGGGACCTTCTGTTCAACGAATTTTTTTGGATGATTAAGATTTTGATTAGCATTATTACATTTGTAGATATTATTTTAATTGGATAAAATTTGAATTTTAAATTGGTAATCTGATCTCCTAATATCATGAATCTTTAAATTATCCTCATGATTTAATTTAATTTAATTATTTGGCTAATTAATTAAATGAAAAGATTAATTTTGAAATCATTAATATAATTTCTGAACATTATTTTAAATATTTAAAATACACCCTTATACTTATACTTATATATATATATATATATATATATATATATATATATATATATATATATATATATATATATATTAAAAGTTTAATACTATATGTAAAAAATGAGCTAGTTGAATTAATAGTAGACCTCATTCACGAAGTCATACTCTAAGGGGGTATAAGGAAATAGCTTATAAGATGATCGTCATTGGATGTCCACTCTCACCCACCGCTCATTTGTACGGTGGAGGATCGTTAGTCGAATGAATTCAATAGGACATAACCTCATTAAAAGTATAGTGCTATAAGCTAATAGATGTTGGGATTTCTGTGCATCGAATATACTCTAAACTAGGTAGCAGAAAAATCAAAACTACGATAAACCTAAGTGTACATGCAACCTATGGATCTATGGTTTCATGCTAATTACACCTACCATAGAAAACAAAAATACAAGGAAGAAAAACATACCTCTTATGTAGACCTTGATCTCCATGCTTGAGATCTTGATCCTTCATGAAGTTACTTGGATGAGAGCACACAAATCAGAATCCCTCTAATGGTATCACACTCGATGACACCAAAGATTGGAATAAAAATAACTAGGAGAATGGTTAACTTCACAAACCCAGAGAGAGTAAGAAATCGCCTCTAAGTGGGGGATGAAGAAGGGCTAGCGAAACTTCCAGCCAAGGTGCAAGGAAGAATGAAATCCCTAAGGCCCTATTTATAGCATTGGATCCCTTCCTAGGTTTTATACTCCTTCCCATGTGGGATAGGAGGCCAACAACAAAATTCACTTATTTTCCCATCTGGGATGGAGTGAATTTCATCCAACCCTAATTCCATAAGGGTTTTGGAACATTCCTAATCAACCAACTATCGATTAATGAATATTCAACCCTTTTAATTAATTCAACTGTTAATTAATTCTCAAAATATATTTAATATTAGTTTCTAATTAATTATTACTCATAATAATTAATAAACCAATTTCTCCTTTATTTATTCTACTCGTGTAAAACCCCGTTTATTTATTAGTTAAATAAATAAATTAATGAACGAATGGTAGCCTGAAATAAATAATTATATATGCAGAGTGTTGGGTTCGAGGAGTTAGTTGCCACATTTTTAGAAGTCGGGGGTTAAAAGCGTGAGTTTGAGACTCATTTTATAATTAGTTATAAAGTCAGGGACTCCGTAGTAATTAGTTGAATTTAATTTAAAAGGAAATGAGGTTGAGGGGCTGAAATTGCCATTATGGAAACAAGTTTGGGGGATCGGGTATATAAACCCGTCACCCACGGATTTAACCCTAACCCTAAATCATATTACAACGGTCACCCCCTCACCCTTATATTTCCCATCTCCGGCACCACCTGCTTCCGATGCTCCTTAGCCGCCGCCGACGATCAGATGGAGTCTCGAATCGCGCCGCCTGCTGCCTCTCCATCGAAGAAGCCATCGTGGCTTTGCTGCCGGCAAAGACATGTCTCGCTACTGTTTCATTGTTGGCCTCTCGCACTCCCACAGTTGAAGATGAAGGCGCCACTAGCTGCTGGTCAATGGTGGTTCAGTCCAAGTTGGTCTCGGCTCATCCTCATCACCCGTTCTCCTGTTGTTATTTCCTATTCGTGACCACTAGCCACCGCCGTTAGATATCGTTGTAGCCGCCTTCCAGTGCCGTTGTCTCCTCTGTACACCGCGAGGTGGGTGGTTGTGTTTATCTCCGAGCAAGGACGTGTGGGTGTGGGTAGTGTAGTCATTCCTTCATTGGTATGGCTAAGTTCATAGTTCCCGAGTGAGTTTGGATGATGTTGTATTGTGCTAATTTTCGTGTGTGTGTAGGTTCTGTCGAATGGTTGCTGTGAAGAACCACCATGGCAGCCGACCATGATGGCTGCCACCTCAAGGACCGCCATAACAGTTGGGTTTGCTGATGTATGAGTTAATTTTGTGTGTGTTTTTAATTAGATTAGTGTGTGTTTGGTCGGAGTTCTAAGTGCAAGGCATCACCACCACCGTAAGGTGTTGGCTGCCACCATCTACCACCGCCGACCACCACAAGGTGATTGTGCGTGTGTATGTATGTTGTATTAGTGTGTGTGTGTTCTTTGGGGTTTCGTATTGTACATTGTAACGAAATGGAATAATGAGAAAGGAATTCGAAACAACCACCGTGAGGTGGTGGCTGCCGCCACCGGCCGTCGTGTTGGGTAGCGGTGTGTCTTGCCTCGTCAAGTGTGATTCGTTTGGGGTGCTTGAAACCCTAATGGGCCTTGTTAGGCTAATGGGCCCAATGTAGCCAAATGGGCTTAGTGAAAACCCTAATGAGTCGAATGGACTCTAATTGACCCAATAAAACCCTAGTGGGCTTAATGACATTCTAGTGGGCCTAATAGGCCCAATAAAGCCCTAATGGACCTAAAAGCCCAAAAAACTGATAAAGGGACTAATATTTGGTTGGAAAAACCATAATGCAAATAAAACCCTAATTTGTGGAAATTGCTTGGGACACACACGAGAATTAATTATTAAATCTTGAATAATAATTAATAATCATTGGCAAACTAGCGTAAGGCATAATGGACTTAATGGATTAAGTCCTTAATGGGTTAAGAAAGAAACATTGAACCTTAATCATCATTTCATGTGAAAACTCTAATTTGGGATTATGGGCTTGGACTTGTTGGGACCCACATTTGGGCCATTGGAATGGAATTGTGTGATTAAGCCCAATCACACCATATGACTTATTTAGAAGAATGGACTTAATGGATTAAGTCCTTAAATGAATAATTCCTTAATGGGTTAAGTAGGAAACTTAACCCTAATCGGCATTTTATGTGAAACCCTAACTTCACTTGGGTTTATTGTTGGGCCTTTCTATTGGGCCTTGATGATTGGATTATTAATGGTCCATCCAAGAATAATTTTATGAACTAAAATAATTTAATGGGCCTAGGGTAAGTCCTGTGTAAGGGGTTGGGCCCAATTTGGAAAATTAGGCCATAAATGGGCTATAGCTTGGGCCTTAATGATTATATGATATTGGACCATTAGACTGTCAAAGGTTAGACTGGACTTTTGGTTGGGCCTTAGAATGAGATCATGTATAGGCCTAGGCCCAATTTGGAAAATTGGGCCATGTGTTGGGCTTCGATTCCTAGTCGACTTTGGGCCTATGGATTGGGCCTTAGGCTTGAATAAGCCAAGCTAGGGGTAATGTAGTAATTACCCAAAGAATGTACTTATGGTTATGTATTGGGACCCAATTATTAATTGGGTGTTATTTTGGTGTTGACAGTTCGGGAATCTGTCAGCCAGCAGTTGGGGTCGAGTCTGCGAGACTTCAGCAAGTGTGGGATTGTGTCTTCGTGACTTCAGCAGTGTGAGGTGAGTTACCTTCCAGTAGCGATGGGTCTAAGGCCACAATGTCGGCCCACCAGTAGGAGATGTATGATAGATGATTGTCTTTGTGATATCATCTAGGTTTGCTACTACCTGATATGTTATATGCTAGCATGATATGTTGTATGTGATAGTAGTAGAGTTCGGTTGTTAGGACCGAAGGGTAGTCAGACACCCCAGATACGTCTGACAGTATGTGATGATATGTTGCATGCTGGTTTGTTATGTTTTATGCGATAGAGGTAGTAGGAGGGGACTAGTCCCCGAGGTTCGGTTGTTAGGACCAAAGGGTAGTTCAGACATCCCAGATATGTCTGATAATATGTTTATGTTATGTTATATGTGATAGTAGTAGTAGGGGGTGAAATAGTCCCCGAGGTTCGGTTGTTAGGACCGAAGGGTAGTCAGCGCCCCAGAATGGCTCGACATGGGTAGTCAGCACCCCAGAATGGCTTGACGTGGGTAGTCAGCACCCCATAATGGTTTGACACGGGTAGGTCGGCACCCCAGAAAGGCCGTATCGGGTAGGTCGAGCACCCCAGAAATGTCTGGCAGTATGTATGTTATGTGATTGTGTGGTATGTGGTATGATGGGGGAACTCACTAAGCTTTGTGCTTACGGTTTTCAGTTTTGGTTTCAGGTACTTCGTGTTTAAAGGAAAGGAGTCGGCTTGATCGCAACGCATCACACTATGGTTTTCCGCACAAGAGATCTTTGGGATTACACTCTGATATTGTTTTATGATAACATGTTTGATTATTTCTACTTTGGTTTTGACATGACATAATATTACAGATGTTTTATTACACTGTTGGTTTTAAAATGACGTAATTAAAAATGAAATTTTTGGCCTGTATTTTTGGGATGTTACAACTCGATTTAGTTCTTGAGGGCAACCCAAAAGGAACTTGTCGTTAATAGAATTGATTACTAATAGTTAATGGCACTGGACACTCTTTCCAATAGTCTATCACTTGGATAACTCATCAACTATACGATGTCAAAACTTATCCAATAATCAACAGAGAGTTAGACATCCATTGCATCTACCGAACTCTTGATCTAATCAAGATTAAACCCTTAGATAATTTATCAACTATCCCTTCATTCTATGATATTTGTATGAACTCGAAACATGGATAATGGTCAATCTTAGAATTCAAGATTATGTTTCTTGATATAGATTTGTGACGACTGCATCTGGCTACTAAATTGAACACATCAATTTCAGTCAGGGCTCAGCCAAGCACTTTAGATGTCAGCACAAAATCATCAAAGGGCCTATAGATATCGTTTCTCATGTTAAGGCAGAAACAACAAATAAACTTCGACTACATACTTTTTGTCTATTTCATCATGTCACACATGGACATACCCTTTATAACTACCAGTTACAGATAGTGTTGGAGTAAACCAATGCATAACATAATCATAGAGCAAAACCCCACATGTATCTAGGTTTGAAGAATAGAAGATACTATCAACTTAGAATTAATCGTGACTATATCCATGAAGCAATCTCTAAGCATGGGTTGATCCAATACTTAAATCTCTATTAAGTACTCATAATTCTTAGCGCAATCTCTATGTTATGTCCAATCCACCAATGCTCATGACAATCTTGAATCGCTGCTTACTTCCAAGAGTATGTCTAAATTTGGACGTTTGAGTAAATTAATACTCGAGAAGTGGGTTCTAAACATGCAAAGGGAGAACACGGTGATAAGTTAACTGAAATGATTGATCTCTATCATATATTAATATATCCACTTAATAATCACCAAATCAAATTAACACTTATATTGATTAAGTTCTCAAGTTTAAAACAAGTTAAACTAAAAGTGTTTAAGCCAATTCATTTGCAATTCTAATGCCTATTGACTTTGTCTGATTGTTAGACTTAGTCAATGATATTGGCTTATTGAATGGATCGACAAGATTATCTTCCGATATGGCTTATTGACCATGACAACTTCACATCTGACTCACTATCAAGTGTGTTGTAACTTAATGAGTATGCCTGGTAAACATATCATCATATAACACATGCAAGATTCGAACACACGTCTAGCTTCCTAATATAAAACCATGGGCAGACATTGGTGCCTTCGACCCATTAAACCCAATGAGGAGACTCACCTTGATCCACTGCTGATCAGATAACACTTGGCAACCGAACCAGAAATCCCATACTGACAACCAATAAATCCCAATTAATAATTATGCCATAATCCATTAACAGTGGTCTCAACTCATAAGTCCTGACTCCTAGGGTAAAAGATCATTTTACCCTTTCATTAATGGGTCCAGCCTAAACTTGGCCTAAGGCTCACTAATGGCCCAACAACAAACTCGAAGACCAAACCAAACCTAAGCCCCACTCAAAGTCGTGAGCCCCAACCAAACCCCAAACATATAATTCATAGCCTAAAGAAACAAGCTCGAACCCCAAAACAAGTCCATAACCAAAAGCCTAAAAAACCCACTGATGAACTGAACGTGTTGTGTTCCCGGGTGAAGCGTTGGGCGTTTGTTGCCAGACCACAGATCAGGACCCTTTGCCTGAACGTGCCGGGTTTCCGAGATAAACGCACGACATTCCTGCCCATTGTCAGAAAATTGCCCCAAACGTCTTAATGCCTTAAGTCCAACGTCCAAATACTCAAAATAGCTTCATATCAGTGACTTAATCCATAAAGTCGAAGGCTTTATGAAATGACCCAAAAATCACTACTAAAAATTTCTTTTAAAACAATGCTAAAACCATACTTATAAAAAAACTGTATCATAAGTCATAACATAATTCCCGAGTATTAATTCGAAACATGATCTTATTATCAGAGTAAAACATTCCCAGGCTAACTGACTACGGTGTGTGCACTGCAACCTCTCCGAGCTCCTATTTTGAAAACTGAGTACCTGAAACCAAAAACTGAAATCGTAAGCACGAAGCTTAGTGAGCTCCCCCAACCTACCACATACCATACAATCAAATAGCATACATACTATACAATCATATAACATACCATACTTGTCAGGCATTTCTGGGGTGCCGTCCTACCCGTGCGACCATTTTGGGGTGCCGACCACCCTTTGGTCCTAACAACCGAACCTCAGGGACAGTTTCACCCCTACCACTACTACTATCACATATCATAACATAACATACTATCAGACATATCTGGGGTGTATGACTACCCTTCGGTCCTAACAACCGAACTCGGGGACTGTTCCCCTCCTACTACCCCTAACAAATATCTCAGATCATGCTAGCATATAATCATGACATCACATATTGTCAGACCTATCTGGGATGTCTGACTACCCTTCAGTCCTAACAACCGAACTCTACTACTATAACACATCAAGCTAACATATAACATATTAGGTAGTAGAAAAACTAGATGATATCACAGAGACAATCATCTAACACACATATCCTACTGGTGGGCCGGCATTGTGGCCGTAGACCCACCGCTACTGGAAGGTAACTCACCTGAATTGCTGAGCTCTGCTGATAACCCTCTGGCTGCTAACCGACAACCCTCTGAGGCGCTTCTCCTCTAGCTCTTCGTGCTACCAATATCAATATAACACTTAGTCTGTCAGTCCTCCAAAAGTCAACTAATTCAACTCTTGTCAAAGTCAAAGTCCTGGTCAAAGTCAACCTTCCAGGTTGACCCTACTTGCCGAGTCAGCCTACTGACTCGCCGAGTTCATAAGCTCAGAAACACATTTCATTCGCAACTCGACTCGCCGACTCAGACCATGACTCACCAAGTCTACTGATTTTCGAGCTCTGTCCTGTCCAACTCACTGAGTCTCCACTCAACTCACTGATCTGAGTCTTAACTATAAGGGTTTGGGGTTTCGCAACCTGACTCGCCGAGTCCAAGGACAGACTCGCCGAGTCCAAGGACAGACTCGCCAAGTCTAAGGCAATCTTCAACAGACTCACCGAGTTGTTCTTCCAACTCATCGAGTTCCTGCCTATCTTCATCCAACTCGTCGAGTCCACTCATGTGACTCGCCGAGTTACTACGCGATTTAAGTATGGTATCTAGCCCAACTCGCCGAGTTCTCTCCTAGACTCGCTAAGTCCTTACGTGTATTCTCATAATCTTGAGTCACAGAGCTACTCCTTTGCTCCAAACAATAGATCTGGGTTCCTAGAGTCCATTAGCAACATAAAGTTGCTACCTTTACGTGCTTCTTGTCTCACAATACCAAAAACCAAGCTAGAAAAGAACTTAACTCATGGGGAATGGCTTTTGCATAGCAACTAACAGGGCTTTCTGCATCTTTGATCTAAATAGAGCTCAGACCTGGAGTTTCAACTCCAGATCTAACTTGTGCACCAATTTCTCATCTCATACTCTCAAAGAAACCCTAAAACTCCATGAAAGATGGATCTAGAAAGGAGAAAGCCAAGGATAACGATTCATTACCTCCAAATGCTCTAAAAATTTCTAGAAACTCTGGATCCAAGGCCTCCTCTTGCACCGCTATGAACCTCTTCTCTTCCAAGCTTCAAATTACTTCACCAAGGGTAGATCTTGCTCCAAAAACGGTTATGGTGGCTAGGGTTTGGGGTTCTAGACTATAGGGGCCGCAAATGAGCCCTAGGGAAGAGAATAAGGTTCTTAAATAGGGTACCAAGTCCCGGAATCCGGGTTTCCCAACCCAGACCATACTCGTCGAGTCCACTTGTCGACTTGTCGAGTCGATCACTTACTTTACACCTGGATCCCGCTCCGACTCGTCGAGTTCCTCCCTGGACTCGACGAGTTGACCCTCTTTAACTTATGGTTTTCCTTTCCTTCCTTGACCTTTCTGATTTAGGGTGTTACAACTCTCCCCCACTTAAACTAAACTTCGTCCTCGAAGTTCGCTGTGGTCAACTGACCTGCAATCTGCCTCCAACACCCTGCCTGGTGACTCTAACCCTTTTTGGCCATCACTCCAGCCACTCTCAGTACTACTGGTACATACTGAATGCTTCTTATTTCCACAACTTAGTGTGACATCCCCATTTTCACTGCCAGAAAAGACCGATTTTGTTTATGCTTTATAAAAATTAGAGTACCTCTTTTAATAAAAATGTTGCGGAATTTGTTCCCAGTAAAACATGATAAATACGTTATCAAAGCACTTCCGAAGAAAAGTATTTTTATTCATTTTAAAACATTTGGGATGTCATCGTCAATACGGAAACATAAGCATAAACAGAACTTACATTCATTATTACTAGTGATTTATATCTCCTTAATCTCTCAGTGTAATGTGACTTCATATCAACACCTGTGATATAAATAAACTGATTGGGTCAGGTTGGGAAACCTGGTGAGTACATAGGGATTTCAATCCCACAATGTTATACCATATATATAGTTTAAAACTCACAAAATATACAATTTCACCATATATATAAACAACTCTTATCCCACCCCGTCGATCCTCACAACGAGACTATCCATACTCTCAGACCTAAGATTAGCCGTTTTACCTAATCCATACTCCCGGATCAGAAATGAACGACTTTACCTAATCCATACTCTCGGACTATGGACGAATGACTAATCCATACTCTCGGATTAATGATGAATGAGTGTGCCTAATCCATACTCTCGGATTAGGGACAATGACTATGTCTAATCCATGCTCCCGGATCAATGACATATACTAAGGTTTTATTCTCTGAGTATAATTCACTCGTTCTCGTAAGAAAACACTACCCAATATTCCTCATAGTTAATTTAGGTTTACTCTTTATCCTAAATCAGCATATATAATCAGGTATGTTCTTTAACAAGTATCTCAGGCAACATCAAATAATTCGCATATAAACATATATTTAATACTTCAATCGATACTTGTATTAAAATCATGTTCATGAAAGGGACTATGCACTCACTTGAAAAGGTGGCGATTCCGAACTCAGACAACGCTTTGCTTCTTAAAAATAATTTCCTTCGACGAAACCTAGTATTATTACCACTAGAGTTTAGTCTATTATTTGTCGAGACTAATTAATAGTCTAGCTATTATTACTCTTATATAAGCGTTAAACAATACTTATATACCCCATAATAATAGCCCAAGTACTTATTATAAGTTCCTAATAACGTTACTATAATTAAATAAAAACTATATTAAAAATAGTGTAGGCGTAGCTCACTTACAACAAGTTTTATAGAAAACCGGGCTTTGCTTGGAGTAGCATTCCCGAGCCGAAAAGCTCTTCTTCTCGGAGCCGTCGAGCACTCCGGGGCTTCCGCCTTGTGCTAGGGAGGTTCCCTAGGCTTTTTCGGGGGTTTTTGGGGCTAGAGAGAGGTTCTACAGAGAGAGTAAAGAGAAGAAAGAATGGGAAAGGTCTGAAGAAAATTAGGGTGGGAGAGGTTCTATTTATAAGGTGAAAATGGCTGAACTTGGTGCCACATATCACCATCTAGTGGCAAGACTTGGAGAGAAAGCAATGGCCAAGATTGTGCCACATCACCCATTTTCGCACAACACACTTCCGACTTCTAAAATCCATAACTTTCGCATAAGACCTCCGTTTTTGACATTCTTTATATCCACGCGTAGGTAAAAATAATATCTACAACTTTCATTTTGATTTTGTTGGCTAATTCTCGACCTATCTTAACTTTAACAGTACGAGGAGATTATACTGTTAAATATCTGCGTAAAATTCATAACTTCTACATACGGACTCTGTTTTTGTCTGTTTTTTTACCGTTGAGTTCTTATTAATGAGATCTTCAATTCTCATTTAGGTCGCGTAGGCCAAAAACCGCTCGAACTAAAATTCGAGTTTCGGGTCGTGCACTGCTATGCCAAATTTTATAAAATTCATAACTTCCTCATACGAAGTCAGATTTGGGCGTTCTTTTTTTTTTGTATGTTCTCGGTTTAACATATACTACAACTTTTATTTGGATCGATAAGGCTAAAAATTCCTTTATAAAAAATTCACTATTTACGTCTCCCCGTGTCGTGCCGGTTTTGCCGTAAAACTTCTACGAGCCATAACTTCTTCGTTATAACTCGGATTTCGGCGTTCTTTATATGTACGGAACCCTTGAGACATATTATAATGATTGGTTAAGATTATTTATTCTAAATAATCTTTTGTCAAAAAGTCGTTTTTGACCCTTATTATCTCTTAATTGACTAGCCTGGATCTACGGGCGTTACATTTAGTGTTGAGCACCCGTCCCAGCGAATGGATTAGATAATCCTTCGAGTGAAACATTCATCCATGCAATGGTTAAGACTCATACGAGAGCTGCGCAACAAGGCCAAACCCTTCCCTCTGAGATTATCCAACCCTGCTGTGAGAGGCGTAGCACCCTCTGACGACTTGCTTCCCCTTACCATACTTCCCTTATCGTTACTACCTCTGACTGAAAATTCTGTTGCCCCTCATCCGCCTACCGGATGCACTGAGACCACCCTGGTCCAACTAATCTGTCGATATCTGGGTTACCGGACTCCCACCGGTCACTACACCCCATCACAATCTCTTAATCGCTTCCAGCGACTTCTGAAGATACTTTGACTATCTATAACTGTTCCATCCACTCTGCCACTCATACTAAATCGATGTTGTTGGAACCAACCTGCTTATCTCCCATCTGGCTACTCAACTTCCAATAACTCGAGCCTTCCATCCTGAAGGAAAGGCTACCTGCCTAATTATCCTTACATATCACTTATTCTTGACAGAAGACTCAACTGATCCTGCTGAGAGGGACTCGCCATTTCCAAATCAACCAACTATACCGTCAGCACTTGCATTCCAACACAAATACTAATACTGTCCATAACACTGAAACTATCCGAAACACTGAACTGCCTGCAACATTGAACTGCCTGAGACACTGAACTGCCTGAAATACTGAACTGACTGAAACACTAAACTGACTGAAACACTGAACTGCATGAAACACTGAACTGCCTGAAACACTGAACTGACTGAAGCACTGAACTGAATGAAACACTGAACTTGCTATATGGTTACTTCCCAAAATATCTCAAGACCTTCCTGGTCTCCAATCATTCATCGGTTATCTGCAACACCGAGTTCCAACTCAATTGTGGAACCCAAGGACTCCTTACTTAGTCGCTCCCACGACTTATGAACGAAATCTTTCTCTGGAACTAGTTTCCACTAGTCATCCTGTCACTGTGGCTCTAACAACCTCCCGATCTAACCGATCGGGTCCATACGTCGAATCCTGACATCATCAAATCTAAGACTAAAAGATGATGGCTCCCAGACTAATGGTAGCCCTTAACATACACAAACCCAAGAAGTCCACTGCTTCCCTGATCTCATAACTGTAGTGACGATCCACTGACAATCGCCGACTTAACCATAACTGAACCATTTGGGAAATCTGAAATCTAACCCGTGGATTCCCATATCCTCACTGCTGCACCCGAACTAGTGGGTACTACTGCTTCCCTTGCGTCCAAACAACGCACTCATGCTGCCTACCAACCTGATAAATGCTACAGCTACACCTGCAGACTTACAACACTCTACTACTATCTGACTGCTAGTGAATGCTACGGCTACCCCCGCAGACTTAGAACACTCTACTACTATCTGACTGCTAGTGAATGCTACGGCTACCCCCACATACTTACAACACTCTACTGCTATCTGACTGCTAGTGAATGCTACGGTTACCCCCGCAAACTTACAACACTTTCCTTACTAACTGGTTGTTGCTGGAAAAATGTTGCGGCTTTCCCGCCACTCTACCATGCTATGCAGGCTGTCTCTGCCACTGACTACTAACACGAAAGCATCTCTTGCTAACCGTTCTCAAGATCTTCATTCTGACTCAGTAGAGTCCTACAGGCGGTCCTCCAACCCTGGATTCCCAACCAGCTACTAACCATCTCGATTACATGAACTAACTGTTGGGAAGTTCCTCAAACTCCCAATCCTGAACTCCTCAATCCATCAATCATTGTGCTACTATCCTTTCTTCTCAGAGGTCGCGTACTCATTCTGGGTCTGCGTGCTCTTACCCTTGTATACTCGGAGGATTCTCCCCCACTTGGATCCGGCTAACTCCTTACTGCTAACTGGTCGAAAGGATTCCCCAACCTTCTTTCCATGAAAGGGACAATCCGCTGCCCGCCCACGTTTACCTCTGTTAGCGCTCCAACTAACCCTTACTAGATCCGAACCATTCCTGCTTAACTAACCGAACACTCTTCAATCCTTTACTGTATTTGCTTTAGTGGCTGCATCCTGAGAACTTGCGTTCAGGGTAAACATCTCTAACTCACTTCCATACTGTCCACTAGCTACTTCACTAGAAGCTTTAAATCGTCACTACTGAGGATATAAATGATCAATACCCGAATGACATCATCCCGCAAATAGCGAGGCACTACTGAATCTTACACATACATGTTACAGCCACCGCATCTGAAGTAACCTGATCTAGAGGGGACGACCTCCAATTTACCATTCTAATTCCAAGGTATGCAAAAGTCACAAGCAGGTAGTATAATACCCCAACACATATGCTTATTGATATGAATGCAACAACGTAACAATAATATCATGAATAATAATTGACAGGAAGGTAAAAGATACGTACCCCCAACATTCAACGTTGCTCGAATTCTTGTTGAAATCAACCGAAATACTCGGCTCCGAGCCGTAGGCGCCCTTACCCGACCCTGATGTCTGCTGGTGGTTCTCGAAGTCCTAGGGGCATGAGTTAGCACCTGCCCTGCTGTATACAAACTCGGACAGTGGGCCTTCTTGTGGCCCCTCTGACTACAACGGAAACTTATCGGATCAAGCCCCTGAGCGATGGTAGTAGTACAATCTCTACTAAAATGACCAGTCTGTCCGCACTTGAAACAGCCAGGATCGCCACCTCTACTACTCCTACACGCACCCTTGTGCGCCCTGCCACACTTCCCGCATCGACCGCGACTCTGGTAGTCCCTCGATCTCGAATCCGACCCCTTGGGCCTCTTGCCTGAACCTGTGGCTAACTGAGTCCCATCTGTTTTCCTCTTCCTTTCCGACTTCCTGCCCGCCACTCGCTCATGCGTTACCTCGTCGACCCCATCCATCGTCTGAACAACCCCTGTCTGATCCTGGAGCTTCGTGGTCAACCTATCAGTGACCCTTACGACAATGTCGAGCAGCTCCTCGCGAATGGCTTGCGAAACCTCCTTAACTACCCAATCATGCAAAAATCTTTCCTGCAGACAGGGTGTCCTGCTCACTCCTATCCCCTGATGGCAAGAGCTAAAAATAGGATCTCCCTCCCTGATGGATCCCTGAACTCCCTAAGAATCAGGCTCTAGACGAGCCCCAAACTGCCCTAAAACTATCCCAGCCCTAAAGGCCTCAAGATGACTATCCAAAAGCTCCATGATGGCCTCCTTAACTAAACCAAATATCACAGGAGTCTGATCAATGATGTTGCGCATAATCTTTGCAAAAATGACATCTCTCATCTGATCATCAAACTTTCCGGCTCTAGAGCCTGAGCCAGATCCCTCGCGCGGCACCTGAACTGCCAACTGACATCTCACGCAACGTCACCATGCTGAAAACACATCACAAAACTGATCAATACACACCGCTGCTGAGGGACCTATCACACACTCTACTAGTTCCCTAGTTTTGCCTCGGCCCCTCTTGAATCGAGTACGGATCCTCTACTTTCAGTAGTACGGGCCCATACTACCTTCCACATCTATCCGTACTTTCCTCAAGAGTTACCTCAACTCCACCAAGTCCCTTTCCTCTACTCTAATCTTTGCTACTCTCATCCTAAGCTTGCCCTAAGGAACCTCTGACTCCACCCAAACAGTCCTCAGCTGCTGAAGGTCTCCTCGTAATGCCAATTAGCCATTACCTGAATACCATCACATGTAACGAGGCTCGGATAATCCTTCGAGTAAGGGACTCATCCCTACAACGGTTAGACTTAGACGAGAGCTGCGTCGTAGGGCCAAATCCATCACTATGAGATTATTCAACCCTGATCACATGTGACATGACGTATTCACCTGATGGCTAACTCCCAACACTCAGATTCCCACAAAGCACAAAGCAAGCAGCATTCAGACAAGAAGGAAACTAACTCAGTCAAATTTATTCTCATAACCAATAATCTACACTAGCATACAATGTTGAACTCATGCTATCAGGCATAACCTAACATGCTATCCTACTGCTACCTACTCAATACTAGCATGCAATTCTCATAAGGCTGAAACACATAAGCAGGCACATAAAGCATCCTCCTAGATCCTTAGTCCTATACTAACATGCTGTTCTACTGAAACTGAAACTGAAATTGAAACAAAAAACTGAAACTCAAATTGATAATCATAAACTTGTATGGGTAATTTGGGAGTACTTACTTGAGCTCTGCTGATTGCATGGACGACACCCTTTTTCTCTTTTCAAGTTATTTTCTTTCTAAATATTCTGTTTGCTTTTTCTAAAACTGTTTTCTTTTCTCAAACTCCTTTTTACCAAAAATTCCTTTCGAAAATGTTTTTCTTTTGAAAACCTTTTAACGTTCCTTAGTTTGAGTCCAGACACACTCTCAAGTGTGCCTGAATCCCTCAAACCAAGGCTCTGATACCAACTTGAAACGACCCAAAAATCACTACTAAAAATTTCTTTTAAAACATTGCTAAAACCATACTTATAAAAAAATTGTATCATAAGTCATAACATAATTCTCGAGTATTAATTCGAAACATAATCTTATTATTAGAGTAAAACATTCCCAGGCTAACTGACTATGGTATGTGCACTACAACCTCTCCGAGCTCCTCTTTTGAAAACTGAGTACTTGAAACCAAAAACTGAAACCGTAAAAACAAAGCTTAGTGAGCTCCCCCAAACAACTACATACCATACAATCACATAGCATACATACTGTACAATCATATAACATACCATACTTTTCAGGTATTTCTGGGGTGCCCGACCTACCCGATACGACCATTCTGGGGTGCCGTCCTACCCGTGCGGCCATTCTGGGGTGCCGACCACCCTTTGGTCCTAACAACCGAACCTCAGGGACAGTTTCACCCCTACCACTACTACTATCACATATCATAACATAACATACTATCAGACATATCTGGGGTGTATGACTACCCTTCGGTCCTAACAACCGAACTCGGGGACTGTTCCCCTCCTACTACCCCTAACAAATATCTCAGATCATGCTAGCATATAATCATGACATCACATACTGTCAGACGTATCTGGGATGTCTGACTACCCTTCGGTCCTAACAACCGAACTCTACTACTATAACACATCAAGCTAACATATAACATATTAGGTAGTAGCAAAACTAGATGATATCACAGAGACAATCATCTAACACACATATCCTACTGGTGGGCCGGCATTGTGGCCGTAGACCCACTGCTACTGGAAGGTAACTCACCTGAATTGCTGAGCTCTGCTGATAACCCTCTGGCTGCTAACCGACAACCCTCTGAGGCGCTGCTCCTCTAGCTCTTCGTGCTACCAATATCAATATAACACTTAGTCTGTCAGTCCTCCAAAAGTCAACTAATTCAACTCTTGTCAAAGTCAAAGTCCTGGTCAAAGTCAACCTTCCAGGTTGACCCTACTTGCCGAGTCAGCCTACTAACTCGCCGAGTTCATAAGCTCAGAAACACATTTCATTCGCAACTCGACTCGCCGAGTCAGACCATGACTCACCAAGTCTACTGATTTCCGAGCTCTGTCCTGTCCAACTCACTGAGTCTCCACTCAACTCACTGATCCGAGTCTTAACTATAAGGGTTTAGGGTTTCGCGACCTGACTCGCCGAGTCCAAGGACAGACTCGCTGAGTCTAAGGCAATCTTCAACAGACTCGTCGAGTTGTTCTTCCAACTCCTTGAGTTCCTGCCTATCTTCATCCAACTCGTCGAGTCCACCCATGTGACTCGCCGAGTTACTATGCGATTTAAGTCTGGTATCTAGCCCGACTCGCTGAGTTCTCTCCCAAACTCGTCGAGTCCTTACGTGTATTCTCATAATCTCGAGTCACAGAGCTACTCCTTTGCTCCAAATAATAGATTTGGGTTCCTTGAGTCCATTAGCAACATAAAGTTGCTACCTTTATGTGCTTCTTGTCTCACAATACCAAAAACCAAGCTAGAAAGGAACTTAACTCATGGGGAATGGCTTTTGCATAGCAACTAACAGGGTTTTCTGCATCTTTGGTCTAAATAGAGCTTAGACCTGGAGTTTCAATTCCAGATCTAACTTGTGCACCAATTTCTCATCTCATACTCTCAAAGAAACCCTAAAACTCCATGAAAGATGGATCTAGAAAGGAGAAAGCCAAGGATAACGATTCATTACCTCCAAATGACTAAAAATTTCCAGAAACTTTGGATCCAAGGCCTCCTCTTGCACCGCTATGAACCTCTTCTCTTCCAAGCTTCAAATTACTTCACCAAGGGTAGATCTTGCTCCAAAAACGGTTATGGTGGCTAGGGTTTGGGGTTCTGGACTATAGGGGCTGCAAATGAGCCCAATGGAAGAGAATAAGGTGCTTAAATAGGGTACCAAGTCCCGGAATTAGGGTTTCGCAACCTAGACCAGACTCGCCGAGTCGGTCACTTACGTTACACCCGGATCCCACTCCGACTCGTCGAGTTCCTCCTTTGACTCTACGACTCGAACCTCTTTAACTTATGGTTTTCCTTTCCTTCCTTGACCTTTATGATTTCGGGTGTTACACTTTAATCCTTTGCATGGCTTAATGAAGCCCAACATCAAAGATGAACTCTAAAGGTCAAAACCACACTAAAATGTCGTAAAAACTTCTTAATACCTTAAGACCTCAGTCCAAACTTCCATAACTGATTCAAATGGACTTCTTAAGTCATAAAGTTTCCAACCTTATGACTTAGCATAACTCAATGGGACCCAAAACAAAACCCTAACTCCCAAACTTCATCAAATGACTACCAAATTATGCATGAAAGGTTAATATTCATCAAGATCCAAACTTTATGACTCTATAACCCCAAAAAGGGTCAATTATGAAGCTCAAAGGTTCTGGAGTACCTTCTACTCACTAGAATCACCACAAAGGGACCAGAAACACAACCAAAACCAACTAGCTAGATCTACATGAAAGAGATGTCATGGTTGAGACTTTATACCACCAGAAGTTAGATATAGGTGAGCAAAACCTAGATTCAAAAGCTCTAAGTCAATCATTGACTCTTCAAGAAGTTCCTTCTTTCTTTTTAAGCACCAAAACACACAAAAATCACCATAAAGCTCAATAAATACACAAATGGGGGCTAGGGTTACTGTAATGCCTGCGTTTCCAGGCTAGGCATTATCATTGATGTAATAGTCGAGGTTAACCCTTGTAACTCTTTTTGGAGTATTAATGATGAAATATTTGAGTATTATGTGAATTATGTGAATTATGTGTTTATTTTCTTAATTATTATAATTTAATGAATTAAGAATAAAATAAGCATCAAATTTGAAGTGTGGGATAAGCCCGATATCTTTGCATAAAGATGTAGTTGTTGAAACAAGGATTCTGAAGATATAAAGAATGTCGAAATCCGAGTTATAATGAAGAATGTATGACCTGTCGAAGTTTCGCGACAAACCGACAACGTTGAATGATCTAAAAAGTGAAATTTACGTTAGAGCGATATTTAGCCTTAGTGATCTAAACGAAAGTCATAGAGTTCGTTAAACCGAGAGCGTGCATAAAAAGAACGCCCAAATCTAACTTCGTATGACGAAGTTATGATTTTTCTAAGTTTCGACTTAGCAGTATGCAGCCCGAATACTCGATTTGAGACCGAGCGGTTTTTAGCTGAAACAATCTAAACGAGAATCGAAGATCTCGTTAATAGTAGTGAAACGATAAAAAGATAGGCGAAAACGGACGTCGGATGAAGAAGTTATGATTTTATAACGGAGTTTTCCTGTCCCGGCCTACTAAAAATAAATAATAAAAATAAAGTCAAAATAGCCGACGGAGTCTAAACGAAAGTTGTAGATCGTAGTCTCACCTACGCGGGGATATAAAGAACGTCGAAAACAAAATTCGTATGAGGAAGATATGAATTTTTGAAGTTTATTAAATATTTTCAGTATTTAATTTAATTATAAAATACCGATATTATCCAAATGGGGGAGTCAGCGAGTTGATCCAAGTTACGCCCACCGTAACCTAATTTACGCCCAACGTAATTCGGTGGTTCAGCCCCTAAAAAAGGGATGCGAAGGCAACCGAGTTCTTTGCTCATTTCTTCCCTTTCTCTCGCGTTTTTGCATCGTTTTTCGTGTAACAATTATCCCGAATCCCCGATATCATTCCCGAGCCCCGAAACAAGTCCCGAAGCCTCGAAGATCCTGAGAAGTGCAATTTCTGAGATGAAGCTCTGTCCGCGAGGAGCCCGGTTTTTGTGAAGATCTTCCAGATCTACCAAAGAATACTACTTCTACAAGCCGTAGTGTTGTCCGATCATCTTCTGATCAAGTGTGTGTGTGGTTAATTTCTTCTAACACATAATTATGAAGTATTTTATACGAAATACGTGTTATGTGTATATTTTGTTGCTATATGGTTGAATGTATATTCACTTTCTTCTATCTCATAGATATGATTTATTCTCTATGAAATACGTGTTATGTGTATGTGTCTCATCTGTTTTTTGGAATATGTATTGAATGAGAATGCTATACAGGTTTTAAACTATGTATATAAATATATATTTTTTTATCTAATAATATGGCGGGTAGAACATGGGTAGATAGTTGTGTGATAAACAGATGAGAGGCCTCGATGTTGTTTTTGATTCAGTCATCTAGCGGAGTTTAGATGACGACCATAGACTTTTCTAGACAGTCCTGTGGAATGCTAGCATGTTCGCCACCTGTAGGTGTTAATGAACTTGGGTGTTCATTTGTTGTACTCCATTCCCCTCATGGTTGCCTTATTTGACATATATTGCCGGGAAACCCCTGAATGCATGTGTTGTCGCCCCGATGAAATATTCTAAGACTAGGTCACTAGTGTTGGTTGTTTTAGGGACGTAAAGTAAGAATAACGAGAATGGGTAATTGGGTTATTGTTGGCTGGTGGAATTAAAAATAATTACTTATTGTGGGTTGAAAACCCTATATGTTTACCAGGCTCCCAAGCCTGACCACTCAGTTTATTTGTATTACAGGAAGTGGCACAAGGGCATAAGATGGATGAATCATCAAGTTGTTTTGTTTACAAGTTTGTATATGTATATATTTGTTGAATGACTTGTAATGTTATCGTTTATGCTTTATGATCTGTATCGGAACATGACATCCCGAGTTTTGATTATATAATGAATATACATTTCTTTATGAAATGCTTTGGTAAATATTATTTTATCACGTTTTGTTTTTGGGAACAAATTCCGCTACTGTTTTAATCAAATGATTACTCTGAAAAAATTTTAAAAGCATAAATTAAACCGGCCTTTTCTGGCCGTGATTTTGGGGATGTCACAGTTGGTATCAGAGCATTAGTTTAAGCGAACTAGGAATTTGTAGGATTTCTAGACTTAAACTTAAAATGCTAAGTGAAATTTTGAGATATGTGTCTGTTATGTTTTAGACACGAGCATTAGTTTATTTTAGGAAAGTTGCGTAATATGCTTTTATGTGATAAATGTTATATGTTGCCATATATGATATTATTTGTTCGGGTCTATGGTCTGTTGTCGACCAGATCTGGAAACCTTATGTGTGTAGGATTCTAAGCGTACGTCTACGAATTTATAACTGGCATGTAAACATTTCGGAGTGATAAGGATGATTTGAATATCTATCATGAATAAGGATCTAATTTGACCTTATTCGGTGTATAGATCAAAAATGGTGAGAACAAGAAGTGGAGTTGGAAATGCTGATGAAAACAGGAATCAACCACCAGTGATTGAGCAAATACCTATCGTAGCAGCAACACCTGAGCCGATAACAATGGCTGGTGTACAATTGATGATTTAGACGATGTTGGATCGTCAGATGGATGAAACGATACGTCTGCTTCAACAAAATCGTGAAGAAGTATTAATTCAAGTGGAAGAGCCCGAAGTGAATGAAGGGCACTCGGAAGGTGGAAAATTCAGTGGGATTGTTGGTCAAGCCAACCCCTGATAGTTAGGCAAAACAACCAGGATGGAAGGAATGATGGAATTGGATGCAAGTACAAGGACTTTCTGACTTGCAAACCGTCGACCTTCACTGGAAAGGAGGACCCGATCGGAGTGATGGATTGGATCTCCGAAATGGAGTTAGCATTCATGACTTGTGGTTGCAGAGGCAAGTTGCAGACTACCTTTACAGTGCGTCAGTTTCGAGGTGGAGCCGTTCGTTGGTGGAACACTCTAGGGAAGACTTTAAGCCCTAATGAGCCACTGCAATTGTCATGGGCAGAGTTCTTGGCGCAGTTCAAACGCAAGTTCCGCTCGGCTCAAAATCTGTTGGAGTTGGAGAATAAGTTTCTGACATTGACGAAAGGCAGCATGTCAGTTGATGAATACACTAATAACTTTACAAACAAGATGGAGTTTGCTTTGCGCATCGTTCCAGATGAGCTGACAAAGGTTGATCGATATGCAAAAGGACTCCCATGGGAGTATGCGGTTCCAGTTCGTTAGACACCTACTCTAAAGGGAGCTATTTGGGTTGCAAAGTCTGTTGAGGACATGATCAAGGGAAGAACCGCCAGCAAGGTTGAAGTTGGCGAGAAGAGAAATTTTGAAGGAACTTCAGGTTCCAAAAGAAGAGCAAATTTTCGAAGTTTGATTCAAAAAAGTTTGGAGGAAAAGGAGGCGAAGCGAAATGGTGTGAGAAGTGCAAGAAAAAGAAATTTGGGAAATGTAGTGATGATGTAATCTACTAAAAGTGTGGAAAATTTAGGCATTTTGTCAATGAGTGTCCGTCCAACAAAAGGATGTGCTTTGGTTGTAACAAGGAAGGGCACATTTTGAAAGACTGTCTGAAGGAGAAGGAGGCAGCTAAGCCCAAAATTCCACCAAAGTCGAAGGCGAGAGCCTTCCAAATGACACTTGAGGCTACGAAAGATGAAGCTGATGTCGCTTCAGGTACCTTTCTCATAAATGAATTACCTGCTCAAATTTTGTTTGATTCTGGAGCCAACTACTCCTTTATTTCTTATGAGTTTGGTAGGAAACTAGCTTTGCCTATTGATGGACTAGATAATGCTTTATTAGTTGAAGTTGCTAGTGGCAAGTTTGTACCTGTTAGCCATCGTATGAAAAACATCTTAATTGACTTGAATGGGAATAAGTTTCACGAGGAATTTTTGCCTATCGAACTAAATGGTTTCGACATCGTGTTGGGAATGGATTGGCTTAGCGCCAATGATGCTGAAATATTATGCAGAAAGAAGATAGTAAAAGTAAGCCTGCCAGGGAAAGAGTCATTTATGGTGTACGGGGACAAACGCCGAGTAAATTCTGGAATCATTTCCCTAATGAAAGCCAGAAAGTGTTTGACCAAGGGATGTATATCATATTTAGCATTCGTGATTGATGCTAAGAAGGAAAAGAAGGTGATGCAGAGTATTCCAGTGGTGTGTGATTATCCAGAAGTATTTCCCGAAGATCTTCCTGGATTACCACCTGATAGACAAGTGGAGTTCAGAATAGACTTGCTACCAGCAACCACACCAATAGCAAAAGCACCTTATCAACTAGCACCGACAGAGATGAAGGAGCTGATGATGCCACTTCGGGAGTTATTGGACAAAGGTTTCATTAGACCTAGTTCATCACCCTGGGGAGCTCCGGTGTTATTCGTAAAGAAGAAAGACGGGAGCATGAGAATGTGCATTGATTACAGAGAGTTGAATAAAGCAACAATAAAGAATAGATACCCGTTGCCAAGGATTGATGACCTGTTTGATCAACTGCAAGGTTCAAGCTATTTCTCAAATATCAATCTAAGGTCAGGATATCATCAGCTAAAAGTAAGAGAGAAAGATATCGAAAAGACTACATTCAGAACTAGATATGGACACTACGAGTTCTTGGTTATGTCGTTTGGACTAACCAAGTAACCAATGCTCCAACAACATTCATGGATTTAATGAATAAGGTTTGTAATCCGTTCCTTGATAAATCCGTGATAGTGTTCATAGATGACATTCTGATTTACTCAAATAGCCAAGAGGAGCATGACAGACACTTGTGAGCAGTGTTAGAAGTCTTGAAGAAGGAGAAGCTATATGCTAAGTTCTCCAAATGTGATTTTTGGATTCGAGAAGTCCAATTCTTGGGTTACGTGGTCAACCAAGAAGGGATAATGGTTGATCCAGCAAAGATTGAAGTTGTAATGAAGTGGGAACAACCAAAAAGTCCCACGGAGATCCGAAGCTTTTTGGGATTAGCTGGATATTACCGAAGGTTTATCCAAGGCTTTTCTTCGATTGCTAGTCCATTAACAGCTTTGATCCACAAAGGAGCTACTTATGCTTGGAGTGATAAGCATAAAGAAGCATTTGAGAAGCTAAAGAAAAAACTATGCAAGGCACCGATACTTTCTTTGCTCGATGGAGTTACAGAATTCACTGTCTATAGCGATGCTTCAGGGGTTGGATTGGGTTGTGTTTTGACCCAAATAGATAAGGTGATCGCATATGCGTCTCGACAGTTGAAGGATCATGAAAAGAACTACCCGACTCATGATTTGGAGTTGGCAGCGGTAGTTTTCGCTCTAAAAATATGGAGGCATTACCTCTATGGCACGAAGTGAAAACTTTTCACTGATCATAAGAGTTTCCAATATCTCTTTAATCAGAAAAAGTTAAATATGAGGCAACGACACTGGCTAGAGTTACTCAAGGACTACGACTGTGAGATACTTTACCACCCCGGTAAAGCTAATGTTGTTGCTGATGCTCTTAGTCGGAAAGTCAATGTTGAGAGAAAAAGGCCAAGAGCGTTGAGAATAGAAGTTGTCTCGACAATTGTGGAGAGTATAAAGAAAGCTCAAGAAGAAGGTTCTGATAAAAATGACCGAAAAGAGGAACATTTGGGCAAAACGTTGGTGTTTGGTACAAACGGTCATGGACTGAAGGTATTCCAAGATTTTATTTGGGTACCTAAGTCAGGAGGAATAAGAGATCTTATGATGGAAGAAGCTCACAAAACCATGTACTCAATTCATCCTGGTAGCACTAAAATGTATAGGGATCTGAAAACCTACTACTGGTGGCCAACGATGAAGCTTGATGTTGCAAAGTATGTGGCAGAGTGTGTGAATTGTGCGAGAGTCAAGACACAACATCAAAAACCGTATGGGAGTTTAGAACCTTTACTTGTGCCTATGGGTAAATGGGAAGACATTGCGATGTATTTTGTCACTAAACTACCCAGAACAAAGAATGGTCACGACATGATTTGGGTGGTCGTTGATCGATTCACTAAGAGTGCGCGTTTCATAGCAGCCAATGAGAAATGGTCTATGGAAAAGCTTGCGAATTCTTACGTGAAGGAAATTGTGAGGCTTCACGGTGTTCCGTTAATGATTGTGTCAGATCGTGACAGCCGTTTCACCTCACGATTTTGGAAAATTCTACAAGAGGAATTAGGTACCAAGTTGTGTTTAAGTACAGCTTACCATCCACAGACTGATGGTCAGAGTGAAAGAACAATATTGATAGCTTCATTTTATTTACTTCTTTTTATAGTTTATTTTAGTACATTTCATTCGCATTCTAGTTAACTTTCATGCATATTTTCCCTTTTGTTATTTTTATGACCATTTCGGGGTACTTTCTAGTTTCTTGAGCATTATTGCAGATTTTCTTGGAAACTAGCGGGGCGGCACTCTTGGGAGGCGATTGGGCTTGAAGGGAATTGGAGATTTCATGCTTGATGGCTATGAAGGTGATTCATGGGGTGGACTTGTCAATTGCTTGAAGGCTTGGAAGAATTGAGCTTTAAATTTGAAAGATGCGGGAGAATTCTTGAGTATGCAAGATCAATATTTGGGAGTTTGCGGAAGTTTTGAGTGATGTGGAAAGATAAATTGGGCTCAAATTGAAGAAACATTGAAGAAAAATGGGCTAGAAGCTGATTGGACTCGAACTGGGCCAACGGATTAGCTGTGGGAGCCCAAGACTTGAAGAAGCCCAAAATTCCCGTCAGTACCCGCGGCCCGCGTAAGATTCCCCGCGGCCCGCGTGGATTCCTGACAAGGGCAATTTCGGGATTTTGCTTAGAGCTCTATATTGGGAAGGTTGGTGTGCCTCTTTAGCATTATCTTGGAGATCCGATTTTGAGCTTTTCTCTCTGGAGTTTGGAGTGCTTTTGAAGGCCAAGAACACCTCAAGAACATCTTCTTTTCACCTCTTGAATCTTGTCAAATGTTTGGTACAATCTTATCTAATTTTTTTCATTTGAGTTTAGCCATGCTTGGCTAAACAAATCTTGGTTGACTTTTTGTTGAATCCTTTGAACTTTTGTTGGATGTTGAAGAATCTATGAACTTGTTCTTGAATCTTTATGGAAATGTTTTGTGTTTCATCATATTATCACTACTAGTATGTTTTTATTCATGAGTTTAAATATGTTTGTGGTGATTAGTTGGCTAATTTCTTGATTAAGTAAATGATCCTCAAATTAGCAAGCAACAAGTGATTTTTGTGTTGTTTTTGCTTCACACAATCATAAAAACATTTCCTCCAACATGGTGGTGAAAGCAATTGACTCCTCTTGGATTTGGTGATTTTTTGGTTCTTAATGCTAGTTGACTTTCACTAATTACATGCTATTTGGAATTAGTGACTTTGACTAAGTAAATTGTTATGAGCTTCTCTAGCCATTTCAACAATTAAGAAAAGTCTAGGTAATCTCAAGCTCCTTGGATTACTATAACCAAATTAAGGATTTAAATCAAAGTATTGCACTATTGGATTCTAATGATATGTTCATCAAAAGTCAAAGTGAGAAAACTTTAAGTCAACCATCTTTCCCTTATTGATTTTACATCAAATTCTTATTTTTGTTGCAATTGTCTATTTAAATCATAGTTAATTCTAGTTTGTTTCAAGTATTTCAAAACATCAAAACCCCCATTTTTAATTTATTGTCATATTCCAAGTATTTTGCAAAGAGATTTTTCATAGAGTTATCAAATTGAACCAATCTCCGTGGATTTGATCCCTTTACCACTATACACTATTTTAGTGTGTAATATTTAGGGTTATTATTTGTGTTGGCCTCGACAACCACCAAATTTTTGGTGCCGTTGCCGGGGATTGGTTTATTTTTAATCAATTTGTTTCTCTATGCCCAGATCTCAGTGTATAGGTGACTTGATTTACAATCCGGAAATCGAAAAAGAAGCAAGGCGCTTGGCGAAGGAAAAACGAGTTGAACGTGGTCAAACTTCTAACCCCCACGGGGACCCGGAGGTTGAAACCGCTTCATTAAGCGATATAGAACCCGATTCCAGTCCCGACCCTCGCCAAGAAATTCCCGAAACACCACCTCTACAACAAAATCCACCCATTATTGAACCAATTGAAATGGCGGACGAAGGAGAAGTTCCCGAAAGAAATTTGAGGCAAATGATGGAGACCGATGTTACACAAACTCCAACCGGTATCAATTACCCAGTTTTGGAAGGAGGCTCGGAGTTGAAGTCAAGTTTAGTCCATCACCTACCAACTTTTCATGGATTGGAGAATGAAGACCCTCATAAGCATTAGAAGATGTTCCACATTATTTGCACTAGCATGAAGCCACAAGGGTCAACCGATGACCAAATCAAGCTAAGGGCATTCCCCTTTTCATTAGCCGATAGAGCAAAAGATTGGTTATTCTATCTCCCACCGGGGTCGATCAACTCATGGACCGACATGGCAAGAGCTTTCCTTGATAAATTCTATCCCACCTCAAGAGTCTCGAGTCTTAGAAATGAGATTTGCGGAATCCGCCAAGGTCAAAATGAGACTTTCCATGATTATTGGGAGAGGTTCAACAACTTGTGCTATAGTTGCCCACAACACCAAATTCCGAAACAACTCCTCATTCAACACTTCTATGAGGGATTGTTGCCAATGGAGAGAAGACTAGTTGATGCCTCAAGTGGTGGAGATGTCTTTAGTAAAACCCCACAACAAACAAGGCAACTTTTCAACACCATAGCTGCAAATTCACAACATTTTGGCCCTCGCCAAGACATGAAGAGAGACACACAACACAAAGTTAATGAAGTGGGAACATCGAATCTTGAGTCTCAAATAAAAGATCTAACATCCGTCGTCCAAAAGCTAGCCATGGGACAAACTCCACAAGTGATGGTTTGTGTAATATGTGCAACCATGGGACATCCTACGGATATGTGTCCCATCCTTCAAGAAGATGCGGAGCATGTGAATGCCACGGGAGAATTCCAAAACTACCACAACAAACCATCCGGGTACCAAAATGCATATAATTCAAGTTGGAAGCCAAATCCCAATGGAAGCTACAACCCAAGACCATTGCCTCACAATGCATTGGTTAGACCGTCCTATCCACCACCACAACCTCAATACCAACATCAACAACCACACTATCAATCCAAACCGCACCCTCCACATCATCATCAACAATCTCCTTAATCTCAACCAAGTAGCTCCGGAATGTCTCTTGAAGACATTGTCAAATCTCTAGCCACTAGTACCCAACAATTCCAAAAAGAGACAAGGACTAGTATCTCCAACCTTGAAGCACAAATGGGAGATATAGTTACATCTATAAGCAAGCTGGAATCTCGTGGTAAACTCCCTTCTCAAACCGAAAAGAACCCAAATGTAAATGTGGTGACCTTGAGAAGTGGCAAGCAAGCCGGAGAAAGTAGTTCAAAGAAGAAGCCAAGGGAAGAAGAGGAAGAAATAGAGATCATTCCCATTGAAGAACCTATAGTCAAGAACGATGCACAAGCCGGAGTTCCAAAGAAGTCCATCCCTCTAGTAACACCAATAGCCACTCAACCACCATTCCCCTCCCGATTTGCAACTTCAAAGAAGAATATGGAGGAGAAA
This sequence comes from Lactuca saligna, assembly GCF_052625555.1. NCBI lineage: Eukaryota > Viridiplantae > Streptophyta > Magnoliopsida > Asterales > Asteraceae > Lactuca > Lactuca saligna. The sequence goes on along the minus strand of NC_136418.1, from coordinate 43,809,125 downwards.
GAGATTTTGGACACCTTCCGAAAGGTGGAAGTAAACATACCTCTACTTGATGCGATCAAGCAGATTCCAAGATATGCAAAGTTCTTGAAAGAACTTTGCACCAACAAGAGGAAGTTGAAGGGAAATGAGAAAATTTTGATGAATGAAAACGCATCCGCGGTTTTACAAAGGAAACTTCCACCCAAATGCAAAGATCCCGTAATGTTCACGGTTCCTTGTAAGATTGGGGATGTCACTTTTAGTAGTGCTATGCTTGATCTTGGTGCCTCTATCAACGTTATGCCCTACTCGGTGTATGAATCATTGAATGTCGGACCCTTAAGTGAAACCGGTGTCATTATCTCTCTTGTGGATAAATCAAGTGTCTTTCCTAGAGGTGTTTTGGAAGATGTCCTAGTGCAAGTGAACCAATTGGTCTTCCCGGCGGATTTCTATGTGATTGATCTAGATGAGCAAGTATCATCCAAATCGGCTCTAATCTTGCTTGGGAGACCGTTCTTGAAGACGGCTAGGACAAAGATCGATGTGTATGCGGGAAGTTTGACAATGGAGTTTGATGGTGAAACAATAAGTTTTAATATTTATGATGCCATGAGATATCCTAGTGATGTTTCATCTTTGTACTTTGTTGATGTTGTCGAGCCAATTACTCAAGAATTGTTCGAGTTATCCAACGGTGATATATTGGAGATGATCTTAAGCAAAGGGTTCGATTGTGGAAAGCTAGCCGAGCAATTAAAGCTTTATTATTTGAATCCGGAAGTTGAGAAGCTAGTAAATAAAATGGAGATGAAGAAATCCACAAGATTAGATGTCAAGCAAGTTGAATTGCCCCCAACTCATACAAAATTACCCCCATCCCTTATTCAACCACCTGAATTGGAATTGAAGGTCTTACCTCAACACTTGAAGTATGCCTATTTGGGGAAGAATGAAACCCTTCCAGTTATCATTTCAACTCACTTAACCGAATTTGAAGAAGAACAACTCGTCAAGGTGTTGAAGGAGCATAAAGAAGCCATGGGATGGACGATTGCGGATATCAAGGGATTGAGCCCCTCCACTTGTATGCACAAGATCTTAATGGAGGATGAATGCAAGCCGAAACGGGATGCACAAAGAAGGTTGAATCCGCCGATGATGGAAGTGGTCAAGAAAGAGATTTTGAAGCTCCTAGATGCGGGGATGATCTATCCAATCTCGGATAGCAAATGGGTGAGCCCGGTGCAAGTCGTTCCAAAGAAGACGGGGATCACGGTGGTCGAAAACAACAAAGGTATAATGGTCCCCACCCGTGTGCAAAACGGGTGGAGAGTATGTATTGACTACCGCAAACTCAATGCAAGCACACGAAAAGATCATTTCCCATTGCCTTTCATTGACCAAATGTTAGAAAGGTTGGCTGGGAAATCCCATTATTGTTGTCTAGACAGGTACTCTGGTTTTCACCAAATTCCGGTGGCACCGGAGGACCAAGAAAAGACAACTTTTACATGTCCATTTGGCACTTTCGCATACCGTAGAATGCCATTCGGATTGTGTAATGCCCCGGCCACTTTCCAGCGTTGTATGGTTAGCATCTTTTCGGAATATGTTGAAAACATAATTGAGGTTTTTATGGATGATTTCACGGTATATGGCAACTCTTTTCAAGAATGTTTGACCAATCTCACAAAAATTTTAAAAAGATGCATTGAAACAAACTTGGTTTTGAATTTTGAGAAATGTCATTTCATGGTGAGTCAAGGTCTCATTTTGGGTCACATTGTGTCTAAAAAAGGAATTGAGGTAGATAAGGCCAAAATTGATGTTATTCAAAGCTTACCTTACCCGACTTGTGTTCGGGAAGTTCGTTCTTTTTTGGGCCATGCAGGTTTTTACCGAAGGTTCATCAAGGATTTTTCAAAGATAACAAGACCAATGTGCCAGCTCTTGCAAAAGGAGGTTGATTTTGAGTTCGAAGAGGCGTGCAAAGAAGCTTTTGACAAGCTTAAAGAGTTGCTTACATCCGCTCCCATCATGCAAGCACCATATTGGGATCTTCCTTTTGAGATCATGTGTGATGCAAGCAATTACGCGATAGGCGCCGTCTTGGGTCAAAAGAACGGGAGGGCATCCCATGTGATCTATTATGCATCAAGAACACTAGACAATGATCAAAACAACTACTCTACCACAGAGAAGGAGCTATTGGCCATAGTGTTTGCTCTAGAGAAGTTTCGACAATATCTACTTGGCACCAAAGTCATAGTGTATTCGGATCATGCGGCTCTCAAGTACTTGATGACAAAGAAAGATGCAAAGCCGAGACTCATCCGAGGGATCCTACTGTTACAAGAATTTGACTTGGAAATCCGGGACAAGAGCGGGTGCGAGAACCTTGTGGCCGATCATCTAAGCTGGATCACTTCAAACGAAACTCCTCTCCCGTTGCGGGACGAGTTTCCGGATGAGCATCTCTTTTCCCTTACTCAATCTATTCCTTGGTATGCCGATATCGTTAACTTTTTGGTCACAAAAGGTATCCCGACACATTCACACGTGCTCAAAAAGACAAGTTGAAAAATAATGCAAAATATTATGTGTGGGATGAGCCTTATTTGTGGAAACATTGTCCCGATCAAATCATTAGGCGATGTGTACCCCAACAAGAGCACCAATCCATTTTGCAATTCTACCATGAATTCGCTTGTGGGGGACACTTTGGACCTAACCGGACTTTGAGAAAAGTCCTTGAGTGTGGATTATTTTGGCCAACCATGTCACACGATTGTTATATGTTTTGCAAAAGTTGTGAGCGATGCCAAAGGACGGGAAACATTTCGCATAAAAACCAAATGCCCCAAAATCCAATCCTTGTTTGTGAAAATTTTAACGTATGGGGGATCGATTTCATGGGCCCATTTCCCGTCTCATTTGGCAACGTTTACATTGTACTCGCGGTTGACTATGTTTCTAAATGGGTTGAAGCAAAAGCCACAAGATCGGACGATGCCAAAACGGTTATCGAGTTTTTAAAGTCTAATGTTTTTGCAAGGTTTGGTGTGCCTAGGGCTTTGATTGGTGATAGAGGGACACACTTTTGCAACAAAATGATGGAGGCTCTATTGAAGAAGTACCACGTGACCCATCGTGTTTCCACAGCCTATCACCCTCAAACGAATGGTCAAGCGGAGGTTTCAAATCGTGAAGTGAAGTCTATTCTAGAGAAAACAGTGAATCCAACAAGGAAGGATTGGAGTTTGAGACTTGACGATGCTTTATGGGCTTATTGGACTGCGTACAAGACCCCGATAGGAATGTCCCCGTTTAGGTTGGTCTTTGGAAAGCCATGTCACCTTCTCGTCGAGGTAGAGCACCGAGCATTTTGGGCGGTCAAGCAATGCAATTTCAACATTGATGAGGCGGGAAGGCATAGGAAACTTCAACTTCAAGAGCTAGAAGAATTGAGAAATGACTCCTATGAAAACGCAAGGATTTACAAGGAGAAAACAAAGCTCTTCCACGACAAGTCCATCTCCCGGAAGCATTTTGAGGCGGGGCATAGGGTCTTACTATACCATTCACGATTGAAGTTATTCCCAGGCAAGCTAAGGTCAAGATGGATTGGACCTTTCGTTGTGATTAAGACCTTTAACCATGGGGCGGTGGAAATTCAAAGCGAAAAGACGGGACAAACCTTCAAAGTCAATGGGCACCGGTTGAAGCCATTCTATGAAGGTTTCAATGCTAATGCCCTTGAAGTCATCCATTTGGATGTCCCGATGTGTTGAAGAGAGCTAGAAGGACGTCTCGCCAAAGACGATAAAGAAGGGAATTTTTGGAAAGCAATGTGCTTTCACCATTTTTTTTAATTCAAATAAACCATTTTGCAAAGTGTTTTTTTTTTTGGAATTCAAATAAATTTTTGAAAGGTTTCACCAAACGTTTCCCGTTTACTCCAAATTTTGTCAATTTTTTTTTTTACCGGGCCTTAAGGGGATCGTTTTGGCTTAAAAAATCAAGTGTTTTGGAAAACTCTCATTTTTGATGTGCAGAAGTACCTGCAGCCCAAGCCTTGCCCGCGTGAGTGATCAGAAAGTTTTTTAGCAAGTAGACACGGCCAGCCCGCAGCCCGAGTCCAGCCCACGTGGGGTTAAGCTCAAATTCAGTTCAGTACACGCGGCCAGCACGCGGCCCGCGCCTCACCCGCGTGGGTTTTCGAAAGACTTGGAGATTTTTTTGAGTAACCAGTACCCGCGGCCAGCCCGCGGCCCGAGCTCCACCCGCGCGTAAGGTCAGAAAAATCCGAGCATGCTAGACGCTGCCAGCACGCGGCCCGCGCCCAGCCCGCGTGTTGGTCGTTTGACTGAGATTTTGAGTTGTTGACTGCCTTGAATTTCTTTGACCAAGAGATTTAATGAGTTGACCAAACATTAACCGGGTTTGACCCTCTTTGAACAAAGATTAAACACCTCCAACACTCTTCTTCTTCATTCTAACCTAACCAATTCCCCATTCTCTCTCTAGAAGCTCAAGAACACTAAACCCACTTCTCACAAAAATCCATTTTCCCGGAGTTCTACCGGTCGGAATCTCACGAAACCACCGCTATTCTTCTCCATTTTTCTTCCTCTACAAACCCCACCCAAATTCCGGTGCGATCTGTGGCCGGAATTCCGGGTGCCACCACCACCCACCACCACATATTTTCGCGTTTTCCGGCCAACTCCAGCCACCATTGGAGAATCCGAGCACGGGGTTTTGTTTCTCTCATCAAGAGCTTTCTAGTCATACAAATCTTTCCGCAAAAACTCACGAAAAATTTCCGTCAAATTCCGAGTGCCGCTACTCCATTCGCCGGAAAGTCATCTTGAAGCTAGTTTGTGGGGTTGTTTTAGCAATTAAAGCGTCAAATACGGAGCAAAATTGCAAGCTTGGGGTGTGTCTTGACGAAATCTTTTTGGTGGCACTAGTTCATCCCGGGTCTAAGAAATTGGGTAATCTCATTCTTTTAACTTGATTGTTCATACCTCAAATTTCCCATTTGTTGTTGGTATTGTGTGCATTTGTTGTGATTGAAAGTTATTATCGGTAAAATTTTGTCCCGAATAAATGTTCAAGCACGCAAAAATGGGGACGGGAGCAACTTCCTCTAAAGGAGGATCGAAGGGAAAATCCAAGGATCCCCCATTTCGTTTGTTGAATCGTGAGGATCGTAAAACTTATGATTTTCTCGTTTCAAATAAGCGTCAAGTCAAGTCAACAAAATTCCTCCATAGGGAATCTTTTGCTAGTCTTGGGGTGCTCGATGGAGTCCAAGCGTTATTTAACAACATCGGGTGGGGTCAATTCCTCCATAACCGCGCCGCCACCTATGTTGAACCCACCTTGGAATTTCTTACCACATTCAATCCCGAGGAGGAAGCCCAAACCGTCACCTTCCAAATCCTCGGCGAGAAACGATCTCTACCACATCGGGTCGTGAATGCTTTGATGGGTGCTCCCGTGGACAACCTATATTACCAACAAGATCCATGGCCCAGAAACTTCAATGAACATTACTTTTGGCAACAAATTACCAATGAGCCACAATATTCATCGTCTTCGTTAAAGGCCTCCTCCATAATTCACCCATGTTTGTGCCTAGCGCATAGAGTTCTCACATGCACCATTTTCGCCCGTTCCGAAGTGGGACAGATTTCAAAGGCGGAATTATTTTTTCTTTGGTGCATGACTCGTGAGAACGGTCCGCGGCCGGATTTTGCTTCCTTTTTCTTCACCAAGTGTTACAACCTCACAACTATGGACAAAGGAGACATTTTCATTGGGGGATTAATCACCCTTATTGCATCCCGGCCACCGCTTCAACTTCATCTCTCTACTCTTCCATTCGAGAAGGCTTCCGGCCCCTCTAGTCTTGACGGCAACGCACTTCGCCGAATGCAACTCATCCGGGATTCGGTTGTCGGGCCCATGTGGATCCTTGACAACCAACCATACCTCATTCTCCCCCATGAGTATATCGGGAGTTTTGAGCCGACCGATCCTGATCAATGGATCATTCCATCAGACTACCCTCCACCTGTAGATGATGAGGATGACCAATTTCAGCCTGCACAGCAATTCGCCGAGCCCCAGTTTCAGCCTGCACAGCAGTTCGTCGAGCCTCAGTTTCAGCCGCAGCAGCAGGGGGGATACGAAGTTCCACCATATTTCCCCCCTACTTTCTTTGACCAATTTGCCACAATGTTCTCCACGGTGCAGCGTATCGACACCCAAACGCAAGAGAATACGAGAGTCATCCAAGATGTGGCGAGTCGCGTTGACCGATTGGAGCACTCCTTCCCTCCCACTTCCCGCCAGGTCCAAGATATGTGGGACTACCATTATCGTCACGGGCATCTCCCGCCGCCCGACCCTCCGATTTAGGTCCTTTCCGCCCTTTCCTTAAGCATTGAGGACAATGCTTGTTCTTAAGCTTGGGGTGGGGCATTTCCCTTATTTTTTTTTATTTTTTTCATGCATTTTTAGTTAGGTTACATAACATATTAGTTTAAGTTAATTTACATTCTTTTTTTTCTTTTCTTTTTTTTTTTTTGAAATTTTATTAAAAAAAAAAAAGAATGTAAATTAACTTAAACTAATATGTTATGCAACCTAACAGCCGTTTCACCTCACGATTTTGGAAAATTCTACAAGAGGAATTGGGTACCAAGTTGTGTTTAAGTACAGCTTACCATCCACAGACTGATGGTCAGAGTGAAAGAACAATACAAACACTTGAAGATATGCTAAGAGCATGTACCATGGAATTCCTAGGTAACTGGGATGAACATTTACCTTTGGTAGAATTTTCCTACAATAATAGTTTCCACTCGAGCATAAAGATGGCACCTTATCAAGCTTTGTACGGACAGAAGTGTCGTACGCCATCTTGTTGGCTTGAGGCTGGAGAAAAGCAGTTTATGAGACTCGAGATGGTCCATCAGACTGCTGAGAAGTTGAAAGTGATCAGGGAAAGAATGTTAGCAGCTCAAGATCGTCAAAAGAGCTATGCTGTCAAGAAGCGAAGACCGATGACTTTTGAAGTTGGGGATTCGGTTTTACTTAAAGTCTCACCGTGGAAAGGACTTATAAGATTTGGTAAAAGGGGAAAGTTGAGTCCAAGGTTTATTGGACCGTTTAAACTTCTTCAGAGGATTGGGAACCAAGCTTACAAGCTAGAACTACCAGAAGAACTGAATGGTATTCATAACACTTTCCATGTGTGTTATTTGAGGAAGTTCATGGGAGAAGTTCCTGATATAATTCCAATTTCTGAATTGAGAATTGATGAAAACAAGAGGTTAATTGAAGAACAAGAGGCAATTGTTGACCGAAAGACTAAGAAGCTTCGACGCAAGATGGTCGAATTAGTGCTTGTCCGTTGGAAACATTCGAATGGGCCAAATCTCACTTGGGAAACGGGTGACATGTTGAGTCTCTATCCGCATTTGTTTGTTGATGTCTGATTCCGGGGATGGAATCATCCTAAGGGGAGAAAATTGTAACGCCCGCGTTTCCAGGCTAGGCATTATCATTGATGTAACAGTCTAGGTTAAGCCTTGTAACTCTTTTTGGAGTATTAATGATGAAATATTTGAGTATTATGTGAATTATGTGTTTATTTTCTTAATTATAATTTAATGAATGAAGAATAAAATAAGCGTCAAATTTGAAGTGTGGGATAAGCCTGATATCTTTGCATAAAGATGTAGTGGTTGAAACAAGGATTCTGAAGATATAAAGAATGTCGAAATCCGAGTTATAACGAAGAAGTTATGACCTGTCGAAGTTTCGTGACAAAACCGGCAACGCTGAATGACATAAAAAGTGAAATTTACGTTAGAGCAATATTTAACCTTGGTGATCTAAACGAAAGTCGTAGAGTTCGTCAAACCAAGAGCGTGCATAAAAAGAACGCCCAAATCTAACTTCGTATGACGAAGTTATGATTTTTCTAAGTTTCGACTTAGCAGTATGCAGCTCGAATACTCGATTTGAGACCGAGCAGTTTTTAGCCGAAACAATCTAAATGAGAATCGAAGATCTCGTTAATAGTAGTGAAACGATAAAAAGATAGGCGAAAACGGACGTCGGATGAAGAAGTTATGATTTTATAACGGAGTTTTCCTGTCCCGGCCTACTAAAAATAAATAATAAATATAAAGTCAAAATAGCCGACGGAGTCTAAACGAAAGTTGTAGAGCGTAGTCTCACCTACGCGGGGATATAAAGAACGTCGAAAACAGAGTTCATATGAGGAAGATATGAATTTTTGAAGTTATTATATATTTTCAGTATTTAATTTAATTATAAAATACTGATATTATCCAAAAGGGGGAGTCAGCGAGCTGATCCAAGTTACGCCCAGCGTAATTCGGTGGTTCAGCCCCTATAAAAGGGATGCGAAGGCAACCGAGTTCTTTGCTCATTTCTTCCCTTTCTCTCGCGTTTTTGCATCGTTTTTCATGCAAGAATTATCCTGAAGCCCCAATATCATTCTCGAGCCACGAAGCAAGTCCCGAAGCCCCGAATATCCCGAGAAGTGCATTTCCTGAAACGAAGCTCTGCCCGCGAGGAGCCCGGTTTTTGTGAAGATCTTCCAGATCTACCGAATAATACTACTTCTACAAGCTGTAATGCTGTTCGATCATCTTCTGATCAAGTGAGTGTGTGGTTGCTTTCTTCTAACACATAATTATGAAGTATTTTATACGAAATACGTGTTATGTGTGTATTTTGTTGCTATATGGTTGAATGTATATTCACTTTCTTCTATCTCATAGATATGATTTATTCTCTATGAAATGCGTGTTATGTATATGTGTCTCATTTGTTGTTTGGAATATGTATTGAATGAGAATGCTATACAGGTTTTAAACTATGTAGAAAAATATATATATTTTTATCTACTAATATGTCGGGTAGAACATGGGTAGATAGTTGTGTGATAAATAGGTGAGAGGCCTCAATGTTGTTTTTGATTTAGTCATCTAGCGGAGTTTAGATGACGACCACAGACTTTTCTAGACAGTCCTCTGGAATACTAGCAGGTTCGCCACCTGTAGGTGTTAATGAACTTGGGTGTTCATTTGCTGTACTCCATCCCCCTCATGGTTGCCTTATTTGACATATATTGCCTTGAAACCCCCGAATGCATGTGTTGTCGCCCCGATGAAATATTCTAAGAGTAGGTCCCTAGTGTTAGTTGTTTTAGGGAAGTAAAGTGAGAATAATGAGAATGGGTATTTGGGTTATTGTTGGTATATGCTCACCAGGCTCCCAAGCCTGACCACTCAGTTTATTTGTATTACAGAAAGTGGCGCAAGGGCATAAGATGGATGAATCATCAAGTTGTTTTGTTTACAAGTTTGTATATGTATATATTTGTTGAATGACTTGTAATGTTATCGTTCATGCTTTATGGTCTGTATCGGAACATGACATCCCGAGTTTTGATTATATAATGAAAATACATTTCTTTATGAAATGCTTTGGTAAATATTATTTTATCATGTTTTGTTTTTGGTAACAAATTCCGCAACTGTTTTAATCAAATGATTACTCTGAAATCATTTTAAAAAAATAAATTAAACCGGTATTTTCTGGCCGTGATTTTGGGGATGTCACAGTTACATTCTTAGGATTAGAGAGGATGGAGGCTGAATGAAATTAGGATTGGATGTGAGTTAAGGTCTTTAAATAGGGTCCGAGACCCTAAATTAGGGTTTTAATCTGGCATGACGAACTTAACGTGTTCCCAAATGCTCTTGCGTCCAAATTCCCATGTACGACATGCGTACCTGCCTTGTAGCCGCCGTACCCAGTTTGATCCAAACCCTTCTAACTTCAAATGACCATAACTTTTGTATTCCTTATCCGTTTTTGACGTTCTTTATATCTACGGAAAGGTAACGAGAAGCCCTACAATTCTATAAAATTTAGTTAGTCTGAAAACCATCCGAAATTAAATCCAAAATTCATAAAAGGCCTGAACTAACGCCTTTATCGATACCCTTTGGCTCCAAAACACAAACCAAATACTCGGATCATCCAAACTACATCATACACCTCCAAATGAGCGCAAACTCAATTCTTCAAGGGTTCTAAGTCTGCTAATACCCACTCCTTGATCATCACCCCTCAATGGAAGCGCTTCAAAATAAAGTGTTACACTTACCATATATATATATATATATATATATATATATATATATATATATATATATATATTGATTTGCCTTGATGCATTTTCTATTGATTTGACCTATATATATATATATATATATATATATATATATATATATATAGTGTTGGGTTCAACAAGGAACCATTTTAAACCTTAGAACCAAAGAACCAACATTTGTCTCAACTTTTAGAGCTTATTTTTTATAAAATATATATATATATATATATATATATATATATATATATATATATATATATATATATATATATATATATAGAAATTCATAACTTTTTATCCCCTTTCCATTGATATCAATTTCGATATAACTTTTTATTCTACATTTTTTATCTGTTCAAATTCATACCGTGAATCTGTGTAGATTCACAGTGTTAATTTGAATAGATCAAAAAAAAATTATGTCGAATTTGATATCAATGGAAAGAGGATAAAAAGTTATGAATTTAGATGTTTTTAGATTTTTTTTTCCACTAAAGAATAAGTTCTAAAACTTGAAAATATAATGGTTTTGATGTTTTAAATGGTTCGTTGTTGAACGTTTACACACACACACACACACACACACACATATATATATATATATATATATATATATATATATATATATATATATATAAACACACACACACCCACACACACATACATATGAATAAATGGTTGTTTAATAGGATTAAGTCTAAATCAAATTGAGGTTTGAATCATATATACATTCTGAAAAATATGTTTATGATTGAAAAAATGTTTGGTTAAATATTTGAATGTTGTGTTGGATGATAAAATTGACCATTTTACCCTTTTAGCTTCTAAGTAAGCCTATTGTGCTATGTCTACAATCGATTCTACATTACAAGAAAACTGATTCAAAACACAAGATTTAAGATGCAACAGTTTAGAGATACAAAATAAGAGATATGATTCAAATCACAACATAAGATGTAATCAAAGATTTCAAGCAAACACTAATTTTAAATCACAAGACTTTTGTGGAATAAAATCAGTTTCAAATAAGATTTTTGTTTGTTTCATCAACGTAGAACAAAGTTTTCAACAAAGATTCAAATCACATCACAACATTAGATTTTAGCAAATATTTCAACAAGTATGTTTGTTTCAACATTTTCATCAACAAACATTTCAACACAAAAAAATCAATGACAACAAATAGATTTAAGCAAGTCTGTTTGTCTGAAATGAAAATTTTAGCAGAACATCATAAGATCGACCAACATAAAGATAAAACTGTAAATTTGGTCCTTGTGGTTTTCAAAAACCTTTGGATGAGGTCCAAAAAGTTTCTGAGTTGCATGGAAGGTCCAAAATCAAGTTTTTTCTGTGTTTTTGGTCCAAAAAAACTTAAAATGACGATTATACCCTTTTATTTTATTTTTTTTGTATTTTTTATAATTATTATAATGTTGTTCTAATTAAAAAATAAAGAAAAAGAAAAAAAGTATTCCCACCCCAACCCCCACCCAGTGTTCTCTCTCTCTCTCTCTCTCTCTCTCTCTCTCTCTCTCCTTGTCGAATTCAACTGGGTAAATGAAAAAACCTTTTAAACCCATTCAGCACAAACTCCACCTTATATCCCCCACTACTTAAATTAATCAAACATCACCCAAGAACCCATAAACACCACCACCACAACCTCCCTGTCGTTCTTGGGGTTGTATCACCAGGAACCACCCAACTCTACCCCCTTCTTCCTTGGATTACCGACCAACAGTCCCCACCACCTTATTTCGGCGGTTTCCACCACCACCCTCTTCCTTCCCTCCTTCTCGTTGAGCTCATCGGAAACGAAGCAACAAAAGTAATTGGAGCAGCCCCTGCCACCACGTCGTCATTGTTGTAAACCACCATCGTCTTTAGCTGTTGCTTCCGTCAATCACATCTCCAACCAACCTCGTTACCCCTTACGACCCATGTAAGTCCGATTCTCCACCTCGTTATTATTGTTCTCCTGTTCAATCAATCAAGAGGATCGATAGTTTAGTTAGTTCCTTACCTACGATGTCTAACAGACGAGGGAGGAAGATGATACAGGAGCCCTAATAGTCGATGTATTTTTTTGGGGGGCAATAGAGGTAGTGATAGTCAAAACCCCATTTGGATTTGGAAGATAAAAGGAGAAAGGTCAGAGGGAAGGAAGCAAAATCGGGTCACCCACAAGTATCTGAATGGAGGACCATCAATGAGTCTATATGGACTTGGGGGAAATCAAAACGAGATCAAATTACAGCAAGGTTTTTCTTCAATCTTATTTACAGATGCATAAGGATGAAGAAGAAGAATGGTAGAGTCAAAAGAGTGGGTGTGATGGAGAGTACAGGGGTGGGTGGGGTGTGTGTTTTGAGAGAGAGAGAGAGAGATTTTAGTTATTTTTATATTTAATTATTTAAATGCCAAAATAAATAAAGAAAATAGAAAAAGAAATGAAAAGGGTAAAATCGTCTTTTCAAATGTCTCAAGGACTAAAAATCCAGAAAAACCTTGATTTTGGACCTTTCATGCAAGTTGAAAATTTTTTGGACCCTATCCAAAGATTTTTGAAAACCACAAGTATCAAATTTGCAGTTTTGTCCAACATAAAAAAGATATTAGCAGAAAATACGCTATTTCAACATTTTGAACATTGAAAAAAAAAACAAATGGACATTAAGGCAAAAAGTTTACTGAAGGGTAAAGAGAAACTGTTGGCAGAGTGGTGGTCGTGACAATGCTGAAGGAACCTAGAGGTCACAAGGCGTGACGATATGGAAGAGGGTTGAGGCATCGGTGATGTGGTGGAGTGACGATCTCGAGGATGTATGAGGAGGGAAGGTCGCCATTTATGAGATGGACGCAAGAATGAAGAGCGAAACACGTTTAGGGCAAATAAGAAAACACATTATTTATTTTTTTAATTCATATACACTCCTAGATCTGACCCAATAAGTGGTAACTGTACCATTCATACGTCAAAATTAAGATGCATCTGAATTTGACTAATTTAAAACTGCCTCTTATTAAGAGACATTAAAAAGTTACAAAACAACCTTGATATTGTTATAGCCGAATGCATTTTTGAAATATAAAACTAAAGTTGCAAAATTTGAAAAAGTGAGATGAAAAATATCTTAATAAAAATATATTGTTATTTTTAACATTGTTGTTAACTTTTGGATTAAAGTAGTAATTATTTAAGCAATTATTTAATTTAATAATAGTCAACATGAATAGTTTAAATTGTTTATGCACGGTAGGTGCTACTTGCTGTTAATAAGCCAACTCGTTACCCCAATGCCCGATCTGAACATCTCTCTCGCTTTCAAGCTTGCATAATGTTTTGAAAACTAGATTATAACCCGCGATAAACGCTAGGGAACACATAAAAAATACAAATAGTTGAATGACATATTTGTAGACAACTTTTTATGTTAAAAAGAATTAGATGCATTAATGGGTTAAAATGAATTTATTCAATTCTTCAATACATATATTAAACAAAATTAATATCATAAAACAAACTAAGAGATGAGTTGTGATTAAAAAAATTAACGCTACCTTTGATATCTTTTCTATCAACCACTTATTACCACGATGAATAACATCTTTAACATGACGGTCAAACAATGAAAAAAAAACAGACTCAACTTCATATTGAACACGAATTACAACTGTCACACCCCCAAACCAAGGATGGCGGAAACGTCCAGGGTGGAGGACTTCATGTATAGTATCATAACAATAATGGCAATAGTGATGAAAGTAAATGCAACCAACATATATATATATATATATATATATATATATATATATATATATATATATATATATATATATATATATATAATTGAAAAGGTTACATCATTGTATGGATTACATGTTTCAAAATCAATTACAATATGTTGACACAAAAATATGAAAGGTTTGACACCTTAACGTCCCATCCTCAAAATCCACTTGATTTCCTGTTTAGCGATTTCCTGAGAATACAAGTTGTTTGAAAAAAAAACGTCAACACAATGGTTGGTGAGTTCATAAGTTTTTGTAAACAATTATGAAAAAGCTTGTCTCGAGATTATATAGTCATTCCAGAAAAATCCGATATTTTCCTTAAAATGAATACTGTAGTCTTGTATACAAAGACCGAAACGTATCAGTAATCTTCCTTATTTATAGAAAATAAAGTGAGTTTATTTCAACATAAACGTGTATGATGTCAGTGAAATTTTCATAAATTCTTATGTTTGTTAATACTTTCTGTGAGTTATTATAACCATACTATGACCTAGGTGGCCTGAAAACGACGTTCTTCAGGCATCGAAACTGTTATGATATTTGTCACCTCAGACCTGTAAGTTTACTTATGTTGGAACTTGCTTTGATTGCAAGCAAAAAGTATGCAGCAAGAAAAACATGGAAGATGAGAATTGAAACAACTTTTCTCCTAATAAACTAATAAAAGTTTCTGCATAAAAGAAAATACCATTGATCCTATTTATACTAGACAAATAAGGATCCTACTTGAATTCTAAAACTATGCAGGATATAAAATAAAAGACTTAAATATGGCTACTTTCCTAATTGCCCATTATTTAAACTAAACAAAATAAACTCCTAAAATAATAAAACCGATTAACCCAACAAGACCTGCCGGTCTAGCTGTTGCATGCAGCTTAGGTGTGGGTTTGTCAAGCCCAATATAGATCTATATACAACTATCACGCTCTTCCTCCAGGAGATTCTGATTACAATACAAGACTTATGATTTATATGAAGTAAATGTCTCACAAAGTCATTAACGAATTTACACTTGTCATAATGAAAATTTTCCTTTTGTATAAATGTACCTTTCTTAAATGTATGTATTTTGAAATGTATCATAAACTATACTGATTATAGTTTATCAAAACAAGGGTAGTAATAACAAAGCATGTAAACTACACTTAACGTAGTTTAATAAAATGTTTGTGTGTATTGGGTGTACTTCAATGATAACACTTTGTTTATTCTATGCTTTGTCTAGTAAAAATCCATTTGTTAACTGGTGTATATCTAGATACTAACACAAGAATGTCGTATATAGCAATAACGTATAAACACATAATATTATACACCTTGCTCAACATGTTACAAGGTGAAATGAAATTACTAGAGCTTCTCTGATTATAACATTTTCTGTAACTATTATTAGAAAATTTGTAGAAAAATCATAAAACATCCAAATCAATTCTTCAATTTCTGAGAGTTTGGAAAATGAGTCTAGTTTGTTCATAAATTTTTCCATAATTTTTAGTGATCTCTAACTTGTGTAAACAAGCCCATAATCACAGACTGGTCCGAATTAATGTTTGAAATGATAGACAGTTTTGTAAAAATCGTCATAATTTGTAGAAAAATCGTATGGCGATGTGCAAGTAGTCTTTTGAAAGCTAAAAACCTGAACTACATGCACCTAAAACATTTTTAACAAAAAAAATGTTTAGGTTGACCAAAACAGTCCGTGAATGGAGTCCAACTTTTCTGATGAAAGCTGTTAGAAATTTTTAGTTATGTTCTTGGTGTTTTAACTTGTATTCTCCCCCTTAAAACTTAAGAAAACATGATAATAGAGGGGTATGAACTCACCAACCAATGTGTTGACATTTTTTTTCAAACAACTTGTATTCTCAGGAAATCGCTAAACAGGAAATCAAGTGGATTTTGAGGATGGGACGTTAAGGCGTCAAACCTTTCATATTTTTGTGTCAACATATTGTAATTGATTTTGAAACATGTAATTCATACAATGATGTAACTTTTTCAATTATATATATATATATATATATATATATATATATATATATATATTGGTTGCATTTACTTTCATCACTATTGCCATTATTGTTATGATACTATACATGAAGACCTCCACCCCCGGACGTTTCCGCCATCCTTGGTTTGGGGGTGTGACAGATTGGTATCAGAGCACGGTTTATAGTGAATTAAGTGTATCAAACCACATAAGATATACAAACTATAAACACATTTGGGACTAAAAGTCTCTGATTTTAAACAATTTCTCAATTGGATATACTTTTAGAAAATAAATGCTTTTCTTGATTAAAGTATACACACATACATTACATGCACGCATAGTGTCATAATTAGGGAGAACATAAAGTGAAAGAGGAGGACTTGAACATTTCGAGTATGCCCTAGCATGTGTAACCAGTTCTGGGAAGGATATAGCCTGATCAACTATATTTGTCCGAGAAGTGACTTACGTATCTTGGGGGATAGTCGTAATGGGCAACATGTAACGACCAAAAATTCCAACATAATTTAAACTTTTCCAAACAATTCATTTAATAACATAATTACAAAATGGTTTTCCATACATTACTTATCAGAATATTCCCAGGTCCATTTAATAAAACATAAACGCGAGGAACAGTACGATCACGCCTTTGCCTTGCCACAGCCTCCTGAAGAACCTGAAAAACATTAAACCACAACTGTAAGCCCGAAAGCTTAGTGAGATACCCCCAAAATACCAACCACATATACGCCCTTCCAGGCCACGACCTTCCGGTCCAAAACATATTTCCTTCCGGCCCATAACATATTGCCTTCCGGCCCATAACATAAAAAGCATACATAACATAACAGAACATAGAACAACCATGCATATCGGGTCAAACACCAGTCTAAACAACCCTGTGCACATAACATTCAATCATATAACAGTTCGCAGTCAACAAATCGATCAAGCAGATCACATAACATATCATTACCCTAACCAGGATACCGACCTAGCCGATCACGAGCATATATCACCCTACGTCTCAGTCAAGATACTACTTACACACATACGCCTTTCCAGGCCATGACCTTCCGGTCCACATAACGTAGAATGCCTTCCAGCCCATATCATAATGCCTTCCGGCCCATATCATAATTCCTTCCGGCCCATATCAAGCAATACCATAACAAACAACTACCTGGATTTCCATCCGGTAAAGGGTCGGCCTTGGTGCCGTAGACCCTATTGATATAGTGAGGATAACTCACCTCGAACTGCCAGCTGAAAGGATAAGATCCCGCTGCTCCGAACTCCGACATGAACTCCTCCACTGAACACCAAAACACTCAACTCAATATATATCCTTAATTACCAAAATACCCCTGGACGACAACTGGTCAACCTTGGACAAAGTCAAAGTCAACCCCTGACTGACTCTACTCGCCAAGTCAACCCGATGACTCGCTGAGTCCCCAAACTTAGAACTTCCCTCAACCCGCGACCTAACTCGCTGAGTCACCCCGAGACTCGTCGAGTCCAACAACTCTGAGTCCACTCGCACCCAACTCACCAAGTCATCCCTTGACTCACCAATTCTCGACTCAACCAGAAAATATTAGGACTCTTCCACAAGACTCGCCGAGTCCAGGAACAGACTCGCCGAGTCTAAGGCTATCTTCAATCTACTCGCCGAGTTGTTCATCCAACTCGTCGAGTTCCAGCTTATCTTCAAGCAGCTCGTCGAGTCCACCCTTGTGACTCGTCGAGTACAACCGGTCTGAATCCAAACAAAAGTATTTCCAGGTCATGCAATTGATCCAAAACATAGATCTAGCCTCCTACAACCCATCCATCACTTAAAGTGGCAAAATTTACGTGAATCCAAAGAAATCTAGGCCTTATTCACTTTAGAGCTAGGGTTTGGGACATGATGGCTTCACTAAGCACTCAAACACAGGAACTTTAATGCACTCTAGGCCTTCAATATTCCAGATCTGAGGTAGCAACCTCAGATCTAACCTCCAAACTCCAAAACATACCAAAATATACTCCCCACAAACCCCAAAATGATGAATCCATATGAGTGATAGCCCAAGAACGAGATATTACCTCAAAAGAATGCCCCAACTGCAATGAAACTCGAATCCAAGCAAATCCCTTTGATCCAAGCCTCTTCTCCTTCAAGATTTCTTCAACAAACACCTCCCTAAGCTCCAAATGCACTCCAATCTTCTTCAATCACGCTTTTTAGGGTTTCTGGACTTCAAGGGGGATTAAAGAGGCTGGGGAGAGGATATAATGTTCTTTAAATAGGGCTCATTCCCCGAATTTAGGGTTTTCTCCACTCAGCACCTACTCACCGAGTCCATCTTTGGACTCGCCGAGTAGGCCACCTAACTCGCGACCAAAGTCGCGACCATACTCGTCGAGTCCATCCATGGACTCGCCGAGTTGCCCTTCAAAATTTACACTTTTAGTCCTTCTACTCTACTCTTGCTATTCCTGGATGTTACAATTCTCCCCCACTTAAATTAGGCTTCGTCCTCGAAGCCTACGGCAACTCATCTCAAAATACTTCCACAACGCGCCACCTGACCTTAATCGGACCAGGTCCCTCAAGGCATACCCATCGAGACTCGAAATCACTTTCTCCTTCCTTGCGGTGTCCTGACCACCATCTCACACCGGGCACCGACTTTACCCTCTGATAACCACACACAACAACTGAGTACCACCGATGATGCATCACAGCTCCAAATCATAACTATTACTTGACCCATATGAGCTATAAATAACTATGCACCACCCGAATCCCCTATCCGAGTCCAACTCTATCAATCCCATGCTGAAAGAAAGACACACTCTTCAGAGCAACTCCCATGAGTTCTCTTCTTGCAATCGAATGCACATGTTGAACTAGCTCTAGCACCCTCGGGTTAGGAAACCCATCACTCTGACGACCCTCAAAACATCCCTCAGGATGAACCAGTGATACAAAAATCCTTTACCGAAATCAAGCTGGAAATCCAAAAATCCATATCTACATCCCTTACGAGCCTCTTGTCTTTACAGCCCTGGAATTCCCTTCTACGACCCCAACAGACATCCCCTCATGATGTCATCCCAACCGCCACCGCACAACGCTGCTTGAAAACCACCGTCGAACCACTCCGATCATAACTCTACACTGCCGCTTTCACTTCCGCAAATTTGCACTCCCCTTCAGAATTACATTCCTCCCTTTTTCCTTACCAAGGAAAACCACTTGACCACCTCGTCACCATGACAAGAGCCACGGTGCTCACCCAACGCTACACCGCCTCCTTATAGCATAACCGCTATCCATGCAACACATATGCCCTGAATCTGCTCGCAAGGACTCTCGAGTCCATGCACCATCACCACTAATCAAGGTCAATACCCGGGGCCAGACCTTCTGATGCTAACACATCGCAGCATACTCAATTCATTACTTCGCACTGATCCGATAATACCGACATAGTCTTCAGCACGACTGGGCCACCTCACCAGGTCTTCAGTCAAGCTGGACCACTCTCAAAACCCTCAGTCAATCTGGGCCGCCCTCCAGGGCTTTCCGTCTGGCTGGACCGCCTTCCGGCCTTCAGTCTATCTGACCGCTCAACTAGCATTCATCAATCCGAGTTATCCCTCCGGGGAATCCTCCCCTACATACTGTTCTAGCCCTTCAAGGGTCCCGAACTCTATCTCTATCATACATACTCGAACCCAACCTGATCCCAGGTTCTACACAATCAATGCCATAGGTCTGTAATCTGCCCCGTACGCCTACTACTTACCTATACCAGCCTGCTCTCGGCTGAAAGGAATACCGCCGAAACCCAAATAGCTAAACAACCTCTCAAGTCTATTGATCATCCGGAGAATTTCCAATTCTTCCCCACTTAAGGCACTGACTATCAACCACCGGCCGCTAACACCGACCTCCCAAAATAATCTTGCACAAAACCCAACGCTTACATGCAGACTGATTTCCACTAGCACTAGCAACCTTCGCAAAACACATTTCCACACTGATAAATCCGTTCAAAAGTACTCATTCCTCAGCTAACCACTCCTCAGACTGAAGATGCTATCCGACATTCAACCAACGCCATATCTCCACTAATCACCCTCACGAATGATAACCAACGATAGCACGAAACACCAAACTATAACCTTACCAAACCTTCAGGGAACAACGGATACCAAAACGAGAACCCGAATCACAATCCATAACCATGCCAAACCCTTGAGGAACACGGATACCAAACGAAAACCCGAAACACAAATCCATAACCATGCCAAACCCTCGAGGAACACGGATACCAAACGAAAACCCGAAACACAAATCCATATCCATCCATCAAGACTAGCAGATAAACGATACTCCACAATAATCATAAATAAACAAGACAACAAGGACGAAACATACCCGTAGCTGCGTCCGGCACTTCTCTAACCTCCTCTGCTACAAGCTGAAAAGCACGACCCCAAGCCCTTGGGGGCTCCGCTCCACCCTGACTTCTACCTGCGATCCTCAAAATGGCCGGTGCTGGAGCCTGCACCAGTCCTGCAACAAGCTGTGGGCAGTTGACCCTCAAGTGCCCAACCTGATAACAATGATAATAGATCCTCAAATCCTGAACCGGCACTAATTGCTGACAATCCCTCGCATAGTGCCTCTCCTTTCCGCACTTGCGGCATGCCCCACCGGACCGACAAACTCCGGCGTGACCCCTCCCACACTTTCCACAAACGTGGCTGCCCTGATCTCCCATCCTGGAATCAACGGTCTTAGACCGTTTCATCGCCGGCTGCGACTGAACTGGAGCTTGCCTCAGCTCACGCAACTACAACTCAATCTCTAACTCACGTCGCCTGGCGGCCTCGTGCAACTCCAACAAAGTCTCGCACCTCTGCGCGGACACAAACGGACTGATATCCCCCTTTAGCATACTCAGATATCAGGATATCTGAGCCTTCTCCGAAGCGAACTCAGGGCAAAACATCGCCGTCTCGGTAAACATCCTGGTGATTTCCATCACCGACTCCGTATCCTGCTTCAGGTCCCGGAACTCCTGAGCCAACCTCTCCCTCTCGACTCGCGGAACATAACGAGTGTTGAACATCTCTCTGAACTGATCCCATGAAATTGCAGCCCTCTGCGCGTCCGAGTATGACCCCGTGGTCAATCTCCACCAATCCTTTGCCCCGAGCCTTAACAGGTTCCGAGCACACCTCACCCTCTGATCAGCAGGGCATGAACACGTGAAGAAACACCCCTCCACGTCTGATAACCATCTCATAGCAACGATCGGATCCCGAACTCCATCAAAGGTGGGAGGCTCCGTATTAACGAAGTCCCGATACTGAAAACCCCTACTAGCTCCTCCCCCCTGCCGTTGCTACAGCCGCTGTAGCTGCCGCGGCAGCCGTCTCCATGAGAGCCGCATAACACTCATCAAAATTCTCTACCATGGCGGTCTTGATCGACCCAAACAATTCTGGCAGCTCGGCCTGGAACAATGCAGCAACCTCATCATGCACGATCTCACGAATCCTCGCATCCAACTCGTGCGTACTCATCTGACCGATAACCTCGAGCGGTACTGACCCGTCCGCAACTCCTTCTCCTGCACTCGATCCTGACCCGGATCCACTCCCAGCATGCCTCGAAATCTCCATACTGAAAATATACCAAAAAACCTCAGACTCTTCCCACTATCCCGGGAACCAACTCTCAACCCAACACTAGAGGTCATGGTTTCCTTGATACGCATATGGGTCATGTGCTTTCAGTAGTACGGGCCCATACTACCTTCCACACCTACCCATATTTGTATGAAGTACTACCACAACACCCTAGCGACAAATGTTTATAGCAAGCGCTCGATCCTCACTCCTAGAGGAACACTGGAAATCTCAACAGAGGAAAACCCTAGGCTAGCATGCATCATAAAACAGGCAACATTATCATGAAATCCTGAAGATCCCTAGCCTAACACTAGCATGTTGTTCTATCAAAGCTCAATAAAACAAATGTCATGAATGGTAATTTGGGGTTACTTACTGGCTCCGGCTGATCGTACCTCCGCGTCCTCCTTTTACTTAATTTAAAAACCATTTTATTTTCTCTTTTTAAAACCCTCCTTGATTTGAGACTGGAGTCACACGAGTGTTCCTCCAATTCGCTCAAACCAAGGCTCTGATACCAACTTGTAACGACCAAAAATTCCAACATAATTTAAACTTTTCCAAACAATTCATTTAATAACATTATTACAAAAAGGTTTTCCATACATTACTTATCAGAATATTCCCAGGTCCATTTCATAAAACATAAACGCGAGGAACAGTACGATCACGCCTTTGCCTTGCCACAGCCTCCTGAAGAACCTGAAAAACATTAAACCACAACTGTAAGCCCGAAAGCTTAGTGAGATACCCCCAAAATACCAACCACATATACGCCCTTCCAGGCCACGACCTTCCGGTCCAAAACATATTGCCTTCCGGCCCATAACATATTGTCTTTCGGCCCATAACATATTGTCTTTCGACCCATAACATAAAAAGCATACATAACATAACAGAACATAGAACAGCCATGCATATCAGGTCAAACTCCAGTCTAAACAACCCTGTGCACATAACATTCAATCATATAACAGTTCGCAGTCAACAAATCGATCAAGCAGATCACATAACATATCATTACCCTAACCAGGATACCGACCTAGCCGATCACGAGCATATATCACCCTACGTCTTAGTCAAGATACTACTTACACACATACGCCTTTCCAGGCCATGACCTTCCGGTCCACATAACGTAGAATGCCTTCCGGCCCATATCATAATGCCTTCCGACCCATATCAAGCAATACCATAACAAACAACTACCTGGATTTCCATCCGGTAAAGGGTCGGTCTTGGTGCCGTAGACCCTATTGATATAGTGAGGATGACTCACCTCGAACTGTCGGCTGAAAGGATAAGATCCCGCTGCTCCGAACTCCAACACGAACTCCTCCACTGAACACCAAAACACTCAACTCAATATATATCCTTAATTACCAAAATACCCCTGGACGACAGCTGGTCAACCTTGGACAAAGTCAAAGTCAACCCCTGACTGACTCTACTCGCCGAGTCAACCCGATGACTCGCCGAGTCCCCAAGCTCAGAACTTCTCTCAACCCACGACCTAACTCGCCGAGTCACCCCGAGACTCATCGAGTCCAACAACTCTAAGTCCACTCGCACCCAACTCACCGAGTCATCCCTTGACTCACCGATTCTCGACTCAACCAGAAAATATTGGGACTCTTCGACAAGACTCACCGAGTCTAAGTCTATCTTCAATCTACTCGCCGAGTTGTTCATCTAACTCGTCGAGTTCCAGCTTATCTTCAAGCAGCTCGTCGAGTCCACCCTTGTGACTCGCCGAGTACAACCGGTCTGAATCCAAACAGAAGTATTTCCAGGCCATGCAATTGATCCAAAACATAGATCTAGCCTCCTACAACCCATCCATCACTTAAAGTGGCAAACTTTACGTGAATCCAAAGAGATATAGGCCTTATTCACTTTAGAGCTAGGGTTTGGGACATGATGGCTTCACTAAGCACTCAAACACAGGAACTTTAATGCACTCTAGGCCTTCAATATTCCAGATCTGAGGTAGCAACCTCAGATCTAACCTCCAAACTCCAAAACATACCAAGATATACTCCCCACAAACCCCAAAATGATGAATCCATATGAGTGATAGCCCAAGAACGAGATATTACCTCAAAAGAATGCCCCAACTGCAATGAAACTCGAATCCAAGCAAATCCCTTTGATCCAAGCCTCTTCTCCTTCAAGATTTCTTCAACAAACACCTCCCAAGCTCCAAATGCACTCCAATATTCTTCAATCACGCTTTCTAGGGTTTCTGGACTTTAAGGGGGATCAAGGAGGCTGGGGAGAGGATATAATGTTCTTTAAATAGGGCTCATTCCCCGGATTTAGGGTTTTCTCCACTCAGCACCTACTCGCCGAGTCCATCTTTGGACTCGCCGAGTAGGCCACCTGACTCGCGACCAAAGTCGCGACCCTACTCGTCGAGTCCATCCATGGACTCGCCGAGTTGCCCTTCAAAATTTACACTTTTAGTCCTTCTACTCTACTCTTGCTATTACGGGATGTTACACAACAAATCTAATAACCTAACTCTACTCTATAAGGAACGCTCTAAGAATCAAATTTAAACGTTTAAAATACTATAGGAGTATTTGTATGTTGCTATAGCGCAATATTATTATATCCAGTATGTGCTTCTTACCCCATTTCTCGTGCAGCCGTCATGGCAGGATTCCACCTACTAGGAGATCCATACTTTCCCGATCAAGGAAATGCCGGCTGGATCGAAGAAGAACCGATTGAAGAAGATCCCAAAGAGGATCCCGAGGAAGAACCCGAGGAAGAAGAGGAGGAAGACGATGACGTCGAGATAGAAATGTTCGAGGATGAAAGTGAAGATGAGCCAGGAGTCTTCAACCCCCCTTACATCGCGCGGGTACCTGCAAACCGCTGGGGGTACAACGGGCCTGAACCCCGTTGGGCAACAACAACTGAAAGGTGGAGTCGTCAATAGCGCCAGTGTTCACCTTATGGCGACCAGCGAGGTTACTATGACCTCAGTCACGGGGGACCGGCTGACAGAGCTCTCCCCGTTATGACTCAGCACATTACGAACTTGGAGAACCAAGTTAGGGAATTAACGGACCAGGTTCGAAACCTCAGCGCTATTACGGCAGCCACCGATGCACGCGCCTGGGATCTGGAAAGGGACTTCTACCCAGTAGACCAGTTCATCGAGGACCTTACTACGGCCAGAGCGGAGGTGAGGGAGTACCAGGAGAGGCACACAACTCTTGAGGAAAGAGTGATCGCAGCTGAACGTCGGATTGCAGAACTTCAGGGAGCCTCGACTTCATCTCAGAACCACCATGGATCGGATTCCCCCCGTCAGGAGTAGTGTTTGTACTACTCATATTTTGTTATAAGTCTAGGATTTCGAGTATGCGTTGGTGCTACTCTTTGTTGCGAATAGATTGACCCGCGACTATGTGATAACACTAGTCAAAGGGGGCTTTTGTTCTGTTAGAACTTTATCTTTTATTATGATGTAATGTAGACCTTGTGGGGTCAAATTTTCTCAAAAAAATATGTATTAAAAGGGTTATTTATGGTTTTGACATGCATCTTACCTCATTAAAGGTTGACATGAAAGTTGCTATGTGATATTAAAAACAGTTTACAACTGAAAATTTCTAAGATTTTAAGTGAACCTTGTTGTTATGTGTAATTAAAAGCTGTAATCGACCTAGAAATGATGAGTCCGCCTTAGGACCTATTCCTTGTTTGGTTGTGGACTTAGGGCAAACTCATTAGTATCAACAGTTTATTTAAAATTTTTAGTCACGCATAACTAAGACGCATCGAACAAATCTTAGGAGTGAGTCAGTCATCAAATCAAACGCTTGACTCTGCTTGGGTCAACACTATTTAATTCATGAGTTTATTGCATTAACTTTACGACGAATTTCCTTCTAAAGTAATAAATTCGAGATAAAATACATTTGAGAAGAATCAAGTAGCACTCAACTCGTTATTACTGTAGAGGTCTCACCGACTGGTCATTTTTTTTATGATAGAACCATGCCGCCAAGGAGAAGGTCTTCCGGTAACTCAGCACCGCCTCCTCCGCCACCACCTCCGGAGTTCGATCCTGTAATGTTTCAGGCTACAGTAATAGCAGCCGTGGTGGCAGCAATGTCGCAAATGGGTACAAATGGTTCCGGCGGCTCTAGATCCGGGAATACCAACTCAAATCAGGGGGACAGCACGGGGCGTGCTAAGGAATGTTCTTTTAAGGACTTCACAAATGGCAAACCCGATCCTTTCGATGGAAGCGGGGGCGTCATCGCACTGATGCAATGGTTCGAAAGGACCGAAGCAGTCTTTGAAATCTGTGCTTGTCCCGAAGCGAGCAAGGTCAAGTATGCAGCATTCACTTTCACAAGAAAAGCTCTTACCTGGTGGAATGGTCGGGTTAAGTCGCTTACTCCTGCAGTGGCTAACTCGATAGGCTGGGAAAACTTGAAAGCGCTGATGTTAAAAGAATACTGCCAGAGGGGAGAAATACAAAAACTCGAGGAAGAACTTTGGAACCTCAGAATGACGGGCACTGATCTTGAGACTTATACCGCTCGCTTTAATGATCTAGCACTCCTCTGTCCAGCAATGGTTACTCCAGAAGAGAAGAAGGTGGAGCGATATCTCTGGGGACTGTCATCCCAGATTCAAGACAACGTACTAGCCTCGAAACCTACCACCTTCGAGAGTGCCAAGGAGTTAGCGCAACAACTTATCGATCACAGGGCTAGTCGTGGCACTGCGGTCACCAAAACCGACCAAACAAAAGGAGGAAACAACAAGAGGAAGTTCTGGAACAACAAGAAGAAACAACCAACACAGGATCCCGCTAAGAAACAACAGACTGTTGCTGTCCGCGCAGCCACCACCGCCATCACTCCGGCACCACCGAAGCAGTATGCTGGAAATCTCCCTAAGTGCAACAAATGCAACTACCACCACAATGGTGCTTGCCGGTAAATGCACTGCAAGAACTGTGATAGGAAGGGGCATACTGCCCGTTTCTGCAAAACACCAGCACGACCACTCAACTAAGTTGTCGGTGCAGGGGCAAGCCAAACCTGCTATGGATGTGGTGAAGCAGGACACTTCAAAAGAAATTGCCCCAAGGCACAAGCCCCTAATGCAGGTGGGGTAGGGAGAGTCCTGGCAATCGGTCATGGGGAAGCAGTCACAGATCCGACGGTGGTTACCAGTACGTTTCTCCTCAATAACACCTATGCTTGCGTACTATTTGATAGTGGAGCGGAGAGGAGTTTTGTGAGCCACCAATTCAAACAATTGCTAAATCAAACCCCTCACTCATTAAAAGATACTTATGTAGTAGAAATGGCAAATGGGAAGGTAGAGCGCACTAATGTTATTTACTCAGGGTGTACCCTCACTCTAGACAACCATTCGTTTAATATAGACCTGATGCCGATCACAATAAAATGTTTCGATGTGATCATCGGTATGGATTGGTTAAGTTCTCATCGTTCCGACATTCTATGTTACGAAAGGACTGTTCGCCTTAACCTACCAAATGGCGAAACCCTCCTCATCTATGGCGACAAACCTAGTTCAAACTTGCGGATCATTTCCTGCGTCAAGGCCCAAAAGTATCTCCGAAAGGAATACCACGCATTTCTAGCCCACGTAGTAGATTCGAAGCAAGTGGTGAAGGATATCAACGACATTACCGAGGTGTGCAACTACCCCGATGTATTTCCCGAAGATCTCCCAGGTGTACCCCTCGCACGACAAGTCGAATTTCGGATCGACTTAATCCCAGGAGCCACCCCCGTCGCCAGGGCTCCATACCGCTTAGCACCGGCAGAAATGCAAGAACTGTCCAGCCAGTTGAATGAACTATTGAGCAAAGGATTCATCAGGC
This sequence comes from Lactuca saligna, assembly GCF_052625555.1. NCBI lineage: Eukaryota > Viridiplantae > Streptophyta > Magnoliopsida > Asterales > Asteraceae > Lactuca > Lactuca saligna. The sequence continues at coordinate 43,781,525 of NC_136418.1, read as the reverse complement.
CAAGTTTCTCACCCTGGGGAGCACCAGTCCTGTTTGTAAAGAAGAAGGACAGATCTTTTCGCATGTGCATAGACTACCGAGAGCTAAACAAACTCACTATCAAGAACCAATATCCTCTACCCCGAATCGATGACCTCTTTGACCAGCTCCAAGGAGACAGCTACTTTTCAAAAATCGACCTGAGGTCGGGTTATCATCAACTACGAGTTCAAGAAGATGATATTCCCAAGACTGCGTTTAGAACTCGCTACGGGCACTACGAGTTTGTATTAATGCCCTTCGGATTAACAAACGCACCGATGGTATTCATGGACCTGATGAATCGAGTGTGTCGGCCTTACTTAGACAAATTCGTGATTGTATTCATCGACGATATTCTGATCTACTCCCGAAGTGAGGAAGAGCACCGTCAACATCTCCGGCTAATCTTGGAAACACTGAGGGCAGAGAAGCTATATGCCAAATTCTCAAAGTGCGAATTTTGGATTAGAGAAGTGAATTTTCTGGGCCATGTGGTCAGCGAGAAGGGGATACACGTGGATCCCTCTAAAATCAAAGTTATCGAAAACTAGTCGGCACCAACAACGCCGACAGAAATTCGACAATTTTTAGGGCTCGCTGGCTACTACCGAAGATTCATATAGAACTTCTCCAAGATTGCCAAACCACTCACCACCTTGAATCAGAAAGGTGTGGTGTTTAAGTGGGAAGATAAACAAGACGCTGCTTTCCAGACGTTAAAGCAAGCTCTATGCAGCGCACCAGTTTTGTCTCTCCCAGAAGGAACTGATGACTTCGTGGTATATTGTGATGCCTCAAATCAAGGCCTCGGATGCGTGCTCATGCAGAGGGGGAAAGTCATCGCTTACGCATCAAGGCAACTTAAGACACATGAAGTTAATTATACCACCCACGACCTTGAACTGGGAGCAGTGGTGTTCGCCCTGAAGATCTGGAGGCACTACCTCTACGACACCAAGTGCACCATCTTCACTGATCACAAAAGTCTTCAGCATATTCTCAATCAGAAATAACTTAATATGCGCCAAAGAAGATGGGTGGAACTGCTGAATGACTACGAATGTGAAATTCGCTACCACCCAGGCAAGGCCAATGTAGTGGTCGATGCCTTAAGTAGGAAGGAATATTCGGGTCGCCAAGTAAAATCCTTCGCCATGACCATCCACTCCCAACTGGCCACGCAGATCAAGGGTGCCCAGTTAGAAGCCTTGAAACCAGAAAACGTGGAAAATGAAGCTTTAAGAGGGATGGACAAGAACTTGGAAGTCAAAGAAGATGGAACTCGTTATCTCAGGAACCGAATCCGGACACCGAAGTTCGGTGGGTACCGAGATGTTGTAATGAACGAAGCCCACAAGACTCGATACTCCATCCATCCTGGGTCAGATAAGATGTATCTAGACCTCAAAATGTTATACTGGTGGCCAAACATGAAGGCTGAAATGCTACTTATGTGAGCAAGTGCCTCACTTGCGCCAAGGTCAAGGTAGAATATCAGAAGCCATCAGGACTACTTCAACAACCGGATATACCCGAGTGGAAGTGGGAATGAATAACCATGGATTTCATAACCAAACTACCTAAGACATCAGGTGGACTGGATACCATATGGGTTATCATAGACAGATTGACCAAGTCCGCGCACTTTCTGCCAATAAAGGAAACAGACAAGATAAAGAAGTTAACCAGGACATACATTAAAGAGATCGTGCGACTGCATGGTATACCTATATCCATTATCTCTGACCGAGATATTAGATTCACCTCGCGGTTCTGGCAGTCCCTACAGAAGTCTCTGGGAACTAGGCTTGACATGAGTACGGCCTACCATCCACAAACCGACGGGCAAAGCGAGAGAACCATCCAGAAATTGGAAGACATGCTGAGAGCCTGTGTGATAGACTTTGGTAAGGCATGGGATACCCATCTGCTGCTTATCGAATTCTCTTATAATAACAGCTATCACACTAGCATTAAAGTCGCTCCGTTCGAAGCTCTCTATGGCCGCAAGTGCAGATCACCCCTGTGTTGGGCCGAAGTGGGGGATACTCAGCTAGCTAGGGGACAAGTCCCTAACAGCACCCTCACTGGCCCTGAAATCATAAGAGAGACCACGGAAAAGATAGTGCAGATCCGAGAGAGGCTGAAGGCCTCCCGTGATCGACAAAAGAGTTACACGGATAAGTGACGCAAACCTTTAGAATTCCAGGTTGGTGATCGAGTGCTACTAAAAGTTTCCCCTTGGAAAGGAATGATACGTTTTGGCAAGTGTGGGAAACTAAACCCCAACTATATTGGTCCATTTGAAATCCTTGTTCGGACTGGACCATTGGCGTACAAACTTAGGTTACCTCAGGAACTCGACAAGGTACATCCCACATTTCACGTATCGAACCTAAAGAAGTGCCTGTCTGATGAGACACTCGTAATACCGCTCGACGAAATCGAAGTTAATGAAAATCTCCACTTTGTGGAGGAACCAGTCGAGATCATGGATCGAGAGATCAAGAGAACGAAACAAAGTCGCATTCCCATAGTGAAGGTTCGTTGGAACGCGAAATGAGGGCCTGAGTTTACCTGGGAACGCGAAGATCAAATGAAGCAAAAGTATTCGCATCTTTTCCCAAACCCTTGAAGTCTTAGCCCGAGTTTAAATTTCGGGACGAAATTCCCTTTAACGGGGGGATGATGTGACAATCGTCAATCTAGAGTCAAGTCGGGTCAACAAGTCAACCGGTTAACTCGATTAAACCTTGTATATTAGGGTTTGTGTTATGTAATTACTGAATAACTCGCTACATTAATGAGAAAACATCACTTGGGAAAAGTTCGTGTGTTAAAATTTCTTGGGCCTTAGTGCTAAACAATGAACTAAACTGATAAAACCATGTTGCATACTCATCGGGAGTGTGTAGGATCCTTAATCATGACTTAACGGGGCTCTCGAACCTTGCATTGTGGAGCCAAACACTCACAATTTTCACGCATGAAACCTCTCTCAATCGTTTTCACTCTCTCTCTCTCTCTATGTCAAATCTCTCCCAAATCTCTCCAAGTATGTGAAATCTCTCCCAAATCTCTCTCAAATCTCTCTAAAAAGTTCCTTAGACTTTTTATAGTCTTTCGGGCCATCCCAACCCTTAACCGGGTCAAAAACGGCTTAAAACGGGGTAAAAACGAGAAAAATGGACCTTAGGAACCGAAACCCTTCTCAAGGAGCCGAAGCCTCTTAGGGTGAAAGTAACCAAGAACCGAAACCGAGCCTCTGTGGCCAAGACTTGAGAACCGAACTCCTGTAGCCGAGACCGAGCCTCGGTCCTCCTTCGCCTCTTGGTCTCTGCTCCTCCCTCTCGGCCTCGCCCCTCTCGGTCTCTGCTTCTCCTTCGCCTCTCGGTCTCTGCTCCTCCCTCTCGGTCCTCTCGGTTCCTTTCCCCTCTCGGTTATACCCCTCTCTTCTCTCGGTTCTTGCATCAGAAGACCGAAACCTCGGCCAGACTTCCGAAAAATGACACTTTTTGCCCATTTTTGATATTTTTAACATTTTAAGCCCGTTTTTCGAGATTTTAATGCGGGGTTTTCACCCAAACTCATATTTTAACAAAATAATCCCCAAATAATCATAATTTAATCATTATTTAAATAAGAAAATCTAATGGGTGATTTATTTAAGGTGGAGTGTTGACTTTGCCTTATCTTATGACGCAAGCAACCACCCCCACACCCACTCTATGACCAGCCACACCTCCCCACCTTACCTAGGTCACTTCAATGTCCCTTACACTCAATTACAACCTATTTCCCACGTTTTTAGATCTGGAACAAAACCATCCTCTCTCCTCACTTCTCTCATTTGATCTCATTTCACCAAAAATCAAACACCACTTTCCTCTCTAACTTATTCTCTCTATCTCAAGACTTCAAGGATGATCTTCAAGCTTATTTCTTCTATTGGTAAGTATAATACACCTTCCTAGTGATTATTACTCTTCATTCTACTCAAACCATTGAATGCTTACACAAACTCCATCATTTTGATGTTAGATTCTCAAAAATCTTCAAAGCATCTTCAAGTGTTCTTGAGTTATTCACTTCCATTATTCACCAATCCTCTTCTGAAATCACTCAAGGTGAGTTCATACCCCTCTATTATCATGTTTTCTTAAGTTTTAAGGGGGAGAATACAACTTAAAACACCAAGAACACAACTAAAATTTTCTAACAACTTTCATCAGAAAAGTTGGACTCCATTCACGGACTGTTTTGGTCAGCCTAAACATTTTTGTTGTTAAAACTGTTTTAGGTGCATGCAGTTCAGGTTTTTAGCTTTCAAAAGACTACTTGCACATCTCCATATGATTTTTCTACAATTTATGGTGATTTTTACAAAACTGTATCATTTCAAACATTAATCCGGACCAGTCTGTGATTATGGGCTTGTTCACACAAGTTAGAGATCACTAAAAATTATGGAAAATTTTATGAACAAACTAGACTCATTTTCCAAACTCTCAGAAATTGAAGAACTTGATTTGGATGTTTTATGATTTTTCTACAAATTTTCTAATAACAGTTACAGAAAATGTTATAATCAGAGAAGCTCTAGTAATTTCATTTCACCTTGTAACATGTTGAGCAAGGTGTATAATATTATGTGTTTATGCGTTATTGCTATATACGACATTCTTGTGTTAGTATCTAGATATACACCAGTTAACAAATGGATTTTTCCTAGACAAAGCATAGAATAAACAAAGTGTTATCATTGAAGTACACCCAATACACACAAACATTTTATTAAACTACGTTAAGTGTAGTTTACATGCTTTGTTATTACTACCCTTGTTTTGATAAACTATAATAGGTATAGTTTATGATACATTTCAAAATACATACATTTCAGAAAGGTACATTTATACAAAAGGGAAATTTTCATTACGACAAGTGTAAATTCGTTAATAACTTTGTGAGACATTTACTTCATATAAATCATAAGTCCTGTATTGTAACCAGAATCTCCTGGAGGGAGAGCGTGATAGTTGTATATATATCTATATTGGGCTTGACAAACCCACACCTAAGCTGCATGCAACAGCTAGACCGGCAGGTCTGAGGTGACAAATGTCATAACAGTTTCGACGCCTGAAGAACGTCGTTTTCAGGCCACCTAGGTCATAGTATGGTTATAATAACTCACAGAAAGTATTAACAAACATAAGAATTTATGAAAATTTCACTGACATCATACGTGTTTATGTTGAAATAAACTCACTTTATTTTCTATAAATAAGGAAGATTACTCATACGTTTCGGTCTTTGTATACAAGAGTACAGTATTCATTTTAAGGAAAATATCGGATTTTTCTGGAACGACTATATAATCTCGAGACAAGCTTTTTCGTAATTGTTTACAAAAACTTATGAACTCACCAACCATTGTGTTGACGTTTTTTTTCAAACAACTTGTATTCTCAAGAAATCGCTAAACAGGAAATCAAGTGGATTTTGAGGATGGGACGTTAAGGCGTCAAACCTTTTCATATTTTTGTGTCAACATATTGTAATTGATTTTGAAACATGTAATCCATACAATGATGTAACTTTTTCATATATATATATATATATATATATATATATATATATATATATATATATATATATATATATATGTTGGTTGCATTTACTTTCATCACTATTGCCATTATTGTTATGATACTATACATGAAGTCTTCCACTCCTGGATGTTTCCGCCATCCTTGGTTTGGGGGTGTGACAACAACCCCACCCTAAAAATTATAAAATGACACTTTAATGGACAATGAAATAAAATTGGAAACATTTGAATAAAGATTAATGGCACAAGAACTTTACAAATGTAAAATTATGAACATACTTGTTGTAAACACCGTGAACTCCACCACAAGCATCACAAGTAAATGGTTCAATATTAGTATCATAATCATTCTTACTTACTTTTTTTGAACAGTCACGACAATAAAAAGAATATCAACATTTGTCTAAATCAAAACCGATGACAGTAGCAATGATAGACAAACATATTTCCTATTTCATAGATTTTTTAAAAATATATAAAAAAATTCATATATATATATATATATATATATATATATATATATATATATATATTCATTGTGTTATGTGCCATAAATTTATAAAATTAATGGAAACATATTCATAATGTTAAGTATACTTCATTGTAATCTAGAATATCATCAATGTTTTTGATTGGAAAACGGAGGTAGTTATCCTCTGCCTTGGCCACCATAGTCTCGGTGTTAAGTTGTGTAGTACGAATGAAAGACTCAACATTCAAATCCATATCAACAATACTACATACAAGAAGAAAAAAAATGAAGAAGTTAAACAATATAAATAATCAATGATTAAGAATAAGGAAAAACAAACATTAAGCTATTAATTAATGATAAAAGACATATGCTTTTTTGAATTCTGAAATGTGAGACATGTCATCATTAATATGCAATATCGACCCAAACAAATAGTTACCCACTTGAGGCTGACCTGGATATAACAACTAAAGTTATATATTAATTTATCTTATAAATAAAATATTAATGTAATGACAATGACATTTATAATAAAAATATATTCTTACCACCCCCGGTTTTGAGCTTTGTCATAAGTAGGAGGATAATAACACCTACATTATCATTTTTATGTAAACAAATCATTTTACAGTAAGTATGTATAATAAGGCAATATTAAAAGTGCATTGTCTTTTTTTACCTTTGGACAAAAAAGCATATGTTGATTGAGAAACACAGATATAAATATATATTAAAGAAATATATGAATCATTCCCCAAAAAGTAGTTTTTACTGCAAGGGTAAATAAATCATTTTGAAAAAATAATATATGTAGATACTAAACCTTTCGAGAAGGTACTCCACTTTTTTTTTTTTTTTTTTTTTTTTTTTTTTATATTTTTAATTTCTATTTTCATCCGCTCCAAACATAGAATCATATCCAAACACATAACTAATTAAAGTGAATTTTACATCATCAAATACAAACACAAAATCCAATCCAAACACACACACACTAAAACCCAAACAGACACGCAACAAGGGTAAATAGGTCATTTTACAACAAGTATAATATGACATTATCAAAATTACATTTGCCTTTTTTTTAACCTTTGGACAAAAATGGATATACTTATTGAGAAACACAGACATACACATATATTAAATAATATATGAATCAATCTAATTAAAAGTAGTTTTTACAGCAAGCCTAAAAAAGTCATTTTCCCTCCTTTTGCTCCCGACTTCATCGTTTAGTGTAACGAGTGTGCGCCTAACATTTGTAGACACTAAACGCTTCGGGAAGGTACTCAATTTTTACTTTTCTTTGTTTATTTTTTTCATCCAACCTAAACACATAATCCAATCCAATTAACACAAGACTAATTAAAATAAATTTTACTTCATCAAATCCAAACATAGAATCCAATCCAAACACACACACACGTGTATATATATATATATATATATATATATATATATATATATATATATATATATAGAGAGAGAGAGAGAGAGAGAATATGTTTATCAAAAACCCACTAATAAGCCATTGACACATATACTGAACACATAAACTATAATCCAATGTAAGAAATTAATTAGTAAATAAAAAATTTGCTAACCTTATGTGACATCCCCAAAATTACGGCTAGAAAAGACCGGTTTCATTTATGATTTTAAAAATAATTTCAGCGTAAATCCATTGATTTAAAAGAGTTGTGGAATTTGTCCCCAAAACAATACATGATAAAATAAGGTTTATCAAAGCATTTCTTAAAGAAATGTATTTTCATTATATATCAAAACTCAGGATGTCATGTTCTGATACAAACACAAAATCATAAACAATAAACCATAGACCTTACACAGTTACATACAACTACTGATCTATAAACAAAAACACCTTCACAAGTTCTCCAACTTATGCTCTCGCACCACTACCTGTAATACAAAGAAACTGAGTGGGTCAGGCTTGGGAGCCTGGTGAGCATATAGGGTTTTCAACCCACAATAAATAATTATATTTAATTTCACCAACTGTGACAACCCGGAATTTCCATTCTGTATAAACAATACCACTTCAATAGAAGTTATATCAGTTACAGTAAACTTTCAGACTTTTCCGTATAAGTTTGAGTAATTTAGGGTTTACACTTCAAGAAATATTAGGAGAGTGGATGCACTAGAGTTTTGTGCAACATTGTTATTCCAACACTCTATTATATTAGAGATTATTTCGGGAATAAAATATTTTCTGCCAAAAATCTCAGGACTATAAATAGAATTCTGAACCAAATTCATTCATTATTTGCATTTCCAACTAGAGAAAAGCCATTTTCTCTCTCTCAGATCTTCGGTTTTTTATCCCAAAACGTGAGTACCTCTTGCTAGTAGTGTTAGATAGCTTAATATGTGTTTATAACATGATTTAGATGGCTAAATCACTAGATTTAGGAGTTTACTCCCCAAGGTGTTCTTGGGCGGTAAACTCCCGAAACAAAGCCTAGACATGTCCCCGTGATATGATACTACTTTGGGCTTGTATAGAAGTGTATTAGGGACAAGAAAACATCAAAGAATCACCTAAGTTTGGGAGTTCACGACCCAAGAGGATCTTGGACCGTGAACTCCAAAATCATGCACAAAAGGGTGCTTTTAAGGCACCTAAAGCCTTAAGCATTTACATAGACTTGTTCCCATTTAATCAAGGGCCTTAAACACATCAATAACACCCCTCAAAGTGAGTTCACGGCCCTAATAAGGTTCTTGGGCCGTGAACATCAAACAAAGGCACCAAAGTGTGCCAAAGGCCTTGATATGCTTGGAATAAAAGTTTGAGACCTATTCTACATGTGAATAAGACTTGAAAGCATCAAAAACATCCATCCTTAAGAGTTTACGGTCGCAAACTCTAAGGGAAATGGCCTTAGGGCCGTAAACTCCTCAAAGGGGTGTTTCTATGCCTTAAACCCTTCCAAGAATTTAACCACCAAGTTGGAATAATTCTAGGGATCATTTGGGACTTCAAAACACAAAATATCACCAAGATTGTGAGTTCACGGCCGTAAACTCAAGAGTTTACCACTGTAAACTCCATGTGTGATGATATATGGAGAGTAAACTCAAGTATAGGGTCCTTTGGAACCCTAAACCCAAGTACCTTGTCCCATAATAGCTTAGATGCAATCCTTAGGGCTTAAAACACCTATATAAAGTGTTTATTATGTTCTAGGATGTCTTAACATTATCAATTAGTAAATAAGTCTAATTGAGTGCATATATGTGTGATTATATGTTCATTAGGATCGTAGTGTGTGTACAAGTCCTCACTTGACACCTAACAATCCTGCACCGTCCAGTTCATCCAAACCACCATCTACAGGTGAGTTCATACCCCTTAATCAATGTTTTAAATGTTTTTAAATGCTTTAAGGGGGGGGGGGGGGGGGGGAATACAAGTAGAAAACAACATGTTATTAAATCACTAATATGTATTTTATAACTGTGTTTTCATCCAACAGATTTCACATACTACAAAATGTGATGCATGAAATGGTTTTCTATCTTAAAATACCTTGATAACAAAAGTATTGGTTTTGAAATGTTTATTAACATGACATCAAGTCACTCTTAATTATTATTCAAAACTCTTAGATATCTTGCAAAACCATTACCTTTACCTTCTTGAACAACCAATTACCTTTCAGTTAATTATCATAGGGATAGTTAAAAGAAATAAAACATTATTCCTATTACAAGGAATCACACAAGAGTCAATTCATTCATGAGTCTACACCAGTACATTACCTAATACATGAGTACATATACATATGCTTACTTGGTACATGAACATGTTTACATATACTTACCTGATACATGAACACACTTACATGAATACCATACATGAACACTGTTACATAGATGCATTATCCTGTATTCACTTACCTGGATACTCGTATATTGACTCGCGAAGATGATTTATTAGTACTTTCTGTGTAAATTATCTTTTCTATCCCGGTTCAATGGGATATATAGGTGGGACTAACTATTCCGAATCCCACTGATTAGCACCAGTGGTCGATGACCATCTACGGAGGTCTTAGGTTACTACATATACTAGGTAGATCGATATCGGAACTAACCATTCCTCCATCCTGCTGTTGCAACAGAGGATGAGATGAAAATCTTCGGATGATCATTACGTTACTATTTATATTAGGTAGATCGATATCGGGACTAACCCTTCCACCCATCTGCTGCTGCTACAGAGGAGAAGTGGACAATCTTCGGATGTTCATTAGATTATACTTTTCGCTTATTGCGATGTTGGGTTACTCCTAGTACCCAGTGACAACACTTACATTAGTACATTTTCCTGTTTACTTTATTTTGTGATACTTTCACATAAACGATGAGTTAGACTAAGTACTTTAGTACTAGTTAATAGAAGGAAAAACTATCATTTTACTTACAAAATATTCGGGCCTGGGTTGAAGACTACATTTCATAATAATAGAAAATAAGGGATTTTCTAGGGCTTTTCATACTTATATCAACATTTTCATTTAAAGGTTTACATGACTTTTAAAACAGCTTTTCAAAGCAAGTCAATGACACTTAAATACTTATGAATTCACCAGCTTTAAAGCTGATACTCTCTTTCAAAATAACTTGTATTCTCAGGTCATCAGTAGACAGGTACGGTGGCCAGGTATTGAGAAGACGGAGCATACAAGACTCGTCTTTTATTTTGATTATATATTTTTGGTGTCTTATTACAACGAAAGAACACACATGTATTAAAACTTTACTTATAATGCAATGGATGATGTTGTTGCTTGTTTACTATTTTACACTGTTTGTGATACTGTACATGACGTCCTCCACCCCTGAACGTTTCTGCCGTTCGTGGTTTTGGGGTGTGACACCAACCAACAATAACCCGATTACCCAATCCCGTTATCCTCACTTTACGTCCCTAAAACAATAACTATCACAAGGAACCTAGTCTAGGAATTTTCATCGGGACGAACATTACTACAAAGGGCTTCCTCAACAATAAATATCCTAAAGGCAACCATGAGGGGGATAGAATACAACAAATGAACACCCAAGTTCACTACACCTACAGGTTATGAGTCTACCGGCGTTCCACTAAACTATCTAGAAAAGTCCGTGGTCGTCATCGATATTCTGCTGGACAACTAGATCACAATCACATCGAAGCCTCTCATCAGTTTATCACACATCAACTATCTACCCAAGTTCTACCCAACATTTTTGTAGATAACCACATACATATGCAACTTAAAAACTGATAAGATACTCATTCAATACTCATTCTAGATAAACATATAATATATATACACGTATATTTATACACACGTAACACATATTCTAATGTAAATACTTTATATCTATGTGTTAGAAGAAAGAGAATATACACTCACTTGATCAGAAAGATGATCAGACATAACTACGACTCTAAGAGTAGTATTCTTCGGTAAATCTGGAAGATCTTCACACAACGGGCTTCTCGCAGCTAGAGTTTCGGCTCGAAAACTCTTTTCTTCTCGGGATCTTTGGGCTTCGGACTCGCTTCAGGTCACGGGAATGATACCGGGGCTTTGAGGTATGAGTTGCACGCAAAACGATGTAATACGGAGGGGGAGAGTAAGGAAGGAGCAACCAAAATCGGCTGACCCTTCATTTATATTTATAGGGTGAGATTTCTGCACTCATGTCGTGAGTTTCTAATGCTCACATCGTGACCTCTGTAGGTCACTGCATGCGTCACTCGTCCACTTGCTCTGGAAGGCATCAGGTCTGTGCTCACGTTGTGCCCACTGTGCTCACGTCGTGAGTTCTGACACAACCTCGATTTTTGTGTTCCGAACTTCAGAAATTCATATATTTCGCATACAAGCTCCGTTTTTGATGTTCTTTATATCCACGTGTAGGTGAGATTATGCTCTACAACTCTTGTTTAGACTCCGTCGGCTAATTTTGACTTTAACTTTTATTATATTATTTTAGTAGGTCAGGATAGGAAAACTTCGTTAGAAAATATATATTCTTCATCTGACGTCCGTTTCATCTGTCTTTTTACCGTTGGACTACTATCGATGAGATCTTCGATTCTCATTTAGAAAATTTTGGCTAGAAATCACTCGATCTCAAATTCGAGTTTCGGGCTGCATACTGCTAAATCGAAACTTCGGAAAATCATAACTTCCTCATACTAAGTTAGATTTAGACGTTCTTTTCATGCACACTCTCGGTTTAACATATTCTACGACTTTTGTTTAAATCTCTAAGGCTAGATATCACTCTATCGTAAATTCACTATTTACGTTGCGTTGTGCCGTACCGGTTCTGTCGCAAAACTTCGACAGGTCATAACTTTTTCGTTATAACTCGGATTTCAGCATTTCTTTATATATCCGGAAACCTCGTCACGACCACTACGTCTTCATGTATCGATATCAGGCTTATCTAATATTTCATTTTAACTCATATTTTTATTCTTAATTTATTTAAGCCACACAATTAAGCAATTAAGCATAAAACACATAATATTCAAATAATACATTCTTATTATTTTAAAATGGGTTACAAATGTTAACTTAGACTATTACATTGCTATTAATGACAAGCTCAGAACCGAAACCGAACCCGGAAAGTCGGTTTTTACAAATTTAAAACCCACACCGTCGGTTTTGATTCGGTTTCGGTTTCGTCGGTTTTTATCGGTTTCTCGGTTTCTTGGTTCGGGTTTGCTCACCCCTAAAAAATATACTATTATTTTTGACATTGTTATTAACTTTTGGATTAAAGCAGTAATTATATAAGCAATTTATTTAATTTAATAATAGTCAACAGGAATATTTTAAATTGTTTACGCACGCAGGTGCTACTTGCTAGTAATAAGCCAACTCGTTACCCCAATGCCCGATCTGAACATCTCTCTCGCTTTCGCGCTTGCATAATGTTTTGAAAATAGCTTTTAATCACACTCACCCAAACACACATTTAGGGCTCCGAATCATGGAATCGGATCTTCCATTGATGGAACTGACTGAAGAAGACGATTCTCTTATCGAACCGTTTCCAGATCCCAAGCAAACACCTTCGAAATCATCATTCAATTACTTTAATTGCTCGCCTCTCGCACTTCCACCTTCACGCACCAGTAAGTATCTACCAGATTTTTATAATTTTGTGCAATAGAAGTAAAATTTCAGCTACATTGCTTGAAATGATGTTTAATGATGCTTTACATTGTCTCAAATACGACTCCCTTTCGGTTGACATTTTCCCCTTCCAGGTTCGTTTATGGGGTTTAAGTCATTGGGTTTGTTTGGTTAGTTAAGTTTGGTCTGATCCTGATCCTGTTTTACGATATGCAAGTTAAATCGATGATTTGGGCATTCCAGAATTCCCAGCTGTTATGCTTAGTGTTATTACTGAAATTCTTTTTCGATACAATTTGTTCTTTAAAATAAGTAATACCATGTTGTCAGTTACTCACAACTATACTTGTCGGCTAAGTTTTTTTCTTTTAATCTGGTCGTGGACACAAAACGACAGTTAAATAATGATGTTCATATGTGCAGAAAGTTTGAAAGATGGTGTTCATACAGAGAAACCTACCACTTCATCTTCTGAATCTAGCAACAATAAAGAGAATATAAACTCAAACAATTTAGAAATGCCAAAATTAGGTATGGGACCTATCCAAATGAAGAGGAGAAAGAAGGGAGCAGAATGCAATTTACGGAAAAGCTTAGCATGGGATAGAGCTTTCTTTACTGATGAAGGTTGTCCAATTTCCCTTTTTTAGTATTAAATTTCAAAACTAGATTATGTTTTTGGATTCCTCATTCTTATGCTTTTGATGAATGATATGAGTAAATGAGTAATAAACACTTTCTTCATTTCATAGGCATTCTCGATCCACGTGAATTGAATATGATTACTGGTATCAATGCTTACACATGTGGAAGGGGATTGCCTACTATAAGTGAAGAGGGAAATAGCTCATTTTCTTCAGGTAGCAGATATAGAAATGAACCCAATGATATGGAGGCCTCTAAAGAAGCTCTACTTAAAGAGTTACATAACAAGAGTCACACATCAAAGGGAAACAGAGTGGGAAATCATGATTCTTTACCTCATCATAAAGTATGTTGGGAGTCTTTTCTTAAAACTATTATCCTCTGTTTGTATCTAGGCCTAAATGAGTTGTTTCTCATTTTCAAAATATGATGTTTGCAGATTACACACAAAGTTCTCTTAACTGATCATTCAAATTCAAATAGAACAAGGTCCAAGATTGGTGTCTGTTCAGCCCCTTCACCTGTATCATCATATCCTTTTTGTGTTTCAGCAAGATAAGACTTTCACTTTCAATAACAAATTAAATTGGTTTGACCTTTGACTTTGACCTTTGGGATACATTTGACCTATTCTTGGTTGTGAGCCTTAACTCCTTGTACTTTGAAAAGGCCAAATTCAAACATTTTGAGAACAACAAAAAAGGATTCCAAGCTTCCTAAACTACCCATGTCAAAACTCGGATCTTGCTCTTCTACAAAGGGTTCTATAACAACAACAAGCCAATTGAGGCATAATCTGATTCCTAAACCACGTAAGTGTTAATGAATTCTGGAGCACATTTCTATATATGGTGTCTGAATTTGTTTTTCTTTTCTCTTTTTCTTCCTGCAGCTGTAAATTCTCAGAAGAATGTTGGGTTGAAAAGCTCTTTAAAAGACTTTAAAGCAAAAACAGGATTAGACAACCCCCATTCTAAAGAGCTAGCTCAAAAGACTGTAAAATCGGTAAGAAATTAAGGGCTATTTTGACCTTTATCCTTTCAGAAGTAACAATATAAAAGTAAAATATTTTGGAAGTATGACTCCATTGAAGTTTGAATCTGTAAGTAACTAAGTGTTGTAACATGATCCTTTTAATTTGTGTAGACACACTCATCTTCTAAAGCAACTTCTTCAACCAAATCACAGTTTGTACATGTTGACAAAGCTCATAGTGGGTTAGAAATGGTTCCAGATAGATTGCATTCATGTGAAATTCATGACGAATCTACCCCTCTTCCAGCTAAAACTCTACCTCAATATACTCCAACAACTTCAGTAAAGGTTCTAGCTTTTCCAATGTTTTAGTATTAATTATCAAATTTCTAGTTCTTACTTCTTAATGCTATTTATAAAATTCTTGAAATGAAGTAATCTGGACTTTAAATTGCTACAGAACAACTCATTGCCTTCAGGACTAAGATTGCCTTCACCTTCACTCCGATTCTTTGATCAGGTAATTTTGCTTTTTTTATTTATATTTCGATTATGAAGATGTAAAAATATCCATAAGTCATTTATTTAGGCTATGTTTGGTGTACTAGCTGAAAAGCTAGCTGTTAGTTGAAAAACTAATTGATAACTGAAAAGTTAGTTGTTAAATAAAAAACTATCTATGAACTGAACTGAAAATCTAGCTAATAAAAAATGGCGTTTGGTAAAACTAGCTGAAAAGCTAGATGAAAGATATAAAAAGGCATTTAAAAGAATGTGTTTCTATAATTAATTAAAGGGTATACTTGAAATTTTTTAAAAAAGCTTCTAAAAAGCTAGTCTAAGTAGCTTTTTAGCTGAAAAACTAGCTGATAGCTGAAAAGTTAGTTGTTAAATATAAAACTAGCTGATAGCTGAAAATCTAGCTGATAAAAAATGGCGTTTGGTAAAACTAACTGAAAAACTAGATGAAAGATATAAAAAGACATAAAAAGGCATTTAAAAGAAGGGTATATTTGGAAAATTTTAAAAAAGCTAGTCTAAGTAGTTTTTTATAAGCTACTTTTTGGCTTACCAAACATGACAACATAAAAAAACTCTAAAAATAAGCTAGCTTATCAGCTAACTGTGACTCACCAAACACAACCTTAAAATCATTTGTTTCCCTTATGTGTGTTTCAGACAACAGCTACACCAAAAACACAGAATGGACAATGTTCTGTATTAAATTCTCATACTACCCCTTGTGGTAGTCCATCATCCAATTACATGGTGAACAAAGGAGTCTTAAATTCAAATGTATATCAAGATATAGTGAGAAAAATGCAATACGAGTGTATTAGTGCTTCTGATGTTGAGTCACATAAGGTCATTGAGCAAGAGAAAAGAATCCTTGAACACAAGGGCAAAATGGGAATTGAGAAAATTGCATTGAAGGGTAATGAGGAGAACAGAGAAGGCAAGAATGCCAACATTCAATTGTCTGAAAATGATGAAAGAGTTCCTTTTGTTCTTGAAACAAAAGATGATCATATCTCCACTTCAGTGTCTACATCTGAACAATCCATTCAACATCAAGAACAAAAACTTTTGACTATGGTTGAAGTGGGCCCATGTGAAATTGCAACTAAGATTAATGATCATCTTTTGGTAGAACAAAGTGGCTCAACTTATTCAAGTACTTATCCACAGAGTTTGGATATAATACCAATTGAAGATGAATTTAAAAACAATAATGAAAATCAAAGGCATCAAGAAATGGGGATAATTATTGAGAGCATGTTAACAACTACACATAGTGTAGAAGCTGAGGTGTCAAAGATAAGCTTTGGGGAAGAATTTGAAGCTAAAGTGAAAGTGCTTCAAGAAACAAAGAGTCCAACAATGTTGAAGTAAGTAGCTTTAAACCCAGTTTTTGACTTGTTTATACTTTATAATCTTGAAAACTCAATCCCTAATTTAGGGGAAAAAATGTTAAAACTTGAATCTTGATTTGTTGTTATTTGTTAGGAAAAGGTCATATAACATCAAGTGGCAAGATAACTCTTCTATCAAGCATCCAATAAATGCTATTGAAGCTTGTGATGAGGTAATTAATATACCTTCACCAAAAAGAGTAAAACACATGATTTTAAGTTTAAAGGAAGAGTAAATTACAAGAATGGTCCTTATGGTTTAGGGTAATTTGTGCGTTTGGTCCCTAACTTTTTTTTTTTGTTTTTTGTTTTTTTTTTTAAAACTCATAACTGTTTGTTTTTATTACGCGCTTGGTCCCTATCTTACCCAAAAAGACTATTTTGCCATTGGTTTTTTAATTTATTTAAATAAAGAGAAAATTACATGAATGGTCCCTATGGCTTGTGGTAATTTGCAAGTTTGGTCCCTAACTTATTTTTTTAACTCGGAAGGTCCCTACTGTTTGTATTTGTTGCACGCTTGGTCCCTGTCTTACATAAAAAGACTATTTTGCCCTTAATTTTTTAATTTATTTAAATAAACACACCCCAATCCCAATCCCACTTCCACCTCATCTTACTTTACCTTACTTACCCTATTTTATTTGAATAAATTAAAAAATCAAAGGGCAAAATAGTCTTTTTTATGTAAGATAGGGACCAAACGTGCAACAAAAACAAATAGTAGGGACCTCCCAAGTTAGAAAAATAAGTTAGGGATCAAATGCGCAAATTACCCCAAACCATAGGGACCATTTGTGTAATTTACTCTTAAAAGAAACAACACCTTACTTCAAATGATAATTAATGCACTATTTACTTATGCAGGATCTTGTTCAAACATCAAAAAGGGAACAATCTGATACCAAAAAATCAAATTCTTGTAAGGTTAATCATGTGGAGTCCCAGAGGGGCAAAATTGGAAAAAAAGAAGATGACGTTGGAGCCACAACTCCTTGCATTTCTGCTTTGATGAATTCTCAGTTCCATGAAGGGCATTCTGGTAATTTCGTTAGGCCTGAAGAAAGCTCAGGTTTACACACAACCGAGGTTAATGATCATATTTCTCAAGACAAAAATGCAAATCCAAAAGAAAATAACAAAGAAGCAACAGTGTTGATGTAAGTATGTTTGAGCAACTTGTAGATTTATTTATTATTATTATTTTTTTCAGTTTTTGAATTTGATTCTTGGTTTGTTGTTGTCAGGAAGAAGTCAAATAACATCAAGAAGCAAGATAAGTCTTTGGTCATACATCAAGAGGTAATATAAATATAATTATATACTAATATAAATTTAAATTGTAAGTTGTAAATGACAAAGATAAACAAAATTGAAATACTTGAATAATTTGTAACTGATATAAATAATGATAAAAATGGAATTCTATTTAATCACAGCATGATAAATAACTTAAACTAATCTGTTTCTTTTTTAGTCTGAATGAACTTTTTTAGTATGAATAGATAAATGATTTCTGTATGGAATAGGTGTTGAATACACAAAATCTGTTTCTTTTTTTTAGTCTGAATGAACTTTCTGAATACAAATAAATGACTATTTTACCCTTTTGTTAAGAACAAACGAATGTATATTTCAAAACCATCATAATAAAATCATAAATAGTTGTTTATCTGATATTATTGCAATTTTTTTAAATCTAATTGTACCTAACTAAAACATGGTGAGAAACTAATTTTTTTTTTTTTTTTTTTTTTTTAATATATATAATAAAATCAATTACATATGTAAAACTTTTACCCTCATTTGTGGGAGGTTGTATTAAAACTTTTAAAAATAAACAAGGGTAATATTGTAAAAATGAAACAACCTTATATATCCACATTAATTAATGCACTATTTACTTATGCAGGATCTTGCTCAAACATTAAAAAGGGAACAATCTGATACCAAAAAATCTAATGCTTGTAAGGTTAATCCCGTGGAGTCCCAGAGGGGCGAAATTGGAAAAACAGAAGATGACGTTGGAGCCACAACTTCTTGCATTTCTGCATTACTGAATACTGAAGGGCATTCTGGTAATTTCGTTATGCCTGCAGAAAGCTCAAGTCTACAAGAGGGACCTTTTGAAATTGCAAGTGAGGTTAATGATCATATTTCTCTAGAAAAAAATGTGATTCCAAATGTTGTTCAAGAAGAAAATAACAAAGAAGCAACAGTGTTGATGTAAGTTTCTTTGAGCAACTTTTAGATTTATTTACTTTTTAAATTTTTGATTTTTGAATTTGATTATTGGTTTGTGGTTTTCAGGAAGAAGTCAAATAACATCAAGAGGCAAGATAATAAGTCTTTAGTCATAGATGCTGTACCCTTCTCTGATGAATGGTTAGCAGCTATTGAAGCTGCTGGAGAGGTAAATGACCATTTTACCCTTTTGTCTAGAACCAATGCCAAATATAATAATTGACTGTTTTCTTCTGAGAACTGTTATAGACTGAAATTGTAAATTACAAAACTAAAAAAATTGAATTTCTTCAAATGAAAAATGATATTTTAATCCTAACAAAACTGTATATAATATGTAATCACAATATCATTGATAATTTAAGATAAACATAATATCTAAGAAGCTTATAATTTAAAGTTTAAACCAAACATATTTTCACTTCACAGATTTAATAAGTTAATACAAACACAAACTTTTAGAAATAATAACTTGTTTCCTTTCTTTTTAATCATGTTCTTTTTATAAAGAGAAAGACTGGAAATGTTTCTCTTTGATATCCTGATGAATAAATAATACATGATAAATTTAACATTGTAGATGATTTTATAACTTGTGTAAATGGTTATAAATTATAACAGTATGTTTATATTTTATAAAAATAAAAATGATATGCATAATTTATACAGGAAATCCTTACCATGAAGTGTGGGGCTGTACAGCATTCGCCTCCAGACAAATCTATTCCTGAACGAAATCCATGGTCTCCGGTATGACTCCATAATCCTAAATTTTATTATTTAAAAAAATAAAATAAATATATAATAAATTTATTTATATATAAACCTAGCAATAAATGTCTTCTTTTTTAAATGGATTTTCAGGTGAAAAATAAAGCTAATCAGATTGGGCCTTACGACTGCACAAAGTACACAAATGCAATGCCCTCGAATCCTCATTTATTAGATTCATAGTTTGTTTTGAGTTTGATTTTTTTTTTTTTTTTTTTTTTAATAATAAAATTTTAATCTATCTTTTCCTTTCCTCGTATAAATGCATCAGTAAATACTCTTTCCCGAAATATAAAAAACTCGTTTCTTCCAAAATACAACATAGTTTTACCATTATCACTGAACTATTGATTTAGTTAAGAAACTGTTGGTATAATAATCGTAAAAAATTATAGTTTAATGACTAAATTGATAAAATGATGAATTTAACTTTTTAAAGAGTCAAACTAGTATGATGTTTTGTTTAACAACTACAGAAACTAGTTAACAAGCTAAAGCAGTAAGATGATAAAAGATTAAAAGTCCAATGATTTTTTTTTTGGTATTTTACACTCAAGAAAATAGTTATATAACAAAGTCAACGGATAGAGTTTTATGGGTGAACCAAAATTACAAATTATTCCTGTCATGTATAACATCATGTGAGAGATGTAAATCTTGTGAAATGTAAATCTAGTATTTTGGTACTTGGACAACTATGCACAAACAAAATGCCACCCCAATAAAAACTGTCACAATTGTTGGCGTGTTGCGTTGTGCTCTTAAGCAACTTTGGAAACTCTTGATGGTATGACACTTGTCCTGGAAAATGAAACACCTCTTCCACAACCACCACCACCACCAACTGTGACATGAGCCACATCACCACCATAAGTGCAACCACGTTGCCGCTAAGCCCATGGGTTTGAGTTGTATTGAGTCGTCTTGACTCGAACACTGCTGAAATGACCATGCTTGATATGGTGAGAACCTGACCTAGCCCTATTTGTTGTAGAGGTGTTGGGGACCGACCAATGAGGTTTTGCCATGTGGAAATTAAGAAATGGTCGAAGAGTGCGAGGGCGATGGAGGTGGTGAACAGGACGAAAACGATCATATTTCTGATAGGGATTTGGAAGTGGGGTCTGATATGGTGGTCCATGGCTAAGGCTTGGAGGACTATTAGACTCATTTGGACGGTGATTGGGGTGCATAGTAGGTTTCATGTTGACAATAATGAGGAGATTTGAATTAGAGTTTTTAAATCCTCGATTTTTTGTGTTGTGCGTATGTTCCATGGTTTTATAATTGTGCTGTTGGGTGTGAGGTCGCCTTCGGTTAGTAAAGTTGTGTGGTTTAGAAACATACAACATGAAAATAAAAACGAAATTATCTGTGTTAGCAGAGTTTTAAGTCCAAAATTATATACTGGTCCAATAACCTTTTAATCACTTTAAAATTGAGGCTAGTCCATTTGACTAAAACGATGTTTAACAAAACTTTTCTAAGGCCTTCCGATATACCAAAGACGAAGGGGCTCGTGGTCTACGTGGCCACGAGCGTTGTCCGTGCACACCAGTCCGGACCTTCGTGGTCGTGGTGATTTGTGGTGGGGAGGACTAAGGACCATAACCAATCCCCTTCTTCTCTCTCAGGCGTCTCTCTGCTTTCCTCTTTTGATTTTCGTTCGTGGTCGTCTTATGCACACCAACACTCATTCATTGTTCGTGATAGTGATTGTGGTTCGTGGCTCGTTAAATGTATAACGGACGGCCTAACAAGGAGATCATGAGTTTAATATCATATACTAACTCGTTAAAAAAACATATTGACTGAGTTATCATAATTCTTATTTGCTTATTAATTTTGCTTGTACTAAACATAAATTCAAGTCTATGTCTCACATTGCTTTAAATATGAGTATATGATAAAAAGGTTTTAATTTTTGTTTGATTGACGCTAGTCTAAGGTTCAATCCACCACATTAATGAATGATATGTAGTCGAGGTTCTTATCATTGATGAGTTTGCTTTAAACACTCATTGTGGGCTTTGCTATATTTCTTATTATTTTATCATATTGATTGTAGTTTATAATAAGAAAAATATCATAATAGCCCATCAAACTTGTCACGTTTGTTTTAAAAAGTCATCAATCTTTTTTTTTTGTTACATTAAGAGAACTTACTCTCATATGATTGTTTAATAACGTCATTTTACCGATTATAAAATGTTTAAAGGATATTTTGGTGACGTGCCCTCCCCCCCCCCCCCCCCCCCCCCTTTTTTTTATTTTTTATTTAAAATTGAAGGGTACCCTAAATGAGTGTTCCCCACCCACTTTGTTACCCTAATCGTATCCTTTACTGTATTAAGCCGATTTCAATCTTTTCCCCTTTTTGCTACTATAAATCAAGAAGATGGTCTTAGAACAAAACTTCTCCTACAGTGGTTTCAAAGAATTGGACCTAGACATGCCAACTGACTGCGAGCTTCACGCCATGGCAAAACAAATGCAAATTGAGTAAATGAGAGATGACATGCGACAACAGCTACGCTACTTTAGGGAGGAAATACGTTACTTAAAAAAGATCGTGACTGTGATGACTGCTGTTGGAGTTGCAGTGGTGTAGATGATTGGGGTTTATGGTTGCGTCAAATGCTACGCGTGGGGATTTTGGTGGGTGTAGTTATGTCGGTAGGTAGCATGATGGAGATTTTAGCGTTCTTGGGGTTGTTGAAGGTTGTTTGTTTTTGTCTATCCTGCTAAAGTAAGTTTTCCCATCTGGCATACAGTTCATAGACAACTTGACTGTTGACCCTAGATTAGACCATCTTATATCCTCACCACAGGACCACAACTTTGCATAATTTTCCACTATGGTACTTTCAACAAGAGACACTGCCTGTTGCTTAGATCTCCTATACTGTCCCACACTAACCTCTATGCCAAATTTAGTCGTTACTTCCTCTTTTAGCATCCTAACATTGAGTTTCTCATTCTCAAGAACTTCCTTGGTGAAATGACTATCAATCCATCTATAAATAACAATTAAACCTAACTTAAAATTCATGGTACAATTATGCTTATTGATAAGGGACTTGATTTGGAATGAGTGCTCCTCACTCATCCATGAAGCTCAGAGCCTAAATGTACATTCACCATCACAAAACCTAACCAATAACCTTTTAATGTCATCTTTTTCATAGTAGAGTTGATACCCATTCGCTACAACATAATTATAAAGCAAGAATTTCAATTGTTGAGGGTTGGTGAACCTCATACCTATAATTGACAACTGCTTCTTCCAAGGTATGTCTTCATTAAACATTGGCTTGCCTTTCACATCCGGGACATTGTCATCTTCATCATCTTTTGGATTTTCACCTTTTGTGACATCCTCATGTCCATTTGCCTGACTTACTCCTTCATAGGTTACTCCTTCCATATTGCTTTACCGTTGACTCATAAACTCAGTTAGGTCAATACCATATTCCTTTTTGATTGACATGTTTGACATAACAAAACAATTATCATCAATTTCATTTTCCTTAGTTACGTGCAAAGTAGTACCAAAATGGTCTATGTAAACAGGCAGTTAAACTCCACATCGATAAGCAACGTTTATAAATATTGTGACATCTCGCCCGGTTTTCAGGTATTGAGTCTTGGATCTGGGTCCGATGCCATCTGTGTATTCCCGACTTGGTACCCTTGCAAGAACCATAATAGATCGTTAGAGTTGCTCTGGGGCCAATGTCTTGGAAGCAAGCTCGGATGATCAAGTAAGATCGGTGAGGATGATGAAGGGGTTTCACCTAGTCGAAGAGAACCACTATTGTGTGTGGGTTATATGTTTTGCCATGGTGGCTATGTCAAGGTTGAGAGAGAAAAGAGGAATCCTCTAGGGTTTTTTCTATTAGAGAGAAGATGCCTCCAAAAGGTGGAGGACATGTTCTATATATAGAGGACCATTAGGTCAGAAGGGTAGTTATGTCTTTTCCTCTTGGAATTAGGTCAAAGGGAAATTAGGTCAGACCTTGGGCCCATCCAGTTCAGGCCCAACTGGTAAGGCCTCTTGGTGTCACCTGGCGAGCGCCCGCGCCGAGCGAGGCCGACATGCGGGTGCTAGACAAAGCTGACAGATGAGGGCCAGGTGGGTGTCGGACAAGCTGGCGGGTAAAATATTGTCGTTTAGGTCATGCTAATGTACCATACGTCAACAAGTCCCCTCAGTCCGATGTGATTGGTGAGCATCCAATGACATTGGAATGGATACGGTTAGAGAAACAATTAAAGAAATAGAAAGACTACTTGAACATTGACCACAAGAGGCATAGTGTCGCGTGATGGGCTTATGTGATGCTGGCTAGCTTGATACTCTTTTCTTTATTGGGAGTGTGATCTGATCAATGTGATGTAACCTAGCTGTTGATGGTACTGTGATGCAAAGTTAGGTTGCTAATGATGTTGTCGATAAGATGTTAGGCTAAGGTAGCTAAGGAGCGTGACCTCGCTGTATGGCCTTTGGGGCTGTTATTTGGTGCGATGGTTGTGCTAAGTTCCGGGATTTGTAAAGAAAATATAACATACTCGATCCATGATTCTTGCTTCCAAGTCACATTCGAAAGTTTTTTGAAGAAACACCATTGAGGGAAACGTGCGTGACCCGGTGAAATGGATGAGGTCCGCACCTAGCGTAGTGTAGCGGGTTATGTTTCTATGCCCGATGGGGAACTTGGAGTGACTGTTCAACAACGTACATTTCTCGAGTCTCCTATGAAGGTTTTGCGAACTAATCTTTTCTCCACAAGCTTGCTGTCGGCGCCCTCTCAGTGTCGTGTTGCTGGAGTGGTTAGTATGCTTTCGTAAGATCATGGATTGATTCGTATTTTCCGTCGTGATTGCTTCAAAACTCTTTGTGGGGTAGCAGAAGTAGCATATTGCTCTTTCCCCCCTCTTATTCTTCTCCTTTTTTTTTTGAAAAATCGAGTGTGTTGAGCTGCTATGATTATTCTAAGAGCGTATTTTGTTGAGCTAATCTGTTTGCCCACGAGGGTCATGGTGTTGCGGCTGTTTCTTGCCTTATGTTTTCTTGCTTGCTTTGGTCCTGGATGTCCTGATGTTGGTCTTCAGAATTGTTTTGTAGCGTCTTCTTCTTGCTTGGTTGGGCATTAAGATTTGAAGAATTTTCTCTTTTGCTGGGTGAGAGTTTTTCTGTACTCATCCAAAGTTCTTTGGCTTTGTCCTAGGAATTTAGACTTACGAGTTTGGGGCTCGTTCTTCCTTCGAGTCCTTAGAATGTGTTTTTGGGCTGAGAATTTGGCTGGTCTCATCTTACGAACCTTAACTGGTTTGTTTTTCTAGGGTATTCTAGTTACCCAATAAGACTTCGTTCTAAGCCTTCGGCCGGGGAGGGTTGGACTCCGGGCCTAATTATCTAAGTCAAGCCGAAATCGTCACCTCGAGGCTTTTGGGACCTAGGTATTTTGTGCGTAAAGGTTATGATCCTTTGAAGCCTTTGGTTACATCTTTGTATCGATTTCTCTCAAGTGATGTGGATGATGAGTCCTTATTATCACTTAGTAAATGTACACAACCTCTTACTGGGAAAATTTAAGCTTGAATATTAAAGAACATCTAGATTATTCTTGTGGGGTCCGCCTCTCTATTTGGTGGACTATAGTTTTATACAAGTGTGGGCCTAGATCTGGGACTAGCTATTGGGGTGTGATTATCCGTTTGGATTTAGATCACATCGCCCTCACCCTTGATGTGTCTTATTTTGTTTTTTCTCCTTACTTTAGGAGTGAAAGTGGTGTTGATTGTGCGCGTTCCAAGTCCAGGGATAGTCCCCTTCGACCCGTGCTTACAAGATATAAGCCCTATTCTGCCGATGATTGATACATAGAGGGGGCTGCTATGTTCGTCAGGATGGGATGGTGTGTCCCATCTTCTTAGCGGGGAGTTACCAATGGTCATCTTCAATGCGTTTCTTGTTTGGGATATGCCTAGTCAGATTCCTTTAGTCGTGCATGGTGATGCCCAACTTATATTGCACAACTTGGAGGAACCAACCGAGTTTAGTGGTCTGCGATCGTTGAGGCTTTGTGGCATTACGAGTTATGGTGATGGTTGCTGCGAGGCCGTTGAGAGCTGGGAAACAAACTAGTACGACTACTAGGAACTGGGTTGCAAGATTGCTGTCTGGAGTTGGAACACTAGCCTGCTATGTGGAGTTAGGTTGTTATTCAACACAAAATGTTACATCATCTTGGTAGGATGTCACCACTAATCATCTTCATAGTATGTTTCTCACGAATTGGTAACCATCTTCAGGTGGCGTAGGTGGATGTATTAGACTATGTCGAGTACGAAAGGGTTGCTATAGGAATGCATAGAGGGATTCTCTTCATGACGATAAATAGGATGACTGTTGTCAAGAGGCAGACAACAACGATTCATGAATATGTCACGTGGAATGGCATCACGTGGAAATGGATCAGGCTTAGTAGCCAACGACCAAGAATGTGTCACGCGGGATGGCATCACATGGAAATGAACCAGTAGAGGTTGTGAAACTTCAATCCTTATTTGCGGTGCGCATCATGATAGTGGGGTTAGGATGATATACCAAGCAACTCAAGGCAAAGGTTATGTCTGAACCTTGCGAGCAGAGCCTGCCGCTGTAATGGAGTCGGGATGAGAAACCAAGCGACTCAAGGCAAGTGTTATGAACCTTTTGAACCTTTAGCAAGATTAGGCTTAGCAGAATTCAATTTATGTGTCCAACCTAGGTGGTCGGTTTTTACAGAATGTGAAGGAACTCGATGCTTTGCTACACCATTGGCTGTAGAGACAATCGGTGCCCTATTGTCTTGGGCATAATGATACTGTTTTCCAAGAGTCAAGGTTACTAAGAGATGGACAGAAAGGTTGTTGAGAGCCGGACAACGCAACTACGGAGAGCTTTGTTCCGCGAGCTTGCCCTTGATGCGTTCTGAGTGTTGTGGTGTTGGAGCAGTTGTCCTGAAAAGGTGACACACTCATGTAGCTATGAGTAGGATTAGCGTACTATTCTTCTCCCTCCTTTTTTTTTGAAAATATCAGGTGAGTTTGGACCATAATACACATCCTAAGAGCAGATTTTGTTGTGCGGAGCTTGTGACACACCATCTTTGAATGAGTGATTTTTGTGTTGTGGGGGATATTCATTAAAAATATGATTCTATGGAATCCCCAAATTTTTTTGGAACTTTAGAGCCATTGAGCCCAAAATGGAATTGCTTAACTCACTTGTTGATTTAGTTTTATGAAATCAAAATGTAAGGGAAGCCCAAAAATAGTTATGGCAGCCCATTCTTGAATTTAGGGCCAAGGAGGAGCCCAAGGTGAGAAAATGGTGGCCCACTTGGGAGTTTGAGCTTATTGCGAATTCTTAGCCCACACTCCCTTCCCCCCTTTTTTTGAAAATGTCGAGGGATTCTTGACTATAATACGTATACTGAAAATTCATTTTGTTGGACGGAATTTTCAGAACGTGAGCGTAAAATGGCCAATGATTTATATATTTATTTATTTTATAAAAAACTAGCCCATTTTATTTGTTGAGATTGTCCATAAAAAAAATTTAGGGGAAGCCCCAGGTGGGTGTTGCAACCTATTTGGACAATCGTGAGCCCAAGATGAGCCCATATGAAATTGATCAACTTAGTATCCAATTTCTCTCTTTTTTTTTTTGAAACATATTTGACCCACAAAAGAGCCACATGTAGGCCCATAACTTTTGATCGATTTGGGGGATTCTAGCCGTCTGCACCCTCTCGTTTTCGTCATTCATCATTGGAACGTGTGCAAATAAAGAAGATGACCGGCGATGGGAGCCTTCTTGTCGGACGATGTTGTCTGAAGGGACCACAATGAGGTTCATCGGCGACACTCCCCTCTTGCTTCACCTGCGCTGAAGTGTCACACCTCGCTAAAGCGGAACACAAAGGGTGACATGCTAAGTTCTCATAACACATGACACATAGGATTACCAACCATAATCATTGAGCATTTTAAGTTTACATCATATTCAAAGCAATATTGTATTTTAGTTCCATACTACATAGTCTAGTAAATAACAAGAGAAATAAATGTAAATCATTGTAGCATCTTAAACTGGCTCACTGACCATTTTCTATAGCATGAAAAAACGAGGGTCAAATATAAAATAATTGGTGAGTTCACAGGTTTATAAAGGTACATCATTTCAGTAAGAAAATATAGATTTTTCCAACAAAAGTTCCAACTCAAAATGAGTGTTGAATGCCAAAGCACTCCGTTCACAAACAAGCCTAATGAACGTTCTTGACCCATTCCATCATGTCCATGGTTCCCATCATGTTAGTTCACGAAAATATGCATTCACGGTTCTGGGTGAGTGGGGGTTCTTTACCCCAAATAGCACTATCCATAAGATAGCCGACTCGAAATACGAGTTAATAGGTTGTATTTCGGTTCTCAAGGACTTAACACACAAAGTTCATATCAAAAGTTCAAAACACAAGTTCATAACAAAAAGTTCATAAAAGAGTATCGTTCCAAGTTCACGAAGTTCATAAAACAATATCGATCCAAGTTCATTAAGTTCATAAAACAAGGCTAAGAAAGCTCACAAAATAGATATCAACAAGTTCATAAACAAAGTCCCACAAGTTCATAAATTAGTACGGATAACTCATAAAAACAGTAACATGCTTTCCATCCCAAAACATGAAAACAATAAAAAGGGGATGTGAATACTCACAAGGGAAAGTTCGTGGTTCGTGTGTCGCGGTTTGAGGTCGTCGGGTTCGATCCCTACTAGCGTCCTATGGAACAATAAGTTTCTAGTAAGTCATTGATCACTAGCCATAATCTAGTAACTACTTAGCCAACTAGTGATGTTACAAAGTGCACAAAGTTCGTTCGGTTCATTATCCGTAAATATTGGATTCATGGTGCCTTGTGTTAAAAAATCAACAAAGGCATGAAGATGAACTCTAAAACTTACAAAAATACATTTTCTAGTTCTAACAGAGGGTATGGTTGTACATAATTTTTATAGTAAATTTTAAAGGTCATTTGATATTTATTTGTAATTTAAGCCTAAATGTTATGAAAAATTAGAAATAAACAGTAAAAACTTGTAAAAATTTCCAATTTAATTTGTACATATTTTAATAATGTTCCCAAAGCTGGAAAAAATATTGGTTTGTGCATGTGAGTACTAAGACCCAGTTTTGTAAATTCATGCTCTAATTCAATGAATTTTTTTAATAAAATACCAAACAGTGACCAAACTATATAAAAATTTAGGTAGCATCCTTATTTTGTTAATCAGTTCTATAATTTTTCAGGTTTTTATCTCATCTGTAAGTATTTATTTTGAATTTGGGGACATTAAATTCTTATTTTTGTAGAAAAATAAAGAATTTGTTCTAGCACTTGGGGTTTTACAAAACATCCCTTGAAAACATGATCTTGCATAAAATAATTTGGCTAAAAATTATTTCGGAGCTAAATGAAGGTATTCAACCCCAACAAGTTATGAAATGTAGCACTAGCAAATGCATGAGTTCCAAATGCAACTGAAAGTTTAATAATATGTGTAGAAACCTCTATAGCGTTTTAGTTCATGAAAATTTTTTTTTATCTAGATTCATTGTGGGGTTTAAGGGCCTTGATCATGTAAACGAAAACTAGTGGTCACTAAAAAGTGCTGTTTGAGCAACTGGTTTTTGTAAAAATCATCAAAAATCGAATTCTTAAAGTTTTACAGTAAGACCACTTGGGTTCGAAAGTTAACTCAGAGAACTATGTCTCAAAAAACGAATATAGTGATTTGGTCTAGAAATGAGTGAGTTGTGGCCTTTTAAAGTCTAAACAAATCTAACATAATGCTGAAGAGTAAAACTCATGAAAACACAGTTCAAACTCCTATTTTACCTAATGATATCGGTTTGTTTTGCTTAGATTGAGATAGAAAAACATTATATTAAATATATTCTATAGAAATACTTGTTTTTAACCATTTGAACTTACATGAAACCAAGCTAGATGAGACTAAACTTTTGAAAAATCAGTTTTTAGTGCTAGATAAGGCTTGTATGTGCTCACCTTTGCTCTTGACTTTGATTTGATCATAGGTCATCATCATTTACATAACATGCAAAATGTTTTTGGTGGTAATCTATAAACATCAAGATCAAACAAAGGTTCTTTGCAAGAACATGCCTTAGAAATAAACAATTAGAAGGAGAAAGTGAGTAGAACTTGTAAAATTTGTTACGGATCTTCAAGAGGTATATGATAAGCACTTACCCTCTGATATGAATATTCAAGAACACCCAAAATAAGGCTGAAAATTCGTGGTTGAGGGGCTGATTTTTAGAGAGAGAAAGTGAGGCTTCTAGAGAGAAGGAAGAGAGAAAGTGAGATTTTATCTCTCTGGATAGACCATCTCTTTCTTCGTCTCTTTCGTGCTATACTCCACCAAGTGTATCCACAAAAATCCAGTAATGTGAGTTAAATTATGAAAAATGAAATGGGAAAATGAATCCCACAGAATATGTCTCTATGATAGGATTTCCCCTCTCTCAAAGGCATGCAAAACCTGACCTCGAGATTTTGCATAAAGAAGCAAGGTATAATGAGTAAGACAGAGTAAATGGAGAGGGAAGAGCCTAAGAACGGATTTTGGGAGGAGAGAAGTGATTAAAGGCTTCTTGAAAAATGGTGAACTTTATAAATATGGCCCTATTTCAAATTTTATAAAAATTGTCTTTAGTTTTTATAAAAGTTCTAGATATATTATATAAACTTCCAAGAGTTTATTTCTTGGTTTTTATTCAAGTATTTTTTTGAAATTAATTCATAGACTTGCATTTTAATTTATAATTATAGGAATTAATTATTTTGTGATTTAAATTTTATAAAAAAAATCAAATGTATAGTTCATGTAAATGAAATAAGGGTTCATAATATAAGAACATAGGATTAGACAATCCTTGAATTATATTTTTGATTCACAAACTAAATTATGAATTGCATGAAAATTGTCTCAAATTTGTAATTAAATCATATTATGATTTAATTAGTTCACATTTTTTTAAATAGTTAAAGTTGTTAAGCATTTGGAACGTTCCAATTAGACAATTAGGGTATTTAACTTACCCTTGAGTTTTGATCTACCGTACATGGTTTGGTGTTTTGTTTTAAGGTTGAACTTTGACAATTTATAACCTAGTTGATGTATTCACAAATCCATGTGAAAGTTCAGCATAAGCTGTAAGTCCCTAATCTGCCTGTGTATCAGTTAGATCCGTTTGATGGTGCGGAATCCCAATCAAACTGATGATGTCAAATCAAATAGAAGAGAAGGAGAAGAAGAATATGATGAATCTTGAATGTATTGATAATATGAATTAAGTTCCTTACACAAGATTCACACACACAAACGTTCCTTTCTCTTTCTCTGGCCGTCAACTCTCTAGGGTTCATCAATCTGTTCCTCACACCCTAATACCTATATTTATACTAGGGGAACATGGGCCGGAAACAAATGGGCCGTAAATGAGTTTACGGCCGTAAACTTAGCCGTAAACATGAGCACAAACTCATAATTATTACGGAAAAATACAATTGCCCAGAAAAGTAAAGTATAAACCATATTTTAACCCAACAATCTCCCCCTTGGTTTATAGCTTTCTTTTCTTAATGACCCAACAAGCTCCCCCTAAAAGGTAGCTAGCTCTTCTTGTCAATCTTCAATGGGAGCTTGGCTTCAGCTTTAACCTTCGATTTCTTTACAGCATCATGATGAACATATTAATCTTCAGTGAATGACTTCATCTTGAGCACTTGAGGTTTTCTTCAGAATTTGGCATTGAACGCACATTGGGTGAGGAGGCTTGACGTACTGATTCTTGAAAGATAGTGCTTTCAGCTTGAGAATCTTCAGAGAGAACATCTTCAGAGAGAACAAATCTTCTAGATCACTTCAGTAGGTACAACAATAGCAACAGACTGATTGAGAAGGCTTCAATGCAATCCGTCACATAATCTTCAATTTCTGCTTCACCTTGCTTCTGGGGTTGAAGGATTGAATGTCGAAAGAATAATCTTCATTTCTTGCTCCTTCGAATGTGAATTCTTCGATGCTCACAGACGAGGCTTTGGCTCAGAAATCTTCAACACAAACTCCATGAGTCTTATCTATACTTGAAATCACTTTTTAAGACAAAACAAAACTAAAAGAAAATTTAGCACACAAATTAAAACAGAAACAAAAATATTTTTGGATTTTTTTATTTTTCTGAACTAAAAATAAAACAGAAATAACACTATTTTTGGATTTTTAATTTTTCTGATTTTTCTTTGATTTTTGATTTTTTCTGATTTTTTTTTATTTTTAATTTTTAATTCTCCCATAATATTTAAATTAGAAGAAACTATGACAAATTTAACAAAATTAAAAATGATATCTAACTTTAATAGTGATTTGGGATCAAAGTTTTTAGACGACCTTTATCCACTTGTCGGTATCTTCTATCTTCACGTCTTTGTCTGGTCGATCGCCGGTATTGTTGTCCACTTAAACATAAAAAATTGTGACTAATTTAGGACATATTATTTGATACAAGACAAGGTGATTTTAAGTTCCTAAAAATTATATCTGATCCTAATTCCTTAGATACTATATCTTAAGGACCATTCATCTGACGACGACTAGGGATATTGTTGTGCACCTAAATTGAGCAGCGAGATCTACAGACAATCTGTATGTGTTCAATTTTAAGTGTACTGGAACGTGTTTCCCGCTTCCTGATATGCCCCAGCCATCAAGAACTTCCAGAGTACTCCTTACACCGGGTGAGCAGACAACCATTTAGAGAGAAGATAGATTCAGAATTCTATAACTAATCACTTTAGAGGGGTTGAGAAGTAGAAGGTTGCATATGCTGTGTACCAGGTCGGATTAGAAGTTGCGCAAAGGAGACAACATATGGCTAACAGATAAGAAGTATTTCACATATATAACATGCAGAGAAATAGAGTTGCATATGTTGCAATCCAGGTCGGATCTCTTCCAATCATGCAAAGGGTGCAACATATGACTAACAGACGGAAAGAAAGAAAATGATATTCTACAGACCTAATTTATCAGAATTTACCAGTCGCCCCATCCAACCGGAATTAAGGACAAAATCCGCACATCGAGGAAAAGTTAAACCACGGTTCCAAGTACGGGTTCAATTAATGTGACGAGTAGATTCCCATATATATCTCCCTGCTCAACCTATCCGAGCGTTGTATTGTTAGGCTGAACGGATCTAACTAGGTCAAAATTTGTCAAGTCTATAAATTTCCTAAGTTCAACTCTGCCTAGTCAAGTCCATTTAGAATTTTTCGTGCCTACCGACGCATCAAACCAGAGCATAGACCCTTCAACTTTGGGTATGTTACGCAGACTCAGGTTGCCTGTTATCACTTGATAATATCACTTCCCAAAACATCTCCCTCAAGCACATAACCAACATATATTTTTTTATTTTCTGATTTTCTAATGTTTTTGGATTTTTGTTTATTTTTCTTTGTTTTTGGATTTTTTTTTGTTTATTTCTCCCCCTAAATTTTTACATAGGAGAGAAATGAAAGTAAACGCACAAATTTAAACTATCTTAAAACAAAAATTTGTCTTTGAAACGAATCAGCTTAAGAAAAACTCAGGAGTATAGAGAAGAAAACGCAAACCGTAATTCACCGATTGAATCTGCATTCAGAAGGTCTGAGAACAACAAGCATAACCTCAGAACAGATCCGAAAATTCTTCATATCATTAAGCACTAACCCCATTTGTGATCTCTTCCTTTCTTCCTTTCCCGCAAAAGGAAACATACTCTCAACAAAGGTCAGAATGTTGTACAGTTGAGAGATGTCCCTAACATGTGCCTAGAACATCTACTACCAACAAACCGAAGTCTGATGATATGCCTCCATAGCTGCTCCGACACAGAGCGGGATTAGTTGGTCTTTGGAACCCAGTCCATTTTGAAACTGGGTCGACCTTTGTCATCCTTGCACGATACTCTCTCCCATGACATGTACTGTTTATCACAAACAGAAGATATAGAAATATTAGAATCGTTAGATGATTTGGGAGTTTGAGCCTTCAGAACCCATTTGTAGTTGGGTTTAACCCATTTCTTTTTCGATCTGATGGGTGGCTCAGTACTTGCTTTTGAACATGATGTCGGCCGTTGAGATGACTTTGATTTTGGCTTCACGGGAGCATCTCTTGGATTGGACTTCTTGGCCGACATTCCCTTCTTGCCCTAGGGATTTGGATGATTGGCCTTGTGAATTTGATGCTTGGCCTTCATGGCATTCCAGTCAGCATTGTCTGAACGTGACCTTGAGGGGTTTCTTTTGGAGTATCTCCCTCTTGGCGCGTTCTGCCACCCTTGTGCATAGTAAGGAACGTATGCGCGATTTGGACAGTTTCTGGCAATGTGTCCAGGTGTTCCACAGTGAAAACAAGTCTTTTTCTTCACTGTGAAGTTATTTATTCCTACCCCTGGTGGCGTATCTTTTCCTTGTCTCTTGTTGTTCCCATATGCACACTTGCCACAAGAACTCTGTTGTGTTGGAATTGGTGGCCTATATTTCTCAACGGAAGGTTGATCAGAAGCAGTTGAGTTCGAAGCAACAGATTCAGAGTTCAAGGAGATGTTGGTTTGTTCAATGGTTCTCTCCTTGTTCTCATCTTTTGCTACTTTACCTGCACATGAAGCAGCAACATTAGTATCTTCAATATTAATAACTCCTCCTGACACAAATCCAACTCGTTTTCCATATCGAAGATGTGGCTCCCTGTCAGTTTCGTCCTGTGTCATAGGGATGGATGTGTAGTTATGATTATAAGGAGGAGGTACACTATCATACCCTATACCCTTGTTTTGATTTTCTTTGAATTTTAATTGGGTTTCATATAAGGACTCGACTGTCTGACTTGACGCAGTATAATTTTTGAAACTGACATCAGTTTTTCCACACTTAATTTTTAAAGCGTCAAGTTCTTCAGTTACAACAGCAAGTTGTCTCTTAACATAATCATACTTTTCACACTTGTTGCTATACTCTTCCTGAAGCTTCCTAAAGTCTTTGGTTTTTGCTTCTAATTCAGCTTTTAGGGGTTTCTATCCTTTCTTGAGTTGATATCCTTCATATCTCAGGTCCTCAACTTCTCTTTTAAATAAATCAATTTGTTCTCGAAGAAATTTAATCGTGGATTCACAAGCTGGAGTACATGTAACTTCAGTGACCGGAATGTTTTCAGAACTCATTGTTTCTCTACACTTCAAAGCATCAAGTTCTTGAATTACATCAGTAAGACTAAGATGATTGAGATCTTTTGTCTTCTTGATGATAGCCACGTTCATATCCCAAGATTTCGGAAGTGAATTCAATAGCTTTTTGTTTATCTCAAACTTAGACAAGAAGATCCCAACTATATTCATCTCAGTAGTAAGTGTAGTAAATCGCTGCTACTGAGTTTCGAGGGTTTCTCCAGGAACATAATCGAAAATGTTGAAATTTTGTCTTAACATATCCTGACGACTCTCTTTCATGTTTTCAACTCCCTCGTAGACCTTAAAATCAATTAAAAAGCACAACTAAAAGCCAAAATCAAACTTAAAAGTCAAACCCTTTGATTATAAAAGTTAACCTTAAAAGTCAAATTTAAAAAGTTAAACTCAAAAGTCAAGCTTGAAAAGTCAAACTTAAAAGTCAAACCGAAAAGTTAAATTTGAAAATTTAAAAGTTAAACGAAAAAATCAAATGTCAAAATTTAAAGTCAAAAGTTAAAAATAAAAGTAAAAAATTAAAATATAATTTTATTTATTAATTTTAATTTAATATATATTTATATTTTATTTTATATTTATTATTATTATTATTTTTATTATTTATTATTTTATTATATTTTTTTTATTTTGAATGAAAAAGGAATTTAAAAATAAAAGAAATTGAGTTTTTGGGTTAAAAGTGTCAAAATTCGAAATTTGGTGCGAAAAAGACGGATTATATTTTAAAATTCGGAGGAAAGCAGCAAGTAATCGGCTAGAGGAGTTGGTTAAGGCGTTGGTTGTGGAACTTTAGGTCGTGTGTTCGATTCCTGGCGTCGACAGTTTTGCTTTCCCTTTCGTTTTTTAATGAAGCGCGATCACCGAGCTTATCCCACCAAGCCGAGCCGCAACGTCCGAGCCGAGGCGCAAACTTCGAGCCGCATACGTTCGATCCGCAAGCCGCCGAGCCGAGCCGCAAGTTCGGGAACCCTAGCCGCAAACGGGAACCCCGCCGCTGGCCGTGAACAGTTTCCGGCCGTAGACTCCAGTCGTGAACTGTTTCCGGCAGTAAGCTCTGGCCGAAAACCCTTCAATGATTTCGTGAAAAACAGCGATTTTTCGACTTTGAAGCTCCAAAACTCGATCAAAAACATTTTTTTATGAAAAACACGAAGAACAAACCCACCTTATTTTTGCGAGATCTATCCAAAAACACAAGAATATTTCGAAAATAAGATCAAATAATGCCCCAAATCTAACAAAATTGACTGATACAACTTGGCTCTAATACCAATTGGAAGTCCCTAATCTGCCTGTGTATCAGTCAGTCAGATCCGTTTGATGGTGCGGAATCCCAATCAAACTGATGATGTCAGATCAAATAGAAGAGAAGGAGAAGAAGAATATGATGAATCTTGAATGTATTGATAATATGAATTAAGTTCCTTACACAAGATTCACACACACAAACTTTCCTTTCTCTCTCTCTGGCCGTCAACTCTCTAGGGTTCATCAATCTGTTCCTCACACCCTAATACCTATATTTATACTAGGGGAACATGGGCCGGAAACAAATGGGCCGTAAATGAGTTTACGGCCGTAAGGTGTTCACGGCTGTAAACTCAGCCGTAAACATGAGCACAAACTCATAATTATTACAGAAAAATACAATTGCCCAGAAAAGTAAAGTATACACCATATTTTGACCCAACATAAACTAAGTTCCAACTAATTGCTCCAAGGGATCTATTAAGTCGCGACCTAGTTCTTCTTGTGGCATCTAGAACCAAGATATGTTCACACATAAAGATGGTGAGGTTCGAGTTGAGTACTATCTTGAGTTTTGATAGATGTCACATGAAGATAGTCGACCACGATGATATTCCAATCCAGAGATGATGTCAATTTGTGCTGAATATACTATTACAGGAGGACCGAATGGCTTTGGCTACCAGTGGAGTGGCTAGTGGCGGCTGGTGGTGACTTAGATCGAGGCGCAGTCATCGATATGTAAAGGGGGTCCAACAAATGGTCTAGTGGTTGCTGGTGATGGATTAACAACAGCTGAATGGAGATGTTCTAGCTTCCGTTCCCTAATGGTGAATATTGTCACACCCCCAAACCAAGGATGGCGGAAACGTCCGGGGGTGGAGGACTTCATGTAGAGTATCACAACAATGAATATAATAGTGCTCAAAGTAATTACAACCAACACAAATATAATTGAAAACGTTACATCAAAGCACATGTTTACATGATTCACATCAATTACATTAGGATACAAAATGAACTGTTTGATGATTTATCGTCCCATCCTCAAAACGTTGTTGATTTCTTGTTTTCACTGAATTCCTGAGAATACAAGTAGTTTTGAAAAGTATCAACACAAAGGTTGGTGAGTTCATAAGAGATTTCGTTAGAAAAGTAAATCGTTTTCCTTGTAAAAGCGTTAGAATATGTATCTAGAAAATCTGATATTTTCTTTAAAATCTGTGTAATGTAGTCTTATGACCGAAGACCAAAATGTATAAGTAATCTTTCTTATTAATAGAAAATGTTATGTACTTAAATGGACATGGACGCGTTTGAAATAAATGAAATTTCTGTATGTTCTCATGTTTGTTAATACTTTATATATATGTAGTCCTAAATCCGTGGACCGAGAGATAACAAGTATTGACCATACTTAAAGGTATAAATGTGGTTTCAAATGGTGTGTAGTCGTAACTACCCAAAACCAAAAGTGTATAGTAATATCTGTACTCATTGAGATAAAAAGTGATTTTAAATTGACATAAAACTCATTTAGGTTTTATAAATAAAATCCCGTAAACTTATGGATTGTTATATCCCTATGTGAGTCGCTATAATCATACTATGACTATGTGAACCTGCCACGACGTTCTCAGGCGTTGCGAAAACTGGAATGACATTTGTCACCCGTAGACCTGCAGGTCCCACTGTAGCTAGCAGCAAGGTGTGGGGTGTCAAACCCAATATA
Source organism: Lactuca saligna (assembly GCF_052625555.1). Classification (NCBI taxonomy): domain Eukaryota; kingdom Viridiplantae; phylum Streptophyta; class Magnoliopsida; order Asterales; family Asteraceae; genus Lactuca; species Lactuca saligna. Next base: position 43,743,341 of record NC_136418.1, on the reverse strand, counting down.
GATCTATATACAAGTTGAAACGACCCAAAAACACGACCCAAAAATTTTCGTTTTTTCCATATAATCAGAACCATAATATAAGTATCATAACATAAAACATACGCGATGTATCCCCAAAACATAATAAAATATTGTGCGGAAAACTGTATCATACTACATCAATCCAAAACATCAAGAGACATCCCCAGGATAAAAGCTATGCTGTGGTGTGTGCGATGCTGTCACCCCGAGCTCTTCCCTTTGCTTGCGGAAGTACCTGAAACCAAACTGAAACTGTAAGCACGAAGCTTAGTGAGCTCCCCCAAACTACCACATACCATACAATAACATATAAACACATATTGGGCCTTGCCCACTGCATCGGGCCGAAGCCCGGAACTGCATCGGACCGAAGTCCGGAACTGATTGGGACCTTGTCCCCTGCATCGGACCGAAGTCCGGAACTAACTGCATCGGACCGAAATCCGGAACTGACTGCATCAGACCGAGTCCGGAATTGACTGGGACCTTGTCCCCTGCATCGGACCGAAGTCCGGAACTAACTGCATCGGACCGAAGTCCGGAACTGACTGGGACCTTGTCCCCTACATCGGACCGAAATCCAGAACTAACTGCATCGGACCGAAGTCCGGAACTGACTGACTGAACATGGCATAGCATAACACATCAACTAGCATAACACAAATACGACATGCTACGTCGGGCCGTGGCCCGGAACACATAATACTTAACACATGAAACATAGCACACAAATCCTGTTCGAGCCACGAAGGCATCGAACATACTAACTACTGCATCGGACCTAAATCCGGAAACTACTGCTAACTGAACGGGCCGGCATTGTGGCCTTAGACCCGTTCCTACTGGAAGGAAACTCACCTCGTAAGCTGGCTGCTGAGTGTGTGGCTCGGAAAGCTAACGGCGGCTGCTTCTGAATCTCCTCGGCTACAAGTCCATAAACACACTCAATCAAATACTAAACACTGCGCTTGGGGTAAAATGACTCTTTTACCCTCGGTCAAAGTCAACTCTCCTTTGGGCTGACTCGCCGAGTTGGGCCACCCAACTCGCCGAGTCCTACTCTCACTTTTCACTTTTACTCACTGCTACTCGTCGAGTCTGGCATCGACTCGACGAGTACCCTCTTGATCCAAGAACTCAGACAATCTTCATCCGACTCGCCGAGTCGGATGAACAGACTCGACGAGTTGTTCTTGATCCCAAGAAGATTGCCTTGGACTCGCCGAGTTGATGAACAACTCGCCGAGTCCCTCCATCACTGAGTTCACCCTCAACTCGCTGAGTCCACTCTCTAACTCACCTCGTCCACTCGACACTGATAAAACTGAAGAACTCGAGACTCGCGACCCAACTCGTCGAGTCGTTCTTCCGACTCGCCGAGTTGCCGCCATGCAACTGATTTTTACTTGATTTTGTTTGAATCCAAAGCATACAATTGATAGATCTGAGTCCAATAAGCTGATTTACCACGTAAAGTTTCCAACTTTACGTGTACAACCTCATGAATAAGGGAAATAAGGCTAAAAGATGCATAAAATGGGTAGATCTATGGTTATCATGCAATATAACTCCAAAAAGACAGTAGATCTGGGCTCTACAACACCCCAACATTCAGATCCATAGATATTCCGACTTAATAAGACATTCATGCAAGTGTAAGGCTTGGAACAAGCATCAACTAGCTCTTAGGAGAGCTCTAATGGAAGTTTAAAGCATATAACAAGATGGAACTCCGAAAATACCTCAATTAACTCTGATTTGGCCTTGGATCTTTGCACTACAACACTTCTCCTTGCTTCTTCCTTCTTCTCCTTCTTCACACCTTCACAAAATGGCACCAAAACACATATAAGCTCTTCAAGGGAGGTTTAAGGCTCTATCACTGCGTTCTCAGGGTGAGGGAGGCGAGAATGGGGGCTATAAGGTCATATAAATAGTGGGCAACCCGGGGATTTTAGGGTTTCACCCTCAGGCGCGACCCTACTCGGCGAGTCAGGCTAGAACTCGCCGAGTCCCTCTTGAAAAACTCACTATAATTACCATTAAATCAACATACCGGGAACGGGTCGTTACACAAGTATCACGTTCTCCCTCAAGGAGATTCTGATTATAACTACCAGGAATTATATCCCGCACTTGGACGTACGAGGAGAGAGAGAGAGAGAGAGAGAGAGTCTCACAATATAGGTTAACAAGTTTACGTGAAATGTGTGTGAATATAAATCTTTTCTGTATGAATGTACCCTTTCTGTACGAGTGTGTTGAGTGATGTATCATAAACTATACCTATTATAGTTTATCTAAAATGTATGTAATATGTATGAACTCTTTTATGGAAATGTATTAGTGTTATGAATTTATCAAACTATAGGTTAACAAGTTTACATGAAATGTGTGTGAATATAAATCTTTTCTGTATGACTGTACCCTTTCTGTACGAGTGTGTTGAGTGATGTATCATAAACTATACCTATTATAGTTTATCTAAAATGTATGTAATATGTATGAACTCTTTTATGGAAATGTATTAGTGTTATGAATTTATTAAACTATACTTTTTATAGTTTATCATACTTGTTCTAAAATGAATGCATAATATTTATTACGAATGACTTAGTTTCAGTTCATGATGATAAACTAACAAAGAAACACATTAAATAATTAGAACTTATGATTATACACTTTGCTCAACATAATATAAAGTGTTATGATATTTATATGCCGTTGACTAACTTTAGCTTTTCTGCACTGTTTTGGAAAAATCATAGAAAAATCATATGAAGTCGAAAACTAGATCCATAAATTCTGAGAGTTCAAAAAATGTGTCTAGTTTACTCATAATTTTTATCACGATTTTTAATGACCTCCAACTTGGGTGAAAAAGTCCATAATCACAGACTGGTCCGGATTGTTGATTGAAATGATAGGCAGTTTTGTAAAAATCACCATAAATTGTAGAAAAATCGTATGGAGGTGTGCAAGTAGTCATTTTAAAGGTAAAAACTTGAACTATTTTCACCTTGTACAGTTTTGAAAACAAAAATGTTTAAGATGCCCAAAACAGTTCGTGAATGGAGTTGAACTTTTCTGATGAAGGCTGTTAGAAAAATTTAGTTATGTTCTTAGTGTTTTAACTTGTATTCCCCCCCTGAAAATTTGAGAAAACATGAAAATGTAGGGGTATGAACTCACATTGAGTGATTTCAGTAGATAAGTGTTGAAGAAGAGAAGTGTTCAACCCAAGAACACTTGAAGAATCACTTGAAGATTCGAAGCTCTAACACAATTATGATGGAGTTTGTGTAAGATATCCATGATTTGAGTATAACAAGTGAAATAATCATAAGGAGAATGGATTATGCTTACCAAATGTGGAGGAAAAACTCAAGATCAGCCCTTGAATCTCGAATTTCTAGAGAGAGAAAGTGAGAGAGGAAAGAGTTTGATCTTCTTGTGAAATGAGAGCAAATGAGAGAAGTGAGGAGAGAGGATGAATATTCAGCTCTCAAAAACGTGGGAAAGAGTGGTAATTGAGTGGAAAGGACATTGATGTGACCTAGGTAAGGTGGGGAGGTGTGGCTGGTCATAGAGTGGGTGTGGGAGTGGTTGCTTGTGTCATAAGGTAAAGCAAAGTCAACACTCCACCTCTTTGCACTTTACCCACTTGCTTTTATTATTTAAATAATGATTTTTATGAAAATATGATTAAATTGTGAATATTTAGGGTTTATTATGTTAAAATATGATTTTGGGTGAAAATCCCGCGTTAAAATAATTAAAAACGGGCCTTAAACGCAAAACTACGCGAAAACCGGGAGAAAATGAGTTCCCAGCGAGACCTCTCGGTCCTAGGCCGAGGTTCGGTCCCTACGCCGAGACTCGGTCCATGCTGAGGATTGTAGTCGGAAACGAACAGAGGGAAACGAGGGGCGAGGAGGCGAGAGGAGGCGAGGAAGCAAGAGGCGAAGGCGAGAGTTCGGTCCGGATATAAGAGGCGAATGTCAGACCCGAAATGAACCGAATGAACAGTAGTGTACAGTACCTTCGGGTTCGGTTCTTCCTTTTAAGCGAGGTTCGGTTCCTCCTGGTTCGGGTTCGGTTCCTTGCTCTCGGGTTCGGTTCCTCCTGGGCGAGGTTCGGCCCTGAGAGGACCTTCGGCTCAGGAGGGTTCGGGTCCTCCTTGCTCTCGGTCCCTAAGAAGCTTCTTTCTCTTGTCGAGAGGTTTCGGTTCCTAATGTCAATTTTTCTCGTTTTTACCCCGTTTTAAGCTGTTTTGACCCGGTTAAGGGTCGGAATGACCCGAATGATTCTAAAAAGTTACGGGAAACTTTGGAGAGAGATTTGAGAGAGATTTCACATAGTTGGAGAGATTTGGGAGAGATTTCACATACTTAGAGAGATTTCTCATACAAAGAGAGTTTTGGGAGAGATTTCACATACTTAGAGAGATCTAGGAGAGATTTCACATACCTAGAGAGATTTGGGAGAGATTTCACATACTTAGAGAGATTTGGGAGAGATTTCACATACTTAGAGAGATTTAGGAGATATTTCACATACTTAGAGAGATTTCTCATACAAAGAGAGTTTTGGGAGAGATTTCACATACTTTGAGAGATTTGGGAGAGATTTCATATACCTAGAGAGATTTGGGAGACATTTCACATACTTAGAGAGATTTGGGAGTGATTTCACATACTTTGAGAGATTTCTCATACAAAGAGAGTTTTGGGAGAGATTTCACATACTTATAGAGATTTGGGAGAGATTTCACATACTTATAGAGATTTCTCATACAAAGAGAGTTTTGGGAGAGGTTTCACATACTTAGAGAGATTTCAAGTAGATAGAGATAGAGTGAAAACGATTGAGGGAGGTTTCGAGTGTGGCATTTGTGAGTGTCCGACTTCACAATGCAAGGTTCGTAAACACTGTTAAGCCTTCTTTAAGGATCTTACACACTCCCGATGAGTATGTAACATTGTTTTATCGGTTTGGCTAGCCACGTACCACAGTTTTTGGTTAAGGAGATCTAGATGTTCGCACTTTTGATTTATGATCTCTCATTAGAATAGAGAGTTGTGTAGAAATTTCATAATGTAAATTCTAGTACCCAAGGGCAAATTGAGTCAAACGGTTTGACTTGTTGACTTTAGTTGACTTTAACTTGACCGAAATTTGACAGTTGTCACATCATCCCCCCGTTAGAGGGAATTTCGTCCCGAAATTTGAATTTAGACAAGGAGTAGGCATGAACAATCGAGCCCACAAGTGAGGATACTTCCTAATCGACTGACTATCGCGCTCCTATGTGACTCTAGGTCCTTGGTTAGTATTCCAGTGAACTTTCACTATTGGGAAGTGGTGTTGTTTCGTCCGCTTGACCTCTCGGTCCATGGTCACTATGGTTCTTCGACGAAGGTGAGGCTCTTGTGGAACTCGATCTCGTCGAGGGGGATTACAAGAGTCTCATCGGATAGATACTTCTGTAAGTTCGGGAAGTGTCGGGTAGAGTGTACTTTACCAAGCTCGTGGGAGTAAATTGAAGTAGCGAGTTATAGGGCTGATTCTGACAAAATCTCGAAAGGCATAATTATCTGGGGTATTGGCTTTCCATGCTTTCCGAAGCATACTAAGCTTTCCCAGAGTGAGTGTTTCTAGAGGAATTTGGTTGGTTATACTGGCGTTCTAAAGGTTTCTTCCTCTTGTTTCTCTTCTTGTCAAGGGTTGCTCCCTTTAGGGTCAAAGTTGGGAGGGGGTCCGTATTTTACGAGAAGTTCCAAAGGAACTAAGACGGTAGGTCAGCGAGACCTAGAATTTCGGCGTATTCCTGCTAACGCCTTCGGTGTTGACTGTTTCTCAACGGTTTTGATCAATTGAAAGGGTCCTTATGAATTTCCACCTTGATAATGATGTGTCTTGAGAATTGGACTCCTCAATTCCAAAACTCATATCTAGAGAACTTCGGGTAATACTTCTCTGATCATATTGCTTCTGTGGTTTGTTGTAGCTGCTCTCCTTGGTATCCTTCTTACTACGAGGGTAGATAAGTAAGTCATTTGTAATGACGATGATGAACTGATCCTAGCAAGAATGACATATCCTATTTATTACGTTCATGAATCCTACGAGTGGGTTTGATCCTAACCGAGGGTATCACTACGAACTTTCAGCGTCCGCATTGAAATTGGAGGATTGTTCTCAGACATCCTTCTTCAATACTAATGACTGGTGATATTCAGAACTCAGGTTCAATTCCTGAAGGGGTACCTCGTTCCTTGCGGTTTATCGGCCTATTCGTCTATGCGAGGCAGATAGTAAAGGTTTCTATTGGAGATGTTGTCGGGGCCTCTGAAATCGATGGAATTATGAGCAATTTGTCTTTCTAATTTGAAGAATAAGACCAGAGCTTTTCAGGGTGAGAAGCTTGGTTCTTCAATTTCATTGTTGAGTAGTTCGACAGGTTTGCCCTGACAGCTCTTGTAGCTCGGTAGGAAGTATGTGGGTTTGGTTTACGCGACTAGGACTTTTTGAATGGTAGGACATTTACTCATCCTTTTGGGCAACCTTAGCCCGAAGCTCATGGCAGGACTCGTACCATATCTGTCCCAAGCTTCTATGCTTGAATCTTGTCTGCTACATGCGCGACATTCCCGAAGGTCTCCTGTAAATACATGTGATAAGGCTTCGGGAAGTATAACACTTCTCTGGTGCGTGTTTTGGAGTTCCACAACGAGAGATGACCCAAAGGTCCGTGCTGGATGTTTATGAGAGACGATAGTTTCGATATTCAAGGGTTAGGCGAAAGGCCCTTTTGTAGTCTTTTAATCAGGAAGATGAGGGTTATATCAATCAAAATTGGATAACGACAACAATATCTTTTTAGATAACATGAGATAAGTTGTATTCGAAGGAAGAGATCACTAGAGTGATAGAGTGTCCTGTATTTCTTTTTTGTGTGTTCCGTTTTGTGTGATGTTATGATTATTGTAGATGATTCATACCACAGTGTCTAGCACTGGTAGTGCGTGTGTTTTCGATAGCCAGTAATGATATTTGATATCACGATTCCTGACAGGTCTCCTCACGATCGAGCGGTATATGATCGTCGTATGTAAATTGATATCGTGCAATCGTCGAGTGGGTGACCCCACTCAACCCCTAATACTAGACATGGAATCGGAGTCAGGATGGAATTATCTGTTTCAAGACTTTAGTATTTTGATTTTAAATTAACCCCGATGTATGGACAAGGTCATCACAACTTACAGGTAATGCTCCTAAGGTCACATATGAATGTCTTTGGTTTGATTTGTATGAGAGAGAACGTTTTAGCTTCTTTTTAGAAGGAAGGTTACTTTAGTAAGCGTACCAAATTCATTACAAACATATAGTACTTAAACGTTTTATCGTTGGGAACATTACAAAAGTCCTAACATGGTTCCCTTGCTACTCCTGTTGATGTGTTCATCACACTCCTCCTGTCCCTTCGTCATTCTTCTCAGTTGGACATTCTCTCTTGAAGTGTCCCGTTTCACCGCATAAGTAGCATACTGGGCCTACCTTGGTGTAGGTGATTGAAGGGAAGTGCTGGGTCGGGATCCTACAGAAACGGACGGTATGCCCTTTCCTGTTGCAGTTTTTACAGTGCATCTCCCGACAAGCCCCATGGTGATGAAAGCCACATTGGTTGCACTTTGGGAGTGATCCCTCATATGGTCTGGAAGGCATTTGGGTGGAAAACCCCATGGCTAGTGTCGAGGCATGTGTCATGACTGCTGTTGTAATGGTAGGGGCGGCCCTAGGTTGTTGTCTTTTAGTGTATCCTTGAGATTGGTGGCGCTCTTTCATGTTCCTAAACTTTCTCTTCTTGTTCATAGGTTTGTGGCCTGAGGTATTTTTGTTGGTAGGTACCCATTGGTGTCCCTGATTGTTACCACAATTTGTATTGTTAGTACCGCTTCCACCCCTGCTGATGTTGTTAGTATTGAATTGCACCATGACGGCTGCCACGGCTGCCGTGATTGCAGCTTGAAAAGTAGCAGCGTCTATCTGCAGTGTTGGCGCCTTGCTAGTTGGTTTGTTGCCTCTTGGTGAAGACATAGCTCTGTTTCATGACGAAGAACGACTTCGTTAGTGGAAATGATTGTCTTAAGTGCATCCTTACAATTTATATTTATGCATATAAATTTTTGCACATTACTATACTATTCTTAGTGTTTTTGCTAACGCTCTCGAGATGGAGTTATGGCAGTAGGTAGGAGTAGGTTTCATACGGACGTTAAGCTTTACTCCTCTTAGAATCATGTTTATCCGAACACACTTGGCTGAGGAATTTTGATGGGATCCGGTGCGTTAGTGCTGGAACGTTTGCACTCCATAGGTATATGAAGAAGAAACTTCTCAACAAATGTTTTAAGGTGAGACGATAATGAGTTTTTAGAATGGCTATATGTCGCGAGTTTTCTAACTAAGTTTATCTCATATCAATTTGTATCAAAGTTCGGTTGTTTAGGGTGTTCTGAAAACAATTTATAACGAAGTTCTTTGTATAATAAACTCATGTATTTTAGTAGCTCTGTATCCAAGTGAAACCTTATACTTGACCCAAGCTAGGTGCTTATCACGACCTATTGATGTGTGCTTAGTTATATAATTAAGGCTAGATAGTCCTTTGAGTCTGTTAGGTACATCCTAAGCCCATCTTGTTAATATGACTTTAGTAATCCTGATTTTAGTGAAAATTTCAACCTCGATGCAGGTCTACTTCACATTTGCGCATGGGCGGGTTTTGATAGTAGATAGATTTCTCGATTAGTATGACCACTTAATTTGTAGTGTCGTGATTTTACTTACAATAGAGTAGCACCAACGCATACCTAGAAAGCTAATTTACCAGGTCTGGTGAGCGGTATGAACTCTACTTACGATGATCCATCCCTTGTGATGCCTGAGGCAAGGTCGATGTAGTTTTGTAGCTTTGCCAATCAACACATGGCTACAATCATCCTTTCTTTGAATGCTGTGTGTCCTAGCCTTTTACTCTCTTTCCTCTTCACGAGTGGCGATAAGGTCCTAAAAAGAGAGTTGGTATCGGGAATAGTAGTATAATTCTGAGTCACCGGTACATGAGATGGTGGGGTTTATAGTAGCGCGCAGTTTTCTGAACTCAGATCGTAGTCTTCCTGTTTTAATCCCCGATGATCGCGATCCGCCAGGTCTTTGACGGGAGGGCTCTGTTCATCAGTCCCCCGTGGTTGAGATCATAGCACCCTCGTTGTTCTCCTCATGGTGGTTGTTGTCATTGTTGTCGACATTCAACCCTCGATCACGATTGCCCAACGGGTCACAGGTTCGTTATAGTCGAAACGGTTCGCGGAACCCTTGCTATGCATGGAGGATCGATTACCTCCGGTCCCGCTTATGATTCTTCTCATAACCATTCATCATTCCTCGAGTTCGGATTAGGAAAGTAAGGGTCGTCCGGTAAGTAGGATTTTGCTATGCCGTATTTGCGAGAATAGGAGTGGAGGAGATAAGTACTATGCGTCTAACTCTATTATCAATTACTTATAGGAGGTGATCCTTATTAGTTACTTCTATAATGACATAGTGCATACTAATTACATATAACAAGATACGATAGACCTATTATTAAGGATCTATTTAGTTTTCATATAAGTTATGATATTACAAAATACTCCTATAGTATTTTAAACTCATGTTCTGTTCTAATGTTCTCATGGTGGTAGTATTGGTAAGTTTTTAGACTTGTTGCCATATCACAACTATTATTGGGCATGTGCTAACCATTCACCATTCCTCGAGTTCGGATTAGGAAAGTAAGGGTCGTCCGGTAAGTAGGATTTTGCTATGCCGTATTTACGAGAATAGGAGTGGAGGAGATAAGTACTATGTGTCTAACTCTATTGTCAATTACTTATAGGAGGTGATCCTTATTAGTTACTTCTATAATGACATAGTGCATACTAATTACATATAACAAGATACGATAGACCTATTATTAAGGATCTATTTAGTTTTCATATAAGTTATGATATTACAAAATACTCCTATAGTATTTTAAACTCATGTTCTGTTCTAATGTTCTCATGGTGGTAGTATTAGTAAGTTTTTAGACTTGTTTCCATATCACAACTATTATTGGGCATGTGCTAATCACTCCTCGGACCAACATAGTTGATCAGGCTATGCCACTCCCAAGACTGACCATACATCCCCGAGTTTACCTGTGATATCCAACAATCATTACTTTTGTTTTGTTCTAGAATGATGCTGACCTTAGTATGTATGTATGCATATATACTTTTAATAAGAAACTATTTATTTATAAAAGTATAGTTGTTTTGAAAGCTTTAAATCAGAGACTTAGTCCCAATGCATTTATAGTTTGTATATCTTATGTGGTTCGATATACTGAGTTCACTATAAACAATGCTCTGATACCAATCTGTCACACCCCCAAACCAAGGATGGCGGAAATGTCCGGGGGTGGAGGACTTCATGTAGAGTATCACAACAATGAATATAATAGTGTTCAAAGTAATTACAACCAACACAAATATAATTGAAAACGTTACATCAAAGCACATGTTTACATGATTCACATCAATTACATTAGGATACAAAATGAACTGTTTGACGATTTATCGTCCCATCCTCAAAACGTTGTTGATTTCCTGTTTTCACTGAATTCCTGAGAATACAAGTAGTTTTGAAAAGTGTCAACACAAAGGTTGGTGAGTTCATAAGAGATTTCGTTAGAAAAGTAAATCGTTTTCCTTGTAAAAGCGTTAGAATATGTATCCAGAAAATCCGATATTTTCTTTAAAATCTGTGTAATGTAGTCTTATGACCGAAGACCAAAATGTATAAGTAATCTTTCTTATTAATAGAAAATGTTATGTACTTAAATGGACATGGACGCGTTTGAAATAAATGAAATTTCTGTATGTTCTCATGTTTGTTAATACTTTATATATATGTAGTCCTAAATCCGTGGACCGAGAGATAACAAGTATTGACCATACTTAAAGGTATAAATGTGGTTTCAAATGGTGTGTAGTCGTAACTACCCAAAACCAAAAGTGTACAGTAATATCTGTACTCATTGAGATAAAAAGTGATTTTAAATCGACATAAAACTCATTTAGGTTTTATAAATAAAATCCCGTAAACTTATGGATTGTTATATCCCTATGTGAGTCGCTATAATCATACTATGACTATGTGAACCTGCCACGACGTTCTCAGGCGTCGCGAAAACTGAAATGACATTTGTCACCCGTAGACCTGTAGGTCCCACTGTAGCTAGCAGCAAGGTGTGGGGTGTCAAACCCAATATAGATCTATATACAAGTATCACGTTCTCCCTCAAGGAGATTCTGATTATAACTACCAGGAATTATATCCTGCACTCGGACGTACGGGGAGGGAGAGAGAGAGAGAGAGTCTCACAATATAGGTTAACAAGTTTACGTGAAATGTGTGTGAATATAAATCTTTTCTGTATGAATGTACCCTTTCTGTACGAGTGTGTTGAGTGATGTATCATAAACTATACCTATTATAGTTTATCTAAAATGTATGTAATATGTATAAACTCTTTTATGGAAATGTATTAGTGTTATGAATTTATCAAACTATAGGTTAACAAGTTTACGTGAAATGTGTGTGAATATAAATCTTTTCTGTATGAATGTACCCTTTCTGTACGAGTGTGTTGAGTGATGTATCATTAACTATACCTATTATAGTTTATCTAAAATGTATGTAATATGTATGAACTCTTTTATGGAAATGTATTAGTGTTATGAATTTATTAAACTATACTTTTTATAGTTTATCATACTTGTTCTAAAATGAATGCATAATATTTATTACGAATGACTTAGTTTCAGTTCATGATGATAAACTAACAAAGAAACACATTCAATAATTAGAACTTATAATTATACACTTTGCTCAACATAATATAAAGTGTTATGTATTTATATGCCGTTGGCTAACTTTAGCTTTTCTGCACTGTTTTGGAAAAATCATAGAAAAATCATATGAAGTCGAAAACTAGATCCGTAAATTCTGATAGTTCAAAAAATGTGTCTAGTTTACTCATAATTTTTATCACGATTTTTAATGACCTCCAACTTGGGTGAAAAAGTCCATAATCACAGACTGGTCCGGATTGTTGATTGAAATGATAGGCAGTTTTGTAAAAATCACCATAAATTGTAGAAAAATTGTATGGAGGTGTGCAAGTAGTCATTTTAAAGGTAAAAACTTGAACTATTTGCATGTTGTACAGTTTTGAAAACAAAAATGTTTAAGATGCCCAAAACAGTCCGTGAATGGAGTTGAACTTTTCTGATGAAGGCTGTTAGAAAAATTTAGTTATGTTATTAGTGTTTTAACTTGTATTCCCCCCCCCCCCCCCCCCCTGAAAACTTGAGAAAACATGAAAATGTAGGGGTATGAACCCACCTTGAGTGATTTCAGTAGATAAGTGTTGAAGAAGAGAAGTGTTCAACCCAAGAACACTTGAAGAATCACTTGAAGATTCGAAGCTCTAACACAATTATGATGGAGTTTGTGTAAGATATCCATGATTTGAGTATAATAAGTGAAATAATCATAAGGAGAATGGATTATGCTTACCAAATGTGGAGGAAAAACTCAAGATCAGCCCTTGAATCTAGAATTTCTAGAGAGAGAAAGTGAGAGAGGAAAGAGTTTGATCTTCTTGTGAAATGAGAGCAAATAAGAGAAGTGAGGAGAGAGGATGAATATTCAGCTCTCAAAAACGTGGGAAAGAGTGATAATTGAAAGGAAAGGACATTGATGTGACCTAGGTAAGGTGGGGAGGTGTGGCTGGTCATAGAGTGGGTGTGGGAGTGGTTGCTTGTGTCATAAGGTAAAGCAAAATCAACACTCCACCTCTTTGCACTTTACCCACTTGCTTTTATTATTTAAATAATGATTTTTATGAAAATATGATTAAATTGTGAATATTTAGGGTTTATTATGTTAAAATATGATTTTGGGTGAAAATACCGCGTTAAAATAATTAAAAATGGACCTTAAACGCAAAACTACGCGAAAACCGGGAGAAAATGAGTTCCCAGCGAGACCTCTCGGTCCTAGGCCGAGGTTCGGTCCCTAGGCCGAGACTCGGTCCATGTTGAGGATTGTAGCCGGAAACGAACAGCGGGAAACGAGGGGCGAGGAGGTGAGAGGAGGCGAGGAAGCGAGAGGCGAAGGCGAGAGTTCGGTCCGGATATAAGAGGCGAATGTCAGACCCGAAATGAACCGAATGAACAGTAGTGTACAGTACCTTCGGGTTCGGTTCTTCCTTTTAAGCGAGGTTCGGTTCCTCCTGGTTCGGGTTCGGTTCCTTGCTCTCGGGTTCGGTTCCTCCTGGGCGAGGTTCGGCCCTGAGAGGACCTTCGGCTCAGGAGGGTTCGGGTCCTCCTTGCTCTCGGTCCCTAAGAGGACCTTCGGGTCCTAAGAAGCTTCTTTCTCTTCTCGAGAGGTTTCGGTTCCTAATGTCCATTTTTCTCGTTTTTACCCCGTTTTTAGCCGTTTTTGACCCGGTTAAGGGTTGGAATGACCCGAATGATTCTAAAAAGTTACGGGAAACTTTGGAGAGAGATTTGAGAGAGATTTCACATACTTGGAGAGATTTGGGAGAGATTTCACATACTTAGAGAGATTTCTCATACAAAGAGAGTTTTGGGAGAGATTTCACATACTTAGAGAGATTTGGGAGAGATTTCACATACCTAGAGAGATTTCACATACTTAGAGAGATTTGGGAGAGATTTCACATACTTAGAGAGATTTGGTAGAGATTTCACATACTTAGAGAGATTTCTCATACAAATAGAGTTTTGGGAGAGATTTCACATACTTTGAGAGATTTGGGAGAGATTTCACATACCTAGAGAGATTTGGGAGAGATTTCACATACTTAGAGAGATTTGGGAGAGATTTCACATACTTAGAGAGATTTCTCATACATAGCGAGTTTTGGGAGAGATTTCACATACTTATAGAGATTTGGGAGAGATTTCACATACTTATAGAGATTTCTCATACAAAGAGAGTTTTGGGAGAGGTTTCACATACTTAGAGAGATTTCAAGTAGATAGAGATAGAGTGAAAACGATTGAGAGAGGTTTCGAGTGTGGCATTTGTGAGTGTCCGGCTTCGCAATGCAAGGTCCGTAAACACTGTTAAGCCTTGTTTAAGGATCTTATACACGCCCGATGAGTATGCAATATTGTTTTATCGGTTTGGCTAGCCACGTACCACAGTTTTTGGTTAAGGAGATCTAGATGTTCGCACTTTTGATTTATGATCTCTCATTAGAATAGAGAGTTGTGTAGAAATTTCATAATGTAAATTCTAGTACCCAAGGGCAAATTGAGTCAAACGGTTTGACTTGTTGACTTTAGTTGACTTTGACTTGACCGAAATTTGACAGTTGTCACTGGAAATAGAGGGTGGCGGAAGATGCTGTTTCGTTAGGGATTCTTTTTTGTCTAGCTTGAGGTGACCGGAGGTCATTTAATGGGGACGAAGGTGTTGAAGATGAGCACAAATTTGTTGTCGAGCTAGGGGCGACCACCATCGTTGGTCTGATGGTCACTGGTAGTGCTTGGAGATGTTTCGTCGATGACCGGATGTGGTCTGGTGAAGACAGTTATCGAGACGGTGGAACCATCAATTAGCTTCTTGTCTTTTTTGCCAACTAATGAACCTAGAACTTTGGAGGGTGGGGGTCCACTTGACTTTGAACATGTTATTTTGTTATTTTGAATACACAGTGCTGGAGGGTGGAGCCTAGCTGTCCCCCCCCCCCCCCCCCCCCCTTTTTTTTTTCTCACAACAAGCAAGGTGCTCAACATCTTATTCAAGTTTTTATTATTATTATTATTATTTTTTAATAAGATTTGTAACAACTTTTGAGCTGCAAACCTGACCAACTTTTGAGTTGGGTGTGATTTGATGGGTTTTTTAATATATAAATATATAAACACCATAGTTTGTGTGTACAAGCAATAGCTTCAAAGAATGAGTCTAGCTGCTCTCTCTCTCTCTCTCTCTCTCTCTCTTTTAATTTTTTTTAATTCTTTGAAATGAAACAAACATATGCATCTTTATTGTATTCTTAATTAAGTTTTTACAACTTATGAGCTGTAATTGTCGAGATTTATTTATTTGATCATTTTGGTGAAAGGGGTAAATATGAACATCGTTCTTGGAGTTTTGCTGAGTTTAATGAGATGTACAAGCTTTGCAGCTGTTTGTGAAAGGTCTAGTATGCTCAAGAGTCATATTAAAGTGATATTGCTAAATAACATATGATACTAATGGGTCACACTAACAACAACTTGATACAATTAATTACTTAATAGAAATTGATTTTAATAAATATTCAATAGAACTCTTATAATTAAATTGGAAATTATTTATTTCATAGAAATAATAATTATCATTAGCAAGTAACATTACATAATTTATATGGTATGAATTAATAAGTTGTGTACAACTTTTTGGACTAGTTGAAACCCTTTTGTTTTTAACTCAAAAGACAAAGTATATATGTTATAAAACTTGAGTTTATAAAATATAAACAAACTCTTCTTTTTATATGTACAATTTCCGAAAATTGAATAGATATAAAGAAGGGATGGCTTTCTGTTTAGTTTATTCAAAAGAATTCAAGCATAGGACACATGTTTATGACATGGGGACATATGTTTTTAAAGTGTTAAGACCTAATGGTTATTACCTTTACTTTATGCATATAAATAAGAGGCTTGCGTTCTTGAAATGGTGCTCATTCATTTCTTGAACAAGTAACCGAAACTTCTTCTTCTCTCTCTCTCTCTCTCGCTCATTCTCTCTTAATTAGTTAAGAACACTTGAAGTTACTTGTATCTTCAAGCCTTTTTAAGTTCATATTGGTTATGAACTTAAAGCTTAAGGGTTGAAGAGTTTTGGACTAGCATCTACATCAAGTTGAGTCATTGTTGGTGTCTCAAAGGTTTTGCATTTTTCATCAACTTCCAAGCCTCCCAAAAGGACCCAAAGAACTACAAAGGTTGTTATTTCTTCACCTCTTCTTTGTCTAGTATTTTAATTTTTCTATAACTTTCATGAAGATCCTTGGTGGGCATAAAATGTTTATGTTATTTCAAAAATTAAAGTCTTCCGTTGCCATATTTTTCAAGTTTATGAAACTATTTTTGAACTAAAACCCAACAATTGATATCAGAGTCACCTTGCAAGTTTGGTTAGATTTTTCGATTTTTTGAAATCTTTGTTTTTGGAGAATATGGATAACTTATTTTTGTATAAAAATAAGTTCATACATATTTTCTATGACATTTTTTTTTGTTATGTTATGTGACAAAAACTTCATGAATCTTTTGTCATTTAAAGTTGTCTTAGAAAAACAAAGGTTGTTTGATGTGTATATTGATGTATATGATGTGTATAAACTAGCTAATGACCACTGTGTTGTTATGTTTTTGTGTTGGTTATTTTTTGTTATAAAATGGTTGTAATAATTTATTTATTCATATGGAATGTAATAATTAAATAGATAAACTTTTTTCTTGGTTATTTTTGTAAAGTAGTATATTAGTTTTTAGAATTAATTTATTTGTACAAAAATGTAACAAGAAATCAAGTTGGAACCATTTTTGAAGAAAAAAAGAGCATTTTTCAAGTCTAAAAGGTGTGTAGGATTTTCAGTGATATTTTCTGAAAAGTGTCACTAATACTGTTAACAAAGGGCTATTGGACTTTTAGCCTTCAAGAAGCTTTTCCTATCTTTTGCAAGCAATGAGTGTTTACTCAAGTGGAAGCTTCTACAGCAACATTATAAGAATTTTTTATCCCCTTAAATATCCCTTTAGGAATGGACTTGGCATCTTTTGTGTTAGTTCACAAAAATGTCATTAGTTGGTTATGTTTATGTACATATCTTTTTATGCATGCTTGTATTGTTTATTTTATGTAATTATTATGTGTGGTTGATAAATTAGTTTTTCACATGCTAAAATAATTTTGGACAAAATAAACATCACATGGATTTTGGGTTTTCAAAATTGGACATAAGATGTAACAAGTTATTATTTTTAAAATAAAACTCGGTTTTATAAAATCGTTAATAACGGTAAATTTTGAAATACTCCATTATAAATTTAAAATGGTTATTTTTGTAACTTATACAAATTCCATATATATAAGTAATAAAATGAAGTTTTATTAAATATATAAAATGTTAAAATGCATTCAAACTTAATACCGGTTATTAAAATTGAATTGCATCAAATTATATAAAAACTAAGTTTTTATATAGAACCTTTAAAAGTGATTTTCTTTTGAAAATTGATACCATGGTTTATTATATGCATGTAATAACCATGATATCATATATTTTAAAACTAGAATGATAAAACATATAAAGACCATTTTTTACAAACCTCAAATGTATTCAATCCTTTTGAAAAACACGCGCACGTCTCTTGTATGCACTAGTGGGATAAAGAATACCTAACCACTTAGTGTTGTCTTTTGATGGCCGGGGTGTCTTCATGATTTATATAACCAAGTTATAGGCTGATTACACAAGTTTTTCAAATTGGACGATTTGATCGAAAATCATTTGTGATAAAAGATACCTAAGCAAGAGAGTTTCGAGGCATAGATGGGATCAAACATGTCTAATTAAATTTGTTATTGTAGAGACTATAAGTTGTAAAAGTTGAAATAGTTGTTTCTTTTGTTTTGCATATTAGTTATTTTACTAAGTCTCTTCTTTTGTGCGAAGCTTACAGTTTATGACTTAGTATATTTTTTGTACACTTAGGTTTCCTATAAATAGGGACTGAGGATAGAAGTAGAAGAAGAACACTTTTTCTCTCTGCTTATTGTAATCAGTTTCTTCATCAATATAAGATCTGATTAATATTTACATCCTGTGTTCATACTTTTCATTCATACAAATCATGATTGCATTCTTGAATCTCGATAACAATTCTCTTCAGTTGGTATCAGAGCAGGATTTCAAACTGCATTGATCTGATTTTCGTTTTAGAATCATTTGCTTTTTGAGTAGTAAGATTACTCAAAATTTTCCGCGCTTTTTGGTTCTGAAAATTTCTCTTGATCTTCAGATTTGAGTCGATTCTGCATTTGAATTGTTTAGTCGAGTGATCGATTAGCAATCGGTGATCAAATTTGCTTGATCAATTCACTGGTACATCAAGTTTTTCAAGCTTTCTAAAATTTTCTCGTGTTCATCAATGACGAACTTCAACATGAACACCATGACTTGTTTCTCTCACTTACTTGGTTCTTCAACCAAAATTCCGATGTTAATCCCTGAATACTATGATCAGTGGGCTAATAGGATGGAGGAATACTTAAATGGAATTGATGAAGAACTTTGGAATTGTATCAAAGGAACAGTTCAAGCTCCTGCAAATGTTCAACCAATTGGATAATCTGCTACAACAGCTGAAGTTGCTGAACAACAAAACCGCTTGAAGAAGAACGAAAATAGATGCATGAGGGAACTAAGAGGTGCTTTGCCTCTTGTGGTTTATAATTACATTCGTAGTTGTAAAACAACAAAGGATATTTGGATTACCTTGAAAGAGAAGTATCAAGGTAGCGAAAAGACGAAGATCAACTCTGTGAAGCAATGTCTTGTTGAACTTAAGGAATTCAGACAAGAGGATGCTGAAACTCTCGAAAACTACGATGATCGTCTGAATGAGCTTGTTTATCGCTGTAATAGGTATAGAATCACAAGGTCTCTCATGGAATTCAATCTAATATTCATCATGGGCCTTCGCAAGGAATGGAAAAGTGTGAGTATGATGATTAAGAATCAACAAAGTTTTGATACAACCAGCTTGAATGATCTCTACAACCAGCTGAAAACACATGAAAGTGAAGTTTCAGAAATGTTTGAAGAATCAAAACAAAGTCTAGGAGGTCCTTTGGCTTTTTTTCAAAGGTTTCAGAGGTTGATACTAATGAAACAGATGGTTCAGACAATGAAGGCTTCTTAATGAACTCTGATCATGAAGCTGTTGCATTCTACTAAAAAAACAGAGTTAAGAAATTTTTCAAAAAGCCTTTCAATCCAAAAGCAAAGTCAAATGATGCGAAGAGTGGTGTCACAAAAGCTGGAGGTGAGGAGAAGATGAAATTGGACAAGAATGACGAAAAGCAAAAAGATGCGAAGGATATGAAGAAGTTAAAAGGTGATTAGGGAATTTATTGTCACTACTGCAATGGTGCAAATCACTTCGCAGCTGATTACATGCTGAGAAAGAAAGAGGAGAAGAAGAGCAAAATTAAAGATGAAGCCTACTATTCCGAAAAGCTGGAAGAAGTGCGTGCGAAGGCGAAAGGAATGTCATTAGTTGCAAAAGGAGAGTCTGATGAAGAAGAGAGTGGAACATATCGGATCTGTTCTTTAGGATCTGATGATGAAGAAATGAGGCATCCAACTCATGGTGCAATGTTCGCAAGCTTTGAAGACAATTGCGAAGAGAATGGTACATGATGATGCTTTGTGTCCAAATCCACAGACAAATCTCCAATGACCACCAAGGTATGTGCTATTGTTGAATCTTTTAATATTCCTTTATGTGCTTATGATGCTGAAATTACTTCATTTGATGATATTGTGGCTTATTTTGATTCTGTTATCGTGTCTGCTAATACTGAAGCTCAAAATTTAAATATGCAACTAGTTGAGACACGAAGAGAATTAGAAATAAAATGAAGCAGAGTAGACAAACTTGAATTGCAAATTAAAAATGTAAATTGTGATAGGGACAAACTTGGAAATGAAGTTAGGTTGTTACTAGCACAAAGAAATATCTACTGTAACTCTGCTAAGCGTTTGTATGCAAAATTAACTGCTTTACATCATTCATCTGAAATTAGCAAAGAACAACATAGGAAACTTTTACCTTTTCTTGTATATGAACGTGAAAAAGTTGATGTTGTTTCTTATGATTGCGAAAACACAATTGCACAATTTGATAAAACACCTGATGATAGATTCGCATATGATATTGTCAAAATTGATGAATTCTTGAATGCTGATGAGTTTGTTAGTATTGTTAATGAAAGTTTGACAATGAATGAACAAGTGAAAATCTTAAAGAAAACCGAAATCTTAACTCTTGATTCTCAACTCAATTATGCTGATGTCAATGACAATTCAGATAATGTGAGTGAAATCAGTGAGATCGAAGAGGAAGAAGAGGTTGATTGTTCTAAATTGTCAATCATTAATATCACATCTAAGATCAAAGGTAAAGAAATTATAGTTGATTCAGTAGTAAAGGATGAAAATGATCAACCCTCTACTTCGCAACATAGTGACTTTGATAAAGTGGAAGTTGAAAGCTGGAAGTCTGATGACACTGATAAAGAAAAAGAAGAAGTGAAGGATTCACATGAGACAACTCAACGAGTTGTTATTGATCAACTGTTTGGTGATACAAAAGAATTCGACAAAATTCTTAGTGACAAAGGTGCACATTATTTGGAAACTAACACTGTGGTTTATCCAAATTTTACATGCACAGATAACACAATTTTTCCAAATTAAGTTTTTGTCACAGCTGGGAATGTTGAGAATATTAAACCTGAATTCAACAAAATGGTTGAAAATGATAATCAAAGGTCAACTACTGAAGGTTTCTTTGCAAATCAAAATAGAGTAGAAAATAATTTGACTCAAAATTCTTATGTTTTTCAAGATCAAAAATCATCACAAAAATGGGTGGTTAAATGTGAAAAAGAAAACAAAGTTTTTGAAAAAGATGAAAAACCAAAAATGGAAGTGAAACTAAATTCTCATGAATTTAAATTGATGGTTGGAGAGTATTCAACAGAAAATAATGTTTCAAAAAGAAAATCAAGAAAAACAATCTTTTGGCAAGTTGTGTCAAATGATAAATCAAAAGTTGAAAAAGCACAAATTTCAAAGAAAAATTCATCAAAATTTCAAAAGGATACAAGTTTTCACAAACCAATATATTATGTTGACAAAATTCCAATGAAAAATAATGATAAATTTGTTCGGAAATATGACAACATTAGAAAATTTGAGACTTCGCAAAAATTTGTGAATGATCATAAGTTTCACAATGTTGGCAAATTAATGAATAATTCATTAACTTTGAATGTCAAAACTCAAGCAAAACCAAAATTTTCACCTAAACAACCAAAATTTCCAAATCCTTCGATCTCAAAACCAACCAAAGTTTCGTATACAAAAGGAAAATCTGATGTTTATACGATCAACCATTGGCTTGAAGGGAAAGGAAAACAATATCAAACTGGGAAGTTCTCAGAGCAACAGATAAAGACTGCATTTGACAAGTTCATGAATAACTCTTCTACTGGTAGTTCATCATCTCATGATTCGCAAGTTCCAGTACAAAAATGGAAACCAATTATCAAAGTTGCAAATGTTGTGAAGGATGAGATGAAAGTCAATGGAAATCCAAAATTGTTGAATAACTATATTTCAATATCTAGATCTGATGATGTTGATTTAATGGATAGTGTCTCAGATAAAGTGAAAACATGGTTTTTAAATTCAAAGAATTTGTTCAAAACTACTAATGATGGACCCAATAAGTTTTGGGTTCCTAAATTTTTTCAATAAATGCAGGTGATGTGTGACGAGCAATATGATGCGAAATGGTATATTGATAGTGGTTGCTCTTGTCACATGACTGGAAGAAAGGAAACTTGCGAGATTATAGAAGGTTGGAGAATGCTGGAGTAGTCAAATTTGGAAATAATCACAAGTGTCAAGTGAAAGGATATGGAAAAGTCACATATGGACAATTCACAGTTAACAGGGTTGCTTATGTTGAAGGTCTTCAACATAACTTGATTAGTGTTTCGCAACTTGTTGTGGGTACCGGAAATCAGGTTGTGTTTAACGAAGAAGGAAGTATCATTTCAAATGCGAAGACAAATGAAGTACTTCTCAAATCCAAAAGATATGGTGATAAGTTTACATTGGACATCAAACCAATCGTGGGCAAACTTGCTGTGTGTTTACTAACAAAGGCATCTAATGATGTTAGCTGGCTTTGGCATTGAAGATTGTCGCATTTGAACTTTCGCAACATTAACGAACTTGTCACTGAAGATTTAGTTAGAGGTTTACCTATACTAAAATTTGACAATGATACTTTGTGTGCAACTTGCGAACAAGGAAAACAACATAAAAAAGGTCATCCAATTGTGATAGATTCAAAAATCGTGGAACCATTGGAACTTCTTCACATTGAATTATGTGGACAGTTGACTGTTGCTACAATCAATAAAAAGCGGTACATTTTAGTTATTGTTGATGATTTTTCTCGATTCACATGGGTATTTTTTCTCAGGTTAAAATCTGAAGTTGCCCAGACGATGATTGATTTTATTAAAAAGATTGAGATTAGCCTTGAAAAAAATGTTCGCAAAGTTAAAAGTGATAATGGTTCTCAGTTTAAAAATCAAACACTGGACTCTTTTCTCACAAACAAAGGCATTTCGCATAATTTCTACTCACCATATACTCCACAACAGAATGGTGTTGTTAAAAGAAGAAATAGGTCTTTATGTGAAGTAGCAAGAACCATGTTAACATATGCGAACTTACCTCAATATCTTTGGGCTGAAGCAGTATCAACTGCATGTTTTACTCAGAATCGGTCATTTATTCATCGCAGATTCAATGTCACTCCATATGAAATACTCAACAATCGAAAACCTAATGTCAAATTTTTCCATGCTTTTGGTTGCAGGTGTTTTATAATGAATCTAAAAGATAATTTGACCAAGTTCCAAGCTAAAGCTGATGAAGGCATATTCTTAGGATATTCGCAAAATTTAGTTGCATACAGGGTGTTAAACAAGAGAACAAGAAAAGTTAAAGAAACTTTCAACTTAACTTTTGATGATTACTATCTTAAACAAACGGATAGTAAATTTGAACATAAATCAATTCTTGTTGATTCAGATACTCAGATTGAAAATTCAGAAATAAATGATTTTGATTATGACTTAATTTTTGGAACTCCTGACAGGGTAATAGATGCGGAAGTTAATGCTCCTGATAATCAAACATCAGAATCCTCAAAACATAATGATGATTCAACAATCACTACAACGTCGATATCTTGCGAAAGTGTGCCTAAAGTTCGTATGGTGGAAGAGCAAACTTTCGAGGGGGAGAATGAAAATATGAATCATCAAGTTGAGGGGGAGCATTCGCAAAATCAACAGGAATATCATTTTGAAGGGGAGCATCAAGATGAACATCATGTTGAGGGGGAGCATGATGAAACATAGACAATTAATCTTGATGAAAATGATGAATTTCATGAATTAAATGATAATTTTTCTGTTGCAGGATCTGAAAATGAAGATATGTACGAAGATGCACCATTGGAATTTAATACTGATTTTCCACTACTTGATAAATGGACAAGAAATCATCCCAAAGAACAGGTGATTGGGGAATCCACAAGATGGTGTGTTGACAAGAGCTCAAATTTGTGCGAAAAATGAGGTACTGAATGTGAACCAAGAATTGTGTATGTTTAATGTTTTTATTTCGAAAATAGAGCCAAATACAGTAAAGAATGCTATGGAACACTCAGATTGGGTTGTTGCTATGTAATCTGAACTGGCTGAATTTGAACGAAACAAGGTTTGGAGATTAATTCCTAAACCTTCTGATGTTTCAATTGTCAGATTAAAATGGATCTTTAAAAATAAAATCGACAAAGATGGCAATATTATTCGAAATAAAGCTAGACTAGTGGTTAAAGTATATTCGCAACAAGAAGGAATAGACTATGAAGAAACATTCGCACCTGTTGCAAGACTCGAAGCAGTTCGCATATTTTTAGCTTATGCAACTCATAAAGACTTTGATGTTTTTCAAATGGATGTTAAATGTGCATTCTTAAATGGAGAACTAGAAGAAACAGTCTATGTTGAACAACCACCAGGATTTGTAAATGAAGAACATCCTGATCATGTCTACATTTTAGACAAAGCAGTTTATGGGTTAAAACAAGCACCAAGAGCCTGGTATGCAACACTTACCAATTTTTTGAAACAATCTAAATTAAAACAAGGATCAATTCATCCCACATTATTTCGCAAGAAAGTTGGGGATCATCTTATGCTTGTTCAAATTTATGTTGATGATATTATTTTTGGCTCAACTGATCCAGCATTGTCTACTGAATTTGAAAATCTCATGAAAAGTAAATTTGAGATGAGCATGATGGGAAAAATTAACAATTTTCTTGGTTTGAATATAAGACAGAATAGGGATGAAATTTTGATCAACCAAGAAAAATATACAAAGAATTTGCTTGAAAAGTTTGGAATGACAAATAGCATGAAGCTTAAAGTACCAATGGCAGTGGGAACAAGAATAACTCCTTCGTTAAATACTCCTGCTATTGATTTAACACTTTATCGAAGCATGATAGGGTCTTTATTGTATTTAACTGCAAGTAGACCTGATATTATGTTTTCTGTGTGTAATTGTGCTAGGTATCAAGCTAATCCTAGAGAACCTCACTTAACTGTAGTGAAAAATATTTTTCGCTATCTTAAAGGAACAATTTCGTTAAGACTTTGGTATCCTGCGAAATCGGGATTTTTCATTCAAGCTTTTTAAGATTCTGATCTTGGAGGATGTTCTTTGGATAGAAAAAGTACAAGTGGTGGATGTCATCTATTAGATGGAAATTGTACAAATTGGTGATCTTCTTTTTATATGTACAATTTCCAAAAATTGAATAGACATAAAGAAGGTATGGCTTTCTGTCACACCCCCAAACCAGAACGGCGGAAACGTTCGAGGGCGGAGGACGTCATATTCAGTATCATAACAGTTCATAGAAAGGAAAGTACACACCACCATATATATTAAGTTTTTCAAAATGTTTACATAATTGTATTCGTTACATGATCAAAAGATAAATACATAAACATCTTTCAAAAGAAGTAATTAACGTCAGCACGTTAATCCCCAAAAGTTGATCTCCAAACCTGCTTAGCGGTTCCCTGAGAATACAAGTTATTTCAAAGAAAACGTGTCAACAATTAAGTTGGTGAGTTCATAAGTAGTGTTTTGAGAAAATGTACGCCATTCGAAAGTTCGTGTATGTTTTCCAGAAAACGCAGTATTTCAAATGTAAAGAGTTATGATTCGTTGTGTTGACAATGAATGTATTAGATCCAGAAAATCCCATATTTTCCCTAATGGTTGAGATACGAACTATTGTGTTTTCCAAGAAAAACTCTTATTTTCTTATAAAAGTATGAAATGCATATGAATGTTCGTGTTATAAGTTGTAAGTAATTGCACCAGGAAAATTCCTTATTTTCCTATTAGTTGTTTGGTTTGTATCCAGGAAAAACCCTTATTTTCCTAACATAACTAGCAGTCTCTAAGACCGAAAATCGCAAGCAACCGACATGCTTAAAAGTTGTAGCATAGTTTTAATAGTTACTCGTTCATAAAAGCATAATACCGTATTAATTGTATATCTGGTGAGTTTTATAACCATACTAAACATAATATGCCTGTAGCGACGTTCTTCAGGCGTCGTAGCGTTATGACAAACTGTCACCCCAAAGGACGAACTGTAGCTAACAGTTAGGGCGCGGGATCATGACTTCCCGTATAGATCTATACACATTTGACACGTTCTCCGAACGAGAGACTCTGGTTATAGATAGGACTTGCATCATTACTTTCTAATAAAGAAAAGTAACGTTTGAAGATATACACGTCTCATGGATTCTCAACTAGGCCTGTATTAAAGTGATAGTTTTTGTATGCAAAGTTTATCCTTTTTCACAATGTTTGACAAAGCATAAATCATAAGTTTTTAGAATGTATAAAACGACTTAACAATGAAAGGTACTTTGAAATCATTATATACTTTGCGTATGTCTAATGCACACAAAGTATGACAAGAGTTTTCACATAGTAGTAATAAATCACAAGTGATTCATTTGATAAAAACGAGTAAAGTGAAATTTTTGATGTAGAAGACAAGTTTGTAAACAAAACCTATATATGTATAAGTTTTAAAAGATGATTTGGTATGTTTCGTAATTTTTGTTCATATTCTTACGTTTTTATTAGAAACTTTGCATGAAATAATCCTTAAGTTTGATACTAAAGACCTTTTTGTACTTATCACTTTTGTAAAAATGGTAATTAAACATATTTAAATGATTGTGTTTTAACTTCCTTAATGTATAAACATTGCTCAAAAATGTTAGAAGGTGTTAATAAATTTATAAACCACTTTTGACAGTTTTACCCTTTACTGTCCCTGTTTTTAGAAAGCTCATAGAAAAATCCTCGTAAGTCAAAAACTGAATCTGTCACCTCTGAGAGTTTTTAAAATGAGTCTACTTTGTTCCTAATTTTTATTATGATTTTTAGTGGTCTCAAACTAGTGTGAAAATGAACATCTTCACAGACTGGTCCGAAATCACTTCTGAAATGACAGGCAGTTTTATAAAAATCGCCATAAATTGTAGAAAAATCGTATGAACGCTTGCGAGTAGTCATTAGAAAGGTATAAACTTGAACTATTTGAATATTGTACATTTTTGAAAGATATTAAGTTTAAGATGGTCAAAACAGTCCGTGAACAGGACTCAACTTTTCTGTAGAAAGCTGTCATTTAAATTTAAGTTATGTTTAGTGTTCTAACTTGTATTCCCCCCCTTAAAACTTGAAGAAAACATGAAAATGTAGGGGTATGAACTCACCTTATGTGAATACTTGATGAATGGAAGGTTGAAGATGAACTTTTGGTTGTTGGTTTGATGCTCCAAAACAGCCACTCTTTTGGCTATGTTGCTGTCACGAAAATTTCACAGCAAAAGAGCAAGAAAAAGGGTAGTTTACTCACTGTTTTGAATCAATAATTTTGAGTATCAAAACAAGTACCTTCCAGGGGTATTTGGTGGTAAAAATATCAAGCAAAAGGAAGGTATAGATGGGTGAAATGGTGGCTGAAACACAAAAGGGACAACAACCCTTTAGTTTATGGTTTTGATGGCTTTGGAAGGAAGTTCTTGTGCTTGAAAATGAGATGAAGGTTGAGAGAAATTCCCTGGAGTATTTTTTGGTCAAATGAGGGTAAAATGAAGATGAAATTTCGTGATTATGAAGGAGAAAAGAGTGGAAGAAGATAAGGGGACAAAACCTAAACTAGCTTGTGATGGGATGTGAGTTTAAGTGATGTGATCTTGTCTAGCCACTTGCTTGGGTGGTTGTTTAGAGATAGAGTTAGTTAACTAACTAACTACTAGTTATTTAGTTAGTTAGGAGTTCTAGTTAAGGAGAGGGAAGGTCTTAATCTCGAAAATTAGAAGAGGGATTAATAAGCATTCTTAGTAAAATGTCTTAAGTGATTAAGCACTTATTAGTTAAGTTGGCACTTATCTCCACCAATTCTCTTATCTTAATTGATTTAGACATCATAAAACTTACATGTAATCACTTTAATTCATGACTCATAACTAGTCATTCACTAGATAATAATACATATATACAAATACATACATGTATACTTAGTATAGAATAACAATGTAGTTTTTGTGTATTTGAACTTTAATGTTTATGTTTTATTCTTTTTATTCAAAAACACTTAAATACATTTTAATTATACCTTATAATAATTCATTTTATATTTTAATTTATTTAAATATAAAATTTATTGAGCAATGTATAATTTCGTGACATTTAACCGGTTAACCATATCGTTAAACACGTTTTGTCACTTTGGTTTGTATATTTGTCAAATTTAGATCCTTCACATCTATTAAGCAAACGTTTTACATAGAACCTAACTTACTTATCAACTAGAGACATGTTGATACAAAAATTAAGTTTGTTGCGTTTAAATGATGTTATATGCTAATTTCACAAACCGGTGATGGTTCGTAGTCATACATCATAACGAAATTATTGTTAGTTACTTGTTTTATATTTCACAAGAACTTATCTAAATAAAAGAGGTTAAATTCTTTCAACCATTCTTGATAAAATACTCATATTGTTTAATAATCAAAACATAGCATCGTACGATTGTTCCTATTTTTACCAATTGTTACACTTTCTTCTTAGTTTATTCAAAAGAATTCAAGCATATGAGACATGTTTATGACATGGGGACATATGTGCTTAAAGTGTTAAGACCTAATGGTTAATGCCTTCACTTTATGCATATAAATAGGAGGTTTGCATTCTTGAAATGGTGCTCATTCATTCCTTGAATAAGTGGCCGAAACTTCTTCTCTCCCTCTCATTCTCTCTTAATTAGTTAAGAACACTTGAAGTTACTTGCATCTTCAAGCCTTCTTTAAGTTCATATTGGTTATGAACTTAAAGTTTAAGGGTTTAATAGTTTTGGACTAGCATCTACATCAAGTGGAGTCATTGTTGGTGTCTCAAAGGTTCCTTATTCTTCATCAACTTCCAAGCCTCCCATTTTTCTAGATAAATCACATAAATGAATTGATATAAGAGGTAAAAAAAAATTTCTTGTTCTACTTTTCGAATAAGTCAACGAAGTGAAAACGAAAATTGATC
This sequence comes from Lactuca saligna, assembly GCF_052625555.1. NCBI lineage: Eukaryota > Viridiplantae > Streptophyta > Magnoliopsida > Asterales > Asteraceae > Lactuca > Lactuca saligna. Next base: position 43,714,606 of record NC_136418.1, on the reverse strand, counting down.
TGAAAATGTTTTGGTGAAAAAAAAAACTATTTTTTGGGTGTTTTATGAATTGTACAAGAATTTGAGTTGTGTATATAAACAAATTCAAAGGATGATGTTGTGCACAGAAAATCATCAGCTAAAAGTAATTTTCTTGTAGTATGAATTGATAAGAGTTTAAAAACCCATAAAACTTTATTTTTTCTTCTCATTTTTCTGAGTAGATCACCAAAACATGAATGAAGACCGATATGAGAAGTTTTTCATATGCTTAAAAAAATGTTTTGATGAGCTAAAAATGAATTCTATTGGTCATATGAACTGAAAATGGTGTGAGAACTTATGAAAACTTATGTTCTTCTCAGATTATTTGGATAAATACGAAAATATGAATAAAGAATGGGTAAAATCTTGTATAGACTTGTTTTCTTTCCCTCTTGCTAGACAACTCGCCAAAGCATGAACGAAAATGGATCTGTGAAGATCTTTTCCAACTTTGACAATATTCAAATGAGCAAGAAATGGAGCAGATCTAGAGATCTGAATGTTGGGAAATAGATCTGAACAAATCTTGGTGAGAGCTAAACAGATCTAAACAAATAACGGTAGAAACAAACAAAGAGCAAACCAGAGGTGAAAATTCATTAGATCTGAACAAATCAGAGGTGAAATTGAGGCAGAGATTAAGAGACAACAAATATTCATTGTTGGTCCCATGGATGGTGCCAACTGTTGAGACATCTCGCCGGGTTTCGGGTCTTGAGTCTTGGATCTGGGTCAGAGATACGGGTCTGATGCCGTCTGCGTATTCCTGAATTGATACCTATCAAGAACCACAACAGATCGTTAGAGTTGCTCCGGGGCTGAAGCCCCGGAAGCAAAGCTCTGACGATCAAGTAAGATCGATGAGGATGATGAACGGGTTTCTCCTAGTCGGAGAGAACCACTATTGTATGTGGGTTATATGTTTTGTCATGGAGGCTACATAAAGGTTGAGAGAGAAAGGAGGAATCCTGTAGGGTTTTTTCTAGGATAGTAAAGATGTCTCCAAAAGGTGGAGGACATGTTCTATTTATAGGGGGCCATTAGGTTAGAAGGGTAGTTATGTATTTTCCTCTTGGAATTAGGTAAAAGGGAAATTAGGTCAGGCTTTGGGCCCATCCAATTTAGGCCCAGCTGGTAAGGCCTCTTGGTGTCGCCCCGTGAGCGCTTGCGCCGGGTGTGCGGGCGATAGACAGAGTTGGTAGACGAGGGCCAGGTGGGCGCCGGACAAGCTGGCAGGTTAAGTCTTGTCACTTAGGTCATGCTAATGTATCATACATCAACAATAAATTGTTGTTGAAGTTCATTAGAAATCAAGGTTGAACCTTCTGGGATTTATAAAGGGAAAATAACACAAATGCCCTACGAACTTTCTAGGGTTTACCCTTTGAGTCCCTTAAGTTTTTTTGGGCTTTATAGGTCCCTAAACTAAGATATGACCTACTCTTTTAGTCTCTGTCAACTTGTAATAGCCTGTTCAATGACCTTTTAGACAAAAAAACTTACATTGTACCCCTATAAAGCCAAAAAAAAGCTTGGGGATCAATTTGTTCAAAAAAACTATAATTTTCTTCTAAAACTGATTCACACTCAATTCGTATTGATCCCCAAACTTATTTTTTTGGCTTTATAGGGGCACAATGTGAGTTTTTTTTTTGTCTAAAAGGTCACTGAACCGGATATTATAGGTTGATATGGAATAAAAGAGCACGTCATATCCTAGTTTAGGGACCCATAAGGTTCGAAAAAAACTTTAGGGACTCAACGGGTGAACTCTAGAAAATTTGTAGGACATTTCTGTCATTTTCCCATTTCTAAATCAGGTTGACAATAATAAAGCTTCCCACAATTCTCTTGTGTGAATCGTTCGAGAAAACCCACAAATTTAGTATAAGACATACCAGCAAAATTGATATTCTCGAACATATGATGAATACCATCAAAGTAGCAAATTTTTTTGTTGATGAACACACCTTGGAAATTAACTTCGATTGAAATGAATATAGTCATCGACACTCGAAAGGAACTTTGGTGGGAGGTAAGGGTTTTCCGTGAATGAAGAAGACGGGAGTGAATCACGATAAACGAAATAGGCATATTTAAAACAATTTAAACAAAAAGGAAGTACACGTGGTTATTTCATTAAATTACATGACACCGATATTTCTTCTGTGGCATGTATATTACCTTTGAACCTGATATCATGTCACATAACGATATTTTAAAATTGGAAAATGTAAGTTCATTCATTTAAAGTACAAAAAAAGTTGGGTGACCTTTTAGAACAAACATAACAAGTTGGATGAGCTAATATGACATTTTCCCTTTATAAAACAACGAATTTATGTGGAGTTTTATGTTTTATAATTATAAGAAAAATATCTTAATATTTTCAAACGGTTTGAGATTTGTTTTACCTTAAAAATTCCATAGTATTAAAATAAATTAGCTAATATGTTAGGGAAAATAAGAAAAAAAATTCACAAATAGTCATTATGGTTTTCATTTTCTTTCTTAATATTATGAAACATTTTTTTTTGTGTGAATGATCTCTTTAGAGCAAACATGACATACCGATATACCTTCTGATGGATGTCCATTAGATGGATTCATTAAGTTGAAAGAATTTTAGATAATGATCATTCGTGCTATTTTGTGAAACTTCGTCTGAGAACCTTTTGTTCAATTTTAAATTAAAAAACCTATGTTAATTATGATTATTTTTTTAGGATGTGTAATAACGTAGTTAATTTTGCTTTGAAAAGTTTATCTCTTTGGTAATGAATATATTCAAAATTTGATTGAACTAAATGATTTTTTAAAGCTAAATATCAAAAATTTATATCGAACAATTATAAAATTTATCGTATTTATGTTATGAAACAAAACTATATGCTTATATTTTTAAATAAAATAACAGTATACTATTATATTTTATAACAATGTATTTTTTTTTATAATAACACAACATAATTTCTCATGAAAATAAATATATTTGTATAAGAAAAATAAAGATAATTCTTGAAAATTACATAAAGTAAAACTAAAAATTAATAAAATGATGTTTTATACTTCAAATTTTTTTATATAATGTGACATCCCCTATTTTCCAGAACTGAAAATTACATCAAGATAATTCTTGAAAATTACATCAAGTAAAAACTAAAAATTAATAAATTGATATTTTTATACTTCATTTTTTTTATATAATGTAACATCCCCTATTTTCCAGAATTGAAAAAACCTTTCTTTATGCTTTCAAAACACGTTGTTTTTGTTTGCGAAAAATCCTAGTACATTAAACATTTTAAGTACAACTGTTGTTTCAAAATAACAAAACCCTAAGGATCTCATACTCAATATACAACATGAGTTACAATGTAAATACCTATTGATTCTGAATACTATTGTTGGTTTTCTCTTAATCACTCGACATCATGATCAAGTTCCAACAGCCATAGCCATGCTACAAGTGATGCATATAATTTGAGTGGGTTAGGTTCCTATTAAATATTTTGAGTACAACTGTTGTTTCTAAATAAAAAAACCCTAAGGATCTCATACTTAATATACAACATGAGTTACAACGTAAATACCTATCGTTCCTAAATACTATTGTAGGTTGTCTCTTAATCACTTGACATCCTAATTAAGTTCCAACAGCCATAGCCATGCAACATGTGATGCATATAATTTAAGTGGGTCAGGTTTAGGAACCTGGTGATACACATAGGGCTTTTAATCCCACAATATTTTAATGATAACAAATCACATATATTAATCTTGCAAAATCAAATGTTATCAAACATATAGATATATCATATAACATAGATATCTATAAGACATTATACTTGTAGTTACCCAACCTGTCCATTCTTACATACTGAACCTATAACAATGATCTTATGAGATCTATCATGATGGATCACTGTAAGCAACAAGTTGACTATACTGCTTCAGGGATTCCTTAGCAACATGCATAACTCCATATATAACGTCCCAAAAAACAGAACCAAAAATTTTGTTTTTTTTATATTAAATAAACCATCAACCAAACATGTTTGTCAAAACCATAAGGAAATTAGAGTATATCAATAAACAACCAAAAATACATCAGAGTCCAATAAATTGGAAATCATAGTGTGTGCAATGTGATTACCTGAAGCTCTTCCCCTTCAAACCAGAAGTACCTGAGACATAAACTGAAAACTGTAAGCACAAAGCTTAGTGAGTTTCCCAAAATACCGCATACCATACATATACGTGAGCTCAAGGCTATACCGGGTCTATTTCACCCCCGAGTCTATTTCAACTCATATGAGAGTACAAGGCTGTACAGAGTCTATTTCACCCTCGAGTCTATTTCAACTCATATGAGAGCATAAGGCTGTACCGGGTCTATTTCACCCTTGAGTCTATTTAAAATCATATGTCAACACAAGGCTGTACCGGGTCTATATCATGCTCGGGTTTATTTCACCCCACATACATATAGCAAACAAGCATACATGCATACAACATGAGCCACAGAGACTACAAGTACATATAATTCATGGTGTCCTACAATATAGTAAGCAAAATCACCTCGATCTGCTGATAATGAAAAAGATGCTCGGGCTACTAGACCGGAGAATCCCCGTTCTAACCAATTAAATACAACCTTAATTAATAATTGGGTTATTAATTATAATCGGGTATTTAATTTAGTATCCCTGAATCCTAGGGTAAAAGACCATTTTACCCTTCCCCTTAAATGACCTAATTAACCATGGCCCAAACTCAATGACACTCAAAGCTCAATAATGACCCAAATCTATAAAGACACTCAAGGAACAATATTGGCCTAAATCTAAAAAGACACTCAACGCCAAATATTGGCCTAAATCCAAAAAAGACACTTAAGGCCCAACTTACTAAGACTTGTGGCCCAACAAGAGCCCAAAACATAGAGTCCAAAAGTGGCCCAAAACCAAAAAGCCCAAATGGCCCCTGATTGAGTATGCTTAGCCTACCACCAAGGTACGCCCATTGTATAACTTTGCGACCAAGGGGTTTACGGGGCTTCAGCTACATATGCGCAATGTACACCAGAGTATGCCTAACGTATACCCCTGATTGCCAAATCTTCATTAAGCACTTACTGCTTTAAGACCAAACATCCAGTTTTCAGATCTAGACCTTGGGGGTGTCTTAAACAATAAAGTTACCAACTTGATGCCTTTGCATGGATCAAAGAGACTCAAACCTAGATATAGTATCCTACTTTCACCAAATAAGCTTTTACTCATGCATGGTTGATCTTCAACCATCAAGATGCAAACTTTATGGACTAGGGACCTCAGACACATCAATAGGAGCAACCCATAACTTTTGGAGTGACAAATCCCCACTAGAACTCATACATGGGACAAAACATGTCCAAAAATCCACTAGATCTAGATCTAAGCTTAGAGTAATTAAGGTCAAGACTTTATATCTCTATGAAGCTGAGAAATGTGAGTAAACTCTTGATCTATAAGCTCTAACTTGATCAATGCTCCTTCACCAAGCTTCTTCCTCTTCAAGGTTCACTAAACACCCACCGAAACACATAAAAAACAAGGGTCAAATTACTCTAAATGAGTTAGGGTTTTCAAAACGGGGCACAAAGGGCAATGGAGGATGGAAAATAAGAGAACCTTGGGGGCATAAGATTGTTTACACAGGGTCCAAACCCTAAGAATTAGGGTTTTCCCCTGACCACGTACGCCCAACGTACACACACTACCCCTAGTTTCAATTAATGTCATTTGGGACCAATTTTGCAAATTATATACCAAGGGTCAAACTGTAAAATACTTTGAATCGGGTGTTACGATTCTCCCCACTTGAATTAGACTTCGTCCTTGAAGTTTGCTGCCACAAATAATCCTGGATAATGCTCCCTCATCTCGTCCGCAGGCTCCCATATCAACTTTGAACCCTTTCGTTGCTGCCACCGCACCTTCACGACATCTACATACTTTTTTCGTAGAGTCTTCGTCCTCCTATCAAGGATTGCCACTGGCATTTCTATGTAATTCAATAAATTATCCACCTGAATGTTCTCTAATGGAACTACTACGGAATTTTAAACAAATGTTTTTTACAACCGGGAAACATGGAAAGTGACGTGGATCTATCTGAGCTCATCTGGTAGATCAAAATGATATGCAACCCTTCCTACCTGTGCTAACACCCTGAAAGGACTAATATATATGGGGCCTAACTTACTCCACTTCTTGAATTGGATGACACCTTTCCAAGGGGACACCTTCAAGAGTACCATGTCCCTAACTTGGAACTCTAAGTATAACCGACGTCTATTTGTGTAACTCTTTTGCTGGCTTTGTGCTCTCTGAAGTCTGCCGCGAACTTGCTGAATCAGTTCTGTCAATTTGAGTACAACCTCCGTACTCCCCATAACCTTCTGATAGACCTCACCCCAACATATTAGGGTCCTACACTTGCTCCTATAGAGCATCTTAAAAGGAGGTTGATCAATGCTAGCATGATAACTATTGTTATACAAAAATTCCGCCAAAAGAAGATACGTATCCCAACTCCTGCCGAAATCCAATACACATGCCCACAACATATACTCCAATGTCTTGATAGTCCCCTCACTCTGACCATCTTTCTACGGATGGAAAGCTGTGCTGAAGTGTAGACAAGTACCCAACTCCTCATAGAATCTCTTTTAGAACCTGGAAGTAAACCAAACATCCTTATCAGGAAACCACCAAAACCAGCACCCAATGTCATGTCGTAACCTCCCGAATGTAGATGTTGGCCATCTTCTAATCTGAGGTACTCTCTTGGATCGGAATAAAGTGCACGTACTTAGTCAATCGATCCACGATGACCCATATCGAATCCACTTTGCATGCTGTCTGTGGTAACTTTGTGATTAAATCCATCGTAATCTCTTCCCATTTCCAAATGCAAACACCCAATGGCTTTATTTTCCATGAGGCCACTGATGCTCGACCTTGACTTTTCTGCAAGTCAAGCACCTCTCCACATACAAGGCCATGTCTTGCTTCATGCATGACCACCAATAGTCAAGCTGGATATCTCTATACATTTTGTCACTTTGGGATAAATAGAGAACCTCGACTTGTATATCTCCTCCATGAAAACCTAAAGCGCACCACCCCAATATGGAACCCACACCCTCCGAGGAGGGTTCTATAATCCTCGGATATCATAATCAAAAAGCCACCTGACCCACTATACACTTACTCTTCCGGTGTTCTTCCTTCATAGCCTCAACATGAGCCTCTCAAATATGATCTACGAGTGGGTTAATCATGGTCATCCTAAAAAAATACCCTTGATTGGGGCGGTAACCAAATTCTGGCTGAGAGCATCGGCCACCATGTTGGCCTTCCCCTGGTGATAAAGGATCTCACAATCGTAATCCTTTACCACATACAATCGTCTACGCTGCCTCATGTTCAGATTTGGCTAATCCATCAGATACCTCAGACTCTTGTGATCCGTGTAAACAGTACAAAGGGCCCCATAGAGGTAATTTTATTAAATATTAAGGGAGAAAAACATAGCCCCCAACTCTAAATCATGCGTAGGGTAGTTCGCCTTATGAGGCTTCAGCTGCCTCGAAGTGTAAGCAATCACATGACCCCGTTGCATCATTATTGCACCCAAAACCATGATTAACGCATCACAGTAGACTAAAAAAATCCTCAATACACTGAGGCAAGGTCATAGACGGTGCCTCACACAATCTCTACCTCAGAGTCTCAAAAGCTGCCTGCTGCTCAGGCCCCCAATCAAAAGTGATAGTCTTCTTCGCCAACAGGGTCAAAGGAATTGCTATCTTAGATAAATCCTAAGTAAATCTTCGATAGTAACCTACCAATATAAGGAAACTCTGAATCTCAGATGGAGACCTTAGAACCTCCCACATCATCACCCCCTCAACCTTGGCCGAATCGACCCGAATACCGTTCAGGTTGACAAGGTGTCCCAGAAAATGCACCTTGCCACAACCAAAACTCACACTAGGAGAACTTTACATATAATTTCTCCCTCCTCAAAGTCTTCAATACCTCTCTCAGATGCTCCTCATGTTGTTCATGAGCAGGTGACCAGGATAGGCCAGGGTTTATTGACAACCATATACGAGAGATGATTGTCGTTGAGGTGGCTACTGCTGTCTAGGGTTCAATTCCGGAGCTATTTGGGTTTATCAAGACAGCCATGATTGAGCTATTTGATGATCGATATGCCACCCTCACTAAGGCTGCTACTGCTATGGGGATTCAAAAGGGGGGGGGGGGATCATTCCAATATCATGACTTCGAAAACATGAAGCCCCTGAAGTTTGATGGAGTCAAGAAACCGATTGTGGTGATGAGGTGGTTGTCTTATGTGGAGGGTTGCTTCTTTACATGTATGTGCCCGAATGACCAGAAGGTTAAGTGCGTACTGAACCTTCTTCGGATGGGGGGGGGGGGGGGATTGATGGAGATTGGTAATCAGTTCTTATACCTTAACTAGAGGGTTGTTGTTACTTGGGAGAAGTTCTCGGAGATGTTCCGCACAAGATATGCCCCCTGGTAGAGAGGGAGATATTGGCCTAGGAGTACCTAGATCTGAGATAGACGACTGAGACGATGATGAAGATCACCCAAGATGTGTATTCAGAGGACTTTATTCTGTTCCGAGTTTGCTACTTCGGAGCAGGCTCAAATGACGTGATACTTGATCATGCTCAAGACTGGCATTCTCCAGTTCGTGTCTAACCAACGCTAGGGTAACCTCATTGAGCTTTGGGATGATGCGAGGTGGCGATAGATTGATATAGAGACTCAGACGAGGGAGTATCTCCAGGATCTGATTTAGTCCCAACCTGCAGCAAAGTGGTTCAAACCTATTGATTCATGATCATGAGGTTAGAGGAGTTGCAGTTGTGGCAAGTGCGAAAAGGTTCATGAGGGTGTTTTTCGATCTTTTTCTTCTGGGTGCCACAATTGTGGCAAGGTGGGGCCTTATGTGAAGGATTATTGTCGGCATACCCTATTATCGAGCACCATGATTTGTTATCATTATGATCAGGCTGGCCATGTGAAGGCTAACTATCCCTTGCTCACTGCAAGGCCGGTGTAGGCTCTAACACCATCCCTTTTGAGGATCACAGATGGGCGCCAGGTAAGGCGGAACCCCTGAGGGCTCAAGGTCGTGCTTTCCAGCTCACTACAGAAGAGGACATGGCAGCGTCAGATGTCGTTACTGGTATGTTTTCATTTATTAATCTGTTAATTATATTACGGTATGCTTATATTTATGATTCTGCTAGGTACCTTTTTAGTGAACTCCTTGCTTGCTCTTGTGCTTTTTGACTCGGGTGCATGTCGGTCTTTTGTGTCTCAGTCTTTTAGTAGGATTTTTGATATGACTCTCAAGGAGTTGGAGTATCTGTTGCGGGTTTCTATCACCAACAAACATGGGGTTTCTGCATCGAGCATTTATCAGGGTTGTATAATGGAGATTTTTGGGGTATCTTACCCGATTGATCTGATCCCTTTCCCAATGGGGGATGTATGCATGATTGTAGGGATGGACTGGTTGACCAGGTTTGGTGTGATGATTGATTGCGAGGGTTAGTAGGTGGTAGTTGAACCCCAAGTAGGGGACAACTGATCTTGCAAACCCTATTTAAACATCCTTAACTCCAAAACAACTTCCCTATCATCAACCTCCAGTCCCATTCCATATCTTGCAAACCCTAATCCACCTTTTTAAGCATTTTGAGCCTTAAAGTGTGTTGTTGCTGTTCTTAGAGGAGGAAGAAGGAAGTGGATTTACCTTAGAAGGTCAAGGCCTTTTTGAATCCGGAAGCATCTTGCCCTCAAGCTTCATTTAGTGGTATAAAGCTCTGAACTTGTTGGTTATTTTAAAAGATCTTGCTACATGTGGAATTTTGTGCTTTTCAGCCCCATAATCTTGGTCTATTTGAGTATGGGCTACTCTAAACCAAAGGAGTTGTCATTTTGGATGTTTTTACGGTGTCTAGAATCATAAAAGTGTGATCTTGGCCCTTCTAGTCCTTTTAGGCAAAGGTAATGATGCCTTTATAGGTTAAGAAGTTAGGGTTTTAAGGTTTGGGCACTTAATAGCCATGCAAGGTCATAAAGTAGGAAACTTTATGATTTAAAACACGTTTTGGGACTCGATATGGGCTTTGGACGAAAGGACTTACGGAAATAATCACTTAATGGAAGATTACTATTTGACTACGTACGTTAGGTGTACTTCCAAGTGTGCTGTGTGTACCCAATGGAGTCCTCATTTCTAGATCAATGAGTATGTCATGTGTACATGCTAGGTACGATGGTCGTACTTATCCTGAGTTGACTCGGTTGACTCTTTTACTTTTGACTTTGACTAGGTTTGAACAAGGGTTATTTTGAGATGTAGTCAGATATTTGGTCATTGATTGTTGAAAAGGTGACCGGTAGAGTGTACATTCGAAGTAATGTGTGGTTCATCTATTTCGTCAGACTGTGATGTGAGTTTTCCTCGTTGTACTTGTGGGCCGAAGGCCCCAATTCCGGCCCAATTGTTTATGTATCCTGGTATAGAGGATGTTGCTATGTTGTATTGATATGTTAGAATTGAGTTCTGGTATATAGGATGTTGTAATGCAACAATGATTTGTAGATCTGTCTGTTAGTCTATTGACTGGTTATATAATTATTTATTTATTGGATATATGTTATCTATTATGTATATGTGAACATATTATGGTTGGGTTGTGGCAATGCTGCTTTATGCGGAAGCTAACAAACCTGGGAGCAAGCCATATATAAGTTGTGGGTCCGAGAGGCAAGCCAGACTTATGTTGTGGGCTCGGAGTAAGTCATACATGATATGTGGGCTGGAAGGCATTCCTTGAGTTATGGACTCTGGGTAATCCAATATGTTAACAGTGAACCCAATATGCATGTTGTTATATGTTTTTATGGTGATATTTTAGGGAAACTCACTAAGCTTTGACTTACAGTTTCACTTTATGGTTCAGGTACTTCAGATGTTACAAGGCGAATGCATCCTTCGATGACATGTTTTTTTGGAAAATTATGATACCCTGTTCTTAGGATATTTGTATTTAAACTTGGTCTTGATATGAGTTTTGTTTGAAAACAATGATTTTCCTTAATTTAAAAATGAAATTTTTTATCTTAATTTTGAAATGTTACAAATAAAATTCACCACATTACAATTATATTACATTGTATACGAGCTACAAAAAAATAAAAAAAAATCGAAAACCATAGGTTCATAAGAAAATAGTGTACAAACAATTAATATACGTTTTGTGCATTGACTGCTTGTACACTGTAGGTTTCTTATGAAGTGTACAACTTTTTTTTTTTGTTTTTTCCCAAAAAAAATAGAAACACATCTATTAAATTTTTTCCTAAACAAGAAAAACAAAAAAAATCAAAGATTTGAAGACAAACTTGGTCGTTCATTGAAGACTCAGTTGAAAGAGTTTTCCCACCTTCAAAATTACAGAAAATAACAAAAAATAAAAATTACAAGTTTATATATTCTGAGCTTATGGGCTCTGAAATAGTAAACAACCCACAGAATAGTAGCATATTGTTCGAAAGAGTAGTCAACGGCCCATGATCGTAGATAATGCTAATCAACTATGATTTAGGTGGCTATTTCAAAACAAATGATAATTTTTGATTAAAAATGGTTAATTCATTAAGAAAAATGAGCAGTTTAGTATTTTTCTTAAATAAAAATCATAAGAATCAAAGGGACAAAATTTTTGTCAAAAAACCTTGAGTAAATTACACGAATGGTCCCTATGGTTTGGGGTAATTTGCGTATTTGGTCCCTAACTTATTTTTTTTTAACTCGGAAGGTCCCTATGGTTTGTTTTTGTTACGCGTTTGATCCATACTGTTTATTTTTGTTACGTGTTTGGTCCCTATCTTATCTAAAAATACTATTATTTAAAGAGGAAAAAATAATGGGGTATGTGAGGTAAGGTGAGGGGGTGAGATTAAGGGAGTGTTCATTTAAATAAATTAAAAAAATCAAGGGCATAATAGTCTTTTTAGGTAAGATAGGGACCAAGCGCGTAACAAAAACAAACAGCAGGGACCTTCCGAGTTAAAAAATAAGTTAGGGACCAAACGCGCAAATTACCCTAAACCATAGGGACCATTCCTGTAATTTACTCTAAAACTTTCAGTTTATTTAAGAGTAAATTACACGAATGGTCCCTATGATTTAGGATAATTTGCACGTTTGGTCCCTAACTTATTTTTTTAACTCGGAAGGTTCCTACTGTTTGTTTTTGTTACACGCTTGGTCCCTATCTTACCTAAAAAGACTATTTTGCCATTGATTTTTTTAATTTATTTAAATAAACACACCCCCAACCCTACCCCTCGTCTTACTTTACCTAACCCAACATTTTTCCCTATTTAAATAATAGTCTTTTTAGCTAAGATAGGGACCAAACACATAAGAAAAACAAACAGTAGGGACCAAGCCCGTAACAAAAACAAACAGCGGGGACCTTCCGAGTTAAAAAAATAAGTTAGGGACTAAGCTCATAAATTACCCCAAACTATAGGGACCATTTGTGTAATTTACTCTTTATTTAATAAAATGTAGGAAGATAATAAAAAGAAAAAAAAAAGTTGTACATTAGATCTAGGATTGGATACGCTCTTGAATGGCAACTCCGTAGGGAAGAAACAACCTTCATCCAAATAACCATCAAATTTACTATTATACCCATAAAGGCATAGTCACAAATAACTACAACTAGATCCTCATCATTCACCATGTCATGGACAACTACAAATTATTATGGCTAATAATCAATGCTCTATGCCTTTCCTTGTTGCATTTGACTTGTAGAACTAAGAGAAAATAAATATTAATGGTATAGTTAATATATTAGTTATTATATGTAAAAAAATAGCATAAAAATAGTATAAAATATTATGATTTCAGTACAACCCGAACCATTTATACCCCTAAATGGTTTTATTAGTTGACCCGTTATCAATCGTTAGAGGTTACGTGTAGGGTTAAATGCACTTGAGGACATTGAAAAATAATAATGTAATTTCATCATTACCCCTTTGGAGGAGATGTGGATTTATTATGTGAAATGATTGAATTTTTACCGTAGGAAAAAGGAGGAGAAACTTAATTAAAACATGGGTTGGGGCTCCATGCTAATCTTTAATGATGTCATAAATGGGACTCATTTAAATCATTGCTTTTATTATTATTTCACAGGATATAAAATAAAAAGAAAAAAAAAAACGAAAGAAAAAGTTATAATCCAACATTTTCACATGCCTTTGCACCCGTAGAAGCTCTTATTTTTATTTATTTATTTTTTAATTTTATTTTATTGTTGTTTTTTTTGAATAAAAAAGGCTTCACGTATACCGTTATTCCAATTACAAGAGGAAGGTGATATAATTATTAATTAGTTGGCACAGACCAATCCATGGGCAAATTCGTCATTCCATACCAACATTTGGTAATCTTTATCTATTTATTTAAAGGAAAAATGTAGAAAATTCACATTTTCTACAGAAATTGGCCATATCAAGACTTTAAAAAACCAACTATTGTGTACGGAGTCGTACATGTTCTATTTAAATTAAGGCATTGTAAATAAGGATTAATGTCAATTATAGCTAACCAACTTTTTGTTTCCTTAAATTTTTTTTTTGAGAAATTAAATATTTTTCTATATTTTATTCCTACTTAGCTTTCTACCATATTAAATGTTAACATGTGATACATTTAATAACATATTTAATAAAATTGGTTTAATTTTATTTCACTTGTCACCATTTAATATGGGTAGGAGGATAGTAAGAATAAAATGTAGGAGAATTTTTAATTTCTCTTTTTTTGGCATCCTAGTTCCAACATCATGAACTCAACTTTTTTGATTTTAAAACGTACTTAATTCTCTCCCTCTCTCTCTCTCATATACACACACTGCATTTCGTGTAATCCACCTTAATATCTTGAGAACAAACCCATTTTAATCATCCATCTATTTCAGTAACAAATTATTGGTTACTGGTAACTTATATAATTGTGGGAAACTTGATAGCGGGTGTGATTATCTTTTTGAATACATTAATGATTATTGCAATTTACCGACACCGCTACTTATAGTTGTGAGAAGCTTTGGTCGTATCGATGATAGCGGGTGTGAATATCTTTTTGAAGTAGCGGTGTCGGTTAATTACAATCATCAAAGATAATCACACCCGCTATCATCGATAAAGATAATCACACCCACTATCATCGATACAACCAAAACTTCTCACAACTATATAAGTTATCAATAACCATATATACGTTTAACATATATTCACCCGGGGCTCCAAGTGTCGGTGAGTAGACAGTTATGAGGATGCCTGCTTGGAACAAGAGGCTACACGTCACCATCTTTCTCTCATACTTGACCGAGTAGGATCAGTTTGGACCGACTTTGACTAGGTCCGACTTGTTTAGCAATTAGCTATAGTCATATTTTGTAACAACCCGATTAGCGACTAGGTGCCAATTAGACCGAATTTTTCAACACTGATGGTCCCCATATTTTATGGTGAATCATGATTGTTTATTTTTATGATTTAAAATTTTCACTTTCTAAAAAAAATTATAAAACTCCTAATGCCAAAAAATGATGATTGATTTATGCAAAATACCAAAATAACCTAAGAAATAGTAATTTCTCAGTAATATTTGGCATTTTCTTATTAAAAAAAATATTATTTCCCATGTAATTTTGGGCATTTTTTGCAAATTGAACTAACCCAAAATAATCATTTCTTAGTATTATTTGGTTATTCATCTAGTCATTTCTTAGTGTTATTTGGTCATTTTGTAGTGGTCAGTATGTATGTAACACCCGTTTCTAAGTATTTTCATTTTCAACCTTAAAATCCATATTTCCCTGCAAATCAGGTATGTATGCTGGGCTTACATGTGGTGTACGTTAGGCATACATGTTAATGAGAGACGTGTTTTGTTGAGTACAATGAGCGTACTAATGGGTACGTCGGGCTTACTTGAGGTTGTCCCAAAACGCTAAAATTTGTGGTGTGACCCTTATTTAAGGTCATTAACTCCCCTTGGACCTCTTTAAAACCAACTTCCACTCCTCTCATCACGTATCTCAAAACCCTAATTTTTGTTTGTGAGTTTTGAAGCAATTTGAGTGACATTTTAGTGTTCTTGGTGATGAAGGAAGACCTTTGAAGTTGTGGTGTTGTTTTCCAAGCTTTTGGATCCAAAATTTTCTTATCTTTATGCATCTTCAGGAGGTATAAAGTTCAAATCTTGATGCTTGCCTTGCTAAATCTTGTTAGCTTTCAAATTATGACCTTTTTATCCCAAAAACCTTGGTCTCATGAGTATTAACCATTCCAGACCATTTGAGTTGTCCTTTAAAGCATTTTAGAGTGCTTAATGTCATAAAAGTGCTAGCTTGGTCCTTATTTTTCTTCCATGCAAGAGTTATGGAGTTTTAGTTGGTAATATAAGCTAGGGTTTTGGTTTTGAGCTTCCTTTTTCCATGCAAAGGCATAAAGGTTACAACTTTATGACTGTAGACATTTATTAGGCTTGGATATGAAGTTTGGACATTTAATCTTAAAGAATTAAGATAGTTTAGAGTTTGGAACTCAGGTGGTTACATTGGGCGTAATCCCAAGTATGCTGGGCGTAATGGGTTATTGTCTCATAAACCTTTGAAAGATCGATTGTATGCTAGGCGTAATGTGGAGTAGGTAGATGCGTACTCCCAAAAAACCTATTAGGCCATTTTGGGCCTTTGGTCTTTAGGAGTTTTGGGCCTTGATTAGTTAGGTTATGTATGGGAATGCCAAAATGGTCTTTCGGGTATGTCAAAACTCAAACTGAAGAAATGATAATCTTTTCAAAAGAAATTTTAAATTCTAAAATGATTTTCACCAAGTAAAAGGGGACTTATATAGTGGGAGTTCCCTCGAGTTTTATGCTGATCATTTATAAGTTTATATTTCAATTTGAGTATGGTGTTGATCACTTGAGCATGAGGTTCTGGCTCTGGTTTCAGTTCATGTCACACTCCGAACCAGACGGCGGAAACGTCCGGGGGCTTGTGCGTGACTTCATATTGTAATATCATCACAATGTGTCACACCCCAAAACCGGAACAGCGGAAACGTTCGGGGGCGGAGGACATCATGTTTAGTATCACAAGACATGCATCATAGTAATCAAAGTAATAAACAACCATTTCATTAGAAAGAAAGTGTTTACAAAGTATGTGGTTCACAAAAAATAGACTACATATCTAAATAACAAAACAACACTTGAAGCTATACTGCTCCATCTTCTGAATTCCCAGCGCGCGTACCTGTCTACTAGTTTCCTGAGAATACAAATTATTTTGAAAGAGTTGATCAGCATTTAAGCTGGTGAGATCATAAGATTTTAGTGATGTAGTAAGTTGTAGTAAGTTTGTAAGTTCTGTTTAGAAAAGTTGTTCCTCCAGAAAATCCTATATTTCCTGCTTTGATGAAAGATAAGTAAAAATGACTCTACAATCCTTTTTATGAGTACTACGTGGATACAATTTATATAACAACCCAGAGTAAACAAACAATTGGTTGTGTGTATCTGACCTAAGCCCATAACCAAATAAGGAACAGGAAATGAGGCGGAAGACATACATCCCATTGTTTGTTAGATCATTGTTGTATATATAACCTTGGCGTATTCACTTGGTACTCACAGAGTTAACTGAAATAGTTCATTTAAATTTGATGAAAAGATTCTTTAAGAAAACCCTTATTTCTTATAATAAAAATAGTAACCACAGCGGTTCCTTCTATAATCATTTAGTTTATACTAGCTATATATAATCTAATATCGAACATATATTTAATTGTGTGGATCTGCCCTAAGCCCACAACCAAACAAGGAATAGAGAATGAGGCAGAAAGCACACATCAAACTACATATCGGATCCAATTAATATATATCCCTCAATGCATACACTAAGGAATCATAAAATTAGCAGTATAGGTCCCTTTCTACTAAATGTACTAGACCCGACTATTCTGTTTGTCGTTTGAAAAGATGTAAGTTTTCCCTAGTTTATAACTATATTGACTCGAAAATAGTTTGCATTAAGTTTCAAGTGGAACTGTCACAAAATGAAATTAATAGGAAAATATAAGTACCCAGTTGTCTTTGGAATTGACATCCTTACATACTGATTACCTTAAAACATATATGTTTTATTAAGGTCATAATGTGATGAGTAGTACCCATACTATACGCTCACCCTGCAAGAGATTCTGGGGACCAAACGCGACTTCAGCAAACTAGTTGCTGAGCTGTGAAGTAGGCTCACATTAAAGTTATACGATCATGTATACCCAATTTAACTATCACCTTTTGTTTAGAACAATAAGTTAGTGAGTTATTGGTATAATTAGATCCTGTAGTTGTTCTCATGCTATAGCATTTAGTATGTTCGTTCTATTATAGTATCTTAGTATGTTCTTTATGTTATCATGTATAGTGTATAGTATGTCTCTCTGATGTATTGTATCTACCTCCTTGATTCTCTTTATAGTATGCTCTAGTATCCAGTATGAACTGAACCTCTAAACTATACCCCTTATATTTTGCTAGTGTCTTACTTGAACTGTTATTGAAAAGACTCATTTTACTACTAAGTTATGCTTGTACTTTAAAAATGGAGTTTTGTTAAACTATAAAGTAACATAATTTTAAAAGAGTTTTGGAAATGTTTTGATCACTTATAAATGACATAAGCAATCTTTTGAAAGATGTTTATAACAAACATTCGCACAATTATCATTGTGTTCAACTTGTATTCCCCCTCCCCCTAAAAGCATTTAAAACAGTTAAAAGATTCATTATAGGGGTATGAACTCACCTTATGTGGGTGATTCAAACAAATATGTGTGTAAGGATGAGAAGTTCCATGAATGAAGTCCCGAAACACAAACGAGTCCTAAATGACATATATGGCAAGTATTTTCATGAATATAGTGTTTATAAGAAACTAACATGCAACGAAACACCCGAACACCCTTAGGGACTTAGACTAAGTGTTGAAATCACATGTGATTGATGAAAGGGATGTTTAAGGCCACCAAATGGTGCTTACGGCCATGGTTTTACGGCCATGGAGTTTACGGCCGTAAACTCATGGTCAAACTTGTATAAGAGGGTGTTTGAATGCTAGGGAAACTTGAGGGACCATTGCTCTACACAAGGATAAGAAAAACAAAGTTAATGGAAGGTGTTGAGGTGTTTACGGTCACACCATAAAGTTTATGGCCGTATACTCACCAAATGGTCTTATTTTGGGTCTTAAAGGCAAGGAGTTTCAATGGTTCAAGTGTTCCAAGGGTTAGCAAGGATCTAGAAGTGTTTAAGGCTTAAAACATGACAAATACAAGGGTTTACAGCCAATAGAGATACTCCTTTCCGTAAACTCTCTTTGATGTTGAGTTTGATGATGTTTTAAGGCTATGATCTAGTGGTTAACATGCACTACTAGATGATAGATGGAATACTCACACTTTTGAGGGCCTTTGATGAGTTTTCGGCCACCAAGAACAAGTGTGTGTTCATGGTGAAGGTTAAAGATCTAGCCAAAAGATGTTTTCCATGGATGAATCATGAGAATGAGGCATGACTAGGAAGGATAACAACAACTAGAGGGAAGAATTACTTACATTTTTGGAGGATCTAGATGAAGAACTTGATGATACTTGAGAGAGAAGTCAAGTGTTCTTGAGTTGGAAATGTAAGAATGAAAGAAAGTGAAGAAAATGAGACCTTAAGGGGGATTTTACGGCCATAAAATCAAGTGTCTTGGCCGTGAACTCCTTTTTGGTGGTCTTAAGGATTGAATGTTGCACAATGTCTCTTGTAGGTACATTCTAGCACTCATTCCTTAAATTTACCAGGCTTAAAACCCAATAGAATGACCTGGAATAAGGCTAGAAGGCAATTAATTTTTGGGTTGTCACATCATCCACCCGTTAGATGGAATTTCGTCCCGAAATTAGCTTTCTTAGTAGTACTACTGGGGTTACGCTCCTCTGATTGGCAGAATACCCACATGTAGACCTGGCAACTTTGTCTTTTTTGTCCATGATAAGATTCATACTTGGTCCATCTATTATTACCTGGTGTATACAAGTCATATATAGTGTGGATTAGTAAGACGGTCGGATGTGCGAATCTGCCCAAGGTCCACAACCAAACAAGGAACAGGAGATATGGCGGAAACACACATACTAAATCTGCATAATCGTAATCGTATGCCACTCTCGCGTGTACACTAAATAGTTATAGGTGGGCTGTATTCGTCCCTAGCATCTGTGCTCGAACATGGTCTGTTGGACAAGTGGTATTTTGTGATGGTTTGTTGAACATACGGCTACAAGGCTTCGGAAGGCAAAGTACTCTTCGCACGAGTACTTCGGGGTTTAGAATGCGAAAGACAAAACTGAGGTTTAGGTAAGACTATCGATACGAATGACGAAGGTTTCGTGAACTGACGGTTAAGGCGATAGAAACATATGAACTTAGTATGGTGAGGACCACTCCAACTCATGACGAATGATAGAAACGGACTCTTTACTGAACAAAAGTTTGGCCGATTTGAAAGAAACGTCTGTTATACGATGATGTACTCCTAGTGTGTTCGACAATGTACTCTTTGTAAATGTTCTAGTGCTTTCTGTTTTCCCCTTGATGTTGATACTTCTATGTATCGTACCACGATGAGCAAGTACATACAATGAAAGTGCTTTGATAACTAGTGTCGGTACTTTATACTACGATCCTCTTTGGTAACACTATGATCGCGTGTCATATACAAGATATGAATAATTAAGATGAATAAGACAGTCGACTGAGTAACTCTGCCTCAAATCCACAACCAAACAAGGAACAGGAATTAAGGAGGAATCACTCACTCTAAGTCTGCAAAATCTTAGCTATGCACAACACTGATGTACATACTAAGCCATCATAGCTTCTTTGAACAGATCTTTTAGTTCTCTTGAATACTATAACTTGTTTTAATAAGTGAGTAATGATAATAACTTTTAAGTGTTTTCCCCAAGTTTTAATCTTATATAAATATAAATTAATTTATAAAGTAATTACTATTTCAAAAACGTACCGTTGCTCACTGACGACTCCGAGGTTGATTCTCCTACGGTGATCATCAGAATTTGTCCATCCGCTCCCGAGTTCTTTGTTATTGGTTAGCCCCTACGGTAGTGTCCAGTCTCACCATAACCATAACAAGCTTGGTTTTCATCAAATTCGGGGACTTGGGAGATCGGTTGAGTCGGTGCCCTGTTGAAATGGATTGTGTGTCCTTTTCCATGGCAGTTCAGACACTCCATTTCCCGGCATACTCCGGTGTGGTGATAGTTACACTTTCCACACTTTGGCAGAGTTCCAACATATCGACTGGTAGGCGCTGGTGTAGCAGGTGTTGTAGCGGCATACATAGTACTCGTTTGTTGCTCTTGCGGGGGGTTCCTGTGTTGTTCGCTTCTTCTTCCTCTTATTCCCCGACTTCCATTTGTAGTCCTCTCCTTTTGATGGCTTGAGAATGGGGACTTCTACACCATGGCGGATTCCATGGTCGATGAGTCGCTGAGCCAGGCGTTTGGTGCTATCAAATGTGGCTGGGTTAGAAGACAGTACATCTCCTTGAATCGGGGCAGTTAGACCCTAAGTGTATCTTTCTATCTTCTTGCTCTCTGGAGTGATCATCCCGGGGCATAGTGTTTCCAGGTCGCTAAACCTGTCAGTGTTGGCCACGATGTCTGAGCCGACCAACGCAAGATCCCATAGTTCTTGTTCCAGCTTTTGAACATCGCCCAACGGGCAGTATTCTTCCAGAATTAACACTTTTAGGTTCTCCCAACCTATTGAGTTGGCAACTGAGACGGTCAGTGACTTAACATGGCCATTCCACCATGTTAGGGCTCTGTCGGAGAAGGTGTAGGCATCAAACTTCACTTTGATCCCTTCTGGATACGAACATATTGCGAAGACTGAATCTGTTTTCTCGAACCATCGCATCAGAACGATGACTCCACCAATTCCATTAAAGGAATTGGGTTTGCAGTTCATGAAGTCCTTGTACGAAGGTACCACTTTCGTTGAAGTGAGCTAGAGCAGTTGCCACTGCGGTGGATATCGCCTGCTTGGAGAGTAGTAGTGTTGAATTGTGGAGGAGGTAGTGGTGTTTGAGTTGGAGTTATCGAAGTAGTGTGTCTGTTTGATCTGCGAGGAGGCATCTTTTCTAAAAGAGTAAAAGATGAGACAGGAATTAGTCTATAGCAATAGATAAAAGCCGAAATATGAAAGACAAGGTTACCCTAGTTCTGAGTGTATTTGGTCATGACTTCCACAGGGTTCTAGAAACGATTTATAAAAGAGTCTATACTTAATAGACTCTATGAATTAGAAATGGCTATCCTTGAATGAATATCTGTGACCTGAATAACTGTTACCAGTTGCATGTAAAGAAAATAATCCTAACATATAGGGTGAGCAGTGTTTCCACTAACTCATTAAGTTAACCAAGATTATTATTTATCAGTGTGACGTATTAAGACGTTTTGGTTACTTTGGTTGATCCTTCTTCGAAAACTTCTTATGAAGTTGCTCTTGTTCCTCCTTGACTCTTTTGTTGACCGCTATGAGAAGGTGGTTA
The DNA here is from genome assembly GCF_052625555.1 of Lactuca saligna. Lineage (NCBI taxonomy): Eukaryota > Viridiplantae > Streptophyta > Magnoliopsida > Asterales > Asteraceae > Lactuca > Lactuca saligna. The sequence continues at coordinate 43,692,750 of NC_136418.1, read as the reverse complement.
CATCTATCCGGGTTTGTCTGCGAGAATGGAAGTGTCTAAAGAATCTATGAGATTTTATTGAAGCATTATGGGGTGATCCTTACAAAGTCCTTCTATAATTGCACAATGTATACAAGTTGTATATAAGTGATCCTAATCCAAAACCACAACCAAACAAGGAACTTGTAGTGAAGCGTAGATCACAAATTCTAATTCTACAAAATCTCAATTATATAAAACTTGGGCGTATGCATTGCAAGATTATAGACCTATCCGTAAGGGTATTTTAAGTTGTCACATAAGTTATTTATATAGTGCCTAAAATACTCCTATAGTATTTAATGTAATGAACTCGGTATGTTTTAAGCTTGTTATCGTGTTATAGTGTCATAGAATACTCCCATAGTATTCTAAATTTCATGTTCTGATCTAGAAATCCCTTGTATAGTGTTAGGTAAGTTTTTAAGACTATTGCAACATCACGTCACTCCCAAACAAATGTCGGTCATATCTCGAATGAATATAGTTGATCATGCTATATTGATCCTAGCTATGATTACATAATTGTCCAGGTTTGACCGTAGTGTTCAACCTTTAAATACTTCTGTTCTGTTCTTCTTGTGATACTTGTTCTAGTATGTATACATGTATAAGCTAGTAGGTATATTTTTGTAACTTATTGTTATATTCTTAAAATATATTATTATCCAGGGAACTTAAGCCCCATTGTACTTATAGTGTATATCTTTTATCGGTTAATATACTTAGTTCACTATAAACAATGCTCTAATACCAATCTGTCACACCCCAAAACCGGAATAGCGGAAACGTTCGAGGGTGGAGGATGTCATGTTTAGTATCACAAGACATGCATCATAGTAATCAAAGTAATAAACAACCATTTCATTAGAAATAAAGTGTTTAAAAAGTATGTGGTTCACAAAACATAGACTACATATGTAAATAACAAAACAAGACTTGAAGCTATACTGCTCCATCTTCTGAATTCCTAGCGCGCGTACCTATCTACTAGTTTCCTGAGAATACAAATTATTTTGAAAGAGTTGATCAGCATTTAAGCTGGTGAGTTCATAAGATTTTTGTGATGTAGTAAGTTGTAAGAAACTTGTAGTAAGTTTGTAAGTTCTTTTTAGAAAAGTTGTTCCTCCAGAAAATCCTATATTTCCCGCTTTGAAAAAAGATAAGTAAAAATGACTCTACAATCCTTTCTATGAGTACTAAGTGGATACAATTTATAAAAAAACGTAGAGTAAAAAAACATTCGGTTGTGTGTATCTGCCCTAAGCCCACAACCAAACAAGGAAAAGGAAATGAGGCGGAAGACATACATCCCATTGTTTGTTAGATCATTGTTGTATATATAACCCTGGCGTATGCACTTGGTATTCTCAGAGTTAACTGTAATAGTTCCTTTATATTTGATGAAAAGATTCTTTAAGAAAACCCTTATGTCTTATAATAAAAATAGTAACCACAACGGTTCTTTCTATAATTACTTAGTTTATACTAGCTATATATAATCTAATATCCAACAAAGAGTTAATTGTGTGGATCTGCGCTAAGCCCACAACCAAACAAGGAACAGGGAATGAGGCGGAAAGCACACATCCAAGTACAGATTGGATATTAATTATATATAACATTGATGTATAAACTAAGGTATTATAGGATTAATCACCTAAGTTCCTATGACTTATAACGGTTTAATAAAATGGATTAAACCCTTTACTGATAAGTTTCTAGTTTTGTATACCAAAAGTTATGATTTTGAAAAGTATGTTTTGTATTGGAAAACTGTGCATTGAATTAGTGTCCTATGACCTGACCCATACCTGGTACCCCTTATGATGACTTAGTGTATACGGAACATATATATAGCAAAGATGAATGGATAATATGTTGGGTGAATCCGCTCTAAGTCCACAACCAAACAAGGAACAAGAAATGAAGTGGAAAGCACACATCATACTACATGTCAGACCCGATTAATATATATCCCTGAATGCATACATTAAGGAATCATAAAGTTAACGGTATAGGTCCCTTTCTACTGAATGTACTAGACTCGACTGTTCTGTTTTTCATTTCAAAATATGTAAGTTTTCTCTAGTTTATAACTATCTTGACTCGAAAATAGTTTGCATTAACTTTCAAGTGGAACTACCACAAAATGAAAGTAATGGTAAAATATAAGTACCCATTGTCTTTTGAATTGACATCCTGACGTACTGATTACCTTAAAACATGTATGTTTTTTTAAAGACATAATATGATGAGTATGTTGGATTAGTGTCTAAGTCCATAACTATTTTGGTATGTAGTTGACCCAATGGTGCATGGTCCTTTTGGGTTGCCTTCACCAAAGCAACTTGATAGGATGAATTATGGAGAGAGAGGATTAATTATGATTTATTAATATATTATGGGAATAATATATTAATGGAGAAATCATATTGTTTAATTAATATTAGTCAAGAATTAATTGATAATTAATTTTGTGGTTAAAAGAGATTAATTAAACTTAAGGGAGTAGAATTGTAATTATAAGATAATTGCAATTGGGCTATGGATTACCTTATATTATAAGGTTGGACGAATTCTATGGGGAAACCCATAAGAAATCGTCCAAGGCCTTTAGGAAAGGAATCCATGAGCTGCTTAGGGCTTAAGCAGTCAGATTAGGGTTTCCTAGTTTAAATCCCTAATAGCATACATGTATAAATAGCACCCTTAAGCCCCAAAAACGTGTGGAACTTGTTCTCTAGGGTTTTGGATGGTTTTGGGCAACCTCCTTCTCTTCTCCTCTTCATCCTCTTGCTCTTGGTGTTTGTGAACCATTAGAGGAGTGACATTTGTGACTCTAAGCTTTCTAAAGTCATTACAAGAAGGATTTGATATTGTTATTGCTACATAACAATCAAGGTATGATCTAAACCCTAATTATATGTTATATTGATTATCATATGCTAGATCTAGGGTTTATAGTCTTGGGTAAATTGCATGTACAATAGAGAAAGCATTAGGGTTTGTATGAGCACATAGGATGTTCTTATGATCAAAACTCATCAGTGGTATCACAGCCTAGATTGGTTTCTATTGTATTGATGCATTATGTAGCTGGAAATCATTTTCTGGCCTTCTGCTCGTCCTGACTCGGCGAGTCACTACGTGGACTCCGCGAGTCAGCCCTACTCGGCGAGTTCCAGAGTGTGACTTGGCGAGTCGGAGCGTCAGAAAGAGGGCTTTTGAGATTTTGTTGCTGTTTTGCTTAAGGATAATTACCATATTCGTTTTAAACCTATAAAATATGAATTTTATTGTTTATTAATGAATATCCTTGCCAAAACACAAGATAATTACCAATTGATTAGATAATAAGTTCCTTATATGATTAAAGTTGATTATTTGTATTAATTGGGTAACTTATTTTGCAAGAAATTGAAATTAGGTCAAATATAGATAATGATAAAATTAATTGTTTAATTTATATTATTTGTTATTTGATCCTTGTGTTATGAAAAGTTTCAATTTTCCCCTTTAGGTTTTATAGTTTAAATTTGAACTTAAAAGTTTTGTTTTTGAAATTTAAATAGTTAAAACCCAAATGTTTTGAAATGTTTCAAAACTTGTCCTCAAGTTTTTGAATTTAAATGTTGATTAAAAGTTAATTTAGAAATGTTAAATTCTTAAACCCTAGTATTGTTTTGAAAAGTTCAAATCACACCCTTATGGTTTTATTAATTAATTAAGATGTATAATTAAAAGAGGTTTAATAAATCCATAATAGTTTTGGTTTACAATTTAATTGAATTAAAAGTATAATCTTTAAATTTGATCACCTAGTATTTTAAAAGTGTAAAATACACCCTATACTATATATAGATAACACTAAAAGTCTAACATTATATATATATGTATGAGTAAAAGTCAGTCTTACCGTTAGTAGGCCTCATTCACGAAGCTGGTCTATAAGGGGTGTTTAAGGAAATTGCCTATTAAATGGCGATTGAATGGGTATCCACTCTTACCCACCGCACTCTTGACTAGTGGAGGGTCGTTAGCCGAACGAGTAGGATAGGACAAAACCTTCCATTATAAGTATAATGAAGTACAAAAGTAACTAAATGTTTTACAAATTCCCAATCTTAGTTACTTAGGCAAAAGTGAATTGATGCAATTCCATGAAATTACACTTTGTGCCATTGCGAAGACGTTAGTGGAGCGTGTATGGTTTACTGGCACACTAAATGGTTCTAAGCAAAGGTAGCAAAGGTTGAGTCAATATTTGTCATATTTCGGTGGAGCGTTTGTGGTTTACCGGCACATCGAATAGGTGATCATAACATATGAGGGCACCATGTAAGTTTGCATGGTTATTCACACCCACTTTGTGATCCTCGACATCCCAGTCACAAACTAGAGGGGCATATCGAAATTTAAACATGCCATTGAAATGTTCAATGAATCTCAAACGTTCTAGGAGTTTTCGTATATTTAAAACTTAAATTTCTCTTTCGTTTTTCATGGTGGAAAATTAGTGAATCGTCATTCACTTACCTTCAAATATTCAGCAACTAGATTACGACATCTCTTTTCTAGGTTGTAGCGTATTGTGTTGGGTCCTAGCCTTAATATCTCATTTGGGTGATTTATTAAGGACTCAATCAATCAACTAACCTGAATTTATGTTTTCTCCCGTTTTGTAGACGTCAAAGTTAGACAACTATGGTCTTCCCAAATCCCGTGGAACAAGCTTTCCACATGAAGATGATATTCCACGATTCGATCGAGGTACAAGAGATCATGCTTCACTTCCTCCTCCTCTTCCTCCCGTTGTTTTCCCTAACCCACAAGATCGAAGAGTTGAAAGGTTCAATGTCACTAAAGCCCTATTGGAAATGAAACATGAAGATGGTAAACCCGTGTGTGCCCACGTTCTAGGAATGAAATCACACATTGATAGGTTGAGAATGTTGGGTGTGTCATTCCCGGATAAGTTGGCTGTGAACTAGGTTCTGCAGTCACTTCCCGAATCATATAATGATTTCAAAAGAAAGTATTATATGATGGATCATAACGATAGCCTCATTGACCTAACTTACATGCTCATTGCTGCTGAATCAGAAATGATTTGGCAAAGCAATGGAGCGTATTTGTTGGGAAAGTCAACCAACCATGCTTCTGAGGACGTTCTAGGAGAACCGACTTGCATTTGCTGCCAAGAGAAAGGGTGTTGGATACAAGTCTGCCCTAAGAACCTGAAGAGTCCAGAAGATGGGAGAGTCAAAGAGTATTGCTGTACTTCAGGTAAAATCCACTATCTCGATTAAGTTCCTATTCGTTGATTCTTAATACATAATGTGATAAGATTGCATTTGAATGTTTTGCAGGATCGATGAAAAGAGAGGAAGCTTGATGAAATAGCAAGATGAATCTAATCACGATTTCATGAATTTGAAGATTAGATTTTGAGCTTAGATAGAATTGTTAGGAATATTTATTACATAGTTTTTCAGTTGATTTTGCATTGTAAGGACAAATGTTTTCCGCTGCTTTTATAAATAAAATAAATTTTGTTTGACGTGTTTATTTATTTATTTCCTTGCAATGAAATCGTTATGAAAATTGGTGTTCGTATATTTACAACAAATGGGTATGATTCGTAATTATGTTGTTTATGGAAATGTCAAGAATTTACCAAATAAAGAAAGTTTCTCATCGCCCAAGTTTGAATTGGATAGAGATTTGGAATCGTACAACAAGAATTGTATGATGAATGAATAAACTTTCACATTTGGAAATTAGACTAATTTTTTGACAAAGTGTCAAGTGAAGGAATAGGAGATCAAGTACACAAGGTTATGTGTTGATCAAGTCCACCACAAGAGTAACAAAGACATTCGTCATGATTTACTAAAAGTTTAGCAAATATGATTACACTTATAAGATTAAGTGTAATTCTGAATTGATTGTAAAGGTTTAAGTCAATAAGCAGAACGAATAAGAAGAATCAAGTAGGCAGAAAGATAAAAGTTTCTCTATTCTAAGAAGAAGGGAGAGTACCTTTTATTATGTTTTATGATAGGTCTTAATGATTAAGAACCATATCTCAATTGATCCTCTAAGTAAATCTTAGTACAATTGTATGTCTAAGAAGAGGAATCAAGAATTGAAGAAATGGTTAAATCAAGAAGTTAATCATACTTCGTTCCAAAACAAGTCTTAGAGTTAAGATTGTGACATTGAGTGTGACAACCCGATACTTCAACTCTTTGTAACGACCAAAGTGGGTCAAGTATTGTAACCGCTTCTGAGTAATAAAATTTACTTTCATAATAAAATGTACAAATAAGTCCTATTTAATTTCCTTCTATGATTAAATGTCTTTGAACCATGATCGTACGTGAAAAGAACGCCCAAATCCGACTTCATTTAGCGAAGTTATGATTTTTCCAAGTTCGACTTAGCAACAGACAGCTAAAAACTCGAATCAGAAATCGAGCGACTTTTGGCCGGAATGACCTAAACGAGAATCGAAGGTCTCGACAATGGTATTCCAGCGGTAAAAAGTCTGGCAAAAACCGACATCAGATAAAGAAGTTACGAATTTTCAAAGAAATTCCTTAAACACGATAGATTTTTTATATTTAATAAAAAAATAATTTCGGAATTTGCCGACAGAGTCTAAACGAAAGTTGAAGAGCGTAGTCTCACCTACGCGAGGATATAAAGACCATCGAAAACGGAGTTTGTATGAAGAAGATATGAATTTTTGAAGTTTATTAAATAAATTAATTATTTATTTTATTCAAAATTCGAATATTATCCGAAGGGGAGTCAGCATCCGAGTTACGCGCTGCGTACTCCTGTACGCCCCGCGTACCCGAGGAGCTCGGCCTCTAACCGTCCACGTCGCACGATCCGGAGAACCCGACCCGCTGTCCCATCCGACCCGCGTACCCAGGGACCCGTCCCATCCGAGGCCGAGGCAGTCGAGGCTTCGGTCATGCATGACGTACGCGTACGCGCTGCGTACGAGCGTACGCCCCGCGTACTGAGGCAGACCAGCCTCACTATAAATAGGCTACGAGGGTTTCCAAAGAAAGGGCTCATTTCTCTTCTCTCTCTCACAACCTTGCCTCGTTTTCCGTGTCCGTTCAAACCCGAAGCTCTGGTCTTCTTGGCTCAAGTCCCGAAGGTCGATTTTACTCCCGAGATTCCCGAGAATCCCGAGGAAAATCCGTTTCCCGAGACGAAACTCTGCCCGGTTTTCCATCTCGCTATCTCCAAAACTTTCAAGTGAGTTTCATACCCCTTAATCAACCGTTTTAATTATTCTAAATACTTTTATATGCTTTCAAAGGGGGGGATTACAAGTAAAACACACGAGTATTATCGTGTGTTACATAAAGAAACTCTTTTATATAATGTTAAATATTCAAATCACATTCGATTTATAAACTTTTAAAGGAACTTTTATATATAAATATATAACATATGTTACAATAGCATTCGATCTTTTAAAATATAAAGTTGTTGTAATACATGTATAAAACTAAACTATTCTTAAATTATTCTGTTCTATCTTAGACTCTACACCAAAAATTTATGCTTTCATAAACAAATTATTCTTTTCCTAAGTATTTCTAAACAAACAAAGCACACTTTTTAAAACTATAATAGGTATAGTTTTACGAACAGATTTCTAACTCTTAGGTACTAGAAACATATATTTTCAAGAAGTTTACTTTTGTATACAAGAACAAACGTTACATTTTAACAAGTAGATCTGTTTTTATACCACGGATTTGTGAGACACTAACTTCATGTACGTTCGAGTACACATTTCAAGTCCTGTATTATATACCAGAATCCCTTGGAGGGGAAGCATGGTGTTTGTGTATAGATCTATACGGGCTTGACAACCCGCGCCCTGACTGTTAGCTGCAGTCCACCGTTTGGGGTGACAAACGTCATAACATTCCAACGCCTGAAGAACGTTATGTATAGGCATTTCGAGTCAATAGTATGGTTATAAAACTCACAAGGGGTATTAAAAACGCATTGATTTACAAGGTTTTCAAACTCATTTATTATTTTACCTTTACATACATTTTGGAAACAAACATTGGTCTTGAATGAAGGCTACTTTTATGCTAGTTGAAAATATAGGATTTTCTAAACACATACAAACAAAGATAAAATATTTCATTTCATTTAAACATTGTCATTTAAATACTTATGAAATTCACCAGCTTAAATGCTGATCTACTCTTTCAAAATTACTTGTATGTCCCAGGAATTCAGTAATTTCAGGTACTAATATGCTTTTGAAGAAGAGATGCTGCGGCGCCAGTTTAATCTCATATTTTTGACATCATATTGTAATTGGTTTTGAACATGTAACTTTTGATAAATGTAAACTTTCAATTATATATATGATGGTTGTATTGCTTTCTTTACTATGTATTCATTTGTTACGCTACCACATGAAGTAATCCGCCCCCGAACACTTCCGCCGTTCAGGTTTGGGGGTGTGACAGATTGGTATCAGAGCAATGTTTATAGTGAACTAAGTATATCGAACCACATAAGATATACAAACTATAAATGCTTAAGGGACTAATACTCTGACAAAACAAATTTCTTTTTTTACACTTAAGCAGCATTTCGTTCAACTTAAATTAATAGTTCATTTAAGTACAATTACATGCATACCATAAACTATTTTCATGTTATACAATTTTACAAGTATTTAGGCAAGTTGACACGCACAAATCAAGGAATGATCGTAGTGGGCAATAATGTCAAAACCTTACCAAGCCGTTACAAAAATCAAACACAAGAATTTAAATACTATAGGAGTATTTTCTATCTAAACTAGTGTAACTTACACGTTTTACATGTTCCGACTTTATTCAATTCTTATAACCCTAATTCTCGTATAGTCAAATGGCTGGATTTCACCACCATGGCGACCCCTACTTTCCCAACCAAGGCAACGGAGGATGGATCGAAGATGATCCCGAAGAGGACGAGGAACCCATAGACGTGGGTGATGACTCCGGTACCGACTCAGAGCCGGAAGTTATCGATCCACCACCCATTCAACCTCCCATCTTCGTAAGGAACTTTCAAGGACCGACTCCCGTCTGGGGAAGTCACCTCCACCATTGGAGCCAACAGCAAAACCTACGCCCTCCCTACGGCATGTGTCGGGACTTCTATGATGTCCGTGGCGGAAGTTCGGCTGATCGAGCACTCCCGGTAATGGTGGGTAAGTTAGCCAATCAGTCCTATCAGTCTGGAGTACAAGCTAGTCGACTCGGGATATCAACGTAGAAGTGCAGGTTCACACTTCTGACATCCGTAGGTTGGACAAGAGGCAAGACAACGCTCAGTTCCAAACCGAAGCGTTTCAAGTGCAAATTATTGCAGCCCTCGCCGAACTAAGGGAACAGCAAGCCGATTTAGATAGGCGTCTAATGGAGTCGAAGCAATCAGATACGGAGTCAAGCTCCAAACGCAACTTTCGATGCAAGTAGTGCTTTTCAAGAACTCAAATTTTGTTATAGCTTAGGACCTCGGCTAAAAGTCTTTAAATTTCTTGAACTTGGTAAATGGAGATCCTTATAGGGGACAAATTTTCTTGATCTTTGTAACAACTTTTATATTAATATAAGTGGCACTATTACTACTATGCTGAGTATTTCGTTCGAACCTTGAATGGTCCTTGGGAACCCAAATACTTGTTTCATACCCTCAGTCTTACAAATAACTTTCATTCTTCTATTTTAAGACTCGTACTATCATTTGTTGTTGAATTATAGCGATTTAATTCATGAGACACATACATTTTCCATTTCATGAAATTCTTATCCTTGTTTTCTTTCCATCTATAGTTGAAGGATGCCTCCGCGTAGGAATCCAAGGCGAAACTACAGTGAGGAAATACCTATACCACCACCACCCCAATTTGATGCTGTAATGTTTCAAGCAGCAGTCACCGCAGCAGTGGCAGCTGCCATGTCACAGATCAATAACTCAAGTGCTAATGTCTCGGGATCTGGCGCACACACGTCCAACCATGGCGAGAGTGATGGACCACCTCGAGAATGCACCTATAAGGACTTCACCAATGCCAAGCCCCGGATGTTTTATGGTATTGGTGGTGTGATGGCCCTGAGGCAGTGGATTGAAAGGACGGAGGCAGTCTTTGAAATCTGCTCATGTCCCGAGCACAGCAAGGTCAAATTTGCAACCTTCACCCTTCTTGATAAAGCTTTAACTTGGTGGAATGGTCACGTTAAAGTACTTACCCTAATCGTGGAAAACTCCATAAGCTGGGAGAGCTTGAAGGCCATGATGATGAGGGAATACTGCCCCGCGGGGAGAAATTCAAAAGCTTGAACACGAACTATGGACTCTCGGAATGGTGGGTACCGACATCGCTACTTTACCAACAGATTCTGCGAACTGGCAATCCTTTGTCCAGACATGATTGCTCCCGAGAGCAAGAAGATAGAAAGGTACATCTGGGGACTGACGCCCCAGATGCGGTCAAGCGTGTTAGCTTCCAAACCTGACACCTTTGAAAGTGCTAAGGAACTGGCACAATCTCTGATCGACTACGGAGGTCATCAGAACTCAACCACTTCTGCACCAGCACCACAGAAAGGAAACAACAACTACAACAACAACAACAACAATGGCAGGAAGAGAGCGTGGATCAAAGGAAAGGGTGGATCTTCCCAAGAATCCGCAAAGAAACAACTTGTGTCAGTAAATGCTGCTATTGTACCTGCTACAGTCCCTACAAATACCTACCCAACAAAGCCTTATGTAGGCAACCTCCCAAAATGCACCAAGTGCAATTTCCACCACCATGGACCTTGCCGAGATATGCAGTGCGCCAACTGCAACAGGAAAGGACACACGACTCGTTTCTGCAAAGAACCCGCAAAGCCGATCACTCAAATTTCCGGTGCGGGTGTAGGGCAGGCTTGCTACGGTTGTGGCGAGGTGGGCCACTACAAGAGAAAATGTCCTAAGGCAGCAGGCACCGGAGGTGTAGGACGAGTTTTGGCAATAGGACACGACGAAGCTGTAGCTGACCCAACTATAGTTGCTGGTACGTTTCTTCTCGATAATTCATACGCATGCATATTATTCGATAGTGGAGCGGAGAGAAGCTTCGTGAGTCAAAACTTTATCCATTTACTTAAACCTAAACCTAGCATGTTAAAAGAATCATTCACTGTAGAGATGGCCAATGGAAAAACCGAAAGCACAAATTGCATATACATGGGCTGTACGTTAACATTGGACGGCCATTCTTTCCCAATCAATCTCATGCCGGTACAAATTAAAAGTTTCGACGTCATAGTCGGCATGGATTGGTTGAGTCTCCTTCGCGCTGACATCATGTGCTTTGAGAAAGCAGTCTGTCTTAACCTCCCGAACAACGAAACATTAGTTATCTACGGCAACAAATCTAGTACAAACCTTCGCATCATTTCGTGCATCCAAGCTCGCAAGTGCTTACGGAAGGATTGTCGGGCATTCCTAGCGCACATCGTCGATACAAGTCAAGAACTGAAGGACATCAAGAGCATCTCGGTAGTACGCGACTTTCCCGATATCTTTCCAGAAGAACTACCAGGATTACCACCGCAACGCCAAGTCGAGTTCAGAATCGACTTAATTCCAGGAGCTACCCCAATAGCGAAGTCGCCTTATCGTCTTGCACCAGCAGAGATGCAGGAACTTTCCAGTCAACTTAATGAACTCCTTCGCAAGGGATTCATAAGACCAAGTTTCTCACCTTGGGGAGCACCGGTCTTGTTTGTAAAGAAGAAAGACGGATCGTTCCGTATGTGCATCGACTACAGAGAGCTGAACAAACTTACTGTCAAAAACCGCTATCCTCTACCCCGTATCGACGACCTATTCGATCAACTTCAAGGGGCGAACTACTTCTCAAAAATAGACCTGCGATCGGGATATCACCAATTACAAGTTCTAGAGGGGGACATTCCAAAGACAGCTTTCCGAACTCGTTATGGACACTATGAATTCGTGGTGATGCCGTTCGGATTAACCAATGCACCAGCAGTATTTATGGACCTAATGAATAGGGTATGCCGCCCTTACTTGGATCAGTTCGTCATCGTTTTTATCGATGATATACTTATCTACTCTCGAAGTGAAGAAGAGCATAGTCAACACCTACGAAAAGTCCTAGAAACACTGCGAAAGGAGAAACTCTATGCGAAGTTCTCTAAATGCGAATTTTGGATTCGAAGAGTCGAATTTTTAGGTCACGTTGTTAGCGAAAAGGGAATACACGTTGATCCCTCCAAAATTAAGGCTATTGAGAACTGGTCAGCACCAAAGACACCTACTAAAATTCGTCAATTTCTAGGTCTAGCTGGCTACTATCGCAGATTCATAAAGAACTTTTCGAGCATTGCGAAACCTCTTACTTCATTAACCCAGAAAGGTGTGGCCTTTGACTGGGAAGCGAAACAAGAGAAGGCATTCCAGACACTAAAGCAGGCCTTGTGCACCGCACCGATACTATCCCTCCCCGAAGGGATAGAAGACTTCGTTGTGTATTGCGATGCTTCAAATCAAGGACTGGGTTGTGTTCTTATGCAGAGGGGGAAGGTTATCGCTTATGCCTCTCGACAGCTTAAGACACACGAAGTGAACTATACGACACACGATCTCGAATTAGGAGCTGTGGTATTTGCTCTGAAGATCTAGAGGCACTACTTATACGGAACAAAGAGTACCATCTTCACCGATCACAAGAGCCTTCAACACATTTTCGATCAGAAGGAACTCAACATGCGACAACGACGATGGGTTGAGTTACTGAATGGCTACGAATGTGAGATTCGATATCATCCTGGAAAGGCCAACGTAGTAGCCGACGCCCTCAGTCGAAAGGAATACACTGGTCGGAGGGTCAAATCTCTGACCATGACTATCCATTCCCACTTATCCACACAAATTAAGGGAGCACAAATGGAAGCTTTGCAACCCGAAAATGTGGCGGGTGAATCCCTACGAGGAATGGAGAAGAATTTAGAAGTCAAGGGTGGCGGAGCCTACTATCTCATGGACCGAATCTGGACCCCAAAACATGGTGGTTTCAGAAACATAGTCATGACTGAAGCTCACAACTCAAGATATTCCGTTCACCCGGGTTCAGATAAAATGTATCTGGATCTTAAGAAACTGTACTGGTGGCCTAACATGAAAGCAGAAATTGCTACCTTCGTGAGTAAATGTCTTACTTGCGCTAAGGTTAAGGTCGAGTATCAGAAACCGTCAGGACTACTACAACAGCCAGAGATACCGGAATGGAAATGGGAGCGGATTACTATGGACTTCATAACCAAATTACCCAAGACGACAAGTGGACTCGATACCATATGGGTCATTGTCGATAGACTGACCAAATCCGCGCATTTCCTACCCATCAAGGAGACTGACAAAATGGAGAAGCTTACAAGAACTTACTTAAGGGAAGTAGTGCGACTGCATGGTGTTCCGATATCCATTATCTCCGATCGAGATAGTAGATTCACTTCAAGGTTCTGGCAGTCACTACAAAGTTCCCTGGGAACTAGGCTGGACATGAGTACAGCCTACCACCCACAGACAGACAGACAAAGTGAGAGAACGATACAAACTTTAGAAGACATGCTGAGAGCCTGCGTGATTGATGTTGGAAAGGCATGGGATATTCATTTACCCCTTGTCGAATTTTCATACAACAATAGTTATCATACAAGCATAAAGGCTGCTCCGTTTGAAGCCCTCTATGGTCGAAAGTGCAGATCCCCTCTGTGTTGGACTGAAGTGGGCGATACCCAGTTAGCTGGAAGAAGAGTTCCTGAAAGCACTCTCACCGGTCCGGAGATCATACGTGAAACAACAGAGAAGATCGTTCAGATTCGTGAACGATTGAAAGCCTCAAGAGACCGACAGAAAAGCTACGCTGACCAAAGGAGGAAACCTTTGGAATTCCAGGTAGGAGACCACGTCTTATTAAAGGTCTCACCGTGGAAGGGTTTAATACGATTTGGAAAGCGTGGGAAACTAAATCCAAGATACATAGGGCCTTTCGAGATTCTTGCCAGAATCGACCCTGTGGCTTACAAGCTTAACCTACCGCGCGAACTTAGTAACATCCATCCAACCTTCTACGTCTCAAACTTGAAAAAGTGTCTGTCCGACGAGACTCTTGTTATCCCACTCGACGAAATCGAGATCAACGAGAGCCTCAACTTTGTGGAAGAACCAGTAGAAATCATGGACTGAGAGGTCAAACAAACAAAACAAAGTCGCATACCCATCGTGAAGGTTCGCTGGAACGCCAAGCGGGGACCCGAATTCACATGGGAATGCGAAGATCAGATGAAACAAAAGTACCCTCATCTCTTTCATGTTCACTAGTATCTTTACTACTTTAAATTTCGGGACGAAATTCTCTCTAACGGGGGGATGATGTGACAACCCGATACTTCAACTCTTTGTAACGACCAAAGTGGGTCAAGTATTGTAACCGCTTCTGAGTAATAAAATTTACTTTCATAATAAAATGTACAAATAAGTCCTATTTAATTTCCTTCTATGATTAAATGTCTTTGAACCATGATCGTACGTGAAAAGAACGCCCAAATCCGACTTCATTTAGCGAAGTTATGATTTTTCCAAGTTCGACTTAGCAACAGACAGCTAAAAACTCGAATCAGAAATCGAGCGACTTTTGGCCAGAATGACCTAAACGAGAATCGAAGGTCTCGACAATGGTATTCCAGCGGTAAAAAGTCTGGCAAAAACCGACATCAGATAAAGAAGTTACGAATTTTCAAAGAAATTCCTTAAACACGATAGATTTTTTATATTTAATAAAAAAATAATTTCGAAATTTGCCGATGGAGTCTAAACGAAAGTTGAAGAGCGTAGTCTCACCTACGCGAGGATATAAAGACCATCGAAAATGGAGTTCGTATGAAGAAGATATGAATTTTTGAAGTTTATTAAATAAATTAATTATTTATTTTATTCAAAATTCGGATATTATCCGAAGGGGAGTCAGCATCCGAGTTACGCGCTGCGTACTCCTGTACGCCCCGCGTACCCGAGGAGCTCGGCCTCAAACCGTCCACGTCGCACGATCCGGAGAACCCGACCCGCTGTCCCATCCGACCCGCGTACCCAGGGACCCGTCCCATCCGAGGCCGAGGCAGTCGAGGCTTCGGTCATGCATGACGTACGCGTACGCGCTGCGTACGAGCGTACGCCCCGCGTACTGAGGCAGACCAGCCTCACTATAAATAGGCTACGAGGGTTTCCAAAGAAAGGGCTCATTTCTCTTCTCTCTCTCACAACCTTGCCTCGTTTTCCGTGTCCGTTCAAACCCGAAGCTTTGGTCTTCTTGGCTCAAGTCCCGAAGGTCGATTTTACTCCCGAGATTCCCGAGAATCCCGAGGAAAATCCGTTTCCCGAGACGAAACTCTGCCCGGTTTTCCATCTCGCTATCTCCAAAACTTTCAAGTGAGTTTCATACCCCTTAATCAACCGTTTTAATTATTCTAAATACTTTTATATGCTTTCAAAGGGGGGATTACAAGTAAAACACACGAGTATTATCGTGTGTTACATAAAGAAACTCTTTTATATAATGTTAAATATTCAAATCACATTCGATTTATAAACTTTTAAAGGAACTTTTATATATAAATATATAACATATGTTACAATAGCATTCGATCTTTTAAAATATAAAGTTGTTGTAATACATGTATAAAACTAAACTATTCTTAAATTATTCTGTTCTATCTTAGACTCTACACCAAAAATTTATGCTTTCATAAACAAATTATTCTTTTCCTAAGTATTTCTAAACAAACAAAGCACACTTTTTAAAACTATAATAGGTATAGTTTTACGAACAGATTTCTAACTCTTAGGTACTAGAAACATATATTTTCAAGAAGTTTACTTTTGTATACAAGAACAAACGTTACATTTTAACAAGTAGATCTGTTTTTATACCACGGATTTGTGAGACACTAACTTCATGTACGTTCGAGTACACATTTCAAGTCCTGTATTATATACCAGAATACCTTGGAGGGGGAGCATGGTGTTTGTGTATAGATCTATACGGGCTTGACAACCCGCGCCCTGACTGTTAGCTGCAGTCCACCGTTTGGGGTGACAAACGTCATAACATTCCAACGCCTGAAGAACGTTGTGTATAGGCATTTCGAGTCAATAGTATGGTTATAAAACTCACAAGGGGTATTAAAAACGCATTGATTTACAAGGTTTTCAAACTCATTTATTATTTTACCTTTACATACATTTTGGAAACAAACATTGGTCTTGAATGAAGGCTACTTTTATGCTAGTAGAAAATATAGGATTTTCTAAACACATACAAACAAAGATAAAACATTTCATTTCATTTAAACATTGTCATTTAAATACTTATGAAATTCACCAGCTTAAATGCTGATCTACTCTTTCAAAATTACTTGTATGTCCCAGGAATTCAGTAATTTCAGGTACTAATATGCTTTTGAAGAAGAGATGTTGCGGCGCCAGTTTAATCTCATATTTTTGACATCATATTGTAATTGGTTTTGAACATGTAACTTTTGACAAATGTAAACTTTCAATTATATATATGATGGTTGTATTGCTTTCTTTACTATGTATTAATTTGTTACGCTACCACATGAAGTCATCTGCCCCCGAACGCTTCCGCCGTTCAGGTTTGGGGGTGTGACATTGAGTAATAAGAAGGTTTATAACATTCATCAAATGAGGAAAGTTGTGATGTCTTGGATAAGACAAAGACCAACTAGGACCTATTTATGAAGTGTTTTGATAAAAACAACTACACTAACTCTTGAATATTTGTCAAGAAATGTTTATTGACAAGAGAATCTTATATGTCGAAGAGTCAGTGGGAGTCTTAATTGTCTTGAAAGGTCTCAAGAACAAATCAAAATAAACCTTATCTAACATCACTAGCACACGACTTGAGGTTTACAACCTATCGTGTTGACACTATATTATTTCTTTGTCGTTCCAATTGAGTTAATTATGCATGTGAGTTCTATGAGTTCTCATTTGAATGCATAAAAGGCAAGGACCTTGATCAATGAAAAGTACATTGACATGAAAGGGTGAGCTGCTTAACTGCTTGGAAGACATGGTGGGCAGTCGTGTTACCATAAGGCAAGAAATCAAGATTGAGAATGTTCGATCTACATGAGTTCAAATTTGTCGCAAACTTTGGTTTTGACAAAATCACATGGGTAGGAACATACACATACACCGTTAAATCTAAGTGTCATAAGATTTTTCCTTCATGAAAATGACTGTGAGAAAATGCTTTCACTAAGAGAGATTTTAAGAAGATAGCAATTGTAAAATTGCATTCTCAAATTTGATTATGGTTACGGTATCCCTCTCCATGATTCGAATTGTGAGATTTGGCAATTACTCTTAATTGTTTAAGACACATATGAGATATCTTAGACAAAGGTGTATGAGATTGAGAAGCCTTGATAAAGGATTATCAAAGCATTGGGTATTAGAAATATAAACTTAAAGAAATTCAATAGGCATTGTTTTTCTGAAAGTTAAGCTGTTTCTAAATGCACATCAAAGCTAGTGGGAGCATAAGTGTTATGTTTATAATAATCATCATGATAGTGGGAGCATAAATGTTATTGTATGATTATTAAGGCAAGTATTGAAAGTGAGCAATATTAGTTATAGAAAAACAAGAGTTATACCTTGCAAAATCGTGAGGGTTGTAAAGTTGTTTTGCTATAATTAAGGGAGAGAATATTATGCTTCATTTCAAATCTAAAGTCTTAGGTTATGGAGTGTTAATAATTTAGTCAAGGATATATAGTGTGTTCTTGAATTTTGATTATGATTACGGGATTCCTCTTCATAATTCGAATTGTGAGAACATAGCACATAAAATATTATGGCAAAAGATTGATAAAGTATCGTGTCGTATCCCATATGCTTCGGGTATAGGATTGATTGCAAATGCTATAATATTTGACCATTCTAAAATTTTCCAAATGTCTAGCGCATTTAGAGGGAAAAAGGACAAGAATCGGTTTTTGACTAAGATAATTAAACAACTATCAACGGACAATCCAGAGTTTGCCGAGGATTGGTCGCTTGTGAGTAGTTGGAAGCATAGTATTGGATGGAGCATATCGAAATTATTATGAATAGATAAGATTCTATTAAGAAAAAAAATTGTCATATGGTAGGTATGGTAAGGTTTCCATATTGGGAGTTAGATATTAAGAATCTATGTCTAGATTAGAAACTTTATGCAAAAGGATGTTCAAAGAAATGTACTTTGAGTGAGAGACATCACATCTATGGAATTGTCTTGCAACAATTCCCAATAGAGGACTTTGTAATTTTATTGTCAATAGTCATTGTGACTTCACGAAAGGATCATTGCATAAACTGTTAGAATCTAACATATTCTATAAGTGGCAAGAATTTGATATTCTATCACTTGTGGAAAGGATTAGGAGTTGTGAAATGAGTATGATTGGAAATGTGTTCATTTGATCTATTTCACAAAAGTATGAACCATAGGTAAACATTGTGTGCATGCTGAGAGCATGGGACAAGTGTTGTAATTCAAGTAGGAAGTTGATTACCTGAAACAATAAATAATGAGTAATCGATATGGTGATGAATAAAATGTGTTTTTATTTATACTCAAAGGTTTGGGGCCATATGAGATTAGTATTATTCTTGTGTTTCACTTTGCATGTTTTGACTTCCTGAATAATTTAATTGGTTAAGAACAGTCAAATTATTCAAACGGGCCACAGTCGTTCATATGTTGGAAGTAGGTATGAATGAAGACTGTCGTGAATTGGTGTGTGGATTGTCTAAAGAGAATTAGACATAAGCAAATGGTTGCTGCAACGTTCATGAGTGCTTATGAATATGATTTGAGCATTGGATTAAACCCACGCTCACTTGGATCACTTCATGGATTTTATCACGAGTGATTGGTGAGACGATAACATCTTATATTCTTGAAACCGAGATGTGTGAGTTGTATCTTGTGAGTCAGTTGCACATTGATAATATGTAAACGCACTAGTAACTTGGTGTCATAAAACATATTGTTATGTGTAATTCGGTAAGTGAGTGCAAGCAAACATTGAGTCAAAGTTTATCCGTTCCTTTTATCCAAAGTAGGATAAAAGAGATATCTTTGGGCCCCTCGATGATTTAGTGATGAAAACGTAAATGCTCGGCCGGGCTAGGGCTAATTTGATTTGTTCAATTAGTTAGTCGTCATAAATCGGAAGTCAAGAAATAGTACAGAAAGAATGATTTGAAATCATGTCTTATACGATATCTAGAATGGAGGAATATATGATCTCTTATCTAAAGGACACACGTATCTGATAGGATTAGAGTTGACAGCGGCTTTGGAAAGCTACGATTGCAGATCAGGATCTGAAGTCATACGCAGAATAGTTATTAGACTTATCTAAGTGGGAGACTGTTGGATTAGTGTCTAAGTCCATAACTATTTTGGTATGTACTTGACCCGATGGTGCATGGTCCTTTTGGGTTGCCTTCACCAAAGCAACTTGATAGGATGAATTATGGAGAGAGAGGATTAATTATGATTTATTAATATATTATGGGAATAATATATTAATGGAGAAATCATATTGTTTAATTAATAATTGTCATGAATTAATTGATAATTAATTTTGTGGTTAAAAAAGATTAATTAAACTTAAGGGAGTGGAATTGTAATTATAAGATTATTACCATTGGGCTATGGATTACCTTATATTATAAGGTTGGACGAATTCTATGGGGAAACCCATAAGAAATCGTCCAAGGCCTTTAGGAAAGGAATCCATGGGCTGCTTAGGGCTTAAGCAGTCAGATTAGGGTTTCCTAGTTTAAATCTCTAATAGCCTACATGTATAAATAGCACCCTTAAGCCCCAAAAACGTGTGGAACTTGTTCTCTAGTGTTTTGGACGGTTTTAGGCAGCCTCCTTCTCTTCTCCTCTTCATCCTCTTGCACTTGGTGTTTGCGAACCATTAGAGGAGTAACATTTGTGAATCTAAGCTTTCTAAAGTCATTACAAGAAGGATTTGAGATTGTTATTGCTACATAACAGTCAAGGTATGATCTAAACCCTAATTATATGTTATAATGATTAGCATATGCTAGATCTAGGGTTTATAGTCTTGGGTAAATTGCATGTACAATAGAGAAACCTAGATCTAAGCATTAGGGTTTGTATGAGCACATAGGATGTTCTTATGATCAAAACCCATCAGAGTAGTACCCATACTATATGCTCTCCCTGCAAGAGATTCTGGGGACTAAACGTGACTTCAGTAAACCAGTTGCTGAGCCGTGAAGTAAGCTCACATTAAAGTTATACGGTCATGTATACCTAATTTAACTATCACCTTTTGTTTAGAACAATGAGTTAGCGATTCATTGGTATAATTAGATCCTATAGTTGTTCTCATGCTATAGCATTTAGTATGTTCATTCTGTTATAGTATCTTAGTATGTTGTTTCTGTTATCATGTATAGTGTATAGTATGTCTCACTGATGTATTATATCTACCTCCCTGATTCCCTTTATAGTATGCTCTAGTATCCAGTATGAACTAAACCTCTAAACTATGCCCCTTATGGTTTACTCATGTTCTACTTGAACTGTTTTTGAAAAGACTCATTTTACTACTAAGTTATGCTTGTACTTTAAAAATGGAGTTTTGTTAAACTATAAAGTACATAACTTTAAAAGAGTATTTGAAATGGTTTGATTATTTTTAAATGACATAAGCAATCTTTTGAAAGATGTTTATATAAACGTTTACACAATTATCATTGTATCCAACTTGTATCCCCCCTTTAAAAGAATTTAAAAAGTTAAAAGATTCATTATAGGGGTCTGAACTCACCTTATGTTGTTGATTCAAACGAATGTGTGTAAGGATGAGAAGTTCCACGAATGAAGTCCCGAAACACAAACGAGTCCTAAATGACGTATAGGGAAAGTATTTGCATGAATATAGTGTTTATAAGAAACTAAAATGCAAGGAAACACCCTTAGGGACTTGGACTAAGTGTTGGAATCACATGTGATTGATCAAAGGGATGTTTAAGGCCACCAAATGGTGTTTACGGACATGGGTTTACGGCCATGGATTTTATGGCCGTAAAATCATGGTAAAACTTGTATAAGAGGGTGTTTGAATGCTAGGTAAACTTGAGGGACCATGGCTCTACACAAGGATGAAAAAACCAAGTTAATGGAAGGTGTTGAGGTGTTTACGACCAGACCATAATGTGTATGGCCATATAATCACCAAATGGTCTTATTTTGGGCTTTAAAGCCAAGGATTTTAAATGGTTCAAGTGTTCCAAGTGTTAGCAAGGGTCTAGAAGTGTTTAAGGCTCAAAACATGATAAATACAAGGGTTTACTGCGAAGGGAGATACTCCTAGTCGTAAACACTCTTTGATGTTGAGTTTGATGATGTTTCAAGGTTGTGATCTAGTGGTTAAAATGCACTACTAAATGACAGATGGAATACTCACACTTTTGTGGGCCTTTGATGAGTTTTCGGCCACCAAGAACAAGTATGTGTTCATGGTGAAAGTTGAGGATCTAGCCAAAAGATGTTTTCCATGGATGAATCATGAGAATGAGGCATGACTAGGAAGGATAACAAAAACTAGAGGGAACAATTACTTACATTTTTGGAGGATCTAGATGAAGAACATGATGATACTTGAGAAAGAAGTCAAGTGTTCTTAAGTATACCAAGCTTAAAACCCAATAAAATGACCCTTAACAAGGCTAGAAGGCAATAAAATTTTGGGTTATCACATCATCACACCGTTAGATGGAATTTTGTCCCAAAATTAGCTTTATTAGTAGTACTACTGGGGTTGCGCTCCTCTGATTGGTAGAATACCCACACGTAGACCTAGCAACTTTTCCTTTTTGTCCATGATAGGTTTCATACTTGGTCCATCTACCATTACCTCGTGTATACAAGTCATATATTGTAACATACACATTCTGAAATTGTGTATTGTTATTATTAAAAGTGAATAAAGTTGAGTGTTGAGTTCTAACAGCTAGTTTTTACTAAAAATGAAGTAAAACTATGTTTAGAATCACTCATAAAATATTGGAAGTCTTATGAGATTCCAATTAATAGCCAAATAGTAAAACTTGGCGAAAATATAAAATTTGAAATAAGTAAAATTTTATTATTTTATGTTGTAAATCATCTCTTTAGAAACTTATTCCTCTCAATATTTAACAATTGCAGGTGATGAGTATTCCAATAGAGCTTTATACTACTGAAAGATTTAGAATAGTTAATAGTATTTCTCTGTATTTTTAATGTTCATGTATGTATATGAATAGTAGATTCCTAGGTAGACATGAAATGTAATAAAACTTAGTCGGTTTGTATCCAATCATTTGTAATCACTTTATCAATATAAAATATTGTTTTATAAATATGCATGTAGCATGTTTTGAAGAAGTAACTTAAGAAATCTTTTGAAATAGTATGAAAGTTTGGGTCTTTCATAAATACTAAAGTTGGGGTCTTTCAATCATTGTATCAGAGCAATGTTTTAAGTGAACTAAATATCGCGGATTGATATTTAGACTTAAACTGTTGGAAGCTCAATATATGAGCTGATTCATAATAAGTATATGGATACAAACCATAGAAAGTATTTAAGTGGTGGATTGGGTAGTGATAAACCTTTGTATTCTAAGATATTAAGTTACTTCAGAATTTTAAGAAAATTAGTTTAAGTGAACTAGAAATTTTAAGAATTTCTAAACTTAAACAAGAAATATTAATTAAAGATGATATGATATATTTTAGGTTGAATACCTAATGGAGGCAAGCACTAGAATATTAGGAGGAGATATGCCTTATATTCTATTATGTGCTAAATGATAAATGAATATAGAGAAGAGATATGCCTTATATTCTATTATGTGCTAAATGATAAATGAATATAGAGAAGAGATATGCCTTATATTCTATTATGTGAGAAAGCTTAAGGTCTGTTGCCGACCATGGTTTAGAAAATTTTAATAATTTTCATAATAGAATTTTTTGGAGTGATAAAGAGACTTATGATAGTTGACATCAATAAGCGATCGCGAGATATCATAAAATAATAAATATGAATAGTTATCGTAATAAGTGTATAATTACCAATAGAGTGGTAATATACATTTAAAGTATGATAGATATATAATAACATCTTTGGAAGAAAGATGTGCATTTGAAACACGTTTGGACAAGATAAATGTGTTGGTACGAATCCACGAAGTTGTTCTACCGCTGTTCAGATTGAAGCAATGATTGTTTAGAAAGTCGAAAGAACCGAAGATGGCGATCAATACTTCGATAGTATCTCAATTGATGTGGTACAAAACTAGAAGAATTAAATGAAGATAAAAAGAAAGGCTAATGAAGTTTTCAGACTCAATAGGCCAAGACTTTGTGATATAAAGTTCCATTGTGTGTTAAGCCGACTTTAACATAGAAGATTGGGATGATGAATTGAGTCATTTAGTGGTAAATGGTTAAGCAACTTACTTTTTTAAGTAAGGTAGAATGCTTATTTGAAAAAGAAATACACCTATAGTATCGTATGAAGAGATGTTGTAGTCAGGAATGACAGAGAACCAAGTTGAAGCTAGTAAAGCCTGCTGAGATGCAGATAAGATATAGACTTCTTAGGATAGACTCCTATGAAGTAGACTTAGACTTACTCAGATACAAGAATAACGATGTCAAGGAAGAATAATGAAATAAACAAAAGTGCATGATGGATTGCATGAGTTAGAAGATGATGCAGGTAGTAGAAGACCGTTTATCTCCATGCTGCTAAAGTAAATTTTGGAATAGTGTGTCTTATAGAGTAGACACTACTCAAGAAAGAATTAGTATGAAGAAATGGAAGTAAAATTTCTATCGACCTATGGAAAAATATTAGGATATATTAAATCGAGCATATGCATAAGAAGAATCCTAGAAGGCGAGTATAGGTAATCCAATATATGTTTGATTGAAACATGAAAACCCTAGTTGAGTCTTGGAGAAACTGTTGTATGTATTTGTTTAAACACGTTCATGTATGATAAGATTGCTTTGTGAAAAATTTTGAATGGTGACTTGGGAACTGCGAGACAATACTTGGGACGAGTATGAGTAGGTGTGAATAGTAGTAGAGGCTTATACTACTGGAAGCACAGGACTCACACTTAGATCAGGAGAAGTCACAAGGTTACCAAGAAGCTAGTAAATGATTTTGTTTTATTCATGTGTGTCGTTACCTTCGTTTTGGTAATGACTAAGAAGATAATTATCGTTCAAATCTTAAATGTCATAAAGAATCGAGTCCGATTAGTATAAATCCGCGAAAGGAGTTGATTGGTTCAGAGAACCATGTTTTATATAGTGATAAAACTTTAGTAGGAATACTGAAGAAGTAAATGGTCGAGATAGTTGATAGAAATATAACAATCTTCATTAAAGAATTGAGCAATCACTAGCCAGAGATGTGACTTGCTATGTGGTGTTACTGACCACAAGAAATGTATCCGCCCTACTCTTACTAGTCAAATGGCGGGAAGTCAAGTTGCCATTCAACAATCAAAGAATACTCCAACTAAAAAGGAGGAGGTGTCAAAAACTAAAATATGTGTATGTCCGAAAGCACGAATTAGAGATACATGGTGCTATTCGTTCTGTTCCAAAGCATCTACATGTTGATCAAACTCTTTTTGTTTTCGTTAGTCTATTAGCTCGATTTATTCGATCTGATTCTAATATAAGAGTTTGGATCGTTATGTCTTGTGCAAGATAAAATCAAAGGTCATTAGAATATGACCATTTGAGTTATCGTTATAGTAAAAGTAAAGACCTTATCTTGGGTTTAGTTTATAAACCAAGAAGGAGCATGAATCTGTAATGAGAATTGAGTTTTAACTCAAAGATTAAGATCGAATGTTTAATAGAGAATGAAGAGCGGGTGCAAATTTGAACACCACCAATAATTAGGAAGTTTGAAGAATTTGACAATCGTTTGGCAAACTAAAAGTTAAATATCGTACATTTAAGATTACCAAAAAGGGAGTAAGTTAAAACTCGAATGTTGTGACTAGTAATATTCTCGTAAACTCTAGATCTACTCACATCTTATTTGATTTCAATGCCTCAGATTCTTTCGTGTTTTATAAATTCGCATATTCTTTTCAAATTGCTTGTTACATAGTTGTCCAATCATTTCATATAGATAAAATAGGAAATATATCATTACTTGCTGATAAAGCCTATAGAGTTAGTGTTATAGGAATTGAAAGTCATAATCTTCCGGCTAACCTAATTCCTATCTTTGATATTATTCTCGACATGGAATGGTTGTATAAAGAACCACGCAAAGCTCTTGTTCTAGAAGGTAATGATATGCATCCCTATCGGAAGGGAAGATTGTATTTATGTCTACGGTGAAAATAATAAATTTCTTTCTTTAAAACTCGTAAATTATGTCGAAGGGATATTCTACTTATCCGGCTTATATAGTTAATACCTTGAAAGAGGAGAAAGAAACTGTGAATGATAACCTTTGAATAATTATCGACCGGCTGATGAAGAGTACATATATTCTCGCCACACGTGAAACGACTCCATTGGAGAAATACACGTAAGTTACCTACACGAAATTGTGGCAAGTCATGATGCGCCACTATAGATTATTTCTGACTGTGATACTCATTTCACTCCTCACTTTTGGGTGAGAATGAAGCATGAATTAGGATCTCGAGTTGCTCTTAGTACAACTTATCATCCTCAGACAAATGATCAAAAGAAGAGAGCAATCCAAACAGTAGAAAATATACTGAAGGTATATAAAGTACTGTATGAGCATAAATGTCATACTCAAATATATTGGCGTGACGTAAGGCGGAAGATCTTTAGAGGATCTAAAATGATTCAAGACATCACTAACAAGATACAAATTTTCTGAGAAAGAATGAAAGCGACCCAGGATCGATAAATTCCCTATGCAGAAAAGAGGAGATGACCCGTAGAATTCCGGGTGGATGATTTAGTAATACTGAAGGTATTTCATGAAAAGGTGTTATACTACTTTGGAAGAAAGAACGGTTGGTAAGCAAGCATACTACTTGGAATTTCCTGAAGACTTGGCAGATATACATGATATATTTCATGTAAGACATCTATGTGAATGTTAAAACGTATATGATGAAACGATTCCATTATCCGAGGTGAAACTGGATAATAAGTTAAGATATGTAGAAGAGATCGTAAATGAAAGAACGACTAATCTATGTAATAAAGAAGTGAAGTTGGTGCTTGTCAAGTGGAAACACCATCAAGTCCCAAATTAAACTTGGGAGAATAAGAATGAGATAAGAGTAAAATATCATCATTTTAATCGTTATGATTTCGAGGACGAAATCCTCAAAAGGAGGAGGTATTTGTAACATACACATTCTAAAATTGTGTATTGTTATTATTAAAAGTGAATAAAATTGAGTGTTGAGTTCTAACAGCTAGTTTTTACTAAAAATGAAGTAAAACTATGTTTAGAATCACTCATAAAATATTGGAAGTCTTATGAAATTCCAATTAATAGCCAAATAGTGAAATTTAGCGAAAATATAAAATTTGAAATAAGTAAAATTTTATTATTTGATGCTGTAAATCATCTCGTTAGAAACTTGTAGGCGAAAACCTCGTCGAAATCCGAGTTATAACGAAGAAGTTATGACCAACCAAAGATCCGCGACAAAACCGGCACGGTGCCGAATGACGTAAAAAGTGAGTTTTTGATAAACTACTTTTTAGCCTTAGAAATCTAAATGAAAGTCGTAGTATTCGTTAAACCGAGAAATTCGATGAAAAGAACGCCAAAATTTGACTTCGTATAAGGAAGTTAGGATTTTTCGAAATTTCAACTTAGCATTAGACAACTAAAAACTCGAATTTTAGATCGAGCGATATTTTACCGATACATCCTAAACGAGAATCGAAGGTCTCATCATATCTAGTACAACGGTAAAAAGTCTGACGAAAACGGATGTCGGATGAAGAAGTTATGAATTTTTAACGGATTTTCCTGTCCCGGTCTAAAAGAAAGTTGTAGAGCGTAATTTTAGCTACGCGTGCATATAAAGAACGTCAAAAACGGAGCTCGTATGTGAAAGTTATGGATTTTAGAAGTTCGGGGCACATTTTCCGAAAAATTTCGCATGAATAGTACCGGCCACGTCACCTCGCACGAAGCAGGTGCGTCACCGGAGACGTGGCCAAATACAAAGTTAGCATGTGTCACAACAGGATTCGCAGAGGCCGAGGTCCAGTAGGAAGGGGACACGTCTCGCATCGGTGGTCAGTCCGACGCGAGACACGTCTCGCCTACCCGCCTCGCACCCGGTGCCACGTCCGAGCCTCGTAGCGGCCTCGTGGCCTTCGCCCCTCCTACCAGATGTCCGAAGCTCGCAGGTACACGTCTTCTCCCCTCCTCTCGCTTCGTGGCCTTCGCTCCAGCAGCCACATCATCGCTTCTCAGCCATAGAATCCGAACCTCGCCCCTATAAATAGGAGGGTGCGAACCCTCCCGGCTAGAATTGGAAAATTTCCATTTTTGGCGCCTTTTTCCATATTTTCACTATTTTAACTTTTCCCGAAGCCCCGGTATCAATTTTAGCACCCGAAACATGTCCCGAGAAGCCCGAAAATTTTATCTTTTCGGTTTTGAAGCCATACCTTCGCAGAGCCCGGTTTTCAATTAAGCTCCCGGTTTTCAACATTGAAAGACATATTTAAAGCCAAAATGTTGTCCAAATTACTATTTTAACCCATGGTTAACTTAAGGTGAGTTCAATATATAGGAACAATTGTATGTTATGTGTTATATGTGCTATGTGCTTCTCAGTGTTATTATTCTGAGTTATTCTCCCGTGTTATTTTATTCGCTATGTTTATAGAAGTTATAATACCTTTGACCATGTGATCAGTGAAAGGACTTAGATTCACATTGGTACTGGTACGTAGCCTCTGGACATGTAGAGCATGTCTCTGTAAGAGAATGACTTCTATTCTATGGCATTGGCATAAGGTTTGATAGGAATGGTATGTAGCCTCTGACCATGTAGAGCATGACTCCGTAAGAGAATGAACTCTATTCTATGGTATTGGCAAATGGTTAGACAGGGCTATAAGCCTGAAATCTACCTAAATGTTAATAAGAAATTGTAAGTCTTCTGTGCCTATTGGGCCAAAGCTTTATTGATGCATATCAAGTATTGAAATCGTTATGTCTCATTGAAAAGTATATCTTGAAATAAAGTCTTTGATTGATATGAACGCTTGTCACATGATTTCACATATGTGTTCTTGTTCCCTTCTGCTTCTGTCATATTGGTATATGTAAGGCATAAAATTATATTGTATCTATCTATTGAATTCACTAAGCGTTATCGCTTATTCCTATCAATATTTAACAATTGCAGGTGATGGGTATTCCAATATAGCTTTATACTACTGAAAGATTTAGAATAGTTAATAGTATTTCTCTGTATTTTTAATGTTCATGTATGTATATGAATAGTAGATTCCTAGGTAGACATGAAATGTAATAAAACTTAGTCGGTTTGTATCCAATCCTTTGTAATCACTTTATCAATATAAAATATTGTTTTACAAATATGCATGTAGCATGTTTTGAAGAAGTAACTTAAGAAATCTTTTGAAATAGTATGAAAGTTTGGGTCTTTCATAAATACGAAAGTTGGGGTCTTTCATAAATACGAAAGTTGGGGTCTTTAATATATAGTTATGATTAGTAAGACGATCGGATGTGCGACTCTGCCCCGAGTCCACAACCAAACAAGGAACAGGAGATATGGCAGAAACACACATACTAAATCTGCATAATCATAATCATATGCCACTCTTGCGTGTACACTAAATAGTGATAGGTGGGATGTATTGTTCCCTTGCCTCTATGCTCGAACTTGTTCTGTTGGATGAGTGGTATTTCGTGACGATCTACTGAACATACGACGACAAGGCTTCAGAAGGCAAAGTACTCTTCGCACGAGTACTTCGGGGTTTAGAATGCGAAAGAAAAACTGAGGTTTAGGTCGGACTATTGAAAAGAATGACGAAGGTTTTGCGAACTGACGGTTAAGGCGATAAAAACATATGAAATTAGTATGGTGCGGACCACACCAATTCATGAAGAATGATAGAAACGGACTCTTTACTGAATAATAGTTTGGCCGATTTGAAAGAAACATCTGTTATACGATGATGTACTCCTAGTGTGTTCGACAATGTACTCTTTGTAAATGTTCTAGCGCTTTCTGTTTTCCCCCTTGATGTTAATACTTCTGCGCATCGTACTGCGATGAGCGAGTATATACAATGAAAGTGCTTTGATAACTAGTGCCGATACTTTATACTACGATCCTCTTTGGTAAGATAATGATCGCCTGTCATATACAAGTTATGAATAATTAAGATGAATAAGACAGTCGATTGAGTAAGTCAGCCTCAAATCCCCAACTAAACAAGGAACAAGAATTAAGGAGGAATCACTCACTCTGTGTCTGCAAAATCTTAGCTATGCACAACACTGATGTATATACTAAGCCATCATAGCTTCTCTGAATGGATAATTACTTTTAAGTGTTTTCCCCAAGTTTTAATCTTATATAAATATAAATTAATGTTTAAAGTAATTACTATTTCGAAAACGTACCGCTCCTCGATGGCGACTCCGAGGTTGATTCTCCTACGGTGATCATCAGAATTCGTCCGTCCGCTCTCAAGTTCTTTGTTATTGGTTAGCCCCTATGGTAGTTTCCAGTCTCACCACAGCCATAAAAAGCTTGGTTTTCTTTAACTTCGTGGACATGGAAGATCGGTTGAGCCAGTGCCCTATCGAAACAGACTGTGTGTCCTTTTCCGTGGCAGTTCAGACACTCCATTTACCGATATACTCCGGTGTGGTGATAGTTACATGTTCCACACTTTGGCAGAGTTCTAGCATATCGACTGGTAGGTGCTTGTGTAGCAGGTGTTGTAGCGGCATACACAATACTTGTTTGTTACTCTTGCGGGGGTTCCTGTGCCGTTCGCTTCTTGTTCCTCTTATTCCCCGACTTCCGTTTATAGTCCTATCATTTTGATGGCTTGAGAACGGGGACTTCTACACCAAGGCGGATTCCATGGTCGATGTGTCGCTGAGCCAGGCGTTTGGCGCTATCAAATGTGGTTGGGTTAGAAGACAGTACATCTCCTTGAATCGGGGCAGTTAGACCCCAGATGTATCTTTCTGTCTTATTGCTCTTTGGAGTAACCATCCCGGGGCATATAGTGCTTCCAGGTTGTTAAACCTATCAGTGTAGGCCACGATGTCTTAGCCGACCATCGCGAACTCCCATAGTTCTTGTTTCAGCTTTTAAGCATCGCCCAACAGGCAGAATTCTTCCAGGATTAACTCTTTTAGGTTCTCCCAACCTATTGAGTTGGCCACTGATAGGGTCAGTGACTTAACATGGCTATTCCACCACGTTAGGGATCTGTTGGAGAAGGTGCAGGCAGCATACATCACCTTGCTCCCTTCTGGACACGAACAGATTGCGAAGACCGAATCTGTTTTCTCGAACCATCTCACCAGAGCGATGACTGCACCAATTCCATTAAAGGAATTAGGTTTTCAATTCATGAAGTCCTTGTACAAATAGTCCCTTGGGTGTCCGTGAGAATCTCCGGAGTTGGCTAAGTGTGTATCACTACCAGATCCGAAGGTACCACTTTCTCCGAAGTGAGCTAGAGCAGTTGCCACTACGGAGGATATCGCTGCTTGGAGAGTAGCAGTGTCGAATTGTGGAGGAGCTAGCGGTGTTTGAGTTGGAGTTATCGAAGTAGTGCGTCTGTGTGATCTGCGAGGAGGCATCTTTGCTAAAAGAGTACTAAGATGAGACAAGAATAAGTTTATAGCAGTAGATAAAAGTCGAAAGCTGAAAGACAAGGTTACCCTAGTTCTGAGTATATTTGGTCCTGACTTCCATAGGGTTCTAGAAACGATTCATAAAAGAGTCTATACCTGATAGACTTTATGAATTCGAAATAGCTATCCTCGAATAAATATATGTGACCTGAAGAACTGTTACTAGTTGCATGTTAAGAAAATAATCCTAACACATAGGGTGAGCAGTGTTTGCACTAACTCATTAAGTTAACCAATATTATTATTTTTTAGTGTGACGTATTAAGGCGTTTTGGTTACTTCGGTTGATCCTTCTTCGAAAACTTCTCATGAACTTGGTCCTATTCCTCCTTGACTCTTTTGTTGACCGTTATGAGAAGGTGGTTACATCTATCTGGATTTGTCGTGCAAGAATGGAAGTGTCTAAAGAATCTATGAGATTTTACTGAAACATTATGGGGTGATTGTGACATCCCCAAAATCTCGGCCAGAAAAGACCGATTTTCATTTATGCTTTTAAAATAATTTCAGAGTAAATCCTTTTGATTTGAAAGAGTTGCGGAATTTGTTCCCAAAAACAAAACGTGATAAAACAATGTTTACCAAAGCATTTCATAAAAGAAATGTATCTTCATTATATTATCAAAACTCGGGATGTCATGTTCCGATACAGACCATAAAGAATAAATGATAACATTACACGTCATTCAACACATATATACATATACAAACTTGTAAACAAAACAACTTGATGGTTCATCCATCTTAAGTGTTTGCGCCACTTCCTGTAATACAAATAAAATTGAGTGGGTCAGGCTTGGGAGCCTGGTGAGCATATAGGGTTTTCAACCCACAATAAATAATTATATTTAATTTCCACCAACCAACAATAACCCAATTACCCATTCCCGTTATTCTCACTTTATGTCCCTAAAACAACTAACATAAGGGACCTAGTCTTAGAATATTTCATCGGGGCGACAACACATGCTTCGGGGGTTCCTCAGCAATATAAGTCAAATAAGGCAACCATGAGGGGGATGAAATACAAAGAATGAACACCCAAGTTCATTAACACCTACAAGTTATGAGCCTGCTAGCGTTCCACTGGACTGTCTAGAAAAGTCCGTGGTCGTCATCTAAATTCCGCTAGATGACTGGATCAAAACAACATCGAGGCCTCTCATCTGTTTATTACAGACCAACTATCTACCCATGTTCTACCCAACATATTAGTAGATAAAACATACATTTTTATACATAGTTTCAAAACGTGTATAACATGCTCAATCAATACATTTTCCACATAACAGATGAGGCACACACACACATAACACGTATTTCATAGAGAAATAATCAGATCTATAAGATAGAAGAAAGTGAATATACATTCACACACATAACAAAAATTCATATCTTCCTCATACGAACTCCGTTTTCGACATTCTTTATATCTCCGTGTAGGTGAGACTACTATCTACAACTTTCATTTAGACTCCGTCGGCTAATTTTGACTTTATTTTTATTATTTATTTTTAGTAGGCCGGGACAGGAAAACTTCGTTATAAAATCATAACTTCTTCATCCAACGTCCGTTTTCGCCTATCTTTTTCTCTTTTTACTACAATTAATGAGATCTTTGATTCTCATTTAGATTGTTTCGGCTAAAAACCGCTCGGTCTCAAATCGACTATTCGGGCTGCATACCGCTAAGTCGAAACTTCGAAAAATCATAACTTCCTCATACGAAGTCAGATTTTGGTGTTCTTTTTATGAACTCTCTCGGTTTAACAAACTCTACGACTTTCATTTAGATCAATAAGGCTAAATATTGCTCTAACGTAAATTTCACTTTTTACGTCATTCAGCGTAGTTGGTTCTGTCGCGAAACATCGACAGGTCATAACTTCTTCGTTATAACTCGGATTTTTGCATTCTTTATATCTCCGGAATCCTTGTTTCGAGCACTACAACTTTATGTAAAGATATTGAGTTTATTTTACACTTAAATTTTGACGCTTATTTTATTCTTAATTAATCAAATCACATAATTAAGCAATTAAGCACAAAACACATAATACTCAAATAATACGCTCTTATTATTTCAAAACGGGTTACAAAGGTTAACCTAGACTATTACATCAACAAAAATGCCTAGCCTGGAAACGCGGGCGTTACAGTGATCCATACAGAGTCCTTTTATAATTGCACAATGTATACAAGTTGTATATAATTTAAGATTAAATAGACCTTCGAATAAGTGATCCTACTCCAAATCCACAATCACACAAGGAACAAGTACTGAAGTGTAGATCACAAATTCTAAGTCTAGGAAATCTCAATTATATATAACCTTGGGCGTATGCATTGCAAGATTATAGACCTTTCCATAAGGGTCTTTTACGTTATCACATAAGTTATTTATATAGTGCCTAAAATACTCCTATAGTATTTTAATGTAATGAACTCGGTATGTTTTAAACTTTTTATCATGTTATAGTGTCATAGAATACTCCCATGGTATTCTAAATTTCATGTTCTGATCTAGAAATCCCTTGTATAGTGTTAGGTAAGTTTAAAGACTGTTGCAACATCACGTCACTCCCAAATACATGTCGGTCATATCTCGAATGAATATAGTTGATCAGGCTATATTGATCCTAGCTATGATTACATAACTATCTAGGTTTGACTGCAATGTTCAACCTTTAAATACTTATGTCCTGTTCTTCTTGTGATACTTGTTCTAGTATGTATACATGTATAAGCTAGTAGGTATATTTTTATAACCTATTGTTATATTCTTAAAATATATTATTATCCAAGGCACTTAAGCCCAATTGTAGTTATACTATATATCTTTTATCGGTTGATATACTTAGTTCACTATAAACAATGTTTAGTATCACAAGACATGCATCATAGTAATCAAGTAATAAACAACCATTTCATTAGAAATAAAGTGTTTACAAAGTATGTGGTTCTCAAAACATAGGCTACATATGTAAATAACTAATCAACACTTGAAGCTATACTGCCCCATCTTCTGAATTCCCAGCGCGCGTACCTATCTACTAGTTTCTTGAGAATACATGTTATTTTGAAAGAGTTGATCAGCATTTAAGCTGGTGATTTCATAAGATTTTAGTGATGTGGTAAGTTGTAAGAAAGTTGTAGTAAGTTTGTAAATTCTGTTTAGAAAAGTTGTTCCTCCAGAAAATCCTATATTTCCTGGTTTGAAAAAAAGATAAGTAAAAATGACTCTACAATCCTTTCTATGAGTACTAAGTGGATACAATTTATATAAAAACCCAGCGTAAATAAACAATCGGTTGGGTGTATCTTCCCTAAGCCTACAACCAAACAAGGAACATGAAATGAGGTGGAAGACATACATCCCATTGTTTGTTAGATCATTGTTGTATATATAACCCTGTCATATTCACTTGGTATTCTCGGAGTTAACTGTAATAGTTCCTTGATATTTGATGAAAAGATTCTTTAATAAAACCCTTATTTCTTATAATAAAAATACTAACCACAGTGGTTCCTTCTAGAAAATTGTGCATTGAATTAGTGTCTTATGACCTGACCCATACATGGTACCCCTTATGATGACTTAGTGTATACACAACATATATATAGCTAAGATCGAATGGATAATAGGTTGGGTGAATCCGCTCTAAGCCCAGAAACAAACAAGGATCAGTAAATGAAGCGGAAAGCACACATCCTACAACCTGTCGGACCCGATTAATATATATCCCTGAATGCATACACTAAGGAATCATAAAGTTAGCAGTATAGGTCCCTTTATACTGAATGTACTAGACCCGACTATGTTGTTTTTCATTTGAAAAGATGTAAGCTTTCCCTAGTTTATAACTATACTGACTCGAAAATAGTTTGGATTAACTTTCAAGTGGAACTGCCAAAAAATGAAAGTAATGGGAAAAAGTACCCAGCTGTTTTTTGAATTCACATCCTGATGTATTGATTACGTTAAAACATGTGTGTTTTATTAAGGTCATAATATGATGAGTAGTACCCATACTATATGCTCTCCCTGTGAGAGATTCTGGGGACCAAACGCGACTTCAGCAAACCAGTTGCTGAGCCGTGAAGTAGGATCACATTAAAGTTATACGATCATGTATACCCAATTTAACTATCACTTTTTGTTTAGAACAATGAGTTAGTGATTCATTGGTATAACTAGATCCTGTATTTGTTCTCATGCTATAACATTTAGCATGTTCATTCTGTTATAGTATCTTAGTATGTTCTTCCTGTTATCATGTATAATGTATAATATGTCTCTCTAATGTATTGTATCGACCTCCCTGATTCCATTTATAGTATCCTCTAGTATCCAGTATGATCTGAACCTCTAAAATATAACCCTTATATTTTACTAGTGTTTTACTTGAACTGTTATTGAAAAGACTCATTTTACTGCAAAGTTATGCTTGTAATTTAAAAGTGGAATTTTGTTAAACTATAAAGTAACATAACTTTAAAAGAGTTTTTGAAATGTTTTGATCACTTTTAAATGACATAAGCAATCTTTTGAAAGATGTTTATAAAAAACATTTACCCAATTATCATTGTGTTTAACTTGTATTCCCCCCCTTTAAAAGAATTTAAAACAGTTAAAAGATTCATTATAGGGGTATGAACTCACCTTATGTGGGTCATCCAAACGAATATGTGTGTAAGGACGAGAAGTTCCACGAATGAAGTACCAAAACAAAAACGAGTCCTAAATGACGTATAGGGAAAGTATTTGCATGAATATAGTGTTTATAAGAAACTAAAATGCAAGGAAACACCCTTAGGGTCTTGGACTAAGTGTTGAAATCAAATGTGATTGATCAAAGGGATGTTTAAGGCCACAAAATGGTGTTTACGGACATTGGTTTACGACCATGGATTTTACGGCCATAAACTCATGGAGAAACTTGTATAAGAGGGTGTTTGAATGCTAGGTAAACTTGAAGGACCATTGCTCTACACAAGGATGAGAAAAACCAAGTTAATGGAAGGTGTTGAGGTGTTTACGGCCACACCATAA
The DNA here is from genome assembly GCF_052625555.1 of Lactuca saligna. Lineage (NCBI taxonomy): Eukaryota > Viridiplantae > Streptophyta > Magnoliopsida > Asterales > Asteraceae > Lactuca > Lactuca saligna. Next base: position 43,656,525 of record NC_136418.1, on the reverse strand, counting down.
AGTGTATGGCTGTATACTCACCAAATGGTCTTATTTTGGGCCTGAAGGCAAGGAGTTTAAATGGTTCAAGTATCCCAAGGGTTAGCAAGGGTCCATAAGTTTTTATTTCTCAAAACATGACAAATACAAGGGTTTACTGCAAAGGGAGATACTCCAAACCGTAAACTCTCTTTGATGTTGAGTTTGATGATGTTTCAAGGCTATGATATAGTGTTTAACATGCACTACCAGATGATAGATGGAATATTCACACTTTTGAGGGCCTTTGATAAGTTTTCGGCCACCAAGAACAAGTGTGTGTTCTTGGTGTTCTTGGTGAAAGTTGAAGATCTAGCCAAAAGATGTTTTCCATGGATGAATCATGAGAATGAGGCATGATTAGGATGGATAAAAACAACTAGTGTGAAGAATTACTTACATTTTTGGAGGATCTAGATGAATAACTTATTGATACTTGAGATAAAAGTCAAGTGTTCTTGAGTTGGAAATGTAAGAATGAAAGAAAGTGAAGGAAATGAGACCTTAAGGGGGAGTTTATGTCCAACCTTGAGTTTACAACCGTTAACTCAAGTGTCTTGGCCTTGAACTTGTTTTGGTGTTCTTAAGGATTTTATGTTGCACAATGTCTCTAGTAGGTACATTCTAACACTCATTACTCAAGTGTACTAGGCTTAAAAACCAATAGAATGACCCTTAACAAGGCTAGAAGGCAATAAATTTTTGGGTTGTCACATCATCCCCTCGTTATATGGAATTTTGTCCCGAAATTAGCTTTCTTAGTAGTACTACTGGGGTTGCGCTCCTCTGATTGCCAGAATAGCCACACGTAGACCTAGCAACTTTGCCCTTTTATCCATGATAGGATTCATACCTGGTCCATCTATCATTACCTCGTGTATACAAGTCGTATATAGTTAGGATTAGTATGGCGGTTGGATGTGCGACTCTGCCCCAGGTCCACAACCAAACAAGGAACAGGAGATATGGTGGAAACACACATACTAAATCTGCGTAATCCTAATCATATGCCACACTCGTGTATACAATTAATAGTGATAGGTAGGTTGTATTCGTCCCTAGCCTCTGTGCTCGAACATGGTATGTTGGATGAGTGGTATTTCGTGACGGTCTGCTGAACATACGATGACAAGGCTTCGTAAGGAAAAGTACTCTTCTCACGGGTACTTCGGGGTTTAGAATGCGAAAGACAAAACTAAGGTTTAGGTCAGACTATCGATACGAATGACGAAGGTTTCGTGAACTGACGGTTAAGGCAATAGAAACATATGAACTTATTATGGTGAGGACCATGCCAACTCATGACGAATGATAGAAACAAACTCTTTACTGAACAAAAGTTTGGCCGATTTGAAAGAAGCATTTATTATACGATGATGTACTCGTAGTGTTTTCGACAATGTACTCTTGTTAAATGTTCTAGTGCTTTCTGTTTTCCCCTTGATGTTAATACTTCTACGCATCGTACCGCGTAGAAGTATTAATACTTCTGCTTTGATAACCAGTTCCGATACTTTATACTACGATCCTCTTTGGTAACACTATGATCCTCTGTCATATACAAGTTATGAATAATTAAGATGAATAAGACAGTCGACTGAGTAACTCTTCCTCAAATCCACAACCAAACAAGGAACAGGAATGAAGGAGGAATCACTCACTCTAAGTCTACAAAATCTTAGCTATGCACAACAGTGATGTACATACTAAGCCATCATAGCTTCTCTGAATGGATCTTTTAGTTCTCTTGAATACTGTGATTTTTTTTAATAAGCGAGTTATCATAATTACTTTTATGTGTTTTCCCTAAGTTTTAATCTTATATATATATATATATATATATATATATATATATATATATGTATATATATATATATATATATAAATTAATTTTTAAAGTAATTACTATTTCGAAAACATACCGCTGCTCGCTAACGACTCCGAGGTTGATTATCCTACGCTGATCATCAGAATTCGTCCATCCACTCCCGAGTTCTTTGTTTTTGGTTTTCTTCATCTTCGGGGACTTATGAGATCGGTTGAGCCGGTGCCCTATCAAAACGACCTGTGTGTCTTTTTTAGTGGCAGTTCAGACACTGCATTTCCCGACATACTCCGATGTGGTGATAGTTACACTTTCCACACTTCAGCAGAGCTCCAACATATCGACTGGTAGGTGTTGGTGTAGCAGGTGTTGTAGCGGCGTACATAGTGCTCGTTTGTTGCTCTTACGGGGGTACTTGTGTTGTTCGCTTCTTGTTCCTCTTATTCCCGGACTTCCATTTATAGTCCTCTCCTTTTGATGGCTCAAGAATGGGGATTTCTACACCATGGCGGATTCCATGGTCAATAAGTCGCGGAGCCAAGCGTTTGGCGCTATCAAATGTGGCTGGATTAGAAGACAGTACATCTCCTTGAATTGGGGCAGTTAGACCCCAGATGTATCTTTCTTTCTTCTTGCTCTCTGGAGTAACCATCCCGGGGCATAGTGTTGCGAGGTCGCTAAACCTGTCAGTGTAGGCCACGATGTCTGAGCCGACCATTGCGAGCTCCCATATTTCTTGTTCCAGCTTTTGAACATTGCCCAACGGGCAGTATTCTTCCAGCATTAAATCTTTTAGGTTCTCCCAACCTATTGAGTTGGCCACTGAGAGGGTCAGTGACTTATGATGGCCATTCCACCATGTTAGGGCTTTGTCGGAGAAGGTGTAGGCATCAAACTTCACTTTGATCCCTTCTGGATACGAACATATTGCGAATACTGAATCTGTTTTATCAAACCATCGCATAAGAGCAATGACTCCACCAATTCCATTAAGGAATTTGGTTTGCAGTTCATGAAGTCCTTGTACGAACAGTGCCTTGGGTGTCCGTGAGAATCTCCGGAGTTGGCTAAGTGTGTATCACTACCAGTTCCGAAGGTACAACTTTCACCGAAGTGAGCTAGAGCAGTTTCCACTGCGGAGGATATCACTGCTTGGAGAGTAGTAGTGTCGAATTGTAGAGGAGGTAGTGGTGTTTGAGTTGGAGTTATCGAAGTAGTGCGTCTGTTTGATCTGCGAGGAGGCATCTTTGCTAAAAGAGTACAAAGATGAGGCAATAGCAGTAGATAAAAGCCGAAAGCTGAAAGACAAGGTTACCCTAGTTCTGAGTGTATTTGGTCCTGACTTCCACAGGGTTCTAGAAACGATTCATAAAAGAGTCTATACCTGATAGACTTTATGAATTAGAAATAGCTATCCTCAAATAAATATATGTGACCTGAAGAACTGTTACTAGTTGCATGTTAAGAAAATAATCCTAACACATAGGGTGAGCAGTGTTTCCACTAACTCATTAAGTTAACCAATATTATTATTTTTTAGTGTGACGTATTAAGGCGTTTTGGTTTCTTCGGTTGATCCTTCTTCGAAAACTTCTCATGACCTTGATCCTATTCCTCCTTGACTCTTTTGTTGACCGCTATGAGAAGGTTGTTACATCTATCTGGATTTATCGTGCAAGAATGGAAGTGTCTAAAGAATCTATGAGAATTTACTGAAACATTATGGGGTGATCCTTACAGAGTCCTCCTATAATTGCACAATGTATACAAGATGTATATAATTTAAGATTAAATAGACCTTCGAATAAGTGATCCTACTCCAAAACCACAACCAAACAAGGAACAGGTAGTGAGGCGTAGATCACAAATTCTATGTCAATAAAATCTCAATTATATAAAACCTTGGGTGTATGCATTGTTTGAGGTTATTATTGTTGATTTTTTCTTGAAACATTACGCGAAGTTATCTAAATACGAGTTTTAGAATTGAAATAGGTCGTCTCCATGATGACTTCGTCCCTCTCGTGCTCTGCCTGTATGGCTCGGGCCTCTACTGCGAATAGTTGTCGCCTAAGAGTGGCAACCTCCTATTCCAAGGACAAAGTCCTATTAATGGGGTTCCTCGGTGGTACAGGGTGGTCCTGACTCACCTCTGAGGTTGGAGGTTCACCGCGGACTTCATCATTATCCTTATCTTCCTCCATGACCTCGTCGGTCTCACCAAACTCATAGTCCGTCTCCATGTACTCGTTAGGCCTAGTACTGGGGCTGCCTTATGTCTTACCATGGAGTCTTCCTCGATCACTCCGTGGGCCACTAGGTCTTTATAGTAAAGGACACCCTGATGTGTCTTGTTCATGGCGACTACGCGGGAAACTAGGGGTGTAAAGTGTATAAAGATAGTGTGCATATATTATTTCCAAAAAAATACCCCTTTAGTATTTTTAATTGTTTAACTTTAAGTTCCTTAAAGTTCTTGGATATTAGGTAAGCTTCTAGATCCATTTCCCGCCATGATTACTCCCAAACACATGTTGGTCATATTTTGAATAAATATAGTTGATCAGGCTATATTTATCCCTAATATGACTACATAATTGTCCGGGTTTAATCACAATGTTCAATTTCCTCCAGAGACTTTTAGTGTTATAGTTTTTAATGCATTCCTAAGTATCATTTTATTCAGAGTGTTTTAGTCCCATTTCATTTATAGTTGTATATCAAGTATGATCAGATATGTCAGTACACTATAAACAACGCTCTGATATCGATCTTCACACCCCCGAACCAGACGGCGGAAACGTCCGGGGACTTGTGCGTGACATCATCTTGTAATATCATCGCAATGTATATAATTGAAACAAGGCAACACCATCATCATACATATCAAAATACAACCAACATTGTTTACATCAAGTATAGTACCATAAGTTACATGCCAAATATTCAATGTATGATGATAAAAAAAATTCAACAATTTCCACATGTTCTTGTAGACCCTTCCGCTTAACGATTCCCTGAGAACACAAGTTATTTTAAAAACGTCAACATATATAATCTTGGTAAGTTCATAAGCATGTTCGAATGAAAAGTTTTGTATTGTTAGTAAGACACCAGAAAATCTGATATTTTCGAAAAAATAATTTGAATATGATGTGACAAAATCAAGTATTAATGCATGTGTGTTTTCTGTTTTTGGGATGTATATAAAGATGTAATCCGGTTAAAAATCCTGTATTTTTTGTTATAAGTAAAAGGTATTGTGTAACTGTGTATTTCCCCAGAAAATCCTATATTTTCTGTTTATAAAAATGTTGTGGTCTCAGTCCTAAGACCGGATATCAGTGTATGTATGTTTTCGTATCAACAAGATGTTATAGGTGTTCCATGAAATTATGCTGGAGAGGATCTCTAGGTGAGCCGTTTTAACCATACTTGATTATGACGAATTCGCCTATCGTGACGTTTTCAAGCGTTGGCTTGATTTAGGTAAGGTTTGTCGCCCTAGACTGGCCTAGTCTAGCTGTAGCGAACAACTCAAGTGTGGGGTGTCACCCCGTATAGATCTATACACAAACTTTCGCTCTCCCTCCTGGAGACTCTGGTTATAATTATAGGCTACGATTGTACACTCGAGAGGTGTCAATCGACGTGTCTCACTAGCATCCTTGACTGAGTTTATGCGGATATTGTATTATATTATATAATGTTTCCGTGTGCGTTTTATGTTTGAAAAGCCCAATGAGTATGCATATGAATGTATGAGGCCCAACTGACATGTAGAAAGACCACTAGGGCCCAATGAACGCGTAATGTATAATTTAAGCCCAATAAGCATGTAAATAAACCACTAAGGCCCAATAAACATGCAATGTATAATCCATGCCAAATAAGCATGTAAATGGACCACTAAGGCCTAATAAACATGTAATGTATAATCCATGCCCAATAAGCATGTAAATGGACCACTAAGGCCCAATAAACATGTAATGCATATTCCAGGCCTAATAACCATGTAAATGGACAACTAAGACCCAAATAAACATGTAATGTAAGTATTAGGCCCAATAAATATGTAATCAATGTATTCAGTTCGTTTGTTATAATGTTGTTTATTTTAGCTCGATTGTTTACCAATATGACGTAAAAGGCCCACTTTTTGTAATGATGACATTTTTGGTCCTTTAAGCCGTAAATTTACAATTTAGGCTCATTTTTAGTAAGATTGACACTTTAGGTCCCTTTAGAACAAAAGTTTACATAAATGCTTATTTAAAATAAAATGACATTTATTGCTCACTTTTGTTAAAAATAACAATTTTAGCCCAAATTTATGAAACTTGGCATTTTTGGCCCAATTTTATAGGAATCAATACTTACGGCCCAAGTTTAATAAAAATTTATATTTTCAACCCATTTTTGATAAAAATGACATTTTTGGCCCAAGTATTATGAAAATAATATTTTAGGCCCAAATTCAAATAAAATGACAATTTCAACCATTAAAACGTATATTTACATTTTTGGCTCAAATTTGTGTAAATGAAAATTTAACCCATAAAAGTCAAAAATCTATAATTTAGGCCTATAAACTGTGAAGGACCACATTAAGGCCCATTATGTGAAAATTAACACTTTTGGCCCTTTTTAAAACCATGAATATGATAATGACCCATTTTTATGTAAAAATGACTCTTTTAGTCGTTGATAAACCGAAGGTGCCATAAAAGTCTAATCTTTTTTTATTTGTCAGAAATGGTCGCTTTACAAGATTTTGTTTTGTTTTTCAACAATCTTCACATGTTTAACACTTTCATCTTTATGATATGTTGTATAAAGTGTTTTAGTTTACAAATGTGACCAACTTTTGTTACAATTTTCGAGATTTAGGAAGTTTTATCACATATTCACAACTTATACGAAGAAAACACACATAAACGTGCACATATACATAAATCTATCACATAAACAACTTGTATTCTCCCATAAAACATTGTAAAACCGAAAACAAGGGGGGTAAGAACTCACCTTGAGTTTTTGATTCGGTTTTTGGTGAAGATATGAGAAGATCTTGGCCCTAGCAAGCTTCTTTAGAAGGTTTTTGAATTTAGATGGTTCTAAGAAGCATGATTCGTGGTTTAGAATGTTAGCAAGTGAGAGGTTTGTCATATGAAGTTAAACACTTTGAATAGAAAGTAGCTTACCAAGTATGAACTTTGATGGAGTGTTCTTAAAGACACACACACACACACAAACCACGATTTGATGAAGGAGAAGAAAGATTCTTGATGTTTTTAGAGTGACATGAAAGGATAGTGTTTGAAAGGAAAATGTGTGTGTTTGAGGGTGCTCTCAGCCGAGAGTAATAAGGGAAGAGAGTTAGAGATGAATTGGTTAATACATGGAGGATTAAAATATAGGGTTTAGATACATGAGATGTAATTGGCATGGAGATCCTATAGGTAAAGATGAGGTGTCACCTCTTTTCTCCATGCAATTTCCGTTTTTTTGTTGTTAGGTTAAGAGAGGGGGAAAAGAGAAGAAAGGAGAAGTAAGTTGGGTCTTACTTGATTGATCTCAATATTATGAGGCCCAAATGGATTGTTCTCGACCCATTAGGCCCTTATGAGGGTTCACAGCCCAATAGAATAAAAAATGGAGTTTATGGCCCATTTAGGGCTAATGAAATTAGTTATGGCCCATTAAAATAAGATAGATTATTCTAGGCCCATATGACCCAAAAATACCCTAATTTCATGGATGTGGGTCCACTTAGAGCCCAAATAGAGTTCTTAGGCTCAAAGTTGTCAAACTGAAAGTTTATTGGTCCATTAGGCCCAATAAAAGAATCCTAGTCCATAATAACCCTGAACCACGATTCTTAGGGTTTTCAATCCATAGTTGAATGTATAAGATGTATTGTATTAGGTTTTGAACTTTAATCAAGAGTTTGGATTCAAATGAATGATTTTATGTTAGCGTATAGCATGATACTCACTTAGAGTACAAGTTTTTTCGCTACATGATGTTTACATGGGAACAAAATTTCCTAGCTAACAATGCTAGTTGTGACAGTTCAGGTTCTAGCTCGGGCACAAAACCGATTCACGAGAGGCTACACGAGTTTATTGCGGCTGAGGTCACTTATGGTATCATGGATGATACTCCTATGATGTTTGGTACCATCAAGGAAGGGATTATGGAGTATATGGATATACGAATCAGGGCCTTTCGGGATAAGTTTGCTTTAGGTCATATAAAATCGGGAGCTCCCTCATTTTAGGAGTTCCAGACTTGTTGAGCTCCAGAGTTTCTCGGGGCTATGGACCCTATCGCTAGCTGACGTTGGATCGCTGACATGGAGATTACTAAGTAGATGAGTTGTTTCCCTGGGGGGAAAATATAGGGTTTGAATCCTTCCTGTTGAGAGATAGAGCACATTACCAATGGGATGAGGGCAGCCCGACTTTGGGATATGCAACATTGGCAACCATTAATTGGGGATACTTTGTTAAATGATTTTAGGAGGAGTTTGTATTGATGATTGAGGTGAAACAGTTGACGAGGGAGTTTTAGTATCTTCTCCAGACTACTAAGATAGTGGCGGAGATCACCACTGATTTCTGTGAGAGGGCTCTATTGGTTCCGCCAGTACGCTGCAGATGAGGAGATTAAGAAGACGAGATATCATGATTCTTGGGTTTTATGTACTATAACACTCCTATGGTGCACATACAACCCTAATACTTTGGATCTAAGTTTTCTCTGGTTATACATGCAATAAATAATTTTCCAAAGCATGAAGCTTAACTACTTTACAAATTTGGTACGTGAATCATAAAAACTAGTTAAAAGAATACCTCTTATTTGTAGCTTGTAGTTGTTGGCCTTTCAAGAGCTTAACACCTCAAGTGTGATGCCTCAAATGGTTCACAAGAAACCATAAAAAAATGGAGGATAATGAGAGAGAGGCTAGAAACACACAAAATCAGCTAGGGTTCTCTTAGAACTCTTGGGGTACCAATTCTGGAGCTAAGGGGTTACATATATAGTGTGGAATTCCTAGAGTTCAAATTGTAAACCTTAATCCACTTCATTGGGCCTTTAATCCAATAATCCATATGATAAGCCCTTTAGACTAAATCTTCATCGACTCCATAAATATTTAGTCTGCATAATCAACATGGATCATTAGCCCAAACTATAAGTATCACTGATTTACTTAATCATTCGTCATTAATTTAGTTAGTCTCTTTTGATAACTAAGCGAATTCCTATTTAATTCTTGATTAATACTAATTAAATAATATGATTACTCAATGAATCTATTATACTTATAATATATTAATAAATCAAAAATAACGTCTTACTCAAATATCCATCCTATCAAATTATTCTGATGAAGGAAATCCGAAAGGGACCATGCTACTATCAGGTTAAGTACATACCAACTAGAGTTATGGGATTTGACACCTAATCCAATACTGACATGTTGATGGATGACATCAGGGAGTTTGTGACCTTTGTCGGGGGGGGGGGGGGTGCAAGACCATAAATGACATGATTAAGAGGGCCCGCGAGTAGGAGATTCAGTTGGATCTTCGGACGAAGAGCAAGCAGAAGCAGATGCAAACAGTCGTGGGCCTGTCTAAGAGGCCTGAGACTTTTGATTCACATTCGACGTGCCAGCAGGGTCGTGATCGTTGCGGTAAGCCATACAACAAGGCATATCAATCAGGTTCAGGTTCTTACATATGTGGTAAGACTAGTCATAAGAGTAAGGATTGCCCCCGGAGTGCATTGATCTATTTTCACTGCAACCCAACAAGCTACCTTGAGGATTACCCATAGCTGCCAGGGCAAGGCAGAGACACCTGTGGTGAAGAGCAGGGCATTTCAGCTGACTACCAATAAGGCTAGAGCAACACTGTATGTGGTTACGATATGTAATTTTATTATATATTTATTTCTTTTATTGTTCATGCTTATATTGTATCTGATCATGTATAGAGACCTTCTTAGTCAATGGTCTGACTGCTCATGTTCTATTTGATTCGTGTGATACCCGATCCTTTGTATCTATTGTGCTTAATAAGAAGTTTAGTGATGCTCCTAGGATTTTGGAATATTCATTGGAGGTTGATATGGCTAATGATCATTTTGTGAGTGCTTCAAGGGTTCATTGTGGGTGTGTCCTGAACCTACTCAACGAGAGATACCTTATTGATTTGGTGTTGATTTCTCTGCAAGGGTCGAAGGTTATCATCAGGATGGATTGGTTGGGTCCTAACGGGGTCATGATTGACTGTGGGCACCAGCTAGTGAGACTTCAAAACCCAAGTAGGGGAGAACTGGTTATTCCTAGCTCGGGAAGTTCACATGGGTCGGCTCTCTGTTCAGCTATGAGGGCTAGGAGATGTCTTCAACAGGGTTGTTCTAGGTTTTTGGCTTACGTGCCAGATACTCGGATTGGGGGCATGTCGACATTAACTGAGGTGATCATTGTTTAAGATTACCCTGATGTGTTTCCCGAGGAGTTTCCTGGAGTGCATCCAGAAAGGCAGGTAGACTTCCATATTGATTTAGTTGTTGGTGTGACTACGATGCCAAGGCACCATATCTTTTGACACCACCGGAGATGTAGGAGTTGACTACACAACTTCAAGAGTTGCTAGACCACGGGTTTATTTGACCGAGTAGTTCACCATGGGGAGCAACGATCCTATTTGTGAAGAAGAAGGATGGCTCACACAGGACTTACATTGGCTACGATGATTTGAATAAGCTAATGGTAAAGAACCGTTAACCACTTCCAAGGATCAACGACTTATTTGATCAGTTTCAGGGTGAATCTTGGTTTTCGAAGATTGATTTGTGATTAGGTTATCATCAGATGAGGGCTAAGGATAATGATATGCAGAAAATAGCTTTCATGACTTGTGATGGTCATTACGAATTTGTAGTGATGCCATTCGCGCTTACCAATGCACCGATGGTGTTCATGGATCTCATGAACCAGGTATGCAAACCGATGTTGGATCCGTTAGTGATTATGATTATTGATGATATCCTAGTCTACTCCAAGATTAACGAGCAGCACGAGGATCATTTTCAAGAGATATTGGAGACCCTGAGGAGGGAGAGGTTGTATGCCAAGTTCTCAAAATGCGATTTTTATTGAGCGATGTGCAGTTCTTGGGGCACATTATAAACCAGAAGGGTATATTGGTCGATCCAGCCAAGATCGAGGCCGTAATGCGATGAGAGGTTCCGAGAACCCCATCTGAGATTCAGATTTTTCTAGGTCTCGCATGGTATTATTAGAGATTTGTCTAGGATTTCTCCAAGATTATGCTAGGCGCCGATTCTCACGAAGAAGAATGTTACGTTTTTGTGGGGGCCTGATCAATAGTTAGCTTTTGAGATGCTGGGAAAAAGATTATGCTAGGCCCCGGTTCTCATGCTTCCTGGAGGCATTGATGATTTTGTTGTTTGTTGTGATGTATCTATCTCACGATTAGGAGTTATACTTATGTGGAGGGGATATGTGATTGCTTATGCTTCGAGGTAGCTGAAGCCTCATGAGATGAATTACCCTACGCATGACTTGGAGTTAGGGGCTATGGTTTTTTCCCTCAAAATTTAAAAGAACTATCTATATGGGGTCAAGTGTACTATGATGCATCAGAGAAGGTTGGATGTTGTAAAGGATTATGATCGTGAGATTATGTACCACCATGGTACGGCCAATGTTATGGCCGATTACCTTAGCTGCTAGTCAGAAAGTGCTTATATCGAGGATATGTGTCTGAGGATTGTTATTATTTCGCTTCTGTTGGATATGATTAAAAAGGGTTAGGTGGAAGATTGAAAAATAAAATTTGGAAGGTAGAGCGGATTAGGGGGTAGATTCCTTTATTTGTCAGAGATAGTTGGAGCTTGTTGACTCTGTGTTGCAGGGTTTGGGTTCTGACTATTGGAGGGATGAGGCATACGATGTTAGGAGAGTCTCATAAGTCAAAGTTTTCGATCCACCGAAGGGCCACAAAGATGTAAAGAGATCTAAAGTTAAGCTATCGGTGGCCCTGTATGAAAAAGAAGATAACATGGTTTATGGATCGGTGCCAAGTAAGACACGTGGAATGGATTCTATATGGTTCATTGTTGATATATTGACTAAGAGCACATATTATATTTTGACTTCCGGGAGTATATATGCTGAGAAAGTGGCTGAAATTTGCATTTCGGAGGTGATAGTTCGGCACGGGGTGCCAGTATTGGTGATTTCAGATTGAGATGTTTGGTTCACCTCCAGACCGATTGACAGAGTGAGCGAACGATTCAGACACTCGAAGATATGCTCCGGGTGCGTGCTAGATTTTGGATGAAGTTGTGATAGGTACTTTCCACAGGCCAAGTTCTCTTACAAGAACAATTATCATGACCGTATTGATCGACCACCTTTTGAAATGTTGTATGGGACGAGGTGTAGGATTGCCATTCATTCGGGAGAGGTCGATCGTCAGGTCATAGGGAGTACTGAAATGGTGCTCAGGAGCACTTAGTTGATTCAACAAGTGCACGATAGGTTTCCGGTCGCGCAAATCTGACAGAAGAGTTATGCAGACCGACGACGTTCAGACCTCGAGTTTCAGGTTGGGGACATGGTTCTTATGAAGGTGTCACCTTGGAATGATGTCATCCAGTTTTAAAAGCGGAGAAAGTTGGGCCCCCGATTTATTGGTACCTTTCAGGATTAGCGTCCGGTTAGGCAAGGTTGCATACCGACTGGACTTGCTTTTTGAGATCAGTCAGATCCATACACTTTCCATGACTCTCAGTTGTGGAAATGTTTAGCTGATAATTTTGTGGTGATTCCTTTGGATGATATTCAGATTGATGAGTGCTTCAACTATGCACATAGGCCAATTCCGATTCTCGACAAGAAGACCAAAGCTCGATGCAACAAGGTGGTGAATCAGGAAAATGTATAATGGCAGCACTGGAAAGGCTTTGAGTGGATGTAGGAGCCTGAGGATGAGATGAAGGAGCACTAACCAGATTTATTTGAAGTAGCGGACTTCGAGGATGAAGTTTGATCTAAGTTGGGGATAGTTGTAACACTCGTTTTTACGTATTTCCCCAAAATCTATTTTCCTTGCAAATTAGGTATGTATGATGGGCGTATGTGTGATGTACACCTGGCATACAAGTTAATGTGAGATGTATGTTTTGCTAAGTACACTGAGCGTACTAAGGGGTACATCGGACGTACTCGAGGTTGTCCCAAAACCTTAAAATTTGGGGTGTGACCCATATTTAAGGTCATTAATTCCCCTTAGACCTCCTTAAAACCAGCCTCCGCTCCTCTTAGCCCTTATCTCGAAACCCTAATTTTTTTTTGTGAGTTTTGAAGCTATTTGAGTGACATTTTGGTGTTCTTGGTGGTGAAGTATGACCTTTTAAGTTGTGGTGTTGTTCTCAAGCTATTGGATCTAGATTCTTCTCATCTTTGTGCATCTTTAGGAGGTATAAAGTTCAAATCTTGATGCTTGCATTGCTAGATCTTGTTCGATTGCAAGTTATGACCTTTTTGTCCCCAAACCATGGTCTCATGAGTCTTGTCCATTTCAGACCATTTGAGTTGTCCTTTCAAGAATTTTAGAGTGTTTAATGTCATAAAAATGCTAGCCTGATCCATAGTTTTCTTCCATTCAAGAGTTATGGAGTTTTAGTTGTTAATATAAGGTAGGGTTTTGGTTTTGAGCTTCCTTTTGCCATGAAAAGGCATAAAAGTTACGACTTTATGACTTTAGACGTTTATTATGTTGGGTTTTTATTCAAAAACTAGTTTAAAAAACAAGAGATTTAGTTATGGAAGACTTAATAAATTTTGAATAACATAAAACAAGTTTATAACCCACCAAGGATCTTCTTGCAAAGTTTTGAAAGAAAACAAGCACCAATGAAGAAGATGGAGAAATTACAACCTTTGTAGTTCTTTGTATCCTCCTGGGAGGCTTGGAAGTTTATGGAGAGTGATGGACTTTCGAGACACAAACAATGACTCAACTCGATGTAGATGCTAGTCTAAAACTCTTAACTCTTAAGGTTGAAGTTCATAACAAATGTATGAACTTCAAGAGAGTATAAAAGCAAGTAATATCTTCAAGAAATGACCAAAATTGAGAGAGAATGCATACTACAATCCAAATTTCGTTTTTTCTAGCCAGACAACAAAAAGAGATGAAAGCCTTTCTTAAAAGCACATCTATTACACACAAGTCCTTAACTAGTTAAGCACTTATGTCCGTAAAGCTAGTTTGTCTCCCATACCTTTAAGACAAGCCTTGTTTTATTATTAAACTAATCAAAAGCCCATGCCTTCCTTTTTCTTCCAATATTTCAAACATAAGAAAGCAAAAGAAGACAAAGCTTTTATATTTTATAACCAAGTTTATAAAATATCAACTTTAAATTTTTTGTAAAAGAAAAACAATTCATCTAGTCCAAAATGTTGTACATGACTTACTAATTCATACCATATGAATTATGTAATCTTACTTGCTAATGAAAATTATTATTTACTAGAAATAAACAATTTCCAATTTAATGATCAGAGTTAATTGAATATTTATTAAAACCAATTTCTAATAAATAATCAATTATAAAAAGTTGTTGTTAGTGTGACCCACTTATATGATATGTTAATTAGGAATACCACTTTAATCTAATTCTTGAGCATACTAGATCGTTCAATATCCTACTTACGTAAGATTCATATTAGAATGACGTAGACAATGGTGAACGTCTAGCAACATATGACCGCCCCATAAGGATACGACTTTGTGCCATTCTATCAACGCCAAATTCCCAAAAAGCTCCAAGCTACAATTGGTGTATAAGGTAAATTTTAGCAGTTATCCCTTTGTCACAGACATCAGTTAAACATGAGATATGGATCACAATCAATTTCATATTGTGTTCAACTTTTTGTATGGCACCTTATATGTCTAACTCTCAATACATAAAAGGAACAAATACCATCAGGACTACATAAGCCTCTTGCATAGTTCATACCATACCTGAAAATGAGTTGTATAACTGCCCAGTTAAGGACTAGTGTTTGACCACATCTAAGCACAATATTCCCTACAATTAATTCTCATTATGTATCTAAGGTGTTAATGATACAATGATAGTACCTTTTAATCAAGTATCATTCAAGATAGTGATCCATGATATGATCTTGATGTAGTCCATTTCAGTACCAATTCTCTGACAAGTACCTATGAAAATTAGTTACAACCCATTGCCTACCTTCATCGGGTGAAAGTCAACCAATCCAATTCATATTAGTCTTACTTCATAATTGCTCCCATAATTATAACCGACTATGAACCTTTAGAATAATATGATTATTCATGGATTAAACATGTTAATATAGAACACAATAAGTATTGATGTTATGATCATACCCAGTATATCAAAACATTAAATAATAGTTGTTGTTATAATGTTCCAATATCGAAATACTAAATATAAATCAAAAACAAATTTCTATAATAATAAATTCTTATAGATAAAATGTGACCATTCATACTTAGCTTAAAAGAATGACTTTAATAATGGGTTTGACTAAACTTAATTTGTGTGAATTCTATGAAGATTATCATTTCCTTATTTGATTTTACTCTAGGTATAGTTAAATATATTGGAGTATATGATAGGTTTCCTTTCATGACATTGAGTTTCTTAGCTTGATTAAGTATACTCACGAAGTCATAAAGATTTCTATGTGATCCTTGAATGGCAGAAATCAACATAGTTTTTTAATGAACTCATTCATCTAATCATATTCGATTTTAACTTATAAAGTAGTGTATTCTTACTTTGTAGTATATTGTGTCATTTTGTTTTACTTGGACCTCATTCCATCTAAACTTATTCTTCATTACACAATGAATTCATAATCTAATTATAATTAATAATTATCTATATTTGCTTAGAAATCAGAATCTTATGTAGCTCTATACATGAAGATTTTATTTCTAACTAATTGTCTCATATTCATTCTCTTAGTTCTTCTAAAGTACTCTTAGAATGTTCCTATAGTCATCCAACGATTTGACCTTCTATCTAAATGGTATATTAGGATATGCATATAGTATGATTATATACCAGATCTTATGAATAATATGGCATAAATGATGGATTCATTTGCCAAGGAAATTGAATACAAATCATTTCACCTAGTTCAAACCTATGATTTAGATGAGGTTGGCTCAAACTAAGTTGCATGTGACAATACCAAGATTCCTCCAAACAAATATTCTATCTTGATCTCTTTCAAGATATTGTCAATATATGCATATGGATATAAAGCCTTTAACATACATTTTATCTATCTCTATATATTTTACATTCCAAGAATGTATCTTGTCCTTCTTAAGTCTTTCATTTTAGAAATACATTCCAAGTCAAGGTGAAAACCCTTGGTATGGTCAGAATGTAATTTCTCATGATTAAGTATGTCTCACTTATAGAAGATTAGGATTGTCACTATGCTCCCACAGGTTCTTAGTAAACACACATGTTCCATTCATTTTGATATAAAAACATACCTTGTGGTTTCATATTAAAATGATGATTGTAACATTAAGATGTTTGCTTTATATCCACAAGTGCATCTTAAGCTTTACACATTTTTTTAGAATACCATGGATTAAGAAAACCTCTAGGATAATATATATAGATATCTTCTAGTAGATGTCTATTAAGAAAAGCGGTCTTTTTGAAATATATTTGGTATATCTCATATTGAGAATATGAATTTATAGTAAACAGTATCCTTTTTGATCTAATCATAGCTACTTATGAAAAAGGTTTGATCACAATCAATATCATGAGTATGATAAGAACCACATTCAATGACATGAGTATGAGAAAATCCTTTTGTAACAAGTCTTGCTTTAAATGTGTATAGTTATCCATGTAATGTATTATTTCTAGACACATCACTTACTCCTTCTAGCCTTACTATAGAGAGGAAGTTCAATCAAGGCCTTACTTGATTATAATACATGGATTACATCTAATGTTCATGACTTTAAGTCGTTAATTAGATTTGAGATCCGACGTTGTATCTTGGTATTTGATGGATTTGCTAGAAACCATCAATAAAAGCTTATCAATGAGAGATTCTACATTTCTCAAGTCATAGATGATTTTTTTCACTAATATAACAATTGGTGTTTATGAATAACTACTATCCAAGTATAAGAATCCCTTGTTAAAACTAGTGCCAACTATTACTACATCAGGTAATGTTTCTTGAACTGCTTCAAGTTCCATGTACCTCCCACTTGCTTTGTCATTAGAAGCTTGCTTTCTGTTAACTCAACTATTAGAGGAATAAGAATACTTATTCTTGGTGGGATGTCATATAATAATCTAAGCCACATTTAGAGTATTATATAATATGTATTTAGTAGATTTTGGGTTTAAAGCTTTAGTCCAAGATAGGCTATAAATCCACAACACGTTTAATAAGATAGTGATGGAGCCTTTCCATACGCCATCTTAAAGAGAAAATGATTTGTCTACTTATTAGTTGGTATGTGTACTCAAGGTACAATTTCTAGTGTTCTTGGTGTTATCTTAAGGAAATAAAAGGAGAATTAGTAAGTAAATCACAGCAAATAAGATTTAATCCATCCTTTATTATCAATAAGGCCTTATATAGTTCTTACCGGTTTGTATTTCAACTGTATATTTGAGACCTTCAAAAAAGTTTTCACAATCATGTTTTAACATGTAAAATATAATTTATAACGAATATAGTTGTTAATAAAGTTGATTTGGTATCTTATGTGCAAAATCTTAGACATTCATTAGAAAGGAAGTCATGCACCATAGTGTACAATTCCTTAATAATTTTTTTATCTACTACTTAGTGAAAATATCATTAGGAATATTTTATGTATATATAAATAAAATTTACATATGTCAAATAAACTACATTATTCTTCTTTAAAGATCCCTTGCTTCAAGTTAGAATATGTGAATGTTATTATATAATAAAGATAATAATGTCAAAAGCATTTTGCATATAGAACTTATTATTTATTAAAACATTGATATTTACTTTAGAATTTATATTAGGAGATCCAATCTCATAAAAATAATTTAATCATTTCTGAATATGAAGGTGATCGTTATGGAAAACGATTTAAGTAAATAGTCAATCATTCGTAAATTAATTGAGGCAAATATTTAAGCAAGCTAAATTAAATCATAAATTGTTCCAAAACAAATATTGTTTCATATTACAAGCACATTATGTTCCTAGCATAATTAAACTAAACTCCGAGAGTATAGTTCCAACTTGATTGTTCTAAACGGGTTACTCTTTTATATAAAACATTATAATATATCTTTCCGGGTTTGCATTAACACCATTATGATTACATGTACTAAGGTTAGCAAGCACGAGGTGATAGCAATATATTGAATCGAAATTCTTTATACAGAGTACCTTTGTAGAGTACCAGACAATAATAAATATAATACATAAACTTCCTAGTAACATGAACATTAAGTAGAAAGGGCCTATAATGCTAACTTTATGATTCTTTTGTGTATACACCAGGGATATATATTAATCGAGTCTAGGAGATAGTAGGATATGTGCTTTCCGCTTCACTTCATGTTCCTTGTTTCGTTGTGGGCATAGAGCAGATGCACTCAGTCTACTATCTATCCGATCTTAGTTATATATATATATATATATATATATATATATATATATATATATATATATATATATATATATATATATCGTATACACCAAGTAATCATAAGGAGTACCAGATATATGTCAGGTCATACTATAATAATTCAAATACATCCATTTCTAGTACAAGAACATACTTTTCAGATAGAACACGTAGTAGACTAAACTAGAAACTTATCAGTAAAAGGTTTTAATCCATTTTATTAAAACAATATACTTAAAGGAACTTTAGTGGTTAATTCCATAATAAACCTTAGTTTATACATCAGAGTTATATATAATTAATATCCGATAGGCAATTGGATGTGTGCTTTCCGACTTACTTCCTATTCCTTGTTTCGCTGTGGGTTTAGGGAAGATACACACAATTAACTATCTGTTCAATATTAGATTATATATAACTAGTGTAAACTAAGTGATTATAGAAGGAACTACCGTGGTTACTATTTTTACTAAAGGAAATAAGGATTTTGCTTAAAGAATGTTTTCATCAAATATAAAGGAACTATTACAGTTAACTCCGTAGGTACCGAATGAAAACACCAGGGTTATATATAGTAATGATCTAACAACCAATGGGATCTTCTGGAAGAACAGGTGAACTTTTCTAAAAAAGAACTTTCAACTTACTTTACATCATTAGAATCTTATGAGCTCACCATCTTAAATGTTGAACCTCTCTTTCAAAATAACTTTTATTCTCAAGAAACTTGTAGACAGGTACGCGCGCTGGGATTCAAAAGATGGAGCATAGTTGCTTCATGTCTTGTTTTGTTATTTACATATGTAGTCTATGCTACGTGAACCACATACTTTGTAAACACTTTCTTTCTAATGAAATGGTTGTTTATTTCTTTGATTACTATGATGCATGTCTTGTGATACTAAGCATGACGTCCTCCGCCCCAGAATGTTTTCGCCGTTTCGGTTTTGGGGTGTGATAGATTGGTATCAGAGCATTGTTTATTGTGAAGTAAGTATATCAACCGATAAAAGTTATACAACTATAAATACAATGGGGATTAAGTGCTCTGAATAATAATATATTTTAAGAATATAACAATACCGTATAAAAGTATATATATATATATATATATATATATATATATATATACACGCTTATAACATATATACATACTAGTACAAGTATCACAAGAAGAATAGAACATAAGTATTTAAAGGTTGGACATTGCGGTATATATATGATTTAGTGAGCTGGTGATTACACTATTCACACTATGTGTTAAGATTATTTTCTTTTCATACATCCTTTATCAGTTGTTCAATTCGCAGAAATTCATTCGAGGATAGCCCCTTCTAATATTAGATTATATATAACTAGTGTAAACTAAGTGATTATAGAAGGAACTACCATGGTTACTATTTTTATGAAAGGGATAAAGGGTTTTTCTTAAAGAATGTTTTCATCAAATATAAAGTAACTATTACAATTAACTCCGTAGGTACCGAATGAATACACCAGGGTTATATATAGTAAAGATGTAACAACCAATGGGATGTGTGACCTCCGCCTCATTCCCTGTTCCTTGTTTATTTGTGGGCTTAGGGAAGATTCCCACAATCGATTGGTTGTTTACTCTAAATTGTATATAACTTGTATCCATTTAGTACCTATATTAGGGATTGTAGAGTCATTTTTACTTATCTTCCATCATACCAGAAGATATAGGATCTTCTGGAGGAGCAGGCGAACTTTTCTAAAAAAAAATTTAAACTTACTTTACATCATCAAAATCTTATGATCTACTCAGGTTAAATGTTGATCCTCTCTTTCAAACCAGTTGACACATCCGAAGTTGGAGGGACTACTCCAGCTACAGAATGCTTAGGTTTCGAAACAGGGGTTCCGGTGTGTGTGTGTGTGTATGGAAGAAACTAGAGAGTTATCAAATGTGACTCGTGGGTGTGTTACAGGGCGTGCAAGGAACTATGGTTAACACCGGCATCACCTTTTTAGGAAGGTGAGGGTGGAATATGGGGAGACTCCGCGTGAGTGGGCAAGGGGGTGTTTGGATGGCTAAAATCAGCCTGGATGTCAAGTGTTACTTCTTGTTGAGAGGAGGAACTGACTTTGGATTTGTTTTTAGGCTTTGGCTTTGTGGGAGAATTCTTCCGTTTGGTAGATTTCTTAATCTTTGATCCGTACATGGAAGGTTTGGCCTTTTCCGAAACAGGCTCAACGGAGACTGGGGTGAGTTGTGCTGGGTCAAACACAAATAAAGTCTCCAAATAAGGTTTCAAATAAATGGATTCATTAGGTATAGAGGCCAGAATATGGTCCAGAAGTCGAATAACCGAATCAAAAGAGGATTGGTCCGGAATTCTATCAGCTTTGACAACTTTGAAGGAAACACATACCTCCGTTGGAATCACGGAAACAGGAAGTGGTTCGGAAATCTCCTTGAAATGTTGTTGAATCATCATTGCCCAGAACCTAGGGCTTGATATTTCGTTATCCTTCCTTGTAATGGCAAACTTGCAGAAGTCATGCCATAGAACCTCCGGAATATCAACTGCATTTGTGCGTCCAGAAAAGATTTTATAAACCACATATAGCCAGTCCTTGCTAATAGTGTCCATTCCACCATGCATAACGGACTGCCCTCGAATGATGAAGTGCATCAGCACTATCCAAAGTCCAGAGAAGGCTCGTTTCTTGAAGTCTTTAGCCCTGTAGTCTTGATTGTAGCCAATTTGATTTAGGAATGTCTGAAAATCTTCAGTGGTATGCTCTTGAACTCTGAAACCCCTGGGGTTTTCTTTCACATCAATTGCTTTCAGAAAAGTGGATTTGAAGATGGGCACGATCTTGTCGCCGATTATCTTGGTCTGCAACCTGCCGTCATCAAGTTTAATGCTTGTGAATGCTCTGTTAAGATGATGAAGTTTAAGAGGTGGTTCAAGAACTTTATTAAGGGGAACAACGATTGGATGATTTGCTATAAACTTGATCTTAACACGAACAAATTCATCGTAATCTTCAGGAATTAGGGAAAACAATTGCATCGTGTCCCTGAGTAATGGTTCAGGGGATGCTGCTAATGATGAACCTTTTGAGCGTTTCTTCTTAGCTATGGACTTCTTAGGAGTTGAGGCGGTTGAAGCAGTTTTCTGTGGTGAAGATTGGGAAGCCATTGTTGTAGAGTGATGAGTGCTTAATGAGCATGAAGAACACAGAGAGGGTTTGAAGGTTTGGAGGGTTTGAGCACGTAAAGAGGTAAAAGCGGGTTTTAATGGGTATATATAGGTAAGGGAAATTGGTCGGGTCAGTAAGGGTAATGATGAGGTTCCGAATGTGAAACAGGTTACATTAGATAAATAACTACTTTTGGGGGTTGAGTTGACCTGGGAAGGGAAATGTTCGCTTGTTTATAGCTTGAAATGGAAAACCCTAAACGGAGATTCAATGGTTTCTTTATGGAAGCGTGCAAACGCGTCACAAAAATCGAGGGAGATAGGATCGGGATCCTCTTAAAAGTAACCGTTATGAAATCATTTCACCTTATGGAACTTTGGTATTCCAGATGATCGATACCGGATGGATTACAAAACAATGGATAAAGAGTTGAGTTCCGAAACGACATCTTTTGAAAATGGTCCGGAGTAGAAATTAATCCGGAGTGAATTCCGGGAAGACCTTTTGGGGTGAATTCGGAGATGAAATATTTATCATTATGACTTATGTGGGCTTGGAACAAAAGACAATCAAGATGAACTGTACAACTTAAAAACTCAAGAGATGGTTAGAAATAAAGACTAATAAAATGATCCTATGTATTCCGAGAGAAAGCAGTTCCGAGAGAAAGATTATTTTTAAGTCATAATCAAATTTCCTTCGAATACTTTCATCAGAGAGAACAAGTCTCTTGAAAGAACTGAGGATCTGGCATCATCATACCCATCTTGTTCAGAAAACATTGAATTTGGTTTCTTCTAATGCCTTAGTAAAGACATCAACAATCTCATCGTCCGATGGAACAAAAATGAGTTCAATGTTTCCATTCAAAATATGGTCTTTTATGAAATGGTATCGTATGTCGATGTGCTTCGTCATGGAGTGCTGAATTGGATTGTGTGAAATTGCAATGGCACTTTGGGAATCACAATAGATAGGGATGCATTGAAAGTGGTAACCATAATCCAAGAGTTGAGTCTTCATCCATAGAAATTGAGAGGTACAGCTGGCAGTAGCTATGTATTCAGCTTCGGTTGTAGAGAGAGCAATGCAGTTTTGTTTCTTGGATGACCAACTAACCAATCGACCACCAAAGAATTGGCATCCACCTGATGTGCTTTTCCTATCTAGTTGTAGTCTAACATAGTTTGAATCTGAGTAAGCTTGTAACAAGAAACTCTCATTTGTTTGGTACCAGATTCCGAGGTTCTTAGTACCTTTAAGGTACCTGAAAATTTGCTTGATAGCCAAAATATGAGATATCTTCGGGTTAACTTGAAATGCGACACAAACATGTGGAGAACATGATGTCTGGATGACTATCCATGAGATAAAGTAGAGATCTAATCATTCCTCTGTACTTCTTTTCATCGACTCCAACACCTTAAGGATAAGCAAAAATTTTGTGTCCGAATCCTATAGGTACCTTGGCAGAGGCACATGTGTCCATTGAGTAATTTTTGAGGAGTTCCTAAATGTACTTTGGTGAATGAAAATTCCTCTGTTAGTTTGTTTGACTTGGAGACCAAGGAAGAAACTTAACTCCCGATTCATGCTCATTTGGAAATGATTGATCATTAGCTTAGCAAAGTCATCAAACTTTAATGAGTCCGTAGATCCAAAAATGATGTCCTCTACGTAAATTTGAACCTGCATGAGATGCATTCCATTTAATCTTTAGAATAGAGAAAGAACTAGAAAACCTCTTTGAAAATCAGAGCGCTTGAGGAAGTTGGTGAAGGTCTCTTACCATGCACGAGGAGCTTGCTTGAGGCCATAGACTGCCTTCCGGAGTTTGTAGCAATGGTTCGGAAATGCTAGATTGATGAATCCAGTAGGTTGTTGAAGATATACTTCGGTGTCAAGTTCACCATTCAGAAAAGCACTTTTAACATCCATTTGGTAAACTTTGAAGCCTTTATGAGCAGCATAAGCAAGGAAGATTTTGATAGCTTCAAGTCTTACAACCAGAGCAAAGGTATGATCGTAGTCAAGACCTTCAATCTGAGTAAAACCTTTAGCCACTAGTCTTGCTTTATTTCGAATAATGACTCCTACATCATCTAATTTGTTGTGAAACACCCATCTTGTACCGATAATAGGATGATTATTAGGAGGACGGACAAGAGACCAAACTTCATCTCTATCAAATTTTGCCAGTTCTTCTTGCATGGTTGTGATCCAATCAGCATGTTTAGGCGCTTCTTTAATGGATTTAGGTTCAACCATGGAGATAAATGCCGAAAAGTGGCATTCATGTTGAAGACTAGCAGCAGATTTAGTTTATACACCATCGTTTAAGTTTCCGATCACTTGGTTTGGAGGATGATCCTTGGTCCAGACGTGTAACCTTGGAAGTTCTTGAGTAGCAGATGAGCCAATATCAATGATGGGATTATGTTGCTCCTCCTGAATGGTTTAAACTTGAGGATGATACTACTCATGAACTTCTGAACCGGAGAGATTGACATCTTCATTAGAAGGGAACTCAAAGAAGTTTTCATTTTCATCATTATTGATTGGATTTGATTCATTGAAGTCAGTAGCTTCATCTTGAAATCCATCCATATTTGATTCAAGGGAAGGTTGACCATTCTCCGCCTCAACCTGTGAAGGTTGAAACGGTTTAGAATCAAATGGAGGAAGACTTGAGATCGGACCGGAGACATTTTGAGATACAAGAACATTCGGAGTGGCATGATTCCTTATACGAGATTGCGAATAAAGAGTTGTTTTAGAGGGTCCAAATAGAGTTTCAAAATCTACTTCATGGATTACATGAATGTTCGGACATTCCGGAGGAGGAGCATTAGACTCCATAATGTGAGTTGTGACATGAGTGGGGCCAAAATTCCAAACGAAATTGTCATCAAAGGTAACATCAAAAATTTCTTCAATAACTTGAGTACGTCGATTGAGGACTTGGTAAGGCTTTGATTTTGAGGAATATCCAAGGAAAATAGCTTCGTCTGCCTTGGATCGGAACTTGGTAAGCTGATCACAGTTATTCTTTATGAAGCATCTGCATCTAAAAACAAGAAGAAATGAGATTTTTGGCTTCCGTCCATTCATGGCTTCATACGGTGTTTTGTTGAAGCGCCGATTGATGATACTTCTATTTTGAGTGAAGCAAGTAATGGAAACAGCTTTAGCCCAAAGATAGAGAGGAATATTTGCAAATTTAGCATTGATTGAGCAGCTTCAACTAGAGTTCTATTTCTCTGTTCGACTACACCGTTTTGTTGAGTGTATGGAGAAAAAAAAATTATGGTCTATGCCCTTCTCGGCAAAGAAATTTTCAATGGTGGAGTTTGTGAATTCCGAACCATTTTCACTTCGGATTCATCTTACTGGGATTTTGATAAGAACTTCTATTCCTTTGATGAAATTTATGAGCTCGGAGGCTATTTCTGACTTCAGCCTGAGGAAGAGAACCCAAGTGAACCTAGTGAAATTATCCACAATCACAAGAATGCACTTTTTGTGATGTAAAGTTTCAACTGTTGATGGTCCACATAGATCAATGTGTAGAAGTTCTAACGGCTAGGAGATTGATTTTTCAATGATGACTGGATGACCTTTCTTTGACTGCTTACCACACTCACATGCAGCACATAAGTGATCATTTTCGAATTTGAGGAATGGTAAACCTCTAACCATTTTGCCTGAAACAAGATCAGTCGTGTATTTGAAATTCAAATGAGCAAGCCTTCGGTGCCATAACCAACTGACATCAGGAATAGCTTTGGAGAGTAAGCATAGTTGGGGCTTGCCAATGATCATGTTGATATCAAGAGGGTACATGTTTTTGTTGTGGTTGGGCTTGATCATGCATTTTTTCCTATCTTCGGTCATGATATAGCTATGTTTTTTAGCAGAATTCAACTCGATGATTTGCATCAATGAGTTGAGCCACACTTATCAAGTTGTACTTCAGATCAGCTACATATGCTACATTTGAAATTGAAAAGTTTCCATTGGTAAGGACGCCATAACCTCATATTTGAGAGTTGGAATTGTTGCCATATGATACATATCCAACATTTGGTGCAAGCTTCACATCTCACAGAAAGTCCTTCTGCCCTATCATGTGCATGGAGCAAGCATTATTAATATACCATATTGTCTTTTGCTCTGAAGCATAGAGTGCCTGCAAAATTAGTGAGTAGTGGAGTTTTTAGGCTCCGAGTTGGATTTTGGGACAAGGGCACGAGTCTTGGGCTTTTGAAGTGACTTATGAGCAACTGAGGGTTTCAAAGGCTGATTCCGGGATTCCTTGGGAAATGAACAGAATTGGTTGAAACTCATAAATTAAGGAAGCAAAATGGTATTTGTTGTCATGAAGAGGTGACAAGGGTGAAATTGGGGTTTCTGAATGCTTGATGTTCGGAACCTCTCCCACAAATGTCAAATTTTGCAATTCCTCCAAAGGACGAATAATTGGCTTCGGAAACTCGCTTCTGAGGCCAGGTGCTTTGGACCATAGATGACGAAGTTATGATTCATCTGTATATCTGCTTCAAGCATGTCAATGAAATTGTGCAAAGCATCTATCTTAGCATTGAGACGTTTGTTACCACAAATCAAAACATTTCTTTCAGAATAAGTGATTTCACATTTGTCTTTTAAAATGATACATTCATCTTGTGACATTACAAGATCATGTTCTAAATACTCTATTTTTAAATTCTTATCCTCAAAACCTAACCTAAGACGATTTAAATCAATTTCCGTCTTCACACTGGCTTCTATGGCTAACTCATAGGCTTTGTAAATGATGTTTATATCTGATTGAATCTGAGTTAGATATGGTTCACAAACAGATAAATAATTTTTTTTTCAGTAATCATAAATTTTACCTGTTGGATGACGTTTTTCCCCGAAGGATCATTTGTAGCCATGTAACAGTAACTGGGCTCAGCATCTTCATCATCTCTTTCAGATCCGGACGACCAATATCCTTCATCACACTAAATTTTTTGTCGAGCCATGAAGCACATGTTTCTGCCAGTAGTTATATCATCATCATCTACAGATGACCAGTATCCTTCCATATCCCTTGACACGGTGGTGACAAAGGCCTTTTCATTTTTAGCCAATTCTTGATCACGTTGAGCATAATAATCAGAGTCCTTAACCTTTTGTTTTTGAGGGACTTCAGCTAAGCAATCTTTGGCAATGTGATTTGCATGTCTGCAGTTATGACACACAATTTTTGGTTTTTCTGATTTTGGAATATGTGAGAGTTCCGAAGTGTGATCCTTATTTAGAAGATTTGCCTTGTAGGTAGGAGGATTTTTGGAAGGTTTGTTGAAGGGTTGAGGATTGTCTTGGTGAGGTGTTTGAAAGCGGTTATTTTGTTGAGAATTTTGAAAGTGATTGTTGAAGGGTTTGTGGAATGGAGGATTGTACTTCATTGAGAGTAAAGCAAATTCTTGTTGAAATCGAAGTTCTGAGTCTGTTTCATCAAGATTTAAAATATCCATAGAAGGATAATTTGATTTGGCATACACCGGAGCAGCAGGAAGTACAAAAGAAGTAAGTGTAACAGCAGTAGTGAGTGGGTACGAAGTACCTGGGTTGGAGGTCTGAGGATGGTCATAGGAGGTGACTAAGGCAAGGGGACCCCAAGAGAGTTCTCTTAGAGTTTGAGCAACGTTTGATTCATGACCCTGAAGCTTATCTAAAAGTTGATAAAGCTTAAGATTTTTCAGAAATCCATTACTCTGTAGACAAGACTTCACATTACCCCGTCCCTTTCCGAGGCTGTTGATGAACTTGGGGTTGTACTCAAGAAGAATTTGGACTAATCAATGAGCTATCATGTCGTTGACAACGACTCGATATCTATTTGAAACTGAGGCAACAGATTCACCAAGAGTGGTAATGAATGTGACAAACTCATTAACATGAGAATCAACTGTTTGTCCATCATATTCTCTGGGATTTCAAATAGATCTTGGAGTGTATCCCAGATCTCTTTAGCAGACTTACATAGTTTGATGTGCTCGAAAAGACAAGGAGGAACACCAAACACCATTTGAGAGAAGGTAACTTGATCAGCCTGCAAGTTCTCAATATCATCAGCTGTTAGAGGAGTTGGACGAGTTTCATCTTGACCCATAAGCTGAGCAGCAGCATCTCTTACAGTTTTTCGAACTGAAACATGAGGGCAACCCACGCTATTTGCTATTTGCATTGAATACATTTGCTGAGGATTAGAAACAACCATTGAATTTAAGCTATCTTGAGCAAAAGTGGTATATGGAAGAACTTTTATCCTGAACACAAAAATGATTGAAATACCAATGTAATTTCAAATCAATGATAATCTGATCTTGTGGATTCAAAGGACAACCACTCAAGATCTGATACCAATTGTGAGAACAAAGATGATCTGATGCGCATGGACAAGGATTGAAAACTCAAACCTTGAATGAAAGCTTAAGATCAATGTGTACTTACTTATAAGTGCTCCAGTCAAGTTTGCAAGACCAGTCAAGTCTGAATAAGTACTTCAAACAAAGTATTCAAGATATAAATGAAGAGAGAAGATAATGATCAATGTAAAGATATTAAAAATGAAGAACAATAAGAATGTTTTTAGAGAGATAAATAAACTTAGTAAAAACACTAAAATTGAATGAAAGATCCAATATTGACTTTTCATTAAAAGCTTCTATACATAGGAGTGAAAGTTACATTGAAAGAATAAGATACCTACATAGGACTGGACAATTGAAATCTTTCTGATATTTTTATTGTCTAATATTACAAAAGACTAAGTCCTATGAAATGTCATATCAATATAAAGACAAACTTTAATAAATGCATAAACACAAAATATATGGACTCCGGATCAACACCCATTCCAGACATGAGGATCATTCCGAAATGCCTTCACTACAACTTCTTATCTTCTTCTTTTCTGGTCCAGATAGATTCTAGACCACTCTTCACATTTTGACTCCAGACCATTCTTTGTTTCGAAACATCTTCACTTCAGAATTAGGACTTAGGGTTGCTAGAGGTTCACTTTCAGGTTCCTACATGTTGTTCTCCTGTTAGGTAGTGTGTGTATCATACATACATGTTGTGATGAACCAAGATATCAATCATATTTACCCATGGAAGTCTAAAAAAAATTATGTATTAGAAATTATTTCAATAATTTCTATGATAGAAGTAGTCCGATATTCAAAAGGAAGAAAATATTTCATCAAATTTTCAACAACCCATATTTTAATTAATAGAAAGCAAAATATTAGTGGAGATTTTGGGGCTAGAGGTTTACCTAAAGGTGCAGTGAGAAGCAATTGGGAAGAAAACTATATACGAAGCATCTACAGTGACAGCGGCAAGCATGGTGTCATGTGAGGTCTTAGGGTGGTGTGTCAATGGTAGTAGATAACTTTTCTCTATTTGTCATTTTAATACCAAAACTCATATATATATATATATATATATATATATATATATATATATATATATATATATATATATATATATATAGGGTTTGGTTCAACAAAGAACCATTTTAAACCTTAGAACCAATGAACCAATCTTTTCTCAACTTTTAGAGCAAAATTTTCATCAAAAAAGAGTAATAATATAGATATTCATAACTTCTTACCCTCCATTCATTGATATCAAATTTGATAAAAAAAATGCTTTGTTCAGAGTGATGTGAATCTGCTCAGATTCACACTGTGAATCTGCTCAGATTCACACTGTGAATTTGTGCAGATTCATACAGTGAATTTATACAATATTAATGATTTATCATGCAGATTCACAATGTGAATCTGAACAGATAAAAAAAGTTAAAAAAAAAAGTATATTATCAAATTTGATATCAATGGAAAAAAGATATAAAGTTATGAATTTCTATATATTTAGAATTTTTTTTGATGAATAGTAAGATCTAAAACTTGAAAATATAATGGTTCCTTGGTTTTATGGTTTAAAATTGTTCCTTGCGGAACTTTTGCATATATATATATATATATATATATATATATATATATATATGTATATATATATATATATATATATATATATATATATATGTATATATATATATATATATATATATATATATATATATATTAATGTTGGGTTATTTTGTGTTGTGTCGTATTACTATTGTATTGTTTTAATTGATCTTTTGTAACGGGTTGGGCTTGTCCACCTGATATTAACGTGCTAGGTTTAGCGTATAAGTAGTGCATGCATGCACCGTGTTTTAGGTGATGTTCTTTAACCCTACTGCCTTTACAGTAGTAGTTCTTTGTCGAGCTCTTCTAAGACAGCGTTTTTCAATCATTCAGCATAACTTCGATCTCCATTCTTTGTGTTTGATTCTTCTACCTATTTTGAATCTATCAATCTTATAGTTTTCTTCTAACATCTGGTGTTAGAGCAAGAGATTGTGTAAATCATACGCAACTCTTCTTTCGAAGTGTTATTAGGGTTTTTCTGCTTTTAAAGGATCAGTTATAGCCGTCTTCATTGTTTTGATCGATTATTGACATTGAACTTTGATCTTTATTAGGCCATAAACTTGGTTCTAGTTTACACATCTGATTCTTTATAGGTTTTAAGTGAATCGAAATATGCAGCCTGAAGATCTGCACACTCTGTCTTTTAATCTTTCAAGCAACATTGGATCCACTACCAGGATACCCATTTTCTTCCCTCAAGACTATGAAGTCTGGGCTTTGCATTTTGAAGATTTCTTCCAAGGACTTGAAGATAATGGTTCCTTGATATGGGAAGCCATGATGGTGCAGACGTTTGAACATACTGGTACAAGAAAAGTTATTAAAACTCAAGCCAACTACAACAATATTCTTCTCCAAGTAAAAGATGTTCCACATGACGAAAAAGAAAAGTCAATCAATAATGTCAAGGCAATAAGGATTATTAGGTTTGCTTTGTGTCCAGACACATTTCGTCTGGTGATTTCATGTGACACAAGGTAAGAAATTTGGGACAGGCTGAAAGAAATCTACTTGAGTGATGCTGATCTTGAGCATTCTATTCAGACACTACTTCTTTCAAAATTTGGAGCCTTTATCCAGAAGCATGGGGAGAAATTGGATCAACCGCTCAACCGATCCAACCATCTCTTGAGCAGGATGGTAAAACATAAGATAACACGTGAACTAATAGAAAAAAAGGTCACGTTCATGAACGGATTGAAGTTAGAATGGAAAGCAGTGGTGTCAATTGTTAATGCACACAAATAGCTTAAAAGTTACACCTTAGCAAAACTTGTGGGGAGTCTTAGGTCCCACGAGGATGAAGTGACAAAGGAAGCAAAGATATTTTCTGATGTGGGTTTGTTGGCCCTGGTTGCTAAGGGAAAGAAAGTTGAAGAAGAAGTAGGTTCAGAGTCTCATATCTCCGACTACAAGCTTACAAAGGAGGAATACACTCTAATGGTGTCAAACCCCAGAAATCTCGCAAAGAAGAACTTTGGACGCTCTCAAAACATTAACTGGAAAGGGAGTTATGGTTCTGATAAGGCGAAGGAAGAAATCGTTAACATGTCGCCAAAGGATGTGGTGAAGAAGGATAATAAGCTAGTAGGAAATTTTGGATATGACTGTAACTACTGTCCTGGAAAGAATCATTTGGCAAAAGAGTGTATGTTCAAAAGGCTCAGTAAGAAGAAGGACGAAGGAAAGAAATATGAAGCTTACTATCTTCGTAAGATAGAGGACCTAAAGAAAAAGAAAATTGATGATAATGCTAAACTTGCTTTAATTGTGTGGGAAGATGATGACAATTTTGGAAGAGTCGAAGTTTGGTCAAAAGCTTCGGAGGCTGAAGAAGTTCGCAAACCCATACATGACGGGTGCTTTGTCGCGAAGGATGAGCTCCATAAGTATGAGGGAAAATGTATGATGGTTCGTGGTGATGTTTCGGATCAAAATGGATACGCCACTGATGGCGGAAAGACTTCGGACAACTACTTCATTGCGAAACCTGTCTCCGAGCAAATCAGTGAATGTGAGAAAGTGATCAACAAGGTAAACTCTATTCCTGAATCTTTAAATATTCCCATCTCTAGGTATGAAACTGAACTAGATGATTTAGAATTTATAATCTCTAGTTTAAGTGATATTTTAAAGAGAATTCGTTTGAGTAATACTAACTTAACTGATCAAATCAGTAGGGTAACATCAAAAATGAAGAGAGATGGATGTGGATTGAGAAGTTGGAGTAGGATTTATCTAGGTATAGGGATGTTTTAATTTATTCACAACGAGGCAATTTAGGGATTTTGAAACAACGAAATATTTTTGTTTGATTGCTAAACGTCTTTATGCTAATATCACTCAGTTGCACATTGATTGTGAAACAAGGAAGAAAATCCATAAAATGACGTTTCCATTTCTAGAAATGAAACAGGACGAAATCAACACAAACTCTTTCAAATGTGAATCCATCGTTTTATCTGACAAACTCTCTAATGCTTACAGAATTGGATTGGACAATGTCGAATCTTATACACAGTCCAAAGAACATAAAGAGATGTTAAAACAAGTTTTGAATGAAAAAGATAAAGAGAAAATTAAATATGATACTGTACGGAAATTTGAATCTTTATGCACTAACATAAGTTCATAAAATACACTTAACATTGAAAATGTATATGAATTTGATCTTGATAGTGACATGAGTGAGATTTATGTGGAGGATGAGATTGATTGTTCAGAATTTGAAAAAAGTGAACCTAAACCTACGAAAATTTAATTTCGGAAATTTATGTTGGATTCGTTCTCATCTCTGGAAATGGTTCAAAAGTTTTAAAGGAAAAGGCAATTGTTTTCCCAAAAGTTCAAACTATTCCGAACCAGGTCTTTGCAACATCCAAACTTAACAAAAATCATACCAAATAAGTATCATCCATTGTAGAAGAAGTCAAAGTTGATGGGTACGATGGATATTTTTGGTCTGCCCCTATTGACAATTCAGGTGAAACCAAAGTCTTTTCGAAATAACCTCTTGGAAGATGAAAGGAAGATATGTGGCGGAACCTTTGAACAAGGTCAATTCATGCTACGAGAAAGGAAGTCCTAGTGGAACCAAAAATGTTCTAAGTGATATGTCATTAGAACCGGCTAAAATACCTGTTATAAAATCAAAACCTAGGTCCAGTTATCATAAGTCTGCTGAGAAATTAGCATCTCAGAAACGTCAACGAAATGCTAGATATAATAAAAAAATCTAAAAGAAACAAAGCATTTATGGAGATCCAAAAATCCTAGCATTGTTTATCAAGAAGGATCTATAACACCTACTGCGAATGTCTCTTCAAATCCGAATGCTAAACGTTTTTCAAAATCTCACTCTAACCTTCCACTGGTTTCACGAACAAAAGCTTTTCAGAAATCACTATTTTCAAAACAAACATAACCTATGGAGAGGTCAAAACCTAATTTTCCTTCTTAATATAATATTTCTCAATCTCCCAACACGTTGAATGATGTTAAGGGAAAAGGAAAGGTAGTTTCGGAGTCTAATATTCCTTTCAAGAAGTCCGAAACTCACTTTAAAAAGGAGGAAAAGATGGCTGAGAAAAAGGATGAAAAGCAACAAAACAAAGATAAGCAAAGAAAAATTTCTTTTAAAGAAAAGGACTTAAAAGACAAAAGGATCGTTGTTTTTAAAAACTCAAAATGAGACAATTCTACTTTGATTAAACGATCTTACTTGTGTCAGTGAAAATCTCATGTGAACCCAATCAACTTTGGGTTCGTCAATCTCTTTGATTTTGTAGGTGATTCGTGACGATCAGTTTGACTCTGCATGGTATATTGATAGTGGTTGCTCGCATCACATGACTGGAAGGAAGGAGGAATTGAGCGAATATCGAGCACTGAAGGATGGAGTTTGAGTTAAATATATAAATAATTCATTCGAAGAAATCAAGGGATATGGAATGATCACGAATGGGGAGTTTTCCATTCGAAAGGTAGCCTAATGGAGGGCCTTCAACACAACCTCATTAGTGTTTCTTAATTGGTTGTAGGTACCTAGTTAAAAGTGTCGTTCGATTATAACGTATCGGAAATTATTGAAAAAGAGACAAAAACAGTGCTTCTGAAGTCCAAGTGAAAAGGAGAGATGTATCCATTAAATCTGAATCCTATCAAAGGGAAGCATGCCATCAACTTCAATGACATTGATAAACTCGTACTTGGTGATCATGTGTGTCACACCCCAAAACCAAGAACGGCGGAAACGTTCTGGGGCGGAGGACGTCATGTAAGTATCACAACACAGTAAATGTAAATAAGCAAACAACATCATCCATTGCATTAAATATATAATTTTAATACAAGTGTGATCTGTACATTGTAGACACCAAAAATAACGTATATCAAAATAATAAGATGAGTCTTGAATGCGCTCCATCTTCTCAAAAGCTGGCCTCGGTACCTGTCTACTGACGACCTGAGAATACAAGTTATTTTGAAAGAGTTTATCAGCATTAAGCTGGTAAGTTCATAAGTATTTTAGTGTCTGTATTTGTCATTCAAAAATGTTTGAACATGTATCAAGTATAAGTTTGTAAAATGTATGTAAAAGTTTGCAATTGTTTGTAAAAGTTTGAATCTCTCAGAAAAACCTATATTTTCTATTAAAGAAGCCTTCTACCAAGGCTTAACTGTTTTGGTATGTTCGTTTGATGTAAAAGTGTGTAATCTCCCAAATGTAACTATCATTTAACAAAATATAGTTTGTACATAAACGTTTAAGTGAGGTTATCACTAAAAATATGTAATGGGTAAATTAATGTAGTACTGTAGCCTTGTATTATAAGAACTACTGCGGTACTAACTACCTTAAACCGGATTTATATTAAAGCATTACGTGATAAATTGCACCATACTATCAACTAGTAACAACGACAAATGAATGGTCGTAATAACGGAATGACGTTTGGCACCCGCAGACCTGCAGGTCCGACTGTAGCTAGCAGCAAGGTGTAGGATTGTCAATCCAGTATAGATCTATACGCAAACTCACGCTCTCCCTTCAAGAGAATTCTGGCTACAACTCGAGCCATCACAGTTACGTCATGCTCCGATTTAAATCACAATAATAAAGTATTCATGTATATGTAAAGCTTCTTGTTCTAGTATATGTATATGTATTGTTTCTAGCATCATTGTATATGTATTGTTTCTAGCATATGTATATGTATTGTTTCTAGCATCATTGTATATGTATTGTTTCTAGTATATGTATATGTATTGTTTCTAGTATCATTGTATATGTATTATTTCTAGTATATGTATATGTATTGTTTCTAGCATATGTATATGTATTGTTTCTAGCATCATTGTATATGTATTGTTTCTAGTATATGTATATGTATTGTTTCTAGTATCATTGTATATGTATTGTTTCTAGTATATGTATATGTATTGTGTTACCCCGATGGTAACTAACTATTGATGTACTGATAAATATGAACATGGAAGTACTTTTATGTCTATACATGTATATATGATATATAACTAATGTTGAAACGACCTTCGGATGGTCACCCGGAGTCCCACCAGACCACATCTCAGTGCGCGAAAAGGAAATATGGCGGATGGCCTTCCTAAGCCTTTTAAGCATTACTTATATATATATACATATATGGTCATGCAATTTATAAGAAGTAAAACAAAGTTTAATAAAAGTATTTGATAAGTAGAAAGAGTTTGTAAAACATTTGAAGTGAAACAGTTTGATAAAACTGTTTGAACAGTAGTAAAAATCGTTGTTTTCCTAGTTATTAATCACATGTGATTAAATGCAATCACATGTGATTGAAGCAATAACTATAAGTATTTGACTTGTATCCCCCCCCCCATAAAGTATTTAAAACATTTAAAATCATTTCAAAGGTTGATTCAAGGGGTATGAACTCACTTGTGGTGAGTCGTGTGAATTGAGGTATCGGGTACCGTGCTAAGTGTCAAACGGAGACTTGTTCACACGTTCGAACCTAGTTATCATATAATAAGCATATATATAACTAATTAGCCACATAATAACTTAACAAAGTAAGTTAATACAATTAGGAACATGTAAACACTCTTATGAGTGTTTAAGGTTCAAATGGTTGCATCTAAGTTGCTACGGGACAAGGCAAAAGGGTTTGAAACATCAAATGGCCTTGTATAGGAGTTCACCACCCAACAAACCCCACACCTTGGAGTTTACGGCCGTAAACTCATGGGTTTATGGTCGTGAACTCCTCAAAGGGTGGTTTTGGTTGTTTTATGGTGCTATCTTGATCCTAGAACACTCCTACCTTTGTTGGAATAACACATGAAGTAGTTTAAGGCTCTAGTATACTCCATAGTGGAGTTTTCGGCCCAAAATCCTCTCACCCTAGAGTTTACTGCCGTAAACTCTTGGATTTTAATTGATTTGAGGCTCTTAAACATCAAGGATGGCTTCCATGAATTTATCTAAGGCTAATGGGGACAAGATGCACACATTTAGGGCATCACTTGGAGTTTACGGCCCAAGATATGTTCATTGGCCGTAAACTCCTTTCAAGGAGTGGTTTTGATGTGTCCTACTCTCCATTCTAGTCCCAAGTATGCAAGGTAAATTGTCTTAAGGCCTAAGGTGTGCTTGGAATGATTTTTACTTAAGAAAGAGGGGTTTACGGCCCAAGATCCTTTCCTTGGCCGTAAACTCCTAAAACTCTATCATGTTTGTCCATTAAAAAGGGGTTTAAGGCCTAAGAGTTCTTTGGCCGTAAACTCCTCTAACTTGTTGATTTTGGACATATAAACGATGTTATAAAGCATATAGCAAGTATTAAAACATGTTTAGGAAAGTAGACTCACAATCCGGGGTGAAAACCCGAAGATCCGTCAGAGAGAATTGGCTTTTCTCTAGTTGGAATTGTAAATAATGAATTAATTTAGTTCAGAAAACTATTTATAGTCCTGGAATATTTTGACAGAAAATATTTTTATTCCGGAAGTCGGACTATCACATTGTGAAACTTACAATGTTCAAGTTTCACGATTACAGGAGCATCCATTCTCCGAATACGTCCAGAAACGTAAACCCTAATGTACACAAACTTGTTCGGACAAGTCTGAAATTTATAGAAATTGGACTAGCTCCTATTGAATAGATAATGTTCGTACAAATGGAAATTTCGGGTTGTCACATCATCCCCCCGTTAGAAGGAATTTCGTCCCGAAATTAGAATTTAAGCAAATAAGAAGTTACAAATAACTAAGCGAAAAGATGAGGATATTTCAGTTTCATCTGATCCTCGCGTTCCCAAGTGAATTCTGGTCCTCGCTTGGCGTTCCAGCGAACCTTCACGATAGGGATACGGCTTTGCTTCGTCTGCTTGACCTCACGGTGCATGATCTCTACAGGTTCTTCCACGAAGTTGAGGCTCTCGTTGATCTCGATCTCGTCGAGTGGGATTACGAGAGTCTCGTCGGACAGACACTTTTTC
Organism: Lactuca saligna; assembly: GCF_052625555.1. NCBI lineage: Eukaryota > Viridiplantae > Streptophyta > Magnoliopsida > Asterales > Asteraceae > Lactuca > Lactuca saligna. The sequence goes on along the minus strand of NC_136418.1, from coordinate 43,619,186 downwards.
AAGTTAGATACGTGGAATGTAGGATGTACGTTACAAAGTGTGTCGGGTAGATCAAGTTTGTAAGCTATGGGGCCGACTCTTGCGAGAATCTCGAAAGGCCCTATGTACCTAGGATTAAGCTTCCCACGCTTACCGAAGCGTATCAAGCCTTTCCATGGTGAGACTTTGAGAAGGACTCGGTCTCCCACCTGAAATTCCAAAGGTTTTCTGTGTTTATCAGCGTAGCTCTTTTGTCGGTCTCTAGAGGCTTTCAACCGTTCACGAATCTGAACGATCTTCTCTGTCGTTTCCCGAATGATTTCCGGACCAGTGAGAGTACTGTCGGAAGCTTGCCCTCTAGCTAATTGGGTATCACCCACCTCAGCCCAGCACAGAGGGGATCTGCACTTTCGGCCGTAGAGAGCTTCAAATGGTGCTGCTTTTATGCTCGTGTGATAACTGTTGTTGTAGGAAAATTCGACAAGGGGTAAATGAGTATCCCACGCTTTTCCAAAGTCAATTACACAAGCACGCAACATATCTTCTAAAGTTTGGATCGTCCTCTCACTCTGTCCGTCAGTCTGTGGATGGTAGGCTGTGCTCATGTCCAGCCTTGTTCCCAGGGAATGTTGCAGTGATTCCCAGAATCTTGAGGTGAACCTACTATCTCGATCGGAGATAATGGATATAGGTACACCATGTAGTCGTATGATTTCCCTAATGTATGTTCTCGTAAGTTTCTCCATCTTGTCGGTTTCTTTGATAGGCAGGAAGTGTGCAGACTTGGTCAATCTATCAACGATGACCCATATGGTATCAAGTCCACCCGTTGTCTTGGGAAACTTGGTTATGAAATCCATAGTAATCCGCTCCCACTTCCATTCTGGAATCTCTGGTTGTTGCAGTAAACCAGAGGGCTTCTGGTACTCGACCTTTACCTTCGTGCAAGTAAGGCATTTACTTACGAAGGTAGCAATCTCTGCTTTCATATTAGGCCACCAGTATAGCTTTTTAAGATCCAGATACATCTTATCTGAACCTGGGTGGATGGAATACCGAATGTTGTGCGCCTCGGTCATGACTAAGTCTCGGAAACCACCGTGTTTCGGTGTCCAGATCCGATCCATGAAGTATAAGGCTTCGTCACCCTTGGCTTCTAAACTCTTGTCCATTCCTCTAAGGGATTCACTCGTCATACTTTCAGGTTTCATGGCTTCAAGTTGGGCCGCCTGAATTTGGTTAGACAAGTGTGAATGGATGGTTATTGATAATAACTTGACCTTGCGACCAAAATATTCTTTCCGACTCAGGGCGTTTGCTACTACGTTGGCTTTACCCGGATGATAACGAATATCGCATTCGTAATCACTGAGTAGCTCGACCCACCGTCGTTGTCTCATGTTGAGCTCCTTCTGATCGAATATGTGTTGTAAACTCTTGTGGTCGGTAAAGATAGTGCTCTTCATTCCGTACAAGTAATGTCTCCAGATCTTCAGAGCAAACACCACTGCTCCCAGTTCAAGATCGTGTGTCGTATAGTTAACTTCGTGTGTCTTCAACTGTCAGGAGGCGTAGGCGATGACCTTACCTCGTTGCATCAGAACACACCCGAGCCCTTGGTTCGATGCATCGCAATAGACCACGAAGTCTTCTATCCCTTCGGGGAGAGATAGTATTGGCGCGGTGCACAAGGCTCGTTTGAGCGTTTGGAACGCTCTTTCTTGTTTCTTTTCCCAGTCAAAGGCCACGCCTTTCTGGGTCAAGGTTGTAAGAGGTTTCGCTATTCGGGAGAAGTTTTGAATGAATCTGCGGTAGTAACCAGCAAGACCTAGAAATTGACGAATTTCTGTCGGCGTCTTCGGTGCTGACCAGTTCTCAATGGCTTTAATTTTGGATGGGTCCACGTGGATTCCCTCTTCGCTTACCACGTGTCCTAAGAATTCGACTCTTCGGATCCAAAATTCACATTTCGAGAACTTCGCATAGAGTTTCTCCATTCGTAAAGTTCCTAAAACTAGTCGGAGGTGATCACCATGCTCTTCCTTACTTCGGGAGTAGATCAGGATGTCTTCAATGAAAACGATGACGAACTGATCCAAGTAAGGTCGGTATACTCTGTTCATCAGGTCCATGAAAACTGCTGGCGCGTTGGTCAATCCGAATGGCATCACCACGAACTCGTAGTGTCCATAACGAGTTCGGAAGGCTGTCTTTGGAACATCATCCTCTAGCACTCGTAACTGGTGATATCCGGATCTTAGATCAATTTTGGAGAAGTAGTTCGCCCCTTGCAGTTGGTCAAATAGATCGTCTATGTGAGGTAGAGGATAACGATTTTTGACCGTCAGTTTGTTGAGTTCTCTGTAGTCGATACACATACGGAATGATCCGTCTTTCTTCTTAACGAACAAGACCGGTGCTCCCCAAGGCGAGAAGCTTGGTCTTATGAAGCCCTTGCTGAGTAGTTCGTTAAGTTGACCAGATAATTCCTGCATCTCTGCTGGTGCTAATCGGTAGGGCGACTTGGCTACTGGGGTAGCTCCTGGAACTAAGTCGATACGGAACTCGACCTGTCGTTGCGGAGGTAATCCAGGTAGTTCTTCTGGGAAAATGTCGGGAAAGTCGCTCACTACTGGAATGTTCTTGAGTTCTTTCGTTTCGAGGTTTGTGTCGACGACGTGAGCAAGGAATGTGTGGTATTCTTTGCGCAGATATTTCTGTGCTTGAATACTTGATATAATGCGAAGACTCGCACCAGGTTTGTCGCCGTAGACTATAAGAGTTTCGTTAGACGGAAGGTTTAGTCGGACTGCTTTCTCGAAGCACATGATGTCGGCGCGATGAAGACTCAACCAATCCATGCCGATGATGACGTCGAAACTTTTTATTGAGACCGGCATGAGGTCGATGGGGAACGAATGGTTATCTAGGGTTAGGATACATCCTAAGTATATGCTACTGGTGTTTTCTGTTTTGCCGTTAGCCATTTCTACTGTGAATTGTTCTTTAAGTGCATGTGGTTGTGGTTTAAGCATGCGAGCAAATTTGTGGTTCACGAAGCTTCACTCCGCTCCACTATCGAATAGAATGCATGCATAGGAGTTATCGAGGAGGAACGTACCAGTCACCACTGTCGGGTCAGCGACTGCTTCCCCGTGGCCTATAGCTAGTACCCTCCCTGCTCCTCTAGCATTTCTCGCTTTAGGGCAGTCCCTCTTATAGTGGCCTATTTCGCCACATCCATAGCAAGTTAGGCTCGCGCCAGAGCCAGGGACTTGCGTGATCGGTTGCGCCGGGAATTTACAGAAACGGACGGTGTGTCCTTTCCTGTTGCAGTTAGAGCACTGCATTTCACGGCAGGGGCCGTTGTGGTGGAAGTTGCATTTGTTGCACTTCGGCAAACTTCCAGCATACTGCTTCGTCGGTGCAGTAGCAGCAGGGGTTACTGCAGCATGTACAGCCACAATTTGCTGCTTCTTGGCAGCTCGCTACCTCTTCTTGTCATCCCAGAACTTCCGCTTGGTGTCCGCGGGTTTGGATGGTTCTGAGATGGCTAGGGTTGTTGTGGTTGTAGGGGTTTTGACACCATGGTCAATGAGCCGCTGTGCCAGTCGCTTGGCACTGTCGAAGGTAGCAGGGTTGGATGCTAAGACATTCCCCTGGTAAGGAGGCACGAGCCCCCATACATACCTTTCAATCTTCTTCCCTTCAGTGGGAACCATGTTAGGGCAGAGGGCCACCAGTTCGCTAAACCGGGCAGTGTAAGCGATAATGTTGGTGCCCTTCATGGTCAGGCTCCAAAGCTCCTGTTCCAATTTCTGGATCTCGCCCCTCGGGCAGTATTCCTCAATCATGAGGTCCTTCATCGTATCCCAGCCTATGTCGTTGGCCACGACGAGAGTTAGAGATTTAACGTGGCTGTTCCACCACGTCAGTGCCTTCCCTTCGAAGGTGCATGCAGCATATTTGACTTTGCACGCAGCAGGGCAAGAACGAATTTCGAAGACCGATTCAGTCTTCTCGAACCATTGCGAAAGAGCAATGACTCCACCGGTCCCATGAAAGGGTTTCGGCTTACAGTTGGTGAAATCCTTGTAAGAGCACTCTTTCGAGTGCACAAGAGTTTCAACCGGAATGGAGTTAACCGGGGTTCCACCTCTACTAGCATCTGATGAGTGATACTGAGCCATGGCAGTTGCCACTGCTGCAGCTACGGCAGCGTTCAGAGCTGCGGTATCGATGACCGCAGGTGGAGGAGGCGGTGGAGGTACAGGATTATTCCTAGTCCTGGGAGATTTACGAGGAGGCATCTTTCAACTATAAGTTTATAAAGATGAGAAAAGTGGTAAGAATCAATTTGTGAGTAATGTGCGAATGACACATGGACTAACTAGCCATAGCCCAACAATTGAATAAGTGTTTGTGTTCACAACTAGAAAGATGTGTAGGGAAATCCAAATGTAAAGATTTATCCCACAGAGTAGGTAGTTGTCAATAATACTGGTATTACTGATGTAACGAGTTCAATGAAAATTGACCTAACAGTAGGTCTTACATCATACCATACGGAAAGTTTGACAGTTCCTAGATTCCTAATTAGAGTACTGAAAGTTAGGAATATTTTACAGATAAGTGCTACTTAGAGCACAGATGTTAAAAGACTAATCCTTAACCCAAAAGATAATGATGTACTAGACATCATCTAACGGCGATGAGTATTCCTCGGGAGAACCCTGAGGTCTCTCATTTGACGTACCACCTCTTGAAGATGTCGTTCATGAGCCCTTTGACGAGCTCGAAGTTCCATGACCTCAGCTTGAGAGGCAACTAGACGTTGCTGAATAGTTTCATTGGTTCTCCGGGTCCGTTCCATATCTTCTTCGAGACGGCGAATGCGGACTGTGTTGACACCAGAGTTGGCATCAATCTCTACGACCCGGTCGATGGCTGCTCGACCTTGCTCGACATTACGAGCTATTCTACAGATAAGGACAGGTAGAGCTCGGTCAGCAGAGCTGCCATCGCTGACGTTGTAAATGGTTTGGTCCCTAAAGTATGGTAAGGGTTGACCCTGTTCGCCACTCCAGCGATTCAAGTTATCTACCCACAAGGGAGTGGGACCTAGAAAAGCTGGTCGAGGGTTGTTGTTCGGGGCTTGACCTACGGGAGGTAGGTTGTTGACTTCAGGCTCAGAGTCTGATCCATCTGAGAAGCCTTCAGCTTGATGATCATCCAACGGGATTGGGTGTTCATCGTCAGACTCTGCTTCGAGCCATCCTGCGTTGCCTTCATTTGGAAAGTACGGGTCGCCGTGATGGAATCCAGCCATTTAAATCTACGCGAGAAGAGAGGTATAAAGATATAGTATACAAGTAGTTGGTAGTACAAAATACACCTATAGTATTTTAAGTTTAGGTTCTATTGAATCTTCTTGTGGTATTGTTGGTAAGTTTTTAGACTTGTTAACACATCACAACCATTATAGGGCATATGCTAATCACTCCTCGGACCAGCATAGTTGATCAGGCTATGCCATTCCCAGGACTGACCATATATCCCCGAGCTTACCTGTGATATTTAACAATCGTAATACTTTTGTTCTTGTCGTTGTGACACTGGTTTTAGTATGAATGTAGACTAGTATACTTAATTAAATATTTTAGTATTTTAAGTATAGACTCTTGGTCAGAGTGTTTTAATCCCAAATGGGTTTATAGTTTAGTATATCTTTTATGGGTTGATATACTTGATTCACTATAAACAATGCTCTGATACCAATCTGTCACACCCCAAAACCAAGAACGGCGGAAACGTTCTGGGGCGGAGGACGTCATGTAAGTATCACAACACAGTAAATGTAAATAAGCAAACAACATCATCCATTGCATTAAATATATAATTTTAATACAAGTGTGATCTGTACATTGTAGACACCAAAAATAACGTATATCAAAATAATAAGATGAGTCTTGAATGCGCTCCATCTTCTCAAAAGCTGGCCTCGGTACCTGTCTACTGACGACCTGAGAATACAAGTTATTTTGAAAGAGTTTATCAGCATTAAGCAGGTGAGTTCATAAGTATTTTAGTGTCTGTATTTGTCATTCAAAAATGTTTGAACATGTATCAAGTATAAGTTTGTAAAATGTATGTAAAAGTTTGCAATTGTTTGTAAAAGTTTGAATCTCTCAGAAAAACCTATATTTTCTATTAAAGAAGCCTTCTACCAAGGCTTAACTGTTTTGGTATGTTCGTTTGATGTAAAAGTGTGTAATCTCCCAAATGTAACTATCATTTAACAAAATATAGTTTGTACATAAACGTTTAAGTGAGGTTATCACTAAAAATATGTAATGGGTAAATTAATGTAGCACTGTAGCCTTGTATTATAAGAACTACTGCGGTACTAACTACCTTAAACCGGATTTATATTAAGGCATTACGTGATAAATTGCACCATACTATCGACTAGTAACAACGACAAATGAATGGTCGTAATAACGGAATGACGTTCGGCACCCGCAGACCTGCAGGTCCGGCTGTAGCTAGCAGCAAGGTGTAGGATTGTCAATCCAGTATAGATCTATACGCAAACTCACGCTCTCCCTTCAAGAGAATTATGGCTACAACTCGAGCCATGACAGTTAAGTCATGCTCCGATTTAAATCACAATAATAAAGTATTCATGTATATGTACTGCTTCTTGTTCTAGTATATGTATATGTATTGTTTCTAGCATCATTGTATATGTATTGTTTCTAGCATATGTATATGTATTGTTTCTAGCATCATTGTATATGTATTGTTTCTAGTATATGTATATGTATTGTTTCTAGTATCATTGTATATGTATTGTTTCTAGTATATGTATATGTATTGTTTCTAGCATATGTATATGTATTGTTTCTAGCATCATTGTATATGTATTGTTTCTAGTATATGTATATGTATTGTTTCTAGTATCATTGTATATGTATTGTTTCTAGTATATGTATATGTATTGTTTCTAGTATATGTATATGTATTGTGTTACCCCGATGGTAACTAACTATTGATGTACTGATAAATATGAACATGGAAGTACTTTTATGTCTATACATGTATATATGATATATAACTAATGTTGAAACGACCTTCGGATGGTCACCCGGAGTCCCACCAGACCACATCTCAGTGCGCGAAAAGGAAATAGGGCGGATGGCCTTCCTAAGCCTTTTAAGCATTACTTATATATATACATATATGGGCATGCAATTTATAAGAAGTAAAACAAAGTTTAATAAAAGTATTTGATAAATAAAAACAGTTTGTAAAACATTTGAAGTGAAACAGTTTGATAAAACAGTTTGAACAGTAGTAAAAATCGATGTTTTCCTAGTTATTAATCACATGTGATTAAATGCAATCACATGTGATTGAAGCAATAACTATAAGTATTTGACTTGTATCCCCCCCACCATAAAGTATTTAAAACATTTAAAATCATTTCAAAGGTTGATTCAAGGGGTATGAACTCACTTGTGGTGAGTCGTTTGAATTGAGGTATCGGGTACCGTGCTAAGTGTCAAACGGAGACTTGTTCACACGTTCGAGCCTAGTTATCATATAATAAGCATATATATAACTAATTAGCCACATAATAACTTAACAAAGTAAGTTAATACAATTAGGAACATGTAAACACTCTTATGAGTGTTTAAGGTTCAAATGGTTGCATCTAAATTGCTACGGGACAAGGCAAAAGGGTTTGAAACATCAAATGGCCTTGTATAGGAGTTCACCACCCAACAAACCCCACACCTTGGAGTTTATGGCCGTAAACTCATGGGTTTATGGCCGTGAACTCCTCAAAGGGTGGTTTTGGTTGTTTTATGGTGCTATCTTGATCCTAGAACACTCCTAGCTTTGTTGGAATAACACATGAAGTAGTTTAAGGCTCTAGTATACTCCATAGTGGAGTTTTCGGCCCAAAATCCTCTCACCCTAGAGTTTACGGCCGTAAACTCTTGGATTTTAATTGATTTGAGGCTCTTAAACATCAAGGATGGCTTCCATGAATTTATCTAAGGCTAATGGGGACAAGATGCACACATTTAGGGCATCACTTGGAGTTTACGGCCCAAGATATGTTCATTGGCCATAAACTCCTTTCAAGGAGTGGTTTTGATGTGTTCTACTCTCCATTCTAGTCCCATGTATGCAAGGTAAATTGTCTTAAGGCCTAAGGTGTGCTTGGAATGATTTTTACTTAAGAAAGAGGGGTTTACGGCCCAAGATCCTTTCCTTGGTCGTAAACTCCTAAAACTCTATCATTTTGAAGTGTTTTCAAGTCCAAAACAAGCACAAGTACTAGTGGTTAAAGTCTTAAGGCTCAAGGAGGCAAGTTAGGGCATGTTTGTCCATTAAAAAGGGGTTTACGGCCTAAGAGTTCTTTGGCCGTAAACTCCTCTAACTTGTTGATTTTGGACATATAAATGATGTTATAAAGCATTTAGCAAGTATTAAAACATGTTTAGGAAAGTAGACTCACAATCCGGGGTGAAAACCCGAAGATCCGTCAGAGAGAATTGGCTTTTCTCAAGTTGGAATTGTAAATAATGAATTAATTTAGTTCAGAAAACTATTTATAGTCCTGGAATATTTTGACAGAAAATATTTTTATTCCGGAAGTCGGACTATCACATTGTGAAACTTACAATGTTCAAGTTTCACGATTACAGGAGCATCCATTCTCCGGATACGTCCAGAAACGTAAACCCTAATGTACACAAACTTGTTCGGACAAGTTTGAAATTTATAGAAATTGGACTAGCTCCTATTGAATAGATAATGTTCGTACAAATGGAAATTTCGGGTTGTCACAATGTGCTAGGACTTTCACTACTAAAGTTTGCGAACGAACATCTTTGTGCAGCCTGCGAACTTGGAAAGCCGAGTAGGAAGAGTGATTCAACAATTATATACACCAAAGTGATCGAACCACTTGAGATTTTACATATATATATATATATATATATATATATATATATATATATATATATATATATATATATATCTACAGTTCATCTGTCGTCCAAAGCATTGGTGGTAACAAGTTTATTTTAGTAATTGTAGATGATTTTTCTAGATTTACCTGGGTGTATTTTCTAAAACAGAAAGTAGAAGCCACTCCTAAGCTCAAGGAATTTATAAAGCAGATCGAGCTTCAACTACAAAAGATGTTTTGTAACATTCGCAGTGACAATGGTTCGAAGTTCAAAAACCAAGTGTTTGAAGAATTCTTGAATGAAAAAGGAGTAGCTCACAACTTTTCGGCTCCTTACACTCGTCAACAGAACAGGGTCGTTGAAAGGCGTAACCGGTCTTTCTGCGAGGCTGTGAGAACCATGCTATCATTTGCGAACCTGCCACTCTACTTTTGGGTAGAAGATATCGGCATAGCCTATTTCACACAAAATTGATCTTTCCTAAACAAAAGATTTTCCATCACTCTTTATGAATTTCATAATAAAAGAAAACCTAATGTTAAGTTCTTTCATGTCTTTGGTTCCAGATGCTTCATTTTTAATTCAAATGAGAAATTTGATGTGAAGGATGACGAAGGAATTTACTTAAGGTATTCTTTAACTTCGAAGGCATATAGGGTTCTCAACAAAAACTTCGAAAAGATAAAACAAACCTACTATGTCACTTTTGATGACTCATGTCTTAAGAAGTTCAAAATAACGGATCGTCAATCTGAGGAGATATTTCCAGTAAAGAATCCCATGACTATTCCTCTCTTAAACATTTACAATGAATTCCTAAACCTATTTGATGAACCAGACATGGAAATTTCATGAGAATGCAAAGCAGCAAATAACAAGTAAGACGAGCTCAAAAAGATCATTGATGATACTATGAAGGATATTGAAAACAAGCCCCTAAGTCCGAAAGACACCGGTTTTCTGTCTCAACCACAAGCTACGAACGCTCCAATTTAGAGGGAGGGTTTCACTTCTACACCCACTTCAAGCACACAAAATTCAGGGGGAGCATTCAACTCCTCCAGTACATCATGAAAGTCCAACGCATGGGGAAAATCCAACTATAAAAGAAGAGCAAAATCGATCATTCAAGAGGGGGGGGGGGGGGAATGAGAATACAAATGATAATTTAGATGCTCAATAGGAATTTATAGAAGTGAATGTTGAACTGGATCCATCTTATGATCTAAACTACCCTCCACTAACCAAATGGACCAAAGAGCATCCCAAAACAGAAGTAATCGGAGAAGCCTCTACAAGAGTTCTTACGAGAGCACAACAAAAGGTGAATTAGGCTTCATTATTCTCAAAAATGGAATTTTGCATGTTCAATTCGTTCATCTCCAAAATTAAACCCAAAAACGTTAAGATTGCTCTTGATCATTCTGATTGGGTGCAAGCAATGCAGGAGGACCTCAATGAGTTTGAATGAAACAAGGTCTGGAGCCTAATTAACACTCTGAAAGATGTTTCTGTCGTTGTTCTCAAATGGGAGTTTCCTAATAAGGTTGACAAAGAAGGTAATGTGATACAAAACAAGGCTCGGTTAGTTGTTAAAGGTTATTGCCAAAAGGAAGGCATAGATTATGAGGAAACTTTTGCACCAGTTGCAAGACTGGAATCTGTTTGCATTTTCCTTGCATATTCAGCTCACAAGAGCTTTGAAATATACCAGAAGGATGTCAAATGTGCCTTTCTAAATGGGAACTAGAAGAGACAGTGTATGTGGAACAACCACCAGGATTCGTAAACGAAAAGTATCCCAACCACTGTTACATTCTGGATAAAGTAGTCTATGGTCTAAAACAAGCTCCACGAGCATGGTATGAAACTCTTAATAGATTCTTAAAACAATCTAAATTCAAACAAGGCTCAGTCAACCCAACCTTCTTTCGTAGGAAAGATGGTGACCATCTAATGATTGTCCAAATTTATGTTGATGACATCATTTTTGGATCTACTAATCCTAGATTAACTGTTAAGTTTTGAAAGTTGATGGAAACTAAATTTGAGATGAGTTCAATGGGTCGGATTAAAATTTTCCTTGGTTTGAATATAAGACAAAGTCAGGAGGGATATTTATCAACCAGGAGGCTTATACAAAGACCTTACTTACGAAATTTGGAATGGTGAAACACTCGAAAGTGAAGGTTCCAATGGCATTCGGAACAAAGCTAATGCCATCTTTGGACAAACCAACTACTGATATGACAATTTATCATCAAATGATAGGTTCTTTTATGTATGTAACTGCTAGTCGTCCATACATCATGTTTTTCGTTTGCTATTGTGTCAAGTTTCAAGAAAACCCTCATGAACCCCACATGATCGTTGTGAAGAACATTGTCAGATATCTTAAGCAAACAACCTCGCTCGGAATATGGTACCCTTCATGCTCAGTGTTCTTTGTGCAAAAATTCTATAGCACTAATCTCAGAGGTTGCGGTCTAGATCGAAAAAGTACAACGGGAGGATGTTAATTTCTTGATGGAAAAAACGTAAGTTGGCAATCGAAGAAGCAAACCTGTGTCTCCCTCTCTACTGCTGAAGTTGAGTACATTGCAACAGCTTCTAGGTTTTCGAATGATTGAAGCTAAATCAGTTCCAAAACTACCGTCGTAGTGTTTAAGAAATCGCTGCGAATTGGTCCGAAAGCTTGCAGTTATTTGTAATCAATTGTTCATCTGTGAATCATTCTGAACGCTCGTAGTAGTTCACAGTCAACTATTCACCCGCGAATTGGTCCAAACACTTGTAGCGACTCGTAGTCCACTATTCATTCGGAGGTTCGGATCTTCTTGTATACTTTTTGTACACTTTTTTTTTTATTGCTACTTAATTCATTTTTCTATTTTTATTTCTTTTTAAGAAATATCAAAAATCCAAAAAATATTTTACTTCTTTCTGCTTTCATTTCTTTTTCAGAAATATCAAAATCAAAAAATATTTTATTTTTTTATGTTTTTATTTATTTTTCAGAAATATCAAAAATCCAAAAATATTTTATTGTTTCGGTTTTTATTTCTTTTTTAGAAAAATCAAAAATCCAAAAATATTTTCTTGTTTTTATTTCCTTTCATGATAACAACAAAACACAAAAAATAATAGATAATTGAGCAGGATTAAAGGAACACTCTCAATTACGGATGTTGGGGCAGGTATTAAATTCCTAATCTTTGCACTAGCTAAGTGTCCCTAGAAGCATGCTGATGCATGTAATCTAAAGCCTTTGAGAATCTATGTTTGAAGCCTTAATGAGTCGATAATACCAATCATTTCTTCCCAATCAGGCTAATATTAACACAAGTCATTGAGCTACCTTAATGTTCTCATAGTGAGTTAAGAGTTGACTGCCTATTCATTCGCATATAGCAGAGGTACATTTATCTTCAGAACCATCTCTAATAATTCCCCATCACATTCATTCTCACATGTGTAACCCTTGAGACTCTCATAAATTATCACTGAGGTTTATGGTTACACAACTTTTGCGTTCATGATCCTAAATTCATTGTCACCACGAATTGAATAAAACCCACAATCCAACACATATCTCAGAATTAACGTTGAACATTTAATATGTTCTAGCTTTTCACCAAAGAATTGATGTGGATCCATCTTTATGGTTCATACCTTTAAATCTCATTTGATTTTTGCGATATCTTAATGGAATGTTCTAGACTTAGACATTTCTACCCATAAGATCCAGTTTTTATGTTTTCTTGAGATTTCAATATTATCAAGCCACTCAAATATTTCCAAATAATACTTGTTCTTATGGCTACATTGGTCAGACAAGTACTTCTTTCGAATGATCGGACGTATATTGAGTTATGGAGTTTGGTTGAAGATTACGCCACCCTGTCATCATATTAAAAAGAAGCCTTTTACTGTTTCTCAACAAAAAGATGATCATAATTCAACGGGACACCAGACAGCCACTTCAAAGTCTCTCTTGACTACGAAGGAAGAGATCGTTGCCTGGGATCCAATTGTTTCATGTCTTTAGTGATATCACTAGAATCCCTTAGAAAACTTGTTTTATTTCTTTATCTTTGGCACACTCTTGCATGAAGATCCTTGTGGTTTTCAAAATTCTGGTTCGCGTCCAAATGGTTACTTTCATGATCGGAGTATAGGAAATGGTGATAAATTGTGAAAGTGAACAACTGAAACGGCGGTATTTAATGGATAAGGTTGAGCTTTTGGTGCGTGGAAATTTTCTAACCAACGCTGACATCACGCTGATACATGCCAGCATGTCACTCCGTTATCGGTATTTTGAAACTCCAACAATCGGTTTTCTCCATCCTATCTTTTCGTATAAAAGGAAATCAACGCTTCATTTAATTCACCGCTTTCAAATAAATTCAACTTCCAGCATAAGAAAACCTCTCCCTCTCTCACAAGTATTGTTCATCATCGTCTTCAACCACACTAATGGCTGCTTCTTCTTGTGTTGACGAACAAATGGCACAATCAACCTTACTGGGCATTAAGGCTAACCAAAACCTTATCGTGGACCTTGATTCTTCCAATTATAATGCTTGTCTCCAACCGTTGATCGAGTGTCTCAAATACTCTCTTATAGCTACTACTCTATCCAAGATGGAGATTGTTCTATTGGCTCTTCTCTCCAAAGCTTAATCAACTACCCGTTATTAAGAGAGTACTGCAACTATCACGTTTGAATTGGATAATCGTCAATCCTCCATTACCACATCTAACCTCAGTCGCTTAATGGTATTTCCTGTTGATAGGGATTTGATTGATCATGCAACCATCTCCAACTCTATTATTCTAGAGATGTTATACAAAATGGGCTACATGGAGTATCTTGCTGTCATCTCCATGTTCCTGAAGCCTAACATTCTACCCATGTGGAATGGACTATTTACCCTTATCTTCAAGAGATTTTTTAAAAGGCTGACCGGATCAGACAACGCAAGTAAGCTCTTTCTCATGATTATGTATTGTGACATCCCCAAAATCTCGGCCAGAAAAGACCGATTTTCATTTATGCTTTTAAAATAATTTCAGAGTAAATCCTTTTGATTTGAAAGAGTTGCGGAATTTGTTCCCAAAAACAAAACATGATAAAACAATGTTTACCAAAGCATTTCATAAAAGAAATGTATTTTCATTATATAATCAAAACTCGGGGTGTCATGTTCTGATACAGACCAATAAGCATAAACGATCACATTCAAGTCATTCAACAAATATATACATATACAGACTTGTAAACAAAACAACTTGATGGTTCATTCATCTTACGCCCTTGCGCCACTTCCTGTAATACCAATAAAACTGAGTGGGTCAGGCTTGGGAGCCTGGTGAGCATATAGGTTTTTCAACCCACAATAAATAATTAAATTAATTATTATCAACCAACAATAACCAAATTACCCATTCCCGTTATTCTCACTTTATGTCCCTAAAATAACTAACACAAGGGACCTAGTCTAAGAATATTTCATCGGGGTGACAACACATGCTTCGGGGGTTCCTCAGCAATAAGTCAAATAAGGCAACCATGAGGGGGATGGAATACAGTGAATGAACACCCAAGTTCATTAACACCTACATGTTATGAGCCTGCTAGCGTTCCACTGGACTGTCTAGAAAAGTCCGTGGTCGTCATCTAAATTCCGCTAGATGACTGGATCAAAACAACATCGAGGCCTCTCATCTTTTTATTACACACCAACTATCTACCCATGTTCTACCCAACATATTAGTAGATAAAACATACATTTTTATACATAGTTTCAAAACTTGTATAGCATGCTAAATCAATACATTTCCACATAACAGATGAGGCACACACACATAACACGTATTTCATATAGAAATAATCAGATCTGTAAGATAGAAGAAAGTGAATATACATTCACACATATAACAATAAAATATACACATAACACGTATCTCGTATAAAATACTTCATAATTATGTGTTAGAAGAAAGTAACAACACATTCACACATATAAACAACAATATACTTAATACACTCAAATCATACTTGTATTATTATCGTGTTTATGAAAGGTAGTATACACTCACTTGATCAGAAGATGATCGGACAGCATTATGACTTGCAAAAGTAGTAATCCTCAGCATATCTGGAAGATCTCTACAAAAATCGAACTTCTCGCGGGCAGAGCTTCGGCTTGGAAACCACACTTCTCGGGATCTTCGGGATCTCGAGACTTGCATCGGGAATCAGGAATATTACTGGGGCTTCAGGGTACTTCTGGCATGCAAATCGATGCAAAACGGGAGAGAGAAGAGAGAAAATAGCAACCCTAAACGGCTGGCCCTTCAAATCTATTTATAGGGAAAATTTGGCCCTTGCCATGTCGTGGCAACCTTTTTCCACGTTGTGGGCTTGGTCGTCACTGCATGCGTCATCCCAAGTTGCATCTGGGGGGCTCCTAGAGGTTTCAGGACACTTGCCACGTCGTGGCACTGCTTTCCACGTCGTGGTCTCTGATAGTTTTGGGGTTTCGCGCCCCGAACTTCAGAAATTCATAACTTTCGCATACGAACTCCGTTTTCGACGTTCTTTATAACGCTGCGAAGGTGAGATTATCCTCTACAACTCTCGTTTAGACTCCATTGGCTAATTTTGATTTTATTTTTAATATATCATAAGTATATTACTTATATATTATTTTTTTAGTAGGCCGAGACAGGAAAATTCCGTTCGAAATTCATAACTCCTTCATCTGAACTCCGATTCCGTCCGTATTTCCGTCCTTGCACTACTATCGATGAGATCTTCAATTCTCATTTAGATCACTAAGGATAGATATCTATCTACCTTAAATTCACTATTTACATCGCGTTGGGTCGCGCTGGGTCGTGCCGGTTCTATCGCGAAACTTCGACACGTCATAACTTCTTCGTTATAACTCGGATTTCGGCATTCTTTATATATTTGGAAACCTCGTTTCAACTACTACAACATTATCCATATATATAGGCTTTATCTAACATTTCATTTTGATGCTTAGTTTTATTCTTAATTAAATTAAGACACACAATTTAGCACATAACACATAATACTCAAATAATACACTTCTATTATTTCAAAACGGGTTACAAAGGTTAACCTAGACTATTATACCAACATTAATGACAAGCCCAGAACCACAGGCATTACAATTCTTTCCACCTTAGAATGATTCCGTCCCTGGAATCACACATCAACAAACAAATGCGGATAGCGACCCATCATGTCACTCTCCGTCTCCCAGGTGAGATTCGGCCCATTCGTGTGTTTCCATCGGACAAGCACTAACTCGACCATATTGCATCGCAACTTCTTTCTCTTTCGGTCAACGATTGCCTCTAGTTCTTCAATCAACCTTTTGTTCTCATTGATTCTCAACTCCGAAAGTGGAATCATGTCGGAAACTTCTCCCGTGAACTTCCTCAAATAACACACATGGAAAGTGTTATGAATTCCATTCAGTTCTTCTGGTAGTTCGACCTTGTAAGCTTGGTTCCCAATCCTCTGAAGAACTTTAATTGGTCCAATAAACTTGGACTTAATTTTCCTATTTTACCAAATCTTATAAGTCCCTTCCACAGTGAGACTTTAAGCAAAACCGAATCTCCAACTTTGAAAGTCATCGGTCTTCGCTTGTTGTCAGCATAGCTCTTTTGACGATCCTGAGCTGCTAACATTCTTTCCCTAATTATTTTCAACTTTTCAGCAGTTTGATGAACCATCTCCGTTCCCATAAACTGCTTTTCCCCAGCCTCAAGCCAACAAGACGGCGTACGACACTTTTTTCCATACAAAGCTTGGTAAGGTGCCATCTTAATGCTCGAGTGAAAACTATTGTTATAGGAAAATTCTACCAATGGTAAATGTTCATCCCAATTACCTAGGAATTCCAAGGTACATGCTCTCAGCATATCTTCAAGTGTTTGTATTGTTCTTTCACTCTGACCATCAGTCTGCGGATGGTAAGCTGTACTTAAACATAACTTGGTACCCATTTCCTCTTGTAGACTTTTCCAAAACCTTGAGGTGAAACGACTATCACGATCTGAGACAATTGTTAGCGGAACACCGTGAAGTCTCACAATTTCCTTCACATAAGAATTCGCAAGCTTTTCCATAGACCATTTCTCCCTGGCTGCTATGAAATGTACACGCTTAGTGAATCGATCGACGACCACCCAAATCATGTCGTGACCATTCTTTGTTCTGGGCAGTTTAGTGACAAAATCCATAGCAATGTCTTCCCACTTACCCATAGGCACAGGTAAAGGTTCTAAAATCCCATACGGTTTCTGGTGTTGTGTCTTGACTCTCGCACAAGTCACACACTCGGCCACATACTTTGCAACATCAAGCTTCATCGTCGGCCACCAGTAGTAGGGTTTCAGGTCCCTATACATTTTAGAGCTACCGGGATGAATCAAGTACATGGTTTTGTGAGCTTCTTCCATCAGAAGATCCCTGACTCCTCCTGTCTTAGGTATCCAAATCCGATCCTGGAACACCTTCAGTCCATGACTGTTTACACCGAACACCAACGTTTTGCCCAAACGTTCCTCCTTTCGGTCATTCTTTTCAGAAACTTCCTCTTGAGCTTTCTTTATACTTTCCACAATGGTCGAGACAACTTCAATTCTCAACACTCTTGGCCTTTTCCTTTCAAGATTGACTTTCCGACTGAGAGCATCAGCAACAATATTAGCTTTACCGGGATGGTAAAGTATCTCACAGTCGTAGTCCTTGAGTAATTCCAGCCAGCGTTGTTGCTTCATATTCAATTCCTTCTGATTAAAGAGATATTGGAGACTCTTATGATCAGTGAAAAGTTTGCACTTCGTGCCATAGAGGTAATGCCTCCATATCTTCAGAGCGAAAACTACCGCTGCCAACTCCAAATCATGAGTCGGGTAGTTCTTTTCATGCTCCTTCAGCTGTCGAGACGCATATGCTATCACCTTTTCTCTTTGGGTTAAAACACAACCCAATCCAACACCAGACGCATCGCTATAAACAGCGAAGTCTTCAACTCCATCGAGTAGAGAAAGTATCGGTGCCTCGCATAGCTTCTTCTTTAGCTTCTCGAATGCTTCTTTATGCTTATCATTCCAAGCATAAGTAGCTCCTTTGTGGGTCAAAGATGTCAATGGAGTAGCAATCGAAGAAAAGCCCTTGATAAACCTTCGGTAATATCCGCCTAATCCTAAAAAGCTTCGGATCTCTGTGGGACTTTTCGGTTGTTCCCACTTCATTACAGCTTCAATCTTTGCTGGATCAACCATTATCCCTTCTTGGTTGACCACGTGACCCAAGAATTGGACTTCCCGAATCCAAAATCACATTTGGAGAACTTAGCATACAGTTTCTCCTTCTTCAAGACTTCTAACACTTCTCGCAAGTGTCTGCCATGCTCCTCCTGGCTTTTCGAGTAAATCAGAATGTTGTCTATGAACACTATCACAGATTTATCAAGGAACGGATTACAAACTCTGATCATTAAATCCATGAACGCTGCCGGAGCATTGCTTAGTCCAAACGATATAACCAAGAACTCGTAGTGTCCATATCTAGTTCTGAATGCGGTCTTCTCGATATCTTGCTCTCTTACTTTTAGCTGATGATATCCTGACCTTAGATCGATCTTCGAGAAATAGCTCGAACCTTGCAATTGATCAAACAGGTCATCAATCCTTGGCAACAGATATCTATTCTTTATTGTTGCCTTGTTCTGCTCTCGGTAATCAATGCACATTCTCATACTTTCATCTTTCTTCTTCACGAATAACACCGGAGCTCCCCAGGGTGATGAACTAGGTCTAATGAAACCTTTGTCCAATAACTCCTGAAGTTGCATCATCCGCTCCTTCATCTCTGTCGGTGTTAATTGATAAGGTGCTTTTGCAATTGGCGTTGTTCCTGGTAACAAGTCTATTCTGAACTCTACTTGTCTATCAAGTGGTAATCCAGGAAGATCTTCGGGAAATACTTCCGGATAATCACACACCACTGGGATACTCTGGATCACCTTCTTTTCCTTCTTAGCATCAATCACGAATGCTAAATATGATGTACATCCCTTGGTCAAACACTTTCTGGCTTTCATTAGGGAAATGATTCCAGAATTCACTCGACGTTTGTCCCCATACACCATAAACGAATCTTTTCCAGGCGGGTTTACTTTAACTATCTTCTTCTTGCATAAAATTTCGGCATCATTGGCGCTAAGCCAATCCATTCCCAACACGATGTCGAAACCATTAAGTTCGATAGGTAATAATTCTTCATGAAACTTATTCCCATTAAGGTCGATTAAGATGTTTTTCATACGATGGCTAACAGGTATAAACTTGCCACTAGCAACTTCGACTAATAAAGCATTATCTAGTCTATCAATAGGCAAAGCTAGTTTTCTACCAAATTCATGCGATATAAAGGAGTAGTTGGCTCCAGAATCAAATAAAATTTGGGCAGGCAATGTGTTTACGAGAAAGGTACCTGAGGCGACATCAGCTTCATCTTTAGCAGCTTCCAGTGTCATCTAGAATGCTCTCACCTTCGGCTTTGGTGGAATTTTGGGCTTAGCTGCCTCCTTCTTCTTCGGACAGTCTTTCAAAATGTGCCCCTCTTCATTACAATCAAAACACATCCTTTTGTTGTTTGGACATTCATTGGCAAAATCTCCAACCTTTCCACACTTGTAGCAGGTTACATCCTCGCTACACCTCCCAAAGTGCTTTTTCTTACACTTATCACACCACTTCGCTTCGCCTCTTTTCCTCCACCAAACTTTTTCAAATCATATTTCGAAAATTTGTTTTTCTTACCGGAACCAGATGTTCCCTCAAACTTTCTCTTCTCACCAACCTCAACCTTGTTGGTGGTTCTCCCCTTAATCATGTTCTCAACAGACTTGGCAGCCCAGATAGCTGCCTCTAGAGTATGTGCCTGACGTACTGGCACCTTGTACTCCCATGGGAGTCCCTTCACATACCGGTCCACCTTTGTCAGGTCGTCTGGAACGATACACAAGGAAAACTCCATCTTATCGGTGAAGTTATTGGTGTATTCATCAACTGACATGCTGCCTTTCATCAATGTCAGAAACTTGTTCTCTAGTTCCAATAGATTTTGAGCCGAGCAGAACTTCTGCTTGAACTGCACCAAGAACTCTGCCCATGAAAATTGCAGTGGCTCATTTGGGCTTAAAGTCTTCCCTAGAGTGTTCCACCAATGAACGGCTCCACCTCGGAACTGACACACTGCATAGATAGTCTGCAACTTGCCTCTGCAGCCACAAGTCATGAAGGTCAATTCCATTTCTGAGATCCAATCCATAACTCCAATCGGATCCTCCTTTCCATTGAAGGTCGATGGTTTGCAAGTTAGAAAGTCCTTGTACTTGTATCCCATTCCATCATTCCTTCCATCATGGTTGTCTCTCTTAACTATCGGTGGGTTGGCTTGACCAACAGACCCACTGAAGTTTCCACCTTCCGAGTGCCCTTCATTTAATTCAGGCTCTTCCACACGAAGTGACAGTTCTTCATGACTCTGTTGAAGCAACCGTCTAGTTTCATCCATCTGACGATCCAACATTGTTTGAATCATCATTTGCACACCAGCCATGGTTATTGGCTCAGGTGTTGCTGCTACGACAGGTCTTTGCTCAATCACTGGTGGTTGATTCCTGTTTTCATCAGCATTTCCAACTCCACTTCTTGTTCTCACCATTTTTGATCTACACACCCAATAAAGTGAAATTAGATCCTTATTCACGATAGATATTCAAATCATCCTTATCACTCCGAAACGTTTACATGCTAGTTCTAATATCGTAGACGTACGCTTAGAATCCTACACACATAAAGTTTCTAGATCCGGTCGTCAACAGACCATAGATCCGAACAAATAATATCATATATGGCAACATATAACATTTACCACATAAAGCATTTTAGGCAACTTTCTTAAAATAAACTAGTGCTCGTGTCTAAAATGTAACAGACGCACATCTCAAAATTTCACTTAGCATTCTAAGTTTAAGTCTAGAAATCCTAAAAATTGCTAGTTCGCTTAAACTAATGCTCTGATAACAACTGTGACATCCCCAAAATCTCGGCCAGAAAAGACCGATTTTCATTTATGCTTTTAAAATAATTTCAGAGTAAATCCTTTTGATTTGAAAGAGTTGCGGAATTTGTTCCCAAAAACAAAACATAATAACAATGTTTACCAAAGCATTTCATAAAAGAAATGTATTTTCATTATATAATCAAAACTCGGGGTGTCATGTTCCGATACAGACCAATAAGCATAAACGATCACATTCAAGTCATTCAACAAATATATACATATACAGACTTGTAAACAAAACAACTTGATGGTTCATCCATCTTACGCCCTTGCGCCACTTCCTGTAATACAAATAAAACTGAGTGGGTCAGGCTTGGGAGCCTGGTGAGCATATAGGGTTTTCAACCCACAATAAATAATTAAATTAATTATTATCAACCAACAATAACCAAATTACCCATTCCCGTTATTCTCACTTTATGTCCCTAAAATAACTAACACAAGGGACCTAGTCTAAGAATATTTCATCGGGGTGACAACACATGCTTCGGGGGTTCCTCAGCAATAAGTCAAATAAGGCAACCATGAGGGGGATGGAATACAGTGAATGAACACCCAAGTTCATTAACACCTACATGTTATGAGCTTGTTAGCGTTCCACTGGACTGTCTAGAAAAGTCCGTGGTCGTCATCTAAATTCCACTAGATGACTGGATCAAAACAACATCGAGGCCTCTCATCTGTTTATTACACACCAACTATCTACCCATGTTCTACCCAACATATTAGTAGATAAAACATACATTTTTATACATAGTTTAAAAACTTGTATAGCATGCTAAATCAATACATTTCCACATAACAGATGAGGCACACACACATAACACGTATTTCATATAGAAATAACCAGATCTGTAAGATAGAAGAAAGTGAATATACATTCACACACATAACAACAAAATATACACATAACACGTATCTCGTATAAAATACTTCATAATTATGTGTTAGAAGAAAGTAACAACACATTCACACATATAAACAACAATATACTTAATACACTCAAATCATATTTGTATTATTATCGTGTTTATGAAAAGTAGTATACACTCACTTGATCAGAAGATGATCGGACAACACTACGACTTGCAAAAGTAGTAATCCTCAGCAGATCTGGAAGATCTCTACAAAAATCGAACTTCTCGCGAGCAGAGCTTCGGCTCGGAAACCACACTTCTCGGGATCTTCGGGATCTCGGGACTTGCTTCGGGACTCCGAAATACGACCGGGACTTCTGGCACGCAAATCGATGCAAAACGGGATAGAGAAGAGAGAAAATAGCAACCCTAAACAGCTGGCCCTTCAAATCTATTTATAGGGCAAATTTGGCCGTTGCCACATCGTGGCAACCTTTTACCACGTCGTGGGCTTGGTCGTCACTGCATGCGTCATCCCAAGTTGCATATGGGGGGCTCCCGGAGGTGTCAGGACACTTGCCACGTCGTGGCACTACTTGCCACGTCGTGGTCTCTGACAGTTTTGGGGTTTCGCGCCTTGAACTTCAGAAATTCATAACTTTCGCATACGAACTCCGTTTTCGACGTTCTTTATATCGCCGCGAAGGTGAGATTATGCTCTACAACTCTCGTTTAGACTCCATTGGCTAATTTTGATTTTATTTTTAATATATTATAAGTATATTACTTATATATTATTTTTTTTAGTAGGCCGGGACAGGAAAACTCCGTTCGAAATTCATAACTCCTTCATCTGAACTCCGATTTCATCCGTCTTTCCGTCGTTGCACTACTATCGATGAGATCTTCAATTCTCATTTAGATCACTAAGGACAGATATCTATCTACCTGAAATTCACTATTTACATCGCTGGGTCGCGCTGGGTCGTGCTGATTTTGTCGCGAAACTTCAACAGGTCATAACTTCTTCGTTATAACTCGGATTTCGGCATTCTTTATATATTCGGAAACCTCGTTTCAACTACTACAAAATTATACATAAATATAGGATTTATCTAACATTTCATTTTGACGCTTATTTTTATTCTTAATTAAATTAAGACACATAATTTAGCACATAACACATAATACTCAAATAATACACTTCTATTATTTCAAAACGGGTTACAAAGGTTAACCTAGACTATTATACCAACATTAATGACAAGCCCAGAAACACAGGCATTACATGTATGGCATTTATTTAGGGTTAAATTTGGATTATGGGTCTGTGCTTTGGGCTCAACTTGTACAAAGCACTTTTTCTGTTACAAGGCACAATGAGATTTTATGTGCTCATTTTTCGGCAATTATTGTTTAGAGGGAATTTAATCTCCTTTGTATTCCGGAGATAGAGGGTTCAATCATTGATGTCATTTTGAGTTTTCACACATCAAATGTGATTCTATCAAATAGTTCCTGTTTTTCCTTCATTGGTTCAATTCCAAAACCGATGCTACGAAACGTCCCAGCAAATAGCAAAGTTATTACTGAGTATCGCAGACAACCAGCTTCTGGTGTTCTTCCTCTCATTGCTGCAATACAACAAGTCTTAGAAGAGGCTGAAAAGCCCAAGAAAGGGGGAAAGAGAAAAATAAAGGTTGATCCCTCCAAACCTGTTAAAGCTCCAAAGAAGAAAGTCAAGTGAGCCACTCATAAGCCTAGAACTCCTTCACCAAGTTCTGAGGTGGATTCAAAGTCATATATCTTAGTCGTTCCTGAGGAAGTCTAGCATGCAACTAATGAAACAGCTGTGACTTCATAGCCAATGGTCTCGGAATCTCAAACTACGAATCATGAGGTAACTTTTCATAATGCCTACTTCTGTTCCAATCTCAAATGATTTTTTCCAGGATTATATTCCTCCTTCTTCTACTACTTTCACGTCTACTCTAATCATGATTGCTCCTTGTCTGAATGTCTCAGTGAGATTTTTGCAACAACAAATGTCCATGGCTCAATATTCTCCACTTTTCACTGATTCAACTGTAACCACTACAACAACAATAAGGGCACCCCCAATCACTGTCAACGTATCTGATACGAGGGCAAGGGCTTCTTTTTTTACATTTAGTACCGGTTTCACTCCTATCTCTCCACTTCGTCAAGATGATCCAGATATTGTGTTCGGTGATGATCAGGATGACCTTGAGGAATTTCATTACAGTACTTTCAATGTTCAATAGTCTAGTGATGACGTTGTACGTATGACTCATCCATAATTCAACATTCTTCAACAAAAGTTGGATTCATTGATTAAAACATCCAAATCTACCTCCAACTTAGATTACTCCATTATATCGCACACATATCTACTCGAGACAATGACAAAGGAGCATGTTGTGAACCTTGCAAAAGCAAATAAAGCTGTTTAGGATTCATCGACCATCTGTAACCAAACGACTGAAAAAGTTGAAAAACTAATTTCTGATGCTCAAACCTTTATGGGTACTTTCCAAACATCCTTTGAAACAAACACTGCCAAACCAAATCAGGTGATTTCCAGTCTTGGAACTACCCTTTACACCGAGAAGGATGCTCTTGAGAAGGTTCGTACAGACATTCAATTTGATAATAGAGAGTTTCACACTTCCATATCTTCCAAAATCGACAAGCTTCATGATGATTAGGCACTTGAGAACAAGATAATGGATGAGCTCGTTGTCAAAATTGAGAAGCTGAAAGTTCTCTCAGTAAAATTAGCGCATGCGAACTCCAAAATTGATGAGCTAAAATTTGAGAAAGCTGTTATCTAAAGTTGCATGGTTGATGTGAATGTTGATTTGCATAATTTAATCGAGACTCGTTATTCTCTCCTTACTGTCTCTATTCGCCAGCATCTTGCAGAGAAAGTGATGCCAATATTTTTAATGCTCAACGGGATTGTAGGTTTGTTTGGAATACTTTATTCCAAAAAAGGGGGAGAATCTGCGAGATCTTCTGGTGTAGGAACAAGAACTTCTGGTGGTGATGATGAAAATGAGCAGAAATCCAAATCCAATGATCCGAAAGGTAATGTATCTTTGGGATTAAAAGGAAAATAAAAAGTGATTGATGATGACATTGATGAAGAAGACGATGATCATGCAAAACTAAAGCGTAAATCTTGTGATGCAGAACTTGATAAAAGTCTACGAGTCGCTAAAGAAGATGAGGAAAAAGAGAATGCACTTCGTGAAGCCCAAGTCACATTGGAAGCTAAGAAATTTTATTTCCTTTGTGATCTATGGCATGTATCATGAGTGAATCAGTTGATAATTCGAACATGTACTGGCTTGAACCTGTTGTTTAATTTGAAGTGGAGAACTCCTTGGATTCGCAGCTTGATCTGCCGATGACTCTGAAGGCTTTCCAGTTTCGCTGCTTTGACCGAGTTGCGAACATTGATCTCGTTGATTCAGGTGCTAATCAAATGCTCTTCTCGTTCTACCTAAAGCACATGAAGCCTTAGTAAGAAACTTGGGGTTTCAAGAAAACCATAGTTGTGAAGGTTTCCAACCCAATTGAAACCGATAGCTTTCTGAATGCTCGGTTCAAAGTTTCAAGCAGAGCCACGAGTCAGGTGTACGAGTTTACTCTTGCAGATCTAGCATGTCTGAACCCTTATGACTAGATTTTGCTGCTTCATTTGTTGCTAAGAGATGAAAAGAAGTTTGAAACCATCGTTACACATCTTAAGAGTATGATGGTCTCATATATCCTGGAGGTTGGGAAAATGGATGTTGAAATTGATACGTTACTATGAATGAAGTGAACTGTGTTGCCCAAGGAAGCTCTTGAAGACTTTGACAAAATGAAGCTGGGCAGAATACAAAGGATGGATGGTGTATGTCATTTCAAATCCTACAAAGGACTGATGCTAATTTTCACAAAGCATGTTTCCATCTGCTTGATAAGCATCTTTTCTCCACATCATGCCTTGAATACATTATGGAGATGATGAATAAATGCAAAGAAAACAGCGTTGGAGACATGAAATGTTTCTCGGATATGATCAATTGGTATATCCAGGTTCGCAAGGCTCTGCTGAGCATCATGCTGAAACTCTTTATAGTTTAGAGACGCCAACAACAACGAAGAACTGCTTTCTATATTTACACAAAGGGGGTATTGTTGGGCTATTTTGTGTTGTGTCAATATTAGTATTGTATTGTTTTAATTGATCTTTTGTAATGGGCTGGTCCTGTCCACCCGATATTAATGTGCTAGAGTTAGAGTATAAATAGTGCATGCGTGCACCGTGTTTTAGGTGATTATCTTGTAACCCTACACTGCCTTTACCTTAGTAGTTCTTTGTCGAGATCTTCTAAGACAGTGCTTTTCAATCATTCAACACAACTTCGATCTCCATTCTTTGTGTTTGATTCTTCTACCTATTTGGAATCTATCGATCTTATAGTTTTATTCTAACAATTACTAAACTAAAAGGATTGAAAAATGAAATTGAAAAAAATAAAATATTAAAAACGAAGTTTTAAAAAAACGAGTTCAATTAACACAATATTAGAAATTTAATGATCAATTCCATCTCAAGAAATTTCTATAGCCTTAAATAGGTAAAAAATAAAGTTCAATGACCTTAGCAATAAACTGAAACTTGTTTTATTTTGACTTGTTTTATTTTGACATGAATAGACAAATTGTTTAAAACTTAAACAAATTAAATAAATGATTAAATCAACAATAAGTAAAAAAAAGTGACTAAATATTAACTTCGAGCTAATATATAATAAATCATCGGTTTGCGAAATGATACATAACATTGAAGATACATCTTCCAAATAGGGTTTATAGTTTTGTAGATGAAATTGAGTAATCTAACCCTTAAAACGATTATTTTTTGATAAAAATAATCATTTCTTTTGTAAAGTAACCACATTCTTTACAATATGTTGTTTCAAAGAAGTCTTCGGAATTCCATAGTACAATTTCGGACCATAGTTCCGTAATAAATTTGGCTTTCTTTTGGAGTGTAAGTTTTGCTTTCATAAAACGTAATACATTGTTCCGGAATACATTTCCAATACATGGTTCTGGAGTATAATGTATAAGTTTTGCTTTCATAAAATGTATAATATTTGGTTTTATAAATATAAAATGCAATTAAAATGAACAAACAACTAATAAATATATAAACTAAATAAAGAATGTGTGTAGGACATATTAAGAATACGATGTTCAAATTATATTTGTTCTTGTACCTTAAAATATTTTCGCTAGTTGTTTTTATACCCTCTATAGAAATTGATTTCCATGTGATCCACACTTTTAGGAACCAACACAACAATACCCAACGATCCCATGTGCTCCCATCTTGAAGCTCTTGAGTGGGATTGAATCAGTTGGTTCGGTACCATAGTAATTGACTCCCACTAGCAGTTTGTGGATGTGGGCTCTCATAACGATAAACCAATCCTCATTTTCCGAACAGTAGTTTCCCTTCCCATGAGTATTATGTATAGTCATTTGGAATGTTTTCAAATCCAAAGCGCCCAAAAACCAATGAGCATGTGGTATATTGACTGGAATGTAAAGCTATAAAAATGTTATAAGTAATTAATTAGCATATAAATACTCAAGTAATGTACTCCAAACAAAATTACACCATATCACACTCTGCCCAAGTTAGGTAAACAGATCTGTCAACCATGTCACTCCAGTCAAATGTATCAGTATTGAAATCTGACCACACAACCGTCTACCGAACCTTGACCAAACCTTAAAGTCAACAGATGTCAACACTCAAGTCAACTGTTCATGTTGACCCGAATCGCCCAAGCTATTAATTAATTTTTTGTAGTAAAGTAAGAATTGTTATTAGAAGCGTTATGTAATAAACAACTAATTATATTACTTACATCACATGACAACCATTGTAACACCGAAAATTTTCAAACAAAATTTTCATTTTAAAACACTATAAAACTCAATTATATATTCTCAAAAACCACAAGTATCTCAAATGTCAATAAATCCACAAGTAAAAATCACAATGCCATAATCATAAAAATAATCTCGCTCCAGTGTGTACTATCAAGTCAGTGCCTTCCCGTGAGCTTGATAGGCACCTAAAATACATAATACGGTCAGCATGAAGCTTAGTAAGTTCCCCAAAATATCATGCACAGTTCATTAGCCACTCGAGGTTATAACTCAATAATGCCCTCCAGTCAATGTGTCTCAATGGGACCTGTGACAACCGTCAAATTTCGGTCAAGTCAAAGTCAACTAAAGTCAGCAAGTCAAACCGTTCGACTCAATTTGCCCATGAGTACTAAAATTCACACTATGAAACTTCTACATAACTCTCTATTCTAATGAGAAATCATTTTATGACCCCCATTTGCGAAGTTGAGTATTTATTTCCAAAAATGCGAAACTCCAGGGACAATATTTGAAATCTTCTGTTTTCTTCCCCAATTCGCATTCTACTGTGAAATACTTCGCATTTTCATTCTTACACCCTTCGCATCCCTTCGCATAAATCACCTTCGCATTTTAACCTAATTAATCAAATGCGATTCACAAAATTTTCATTCCAAAAATGCGAAACTCCAGGGACAATAATTGAAATCTTCTGTTTTCTTCCCCAATTCGCATTCTACTGTGAAATACTTCGCATTTTCATTTTTACACCTTTCGCATCCCTTCGCATTAATCACCTTCGCATTTTAACCAAATAAATCAAATGCGATTCACAAAATTTTCATTCCAAAAATGCGAAACTCCAGGGACAATAATTGAAATCCTGTTTTCTTCCCCAATTCGCATTCTACTGTGAAATACTTCGCATTTTCATTTTTACACCCTTCGCATCCCTTCGCATTAATCACCTTCGCATTTTAACCAAATAAATCAAATGCGATTCACAAAATTTTCATTCCAAAAATGCGAACACAGTTTAGTTCTTGAACTCTAAACTTGCGAAATCAAAAATTCATATGTTGAACCCATATGCGAATATTAACCCAATTGACTTCAAATTGATTCATAGATGCGAACACTCGATTGTTTTACTTTCGCAAAATGAGCAGCAACAACTCCACAATCGAGTTTTTAAATTCTTGCAAACAACAATTTCATAGTCCTTGACTTCGCGTTTTTCTTCACGAATCATCCCTCAATCATCAATCCAATTGCGAATCAAAACTCATATGTTCTTGCTTTATCGATTCATCGACTACACTCATACAAATGCGAACAATACTTAATTTCAAAATCGATTGAAACTTATAGCAAAGCTAAATCCAACTTCGCATTCAAAGCAGTGTTATTGATCCGCAGTCACAAGCAACCACCCCACACCCACTCTATGACCAGCCATACCTCCCCACCTTACCTATGTCACTTCAATGTTCCCTTACACTCAAATTTCACTCACTCCCACGTTTTTGAGCTGGAACAATCAACCACACTCCTCATTTTCTCTCATTTCTCTCATTCCACTAAGTAACGAACATCATTTTTTTCTCTCAAACTCTTCTACACAAATTTTCGAGATCCAAGGCTGGATTCAAGTGTTCTTCCACACTTAATTCTCGAAAACCTTCAAGGCATCTCCAAGTGTTCTTGAATTAAACACTTCCATTCTTCCACAATCATCTACTGAAATCACTCAAGGTGAGTTCATACCCCTACATTTTCATGTTTTCTCAAGTTTTCAGGGGGGGGGATACAAGTTAAAACACTAAGAACATAACTAGATTTTTCTAACAGCCTTCATCAGAAAAGTTCAACTCCATTCACGGACTGTTTTGGGCATCTTAAACATTTTTGTTTTCAAAACTGTACAAGGTGCAACTAGTTCAAGTTTTTAGCTTTAAAATGGCTACTTGCACATCTCCATACGATTTTTCTACAATTTATGGTGATTTTTACAAAACTGCCTATCATTTCAAACAACAATCCGGACCAGTCTGTGATTATGGACTTTTTCACCCAAGTTAGAAGTCATTATAAATTGTGATAAAAATTATGAGCAAACTAGACACATTTTGTGAACTCTCAGAATTTACGGATCTAGTTTTCGACTTCGTATGATTTTTCTATGATTTTTCAAAACAGGGCAGAATTGCTAAATTTTGCCAACAGCATGTAAATATCATAACACTTTGTATTATGTTGAGCAAAGTGTATAATCATCAGTTTTAATGTTTGAATGTGTTTCCTAGTTAGTTTATCATTATGAACTGAAACTAAGACATTCATATTAAATATTATTCATTCATTTTGGGACACGTATTATTAAACTATAAAAAGTATAGTTTGATAAATTCACAACACTAATACATTTCCATAAAAGAATTCATACATACTACATACATTTTTAGATAAACTATAATAGGTATAGTTTATGATACATCACTCTACGCACTCGTACAAGAAGGGTACATTCATACAAGAAAGATTTCTATTCGCACACATTTCACGTAAATTTATTAAGCTATGGTTCAATAAATTCACAACACTAATACTTTTCCATAAAGGAGTTCATACATAGTACATACATTTTAGATAAACTATAATAGGTATAGTTTATGATACATCACTCTACGCACTCGTACAAGAAGGGTACATTCATACAAGAAAGATTTCTATTCGCACACATTTCACGTAAATTTATTAAGCTATGGTTCAATAAATTCACAACACTAATATATTTCCATAAAAGAATTCATACATACTACATACATTTTTAGATAAACTATAATAGGTATAGTTTATGATACATCACTCTACGCACTCGTACAAGAAGGGTACATTCATACAAGAAAGATTTCTATTCGCACACATTTCACGTAAATTTATTAAGCTATGGTTCAATAAATTCACAACACTAATACATTTCCATAAAAGAATTCATACATACTACATACATTTTTAGATAAACTATAATAGGTATAGTTTATGATACATCACTCTACGCACTCGTACAAGAAAGGTACATTCATACAAGAAATATTTATATTCACACACAATTAACGTAAACTTGTTACCCTATATTGTGAGTTTCTCTATTTTTCGATCTCTATCTCTCTATCTCCCCGTACGTCCGAGTGCGGGATATAATTCCTGGTAGTTATAATCAGAATCTCCTTGAGGGAGAACGTGATACTTGTATATAGATCTATATTGGGTTTGACACCCACACCTTTCTGCTAGCTACAGTTGGACCTGCAGGTCTACGGGTGACAAATGTCATTTTATTTTTCGCGACACTGAGAACGTCGTGGCAGGTTCACATAGTCATAGTATGATTATAACGGCTCACATAGGGAACAATCCATAAGTTTAAACTTGTTATCCTATATTGTGAGTTTCTCTATCTTTTCTTTCTCTCTATCTCTCTATCTCCCCGTACGTCCGAGTGCGGGATATAATTCCTGGTAGTTATAATCAGAATCTCCTTGAGGGAGAACGTGATACTTGTATATAGATCTATATTGGGTTTGACACCCCACACCTTTCTGCTAGCTACAGTTGGACCTGCAGGTCTACGGGTGACAAATGTCATTTTATTTTTCGCGACACTGAGAACGTCGTGGCAGGTTCACATAGTCATAGTATGATTATAACGGCTCACATAGGGAACAATCCATAAGTTTAAACTTGTTATCCTATATTGTGAGTTTCTCTATCTTTTCTTTCTCTCTATCTCTCTATCTCCCCGTACGTCCGAGTGCGGGATATAATTCCTGGTAGTTATAATCAGAATCTCCTTGAGGGAGAACGTGATACTTGTATATAGATCTATATTGGGATTGACACCCCACACCTTGCTGCTAGCTACAGTTGGACCTGCAGGTCTACGGGTGACAAATGTCATTTTATTTTTCGCGACACTGAGAACGTCGTGGCAGGTTCACATAGTCATAGTATGATTATAACGGCTCACATAGGGGACAATCCATAAGTTTACGGGATTTTATTTTTAAAACCTAAATGAGTTTTATGTCGATTTAAAATCACCTTTTTATCTCTATGAGTACAGATATTACTGTACACCTTTGGTTTTGGTAGTTACGACTACACATCATTTGAAACCACATTTATACTTTTAAGTATGGTCAATACTTGTATTACTCGGTCCTCTAATTTAGGGCTACATATAGATAATGTATTAACAAACATGAGAACGTACAGAAATTTCGTTTAATTCAAAAGCGTCCATGTCCATTTAAATACATAACATTTTCTACCAATAAGAAGGGTTACTTATACATTTTGGTCTTCAGTCGTAGAACGACATTACACAGGTTTTAAAGAAAATATCGGGTTTTCTGGATACATACTCTAACGTTTTTTTTTGAGGAAAACGATTTACTGTTCTAACGAAATCTCTTATGAACTCACCAACCTTTGTGTTGACACTTTTCAAAACTACTCGTATTCTCAGGAATTCAGTGAAAACAGGAAATCAACAACGTTTTGAGGATGGGACGATAAATCGTCAAACAGTTCATTTTGTATTATAATGTAATTGATGTGAATTATGTAAACTTGTGCTTTGATGTAACGTTTTCAATTATATTTGTGTTGGTTGTTTTTACTTTGAGCACTATTATACTCATTGTTGTGATACTCTACATGAAGTCCTCCACCCCCGGACGTTTCCGCCATCCTTGGTTTGGGGGTGTGACAGGACCCTCTGGTCCCACAACTCGGGTGGACCCTCCAGTCCCAACTCAGTAGCTTACAATAATACACAACACAAATCACAAAGACATAATGCAGGATATCACAATACACAATATAACACATAAAACCCTCCAGTCACACAAAGATTACCACTCTAGGTAAAGTATACTGAGAAGACTCACCTTGTAAGCTAGCAAGTAATAATCTCGTACACAAATCTTGTACTATGCGTAACACATAAGATCATAATATCTAATTAACACTTAAATCATGACTTGAAATAAACTAGGTTATTGTATCTCTCAAACTCTTGGAATGGATAAAAGACCATTTTACCCCCTCCATGGTTCTCATTCTCCCTGCCTTAACCAAACCTTAAAGTTAACAGATGTCAACACTCAAGTCAATTGTTCATGTTGACCCGAATCACCGAGTGCATCCATGTGACTCGCCGAGTCCCCCTTGTTTCTTCAGAACATCGCGAAAAATCAACTCAACTCATCGAGTGGTCCTATCAACTCGTCGAGTTACCCGTGTCCAGATGCATCGGGAAACCCCTAGCTGACTCGTTGAGTCAGCTCTTTGACTCGTCGAGTCACTTAAGTAATTTTCTCATTCAGACATTTTAAGGCAGATCTACCACTCCAAACTCTAGATCTAGGCTCCCAAGGCTCGATTACAACGTAAAGCTTCTATCTTTACGTAATTGCATGGCATATTTTGCTCCAAAATACCAACACAGCTCTAACAAGGGTGTTTAAGCACAATAACTCTTATATGGCTGAATAAAGTTGGGACCTTTGGACTCTATGGACCTAAAAAGGTCCAGATCTGATGTTTCAATGCTTGGAAATCACAAGTCATACCAAATCTCAAGGAAATATGTAAAAAGCCCTAAAAGTTCCTCGTTAGCAAGATCTAAACAACATGATGAGTAACGTGATGGCTTTTACCTCTCAACGGAAGCTCCAAGTGCAAGAATGTTGGATCCTATAGCCTCTCATTGTTCCTTGCTTGTATCTCACTTCTTTCCTTCAGAAGATTCACCAAAACACTCAAATATTAACTAAAACACTCTTTCTTAGCTCAATGGCTGATTAGGGTTTCACACAGGGGAGTTGGGTAGCTGGTGAGGCGCAAATGAGGTAATAAGTTCCCTTAAATAGGCCCCAACCCCAGGGATTTAGGGTTTCATCTAACAGCACTAACTTGGCGAGTCGACTCTCTGACTCGTCGAGTCGGTTATTAAACCCACGTCGTCAGCTGAAAGTATACATACTGGCCACGACGTCAGGTGTTGCACGGACCTCTTCCGCTGTCAGCTGAAAGGCTCTCCCACGAACCCTCGGTGCCTCGACCTTCGTTGGCCGACTCTCAGTAGCGCGTATAGCAGTAGGTACTGATCCTTGTGTTGATCCTTGAAGAGGCTGGGGGCACTCGTCCTTCCGATAGCCGGTCTGGTCACAATAAAATTAAACTGCAAAACCCTTGGGGCAATCCTTCGCCATATGCCTCTCTTTGCCACATTTGTAGCAAATCCCCGCTCGACACGATCCTTTGTGACTCTTGCTGCACTTATCACAAGTTCGTTGTTCTGGCCCTTAGTCCTTGTATCAGCGGTCTTAGCTCGCTTCGTCGCTAGCTACGACTGCGTTGGTCTCCTGTCGCTCCCCCGAGACTCCACCTCCTCTCTCATGTGTAACTCTAGCTCAATCTTCCTGCTTCTGGTATTCGTCTGAAGCTCAGCCAATGTTCGGTACGATGAGTTTGCCAAGAAATCCTGTATATCCCTCCTTAGTATGCTCAAATAAAGAAACATGTTCGTGCTCAGTAGACACGTGCTCAGGGTAGAACAACGCCCTCTCACGGAACATCTGTGTAATCTCAGTCATCGACTCTATCTTCTACTGGAGAGAGGGAAACTCCTGGGCCAAACACTCCCTTTCCACAGGAGTAACATACTCATCTCAGAATAACTGGGTGAACCTCTCCCATGTCACTGTAGCATGATCTACAGGAGTAAAATTGGGAGTCACAAAGTTCCACCAGTCCTTCACCCCCACACGAAGCTGGTTCAGCGCAAACCGAACCCTCAAATGATCAAAACATGAACATGTGTAAAAACATCCCTCGATATTAGAAATCCATCTCATCACAACAATCGGATCCTGAGTCCTATCCAAATCTGGTGGCTTCGTGCTGTTGAATTCCCGAAACAACAATGAGCCACCTCCCTGTGGCCTAGCAACAGCGACAGCTATAGTGGCTGCGGCAGCAGCAACCTCAGTAACAACATCGTAACGCTCATCAGGGTGGTTCTGAAACACAACACAAAATCATCAGATACTCGCTCGAATATACTTACACTCGATCACTCTCCCCCTACTTGATCATTAACATCCTAAAGATTCTTACTTGGGTTGCTTACAGATCCGGTGCTTTCAGTAGAACAGGCTTAATACTTCCTGCCACACCAACCTGTAGTCACCCCAAGTCCTCTTCCTAGGATTCCAGTTCACACGTACTCTAACTCTTACGAAATAACATACTACCCTCTTATTAGATCTCTTATATGCTCATTTAGGTATCTCTTCTAGATTATCTCTCGAATCCAAACTCTCTCTCTCTCTCTCTGTCTCTCTCTTTCTCTATCTAAGTGATCATGCTAGATGCTCTCACTAAGTACATACTCAAAGCACATAACAGATAGAAACGACTCCTAGGCTAAGGTATCACAAATCAGGAAACTCTAGCCCTAAATATGAATTACTAAGCCTACCCTTTATCATGCATCACTATTATCTCATAAATATCTCATAAACAAATAAGTAAGGGTATTTTGGCAAATCACCGTTCGGGCCCTGGCTGATGGTACACACTGCTTCAACTCGTTTTCTCTTAAAACTCTTTCTCATTTTTAGAAAAATTATTTGTTTTGAAATTTTTTCTCAAATCCTCAGTTTGAGTCCAAACACACCCTGAGGTGCATCAAAATCCCTCAAACCAAGGCTTTGATACCAACTTGTAACACCGTAAATTTTCAAACAACTTTTTCATTTTAAAACACAATAAAACTCAGTATCTCAAATGCCAATAAATCCACAAGTAAATATCACAATCCTAGAATCATAAAAATAATCTTGCTCCAGTGTGTACTATCAGGCCGGTGCTTTACTGTGATCTTGAGAGGTACCTAAAACACATAACACATAACATGGTAAGCAAGAAGCTTAGTGAGTTCACCAAAATACCACGCACAACTCATTAGCCACTCGAGGCTATAACTCAATAAGACCCTCCGGTCAATGTGTCTCAGTGGGACCCTCTGGTCCCAAAGCTCGGGTGGACCCTCCGGTCCTAGCTCAGTAGCTTACAATAATACACAATGCAAATCACAAAGACATAATCCAGGATATCACAATACTCAATATAACACATAAGAACCTCCGGTCACACAAAGATTACCACTCTAGGTAAAGTATATTGAGAAGACTCACCTCATAAGCTAGTAAGTAATAATATCGTACATATATCTCGTACTAGCCTCTGCCTATCACATAAGATAATAATGTCTAATTAACACTTAAATCACTACTCGAAATAAACTAGCTTATTGTCTCTATAAAACTCTTGGAATGGGTAAAAGACCATTTTACGCCTCCATAGTTCCCATTCTCCTTTCCTTAACCAAACCCTAAAGTCAACAGAAGTCAACACTTGAGTCAACTGTTCATATCGACCTGACTCGCCGAGTGCATCTATGTGATTCGTTGAGTCCCCCTTGTTTCTTCAGAACATCATGAAAACCCAAATCAACTCGTCAAGTGGTCCCGTCAACT
Organism: Lactuca saligna; assembly: GCF_052625555.1. Taxonomy (NCBI): domain Eukaryota; kingdom Viridiplantae; phylum Streptophyta; class Magnoliopsida; order Asterales; family Asteraceae; genus Lactuca; species Lactuca saligna. The sequence goes on along the minus strand of NC_136418.1, from coordinate 43,582,600 downwards.
CGTCGAGTTACTTGTGTCCAGACTCATCGGGAAAACCCTAGCCGCCTCGTCAAGTCAGCACTTTGAATCATCGAGTCCCTTAAGTCAGTTTCTCATTCAGACATTTTAAGGCAGATCTACCACTCCAAACTCTAGATCTAGGCTCCCAAGGCTTGATTATCACGTAAAGCTTTGATCTTTACGTTCATGTATGGCATATTTTGCTCCAAAATGCCAATACAACTCTAACAAGGGTGTTTAAGCACGATAACTCTTATATGGCTGAATAAAGTTGGGACCTTTGGACTCTATAGACCTCAAAAGGTCCAGATCTGATGTCTAAATGCTTGGCGATCACAAGTCATACCAAATCTCAAGGAAACATGGAAAAAGCCCCAAAAGTTCCTCATTAGCAAGGTCTAAACAACATAAATTAGAAGGTGATGGCTTTAACCTCTCAATAGAAGCTTCAATTGAAATAATGTTGGATCCCACAGGCTCTCCTTGTTCCTTGCTTGTATCTCACTTCTTTCCTTCCAAAAGATTCACCAAAACACTCAAATATTAGCCCAGACACTCTTTCTTAGCTCAATGGCTGATTAGGGTTTCACACAGAGGAGTGGGTAGCTGGTGAGATGTAAATGAGGTCATAAGTTCCCTTAAATAGGCCCCAACTCGGGGGATTTAGTGTTTCATCTCACAGCGCCAACTCGATGAGTCGGCTCTCTTAACTCTTCGAGTCGGTTATTAGACCCACGTAGTTAATCAGTCTCTACTCGACGAGTTGATGCACAAAATTGTCGAGTTACTGAATGGATCTCAAAAATAAATAATATATCTGGGAGTCTGGATGTTACAACCGTTGTCCATGACTATCCGCATATAACCGTTTCCAAACTCAAGCGAAGTAAAACCGGTCAAGTAATTGTGACCAAACAACAACGAACAATCACGTTCTTTATAAACAATGTATACATTAGGAACTAAAAAATTGTCCAATGATGTTGATTGTTGCCATGTAACACCTTTCCTCTTCATTTGTATCAATGACGACTTATATGATATGCACATAACTTTTTGGCACTTAAAACGCCTTAAAGGTGTTGGCGACAATGCTTTGTATCGATCCCGCAAAATCTCTTTTACATCCAACGATTGAATAACTGGAGGCGGTTGCTCAGGACCTACATTCAGCGGCTATTCAGGGCCATCATTCAACGGGTTTTTAGGCGTGCTTAAGACATAATCATGCTCCGATAACTCATCGTCATTGTAGTATCCATATACGGTTCAATAATGTATACTTGTAAACGATGCAAAAACATAACAACCATAAACACTAAAATAATTAAAAATGTACCTCCATCCCCTTCGAGGTACCAACATCGTCTTGAGGAGTCTTATTGAAAAGTTTTGGAACCATGATCGACCTCATTCCGCAATGCACTAATATTTCAGTCCGGAGACCGCAACTACTTGCGACATTCACGGACCTAATTTTTCAATTGATCGACCTCGTTCCACAAGGCACTAATAATTCAGTCCTTGTCAGTTGATGGGTCAGTTGTCGGCGACGGTGGTGGCGGCGGGTGAGATGGATCATCTATCCATGCCTTCTTTTCTCGAGGCCCACAGGTAGGGGAGTTTTATGTGATGGTGTTAGGGAAGGTACCCAGTGAACTTCAGTGTCGGGAAAACCAGAGCGATCAATCCACGCGGAGCTAACAAGCCACCATTTAGCACACATTTCATATTCTGCCGACTTCAACTCCTGTACGAGTCTATTACCGTACTAACAAAATTATAAACTTATAAATAAACATAAGTTATAAAATAAATAAATATTTAAATAATAAAGTAACTATACATCATCGATTTGTAAAAATTGGTTGCAGTGAGTCTGTTGTAACAGCCTTAGTTTTGACCATGCAACAACCCGAGCGATCACATTCCCTTGTTGGGTACCAAACAAACTTATCACCGGAAAAGTCTCAAGAATTCATATCTAAATGTTAGCAAACAAATAAATAAAAAATAGTTAGAATGTTTGCAAAATAATAATAATAATAATAATAATAATAATAATAATAATAATAATAATTTCATCATATACTTACCGTAAAAGCGTATAAATAACCCTTGTATGATGTAGGTCAATTTTTGAGGTTCGTTCTCTTTCGGTTCTTCTGGATGTATAAGCTTGTCAACTTTATTGAATACAATTGATCCCAAATTATCTTCCCCCATAGATATCTATCACATAAAAAATTAGTTAACAATTAAATTTCTAAAAAGTATTAGCAACGATAGATAATTTAATTAGTTAATAATTATAAAATAGACGACATTATACATGTTGAATTCATCAAGGTTGGATAGCAAATCCAAACTCTTCTGTAACAGGCTGTTTTAGTCAACCACCAATTGAAACCCATCTCTAACAGGTATAGAAGACATATACGGATTTCATCCTCATCTAATAACTCATTAAGTAAATGTTGAAACACATTCGTAACATGGTGTAATTTGACCAAGACTGCGAGACATTCGTCGGGACCATGGGAAAGGCAAGGGACAAGAAGGCGGCGGCGGATGCAAAAGCAAGAAAATAGTCACCAAACCGGAAGCCGGTGATAGGACAAAATTATTTCTTCTGAAAAGATAGCTCGTAACCCCCAATCTCAAAAATCATTTCCTCTATGTGGCTTCGGGGGTCGGTGACAACTTCGTGGAAAAGGACGTAATGTAGAAGCAAAAGATCCCCATCAATATTATGAATGTCTAACTACCTCCCGAAACATGTATTCTTGAACATAATCTCGCATTCGAGTCTTTTTCTGAATATCACGAGAATTTCCCCGCCGATTTTGGGTTTACATGAGAGTATAATTGATGCATCAAAAGCCTGTCGTGTTGCACATATAAAAAAGGTGTTATCACTTCATTCTAAATGGAAATAACCAATATTCTAGACTAATTCCAGAGCAGTTCCAAACAGTTCTTCGCGTTCCGGAGGCTTCTAGAATGAAACTTTAAGATCTGGAACACAACATTTCGATGTAAATCAATAATACCTAAACATCTAAACTATTTTTAATTCATCCTACAAAAATGACATCTTTAATTTAAACTCCAGAACGTTTTCAGTTCATTCTGGAGGTAGTCTACAAATTCTGGAACAAAAGGTAATTGTAGAAAAATATGAACCTTAATCAAACAAAGAGAAAACTAAGAACATACCCATAAAATAAAGAGTAAATTACACGAATGGTCCCTATGGTTTGGGGTAATTTGCATGCTTGGTCCTTAACTTATTTTTTTAACTCGGAAGGTCCATATGGTTTGTTTTTGTTACGCTTTTGGTCCCTACTGTTTATTTTTGTTACGCGTTTGGTCCTTATCTTATCTAAAAAGACTATTATTTAAAGAGGAAAAAATGATATGGTAGGTGAGGTAAGGTGAAGGGGTGAGATTAGGGGTGTGTTTATTTAGATAAATTAAAAAAATCAAGGGCATAATAGTCTTTTTAGGTAAGATAGGGACCAACCGCGTAACAAAAACAAACAGTAGGGACCTTCTGAGTTAAAAAAATAAGTTAGGGACCAAACGCGTAAATTACCATAAACCATAGGGACCATTTGTGTAATTTTCTAAAATAAAGGGATCGTAGTGCTCGTCTTCCATGTCGGAGATGGGTGTCGCTGTGTATCGAAGATGAGAGTTGCGTGTCGGAATCGACCCATTCCGGAATATGTGATTATTTTGCAAAAAAAAAAAAATGTTATATTTAAAAAAATCCAAAAAAATGTTATATTACTCAATTTCTCTTTGTAGATTGTTCTAGTTCGCAAAACACAACTAATCATCTATAAACGCACATCAAGGAAGCAAATAATTTATTTTGCTAAATAATAACATTTAAGGAATACTTACTTTACTTAACATGATGTTGTTTGATAGTTTAAAACTTTAAATTGCTTGGGAGAAAGTATTACTCGAGATAAATTTCGGAAGTATCTCATCTGCGGTTTACAAAAATAGATCACAAAACAATAAAAAAAGGTTAAAAATTAGATTATATGGAGTGGCGAAAACCAGTTGCTAATTCTTTTTCGCAAGTCAGAAGAACTGATTATAAAATTTTAGTAGCCATTTCATTATAAGTATTTAGAAGTATGTTCATCTAGTGTTTTTTTTTTTACAAGTATAATATTATAATAAAAAGTTTAAATACTCTTCACAGTAAACAAATCATTAAAATATGTTCTTATTTGTTGACCATTATTTATTTACGTGACTTAAGATGGCTGCAAAAAGCATAATTTGAGAAAGGGAGGAGACCAGCATTATGATTAGGTTTGGTCATGATTGGCATTTGCAGACCAAATTTATTACCCCAAATCTCTCTACCAATTTTACTCTTTCTTTGCACGTTTGGCTCTGGTCCCTCTTACCACCATCTTTTATTTGATTTATCTGTATAAAAAGCAAAGTTCTACAACATTTGTAATTGTATGACTTCAAGGTTTTTATTTGCCTTTAAACTTTAATAAAAAGTAGTTTTAAATTATATATATGTATATAAATATAAATAAAATTAGAAAATATATAAAAAGTTAATTATATACAAACTTATCGTCTTAAGTCACGTCTTACAAACGACGTGACTCGCTAAGGTTCGTAAAAGTTTGAGGTTTGATATTGTCGCCAAAGTCACATCTTATATTATTTTTATATTATTTAGAACCTTAATAAAAAGGAGATTTATTCATGTATAAAATTTTGTAATAGATTAAAGACAAAATGGTCATCGATATGCATTTTTTCAGGTAAATGATCCAAACACTAAACTTTTGCATTGGTGATCATTTTGAGCATGTTTGTCTGGGTTTTATTAATTGTCCAAGTTAAAAATACTATTATATCATTCTTATTATTTTTAAGAATTTTTGTAAATATTTAATAAATATTAAAAAAAAAATTAGACCCACATCTCTCTCTCTCTCTCTCTCTCTCTCTCTCTCTCTCTCTCTCTCTCTCTCTCTCTCTCTCTCTCTCTCAACTTTGATGGAACCATCCTCATTTCTTTCAAAAACTCTGTTCTCTCTCACACATCTACACTTCTCCAAAACTAAGGCTAAACAGTATCGAGTTTGGAAGGCTAAGCGTGGGGCTGAGGTGACAAGGTCACCTATACTTGAACACCACCCTAGGTACGTTTAGGTGCCTTGTGGCGTGCTGCATATCACGGACGAAGACAGCCAATGAAAGGGAGAGAGAGTGTAGCGTTTCTTTTTTTGACCGTTCACATATTAAACAAAAAAAATTAAATTTAAATTTTAAATTTAAATAACATCTTTTACCTATATATATATATATATATATATATATATATATATATATATATATATATATATATATATATATATATATATATATATATATATATATATATATATATATACACCTACACTTTTACACTTACACTTCCCAAAAAAAAAAACTCTTACTTTCTTTCACTTTTCTTCAAAAAAAAAAAAAATGGATCCCAACCAAAATACTCCACCCATTCTAAACACCCCAAACACTCCTAGTGATTATCAAGCTTATATATAATTGATGAATTCTCCAATCCAACAACAACCTTTATTCACTAACCTTCCCTACAACCCACAATTCTTCCAACAACAACGACCACAACAACAATTCACTCAACCTTAATTCACTCCCCAATTCCAAGGTTTGCAACAACAAGCTTCTCCACAATTCTAAGCTCAATCATCTCAAGTCCTATTATCTCAATCCCAAACCGTGAACCTCAACAACGACGATGTACTTGTCCAAGAAACACCACAATCATCTTGAAGAAGGCAACCAAAAGGAAAAGGGAAAAAGAAAGCAACGACTTGGAACGAAAAAGAGGAAAAAGCTTTAGCAAAACCTTGGATTTTCATATCCACTGATTCGAGAAGAGGCAACGCGCAATCGGGAGAAAGTTTTTGGAATCGTGTTATGGATCACTTTCACGCGCTACTTGGAAGAAAAACGGATCGGTCGTAAGACGCGGTCAATGGAAAATAGTGTGATCTTCACACGATTTGCACAAAGTTTAATGGCATATTTGAAAATCTAAAAAATATGCATAAAAGTGGTTCGAACGATTTCAACATTTTATCAATCGCGTGCTACCAATTCAAAGTGACCAACAATGGTAAACCATTTGGTCACCAAAAAGCATGGGAAGTTTGCCGTCAAGGTCCAAAATGGGTCCTTAATCCGGAGACATCGCATTCGGACTCGAGCACCGACTCCAACAAAAAAGCAAGAACTTTTGAATCAGACACGGCTTTTGGGTTAGACCTCAATGATGACGTAGATGTTGCCGATGGAGAGGGTCTACCTGAAGTCCAACTCGGTCGACCACCGGGAAGGGACAAAGTAAAACAGGTGGCGTCTTCAAGTGGGAAAGCAACCGCAACTAGCGACGACGGGCTTGTGGAATCCATAGATAAAACTTTAAGTTTTCTAGAAAAAAAGTACGAATCCATGGAGGAATTTCGTCGCCAAAAAATCGCTCTTACCGATCTTCAAATCATAAACTCGAAGCCCCTACCCGATCTCGACCCCGAAAATCTCGCAACATTTCTCAAAATCCAACAATGTGTCCGTGCTAAGTATGAGTAGGTTCTAATATTTATGTTTTAGTTGTTATGTTGTGTGTTTTTTAATGTAATTTAGGATAAATAAGTAATTTATGATTTTTTTTGTTGTTTTAAATATTTTAGGATTTGATCTTGTGTGTTTTAAAATTAATGAAATGTGTTTTAATTTAGTGTTTTTAATTTGTGTTTTATTTAAATTACTTTACTTAATTTACTCTAATATTGAAAAAAATAAATAAATAAAAAATGATGTGGAGTGGTAACCATTTCCAAGGGTTAGTTGGTTGGTAGTGGAGGTGATGTGGCGCTGATGTGGCGTCACTTTTTGAGTAGGTTGGGTGTGACCATACCCCTTAACCTAAAACCATGTTGATGCCACTGTGTGTTCATGGTCCGCCGTCACCTGTGTACCTCAATACAGTTCTGTCACCAATTTTCTACTCCCAAGCTTACACCTTCTAAGTTCCATCCCTGGCAATTTTGGACATCTTCAACACATGAGCTCCAAAACCATAATCAAATTGGGTTTCTACAGAATGCGCCCCCATATGCAGATCTGTTACATGTCAAGGGAAGTGGAGAACGAAGGTTTTCGGCGGTTACTACAGATTGACAACGGTGGTGGGTGGAGAAAATCGCATAGAGCACAAAAGAGGGTTATGGTTAGAGTGAAAGTTGACGGTGGTGTTTGAGTCAGTGGCGATGGAATCACAAGCTACCAAGCTCCAACTTCGCTTACCTGGTTTCACCATATTGATGAAGATGACAACATAATGGATCTACCAAGAACTTTTTTTCTAGGTGGTAAGCGAGGTTTTTCTAATGTTGATGCCAACGATTGTAGAAATTGGGTGTTTAATCGTGGATGTGACCCTAATTCTTCTTATTCTTTGTTCTCCTCTAAAAATTCTGAAGAACACAGGTTTGGAGATAAATTAGCCTGTAAATCTGTAGATATGGTTCTTCCTGGGTTTCGATTTGTCGGCATAAGGAATGCCTATGGATTTTTGTGTGCATAAATGGGTTGTATCAAATTGTTCTTCTCCTAGTTTGCTTCCGATTGTGTAGACACTATTGACGGATTGTGGTTTTTTGCTTGAGTAACCACTTGGGTTGTGGGTTCGACGATGGTGGTAGGATTGATTTATTCATCAAAGCATCAAAACAGCAATAAATTATGTTTTGGGGTCCAAGCATTTAATGGTATGTGTTCTTTTTAGGAAGAAAATGATCAGAGAGAGAGAGAGAGAGAGAGAGAGAGAGAGAGAGAGAGAGAGAGAGAGAGAGAGAGAGAGAGAGAGAGAGAGAGAGAGAGAGAGAGAGAGAGGTCGCCTTCTTTATTTAATTTAACATTTATATTTAGATAAAGAGAAAAATGTTTAAGTAAATGAAAAAAACAAGTTAAAATGGCTAATTAGTCTTTTCAAGTTTAACCATGATCAATTCCAAAATGAAATTAGTTGAAAAAGATGATTAATCCAAAAAAGTCGTGGTTTGGACTAAAATCATAAAAAATTCATACCATAGGGACCATTTTTGCACTTTTGTCTAGATTAAACAAGTTAAAAATGACTAAGGTTGTTCGATATGTGCCTTTTATATTAAGAGGATGGCTTGGAAATCCATAACGACTTTACGGTTTAAGGAACATCATCCTTATGGTGTTGTGTTAAGAGGTGATGCAGCCTCAATGTTGGTTAACAGGAAAGATTTAATGATTATATGATTGTTGGCTGCAAACGGTCAATTATATATATATATATATATATATATATATATATATATATATATATTTACCTTAAAATACATATCATCTCCTTCAATTTTATTTACGCAATTCATTTATTTCTCTATATATTATACAATTTCAGAACCTCTTTAACAAAAAAATAGAGCAAAACCCAAACACACCTCCACTAAACCCAAACTCACACCAACACCCGACCACATCCTCTGATATGGGATTCGTTGGATAAGAGGGTTATATAACCTACTAAACACCCATGGAGTGTGACAAATACAATACCAACAAAAAAATTTCAATACCACCTCACCTCAACTATAGTATCTTTCACCAACATACTTCCAACAAAATGTGTATGGGCAACGATCAAATGTCCAACAAGACATTTTTGTACATCATCGTCCTTACTAAATTTCCAAACACAAACAACTCTTCAACCAATTCCTACCCAACAACCACCACCTATACAACCATCGACAGAATTTGTTACCAATACTCGAGCCGAAGGTAGTCAAAGAGGGAAATGGAAATCGAAATAAAAAAGGGAAAACCAAAGACAATGAAAAAGTTCAATAATAATGGTTGTTGGTGTAGCGTCGAATGTTGTGATGATATCAAAATGTTAAATTCTTCATTATGTAGAGTCGAATTTTAACATAGTTGTATATATCGAAGGGTTCTCACCTTCGATATATCTATGTATTTTAGTAGGCATTGTTATTTGGTAACACTCCGATAGTCGAAGTCCTACTATATTTTTTTTGTATATGTGAGGGCACTATAACTAGTGTTGTTTTCTAAGTCATTTGTAACTTTTCACTTGTATATCACATACACTTGTACTTTTGCAACCACCAGGTAATATGAGCTAAAACTAGATATTATTTACTTTTTTTGTTCATTTGTTTGATCACCTTTGTTACTTGATTGATTTCTTGACTCATAAAGTGGTATCAGTGTAGGAATCATAAAGGAATTTGAGGAATTTCTTTTTCATTTTTCATCTGTTGATTCACTCTTTACAATTCAACTTTTTCCGCATTTGAAAATGTTGTTCTTCGATCAATCTCTGAGATTTATCGATTCTGCAATTGAGAACCAATCATTTTGATATGATTTCATTGTTTTTCAAGCTTTTCTTCTTTTTTGATCTAAACTGATGGCAAATTTGAATGTGCATACAATGATGAACTACACAAACCTTCCTGATTCATCAAAGAAAATCCCAATGTTATTTCTTGAGTATTATGATCAGTGGGCAGATCGAATGAAGGATTATCTCAACAGAATCAATGAAAATCTATGACGTTCGATTGATAAAGATTCGTATCAAGTTGATGTAGCTCAAGCAGTATGAACGACAACACCAAGTGAACATATGATTGTAGATCGATTGAAGAAGCAAGCCAACAATAAAAAATTGTATTGGTGAATTAAAATGTAATATCTCGATGACAAGGTACTTCTAATTTTAACCCTATAATTTAATTATGATTCATTTTGGTCCCTAAGTTGAAGAAAGTTTGCGAAAGGAGACCTAGTGGCATTTTTCTAAATACAGATTAGGTGAGTATGCCATTCGTACGCATGCACGCTGGTCATACATGTTGTACGCTGGGCATACTTTCCAGAGTTGGAAACCCTAATTTTTAGGGTTTAGCTTGTATTTACACACCCTTACAACCTCATTTCTCTTCACCTTATCAGCTTCCATCCCTCTTGATACATTTTGCAACACTAGTTCACCATGAGAAGATGTTTTAAGCCTAAGAGTGTGTGTTTTAGTTCTTAGAAGAAAAAGGAAGAAAGCCAAGCTCATCTTGGAAGAGTGAAGCACTTTGGATATGGGGTTTCTACATCATTTGTAACCTTTCTAAGGTATAAAGCTTGGAACTTTACCCCTCTATCATATAGACCTAGATTTGGATGTCTTTATGAAGCTTTTTGGTCCCAAAATGTTAGAGTTTGAGCATGGCATGTTCTTCACCATTAAGTAGTCCTTTCAGACCCTAGAAGGGGTCTTAAGTCATAAAAACGAAGTCCTAATGGTTGGTTTTGTACCATGAATGTTATGGAGGGTCTTAAGGAGTTAAGATGTTGGTTTTTTGTGGAATAAAACTTATTGATCATGTAAGGTCATAAAGTTGGAAACTTTATGAAGCTTAATGACATTTTGACCTAAGATCTGCATTTGGATGTGTTATGACGTTGTATTAAGCACTTAATGAGGAAAAAAGAGAGTATGGGTTAACGTCGTGTGTACTTGGGTGTAAGTTTAGTGTACGCAGTCAACGACCCCGTTCTTGGTCAAGAGGAGGACACCCATTGTACGCTTGTGGAGTTGACTCGGCTGGGTTGACTCAGTTGGGTTGATTCAGTTGATCTATGGATTTTGACCAATTTGACCTTAATTTGACTTATTTTGACCAAGTTTGACCATAATGGTATTTTGAGATTTTGATCGAAAATGGACATTTGGTTGGAATAGGTGTCGGTTGGAGTTGAGATTCAGAGTTGAGACCTCATCAGCTTTTGTCCAGTTTGTGAGGTGAGTTCTCCTCGCTGTACTTGCAGTTCGAAGGCACCAAAGCTGACCCTTTGGATTTGATATCCTATTATGTATGTTATCATGTTGTAGTGATCTGTTAAATTAGTATCCTAGTATATAGGATGATGCTATTCTTAGTGATCTATAGATATGCCTGACTGTCTATAGACTATTATTATATGTTATCTTTTATATGTGCACATATTTGGTCGGTGGATGAGGCTTTAATGCTTTGTACGTAACCCAACAGGTCGGGGCATACCAACCCGATGGTTGATTGGGCCCGAGGGTAATCTATCAGGAGGATTACAGGACCCGTTCTAGATTGGCATTCCAACCTGATGGTTGATATTCCTAGGGTATTCCAGCCTAATGGTTGATTGGACACATGATATATTAACATTCCAACCTGATGGTTTATTGGGCCTAGGGGTAATTCAACCCGATGGTTGATTGCATCTGACATGACGTTATTGTATATGTTATCTTTTTATATGTTGGTTCTTTCGGGGATCTCACTATGCGTTGGATTACAGTTGTGGGTTATGTTTCAGGTACTTCGGATGACCGTGGGAAGGCGAAGGCGTGACCATACACATCCTCTTTTTTATGACTTATGATTTTCGGAGACTTTGATGTTTGAAAATGATTTGAAAACTATGTTTGTAACGAATTTGTGAATTTGGGTTGGTTTTAAAAAAGATTAAATTTCTTGTGATTTTTATGGGTGTTACATGTTTAAGGCATGCATGTTAGTTGCACCTGATCCCACATTAGTTGGGGAGGAGAACGAAACATTTCCTTATAAGGGTTGTGGATACCTTCCCCATCACAATGCATTTTAAAGTTGTGAAGGCAGCAGATCTCGTAAGAACTCTGCAGTTAAGCGTTCCTGGGCAAGAGCAATTCAGGGATGGGTAACCCCCTGGGAAGTTTTCATGTCGGGAGCCCAAAGTGGACAATATTTTGATATGTGCCAAAAGGGGGATGTTACAAATCGTATCAAAGCCAGGGCATAGGTCGATGTGTTCGTAGGGGAAGTCGAAACCTATAATGAAGGGTCATGGTGGAGGGTGAAGGCGGGCAGGTTAGTTGCACCTCATCCCACATTGGCTGGGAAGGATGTAACGCCCGTATATATGGGTTAGTCAATTTAGAGATAATAGGGTCGAAAACGATTTTTCGACAAAAGATTATTTTGAATAAATAATCTTACCCAAGCTGTAGAATATGTCTCAAAGGTTTGTACATATAAAGAACGTCGAAATCCGAGTTATAACGAAAAAGTTATGGCCCGTCGAAGTTTTACGGCAAAACTGGCACGACACCAGGAGACGTAAATAGTGAATTTTTGATAAAGGACTTTTTATACTTCGTGATCTAAAAAAATTGTAGTACGTGTTAAACCGAGAGCGTCCATAAAAATAACGCCAAAATCTGATTTTATATGAGGAAATTATAAATTTTCTAAGATTTGGCATAGCAGTGCATAGCCCAAAACTCGAATTTTAGATCAAGAGGTTTTTGGCCTACATGACCTAAATGAGAGTTGAGGATCTCATTAATAGGAACTCAACGGTAAAAAGACATATGAAAACGGACGTTGGATAAAGAAGTTTTAAATTTTTAACGGATTATTCATGTCCCGGCCTGTTAAAAATATAACTTTAAAAGTAAAGTCAAAATTAGCCGACGGAGTCTAAAAAAAAGTTGTAGAGTATGGTCCCGCCTATGCGTGGATATAAAGAACGTAAAAAACGGAGCTCTTATGCGAAAGTTACGGATTTTAGAAGATAATTAGTTTTTGGGGTAATCTGCGAGTGACACGTGGCACAATCTGGGCCCCAACTTCTTCCCCACGACTTGGAACAAGGTGGCGACATGTGGCAACGAATGCGCTGCGTTCCTCTAGGGAACGCGCTGCGTTCGCACCAAACTCAGCCTATAAATAGAGACGTAAATCTCCCATTTTCTTCACAACTCCCCACTTCTTTTCTCCCAAATACCCCAAAACCTTCAAGGTATTTCCCTAGCACCTCCAAGGTGTTAGAAGCAAGTCCCGAAGCACCGGAAAGTTCTGAGAAGAAGAGATTTCGGCTCAGAAGATCTGCTTCGGTGAAGCCCGGTTTTCGAGAAAACCCCACTGTAAGTGAGCTACGCCTACGCTATTTTTAATATAGCTTTTATTTAAATATAGTAACATTATTACGACCTTATAATAAGTATTTGGTCAATTATTATGCGTTATATAAGTGTCGTTATAATATCTTTTTAACCACTCGCTGTACGGGGAATCTGGTTTAAAGGGCTGCATAGGGTTGTTGAATTTCAGAAGTGCTATATGCCAAAATGGTCATGTCATCCGGTGTTTTATGCCTGTCCCCTGTCTCTATATAATGGTTGAGAAATATTGTTTCGTGCTTATATAATAGTAATAATAGCAAGACTATTAATTAGTCTCGGTGAATATTAGACTAAACTCTAGTGGTAATGATACTAGGTTTTGTCAAAGGAAAATTGTGTTAAGAGTATCGAAGTGTTGTCCGAGTGCCGAGTCACCACCTTTTCAAGTGAGTACATGGAACCTTTCAACTAACACATAGATATGAAGTATTTTATATAAAATATGTGTTGTGTGTGCATATTATCTGTATACATGCAATCTATGCTCGATGACCGATTTTATACAAGTTCTATATGATTTAAACTGTATATGTATTTATATCTACATAATATGTTGGGTAAAACATGAGTAGATGAAATATGAGTTGGATGATGAGTTGAGAGGTGATATAGACCATGAGGTAAGGGTGAGAAGTGGACGATGTGAGAAGCCTTGTTCCTAAAAGTTGGCCCCGTCATCTAACAGAGTATGGATGACAACTACGGACTATTCTAGACAGTCCAGTGGAACAACTACTAGGCTCGCAACCTGTAGGTGTTTTGAATGATATGTTCACCGATGTACTCTAAAAACCCATTGACATGTATTGCGAGTGGACTCTCGAAAACGATACTGTCAATAAAATAAATAACCATAGCAGCTGTGCCCGAAGGACAATACCGGCAGCTGCACCTCAAAGAGAATGTCATAATTCTGGCAGCTGCGCCTAAGTGATAAAGTAGCAGATGTGCTTGATAGCCATGATAATAACAATGATGGAATTCGTACCTATTCCTTAGTATTATCCTCAGGAATGAATGAACGAGAAATAGTTGATTCTTAGGGTAGATCCTTAAGAGTAAAGAAGATAATGGGGATGGGTAATTAGGATAACTATTTGTTGATTAAACATAATAATAATATTATTTTGGGTTGAAAACCCTATGTACTCACTAGGTTTCCCAACCTGACCGACTCAGTTTATTTATATCATAGGTATTGATATGAAGTCACATTACACTGAGAGATTAAAGAGCTATAAATCACTAATGATAATGAATGTAAGTTCTGTTTATGCTTATGTTTCTATTGTCACACCCCAAAACCAAGAACGGCAGAAACATTCTGGGGCGCAGGACGTCATGTATAGTATCACAACAATGAAAAGTAGTAAACAAGCAACAACATCATCCATTGCATTAATAATATAGTTTTAATACAAGTGTGTTCTGTCAAGTTATAATATAGACACTAAAGTACAATCAAAATAAAAGATGAGTCTTGAACTAGCTTCATCTTCTCTAAACCTTGAATCGGTACCTATCTATGTTTTACCTGAGGATACAAGAAATTTTGAAAGCGAGTATCAGCTTTAAAGCTGGTGAGATCATAAGTATTAATGTGTCTTAATTTGTAAAACTTGTAATTAAAGACTTGACATTGTTTTGAAAGAAAGCTCGTATAAGTATGAAAATGTTTGTAGAACAACTGTAAATGTTTGAAAACCCCTAGAAATCCCTATGATTCCTACTATTATAAAACGGAGTCTTCTACCAAGACCTAACTATGCTAAGTGTAGTCTTCTACCAAGACCCGACTGTTCTGATTGTAGTCTTCTACCAAGACCCGACTGTTCTAAATGTAGTCTTCTACCAAGACCCGACTATGTTACTATTATTATTATTAGAAGAAATTGTATCTTTTGGTACTAGGATACTTAAATATAATTTACCTCATCGGTTATGTGAATGAGTCACAAAATAAAGGTAATAATATAACTAAATAAAGTATTACCCTTTGGTACTAAGGTAACTAACAATGTTAACTTAAGACATCCGTAGATGTACATTTACCTCTGTTGCTAACAGCTGGGTGTAGGAATAGTTAATCCCTTAAAGTATACCTGTAATGGTATCAACCGTAATCATTCGGAGATGTTCATTATCCTCTGTAGCTAACAGTGGCTATAGCAATGGTTAGTCCCACAAAGTATCCTTTGGTACTAGGATTTTAAATCCAATCTCTCTCATCGATTTTGTGATTATATCACAAGGTAAAGATAAGAATGAGGATTTTATAACGTAATCTATACATATAAAATGTAACAATAACTCATCATATATTATCTATGTAAATGTACTCATGTAAATGTAATCATGTAAATGTAATCATGTAAATGTACTCATGTAAATGTAATCATGTAAATGTGCTGTAATGTTCTGCGTGTGCTAGCTGTAATGTGTGTTCTCTCTCTATCTAGCAAGTATTGACTCATGAATGAACTGACTCATTGTATGATATCGTGATATAATAATAGTTCTAGTATCTTCCTAAACTACCCCTATGGTAGTTTACTAGTAATCTAACTGGTACGTATGGACATGGATGTATACCCTTGCTACCTAAGGGTACTGAATGAACTTAAAGAACCTTTATGACTATATATGTACACATGATATATAACTAATATTTAAACGACCTTCGGACGGGTACCTGATATCCCACGAGACCACATCCAAATCGAGGAAAAGGAAATAGGTTAGATAGCCTTCCTAAGTCTTTTAAACATTTCTTATATAACTATACATATATAGGCATGCAATTTTATAATATAAAAGCATAAAATAAGTTTTGTAAAACCTTTAAACATAATTATTATCTAAGAAAAGATCAGCATGATGTCGATCTATAAAACAGTTTGAAAACATGTGTTTGATAAAACAATTTAGTATAAAGAAACATTTGTTTGAAACACAATTGTAATTGACTTTGAAATGAAACATACGGAGTAAAATGTACAGTGTAATAAGGAGTTTTAAACACATAAAGTGTTTATGAAAACATTTGAAGTAAAATGTTTGGTAAAACGACTAATTAGTAGCCAATCATTTGAATGTTGGTTACTCATCACAAGTGAATGATATAGTAACTAGCATGGTTCTACTTGTATCCCCCCCCCCCTGGTAAAACATTTAAAAAAAGTTAAAATACTGATTAAGGGGTATGAACTCACTTGTGGTGAGTGGATTGGATTGAAGTGTCGGTTACGGTGCTAGGTGACAAATGAAGACTTGTACACGCGCACGAGCCTAGTTTTCATATAATGAACATATATATATATATATATATATATATATATATATATATAACTAATTAGACTTATTATAACTAATTAAATAAGTTGGGACACCCTAGAACTTGAAAATACTTTGTTTCAAGTGTTAAAGTTCACAAGGATTGCATCCGAGTGTTAGTAGGGCAAAACTAGCGTGTTTGGGGTCCAAGGGTATACTCCTTGGGATTTTACGTTCTAAATGACCTTTACCCTAGGAGTTTATGGTAGTAAACTCAAGGGTTTATGGTCTAAACTCCACTCCTTGCAACCATGTGTTGTTTGGAGGTTTAACAAGTCCTTTGAAGAAATCCTACTAGGTGGTTTGGCCTTTGGAATGGACTAGGGCCACAACACACCCTCTTTGAGGGGTTTATGGCCTAAGGTCATTTTCCTTTGATTTTACTACCGTAAACCCTTATGGGAAAGGATATTTCCATGATTTCAAGTCCTTAACACATCTTGGTAAATGTCTAAGTTAGCTTTTAGGGTTAAGGAAGGAAAATGACTCATTTAAACACCCTTTTGGGTGTTTACGGTTTTGGGATATCCTTAGACCGTAAACACCTATAAATGGTGGTGTTGGGTGTTTTTCAAAGCTTAAACACATCAATGGCAGGTTTAAATATGTTAATGTACGTCTTAAACTTCAAACTAGTGCTAAACATGGGACTTTGTCAATTTTGGGGGACTTTATGGTGTTTACGGCCCAAGCATCATCTTGGACCGTGAACACCTCAAGCATGGTGTTCTTGACCGATTTTCTTGGTGTTTAGATGATATACTAGCTTACAAGCACTCAAGGATGGAAGTACTTACTATAATGATGCTTGATTTGAGCTAAAAGGCCAAGAACACTTAGTGTGTGTTCTTGGTGTTCTTGGTGTTTTGGAAAATCTAAACAAAATACATAAATGAATGGATGAATTGTCACAACTAGAAACTTTGTGTCTTGTAATCTCTATACTCAAGTAAAATGGGTAATCAAAAACTTAAGAGCATGTGTGATGCTTATTATATGACATCAAAAATTTCAATCAAATATATCATACAAGCACTACAAATAGTCAACAAGCAATTGGAAACCCTAGAAGTTCTTGTTTAGGTCCATTTTGGACTAGGACTTCCTTATTGGACTCAATGGACCAATAGGCTTCCAATTTGACTATCATGGGCTTAGAACCTTAAATGGGCTCTAATTGGACCCACATTCATTTATTTCAACATTTTGGGCCATATTGGGCCTAGAATGAAATGAATTAAAAGCTTGATCCATGAATAACCTAAACTAGTCCAACAAATATGTAAAAATCATACTATATTCTTTTATGTTAAAACTCACCCAAACTAACTCTAATATTGGGCTTAGGGGCAAAAAGCCCAAATTTTCCTTTTCCTTCAAGATTCTCGGCCCAAGGCTCAAGCCCAAGAAGAAGTGGTGAGGAGTTGACTTCTTCATGCCATCTCACTTATGTCCAACATACTTCCATGCATGGACCAACATACATCTATGAATGTCAACTAAACCATTTCTCTCCTCTTTCTTCTTGACCTCGGCCGAAAGCACCCACACACACACACTTTCATCACTCCTTACATATCAAACACTCTCCAAGAACACCTCCCCCCTCTTCATAAAATTTTCGAGAAATAAGGGCAATCCAAGGAGATTTTTCACAAAAATCACCCTCCAAGAAACACCTCAAGGCCGAGATCTTCATCAAAGGGTGCTAGGGCCGAAAAATCACAAAACTTTCTTCCATTTCTCCTCCAAAACCGAAACCACACCCTAAGGTGAGCTTCATACCCCTTATTTTCTGTTTTTTTGAGTTTTGTGAGGGGGGGGGGGGGAATACAAGTGAAAGTGTAGATCTATATATGTTTTGTATGCCTTGTATGATTTCTATGCTTATATGTGTGTTTTTGTGTGTTATAATGTTGGATCTAGCCTTAAAACCCCTAAAAACCGAGATATACTTTATGATTAATGATACTAGCATCAAGTATATTTCTACATACAAAGTGTTCCAAGAAAAATAGCTAAATGGCTTAATAACATTTTATTTGGACTAAAAACTCAATTTTTGGACATAAAATGATAAAAATATAAAGTTAAAGGGCCCAAAATGTCATATCACGAATTCTGATGGATGAGGAGTGTCAAAACAGTTTCAATGAAATATTTTCTGAAAATATACTCATTTGGAGGATTAAAAATATAAATTTCAAGCTTAATGGGCTAAAAATGATAATTTCGGCCCAATATGGCCCATTATGCGAAATTTTCTGTTTTGGAGGGCCAAAACTGTGTTTTTCTATAAAACAGTGGACTACTAAGGTTCCAAGTACTTTTCAAAGGTTTAAAATGCTTTTCCAATTTAAAAAGGACCAAAGTTGCAAAAATTTTCCAATTTGGGCCAAAATTGTAAAAACTGCGAAAAAGAGGGGCTATAACCGAGAAAACTGCAATTTCAGGGACTTAACCTGTTTTCAATGAAAGATATGCTGAAAAATATTAAGTTCAATAATTTTTGGTGTAAAATGTCAAGAAAAATGATTTAAGGATCAAACTGGAAAATTATTTAATTAGAGGGTTGAAAAGATTAAATTTTACAAACAATGAGGGGCTGAATACAGAAAACTTTCAAGGCTAATTCAGTGCACGCAACTTGATCAAATATTGGAACCGCGACTACCTACGTAATACAATACGCAACAATACCAAAAATCGTTGTTAAACGAATTGATTCGGTCTCGAATCAATAACAATCCGAAAATACTAACACGACAATAACTCGATTCATACACGAAAACATTTGGTAATTCAATATACACGTGAGAGTGCACAGACGTCTACGCACCATCTTTGGGCCCCAAAGTGTAAAATCTTGTTTGTTGGGCCTAGCTAGCCCAATGACCTGATCTTAAGGCCCGAAGACTTCTACCTTACGAGTTGTTGGGTCTTACATGATCTAACACAGCGTAAAAGGACTTTCAATGGCTTTTATACCATTGGTCCCCAAGGGTCCTATGGTATTGCTAGTAAAGTCGGTATTTCATGTGAGGCGGGTCAAGGGCCCCTCGTACCCTTTTTTTTTCCCCAACCGGTTAATGGAGACATCGGGGTCTTCGTGTCCTCTTTCTCTTCGGATGTGGGATTAATCGGAGTCAGGGCGGTTGGATAACGTGATTAGTACGGACGACGCCTAGGGGATCGTTAGTATAGTTATAAACTGGTCGTTTGTGTAACGCTTGTTTATAGCAATTAATCATGCACAAAAATAATCCGACGTCGCCTGGAATTAATGACTTCACGCGTTACAATGGTTTTATTTTAACTTCATGGAATTCAAAGAAGTAGGAAAACATCGGGTTTTCCTAGGGTTTTTCAATACATACGGTTTCGAAATGTATACAAGTTTAATGAACAATTTTTACAAATATAGAAACAAACAAGCATACCTATGGATCTTCACAAATGTTTTCAAAAGCTTTTTCTTTTCAGAAAATATCGGATTTTCTGGTGGTTTTCAAAATGATACAAAACATTGTTTTCCTAAATATTGCTTATGAACTCACCAACATTTCACATGTTGACGTTTTTTTTCAAAATACTTGTATTCTTAGGTAACCAGTGAATCAAAGGAAAATGTACTCAGTGATGGCTTGCAGTTTATCTATTAACGAACTGAACAATTTATTTTTGGGAATGTAATGTTTTGAGACAATGTAATGGATGTAAACTCTATTAGTTGTAATATACAAATGTTGGTGATGAAAGATGTTATGTTTCATGTATATTCATTGTGATGGTATTCAATTGAGTCACAACAGCTCCCGAACGTTTCCGCCGTCTGGTTCGGGGGTGTGACAGGTTGGTATCAGAGCTTTGTTTATAGTGAACTAGCATGTCGAGCCACACATTGATATGCAACTATAAACCAAAAAGAGGGACTAACATAACTCTGAACAAAACAAGTAAATAAAACACGCTTGCTTGCATTAGGAATAAGAACATAACGCCGAATCAAACACAATAATGCTGGTATCTCGGTTAACTCGGGACTGTTCTTAGTGATACCAAGGAGTGGATGTAGCCTGATCAACTACATTCTCTCCAAAGTAAAACTAACACACATCTTGATGAGATCGGGATAGCTAGGGAACCTAAAACTATACCCCTACTACCGAAAAGAGAACGCCTGTTTAGCTTGTGCAATAGCGGTAGAGTCGTAGGAAAGTGATAGCTTATTCGTATACTTTCTCCCAGTCTTCATGGAGGGAGAGCATCAGGGCATTCAGTTTCACCAAGCCCTAGGGGCACACGGGATACTCGAAGACGAACCAGAAGGGAATCAAGAGGGAGTCCACGGCGTTGAACCTGACGAGTACATGGACACCGACTACGAGTTCGAGGATTCCAACGATGACATGGAGGAGGATCAGGCCCCGGACGTGGATCACGTCGCATCTCCTGTTAGCGAGGTGCAACAGGATCACCACGTCCCACCAGTGAATCCCTCGAGGGATAATCGATCCCCAGAAGCCGAGATTGCCGACTTGCGGCAACAACTATTCGCTATGGAAGCACGTGTCGTGCAAGCAGAGCATGAGAGGGATGAGGTCATTTTAGACATGACTGAGATGGCTCAGTTGTTGGCTCAGCACTTCGGCATATGATTTCACCGTTATAGTAGGATGCAACTCATCGCGGTTAGGGATAGACTTATCTTAGTAGGTCATTAGGAAATATGCTATGTACTCCGACTCTATGTTTAAGTGACTACACTACTCATAGAGCCGTTATGCTGTCGAACTAGTATCACTCATGTATGCTCTTACGAGCAAAATTTTCATGTATCAAATGCGGATAATATTAATAAATTTTTACGTGTTTTGTTACGATATTACAAGTTGCTATGTGTTGAGAAATTATGATTGATTGGTCAATGATAGTAGTGTTTAAGTTCGTACCATGCACCTAGTCAGTAGGATCACAACCTCACAGAAACCACATACACTCAACATCTTTCCGTTTCATGACAGAAAGATGCCTCCCCGACCTACTCGCGGAAACCCAGGACCAACCCCACCTGAAGTTGACTCAGCCGCGTTCCAGGCAGCTGTATCTGCAGCAGTCACTGCAGCGATTGCGCAAATTCATCAAGGGAACAATGGAGGAGCCAATGGACAAGGAGCCAGAAGTTCGAACAACGGGATGAACCAAGGGTCTACCAAAACATGTACCTACAAGGACTTCACAAACGCTAAACCACGAACTTTCAACGGCACTGGAGGGGTGATCACTTTGAAGCGATGGATTGAAAAGGTGGAGTCGGTATTCGAGATATGTGATTGCCCCGAGCAGATGAAGGTGAAGTTCGCGGCCTGCACTTTTGTGGACCAAGCACTCACTTGGTGGAACGGACACGTGGAAGCCATGACGCTCCTTGTAGCCAACTCTATGCCATGGATAGAAATGAAAGAAATGTTGATGGCTGAGTACTGCCCACGAGGCGAAATACAGAAGATGGAGCAAGAGCTATGGAACCTCACCATACAGAATGCGAATATCGATGCCTACATATCAAGATTTAGTGAACTATCTCTGCTGTGCCCAGGTATGATCACATCAGAAGGAAAGAAGATTGAACGATTCATTTGGGGACTAACATCACCCATTCAAGGGAATGTGATTGCTGCGAACCCTGAAACGTTCGACAGTGCGAAGAGATTGGCAAAGAGGTTGTATGATCATAACAACAAGAAAGGCGAGAAGCCAGTGGAGGTTGAGAAGAAAAAGGAGGGTGATGGCAAGAAAGGGAGGAACAACAAGAGAAAGGGACGTCAGGGCCCCGAGACCTCTAAAAAGCAGCAGTCAGTGGCAGTTAACGCTGTCACTGTTGGGTTATGAGCATTCTAACACTCCTAAGTGTACATGCAACCCTAAATACCTTGGATCTATGTTTTCTCTATTATACATGCAAATATGAACATCCAAGGTATTATCCTAATCTAGCATACAAAATAATGGATATAACAAGATAGAATACATACCTCTTTGATAGTGCTTGTCTTCATGAAGCTTGAGTGCTTAGTGCCCCAAGTGTGACACCTCAAATGGTTCACACAACACCATAAGCACTTGGAATAACTTAGAGAGAAATTAGAACACTTCATGAAATCGTGTAGCCCTCATACATACACCTAGTGTTAGTTAATCGTCACGATTTCTTGAGCCATGGGTTTCTTTTATATGGTGGCTATTAGGGTTACACCATGTAACTCATGACTTTACCCATTCCTTATGCTCCATGGATTTTAACCTCCATGGAGTATCCATGGGTCACCCCATGGACTTAGTCCAACATAAGGAATCTTGGATCACAAGCCCACACATATAAGAATGAATGATTTACACAATCAACCCATATATTTAATTAGTCTTCTTTTGATCACTTAATTAATTCCAAATTAATTCTTGATCAATACTAATTAAATAACCTTATTAATATATTAGAACTTATAATATATTAACAAACCTTAAGTGTTATTTCTCTCATTTTAGTTTATCCAAGTGCATGATGCCATGCAACCCAAATGGACCATGCCGGGTCGGGTCAAGTCTTACCAATTATAGTTATGGACTTAGACATTAATCCAACAGTCTCCCACTTGGATAAGTCTAAAACTATTATTGCGTATGACTTCAGGAACCAACTAGCAATCGTAGCTCTCAAAAGCTTCTGTCGAACTCTGACCTTGTAGATGAACTCTGATCTTTGTCAACGACTTGTCCATTAGATAAGGGATCATATATTCCTCCATTCTAGATATCATATAGACTGAGACATGGATTATAATCATTCTCTCTGTCCATTTGTTGTTTCCCGATTTCCGATTTATGACGACTGACTAATTGAACAAATCAAATCAGTCCTGGCCCGGCCGAGCACTTCCATTTGTCATCATCAAATCATCGAGGGGCCCACAGATATCGCTTTTATCCCGAAGGTAAAAGGAATGGATAAACTTCGACTCATATGGCTTGTTCTACTACTTGTTGAATCATACACAAAGACACGTTTTATAACATCGAGTTACCAATGCGTTACGTGTAATCAATGTACTATCAACTCATAGTAACAACTCATATCTCTAGGTTTGAAGAATATAAGATATTATCGTCTCATGATCACTCGTGATAAAACCCATGAAGTGATTCCAATGAGCGCGGGTTGAATCCAATACTCAGAACTTATGAGCACTCATGAGTGTTGTAGCCATTTGTCCAACAACTTAGACCTCTACAAGCCAACCCATGACAGTCTTAATTCATATCTACTTCCAACATATGACCGACTGTGGATGATTTGAATAACTTAGTCATTCCGGAAGAATAACCTAGTTTATTCGGGAAGTCAAAACATGCAAAGTAAAACACAATAATAATTGAATCCAATATGGTCTCAGAACTTATGAATATAAATAAAACACTTTTTATTTATCACCATATGATTACACAATATACATTGTATATTGTTTCAGCTATCAACATTATTCTTGAATTTAAAACAATAGTTGTCCCATGCTCCAAGCATGCACACTATGTTTTCTAAACAATAGTCATGCCATACACCAAGTATGCATAATATGTTTGACTATGATCTTTATTTTGTGAACTAGATCAAATGAACATAACTTCAATGATTCTCTTTTCACACTCCCAAATCCTTACTGCAAATGCAAGAATTCCAAATTCATGTCATTTACTGAAATCTGTTAGATTCTAAACTCATATGCATCGATCCTCTTGTAATGATTATGCACTAAGTCAGAAAGACTTAACAACAATCATTACAGAGCATTCCAAAGGAGATCAAGTCCTTGGAACCATCCTTCTTGCATTAAGTTTCCTTAATCTTACACAGATTGAAAATTCTAACTTTGAAACATTTCCAGATTCCATTTTGACTATCACTTCTGAACAAGAGTTGCCTCCTTACAGATTATGTCAATATGGTCCTTCCAGAATTATCACTATACTTCCAATTTTTCTTGAGAAACCAGTCTTTGGTAAACCTTAGATTGTCCTCGACAATTGTTTAATCCTTTTAGTCATATCCAGTTCTAAACCTTTTCCATTCTTAACGCCCCAGGCATTTTGGAAAATTTTAGAAAGGATGAATATAGCACATGTAGTCGGTCCTATATCCGAAGCATATGGGACACGATTCATGATGTCTCACATAAAGACTAAACCAGTCTTTTGCTATAACATTTCCATTTCAATTTGCCAAGTTCTCATAATTCAGATTATGAAAAGGGATGCCGTAATCATAATCGAATTTAAGAACGCAAATAATGGACCCATATTTCCATTTCAATTTGCCAAGTTCTCATAATTCAGATTATGAAAAGGGATGCCGTAATCATAATCGAATTTAAGAACGCAAATAATGGACCCATATACAGAATTTCCTTATGTTGAGCCATTACAACATGAAATTTATATATATCCTTGACTAAATGATTAAAACCTCACGATCTAAGCTTATAGATTTGAGATGAAGTATAATTTCCTCTCCCTTAATTATAGCAAAACAACTTTTCCCAATTTAAACCTTTTGTTTTCTATAATTAACATTGCTAGCTTGCAATACTTATCGTAATTATCATGCTCCCACTAACATGATGATTATTAGCATAACACTTATGCTCCCACTAGCTTTGACATGTACTCAGAAATCACTGGACTTCTAGAAATCAATACTTTATTGACTTTCTTACCAAAGTTCAGATTTCTGATACTACATTGTTTTGATAAAACTTTATCAAAAACATACACCTTCCTTAGATAGCTTGTGGGTGTGTCAAAACAATTTTAAGAACTATGAAAAGGGATGCCGTAATCATAGTCTTGATCGTTTTGACCTTTGCCATTTCTCACAAGTCCAAGTTAGTGTGCCGGTAAACCACACACGCTCCACTAACGACTTTGAGATCACAATTGCTATCTAGCTAAAATCTACTTAGTGGAAGTGTTTCCTCACCATCATTTTCATGAATCGGAGAGAAACCTTATGACACTTAGATTTAATGGTGTATGAGTTCCTACCCATATGAATTTGTCAAAACCATAATCACAAGACAAGGATAATGACAAATCCAAAACCATATGGATTGAACTCAATCTTAATTTCTTGCCACCTGGCAGCTCAAGGGCCTACCATTGCTTCCAAGTTGTTGTGCAACCAATTGAGAACTATAAGAACTCATATGCAAAGCCAACTTTAATTGGAATGGGCACAGAATATGTCAACACGATAGGTTATAAACCTCAAGTCGTGTGCTAGTGAAGAACTTTAGGTTTTATTCTTGATTAGTTCTTGAGAATTTCAAGACCTTTAAGACTCCCACTGTCCTCTTGACCTATAAGACTCCCTTGTCAAACATCCAAGAGATAGTGTGGATTCTAATCAAGACAAACACTTCACACAATTGGCCGAAGTTGGTCTTTGTTTTATCCAAAACATCATAACTTACCAATTTCAAATGTACAAGAGTAGAAAACTTTTACTCTTACATTTGATAAGTGTTTTAAACCTTCTTTAAGACATGTCACTCAAATTACAATCTTGGAGTATGACTCTAAGACTTGTATTGGAACGAAGTATGACTCATCTTCTTGATTTAACCATTTCAACAATTTAAGATCCCTTCTTCTTAGTCATAAGAATGCACTAAGACTTCCTTGGAGAACTAATTTTGATATGGTTTCTTAATCATTGAGATGATCACAAAGCTGATACTAAAGTACTCTCCCATCTTTTCAGATTTGAGAGACTTTTATCCTTCTGCCTAATTTGATTCTTCTTATCCGCTCTGCCTTACATTGGAACCTTTCCCAAAGTCTCAGAGTTACACTTAAGCTTGTAAGTATAATCATATTTACTGAGCTTTAGTAAACTATGACGAATAGCCTTATATCTTTTGTGGTGGACTTAATCAGTGCACATGACTATGTACTCGATCCCTTAGTCCATTACTTGACTCACACATCCATGTGAATAAGTAATTAGTCTTAATTTTCCAATACTTGAAAGTTCTCATTCATCATGCTATACAACTTGCATGATTCCAAGTCCCGGTCCAATTGAGACTTGGGTGATGAGAATCTTTCCTTTATTTGATAAATTTAGACATTACCACAAATGAAAGAATCAATTTCATACTTCCACTCTTGCTATTAATGGAATCGTATAAGCAACAATTTTTTTCCTCAAATGCCATTGTAAGGATATTTTTTTTTTAAAATAAATAAAATCAAAAACTTTCTTTTATTTTAAAACTATGCGGAAAAACTTATCCTTACAATCCATACGAAAACTTGTTGTTGTCTATTCCTTAGCAATATCTCATAACTCCTAAGAAGTAACTCAAGAATCCGATCTTCAAACTACGCGATAGAAATCCATCTATGCGATCAGATTCAGCATATTCTTTCTTTAAGTTCCTTTACTTTTCTTTGATTCTTAAAACATTACCATGTGACCCAGTCACAACATGTATCAGGAATCTCAGAATAGAAACTTAACAGAGTTAGATTTGTGGACTTTTACCTGAAGTAGAGTCAATCTTATTGACTTTAACATCCTTAGGTAAATTAGGCAACTTTGCAACTCATGACCCTTACTTTGGCAATATAAACATATGGACCCTTTGATAATGGTACACGGGACTATCACAGACTTAGCTTTTCTCTTTACCATTTGTTCAACCGTGTTGACTATGGCCGATCCCTTTCCATTGGGAAGAGAATGCTTTTTCTGTATTTCCAGTGTCACCATTGTCAATGTCCATAAAGTTTCAGGAAGTTGATCTTAACAATAGATAAGATCATTAAGGGTCTTTTCATAGTCTATTTCATAGGTGTCCCAAAGGAACTCACTATGTGACTTAGAAAGTGATTGAACCACCAACTTTCTCAAGACTTTGACACCCAACTCTCCCGGCTTGTCAATATGTGACTACATCTCCAAGATGTGATCACACCTAGACCTTGCCTTGCCATTAGGGCTTGAGTGATCTTAAACTTTTCAAGAACTTGTGGGTTAGGGAGAATAATTGGAGGAGGAGAAAGAAATATGATATCCATGGGACATCATCTTCATTTAGGAAAGCTTGTTTCAAGAGATTTGGGAAGATCATAAATGTATAATCCAGACATGTTATGGGAGATATTCAAGATAGTTGATCTTTGAGTCCTTAATATGACACCCAATATGAAAATATTAAGGCTAGGACCCAACAAATTATTTTATAACTTGGAAGAGGTATGCCGTAATCCAAGCTATAAAACAATTTTAAGGTAGGTGAATGACGATTCACCAATTTCCACCAAGATAAACGAAATGTATTATTAGGTTTTAATTGGTTTTGAAACTCCTAGATCTTTTGAGATTCATTGAACTGTTCAATGGCATGTTTCAATCTCGAGTGTGCCCTTTAGGTTTTGTGACTGGGATGCCGAGGATCACAAAACAAGGTGTGAAGTAACCATGCAAATTACTTGGTACCCTTAAGTGTTTACCCCTCAATCGATGTGCCGGTTAACCACACACGCTCCATCGATACTATGATAAACATTAAGTTACCCTTTGCCTACCTTGTTAAATACGAGTTAGTGTGCCGGTTAACCACACGCGCTCCACTAACCGACTCAAACAAAGTGCAAAGTGTAATTTCGTGGATTAGCACCTTATTCACATTTTTCTAAGTAACTAAGATTGGGTATTATTAAAAGTTTAGTTACTTAGTATTTATCATTAGTACTTTTAATGAAGGGAGAATTATAGTCATGTCAAACCCGTTCGGCTAACGACCCTCCACCAGTCAAGCGAGCGGTGGGTGAGAGTGAACACCCATTAAGTTGCCATTTTATAGGCAACAACCTTATACCCACCTTATAGACTGGCTTCGTGAATGAGGCGTACTAGCAGTAAGACCGACTTTACTCTTATACATATAAATATTATTAACTTATAATATTATAAAGTATAAGGGTTGAATTTTAACTTTTAAAATTCTAAGGGCTAACTTGGAATTAAAGTATTCATAAGAGAAAACTTTACAAATTCCAAAACTTGAGGGCAAGTTTTGAAACTATTCAAAACTAATTAATTCCATAACTTATGTATTTAAAGTAGTTTTAATCCAAAAACTCTTCAAGTTCCATAACTTGTGGACAAATTATGGAAGACTTTAAACTAATAAAGAATTAATTTTTTCTTTATTTTATAACTTATGGAATTAATTAAGGTTACATATTTTATTTATTTATTTATTAATGAAGTGACTCTTGAACCTCCATAACTTAAGGACAAGACTCTTCATCTTTTTGTAACCTTTGCCAACTTTATGAGTTTTATGAGTCTTTAATGTGACTCTTCATGTAACTTAAAGATAAGTTACACAAACACATTTTATACTCAACTCTTAGATTAATTTGGATTGAAAACAACTTTTTCACTCAACTTTTCTATTAATCTAAGCAACTCATAAGAACAAGATAATTCAAATCAAACTTTTTCATGTAATTAGTCTAACTTTTAAACTAATACAAAACATGAATCTATTGACAATTATCTTGAAAATGGATTAGCATGAACATTACCACATTTAAAAACAAGTTTATAAGTTCAAAACAACTTAGGGTAATGTTCCTAGTCCATTTCTAGCCAAAAACCTCGAAGATATGCTGTCTGGGGTCCAACTCGTCGAGTGCATGAACTCAACTCGGCGAGTTGGATGCATTTTGCCTTGGACTCGTCGAGTCCCTTCATGGACTCGGCGAGTCAGCTGGGCTGACAGCACCAATTTCGATTTTTCAGCTTCTATTGCAGGTATAACAAGAAAACAAGCCTAGGCTTTGATACCACTGTTGGGTTATGAGCATTCTAACACTCCTAAGTGTACATGCAACCCTAAATACCTTGGATCTATGTTTTCTCTATTATACATGCAAATATGAACATCCAAGGTATTATCCTAATCTAGCATACAAAATAATGGATATAACAAGATAGAATACATACCTCTTTGATAGTGCTTGTCTTCATGAAGCTTGAGTGCTTAGTGCCCCAAGTGTGACACCTCAAATGGTTCACACAACACCATAAGCACTTGGAATAACTTAGAGAGAAATTAGAACACTTCATGAAATCGTGTAGCCCTCATACATACACCTAGTGTTAGTTAATCGTCACGATTTCTTGAGCCATGGGTTTCTTTTATATGGTGGCTATTAGGGTTACACCATGTAACTCATGACTTTACCCATTCCTTATGCTCCATGGATTTTAACCTCCATGGAGTATCCATGGGTCACCCCATGGACTTAGTCCAACATAAGGAATCTTGGATCACAAGCCCACACATATAAGAATGAATGATTTACACAATCAACCCATATATTTAATTAGTCTTCTTTTGATCACTTAATTAATTCCAAATTAATTCTTGATCAATACTAATTAAATAACCTTATTAATATATTAGAACTTATAATATATTAACAAACCTTAAGTGTTATTTCTCTCATTTTAGTCTATCCAAGTGCATGATGCCATGCAACCCAAATGGACCATGCCGGGTCGGGTCAAGTCTTACCAATTATAGTTATGGACTTAGACATTAATCCAACAGTCACCACACCGGTTCCAGGCACACCACATGCTCCAGCCTTAGCTGTTCCAAATGCTTCAAGACCCTATTCCGGTAATCTTCCCAAATGTAATAAGTGCGGTCTCCATCATCACGGCGAATGTAGGGAACTCCATTGCACCAGTTGCAACCGAAGGGGACACACTGCAAGATACTGCAGGACTTATCCTCCCCAGAACCAAAATCAGGGAGACCACCACAACAACAACAACAACAACAACCACCGCGATAACAACAACACTAATGCCGACGGCAATAATGCAGGGCCTAGCCACACCTGCTTCGGGTGTGGAAGGATGGGGCATTTCCGCCGAGATTGCCCTAACAACACCAACTCGGGAAACAGAGGAGCAGGAAGGATGCTGACTATGGGTCAGGGTGAGGCAGTTCAGGACCCCACAGTTGTGACCGGTACGTTCCTCCTAAACCACACTTATGCATGCATCTTATTTGACACCGGAGCGGAGCGAAGTTTCGTAAGCGAGAAGTTTAAACATTTATTAAAACAAAAACCCCAAAAGCTAAATGAAACCTATATGGTGGAAATGGAAAATGGGAAAACCGAATCCACTGGGGAGATCTACATCGGATGTACCCTAACCCTTAACCAACACATCTTTCGAATAGACCTAATCCTAGTGTCAATTAGGAGTTTCGATGTGATTGTCGGCATGGATTGGTTAAGCCCCCACCATGCTGAGATTATGTGCCACGAGAAGGCCGCTCGCCTTCATCTCCCAAATCACGAAACCCTAGTAATTTACGGAGACAAACCCAGCACGAATCTTCGTCACATCTCGTGCATCAAGGCACAAAAACATCTGCGAAAGAACAACTTGGCGTTCTTGGCTCACATAGTGGACAAGACCAAAGAAGAAACTAACATCCGAGATATTCCAGTAGCGTGTGAATTTCCAGATGTTTTTCCTAAAGATCTTCCAGGAGTACCCCCAGAGAGACAGGTTGAGTTCCGAATCGACCTTGTTCCAGGAGCAACTCCTCTCGCTAAATCACCCTATCGGTTGGCTCCTGCTGAAATGCAGGAATTGTCCAGCCAACTTAGTGAGCTTCTGGACAAGGGATTTATCCGACCTAGCTACTCGCCATGGGGAGCTCCGGTGCTCTTTGTCAAAAAGAAGGACGGATCTTTCAGAATGTGCATCGATTACAGAGAGTTAAATAAACTCACTGTTAAAAACCGCTACCCACTCCCACGAATCGATGATCTGTTCGACCAGCTCCAAGGAGCTAGTTATTTTTCTAAAATAGATCTACGGTCCGGATACCACCAACTCAAAGTCCGAGAAGAGGATATTCCTAAAACCGCTTTCCGAACCCGCTACGGACATTATGAATTTGTCGTAATGCCCTTTGGTCTAACAAATGTACCTGCCGCATTTATGGACCTAATGAATCGAATCTGTCGACCGTTCCTTGACAACTTCGTCATTGTGTTTATCGATGACATCCTCGTCTATTCTCGAAGCAAAGAGGAGCATGGCCAACATCTCCAACAAGTCCTAGAAACACTGCGATCAAAAAAACTGTACGCTAAACTCTCCAAGTGTGAGTTCTGGCTCCGGAGTGTGAATTTCCTAGGCCACGTAGTTAGCCAAGATGGAATTCATGTGGATCCCTCTAAGGTCAAAGCTGTGGAAGGATGGACAACTCCGACCACGCCCACAGAAATTCGTCAGTTCTTAGGCCTAGCAGGCTACTATAGGAGATTCATTCAAAACTTCTCGAAAATCGCCAAGCCGCTTACCTCACTTACGCAAAAGGGCGTACGATTCAAATGGACAGACCGACAAGAGATTGTGTTTCGAACCTTGAAGCAAGCTCTCTATAGCGCTCCTGTACTATCTCTACCTGAAGGAACGGAAGATTTTGTGGTCTACTGTGACGCGTCGAATCAGGGCTTAGGTTGCGTTCTCATGCAACGTGGAAGAGTGATAGCATATGCGTCCTGCCAACTAAAGGCGCACGAAGTAAATTACACGACCCATGACCTAGAATTGGGAGCTGTGGTCTTTGCTCTGAAAATTTGGAGGCACTACCTGTACGGTAGGAAGTGCACCATCTTCACTGACCATAAGAGTCTCCAACACATCTTGAACCAGAAAGAGTTGAACATGAGACAACGAAGATGGGTTGGATTGCTAAACGACTACGAGTGCGAAATCAAGTAGCTGATGCATTAAGTCAGAAGGAGTACTCTAATCACCGTACGAAAACTCTCTCGATAACCATTCAATCTCATCTGGCCACTCAAATTGCATCAGTTCAGTTGGAGGCTATGAAAACGGAAAATAGAGCTAGCGAGGCATTGCGCGGGATGGAGAAGAACCTAGAAGCAAAGGAGGATGGGGTATACTACTTCATGAACTGTATTTGGGTCCCAAAAATCGGAGGATTTAGGGAGGTTGTTATGAAGGAAGCCCACAAAACACGATACTCCATTCATCCTGGTTCGGACAAGATGTATTTGGATATTAAACAACACTATTGGTGGCCTAACATGAAGCCGGAAATCACGACCTACGTTAGTAAGTGCCTTACGTGCGCCAAAGTGAAAGTGGAATACCAGAAACCCTCAGGATTGTTGCAGCAACCGGCAATCCATGAGTGGAAATGGGAGGGGATTTCTATGGATTTCGTGACCAAGCTACCCAAGACGTCGGACGGACTGGACACCATATGGGTAATAATCGACCGACTGACGAAATCTGCCCATTTCCTGCCAATCAAAGAATCCTACAAGATGGAGAGATTGACGCGTTTGTACCTACGAGAAATTGTGAGACTCCATGGAGTGCCAAAATCTATTATCTCGGATAGGGATAGTAGGTTCACATCGCGCTTTTGGCAATCACTCCACAAGGCAATGGGAACTCATCTCGACATGAGCACCGCGTATCACCCACAAACGGACGACCAAAGTAAGCGAACCATTCAAACGCTTGAAGACATGCTTCGTGCACGTGTGATAGACTTTGGGAAGTCTTGGGATACCCACCTACCTTTGATCGAGTTCTCATATAACAATAGTTACCATTCGAGCATCAAGGTGGCTCCTTTCGAAGCACTGTACGGGCGTAAATGTAGATCACCGTTATGTTGGGCTGAAATAGGTGATACCCAGCTAGCGAGGAAACATATGTCAGACAAGGCACTAACGGGACTGGAGATCATTCGCGAAACCACAGAAAAGATCGTTCAAATCAGAGCTCGATTGCAGGCATCGCGTGACCGACAAAAGAGCTACGCCGACAAACGGCGAAAGCCCTTAGAATTCCAGGTCGGTGATCGAGTACTGTTGAAAGTCTCACCCTGGAAAGGGGTTATACGTTTCGGAAAACGGGGAAAGCTGAACCCGCGATACATTGGACCTTTCGAAATCGTTGCCCGAATAGGTCCGGTAGCCTACAGACTACAACTACCCGCAGAACTAAACGGTGTACACCCCGTGTTTCATGTCTCTAGCTTGAAGAAGTGTCTGTCAGATGAAACCCTTGTCATTCCTCTTGATGAAATCGAAATCAATGAGAATCTCCTGTTCATTGAAGAACCAATCGAAATCATGGACAGGGAGGTGAAGCGTACTAAGCAAAGTCGCATCCCGATCGTGAAGGTACGGTGGAACGCAAAGCGTGGGCCAGAATTCACGTGGGAACGCGAAGACCAAATGAAGCAAAAGTACCCTCACCTATTCTAGTATTCTCAAATCTAGCTTTCAAACAGAATTTTGGGACGACATTCCCTCTAACGGGGGATGATGTCACAACTAGAAATTTTGTGTCTTGTAATCTCTATACTCAAGTAAAATGTTGAATCAAAAACTTAAGAGCATGTGTGATGCTTATTATATGACATCAAAAATTTCAATCAAATATATCATACAAGTACTACAAATAGTCAACAAGCAATTGGAAACCCTAGAAGTTCTTGTTTAGGTCCATTTTGGACTAGGACTTCCTTATTGGACTCAATGGACCAATAGGCTTCCAATTTGACTATCATGGGCTTAGAACCTTAAATGGGCTCTAATTGGACCCATATTCATTTATTTCAACATTTTGGGCCATATTGGGCCTAGAATGAAATGAATTAAAAGCTTGATCCATGAATAACCTAAACTAGTCCAACAAATATGTAAAAATCATACTATATTCTTTTATGTTAAAACTCACCCAAACTAACTCTAATCTTGGGCTTAGGGGCAAAAAGCCCAAATTTTCCTTTTCCTTCAAGATTCTCGGCCCAAGGCTCAAGCCCAAGAAGAAGTGGTGAGGAGTTGACTTCTTCATGCCACCTCACTTATGTCCAACATACTTCCATGCATGGACCAACATACATCTATGAATGTTAACTCAACCATTTCTCTCCTCTTTCTTCTTGACCTCGGCCGAAAGCACCCACACACACACACTTTCATCACTCCTTACATATCAAACACTCTCCAAGAACACCTCCCCCCTCTTCATAAAATTTTCGAGAAATAAGGGCAATCCAAGGAGATTTTTCACAAAAATCACCCTCCAAGAAACACCTCAAGGCCGAGATCTTCATCAAAGGGTGCTAGGGCCGAAAAATCACAAAACTTTCTTCCATTTCTCCTCCAAAACCGAAACCACACCCTAAGGTGAGCTTCATACCCCCTATTTTCTGTTTTTATGACTTTTGTGAGGGGGGGCGGGGAATACAAGTGAAAGTGTAGATCTATATATGTTTTGTATGCCTTGTATGATTTCTATGCTTATATGTGTGTTTTTGTGTGTTATAATGTTGGATCTAGCCTTAAAACCCCTAAAAACTGAGATATACTTTATGATTAATGATACTAGCATCCAGTATATTTCTACATACAAAGTGTTCCAAGAAAAATAGCTAAATGGCTTAATAACATTTTATTTGGACTAAAAACTCAATTTTTGGACATAAAATGATAAAAATATAAAGTTAAAGGGCCCAAAATGTCATATCACGAATTCTGATGGATGAGGAGTGTCAAAACAGTTTCAATGAAATATTTTCTGAAAATATACTCATTTGGAGGATTAAAAATATAAATTTCAAGCTTAATGGGCTAAAAATGATAATTTCGGCCCAATATGGCCCATTATGCGAAATTTTCTGTTTTGGAGGGCCAAAACTGTGTTTTTCTATAAAACAGTGGACTACTAAGGTTCCAAGTACTTTTCAAAGGTTTAAAATGCTTTTCCAATTTAAAAAGGACCAAAGTTGCAAAAATTTTCCAATTTGGGCCAAAATTGTAAAAACTGCGAAAAAGAGGGGCTATAATCGAGAAAACTGCAATTTCAGGGACTTAACCTGTTTTCAATGAAAAATATGCTGAAAAATATTAATTTCAATAATTTTTGGTGTAAAATGTCAAGAAAAATGATTTAAGGACCAAACCGGAAAATTATTTAATTAGAGGGTTGAAAAGATTAAATTTTACAAACAATGAGGGGCTGAAAATAGAAAACTTTCAAGGCTAATTCAGTGCACGCAACTTGATCAAATATTGGAACCGCGACTACCTACGTAATACCATACGCAACAATACCAAAAATCGTTGTTAAACGAATTGATTCGGTCTCGAATCAATAACAATCCGAAAATACTAACACGACAATAACTCGATTCATACACGAAAACATTTGGTAATTCAATATACACGTGAGAGTGCACAGACGTCTACGCACCATCTTTGGGCCCCAAAGTGTAAAATCTTGTTTGTTGGGCCTAGCTAGCCCAATGACCTGATCTTAAGGCCCGGAGACTTCTACCTTACGAGTTGTTGGGTCTTACATGATCTAACACAGCGTAAAAGGACTTTCAATGGCTTTTATACCATTGGTCCCCAAGGGTCCTATGGTATTGCTAGTAAAGTCGGTATTTCATGCGCGGCGGGTCAAGGGCCCCTCGTACCCTTTTTTTTTCCCTAACCGGTTAATGGAGACATCGGGGTCTTCGTGTCCTCTTTCTCTTCGGATGTGGGATTAATCGGAGTCAGGGCGGTTGGATAACGTGATTAGTACGGACGACGCCTACGGGATCGTTAGTATAGTTATAAACTGGTCGTTTGTGTAACGCTTGTTTATAGCAATTAATCATGCGCAAAAATAATCCGACGTCGTCTGGAATTAATGACTTCACGCGTTACAATGGTTTTATTTTAACTTCATGGAATTCAAAGAAGTAGGAAAACATCGGGTTTTCCTAGGGTTTTTCAATACATACGGTTTCGAAATGTATACAAGTTTAATGAACAATTTTTACAAATATAGAAACAAACAAGCATACCTATGGATCTTCACAAATGTTTTCAAAAGCTTTTCTTTTCAGAAAATATCGGATTTTCTGGTGGTTTTCAAAATGATACAAAACATTGTTTTCCTAAATATCGCTTACGAACTCACCAACATTTCACATGTTGGCGTTTTTTTTTTTTCAAAATACTTGTATTCTCAGGTAACCAGTGAATCAAAGGAAAATGTACTCAGTGATGGCTTGCAGTTTATCTATTAACGAACTGAACAATTTATTTTTGGGAATGTAATGTTTTGAGACAATGTAATGGATGTAAACTCTATCAGTTGTAATATTCAAATGTTGGTGACGAAAGATGTTATGTTTCATGTATATTCATTGTGATGGTATTCAATTGAGTCACAACAGCTCCCGAATGTTTCCGCCGTCTGGTTCGGGGGTGTGACATGAATAGATGCACGAACACTAGATTAAGTGTTTTACTAACTTGAAATGGTTAGAACACTTACAAGATCGAAGATTTGGAATTAAATGTTGGATGACAGTTGAGAGAGTTTTTGGAGTTTACTCTTTTGACTATTTGGGGAGTAAACACAATGACTAGTTTCTTGGGGAGTAAACTCATACATAGGCATGAGTTTACAGTTTTTGGGTGATTCCTAACCCAAAACATAAAAGTTTGGTCGGGTGATTCTAATACGCGAAGTGTTTGCGGTTTTCAAAAATAAAAACCCGAGACGACACTTTCTTTCACCCGTTCATTTAAAAATAATATTAAAATAATCAAACGAACTTTATATTTCCTAAAAAAAGGAAATATTGACATTGACTTATGATACGAAGTGGTTGACTTTTAGGGTTTGACCGAATGGAAATTTCGGGTTGTCACATCATCCCTCTGTTAAAGGGAATTTCGTCCTGAAATTAGAATTTAGATAAGGAAGTAGGTATGAATGATCGAGTCGAGAGGAGGAAACTTCCTAATTGATTGGTTCTAGCACTCCTAAGTGAAATCGGGTCCTCGGTTGGTATCCCAACGAACCTTCACTAACGGGAGACTGTGTTGCTTCGTCCGCTTGACCTCTCGGTCGAGGGTCACTACGGTTCTAATACGAAGGCAAGGGTCTCGACTAGTGGACTTACAAGAGTCCTAACGGAAAGGTATTGTTTCACGATCGAGATGCGAAGAGTAGAATGTACGTTACTGAGTTCGCAGGGTAGATCTAGTCTGCGAGATACAGGACCGATTATGGTAAGAATCTCGGAGGTCCTATCTATCTTGGATTTAGCTTTCCACGCGATATGAAGCGTATTAAGCCATTCCCAGAGTGAGACTTCCTAAAGAACTTGGTCTCTCACTTGGAATTCCAAAGGTTCTTTCTTTCGCTAAACTTCCCAGTCAAGGGCCACCCCTTGTTGGGTTAAAGTCGAAAGGGTTTCTGTGATTTGCGATGAGTTTTGAATGAATTAAGACAGTAGGTCTGTAAGACCTAGAATTTGGTGAATGACAGTTGGCGTCTCTCGTGTTGACAAATTCTTAACGGTTTTGACAATTTGTAAGAGTACTCAAAATTTCCCACATCACTAACAGTGTGTCATAGAAATTTGACTCTTCAATTTCAAAACTCGTGCCTAGAGAACTTCGCGAAAAGTTCCTATGAAGGAAATGTTTCCATGGGTTTCTTCTTACTACGAGGGTAGATAAGTAAGTCATTACATGGAGAAATGAAAAACTGATCCAAGTAAGAAAGACGTACCCTACTCATTTAACTCATGAAAACTATAAGCGTATTGGTCCTATTCGAAGGGTATCACTACGGACTCGAGTGTCCGCATCGAGTTCGGAAGATAGTCCTCCAGACATCCTTCCCTAACACTCAAACTGGTGATATTCGGATATCAGATCCATTTCTAAGAGTAATTATTTCCTTGCGTTTGCTCAACCATTTCATCTATGCGAGGCAGAGATCACGATTTCTACTGGAAAACCTTGACGGAGTCCTCAATAGCCGAGGTACATATGATGCGATCTGTCGATCTCTGAGAGAATATGACCGGAGTTCTCCAAGGTGAGAAGCCTAGTCTTCTAATTCTATTTTTGTGTAGTTCGTTAAGTTGTTTGGTATGTTCTAGTGTCTCTGTAGGTGTTCAAACTATAGGGCGATCTGTTTACAAGGGTCTTACTGGGTTCTAAGTTTGTTCACATGACGATGTGATTACTCGTAGACTTAGGCAGTTCTTCGTCCTGAAGTTCGTATTAGAATTCATAAATGGTTTCACAATCACAATCTCGTGTATACGAGTCGTATATAATTAAGATTGAAAAGGTAGTCGAATAACTGATTCTTCTTTAAGCTCACATCCCATCAAGGAAAAAGAAGTTAAAGTTTAATCATCAATTCTAAACTTGTAGAACCTTGATTATATATCACTCTTATGCATACATCCCTCAGTGATAGATCAACCGCATGAATCCCTGGATTAAACTTGACGTACTGCACGAGTGGTACTTCGGGGGTTTCTTTAGAAGGAAAGGAACTATGAGGTACTCCTGACATGAGTACTCCGGTGTTATGATATGATGGTTTCGCTAAAAAGACGTTTACTGATAAGGAGACGGACGTATGAAGCTGTTTTTGTGAGGATCAAATTGAATCGAGTCGTAAGATAATGTCGGAATCATACAGAAACTTAAAGACATTAGATTTGAACATAAAACGTTTACAGACAAAAACAACCGTGCAACCATGAACAGAGTTACAGTACTTTAGATTTACTACAAGACTATTGTTGCGAATAAGATATACTACAAAAGACCAATATACGCAGCACGAGCATCCCTATACCGATAGGATCCCGCAAAAGATAAGACTCTAGTTGCACTAGTTTTAAACATGTTTTTAATCATACAATTACTGACGATTTGGAGGGAACCTATACTATATTAGGGTCCTTAACCGTCTCTTTCGATTCTGAGATCAAACTCCTCCGGGCTCATTGTTGTCCTTCTCTGCTGGACAGTCCCTCTTGAAGTGTCCCATGATGCCACATAGATGGCATATCTGAGAGGTTTGGACATTGGTGGTTGATGTAATGTGTTGAATCTGGATCCTACAGCAGCTGGTAGTATGTCCATTCCGGTTGCACTTAAAACAGTGTAACGGATGGCAACTACCCAGATGATGAAAGCTACACTCATAGCATTTTGGTAGGTTTTCGGCATATTGCTTGGCTGGTGTAGGGACAATTGGGACACCAGAAGGAATGGTAGTAGGAGGTGCGGATGTCGTAGCTGTGAAGGTCGTTACCGGTGGTTGTTTCTTATTCGCTCCTCGAAGCGATTTGTCTTTCTTTTTGGCCCAAAGCTTCCATTTGTTACTCTGGGTCTTGGCACTTGGGGTATCATGGTAGTTTGTTGCTCGTAGAGGTACTGGATTGTCACTTGGATTGGCATTGTTGTTAACAGCTCCGCTAACATTCGATTCGTTAGCGTGAAGGTGGGTCAGAATAGCTGACACGGCAGCCGAGCCTGCAGCTTGAAAGGTAGCCGCATCAATCTGAAGGGTTGGTGCTTGGTTGATGGGTTGATCGTTTTTCTTTGGTGACATGATTTTGTTTCACGGAAAGAAAATAAATTTGTGAACGAGCATGGTTGAACCTAGACTTAGTTCGACTGTTTATGAAAAGAATAGAAGTATGTTCTCGTGAGTTTGACCTACATCCCTATGACACAGTCCTTGTACTGAGTGAGAGTAAGTTTGTAAAATGGTCTCATGACGTTTGCCGTTCAATCTGGGGTATCGATGGTCGATGAATACATGATTCAACCACTAAAAGAGACTTGGAAATGTCACTGAAGTTAAATTACTATAGTCCAATGACTTGACTAAAGTATGTTTTAGATGGACTCAAATGAAAGTATGATAAGAATACTTGAATAAGGACTGACACAGAAGTTAGCCGACTATCAATATCTTTGATATTCATTACATAAAAGTTCAGGAAAATGACCTTGTAAAAGATCTTACACCAT
The DNA here is from genome assembly GCF_052625555.1 of Lactuca saligna. Classification (NCBI taxonomy): domain Eukaryota; kingdom Viridiplantae; phylum Streptophyta; class Magnoliopsida; order Asterales; family Asteraceae; genus Lactuca; species Lactuca saligna. The sequence goes on along the minus strand of NC_136418.1, from coordinate 43,542,138 downwards.
ATCCAAAGAGGATAGTCCTTGACAGTATAAAGACCTAACTAAAAGTACTTACGCTACACGATAATTTCATAGAAAATGCCACTTCGGGCATAGACAGAAAACAATTCCTTTTAACAAGGAAAAATAAAGTAAAACATCTATTACTGGCGATGGTAATCCCTCTGGTGAACTCTTAGTTCAGCCCGTTGACGTTCCATATCAAGCAGGTATCTTTCGTATACCCTCTGATGTACTCGGAGCTCAATGACTTCGGCTCGGGTTTCAGCTAGTGCTTGTAGTAGGGTTTCGTGGTTTCGCTCAGATCTCTCGCGACCATGTTCAAGGCTGTTGGTGCAAAGGATATGCATCCCTCCATTGGCGTCAACTTCCGCGATCCGACGTAGAGTTGTCCTGCCCTGAATTTTGTTTCGGGAAACTCTACGGATTAGGATTGGTAGAAATCTATCTTTTGTGCTCTCTTCATTTACATTGTAGAAGCTTCGGTCTACATTAAACGGCATAGGTTGATCTTGATCTTCGCTCCACGTTTCCAAACATTTGACCCATGGAGGCGTCGGGCCATGAAAAGTCGGATGAGGGTTAGGAATTGGAACTGGAGCTGCCTGGGGTAGGTTCTCAACCTTGGGTTCGGAGTTAGCACCGTCTGAAAGGTCTTCATCATGGTGATCATTCAAAGGAATCGGATGATCATTCTCTGGTTCTTCTCCAAACCATCCAACAATGACTTCGTTCGGAAGGTACTGGTTGCCGTGGGGATGGAGTCCAGCCATGTTATCTATGCGAGAATTGGGGTAAGAAAATAATTATTGAACGAAACTATTTAGATAATTATTTAGAAAATCTTCATTAGTTACATCGCTATTTGTGAAGTGCATACCAGTTATATGTAATCGAAACAGGATAGACCTTCGAATAAGTGATATTAACTCCAAATTCACACAGAATAAGGGTAAAGTAAAAATCTCACGGATTCTAAATCTATAACATCCTAATTACATATAGACTTAGTGTATCCACTTAGAAACTATCAACTTATTAATAAAGATCCTGTTTTAGTTCTCAAGTATAAAGTACTTATAGTAACACCAAATACTCCTATAGTATTTTAAGTTTAATGTTATGTTCTACTGCTCTCATTGTGGTAGCGTTGGTAAGATTTTAGCATTGTTACAACCACACAATTAAACTTAGGCACATGCTAGTCAAACCTCGGATAATATAGGTGACCAGGCTATATCTTCCCAGTTTTGACCATATGTCTCTACGCCCACCTGTGTTGCCCAACAATCGTAATTCTTTTGTACTGTCCTAGTGACACTGATTTTAGTATGAATGCAACACATATACTGACTTAAATATTTTAATATTTAAAGTATAAACTCCTGGTCAGAGTGTTTTTAATCCCTTATGCATTTATAGTTAGTATATCTTTTATGGGTTGATATACTTTATTCACTATAAACAATGCTCTGATACCAATCTATCACAACCCAAAACCAAAAACGGCGGAAACGTTCTGCGGCGGAGGACGTCATGTACAGTATCACAACAATGAAAAGTAGTAAACAAGCAACAACATCATCCATTGCATTAATAATATAGTTTTAATACAAGTATGTTCTGTCAAGTTCTAATATAGATACTAAAGTACAATCAAAATAAAAGATGAGTCTTGAACTAGCTTCATCTTCTCTAAACCTTGCATCGGTACCTGTCTATGTTTGACCTGAGGATACAAGAAATTTTGAAAGCGAGTATCAGCTTTAAAGCTGGTGAGATCATAAGTATTAATGTGTCTTAATTTGTAAAACTTGTAATTAAAGACTTGACATTGTTTTGAAAGAAAGCTCGTATAAGTATGAAAATGTTTGTGGAACAACTGTAAATGTTTGAAAACCCCTAGAAATCCCTATGATTCCTACTATTATAAAATGGAGTCTTCTACCAAGACCTAACTATGCTAAATGTAGTCTTCTACCAAGACCCGATTGTTCTGATTGTAGTCTTCTACCAAGACCCGACTGTTCTAAATGTAGTCTTCTACCAAGACCCGACTGTGTTACTATTATTATTATTATAAGAAATTGTATTCTTTGGTACTAGGATACTCAAATATAATTTACCTCATCGGTTATGTGAATGAGTCAAAAAATAAAGGTAATAATATAACTAAATAAAGTATTACCCTTTGGTACTAGGGTAACTAACAATGTTAACTTAAGACATCCATAGATGTACATTTACCTCTGTTGCTAACAGCTGGGTGTAGGAACAGTTAATCCCTTAAAGTATACCTGTAATGGTATCAACCGTAGGCATCCGTAGATGTTCATTATCCTCTGTAGCTAACAGTGGCTATAGCAATGGTTATTCCCACAAAGTATCCTTTGGAACTAGGATATTAAATCCAATCTATCTCGTTGATTTTGTGATTGTATCACAAGGTAAAGATAAGAATGAGGCTTTTATAACGTAATCTATACATATAAAATGTAATAATAACTCATCATATATTATCTATGTAAATGTACTCATGTAAATGTCATCATGTAAATGTAATCATGTAAATGTACTCATGTAAATGTGCTATAATGTCCTGCGTGTGCTAGCTGTAATGTGTGTTCTCTCTCTATCTAGCAAGTATTGACTCATGAATGAACTGACTCATTGTATGATATCGTGTTCTAATAATAGTTCTAGTATCTTCCTAAACTACCGCTAGGGTAGTTTACTAGATATCTAACTGGTACGTATGGACATGGATGTATACCCTTGGTACCCAAGGGTATTGAATGAACTAGAAGAACCTTTATGACTATATATGTACACATGATATATAACTAATATTTAAACGACCTTCGGACGGGTACCTGATATCCCACGAGACCACATCCAAATCGAGGAAAAGGAAATAGGTTAGATAGCCTTCCTAAGTCTTTTAAACATTTCTTATATAACTATACATATATAGGCATGAAATTTTATAATATAAAAGCATAAAATAAGTTTTGTAAAACCTTTGAACATAATTATTATCTAAGAAAAGATCAGCGTGATGTCGATCTATAAAACGGTTTGAAAACATGTGTTTGATAAAACAGTTTAGTATAAAGAAACATTTGTTTGAAACACAATTGTAATTGACTTTGAAATGAAACATACAGAGTAAAATGTACAGTGTAATAAGGAGTTTTAAACACATAAAGTGTTTATGAAAACATTTGAAGTAAAATGTTTGGTAAAATGGCTAATGAGTAGCCAATCATTTGAATGCTGCTTACTAATCACAGGTGAATGATATAGTAACTAGCATGGTTCTACTTGTATCCCCCCCCCCCCATAAAACATTTAAAAACAGTTAAAATATTGATTAAGGGGTATGAACTCACTTGTGGTAAGTGGATTGGATTGACGTGTCGGTTACGGTGCTAGGTGACAAATAAAGACTTGTACACGCGCACGAGCCTAGTTATCATATAATGAACATATATATAACTAATTAGCCTTATTATAACTAATAAAATAAGTTGGGACACCCTAGAACTTGAAAATACTTTGTTTCAAGTGTTAAAGTTCACAAGGAATGCATCCAAGTGTTAGTAGGGCAAAACTAGCATGTTTGGGGTCCAAGTGTAAACTCCTTGGGAGTTTACGGTCTAAATGACCTTTACCCTAGGAGTTTACGGTAGTATACTCAAGGGTTTACGGTCTAAACTCCACTCCTTGCAACCATGTGTTGTTTGGAGGTTTAACAAGTCCTTTGAAGAAATCCTACTAGGTGGTTTAGCCTTTGGAATGGACTAGGGCCACAAAACACCCTCTTTGAGGAGTTTACGGCCTAAGGGCATTCTCCTTTGGTTTTACTACCGTAAACCCTTATGGGAAAGGAAATTGCCATGATTTCAAGTCCTTAACACATCTTGGTAAATGTCTAAGTTAGCTTTTAGGGTTAAGGAAGGAAAATGACTCATTTAAACACCCTTTTGGGTGTTTACGGTTTCAAATCTTAAACACATCAATGGCAGGCTTAAATATGTTAAGGTACGTCTTAAACTTCAAGCAAGGGCTAAACATGGGACTTAAGTCAATTTTGGGGGACTTTATGGTGTTTAAGGCCCAAGCATCATCTTGGACCGTGAACAACTCAAGCATGGTGTTCTTGACCGATTTTCTTGGTGTTTAGATGATATACTAGCTTACAAGCACTCAAGGATGGAAGTACTTACTATAATGATGCTTGATTTGAGCTAAAAGGCCAAGAACACTTAGTATGTGTTCTTGGTGTTTTGGAAAATCTAAACAAAATACGTAAATGAATGGATGAATAGATGCACAAACACTAGATTAAGTGTTTTACTAACTTGAAATGGTTAGAACACTTACAAGATCGATGATTTGGAATTAAATGTTGGATGATAGTTGAGAGAGTTTTTGGAGTTTACTCTTTTGACTATTTGGGGAGTAAACACAATGACTAGTTTTTTGGGGAGTAAACTCATACATAGGCATGAGTTTATAGTTTTTGGGTGATTCCTAACCCAAAACATAAAAGTTTGGTCGGGTGATTCTAATATGCGAAGTGTTTGCGGTTTTCAAAAATAAAAACCCGAGACGACACTTTCTTTCACCCGTTCATTTAAAAATAATATTAAAATAATCAAATGAACTTTATATTTCCTAAAAAAGGAAATATTGACATTGACTTATGATACGAAGTGGTTGACTTTTAGGGTTTGAGCGAATGGAAATTTCGGGTTGTCACATCTATATTGATGATGACATCCCAAATGTTTTAAAATGAATAAGAATACTTTTTTCGGAAATGCTTTGATAATGTATTTATCATGTTTTACAGGAAACAAATTTCACAACATTTTTATTAAAAAGAGGTACTCTGATTTTTATAAAGCATAAACAAAATCGCTCTTTTCTGGCCGTGAAAATGGGGATGTCACAAAGTAGAAAAAAATATTTCCTTATAAGGGGTGTAGATACCTTCCCTGTTACAATGTGTTTTAAATCCGCGAGTGCAGCAGATCCCATAAGAACTCTTGTAGGGTTCAAAGTATTCCATGGATTATGGCAATGTGCCCCCTTGATGAAGTGTAGGCTATTAGGCCCAAGAATTGTTTTATTACCTATATATTGCCATTTATTATTCATTATTAGGGTTAAGAAAGAGGTAAGATGTAGCCGCCAATCATAAAAAGTTTTCTTAGGTAGAATAGATTTACTTTAATCTTTTATTATAGTGAAATTTCCTCTTGTTGTTGAATAAAATATTTTGTTCATTTGACATATCTTCATAATTGTGTTCATTCTTATTTTCCACATTATATCCATCAAATCGTTCTTGGGGTTTGTCCCAACAAGTGGTATCAGAGCGGGTCTTTGGAGATCTAATTGATTTTTTAAGTATCGGTTCTTGATTTAATGTTTTTCTACACAAGTCACTGAAGATTTTTGGTATTTTGGCGTTTTGGAATCAATATTCTTGTTCAAGCTACCGTTCATAAATATTTATGGTATTTTCTATTGTTCATCTGGGTATAATTTTGATCCTATTCTTTTTGTATTCATTTTTTTTGGATCTGATCTGTTTTCTTACCATAAAACAAATTATATAGCCAAATTGTTTTTGATCCATATTTATTCATGTCGATCCTACTATTCTTGAGCCCATTATAATCATTTGACCCAACAAGGAATCTGCCTATCAAAATCCCTTATTCATTCAACTTCATGCCAATTAAGTGTTCTTATGTTCTACTGGATTTGATAACATTCGGTTTCTATTTGATTTGCTAATTGTATTGGTCTCGTTCTGGAGTTTTGGTCTTAACATAAATTTTGTTTGACCTAATTGATTTTGTTCTCAAGTATTGTTTGACCCAATTGATGATTGATAATCATTTTTTGAATTTATTAAATGAGAATCATCTCTTGTTATCAGTATGATCGATTGTGATCTTGGGTCTAGAATTGCCATTCGATGATAATTGGGGATTTATATTGATGAACTGATTGTTTGAGATTAAAAGACCGATAAAGAATGAATGAAGAACATTTTATGTTTCGATTGAATTGATGTATTTGATTTGAAATTGTTTTGGAAGAGATTGATTTTGATGTTTTTTCAAGAATTGATTTTGATGATGAAAGCAGATTAAGTCAAAATCGGAACTAAAATCGTTATTTGTGAATGCGAAAGGGTAAAAATTAAATGCGATGGGAGAATTATTTTGTAATAAAAAGCGTGTATTCAAAAGGACCTGACATCGGAATGTAAAAATGTTGTGTGAATATGGTTTCACAATTCGAATACAGGTCTCGGAGTCAGTACAAATCTCAGATTTTATAACTCAGAATTGGAACTCATTACCAATCGCAATTGAAATGCTGAACTCGGAATTGGAAGTGAACATATTGCTCGATATCGGAAGTGTGATGTTGGATGGATTGATTTGGAACAAATCGTCTAGCCAAATTGTTTTTGATGCATATTTATTCATGTCGATCCTACTGTTACTGAGCCCATTATCATCGTTTGACCAAACAAGGAGTCTGCATTTCAAAATCCCTTATTCATTCAACTTCATGTCAATTAAGTGTTCTTATATTCTGCTGGATTTCATAACTTTCGATTTCTATTTGATTTGCTAATTATTTTGGTCTCGTTCTGGAGTTCTGGTCTTAACATTGATTTTATTTGACCTAATCAATTTTGTGCTTGAGTATTGTTTGACCCAATTCACGATTGATAATCATTTTCTGAATTTATTGAACGAGAATCATCTCTTGTTATCAGTATGATCAATTGTTATGGGTCTAGAATTGCCATTTGATGATAATTGGGGATTTATATTAATGAACCGATTGTTTTAGTTTAAAAGACCGATAAAGAATGAATGACGAACGTTTATTGTTTTGATTGAATTGATATATTTGATCTAAAATTGTTTTGGAAGAGATCGATTTTGTTGTTTTTTCAAGAATCGATTTTGATGATGAAAGCAGATTAAGTCAAAATTGGAACTAAAATCGTTATGTGTGAATGCCAAAAGGGTTAAAACAGAATGCGATGGGAGAATGATTTTGGAATAAAAAGCATGTATTGACAAGGACCTGACATCGGAACGTAAAAATGTTATGCGACTATGGTTTCGCAATTAGAATACAGGTGTCGGAGTCAGTACAAATCTCAGATTTTATCCATCAGAATCAAAACTCATATTACCAATCGCAATTGAAATGTTGAACTCGGAATTGGAATTGAACATATTGCTCGGTATCGGAAGTCCGATGTTAGATGGCTTGATTCGGAACAAAAGGGGTCTCGAAATCGTAACTCACATCTACAATCGGAAAAGATATTGTGCTCGGAACATTGGGGTTGATCAGACATTATTTGGATTCGGAATTTTGGATGATTTCAGAATTGGTTTTCGTTTGATGTCTCGGAATCGGAGTTCTAGTTACACATCATGGTCATTGTGTTTGTTTAATCTAAACAAATGGGGAAGGTGACTGTAATTTACACATTTGATCCCTATAACTTCAGCAACATGGCAGTTTTAGTTCAATTTCCAAAATTGTTACAAATAAAGGGGAAAATGATGTAGTATTACCATTTCAGTCCCCTGACTTTCAGCAAAGTAATAGTTTTAGCCCAATATTCCGAATTGTTTGCAAATTTAAGGGCTGATGAACATAATTTGTTTTTTTAGTGCACATATTTTTTTGGGAGCAGAAAATTATGGATTCCAACAAGTCTTGGCAGTTCGGAAGGTCGTTTTTCGCAATAACGTCAAATATTTTGACGATTTTGGATTTTAAACTTCAATGTTTATCCCATTTTGTCTCGGGGGAGCATAGTAATTGTTTATCTAATTCAAGATCATTTGAAGGTTTTATAATCAAGTTTTTTATTATAAAAAGAGGGAGAATTTGATATTGCCATTCGAAGTTGGATTTGTGACTTTTCAAATTTGAAGATTTTTGATGAAGCTTGTGGTAGCGATTTGAAGGTATTGTTTATAGACAAGTTCTCGATTGAACTCTTCTAATGCTTTTAAAGAGGAGTAGCTTTTACAAAAAAATTCTCACTAAACTCTTCTAAAGGTTTGATATACATCTGACTTCTAGTGATTTCTTCATCAAGTGACATTACAAATCTTAAATTTGGTTTGTTACATTATAACTTTTGGTGGCTTATATCATTAGCTTATTTGAAGATCATTGTAACTCAGAGGGGATTTCTTCAAAGACATATAGTGATTTTGTTTCTTAATTCTGAAATTGGTTTTTATGACGGGTTTGGCTTTTGTGAAGATATTTGGGATTACATTAGAATATGAAGTTTAAAAACATTACTTCAGTGCTTGATTTTGTATTTATATATCCTAGAACCCGTTTTGAAGATTATTAAAGAATCAAGATTCATGGATCGCTTTAGATATTACTCGATACGAGATCATTTCTTATTTGCCAAATGCTTGTTTTGGAAGTTGAAGCCTTGTCATCCATTCCATAATTTGATGGGGATTATGTAGGGTTCAAAATATTCCATGGATTATGGCAATGGGCCCCCTTGACGATGTGTAGGTTATTAGGCCCAAGACTTGTTTTATTCCCTATATATTGCCATTTATTATTCATTATTAGGGTTAAGAGTGAGGCAAGATGTAGCCGCCAATTATAAAGAGGTTTCTTAGGTAGAGTAGATTTACTTTAATCTTTTCTTTTAGTTTAATTTCCTCGTGTTCTTGGATAAAATATTTTGTTCATCCGAAATATCTGTATTACTGTGTTCGTTATTATTTTCCGCATTATAACCATCACATTGTTCTTGGGGTTTATCCCAACAACTCTGTAGTTAAGCATGTCCAAGCCAGAGTAATTTAAGGATGGGTGACCCCCTGGAAAGTTTTCGTGCTAGGAGCCCAAAGTGTACGATATTTTGATACGTGCCAGAAGGCGGATGTTTCATGAAAGGAGCCTTACCACCGGTTGTTTACAATTATGTCTGTGGATGCAAAACATCTCAGTATATTTGGAACACTCTCAAGGAGATTTTTCAAGGAAATGAGAATTCAAAGAAGAGTTGAGCGATTCAATGTTTGTCTGAGTTAGCTAATTTCAATTAGAAAGAGACAAAGTCAATCGAAGCTTACTATGATCGTTTCAATGAGTTAATCTGCAATGCTCAAGGTATAATGTGGTCTGAACTGTTCTGGAGTTCAACATTACCTTTATTCTTGGCTAAAAGAAGGAATGGAAGAATATCTTCTTGGCTTAAAGAAGGAATAGAAGAATATCTTCTTGATGATCAAAATTCAAGAAAACTTTGACACTTACTATTTCTCGAACCTTTACAATATACTCAAATCTCAGGAGTCTGAGGTTAAAGAAATTTCTGATGAGAATGATAAAAAAAAAAATTGGAGTTCCGTCGGCTTTAAACTAAGAAAATGTTGATGAAGTTTGTCTGATGATGAATAAGGTGTTGGTGAAGAAGGATTAAGAATATGATGACGTCGTTGCATATTATTTACATAATAGTGTCAAAAAGTTTTAAAAGAATTCTATAAACAAAAGTAGTTCATTCAAAAAGACTTCTTCAGCTTCCAGTTCTAGTGTTTAACAAAAGCCTATGACAATAATGACAAGAAGAAGGAATAAAAGAAGGTTCAAAAGAAGCTCGTTAGAGAATTAGGCTACAATTGCAATTACTGCAATGGAAAGACTTATTTAGCAAGAGATTGTATTCTCAAGAAGAAGGAGGAAAAGAAAGAAAAAGTCAAAGATGAGGCCTATTATGCTATGAAAATCGAAGACCTTATGGCCCAGTCTTAGAATCTTTCTTTGGTTACGAAGAATTAAAGTGATGATGAGGGTAATTATCAAATATGATCATATGGATCAGATGATGATGAGATGTGTCACCCGATGCATGGTGTCATGTTTGCAAAGAATCAAGGTGAACAAGATATAGACAAGATGGTGTTTGGAGAATTGTTTGATGGAAGTGAAGAAGAGAGTGATTATAAATATGAGATTGTTGTAGGACAGTGCTGTAACGACCCAATTTTCACGTCCAAAAATTTCATTTTTTTAAAACATTACTTTTTGAAAATGTTAGAAGATAAAACATTGTTTGACCAAACTACATCACAACATAAACCATGTTCAAAGATAAGTCATACAACAAATCAAAACATCAGAGTATAAATCCCAAGGACATCTAGTAAATGCGGAAACCAATATGTGTGCATGATGTGCCGCTACCGAGCCAGCTCCTTCCCCTTTGATGAAGAAGCACCTGAAACCCAAAACTGTAAACTGTAAGCACAAAGCTTAGTGAGTTCCCCCATCATACCACATACCATACAACACATAACATACATACTGCCAGGCTATTCTGGGGTGCTTGACTACCCAGTACGCCTATTCTGGGGTGCCGACTACCCGTGCGGCCATTCTGGGGTGTCGTCCTACCCATGTCAAGCCATTCTGGGGTGCTGACCTACCCGTGTCAAGCCATTCTGGGGTGCTGACTACCCTTCGGTCCTAACAACCGAACTCGGGGACTAGTCCCCTCCTACTACCTCTATCGCATATAACATAACAAGCCAACATGAAAACATATCATCACATCCTGTCAAACGTATCTCGGGTGTCTGACTACCCTTCAGTCCCAACAACCGAACTCTACTACATACAACATATCATGCTAGCATATAACATATCAGGTAGTAGCAAACCTAGATGATATCACAAAGACAATCATCTATCATACGTCTCCTACTGGTGAGCCAGCATTGTGGCCTTAGACCCACTGCTACTGAAAGGTAACTCACCTCGGAGTAGCTGCTGATCTTCGTGGGAATAGTCTGACTGCTGCTGCTGTTGCTGTTCCGGAAATCCTCCGGCTATATTCCCACCAAAGCCTTAGTCAAAAACTGCTACTGACCTTTGGGTAAAATGACCATTTTACCCCTGATCATGCCCTAAGTCAAAGTTAGAGTCAACTTCCAGTTGACCCGACTCGCCGAGTTGGCTCGCCAACTCGCCGAGTCCATGTCCAAACGACTGTCCTGGATTATGTTTCTACTGGTCGAGTTAGGCGTCGACTCGACGAGTTCTCCTTCCAAACTGATGTTCAAGTCCTTCATCCTACTCGCCGAGTTGTATGAACAACTCGCCGAGTTCATCTTCATCTGATGAACAAGTTATACCGTGACTCGCCGAGTTGTATGAACAACTCGCCGAGTCTGATCTTGATCTAAGGAGATTGCCTTGAACTCGCCGAGTCAGGGCATCGACTCGCCGAGTTCCACTATAGGTGAGTTTTAGCTTCCAACTTACCGAGTCCCTCCTGGACTCACCACGCAACTCGACATAACAAAAAGGGGACCGACCCGAAGACTCGCGACTGGACTCGCCGAGTCAGATGAGCGACTCGCCGAGTCCGCTCCATGCAAGAGCTAAAAATGCGATTTTGCTCGAATCCAATCCATGTTATTCGTAGATCTGGGCTCCTAGAGCATGAATAACACGTAAAGTTTCCAACTTTATGTGTAACTATCCATGTATGGGATTTTTAGGGTTCAAAATGCACCAAAAGAGTAGATCTAAGGTTTATATGCAATATGGGCTCATAAAGGAAGTGGATCTGAGCTCCTGGAGCTCAACTATGCTTGGATCTAGAGACCAATCAACTTATTTCTAATTATCATGCACATACAAGCTTGGAAATGAGCCAAGAATGTCTTAAATGAAGCCTTAAGCATAGAAACATGGGGAAAATGGGATATACCTCAAAGGAACTGCTTAGAGAACACAATGGTGCTTGGATGGCTTCCCTTCTTCTGGATCTACTTCCCTTTTTCTTCAAAACCTTCAAGAACACACAACAATTGCTTCAACTCTTCAAAGAACAAGCTTAAACGAGTGTTGGGAGCTCTAGGGGGTGAATGTGGGCTGGCCTGGGGCGGAAAGGGGGGTTAAATAGGGGGTAAATCCTAGAAACTTAAGGTTTCATCCAACAGCGGTGACTCGCCGAGTCCAGGATATGGACTCGGCAAGTCGCCAACTTAAACGCGTCACGAGGTCCCGTCCCTACTCAGCGAGTCGGACCTATGACTCGCCGAGTCCAAGGCTTAAAAAGGAAAGTACTCAATTAAGATTTACATACCAGGAACCAGGTGCTACAAGTGCTTTATGGTTACCACCTCAAAGTCTCCGATGACTGAGAAAGTACATAATCTCTTAATCCCTCTAATATTGCTTCGAATTATTATAATACTGTCTTATCTGACATTGATGGTGCGTGTCCTTATTTGAATGACATGTTGATTTCCATGAGTAGTAAATTGAAAAAAACAAAAGTCTTGCTAAATGATGCTAACAATATGGTGGAGGAGAAAAAAAATCTAAGATAGTGGGTTTAGATTTCAAATTAACAAATGTTATGATTGATAGGGATTCAATTCGTATGGTTAACATTTTGTTAGTTAAACAATGAAACATTTACTATAATACTGCTAAGTGATCGTTTGGGAAGCTTAGTTTACTCTATCATTTGTCTAAAATTTTCAAGAACAAAATGAAAAACTTCTTCCTTTAATAAATTTCAAAAGAGAACTAGTTAATGAAATTACTTATGATAGTGAAAGCAAGGTTTCTATGTTTGATCAGGTACCAAATGTTTCATATGCTTATGGTGTAGTTAATAGTGATGAATGTTTCAATGCTTAAAATTTGGTGAATATTGTGAATGATACTTTGACCAAAAATGAAAAAATGAAAATGTTGAACAAATTTGAATCTTGGAAACAATGTTCTCAACAAAGTTTTACTGATAACAAAGATGTTTATGACAATATCAGTGAAATTGAAGAAGAGGAATGTGTTGATTGTTCAAATTTTCCTATCATTAAAATTACTTCCTTAGCTAAAAGTGAATAAAATGGTGATTCAAAGTAGAAGCTTAATAATGATTCATCTTCGATAAACAAAACTGATGAAACTCAAGAGTTTGTGATTGTCAAAGATTTAACCAATAATGAAAGCAACAGTGATAATGATTCTACTGAAAAGGAAATTCCACAAGTTGTTGAACCACATGTTTTTTAGTATAAAGAAGAGTATCCAAAGTTTTGAAAAAAAGGGAAAACATTGTCTTAAACAAATTTTTGTGCTTTATCCACAATTTAAAGATTTTCCAAATCAAGTTTTTGTCACAAAAGGAAATGGTGATAAAGTTGATCCAAAATTGTATGATTCGTTGAAAGTAGATGATTTAAAAGCGAACAATGAGGGTTTTTACTCAAATCAAAGATAAAAAACTTTTCAACATCAAAAAAGTCAAAAGTCTTACTTTCATGAAAAATTGCTAAAACTAGAATTGGGGTTGTGAAAGGAACTCAATCTTTTGTCAAAGATAAGTCAAAATCTGTTGATAAGTATTTACCAGAATAAGTGAAAGATCAAACCACGAAGGTCACCAATTCCAAACAAGATGTGAAAAAAATCAGTTTTAAAAAAGATTTAATCAAATCGAAAGGCTCAAAATAAGGGATTTTAAAAAAGAAAAATATTCACAACAAAAGTCCCAACAAAATCAATATTTTTTTTTTCAAATCAATCATAATATGATTTTTTAAAAGAATCATAAGAAGATTTTCACAAAGGTGTGGACAAAAGTGTTCAAAACAAAAATCAAAATTGTTTGAGATAAGAGTCGAATTTTGTACAAAAAAATGTCACAAGTTTAAAATCATGTTTAAAATAGTGGTCAAAGACATTTTCAACAAAATCAGTTAAGTTTTCAACAAGAATCACGTTTTAGATATCAAAATCAATATCAAAACTCATTTTCAACAAAAATCATGCCAATATTTTTCAAAAACGAGTTACTCAAAACCAGCAACAAATGTTACAAAGAAAAACATTCCATTTAAACATGATGGTTCATGATTTCCAAATCCAAATTGAATGCAAAAATTGAATATTTGATTTGTTAAAAGAAAAAATGAAATAAAAAATTTCAGCCTTTGGTTTGAGCATAAAGGAAAGAAATATCAATCAAAAGAGTTTTCTGAGACATAAGTCAAAGCTTCTTAAGTGAATTATGTGTGTGAATCAATGAATATAAGTACTTCATCATAAGAGTCATTGTCAAATCCATCAAAATGGAAAGAAGTTAAAACAAGTAACAGAGATGAGTCTTCTAATAGTAAGGTTGAAAAAGAGAAAATCAAAGTTGATGCTTCAAAATTGATTGATTATGTTTCTTTACCACAAACTACTGAGTTTAATTTAATAGAAAAAATCAAATCAAAAGTTTGCAATTGGATATTCAATTATACACGTCACACTATAGTTCACACCAATACACAAGGACCCAAAAAGCATTGGGTACCTAAATATATCTGATTGATTGCAGATACTATATGACGAGCAATATGATGAAAATTGGTATATTTATATTGAATACTCGCATCACATGATTGGAATGATAGTGTAACATCTAGATTATTGTATGTATTTAATTATAATGTATTTTGGATTTTGGCTGTAACCACGACGTGGTAAAGGCATCCCACGATGTTGTGATGATGGAAGTTTCGCGGATCATTTAATGATCCCCACGATGTGGCATCTATGGACCATGATGTGGCAACCCTCTAATGTGAGAACCCTAAATTTTTGGTTAATTAAAGGAAAGTGGGGACGCTAGGGTTCCCCATTGTCACACCCCCGGTTGAGGCGACAGAACATCGAGGGCTGTGCCACTTAGTTCATGGATCACAAGCAAATTGAATATACATCACAAGTATAACAATAACAAAACAATAGTTATATTTCACTTCAAGGTTCGAATACATGATTTATAATAATAATAATAATAATAATAATAATAATAATAATAATAATAATAATAATAATAAGTTTAAGAAATTTCCTTAACAGATAAGCCGATATAATGAAAACTAGAGAAAACTAGCTTGCCCAAAATCCATGATCATCTCTTATGCTAAAAGTTTGTTCAGTGATCTCATGAGAATATATTTAGTTTGAGAGTCAACACAAAGGTTGGTGAGAGTTACTTGTTTTCTTCTAACCATAATAATAATACTTTTAAAAGTATTTCTTTTGTAGTTAAAATCATGTTTGAAATGTTTGACAAAAAAAAAAAAAAAAACCAAATCCGTGGTTTCTAGGTAAAGAAATCCATTTAATGCTTATAGTGATTCCTATAACCGAGGTATATGACTAGATATAATCCCATATGACGCTTCTTTAGAAGTCGTGGATGAATACTAAAGATAATTATCACCCGCTTCGATTGATCCGTTGAGGTAGTGGCTAGTAACTATAGGTTTTTGGGGGTATCAACTCATGTAGATCTTTACATATGTATCTCGCTACGAGGATTCGGTTATAGCCGAGAGGGTATACTTAGTAATTAAACTTAGGTAATGAATAATGTCTCACTATAAATGTCATTAACTATGATATACGATAAAGGTTCACAATGAAAGCCAAATAAGTTCAGATATATATCCATAAAAATGTATATTACTCGCTTAAAGTACGTTTCTCAGGTGCATGTATGAAATTCCAAGATATATGTGTTATAACTTTTATATATATATATATATATATATATATATATATATATATATATATATATATATATATATATATATAACACATGATATAGGTTTAATAATAATAAAATTTATAAACATTTGTGACACATGTTTTATAACATGAATTATCCTATGAAAATCATAGCATTATAATTTGTTATATTTTGTAGTTTGCAGCATGCTTAACTCACTATAACATAAGTATGTCGTGATAAACAAATATATGACATAATACTTAGATAAAATATCGTTTATGTTTGATATAATTTTTTTATGCATTTTTCATAATCGATATACTTGTTTCACAAGTATTCTCCTCCAAAATAATATAAACGTTAAAAAAAGGGGTCATAAGCATCCACCTTAAATACATGATTTCGAGTTAACTAATTATAGGGTTTGAGCCGGGAAGCACTGCAAGTGGCACAAACTAGCAATGATCCTAAACTGGGTTGTATTGTAAAAATATATCAAATGAGGTACTATTTTGATTAAATGGTAATCAAGTTTGAGGATTGGATCTATTTTGTTGACATTTCCAAGGGAGGGGTCTTTTTAATTTATTTGAAATGGAAGTTGGAATTTGATTTCCTTATCTTCTGTTTAGGAGAGCAGGAAAGAAGTAATCCCTTGGTTCTCTATTGCTTTCAAACAAAAGAAAAGGAATACAAGGAATAAGGGGCTGAAATGGAAACATTTTAATCCAAGTTTTGAGAGTTCAAATAATTTAATTGGAATGAAAGTTTGATTGCTTTTTAATTCTCCTGTTTACGAGAGCATGAATAAAACAAATGAAGGAAGGACTAAATTTCCAACAATTATTACATGGATGAAAGTATTTATTTGGAAACGAAGTTTGTTTTTGACGAGGGATCCAGATCATTAAAAAAAATATTTATGTATTGTTCTTATAATCGATTTAGTATTTATATATATATATATTTTTTTTAATTAAGTCAAAAAATCGGTAATCATATTCAATTTAGTCCTTCGACTTGATCAATAGGTCATCCAGCTTTCAAAAATTACCTTTTTGGTCCAGATTTTAAAATTTATTATAAATTTGTTTTAAAATTTACACTTTTGGCCTAGATTTTAAACTTTATTACAAATTTATTCTAAAATTTATTCTTTTGGCCCATATTTTAGAATTATGTAATAAATTCATCCTAACTTAAGTTTTTTAGAACTTTTTCTCAAAAAAAGAAAACTTCGAATATGTTTTTTCTTTATAATATCATATTTATACAAAGAAAAAACATATTTTCCCATAAAAAATCTTATATTTTTTATATAAAAACTTTTTGTAGTTTTTTTTTTTTTTTTTTTTTTTTTTTGGTATATGAAATATTTATTTATAAAATTAGGTATTTATTTGTCGTGTAGATGGTTTCATGAATTTTCTCATTGTTGCATTTTTTTCTGAAAGCAATTTAAATCAAATGATTGAATCTATTTATATATGAAAATTCTTTTGAGTCTGCAATTTAGTTTTTTATATTAATTAGATATAACTACTGAGAAAAAGTAATTAGGAAAAAAACTATTTTAAGTGAAGAAAATTAGTTTATTTAAATATAATTTATTTTAACAGTAAATATTTTATTCATACCTTCTTTGGAGATATTTACAAACCTTTTATCTTTTAAAATGCAAAAAAATAAAAAAATAAATAACACTTAAAATGAAAAAATTGCTTTTAATCACTTCCATATCATAAAATAAGTGTTTTTAGATTCACATAAAGATAATCAAGACCAATGAATACATGTTAAATGCTTGTTGTGTTTTTGTCCCCTTTGAGACTTTTTCATCCATATTAAATTTGGCTTGATTATTTTTCTTTTTAATTGTATTAGAATTCATTATAACAACATCAAATTAAATCATAGCTTAACGAAAAATCAATTACAAAAAAGAGATAAAACTAAAATATATAAAAAAGAATCAAAATAGGATTTCTTTAAGTTTAATATTATACTCTCTTTTAGTATGGATTATCGCTTGAAAATAACATCTCTTTTAACTATATATTATGTTATTTTTATTAAACCGGTTTTAATTACATATTCTATTACAACAAATAATTGTTTATATAGCTATCAAAAAGATTTATAAACGGAAATGTAAAATATAATTTATTATGTAAAATGAAATTGTTAATTACTTCTATTTATGTACTTAATAAATACCTGATTTTATAAATATGTATTTCGTCTACAAACAAAATTAAAAAAAAAAAAGGTTTTATATAGAAAATATAAGATTATTTATGGGAAAATATATTTTTTTGTATAAATATGATTTTATAAAGAAAAAACATATTCAATTTTTTTTTTTTGAGAAAAAAGTTGTAAAAAACTAATGTTAGGATGAATTCATAACATAATTCTAAAACTTGGGCCAAAAGGGTAAATTGTGGTAATAAAATTTAAAATATGGGCAAAAAGTGTAAAATTTGGACCAAATTTGTAATAAATTTTGAAATCTGGGCTAAAATGTAATTTTTGAAACTTGAGTTACCTGTTGACAGGTAAAAGGGCTAAGTTGAATACGATTATCGGTTTTTGAGACTTAATTGTATAAAAAAAGTATAGAGACTAAATCGATTATGATGCCAATACGTAAGGGCTTTATTGCACTTTTCCCAAAGGACAACAAAAAAACAAAAATGGGTTCTGGTCCTTGGTTGTTAATGAAATTAGTAAGAAAAAAATCAAAAATAAAAATAAGGCAGTGATAGTGATCGAGACTCACAATGGCAGCAAGGTAATGGATGACAGTGACGGTTGGCGATGGTGGTGAAGGTAGCAGAGCTGCTCCAATGGGATTTTCTCACCGAGAAAGAGAGTGCAAGGGAGAGGGGGAGTATGAGATATATTGGTTGATGAAGAGACAATGGTCAATGCAAGCCTAGAATAAAATGCACTAAAGGAAGAGGGTAAGTGAGGATGAGAGGGGGGTGGGGGAATTAACGTGAACAAGGTAAAAAGAATCAGGATTTGGCTGATCTCTTTCTTTCACCCATCATGCATGAAGTGGGTCAAGGCAATAATCCCGACGTAGTCTTCCTTTCCTTAACAAACCTAGTAGACGTAGGAGTTGATTTCGAAAGTCCAAAGGGGTTTATGAGAAAGAGAAGGAGAGATGGAGACGTGAGAAATAGAGAGAAATAGTGCATGGCTCTACTTTAAAGTCCCACCTCCCTTAATTTAACACACACTTGAAACTTTAAAATGTCATAAAAAGTGGTTATCGATTCTCAAGTCCATTTCCCAACATCTAAATATTTTTCCGAAGGTGGTGAATAATAGCATTAAATTCAAGGGTTCCAAAAACCCAAATAGATAATTTTTTTGAGTTTTCGAACTTCAGGAAAATGCGTTTAAAGATTTACGTTTAATTAGTCTGAAATGTCTGATTTTTCAACTTTTACAAATACTTGTATTAAAAATATTTCGAGAATGAAATCAAATATTAGACCATAGTCTGAGTCCAAAAATACTCTCAAAATTTCCATCTGATGTGTGCAAGTGCCTCAACGGAACAAAACAATTTATGTATTTCAAGTCAAATCAATGTTATATTAGTTTGGTTTCTTATAATAGTAATATATTTTTCATACGAACTCCATTTTAGACGTTCTTTATATTTCTGGACTCAGATGAACATGTACTACGAGACCAGAGTATTTGTTTCACTCACCAACGATTAATATGAATTTTCAGTTTTTCAAACATATTAACTAGGGTTACAGTTTGTGCTTTATGATTCGTTTGAAATTTTCCACAACAGGAAGTAAGATACCATTTCATTGTTGTATTGACACTATTTATTTATCAAAACACACATTAAAGCTCTATATGTCAACTTACAAAGAGGCTTGTGGTGAACCGACTGTTTACAAATTTAGACCTAAATTTTGGGATGCCACACCCATCTTTAGCCTCCATCGCTCTCAAGCTCCATAGACCTAATCCTAACCCACCTTGAAGATTTTGAGCTCATTTTGAAGTCTTTTTCTTGATTTTGAAGGAAGTAGAAAAAGATTGATTACAAGAAGCAAGCAAACAACACTATCCAATCTCCGGAATTATCTTGCTAGATCATTTGTAAGGATCTATAATCTAGCATTTCAGCTTTTCTCTATGGATCTAGAGTTATCTTGCATGTTTGAACTCTTTGATGGATTTTGAGTGAAGCAAAGTGATAAACGTTGCAACTTTATGAATCTTAGGAGTCCCAAGGACACTATACTTCGTAGATATTAGAAATGGTTGTGGTTGGAGATCCTTACATGAGTTTAGGTCCATTTCTACTCTTTTGACCTAGATTTGATAGTGGACATACATTGGGAATACATGTCCATAAAGTTTACATGGTATGGGATCAATAGGACCCCGAGAAGCTTTTTGGAAAGTTTGGGCAAAAGTATTTACGGATTAAGGACCTTGGAAATAATTCTACCTTAAGAGATTTTCCCACAATGTGGCAGTAGGGTGCCATGATGTAGAGATGTTGTTTTGTAAGATTGTTTTGAGACTATCTTTGCCACAACATGGTGCTTTGGATCCACGCCGTGGCAATGTATTTGGCACATATCCGAGTTTATCTAAGACCGAGTTATGCTCGAGTTGAACCCATCAGCGATGACGTGGCTGAAATATGACCACAACATGGAGGTCAACTAGAGGTTGACTTAGACTGTGGACTTATTGACTTGTATGACTTTTAGTCAAAAACCTATTTTTAGAAGGTAAGCTAAGAGTGTACCTTGTATGGATGTACATGTGGCGTATAGCATCTGTACTCTTGGTAGTAGGAGCGGTTGCAGTTGATCATTTGCTGATAGGTAAGTCACTTTACTATACATATGGGTCGAAGGCAGCAATGCCAGCCCACTAGATTATTTTGTTTTATGCTAGTTCTCTATGTGATACTTGCATGTTTTTTTTATGTTGGGCAGGGCCTATTATGCGAGTTAGGGCAAGGCCGTTATACTCATTGGGCGGGGCCCATTATGCGAGTTAGGGCAAGGCCTATTATGCGAGTTAGGGTGAGGCACTTTACACTTATTTGGTGGATTCCGTTGCTTGTATGGTATGTGGTATTTTAGGGAACTCACTAAGCTTTGTGCTTACAGTTTAAGTTTATGTTTCAGGTACTTCCGGTTTGAAAGCGAAGGGCTTGACCTGATCGCAACACATCCACCCTTGTCCAATATTTTATGATTTTGGGATTGTACTCTGATAACTATTTTCACATTGACATACTTATGATGGTTTGATATGAATAGTTGATGATTTTAGATGACTTAAAAATGAAACTTTTACTTATGATTTTTGGGATGTTTAAGAAATAATTCTTAAGAGATTTCAGGAAGATAGACAATGTTGGAGTGGTAAAGTTTGGAAATAATCACAAGTGCACACTCAAAGTATATGGAAAGATCACCAATGGGAATTTTACAATTAAGCGAGTTGCTTATTTCAAAGTTTTGAAGCACAACCTTATCAGTGTATCTCAGTTGGTTTTCAGTACATGGAATCAATTATTGTTTGATGAAGATAGAAGTATAATATCAAATAAAGTGATGAAGGAAGTTTTGCTAAAGTCAAAGAGACATGAAGAAATGTTCACTCTGGACATGAAACCTGTTGTGGGCTTACCTTCAAATTTCTTACTATCAAAGGCTACTTCTGATTTTAGTTGGCTATGGCATCAAAGACTTCATCATATTGGTTTCTAAAATATGAATAAACTTGTTTTAAATGATTTAGCTTGACGTTTGCCCGTTCTTGAATTTGATAGTGATTCTTTTTATGCAACTTGTGAGAAAAGTAAAGGACATTCACAAGGACATCCAATAATCTTCGAATAGAATATTATTAAACCACCGAAACGTATACATATTGACTTACGTGGACCTTTAACTATTGATTTTATCAGTAGGAAGTAGTACATACTGGTCATAATAGATGATTTTTCATGTTTTACTTGGGTTTATTTCCTTCGATAGAAATATACGACTGCTCAAGTGATCATTGATTTCATTAAAAGCATTAAAATGAGTCTAAAGAATAAAGTTCAGTGACTGAAAAGTGAAAATGGAGCAAAGTTCAAGAATCATGCTCTTAATTCATTCTTAACGAATCTTAGCATTTTCATAATTTTTAAGCTGTTTACACACCTCGAAAAAATGGTGTTGTTGAAAGAAGAAATCAGTCTTTGTGTGAAGCAGTTAGAACAATGCTCACATATGCAAATTTACTTAAATATTTTTAGGAAGAAGCTATTTCAACAACTTGTTTCACTGAAAATCGTTCTTTCATTTATCGAAGATTTAATATCACTAATTTAGTCAAAAATCGATCAAGTGGATATAACCAAATTGCATGAGAGGATGTGGTGTTATGAATAATATGAGTATCGAATTAAGATCAAAATAACAGAAGTGGTTTACAAGTAAATCCGTTGACCCTTGATATGATCTTCGACATAAAATCTTGGGAGGTGATAATTACCACTTTCCTTGTTAGATCTTATTGATTTGAATTTAAATTACAGATATGATGAATAAAAATTCGACTACAAGTGTTTTCCTATATCTAGTTTTGTAAGATGTTAAAATATTGTGCCTGTTGTGCATCTTTTACAAGTGTATTTATAGTCTAGCTTATGTAACTATACTTTCGAGATTTTTGGGATCCTATTGAACAAGCTGCCTTGACTTGGTTTTTTCGGGGAATAAGCTTGATTGGAGCGATTCTTCATTGTAAACAAGTCTTATGTTTACTATTTCTACACACATGAACAATAAACAAGAGATATATCCATTAATTTTGTTACGAAATAATGTTGATAATATCTTGGATCCTGACTTGCTGTAACATATATAAGAGGATCCTAATTTAATTAAAGATTCGGGATCCTAAAAGTGTTTTAGGATTTTGACTTCTAAAAATCGCCCCTAAATTATAACTACAAAAATAATTGAATTAATTTCAAGTATTTCAAGTGTATAATTTAATTAAATTGAAATACTGGGTTTGAGATTCAAACTCTAACAGAAAGAATTGTATCCGTTTAAAAGATATAATTATGTTGTCACATCTCCTATGTGATCCACATAAATAAGGGTTAATGGTTATTGATCATCTTATACTTCTTCTAGCTCTTCTTCAAGTTTTATTGGTTATCTTGAAGGTAAATTTCTTGTTCCTTTCTTCTCATTTTTCTTGTTTGTTGATCATGAGTAAAAAGGCACTTTGTTCTCTTTTGAACATCCTTGCTCTTCCTGACGAGGACTTCGTCGATCATGAGATATTGTCTTACGAATATACTTCCTCTTTTGATGATAATGACACCGAGTCCTTGAAATCGATCAGAGCTTTTCCTACTGACGTCATTTTCAAGCCTTTTTATGCTAAGGCCAAACCTAAATTTATCTTTCCTACTTGGGTTTGTTTCCTGAATATCCTTTCTCCTTGGGCTTGAGATACCCTATTTCTTGCATCAACTCTGAATTCTTCGAACTTATAAAAATTTCTTATGTTCAAACTATGCATGTGATCTGGAGGATCCTTTTTTGGATCGATCGGATGAATCAATCTAAAACATTGACATAGGGTTGGCTAAATTGGCCAATGTTTATGATCATCAAACTTTTGGATCTTCTTGTTTCTATATCCCTAAAGGTGATCTCTTGCCAATAAACTAGATTAAAAAGGGCATGCTTTTATTTAATTAGGATAAGGATCCTGAAATTCACGCTTCCTTATTTTGTTTGTTTTGATGCAAATTTCAAGTTCGAAGAAGTTGTTCCAGCTGCTAAAGATACTGAGGAGAAGGTTGAAAGATTTCTCATTTTTCCCGAGGCTAAAATATATTTGATGTCTAACCATTCCATATTCCAATAAGGTTCTTCCATGTAACGCCCGGGTTTCAGGGCTAAGCATTTTTGTCAATGTAATATTCTAGGTTAACTATTGTAACTCTTTTTGAAGTAATAAATATGAAATATTTCAGTATTATGTGAATTATGTGTGTTTATGTGTTTATTATTTAATTATAAATGTATAATTAATAAAGAATAAAAATGAGCGTCAAAATTAAAGTGTGAGATAATCCCGATATCTCTACATGAAGTTGTAGAATGTGTCTCAAGGTTTCCGTACATATAAAGAATTCTGAAATCCGAGCTATAACGAAGAAGTTATGGCCCGCCGAAGTTTTACGGCAAAACCGGCACGGCACCGGAAGACGTAAATAGTGAATTTATGATAGAAGACTTTTTAGCCTTAGAAATCTAAACAAAAGTCGTAGAAAATGTTAAACTAAGAACATCGATAAAAAGAACGCCCAAATCTGACTTCGTATGAAGAATTTATGATTTTTCTAAGATTCGGCTTAGCAGTGCACGGCCCGAAACTCGAATTTTAGTTCGAGCGGTTTTTGGCTTACGCAACCTAAATGAGAGTTGATGATCTCATTCATAGGAACTCAACGGTAAAAAGACAGACGAAAACGGAGTCCGTATGAAGGAGTTATGAACTCTTCGCGGTCATTTAACAGTCTAAACGCCTCCTACTGTTAAATTTGAGATCGGTCGAGAATTAGCCAATGGAGTCTAAACGAAAGTTGTAGATCTTGATTTTACCTACGCGTGGATATAAATTACATCGAAAACGGAGCTCGTATGCGAAAGTTATGATTTTTCTAAGTTTGAGGGCTGATACGCGATAGGGGGTGACGTGGCACCACCAGAAGGCCACCACATGGACCAACTCGGCGAGTAGGTCCCCCCTACTTGGCGAGTCCATTAGATTCCACCCCTATAAATAGAGGTTCTGGGTTCCCTCATTTCCTCACCCCTCACCCCTCTTCTTTCTCTCTCTAAAGTCTCTCTCTAAGCTCCCTAACCCCCCTAAAAGCCTAGGTAAACCCCCTAGCACCCGAAGGAAGCCCCGAGGCTCCCGGAGTCCCGAGAAAAGAGCCTTTCGACTCAGGAACGCTGCTCCAGCGAAGCCCGGTTTTCGAGAAAAACCCGTTGTAAGTGAGCTGTACCTATCCTATCTTTAGTTTAGCTTATGTTTTAATATAGGAATGTTATTAGGTCCTTAAAATAATTATTTGGGCTATTATTATGAGTTATATTGAGTGTTATTAACGCTTAGATAATAATAATAATAGTCAGATAATTAATTTGTCGCGGTTATCATTAGACTAAACCCTAGTGGTATCGATACTAGGTTTTATCGAAGGAATATCATTTTGAGAGTATCGAAGCGCTGTCCGAGTGCTGAGTCACCACCTAATCAGGTGAGTGCATAGTTACTTTCAACTTACACATAGATATGAAGTATTTTATATAAATTACGTGCTATGTGTGCATATTATTTGAATACTTGCTATCTATGCTAGATGAACGTTGTTATACATGTTTTTAAGGATTTAAACTGTATATGTATTTTACATCTACGAAAATGTTGGGGTAAAACATGGGTAGATGTAATAGGTGATGTGTGATAAAATGATGAGAGGCCTCGATGTTGTTGTTGTTGATCCAGTCATCTAGCGGAGTATAGATGACGACCACAGACTCTTCTAGACAGTCCAGTGGAACACTAGCAGGATCGCAACCTGTAGGTGTTGTGAACGATGTGTTCACCGGTGTACTCCATCCCCCACATGGTTGCCTATTAGGACATTTATTGTTGAGGAATCCCCTTAGCAGTAGTTTCTGTCCCGATGATGATCCTTAGGCTAGGTCCCTTATGATAGGTGTCTAGGGACGTAAAGTGAGGATAACGGGAACGGGTAATCGAGTTATTGTTGATTGATGAAATTAATAAACTTATTTATTGTGGGTTGAAAACCCTATGTGCTCACCAGGCTCCCAAGCCTGACCCACTCAGTTTTATGTATTACAGGTAGTGGCGCATGAGCATAGGTGTGATGTTTTGGATGAGGGATTACGGATATAGGCCTGTAGATATGAAATAATGTAGTAAGGCTTATATTGTACTGTTTATACTTTTGATCTGTACGAACATGACATCCCGAGTCTTTTAATGAAATACATTTCTATGGAAATGCTTTTGATAAATCTTTATCATATTATTGTTTTGGGACAAATTCCGCAATCCTTTTTATTAAAAGATAACTCTGATTTTGAAATAAAGTATAAACAAAACCGGTCTTTTCTGGCCGTGATTTTGGGGATGTCACGGTTGGTATCAGAGCATTAGTTTAAGCGAACTAGGAATTTGTAGGATTTCTAGACTTAAACTTAGAATGCTAAGCGATGATTGTGAGGTGTGAGCACTAGCTTATTTTAGGAATTGTGCCTAAAATGCTTTTATGTGCTAAATGCTTTATGCATGATATGCTGTCATTTTGTTCGGATCTACGGTCTGTTGCCGACCGGATCTGGAAACCTTATGTGTTTAGGATTCTAAATGTACGACTACGATATTAGAACTAGCATGTAAACGTTTCGAAGTGATAAGGATGATTTAAAACGTCTCTCCAAAATAAAGATCTAAATTCACCTTATTCGGTGTATAGATCAAGATGGCAAGGACCCGTAGTGGAAACGTGAACGCAAATGGAGGTAGGAACCAACCCCCAGTGGTTCAGCAAATACCTATTGTTGAAGAAGTTGCACCTGAGCCAGTTACCATGGCTGGAGTTCAAGCCATGATTCAGGCTATGCTAGCTGAACAAAGGGAAGAAATGAGACGGATGCTCTGCGAGAATAGGGACGAACCTACCATACATGTTGAACCGACGGAGCTAGTTCCCGAGCCATCTGAGGAAGGGAACTATAGCCATCAAGTGAGTCAAATAGGGACTCAAGGTGAACAAAGGGATGGCCCAGAAGGGAAAAACAACAAGGATGGGCAGATGTATAAAAATTTCTTGGGTGCAAAACCACCAAGTCTCTCAGGAAGCCCAAAGCCTGTTGAGATTATGGACTGGATCTCCGAGATGGAGATGGTGTTTGAGAGCTGCGACTGCAACGAAAAGCAGAAGACTGTCTTTGCTGTGAGACAATTTAAAACTGGAGTCTTGAGTTGGTGGAAGCTATTGGCAGATACGATTCCACGAAGAGAAGCCCTGAAAATGTCATGGGATGAGTTCTTGGAACAACTGAAGGCGCAGTACTGTTCAGAAATAGACCTGATTGATATGAACAATGAGTTCCAAAATTTGAAGAAGGGGAGAATGAGCATCGATGACTACGCTGCTGCATTTACGGAAAAGATGAAGTTGTTTCCATACCTAGTGCCAACCGAACTTTCTAAAATTGAGAAATTCGCAAACGGACTGCCGGCTGACTTTGGCCCAACAGTCAAGATGGCAACCACTCTGAAATCAGTTGTTCGAGCAGCTAAGAATGTGGAGATCCAACAAAAGGAAAGAGGTCTAGAAAGGGTTGAGGTCG
Source organism: Lactuca saligna (assembly GCF_052625555.1). NCBI lineage: Eukaryota > Viridiplantae > Streptophyta > Magnoliopsida > Asterales > Asteraceae > Lactuca > Lactuca saligna. The sequence goes on along the minus strand of NC_136418.1, from coordinate 43,515,030 downwards.
GTGAGAAACGGAAGTTCGAGGGATCCTCGAAGTCCAACAAGAAGAGTAGATTCTCGAAACCTGGTTCGAGAGGAGGAGGATCAGAAGCAAAGTGGTGTGACAAGTGCAAGAAGAAGCACTTTGGGAAGTGTGATGGAGGGGTCACTTGTTACAAATGTGGAAAGCCTGGGCACTATGCCAATGAATGCACCCTTAACCAGAAGGCCTGTTATGGGTGTAATGAAGAAGGCACATTTTGAAGGACTGCCCGAAGAAGAAGGAGGCAGGAAGACCCAACATACCACCAAAGCCGAAGGCGAGAGCCTTCCAGATGACGCTCGAGGCTGCAAAGGAGGCAGCAGACGTCGCTTCAAGTACCTTTCTTGTAAATGGTTTACCTGCAAATATACTATTTGATTCCGGAGCCAATTACTCCTTTGTGTCACATAAATTTGGTGCGAAATTAGCATTGCCTGTAGAAAAACTAGATAATGCCCTGATTGTAGAAGTTGCCAGTGGCAAATTCGTACCTGTTAGTAATCGTATTAGGAACATCGTCATTGACCTAAACGGAAACGAATTCCATGAGGAACTATTACCCATAGAGTTAAACGGTTTCGACATCGTTTTGGGTATGGATTGGCTTAGCGCCAACGATGTCGAGATATTATGCCGAAAGAAGATAGTTAGGATAAACCCACCCGGAAAGGAATCATTTATGGTGTACGGGGACAAACGCAGAGTGAATTCTAGAATCATCTCCCTGATGAAAGCCAGGAAATGTTTGTCCAAGGGATGTGCATCGTACTTAGCATTCGTAATCGATGCTAAGAAGGAAAAGAAAGAGGTGCAGAATATACCGGTTGTGTGCGATTATCCGAAAGTATTTCCGGAAGATCTTCCCGGATTACCACTTGATAGGCAAGTGGAGTTTCGTATAGACTTATTACCAGGAACAACACCGATAGCAAAGGCACCTTACCGATTAGCACCGACGGAGATGAAGGAGCTCATGATGCAACTTCAGGAGCTGTTGGACAGCGGTTTCATTCGACCTAGTTCATCACCCTGGGTAGCTCCGGTGTTATTCGTGAAGAAGAAGGACGGAAGCATGAGGATGTGCATAGACTACCGAGAGCTGAATAAGGCAACGGTGAAAAACAAGTATCCATTGCCGAGGATTGATGACCTATTCGATCAGCTGCAAGGTTCGAGCAACTTCTCAAAGATCGATCTTAGGTCAGGATATCATCAGCTAAAGGTGAGAGAGCAGGATATTGAAAAGACTGCATTCAGAACAAGATATGGACACTACGAGTTCTTGGTTATGTCATTCGGAATAACAAATGCCCCCGCAGCATTCATGGATTTGATGAATAGGGTTTGTAAACCATTCCTCGATAAATCTGTGATAGTGTTCATCGACGACATTCTCATCTACTCGAAAAGCCAGGAGGAGCATGGCAAGCATCTACGAGAAGTGTTGGAGGTGTTAAAGAAGGAGAAGCTTTTTGCAAAGTTCTCCAAATGCGACTTTTGGATACAGGAAGTCCAATTCTTGGGCCATGTTGTTAACCAGGAGGGAATAATGGTTGACCCCGCCAAGATCGAGGCTGTAATGAAGTGGGAACGTCCGAAGAGTCCCACGGAGATTCGAAGCTTTCTAGGATTAGCTGGATATTATCGACAATTTATCCAAGGTTTTTCTTCGATAGCTGCTCCATTAACAGCTTTGACTCATAAAGGAGCTACGTATACGTGGAGTGAGAAGCACGATGAGGCATTCGAGAAACTAAAGAAGAAGGTATGTGAAGCACCGATACTTTCTCTACCTGATGGATTCGAAGATTTCGCGGTTTATAGTGATGCATCTGGAGTCGGGTTGGGTTGTGTTCTGGCCCAAAGAGAAAAGGTGATAGCAGACGTATCTCGACAATTGAAAGAGCACGAAAAGAACTACCCCACTCATGATCTGGAGTTGGCAACGGTAGTATTCGCCTTAAAGATATGGAGGAATTACCTCTACGGCACGAAGTGCAAGCTCTTCACTGATCATAAGAGTCTCCAGTACCTCTTTAGTCAGAAGGAGTTGAACATGAGGCAACGACGCTGGCTAGAACTTCTCAAGGATTACGACTGTGAGATACTTTACCACCCAGGTAAAGAAAATATTGTTGCTGATGCTCTCAGTCGGAAAGTCAATCTTGAAAGAAAAAGGCCAAGAGCGTTAAGAATTGAAGTCGTCTCGACGATTGTGGAAAGTATCAGGAAAGCTCAAGAAGAAGCCTTAGAAAAGAATGACCGAAAGGAAGAACGTTTGGGAAAAACGTTAGTGTTCGGTACGAACAGTCGAGGACTGAAGGTATTCCAAGATCGAATTTGGGTACCTAAGACGAGAGGAATAAGAGATCTTCTAATGAAGAAGCACACAAGACCATGTACTCGATTCATCCCGGTAGCACTAAAATGTATAGGGACCTAAAACCATACTACTGGTGGCCGACGATGAAGCTCGATGTTGCAAAGTATGTGGCTGAGTGCGTAACATGTGCGAGGGTTAAGGCACAACATTAGAAACCGTATGGGAGTTTAGAACCTTTACCTGTACCCATGGGTAAATGGGAAGACATCACCATGGATTTTGTGACTAAACTGCCTAGAACGAAGAACGGACACGACATGATTTGGGTAGTCGTGGATCGTCTCACCAAGAGTGCACACTTCATAGCAGCCAATGAGAAGTGGTCTATGGATATGCTCGCAAATGCTTACGTGAAGGAAATTGTAAGACTTCACGGTGTCCCTCTTACGATTGTGTCAGATCGTGATAGTCGTTTCACGTCGAGGTTTTGGAGGAGTCTACAAGAGGAGTTGGGTACAAAGTTGTGTTTGAGTACTGCTTACCATCCGCAAACTGATGGTCAGAGCGAAAGAACGATTCAGACATTGGAAGATATGTTGAGAGCATGTACCCTCGAATTCCAAGGGACTTGGGACGAGCACTTACCTCTAGTAGAATTTTCCTACAACAATAGTTTTCACTCGAGCATCAAGATGGCACCTTATCAGGCCTTGTATGGACAGAAGTGTCGTACGCCATCTTGTTGGCTTGAAGCCGGAGAGAAGTAGTTTATGGGCCCCGAGATAGTCCATGAGACTGCTGAGAAGTTGAAGGTGATTAGGGAAAGAATGTTAGCAGCTCAGGATCGTCAGAAGAGCTATGCCGACAAGAAAAGACGACCGATAACCTTCAAAGTTGGGGATTCCGTTTTGCTTAAAGTCTCACCGTGGAAGGGACTTATACGATTTGGGAAACGAGGAAAGTTGAGTCCAAGGTTTATTGGACCGTTCAAAGTTCTTCAGAAGATTGGGAACCAAGCTTACAAGCTGGAATTTCCCGAAGAACTCAATGGTATTCATAACACCTTCCATGTGTGTTATTTGAGGAAATTCATGGGAGATGTTCCCGACATAATTCCAATTTCAGAATTAAGGATGGATGAGAATAAAAGGCTGATCGAAGAGCCCGAGGGAATTGTTGACCGTAAGACTAAGAAGTTATGACGCAAGATGGTCGACTTAGTGCTAGTCCGATGGAAACATTCGAATGGGCCGAATCTCACTTGGGAAACAGAGGATGACACGATGAGTCGCTATCCACATCTGTTTGCTGATACATGATTCCGGGACGGAATCATCCTAAGGGGGAGAGAATTGTAACGCCCGGGTTTCAGGGCTAAGCATTTTTGTCAATGTAATAGTCTAGGTCAACTATTGTAACTCTTTTTGAAGTAATAAATATGAAATATTTCAGTATTATGTGAATTATGTGTGTTTATGTGTTTATTATTTAATTATAAATGTATAATTAATAAAGAATAAAAATGAGCATCAAAATTAAAGTGTGAGATAATCCTGATATCTCTACATAAAGTTGTAGTATATGTCTCAAGGTTTCCGTACATATAAAGAATTCCGAAATCCGAGCTATAACGAAGAAGTTATGGCCCGCCGAAGTTTTACGGCAAAACCGGCACGGCACCGGAAGACGTAAATAGTGAATTTACGATAGAAGACTTTTTAGCCTTAGAAATCTAAACAAAATTTGTAGAAAATGTTAAACTAAGAACATCGATAAAAAGAACGCCCAAATCTGATTTCGTATGAAGAAGTTATGATTTTTCTAAGATTCGGCTTAGCAATGCACGACCCGAAACTCGAATTTTAGTTCGAGCAGTTTTTGGCTTACGCGACCTAAATGAGAGTTGATGATCTCATTCATAGGAACTCAACGGTAAAAAGACAGACGAAAACGGAGTCCGTATGAAGGAGTTATGAACTCTTCGAGGTCATTTAACAGTCTAAACGCCTCCTACTGTTAAATTTGAGATCGGTCGAGAATTAGCCAATGGAGTCTAAATGAAAGTTGTAGATCTTGATTTTACCTACGCGTGGATATAAATAACGTCGAAAACGGAGCTCGTGTGCGAAAGTTATGATTTTTCTAAGTTTGAGGCCTGATACGCGATAGGGGGTGACGTGGCCCCACCAGAATTGGACACGTGGCACCACCAGAAGGCCACCACATGGACCAACTCGGCGAGTAGGTCCCCCCTACTCGGCGAGTCCATCAGATTCCACCCCTATAAATAAGGTTCCGGGTTCCCTCATTTCCTCACCCCTCACCCCTCTTCTTTCTCTCTCTAAACTCTCTCTCTAAGCTCCCTAACCCCCCTAAAAGCCTAGGTAAACCCCCTAGCACCCGAAGGAAGCCCCAAGGCTCCCGGAGTCCCAAGAAAAGAGCCTTTTGGCTCAGGAACGCTGCTCCAGTGAAGCCCGGTTTTCGAGAAAAACCCGCTGTAAGTGAGCTGTACCTATCCTATCTTTAGTTTAGCTTATGTTTTAATATAGGAATGTTATTAGGTCCTTAAAATAATTATTTGGGCTATTATTATGAGTTATATTGAGTGTTATTAACGCTTATATAATAATAATAATAGTCAGATAATTAATTTGTCGCGGTTATCATTAGACTAAACCCTAGTGGTATCGATACTAGGTTTTATCGAAGGAATATCATTTTGAGAGTATCGAAGCGCTGTCCGAGTGCTGAGTCACCACCTAATCAGGTGAGTGCATAGTTACTTTCAACTTACACATAGATATGAAGTATTTTATATAAATTACGTGCTATGTGTGCATATTATTTGAATACTTGCTATCTATGCTAGATGAACGTTGTTATACATGTTTTTAAGGATTTAAACTGTATATATGTATTTTATATCTACGAAAATGTTGGGGTAAAACATGGGTAGATGTAATAGGTGATGTGTGATAAAATGATGAGAGGCCTCGATGTTGTTGTTGTTGATCCAGTCATCTAGCGGAGTATAGATGACGACCACAGACTCTTCTAGACAGTCCAGTGGAACACTAGCAGGCTCGCAACCTGTAGGTATTGTGAACGATGTGTTCACCGGTGTACTCCATCCCCCACATGGTTGCCTATTAGGACATTTATTGTTGAGGAATCCCCATAGCAGTGGTGTCCGTCCCGATTATGATCCTTAGGCTAGGTCCCTTATGATAGGTGTTTAGGGACGTAAAGTGAGGATAACGGGAACGGGTAATCGGGTTATTGTTGATTGATGAAATTAATAAACTTATTTATTGTGGGTTGAAAACCCTATGTGCTCACCAAGCTCCCAAGCCTGACCCACTCAGTTTTATGTATTACAGGTAGTGGCGCATGAGCATAAGTGTGATGTTTTGGATGAGGGATTACGGATATAGGCCTGTAGATATGAAATAATGTAGTAAGGCTTATATTGTACTGTTTATACTTTTGATCTGTACGAACATGACATCCCGAGTCTTTTAATGAAATACATTTCTATGGAAATGCTTTTGATAAATCGTTATCATATTATTGTTTTGGGACAAATTCCGCAATCCTTTTTATTAAAAGATAACTCTGATTTTGAAATAAAGTATAAACAAAACTGGTCTTTTCTGGCCGTGATTTTGGGGATGTCACATTCCACCACTTCTCTAATTTGTACTCGTAAGGATCCTTCTTTTTACTTGTTTCATTTTGGTGATCTCGAACTGATGATGGTTCTTTGAAAATTTCAGGATCCAAGGCTACACATTCAAGTACTCGCTTCATCCTCGCAGAACTTGATGAGGCCATTTATATGATGGGTTTTGGTCATAAGAACATCCTATGTGCTCATACAAACCCTAATGCTTGGATCTAGGTTTCTCTATTGTACATACAAGTTATCCAAGACTATAAACCCTAATTATAGCATTCAAGTAATGATATTAATATGAGAATAGGTTTAAGACATTACCTTGATTGTTATGTAGCAATAACAATCCAATTCCTCCGTATATTGACTTTAGAAAGCTTAGAGTCACAAATGTCACTCCTCTAATGGTTCAAAAACACCATAAGCAAGAGGATGAAGAGGAGAGAGGATGGAGGCTACCCAAAACGTGTCTAACCCTAGAAGAGAAGTTCCCCACGTTTTTGAGCCTTAAGGGTGCTATATATAGTGAGGCTATTAGGGTTATCTAACAAGGAAACCCTAATTTGGATGCTTAAGCCCTAAGCAACCCATAGACTCCTTTAATTAAGGCCTTGGACGATTTCCTTATGGGCTTCCCCATAGAATTCGTCCACTCCTTAATTTAAGACAATCCATAGACCAAATTCCAATTATCTTATAATTACAATTCCAGTCCCTAAGTTTAATTAATCTCTTTTAGTCACCAAACTAATTACTAATTAATTCTTGACTAATATTAATTAAACAATATGATTTCTCCTTTAATAAATTATTCTCATAATAAATTAATAAATCATATTTAATCCTTTCTTTGCATAATTCATCCTATCAAGTTGTTTTGGTGAAGGCAACCCAAAAGGACCATGCACCATCGGGTCAAGTACATACCAAAATAGTTATGGACTTAGACACTAATCCAACATTATAGTGGTCTGATCATGGTCAAGAAGGAGAACCATTCCTCTTGGAGCACGCCTTAGAGACCGATGAGGTGATTACAAAGGTTAAGAGCAGTGTCGATGAAGCCATGTGGGAGACGAAGATTAAGTTGGCAGAGCATGTGGCGAACACAAGATCTTAGAATATTGATGGTTGGCATGAAACCCTGACCAATTTGACTGGCAGACACATTAATGCCATTCGGGATCCTACATAGAAGAAGAAGTGAGAGGAGTAAGAGAAGAAAGAGAAAGAGGAGACTCCGACTGAGGGATCAAACCTAGAATCAGGTTTTATAGGTTTCAAAAAACAATTTAGTATTTTGATCTCTAAGACTATTTCTTGATGGATTGGAGGGCAACCCTTAAAAATTTGATGCTTTGGTTTTACTATATCTTATGCATGGTTGATTTGATTGTAGAAATAGGATGAAAGTAATTTTTTTTTTAATTCTTTTTAGACGATTATGATCTAAAAGAGTTTATGGTTTAGGAAAACCTTTTAGGATCTTAAAGATCTAAAATAGATAGTTATTTGATTGGGATCTTGAAATAGCCAGGAACCTAAGGTTTGAAAGATATAAATTTAGTTAAAGAGTAGGAAAATATTTAGAAGATGAAGATATCTTTTTCTCATTTCAAGGACAACTTTGGGTGTAGTAAACATAGAAGTTAAGGATAGATAGAACTTGTTGAGAGCTTCTTCCTTAGATTTCTGTTAGACTTTTAGTGATCTCTTTGAACTTCTCTTTAGGATTTTGATTTAGGAGATGTAGTGTGACACCCCCGAACTAGGATGACGGAAACGTCCGAGGGCGGATAACTTGATTTTGTAATACTATAACAATTGAATATGAATGAAACATAGCAACCAAACATTATACATTAACGGATACCAACACACATTGTTACAATTATGTTTGTTAACAAACTTTACACAAAAGTGACAAAATGTAATGTTTAAACAACATCAAAATGTCCAACACCCATAATCCTTGTACCTGCTCACTGAGTCCCTGAGAATACAAGTCCTTTTGAAAAGCATCAACATACAATGTTAGTGAGTTCATAAGCATGTTTTCAAGATGTAGAAGAAGAAGAAGAAGAAACTTTAAGCCTAGCTTGTGTTCTTGGTGATATTCTTGAAAGGGTGGAGTTTCTAAGAGTTTTAACACATAACAAAGGGTGTAAACAAGAGTTTTAGCTTGAAAAATGTAAAGATACTTGAAGTTGAAAAGAATGCTTACCAAATTTATGAGCTTTTGGTGAAGATTCTTTGGAGAACACCCTCACACACACGAAAATCCTTGGGAGAGAAAGGTGAGATGTTCTTAAGAGCTATGTGAGTGAAATTGAAATGTGAAGTGTATATGTGTGTGTGTGTGCTCAGCTGATAAAGTGAAAGGAGGGGGGGGGGGAAAGAGTGAAGGTGGACTTCTTTTGAAGGTGATGGGAGGTGTATAGATGTTTGGTGGACAATTTCATTGTTACGTGCTAGATAAACATGAGGTGTCATGGTAATTCTTCTATCCTTTTTCTTTTTTTGATTATACCAACCGACCCAAGAGCGTTCCCGGCCCAAGGGTGGCCCAAAAAAATAGTGGGCTTCGATTTTCTTGGCCCTAAAGAGTTTTCGGCCCATTGATGCTTAATAAAAGGTTTTCAGTTCAAACAGCCCAAAGAGATGAGTTCTCTGCCCAAATAAGGCCCAAGTATGGGTTTTCGGTCCAATACAAAGTCCAATAGAAATATTCGACCCATTAAGGCCCAAGGAGAGGTTTTCGGCCAATAAGACTAAGTGAAGAAGTTATCGGCCCAATAGGACCCAATAAATAAGTCTTGGTCCAATACGGGTTTTGGGCTGAGAATTCTTGGTCTAAGGCCCAAAATTGATTGGACTTCGCTTATTGGATCGAGTTTTGGACTTGCACGAGGTTGTTTCGGATTGAATCTTAATCTAGGAACGTATGAACTTAAATAGCATTGTAGTTTGAATATCACTAAATGCAATGTTGTAAGGTTATATAGAGGGAATTATCTTGTACAAGGATCAACATCTTAACCCTAATTTGCTAGTTGTGACATCATCCCCCTGCGAAATGGAATTTCATCCCGAAATTTATTCTGGAGTAGCCTTCAAGAACTAGGGAAGAGATGGGGGTACTTTTTTTTATCATCTGATCTTTGCGTTCCTAGGTGAATTTTGGTCCTCGCTTGGCGCTCCATCGGACCTTCAAAATGGGAATGCGACTTTGTTTTGTTTATTTTACTTCTCTATCCAAGATTTCAACTGGCTCCTCAGCGAAATGGAGATTTTCATTCACTTCAATTTCATCAAGCGGGACAACAAGGGTCTCGTCAGATAAGCATTTCTTTAGGTTTGACACATGAAAGACGGGGTGTACATTGTTGAGCTCCGGTGGTAGTTGCAGCTTGTAAGCCATCAGACCGATCCTTGCAAGGATCTCGAATGGTCCGATGTATCATGGATTTAACTTTCCCCGTTTTCCGAATTGTATCATCCCTTTCCAGGGAGAGACTTTTAGCAGCACACGATCACCTACCCTAAATTCCAGAGGCTCTTGCCTTTTGTCTGTATAGCTCTTATGTCGGTACCTAGATGCCTTCAGTCATTCCCTAATCTGAACGTTTTTCTTAGTTGTTTCCTGGATAATCTCAGGCCCAGTGAGAGTGTTGTTTGGTATCTGCCCCTTCGCTAATTGTGTGTCCCTTACCTCCGCCCAACAGAGAGGTGATCGACATTTACGTTAATAAATGGCCTCAAAGGGAACGACCTTGATGCTTGTATCATAGCTGTTATTGTACGAGAATTCGATTACGGGCAAATTGGTATCCCATGCTTTTCCGAAGTTTATCACACATGTTGGGAGCATATCTTCTAAGGTTTGGATGGTCCGCTTACTTTTCCCATCTGTCTGGGGATGGTAGGCAGTGCTCATATCGGGCTGGGTTCCTAATGACCTCTGTAGCGGCTGCCAAAACCTGGAGGTAAACCTACTATCCCCATCCGAGATAATAGATATTGGCACGCCATGTAATCTCAAAACCTCTTTTATCTTTATATGGGACAACCTTTCCATTTTATATGTTTTCGGTATTAGCCGGAAATGGGCGGATTTGATCAATCGATCGATAATCACCCAAATGGCATCCAATCCGTTTGTCGTCTTTGGTAGTTTGGTAATGAAATCCATCGTTATCCTCTCCCATTTCCACTTAGGGATTTCGGGTTGTTGAAATAGACCCAAGGGCTTCTGATACTCTACCTTTACTTTATCATGAGTCAGACACTTGCTCACGTGGGTAGCAATTTCATCTTTCATATTCGGCCACCAATATTGTTGTTTGAGGTCTAAATACATTTTATTGGAACCCGGGTGGATGGAGTACCTTGTCTTGTGTGCTTTATGCTTGACCACGTCTTTGAACCCTCCAAATTTTAGGGTCCAAATCCGGTCCATGAGATAGTATTCCCCGTCCTTTTTGATTGTAAGATTCTTGCCCATACCACATAAGGCTTCGTTTGCAATGTTCTCCAGCTTGAAGGCTTATAATTGAGCCTCCTCGACTTGCGAATACAAATGGGAATGGATGGTCATCATTAGTGTTCTTACCCATAGGCCCGAGTATTCTTTTCTGCTTAGGGAATCAGCCACCACATTGGCCTTGCCCAAAAGATACCTAATCCCAAATTCATAGTCATTAAGCAGCTCTACGCATCGATGATGCCTCGTATTTAGTTCTTTTTGGTTCAGGATGTGTTAGAGGCTTTGTGGTATGTGAAAATGGTGCGCTTCGTACCATAGAGGTAGTGCCTCCAAATATTTAGAGAAAAGATCACAACTCGAGAACGTGAGTGGTATAGTTTACTTCATGGATCTTCAGTTGTCTGGATGCATAAGCTATAACCTTCTCGCGCTGCATAAGTACACAACCTAACCCTTGATTTTAAGTGTCACAATACACCACAAAAAATCTGTCGTTCCCTCTGTTAGAGACAACACCGAAGCACTTAAGAGGGCTTGCTTTAGGGTTTGAAATGCAGCTTCTTGTTTCGTATCCTAGGTGCAGGGTAAACCTTTATGGGTTAGAGCAGTGAGTGGCTTGGCGATCTTGGAAAAATTTTGAATGAACCTTCTATATTAACCAGCAAGGCCCAAGAATTTCCTGATCTCCATCGGAGTTCTCGGGGTTGCCCAACCCTCAATTTCTTTGATCTTGGATGGGTCCACACGTATTCCCTCCTCACTGACCACATTTCCTAGAAAATCCACCCTGCAGATCCAAAACTCGCACTTGGAAAATTTCGCTGATAGCTTTTCCGCCCTTACAGTCTATAAAACCCACTGTAGATGTTGGTTGTGTTCCTCCTTGCTTCAAGAATAAACTGATATGTCATCGATAAAGACTATCACAAAGTTGTCAAGGATTGGTCAGCAGACTCGGTTCATCAGGTCCGTAAATGCCACAGGTGCATTTGTTAGAACAAAGGGCATTACTACGAATTCATAGTCCCCGTAACGAGTTTGGAAGGCGGTTTTGAGGACATCTTCGTCTCGGACTCGCAGTTGATGGTATCCAGACCTCAGATCTATTTTCGAGAAGTAATTGACTCCTTGTAGCTGGTCAAATAGATCGTCGATCCTAGGAAGAGGGTATCGATTTTTGATGGTGAGCTTTGAGTTCACGGTAATCGATACACATGTGAAAGGAACCATCTTTCTTTTTGAGAAACAAAATCGGAGCTCGACACGGAGAGAAGCTCGGTCTTATGAACCCTTTTTCTAATAATTCACTCAATTGGCTGGAGAGGTCTTGCATTTTTGCAGGGGCTATTCTATATGCTGATTTGGCAATTGGTGTGGCTGTGGGTATTTGGTCAATCCGAAATTCGACCTGTCATTCAGGGGGTGTTCCAGGGAGGTCTTCAGAAATTAGTATAGGAAATCACATACCTTTGGGATATCCTTGATGTTCTTCTCTTCCTTCTTTTTATCCACCACGTGGTCTTAAAAGGCTTGGTTCTTTTTGTGTTAGCACCTTTGTGCCTTGATGCACGATATGAGACAGAGGTTTGCACCAGGTTTATCACCGTAGATAATTAGGGTTTCGTCATTGCGTAGGCGGAGGCGAACGTCCTTCTCGTAGCACATAATATCGGCATGGTGGGGGCATAACCAGTTCATACCGATGATTACATCAAAGCTTCTAATAGTAACTGGCATCAAGTTAATTTGAAATGAGTGTTCACTTAGTGTTAATGTGCACCCAAGAAATACGTCGTTGGTTGTTTCAGTTGTCCCATTAGCCATCTCCACTGTGAAGATTTTGTTTAACTTTTGGGGACTTTGATTTATTAAGGGTTTAAAATTTTGACTCACGAAACTTCGTTCCGCCCCGCTATCAAATAAGATGCATGCATAGATATTGTTGACAAGTAACGTATCGATGACCACTGCTGGATCCTGCACAGCCTCCCCTTGTCTTATTGTTAGGACTCTGCTTGATCCCCCTTCACTCTGATTGTTGGCCTTGGGATAATTTCGTTTGTAATGGCTAGTTTCCTCTTACCCGTAACATGCTTGAATTTCCCCAACGTTGTTAGGTTGGTTGTTTTTTTGTTGAAGGGATGTACAATACCGGACGACGTGTCCTTTCTAGTTGCAGTTGGTGCACTGCATATCTCGGCAAGATTCGTTATGGTGGAAATTACATTTATTACACTTTGGAAGAGAGCTTGCATAAGGCTTTGCAGGCGATGATGTAGTTGGTGGTTATGTAGCATGAGTGGTAGCAGCGTGGACCGCTACAATTTATTGCTTTTTCCCAGACTCTTGGGCTTGTTTCCCCTTCCTCTTCTTTCCCCAATTTTTCTTGTTATCATCTTTCTTTGATTCAATGACAGAAGCCTTTGTCTCTTTTCCATCTCCATGGCCGTACAACTTTTGCACAAGGCGCTTGGAACTATCGATGGTTGAGGGGTTAACAACAATCACATTCCCCTAAATTGGGGGAGTTAGTCCCCAGATGAACCGTTCGACTTTCATGCTCTCGAAAGTAGTCATTCTCGGGCACAAGAGAGCCAAGTCGCTGAACCTTGAAATATAAGCTTCGATGTCAGAATCTTTTATAGTGAGATTCCATAGTTATTGCTCAAGCTTCTACACTTCACCTTGGGGGCCATACTCATCGAGCATCAGGTTTTTGAGTTCCCCCCATGCCATGGAGTTTTCTAATGGTAGATTTAGAGCCTTGAAATGGTCGTTCCATCATGAGAGTGCTCTGTTAGAAAAGTTACAGGCTGAAAACTTCACTTTCCTCTCTTCAGTACAACCACAGATTTCGATGACACATTCGATCTTCCCAAACCATCGAGTGAGAGTTATCATACCTCCGCTTCCATTAATTGGTCTTCGCTTTGTGTTGGTGAAGTCCTTGTATGTGCCGGTTTTTTGATGTCTTGGGTTGTCCCCATGATTGGAACTCCCAGTTCCATTTCTGTTGCCTCCCCCATTGGTGACGTTGTTGATTTATGCTAGCGCTGCAGTTACTGCAGTTGAGATTGCCGCCTGAAAAGTAGAAGAATCCATATCTGGTGGAGGCGGCAGCGACAATGGTGCTATTGTAGTTTTTTGCGAATGTACCTTCTGGGCATTTCCTGCTATGAAGAAGGAATACGGAAACCCTTTGTTTCTAATGGTTACGGTGTTTCGATTTGTATTAATAATTGAAATTGTATAATATCAAATAAAATGAAAAGAGAGAACATAGCAGATAACAACATCACAATTAAAACACATAATCGTTTCATTAATGATAACCTTTTAGTAAATAATACATGAAAATTGACCTTTTAAAAAGTCCTACAATACATCGAGGATAAAATCTGACAACATAACGACCCTGCGAGTAGTGTAACCACTTAAACATAGGCTTGGTCCAACATACATAGAGAAAGAAAAAGCGGTAGCACCAATGAATACCTATAACCTAATCTATAGGAAGTGGCGAGTAGTATAAGTCCTACGCACGTCGAGTTATCCCTGGTGGTGCCTATGATGAGGTAGAAGCTCCCTGAAGCTTAGGTAGTCGGCGCTCGACGTCTCACACCCTCGCCTCCAGTACAGCCGACCGTTCCTGATACTACCTCACGAGGTTCTGAGTGCGCCTCTCCACACACTCTACTACAAGTCTCGTCTTGATCATCTAGTTAGCGATCACCTATGCCTGATCGCCAATGCTCTTAGTCTGTCGGACAATAACAGGATGAGCTCAATCTGTCGGGCCTCCATGATGGAGGTTTTAGAAACCTTGCTCGATGCCAAATGTTGGGTGCTGTCCCTGGTGCCAGCTCCACCTCTCAATGTGAAGTGCCCAAGAGGGCTTAGGGCCATTGTAGCCTATTTGGTGCGCTGGCACCCTCGCCATGTAGGGTGGGTTGATGACTTTGGACTCTGCGTCCGAGTCACCCTCATCTCCCTCCTCGTCCAAGTCGATGTGCTCGTCGATATCCTCCTCCTCAAAATCCTCATCTATCTCTTCCGGATCCGCCTCCGGTTCTTCTTCAAGCCATCCCTTGTTCCTCCGGTTTGGGGGAAAAGGGTCTCCACACTGGTAAAAGCCTTTCATGATGTCTGTACGAGAATGTATGATTGTGAGAAAATAGATAGAATACCAAAATACTCCTATAATATTTTATGTCTTTTAGCTTTGTTTTTTGAACCTTTTGATTTAAAGTTGGTAAGATTTTAGTTTTTTTTGTTGCCCATCTCGACCACTCTTAAACACACGTTGGTCGTATCTCGAATAAATATAGTTGATCAGGCTATATTTACCATAGATATGATTATATAATTGTCTAAGTTTAGTCGTGATGTCCAACACTTCTTATTGTTTTCTAATGTGCATGTATGTATGTACAGTTTGGTAAAATATTTAAAATTTTAAAGTATACTTTTAGTCAGAGTGTTTTAGTCCCATTTCAATTATACTTGTATATATTATATGATTAGATATATTAGTTCGCTATAAACAGTGCTCCAATACCAATCTGTCACACCCCTAAACTAGGACGGCGGAAACGTCCGAGGGCGGATAACTTCATTTTGTAATATCATGACAGTTAAATATGAATGAAACGTAGTAACCAAACATCATACATTAACGGATACCAAGATACATTGTTACAATTGTATTTGTTCACAAAATTACACAAAAGTGACAATGTAATGTTTAAACTGCATCAAAATGTCTAACACCCATAATCCTTGTACCTGCTAACTGAGTCCCTGAGAATACAAGTAGATTTGAAAAGCATCAACATAGAATATTGGTGAGTCCATAAGCATGTTTGTATGAAAAAGTTTCATAACATCTTTGTTTGTAATAATTTGTAAAAACTCCAAAAAAATATGATATTTTTGTGAAAAATGGTTTGCAAATATCGTTCTAAAACTATGAATAATTGCATACATGTCTTTTGTTTTCTATTGTTGTAAATGTAAAAAATGGGTTCCCAGAAAATCCAATATTTTATGCTGTATGAAAACTTGCAGTCTTAAAACCCTAAGACTGGAGAGGTGATAAATAAGTACAAGGAAATGAAGTGTAGTTTTATGTTTAATAAAACTAATGAAGTGTATTATTTTACGTACATCCAAATAATGTTGTTAATCCCTTTGTGAGTTGTTACAACCATGCTTAATATTACTGGTATGTTTGTCATGACATTCTTCAGGTATCATTTTCGGTAAGATATTTGCCACCCTAGATTGTCCTAGTCTAGCGGTAGCGAATAGCTCAGTTGTGGGGGTGCCAACCTCGTATATATCTATACACAATTACCTCGCTCTCCCTCTAGGAGACTCTAGTTATAATTACAGGTATTACAGTGTACGCTAGGTAGGTACGGTGAAGGAAAGTCTCACAAGTGCCTTAACAAGTTTACGCAAAATTTTATATTGTAGAAATTATGGTTTGCATACCGTTGTAGTTAAATTATTTATATGATTTTTCATAAATAATCATAAATGGACTTATCTAATTGTAATATACATTGGGTAAATAGCATAATCCTCTAAGTATTCAAACTATTAAGATGTGACAACATATTACGACTATTTTACTAGTAATAACTTGTTTTTAGTAAAAAACCAGGTTTTGTAGTTTCGTTAACACACCAAAATTTAGTTTGCGAGTTTTGTAACACAAAATATACCATTTTGTTGCGACTCAAGCATGTCACGGTTTTTACAAAATAATTATAGCAATCTTGAAATTTAATATTTTCCATTATTTGTGTAAATGTAAATGTTAAAAATTCATAAGACCAAAAGTTAACCATTTTAGACGTATTTTCACCATTTTTAAGTGAACAAACATATCCACAAAACTTTATAGCACAAAATGTCAATAACATATACTTTACGATTTTGAACATATATTAAGAACTTGTTTCATCTTCAACACTTACCCATGATACATGAAACTTTCCAAAGGATAGATTTACCATAGCCTCATGAGGCTAGTAAATCTCGAGTTTATGGGGTGTTAGCATGGAGCATTCAACATTTCAAACACAAATAGTTACATAATCACACAAGTTCATCCAAATATCCAAAGATTTAAACAAAACATGACTTGTATTCCCCTAAAAGGATGAAAAACATGAAAATAGTGGGGGTATGAAGCTCACCTTGAGGATTTTCGAGATGTAGAAGAAGAAGAAGAAGAAACTTTGAGCCTACCTTGTGTCCTTGGTGAGATTCTCGAAAGTGTGGTGTTTCTAAGATTTTTAACACATAACAAATGGTGTAAACAAGAGTTTTAGCTTGAAAGATGTAAGGATGCTTGAAGTTGACAAGAACACTTACCAAATCTATGAGGTTTTGGAGAAGATTCCTTGGAGAACACCTTCACACACACAAAAATCGTTGGGAGAGAAAAGTGAGATATTGTTGAGAGCTATGTGAGTGAAATTGAAATGTGAAGTGTATCTTTGTATATGTGTATTCGTCCAATTAAGTGAAAGGAGGGGGAAAGAGAGTGAAGGTTAACTTCTTCTAAAGGTGATGGGATGTGTATGGATGTTTGGTGGACAATTGTCTTGTTACATGCTATATAAATGTCACACCCCTAAACCAGACGGTGGAAAACATCCAGTGGCGGATGACTTCAGTTTTAGTATCACAACACATGCATTATGGTAATCAATGTACAAAAAACCATTGCATAAATAAGTATAGGTTTTTACATGTGCTCAAATACTGTATATCGACACCAAAAAAGTTATAGAAAAATTCATAAGATATGACTCAAAACAGCTACATCTTCTCAAAAGCTCGCGGAGTACCTGGTTACTGATTCCCTGAGAATACAAGTGATTTGAAAAGAGTGTATCAACATAAAGTTGAGTGAGTGCATAAGTAGTTATGTTTGAATGTATGTTTTATGTTCTTTGAATATGTAATTTGTTCCAGAAAATCCTATATTTTCTTCTATATATGAGAAGTAGTTTTAATCTCATAAAACCATTTTGTTTGTAAATCATTGTTGTGTATTTGTATTCCTTTGTAAAATCTATAATGTGAGTGTGCCTGGCTCCACCAGATGTTATTGTAAACTTCCAATGTAATATTGTAAATTGTATCTTTGTAAACTAGTACTTTGAAAATGTAATCATGTTTAGTTAATTATACACTAACATATTGTTAATATCTTTTTAATGAATTATACACTAACATATTGTTAATATCTTTTTAGTGAGTTATTAAAACTATTGATAACAACTGTCACTCGTAGGCATCTATGCCCGACTGTAGCTAGGAGTCTGAGTGAAAGGTTGTCAATCCTAATATAGATCTATACACACTTGCTTCGATCCCCTACTGAAGATTTTAGTTATAATTTTAGCAATTTAACTATGTTCTTTAAATGAATTAAACAACTTGAATTTGTTGACTCATAAAAATCATATAGATGTTACGTGTATTATAGTAATGATAACCCAATCATTCTATAATAAATGATTGATAGTATGCTCCTTGTTTAGTATGCTTGAAATGTACTTGTAAGTTGTATACCCTTGTTTAGTTTTGAATCAAGCCCTTGTTCTTGTAAAATAGTGTAAACCCATGTTTTTGTAAAATAGTGTACTCTAGTATACTTGACTCGTGAATTAGTGTTATTGAATCATAAATTATACCTATTATAACTTATATGTACTTTCAGTATTGATACTAATTGTTCATAAATGTAACCCCTTGCTCGACATGGTACCAACGGTATTGAAACTGAATGAAATAACCTTTATATATGTATACATATACAAATATATATAACTAAAATTTACACAACATTTGGACAAATAATCGATACCCTAAGTCCACATCCAAACAAGGAAAAGGAAATATAGCAAGTTATCAATCCTAAGCCCTTTAAATTATATATATATATATATATATATATATATATATATATATATATATATATATATATATATATATATATATATATGACTTTTAGGGAAAAATATAAGTTTATAAAATATTTTGAAGAGTTCATCATTTTGAAATAATTCGGGTGACTTGATGTTAATTTTAACATAAGTTGAAACCATTTGAATTGAAATCCATGTTTTTAAGATATCTTGAAACTATTTGTTGGTAACTGAAAATCATTGTGTTAGACTTGTATTGAAAATACCGGGGGGGGGGGGGGTATGAACTCACCTTTTAGAGGGTGATTCAAATGATGATTTGATATAGGATGTTTACTTCCACAAGTGAAATCTTGTAGTTAAACAAGTCCTATATAGCACTTTGTATAGCATATTTGCAACCAATTGGCTAATATCATCATAGGAATGATTGGAAATTGGACTAATTTGTAAGTATAACTTACAAATAGTAGTGTTAGGAGGGTGTCATGAGTTAGTGGCCAGGAGGGGTTCACGACCTTGTATGTGATCATGGCCATGGGTTCTTGAATGAATGAAGAACAACTGAAGATCCTAAGCAAGTTTCTAAGAAGATTCAAAGGTTTTCAGGTAGGTGTTCTTCATGTTCTTCGTGTGTACTTCGCGTGTTCTTTGTGTTCTTCGTATAAAATAGTGAAATAATGTGACAACCCAAAAATTTTTCCATCATGATAACCCGTCCCCGTCAGCAAAACTCGTCTATCTTTCGATTTTCCCGTTAACATTTTGGATTAGGTCATTTAATTTAAGATTTTATTATGACCTCGTAAGTATCCAGACATGTTAGAAACACGTGAAAACACTTTCGGTAGTTAATTAGATAATTTTTAGTTACGACCACGTCGGATTACAAACACTTAATCAGGTACGACCAAAAGCCTCGGTAAACGTCAGTATCGGGTAGAATTCCACCGTGTCTCAAACTCAACACATATATAAAGTTCAAAGAACTTCATTTGAAGCTTTTTCAACCTCTATCTACTCTTTGTCTACAATTCCAAGCTTTTGATCCAAAAACACCCCATTCCAAGCTCCAAATTGGTAAGAAAACTATCCTAGCTCATAGTATAACATCTTTAGCTTTCAAATTCATGTTTAAATTATGAAATAGGACCATAAACATGTGTTTACGGCCCTGGAACAGCCTTAGGCCGTAAACACACAGAGGGGGTTTTGGAGCCTCAAAACACTTCCAAACCACATTTGGAGTTTATATATGACTTAGGGGCTTACATTACTGGACGTGGATCACAAAAAACTCATAATTTATGGGGTAAACATGATTTTACGGCCCAAGCACATGCTTGGACCGTAAACACCAATTCATAGGCCGTAAACCCCTTTAAAGGTGTTAAAATGCCCCTTAAGCACCTCATAAGCCTTGGAATAATGTTTAGAAGCAACCAAAAATTTGTTAGGGACGTTAAACTTGATAAAAACCACTCCCTTAGGAGTTCACAACTGTAAACCCCCCAAGGATGGGTTCCTGGGCCGTAAACTCCTATAAATGGATCAAATGGTGCCTTAACTTCATCCTATGACTTGTAAAATGAGTTGGAATCACATGTGATTAATCTTGGACCACCAAAACACATTAAGACTTGGTACATAAGAGTTTATAGCCATAAAATCCTAATTTACTACCGTAAACTCCTCAAATGGTCTTTAAGTTGTTCAAATTACTTTCCAATGCCTTAAAACCAAGCCTAGCATTACCCCACATGAGTTATAAGACCATTAAGCACCCAAGAACACTCACACCATGAGTTCACGGCCATAAACTCATGGGGACTTGGTCATTGGGCCGAAAACCCCTTAAGGAGTTTACTCTTGAAGAGCAAACTCCATATTCTAGTCATACACACCCTTAGATGCTACCCGGGTCACTCCAAACACTTGAATTGAAGTGTTTTAGCATCTAGAAATGTTTATTCTTATTTAATTATTAGATCAAGGTCTAATTAGATACAAATTGTGTATCTCTTCACATTACATAGGAACCTCACACCCGTTCAAGCCCTGAGCTGTCATTTAGCATCCTAGCCGACACTTTTTCTCGATCGGTGAGTTCATACCCCTACGTCTTTTTCTGTATTTTTCAATGTTTTTAGGGGGGGGGGGGGGGGGAATATAAGCAAACTATAAATATTTTCGAAACCTAAAACTAATGTAATTCTATAAATATTTGGCAAACAATTAGATATCATTACCCCTTTTGTATCATGCGGAGCATAAGGGATGTTTTACTGAATATAACTAAGTAGATTTCAATTACAGTGTAAGAAACAATCAAAACAATCAAATTATTATGGGAATAATTTGGGATCTTCAGTTCTTGTTTTACGAGCATAGATTTTATGCAAAGTTAATAGATAAACTATGTCTAATTCCGTTTATCTCTGTTTAATTTAAAGTATCATGCCAGTTAATTTCGTTGTATTCAATTGCTTTTACTGTATTATGTTTTAAAACGATTATTATGTTTGATAACGACCGAGTATACCGTGAATAATTTAATACCAGCTTGTGAGATTTATCTTCGTTAAACCCTTCGGGTCATCAGTAAATCCTCCCTGGAAGTATAACTAGAGTCTCCTAGAGGGAGAGCGTGGCATTTGTGAATAGATCTATTCGGGAGTGACAATCCCACACCTTAACTATTAGCTACAGTTAGGTGGGCACGCCTGCGGTGACAAATTATGGATATCGTCTGACGCCTGAAGAACGACAAGGAGGTCTCGTGTCATATTAGCATGGTTATCCGACTCACAATACGTATTAATATAAATTTTGTTCACGGATTTTATATCTTCCTTTAATCTATAGTTTTATATATTAAAACTACCTACTT
This sequence comes from Lactuca saligna, assembly GCF_052625555.1. NCBI lineage: Eukaryota > Viridiplantae > Streptophyta > Magnoliopsida > Asterales > Asteraceae > Lactuca > Lactuca saligna. The sequence goes on along the minus strand of NC_136418.1, from coordinate 43,493,688 downwards.
TCGTACTAGATGGTATTCCAATGATCTCAACTTATGGTTTTCTTATCGTACTGGTGATAATCTAGGGTTTTTCGATATATATATATATATATATATATATATATATATATATATATATATATATATATATATAGTTTTACGTATTAAACTATCTACTGTTGTACCGAACGGAAATTCAGAAGTTTAACTAAACTGTCTTTATAAGAAAGTATGGGATTTTCTTGGATAACAAATTTTCAGAAAACCAGAGGAAACATTATCTTTTTACATAAACAAACAGCTTATGAACTCAGCAGCTTTATGCTGATTTTTAAACTGCTTGTATTCGCAGGTTCTCCTTAGATAGGTATCCAACGTTCTTTTACTGAAGACGGAGCGTATGGAAGTCACGTCTAACTTTTGTTTTAACTTATGTATCTATAAACATGTATTACTTTGCCTTTCTACTTTCAAACAAATGTAATGATTCTACGTAATGTAATGTTTTGTGTTTTCTAAGCTTACTATGTACATTGGTTGTGATACTCTACATGACGTCCTCCGCCACGGAACGTTTCCGCCATCGGTTTAGGGGTGTGATAGATTGGTATCAAAGCGCTTTGCTTATAGTGAACTAGTATACAAAACCTTACATGGTATAAGACTATAAACAATAAGGGGCCAAAGTGCTCTGAACTAAAAGTATACTTTAAAATATAAGTATTTTCAAAAGTATACAAGTATACCTAACCGCCGGAATCTGTAACTACGAGTAGAACAAAACATAAGTAATTAGGTGTTGTGTACTGCGGTTAAACCTGGGCAGTTATGTAGTCGTGTCTAGGTTCAATATAGCCTGATCAACTATATTCATTCGTGATACGGCCAACATATGCTTGGGAGTGACTGTGGTATGTAGCATGCGTAAAACTTACCTAAGATCCAAACAATGAGTCGTCGCCATAACGAAACATAAAATACTATGGGAGTATTTTAGCCAAAGCCGAGAATGTTGTAGAAATTCATTCCGAGTATTGCTACTCGTTCCTTCTTTAACGATAGTTTACCTGCTTTGACAACTATTTCATGCTTATCGCTTATGGAACCCTATATCTGTCATAATGAGATATCCCCTGTTTCATATCTCTAGATTCAATTCAGAGGACTTACCATCCTCTTTTTCCTAATCACTTTAGATCAAAATGTCTCCGAAGAAAGGACCCAGCTCTAGGAACAACAACTCCCCGCCACCATATTCTCCTCCGTTCAACTCTGTCTTATTTCAGATAGTTGTTACTGCCATAGTGATAGCTGCAATGGCGCTTTTGAACCCTAATAGGTCCAGTGGACTAGGAAATAACACCTACCCCCAAAACCATGAAGATAATCAGGAGCGACAAAATAAGCATAAGGAAAGTAAAAAGGTTATCTGGAAAAAGCGAAAGGGTCAGAGTTCACAAGGATCCTCCAAGAAGCCCAAAATAGTGGCACTCCAAGCTGCTACTACTCCTATCATTGCGTCTATAGTTCAAGAAGCTACCACTGGGTATGTTGGTAACCTCCCTTGGTGCAACATGTGCAATTACCACCATCGTATCCCTGGCATATGTTGTGAGAAGATATGCATCAGTTGTGGCAAGAGGGGCCAGCTTGTGCGAAACTACAGAGAACCAGCTCAACCAACCAATCAAGCTTTTGGATCGAGTGCCGAACAGGTCTGCTACAGCTATGGAGAAGTCGGATATTTCAAGATGAACTGCCCCAAAGCAACAACAACTAGAAACGTTGAGATAACCCTTGCTATAAAGCAGGAGGATGCAATCGCCGATCCCTCCGTCGTCGTGGGTACGTTTCTTCTCGACGATTTTTATGCTCGTATCCTTTTCGAATCTAGTGTTAAAGAAGTTCTTAGTTGCCATTCATTCAAACATCTTCTTAAACATAGTCCTCGTTTAGTAACCGAAACATTTACCGTCGAAATGGCTAACAGTGAGAAAGGGAAACGCTAACGACATATTCATAAACTGTACCCTTACACTGAACAATCATTCATTTCCCATTGATCTAATACCAGTTATAATCAAGAGCTTTGATGTTCTTATTGGCATGGATTGGTTGAGTTCCAACCATGTAGATATCCTTTGTTACAACCATCCGTCTCAATCTCCCCTCCGGTCAAACTCTCATGAGCCACGGCGATGAACTCAGTTCCAATCTTCGTATCATATGTTGAATCAAAACTCGAAAGCTTCTGTGAAAAGAGTGTCATGCATTCCTGGATCATGTAATCAAAGAGAAACAAATAGTTAAAGACCTCGAGAGCATCCCCGAAGTCTGTAACTTTCCTAATGTCTTTCCTGAAGAGCTCCCGAGAATTCCTCCCGAACGTCAAGTTGAGTCTTGCATTGACCTAATTCCCGGAGCTACCCCCGTAGCCAAATCTCCGTATCACTTAGCTCCAGCAGAATTGCAGGAGTTATCCAGCCAGCTCAATGATCTACTCAGCAAAGGGTTCATCAGACCGAGTTCCTCACCATGGGAAGCCCCGATTTTATTTCTAAAGAAGAAAGATGGATCCTTTCGGATGTGCATAGACTATCGTGAGTTGAAAAGTTGACGATCAAAAACTATTATCCTCTTCCTCGAATAGACGACCTCTTCGCTCAACTTCAAGGAGCCAGTTACTTCTCGATGATAGACCTCAGATCAGGGACCATCAGCTTCGAGTTCACGAGAATTATGATTCCAAGACGGCATTTAGGACTCGATATGATCACTACGAGTTCGTAGTGATGCCCTTCAGTCTAACCACCTTCCTTGGTCACGTAGTAAGCAAGGGAGACATAAACACGGACCCTTCCAAAAGCAAGGCGATAGAGAATTAGTTGGTACCGAAGACACCCACAGAAATCGGCAAATTCTTGGGTTTCATCGGCTATTATTGCAGGTTCATCCAGAAATTTTCTAGAATTGGCCAAGACATGACCACTTTGACACAGAAAGGTGTACCTCTTTCGCTAGAGTGAAAAGCAAGATATGATGTTCCAAACATGGAAGCAAGCCTTGTACAACATGGTTATCCTGTCTCTAATGAAGGAACAGAGGATTACGTTGTCATCAGCGATGTGTATAATCAGAGTCTAGACTGTGTACTTATGCAGAGAGGAAAACCTATCATTTATGTCTCGAGACAGCTGGAGACACGAAAGGTTAAATACATGATTTACGACCTGAAGATATGAGCTGTGATCTTCACACCAAAGGTTTGGAGACATTATCGTTACAGAACTAAGTGCACAATCTTCACCGACCATAAAAGCTTGCAGCACATCTTCAATCAAAAAGACCTAAACATGAGGCAACGCCAATGGGTAGAGCTACTCAGTGATTACAAGTGAGAAATCTAGTACCATCCCGTAAAGGCCAATGTGGTAGCAGATGCCCTTTACCGAAAGGAAAGCTCAAGTAACAAGGCAAAGACATTGACAATGACCATCCATTCCCACTTATCCGTATAGATCCGAGAAGCCCAGTTGGAAGCCCTAAAACTAGAGAACGTGTTGAACGAAGCTCACAAGATTGGAGGCTCCATTCACCCAGATTCGGACAAGATGTACCTGGATATCAAGAAAACAATAATGATGGTCAAACCTGAAAGCCGAAATCGCAACCTTCGTGGGCAAGTGTCTGACTTGCACCAAGGTAAAAGTCGAGTCTCAGAAGCCATCGGGTCTGCTCCAGCAGCCCGAGATACCCGAGTGGAAATGGGAGATGATTACCATGGATTTCATCACCAAGTTACACAGGTCTCCGAGTGGGTACAATACCGTTTGGATAATTGTCGGTCGTTTGACAAAATCCGCTCACTTCCTTCCGATTAAAGAATCATTCAAGATGGAAAGACTCACGTAAATCTACATACAAAAGATAGTCCGACTGCACGGTGTACCTGTATCCATTATCTCTGATCGAGATAGCCGGTTTACTTTAAGATTTTTGGCAGTCCCTTCAGAAAGCTCCTAGAAATTGGATATTAGTACAACTTATCATCCTCAGACTAACGGACATGGCAAGAGAACTATGCAGACCCTAGAAGACATACTGAGGGCATGTGTTTCCAATTCCGGAAAATCGGAAGACACCCATTTACCTTTGATCAAATTCTCGTATAACAACAACTGCCACACCTTCATCAAGACTACCTCATTCGAAGCCCTCTATGGTCGCAAGTGCAAGATCCCTTCTGTGCTGGACCGAGATAGAGGACACGCAGCTAGTTAAGAGACCATTTCCCTGACAGTGCCCTCTCTGATACTCAAATCATCCGCGAAACCGTCGAGAAAATCAACCAGATCCAAGAACAACTGAAAGCTTCATGAGACAGACAGAAGTGTAAACCGATAGACTACGAAAACCCTTAGAATTCCAGGTTGGAAACCATATCCTGTTGAAGGTCTCGCCCTGGAAATACATTATATTCTCTAGAAAGCGTGGAAAACTTAACATGAGGTACATAGGACCTTTCGAGATCCTCGCTAGGATCAGTCCTGTAGCCTATAAAACTCCGACTACCTTCAGGACTTAGCTGCATCCATCTTGTATTCTACATCTCCAATATTAGGAAGCACCTAACTGATGAAACCCTAGTAATCCCTTTATGAGACCGAAATCATAGAACGAGAGGTTAAATGTTCGAGACAAAGCCGTATCCCGATAGTGAAGGTTCGCTGGAATACCACGCGAGAACCCAAGTTCACCTTGGGAGCACGAAGACTCGATAAAACGGAAATATCCACGTCTCTTTCCAAACCCATGATTGTGCCTTAATTCTAAATTTCGGGACGAAATTCCCTCTAACGGGGGGATAATGTGACAACCCAAAAAATTTTCCGTCACGATAACCCGTCCCCATCAGCAAAACCCATCTATCTTTCGATTTTCCCGTTAACATTTTGGATTAGGTCATTTAATTTAAGATTTTTATTATGACCTCGTAAGTATCCAGACACGTTAGAAACACGTAAAAACACTTTCAATAGTTAATTGGATAATTTTTAGTTACGACCACGTCGGATTACAAACACTTAATCGGGTACGACCAAAAGCCTCGGTAAACGTTAGTATCGGGTAGAATTCCACTGTGTCTCAAACTCAACCCATATATAAAGTTCAAAGAACTTCATTTGATGTTTTTTCAACCTCTCTCTACTCTCTCTCTACAGGTCCAAGCTTTTGATCCAAAATCACCCCATTCCAAGCTCCAAATTGGTAAGATAACTATCCTAGCTCATAGTATAACATCTTTAGCCTTCAGATTCATGTTTAAATTATGAAATAGAACCATAAACATGTGTTTACGGCCCTGGAATAGCCTTAGGCCGTAAAAACACATAGAGGGGGTTTTGGAGCCTAAAGACCATTCCAAACCACATTTGGAGCTTAGATATGACTTAGGGGCTTACATTACTTGATTTGGAACACCAAAAACTCATCATTTAAGGGGTAAACATGAGTTTACGGCCCAAGCACATGCTTGGACCGTAAACACCAATTCATAGGCCGTAAACCCCTTTAAAGGTGTTAAAATGCCCCTTAGGAGCCTCATAAGCCTTGGAATAATGTCTAGAAGCAACCACAAATGTGTTAGGGACCTTAAACCTGATAAAAACCACTCCCTTAGGAGTTCAAGGCCGTAAACCCCCCAGTGATGGGTTCCTGGGCTGTAAACTCCTATAAATGGGTCAAATGGTGCCTTAACTTTATCCTATGTCTTGTAAAATGAGTTGGAATCACATGTGATTAATCTTGGACCACCAAAACACATTAAGACTTGGTACATAAGAGTTTACGGCTGTAAACTCCTCAAATGGTCTTTAAGTTGTTCAAATTACCTTCCAATGCCTTAAAACCATCCCTAGCATTACCCCACATGAGTTATAAGACCATTAAGCACCCAAGAACACCCCCACCATGAGTTTACGGCCGTAATCTCATGGGGCGTTGGTCATTGGGCCGAAAACTCCATAAGGAGTTTACTCTTCAAGAGCATACTCCGTATGCTAGTCATACACACACTTAGATGCTACCCGGGTCACTCCAAACACTTGAATTGAAGTGTTTTCGCGTCTAGAAATGTTTATTCTTATTAAATTATTAGATAAAGGTCTAATTAGATACAAATTATGTATCTCTTCATATTACATAGGAACCTCGCACGCGTTCAAGCCCTAAGTTGTCATTTAGCATCCTAGCCAGCACTTTTTCTCGACCGCTGAGTTCATACCCCTACGCCTTTTTCCGTGTTTTTCAATGTTTTCAGTGGGGATACAAGTAAACTATAAATGTTTTCGAAACCTAAAACTAATGTAATTCAATAAATATCTGGCAAACTTATAGATATCGTTACCCCTTTTGTATCATGCGGAGCCTAGGGATGTTTTACTGAATATAACTAAGTAGATTTCAATTAAAGTGTAAGAAACAGTCAAAACAATCAAATTATTATGGGATTAATTTGGGATCTTCAGTTCTTGTTTTACAAGCACAGATTTTATGCAAAGTTAATAGATAAACTATGTCTGATTTCGTTTATCTCTGTTTAATTTAAAGTATAATGCCAGATAATTTCGTTGTATTCAATTGTTTTTACTGTATTATGTTTTAAAACGATTATTATGTTTGATAATGACCGAGTATATCGTGAATAATTTAATACTAGCTTGTGAGATTTATCTTCCTTAAACCCTTCGGGTCATCAGTAAATCCTCCCCGGAAGTATAACCAGAGTCTCCTGGAAGGAGAGCGTGGAATTTGTGAATAGATCAATTCGGGAATGACAATCCCACACCTTAACTGTTAGCTACAGTTTGGCGGGCACGCCTGGGGTGACAAATTATGGATATCGTCCGACGCCTGAAGAACGTCAAGGAGGTCTCGTGTCATATTAGCATGGTTATCCGACTCACAATATGTAATAATATAAATTTTGTTCACGGATTTTATATCTTCCTTTAATCTATAGTTTTATATATTAAAACTACCTACTTTCGTACTGGATGGTATTCCAATGATCTCAACTTATGGCTTCCTTATAGTACTGGTGATAATCTAGGGTTATATATATATATATATATATATATATATATATATATATATATATATATATATATATATATATATATATATATAGTTTTACGTATTAAACTATCTACTGTTGTACCGAATGGAAATTCAAAAGTTTAACTAAACTGTCTTTATAAGAAAATATGAGATTTTCTTGGATAACAACTTTTCAGAAAACCAAAGGAAGCATGATCTTTTTACATAAACAAACAAGTTATGAAATCACCAGCTTTATGTTGTGTAACATCCCGAGTTCAGGAGTGCAAGTTCAGGGTTCAAAGTGTATATGTGAAAGAGCAACTCGGCGAGTCCATGGGTGGACTCGGCGAGTAGGATCGCGATTCTGGTCGCGTGTTAAGTGGCCAACTCGGCGAGTCGGCGGCTGGAGTCGGCGAGTTGGTGCTGTGTGGAGAAAACCCTAATGTCGGAGGATGAGTCCTATATAAAGGTCATTATACCCTCTCCCCAGCCTCTTTACCCTCTCTTGAAGTCCAGAAAACCCTAATGCGTATTTGTGAGTGATGTGAGAGCATTTGAACCTTGGAGAAGATATTTTGGAAGAGATCTTGAAGAGTTAAGAGGCTTAGAGCAAGGGGATTTGCTAGGATTCGGATTTCTCTTCTGTTGGAGCTTCCTTTTGAGGTATTATTTCGTTGCTTGGGCTGTTATTCACCTAGATTCATCATTTTGGAGTATTTGGAAAGAATAGCTGGTGATATTTCGAGTTTGGAGGTTAGATCTGGGGTTGCTACCTCAGATCTGGAATGGAGAAGGTCTAGAGTGCATTAAAGTCCCTGTTCTTGAGTGATTGGTGAAGCCATCTTGTCCCAACCCCTAACTCTAGAATGTTATATGCTTAGATCTCTTTGGATTCAACTAAAGTTTGCCACTTTACGTGATGGATGGGTTGTAGAAGGGTAGATCTATGGTTTGGTGGGCAGGAACTCGACGAGTGTACTCGACGAGTTGCATGAAGGTGGGCAGGAACTCGACGAGTTGGAAGAACAACTTGGCGAGTTGGTTGAAGATAGCGTTGGACTCGGAGAGTCTGGTCTTGATGTTCTAGCCTTTCTGATTAAGCTGAGAATCGGTGAGTCAAGGGACGACTCAGTGAGTTGAGATGGGACTTTTCAGGGTTGGTGGACTCGGCGAGTCAGCGGGCTGACTCGGCGAGTAGAATCAGTCAGGAAGTTGACCTTGACTGAGGACTTTGACTTTGACCGAGCGTTGACCAGTTAACTTCCAAGGGCATTTTGGTAATTATTTGTAACTATTGGATTCGGTCTTTGGTATTATCAGGGGCGGAGTTCGTCTTGGAGGTTGGAGCAACGTGATCTCATCTTTTCAGTCAAAAGTTGCAAGGTGAGTTATCCTCACTATATCAACAGGGTCTAAGGCACCAAGGCCGACCCTTTATTGGATTGTAATCAGGGTATCGTGTTTTGTTGTTGCTTTGCTATGTTTGCATCCTGGTAGTTAGGATTGTATATGTTAGAGACCTAGTTAATGTCGGTATCCTGGTATATAGGATGATGCTGTGCTAGTGACCGGTTAGGTCAGTATTCTGTTTAGAGTATGTTATGTTATGTGATCTGCTAGATCGGTTGATTTGATATGAATTGTTATATGATTGTATATTTATGTGCACATGGTTGTTTAACCGGGGTTGGGTTAAGGCGGGTCCTGCTCTGTGTTGTAGGCCAACATACCTAGGGCGGACCGGTTATCCTGAAGGCCCATCGAGCTGACTGGATAGGCTGTAGGCCCCACGAGGGCAGACCAGACGTGCCGAGGCTCGGAGAGTGGACTAGGCCGACTGAAGGCCTGATGCGGATGGACCAGTCATACTGTAGACTCAGAGAGTGGACCAGGTGGGTTGAAGGCCCGGTGCGGGCGGACCAACCACATTGCAGACTCGAGGGATATGGCTAGACTCGAAGGGTGGACTAAGTGAACTGAAGGCCCGGTGCAGCGAACCAGTCACACAGTAGACCCGAAGTGCATGGCTGTTTTGTTCAGTTATGATATGTTATGCGTGGTATATGTGGTTGGTATTTTGGGGGTATCTCATTAAGATTTCGGGCTTACAGTTATGGTTTAATGTTTTTCAGGTACTTCAGGAGATCGTGGCAAGGCGAAGGCGTGATCGTACTGCTCCTCATGTTGATGTTTTATGTTATGGTTCTGGGAGCACTCTGATAATAAATGTATTGAAAACCTTTATGTAATAACTTAATGAAATTGGATGTTTCTGACAAGTTTAAATTGGCTTGAATTTTTAGAGTGTTACATGTTGATTTTTAAACTGCTTGTATTCTCAGGTTCGCCTTAGACAGGTATCTCGCATTCTTTTGCTGAAGAAGGAGCGTATGGAAGTCACGTCTAACTTTTGTTTTAACTTATGTATCTATAAACTTCTATTACTTTTCTTTTCTGCTTTCAAACAAATGTAATGATTCTATGTAATGTAATGTTTTGTGTTTGCTAAGCTTACTTTGTACATTGGTTGTGATACTCTAGATGACGTCTTCCGCCTCGGAAAGTTTCCGCCATCGGTTTCGGGGTGTGAAAAATAACCAGGTTTTCAGCATAGTATAAGAAGATTGAATAATGTTCTTGAAATGATAACAAGATCAAGAAAGGATACCTGTTAGATCTTATGAAGAACTAGTAATTATCACTTGAATATGACGAGAAAGGATGAATTTAGCATGTTCTTGAGGACAAAGGATGCTCTCGGCTGACGATACTTGAGAGAAAAGGGTTGGATTTTCATGTAATATGTGTAGAAATGAAGTAAAATGGTTGAAACATATATATATATATATATATATATATATATATATATATATATATATATGCGAGGGTTCATGGTTCGAAGGTTTGCGGCCGAAGCCTGATCACGGCCTCGCTCACGGTCCGAGGGTTTGCGGCCCTCGTATGCGGTCCGAAGGGAGAAGAAAGAAAAGGAATGCAAAGTTTCTCGATTCTAATAACTCCCTTCTTGAACAAATAAAACTTTGAATACAAGGTGTAAACACTTATAAAATATTATTCTAACTTATTTAAGATAGAATAAGATTTAAGATTTAAGTTAGGGAGAATTTCGTCCCAAAATTAGGACTATAGCGTTACAGAAAGACTAGGGAAAAAGATGTGGATATTTCTGTTGCATTTGATCCTCCCGCTCCCAAGTGAATTTAGGTCCCCGTTTTGCATTCCAACAAACCTTCACTATCGAGATACAACTTTTTTTGGTTCTCTTAACTTCCCTGTCTAGAATATCTACGAGTTCCTCCACAAAGTTGAGGCTTTCATTTAACTCGATCTTCTCGAGTGAGATTACAAGAGTCTCGTCAGATAAGCACTTTTTCAAGTTAGAGACGTTGGAAGGTAGGGTGTATGTTACTTAGTTCTTGGGGTAGTTGAAGTTTGTAAGCTACAAGACCGATTCTAGCATGAATCTTGAATGATCCTATGTAACTTGGATTTAGGTTATCATGATTTCTAAAGCGTATCATACCCTTCCATGGAGAGACCTTCAACAAGACTTGGTCACCAACCTGGAACTCTTAAGGTTTTCTCCTTTTGTCAGCATAGCTTTTCTATCTATCTCTGGTAGCTTTAAGTCGCTCCTGAATTCGTACGATTTTCTCCATAGTTTCTCGAATGATTTTCGGACCAGTGAGAATACTGTCTAGAACTTGACCTCTAGCTAGTTACGTATCACCCACTTTAGCCCGACACGGAGGTGATCTGCACTTGCGGCCATAAAGGGCTTCATATGGAGCAGCCTTTATACTAGTGTGATAACTATTATTGTAAGATAACTCGACAAGGGGTAAATTAGTATCCCATGCCTTTCCAAAGTTTATCACATAGGTTCGCAACATATCTTCAAGATTTTGAATCACCCTCTCACTTTGCCCATCAGTTTGTGGATGGTAGGGTGTACACATGTCCAACCTAGTTCCGAGAGAGTTTTGTAAAGACTGCCAGAAACGAGAAGTGAATCTACTATCTTGGTAAAAAATAATGGATATTGGTACACCATGCAGTCTAAATATTTCTCTGATGTAAGTTCTTGTTAGCTTCTCCATTTTGTATCGATTTCCTTTATTGCTAAGAAGTGTGCGGATTTGGTCAATCTATCGATGATTACCCAAATAGTATCATAACCCCCCGTTCTATTGGGTAACTTAGTTATGAAATCCATCGTAATCCTCTCTCACTTCCTTTCTGGGATTTCAGGTAGTTGCAATAGACCTGAAGGCTTCTAGTACTCTACCTTGACTTTGGTACAAGTAAGGCACTTGCCCACAAAGCTAGCAATCTCATCTTTCATGTTAGGCAACCATTAAAGTTTCTTAAGCTCCAGATACATTTTGTATGTACCTGGATGAATGGAGTATTGGGTTTTGTGTGCTTCATTCATAACCACTTCTCTGTAACCTCCGAACTTTGGTGTCCAGATCCGGTTCATGAAACAATAGACTCCAACACCTTTGACTTCGAAGTTCTTATCCATTCCTTTCAGATTTTAACCTGCCATGTTTTCAGGTTTTAAGGCCTTGAGTTGAGCCTCTTTATTTTGTGTGGAAAAATATGAGTGGATTGTCATGGTCAATGACTATACTCAGCGTCCCAAGTATTCTTTTTCTACTAAGGGTGTCAGCGACTATATTGGCTTTACCAGGGTGATAACGAATTTCGTATTCATAATCATTCAGTAGCTCCACCCAACGTCGTTGTATCATGTTCAGTTCCTTCTAGTCGAAGATATGCTGAAGAGTTTCATGGTTCATGAATATTGTGCATTTCGTGCCATATAAGTAATGTCTCCTAATATTTAGAGCAAATACCACTGCTCCTAGGTCAAGTTCATGTGTTGTAAAGTTTACCTCATGTGTCTTGAGCTGTCTAGAGGCGTAGGATATAACCTTTCCTCGTTTCATAAGAACACATCCAAGCCCTTGGTTAGAAACATCACAGTACACTACAAAGTCTTCTGTCCCTTCAGGAAGAGACAAGATTGGTGCACTGCATAGGGCTCGTTTCAATGTTTGGAATGTTGCTTCTTGTTTCTCTCACCAGCTAAAAATCACACCCTTTTGTGTCAGGGTGGTAAGCGGTTTAGCAATTCGGGAGAAGTTCAGGATTAATCTGCGATAGTAGCCAGCAAGACCTAAGAATTGTCTGATTTCTATAGGTGTTTTGGGTGCTGCCAGTTCTCAATTTTCTTGATTTTGGAAGGTTCCACGTGAATTCCTTCTTGACTGACCACGTATCCCAAGAAATCTACCTTCCTGATCTAAAATTCACATTTTGAGAACTTTGCATAAAGTTTCTCTATTCTCAGGGTTTGTAATACTTGACAAAGATGTTGGCCATGCTCCTTTTCGCTTCTTGAGTAGATAAGGATGTCGTTAATGAAGATTATGACGAATTTTTCCATGTACGGACGACACAATCTGTTCATTAAGTCCATCAACATAGCAGGTGCATTCGTCAATCCGAAAGGAATCATTACAAACTCGTAATGACCATAACGAGTTCTGAACGCTGTTTTGGGAATGTCTTCCTCCAGAATTTGTAACTGGTGATACACGGATCTTAAGTCTATTTTCAAGAAGTAGCTCGCACCTTGAAGTTGGTCGAATAAATTGTCAATGCGAGGAAGAGGATATCGATTCTTAACAGTAAGTTTATTCAGCTCGTGATAGTCTATGAACACACGGAATGATCCATCTTTTTTTTTCACGAACAAGACCGATGCTCCCCATGGTGAGAAACTTGGTCTTATGAATCCTTTGCTAAGGAGTTCGGTCAGATGGCAGGATAATCCTGCATTTATGATGGTGCAAGACGATAGGGGGATTTGGCTATAGGGGTAGCCCTAAGGATTAAGACAATTCTGAATTCAACTTGTCATTCAGGTGGCGCTCCTAGGAGATCGTCGGGACATATGTCACGAAAGTTGCAAACCTCAGGAATGCTCGTGATGTCTTTCACTTCTTGCTTTTTGTCTACCACATGAGCTAAGAAAGGACAATACTCCATGCGAAGATACTTTTGTGCCTTGATACAAGAAATGATCTAAAGGTTCGTTTTGGGTTTGTCGACGTAGATAAGAGTTTCTTTATTTGGAAGTTTAAGCATACGGCTCTTTCGTAACATAGGATGTCAGTATGGTTAGAACACAATCTATCCATCCCAATAATGAAGTCGAAACTTTTGATAGAGATCGGCATCAGGACTATTGGGAAATAAAAGTTATTATAAGGGTACATCCTATGTATATATCCTTAGTGTATTCGGATTTCCCATTGTCCATTTGTGCTAGGAAGGTTTCATTTAGTGGTTGGGAGTTTTGTTTTAGTAGGTGCTCGAATTTATGGCTCACGAAGCTCTTCTCAGCACCACAAACAAATAGAATGCATGCATAAGTATTATTGAGAAGAAATGTACCCGTGACCACCATAGGGTCTGCCACAGCCTCTTCGTGACCGATTGCTAGTATCCTTCAAACTCCACCGATATTTCCAGCTTTCGGACAATCTCTTCTGAAATGTCCAACCTCCCCGCATCCATAAAATGCTTGACCTACTCCGACAGCAGGTACATGGCTAATTGGTTGGGGTGGTGATTTACAGAATCGGACAGTATGCCCTTTTCTTTTATAGTTCCGACATTGCATTTCTCGACAATTTCCATTGTGGTGGAAATTACACTTGTTGCATTTAGGGAGTTTACCAGCATAAGGCTTAGTTGGTGTGGGGTTAGCGGGAACATAAATGGGTACAATAGGAACATGAACTGTCACTAACTGTTGCTTTTTAGAGGGTTCCTGAGAAGATTGGCCCTTCCTTTAATTCCAGTTTTTCTTGTTGTTGTTGTTGATGTTATTGTTGTTGTTTCCCTTGGGTTGTTCTAGAGCCGCAACCACAAGTTTTGACGGGCTCCATGGTCAATAAGTGACTTAGCCAACTCCTTGGCACTGTTAAACATAACAGGCCTGGAAGCAATAACACTTCCTTGAATCTGAGGTGACAGCCCTGAGATGTACCTTTCGATCTTTTTATTCTCCAGAGCAACCATATCCAGACATTGGATAGCTAACTCTCTGAAACCTATTAGTGTAGGTTGTTATGTCTGAAACAACTATGATAAGACCCCAGAGCTCTTGTTCGAGCTTCTATATTTCACCCTGCATACAGTATTCCCGCATCAACATTGACTTCAGGTTCTCCCAACTTATCGAGTTATCCACTACTAGAGTCAGTGACATAAGATGGATGTTCCCCCATGTTAGGGCTCTATCAGCAATGGTACATGCAACCAATTTAATCTTGCTACTTTCTGGACAGGAGCAGATTTTGAAGACTGCCTCTGTTTTATCAATCCATTATCTTAAATCCATAACTCCCCAGTACCGTTAAAGGTCCTAGGTTTGGCGTTTATGAAGTCCTTATAGGTACACTCTCGATGGTGCCCATGACTTTCACCCTGATTAGAGGGATGTGCACCACTCCTTGATCCACTTGCACCGGTGGTGTTTATATGTGACATAGCAGCTGTGAAAGCTGCTGTGACCGTCACCTGAAACATGGCATCGTCAAATTGAGGAGGTGGTGGCGAAGGTGGTGTTGGTGCTTCATTAACATTGACACGCCTTGGGTTTCTCCACGGAGGCATCTTTCACTTTAAGAAATAAAAGATGAAGAGATAGTTAGATATCAAGAATAAACATGAATCTGATATCTCTGAACTAAAACACTTTATTTAAAATGAATCTTGTAACGAATTGCAAATAGAAGTATACTACAAGTATAAATTACAACACGATAATGGGAATTTGAGGGGTTATTTGTCAAAGAGTATGAAAATGCATGTCGATTGTATTGGCATATTATGTGCATAGAGTTTGAAAAATTTGACCTTAAAGCAGGTTTACAATATACCCAAATACTAGGAAAACATTGACATCAAACCAACCTACCAAAAATGAAATTTTCACGGTCGTACTGAAAAACACGAAAAATAACGCTAGAACATATTCATAGAATTAGACTATAACCAAAGAGTAAGTAGTGAACGAGTAGAGTATGATCTACTTCCTACTAGATCCGACCATTGATTTGGCTAACGGGTGTTCTATTTCATACATATGCCTTTCTTGTGTTGTTTTTCATTCTCGCAGTTCTCTAACTTCGGCTTAGAATGCCGCTAGTTCTCTCATCAAGAAACTTGTACGATCTGTTGTCGCATAATGACTGTTTTCTAGGTTACGAATGTGAACGGTGTTGATTCCAGTAGCAACATCAACCTACATGACTCAATCGATAGCAGATCCTCCATGTTCATCGTTACGCGCCACATGCCGAACTAACACCGAAAGGGCTCTGTCTGTTAAGCCTCCCGTGTCCAGATTGTAGAAGCTTTGGTCTTCTTGATAAGGATGGTCTGACCCTGTTCATCACTCCACTTGTCTAAGTTTATCGCCCATAGAGGCGTCAGACCTTGGAAGTTTTATCGTGGATTGGGATTCTGGGCAACGGTGGTGGATTATAGGCTTCTTATTCTGAATTAGCATCTTCAGAAGAATTTTCTATGAAATTGACATCTACGGGAATTTCAGGATTCTCTTGTGGCTCTTCATCGAGCCATCCTCCATTTCCCTGATTGGGAAAGTACGGTTCTCCGGGTAGATGGAATCCAGCCATTGTTATCTAAGTGAGAATAGGGATATAAGAAATATCTAATATAATTATTAAAGATAAATTACAAATACAAGTTTCTACGAGAGAAACTTACAGTTAACTGATAATGTATTTTGTATGGAATGACTTGAATTGGGTACTTTTATAACTACAAATTATATACTAATTATATATAACTCTTGTAGATTAGACCTTCGAATAAATGACCCTGCTCTAAGTCGAAAACCAAACAAGGAACCAAAAATAAAGCTAGATCACATATTCTAAGTCTATGAAACCTTAATTATATATAATTGTAGTATATACTTAATATTTATAGCTCTGCTAGAATGATTCTTCTATTTTCACATGTTTGTTCATAGTATATAGTGCCTAAAATACTCCTATAGTATTTTAACTTTATTAACTGTTCTAGAGTTATTCTGTACATGTATAGTTGGTAAGTTTTAGACTTGCTGCAACACTACTTTCACTCCCAAACACATGTTGGTCATATCTTAAACCATTATAGTTGATCAGGCTATATTGATCCCATATATAATTACATAACTACCCAGTTTTGATTGCAATGTCCAACATCCAAATACTTTTGAGTTGTTATGAATGTGATGATGTTCTTATATGTAGGTGTTTTAGTATAGTTCTTGTAAAATACTTAAATTTAAAAAGTATACTTGTAGTTAGAGCTTTCAGCCCCAATGTATTTATAGTTTGTATATCTTTTATGGATTGATATACTAAGTTCACTATAAACAATGCTTTGATACCAATCTGTCACACCCCCAAACCAGACGGCGGAAACGTCCACGGATGGATGACTTCATTTGTAGTATCATAACACATCCATTATAGTAATCAAAGTACTAACCACAATTGCATAAATAAGTATATGCTTTAACATGTGTTCAATTACGGTATATTGACATCAAAATTGCTATACCAAAATACATAAGATATGACTCAAAATGGCTCCATCTTCTCAAAAGCTTGGGGAGTACTTGCTTACTGATTCCCTGAGAATACAAGTAATTTGAAAAGATAATATCAACATAAAGTTGAGTGAGTACATAGGTATTTATGTTTGAAAGTATGTTTTCTGTCTTTGAATATCTAAACTGTTCCAGAAAATCCTATATTTTTTTTGTTGTATATGAAAAGTATTTTAATCTCATAAAACCATTCTATTTGTAAATCATTGTTCTGTATTTGTATTCCTTTGTAAAAACTATAATTGTGAGTGTGTTTGGCTCCACCAGCTGTTATTGTAAACTTGCAATGTAATACTATAAGGTATATCTTTGTAAACTAGTACTTTGAAAATGTACTCATGTTTAGTTAATTATACACTAATGTATTTCTAATATCTTTTTAATGATTTATTATAGCCATACTCTGACTAGATGACCTGAAACAACGTTTTGATGGCGTTAAAACTGTTGAAAACAACTGTCACTCATAGTCATGTATGCTTGGCTATAGGTAACAGTGTGAGTGTGGGGTTGTCAATCCCAAAATAGATCTATACATACTTGTTTCGATCCCCGACAGGAGATTTTGGTTATAATATCAGGAATTTAACTATGTTGTTTAAATAAATTAAACAACCTGAATCTGTTGACTCATAAAAAGCATATAGACGTTACGTGTATAATAGTAATGAAAACCCAATCATTTTGAAATAAATGATTGATAGTATGCTCCTTGTTTAGTATGCTTGAAATGTACTTGTAAGTTGTATACCCTTGTTTAGTTTTAAATCAAACCCTTGTTCTTGTAAAATACTATAAACCCATGTTTTGTGTAAAATAGTGTACTCTAGTATACTTGACTCGTGAATTAGTGTTCTTGAATCATATATTATACCTATTATAATTTATATGTACTTCCTATATTGATACTAATTGTTCATTAATATAACCCCTTGCTTGACATGTTACAAAGGGTATTGAAACTATATGAAATAAACTTTATATTTATATACATATACAAATATGTATAACTAAAATTTAAACGACATTCAGACAAGTAACCGATACCCTAACTCCAAATCCAAACAGGGAAAAGGATATAAAGCAAGTTATCAGTCCTAAGTCGTTCAAATCTTATATATATATATATATATATATATATATATATATATATATATATATATATGTTGTTTTGGGAAAAATATAAGTTTATATAATATTTTGATGACTTAATCATTTAAAAATACGTTTAGTGACCTGATGTCATTTTTAACATAATTTGAAACCTTTTAAATTGAAATCCATTTTTGTAAGATGTGTTGAAACTATTTGTTGATAACACAAAATCATTGTGTTAGACTTGTATTCCCCCCTCCCCCCCCCCCCCCCCCCCTAAAATTGTAAAAATCTGAAAATAGTGGGTATGAACTAACCTTTTAGAGGCTGATTGAAATGATGATTTGATATAGGACGTTAACTTCCACAAGTGAAATCCTGTAGTAAAACAAGTCCTATATAGCAATTTATATAGCATATATGCAACCAATTAGCTAATATAATCATAGGAATGATTGGAAATCTGACTAATTTGTACGTATAACTTACAAATAGTGGTGTTAGAGGCTAATTTAGAGGCTGTAATGAGTTTGCGGTCAGAAGGGTTTCACGGTCCTGGGTTCTTGAATGAATGAAGAACACCTGAAGATCCTAAGAAAGTTTCTAAGAATATTCAAAGGTATTCAGGTGGGTGCTCTTCGTGTTCTTCGCATGTTCTTCGTGTTCTTTGTATAAACTAGTGAAATAACTGGGTTTTCAGCCTAGTATAAGAAGATTGAATGATGTTCTTGAAATGATAGCAAGATCAAGAAAGGATACTTGTTAGATCTTATGAAGAACTAGTGATTAACACTTGAATATGATGAGAAAGGAATGTTCTTGGCTGATGTTACTTGAGAGAAAACGGTTGGATTTTTGTGTAATATGTGTAGAAACGAAGGAAAATAGCTGAAATATATATATATATATATATATATATATATATATATATATGTGTGTGTGTGTGTGTTTGTGTGTGAGAGAGAGTTTATCAGTTCCTTCTTGGATTAGAAGCGATATCTGGGCCCGTTGATGATTTTGTTTTGACTTATGTTCCGGGCCTGGTCAGAACCGAATTGATGTGTTTAATTTAGTTCTATGTCAAACAAATCGGAAATCGGGAAACAAATTATTGGATAGTAAGAAAGACATTGTTCCATGTATCTGTCCGGCTGATATCTAGAACAGAGGATTATATGATCACTTGTCTTAAAGGGAGTATCATCATCTTCTCAGTTCCGAGAGACCTTGAAAGAGCTACGATTGCTGATTGGTTCCTAAAGTCATACATCCAGATATAGTTATTAGAATTATCCAAGTGAGAGATTGTTGGATAAGGTGTCTAAGTCCATAACTATATTTGGTATGCACTTGACCCGACCTGGCATGGTCCATTTATGTTTTATGGCATCATGCATTTGGATAGACTAAATAAGAGAAATAACACTTTTGGTTTATTAATATATTATAAGTTCTAATATACTAATAGTATTATTTAACTAGTATTGATCAAGAATTAATTTGGAATTAATTAAGTGATCAAAAGATAACTATTTAGATATATGGGTTGATTATGTAAATCATCCATAACTTGTATAGTGGGCCAAAAGGCTCTATGGATTATCAAGTTGGGTTAAACCTATAGGATGCTCCATGGGAGTTACAAACCCATGGGTCATGGAAATGAAGAGTCATGTCACATTTGGGTTTACATGGTGTAACTCTAGATGTGACACACTATATAAAGGACAACATACTCACCAAAATTGGCTATATGAAGTTACAAGAGGGCCAGGCCAATTTTTACTAGCGTTTACATTCTCTCTAAGTCTTTCCAAGTGTACTCGGTGTTGTGTGAAGCATTTGAGGCATCACACTTGGGGTGCTAGGCTCTCATGGTTTCCAAGGAATCAAATCAACTACAAGGTATGTAATTGTAGCCATTTATTAGATTAAAAGTTCCCCATGTATGCTAGATAGGATTATGAAGCTTGAAAATCATATTTTGCATGTATTTTATACATACATAGATCCGAGGTTTTCTAGGGTTGCATGTTCAATTAGGGGTGTTATAATGCTAAAAACCCATCGGTGGTATCAGAGCCTAGGGTTGTTTGTTAATACTTAATGCAAAATAGTGTAAAAAAATCGATTTTTGAGCTTTCTACACAAGGGACGCGACGAGTCCATGGGGTGGACTCGAAGAGTCTAAGTGAAAATGCATCAAACTCGGCAAGTCAGTTCGTGTACTCGACGAGTTGGCCATGCACGGTCCAGAATTTCGATTTTTGCTGCTGGAAATGGACTAGTAACATTACCCTAAACTGTTTTGGTGTTATAAAACTTATTTTACATGGTGTAATTGTTGTTCTATTCCATTTACAATGGCTAATATGAATTTTTCATGATTTTATGTATTCATATGTTCTTGAAACTTTGATATGAATATTCATGTTCTTATGAGTTCTATGATAGATCATAGGAATTACTTGTTTAAATGATTAATTTGTGATCATTATGTGTTTTAATGGAGTCTTTGTGTTAGAAACCATTAAAAGAACACATAAGTTATAAAATTAAGAGTCTTTATTTTAATAACTCATAAGTTATGAATTTGAAAGGTTTCGTAAAGTTACAAAACTTACCCTCAAGTTTTGGAACATGTAAAGTCACTTAATAAACTTTAGTTCCAACCCCTAGATTAAGAAAAAAAAAACCAACCCTTATACTTTATAATATTATAAGTTAATAATATATATATATATATATATATATATATATATATATATATATATATATATATATATATATATAAGAGCTATTCGTCTTACCATTAGTAGTCCTCATTCATGAAGCCGGTGTATAAGGGGGGTATAAGGTTGCTGCCTATAAAATTGCGGCTTAATGGGTGTCCACACTTACCCACCACTTCCTTGATCGGTGGAGGGTCGTTAGCCGAACGGGTAGGACAAGGACTTATAAATTCTCATTAAAAGTATGATGAATATTATAAAGTAACTAAATGTTTTAGTAAATTCCCAATCTTAGTTACTTTAGGAAAATGTGCATAAGGTGCTAATCCATGAAATTACACTTTACACTTTGTTTAAGTCATTAATGGAGCGTGTGTGGTTAATCGACACACTAACTTGGACTTAACAAGGTAGGTAAAGGGTGACTTAAGGTTTATCATAGTATCGATGGAGCGTGTGCAATTAACCGACACATTGATTGAGTGATGAACTTTAAGGGTACCAAGTAATTTGCATGGTTACTTCACACCTCGTTTTGTGATCCTCGGTGTCCCAGTCACAAAACTTGTAGGGAACACTCAAGATTGAAACATGCCTTTGAAAAGTTCATTGAATCTCAAAAGAATCTAGGAATTTCTAAGAACCAATTAAAAACCTAACATTTATATTTCGTTTTTCATGGTGGAGATTGGTGAATCGTCATTCACCTACCTTTCAAATATGTTATAACTAAGATTACAGGATACCTATTCTAAGTTATGATATATTGTAATTGGATCCTAGCCTTAATATTATATTTGGGTGTTTTATTAAGAACTCTATTTATATCTAAACTAATCTTGTTCTCTTCTTTTCAGATGTCTTCTAACAACAATGCTTCTGGCTCAAACCCTACTGGCTCCTTTTCCCTCTTGAATCTATGTGCATGGGTCATCTTGGATGGTTCCAACTTTATAGACTGGATCCAGAACTTCAGGATGGTGACTCGCTACGAGGACAAGGAATATGTCTTCGATAAGGAGCTAAAGGAGATAGATGAGTCCACTACTACTCCCCAGGAGATCGCTGACTTCCGGAATCATAAAAGAGATGCCACCAAAGTGGCATGCATCATGATTGCCACCATGACAGCTGAACTCCAAAAGTCCTATGACAACTACTACGCTTTTGAGATGCACCAAGATATGATGGAAAGATACCATCAGAGTGCTCGTCAAGAGCGGTATGAAATAATCTGCTCCATGATAACAAGCAGGTTGAAGGACGGATATTCTGTCACGGACCACATGCAGAAAATGAAAACGTATGTGGACTGTTTGTTGAAGCTTAATGTTTACTTCCCCAAGGAGCTTGCAATAGTTATCATTTTGCACTCCTTACCCTCGTGTTATGATCAATTCCGCATGACATATCACATGAATAAGGTAGAAGTCACACTCAGCAAACTTCAAGGACTCCTAAAGACCGCAAAAATAGGTCTTATAGGTAAGTCGGTTGTTAACACTCCTACTCCTACTCCAAACTCTGCCCTTATCTTGGCAATCGGGAAGAGGGAAGAAGAGGAAGAGCTCTTTGAAGGGTAGCAAGGCTAGGAACCTTAATGGCTCTTCTTCAAGTGGAACCAAGAAAGGTTTTGTCACTCCTTCTTCTGACCCAAAAGAGGTTGAATGCTTCTATTTCCATGAAAAGGCGCATTGGAAGCAGAACTGCCCAAAGTACCAACAAGATGTGAAGGATGGGAAAGTTAAACCCAACCATGCAGGTATTTACACTATTCTATCTAATAACTCACCCTATTTTAACTCTTGGGTACTTGATACAGGTTGTGGTATTCATATCTGTTCTGATTTGAAGGGAGTAAGAAGAAGTGAGAATGCGGATCATGGAAGGATAAACTTGATCATGGGGAATAGGAAAGCTACACCTGTCACCAAGATTGGAGTTTATTCTTTGTTGCTAAGTAGTGGGTTTACTTTAGATTTAAATAAATTTTGTTTTTGCCAGAAATGGCAAGAAATATTATCTTCTTTCATTGTTTCTAAAAACAAGGGTTTAACTTTTCTTTTGATAATGAAAATGGTGAAATAAATTCTTTCTTTAATAATTTTCTTTATTTTAAAGCGTTACCTTGTGATGTTGTGTAGTAAGCTGTATCTGCTGTAGATAATCTAGGAAATAAAGTGATGTGTATTGATTCTTCGAGTAATAATAACTTGGATAAAGCATCATTATGGCATTGTCGTGTTGGACATGTGAGTAAGAAACACATAGGCCAACTACAAAAGGATGGAGTCTTGGAGTCATTTGACCTAAAGTCAGATGATAGTTGTGAATCATACTTACTTGGAAAAACGACAAAATCACACTTCAATAGTTCTTGTGCTAGGGGTGAAGGTTTGTTGGATCTAGTGCACACAGATGTGTGTGGACCCTTCAAATCTGCCACAAGGGATGCTAATCGTTATTATTTGACTTTTACTAATGATTATAGTAGATATGGATATGTCTATTTAATCAAGCATCAGTCAGAGACTTTTGAATGGTTTAAAGAGTTTAAACATGAACTCGAGAATCAATTGGGCAGGAATCTTAAGATGCTTCGATCCGATCGTGGTGGTGAGTATTTTAGTATAGAGTTCCTAGAATATCTTAAGGAATGTGGGATTATCTCATAATTGACACCTCCCAGGACACCATAGTCGAATGGTGTGTCTAAGAGGTGTAATCGAACCTTGTTGGATTTGGTTCGTTCCATGATGAGTCGAGCTTCTCTACCAATCTCATTTTGGGGGTATGCCTTATAGACTGCTGCCCATATCTTTAATCTGGTCCCTATAAAGAAAGTTGCCAAAACTTCTCATGAGATGTGGACTGGCAAATTTCCCAAACTAGACCACATCAAGATTTGGGGTTACGAGGCTTTCGTGAGACACAAGACTCATGATACGGTCGAACCTCGTAGTGAGAGATGTCTTTTCATCGGCTACCCCAAGAAATCCTTTGGTTACCTCTTTTACAGACCTAGTGACAATGTGGTCTTTGTAGCAAGGAGAGGTGTCTTGAGAGAGAGAGAAAGAGAGAGAGAGAGAGAGAGAGAGAGAGAGAGAGAGAGAGAGATAGAGAAAGAGAGAGAGAGAGAGAGAAAGAGAGAGAGAGAGAGAGAGAGAGAGAGAGAGAGAGAGAGAGAGAGAGAAATAGAGAGAGAGAGAGAGAGAGAGATTTCATAAGCCAAGGAAATAATGGGAGGCAAATTGACCTTGAAGAAATTCAAGAGTCAAGTGGTGAAGGAACTTCAAAACCTAGCACTCAACTTGAGGAGGAAACTCCTATTGAGCCAATTGAAAAGTCTGAACCTCTAAGGTGTTCCACAAGGTTACGAATGCACCTGAGCATTATTATGGTTTCCATATTACTGCGGAAGGTGAGACACTTATTAGTGATGAGATATTGGTTAGTCTGGATGAACCTAACAGCTACGCGGAAGCCATGGTAGGCCCCGAGCCTGCCAAATGGAAAGAGGCAATAGACAACGAGATACGGTCCATGTATGACTATCAATCTTGGAACTTGGTTGACAATGTACCAGGTCGTAAGACAGATGGGTGCAAATGGATCTTCAAGAAGAAGATCGATATGGATGGTAATGTACACACTTATAATGTGTGGCTAGTTGCAAAGGGCTTTTGTCAAACTCCGGGAGTTTATTATGATGAGATATTTTCACCTGTAGCAAAGATTAAGTCTATTAGAATTCTGTTATCCATCGCCACACTTCATGATTATGAAATATGGCAAATGGATGTCAAAACCGCCTTCCTTAATCGAATTTGGCTGAAGAAGTTTACATGTGTTAGCCAGAGGGTTTTGTCAGTACATAATACCCTAATAGAGTGTATAAGCTCGAGAAATTCATTTATGGATTGAAGCAGGCACCTCGCAGATGGAATATTTTCTTCGATGAGAAAGTCAAAGAATTTGGCTTTTCAAGGAGTGAAGATGAATCTTGTGTCTATGTCAAGGCTAGTGGGAGTATAGTTAGCTCTTTTGTACTATATGTGGATGACATACTAATCATAGGAAATGACATCCCAACCTTGCAGGAAGTAAAGTCCTGGCTTGGGAAATGTTTCTCTATGAAAGACCTAGAAGAAGTTGTCTAGATTCATAGTATATAGCAGAAGGTGAGGCAGCAAAGGAGGCGATGTGGCTGAAGAACTTCATTGGAGACCTTGGATTTGTACCAGCTATAATGGAGCAAATGGTAATTTTCTATGATAGTGAAAGTGAAGTTACCTTAGCCAAGGAACCAAGGGATCACGAGAGATCTAGACACCTCGATAGAAAATACCAATTCATCAGACATTGAATAGAAGAAGGACTCCTCGTGGCAAAGAGGGTATCATCGGATGAGAACCCAGCAGATCCCCTCATAAAGGGACTGAGTCGGGTTAAGCATCTTCAGCATGCTTGGAGCATAGGGCTAAAGGATGAGCTTAGTTTTAGTAGTTAGATAATTTTGAAATTTGTAAAGCGTAATTGATATTTGATGATGAATAAAAGTTGTGTTTATTTATGAGTAAATTGTTGCTATCTTTTATCAATCGTTTACTATATTTCTTTCGCATGTTTTGACCTCCAGAATAATTATGTTTGGTATATCATATTATTCGAATTCTCCACAGTCGGTCATATGTTGGAAGTAGGTGTGAATCAAGACTGTCATGAGTTGATTGTAGAGATCTAAGTTGTTGGACAGGGCTACAACACTCATGAGTGCTCATAAGTACTGAGCATTGGAATCAACCCACGCTCACTGGTATCACTTCATGGAATTTATCTCGAGTGATTGTGAAACGGTAATATCATATAAGTCTTCAAACCAAGGGATATGACTTGTTGCCTATTAGTTGGTTATGCATTGATCGTATGAAACCGCAATGATAACTCGATGCTATAAAACGTACTTTTATGTGTGATTCAACAAGTAGTAGAATAAGCATACGAGTTGAAGTTGAACTATTCCTTCTTCGAATAGAAGCGATATAGGGCCTCTCTATGATTTTGTTTTTTCCTATGTACCGGGCCCGGTCAGAACCGAATTGATGTGTTCAATTTAGTTCTATATCAAACAAATTGGAAATCGGAAAACAAATTGCTGGACAATAAGAAAGACATTGTTCCATGTATTTGTCCGACTGATATCTAGAACAGAGGATTATATGATCACTTATCTTAAATGGCGTATCATCATCTTCTCAGTTCCGAGAGACCTTGAAAGAGCTATGATTGCTGATCGGTTCCTGAAGGCATACTTGCAAATATAGTTGTTAGACTTATCCAAGTGGGAGACTGTTGGATAAGGTGTCTAAGTCCATAACTATATTTTGTATGCACTTGACCCGACCCGACATGGTTCATTTGGATTTTATGGAATCATGCATTTGGATACACTAAATGAGAGAAATAACAATTGTGGTTTATTAATATATTATAAGTTCTAATATATTAATAGTATTATTTAATTATTATTGATCAATAATTAATTTGGAATTAATTAAGTGATCAAAAGATAACTAATTAAATATATGGGTTGATTATGTAAATCATCCATAACTTGTATAGTGGGCTAAAAGGCTCCATGGATTATCAAGTTGGGTTAAACCCATAGGATGCTCAATGGGAGTTACAAACCCATGGGTCATGGAAACGAAGAGTCATGTCACATTAGGGTTTACATGGTGTAACCCTAGATGTGACACACTATATAAAGGACATCATACTCACCAAAATCGGTTATATGAAGTTACAAGAGGGCTAGGCTGATGTTACAAGTGTTTACATTCTCTTTAAGTCTTTCCAAGTGTACTTGGTGTTGTGTGAAGCATTTGAGGCATCATACTTGGCGTGCTAGGCTCTTAAGGTTTCCAAGGAATCAAATCAACTACAAGGTATGTAATTGTAGCCATCTTTTAGATTAAAAGTTCCCCATGTATGCTAGATAGGATTATGAACCTTTGAAATCATATTTTGCAGGTATTTTAGACAAACATAGATCCAAAGTTTTCTAAGGTTTCATGTACACTTATGGGTGTTAGAATGCTAAAAACCTATCATGAACCTCGTACACGGTCTGAAGGGATTATAGCCGAGAAGGTGATTACGGCCCAGAAGCGGTTCGCAGCCGAGAAGAAGATCCAATGTGATAAGGTTTGATTCCTGAAGCGATAAGATCCATTGAATTTGCGGCCGAAGCCTGATCACGGCCTCGTTCACGGTCCGAGGGTTTACGGTGCTTGTATGCGATCCGAAGGGAGAAGAAAGAAAAAGAATGCAAAGTTTCTCGATTCTAATAACTCCCTTCGTGAACATATAACCCTTTGAATAAAAGGTGTAAACACTTATAAAACATTATTCTAACTTATTTAAGATAGAATAAGATTTAAGTTAACTTTACAAGTAGAAAATAACGGAGTGTTACAAAAAACATGAGGTGTCGTGGTAATTCTCCTATCCTTTTTTTTCTGTTTTTAATTACGCCAACCGAACCAAGTGGGTTCTCGGCCCAAGGGTAGCCCAAAAAAATAGTAGGCATCAATTTTCGCTTGGCCCAAAAGAGTTTTCGGCCCATTGATGCTTAGTAAAATGTTTTCGGTTCAAAGAGCCCAAAGAGATGAGTTCTCGGCCCACATAAGGCCCTAGTATGGGTTTTTGGCCCAATAAAAAGTCCAATAGAAGTTTTTGGCCCCTTAAGACGCAAGGAGAGGTTTTCGGCCCAAAAAGATTAATTGAAGAAGTTGTCTGCCCAATAGGGCCCAATAAAGAAGTCTTGGTCCAATAAACGCTTTAGGCTGAAAATTCTTCAGCTAAGGCCCAAAATTGATTAGAATTGGCTTATTGGATCGAGTTTTGAACTTGCATGAGGTTGTTTCGGCGTGAATCACAATGCAGGAACACATGAACTTAAATAGCATTGCAGTTTGAATTTCACTAAATGCAATGCTGCATGGTTACATAGAGGGAATTGTCTTGTACAAGGATCAACATCTTAACCTTAATTTGCTAGTTATGACATGTAGTGTTGCATGGTGAATCGTTTTGACTTCTTGAAAAAAATTTCATCTTAAGTGTCCATTGGGATAGATACCAAGTTAGGATGTATTGGGAAAATTCCCAAATTATCTTTTTCAAGGGAAGATCCCATCTTCGAATTTACTAGGAAAGATCCCAACTTAGAATTACTTGGGAAAGTGTTGGATAAGGTGTCTAAGTCCATAATTATATTTGTTATGTACTTGACCCGATTTGGCATGGTCCATTTGCGTTGCATGGCATCATAATAATTGGATAGAAAAATTGAGAAAGGGGACACTTGTGATTTCTTAATATATTTTAAGCTCTAATATATTAACATGAAATCATATTATTTAATTAGTATTGATCAAGAATTAATTTGGAATTAATTTTGTGATAAAAAGAGACTAATTAAATATATGGGGATTGATTTGGTATATCGTTCATTTTTATAAAGTGGGCTTATGATCCATGACTCATTGGATTGGGCTAGGACCGATAGGGTGCTCCATGGATGGTCTATGGAGGTTTAAACCCATGGATCATGGAGGAGATGAAAAGTCATGCACATTAGGAGTTTTCATGTTGTAAACTACATGTGACACACTATATAAAGAACCTCATATTAAGCAAAATCGGCCACTAAGACAAAAAGATGAGGGATAGCCGATTTTGTGCTCAAGTGTTCTTCTCTCAAGTTATTCTAAGAGTTGTGGTATCGTGTGAAGCATTTGAGGCATCACATTTAGGGTGCTAGGCTTACAAGGTCTTAACGAATCCAAGCTACAAGAAAGGTATGTCATTCTACTAAGTTTTGTAATACATATTCCCCATTATATGTTAGTTAGGAAGAAAACCTTGGAAAATGAAAGTTTACATGTATAATAGAGAAAAAAAAATAGATCCAAGGTTTCTAGGGTTGCATGTACACTATAGGAGTGTTAGAATTCTCCTAACCCATCAGTGGTATCATATCCTAGGCTTGTTTTCATTATATTTGCTGTAAATTTCTTGAAAAGTTCGAAATTCAGCTAACTGTTCAATGGACTCGCCGAGTTTATGGGGGGACTCGACGAGTCCAAGTGAAAGTTCATCCTACTCGTCGAGTATGTTCATGCACTCGGCGAGTAGGAGGCCCTGTGTGCATATTTTCTAGTTTTGTTGCCGGAAATGGACTACAATCATTACCCTAAAATGTTTTGAACTTGTAAAATCTGGTTTTTTTTTTTTTTATGTTGTAATGATTATGCTAATCCATTTTCAAAGGCTATTATGAAAGTTTCAAGTTTTATATATGTTTATGTGATTCTTGAAAATTGTTGATATGAATGTTCATGCTTATGATTTTTGGTAGATCATAGGATTTATTTGCAAATTGTTTGTTACTGTAATTCTTGATCTAAATGCCAATTAATGGACTCCATAACTTGTCCTCAAGTTATGGAATTCCAAAAGTCTTTTCTTTAAAACCATTAAAACTCATAAGTTATAGAAATGAAAATTTTTGAATAGTTTCAAAACTTTCCCTCAACTTTTGGAATTTATAAAGTCACTTTAGAAAACATTAATTACAAGCCTTAGAATTTTAAAAGTTTAAACTTCAACCCTGATACTATTATAGTATTATAAGTTAATAATATATATATATATATATATATATATATATATATATATATGTATATAAGATTAAGTCAGTTTTACCGTTAGTAGGCCTCATTCATGAACCCGTCTATATGGTTGGTATAAGGTTGTCACCTATAAAATGGCAGCTTAATTGGTCTCCACTCTCACCCACCGCTTCCTTGATTGGTGGAGGGTGATTAGCCGAATGGGTAGGACAAAGAATAGAATTCTCATTAAAAGTATAATGACAAACATAAAGTAACTAAATCATTTAGAAATTCCCAATCTTAGTTACTTTAGTAAAATTTGAAATTGATTCTAACTCATGAAATTAAACGTTGCACCTTGCTAAAGTTGTTAGTGGAGCGTGTGTGGTTAACCGGCACACTAACTTGGACTTAATAAGGATAAAAAAGGGTGGCTAAAGGTTTATCATAGATCGGGGGAGCATGTATGGTTAACTAACACACTGATTAGGTGATAAAGTTAAGAGAACCAAGTTAATTTGCATGGTTATTCACACCGTGTTTATGATCCTCGGTATCCAGTCACAAACTTGAAGGGCATAATCAACATTTAAACATGCCATTGAATTGTTCAATGAATCTCAAAAGATATAGGAGTTTCAATCCAATTAAAACCTAATAATCTATTTTGTTTTTCATGGTGGAAATTGGTAAATCGTCATTTACCTACCATCAAATATTTTATAGCTTGGATTACGGCATCCCACTTACAAGTTATAAAATATTATGTTGGGTCATAGCCTTAATATTTCATTTGTGTGTCTTATTAAGAATTCTATGTCTAATCTAAACTTATCTTTCTTCCTTTTTCAGATGTCTTCCAAGAATGTTGCTTCTGGCTCAAACTCTATCGGCTCCTTCTCTCTCATGGACCTTTGTGGGAGAGTCATCTTTGATGGAACTAATTTCAATGATTCGATAAGGAACGTCAGGATGGTCACTCGTCACCAGGACAAGGAATATGTCCTTGACAAGGAGCTAAGGGTCTGTTGGGTTTTGAGCAATCTAACACTTCCTAAGTGTGCATGCAACCCTAATAAACCTTGGATCTATGTTTGTCTAAATACATGCAAAATAATAATTTTCCAAGGTTTATAACCTATCTAACATGGCATGGGGAACATTTCAACATGAAGAGTTAGAAGAGATTACATACCTTTTTGATGAGTTTGGTTCTTGAGGAGTTTGAGGGCCAAGCACCAATAGTGTGAATGCCTGAAATGGAATCACAAAACACCACAAACTCTTGGAAAACTTAGAGAGAGTATACACACTTGTATATTTCGGCCACACACAAGCTCACACACACTAGTTCACTAGTTGCCATTTCATGCTCCAAAAGCATGCTTATATAGTGTGCATGGTTAGGGTGAAACCCTAATAACCCATGACCTTTCCTTTTCCAAGGATCCATGGGTTAAAAGCTCCATGGATCATCCATGGACTTCCATCCAAGCCTAGCCCATTAACAAATGAGTGTTAGCCCACACCAGATAAAACAAATAGCCCATAATCTAATTAGTCTTCCTTTTAATCTCTAAATTAATTCATAATTAATTTAAGACTAAAACTAATTAAATAACATAACCTCAAATTAATATATTATAACTTATAATATATTAACAAACATATGTGTATTACTCTCATAAAATTATCCATAAATAGTTCGGGTGAGATGCAACCCAAATGGACCATGCCGGGTCGGGTCAAGTATATACCAAATAAGTTATGGACTTAGACACCTTATCCAACAGACTCCCACTTGGATTAGTCTAATAACTCTATTTGCCTATATAACTTCAGGAACCAACCAGCAATCGTAGCTCTCGAAAACTCCGTTGAACTATGAAGTGCCATTTTAATATAAGTGAACATATTATCCTCTGTTCTCATGATATCAGCCGGACAAACACATGGAACTATGTCTTGCTTCTTGTCTGGCAGTTGTTTCTCGATTTCAGATTTGTTTGACAAAGAACTTCACTGAACACATCGGTTTAGTTCTGACCGGGCCCGGTACATGGGTCAACACCAAAATCATCGAGGGGCCCAGATATCGCTTCTATTTCTAGAAGGAACAGATAAACTTCGACTCATATGCTTGTTCTACTACTTGTTGAATTGTACACAAAGGCACGTTTTATAACATCAAGTTACTGATGCGTTTACGTGCAATCAATGCACAACCAACTCATAGGTAACAACTCATATCTCTAGGTTTGAAGATTTATATGATATTATCGTCTCACGATCACTCGAGATAAATTCCATGAAGTGATACAAGTGAGCGTGGGTTTATGCCAATACTCATAACTTATGAGTACTCATGAATGTTGCAGCAACCATTGCCATGTCTAAACACCTTTAGCCATCTACAAACCCAATTCATGACAATCTTGATTCATACCTACTTCCGACGTACGATCGATTGTGGAGGTTTGAATAAATTAATTATTCTGGAAGTCAAAACATGCAATACTGAAACAATAGTAAATAATTGACAATGACAGTAACACTTTACTCATAAATAAATCACAAATTTTATTCATCATCAAACGTCGATTACATTTTACAAGTTTTAGGAACACTATCTAATCTGTAAAACTAATATCGTCCCTCAGCCCGATGCGCCTCGCATGCTGAAAATGCTTAACCCTCGTCAGTCCTTTCGTAAGGGGATCTGCAGGATTCTCATCCGATGATATCCTCCTTGTCACGAGGAGTCCTTCTTCAATCTTGTGTCTTATGAAGTGATATTTTCTGTCAATGTGTCGGGATCTCCCATGATCTCTTGGTTCCTTGGCTAAGGCAACCGCACTATTGTTGTCACAAAAAATCTCCATAGGTTCCTTAATAGCTGGTACAACTCCAAGGTCTCCGATGAAGTTCTTTAGCCATATCGCCTCCTTCGCTGCTTCACTCGCTGCTATATACTCTGATTCACAAGTTGAATCAGCCACCGTCTCCTGCTTGGAACTCTTCCAAGAAATTGCCCCTCCATTTAAGGTAAAGATCCAGCCCGACTGAGAGCAGAAGTTATCCCTATCAGTCTGAAAACTAGCATCACTATACCCTAATACTCTCAAGTCATCACTCCCACCAAGGGTAAGGATCCAATCCTTAGTCCTCCGCAGGTACTTGAGAATGTTCTTTACCGCGGTCCAATGAGCCTTGCCAGGGTTCCCCTGATACCTGCTGACCATGCTCAAAGCAAAGGCTACATCAGGTCGGGTACAAGTCATAGCATACATGATCGAGCCAACAGCGGAAGCATACGGTAGTTGGCTCATCTCAGCTATCTTTGCCTCTGTACTCGGACTCTGAGACTTACTCAGTTTGGCATTGCTTTGGATCGGTAAATCTCCTTTCTTGGAATTCTCCATGTTGAACCTTTTCAACACCTTATCCACGTAGGTACTCTAACTAAGTCCAATTAGTCTTTTACTCCTTTCTCTTAATATCCTTATCCCTAGAATATAGGCAGCTTCCCCTAGGTCCTTCATAGCAAAACACTTCCCAAGCCAGAACTTAACCTCCTGCAAGGTTGGAATGTCATTTACTATAATTAGTATGTTATCCACATACAGTACCAAGAAGCTAACTATACTCCCACTAGCTCTGACATACATGCAAGACTCATCTTCGCTTCTCAAGAAGCCAAACTCTTTGACCTTCTCATCAAAACAATGATTCCAGCTACGAGATGCTTGTTTTAATCCATAAATGGATTTCTTAAGCTTGCATACTCTATTTGGGTACTCTGCACTGACAAAACCCTCTGGCTGATTCATGTATACATCCTCAGCCAACTTTCCATTAAGGAAAGCGGTTTTGACATCAATTTGCCATATTTCATAATCATGAAATGCGGCAATGGCTAGCATAACCCTAATAGACTTAATCTTTGCTACCAGCGAGAAGGTTTCATCATAATCAATGCCTTGAGTTTGAGTAAAACCCTTCGCAACCATTCGAGCCTTATAAGTATGCACTTGTCCTTCCATGTCGGTCTTCTTCTTGAAGATCCATTTGCACCCAACTGTTTTACGGCCTGGGACATTGTCAACCAAGTTCCAAACTTGATTGTCATACATGGATTGCATCTTGCTGTCCATAGCCTCCTTCCATTTAGCAGACTCCGGGCCTGCAATGGCTTCCTTAACACTGCTAGGTTCATCCAAATTTACCAGTGTACTATCACTGATAAACGTATCACCTTCCGTAGTAATATGAAAGCTATAATAAAACGAAGGTGTGTTCCTAACCCGTGTGGAACGTGTCGGAGGTACAGACATGTCAGCTTGCTCAACAGGAGTTTCCTCCTCAGGTTGATTGCGAGTGTCTGAGGTTCCTTCACTGATTGCTTCTTGAATTTCTTCAAGATCAATTTGCCTCCCACTGTTTCCTTGGCTTATAAATTCTCTCTCACGAAAGACCCCTCTTCTTGCTACAAAGACCACATTCTCACTGGGTCTGTAGAAGAGGTAACCGAAGGATTTCTGTGGGTAGCCGATGAAAATACACCTTTCACTTCGGGGTTCGAGCTTATCATGAGTCTCACGCCTCACGAAAGCCTCGCAACCACAAATCTTGATGTGGTCTAAATTGGGAACCTTCCCAGTCCACATCTCATGAGGTGTTTTAGTAACCTTCTTTGTAGGGACTAGATTAAGGATATGGGCGACAGTCTCTAAGGCATACCACCAAAAAGAGATTGGTAATGAAACTCGACTCATCATAGAGCGAACCATGTCCAACAAGGTTCGATTACGCCTCTCAGCTACACCATTCAGGTGTGGTGTCCTGGGAGGAGTCAATTGTGAGACAATCCCACACTCCTTAAGATAGTCAAGGAACTCAGTACTAAGATACTCACCACTTTGATCGGATTGAAGCATCTTAATGTTCCTGCCCAATTGATTTTCTACTTCCTGTTTGAATTCCTTAAACCTTTCAAAGGTTTCTGACTTATGTTTGATTAAGTAGACATATCCGTATCTACTAAAATCATCAATGAAAGTCACATAATACCGATTAGCATCCCTTGTGGCGGTTTTGAATGGCCCACACACATCAGTATGTATTAGGTCCAACAAACCCTCACCCCTCTCACAAGTTCCAGTGAAGGGTGATTTTTTCATCTTTCCAAGTAGACAAGATTCACAACTATCATCCGATTTAAGGTCGAATGATTCCAAGACTCCACTCTTTTGGAGTTGGCCTATGCGTTTCTTGTTTACATGTCCAAGATGACAATGCCACAATGATGCTTTATCTAGGCTAGTAGAAGAATCAATATACAATACATTATTTCCTAAGTTGTCTACAATCGACACAGTTTCATACACACCATCACAAGGTAACGCTTTAAAATAAAACACATTATTAAAGAAAGCATTAATACCACCACATTCATTATCAAACGAAAAGGTAAAACCTTGTTTATAGAAAGCATGAAAAGAAATAATATTCCCCACCATTTCAGACGAGTACACATACTTATTCAAATGTAATTTTAACCCATTATTAAGCAACAAAGTATAAACTCCAATCTTGGAAACAGGTGAAGCCTTCCTATTCCCCATGATCAAGTTTATCTTCCCGTGCTCCACATCCTCACTTCTTCCTAGGCCCTGCAAATCAGAACATATGTGAATACCACATCCTGTATCAAGCACCCAAGAGTTAGAATATGTTGAGTAATAAGACAATATAGTGTAAATACCTGCATGGGTGGGTTTCACTTTCCCATCCTTTAGATCCTGCAAGTACTTAGGGCAGTTGCGCTGCCAGTGTGCCTTTTCATGGCAATAAAAGCATTCAGCATCCTTGGGAATGGCAGAAGGAGTGACAAAACCGCTCTTGGTCTTCGATGAGGAGCCTCAAGAGACTTTCCCTTAGTACCCTTCGAAGGGTGCTTCCTCTTTTTCCCTTTGCCTTGCCCGATAGCCAAAATAGAGGTAGATGTTGGAGTAGGAGTAGTAGAGGTAATAACCGCCTTGCCCTTAAGACCGGTTTCAGTGGTCTTCAAGAGTCCTTGAAGCTTGCTGAGGGTAACTTCCTCCTTGTTCATATGATATGTCATACGAAAATGGTCATAACAAGATGGTAAGGAGTGCAAAATGATGTCAATTGCCAACTCCTCAGGGATGTTCACATTCAGCTTCAGCAAACGGTCCACATACCTTTGCATCTTTTGCATGTGAGCCATGACGGAATCACCGTCCTTCATACGGGTAGTTATTATGGAGGAGATTATTTCATACTGCTCCTGACGAGCACTCTGATGGTACCTTTCCATCAGGTCTTGGTGCATCTCAAAAGGGTAGAAATCTTCATATGACTTTTGGAGCTCAGCTATCATCGTGGCCATCATGATACATGCCACCTTAGTAGCATCTCTCTCATGTGTCCTGAATTCAGCGATCTCCTCAGGAGTAGCAGTAGACTTATCAAGCTCTTTTAACTCCTTATTGAGGACATATTCCTTGTCCTCATAACGAGTAACCATCCTGATGTTCCTAATCCAGTCCATGAAGTTGGAACCATCAAAGATGACCCTCCTACAAAGATTCATGAGAGAGAAAGAACCAGTTGGGTTAGAGACTGAAGCATTAGTGTTGGAAGAAATCTGAAAGAAGAAAGCATGTTTAGATTAGATATATAGAATCCTTAATAAGACACCCAAATGTAATATTAAGGCTAGGACCCAATCACAATATATTATACTTAGAAGAGGGATGCCGTAATCTAAGTAATAATATATTTGAAAGGTAGGCGAATGAGGATTCACCAATTTCCACCATGAAAAACAAAATCTATTATTAGGTTTTAATTGGATTTGAAATTCCTATATTCTTTTGAGATTCATTGAAATTTTCAATGGCATGTTTCAATCTCGATTGTGCCCTTCAAGTTTTGTGACTGGGATGCCGAGGATCACAAAACAAGGTGTGAATAACCATGCTAATTCACTTGGTACCCTTAATATTATCACCTAATCAATGTGCCGGTTAACCACACACGCTCCATTGATCTATGACAAACATTAAGTCACCCTTCCTGATCCTTACTAGTCCAAGTTAGTGTGTCGGTTAACCACACACGCTCTACCAACGACTTGGTAAGGTACAAAGTGTGAATTCCATGGACTAGCACCATGTTCACATTTTTCCTAAAATAACTAAGATTGGGAATTAAAAGGTTTAGTTACTTTATAATAATCATTATACTTTTAATGAGGATTTAATGTCATTGTCCTACCCGTTCGGCTAACGACCCTCCACCAGTCAAGCAAGCGGTGGGTGAGAGTGGACACCCATTAAGTCGCCATTTTATAGGCAACAACCTTATACCCACCTTATAGACCGACTTCGTGAATGAGGCCTACTAACGGTAGAACGACTTATTCTTATACATATATATAATATTTAACCATTAATGTTATAAATAGTATAAGGGTTGAATTTTAACTATTAAAACTCTAAGGGTTGGAATTAAAGTTTATTAAAGTGTGTGAAACTTTACAAATTCCAAAACTTGAGGGCAAGTTTTGTAACTATCCAAAACTTTTCATTTCATAACTTATGAATTAAAGGTTCATAAAAATGAAGACTCTTCATTTTCATGTAACTTATGTGTTTAAATGTGTGTGTTAAAGAAAGTGACCTTTTGATATCCATAATTTGAGGACAAATTATGGACTCCATTAAAACACATAAATGATCAAAAATTAATTCTAAACAATTCAGCAAATAATTCCTATCATCTTCTAAATTCATAAGAACATGAACATGATCATCAAAATTTCAAGAATTATATGAACACATAAAATCATTGAATTTTGATATATGCTATTGTAAATGGATTAGAACAACCATTACACCAACTAAAACAAGTTTTAAAACACCAAAACAGTTTAGGGTAATGTTTCTAGTCCATTTCCAGCAACTAAAGTCGAAAATCTGCACTCTGTCGCTCCTACTCGTCGAGTGCATGAACCTACTCGGCGAGTAGATTAAAGATACACATAGACTCGGCGAGTCCCCCTATGGACTCGGCGAGTTCATCAGTCAGACAGCAAGTTTTTCGACTTTTTCAACTATTTTCAATCAAGTATCAAACAAGCAAGTCTAGGCTCTGATACCACTGTTGGGTTTTGAGCAATCTAATACTTCCGAAGTGTGCATGCAACCCTAAGAAACCTTGGATCTATGTTTGTCTAAATACATGCAAAATAATAATTTTCCAAGGTTTATAACCTATCTAACATGGCATGGGGAAGATTTCAACATAAAGAGTTAGAAGAGATTACATACCTTTTTGATGAGTTTGGTTCATAAGGAGTTTGAGGGCCAAGCACCAATAGTGTGAATGCCTCAAATGGAATCATAAAACACCACAAACTCTTGGAAAACTTTGAGAGAGTATACACACTTGTATATTTCGGCCACACACAAGCTCACACACACTAGTTCACTAGTTGCCATTTCATGCTCCAAAAGCATTCTTATATAGTGTGCATGGTTAGGGTGAAACCCTAATAACCCATGATCTTTCCTTTTCCAAGGATCCATGGGTTAAAAGCTCCATGGATCATCCATGGACTTCCATCCAAGCCTAGCCCATTAACAAATGAGTGTTAGCCCACACCATATAAAACAAATAGCCCATAATCTAATTAGTCTTCCTTTTAATCTCTAAATTAATTCATAATTAATTTAAGACTAAAACTAATTAAATAACATAACCTCATATTAATATATTATAACTTATAATATATTAACAAACATATGTGTATTACTCTCATAAAATTATCCATAAATAGTTCGGGTGAGATGCAACCCAAATGGACCATGCCGGGTCGGGTCAAGTATATACCAAATAAGTTATGGACATAGACACCTTATCCAACAGGGTCATCAATGAGTCGTCTACTACTACCAAGAAGATTGTTGAGACTACTTGCCATGAGAAGGATGTCACTAAGGTGTCTTGTATCATGTTGGCTACCATGACAGCAGAACTCCAGAAATCCTATGACGATTTCTACCCTTATGAGAGGCACCTTGACCTGATGGAAAGATAACATCAGAGTGCTCGTTAGGAAAGGCATGAAATCATCCCCTCCATGATAACAACAAAAATGAAGGTTAGAGAGTCTATAACGGGCCATCTGCATAAAATGCAAAGATTCGTGGACCGGTTGCTTAAGCTGAATGTTAACTTTGATGAGGAGTTAGCAATAGACATTATTCTACACTACTTAACCTCTTGTTATGATTAGTTTCGTATGACTTATCATATGAACAAATAGGAAGTTATGCTTAGCAAACTTCAAGGACTTTTGAGGAATGCTGAAAGTAGTCTCACAGGTAAGAATGTTGTTCCTACTCCTACTACCGCTCTTGTCCTAGCAATCGGAAAAGGTGAAGGGAATAAGAGGAAAATACCTTCGAAGGGTAACAAGGGAAAGTCTCTTGATGGCTCCTCTTCGAGTGGAAATAATGGTGGTTCTGCCACTTCCTCTTTTAACCTGAAAGATGCACAATGCTTCTATTGTCAGTAAAAGGGGCACTGGAAGCGATGTTGCCTCAAGTACTTGCAGGATGTTAAGGATGGGAAAGTTAAACCCACCCATGCTGGTATTTACACTATATTGTCTAATAGCTC
Source organism: Lactuca saligna (assembly GCF_052625555.1). Taxonomy (NCBI): domain Eukaryota; kingdom Viridiplantae; phylum Streptophyta; class Magnoliopsida; order Asterales; family Asteraceae; genus Lactuca; species Lactuca saligna. Next base: position 43,454,659 of record NC_136418.1, on the reverse strand, counting down.
ACCACATACTAATTCTTGGGTCCTTAATACAGGGTGTGGAATTCACATTAGTTCTGATTTGAAGGGCTAAAAAAGAAGTGAGGATGTGGAGCACGGGAAGATAAACTTGATCATAGGGAATAGGAAAGCTTCACCTGTCACCAAGATTGAAGTTTATTCTTTATTTCTTAGTAGTGGGTTAATATTAGATTTGAATAAATGTTGTTACTCGTCTGAAATGTCGAGAAATATTATCTCTTTTCATGGTTTGTACAAACAAGGATGTACTTTTTCATTTGATAATGAATGTGGTGGTATTAATGCTTTTTATAATGGTGTTCTTTATTTTAAAGCATTACCTTGAGATGGTGTATATGAAACTGTGTCGGTTGTAGAGAACTTTGGAAATAATGTATTTCATATTGATTCTTCCACTAGTTTGGATAAGGTATCCTTGTGGCATTGTTGTCTTGGACATGCCAACAAGAAGCGCATAGGCCAACTCCAAAAGGCAGGACTCTTGGAGTCATTTGACTTAAATTCAGATGATAGTTGTGAATCTTGTTTACTTGGAAAAATGACTAAGTCATCCTTCACTGGTACTTGTGCCAGGGGTGAAGGTTTGTTGGATCTCATACACACCGATGTGTGTAGGCCCTTCAGAACCGCCACAAGGGATGCTAACCGCTTCTATGCGACTTTTACTGATGACTACAGTAGATATGGTTATGTCTACTTAATCAAGCATAAGTCAGAAGCCTATGAGAAATTCATAGAGCTTAAGAAAGAAGTTGAGAATCAGTTGGGCAGGATGATAAACATGCTCCGATCTGATCGGGGTGGTAAGTATCTTAGTATCTAATTCCTTCACTAGCTTAAGGAATGTGGAATTGTTTCACAATTGACACCTCCTAGGACACTGCAGCTGAATGGTGTGGCTGAGGGGCACAATCGAACCTTGTTAGACATGGTTCAATCCATGACGAGTCGATCTTCATTACCAATCTCATTCCGGGGGTATCCCATAGAGACAGCTACCCATATCCTTAATCTAGTCCCTACCAAAAAGGTTTCCAAAACACCTCACGAGATGTGGACTGGGAAAGTTCCCTCTTTAGACCACATCAAGATTTGGGGTTGCAAGGCTTTCATGAGGCACGAGACCCACGACAAGCTCGAACCTCAAAGTAAGCGGTGTATTTTCATCGGCTACCCCAAGAAATCCTTTGGTTATCTCTTCTACAGACCGAGTGACAATGTTGTCTTCGTGGCAAGGAAAGGAGTATTTTGTGAGAGAGAGTTCATACGCCAATGAAACAGTTAGAGGAAAATTGACCTTGAAGAAATTCAAGAGTCAAGCGGTGAAGGAACCTCAAACACTCGCAATCAACCTAATGAGGAAACTCGTGTTGAGTTGATTGATAAGTTTGTACCTCTAAGGCGTTCCACTAGAGTTAGGAATGCACATGAGCATTACTATGGTTTCCATATTACTACAGAAGATGATGTGTTTATCAGTGATAGTACACTGATAAATTTGGATGAACCTAACAACTTTAAGGAAGCCATGACAGGCCCTGAATCTGTCTAATGAAAAGAGGCTATGGACAGCGAGATTAAATCTATGTTTGACAATCAAGTTTGGAACTTGGTTGACGATGTACCAGGTTGTAAGACAGTCGGGTGCAAATGGATCTTCAACAAGAAGAACGACATGGATGGGAATGTACACACTTATAAGGCGTGACTGGTTAGGAAGGGCTTTACTCAAACTCCGGAAGTTGAATATGATGAGACATTCTCACTGGTAGCAAAGATTAAGTCTATTAGGATTATGCTAGCCATTGATGGATTTCATTATTATGAAATATGGCAAATGGATGTCAAAACCGCTTTCCTTAATGGACAGTTGGCTGAGGATGTTTACATGAGTAAGCCAGAGGGTTTTGTCAATGTAAAGTACCCTAATATAGTGTGTAAGCTTGAGAAATCCATCTATTGATTAATACAAGCATATCACAGACGGAATCTTTGTTTCGATGAGAAAGTCAAAGAGTTTGGCTTTTCGAGGAGCGAGGATGAGTCTTGTGTATATGTTAAGGCTAGTGGGAGCATATTTAGTTTTTTGGTATTATATGTGGTTGATATACTACTCATAGGAAATGACATCTAGACCTTGCAGGAGGTTAAGTCCTGGCTTGGGAAGTGTTTCACTATGAAGGACCTTGGAGAAGCTAGCTATATCCTAAGGATAAGGATATTGAAAGACAGGATTAAGAGACTAATTGGACTTAGTCAAAGTACCTACTTGGATAAGGTGCTGAATAGGTTCAACATGCAGAACTCCTAGAAAGGTGACTTACCAATCCAGAGTAATGACAAACTGAGTAAGACTCAGAGCCTGACTACAAAGGTTGATATAGCTGAGATGATTCGAGTACCATATGCTTCCGATATGGGCTCGATCATGTATGCTATGACTTGTACTCTCCCTGATATGGCCTTAGCTTTGAGCATGGTTAGCAGATATCAAGGGAATCCTGGCAAGGCTCATTGGATTGCGGTAAAGAGCATCCTCAAGTACCTGTGGAGGACTAAGGACTAGGTCCTTACGCTTGGTGGGAGTGATCACATGAGAGTAGTGGAATATAGTGATCCTAGCTTTCAGACTAATATGGATAATTTCCACTCTCATTCGGGCTAGGTCTTTATCCTGAATGGAGGAGAAATTATATGGAAAAGTTCCAAGGATGAGACAGTAGTTGATTTAACTTGCCAATCAGAGTATATAGCAGTGAGCGAGGCAGCAAAGGAGGCAATATGGATGAATAACTTCATTGGAGACCTTGTATATAGCAGCGAGCGAGGTAGCAAGAAATCAAGGGATCACAGAAGATCCAGGAACATCGATAGAAAATACCATTTTATTAGACATCGAATCAAAGAAGGACTCCTCGTGGCAAAGAGGGTATCATCAGATGAGAACCTATCAGATCTCCTCACGAAGGGACGATGTAGAGTTAAGCATTTACAGCATGTGAGGCACATTTGTTTGAATGATGATATTAGTTTTAGTAGTTAGATAGCTTTCGAAACTTGTAATAGTTGAAATGTAATTCACATTTGATGTTTAAATAAAAGGTGCTTTTTATTTACTAGTATGCTATTGTCTTGTGTTAATCGTTTACTATTGTTTCATTTAACATGTTTTGACTTCCAGAATAATCATGTTATGGTATATCATATTATTCAAAATTATCCACAGTTAATCATACTTTGAAAGTAGGTATTGAAATAAGACTATCATTAATTGGGTTTGTAGATTTTTTTGAATTGTATTAGACATAGCAATTGTTGCTGCAAAATTCATGAGTGCTCATAAGCTTTGAGTATTGGAATCAACCCACGCTTACTTGTATCACTTCATGGAATTTATCTCGAGTGATCGTGAGACGGTAATATCACATAAGTCTTCAAACCAAGAGATATGAGTTGTTGACTATGAGTTGGTTGTACATTGATAGTATGAAGACACATTAGTAACTTGATGCTATAAAACTTACTATTGTTTACAGTTTGATGATTAGTTAGTACAAGCATATGGGTCGAAGTTTATCTGTTCCTTTTATTCCTTGGAGGATTAAAAGTGATATCTTGGGCCCCTCGATGATTTTGTTTTGACCTACATATCGGGCTCGGTTAGAACTCAATTGATGTGTTCGATTAAGTTCTATGTGAAACAAATCAGAAAATCAGGAAACAAACTCTTGGACAGTAAGTACGACGTTGTTCCATGTATTTTTCTGGCTGATATCTCGAATAGAGGATTATATGGTCACTTATCTTAAATGCCACGTCATTTTAGTTCCGCGAGACTTTGAAAGAGCTACGATGGCTGGCCGGATCCTGAATTCGTACTTGCAACTATAGTTATTAGAGTTATCCAAGTGGGAGATTGTTGGATAAGTTGTCTAAGTCCATAACTATATTTGGTATGTACTTGACCCGATTTGGCATGGTCCATTTGGGTTGCATGGCATCGTAACAATTGGATAGATAAAATCAGAAAAGGGACACTTGTGATTTGTTAATATATTATAAGCTCTAATATATTAATATGAAATCATATTAAATAATTAGTATTAATCAAGAATTAATTTGGAATTAATTTTCTGATAAAAAAGAGACTAATAAAATATATGTGGATTGATTTGGTAAATCATCCCTTCTTATATAATGGGCTTATGATCCATGACTCATTGGATTGGGCTAGGATCAATAGGGTGCTCCATGGATGCTCCATGAAGGTTAAAACCCATGGATCATGGAGGAGATGAAAAGTCATGCATATTAGGGTTTGCAAGGTCTAACCCTACATGCGACACACTATATAAAGAACCTCATAGTAAGGAAAATTGGCCACTTAGACAAAAAGGTGAGGGCTAGCCAATTTTGTGCTCAAGTGTTCTTCTCTCAAGTTATTCCAAGAGTTGCGGTGTTGTGTGAAGCATTTGAGGCATCACATTTGGGGTGCTAGGCTCACAAGGTCTTAAGGAATCCAAGTTACAAGAAAGGTATGCCATTCTACTAAGTTTTGTAATACATATACCCTATGATATGTTGGTTAGGATGAAAACCTTGGAAAATGAATGTTAGCATGTATAATAGAGAAAACATAGATCCAAGGTTTCTAGGGTTGCATGTACACCATAGGAATGTTAGAATGCTCATAACCCATCAGAATGATCCCAAATCATAAGATAAAATGATAATGTTATAAGTTATAGGTTATACTGGGGAAGATCCCAAATCGTAAGATAACATGAAAATGTTATAAACATTAGGCTATACTGGGGAAGATCGCAAATCATAAGATAACATGATAATGTTATAAACTGTAGATTAAAGTTTAGGATATATATGTGTAGAGATAAGAGGGTTTCCAACTCAGTAAAGTATAAAGTGATCCCATTACCCATATTGCCTAGTTAGATATCGTGTGTCCATATAGGGTATGGAAACCCAAACACATATAAAATAGGTTATTAACTCTTTAAACTTTAGAAGGGATTAATTACCCATAATCAGATGAGAGATGATCAGTCTCTATTCGTGGTTGTTAGGGTCTTCAATTAGCTGCATGTTGAAACGTTAGCTTGGGGTGGGCGTTACCTTGGACAATGCCACCCCCCTTCAGATGCTTAAGTTAGTAGTGTTCTTAGAATAAAAAAAAGAAATAAGGGTAAGTAGTAGGTATGTACCTTGACTCGACTGTGATAGCTTGTCACTAAATTAACTTACATAAAGTATGCTTCAAGGTGTATAACATTCTAGGATCTTGGCAAGATGCTTTCTTCTAGGGTAGCTAGCCAATATTCCCCATTTCCTACTTTTGAATCAATGAGATAGGGTCCTTCCCATTTGGGTACCTTGGGTATTTTTCCGACTATGTCCATTCCCCACTTGGTGGATGATGGGGTACAAAGGTTTTACTAGCTGATGAAGGATATTGTTATGTCTTTGGCAAGCATCACACATATGAGCGTCTAAGAAGGCATCTCTCTTCATGATTGGAAACTAGTAAACTATTCTCAATACCTTGGAACATAGGGATCTACCTCCAGTATGGTTTCCATAATCCCCTTCGTGTTTATCTTATAAAACTTCCATAGCTTCATGATCTTCTAAGCATCATAGATATGGTCCTCTCATGGACTTCTTGTATAATATTCCTTGGATCATCACAAAGCATGAGACCTTTCTTCTAAATGCTTTGTCACTATTTTCTTCTTTTGGGATCGTGCCATTTTTGAGGTATTTTATGATGCGATGGATCCAGGAACTTGCATGTTGTTACAGATCCTGCATGTTTGGTCCATGATCCTAAACATTAGGATCATGGATAAGGGTGGAAATCAGGATCTTCGACTGTTGCGATGTTAGTTTTTTGATCATGGGTGGTGATATCATTTGGAATCTTGGCTGAATCTTCAATTACATGGATCATTATGAGGACTATCATGATCTTGGTCTCCGTTGGGATCTTGAAGGAAGAACCATGATTGGGTAGTGCGTCTGCTTCTGCATTATCTTGTCCAAGAACTTGGGTTAAACTAAAATTTGTAAATTCAGATGCCAAGATTTTGAGTATATGAAGATATAATGCTGGTGTTAGATGCATTTACATGCATCTTTTAGCATAATTTACTTAGTATTTCGTTATAAAAATGCTAACTAGTTCCGGATTATTCTTATGTATTATGTGTTTCATGGTTATTTTCTGGAATGCACATACCGGAGTCTAGACTAAGGAAGGATGACGAGGAATGATCAAGAATAGCTTGGAAGGATGAAAGACGATCACAAAGAGACAAAAAAGAGTACATGTGATTATATGTCTTATCCTTACGGTCACAACTTTGATCATGAGATCGCAAGTTTGGGTCCCAACTTCACTTCAGAGATTTTTCGTGTCAAAAATTTAAAAGGATGACAAAAGATTGTATATGCGATTGCAATAACACAACATGCGATCGCAACTTGCTTCCATGCGATCACAGGTTGGACAAAAAGGTTCGAAACGGTGACGTACTTCGTTTAAATGGCCCAAGATACGTTTTCTAAAAAACAAGCAATCACAACTTCCATACATGTGATCGCATGCATGAGATTTTTACTGGTAGACGTATAAATGGAGCCACATACTTTTCCAGTAACCCTAATTGGCGATTCCTGACGATTCCAAAGTGCTTTTAAGAGACTTTAAAGTGAAGTGCACAAATCCAAAGGAGACAGTTCGATTTATTTTCATTATAGAGTAAGATTATCGTTTAGATTCCGTTTCTACTATTTGTAATTCGTTTTGAACCATGTCAGGCTAAAAAGTCATATTTTAGTTTCGCAAGATTTATTTTCATATGATTAATCATTAGGCGCAATGTTTGACTATGATTACTATTTAGTTTCATCGATTCTATGTTTAATTGAATATTTGATTTTGATTTCAATTTCTGTTGACCACTTTAATTATTTTCATAAATAACCCCTGCCCCCCCTCCCTTTATGTTTTATTCACTTGTCAATAATTAGCTCATGCCTTACACAAATAGGCATAGATTTTACGACGTTTCCTTAGGGATTCGACCCTGCTTACCTATACTACCTATTAGTGCAATAGAGAAGTCTTATTTATATTTTTATTTTTTAAATCGTGCACGACAATGGTCTTAAAAATATGGCATCATTATTAGGGACATGGTAAAGACTAATAGTTTTATGCCAAGATCTTCATGTACAGGTGCTCTAATTTTTGATCCAGAGATTGAGAAGACTGCTAGGAAGCTAAAGAAGGAGAAAAAACTTTGGAAGTAGCCAGCAGGAACCTCATCCTCCTTTCCCCCATCACACTATAAAACCCCCACACCACAAGGCACTCCCTGTTGGAACGAATATGAAGCCTCATTCCTTCCTTTTCCAAAAGCACCCCTCCTCACCTTCCAATAGTCCATTCAATAATTACTCACCCACCTCTTCCACCAATTGTAAATAACCTAAACCTTTTGATTCAGAACCCGAAAAAGAAATTAACATGATCGAAAACAGAGATGATTCTGAAAAGAATCTTCAGGAATGGGCAACACAAGAGGTTACCCAACATCCTCTATGTATCACCTTTTGAGAAGCTCAAAACTTTGAGCTCAAATCTAGTTTAATCCATCTATTGCCTCCGTAATGAGGCCTTGAGAACAAAGACCCTCAAATTCTCAAGGAGTTCTATGTCGTCTGTTCTGGAATAAAGCCCCATGCAGTTACTGAAGACCAGATCAAACTATTGGCATTTCCTTTCTCAGTTCAAGATGCATCAAAGGATTCGTTATATGACCTCCCGCCTGGTTCGATAACAAGCTAGAATGAACTTGCCAAACTTTTTCTAGAGAAATATCTTCCCTAGGAAATAGTTTCAAATCTACGCAAAGAGATTCTTGGTATAAAGCAAAGGAAAATAGAGGCTTTCCACACTTATTTGTAGCGGTTTAAGAAGCTACTCGTCCGATGCCCACAACATGGCATCAGCGATTATCAGTTATACGAGTGTTTTTGCAAAGGCTTGATACCTATGGAAAGGTGACTTATAAATGCATCAAGTGGAGGTTCACTTTCAAACATGACATCAGCAGAGATCTAGGCATTAATCGAGAAGCTGGCCAATGAATCAAAACACTTAGCAACTGAAGAATAATGGTATCCAGACCAGCCAAGAGGAGTCAAAGAAATAAGTAATGTCCACCCAGAATCTCAGATTTCAAAATTGACTAAAGTTATCCTTCTGCTGAAAAAAGAAAAAGGTATTGAGCCAAACGTCAAACCTTGTGGAATCTACTGCAAAACTAGACACCCACCAAATATGTGACGACTACTTCAAGAAGATACTGAATCTATTCAAGCTATCGGAGGATTTCAACAATGGCTAGTTGATCAACATCACAACAACTAAGCTTGGGGAGATCCTCAAAACAGCTATTTTCAGCCAAGGGCCCAGCAGAACTTTCAGCAAAGAAATCAGTTCCAGGCTCCACCTGGTTTTCAACAACCTTTCTAGCAAAATCAGCACCAAAGCAACTTTCAACAACATGTTCACTCACAAGCTAGAAGTTCCAGCATGTCTTTGGAAGACATTGTTAAAATTGTTGCCACAAGTACCCAAGCTTTTCAGAACAATACTAAATCGAGTATCAAAAAGCTGAAGCAATAGGTATTACAACTCGTGAACACTATGAGCAAATTGGAAGCATACATATAAAGAAAATACCCATCTCAGGCTGAGAAAAACCTGAGGCACAATGCATGTGTTGTTACTCTCATAAGTGGTAAAAACTATAATGGACCAGATCAGCAAGAAGATGAGGAAGAAGAGATCGTGGTTGAGCAAGAATCTGAGACAACTGAAGAGGTGCAGAAAAAATATAGATCAACTGAAGTTGAGGTAAAAATTACGCCTCCTCCTTTTCCTCAAGACTGGAAAACATGAAAAAAGAAAAGGAGGAGAAAGATATTATGGACTTCTTCAGAAAGGTTGAGATAAATATTCCCCTTCTCGATGCTATTAAACAGCTACCCCGATACGCAAAATTGTTGAAAGAATTGTGTACTTCAAAAGGAAAATTAAAGAGAAACAAAATAGTCAAAGTAAGCAAGAATGATTCAACTGTTTTATAGAAACGGCTACTCCCAAAGTGGAAGGACCCAAGAGTATTTACTGTTCCTTGCAAGTTGGGGAACCTTTCAGCGCCACAATCCATGTTGGACTTAGGATCTTCCATAAATGCTTTTCTACACATACTTTATAAAACTATATGGGTAAGGCCATTAAAGAGAACAAGAGTTATCATTTAATTGGCTAATCATCCTCTGGTACACCCAAAAGGTGTGCTGGAAAACGTTGTGGTTCAAGTGAATGAACTTATATTCCAGCTGATTTCTATGTCTTTGATATGGGAGATGGCGACTCACCGAATTTCGGTTCCATTCTTTTGTGGAGACCATTTTTAAAAGCTGCCAGAACCACAATAGATGTTTATGATGGTACCCTTTCAATGGAATTCGATGGTGAAGTTATCAGCTTCAATATTTATGACGGTGAAGTTATGGTGAGATTATCAACTTCAATATTTAATTTCATTGATGTAATTGAGCCACTAAGTGTAGAATATTTTGAGATTGCTAATTGTGACTTACTAGCATTAGCACTCAACAGAAATATGTCCATTAATGCAGCTCAGGTATTATCAGAAAATTATGTTGTTGGCAAAAAAAGTTCAAAAATTGGTAGCTCATATGGACCAGCAGAGAAGGTTGAGGTATGGTACTCAAACTCTTATACAACTCCCTTCTGTAGTGCAAGCACCCATCTTGGAGCTGAAGAAACTTGCATAACACCTGAAATATGCATATCATGGAGAAAAAGAAACACTTCCAGTCATCGTATGTAACAAGTTGTTAGAAAAAGAAGAGTTTGAACTAATCAGCATTATGATGGAGTATAAAAGCACGATTGGAAGGACTATTGCAGATGTCAAGGGAATCAGCTCATCTCTGTGCATGCACAAAATTTTGATGGAAGAAGATTATATGCCATCGTGGGAATCCCAGCACAGACTAAACCCACCAATGATGGAGGTGGTTAAAAAATAAGTTATGAAGTTATTAGATATAGGGATGATATACCTAATATCTGACAGCAAATGGGTTAGTCTAATTCAAGTTGTGACGAAAAAGGTGGGAGTGACAGTGGTAGATGATAAATAAGGAGAGTTGGTTCCAACTCGACCTCAGAACGGATGGTGTGTTTGTATTGACTACAGAAAATTAAACGTAGCCACCCTAAAAACTCATTTTCCACTCATATGTATTGATTTGATGTTAAAGAGGCTTGCTATAAAATCCCATTACTTCTTTTCAGGATGTAGTGAAAATTTTCGCTTTAAAATATTTGCTTTGAGAATCTTTTTGTTTCTTCCAATAAGCCTTCTTTCATGCTTTTATTTTGGAAATGTCATATTTCAAATCAGATTTCTCAACTTCTTTGTCATGATTTTGATTCTTTTCCTTTTGATTTTGAAAAGTGCTTCTTGTGAAACTGATTTTTCCTTGTTTTTGAAATAAAGGCTTCTGACAATGTTCCTCAGTTTTGACTTCGACATTTATCTTATATGTTTTTAGAAGCCAAAATTTGTTTGTTTTCTTTTCATTTTCTTTGGAAAAAGATTTTTGACTCTTTTGACATTGAAAAACTGATCTTTTATTCAATTTGTTTTCCTCCATATTTTGATGTGAGTAAAAACCTTCATTAGTTACTTTTTCATTGTCTTCTTTCAGTATAGGTTATCCATAAATTTTTCCTAGAAGTTATTGACCTCAATAAATATTTATTTGGGATTTACGGCTCTAAAATACTCATTTTTGTATAAAAAAATAGCTTTAACACTTGAAACTTTATAGAAAACTTAGTTATATAATATGATTTTTGAAAAATGTGAAGGGTCTAATTAATGGTTCGGTCTAGGCTTTTGTTGTAATAGGTTCTTTTTGATATACATGCAGTTTTGGTAACTTGTTTAGGAGTTTACGGCTGTAAGCTGTTTACGACCATAAACCCAAGTCGGCCCATGTAACTATATATAGAGGTCTTGTAAGTCTTTTATTGGTTGTTGATGCCATCAGAGTTCATGGTTGTTGTAGACGAGTTGTATCAGATGTTTTTCATTAATAGAAGCGTGTGCAAGCTTGTTCTGATTTCTGTTTCTACTTCATTCTTGTTGTTATTGATTGTTTTGTTTGCTTGATCACTGGTAAGATCCGTTTCAGGACCTTAAAAAAATTTGGTTTTTATTTAATTTTGTGTTTAGTAGAATATTTAACTTTCATGAAATATAAGAATGAAAGTGTATTTTTGTTTTATCTTAAAAATTAGGTTGAAAGTTTGAGATTTTGTACTAACATTTCAACAATGGTTAAACCTATAATATTTTAGTTTTTCTGAGTTCAACATGTTAAGAGTCCAAAATAAATTTACATTGATTTTTAGTGATGATTAACTCTCTTGAACATGCCACACAAAACTAATACACACAAGAAAAGTGTTATTGGAACAACAGTTTTGTAAAAATTATTAAAAATCGAAATCTTAATGATTTCAAGTGAGACCACTTGAGTTTGAACACTAATTTTTCTTTAGAGCGGCGGAAAATTTTATTAAAAAACTAGAAAGAAGCTAGAAAAAGAAAACAAAATTTACATCAAAATTGAAGCTAGAATCGGATTATGAAGCCAAGAAGTCCATCTGGTCCTAGATTTGCTAGACCTATTAGAAATCCAAAAAAAATGTGCTCTTTACAATAGCATCAAAGAGATCGGATTTCCTAGGAATAGTCGGGCCAAAAACCAAATTATTTCTAAAATTCCAAAGACACCTATAAGCCGAGATACTCACCGGCGTCAAAAGCTATTCTTTGACATGCCCTCAAACTTGTAGAATCAACCCACTTTATGATATCATCAATAGCAAACCTATCCGAAAGACGAACATCCCACCAAATAGCAATACAGCTCCAAATCTCCAACAAGTCTCTACATCCAACAAAAAGGTGATCAATGGTCTCCATTGCAGTACTACATAACGGACACATGATTTATATTTCACCTCCACACCACGATGAGACAATCTTTCCTTTGTTGGAATACCTCAAAGTTTGATCCTCCACATCAGGATATTGAGTTTTATTGGAACCCAATTGTTGCAACAAGTATCACACCGAATATCAATGTTAGTAAGAGTAGCAGAGTGAATAAAGGTACAGGCTGAGGAAACATAAAACATATTTGACACATCGGTGATCCAACACAATATGTCAGATCTACCGAGGAAAAGAACATTCTGAACCACTTCTATAAACACATCCCATTGACTCTCCTCAATACCACCCCTTGCTAATAGACGGAGATTACACGGATCCCAACCTATAAGAGATCTCTCTTTCATAGATTTCCCTCTATGCACATATAAGGTGAAGACTCTATGCAAAGTCGTTCTAACAGAGCTATCAGATATCCACTTGAACGCTAAATCATATAATTATAATTTAGAAAACAAAATCTCGATTTTCGGTTAAGAAACGAGTGAGATATGACAGTTCAAAGTCAGGTAAAGAAATTTGGCAGATTGCATGCATGATGATAGGTTAAAAAAGTAAGTTTTCATCATCACTTTGAGTAAATCCATTGAAATATTTTATATATATCATGATAAATACATGTTCTAGTCTTGTTTCAAGAGATCAAAAGATTTAGAATCATCAAAATGCATACATGCATTCATGAACAAAATTTTGTTTCTAAAAAACTTTTAACTTGAGTTTTATTTTTTGATCCTTAAAAATCGATTTTCCACTAAGATCAAGAACATGAAACCTTGTTTTTCATACATGCATGGTGTTCAAATATATTCATTATATTCTAAGAACCATTTTAACCATAAGAAAACAAGTTTGAAGAAGATGAAGAAGTAAAAGTCGATTTTTGATGTTACATGCACATGGATGGCTTAAATCAAGATTTTAACATGGTTTTGATCATGGATTTTCACCAGTTTCTACGAATGCAACATGTGATGGTGAAAATCTACAAACATTAATATAGTCGAAAAGATTCTAGTCCTAAGATGGACATAAAATCCGAAAATGAGATGAAATGATGGATATTTTGAAGTAAGAATGTAAAAACTATAAAAGAGAGTTTGTCCTTCATAACTTGACTTTGATTTGCGCTTCAAAAACATCCAAAAATCTTCACAAAATTTTTGGGTTGAAGGATGATTTTCAATGGGGGAGATGGTGGGGTTTCAGAGTGAAGAAAAGAGAGAAAAGATTGATTATGTCTCTCTGGATATGTCATATGTCTCATCATCTCTTTGGGGTTATACTCAACCCAAATCGCAAACCAAGCTTCATAAATGTAACTTGGTTTATGAACAATAGAGTTAGTAAGTCTCTCCTACAGATTATTCTAACTTCATCATTTCTAGAGAGAAGGAAGAGAGAAAATTATAGAGAAAGAAATAGAGACGTAAAATGAGAGAGTGAGTAAAATGTTTGGTATTTGGAAGGAGAAGAGATAGTAAGAGAGGGGGGCCAAAATTTTGAAGGAAAGAGGCTCCCTCTCTCATATTTTTATAAACCCCCTTTAAACTTTTACAAAAATCCTCATTTTTATAAAAGCTCCTTAATTACATCTTGATTTATAAAAGTCCTTGTATTTTAACTCATAAAATATGATTCATGTTTGATAATTAGAATTTTCTATCTTTTTAATATATCCCATAACTTAAATATTTTAAATTTTATGTAATGGATTTAATACCAAATTTTATGGGGCTTTTAGATGATAAAGTTTATAAATTTAGGTTTTAGGGATATTTAGGGTTTGAGATTTAATAAATCTTTGGATATCAAAATAATTTGAATTTTTGAGACTTCAAATTATATTAGAGTCATATTACTCTTTTCCAATTACAAAAATGTTGGAGATTTGTTTTTTTTCAGTTTATTGGCATTTCTATGTAGTAATTCCAAGATTTAAGTGAAATTGAAGGATCAAGTAGATTTTTCCTAGTTTTCAACTTTGATTTAAGTTCCTTTGAGACTCTGACCTAATTTCTACTGCTAGGTCAAGTGTATGATATATCTACATGAATGTACAAAGATGCTCGAGTCAAGGAATGACTCGAATCTGATAGTCACTACAATTAAAGTAGTGGTAGAATTAACATATCAATGTGAAATCTAAGCACACTATCCCTCGTTTCTAATTATATCCAAGTTTCTAGTAGGTTACAACTTAGATTATAGTTATTAACTCTAGAATGTGTCTTCCCTATACATGCAACTACGTGTATTCAATTCTAGAAAAAACTTGAATTTTGACGGTTGTCATAGTACTTTGTTCCTATCAAGTTTTAGAGCCATGCCCTAGTAACTATAAATCATATCTTTAAACTCATTTCAAACTAAGAAGGATGATAACACCTCGTAATATGTAGAGTAAAGAATGATTTCCTTGCTCTAGCACATTTAGAATTGGAGTGTTGATGTTTTCGTTGATCGAGAAACAAAAGAAAAACCGAGTCCTATTCTATGAACTGTCCGCTTGTCGGGAATTCGCACGAACTTTTGAACATTATTGTAGCTCATCAAGGAATGTTCTTGAGAGAGAAAATTATATGTCGAGAAGTTAGTGGGATTCGTAATGATCTTGACAACTTAAAAGAGTTAACCGAAAATGATCCTTTTAGTTATCACTAGCACACGACATGAGGTTTATAATATGTCGCGTTTAACTGACATATTCTAATTTCTATGCACTTCTAGTTGAGTTGAAAAGGTTTATGAGTTCTATGAACTTCGTTTAACTGAAAAGGACAAAGGACATTGTTGAATGAAAGTATATTGATCATATTGATGAGTTAATAACATGATGGAAGCACTGTTAGGCCCTTGGGCTACCAGAAGGAAAGAAATTAAAGATAATGAAGTTCAAACCATGAAGGGAAACTGAATTTGATTTTGATTTGTCCTAAACCTTGTCTTATAATTATAGGTTGGAATTGATAGATTCATATTGATAGCAATTTATGCACCTTGAAATCTAAATAGAAAAAGGTTTCGCTCTAATTCATGAATATGGTTATGAGGAAATACTTTCGCAAATAGATTTTGAAAATCTAATCTATATGGATATTAGTTGTGTAAATTGCATTCTCAAATTCACAATATGATTATGGCATCACTCTTTATATTTCGAGTTGTTAGGAATGAAAATGTATTTTTTTGAACTTTCAAGAGATATATTTGTCTCTCTTGAAAGAGTTTAAATGCACGCACACACACACATTATACATGTAAGGTATATAAGCTTAAGAAGTCTAGTTGGAGAATTATCGAAGAATTACGTAACATGAATCTGCACTCCTTAAGAAAGCCAAAGGAAATTGATTTCTAGAATTCCAGTTGATTTTTGGGTACATGTAAAATCTAGTGGGAGCATAATTCTTATTTTGGTATTGCATGTTGACAATACTGTTCGTAGGGAACAATGTCTTAGTTTCTGAAAATTGCATAGTTCAGAAAATGTTTTGTTATAGTGGACTTAAGGGAGTTGGCACTCATACTTCATTTCAAGTCTACATGTTTAGATTGTATTGTTTAATAGAACTTATTCAAAGACATATATAAATATCATGTTGAAATATTTCAACATAGGAGATTACATATATAGAAATACTATAACTAGTAATTGAACATATATTAAATCCTTATATAGGCATAATGAGTTGAGTTCCATATGCTTCAGATTTAGGATCAATTACATTTACTATAATATTCACTTATTCTAATTTTTCAAATGCCTAGATTAATGTGTGAAAAGGATTATAATGTTATGTGACTAAGCTTGTTAAACAACTGCCAAGACCATTCTGAGGATTTTCCAAAGATTGGTTGCTTAATGGCAATTAGAAGTGTGACATTGTTTGGGAAGGAACATTATGACATGTTTTGAATTGAGATGATTCTTGGTCAGAATTGATGGTCATATGGGAATATGGAAACGTCTCCATAATGGGATATGTTTGCCAAATCTACATGTAAGTTGTAAACTTTAATGCAAGAGAAGTGTTCAAGGAGTGTATCTTTAATTTGAGACTTCATAACCATGAAATTATTTCTAGTAACAAGTTCTAGTGAAACATTTTAGAAAGCTCAATCTCTATGACTTAAGAACCTTGAAATCATAGAAAGAAAATACATTCCACTGCATCTTAGATAGTGATAAGAATTTGATATCATGAATTGAGCATCATTGGACTAATGTCAAATTGATCTATTCACAAAGGAAGGACCATGGAGACGCATAATATGCATGTTTATAACACGGTATGACTAATGTTATCTAATTCATGTGGTTAGATGATTACTCGAAACATTCTACACAATGAATAAATTCATAATTGTTATGGTAATTAACTAATTCAGATTTATTTATAATCAATAGGGATGATACGATACTTAGTTAATTTATTATTGTGTTTCAATATGCATGTTTTACTTCCCTAAGTAATTTTAATATTATTTAAAAACTCCACAGTCGTTCATACTTTTGGAAGTAAGTAGTGAATTAAGACTATCATGAATTGATTGTATATTGTTGATTGAGGTTAAGACATTGCAATTAGAATTGCTATAATATTCATGAGTACTTTGAAAATAGAGATTTTATGTATTGGATAAACCCATGCTTAAATATTACTTCATGGATTCAATCACGAGTAATTCTAAGACAATTATATCTACTATTCTTCAAACAGAGATACATAAGTTGTAATTTACAAGTCATTTGTGCATTGGTATAACATAAACGCATTGGTAACTTGATGTTTTAAAACATAGTGGTATATATGATTTGATGAGTAAGTGTTACAATTATGTAGTCATAGTTTTTTTTGTTCCTTTTACCTTAACAGGAAAAGCAATATATGTTGGTCCCTCGGTGATTTGAGTTGATCTATAAGAACAAGACCTAGTCCGGACTGAATTGATGTGTTCAGTTTTGTAGTCTGAAATGTGATCAGAAATCGGGAAATTGGGAAATAGAGAAATGAACATGAGGTTGATCATTTATTCCTTGACTCTGTTCATATGATATCTTGTAGAATGAAGGAATAGCGGATCACTTATCTTGGGGCCAACGTTTCATTTGAATCAGAGTTTAGCAGTGGTTTTGGAAAGCACTCTTTGTTGTTTAGTTCAAGGTTATACTTGTAATTATATTTATAGACTTATCAAAGTGGGAGACTGTTGCATTAAGGTGTCTAAGCTCACAACTATGTTGGTATACTCTTATAGTTAAAAGAGAAGTTCTTTTTGCATTATCCTCACAACCAGAAGTAAATAGAAATGATACTAGGAGAGAGAAATATAATTTATTTAGATAATTGATAAACTAATTAGAAATTATGGGAAAATAATTTGTTGCTATATTATGTGATTAATATATTAATTGGAAATAGATAAATGATTTGTTGATTTACTATGTAATTAATATATTAATATGAGATCAATTGTTAAATAATTGATTTGTTAATTTATATGAATAATAAATAAATGTAAAATCAATAGAATTTGATTACTTATTAATCAAAATTAATTGGAAATTAATTAAGGATTACTTGAAATTAAATAAGGGTGCAAGGGGTTAATTTTATTTGTTCAATAGTTAAACAAGAGAAGCAATTCTAGAACCCTCCATGTTATGGATGATTTGGAAGGTTTCCTAAGGTTTCTAGAAGCCTCCTAGTTGCATAAAAGGAAATGATTTGAATTATGATTATATCTGTTATTAAATCAATTCAAATATTCCTTTGCCTTCAAGTTAACTAAATTATAAATAGGACCCCTTGGCTTGAAATTTTCGTTCATAACATTACATAAGGGCATAAGCACAAAATTTCCTTCATATATCCTCTCTCCTCCTGATTTTAGGGTTTCTGGTTTTGGTTGTGAGTCATTAAATGCATCATCCTTTTGGTCCTAGCTTCCCAATACCAACAAACACAAGAGATTTAAGTGATTTGTTTACTACAACAAATGAAAGGTATGCACCCCTAATCCTACGTATATTTTTATTATAATAAGTTTCCCTTAGGGTTCTTGATATTCATACTTTAATGCTATCGATTAGAGAAAACATAGATCCATTATAGGTTGCATGTAGACTTAACTGTTAATATTTTCTGCTTTACATGTTTTTGATAACCTATAAAACCATTCAATTTAGAGAAATGTTTCTTAAAGACCTTCTTCAGATTACTTACTATTAAATCCTTTTCCCCACTTGTCCACTCATCAGAAGTCACATCATAATCAAAATCTGTAGTAATTTTTTTATTTCTTGACCTTTATAACTTCTTCTTTTGTAACCAGAGCCAAAGGAGCAACATTAGCAATTGATTTTGTAACATTATACACTTCTTCCTCATGATATTTTAGAATTCGAACCACTTGAGACATCTTGTACTTCTTAAATTGTTCACATTCTTTCACGTTTGAAACAATTGTCTTCCATTCATGGAAAATTCCTTGTAGAATGGTCATATTCTTCTCTATTTCATGACGCTTCAAATCATACTTCACTAAAAGTTTTAACAATCGATTATATCTTTCAAACACTTGATCAATACTTTCACCAGAATTATTCTTAAATGAACCAAACTCCAAAAGTAAAGAAGAAGAGAATCAAGTTGTTTATTATTACTAGAATACACTTCTTTTAATTGTTTCCATATTTCAAAAGCAGTTTCAAAGGAACTCACCAACCGAAATGTACTTGGAGCAAGAGAAAAACAAATTTCTCTCTTTGCTTTTAATACATATCTAACTTTATCCTTCTCTTCAAGTATCATATCTAAAAACTTATCAAGAAGTGATTTATACTCTACAATGGATATAACTGCCATATTTATCTTTAAGAACAAGTTGTAAGTCCCTGAACTTGAATCTATCAAGGTATCAATAAAATTGTATGATTTATTGTGGAATCTTAATCAAACGATGATACGAAACAATCAAATAGATATATAAAGAATACATTTCAATATTATGAATGCACACAATTCTATTGAATAATTTTCAAGTACATTCAATCACCCTTACATAATAAGCACATCGAGAACATACTAAGCCCACTATGAACAACATAATACATTCCAAACAAAGCATAAACCACTAAATATAACCCAACAATCTGCCCCTTGGTTTATTGCTTTCTATTCTCTTTAGGATTCTCTACAAGATGAACATCTGTTTGGTCAAATGTGTGATATCCCCAATTTTCTCGGCCAGAAAATACCTGTTTAGTTTATGCTTTTAAAATAAAATCATAGTAATCTTCCAAAAGTTGTTATGGATTTTGTTCACAAAACAAAATATAATAAAAATTTATCGAAACATTTCTTAAAGAAATATATTTTCATTATATGATAAAAACCTGGGATGTCATGTTCCGATACAGAGCAAAAGCATAAACAGTAAATTACAAGTCTTACAACAGATATTTACAACTATTGGCTTATAATTCAAAAATCCCTCTTCAACCTCCAAACTACGCTCGGGGTCCACTACCTATAATACAGAAAACTGAGTGGGTCAGCCTTGGGAGCTTGGTGAGCATATAGGGTTTTCAACCCACAAATAATAAATTTATTAATTTTCATCAACCAACAATAAATTTATTAATTTCCTCAACCAACAATAAATTTATCAATGCAAAATAAATTTATTAATTTTATCAACCAACAATAACCCTGCTTACCCATTCCCGTTATCCTCACTTTATGTCCCAAACACCTATCACAAGGGACCTAGTCTAAGGATTTTCATCGGGGTGACAACACTGCTTTAGGGGATTCCTCAACAATTTATGCCAAATAAGGCAACCATATGGGGGATGGAGTATACCATTGAACACTAAGTTTGCAAACACTTACAGGTTGCGAGCCTGTTAACGTTCCACTGGACTGTCTAGAAAAGTTTGTGGTCATCATCTATACTCTGTTAGATGACTGAAACAACAACAACATTGAGGCCTCTCATCATTTTAACACACATCAACTATTTCATCTACCCATGTTATACCCAACATATATGTAGATAAAAACAAATATACAGTTTAAATCATTTTAAAACCTTTATAAAACATTCATTCAACACCCATCTCAATAGACAAATAATAATTATAGACATAGCACATATTTTATAGAAAATACTTCATATCTATGTGTAAGATGAAGGTGACTACACACTCACTTGATAAGACGATAATTAGGCAACACCTCGTCTCTTAAAATAATCTTTTCTGATGAAATGGGGATGTTTTCTCAAAAATCGGGCTTCTCGTGGGTAGAGTTTCGGCTCGAAAAGTATTTTCTTGGGATCTTCGAGCTCTCCGGGGCTTGCTTACGATGCTAGGATGATATAATAGGCTTAGGGGTAATTGTTTCAATATAGGTGAAAGTATAGGGGAGAGAGGGAAAAATAGTAACACTAATTTGGCTGGCATTGTGCGCTATTTATAGGGGTTGAAGCTCCTTAATACGTTGGGGGTAATGCTCAGGTACGCGGGGCGTACTGCCTCGCAAGGTTCTTCGTTGGGCGTACACTAGTACGTTGGGCATATGAGGGGATAACTCCAGACACGTCTAAGCTACGAACTCATGGCATTCATGCAATGGAGTAGGCTACGTGGCCATTTATGAATCGTGAACACATACACGAGTACGCTGGGCGTACTCCCAATTTCCAATCTTCAAAAATTCGTAACATTCGCATACGAACTCCGTTTTTGACGTTCTTTATATCCACACGTAGGTGAGACTATGCTCTAAAACTTTTAATTAGACTCCATTGGTTAATTTTGACTTTGTTTTTAAAGTTACATTTTAACAGGCCGGGACTAAAAAAGTCCATTAAAAATTCATAACTTCTTCATCCGACGTCAAGTAAGCGCTTGGGAATAGGAATCCATTTGGCTTGCTTTGTGGGTGGCCACATGACATTCTCCTTTTTTTTGTGCATGGATCAATGACACTGTTGGCCTTCTTATTAAACGATGAAGCAGTCTTTAGGTCTTCAAAGTTGTAACACCCTAGTTATTAAATAAACGAATAGACAATTTAATGATTTAATAGTAGCCGTAAAATCAATAATAATTTAGCAAGGTGTTAGTTTCGAGGAGTTAACTGTCATATGTTTAGAAGTTAGGGGTTAAAAGTGCAAGTTTCGGTTTGGTTTCTTAAATATTTATGAAGGCAATGACTTCTTGGTAAATTATTTGGACTTAATTTGAAGAGATTTTTGAAGCTAAGGGTTGAATGGTAATATATAGTCTTCAGTTGAATGTAATTGGTAGAGGAGGGGCTATTTGGTAACTGTTGTACTTATTATGAAAGGAATTATTGACGCAGGGGCATAATGGGTAAGTATCGGAGCTAATTCAAAAAATTTTCAAAAGGGTCGGACCAATGTTGTCAACATGGGATGAAGTTTCAAATGGTGTCGGGTATATAACCCAGCACATAACCCTAACCCTAAGGGACTCATCAGCCGCCACTTGTAACTCAGCCACCACCATACTCGTTCTTTCAATCAGACACGACCACCGCCTGCTACCTCGATGATGAGTGCCATCGTAATGAGGTTGCCGAAGACGTAAGCAAAATCGGATGAACCATCGAGACCAATGAAGAAGTTGTAAAATATGTAGCTTTGCCATCAAAATGCCACCACAACATTGTGTAAGATGTTATGGCAGCCGAATGAACCACCGAGACTGGTCGAATTGTTGATGTTGGGTTTCGTCATTACTACCGCTTCCTTGCGGTTGTTTAGCCGTCGGCTGATGTTGTCGTCCTTCTTTTGTTCGTCATCGCTTCGTCGGCGCTGCATCTCAACTCCGTTGGTGTCGCAGCTTCCCTTTTCCGTTGAAGACAAAGTTGTCGTTGTTTCTGTTGTGGCTGAGGATGAAGACCAATATTGGGATGTTGGGAGTGAAGAGGGGCAATCCACTACCGCCGTAAGCACTGTTGTTGCCGCCATCTCATGCCATCGCTGCCTCCGTACGCCACCAAGTGGGTGGCTGGATTCATGTTGCTATCTAAACGCATGTTTGTGTGTATTTATGATATGAGTGTGTGTTGTGTGTGGTGCTACTTGGCCGGACTTCACGAGAAAAATCACCACCATAACCATGAGGTAGTGGCTGCCACCTCTAACAACTGCTTGCCGCCACACGGGTGGCTGGGTGTGCGTGTCTATGTGTTATTTGTGTGTGCGCGTTCATTTGGATATTGGGTTGTAATATTGCTTTTTGACCGGAATAATTAAGGAAATCTATCACCACCACCGTGAGGTGGTGGCCACCATTGACCACCACTACCCGAGGTGGTAGTGGGTGATGCCCAACTTAATTAATAATTAATTAACCTCAAAACTTAACAAATGGACTAATTGGAATACGATTGGATTGGAAACCCTAATTACGGTTTAGAAAACCCTAATTTTTGATTTGTTGGTTTGGACTTATCAGGACCCGCGCTATGGGCCATTTTAATTGAATTATGAATTACACACGATCACACTTTATGATTTACCTTGTACAAAAATGGAGTTAATGGATTAAGTCCTTAATGGGTTAAGTAAGAGCACTTAACCTTAATTGTCATTTTATGTAAAAACCCTAATTTTGCTTGGGCCTTGAGTTGGGCCTCTCTATTGGGTTTTGGTGATTGGGCTATTGATGGGATATCCAGGAACAAATATATGGACTATAATATTTGAATGTGCATTAGGGTAAGGCCCATGTGAGGGTTTGTGACCAATTTGGAAAATTGAGCCATAGGTGGGCCGTAATTGCCCCTTGATGATTATGAGATATTGGACCATTAGAATGCCAAATGTTTGGACTGGAATAAACGGTTGGGCCTTAGGGTAAGGCCATGTAAAGGTTTGGGCACAATTTGGAAAATTAGGCCATGTGTTGGGGTTTGGTTCATAGTTTGACTTTTGGGCCTTTGGATTAGGCCTTGGGCTTGAATAAAGCATAGTTAGGGGTAAATTAGTCTTTTACCCCAAGCATGGACTTATGGTCAAGTGTTGGAACCCAATTATTAATTGGGTGTTATTTTGATATTGATAGTTCGGGAATTTGTCATCCAGCAGCTAGAGTTTTGTTTGCGGGACTTCAACATTGTGAGGTAAGTAACCTTCCAGTAGAAGTGGGTCGAAGGCACCAATGTCGGCCCACTAGTAAGTGTTATAGCAGAGATGATTGTTTTTTGATAATTATCTGGTATGCCACTATGTGTTACGCCTTATGTGCTTGTATGCTATGATATTATGTGATAGTGGTAGGAGGGGTAGGATAGGCCCCACTATCGGTCGAAAGGCCCGAAGGTGTAGGCCAGCATCCTGACATGCTAGGCAGTATGTGACTTATGTCGTTTATATACTAGGATGATTATATGGTAGAAGTAGGGGTGAAATAGTCCCCGGTACACCTCGAAAGGACCAAAGGCGCAGGCCAACACCCTGATATGCTAGGCAAGTTATTGGTTGAAAGAGACCGAAGGGGTAGGCCAACACCCTGATATGCTAGGCAGGTTACAAGTTAAAAGAGACCGATGGGATAGGCCAGCAACCTAATATGCTAGGCAGTTACCGGTTGAAAAAGACCGAAATGGGTAGTCTAGTACTCGGATAGGTTAGACATTACGTTTATTATATGGTATGTGATATGATGGGGGAACTCACTAAGCCTTGTGCTTACGGTTTACAGTTTTTATTTCAGGTACTTCTTTTGCAAAAGGGAAGGATCTAACATGATCCCAGCACATCACACTATGTTTTCCACACGTGAGATCTTTGGGATTATACTCTGATTGTTTCATCACGACATGTTCTGAATATTTGCATACTTGTTTTGATATCGGATTACACTATGGATTTTTTATACTTTTGGTTTTATAACAAATTAATTAAAATTGAAATTTGTGGTCATGAATTTTGGAATGTTACAAGTTGGTATCATAGCCATGGTTTGAGAGATTCAGACATACTCTCGGGTATGTCTGGACTCAAATCCAGGGTTTGAGAGATTTTTACAACAAAAATAAATATTAATAAAATTAAAATTAAGGGTTTTAATAAAGAACAAGGAGTGTGATGCATGCAATCAACTGAGCTCCATTAAGTTTTCCCCAAGATACCCAGACATGTTATGTTATGTTATGTTATGTTATGTTATGTTATGTTATGTTATGTTATGTTATGTTATGTTATGTTATGTTATGTTATGTTATGTTATGTTATGTTATGTTATGTTATGTTATGTTATGTTATGTTATGTTATGTTATGTTCTGTTATGTTATGCTATGCTATGTTATGTTGTGTTATGTTATGTTATGTTATGTTATGTTATGTTATGTTATGTTATGTTATGTTATGTTATGTTATGTTATGTTATGTTATGTTATGTTATGTTATGTTATGTTATGTTATGTTATGTTATGTTATGTTATGTTATGTTATGTTATGTTATGTTATGTTATGTTATGTTATGTTATGTTTGATGGATTTTGGTCATAAGAACATCCTATGTGCTCATACAAACCCTGATGCTTAGATCTAGGTTTCTCTATTGTACATGCAATTCATCCAAGACTATAAACCCTAATTCTAGCATATGATAATCGACATTAACATAATAATGGGTTTAAGATACTACGTTAATTGTTATGTAGCAATACCAATCTCAATTCCTTCTTGTAATGACTTTAGAAAGCTTAGAGTCACAAATGTCACTCCTCTAATGGTTCACAAACACCAAGAGCAAGAGGATGAAGAGGAGAAGAGAAGGAGGCTGCCCAAAACGTGTGGAAACCCTTACCATTTAGTTCACCACGTTTTGGGGGAATAAGGTTCTTTAAATAATGAGGCTATTAGAGTTATCAAACAAGGAAACCCTAATTTGGATGCTTAAGCCCTAAGCAACCCATGGACTCCTTCCTTAACTAGCCTTGGACGATTTCCAATGGGTTTCTCCATAGAATTCGTCCAACCTTATATTATGAGGTAATCCATTGCCCAATTACAATTATCTTAAAATTACAATTC
Source organism: Lactuca saligna (assembly GCF_052625555.1). Classification (NCBI taxonomy): domain Eukaryota; kingdom Viridiplantae; phylum Streptophyta; class Magnoliopsida; order Asterales; family Asteraceae; genus Lactuca; species Lactuca saligna. Next base: position 43,429,405 of record NC_136418.1, on the reverse strand, counting down.
CATTCCCTTAAGTTTAATTAATCTCTTTTAGCCACAAACTTAATTCTTCTTAATTCTTGACTAATATTAATTAAACAATATGATTTCTCCTTTAATATATTATTCTCATAATATATTAATAAATCATATTTAATCCTTTCTCTCCATAATTCATCCTATCAAGTTGCTTTGATGAAGGCAACCCAAAAGTACCATGCACCATCGGGTCAAGTACATACCGAAATAGTTATGGACTTAGACACTAATCCAACAGTCTCCCACTTGGATAAGTCTAACAACTATTCTGCATATGACTTTAAATCATGATCTGCAATCATAGCTTTCTAAAGCCGTTGTCAACTCTGGTCTTATCAGATACGCGTCCTTTAGAAAAGAGATCATATATTCCTCCATTCTAGATATCGTATAGACTAAGACATGGATCTAAATAATTCTCTTTGTCTATGTGTTATTTCCCGATTTCCGATTTACGACGACTGACAACAGACTACAATTGAACACATCAAATTAGTCTCGGCTTGGTCAAGCACTTAGGTGTCATCACTAAATCATAGAGGGGCCCACATATATCGCTTTTAACCTACTTTGGATAAAAGGAACGGATAAACATTGACTCAATCCTCGCTTGCACTCACTCACCAAATCACACACAACAATATGTTTTATAACACCAAGTTACTGGTGCATTTACATATTATCAATGTGCAACCGACTCGCAAGATACAACTCGCACATCTCTGTTTCAAGAATATAAGATGTTATCGTCTCACCAATCACTTGTGATAAAATCCATGAAGTGATCCAACTGAGCGTGGGTTTAATCCAATGCTCAAATCATATTCATAAGCACTCATGAACGTTGCAGCAAATATTTTCTTATGTCTAATGCTCTTTAGACAATCCACACACCAATTCACGACAGTCTTCATTCATACCTACTTCCAACATATGAACGATTGTGGCCCGTTCAAATAATTTGACTGTTCTTAGCCAATTAAATTATTCAGGAAGTCAAAACATGCAAAGTGAAACACAAGGATAATACTAATCCCATATGGCCTCAAACCTTTGAGTATAAATAAAACACCTTTTATTTATCACCATATCGATTACTCATTATTTGTCGTTTCGGGTAATCAACCTTTTACTTGAATTTTTTACTACACTTCTCCCATGCTCTTAGCATGCACACAATGTTTACCTATGATCCTTACTTTGTGAAATAGATGAAATGAACACATTTCCAATCATGCTCACTTCACAACTCCCAATCCTTATCACAAGTGTAAGAATATCAAATTCTTGCCACTTAGAGAATATGCTAGATTCTAACATTTTATGCAATGATCCTTTTGTAATGTCACTGCACTAAGGTCACAATGACTATTGCCATGAATTACAAAGCTCTCTATCGGAAATTGTTACAAGACAATTCCATTTTTGTGATGTCTCTCACTCAAAGTACATTCCTTTGAACATCCTTCTTTATAAAAGTTTCTAATCTAGACATTGATTCTCAATATCCAACTCCCAATATGGAAACATTTCCATATTTTCCATATGACAACTCATAGAATCTTATCTATTCATAATAAACTCGATATGCTCCATCCAACATCATACTTCCAACTACTCACAAGCGACCAATCCTTAGCAAACTTTGGATAGTCCTTTGATAGTTGTTTAATTATCTTAGTCAAAACCTATTCTTGTCCTTTTCCCTCTAAATGTGTTGGACATTTGGAAAATTTTAGAATGGTCAAATATTATAGCATTTGCAATCTTTCATATACCCGAAGTGTATGGGACACGATGCATAATGTCTTACATAAAGATATGATACTTTATCAATCTTCTGCTATAATATTTTATTTGTCTCGTTCTTACAATTCGAACTATGAAGAGCAATATCGTAATCATAATCAAAATTTAAAAACACACTATGTATCCTTTGACTAAATTTATTAAAATTTCTCAATCTAATCTTTAGATTTTGAAACGAAGAACATTCTCTCCCTTAATTATAGCAAAACAACTATTCATCCCTTAACTTTTCGAGGTATGACTCTTGTTTTCTATAATTAATATTGCTAACTCGCAATACTTGCCTTAATAATCATACAATCATAACATTTATGCTCCCACTATCATGATGATTATTATAAACATAATACTTAGGCTCCCACTAGCTTTGACATGTATTCAGAAACAGCTTAACTTTCAGAAAAACAATACCTATTGAATTTCTTAAGTTCATGTTTCTAATAACTAATGCTATGATAATCCTTTATCTAAGCTTCTCAAACTTATACACCTTTGTCTTAGATAGCTCATATATATGTCTAAACAATTCAGATCAATTGCCAAATCTCACAATTCGAATCATGGAAAAGGGATATCGTAACCTTAATCGAATTCGAGAATCCAATTTTCACAATCACTATCTTCTTAAAATCGCTCTTAGTGAAAGCATTTCCTCACAATCATTTTTCATGAAGGAGTGAATCTTAGGACACTTAGATTTTATTTTTTTATATGTTCCTATCCATGTGAATTTGTTAAAACAAGGTTTACGACAAATTCAAACTCATATGGACCGAACTTTCTTAGTCTTGATTTCTTGCCTTATGGTAACACAGCTGCCCACCATGTCTTCCAAGTAGTTAAGCAACTCACCCTTTCCTATAAATTTACTTTTCATTGATTAAGGTCCTTGCCTTTTATGCATTCAAATGAGAACTCATAGGGCACACATGCATAATTAACTCAATTGGAACGACACAGAAACAAGATAATGTCAACACGATAGGTTGTAAACCTCAAGTCGTGTGCTAGTGATGATCAATAAGGTTTATTTTGATTTATTCTTGAAACCATTCAAGACCATTAAGACTCCCACTGAGTCCTTGATATATAAGATTCTCTTGTCAATAAGCATTTCTTGAGAAACAAATATTCAAGAGTTAGTGTAGCTTTTATCAACACAAAACACTTCATAAATTGGTCCTAGTTGGTCTTTGTCTTATCCAAGACATCACAACTTTCCAATTTCAAATGTGCATGAATAAGAAAAACCTTTTTCCAAATTCTACATTTGATGAATGTTATAAACCTTCTTAAGACTTGTCACTCAATGTCACAATCTTAACTTTAAGACTTGTTTTGGAACGAAGTGTGATTGACTTCTTGATTTAACCATTTCTTCAATTCTTAATTCCTCTTCTTAGACATCCAATTGTACTAAGATTTACTTAGAGGATCAATTGAGATATGGTTCTTAATCATTAAGACCTATCATAAAACATAATAAAAGGTACTCTCCCTTCTTCTTAGAATAGAGAAACTTTTATTTTTCTTCGTACTTGATTCTTCTTATTTGTTCTGCTATTGATTTAAACTCTTTCAATCAATTCAGAATTACACTTAATCTTATAAGTATAATCATATTTACTAAACTTTGGTAAATCATGACAAATATTTTTGTTACTCTTGTGGTGGACTTGATCAACACACAACTTTGTGTACTCGATCTCCTAGTCCTTCACTTGACACTTTGCTAACGAATTAGTCTAATTTTTAAATATGAAACTTTGCATTCATCATGCAATACTTGTTTTATGATTCTAAATCTCTATCCAATTGAAACTTGGGCGATGATAAACTTTCCCTATTTGGTAAATTCTTGACCATTTCACAAATAACATAATTAAGAATCACATTCATTCGTTGTAGAAATATGCAAACATCAATTTTTTTCATAACGATTTTTATTGCAAGGAAATAAATATATAAATAAATGAGTCAAATCAAAATTTATTTTATTCATAAAGCAGTCGAAAACATTTTGTCCTTACAACGCAAAATTAACTGAAAAACTATGTGATAAATATTCCTAACAACTGTATCATAACTTTCTAAGCTCAAAATCTAATCTTCAAGTCCATGCGATCGAGATCCATTTCTTTGTGATTAGACTCATCCTGCTTTTCCATCAAGCTTCCTCTCTATTCACCGATCCTGCAAAACATTCAAATGCAATCTTATCACATTATGTATTAAGAATCAATGAATAGGAACTTAATGGAGTTGGATAGTGGATTTTACCTAAAGCACAACCATACTCTTTGACTCTCCCATCTTCTGGACTCTTCAGGCTCTTAGGGCTGACTTGTATCCAACACCCTTTCTCTTGGCAGAAAACGCAGGTCGGTTCTCCTAGAACGTCCTTGGAAGCATGGTTGGTTGACTCTCCCAACAACTACGCTCCATTGCTTTGCCAAACCATTTCTGATTCAGCAGCAATGAGCATGTAAGTTAGGTCAATAAGGTTTGCGTCATGATCCATCATATAATACTTTCTTTTGAACTCATTATATGATTCAGGGAGTGACTGGAGAACCCAGCCTATAGCCAACTCATTAAGGAATGATGCACCCAACATTTTCAACCTATTAATGTGTGATTTCATTCCTATAATGTGGGCACACACGGGTTTACCATCTTCATGTTTCATTTCCAATAGGGCTTTAGTGACATTGAACCTTTCAATTCTTCGATCTTGTGAGTTAGGGAGAACAATGGGAGGAGGAGGAGGAAGTGAAGCATGATTTCTTGTTCCTTGATCGAATCGTGGAATATCATCTTCATGTGGAATGCTTGTTCCACGGGACTTGGGAAGACCATAGTTGTCGAACTTTGACATCTACAAAATTGGAGAAAAAATAATTCAAGTTAGTTGATATATTTAGTCCTTAATAAATCACCCAAATGAGATATTAAGGCTAGGACCCAACACAACATGCTACAACCTAGAAAAGGGATGTCGTAATCTAGTTGCAGAATATTTGAAGGTAAGTGAATGACGATTCACTAATTTCCACCATGAAAAACGAAAAAGAAATTTATGTTTTAAATCTATGAAAACTCCTAGATCCTTTGAGATTCATCGAACTTTTCAATGGCATGTTTAAATCTCGATATGCCCCCTAGTTTGTGATTGGGATGCCGAGGATCACAAAGCAGGTGTGAATTACCATGCAAACTTACATGGTGCCCTCACATGTTACGGTCACCTATTCGATGTGCCGGTAAACCACACACGCTCCACCGAACTATGGCAAACATTGAGTCACCCTTTACTACCATTTCTTAGAACCATTTAGTGTGTCGGTAAACCACACACGCTTCACTAACGTCTTTGCAATGGCACAAAGTGTAATTTCTTGGAATTGCATCAATTCACTTTTGCGTAAAGTAACTAAGATTGAGAATTTGTAAAAACATTTAGTTACTTTTGTTTTTCATTATACTTATAATGGAAGGTTTTATTCTATCCTACCCATTCAGCTAACAACCCTCCACTAGTCAAGAGTGCGGTGGGTAAGAGTGGATACCCATTCAATCGCCATTTTATAGGCAATTTCCTTAAACACTCCTTATAGACCAACTTCGTGAATGAGGCCTACTAACGGTAAAACTGACTTTTACTCATACATACATATATATATATATATATATATATATATATATATATATATATATATATATATATATAATGTTGGACTTTTAATGTTATATATAGTACATGGTGTATTTTACACTTTTAAAATACTATACGGTCAAATTTAACAATCATACATTTAATTCAATTAAATTGTAAACCAAAACTTATGGATTTATTAAATCTCTTTTAATTATACACCTTAATTGATTAATAAAACCATAAGGGTGTGATTTGAACTTTTCAAAACAACATTAGGGTTTTAGAATTTAACATTTCTAAATTAAACTTTTAATCAACTTTTAAATTCCAAAACTTGAGGGCAAGTTTTTGAAACATTTCAAAAACATTTGTGTTTCAAGTTTTTAAATTTCAAACAAAAAAAACTTTTGAGTTCAAATTTAAACTATAAAACTTACATGGGCATAATTGAAACTTTTTCATAACACAAGGATCAAATAACAAATAATATAAATTAAACAATTAATTTCATCATTATCTATATTTGAGCTAATCTCATAAGATAATTACCAAATAAATTAAATAATCCACATTTATCATATAAAGAAAGTATTATTCAAAAGATTTGAAATTATCTTTTGTTTTACAAAGGATAATCACCCAAATATAATAAAAATCGGATTTTATGATAAAAATACGTTTTTGGTATTAATCCTTCAGCCAAACAGCAAGAAATCCTGATATTCCCTCTGTCTGACGCTCCGACTCGCCGAGTCACACATTGGAACTCACCGAGTAGGGCAGACTTGCCGAGTCAGTTCGAATAGAGGGTTAGAATACAATTTTTCAGTTTGAACAAACATACAAGGCATCAATACAAAAGAAACCAATCAAGGCTCTGGTACCACTGATGGGTTTTGGTCATCAGAACATCTTATGTGCTCATACAAACCCTAATGCTTGGATCTAGGCTTCTCTAATGTACACGCAATTCTTCCAAGACTATAAACCCTAATTTTAGCATATGATAATCGACATTAACATCATAATGGGTTTAAGATACTACCTTGATTGTTATGTAGCAATAACAATCTCAATTCCTTCTTGTAATGACTTTAGAAAGCTTAGAGTCACAAATGTCACTCCTCTAATGGTTCACAAACACGAAGAGCAAGAGGATGAAGAGGAGAAGAGAAGGAGGCTGCCCAAAACGTGTGGAAACCCTAACCAATTAGTTCACCACATTTTTGGGGCATAAGGGTTCTTTAAATAGTGAGGCTATTAGAGTTATCAAACAAGGAAACCCTAATTTAGATGCTTAAGCCCTAAGCAACCCATGGACTCCTTCCTTAACTAGCCTTGGACGATTTCCAATGGGTTTCTCCATAGAATTCGTCCAACCTTATATTATGAGGTAATCCATAGCCCAATTACAATTATCTTATAATTATAATTCTAGTCCCTTAAGTTTAATTATTCTCTTTTAGCCACAAACTTAATTCTTATTAATTCTTGACTAATATTAATTAAACAATATGATTTCTCCTTTAATATATTATTCTCATAATATATTAATAAATCATATTTAATCCTTTCTCTCCATAATTCATCCTATCAAGTTGTTTTGATGAAGGCAAACCAAAAGGACCATGCACCATCAGGTCAAGTACATACCAAAATAGTTATGGACTTAGACACTAATCAAACAATGTTATGCTATGTTATGTTATGTTATGTTATGTTATGTTATGTTATGTTATGTTATGTTATGTTATGTTATGTTATGTTATGTTATGTTATGTTATGTTATGTTATGTTATGTTATGTTATGTTATGTTATGTTTATGTTATGTTATGTTATGTTATGTTATGTTATGTTATGTTATGTTATGTTATGTTATGTTATGTTATGTTATATTATGTTATGTTATGTTATGTTATGTTATGTTATGTTATGTTATGTTATGTTATGTTATGTTATGTTATGTTATGTTATGTTATGTTATGTTATGCTATGCTATGTTATGTTACTTTATGTTATGTTATGCTATGGTATGTTATGTTATGTTATGATATGAATTTAGAATATGTGGACTACATGCTAGATTAGGGCTAGGGATCTAGGAAGGATGCCTTATATGCCTATTGTATATGCTTGAACACCTACATGCTAGTTCTGATCAGTCGGTCCTATGATGGATTGTTTAGGTTATGTCTGATCGCATGAGTCTTAGAATCCCATGCCAGTATAGATTCCTGATAAGAGGATAGAATGGTTTGATCTGAATATGTTGGTTAGATTTTTCCATTGTGTGAATGCTGCTTGCTTTGTGCTTTGTGGGACTGTTAGAAATGTGAGCTAGCTACTAAGTGAATATGCTCAGTCATATTTGACATAGGATGGATAATCTCTGAGTGATGGACTTGGCCCTATTGTGCAGCTCTTGTATGAGTACAACCACTCTAGGATTGAGTCTTTTACTCGAAGGATTATCTGATCTCTATTGCATGTGACTATATCCATAAGGTAGCTAGTTGACATTACTGGGAATCTTTCAGCAGCTGTGGAGTGGGTGGATTCGGGAACCTAGGAAAGCCTAGGATATGCTTTAGTGGGTTAGAAATGAGGTTTAGTGAGACTTGGGTGCATCAGTTTGAGGAAGTAAGTTGGAGGATTCTGGAGGATTGCTGAGGAAAGTATGGATATGTGTGGAAGATAGTATTGGGCCCGTACTACTGAAAGCATAGGATCCATACTTGAAACAGTGAGAGTCTTGGAGAATCTGAGAAGCTTCATGGAGGTGATTGTGACCCGGTTTAGGGGCAGAGGATGTTCTGGCTGTCGCAGCTCGGCCATTGGCAAGTCAGCTAGTGAGCGTGATAGGGTGTCAGACCTTGAAAAATATGACTTCCTGAGTCTGAGGATGCAAGATCGATTTAGAGAACCTTGGGAAGAGAGGTTTGTGCTAGGTGCGTATAGTAGAGGGTACCGGAAAGAGACCCAAGACTTTTGATCATTGGGTGAAAGGCCAGCAGGGCCGGAGTTATTGCAACACGTGCGGGAAAATGCACAAGGGATTTTTTTTATTCCAGGGGTTTAGGCTGCTACAAGTGTGGCGGGGTTGGTCATGTCAGCAGAAATTGTTCTCACGGGGTAAGCCCATTATCTTTTCATTGCGATCAGGTGGGCCACGAGAAGGCCGACTGTCCAAGGAGATGGAAAGAAGAAGTGAAGGTGCCTACTCTAGCTATTTTGCAAATCTATGATGGTCGAGAGGGTATGGCAGGAGCCCCAACAGGTATGAGTCAGGCCCTGCAGTGTTAGATAGGAGAATTCAGAATTCCAGCAGGCGATGTGGCGGGTATGTAACCATGCCTTCTTTCAGTTTTATTGGCACAGTGTTGTGAGAATTTTGCTTTGGTTTGTAATATTGTAGCCGATTAGGTAATTATATCCCTGTTTTATTTCTTTTCTCCTGTTGGGTTATATCATCAAATATCGTCATATGCCAATTGATACCCTGAATTACTGAGTAGTTAGTAAAAGGTCGTTCCCCTTTTGCTGGTTTAGGGTCTTCAGTGTTATCTCAGTTCGTAGTAGAGATCGGTTACGGGTATTATGTGGAAGGTATGGGGTTAGCTTCATCAGGGCTAGTCCTCCTGTATCGATAGGGAATTGTGGTGTCATCATCTGTTCGATATGATCAACGGTAGCCTAGGGGAGAAATTCTGGGTTCTAGCACCACTGACACTAGGAGAGGAGCGGTAGCAGGAAGATATGGGTGTTAGACGCAAAGGTGTTTGATAATTGGATGTTCAAGTTAGTTGTATTTTTGCATGGGTTGTGTTTGGTTAGAGTTCATCAGTGCTGCAAGAGTGGAAGTGGGAACGAGGATCCTTCAGCCAGGGTTAAGATTAAGGCCTCCGTTCGCTAGCATGGGAGGTGGATTGAGGTATCGAACTAGACCAAATTTCAAGGGTGATCTTCAAGATTTCAGAGGATGGACAATCTTATGGTTTGACTGGTAATTGATCGCTATCATGGGTAAGCACATGTTGTTGATAGTGGACTATTAGGAAGTAAGAAGGACTAGGAATCCTTCAATTCTCACGTGCCGTGAAGACTTAGTAGAATCTAAGTGGGGGAGAATCAATCAGGTATCCAGGAGCAGAAATAGGTATGGAACTAGGATGAGTTTCTCATCCCCTTTAGGAAGGGAGGCGGTCGAGTGACCATCTAGGTTGAGGATTAGGTAAGTTGGGAGTTCAGAAAACGTTCCAAAATTTGGTGCACACTTTTCCTTAGCTTCAGATAGCAGGTTTCGGGTCCCAGGTTAGAGCTTCAGTTAGTACTAAAGTTTAGTTAAGTGTTAGGTAGAGTGGATGTTCGACCTGGTATGGAAAGTGTTATAAGACTGCAGGGGTAGCCGTAGCATTCACTAGCATTCAGATAGTATGGAAATTATTGTAAGACTACGAGGGTAGCCGTAGCATTCACTAGCGGTCTGATAGTATGGAAATTATTGTAAGACTGTGGGGATAGCCATAGCAATCACTAGTAGTCAGGTAGTTTGGGAAGTGTTGTAAGTCTGCAGGTGTAGTTGTAGCATTCACGTGGTTGGCACATAGTGCTAGAGTGTTGTGAGACTGTGGGTGTAGTTGTAGCATTCACTAGCTTGGTAGATAGCATGGGAGTGTGTTGTTAGATCGTAGAAGGAACATTAGTACCCACCATTTCAGGTGCAGTAGTGAGGGCATGGAAAATCCACAAATTGGTTTACGGATTTCCCAAGATGAATAAAACCTAGTTGGGCCAGTGATAAGACCGTAGGAACGCCCCCACAGTTATAGGATCAAGGAAGCAATGGATCGTATAAGGTCGTTTATGGTACAAGGCTACCTTTTAGTCATGTAGCAATCACTTTTAGCCTTGGAATTGGTGATGTCAGGACTCGACGTATGGACCCGATCAGTTAGATCAGAAGGTCGTCAAAGCCACAATGACAAGATAACTAGTGACAACTATTAACAGACAAGGTTTGTGTTCAAAATTCGTGTGGAGCAACTGTGTGTGAGTCTTTTGGCTCCGTAGCCGGGCCAGGACCTGGTATTTCAGATGATTGGTGAACCAATTGAGACTAGGGAGGTCTCAGTAGATTTTAGAAAGCAGCCATGTGGCAGCAGGCTGTTTTGGGTAGTTTCAATGTTTCAGGTGGTATTAGTGTTTTAGAATTTCATGTATGGATGAAGTAACTAATTTCTTGGGTTATGCTATGTCACTCACAGTGGGGTTAAATAATCTCAGAGTAATAGATTTGACCCTGTTGCGCAGCTCTAGACTGAGTCTAGCCGTTACAAGGAAGGATCTTCTACTTGAAAGATTATCCGAGCCTTGTCCAACTATAAGTGATCTATAGGGATAATTATTTCTATGATTCTGTCTTCAATTAGGAACCTCGAGTTATCAGAAGTTGAGTAGTCAGTTGAGAGATAAGTGGACTGGGATCAACAATAATGATTCAATATGGGCGATCGGTCAAGGAGTCAGACCATCTCAAGACTACAAATTTAAGATTGAGTAATGTGATCATAATGCAAGAATTCATTTACCTTTGGGTTTTCGAACCCTACGAGGGATGGTTTTGGTTGCCTAGGAAAGGCTAGGTTATGCTCAGGTTTGTGGTCATGTCGTTCAAGTTGTATGGCGTGTAAGGAATGGTAAGGAATGATTTCAAGGAAGAAATCTAATTTAAGTGGGGGAGAGTTGTAACACCCTGTTTATTGAACAAACAAATAGATAAATTAATGAATGAATAGTTTCCTTAATATCAATAATAATTTAGCATGGTTTTGGTTTCGAGGAGTTAATTATCACAATATTAGAAGTTGGGGGTTAAAAGGGAAAGTTCCGGATTGGTTTTGTAAATATTTATGAAGGCAGGGACTACTTGACAAACTATTGGGACTTAATTTCAATCAATTTTGGAAGCTAAGGGGCTGAATGGTAATATATGGACTTCAAATGGGTAAGTATTGGAGCCAATTAGAAAATATTTTAGAAGGAAGGGACCAATGTTGTCAACATGGGATGATGTTTCAAATGGTTCTAGGTATATAACCTGTCCCATAACCCTAACCCTAAGGGACTCACCAGCCACTACTTATAACTCAGTCGCCACCATGCTCGTTCTTCCGATCAGACAAGGCCGCATCCTGTTGCCTCGCCGATGAGCCCCATCGCAACATGGTTGCTGGAGACATAAGCAAAACTGGCAGAACCACCGAGACCAATGTTGAAGTTGTGAATGCTACAGCTTCGCCATTGAAACACCACCACGACACTATTGTCAGACATCATGCAGCCGAATGAACCATCGAGACCGGTCGAATGTGCTGTTATTGGGTCTCGTCATTGCTACCGCCGCCATGCGTTTGTTTCACCGCCAACTAATGTCTTCATCCTTCTTTTGTTCATCATCGTTTCGCCGGCGCTGCATCTCAGCTCCGTTGGTGTTACCACTGCACTTTTCCGTTGAACAGAAAGTTGTCGCCATTTGTGTTGTGGCTGAGGACAAAGACCGACGTTGGGACTTCGGGAGTGAAGACGGGCAAGCCACTACCACCGTAAGTGTCGTTGTTGCCACCATCTCGTGCCATCGTTGTCGACGTACACCACCAGGTGGTTGGATTCATCATGCGATCAGAACATGTGAGTTTGTGTGTATTTCTGCTATGAGTGTGTGTTGTGTGTGGTGTTTCTTGGCCGGATTTCACGAGAAAAACCACCACCACCACCATGAGGTGGTGGATGCCACCTACAACCACTGCCTGCCGCCACAAGGGTGGGTGGGTATGAGTGTACGTGTTATTTTTGTGTGTGCGTTCATTTGGATATTGCATTGTAATATTGTTTGTTGACCAGAATAATTAAGGAAATCCATCACCACCACCATGAGGTGGCCGCCACCGTCGTAAGCCACCATTAACCGCCATTACCCGAGGTGGTAATGGGTGGTGCCCAACTTAAATAATAATTTATTAACCTAAAAACTTAACAAATGGACTAACTGGAACACGATTACGTTGGAAACCCTAATTAGGGTTTAGAAAACCCTAATTTTGAATTTGTTGGTTTGGACAGATCAGGACCCGCGCTTTGGGCTATTTTAATTGAATTATGAATTACACACAATCACACTGTATGATTTACCGTGTAGAATGATGGACTTAATTAATTATGTCCTCAGTGGGTAAAGTAAGAACACTTAACCTTAATTGTCATTTTATGTGAAAACCTTAATTTTGCTTGGGCCTTGAGTTGGGCACCTCTATTGGGTTTTGGTGATTGGGCTATTGATTGGATATCCAACAATAAGTACATGGACTAGAATATTTGAATGGGCATTAAGGTAAGGCCCATGTGAGGGTTTGGGCCCAATTTGGAAAATTGGGCCATAGGTGGGCCATAATTAGGCCTTGATGATTATGAGATATTGGACCATTAGAATCCCAAATGTTTGGACTGGAATAAATGGTTGGTCCTTAGGGTAAAGCCATGTAAAGGTTTGCGCCCAATTTGGAAAATTTGGCCATGTGTTCGGCTTTGGTTCATAGTTTGAGTTTTAGGCCTTTGGATTGGGCCTTAGGCTTGAATAAAGCGTAGTTAGGGGTAAATTAGTCTTTTACCCCAAGCATGGACTTATGGTTAAATGTTGGAACCCAATTATTAATTGGGTGTTATTGTGATGTTGACAGTTCGGGAATCTATTATCCTGCAGCTAGAGTTTTGTTCGCAGGACTTCAGCATTGTGAGGTGAGTAACCTTCCAGTAGAATTGGGTTGAAGGCACCAATGCCGACCCACTAGTAACTGTTATAGTAGAGATGATTGTCTTTGTGATAATTATCTAGTATGCCACTATGTGTTACGCCTTATGTGCTATTATGCTATAATATTATGTGATAGTGGTAGGAGAGGTAGGATAGGCCCAAGTATTGGTCGAAAGGACCGAAGGGGTAGGCCAGCACCTTGATATGCTAGGCAGTATGTGACTTATGTGTTTATGTACTAGGATGATTATATGGTAGAAGTAGGGGAAAAATAGTCCCCAGTACAGCTCGAAAGGCCGAAGGGGTAGGCCAACACCCTTATATGCTAGGCAACTTATTGGTTGAAAGAGACCGAAGGGGTAGGCCAACACCCTGATACGCTAGGCAAGTTACCGGTTGAAAGAGACCGATGGGGTAGGCCAGCACCCTATTATATTAGACAGTTACCAGTTGAAAGAGACCGAAAGGGGTAGTCCAGTACCTGTATATGTTAGAAACTACGTTTATTGTATGGTTTGTGGTACTCACTAAGCATGGTGCTTATGGTTTTCAGTTTTTATTTCAGGTACTTCTTTTGCAAAATCGAAGGTGCCAGAATGATCGCATCACATAACACTATGTTTTCCGCACATGATATTTTTGTGATTATACTCTGATATTTTTTTCATTATGACATGTTCTGAATATTGACATACTGTTTTTGATATGGGCTGACACTATGGATGCTTTTATACTTTTGGAATTATAATAACTTAATTAAAAATGAAATTTTTTGTCTTGAATTGTGGGATGTTACAAAATTTATTTTTCGCTTTACTCTCAAGAAAATTCTTAGTAGACCATGCCATGGTATCACTAGTTAGATTGTGGAAAGGTGAGTGGATTAGTTCTGAAAGATCAACTTTTATCGAGGACAAAAAGTCGACTTTCTTCTCATAATATTCAATTTTTCCACATTTTCATTTCACGATCCACATCTTCTTTTCAACATCATATCCCCACATCATGATGCTAGAACGATCACCATATTTCTCTGTGAACTTCTTCCCAATTTTCTTGAAGAACATTTCAGGATGATCGCCCAGAGCATTTTTATCTGAATTCTTCATCACAAGCATTTTCCCTTTTAGCTGCTTAACCCTAATTTTATTCTCTCTTCTTTCTTGAGCAGAAAGATAAGAAAAGAATAAGAATGTATCAAGACTAGCATCGGGAGTAGGTCTTGCAACTCTTTCACTTGAAGATTATGAAGCTGGATTTAGGGGACCTAAATCTAGAAGCAGTGATCTTTTCTCCTTTAGTGCTAAAAGGTTGAAATTCATCACCATACTTTAAAATAGGCATTGTTTCAGGTGAAAGAATAGAATAGTTAGACCACTGAGATCCGCTTGAATCTCCGACTTCTTTGAATCTTTATCGGAGTTCTCTTTCTCAAGCTTGTTTATTCGAATATCCTGCTCTCTAATTATCAAATCCTTTTCAGCAGAGTTTTGTTCCAAATCAAAGACTTTAATCTGATGCTGAACGACATCAACTAATTCAGATTCAGGCAACTTGCTTGTTCCTTTGGAAATGTCCAGCTCGGGTGTTTCAAAAGAGCTTCGTGAAGCTTGAGCTCCTTTTAAAGGTAAGACTTCTTCTTCAACAATTTGGCTTTGAAAATCCTGATCCATAGGAGCGGGATTAGGTAACGTGCTTGATATTTCTTGAATCACTGGAGAGGGCTCAGTGAATGTGCTTTGTAGGTTTTGAGCAATATAACCATGCTCAATCGGAGTAGAATTATTTTGAATTGGGTAGGTGATAAACACTCCCGAACATGGATCTCTTCTTTTTCGCTTCTTTGGGAGTAAAGCGTAGGTTGAGTCATCTTGATCACTTTCAGATGGAGGTTCAGTAGTGACAGAAACTGTTTGGCGAGGCTTCCTTGCAGTTCGTTGAAGTTCTGCTATGAGAGTATCCATCTATTCAGGTGTCGGAATGGAGGATTGCACCATTGTGTCACTTTTCCTTTCAGTAACAACCGGTGGTGTAACAACTGCTTCCTTCTCTAGGTTTAAGAGATCCTACAATTATTCAAACCCACCATCATGGATTTGAACTCTTGATGAGTAGCAGGAGGATCCATGAGATATCCAACAATCCTGTGAGAGTCTACGGATTTAAGTTGCTATGTCAATTGTCTGCTACAAACTAGCCAAAAGAGAACTAATTTTATATTAATTAAATTGAGTTTGAAATATGATTTCAGTCAAGGTCAAGGTCAAAGTCAAAATTCAGTCGATTTCAATCAAAAACAAAATTTCAATCGTTTTCGGTTAAATATGATTGATTTCGGCCGATAATCTAGATTTCGGTTAGATCTTCATCTGCTTTCGGTCGAATCCGAGTTGAACCATAAACCTGAAATCTCATCAGAACCTGTTCCAACTCAGTTTTTCGAAAACCTTGACAAATCCACTTGAAAACCTACAAATATGTGAAACCGAGTACACCAAAAACAACTTAAATGCCATTGCCATGATCGAAAACCCAAAAAATACCCAATTCTCGGAACAATTTGTAACAAAAGCAATGACTGAGTAGGTTTTAGCATAAAATTTTGATGAAAGAAGAGAGAAAACGATGATGGTTGTTTGGGGTTTTTCGTTGAGAAACCCTAATCAGCCGAAAACACAATATAATATATATATATATATATATATATATATATATATATATATATATATATATATATATATATATATATATATATATATATATATATATATTATCGAAAAGACGACGCAAATGGCTCACCTAAACGATTTCGGCCCAAGGAAAGGATTTCTTTCGATTTTACATTTCAAAAACTAAATATGAAAATAAAATTAAAATTAAACACATTTTTATAAATATTTGAAATTTATTTTTTTTATTTTATTATTTCTCCACTTAAATTTGTGCATAACAATGAAAATATGTACAAATTTAAATAAAACAAAAATGTAATAAATAGATTCTAATAAAACTAAAAACTTTTGGGATCAAAAGTTATGAAGCAAATTAATGAGGTTTATCTACACACACGTTCACGAAAAACTCTGGTCAATCATTTATATTGTGATCCACTTAAGCACAAAGGACAATTTTCAGGACAGATCATGAGTGACGATATATAGCTATTATATTCTTAAATAGACCATTTTGTCTGAAGACGATCGGGGATATTTTTTTCCACTTAAATTTATCACGTAAAATCTACCAATCAGCCTTTAGTTATAGGTGCAGTTAATGTTAGTACACTGGAACACGTTACCCACTTCAAGGCATACCCCTGTAATCAAGGAAATTTCTTCGGATTCCTTTACTTTAGGTGAGTAAATAATCATTGAAGAATGCACATGTTGTGTCATAGGTCGGATCTACCGATCACGCAGAGGGGACAACATATGAATAACATAGAGAGTAGGATATATGTAGGAGACAATATACTAACTATAAAGCAGTGAAAATCATCTGAGTGCATATGTTGTGTCCCAGGTTGGGTCTTTCGATCATGCAAAGGGGACCGCATATGGTTGACTAAGAAAGAAAGAATAATGATTTTAAATGGACCCAATTTATCAGAGCCCCTTAGTCACCCCCTGTCAATACAAGAATTAAAGAAACAAGTCCATACACCAATGAAGTGTTGAACCACGGATGTAGATGATAGTTAGCTTCAATTTATGTCATAGGCCTCCTTGTCTGTTTTACTATAAAATCTATCCAAGCGTTGTATTGTCAATCCAAATGAGACTTTCTAAGTCCAAATGGGTCCACATTATCTAGTCCATTAGTCTTAGTCCTTTATGCCTACCAACACATTAAACATAGAGTTTAGACATTTCATCTTTAGTGCATTACACATATTTCGTTTTCCCTTTATCACTAACTCATATCACTTCCCAAAAGATTGGCACAAATTACCTTTTCTAAAAGTAAAACAAAATGAAGGAAAATAAGAAATACTAAATAAAAATGAAAAGAAATTTTAGTCTTCGAAACGTATCATCTTAAGAAATCCTACAAGCACGAGCTTGGTTTTAGAAAAAATAGGTTTTTGCATGATTCAAAATTAGCATTATTATCATAGAGAATAGAAGAGTCATAAAATTGAAACCGTAGTTCAGCAATTGATGTAATCCTTATTTGTAATATTTCCTTTTCCTTTCCCGCAAAGGGCACATGCTCTCCATTAAAATTTTGAATGTCATGCAGATGAGTGATGTCTCCAATCATGTGCCTGGAACATCCACTATCAACGTACTGCTGCTCTGGGACAGAGTGCAGGATTAACTGGTTTTGGGAATCCAATCCATTTTGAAACAGGGTTGAACTTTGACATCTATGCATGATACACGTTCCCAAGTCATATCATATTTATCAAACACATAAAATGAATAAATGTTAGAATTTTTAGGTGATTTGGGAGTGGAAACTTTTGATACCCATCTGTCGTCAGGTTTAACCATTTTCTTGTTTAATCGCATGGATGCTTCAGTACATGTTTTCGGAGCTTGAGACCGATTGTCGATGATAAGTTTAAAAAACAAACTTGAAGATTGATTAGATCTATGAAACAGGTAGAGAAATAACCAGATAAACAATAAGAACAAGCAAATGGATCAAAAGGTGTCGAATGATTAATAGACAATCCTCAGAAGAGCTCGATAAAGAACATCAAATGTAGAGGATTTTAGGGTTTACAATAATCAATGAGAGTGACGACCGCTTCCTTATACGCATACATGCATGCATATATTTATATTAAAACCATAACGGTTTATCTATGAAAAAGAAGGCTAATCTAGATAAACACGGATTGACAAGCCCAATCCAGCTGTAAAACAAAAGGGCCCAAGATGCAACACAATAATCTTCAACAATCTCCCCCTTTGCGTCTTTGGCACAGAGGCTTCATTCCCTTTTAACAGCAGAAGGTTTCTTCACCGTCTCAAAAATCCTCGGTATAATGGCCAGAATGTGATGCCTGAAAGTGATATACCACCGAAGCATATCAGTGAAGTTCTTCTTGTCTGCGGTAGAATTCTTCTTGCATCGGTGAATGATGTTTATGATATGCTCCAGACAATCTGTTGAAAACAGATGCTTGTCTACCAAAGCAAACATAAACTTGTGTCTATCGCCTCTTGTGAGCATGACCGTCAGATTTGAAGAGTCAATTTGCCCTAACTTCATTTTGTGCACATCTCCTGTCTTGGAAGTAGGCTTGACGGTCGGTTTCTTGTTCATTATTTTTGATATTTCTTGATCCATAGTGGCAAGCTCATGGATATAGGAAGGCAACATTCTTTTGAGATGTTTCAGAATCGGTTCATACTCTCTTTGATTGGAGAGAAGAATGTTGTATAGCAGAATCCAATCATGAGGATTCAGACTGGGAAGATCTGCCAGAGAAATAAAATGTTCTGTGTTGGCCGTTCCTCTGTTGACTTTGAAGTTAATGCTCACAAATTTCCTAGCCTGTGTTGGTTTCAGTACCTTGACGTTAATTATCTTCTGTGCACTCCATGTCAAGTACTGTGGTTGACCATACTTCAAATAGAAATCTATTAATTCTCTGTCAACCTTCAAGTTTGGATGAGGGACATCAGCAGTGACATCGAAACAATGAAATGTAAAAGCCTTTCGTGTGATAGGCATGTCAAACTGCGAGTCTTTGGTATTCTCACACTCAAAAGATGCAATCGGTTCCAACCAATACATGGAGGGAAACTCAATCGCTTGATTAATGAGTATGTCTTTGTCCCATTCTGGGAACAGAGTCTTCTTGGCCTGTAGAGCATCCTCATCCTCCTTGATTCTTCTTTCTTTGGCCTCTGCCTCTCGAGCTATTTTCAGTGTCTCATCCAGCTCTTTGTCTCTTTTCTTTCGTTGAAGAGCTTCAGCGATAGTTTCATTAGTATCTGATTCTCTCTCAACAAGTAATTGTTTTCCAGAACCCAAAGCTAAATTAACCTTCGCTTCAGTCTTTGGTGTACCCTCCTCACCCCCTTTGTCTCGGAAGAACAAGCTTCTCCGAGACACCCTTCATTTCGCTCAAAATGTTAATCGCAGGAAGGAGTTTAGCCTGGAGATGTTGTCTGATGGTAAGGGTAAGAAAGGGATCATGAGTGTCAAGGACAGTTGTCAACATATTCTTGACATCACCAGCGCAACCTTGAAGAACAGCCCGCTGAGTTTTCAGCAAAGAGATTTCTTGTTGTGCCTGGGCCAGTTGTATCTTCTGAAGGTCAATAGTTGCCTGATGCTTGACAAGATCTTCTTTTAAAGTGCTCTCTGCTGCTAGAGAAGCAAAACGGGAATCCAAAGATTGGAGAAAAGAGGTGGATTCAGTTTTGAGGTCAGCACACAGAGCCTCAAACTTGGAGGTTTCACCCTGAAGGGTAGCCGAAAAGGAGTCCACAGACGTTTGATACTTGGCCGAATTAGCATCAGCATGTGCTTTGAGAGAATCGAGAAAAATCTGAGTTGTGTGAACAACCTCAGAGACTTCCTTTGTAGCTTTGGAGCATGAAGCAGCTGAGTTGTCAATGGCATCGGTGGAACAATCCAGAGCATCAGTATACGTCTTGATTGCAGACTCGATAAAGGCTTTCAGCACCACACCCCCATAAGCTTTATTATCAGCCAACAAACTATCAAGTTTGTCATGAATTTCTTAAAGTTGGTGACTGGTAATAGGGGTATCTGCATCAGTATCTGTGGGAATCCGGTATGGGCTATAATAAAGAGAATCATACTCTTCATCATCACCGCCCAATGTAGCACCGGAGGTTGAGGATGGAGAAGGTGATGGTGGGATGTTGATGACGGGGGTTTCAACCACAGTTGTAGCCCCTGTATCAGATACATTGATTGTTACTGGTGGTTGGGAAGAGGTGGTAGTAACGGATTCGGTGATGATTGGAGTGGGGATCGAAGATGTAGGAATAGTAACAAAGAAAGGAATGGTTGAAGTCGGTAAAGAGGTTGGTTCTTTTGTAGTGGGAGGGATGATGATAGGAACAGAAAGTGGGACCTTCTGTTTCGGTGATGGGGGTGGGGTAGGAATTTTAGGAGAAGGTGGAGGAGTGAGTGGCTTTGTAATTTTAGGAGATGCTGGTGGAGAGGGAAGATGAGTATCTGTAGGAGAGGATGGTTGTTGAGGAGACTGAGCAGTAGTTGGCTCTGTTGGGGAAGCATGAGGAGCAGCAGCCTCTGCGTCTGATTGGTCATTTGGAGCAGAGCCAAGAGAAGGGGATCCTTTGGCCCTTTTAGCCATCTTCTTAACCTTCTTTGATTTTGACTGAGAAGGTTCATCTGCATCATGTTTTCGCTTGGAGGATCTTGGTTTTCTCTCCTTTTTTGGTTCAGATTCTTTCTTCTCTTGTTTTTCCTTCTTACCAGCCCTCTTGCCACGGTTGGCAGGTTGATCTAGGGCTTCCAAGGCGGCTTTCTGTTCATCAGACAGAACCCCTGGAGGCAAGGGAGTTCTGGTGCTGTAGTCAGCCATGATCTTGCTATGAGGCGTGACACACCTGTACATGGATTCAGGAATTAATCCATAATGTAGAAACTTACTCGAATCAGAAACAATAATCTTCTTAGTGTGGAAAGAAGCTATTGAAGCCAGAAGAGCATCCTTCATCACAGGGATTTCTAGGGAATCCATTGCTTTCTTTGTGATGAGCGTCCAGAAACGTCCGCAAGAGATCTCAGAGTACCGGGTTGAGGTGTTTAGACTCTGAATGACTTGAGACCAGATTATGGAGCCATAATCTAGGTTGATGCCGTTGTAAAGACCATAGAGAATGGTGAGAAATCCTTTGCTCGTGGTGTCAGAACCACCACAGCGTTCCGCTAAACCCTTGATTAAAAGGGTAAGCAAGCCATTCCACTGAGAAGGAAGACAAGATTTCTTGACCTTTGCGATTGTCATAAGAACATCGGTATAACCCATCTCGTACATCATCGAGAAAAGCTGGGTAGTTGTGACAAAATCCGGTGAGATGACGGAAGAATCAACGGCAAGCCCTAGAAGAGAGCAAAACTTGGTTTTTGAGACGGAGGTTTTCTTGTCATGGATGGTGAAGTAGATACGATCTTTGTGTTTGTCATAACTTGCTGATGTGTAAACTTGAGAAAGCAGGGACATCGGAACTACTTCCATCTGCATGAGAGCCAACAGCAATTGGGAATATTTCAGACATTCCACCACATGAAGCATGTACGCATCATATAAGAAAGGGGTCATCTCGATAATCATATTCTGATTAGGTTTGATGGAAAGCAAAGATGAAGATGCAGTTTGATCGTGCGCAGAAGAAGAAGTCGCCATTGTTGAATCGAAGAAGATGAACAGTGGAAACTTTTTCAAAGAGAGAGGTTACGTGTGTGGTAAATGCCAAAGAACACGATCACCCCTTATTTATACCGTTCACTGGAGAGAGAAAATCGTGATGATTATGGAACCAAAATGTCGCCTGAAAAAGCGTGATTGGATGTTATGGTTTATCCCAGGAAAACGTCAGCACACGTGGGTGTGAAACGAATCAACTGCACGCGCCCAAATCATATTTTTGTACCGTTTGAAATTCCTTGTGCCCTTGTTTGGTTACAACTGAAACTTAAAACCACATACCAAACAGCAATCAGAATGTTGGAAAAAATTAATTTCCGTGCATAAGAGTGTGAAAGATAAAGAAATAAATCAAAGGTGTTGGAGATGTGAGTGATGTCTATGAAGAAGACATAAGGCGGAGGATTCCGGGCAAGAATCACTACCTTCAAAGCCAAGAGAGACTTGAAGTGCGTGTGTGGTTTCTCGAGAAATACGATCAATTGTTTGTCAATAAACAATGAAAGGCATCTTATGATCATAGGCTGTGGGGTGGCTATCCTCTAACCGAACATCAAGTCTCAACATAAAACTGAGTGTTGGCAGAGGTACCTGTGAGACCGATGTGATCTGTTGAACAGGTAGGTGGGAATTATCTTGTGACAAGCTTGGGATAAACAGAAATCTCAAAAAAAAATAAACTAGACCTCTTTGGGAAGAAATGTCTTAGGTAGAGACGATTTCATAAAAGATCACGCAAAAAGAAAATGAGATTTCCAAGTAACATCTTGAGTATATCACGCACCGTCAATTCATTTTAGGTATTGGATGTTGGGTTTCACTTGGAACGTGGTAAGAGAATCCAAGATCATAAACACAGATGTTGTGTAACCATAAGCTTCAATGGTAAAGACCGAAAGCATCAAGGGTTACTTTAGGGAATCGAAGGTAAATGTAGAATTTGAGGAGGTGGTTAAGAGACCGAATGTACCTTCTGCTACAGAAGTGGGACAAAGCAGAGCAACTCATGTTTCAAATGAGAAGAGGAAGGTAGCTCTAGACCGAGTGTTGGAAAATAGCCTGATTGGGAAGAAACGATAGGTATTGATCGAATCATTAAGGCTTACTCAAGGTCATAGAGGCTTGTGACAACATACAGCAGCATGCTTCTAGGGACGTCTAACTAGTCTGAGAGAAAAATGAAACATACCTGGGTGAACACTATCGAAGGTGATACTTGTATTTACCTGTGCAAAGCTTACACCAACCAGGACTTGCGAGTAGTGGAAATAAGTAAGAAACTGAATAAAAACAGAAAGATAAAATGTTTTTGTGATTTTGAAATTTTTCTGAAAAAGAAATAAAAACAGAAAGATAAAATATTTTTGTGATTTTGAAATTTTTCTGAAAAAGAAATAAAAACATAAAGATAAAATGTTTTTGTGATTTTGAAATTTTTCTGAAAAAGAAATAAAAACCGAAAGATAAAATGTTTTGTGATTTTGAAATTTTTCTGAAAAAGAAAAGATAAAATGTACAACAGAAAAAAAAAATGATGAAGCAGAGATAGACCGAGCGATCTGTGTATTTCGGTGACATTAAAATGTCAGAGCAGAGAGAGACCGAGCGGTCTGTCTATTTCGGTTCCATTAAATCTCCAGAGCAGAGAGACACCGAGTGGTCTGTCTATTTTGGTTCCATTAAATCTCCAGAGCAGAGAGAGACCGAGTGGTCTGTCTATTTCGGTTCCTGATTCTTAGTTAGAGATTTGAGGATTCGGGACCGACTCTCCTACCATCATACCTAAGCCTTGTAGAATTTTGTTGAAAGTCGCTTCAGGAAGAGCTTTGGTAAAGACATCGGCCAACTGATCAGTGGTTCGAACAAAGTGTACTTCAATGTTTCCATCTTCCACGTGATCTTTGATGAAGTGATACCTCAGTGCTATGTGCTTGGTCTTGGAGTGTTGCACTGGGTTATGACAAATCCTAATTTCACTTCAGAGTCACAATATAGTGGGATCTTTTTCATATTGAGTCCATAGTCTCGGAGTTGACTCTGGATCCAAATCACTTGAGAGGTACAGGAAGCAGCTGCAATGTATTCTGCTTCAGCAGTAGACAAAGACACGCACGTTTATTTCTTTGACTGCCAGCTAACCAACTTCCCATCGAGGAATTGGCAGCTGCCAGTGGTGCTTTTCCTGTCGAGACCACAACCACCAAGGTCTGCATCTGAGTAGGCTTGAACGAAGAAGCCTGAGTTAGAAGGGTACCACAAACCTAAAGAGGTAGTTCTCTTGAGATAACATAATATGTTCTTCACTGCAAGCATGTGAGGCTCCCGTGGATTTGCCTGAAACCGAGCACAGTAACAAACAGAAAACATTATGTCAGGCCTGCTAGCAGTTAGATACATTAGAGAGCCTATCATTTGACGATAAAGTGTAAGATCAACAGTCGGTTTATCCAGGGATGGAGTGAGCTTAGTGCCGAACGCCATTGGGACTTTGACCTTTGAATCTCCCATCATGCCAAATTTTGCTAAGAGAGTCTTTGTGTAAGCTTCCTGGTTGATAAAGATGCCTTCAGGTCCCTGTCTAATATTTAAACCAACGAAAAAGTTAATGGGACCCATCGAGCTCATTTCAAATTAGTCTCCATCAGCTTTCTGAATTCAGCTGTTAGGCTAGGATTCGTGGAGCCAAAGATGATATCATCGACATAAATTTGAACGATCATAAGGTGGTTACCTTCCTTTTTGAGAAACAAGGTTGGGTCAACCGAACCTTGTTTGAATTTGGACATCTTTAAAAATTTAGTCAGCGTTTCATACCAGGCTCTCGGTGCTTGTTTCAGACCATACACGGCTTTATCCAAAATGTAACAATGATTGGGATACTTTTCATTCACAAATCCAGGAGGTTGCTCCACATACACAGTTTCTTCGAGATCGCCATTGAGAAATGCACACTTGACGTCCATTTGAAAGACCTCAAAGTTTTTGTGAGCAGCATAGGCAAGAAATATTCTCACTGATTCCAGCCTAGCTACAGGAGCAAAAGTCTCTTCATAGTCAATGCCTTCCTCCTGACAGTATCCTTTTACAACCAGACGTGCTTTGTTTCTTATAACGTTCCCTTCCTTGTCAAGTTTGTTCCTAAAGACCCATTTGAGACCAACAACCGAGGCATCTGGAGGAGTTGGAATAAGATGCCAGACTTTGTTCCTTTCAAATTCATTCAGTTCATCTTGCATAGCTTGAACCCAATCGGAGTGATCAAGAGCAGTGTTAACTGTCTTTGGTTCAACTTTTGATACGAATGAGTTAAACATGCAGAATTCGACTTTTGAGAACAAGGAAGTTTGTTTTGCCTTGAGTTGTGATCGAGTCAGAACTGTTTCTGAGATATTACCAACAACTTGAGAGACAGGATGATCTCTGGTCCATTTGGTGAGAGGAGGGAAGTTTGGATCAAAAGATAGATCTAATTCAGCATTTATCATTTCTTCTGGTTCGGACAGACTGTCGAAGTCGTATGACATATCAGCATGCTCCTCCTCGACAAATGATCTTACAGGAATGTCTTGTGAATCTTGAGCTACAGTGGTTTCTTGTGGTGTTGAGCTTTCGGGCGTTGATGCACCTTCGGTTGGTGAGGCACTTTCGGTTGGTGAGGCACTTTCGGTTGGTGAGGCACTTTCGGATGGTGAGGTACTTTCGGTTGGCAATGTGCTTTCGGTTGAAGGATGAGACCTTAGCTCCCCCTCAACTTGTGAACTTGGCTGGGATGAAGGTGGATCCTCCCCCTCGACTGATGGTGGACACTCCCCCTCGACTGACGCATTGTGTTGGGGAGGGTCATTTGAACCTGATTCTTCTTCATTCATTCTTCTTGCAGAATCGTCAATAAGTTGCTTCAAGTGATCTACCCTGTTGTCTGCTGCATTGGCTTCAGAAAGAGTGGCCTTCTTTGGTTCATCAAAAAGCTCCATGAAGTTCTCGAATAGATTAGCGATCGAGGCTGTGACTTAGCCAGTTTGAGGAAAGATTTCTCCAGCTGTGTCTTTGTTGGCCTTTAGCTTTTTAACATAGCTATTATCAAAAGTCACAAAGTAAGTTTCTTCTATTTTCCTTGAACGCTTGTTTAACACCCTGTATGCTTTGGAAGTAAGAGAATAACCCGGAAATATCCCTTCGTCAGCTTTGACATCAAACTTGTTGCAGTGTTCTTTGGAATTGAAAATGAAACACCTGGAACCAAACACATGGAAAAACTTCACATTTGGCTTCCTGTTGTTGATGATCTCATAAGGAGTGAGAGTGAAGCGCTTGTTAAGATACGACCTATTCTGTGTAAAACAAGCAGCAGAAATAGCATCAGCCGAAAAATATAAAGGTAAGGAAGCAAAACTTAGCATTGTTCGGGCAGCTTCACATAAGGATCGGTTTCGTCTTTCGACAATCCCGTTCTGTTGAGGTGTGTAGGGAGCTGAGAAGTTGTGATTGATTCCCTTTTCTTCCAGGAATTCTTCAAATTCTTTATTTTTGAACTCCAACCCATTGTCGCTTCTGATATTGCGAACGACCTTCTTCAGCTGTACTTCAATCTGCTTGATGAACACTTTTAGCTTGTGAGTCGCTTCAGATTTAAGCGTCAGAAAGAACACCCATGTAAAACGTGAAAAGTCATCAACAATAACAAGAATATACTTGCTACCACCAATGCTTTCTATAGAAGATGGACCACATAAATCAATATGAAGTAATTCTAGTGGTTCAACAACTTTAGTGTTTATTATAGATGGATGACTTTGACGACTCTGCTTCCCCATTTCACATGCAGCACATAGATGATCTCTATCATACTTAAGCAATGGAAGACCTCTAACGTGACCTCCAGTGACAAGTTTGTTGATATCTTTGAAGTTGAGATGAGAGAGTCTTCGGTGCCATAGCCAGCTTTCGTCAGATTGTGCTTTGGATAACAGGCAGATGGCTGGGTTTCCTTTGATTGGTTTGAGATTTAGGGGAAACATTTCACCTTTGCGCTCTGATTTGAGAATAACTTTGTTCGTCTTCTTCTCAATAATTTCCGAACCTTCATCATCGAACGAGACCTTGAGACCAGTACCTCCAACAAGCTGAGATACACTGATGAGATTATGTTGTAGTCCCTCTACATATGCAACTTTCCTAATTGAGAAATCACCGTTTGTAATCATCTCGTAGCCTTTGATGGTGCCGAAGGAGTTGTTCCCAAATTTGACATTTCCACCATTTGAAAGAGATCTGGATTCCCTTAACTCTTCCTTCCTTTCTATCATGTGACGTGAGCAGCCACTATCAATGTACCATTCTTCATCAAACTGCTCGTCACTGATAACCTGCAAAAATTAAGCAGATTTAGGAACCCAGAGCTTCTTGGGTCCACGTGAGCTTTTTACAGGAATTGGAATTGTAAGAGAGATGTCAACTAAATATGTTCTTTTTATTAGTGTTGTATCATCTTTCCTTTTGATGGTGAAAACTTTGATTTTATTTGGATTTGATGTTTTTGGTATTGGTTCTGGTTCAATATCTGAAACCTTCTGTTTTCCTTTTTGTTCAGCTGATGACTGAGATTTTTGAGAAGGAACAGAGTGGACTTTAGGACGAGAAGAGACAGAGGATTTTGAAGAGTTAGAAGAGTTAGAATGAGATAGCTCAGAACGGTATGACTTCTTGGTTGAAGATTCTAGGTGACTCTTTTGCTTTTGATTAACAGTAGGACCAACCCTAGAGTTTTGATCTCTTTTGATTTCTGAACCAAACCTGTGCTTTCGGTTGAAATCATTTTCTGAACCGAATCTATGCGTTCGGTTGTTGTTATGCTCTGAGCCGAACCTCTGCTTTCGGTTGTTGTTTTGCTCAGAACTGAGTCTCTGCTTTCGGTTGTTGTTTTGCTCAGAACCGAGCCTCTGCTTTCGGTTGTCATTGTGCTCTGAACCGAACTTCTGCTTTCGGTTGTTATTACTCTCCGTCGATCCAACAGGATTTTTCTCTGGTTTTAAATTCCTGTCTTGATGTGAGAAATAGGCATTTTGCGATTGCCAAAATTGTTTTCTTTCTGAGAGATTCTTCCTGTATCTCTGATTCCTTTCTCGTTTTTGATTTCTCATCTGCTTTGGTTGATGATGGATGTTAGCTTTATGTTTTTGATTTTCGTTGGCTGATCCACTCTGAACTGATGTGACTTCTTTTGCAGGAATTTCTTTCTCTTGAGGGACATCTTTTGTTCCACTGGTACTTGCCACGTTGAAGCCATCAGGTTTATTTAAAGGTTCTGGTACGTATCTGCCTTTGCTTTTCCATGAAGTCCTTTCAGATAGACCTACCTTTTCATCAGCATTGTCAATGGGAGCTGACCAGAAGAACTCGTCACAGCCATCAGCATTGTCTTCGTTCACAATAGCTGTTAGTTCAGCAATCTGATGTTCAGTTACACCTGTGACTTTGTACACCTGATTCGGAGTGGTTCTAACTTTTTGGTATACGACTGCCTTCTCTACAAGAATCGGGGACTTTTGTTGGGACAACCGAGCGAATTCCACAGAATTTTCTGAAATAAGATTTTTGTGGTTCTCGGGTTCATTCTTGACAAATTCTGAACAATCAACTGTGTCCTCTACAGAAATTTCACTCATGTTATCATCCTCATTAAGCTTAGATGCATTTTCAACATCAATCTTATTTTCTGAGCTTAAGTTGACATTCAGTGAGTCAAATTTTTGTATGGTTTCGGTTCTTAGCTTCAGTTTTATCATTTTCATCCAAAAGATTTTTGAGCATGTTCTTGTGGTCCTTGGATTTTATGAAAGATTCTATTTTGTCCAGTCCATACAAATATGTCGGATTAACATCCTCAGACGAAATAATACTCTCACAATTATATGCATCAGCATCAATTTCATCTTCCTTAAACTCAAGAAAGGGTAAAATCATGTGATGAATCTTTTGCCCTATTTCACAATTCAAATGAAGCTGAGTAATATTAGTATAAAGACGTTTGGCAATCAAACAAAAAACATTTTGCTGTTTCAAAAGCCTTAAATTGTCTCTTTGCAAATAAATGTTTTCATCTTTTATTTTGATTAACTCCAACTCCTTCAGTTCGATCCACATCCGCCGTTCCTCACTCTTTGATGACACCCTGCTTAATTAGTCAGTTAGGTTAGAATTGGTGACCCGAGTTTGAGTTAAACTACTATCTAGATGAGAAATTCTTGAATTAACGCTTTTTAATTCCTTTTCATATGAGCATTGTGGGACTTTAAATGAGACAAAAACTGATTGTACCTTCTTGATCAGTTCATCAAGTTCGCTGAACTGCACGCTGAGTGGTTTGGCAGTAAAACACAGATTCTGTTGTTCCTTGTCATCATTTTCCCCATCAGTGTTGTATCCCCTCATCTGAGAAACGTCGGACACCATCAGGCATCTTCCTCCACTGCTCTCTTCTCTCGCTACATAAGCCTTTCCATGGGAAGGCTTTCTCACTTCATCATCTTCGGAGTTGGTTGACCATACCTCTACGCCACTGAACTCATCATCAGCTACCGAACCCTGTACAATTAAAGCATTCATAGAAGGGTTAGCAGCAGATTTCTTCTTCCTTAACTCATCAAGCTTTTTCAACAACGTGGCTTCTTCATCGTTTTCCTCATCCTTTTCTGCCATCTTTTTGAGGATGCAATCTTTTGCATAGTGGTTCTTTCCTCCACAATAATAGCAGCTTACTCCAGAATCTCCTTCAGCCTTCGGTTCCTTCTTTGATTCTTCAGCTTTCGGTTCATCTTTGACCTTTTCAGAGCTATAGCTTCCTTGCCAGTTTCGGTTCCTGTTGGTGGGGAATCTCTTCTTGATGAATCTCTTAGGGTTTGACACCATCATAGCATAGTCCTCAGACGTGAGATCATAATCATCCAAGTTGAGATCTTCGTCCTCTATCACGGCTTTGCTTTTCGACAGGAGGGCCAACGAACCTAGACTTGAAACCACAGTTTTCTCCTGTAATACGATCTTTTCTTGAGATTTTAGGATGCCCACCAGTTTCGCCAAAGAATAGGATTTGAATTGCTCGTGCGCTTTAACTGTGGACACGATTGCTCTCCACTTAGACCTGATTCCATTCAAAAACGTAACCTTCTGTTCAATAAGCTTCCTTTCAATGTCATGTTTGATCATCTTGCTAAGAAGATGATTGAAGCGATCGAATGTTTGAGTCACCATTTCTTCTGCTCCTTGCTTGAACTCACCAAACTCAGACAAGAGTAAGGTTTGAATGGAGTGTTCAAGATCTTCTTCTGTAGAGTACAATTCACGTAGCCTGTCCCATATCTCTTTTGCAGTCATGCATGAACTTACCAGCCTAAAATTATCGGATTGAAGAGCAAATCTAATCAATCTTAGTGCTTTGATATTGCACTGAAATTTAACTTTTTCGTCTTGCGCTACATCTTTAACATCTTTCAGAAGATCGTTATACTCCTTTTGAGTTTTAATAATCCTTGAAGTTGCTGAATGAGAAAAAGGTCCAGAGATGATTGCTTCCTAGATGAGGTATCCATTATCCTCAGATCCTGTGACATAATCTTCAAAGTGATTCGCCCAGACTTCATAATCATGGGTGTACAGGATGGGAATCTTCATTGTTGATCCAATGCTGTTTGAAATATTGATGGGATTGGATTGCGACTCGTCCATAATTGATCGAATAACCTGTTCAAAGATCAGACTTGTAATATATCAAATTAGGGCAAAAACAATAAATATTGAGATACGTCAATTATGAGATGACGGCTCAATAAATATCAATGAATGCGGAATAACCCTAATCAAAGCTTTTTCACAGAAAAGAAGTGTATCGATTACACAGCCTCCTGCTCTGATACCAATTGATAAGTTTAAAAAACAAACTTGAAGATCGATTAGATCTATGAAACAGGTAGAGAAATAACCAGATAAACAATAAGAACAAGCAAATGGATCAAAAGGTGTCGAATGATTAATAAACAATCCTTAGAAGAGCTCGATAAAGAACATCAACTGTAGAGGATTTTAGGGTTTACAATAATCAATGAGAGTGACGACCGCTTCCTTATACGCATACATGCATGCATATATTTATATTAAAACCCTAACAGTTTATCTAAGAAAAAGAAGGCTAATCTAGATAAACACGGATTGACAAGCCCAATCCGGCTGTAAAACAAAAGGGCCCAAGACGCAACACAATAATCTTCAACAGTCGAGATGAATCCAACCTTACCGATCCTTGCTTGACTGAACTAATTCTCAAATCAAATCTCTTGTCAGACATGACCTTTTTGTTCCTGAGAGTCTGATTTTTGGTCTTGGAAGTATTCCAGTCACCATAATGTGATCTCGATGAGTTTCACTTGAAAGATCTTCCTCATGTTAGGTTCTGCCTACCTTGGGCATAATAGGGAATATATGCACAATTTGGACAATTTCTGGAAATATGACTAGGAATTCCACAGTTAAAGAAGGTTTGTCTTTTAAAAAGAATATGTTCAGAACTTAGTCCACGTCCAACTGAATTTCCAAGAGTACAAGCACATTGTTTCAAAACTTTATGTGGCCTAAAATTATTAGTAGTGTTATTACAAGCTTTTGAAGCAATAGAAGATAAAATGTTAGCTTTTGAAGAGTTTTCATTAAAACTAGAATTATCTTTGTTTTTCTAGCACCCATCTTGCACTTTTATGTCCTCTACACATGAAGTAGAAGGATTAGTATCATTCGCCTCAATATTCTTAGTTTTGCTGGATTGTTCAGCCTTAACTGAAACAGTTACAGTAGGCTGACCATGTTAAACAGAATTTTATGTCCCTATGGTTTAAAGCCATATTATAGTTATCATTGTAAAGGATGTGGTACACTATGATACCCAGACCCTCACCCTGTTTATCTTTCCATTTTAATTGTTTTTCTATCATTGACTCAACTATCTCACTCAACACATCGAATTTTTTAAAATTAAAATAACCATCTTTAAATTTAGCTTTTAATGCATCAAGTCCGGCAGTTAAGTTTGCAATTTCTTCTTTGGCAAAACGATAGTGAACACATTTGGATCTATATTCTTCTTTAGTCCTTCTTAAATCTTTAGTTTGTGATTCTAGTTTTTCTTTAAGAGGTTTATTTGTCACACCCAAAAACCGAAGGAGAAAACGTTCCAGGGCGGACTCCATGTTAAGTATCAAATCCAATGCACATAGTAAGCAAAGTAAACAACCATTACATTACATATTCGAATTTACATTTGTTCAAAAGTAAAGTGTTACAAGTGTTATACATATGTATATATGAACAAAAGTAGAGACGAGTCTTCTACGTACTTCGTCTTCACCAAATGGATCGCTGGGTACCTGTCTAATATGGACCTGAAAATACAAGCAGTTTGAAAATCAGCATAAAGCTGGTGAGTTCATAAGAGGTTTGTTTTCTGAAAATGTACAAGTTTTCCTTTGGTTTTTAGAAAAAGTTTGTTATCCATGAAAATCCTGTATTTTCTTATATGTAAAGTTTAGTTAACTGTTTTGTTACACGATTCTGGTTATGTAAAATTGTTATCCCGGGAAAAACCCTTATTTTCCTACAAGTAAAGTTTAGTTATTGAATCCCAATGTAATGTTTGATTATCTATCATACTTGTTATATTAGCTATTTATTCTAATATCTTAGTTATGTTACACTTGAATGTACCAAGATGCGTGCCTTCATATTCGTATTCCTATCTTAATCATATTCATATTTGTATTTGTATTCATATTCGTATTCGTATTTGTATTCGTATTCGCATTCGCATTCGCATTCGTATTCGTATTCTTATTCCTACTCCTATTCGTATTCGTATTCGTATTCGTATTTGTATTCGTATTCGTATTCGTATTCGTATTCGTATTCGTATTCGTATTCGTATTCCTATTCGCATTCGCATTCGCATTCACATTCGTATTCGTAATCCTATTTCTACTCCTATTCGTATTCATATCCGTATTCGTATTCGCATTCGTATTTGTATTCCTATTCCTACTCCTATTCCTATTCGTATTCGTATTCACATTCGTATTCGTATTCGTATTCACATTCACATTCGCATTCACATTCGTATTCGTAATCCTATTTCTACCCCTATTCCTATTCCTATTCGTATTCGTATTTGCATTCACATTCGCATTCGCATTTGTATTATTACTTTAGTATTTGTTATGTTCCTCACTGTACCTTCGTATTCGTTCTGTCCCTAGTTATACTTTCGTATTCGTTATGTTCTTAGTTGTACTTTTGTATTCGTTCTGTTCCTAGTTGTACTTTCGTATTCACTCTGTTCCTAGCTGTATTTTCGTATTCGTATTCGTATCCGTATTATTTCTAATTAATTATTAGTATGAATTATTTGTAAATTATGAAATATAACATAGAATATAACACTTTATCAAGAAATCTATGATTAGTTTGGAAGCTAACTTTGTAATTCGAATTATTGGTTAACATAGTTTTCGATATTAAAAACATACAGAATATAAACATTTAAACTGAAATAATAAGTTTGAGTACAAGATTTCCTTGTACTTTTGCTTGTATTCCCCCCCCCCCCCCCCCTCCCCCCTTAAAACATTTGAAAAACATTTGAAAAAGGGTAGGGGTATGAACTCACATGTCGAGAAGCGTGTCAGATTGGATGCTAAGTGTCGTTTCGGGGCTTGATAACGTGTGAGGTTCCTATGTAATATCAAATGATATACAAATGTATCTAATTAGACTTTAAATCACTAATTAGATATGATTATACACTCCAAGACGCGAAAACACTTCAAATCAAGTGTTTGGAGTGACCCGGGTGACATCTAGGGACGTATAAGGCTTGGATTTGGAGTTTACTCCTCAAGAGTAAACTCATAAGAGGGTTTACGGCTCTAATGACCCATTCCCCATGAGTTTACGGCAGTAAACTCATGGTGGGGTGTTCTATGGTGCTAAATGGCCTTATATCACTTGAGGATTAATGCTAGACTTGGTTTTAAGGCTTTTCAATGGGTTTTGAACATTCTAGGGACCATTTGAGGAGTTTACGGCAGTAAACTAGGAGTTTAAGGCCGTAAACTCTTATGTTCCATAACTTAAAGTGTATTGGTGGTCCTAGGTCATTTACAAGTGTTTCTAGTCAAATCTACAAGCTATGGAATGAGTTAAAGGCATCATTTGACCATGTTCTAGGAGTTTACGGCCTAAGAAGATGTTCTTAGGAGGTTTACTATCGTAAACATCCATAGGGGTAGTTTTGGCATCATTAAGGTCCTAAACTTGATTGTGGTTGCTTCTAGACTCATTTCTAAGGCTCGTGATGTGTTTAAGTGGCATCTTAACACATAAAAATGAGTTTAAGGTGTAAGGAGATGAGTTTACAGTCCAAGAATGTTCTTGGTCCATAAACTCAAGATTGTCCCATTTGTGTAAGTTTTGGAGCATTTCTTGAAGGGTTATAAGGTTCTATACTTTCATGGAAACTTGTTGGAGGTGTTTAGGGGCAAACTAACACCTTAAAACGAGTTTACTCCCCATGAATTGGTGTTTACGGTCCAAGCATATGCTTGGGCTGTAAACTCATGTTTACACCCTAAGAGAAGAGTGTAAGGTGTTCTAAGTACATGCAATAGGTCTTTAAGTCATATCTAAGTTCCAAATGAGGTTTGGAAGGGTTTTATGGCACAAAAAACCCATTTATACGAGTTCACGGCCTAGGGATGTTCTAGGACCATAAACTCATGCTAATAGTACTAATCCTCATATAAATCTCGAATTTGAAGGCCAAAGGTGTTAAACTAGGAGCTAGGATAGTTACCTTGATGATTTGAAGCTTGATTTGGATGATTTTGGCTCAAAATCGGATTTTAGAGAGAGAGTAGAAAGAGAAAGTAGAGAGAGATTGGAAAAAGCTTCAAATGAGGCTCTCTCAACTTTATATATGCTGAAAGTTTGGGACACGGTGGAATTCTACCTGATCCTAACGTCAAGTGAGGCTTTTGCTCGTACCCGATTTAATTATTTTTATAACTTGACGGAATAAAAAAAATATTTTTTTTCCAAATAATAAATTAGGGCGTTTCCATGGATTTCTAACATATTTGGACAATTATTAAGTCATACAAAAAACTTAAAATTGATGACTCAATTTTAGAAACGAAACGGAAATAATTCAAGACGACGAATTTTTAACGATGGAACGGGTTACGACGACAGAACGAACTTCGGGTTGTCACATTATCCCCCCATTATAGGGAATTTCACCCCAAAATTCAAACTTTAGATGCGACTCACGGATTTGGAAAGAGAATACGGATACTTCTGTTCTATCGGATTATCACGCTTCCAAGTGAATTCGGATTCTCGCATGGCATTTCGTGGAACCTTTCACTTATCGGGAGACGGCTTGTTTCATACGTTTAATCTGTCGCTCTATGATTTCGATTGGCCCTTACCATGTGATTCAGACTTTTGTTGATTTTGGTTTCATCAAGGGATCACTATGGTTTTATCGGGTAGGCACTTCTTAAGGACAGAGACGTGGAATACCGGATGGATGTTGCTAAGCCTGAGGGTAGTCGGAGTTCATAGGTTACGGGATCAATCCTAATGGGGATTTCGAAAAGTTCCATGTACCTCGGGATACACGTTTCAGAATGTAACATGCCTTCTTTCTCATCGTTAACTATCTCGATGGTAAACGATTCGATTACTAGTTGAGGACTATGTTTATGAAGATGTTCAAATGAATAGCTAACAGTTTATCTTTCGGTATTAGAATTGAAAAGGATTGCAAGCAGAAGGGTTGTCGAAGAGGAATATACCTGTGGCAACGGTGGGATCGGCGGCTGTCTCACCTTGTCCTATAGCTAGGACTCTTCCAGTGTTGCCAGTTATTGTTGCATTGGGGCAGTTTCTCTTATAATGCCTGACTTTACCGCAACCATAACAGGCCTGACTGATGCCTACTCCGGAAGCTTGATTTGTTGGTGTTCTGCAACTTCGCACAAGGTGACCCTCTTGGCCATAATTTTTGCAAAATTTCACATGACAAGGAATGGGGATGCGGTGGTGGTAATTGCACTGGTTACACCACGGGAGAATACCGGCATATCCGGTGATAAGTGCTTGAGCTGAAGAACCGATGACAGAAACAGCGGCAGGGGTAGTGGCAGCGTGGACTGCCACTATCTGTTGTCTCTTCGAGAACTCCTGTGAAGGCTGACATTTCTCCCTCGCCTCCCATAACTTTCTTTTCTCACCACTTCTCTCTGTCGGTTCAGTAGTGGTGGATGCTTCCTCTATGTCCTCACTATGGTCGATCAAGATTTGCGCTAGGCATTTGGCACTATCGTATGTGTCCGGCTTTGCAGCTAAAACATTCCCTTTGGTTGGCTGGGTCAACCCCCAGATGAACCTCTCTACCTTTTTGCTTTCCGGGGTAACCATCCCCGGACAAAGAAGTGCCAAGTGATCAAGCCTTGAAGTGTAAGCGGCGATATCGGAACCTTTCATCTTCAGGTTCCAGAGTTCATGCTCCAGCTTCTGTATTTCACCCCGAGGGCAATACTCCACGTGCAGAAGTTACTTCATGACTTCCAACCCATAGCATTGGCTACAGGTAGGGTTAGAGATTTAACTCGGTCGTTCCACCAAGTCAGAGCTTTATCGATTAACATGCAGGCGGTGAATTTCACCTTGTCAGATTCTGAACAAGCACAGATCTCGAAGATAGATTCGATTTTCTCTAACCACCTACTTAGAGCAATGACACCTCCTATGCCATCGAAGAAAGTGGGTTTCGCGTTCATGAAGTCCTTATAGGAACACTCCTTCTGGTGTCCATGGCTACCTTCCTGGTTTTGGGTTTAGGTACCACCCCTGAACCACCGGGGTTTATGTGAGACATGGAGACTGTCACAGCGGCAACAACAGCTGCCTGGAACACGACAGGATCAAAATTGAGGAGGAGGTGGTAGCGGAGGGTTGTTGTTCTTTGAACTGGGTCTCTTTCTCAGAGGCATCTTGATCTAGAAAGATCAGGAAAGAGAGGGTGGTAAGTCCTCTGAATTGAATCAAGAGATATGATACAAGGGATATCTCATTATGATAGATATAGAATTCTATTAAGCGATAAAGCAGGAATGAGTTATCAAAGCAGATAAACTAGCGCTAAAGGAATGATTGAGGAGCAACGTTGGGATAAGAATTTCTATAACGGATTTGGCTCGAGAAATACTCCCATAGTATTTCATGTCTCGTTGCAACGATGGCTCATTGTCTGGGTATTGGGTAAGTTTTAGGCATGCCGCACACCACAGTCACTCCCAAGCACATGTTGGTCGTGTCTCGAATGAATATAGTTGGCCAGACTATATTGATCCTAGACACGACTACATAACTGCCCAGGTTTAACCGCAGCGTACAACACCCATTTACTTATGTTTTGTTCTACTTGTAGTTACGGAATTCAACGGTTAAGTATACTTGTATACTTTTGAAAATACTTATATTTTGAGGTATAGTTTTAGTTCAGAGCACTTAGTCCAATTAGTGTTTATAGTCTTATACCATGTAAGCTTTGGTATACTAGTTCACTATAAACAAGGGCTCTGATACCAATCTGTCACACCCCGAAACCAAAGGCGGAAACGTTCCGGGGTGGACTCCACGTTGAGTATCAAATCCAATGCACATAGTAAGCAAAGTAAACAACCATTACATTACATATTCGAATTTACATCTGTTCAAAAGTAAAGTGTTACAAATGTTATACATATGTATATATGAACAAAAGTAGAGACTCGTCTTCTACGTACTCCGTCTTCACCAAAAGGATTGTTGGGTACCTGTCTAATATGGGCCTGAGAATACAAGCAGTTTGAAAATCAGCATAAAGCTGATGAGTTCATAAGAGGTTTTTTTTCTGAAAATGTACAAGTTTTCTTTTGGTTTTCCGAAAAAGTTTGTTATCCAAGAAAATCCCGTATTTTCTTATATGTAAAGTTTAGTTAACTGTTTTGTTACACGATTCTGGTTATGTAAAATTGTTATCCCAGGAAAAACCCTTATTTTCCTAAAAGTAAAGTTTAGTTATTGAATCCCAATGTAATGTTTGATTATTTATCATACTTGTTATATTAGCTAGGTATTCTGATATCTTAGTTATGTTAGACTTGAATGTACCTAGATGCGTGCCTTCGTATTCGTATTCCTATCTTAATCATATTCATATTTGTATTCGTATTTGTACTTGTATTCCTATTCGTATTCGTATTCGTATTCGCATTCACATTTGTATTCGTATTCTTATTCCTACTCCTATTCGTATTCGTATTCGTATTCGTATTCGTATTTGTATTCGTATTCATATTCGTATTTGTATTCGTATTTGTATTCGTATTGGTATTCGTATCCGTATTCGTATTTGCATTCGCATTCGTAATCCTATTTCTACTCTTATTCCTATTCCTATTCATATTCGTATTCGTATTCGCATTCGTATTCGCATTCGTATTCGTATTCGCATTCGCATTCGTATTCGTATTCGTATTCACATTCGCATTCGTATTCGTAATCATATTTATACTCCTATTCGTATTCGTATTCGTATTCGTATTCGTATTCGCATTCGTATTCACATTCCATTCTCATTCGTATTATTACTTTAGTATTTGTTCTGTTCCTAACTGTACCTTCGTATTCGTTCTATCCCTAATTATACTTTCGTATTCGTTCGGTTCTTAGTTGTACTTTTGTATTCGTTTTGTTCCTAGTTGTACTTTCGTATTCGCTCTATTCCTAGCTGTATTTTCGTATTCGTATTCGTATTCGTATCCGTATTCGTATTAGTTATAATTAATGATTAGTATGAATTATTCGTAAGTTATGAAATATAACATAGATTATAACACTTTATCAAGAAATATATGATTAATCTGGAAGCTAACTCCGTAATTCGAGATATTGGTTAACACAGTTTTCGATAAAAAAACATACAGAATATAAACATTTGAACTTAAATAATAAGTTTGAGTACAAGATTTCCTTGTACGTTTGCTTGTATTCCCCCTGAAAACATTTGAAAAACATTTGAAAAAGGGTAGGGGTATGAACTCATCGGTCGAGAAGCATGTCCGATTGGATGCTAAGTGTCGGTTCGGGGCTTGATAACGTGTGAGGTTCCTATGTAATATGAAATGATATACAAATGTATCTAATTAGACTTTAAATCACTAATTAGATATGATTATACACTCCAAGATGCGAAAACACTTCAAATCAAGTGTTTGGAGTGACCCGGGTGACATCTAGGGACGTATAAGGCTTGGATATGGAGTTTACTCCTCAAGAGTAAACTCATAAGAGGGTTTACGGCTCTAATGACCCATTCCCCATGAGTTTACGGCCGTAAACTCATGGTGGGGTGTTCTATGGTGCTAAATGGCCTTATATCACTTGAGGATTAATGCTAGACTTGGTTTTAAGGCTTTTCAATGGGTTTTGATCATTCTAGGGACCATTTGAGGAGTTTACGGCAGTAAACTAGGAGTTTACGGCCGTAAACTCTTATGTTCCATAACTTAAAGTGTATTGGTAGTCCTAGGTCATTTACAAGTGTTTCTAGTCAAATCTACAAGCTATGGAATGAGTTAAAGGCATTATTTGACCATGTTCTAGGAGTTTACGGCCTAAGAAGATGTTCTTAGGAGGTTTACTGTCGTAAACATCCGTGGGGGTAGTTTTGGCATGATTAAGGTCCTTAACTTGATTCCGGTTGCTTCTAGACTCATTTCTAAGGCTTGTGATGTGTTTAAGTGGCATCTTAACACATAAAAATGAGTTTAAGGTGTAAGGAGATGAGTTTACAGTCCAAGAATTTTCATGCTCCATAATCTCAAGCTTGTCCCATTTGTATAAGTTTTGGAGCATTTCTTGAAGGCTTATAAGGTTCTATACTTTCATGGAAACTTGTTGGAGGTGTTTAGGGGCAAACTAACACCCTAAAACGAGTTTACTGCCCATGAATTGGTGTTTACGGTCCAAGCATATGCTTGGGCTGTAAACTCATGTTTACACCCTAAGAGAAGAGTCTAAGGTGTTCTAAGTACATGCAATAGGTCTTTAAGTCATATCTAAGCTCCAAATGAGGTTTGGAAGGGTTTTATGGCACAAAAAACCCATTTATACGAGTTCACGGCCTAGGGATGTTCTAGGACCATAAACTCATGCTAATAGTACTAATCCTCATATAAATCTTGAATTTGAAGGCCAAAGGTGTTAAACTAGGAGCTAGGATAGTTACCTTGATGATTTGAAGCTTGATTTGGATGATTTTTGGCTCAAAATCGGATTTTAGAGAGAAAGTAGAGAGAGAGTGGAAAAAGCTTCAAATGAGGCTCTCTCAACTTTATATATGCTGAAAGTTTGGGACACAGTGGAATTCAACACGGTACTGACATCAAGTGAAGCTTTTGGTCGTACCCGATTTAATTATTTTTATAACTTGACGGAATAAAAAAAATTTCCAAATAATAAATTGGGGCGTTTCCATGGATTTCTAACATATTTGGAAAATTATTAAGTCATAACAACAAACTTAAAATTGATGACTTAATTTTAGAAACGAAACAGAAATAATTCAAGACACCGAATTTTTAACGACGGAACGGGTTACGACGACAGAACAAACTTCGGGTTGTCACATTATTGACTTTCTTAACTTCATAAATTTCATTTTTAAGGTCAAAAACCTTTCTAACTAATAATTCATTTTATTCATGGTATTTATTTATTTGATCTTCACAGGATTGAGAACATGAGGTTTTACTTACCTCTTTTGTACCTGGAGTTGTGATTGAAATGTTTTAAGAGGTCATTATTGACAAAAAATCGGATTGTGCCATTTCATCTTGACCGAAAACCAAAAATAAATGCCCTTTGACCGAAAACCTTGAAAGTTAATTAGTTTGACTGAGATCCATGAAAGTCAATTGTTTAACCGAAAACAGTTGACTGAAAATGGTATATCTTGGACGAGAACTCTTCCAAGCCGAGAACCCCATTTTTTTTTACCAAAAACACTAAGTAGCCACCGAAAACGCTGAGACCTAGCCAAAATCGAAGTCTTTGATCAAGTTTATTTATCCAAAGCGTCCTAAATTTGGAAATTTACCAAAAATGACCTCCAACAAAATATCATCCAAATTTTGTGAAGAACACTAACAATACGATGAATAACTAAACCTTTCTCCTAAAACAATCCAAAAACACCACAAACAAATTACTGTTTCGAAAG
Organism: Lactuca saligna; assembly: GCF_052625555.1. NCBI lineage: Eukaryota > Viridiplantae > Streptophyta > Magnoliopsida > Asterales > Asteraceae > Lactuca > Lactuca saligna. The sequence goes on along the minus strand of NC_136418.1, from coordinate 43,388,360 downwards.
CAATTGATACCAAAATGGGCTTAAGTTGATTTTAAGGCTATGATACCACTTGTATGCCCGTGAACTCGGATCTATGAAGGTATCGATACAATCGTTTGATTTAATGTGGAATCCTAATCAAACAATGTGCGAGTTCAAGAGATCTGATGCGCAGGGACAAGGATTGAGAACTCAAACATTGAGTTAATGCTTAAGATCAATGTCTACAACCAATGAACGTTCCAGTCAAGTCTGGCAAGAGCAGTCAAGTTTGAGTTAAAGCATTCAACAAAGTATTCAAGATATTAATGAATAGAGATGATAATGATCAAGTTAAAGATAATAAATGAAGAACAAGAAGAATTTTGAGAAAAAGACTTGTAAGAGAATAGAAGGTGAAGTGAACTAGAATAACGCTATATCTGTTTTTAACAATCTGTCACTTGATTCAACATTAAAAGCACCTTTAAATAGGAGAACTGATTACATCATACTAACCACTTACATACATAGGACCGGATAATAGAGCTATTTCTGACACTTAGATTATCTAGGTTTGACAAAAGAGACTAAGTCTTATGACATGTTAAGTCAAACAAAATGACAAATACAATTAATTCACGGACAAAAGACTGATTCGACATATTCTCATTCTGGACACAACTTCCATTTCAGAATGTCTTCGATTGAACTTCTTCTCCAGACACAAGCTTCACTGATTCCGCACCAACTACAATTTCGAAACTGAGGCTGACTTCGGACTTGTCAAAAGGTTAGAGATTGCTAGAGGTTCAATTTTAGGTTCCAACAATCTCCCCCCTAAGTGAACTTAGCAATCAGGTCAGCTCAGTTTGCTTCTTCCTTGATAAAAGTGTATTCTCTAAATAACCAATCTTTGACTTCTATGTACCACTGCAATTGACTCACATACTTTGCTTTAACATGTTATGGAGCTTCATACTGGGATGCACGACTAATGAATTTTTGAAGGATTTTTGTAGGAACTAAGTGTTTGTCAAGGACTTGAAAGAAGTCCTTTTTGTTTGATTTTCGTTGCTTGTAGACATACCCTAGAACCGGATCATCAATGGGTCCTTCGGCCAGCAACTTAGCTTCCAACAGAACAAAGTCGATTTTGGCAAGATAGTTTTCAGTTTTGAACAAGTGTGCCACCTCATAGCCGCATCGACAAAATTCAGCCACATAATCCTTAAGGAAGCTTAAGGCAGCATGATAGCCTCCCATGCTTATATCATTATCTTGACAACTTCGGGAATGAGAAACAACGGTTAAGATGTCGTTCGAATTGATTGCAGGGAAATCAACATCAGTGATGGTGTATGGAGTTGGTTTGTTCCGGAAGATGTAGTAGTGAAACAACACACAGTTTAGATAAAACTTTGTTAGAACCTTCCTTGCACACCTGGATATTTTAATGATTATTTTCCTCGACCATACTTCTTTCTGGGGAAGGGCATTCTTTGCATAGAAGGTCTTTAGTCTTTCAACTTCAGTACAGCTGATCAATTGGGGATCAACATTCGGATGCAAGGGAGCCAACTTGGTGTAAAACTTGTTGTACGGAGATAGAGGCAAATCAACTTGGTCCAAATCATTAGTAGGGATATCATATTACATGAACGGTACTAAGTCCAAATCATGGATTATTCCTTCTCGGCATACAGGAGAGAGTCCCAACATCAGATTGGGATTATCTTTGAGCACCTGAATCCGAATGTTTTCCTTTAGATCTTGATGGATTTCCTCTTGAGACCATCCTGATTTTAACTTTGGTGGAGGTCTGGAGTAATGAGCTTGATAGATTTATGTGATGGGCTTCTTACCCTTGTCTTTGTTGAGAACCGAAAGAAGATGTTGCATGTTTTCATCAATGGTGAATTCTAGAGGAGAGGTTCAAAGAGGTTCTTCTAGAATATCGTCTGGAATCCGGAGGGGAGAACCTTCATCGATTTGAGCAATTTTTGGAGTCAAAATAGGAAGCAGCATGGATGGCATGGCCCAGAAGGCGTCAACCATTAATTTGGTTTTAGCCTTAGCTATTTGAATACTTCTTTGAATAACATCCGACAGTTTAGTTGACCATGAAATTGTAGACCAAATTCTTTGTTCTTCCTCTGTCATTACCTTAGTGGGAAGCTTCTTTGGAGCTTCAAGTACCAATACTCCTTTTGAAGCATCCGCATACACATCATCATCATCAACTTTCTGGGGAGAACCGGAAAGAACCTGCAAATCATCTGAGCTTTCATTTTCATCTTGGAGTGTAATTTCTTGGGCAGGTTTCCATGATTGATTTGGGCCTTCTCCCCCTATTGCATCGGTGAATCTCAGAGCTAGTGAAAGCAAAGCGGTCTCCTTCAGGTCCGAAAATTTATCAAACACCTTTTGAAAACTAGTGTTAAGCTGAAGAGTGAGAGCATCGTAAGCTACGGCAGTGGGAGCTTGAGCTTTGAGGTGATCGAATAGTTGGGAGAGAATAGAGAACACTCATCGAATTTGTGGTTTTGAACATCCATAATGTTCCAACATGCTCTAAGAATCTTGCTTTGGACCTACTGCATGATGAGATTCATCTCATCCTTCTTCCGGTTCTCCTTCTCCAATTTCTGGATCTATTTCTCATAACGAATATGAGTATGCTTAATAAGTTTGTTGGAAGCATTGAGCATATCATCATGGACCTTTAACATCTTGTTGATTGTGTCAAGGAAATGATTAACACTTTCATCGTATTTCATCTCAAATTCCTCAATGGTGTGCTTTATCCTTAGGGAGATCAGTTGATCTAGCTGAGCTTCTCGTTCCGCAGTGGTGGGTCTGGATTTGTTCTTTTCGGACAAGGATTGAAGAATCGCATCCAGCTTAGTATCAGGTCCGGAAACTTTCTCGTTTATTTTGGTGTTGAGTCTGGTTACGGAAGCCTCAAGGGTGTCAAACTTTTTCATTGTGTCAAAGACATTGGTTTGGATATCAAGGAGGGAAAATGGATCAATGTATTTACCTACCGAGGATCCAGTGTCCAAAGTGGAATGTTGAGGCTTATCTTTGTTTAGTTCCGGAGTTGCTTGTGTTTCGGAAGGGCCAGCCTTGGTAGTAGCATCATCTTGAGGTTTTTCAGTTGCAATATCGGTATTAACCTGATCATGATCCTTGATGTGAATTTCTTCATCCACTGGTTCGGAAGAGGATGATGAGATTCCGAAATCAAATCTTCATTTTGAAGGAGATCGATAAGATTGAAGGCAAGCAAACGATAATGCATAAGTATCAGCAACATAAGCACCATCATCATCAAAAAGCATTTCTTCAGAGAGTTCTTCATTTGGATTGAAGTGCATTGAATCATGATGAGCTTTGGGAGTTTCTCTAGAAGTAAATTTTAGATCCGTGACTTCATCAGAAGGAGCAACAAATGGTAAGTAGATTTGAATAGCCATGTTGCGCATCGAAATGAGAGTGGCTTCAACTTGTGATCTTGTATGTTCTTGATGCCTCGAATGAGCCCTGTAAATATTCTTCCCAAATAGGATCATTAGCACCTGGTCATCATGTAGCCTTACCATGTATCAGACCAGTTAAGGCACCTGAGGTTGGAGGGACTGCTCCCGCTTCATAATGCTTAGGGTCCGAAATAATGGTTATGGGTCGTGCTTTTGTAGAAGAATGAGATATAGCAAATGAGACATGTGGATTTGTTCCAAGGGTGCAATGAACTATCGTTAACACTGGCATCACCTTTTTGGCAAGGTGAGGGTGGATTGTGTGGAGACTCCCCGTAGGTATGTGCAAGCGATTGAGAAAAATCGAGGGCTAAATTGGCACAATACGATCACTAGTTATTTTGGTTTCAAGAACATTGTTATCGATTTTAACCCTTGAAAATTCTACGTGAAGTAGGTTTAGTGGAATACGTGGTTCAGGGATTTTTGTGAGAGGGATGCAGATGGCATGATGAGCGATGAACTCAAACATCACCCTAATAGGTTCATTGAAATCCATTGGATTAAGTGAAAACAGTTGTGTGGTATCCTTAAGGAAGGGTTCGGTCAACATGGATTTTGAGGATCCCTTAGATGACTTCTTCTTTGCAATGGATTTGGTGACTTTGTGAGCAGTTGGAACAATTTTGGAGGGTGAAGAAGACGTAATTATTGAAGATGCGATGAAAGCTTGAAGAACATAAGAACATTGAAGAATATGAGAGGGTTTTGAGGAGATTTGTGTGTGTAAAGGTATAAATGGGTGTTTAAAGAGGCTTATACATGTGATGGAAACAGGTCGAATTAGAAACTTTAATGATGATATCTGAAATGGAAATGGGTCGCATTTAATGTTTTTCCATTTTTAGGGGTGGGTTGACTTGTAATGACGAAAGGTTTCGATGGATGGAAGTTGGTAATAGAAACGACAAACGGCGATGGGATGTTTGCTTTATGCAATGTGCAAGCGTGGCACGGATTTCAAGGAGAACATGATAAGGATCCCAAAAAGTTACCGTTAGAAAACGTTTCACCTAAAAAAACCTTTAGACTTCACAATGTTTGATTCTGGAACAAAATGTTGAATAGATTCCGGAAAGAAAATTTTTTGTAAGGTTCCGGAATAAGGTTTGAGAAAGATGTCCAGAATAAAAATCTGAAAAAGATTTACGGATCACAATTTTAGGATTTTTTGGAGCAAAAGATAGAAAGAGTTTATTAATGTTCCGGAATGACGTGATTTTGAAAATTAGTTCCAGATGACTTTGAGAATAGATTTCGGGAATTCCAGAGAAAACTATTTTTTTTTAAATTCCAGAGTGAATTTAAGAAAACTTCCGGAATGAATTTTGAAAGCGTCCCGGATGGATTTGAAAGTTTCGGTGTAGTATTTTTGTAAGATTCGGAAAAGACATTCCTGAGTAAGCTTTATTACAAGTCCGGATTTGAATTCCAGGATGATTTTATGAGGTACCTTCCGAGATGATATTGTTACTAATGTCACTATATTGGTGTTTGACTATCAAAATACTTAGGAAAAGTGGGTGTTGGACCGGAGACATTTTGAGAAACAGGGGCTTCAGGAGATGCAATTTTCCTTGTTCGAGATTCTGAATTAAGAGATGTTTCTGAGCGTTCGAAGAGAGTTTCAAAGTCTACTTCATGGATAACCTGAATGTTCGAAGATTCCAGAAGGGATCATCAGACTCCATAATGTGAGTGGTGACATGAGTAGGACCAGAATTCTGAATGAAATCATCATCAAAGGTAACATCAAAGCTTTCTTCTATAACTCGAGTACGACGATTAAGTACTCGATACGCCTTTGATGTTGTAGAGTAACCAAGAAAAATTGCTTCATCAGCTTTGGGTTGAAACTTTGTAAGATGATTACGATTGTTTTTGATAAAGCATCGACATCAAAAAAACATGAAAAAAAGAAATGATTGGCTTCCGACCATTCATGGCTTCATACGGTGTCATGTTGAGGTGTTGATTGATGATACTTCGGTTTTGAGTAAAGCAAGTTATCGACACGGCTTTGGCCCAAAGATAGAGTGGTAGATTTGCAAAATTAAGCATGGATCGACCAACTTCGACTAGCATTCTGTTCTGTCTTTCGACAATACCATTCTGTTGTGGAGTGTAAGGAGCATAGAAGTTGTGATCAGTTCCTTTCTCGGTGAGGAATTTCTCAATGGTGCCATTGGTGAATTCCGAGCCATTATCACTTCGGATTCTTCTTAATGGAAGCCTGATGAGAACTTCTATTCCTTTGACGACATTGATGATTTCTGAGGATGTTTCAGACTTTAGCCTAAGGAAGAAGACCCATGTGAACCTTGTAAAGTCATCAACAATCACAAGAATATTTTTTTGTGATGAAGACTCTCTACAATTGAGGGTCTAAATAAATCAATATGTAGAAGTTCCAATGGATCTGAGATTGATTTTTCAATGATGATAGGATGACCCTTCTTTGATTGCTTTCTATACTCACATGCAGCATACAAATGATCAATTTCAAATTTGAAAAACGATAGACCTCTTAATATTTCACCAGACACAAGATCATTCATGTACCTAAAATTTCAATGAGCAAGCCTTCGGTGCCATAACCAACTAATGTCAGGAACAACTTTGGAGAGAAGACAAAGTTGAGGTTTGCCAATGATCTTGTTGATGTCGAGCGGAAACATGTCCTTTTTGCGATTTGACTTGATCAAACATTCTTTTCTGTCTTCGGTCATCACGTAGCTATGTTTCTTGCAAAATTTAACACGTCGATTTGAGTCAGTGAGTTGAGCTACACTTATCAAGTTATACTTCAGGTCAGCTACGTAAGTCACATTCGAAATAGAGAAATTTCCATTGGTGAGGATGCAACAACCACGAATTTGAGAGTTGGAAGTTTTGCCATATGTCACATAACCAGTATTTGAAGAAAGTTTGAGATCTCGCAGAAAGTCCTTCTGCCCCGTCATGTGCATGGAGTAAGAACTATCAATATACCGTATTGTATATTGCTCTGAAGCACAAAGTGCCTGCAAAATTAGTAAGTAACGGAGTTTTTAGGCTCCGAGTTAGGTTTTGGGACAAGACTATGGGCTTTGGACTTTGGTTGTGACTTACAAACAACTGAGTGTTTCTTAGAGTTATTACATGAATTTTTTGAAAATAGGAAAATGGTCGTGGTTTTCTCATCTATCCAATAATCATACTCAATAACATGGTGGTTCAGAATGACCTTCTGCGGACATGTGGCTCACGGAGTAGTGGGTGCATCGGGAGTCATGGGATTTTTTATTTTCCAAACAAGTTTTGGTTTTGAAGATTTTTGTGAGATTGGTTGATTTGAAAATCTTTCTTTGTTTGATGGTACGGTTGATTTTGAAAAGGATTGAGGTTTGAAAATTGTACCATCTTCTTTGGCTATAAAAATGGATTCAACATTCTGAGAAGAGCCATTTTGGACAGGTTGAGTACTTGATACTTGCACATCAGGAGTGTGTTGGACAACATTCTTAGGTTCTGACCGAATGGGAAGATTTGATTGTATGTTGAGTATATTCACAGGAGAAAATGTGTTATGAGTATGTGAAGAAGATTTGCAATTACTCATAGACACATTCCTTTTGGAATTTTCAAGAAATCTAGATTTTTCTCTAGACCTGATTTCCTTCTTAAGAGCATTTTTGGCTTCATTCTTAGGAGTAGTGATATCATTTCTATTCAAAGAGGGTTTCTTCCTATGGTCAGATGTTGACTTAGATGATTGACCACTTGAAGGGTTTTCGAACTTGGGCTTCATGGGCACCAAGGTTGTTTTGGAAGTGACTAAGGAATTTGATTCACAAGAATCATAGGAGACATTGCTTGAGATTTCAAAGTTATCATCCAAGGATGCCCATGCAAACTCAGAAGTAACAGTTTAAGTTGTCACAAGAATTAGTTCCTCAACAACTTAGTTGTTAGGAGGTTTGTGTTTTGGAACATAATCTATGCAATTTGAAACACTATGGTGGAATTCTGTGGTCCGATACAGGTCCAAGTTTGTCAGGGGCGGAAGTGGCGTGGAATCAGGACAGTTGACAATAATTGGTTTAAATTCAGGGATCAAGGATGCAAATTTGTTAGATGTCTCAGGAAGAGGTGACAAGGGAGAAATAGGATTATCCGAATGTTAATGGTTTAGAACATCTCGCATAAAAGTCAGGTTTTGTAACTCCTTCAAGGGACTAGCAATAGGTTTCGGAAACATCTGGAGAGTTCTCTTAAGGTCAGAGTAACGTTTGATTCATGACCTTGAATTTCATCAAATAGTTGGTAAAGCTTCAACTTCTTCAGGGATCCATTGCTTTGAAGACAAGATTACACGTTTCCCCATCCTTTACCAAGGCTGTTTATGAACTTAATATTCTAATCGAAGGGAGTTCAGACAATTCCATGAGCAGTCATATTGTTGACTACCATTCTGTATCGGTTAGAGGCTGAGGCAACTGATTCACTAGGAGTTGTTGTAAAGGTGTCAAACTTATTGACAACAGATGTTAGACACTTGTCTTTCATATTTTCCGAGCCTTCAATCAGATCTTGAAGAGTGTCCCAATTCTTCTTGGCACATTTACACAATTTTCAAAGAGAGATGGTGGAACACCAAACACCAATTCGGTAAAGGCGACTTGATCAACATGTAGTTTCTCGATATCGTCTGCAGTAAGAGGTTCTAGGTGGTTTTCATCTTGACCCATGAGTTGAGCAGCAACATCTCTAACTGTTGTTCTAACAAGACAATGAGGACCTTTTTTTACAGATATCCAGACAGCGTCACCTTTCCCTTTGGCCAGTAAAAACCTTTCTGTTATGACTTTCCAGTGATCATATTCTTCAACAACTAGCAGTGGGGCACAAGTAGGGCAACCCATGTTATTTGCTATTTGCATTGAATACATTTGTTGAGGATTAGAAGCAGCAATTGAAGTTAAGATATCTTCAAGCAAAAGTGGTATATAGAAGAACTTTTATCCTGAACACAAAAATGGTTGAAATACCAAGGTAATTTCAAACCAACTATAATCTAATCTTATGGATTCAAAGGACAACCACTCAAGCTCTGATACCGATTGTGAGTTCAAGAGATCTGATACGTAGGGACAAGGTTTGAGAACTCAAACCTTGAGTTAATGCTTAAGATCAATGTTTGCAACTAATGAATGTTCCAATCAAGTTTGGCAAGACCAGTTAAGTCTGAGTTAATGCAATTAACAAAGTATTCAAGATATTAATGAAGAGAGATTATAATGATAAAGGTAAAGATAATAAATGAAGAACAAGAAGAATGTTTGAGAAAAAGACTTGTAAGAGAATAGAAGGTGAAGTGAACTAGAATAATGTTATTTTTGTTTTTAACAATCTCCCACTTGATTCAACATTGAAAGCTCCATTAAATAGGAGAATTGATTACATCGTACTAACCAATTACATACATAGGACCGGATAATAGAGCTATTTCTGGCACTCAGATTATTTAGGTTTGACAAAAGAGACTAAGGAAGTGTTTGTTTTTTGTCTGCAGATCTGCGTGGCCTCTTCTGTCTGTGCCGTGCAGACCACGCGCAAACATCAACCTTAGCAGACTGTTTGTTTTTTTGAAGACTGCAGACTTAAAAATGTTTGTCTACCCTCTTCTTGGCGTAGATGTGGGCCATAGTTTTCTAACATCTTCTGACATCTTCTAGCCTAAAAACATATATAGCTTTATTTTTTTAAGTTTTTTTTTAATTAATATTTTTTCTAACTTTATTAATGATAAACAATTTGGAAAAAAAAATAAAAAACTTAAAAAAAAAACGTTTGACGATACAAACATGATGTTTTTGACAAATTTATAAATAAAAATTTATTACAATAATAGTCGTTGAAGTTGTTTATATAAATATGAAAAAAAATCATAATATATTCTTATATTTTTTTGCCAAAAATTTTAAAATATTATTTAATATAGTATCGTTAGTTTCTCAGGAAAATATTTATGGTACGTTTTTAATGGATTTAATTGAAAAATCGAAGTTTATTAATGTTTAGTTATAACTTTACAACCAACGTTGTTTGTTTTTGTCAAATATGTATGTTAATTAATATCATTTTTATTTTTATTTTTTATACAATAATACATAAAAGTTGATCTAGATTCGTTAATTATTTATAAAAAGTCATAAAAATATTAAAAAAAAATCACTTTGAAGTTAAAAAAAAAAATCAGTTTATTTAGATTTCAGTTTATTTTACTAGCCAACAGATGTTAAAAAAACAAACAATCTTTTTTTTTTCAGACTGCGGACGTTTGGTCCATCTCTTCTACGGCAGAGGTCTACAGACGTGGTCCGCAGATTGCAAACATTTTGCCTTAGAAAAAACAAACAGCACCTAAGTCATATGACATGTTAAATCAAGCTAAATGAAAAATACAATTAATTCACAGACAAAAGACTGATTCGACATATTGTCATTCCAGACACAACTTCCATTCTGGAATGCCTTCACAACGTTCGGAATGTCTTCAACTGAAGTTCTTCTCCGGACGCAAGCTTCACTGATTTCACACCAACTACAATTTCGAAACTGAGGTTGACTTCAGATCTGTCAAAATGTTAGAGATTGCTAGAGGTTCACTTTCATGTTCCAACACAATGATACGAAATAATCAATTAGATATATCAAGAACACGTTTCAATAATATGAATGCACACAATTCTATTGAATACTTGTCAAGTACATTCAATCACCCTTCAGCCATGAATCACTAGAATTCACCAAAAACGCATTAGCTCAGAACGACTATACACAAACTATATATATACTAAACCGATAAACTAAAGCTCATACATAATACGCCCACCAAGAACAACATAATACATTCAAAACAAAGTATAAACCACTAAATGTAGCCCAACACAAGTGTGGACCAACAATCATCGATCTACAAACATGAGAACCAATTTTGTCGATATCAGTAACATAATCCTCTATATGAAGTACCCATACTTCATAATCGTCTGGAAAAAGAGTATGAACTTTACTATTAGAACCAATTATGCTAACTAAATTGATTGCTACACTTTGAGGATCGTCTTTCACCATGATTTTAGAAAACATGAACAGTGATCAAATCAGTGTGTCATATAAGGAATTCAAATCAAAACAACTCTTAGAGAAAAGATTCCTAGATCAAAGTGCAAAGAATTTGAAAATGCGGAAAAGATCTGAGAAAAAATCAATGAAGATGAACGAAGAACTTGATGAACAAAAATGAATTAATCGATTTGAATATAAATCAATGATTCCTACTTTGATTAATTAGTTCAATTACTAAGAAATCATGAATATCATGTAAAAGTGAATGTAATGTATGATCGAGAAGGTAAATAATTTTCTGTTTAATTCATTAAGAGTAAGAAGTTCGATTACATTGAATCATGTAAGAACATGCAAAATGCTTACTCCCTTACCTAACTAACATCCCTATTTATAAGAGAACTACAAGGGAGTCGAGTAGACAATAACCAATAAGGTTATGACACCTAAGCAGTGATATGTGATACAAACTATTAAGCATTGTCACTCCGAAACCTTAAGTAAACCCATTTTGAAACTAACATACATTCGGAACAAAAATTACATTTAAGACAAAATATTACAATGAAACATTTCAATTTAAGGCTAGAAACGTTTTATCATTTCTAATAAAAATAGTTGCCTCTCAAATGAACCCTCAAATCAACCCTTCCGTCTTACCTAATAGAAACTGATACACAATTTGCCATTTTTTGTATTTTTGTAAGTTTATATATAAATTTTGCACATATTAACTCTTTGAAATATAAGATCATCATGATTTAACATATTTACGTACAGACGATTCAATCCCAAATCTAAAATATGGAATTAGTTGCAATTTAGTTTGATTTCGTGGATTTTTTTAAGTGTACATTGTTAAATAGCAATACAAGGAGCAAATATACAATAGTTTTATACATGCATGAACTTCATAGCTTCCAAACTAATGTAAACCCTAATCACAGAATTGAGAGGATTTTGAAGCAAATAATGATTTATCCTACAATAGATGATGGGATACTGATGAAGGAATTTAAAGGAATTGGAAAGATCTAAAGCTCCAATGCTTAAAATTGCCATTTTTACTCTCAAACTCGAAGTTGTGCCTCATAAAACAAGAATTAATAATGTATTTATTAGATGCACTTTTAAGATATGGTCATAGTTAGCCACACGAAACTATCGTGGATATGGCCACCCCGCAACTAATCCCCCAAAGACATCACATGACATAATCCAAGTGTCTGTATATTCGAATAGCGAATCATGCAACAACGTTTCCTAATGCTCAAAACGAGTTTCTGGCATCTTGAAACTTGCAACCAAGAAGCTTCACATCCAAAAATTGTGACTTTGAGTGTTCTAATATCGTAATCAATGTACAACTTTTGATGTATAGTTTATATTGTTTGGATGCTCTTTAATTAGTACAAGTAAACTATATATATGATATATATACTATAAGATCTCACTTAAATATTTTTTTATTAAAAGTTAATAAAAAAACGTGCTACTTTAAAAGAACCAAAATATCAATAAAATAAAAGCCCATAATTTATAATTACGGTCTATAGAAAATCAAACTTTTTTTTACCAACACAAAAATGAAGTACACAAACAAAAGCCCATGTGTCATGCCATCATGTTTCATGTAATGCACTCATAACCCATAAACTCATCATCCCATTTCCCTTTTCCCCTTTTATCCCTTCAAAATTGAAACTTTTTATGCTTTCAATCACTATGTGTATGAAATTACTTAGCCTACTAAGCAATGCTTATTACTCTTAATAAAGTAAAATCTGAGAAACTATAATTCATGTTTATGGTCTTTTAGAAACCTTTATGGCCTACTAATGTGTCATCCTTTTTGATCCTTTTTAATTGCTCGTTCTATTCGCTCATAATATCATATTAAAAACTATATTCAACTGCCATGTAAATCACATAAAGGCATAATACAAAAAATGAAATAGGTGATTCATATTATTGATCTTGTTTTTTGAAAATCTTTTGCGTTTTTCTTGCCTTAAGTTTTCTTATTATATGCATCATCACAAAATATCCGTGTGTTTATGTATGTATGTATGCAACGAAAGATTTGAAAAAAAGAAACTCGTGAAATATTCTTACACAATTAATGGTAACCTTTGTAGTCGTTTCACATATCATGATATATTTATGCAAAAGTAACGATCTAAATGCCGTATTAAAACATGCATTTGAACTGTGAAACATTTTACGTTGTGTCTAACTTTGAAGTTCATACAAAAACACATCGACTTATGATTATTTTTTGTTTTAATTATTACAATGTAAGTGATTAATACATGTATTCTATCTAGTAATTATTGTTCATTATATACGCCAAATTTATTTAAGAGAAGTTTGAAAAAACCATATAAAGGCAAATTAGTAAACCGATCATTAATTTTAATAAAATGATTATAGTTATTCTATGAATATAAACATGGAAAATGATCAATTTGAAAAGTAAAAAAAAAAAAAATCTATAATTTGTAACAAACTATATTTTTAATAAAATAAAAATAAAAACAAAATGAACAACTTACCAAATGAAAGAAAACAAAAGAGAATCGATGGTGAAGAAGTGTGTGTGCGGTGGTGATGATGGGTAAGGGTTCGTCGGTTCGAACCAATCCAAAACCATCATTGCGAATCTTCCGACGACCATTTTGAGCTTGAACAACCCCCCTCATATCAAATACCGAAATTACCCCTGACCCTTTACCACCCTTATCGAAATACCTAAATTACCCCTACCCTAACCACTCATCATTAGTAGAAGACGAAGGACATTAAAACCTTTGGCCTACACAAGCCGCCTTCTTCTCTTCCCTTGTTGCTTCAGAATCTGCATGATGATTAGTTTTGTGGGCAAGTTTGAGGTGCATGTCCCCCCACCCCCCCAACCCCACCCCACCCCACCCACCCCCCTACGTTTTCCACTATATATTTGACTGCTCCTACCCTTCGTTTTGCCCCTCACAAGATCCCATTTTCTGCTCTGTGAAAACAGAACTAGAACTCATCCCCCAAAAATCGAAGTTTTTCTTTTTTCCTTGTTGCTCTTCGAAGGTAAATCTTTCTTGATAAAATATATAGTCAAGTGGGTCCTCTCTCTCTCTCTCTCTCTCTCTCTCTCTCTCTCTCTCTATAAACTCTGTTTTCATTAGCAGAAGGTGGACGAGGTTTTCTTACATGTAAACATTTGTTTTAGTGTAGATTTTGCCTTGTTTTCACCTTTTAGTGTGTATTTCTGTCGTTCATTTAAAAGGAAATGCATAGTTCTTTCAAAGGATTCCGACAAAAACACAACACAGTTTTTTCACTTTTTGTTTATGCACATGTGATTATCGAAATCACGAATGAGTTGTAGTCGATACTCTCTTTCACTTTTGATAAATATTCGCAAGTAGATTGTTGCCAACTTTAGACAAATGTCAACTTTTGTTTATTTAAATCCGAAACAGTTTTTTTATGTAGTAAACGATTTGATTTATAATGGGTAGATCAGAGTTGGCAACTTTCCAACTACAAAACCTTTTCATTTTGACTTATTCAAAAGTCAAAGCTGAATCTTTTTTTTTTTTTTTTTTTTTTTTTTTTGTAAGCAGAAATGGAAAGGTTGAATTCGAAGCTGTACATGGAGAACTGTTTGATAATGCAAGAGAATGAGAAACTGAGGAAGAAAGCGCAACTTCTTAACCAAGAGAATCAAGCATTATTGTCTCAGTTGAAGCAAAGGCTCACAATGGGTAACCAAAATGTCAATAATGCCCCTGACTCCTACGCTGACCTCAACCTTAATACCAAAGCGACTTCAAGTTCAAGGAAGCCTTGAAGAAGAAACAACAGTTAAAATGACTAAAGTGGACATGAAAATCATCTTTTGGGACATCATCTCACTACCCTCTTTGATGTTTTTGTTCTACTGAGAATAGAATAGGAATCAAAGGAACAGAATTCTAGTTTGCTAGATATTTTGCAGTTTCTGTTATCTATGTAACTAGAGTCAATAGAGGGGTAGTATTGTTATTCTACATAATTCAGTTAATGGTTTACTTTTTACTTTTACATTTATTTTTATTATGTTTCTATAAAACACCCTTCGCATGGATGTGTTCTTGTGACTAGAAGGGTAGTAATGGTTTTTGCCTTTTTTTGACACTGAAATTTATCTAAAAGTTAAACAATGGCGTGTTTTAGAATAAATATCTAAAAGTTATAAATTAGGTTGGGGGTATACCCACATTGTGCCCCCCTCCTCCTACCCATGGGGGTGGTGGTGGTGATGTCGATTGGCTTCCTGTTAAGAACAAAATGTAAGAAGTGGATCATACCATGTTTAGCATGTTATCGCTGAAACAAATTAATACATTTACGTATATTTGTCTCCTAAGATACTACACTTAGAAAGCGGTTTTTATAGACTGTTTGAATAGCAAGAAAATGAAGAAGCAAAATTGGAGAACATAGTTGCATCTGGTGTAATTTCAATCTGTCATAAATGTGTTGAACATCAATACATAATTGACAAAAAAAAAAAAAACGAATACTAATAAGTAAATCATAACCAAAATTTATGACTAATTTCATTGAATACAATTTTGGGACTGAAATTTTGTCATAAAAGTTTTAGTTACAAAAATAATTGTTTGCAAAAAAGGTTCCTAAACTTTTTTGGTTGATGAGTAGTGGATTTGTACCTGGATGCACACTTGGACACAAATCAGTGAACCGAGTCCAATTTGGTCGTATTTGCACCCTATGTGTGCAAGAAATAGACATTGTGCTGCAAGTCTTATAGGGTCTTATAATATAGGGTAAGAGTGGTCTTGCCCTCCACAAAAATTTAAGATTACATATATGTACAATATATATTTTTGTTAAATAAAAGGAATTATGGTTAAAGATTTTTGTTATTCGTTCATATTTTGTATATTATTTGGTTTACCCTAAAACAAAATTCTGACTACGTTACTGTTACTGGTCTTACAAAATAAAAAGTCTTTGTAAATATATACTTGTTTTCTTTTTCATATTCCCACCCTATGAGATGACTAAAACTCATTAAACATTTTTATTAACTTCATCAAACTAGTTGCTTTAATGATTAATTTCTAGTTTATCTTAAATCTATTTTGGATGGGTCATATACCAAAATGCAGGCATTAAGGGGGAGAATACAAACATATAACCATTTGTCGACCTACTTAATAATGTTTACGGTACAAATTCTGTTTAAAAATAGAAAAAACACATTTTAAAAAAATTTGATTAAATCAATTTTTCCAATAATCCCTTATATGAATGAAAGGTGATCAAACATTTTCAAGCTATCCAGATAAAATTCAGTAGTTGAAGCATGCATATGCTAGGTAGGTGTTACCATATGAACCTTCTCTTATAAACATATGTATGTTACTAATGGACCAATAGAATCGTCTTTGAATAGTTCTTCAGTTTGTATAATAATCAATATATGATTCATCATGAACCACTTAAATCCTCATTTTTATGTTTATTATGGTCATGAACATTTTTCTGGATCTGCAAAAGCTCTAAGGATTTGTGTGATTGCTAGTTTTCTTTGAAGTGACCCTTATCGCTCACATATGCGATTCTAATAGAGCATTAAAAGCAAATACTTGATGTGGTTTGAAATGTAGTCTTAGGAACATTCCACTCATAGACCTGATGATATTGAGAACACAAATCAATTTTCAAAAAATGGAAAGCTTTCTGAAGCTAGTCAAAGAGAACATCAATCATTAGAAGTGAGTACTTGTTCTTCATAGTCACCTTATTCAACTTATGGTAGTCGATACACATCCCCCATCGTGCCATCTTTCTTTTTGACAAAGACGACTGGCGCTCTTGAACATGAGGAACTCGGCCAAATAAAACCTCGCTCAAGAAACTCTTGAACGTTGCAACATCTCTTTCATTTTCGGAGGAGCTAACCAATACAGTTCTTTTGCTATCAGAGTCACACACAGAAAAAGGTCACTTTGAAACTCCACCTGATGTGGTGGTGGTAAACCTGACACATCATCAGGGACATATTCCTCGTCCACCTCCACACAAGAGAGACTCATTGTCTTATTTGAGCTTTCCATTGCATGAGCCAATAAGACCTCGTACCCCTTCGTTAAGCACTTGCATGCATTCATTACTGCACTGATAGGAAGATACTCTACATTTCTCTCTCTATAAACGTAGACATACCCTCCCACGGGAAGCAAAATATAAATGTGCTTTTCAACACAGATTAGCGGAAAGCCAATCCATGAAAATGACAAAATCGAAACACCTGTCCCCTAGAGGAATCAATGTTAAAGGAAAAATATGTTCAACAATAGAGACATGACACACATCGAACCTTTCCCGTACCATGACTAGAACACCTACAACCACCTCAATATCTAATGTCGAAATCAATCCACTTCGAGGTGCATCAAAATGAGCATGAAATGGGAATGACATCAAAGATCCACCATACCTATCATTATTCTATCCACAAGGTCCTTCAGTTTCCTTGTGGTTCCTCCAATCCACAACATATAACATTTTGTTTTGATAATATAAGCCCACTAATAATGTTTACACCTATATATATTTGCTTATGGAATTACCACGAAGTCTCATATCTCACTGGTTTAGGTTAAACTTGATGGGTTTTATACATGAGAACTTTCCTATGTGCGCATGCAAAACCCTAATGCTTGGATCTAGGCTTTCTAATCAAACATGCTTTGAATCCAAGACTTCTAATGACTATTTAGGTGTAATAACAATATTGAAATAGATCTAGAATCATACCTTTGAATTCCTTGTTGATCTTGTTGTCTTGGAGCTTCTAGAGTCACAATTGTCACTCCTCTAATGGCTTACAAACACCAAATAGCAATGAGGATGATTTGGGAGAGAGGAGAGGGGAGGAATTCATCCAGAGTCTCTCTACTTTAGATGGTTACCGAATTCTCTATCCCATAGGGTCTATTTATACTTGTAGACTCCTTAAGGGTTACAGCTTAAACCCTAATTGGATAACTTAGACTTTAAGTTAATCCATATCCTTACCTTAGATATCCTTTGAACGATTTTGGCTTATCCAAGTCCTAGAAATCGTCCAACCTATCTTCCATAAGGATTTACAGTCTAAAGTGTAACTATCAAGCAATTGACAGTTTATACCCTCTTATTTAATTAATCTCTTTAAGTCACCAAATTAATTCTAATTAATTCTATGACTTATATTAATATATTATTCTTTATATTATTCTCATAATATACTAATAATATTTACTCTCTCTTAATAAATCATCCTATCAAGTTGCTATGGTGAAGGCAACCCAAAAGGACCATGCACAATCGGGTCAAACACTTGCCTAATATAGTTGCAGCCTTAGACACTATTCCAACAGTCTCCCACTTGGATAAGTATAGTAACTATATGCGCAGGTACACTCCAATTTGCAATCGTAGCTCTCAAAGACGCTGTCAAACTCTGATCTAATCAATATTGTCCTTTAGATAAGGGATCGTACAGTCCTCTGTTAGATATCATGCTGACAATACTATGGAATAGTTAGTCTAGCCTTTGGTTTCTCGATCTCCGATTTATTTGATATAGAACTTAATCGAACACATCAATTCAGTTCTGACCGGGCCCAGCACATAAGTCAAATCAAATCATCGAGTGGCCGAGATATCACTTTTCCCTTCTTAGGATAAAAGTTACAGATAAACTTTGACTTATATGCATTTACTTATTCATTAACCAACTACACACAACAATGCGTTTTATAACATCGAGTTACCAATGCGTTTTTGCATTATCAATGTACAATCAATTAACCAATAACAAACCATATATCTAGGTTTTAAGACTATATGATATTATCGTCTTGCGATCACCCATTTACTATCACATTCCATAAGGTGATTCCAGCAAGCGCGGGTTTGTTCCAATGCTCAAACCTAGTTCATAAGCACTCATGAACGTTGCAACAATCTTTTGCTATGTCTAACACCATTTAGACACTCTACACACCTATTCATGACAATCTTCATTCATATCTACTTTCGACATATGAACGATTGTGGACTATTTGAACAATTCGATTATTCTTAATAAACTCAATTATTTTGGAAGTCAAAACATGCAAAGTGAAACAATAGTTATACAATTAACATATGACAGTAACATTACTTATAAATAAAACTCCTTTATTTAATCATCAAATGTTAATTACATTTATCTATTACACATTTCTAATACTATCTAATCTATGCTAATATCATCCTTCAGCCCAATACTCCTAGAATGCTGCAAATGCTTAACCCTACTCAGTCCCTTCGTAATTGGATCTACTGGGTTATCTTCCGATGATATTCTCTTCACTACGAGTTGTCCTTCTTCTACACGATGTCTAATAAAGTGATATTTTCTGTCGATATGTCGTGATCTACCATGATCTCTTGGTTCCTTGGTCAAGGCAACCGCTCCCTCATTATCACAGAAAATCTCCATGGGCTCCTTTATGGCAGGTACATCTCCAACATCACCGATGAAGTTCTTTAGCCATATTGCCTCCTTCGATGCTTCGCTCGCTGCGATGTACTCTGATTCGCACGTTGAATCAGCTACGATTTCCTGCTTGGAACTCTTCCAAGTTACTGCTCCTCCATTTAGGGTAAAGACCCAGCCCGACTGCGAACGGTAGTTGTCCCTATCGGTCTGAAAACTGGCGTCACTATACCCTCGCACCTTCAAGTCATCACTCCCTCCAAGGACTAAGAACCATTCCTTTGTCCTCCGAAGGTACTTAAGGATATTCTTCACCGTAACCCAATGGGCTCTGCCTGGATTCCCTTGATATCGACTAACCATGCTCAAAGCAAAGGCTACATCAGGGCTAGTACAAGTCATAACGTACATGATTGAGCCAACTGCAGAAGCGTATCGAACTCGGCTCATCTCAGCTACCTCGACTTCGGTACTCGAACTTTGAGTCTTACACAACTTGGCATTGTTTTGTATCGGTAATTCTCCCTTTTTCGAGTTTTCCATACTAAAACATTTTAGTACCTTCTCAAAGTAAGTGTTCTGACTAAGTCCTATTAGTCTCTTACTTCTTTCTCTTACTATCCTTATTCCCAAAATATAGGAAGCCTCTCCGAGGTCCTTCATAGCGAAGCACTTCCCAAGCCAGGACTTAACCTCCTGCAGAGTCGGGACGTCATTTCCTATGAGTAATATGTCATCGACATATAGAACGAGAAAGCTTACTACATTCCCACTGGTTTTGACATATCCACACGATTCATCTTCGCTTCGTACAAATCCAAACTCTTTGACTTTCTCATCGAAGCAAAGATTCCATCTGCGAGACGCTTGCTTTAGTCCATAAATGGACTTCTCAAGCTTACACACTCTATTCGGATGCTTCGGATCCACAAACCCTTCTGGCTGAGCCATGTAAACATCCTCAACCAACTTTCCGTTAAGGAAAGCGGTCTTGACATCCATTTGCCAAATCTCATAATCATGAAATGCGGCAATAGCTAGCATCACTCTAATAGATTTTATCTTCGCAACTGGTGAGAAGGTCTCTTCATAGTCAACTCCGGGAGTTTAAGTAAAGCCCTTCGCAACTAATCGCGCTTTAAACGTGTGTACCTTTCCATCCACGTCGGTCTTCTTCTTGAAGATCCATTTGCACCCAACGGTCTTACGTCCAGGCACATTATCAACCAAATTCTAAACTTGGTTACCATACATGGATTGGATCTCGCTATCCATTGCCTCTTTCTATTTTACAGACTCCGGGCCTGCCATGGCTTCCTTATAGCTATTAGGTTCATCAAGGTTTATTAGTGTACTATCACTAATATACGTGTCCCCTTCGGTAGTAATACGAAAACCATATAACTGGAGTTGAAACCTAACTCTTTCGGAATGTCTAAGAGGTAATGATGTGTCAATCGGTTCAATAATAGTTTCCTCCCCGGGTTGAGCGCCAGCGGTTGAGGTTCCTTTATCTATCGATTCTTGAATCTCTTCAAGATCAATTTTCCTCCCACTGTCTCCTTGGCTTATGAGTTCTCGTTCTCGGAAAACTCCTCTCCTCGCGACAAAGACAACGTTATCCTTTGGTCTATAGAAGAGGTATCCAAAGGATTTCTGCGGGTAGCCGATGAAATACATCGCTCACTGCGAGGTTCAAGCTTGTCGTGAGTATCTCGTCTTACGAAATCCTCGCAACCCCAAACCTTCATATGTGCTAACGAAGGAGCTTTCCCCATCCACATCTCGTGAGGTGTTTTTGCAACCTTCTTAGTAGGGACTCGGTTAAGGATATGGGCGGCAGTCTCTAAGGCATACCCCCAAAAACAGATAGATAGTGAAGCACGACTCATCATAGAGCGAACCATGTCCATCAAAGTTCGATTATGCCTTTCTGCCACACCATTCAATTGTGGTGTCCTAGGTGGCGTCAATTGTGAAACTATTCCACACTCCTTGAGATAATTGTGGAATTCAAGACTTAGGTACTCTCCTCCTCGATCGGATCGAAGCATCTTGATCTTCCTGCCCAATTGATTCTCCACTTCATTCTTAAACTCTTTGAACTTTTCAAAAGTTTCTGACTTTTGCTTGATTAAGTAGATATACCCATATCTACTGTAGTCATCGGTAAAAGTCACGTAGAAGCGGTTTCCATCCTTTGTGGTAGATCTAAACGGTCCACATACATCGGTATGTATAAGGTCCAATAGACCCTCACCCCTTTCGCACGTACCAGCGAAGGGTGACTTAGTCATCTTTCCAAGTAAACAAGACTCGCATGTGTCATCTTCTCAAAGGTCAAATGACTCCAACACTCCATCCTTTTGGAGTTGGGCTATGCGTTTCTTGTTGACATGTCCAAGACAACAATGCCATAAGGATGCCTTATCCATACTATAAGAAGAATCCAAGTACAAAACATCATTTCCTAAGTTATCAACAATCATAACAGTTTCATAAATTCCATTACATGGTATAGCTTCAAAGTAAAAGACACCATTTAGATAAGCTAAAATAGAACCATTCTCATTATTAAAAGAAAATATAAAATCTTGTCTAAACAAACCATGAAAAGAAATGATGTTTCTAACCATTTCTGGCGAATAGCAATAATTTTTCAAATCTAAAGATAAAATATTCCTAAGCACTAAAGAATACACTCCAATCTTGGTCACAGGTGACGATCTTCTGTTTCCCATGATTAGATTTATTCTTCCATGCTCCACGTCTCTACTTCTTCTTAGTCCCTGCACATTAGAACAAATGTGGTAACCACAACCGGTATCAAGAACCCAAGAAGTATTGTGGGAATCATTAGATTTAATTGTATATATACCTACGAAAGATGGCTTGATCTTTCCTTCCTTGATGTCTTGCAGGTACTTCGGGCAGCTTCTCTTCCAATGTCCTATCTTGTGGCAGTGGTGGCACTCTGCCTCCTTCGGATTAGAGCAGGGCTTAGTGGGATCAACTTTGGTCCCACTAGAAGAGGCACCATCTCGGGCTTTCACCTTGCGATGGTTCTTTGACGAAGCCTTCCTCTTCTTTCCGTTTCCTAGTCCAATTGCGAAGACAGGAGCAGCAGGCGGATTGGGAGTTGGTGCAATAGACTTGTCCTTGAAGTTGCTCTCAGCGACCCTCAAGAGACCTTGGAGTTTGCTTAGGGTGACCTCTTATTTGTTCATGTGATAGGTCATCCTAAATTGATTGTAGCTCGGAGGCAAAGAGTGAAGCACCATGTCGATCTCCAAGTCTTCCCCAAAGTCAACATTTAACTTGCGAAGGCGGTCGACATACCTTTTCATCTTTTGCAGGTGCACGGTAAGAGACTCTCCATGACCCATCTTAACGGAAATCATGTTCATGAAAATCTCATAACGCTCTTGTCTCGCGTTTTGATGGTATCGCTCCAATAAGTCTTGATGCATTTCGTACGGATACATCTCCTCGTAGGACTTTTGGAATTCGGAGTTCATAGTCATGATCATGATGCAATGCACTTTCGTTGCATCACGCTCGTGAGTTTCGAAAGCGGTGATTTTGGCGGGAGTAGCAATTTCGGGGTTGATTTTCTCGAGCTTCTCATCGAGGACATACTCCTTATCCTCATAGCGAGCAATCGTGCGAATGTATCTTATCCATTCACTAAAGTTCGTTCCATCAAAGGTGACCTTTTGACAAAGGCTCATCAAAGTGAAAGAACTCGCAGCAGCATTGTTGGCATTCGACATCTATAAGTAGAAAGGACAAAGATAGATTAGAATATGAATCCTTAATATTCACCCAATAAGAAATTAGGGCAAGGATCCAACAACAATATTTACACATTAGAAAAGAGATGCCATAATCTAATATGCAAACAATTTGAAGGTAAGTGAATGACGATTCACTAATTCTCCACCATGAAAAACATAACTTTAAGTCCTAAATGTATTGAGAATTCGTAGGTTCGGATGAGATTCATTGAAACTTTTCAATGGCATGTTTAAATCTCGATATGCCCCTCTCGTTTGTGACTGGGATACCGAGGATCACAAAGCGGGTGTGAATTACCATGCAAATTAACATGGTGCCTTCATTGTAACGATCACCTATTCGATGTGCCGGTAAACCATAAACGCTCCATCGAACTATGATAAACAATGAATCACCCTTTGCCACCTTCGCTTAGAACCAAGTAGTGTGCCGGTAAACCACACACGCTCCACGAACTTCTTAGCAAGGTGCAAAGTGTAATTTCATGGGATTGCATCAATTCGTTTTTCCTAAAGTAACTAAGATTGGGAATTTTAATAAAACATGTAGTTACTTTGTATTTCTTTTTATAATTTTAATGAGAGGATGAGGTTGCCCTATCCTACCCGTTCAGTTAACGACCCTCCACCAATCAAGCGAGCGGTAGGTGTGAGTGTACACCCATTAAGCACCATTTTATAGGCCGCAACCTTATACCCACCTTATAGACCGGCTTCGTGAATGAGGCCTACTAACAGTAAGACTAGCATTTAAGTTATATATATATATATATATATATATATATATATATATATATATATATATATATATATATATATATATATATTAATCTTGTAATATTATATTAGTATAGGGTTGTATTTTAAACTTGTAAAATTCTAGGGTTTGAAATTTAAATTATCTAAATTAAACTTTTAATCACAAAACATAAATTTCAAAACTTGAGGACAAGTTTTAAACATTTAAAGCATAAAGGATCAAATAACAAAAAATCTAAATCACATAATTATCTATATTTGATTAATAATTATCCTAGAAGGAAATCAAATATTTTATTAATTGATAATTATCTTCAATTAGATCAAAAATATAGTCATATATATCACAAAATCGGATTAGGGTTGATCTAATATGATTAAGGTAAGTTTCCATAAGATAAATATGAAAAAATTCCGTTTTTAGCTAATCTTGACGCTCGGACTCGCCGAGTACACAAAGGGACTCGCCGAGTCCACTTTGGAACTCGCCGAGTCCATGACTCAGAAACATAAAAATCGAAATTTTCAGTTTAGTTTCATACAATCAAGCAACAATTCAATGAAAACCAAGCTAATCTCTGATACCACTGATGGGTTTTATACATAAGAACTTTCCTATGTGCGCATGCAAAACCCTAATGCTTGGATCTAGGCTTTCTAATCAAACATGCTTTGAATCCAAGACTTCTAATGACTATTTAGGTGTAATAACAATATTGAAATAGATCTAGAATCATACCTTTGAATTCCTTGTTGATCTTGTTGTCTTGGAGCTTCTAGAGTCACAATTGTCACTCCTCTAATGGCTTACAAACACCAAATAGCAAGGAGGATGATTTGGGAGAGAGGAAAGGGGAGGAATTCGGCCAGAGTCTCTCTACTTTAGATGGTTACCGAATTCTCTATCCCATAGGGTCTATTTATACTTGTAGACTCCTTAAGGGTTACAGCTTAAACCCTAATTGGATAACTTAGACTTTAAGTTAATCCATATCCTTACCTTAGATATCCTTTGAACGATTTTGGCTTATCCATGTCCTAGAAATCGTCCAACCTATCTTCCATAAGGATTTACAGTCTAACGTGTAACTATCAAGCAATTGACAGTTTATACCCTCTTATTTAATTAATCTCTTTAAGTCACCAAATTAATTCTAATTAATTCTATGACTTATATTAATATATTATTCTTTATATTATTCTCATAATATACTAATAATATTTACTCTCTCTTAATAAATCATCCTATCAAGTTGCTATGGTGAAGGCAACCCAAAAGGACCATACACAATCGGGTCAAACACTTGCCTAATATAGTTGCAGTCTTAGACACTATTCCAACAAAACTAGCATCTCGTATCTCACTGGTTTAGGTTAAACATACAACCTTTTCTATTTGTTTTTATATTTCATACTATGTTAGAATCCTTAGGCTAACTGTAGATTCTCTTTCTGATCTGACATCATCCGATAATAAACTAACATCTCGTAAGGTCTGTTGAATCCATGCAGTCTGAGCATTGCCTTAATATGTTCTTCATTTCCTTGATACACATGATGCTTGTTGAGTTATGAGTGCTTTGGGATAGTTAAGCATGCAGGTTACGAGCAACTTACGACATTGAGAATGCAACATGACTCGAACCTTTTGGTCACTCATACCACTTCATGGCCTTCCTAGACTGTTTACCTTTGAGATGGAAACATTTTCTTTATCATTGTAACATCCAGATTCTTGGAGATATTTAATTTTAATGTAATTTGGATTTTAGGAGTGACCACATCGTGCTGAATGCATCCCACGACATGGTAATGCTAGAAGTTTTGCAGGTCATTTAGTGATCCCAATGACATGACATCTTTTAGCCATGACATGGCGACCCTGTATCGTGAAACCCCTATTTTTTTGGGTATTTAAAGGAAAGTAGGGAGGCTAGGGTTACCCATCTTCATCCTCCATCACTCTCAAGCCCCAGAAACCTAACCCTAACCCACCTTGAAGCTCTTGAGCTCATTTTTTAGCCTCTTTGAAGATTTTGAAGAAAGTAGAAGAAGATTGAGTGCAAGAAGCTAGCAAACAACACTTTCCAATCTCTGGAATCATTTTGCTAGATCATTTATAAGGATCTTTAATCTAGCTTTTCATATTTTCTCCATAGATCTGGAGTTATCTTGCATAATTGAACTTATGAATGTATTTTGAGTGCAGAAAAGTGATAAAGTTTGCAACTTTATGACTCTTAAGAGTCACAAGGCACTATAATTTGTAGCTCTGAGAAATGGTGGCAGTTTGGGATCCTTGCATGAGTTTAGGTCCCTTTTTCTACTCTTTTGAACTAGATTTGATGGAGGGAATGCATGTCCATAACGTTTACATTTTGGGGATCAATAATGCTCCTAGATGCTTTCTAGAGAGATTGGTCAAAAGGCTTTATAGATTAAGGAACTTGGAAAGACTTTTACCTTCAGACCTTTTCCCAGGACGTGGCGGTAGGATTTCACGACGTATCGATGGGATTTTTCGTGACTGGGTTGAGACTGTCCCCACCACGATGTGGTACTTTGGGACCATGGTGTGGCTATGCATTTTGGTATGTATCTGGGTTTATCCGAGACTGAGTTCTGATCGGGTTGAACCCATCAGCCACAACGTGGCCGAAGGATGGCCATGACGTCAAGATCGATTGACGTTGACTTTGACTTTAACTTTTGACTGTTGACTTTTTCCAAGTTTGGCTTTAGTTCATTTTGAATATTTTGAATTGTAGATTGATGCTTGGCCCATGTGTTTAGTTAAACTATATTCATCATATTTAGGTGAGCTTTTCCTTATTGTACTCGTAAGTTGAAGGCACCAATGCCGACTCACTAGGTTATGTATCCTAGAATGTAGAATGTTATTATGATGTAGTAATTTGTAGATCTATATGATTATCTGTGATGTTATATGATTTATCAGTTGCATATGCCGACGTAGTATGGTATTGAGGCTTTATTGATATATGCGTGAGCCAACAGACCGGGATAGTCCAGTGTGATAACTTATTAGGCCAAGTAATCCAGTTAGATGAATGTGGGTCGGGGGTAATCCAGCCCGATGGTTGTGGACCCAAGGGTAATCCACTCTGATGACTGTAGACCTAACATGCATGGTTTTACATATTATGTTGTGTATCATATTTTAGGGGAGACTCCATTTGCTTTTTCTTATAGTTTATGTGTTATGTTTCAGGTACTTCTGATGATCAGGGCAAAGCGAAGGCGTGATCGTACACATCCTTCGGTGTTATGTTTTGGACATTTTGTAATATCTTGATTTTGGGATATTTTTACTGATACTTGGTTTTGACTTGGAATTTGATTGGAAACAATTATTTTACCTTAATTTAAAATTGAAAATTTTTATCATGATTTTTGGTATGTTACTAGTTGGTATCAAAGTTCTGGTTTGAGAGAGTTGGATGAGCACTCATGTGAATCCAGACTCAAACTAAGCACCTGTAAAAGTTTTCAAAATTGTATTCAAAAGTAAACAAAGAATGATGAGATGTGTACGATCATTCAAAGCAAGAAAGTCTACCCCAAGTTACCCACACTATTATTTGTTTGTTATGATTATGATAGAACTACATGCTAGTTTGTAGGTCATGGATCCTCCATAATTGCATGATAGAATAGCATGATGTATGATGCCTGATAGCCTAGGAGAACTTCTTGTATAATAGATGAAATTGACATCATTACTATAGTTGCTTAGTGTGTGCATCATAATTATATAGAACTAATATTTAATAGCCTAAGAATGTTTGATTAAGCCTTATTTCCTGTTCCTTGTGTGGTAGTGGGCTTAGGGTAGAATCAAGTATGCGACTGTCTATGAAATCCAACATTATCCATGCTCCGCATGAACAAGTGGCTATAGGTTTGGTAGAAGTTTCATAAGCGAATGTTGGTGTAGTAGACCAGTTGAGGGATGATTAGTCACTCTCTCGAGAGTGAGTATAGGATATATGCATATCCTAGTAGTTGCAATTTTTTTGGTTACTTTGTGATGATTCATTAAAACAAATACAGGTATGTGTGGAAGATAGTATGTGCTCGTACTACTGAAAGCACATGACCCATACGTGTAGCAAGGAAGTTACAAACCCTAAGGATCTAGTCTCTTCATGATGGTTGTAACAATATGAATCGTGGCATTTATAATATATATATATATATATATATATATATATATATATATATATATATATATATATATATATATATATTCTAGTTCATTTTTAGTATGGCGTTCACAAGGGATTTAGGATCTAGAGCTGGTAGCTAGGATAGGTCAGGGTTAATTGATAATCAGATTCAGGAGATTATTTCTGCTGAGGTGGTTACTTTTGTCCGACGTTATATTCCAGAGCTATTTGGGTATATCAAGACCATGTTGATTGAGTTGTTTGATGATCACTATGTCGCCCTCACTAAGATTGCTACTGCTGCAACCGTCATTGTTGTGGGATGCCGAGGAGGAGGATCATTCAAGTGTCAACCTTTCAGTAACACGAAGCTCCCATAGTTTGATGGGGCCAAGGAACCAATTGTGGATATGAGAAGGATTCATGATTTTTAGCGATGCTTCTTTACATATTCCTGTCCAGAATACTGGAAGGTCAAGTACGCCCTGAACCTTCTTCGACTGGGTGTAAAGCACTGGTGGAACGTGGTGACCGTTTCCTACACTCTTGAGCGGAGGATTGTTGTTACTTAGGATCAGTTCTCAGAGATGTTTTGCATGAGGTATGTTCCCCTGGTGGTGAGGGAGAGGTTGTCTTAGGAGTATATGGATTTAAGGAAGACAACGAAGTAGGTGATGGAGATCACCAAGATGCTTATTGATAAAGCGCTTTTCTGTCCAGAGTATGTTGCTACAGAGCAGGCTCAAATGATGCGATTCTTGAGCATGCTCAATACTGGTCTTCAAAAGTTTGTGTCTACCCAACACTGTAGTACCTTATCCTAGCTTTAGGGTGCCAGCCGAAGGCGGGAGATTGAGATTGAGACTCTGACGAGGGAGCAGAGGCATGCTACCATTCAGTCATAGGCTGCAGCGAAGTGGTTTAAGCCCGCTCATTCACGATTTGGGGGATATAGGGGTCTCACTTGTGGCAAGTGCAGCAAGTCTCACGAGGGTGTTTTTAGATCTTCTTTTGGGTGCCACAAATGTGGTAAAGAGGGCCACATTTCTAGGGATTGCCATTAACACGCCCTACTAGCGAGAACTAGGATTTATTACCATTATGAGCATGTTGTCCATGTGAAGGCCAGCTGTCCATTGCTAGCCATTAGACCAGTGCACGCACCAACCCTGACTACTTTGAGGATCACGTATGGATGACAAGGCAGGGTGGAGCCCTGAGGGCTTGAGGTTGTGCTTTCCAGCACATAGCGGAGGAGGCCAAAACAACGTCGGATGTAGTTACTGGTATAATTCTATCAATATATTGTATTTGTATGCTTGTGATTGTCTTCCTAATAGGTACCTTCTTTGTGAACTCATTGCTTGTTCTTGTCCATTTTTACTCATGTGCGAGTCAGTCCTTAGTGTCTCATTCCTTCAGTAGGAGTTTTAATATGTCTCTTGGAGAGTTGGAGTGCTTGTTGTGAGTTTCCATTGCTAACGAGCATGGAGTTTCTACATCAACCATTTTTCGTGGTTATACTTTGGAGATTTTCGGGCTATCTTACCCGATTGATTTAATCCCTATCCCTATGGGGGATGTGTGTGTGATAGTAGGGATAGACTAGATGAGCAGGTTTGTTGCGATAATTGACTGTGAGGGTCAGCGGATGGTAGTTCAAACCCCAAGTAGGAGAGAATTGATTATTTATGGAGAGGGTAAGAAGGTTAGATCAGCCTTTTGATCTGCTCCCAAGGCTCAACAGTATCTTTAGCATGGGTGTTTGGGTTATTTACCATCTATGGTTGATACTCGGGTAGAGAAGGGGGTTTCGGTTTTGGATGTGCTTGTAGTTAGAGAAATTCCAGATGTGTTTTCGAAGGAATTACCCGACATGCCTCCCAGAGGCAAGTGGAGTTCAAGACCGATCTGATCCCTGTTGCAGCACCAATCGCTAAGGCGGTGTACGATTAGCACCTCCGGAGATACAGAACTTATCTTCTCAGCTTCAAGAGCTATAGGGAAAGCAATTTATCAGATAGAACAGTTCTCCTTGGGGAGCACCGATCTTGTTAGTGAAGAAGAAGGACGTGTTTCATTGCACGTGTATTGATTATCAAAGAGTAGAACAATTTGACGTTGAAGAATTGTTACCCACTTCCATGGATTGATGACGTCTTCGATCAGTTGTACGGTGCAACTTTGTTCTACAAGATTAATTTGAGGTCAGGATATCATCAGATGAGGGTTATGGAGGAAGATGTGGAGAAGACATCATTCTAAACTCGTTATGGTCATTACAAATTCGTGGTGATGCCATTTGGGCTCACCAATGCACTAGCGACATTCATGGAACTGATGAATCAGGTGTGCAGGATGATGCTTGGTCGTCCGGTCATTGTTTTCATCGATGATATTCTGGTCTTTTCCAAAACCAGGGAGCAGCATGAAGAGCACCTTCAAGAGTTGCTAGGAATTTTGATGAGGGAGAGGCTTTATGCTACGTTCTCAAAGTATGAGTTTTTGTTACGAGAGGTCCAGTTCTTGGATACCTCACTAACCAGAACGAAATTATGGTTAATTCGACCAAGATTGAGGTTGTCATGCAGTGGGAGGTCACAAAGTCTCCTCCATAGATCAGGTGTTTTTTGGGTTTAGCAGGCTATTACCGAAGATATATTCAGGATCTCTGCAAGGTTGATTTACCCCTCACTCATTTGACAAGGAAGGGCGTGGATTTTTGCTAGGGGACTGAGCAGCAAACATCATTCGAAACATTGAGACATAAATTATGGGAGACCCCGGTGTTGACCCTCCGAGAGGGGGTGGAGGACTTTTTCATTTATTATGATGCTTCTATCACCGGTTATAGGTTGGTACTTATACGCTGAAGGAGGGTTATTGCATATTCTTCTAGGTAGTTGAATATGCATGAGGTGCTATATCTGATGCATGATCTAGAGTTGGGGGCGGTGGTGTTTGCCCATAAGATTTGGCGACATTATCTGTATGAGGTCTGGTGTACCATCTATATATATCACAAGAGTCTGAGATCTCTTATGGATCTGCCTAATCTGAATATGAGGCAGCGTAGATGGCTAGATGTGGTCAAGGATTTTAGAGTGTGGAAATTCTCCACAAATTATAAGTGATGGTTATGTTATTTTATTCTCTTTCATTGTTTGTAAGGTACTTCTCTGTGTAAATAAAGAGGATGTGGTCATTAGTTACGTGTGCACCTAAAATGTAGTTTTTTTTACTTAGAGAAACTCTTTATTGGGATCTCTCCCACTGAAGTGTTCCTCAAAGTTGTAAACTCTCTTCCTCTTAATATCATCGGATTACTCATCTTATGTTCTTCATATATTTTGTTATTGTTAAATCTATAGATCATATTATTCCGCACAAATCGACCATCAAAATGGGTTCCTACAATTGGTATCAGAGTCGTACCTTGAAGATCTAAGCGATTATTTCAAGCGAACGACTCCCGATCAACTACTTTCATCTTGTGATTTTCGATTCTCATACAAGAATTTATGGGTTCGCAATCGGGAATTTTTTCTGATGAGTTTTCGACTTTTGAGGTGTTGATTCAAAGCTTTTCTCAAGCTTTCAAGAATAAATTTTGCTGTTGTTTGTTACAATTTTCTGCTAAAAATCTGTTTTTTCAAAGATTTTATCTTACTATTGAAGAAGAAGAAGAAAAAGAAGAAGAAAGATGATAATTAATGTCTAGCTCTGTAACATCCCGTGTTTCCAAGTATTTTCGAATCCTTCCTTCAGTAAATTAATATGTCATGATTGGTCTTTGAAATTGGTTGAATTTAGTCCTACGAAGCCCCAGTGGTAAATTGGTAATTTTGGTCAGAGGGGGAGTACGCTAGGCGTACGCATATGTATGCAGGGCGTACGTTTGTCCGGGAGAAACCTTAAATTTTAGGGTTTGTTGGGTATTTAAACCCCATTATGGACCCTTTACCCCCATCCTTTCAACCTCCAAGTCTTGAGATCGTTTTTAGCAAACCCTTGATTCTCTTTGGTGTGTGTGTGTGTGTGTGTGTGAGCTAAAAGTGTGTTTCTTGTGTGGTTGAAGAAGAAGAAGTTGCATCATGGTGTTTTGAGAGTGAAGCAACCTTGTAGATCTGGGATCATCTTGTCATTTAGAAGCTCTAGAAGGTAAAAAGCTTCTGCCTTTGTGCTTATATTGTGTAGATCTTGTTTTGATAACATTTTGGTGCCCTTCTTGTCCCAAAAGTCCCAAAGTTGTGCATGATTTGTCTTGGATGTTTTGAGTTGTCCTTTCAGACCCTAGGAAGGGCTCTAAGTTATAAAAATGAGGTCCCGTTGGCTAGTTTGGCTTCATGTTTCTTATAGGAGGTCTTAATGGATTAAGACCATGTATTAAGGACTTTTTGGACATCCAAAGTCTTATAGTTTAAGACATTATGGTTCTGAGATACATTTGGTTGATGGATCTCGAAATTGGGCTTAAGTGTTTAAGCCATTAAGCACTTATTAGAGTTTTAAACTATGTGAGGTTACGTCGGGCATAGAGGGGAGTACCCCCCGCGTACGTAGTCAATGCCCCCATTTGTAGTCAATGTGAGGCTCATGTATTCCCCGTGTAGCCTCAGAGTATGTCAGCGTACGTCTTCTGATGGGCCTTTGCGAGTTGGGTTGCGGTGTTGGGCCATCTTTGGGCTAGCATGTTTTGGGCCCTTGTTGGAATTTTTGAGTATGAGTGTTGGACCAGTTAGAAAGCTGGACCTTAGGATGAGGCCCAATAAGGATTTGGGCCCAATTTGCAAAATTAGGCTAATCATGGGGCTTTAAATAAATGGGTCTTTGGATCTAATATTTAGACTTGGGTCTTGGCCCAATTTACGAAAGGTTAAAGTGGAAAATTACCCTATGCTTCGGCCCTTAGCCAAAAGTGGTGTTCCAATTCTTGATTGAGTGTTCGTATTGTGATAGTTCGGGAGTTTTTGGCGAGTCTGAAGTCAGAGGTTTTTGTTTAGTTCGACATTGTGAGGTGGGTCTTCCTCACTATACTTCCGGGTCGAAGGAACCAAGGTTGGCCCATTGATTTGATAACCTGATATCACTGATATGCTGAGTATGATATAGTTATGTATGCTAGTCTTGTTATGCTAGTCTGGTAGATCTATAGGACTAGATGTGAATTTCTAGTTTATCTGCTTATGATATTATCTGTAATATGTCGACATATTGTGTGGGTTAGATTGAGGTTGTACTGCTTTGTGTTGTAGCCACCAAACACTAGAGCATACCATATATGAGCTGAGGGCCAGGAAGGGCATGCCAAACTCAACATGAGGGCTCATGGGCATTCCAGATACGAACTGAGGGCCAGGAAGGACATTCCAGACTCGTACTGAGGGTTGGGGAGCAAGCCAGAGATAAATTTTGGGCCAAAGAGGAATGCCAGACTTATGTTGTGGGCTCATGGGTAATCTAGTCTGTTAGCTATGGACCCATTGCATGTTGATATTATATTTATACAATTTGTTATGTATTGGTATTTTGGGAAAACTCACTAAGCTTTGGGCTTTCATTTTTAGGTCATGTTTCAGGTACTTCTGAGGATCGCAGAAAAGCCAAGGTGTGATCGTGCACCTCATCATATTCCGTTTTTATTATTTTGAAAAAACTATGATGTGAAACTTATTTTCAAACAATTTATTAACAATGATGATTTGGGGTCTTTTCTAAAAAGTATAAAATTTTCATAAATTTATGAATGTTACAAGTTGGTATCAAAGGCTTGTTTTGAGTGAATTGGAGGAACACTCGGGTGAATCTAGTCTCAAACTAAGGAAAATATTTTCAAAAAAGATTTTCAAATGATTTTCAAAATACTAAATGAGGATGCGATTTTGTACGATCAGCCGGAGCCAGTAAGTAGACCCCACAATACCATACTACTATTTGATGATTGTGCTATGCTAGAACAACATGCTAGTGATAGGCTAGGGATCTTTAGGAATTGCATGATAAAATTGTCTGATTATATGATACCTGATAGCCTAGGGCATTTCTTTTATAAAATTGACATCATTACTATAGTTGTTTAGTGTATGCATCATATATATATATATATATATATATATATATATATATATATATATATATATATATATATATATATATATATATATATATGATTTTATAGCCTGAGAATGTTTGGTTTGGCCTTATTTCCTGTTCTTGTTTGATGAAGGTCTTTGGGTAGGATTAGATAATCAAAAGTCTATAGGGTCCAATGTTATGTATGGCTGGCATACATGAGTGTTGCAAAGTTGGTGGAAGTTTCATGGATGAGTTGTGATGGGTCAGTTGGACAGTAGAGAGATGTTAGTTTTCCAATAGGAGTGGGGACTATGCGTTCATTTATGCTTGGGTGTTGTGATGATCCTTGAGAAAAACACGGGTACGTGTGGAAGGTAGTATGGCATGTACTACTAAAAGTACAGGACCCGTATGTGTATCAAGGAAGTCACAATCCCTGGGGCTTCTTTAGGAGTTATTTCACCATTATTTATGTGGATTATTTGATATCTTCTGGGTGTATTTTCAGTATGGTGGTTACGATACGATTCGAGACTGAATCTGGGTCGAGATCAGGAGTTGGCAGTCTGGGTGGGTCAGCCTTGTCAAAGGACCATGTATGGGAGATCAACCGTGAGGAGGTGGTTGCTATCATACGGAGTCAAATTCCGGAGATGTTCGGGTCAATCAAGACCGTGATGATGGAGTTCTTTGATGACCATTATGCAGCCATTGCCGAGACGGCTGCTGCTGCAGCCTCCGCAGCTGTGGCAGCTGCATGTGCTAGGACAGGATGAGTCTTTCAGTATCTGGACTTCGATAATACGAGGAACCCAACTTTCGATGGAGTTCATGACTCGATTATAGCCATGATTTGGCTATCTGGTGTAGATGCGTGTTTATTCACTTGTTCATGCCCTGCTGACCAGAAGGTCAGGTGCGTTCTGAACCTTCTGAGGTCCGGAGCAAATGATTGGTGGAGACCTGTAACGGGATCATACTCTGATGAGCACAGAGTTGTGGTATCATGGGATCAGTTCAGGAAGATGTTTTTCACTTGCTACATTCCACGAGTCGTGTGTGAGAGGTTGGCTCAACAGTTTTTGGATTTGAGGCAGAGATTGGAGTCGGTGACGGAGATCACTCGGATGTTTACTGAGAGGCCGATGTTTTTTCCTGAGTTTTCTTTTGAGAGAGGCTCAGATGACCCATTATTTGAGCATGCTCAAGACATACATCATGCAGTTTGTTTCTACTCAGCGGTGTGATACTTTGTTGGAGTTGTAGGAGGACACTAGGTGGCGTGAGCTTGAGATAGATCTCCAGTTGAGAGAGCAGAGGCATTCCCCATCGCAGTCGCAGCCTGTGCTTAAGTGGTTGGAAACCGCATATTAGAGATCCAAAGCCCGGAAGGGCCGTACTTGTGGCGAGTGTGGCAAAGCACATGTGGGTACTTTACGGTCATCTTCTGGGCGCCACAATTATAGCCCGCAGGGTCACATGGTGAGGGATTATCGCTAGCAGGCTCTAGCACTCAGTTCTAGGATTTGCTATCATTACGACCAGGTTGGCCATGTGAAGGCCAACTATCCATCGCTTGCTGCTAGGCCCCAGTAGACTCTAGGGCCGGCTATTTTGAGGATCACTGATAGAAGTCAGGGCAGGGTAGAGCCCATGTGGGCTCGAGGTTGCACTTTCCAACTCACTGTCGAGGAGGCCAGGACAGCACCTGAGGTTGTAACTAGCATATCTTTATCTCTTATCTTATTGTTTATATGTGTTTTATCCTCATATATTTGTACCTATGTTAAGTACATTCCTAGTGAGATCTTTGCCTACTCTAGTGTTGTTTGACTCACATGCGAGTCAGTCTTTCACGTCTCGATCCTTCAGTAGAGAGTTTGTTTTGCCCATGGGAGAGTTGGATTGTTCGTTGTGAGTTTCTATCGCTAATGAACACGGGTTTTCTGCTTCTTCAGTTTATCAG
Organism: Lactuca saligna; assembly: GCF_052625555.1. Taxonomy (NCBI): domain Eukaryota; kingdom Viridiplantae; phylum Streptophyta; class Magnoliopsida; order Asterales; family Asteraceae; genus Lactuca; species Lactuca saligna. The sequence continues at coordinate 43,352,421 of NC_136418.1, read as the reverse complement.
GGATGTGTTTTGGAGTTTTTTGGGGTGTCATTTCCGATCATTTGATTCTGATTCCTATGGAGGATGTTTGTGTGGTCATAGGTATGGACTGGCTGAGCCATTTTGGTGCCATGATTGGTTGCGAGGGTCAACGTGTGGTGGTTCAAACCCCAAGTGGGGGAGAACTGATTATTTATGGAGAGGGTACGAGGTTGGCTTCAGGGTTTTGTTCGGAAGCCATGGCTCAACAGTATATTCAGCACGGGTGTGCTGATTATTTGGCTTATGTGGTGGATACGCAAGTTGGGGGTCAAGTGTCAGTGGCTGATGTCCTGGTTGTTAGGGACTTCTATTGCCAAGGCGCCTCCTGATAGGCAGGTCGAGTTCAAGATCGACCTTGTGCCAGGTGCGACCCCTATTGCCAAGGCGCCATACTGATTGGTGCCACCTGAGATGCAGGAGTTGTCATCTCAGCTGCAGGAGTTGTTAGGCAAGCAATTCATCCGTCTGAGCAGTTCTCAGTGGGGAGCGTCGATTCTCTTCATAAAAAAGAAGGATGGTTCACACCGGATGTGCATCGATTATAGGGAGTTGAACAAGTTAACGGTGAAGAACTATTATCCCCTTCCACAGATTGATAATCTGTTTGATAAATTGCAGGAAGCATCTTGGTTCTCCAAGATATATCTAAAGTCTGGATACCATCAGGTCAGGGTGAGAAAGGAGGACGTGGAGAAGATCGAGTTCCAGACTCATTATGGGCATTACGAGTTCGTGATGATGCCATTCGGGCTCACCAATGCTCCTGCAGTATTTATGGATTTATTGAATCGAGTATGAGGTTGATGCTCGATCGATCGATTATCATGTTTATTGATGATATCTTGGTGTATTCCAAGACTAGAGAACAGCATGAGGAGCACCTTCGCGAGCTCCTGGGGGTTTTGAGGCGAGAACGACTTTATGCTAAGTTCTTGAAGTCTAAGTTTTGGTTGCAAGATGTTCAGTTCCTTGGACACCTCGTTAACCAAGATGGAAGTTTGGTCGATCCAGCCAAAATCGAGGCGGTGATGTAGTGGAATGTTGAAACACCAGCAAAACTTAGGTCAAAAATAAATTGTTCAATAACCTTAATTGGGATAAATAAAGTGATAGAGATCGTAACTAGGTTTCCATAAATATAAACAACACTAAAATCCGAGTTATAACGAAAAAGTTATGACCGATCAAAGATACGCGACAATACCGGTAAAACACTGTTAAGCGTAAAACCCGGAATTTCAATAAAATACTTTTTAGCCTTAAGTATCTAAATAAAATTTGTAGATATCATTAAACTATAAACGTACATAAAAAGTCCGTCTAAATCTGACTTCGTATGAGGAAGTTATGATTTTTCTAAAGTTTCGGATATAGCAGTAGAAAGCTAAAAACTGAAAATAGAGATCGAGTGATTTTTAATCAAAACGATCTAAATGAGAATCGAAGATCTCCCTGATAGTAATGCAACGGTAAAAAGACAGATGAAAACGGACGTCAGATGAAGAAGTTATGGATTTTTGACGGAGTTTTCCTGTCTCAACCTACTAAAAATAAATATAATAAAATTTAAATTAAAAATTAGCCAGCGAAGTCTAAATGAGAGTTATAGAGCATAATCTCACCTTCGCGTCGATAGAAAGAACGTCGAAAATGGATTTCGTATGCAAAATTTATGAATTTCTAAAGTTCGGGGAGCGAACCCCAACACTGTGTCAGAGTTCACGACGTAAAAAAGAGGTTCATAACGTGAACTCAGTGCTGACGACTTCTAGAGCCTGACTGACTGTTGTCGTGACTACGCACCTGATGACGACCAAGTTCACGACGTGAATAAGCTTGGTTCATGACATGAGACCCCAAAAATGACCCTATAAATAGAAATCAAAGGTCTCGAGTTTAGGCTGCTCATTTTCTTTTCTTCTGGCCACTTTTACTCTGCGTTTAGCATCCCCAGACTACCCCGACGCCCCAGTTACGCGTCCAGATCCCAACGAAGGCTCGAAGTCCCGAAGTTCCCGAGAAATAAATCTTTTCCAGTCAAAGTACTACCCACGTGAGGCCCGGTTTTTCACTAGAAACCCGTTGTTTCGTCAAGAACGATCCTTCCTAGAAACGAAGCGCTGCCCGATTCTCCACTTATCAAGTGAGTTCATACCCCTACACATTTTCAAAACTTGTTATATGTTTTATAAGGGGGGGGGGGGGATACAAGTATAACTCAAGGAAACTTGTGTTTTAAACTATTGATTATGTTTTCTTATACTTTACGTATTTAATACACAAAAATATCGACTTCGAATCACAAACATCATTATCAAACTTATAAACTTCTATATATTGTTAATAACAAAGTTCCATTATATAAATAATATACATGGAAACTATGATAAGTATCATTTTATGGAAATTATAGGTTAAAAGGAACAATGATAGGAAAACACATATATAAATTGTGATAAGTATAATTTATGAGTCAATCCACTCTTTCTATCGTACAAAGTTATAAATGAAAATTGTTTTTTTATTTACTAAAAGGTTTTTCATATATTACTAGTGAACTTATTGTTAACGAATCATCTGTGAGACAGCGACTTTGTTTACTATTAAACGAAAGTCCATCACTTATAGCCAGATTCTCCTATATGGAGACCGCGAGTCTGTGTATAGATCTATACGGGACAGAAAATCCCATGCCCTGACTGTTAGCTACAGTTGGAACTAATGTTCAGGGGTTACAAATGACATTTACAGTAAGGATATCCATCATATTAGCATGGTTATAGGAACATGCAACGCGGAAACAATGACTCACACACGTAGTAATACTTAACTCAATCAAGTTTGGGGAATAATAACTATATGATCACTTCGTATTTACATCAGGGTTATATATGGCTTTCATTTGATAGACAGTGGGATGTGTGATCAGCTTCATTTCCTATTCCTTTTTTTGTTGTGGATTTAGGGCAGAATCACCAAATCGACTGTCGGTTCTAGTCTTAGTCATATATAACTTGTAGAAACTAAGTAACATGATAGGGTATTATCAGCACATTCAGAATTCAGTATAGATACAACTACAACTAGTTTTACTTAATAATAAAACTACAAGTTATCGAACTAAGTATGACATATTTACTCATAAGTTACAGTCTTAGTCATTTAAGACTGCCTCTCATTCTTAGGAAAATATAGGATTTTTCGGGTTTAACACTATCACTTTACAAGGAAACAGTTTTCCAAATACATTATTAGGAAAATATAGGATTTTTCGGATCTAATACATTCATTTTATACACAACGAATCATAACTAATTTCATAGGAAATATCGGATTTTCTGGAAACATATACATATAGTTACATATTGATATGACTACTTAGTGGATATGTTTGGGTTATATGAGATGAAGATTTAATAAACAGTGGAATGTGTGATTTCCTCCTTATCTCCTGTTCCGTGTTTGGTTGTGGACTTAAGGTAGATTCACCCAATCGACTACCGGTTCAAGTCTTTGAGTTTATATAACTTCTATGCACTTAGTAATCATCGTAGGAACCAATATTGGTCACTTTTCATATACAAATTAAAAGCATCATATATAACTCTTTAAACGTAAGAAACGCATATATTTTGATCTCAAAGCTAAAGGCTACACTTCAAGTTATTAAGAAAATATAGGATTTTTTGTAATATCACACAAACATTTTCAAGAAACAATAAACTTACTTTCTAAATTAAATACTTATAAACTCACAAACTTAAATGTTGATACACTTTCTAAATCACTTGTATTATCAGGAAACTAATAAATAGGTTCTCGTACAAGTTTCAAGAAGATGGAGCATAGTAGCTTCAAGTCTTTGTTTTGTTATCTACTTTTGAAAACAATCAATCTATGTTATGTATTCAATGTAAACACTTTATTATCAATACAATGGTTGTTGTTGCCTTGATTACTATTTTACATTTGTTATGATACTGTACATGACGTCCTACGCCCCAAATGTTTCTGCCGTTTAGGTTTGGGGTGTGATAGATGTTCCAAGGTCTCCCTCGGATATTAGGAGTTTCTTGGGTTTGGCAGGGTACTACCAGAGATTCATTCAGTATCTCTCCAAGATTGCAGTACTTGTCACTCATCTGACGAGGAAGGGGGTGGATTTGCAGTGGGGCCCTAAGCAGCAGTCAAAATTCGAGACCCTTCGGCATAGACTTTGCAATGCCCCAATCTTGAACCTCCCTGAGGGAGTTAAGGATTTTGTGGTTTTCTGTGATGCATCCATCACCAGGTTGGGGGTAGTCCTTATAGAGATATGACGAGTGATTACTTATGCTTCGCGACAGCTAAAGCCGCATGAGGAGAGATATCCCATGCATGATATTAAGTTGGGAGCGGTTGTTTTCGCTCTCAAGATTTGGAGGCATTAACTTTATGGGGTCCTTTGTACCATCTACACGGATCACACGAGTTTGAGGCACATTATGGACCAGTCGAACCTGAACATTAGGCATCGCATGTGGCTTGACGTAGTCAAGGATTATAACTGTGAGATCTTTTACCATCCGGGTAAAGAGAACGTGGTGGCAGATGCCCTAAGCCGTAAGTCAGTTGGACCTTCTGTTGAGGTGGTGTGTGTGAGGATATCCATGGATTCTTCACTTGTGGATTTGATTAGGGACGCTTAGACTGAGGGTCTTCGAGATGAGAATTGGAAGATTAAGAGGATCAACGGTGAGATCACCAGATTTGTGCCACATAGTCGTGGATTTTTGACCCGTTGTGGTTGGATGTATGTTCCTGTGTCTGGTGGGGTTAGAAAGATCATTTTGGAGGAGGCTCAAAAGTCTCATTTTTATATCTATACAAGGGCCACCAAGATGTATCAGGATCTAAGATTGATTTATTGTTGGTCGTGCATGAAGAGAGAGAGAGAGAGAGAGAGAGAGAGAGAGAGAGAGAAAGAGAGATCGCTTGGTAAGTTGAGAGGTGCTTAACATGCAGGATGGTCAAGGTCAAGAACCAAAGGTTGTATGGCAAGCTGCATCCCCTGTAGGTTCCTATGTGGAAATGGGAGCAAATTTCGATGGATTTTATCACCATGTTGCCAAGCACGGGGTTTTGATGCTATTTGGGTCATTGTGGATCGATTAAACAAGACTGTCTATTTTCTTGAAATTAGGGAAAGTTCGTAGGCCAAGAATTTGGCTGATGTGTATATTCGCGATATCGTTGCTCGCCATAGGGTTCTGATCTCTATTGATCAGACTGTGATGTTCGGTTCACCTCCCATTTCTGAAAGAAGTTCCATGAGGAACTGGGCATGAGACTGCATTTCAACACAACATATCATCTGCAGACCGACTCTAGAGTGAGCGGACCATTCAGACTCTTTAGGATATGTTGTGTAGTTGTGTTATTGATTTTGGTGGGAGATGTGACTCCTACATACCTCTTACAAAGTTCTCGTACAACAACAGTTTCCACACCAATATTGGTGCCCATCCTTTTGAGTTTCTTTATGGGCGGAGATGTTATACCCCAGTTTGTTGGGGCGAGGTTGGCCACAGGGTCATGGGTCGGACTAAGATTGTTCTGCAGACTATAGAGATGATCCAACAGATCATGCAACATTTGTAGGGCGTACGAGCTGGGTACGCCTCGCTTACTCAACAAATGGGCGCATGGGCTTGGTGTTCATAGATTTGTGCCATATTTTGGACTTTCAAGATTGGGCCTTGATGGGCCATTAGAATTTTGATTTGGGCTTTTGACCAGTATATTGGGCTTCCTTGGATTTAGGCCGTTGATGGGTTTTGGGCCCAATTTAGAAGATTAGGCCATATTGGGCTTTGGGTTGCCATTTATGAATTGGGCCTTTTGAGTAGGTGGGTTGGGTATTGGTTTTGGGCCAAGTAAAAAAAAAGGGTAAAATGGTCTTTTACCCTGGTTATGGGCTAAGTAGCTTAGATTCTTGGTTACGGTTTGAGATCCAATTATTAATTGGATATTATTTTGATGATGATAGCACGTGGATTTTCCGAACCAGCAAACCGAGATTCATTTGAGTGTTTAAGCAGCTAGAGGTGAGTTTCCTCACTGTGTTTAGCAGGTTTAAGGTACCAATGTCAGCCCATGGTTTATTATGTTTAGGGTGCTAGATGTCTGCGTGACTACTGCATATGTTAGTTGTTTATATGTTTACCGGGCGGAGCATGATGACCGTTCTGTATTCTATTTATCTTTGTGATTATTGTATGTTCTATGTGTTTATCTGTTTATATGTATACTGGGCAGGCCCTGACAGATCTATATACCTGTCGCGGATAAATGTTGGGCAAGGCCCGATGATGAGCGGGGCCTATTATATGTTTATTATGTATCGTATGTGGTATTTTGGGGAACTCACAAAGCTTTGTGCTTACGGCTTTTAGTTTATGTTTTTCAGGTACTTCTGGTTCGAATTGGAAGAGTCTAGGATGATTTCAGATGCACACACCATCTTGTTCTCCATTTTATGTTACTCTGATGTATTTTGATTTTGTTGATACACTTGTTCCACCATGATTTTTTATGATGATGTTTTGGATAATAGTTTTATTAATTTAAAAAGGAAAATTCTTAGTTTTAATTTTTGGGATGTTTCAATTTGGCTGAATAGGTGTTAAGTTCAGGTTCTAAGCATGTATTTTGTTATCTACTAATATTTTTAGTTACATATTAGTTAGGAGTAGAACCAATCTGTGACATTTAAAGTTCGTCCAATACCCCATGCAAATGTTTTACCTCTATCCACCCAACATATGTTAACTCAGATCGGACCGGGAATAGTTTTGTTATATGCGGCTTCATCGAAAGTCATGGGTTCCACTATATTTATTAACTTTATTGATCTTAGTTATAAATTGTGGAAAAATGGGCATTGAAAAGTATAAAAAGAAATGTGATAAGTTGAACAACACATAAAAGTTGCTGGAAAGTTTAATGTTATCAGTCAGTAAGAACTTGCAAATACGAAATCATGAAAAAGTGAAGAAATAAGGCTTTAGCAAAAAAGTTGAAATAAATCGCAGAGTCGAGAGTTTCTTCGATTTTTATGTACTTTGTTATTTTTATCTTTTTAATTGAGATTAGGAGGTTGGGAACTTAGCAAACATACTTTCAGGTTAAGGATTATTTAAAGGGTATATTCGACTGGATGTATAAATGAGTGTTGTTCAAACTGAGTGGTGGTCATTTATGAGGATTTTAAGTACTTAAAACTTGGAAAATAATCAGGGTTAGACACAAATATATGCATTGAAGCTAGACATAATTTATGAATTTGAATTTGGTTATTTTGTGTAATACTAATGAGAAATGTTTTGATGTGAAATCGCAACTATGACTTGAATTGAGTCTATTTTGCTATGGAAAATCAAAAGATAAGCGTAAGAAATTTTAATATTGTCATTTATATTCATATTTTAATGAAAATCGGTGTTAACTAGGTACAAAGGTTATTTTGCAAGTTTTTACCGAATTTTTTGGGTTTAACTATAAAAAATAAAAAACAAGGATGGCTTTGTGTTAATAGAGCTAAACTTCATGGACATTTTTGCATATTCCCTATTATAAATTCTTATAATTTATATACTGTTATAAAATATGATCAAATAACAAGATAAATTATAGAATAAAGAAAGACATGAGAGTAGAGAGAACTTTTATTCCAATACTTGTGAAGAAATTATCAAGTTTCTAATATATATGGCTCACTATTTATACTATCCAAATAAGAAGAAAGATGAGCTATAATATGAATGCACATTATGATGGTGTATTATTACATTCATAAAACACATTGAAATGGTTGTTACTAATGCTAAATAATGATGGAGAGTTATGGGAGAAATGGAGAATCCAATGGTCATTCACAAACTAATATTTCATAACACTCCCCCTTGAATGACGATTGTATCATGCCTCGTTAAAACCTTAATAGGTAAAACCTCATGGGAAAAACCATTTGTTAAGGAAAAAAGAGTACATGATTAATAATAGATATTTGGAACAATTGCCTCGTTAAAAACCTTGCTAAGAAAACCCAGTGGGAAAAACATAGCTAAGGAAAAGAGTACAATGTGTTTCCAACTCCCCCTGATCATCACATCACTTGATTTCCTTAAAGCGTCGCATTCCAATATTTTGTACCATGTTTTCAAATTTGGATGTAGGGAGCGCTTTAGTGAACAAATCTGCCAAGTTCTTACTTGATTGAATTTTTTGGATGTTGATGCCATGCTCTTTTTGAAGATCATGAGTCAAAAAAACTTTGGTGATATATGTTTGGTTCTATCTCCTTTGATAAACCCTTCCTTGAATTGGGCTATACAAGCCGCATTATCTTCATATAGTATGGTTGCAACGTCCCTCATGAATTGCTCCACAAGTGAATAAATAACCTCGAAGATATCGAAGAATGTGTTTGACTCCACTCTAATGTCTTCTTGTTGGGCAAGAAATATATCTTGCTAATAAGTTTACAGCAAAAGATATATCAGGTCTCGTATTATTAGCAAGATACATTAGTGCACCAATAACATTAAGATATGGTACTTCAGGACCAAGAAGTTTTTCATTTTTTTCACAAGGCCGAAACTGGTCCTTTTTGGCATCTAAATTCCTTACTACCATCGGGGTACTCAATGGATGCGAGTTATCCATATAAAACATTTTAAGCACCTTTTCTAGATAACTAGATTGATGTACAAAAACTCCATTTTTTGGTGTGCTCAATTTGAAGACCCAAACAAAATTTCGTTTTACCAAGATCTTTCATTTCAAAATTTGCTTTCAATCAAGAAGTGGCATTTTCCAATTCTCCAGGAGTTCCAATTATGTTCAAATCATCTACGTAAACAACATTTATCACAAATTCTGATCCGGATCTTTTTATGAATACACATGGGCTTAATGGATCATTTTTATAGCCCGCTTTTAAAAGAAATGTACTTAAACAATTGAACCACATACGAGCAGATTGTTTCAATCCATACAAAGATTTATTTAATTTTACCGAATATACTTCACGAGAATTAGGAGTTTGTGCTTCTGGCACCTTACGCATCTCCAATTTTTCATGTGTTGCCAGACTTATTAGATAACAGAATGTAATTGCATCAATCACAAGATAGTATGTTTCTTCATAATCAATTTCGGGCCTTTGGGTAAAACCTTGTGCAACAAGTCTTTCTTTATATCTCACAACTTCATTCTTCTCGTTTCTTTTTTGCACAAATACCCATTTGTGGCCCACTGGTCTTACTTCGTTTGGTGTATGGACTACAGGTCCAAAAACTTTTCATTGAGTAATAGAATTAATCTCTTTATTTATTTCATCTTTCCATTTTGGCCAATATTTTCTATTCATACATTACTCGATAGATTTAGGTTCAAGATCCTCATTTTCTTTATAATCGCGCGCGGAACATGATATGAAAAATTATCGTCGACATCTATCTTATTTCGGTTCCATCTTATTCTTGTGATGACATAATTTATTGAGATCTCTTCATTTTCGTAATTTTCAGGTACCCGGTTTCTTTTGTTATGTCATTGGGCTCTTCTGGAGCTTCATTAATCTTTTCAAAAGATTATGTTTTCTCTTTTGAACCATCAGTTATATTTGCTCCCTTTCGTTTTCGAGGATTTTTATCTTTGGAACCGGTTAGTCTTCCACGCTTCAGGCGTGCCTTTGATTCATTTGTAGTTGTATTTTTTTCCTTCTGGGATATCAATTCTAACTTGAGTAAGTATAGCTGGTACATGAAACTTTGTTACCCACTTAGGGTCAGTAAATGCTTCTGGCAATTGATTAGCTACATTTTGTAAATGAATTATCTTTTTTATTTCAAGTTCACATTGACTTGAACGAGGAACTAAAACTGAAAGTGACAATTCCTTTCAAGAGATTTTATTTTCCAGCTTCTTTATTTCTCCCCCTAATGTTGGAAAATATGATTCATCAAAATAATAATCATCAAATATAGCTTTAAATAAATCTCCACTTGATGATTTTAAATATTTTACTATAGATGGAGATTCATATCCAACATAAATTCTCATTCTTCTTGAGGACCCATTTTTGTGAAGTGGGGTGGAGAAATGGGTACATAAATTATACATCCAAACATCCTTGGATGGTAAATAATTGGTTACTGACTGCAAACCAGTTGAATAGGGGAGAACTCATGATAACTAGTTGTCATTATGCATATAAGTGATGTTGCATGTAAAATTGCATGTCCCCATGTCGATGTAGGAAGTTTAGAATGCATTAATAATGGTCTTGCAATTAATTGAAGGCGTTTGATTAACGACTTAGCTAAACCATTTTGTGTATAAACATATGCAACATGATGTTCAATAGTTGTCCTAATCGACATGGAATAATCATTAAAAGCTTATGATGTAAATTCTCCAACATTGTCAAGTCAAATTTCCATAATTGGGTAATCGAGAAAATGTGCCCTTAGGCGGATTATTTGTGCTAATAATATTGCGAAAGCGAGATTATGGCTAGATAACAAGCACACATGTGACCATATAGTTGACGCATCAATTAAGAGCATAAAATATCTAAATGGTCCACATGATGGATGAATTGGTCCACATATATCCCCTTGAATTCTTTCTAAAAATCTAGGACTTTCATACCCAACTTTATTCAATGATAGACGGGAAATTAATTTTCCTTGAGAACATGCAACACAAGACAATTCATTAGCTTGAAAAGTCTTCTGGTTTTTCAAGGAATTTCCACTTGAACTTTCAATTATTTTGCGCGTCATAACTGATCCGGGATGGCCCAACCGTTCATACCGAACTTTGTAGATGTTATCATACCTTTTATTTTCAATAGCATGAGATTCAATCATTCTAATATTTGTATAATACAATCCGGAGGACAATACGGGTAATTTTTCCAAAAAACTTTTCTTATCCGATAACATTTTTGTAATGTTGAGATAATTTTTATTACCATCATTAGTTGTTTCAATAGGATATCCGTTAGACCGAATATCCTTAAAATTTAATTAATTTCTTGGTGATTTTAATAAAAAATAATGCATCACCAATTGTAATTATTTCCACTTGTGGTAATACTATATTCGCTCTTCTGGAGCCTTCAATCTTGGTGATTTAGACGAAAATAATGCATCACTAATTTTTAATTAGTGTCCCTTTTTGTAATATAATATTCGCTCTTCCGGAGCCTTCAATCATTTTTTCATTACCTGTTATTATATTAACATTTGCTTCTCTAATTGATAAGTAAGCAAAATACTTTTTATTATTAAAAATGCTATGTGTTATTGTATTGTCTGCAAGAAATATATCTTTATTATTTCTTTTGCGAATATCCATGTTTCTTTTCAATAAATAAATAAAACATAAGAAACATTCGACTTAGAGAAATAAATTCATATTTTTTTAATTTGGGAAGATTGTGACGACATCATTTCTCATGAAACGAATATGACATAAAAACATAATAAATATCATGAAACAAAACTTTACATTATGCTGATCAATCACCATCCATATCACCACTTGTCCCTTCGGGGTAGACAAGAAAATCGACAACATCCAAATGTGTCATTTCTGGTTGATCTTGATGGATATCACTTTGAATAAAATTTGTTTCGATATTTTTCTTTATATTTTAGAGAATCTTGATAAAGATCAACAAAATGCTTTGGTAAGCGGCATGTACAAGACTAATGATCGGTCATTCCACATTAGTGATAAACATTTTCAACTTTTTTTTTCCTTGACCACTTTTATCATTATGATGTGGATTTTTGCTATTTTCCAACTTCTGGTGGTTACTTGTAATATTGTTATTTTTATGATGATTATGATAACCTCCATGACCTCGGTTAGACCCATGACTATTATGATTATATGATGTTGCATTCACTTCAGGGAATGTACTAGAACCGGTCGGGATTGATTGATCATTTTTCATCAATTCCACGATCTCGGTTAAACTCATGACTATTATGATTATATGAGTTACATTCACTTCAGGGAATGTACTAGAACCGGTTGGGATTGATTGATAATTTTTTATCAATAACTCATTGTTTTGTTTAGCCACAAGAAGATATGAGATTAATTCATATTTATTTTAAACATTTCTCATGATATTGCTACTGCAGGAGTATGTTAATAGTATGAAAACTAGAAAAAGTTTTCTCTAGCATTGTTTTCCATAATGAAATAGAAATCAAAATAAAGACTTGTAATGTAAGGAATTTTTAGTTAAGAAATTCCATAAAATAAGTTGTAAGCATTGTACATGTAAAATTATAAAAAATACATACCTGAAAATTACAAGAACAATAAGGAGTTAGAGCTCTATGGTAGAGTCGTGCTGATAACGTGTTATAAAATATGATCAAATAACAAGATAAATTATAGAATAAAGAAAGACATGAGAGTAGAGAGAACTTTTATTCCAATACTTGTGAAGAAATTATAAAGTTTCTAATATATATGGCTCACTATTTATACTATCCAAATAAGAAGAAAGATGAGCTATAATATGAATGCACATTATGATGGTGTATTATTACATTCATAAAACACATTGAAATGGTTGTTACTAATGCTAAATAATGATGGAGAGTTATGGGAGAAATGGAGAATCCAATGGTCATTCACAAACTAATATTTCATAACATATACGATATACTTATGTGACTATCAATTAGTGAGAGAACTTTATATATGTCATTTTTAATTATCAAAATATCATATTTGTCCAACTTAATTTCTTAATATTACATATAACTTTTATAAACTTTCAAAGTATCATATTTGTCGAAATCTATTTTTACAATGTTTTTAATAATTTTTAATCATTTTTAATATCTTAGAATTATTAGAATAGTTTTATATATATATATATATATATATATATATATATATATATATATATATATATATATATATATATATACCATCTTACAAAGAGTATATAATTGAGGGTCCCACCATTTTTAAGACAATGTCTTAAAAAACAAGGGGAAGAATTGGTGACCTTTGATTAGGTCTTAAAGTAATCTGGACCATTAAATTTATTTCAAACTATTTATCAAATTTTCAATCCACATCAACAAAAATGCACCATTCAAAACAAAGAGCTTGACAGTATATATATATATATATATATATATATATATATATATATATATATATATATATATATATATATAAATCTATTAAGCTCATTTTATGGATCCCTCTTCTGTATCTCTCTTTACAGTCTATAATCTCTCTTTTGTATCTCTCTTTACAGTCTATAATCTCTCTTTCAAGAAATCTATCAACTATACAACCTTCACCACCGCTTCTATCACAATAGAAACGATTCTACCATTGCACAACAACCATGGCACCATTGCCACCAGATCTACAAGATGATTGCACCAACACCGACATTACCACCACCACTTCTGCAATATTCATTCTTCTTATCAGATATTACAATAAAAAACATTAGCTTCAAATGTGTAGGATCAAAGTAGTATGATCAATGGTTTCTTTCAGGAAGTTAATTTGTGTAAATAAAATCTAGATTTGTAATATTCTTGTTGATTACTAAACAAATCTTAGTTCAGTAATCCATGTATATGTTGTGTAATAATATAGATTCAGGTTTTTTGAGTAGAAAACGATGCTACACTCTTATTTGTTGTATTTAAAAAAAAAACACAGTAGGAAAGTTATTTGAACCAATCTGAAAACGATATGAGACTGAAGTAAAACTAGATCAAGATCTAGATCGTCATTCCATATTTAAGTTGTCAAACTAAAAAAAACGGTCTAACTAAGACAAATGATGAAGAAAACTAAGAAAAATTTATATAATTGGTTATGATTAGTCGACCCTAATCCGACCATAAAGACTAGATAGAAATCTAGGCCACCATTTCAGATCAATTTTTTTATATCAAACTACAAACATATAAAAGAAAACAAAAACAATGAAAGATGAACCGAGTACTAGAGATATAACGAGATTGAAGATCTGGTATCTAGATAAAGAATCTGAAAACATCAACGTAACTTTGAAACTAAAAAATTATAAGATTTATAAACTGAAAAGATAAAATGAATTTATTTATACTTACAATCGGATGTGTTTTTGACCTCCTTCAACCTGCCGACCAACCAATCTCCAACTGTGACAACCTGAAATTTCTAAATTTTTACATCCTCCGTCTTGTCAAATTTAGCCTCGTTTTGCTACATTAAAATGTAGTTTTGGGTCTATATAAGTGTTATTAGGCATAGTATAATCAAGATATGAGTCTTGGGAAGGTTTAGAATGTGTGTTGCCTTGAAAAATCGGGCCAAACACACCAAGCAAGGTGTGTGCGGCTAGCCAGCCGCACACAACCGACCGCATACCCCCTAGCCTCACACTCCAGCCTATATAAAGGACCCTAAGTCAACCTTACACCCTTTTTCTCACTCCTTCAAGGCTGGAACATTCTCTCTCAATAATCCTTCAAGTTTTCCTCTCCAATCGGCAATACAAGTAAGTAAACATCCTTAGTTCATTACTACAACACATTAGAAATCCTTTTCCTCGAGTTTGATCCATGAAATCATCATTCTAGATGATCTTCATGTGTGTACGGCCACACACACATCATGTGTGGTTGCATATACATCTTTTAGTCCTAAAATGGACTTAAACACTCATCTAAGCATAGCATCGACCAAACACCTTCTTAGGATCATCACAAACCCTTGGAAAATTGATTTAGACACGTTTGTATGGGAGTGTATGGCCGCACACAAGCCTGGCCGCACACATCTGCCCGCACACGTACCCTGGCAGCACACACACCAATATGGTGTATTTTGACCACACACTCCCTTGTAAAGCCATACAACCCTTATATACAATCATATATGATTGTAACACTTCAATATAAATGTATGCAAGTCCCTAAGGTGGTCCCAATTCAATAATTAGTTGTTACAAACACTAATTGTATACATACATATGTCATTATCTAATTAATTGGATCCGTTTGTGCTCAAGTCCACAATCATCACTAAACCTCCTAAACTGATCCTACCGTTCCATAACTCACTACAGGTGATTTCATACACCTTAATTAACCATTGATATGCTTTTAAATGTTTTTAAATGCTTTATGGGGGGGGGGGGGGGGAGGGGGGAGGGGAATACAAGTTGAACCATGTTAGTTATTAGATCAATCACATGTGATTAATAACTACCATACAAATGGATTTTTCATGCTTTAAACTATTTTACCAAACAAATGACTTCAAACTGTTTATCAAAATATTTTACACACAAAACTCTTTATGAAATTCACTTTTGTATACTAAACCTTTCTTATATAGTTTTCAAACATATATATTGTTAAAACCATGTCTATTACATATATAGTTATATAAATAAGGTTTAAAGGACTTAGGAGAGATAACCCACTTTACTTCCTGTCCTTGTTTGGTTGTAGTCTTAAAGTACCCGGTTGTTTGTCTGTGTGTCGTCGAACCCTTAGTTATATATTATGTATATATGTATAGATGTAAAGACTTTTATATGTATAGATGTAAAGACTTTTATCTCAGTTCAGTACATTCAATCATACGAAGAAGTTTTCTAATAAAGTATAATAGGTATAGTTTAGAGTTATACTACTTACTACTTGTAGTTCAATGAAGCGTACAAGATTCAGTTCATTCATGAGTCATTACTTATTACTATGAGAACATATACAACTATACTGTGACATCCCCATTTTCAAGGCCAGAAAAAGACCGATTTTCTTTATGCTTTATAAAAATTAGAGTACTTCATTTTATAAAAATGTTGCGGAATTTGTTCCCAGAAAAACATGGTAAATACGTTATTAAAACATTTTCGAAGAAACGTATTTATTTCATTTTAAAACGTTTGGGACGGCATCGTTAATACAGAAACATAAGCATAAACAGAACTTACAATTATTTACACTAGTGATCTACATCTCTTTAAATCTCTTAGTGTAATGTCACTTCATATCAACACCTGTGATATAAATAAACTGAGTCGGTCAGGTTGGGAAACCTGGTGAGTACATTGGGTTTTCAACCCACAATAATATAATTATTATGTTTAAACAATCAAACAATCAACCCAATTACCCATCCCCATTATCTTCTTTATTCTTAAGGATCTACCCTAAGAATCAGCTATTTCTCATTCATTCATTCCTAAGGATCATCCTAAGGAAACAACATGAAGTCCATTGTTGCCAATGACACATTGGTCAAGCGCAGCTTCTAATATTGTCACTTAGGCTCAGCTGCCAGAATTAGGACATTTTCTATGAGGCGCTTCTGCCGGTATTGACCTTTAAACACTACTGTCATGGTCATAAGGCTCCCTATTAGACGCAGCTGCCGATACTATCCTTAGAGCGCAGCTGCTAGGACGTTTACCATAGATCTAAATCATCTACGGGTTGTGGCGTAGCTGCCAGTGCTCATCTATAGGGTACTAGGTCCACTGCTGCCAATGTCCACCTATAGGGCACTAGGCCTGTACTACTAATGTTCCTCTATTTCAGCTTTTATCCATCATCATTCATCTACCCATGTTTTACCCAACATATTTTGTAGATATAAAATACTTTATACAGTTTACATCATTTAAAACATGTATAAAAATCTTTCACCAGCATAGACAACAAGTATTCAAACAATATGCACACATAACACGTAATTGATATTAAAATACTTCATATCTATGTGTAAGATGAAAGAGACCATGCACTCACCTGATTAGGTGGTGATTCCAAACTCAGACAGCACTTCGTTATCTCAAAACAATTTTCCTCGACAAAACCTAGTATCAATACCACTAGGGTTTAGTTTTTAACGTTAACCACGACTAATTAATAGTCTAGCTATTATTACTATTATATAAGCATTAAATAACACTCAATATAACTCATAATAATAGCCCAAATAATTATTTTAAGGTCCTAATAATGTTACTATAATTAAATAAAATCTATATTAAATATAGTATAGGCGTAGCTCACTTACAGCGAGTTTTAATTAAAAACCGGGCTTTGCTGGAGCAGCGTTTCCAAGCCGAAAGCTTTTCTTCTCGGAGCCGTCGGGCGCTCCGGGGCTTTCTTCTCGTGCTAGCGGGGTTCCGTAGACTTGGGAGGGGTTTAGGGAGGCTAAAGAGAAGTTAGAGAGAGAAAGAGAGGCTTATGGTGTGAAGAAAATATGAGGAGTTCACCCTTGTATTTATAGGAGTTTTATAGTAAAGTAGTCTCTAAGCTTCGTCCGTAAATTTTGCATACGAGCTCCATTTTTGTCTGTCTTTTTACCATTGAGTTCCTATTAATGAGATCTTTAACTTTCATTTAGACCTCGTTGGGTAATTCTCATTCTATCTCAGATTTACAAAACTGTATCGAATTCGCCGCGCTCGAAAAGTAGGGACTAAGCTTCATCCATAACTTTCGCATACGAGCTCCATTTTTTTTCTGTCTTTTTACCTTTGAGTTCCTATTAATGAGATCTTCAACTCTCATTTAGACCTCGTTGGCTAATTCTCATTCTATCTCGGATTTACAAAACTGTATCGAATTCGCCGCGCTCGAAAAGTAGCGACTAAGCTTCGTCTATATCTATCTCATACTATCTCCGTTTTCGACGTTCTTTATATCCATGTGTAGGTAAAAATAATATCTACAACTTTCATTTTGGCTCCGTCAGCTAATTCTCGGCCGATCATCATTTTAACAGTAGGAGGCGTTTAGACTGTTAAATGACCGCGAAGAATTCGTAACTCTTTCATACGAACTCCGTTTTCGTCCATCATTTTACTGTTGAGTTCCTATTAATGAGATCTTTAACTCTCATTTAGGTCGCGTAAGCCAAAAACCGCTCGAACTAAAATTCGAGTTTCGGGTTGTACACTACTAAGCTGAAACTTTGAAAAATCATAACTTTCTCATACGAAGTCAGATTTGGGCGTTCTTTTTACGGATTTTCTCATTTTAACTTACTCTACGACTTTGGTTTAGATAACTAAGGCTAAAAATTCTTCTATCATAAATTCACTTTTTACACTTCCCGGTGCCGTGCCGGTTTTGCCGTGAAACTTCTACGGGCCATAACTTCTTCGTTATAACTCAGATTTCGGCATTCTTTATATGTACGGAAACCTTGTGACACATACTATAAATTGGTTAAAATTATTTATTCTAAATAATCTTTTGCCGAAAAGTCGTTTTCGACCCATATTGCTTCTAAATTGACTAGCCCGGATCTACGGGCGTTACAATTATCTCCCCTTTAGGATGATTACGTCCCGGAATCATCAACGAAACATGATTATATAATGACTCCATACATTATCTCTTCACCCTAGGTAATAACTGTAACTTCTATGTTGCTTCGAACGAGTATCTAACTCTTGGACTCCTTGACTGCAGGCGGTGCTCGGTCTTGCACCTGCTCGTTAGACTTTCAATCATGACCTTCGTGTCACAACCTCATTCTTTATCAGAGACTCCTTCTTCCTTTTAATAAACTTAGGATAAGTTAATTTGATTACTACAATTGACCGATATGTCATATTCTAATGACCTATCATCGTATGTAGCAATGCTTAGACTCAGGTCTCTTAGAGTCAAATTCCGGAATGGAATATGCCTTCCTTCATCGTCTAATGTGATATAATCATCTTTTAACATGTAGCATTTCTAGCTACCAACTTATTTAACAACGATCATGATACTTCTATTGATCGCTTTGATTTCAATCGTTTGGTTTAAGTCGGACGCTACATCAAACTTGGTTCTCTGAACCACGTAACCTACTCATTGTATTCGGACTCAATGTGATATGACCACTAGGGTCGGGATAACAACAATCTTCTTATTCATTACCGAAACAATGGTAACGACATACTTGAATAAAACAAAATCAATTACTAGTTTCTTGGTAACCTTATGACTTTCCCTGATCCAAGCGTAAGTCCTGTGCTTCCGGAAGTATAGGCCTCTACTACCATCCACACCTACTCATACTCGTCCCAAGTATTGCCCCGCAGTTTCCCAAGTCACCATGCAACAAATCACACAATCATTCAACACATTAGATAACAAAACGAAGGTTTTATTTTATTACTTGAAACGATTCCTTGTACTGGACTTGCTTCTCTCATCGGGCTTCGCAGACCCTTCAAACTTTCTCTTTTCACCAACCTCGGTCTTGTTGGCGGCTCTTCCCTTGATCATCTCCTCAACCGACTTGGCAGCCCAAATAGCTGCCTCCAAAGTAGGTGCCTGATGCACTGGCACCGTGTACTCCCATGGAAGTCCTTTTGCATACTTGTCAACTTTCGTCAGCTCATCCGGAACAAGACGTAATGCGAACTCCATCTTCTCTGTGAAGTTGTTGGTGTATTCATCAATAGACATGCTTCCTTTCTTCAAGGTAAGGAATTGGTTTCCTAGCTCGAGCAGATTTTGGGCTGAGCAGTACCTACGTTTGAATTGCACCAGAAATTCTACCCATGTCAGTTGCAGGGGCTCATTGGGGCTCAGAGTCTTCCCCAAGGTATTCCACCAATTACAACGCCTCCTCGAAACTGACGCACTGCAAATGTGGTCTGTTGTTTTCCCTTGCAACCGCACGTCATGAAAGCTAATTCCATCTCCGAGATCCAATCCATGACCCCGATCGGATCCTCCTTTCTAGTGAAAGTCGATGGCTTGCAAGTCAGAAAATCCTTGTACTTGCATCCATTCCTCTCGACTTCGTCGTCGTGGTTATTTTGACGAACTATTGGTGGGTTGACTTGACCAACAGTCCCACTGTAGTTCTCCTCCTCAGTCTGCCCTTCATTCAACTCGGGACGTTCGATCTGAATAGTCGCTTCCTCTCGATTTTGCTGGATCAAACGTCTGGTTTCCTCCATTTGATGATCCAACATTTCATGGATCATCGCTTGCACTCCGGCCATCGTTATTGGCTCAGCAGCGGCTACCATAACCGGTATTTGCTCAATCACTGGGGGTTGGTTTCGGTTCCCATTTGCATTCACGTTTCCGCTACGGGTTCTTGCCATCTTGATCTATACATCGAATAAGGTGAATCTAGATCTTTACTTAGGATTGACGGTTAAATCATCCTTATCACTCCGAAACGTTTATATGCTAGTTCTAATATCGTAGTTAAACGCTTAGAATCCTAAACATATAAGGTTTCCAGATCCGGTCGGCAACAGACCATAGATCCGAACAACTAACACTATCTCAGGCACAAGTATTTAGCACATAAAAGCATTTTAGGCACAATTCCTAAAATAATCTAGTGCTCACACCTCACAATCATCGCTTAGCATTCTAAGTTTAAGTCTAGAAATAAATCCATATTCCTAGTTCGCTTAAACTAATGCTCTGATACCAACTGTGACATCCCCATTTTCACGGCCAGAAAAGACCGATTTTGTTTACGCTTTATAAAAATCAGAGTACTTCATTTTATAAAAATGTTGCGGAATTTGTTCCCAGAAAAACATGGTAAATACGTTATTAAAACATTTTCGAAGAAACGTATTTATTTCATTTTAAAACGTTTGGGACGTCATCGTTAATACAGAAACATAAGCATAAACAGAACTTACAATTATTTACACTAGTGATCTACATCTCTTTAAATCTCTTAGTGTAATGTCACTTCCTATCAACACCTGTGATATAAATAAACTGAGTGGGTCAGGTTGGGAAACCTGGTGAGTACATAGGGTTTTCAACCCACAATAATATAATTATTATGTTTAAACAATCAAACAATCAACCCAATTACCCATCCCCATTATCTTCTTTATTCTTAAGGATCTACCCTAAGAATCAGCTATTTCTCATTCATTCATTCCTAAGGATCATCCTAAGGAAACAACATGAAGTCCATTGTTGCCAATGACACATTGGTCAAGCGCAGCTGCTAATATTGTCACTTAGGCTCAGCTGCCAGAATTAGGACATTTTCTATGAGGCGCTTCTGCCGGTATTGACCTTTAAACACTACTGTCATGGTCATAAGGCTCCCTATTAGGCGCAGCTGCCGATACTATCCTTAGAGCGCAGCTGCTAGGACGTTTACCGTAGATCTAAATCATCTACGGGTTGTGGCGCAGCTGCCAGTGCTCATCTATAGGGTACTAGGTCCACTGCTGCCAATGTACACCTATAGGGCACTAGGCCTGTACTACTAATGTTCCTCTATTTCAGCTTTTATCCATCATCATTCATCTACCCATGTTTTACCCAACATATTTTGTAGATATAAAATACTTTATACAGTTTACATCATTTAAAACATGTATAAAAATCTTTCACCAGCATAGACAACAAGTATTCAAACAATATGCACACATAACACGTAATTTATATTAAAATACTTCATATCTATGTGTAAGATGAAAGAGACCATGCACTCACCTGATTAGGTGGTGATTCCGAACTCAGACAGCACTTCGTTATCTCAAAACAATTTTCCTCGACAAAACCTAGTATCAATACCACTAGGGTTTAGTTTTTAACGTTAACCACGACTAATTAATAGTCTAGCTATTATTACTATTATATAAGCATTAAATAACACTCAATATAACTCATAATAATAGCCCAAATAATTATTTTAAGGTCCTAATAATGTTACTATAATTAAATAAAATCTATATTAAATATAGTATAGGCGTACCTCACTTACAGCGAGTTTTTATTAAAAACCGGGCTTCGCTGGAGCAGCGTTTCCAAGCCGAAAGCTTTTCTTCTCGGAGCCGTCGGGCGCTCTGGGGCTTTCTTCTTGTGCTAGCGAGGTTCCGTAGACTTGGGAGGGGTTTAGGGAGGCTAAAGAGAAGTTAGAGAGAGAAAGAGAGGCTTATGGTGTGAAGAAAATATGAGGAGTTCACCCTTGTATTTATAGGAGTTTTATAGTAAAGTAGTCTCTAAGCTTCGTCTGTAAATTTTGCATACGAGCTCCGTTTTTGTCTGTTTTTTTACCGTTGAGTTCCTATTAATAAGATCTTTAACTTTCATTTAGACCTCGTTGGCTAATTCTCATTCTATCTCGGATTTACAAAACTGTATCGAATTCGCCGCGCTCGAAAAGTAGGGACTAAGCTTCGTCCATAACTTTCGCATACGAGCTCCATTTTTTTCTGTCTTTTTACCTTTGATTTCCTATTAATGAGATCTTCAACTCTCATTTAGACCTCGTTGGCTAATTCTCATTCTATCTCGGATTTACAAAACTGTATCGAATTCGCCGCGCTCGAAAAGTAGCGACTAAGCTTCGTCTATATCTATCTCATACTATCTCCGTTTTCGACGTTCTTTATATCCATGCGTAGGTAAAAATAATATCTACAACTTTCATTTTGGCTCCGTCGGCTAATTCTCGACCGATCATAAATTTAACAGTAGGAGGCGTTTAGACTGTTAAATGACCGCGAAGAATTCGTAACTCTTTCATACGAACTCCGTTTTTGTCCATCTTTTTACTGTTGAGTTCCTATTAATGAGATCTTTAACTCTCATTTAGGTCGCGTAAGCCAAAAACCGCTCGAACTAAAATTCGAGTTTCGGGCTGTACACTACTAAGCTGAAACTTTGAAAAATCATAACTTCCTCATACGAAGTCAAATTTGGGCGTTCTTTTTATGGATTTTATCATTTTAACTTACTCTACGACTTTGGTTTAGATAACTAAGGCTAAAAAGTCTTCTATCATAAATTCACTTTTTACGCTTCCCGGTGCCGTGTCGGTTTTGCCGTAAAACTTCTACGGGCCATAACTTCTTCGTTATAACTCAGATTTCGGCGTTCTTTATATGTACGGAAACCTTGTGACACATACTATAACTTGGTTAAAATTATTTATTCTAAATAATCTTTTGCCGAAAAGTCATTTTCGACCCATATTGCCTCTAAATTGACTAGCCCGGATCTACGGGCGTTACATATACTATGATGAGAACATATACAACTATATTAGGATGAGAACATATACAATTATACCATGATGAGAACATATACAATGATACTATGATAAGAAACAATACATTACATATACAAGAATACGTTAACATAATTTGATCCACTGTATCGGAGCATACCTTCATTGTCATGGCCCGAGTTGTAGCCAAAATCTCCTGGAGGGAGAACGTGAGTTTGCATATAGATCTACACTGGATTGACTATCCTACACCTTGCTGCCAGCTACAGCCGGACCTGCAGGTCTGCGGGTGCCAAACGTCATACCTTTTGACAACTTACATTGTTGTGTTTTCTAGTCGATAGTATGGTACAATTAATCACATAATACCTTGATATAAATCCGGTTTAAGGTAGTTAGTACAACAATAGTTCCTATAATACAACACTACAGTACTACGTTAATTTACCCTTTACATATATTTGGTGATTACTTCACTTAAACATTAATGTACAAACTATATTTTGATAATGATAGTTACACTTGGGAAAATTACACACTTTTACAAGAAACAAACTTACAAAACACTTGTGCCTTGGTAGAAGGCTACTTTTAGTAGAAAATATAGGATTTTCTAGGAGTTACAAACACTTACAAACATTCACATACTTTTACTTCAAACGTTTACAAACTCATACTTCAAACAACGATTCAAACATTTTGATACAAACATAGACACGAAATACTTATGAACTCACCAGCTTTAATGCTGATAAACTCTTTCAAAATAACTTGTATTCTCAGGTCATCAATAGACAGATACCGATGCCAGCTTTTGAGAAGATGGAGCTCATACAAGACTCATCTTATATTTTGATATATGTTTTGATGTCTTATATACTACATAACACACTTGTATTAAAATTATATATTTAATGCAATGGATGATGTTGTTTACTTGTTTGCTATTATATTGTGTTGTGATACTATACATGACGTCCTCCGCCCCAGAACGTTTCCGCCGTTCTCAGTTTTGGGGTGTGACAGATTGGTATCAGAGCATTATTTATAGTGAATTAAGTATATCAACCCATAAAATATATACTAACTATAAAAACAATGGGTTTAAAACACTCTAACCAAGAGTATATACTTTTAAATAATAAAGTATTTAACTAAGTATACAGGTCTGTATTCATACTACAATCAGTGTCACAATGACAAATACAAAAGTGTTGCGATTGTTGAACAACACAATTAGGCTTAGAGACATATAGTCAAATCTAGGAGGATATAGCATGATCAACTATATTTTCCGAGGAGTGACTAGCATGTGCCTAAGATTGGTTGTGGTGTTGCCACAAGTCTAAAAACTTTCCAACACTACTAAAATGAAAGCACTAGAACAGAACAATATTCCAAAATACTGTAGGAGTATTTTAAGTTACTATAATTACTTATTTGAGAACTAAAAAGGTCTCTATCAAGTGGATCAATATTTGATAGTTGGATACGCTAAGGTTATATGAAATAAGGTAGAGATGAGCATGGGTCGGTTTGGGTCGGTTTTTGGCTAAAACCACACCAAACCGTAGACAGTCGGTTTTTCGGTTTTTAAAACCATATAGGTTCGGTTTTTGCATGGGTCGGTTTTTCGGTTTTCCGGGTTGGGTTTATGGTTTTTCGGTTTTAAACCCTGGGTTTATGAGCTCCTGTTTTTTTCTAGTCTTTGGGTTCAAACCTAGTGAAAATCATTGCAATAAACACTATTGTATCTACTTTATGTATACTAAAATAAAGAGTACGAAATCTAGTATTATAAAAGCATAAAAGTGTTCAAAAGATCAAAGTTTAACACCATTAACAGTATGTTAAAAATAAACATAAATTATTAAAAAGATAAAGTATAAAGTCTAAAAATAAAAGTGTAATTTATAATATAAATAATATATATGTGGGTCGGTTCGGTTTTTATGGGTGGTTTTATACATCAAAACCGAACCAAACCATTATTTTTTGGTTTTTGTAAAATTCAAACCTAAACCATCAGTTATTTGCTTTGGTTTCGGTTTTTCGGTTTCGGTTATGTAGGTTTTTTTCGGTTTTTCGGTTTTCGGTTCGGTTTTTGCTCATCCCTAAAATAAGGTGTTATAGACTGAGAATCTGTGATCTTTGCTTTACTTCCTGTTCCTTGTTTGGTTGTGGATTTAGAGTTAGGGTTACTTATTTGAAGGTCTATCCTACTTTGATTTCATATAACTGGTATGCACTAAGCAAGTATTGATGTAACTAATAAAGATTAACTTATAATTATCTTAAGTAGTACGCCTATTTTAATAAGATTCTTATACCCCTTTTTCTCGTGTAGATATCATGTTTGGATTCCATCATCATGGCGACCCGTACTTCCCAAACCACAACAATGCTGGATGGCTTGAGGAAGAGCCCGAAGATGAACATCAAATCCCTTTGGATGATCACCAAGCAGAATGCTTCTCGGATGGGTCCGACTCCAAACCCGAAGTCAACAACGTACCCCCTGTGGCTCTGGTCCGACTCCAAACCCGACGCCTGTATGGGTGGAATGCATAGAAACATGGGGCGAAGAGCAAAATCAACCCATGCCATTCAATGGAGACCGAAGCTTTTATGACACGAGAGAAGGAGGAACAACGGACAGATTCTTGCCAATCTTGGTCCGAAGAGTTGCCGCAATGAAATCCAAGGCAGGACAGCCCTCCAACGTATCATGGAGGTTGATGCAAATGGAAGAATGCATTCCATTCGCACCACCTGCGTTGAGCATGCTCGGGAGAGGTCTGCAATGGACCATGACGCCCTGCTTCAAGCACTAGCTGAGACTCGGGCTGAAGTCATAAAGCTCTGGGTTCACCAGAGAATCTACGAGCGACACCTTCTCGACGTGGAACGTCAACTGGCAGACCTTAGGGTTAGCCCGAGAAACATCCACCATCGTCATTAGAAGATGTCTAGAACATCTTTTCTTTTGATTTAGGGATAGCCTTTTCTTACCTGTGCTCTAGGAAGCACTTGGCTGTAAATTATTCCTGTCTTTCAGTACACTATCTAGTCTGTTAAACTGTCAACATTTTCCCCTCGTATGGTTGATGTAAGACCTTCTTTTAGGTCATCTTTTTTTTTCCGAACTCACTTACATCAGTAATACCAGTAATAGTGACAGTTTCTAACCTATTTGAAAGTCTATACTCTTGTGTTTTCAGACTCTATGGTTGTATCACTATTTAACTCCTACACTAACTCTAATGTTTGGGCTATGGAGTGTTAGACCATGAATCACTCTCATCATACTTTGCAATTAATTCTTACTATCAACATCGTCTTTATAAACTTGCAGTAAAAGATGCCTCCTCGCCCGCGTCCTACCAAAGGCAGACCGACAAATCAACCACCATCTCCTCCACTAATCGATACGGCAGCTCTTAATGTTGTAGTAGCTACGACTGTGGCTATGGCCATGGCTCAATATCACTCTACAGGTGCCAGCGGAGGTGGAACAACCGTTAATTCTACCCAGGGAGAAATCCCCGTACGCTCGAAAGAGTGCTCATACAAGGACTTCACCAACTGCAAGGCAAAGTCCTTCAGAGGGACTAGCGGAGTCATTGGCCTATCGAAATGGTTTGAAAAGACGGAGTCGATATTCGAGATCTGCTCTTGTCCATCAGGGAGCAAGGTCAAGTTTGTTGCTTGTACCATCTAGGAAAAAGCCCTGACATTGTGGAATAGCCATGTTAAGTCACTAACTCTCATAGTGGCAAATGATATGGACTGGGAAACCCTGAAAGACCTCATGGTTGAGGAGTACTGTCCGAGGGGCGAAATCCAGAAGTTGGAACAGGAACTATGGAGTCTAACCATGAAGGGCTCCAACATAGTCGCTTATACCGCCAGATTCAGCGAACTGGCGGCCCTTTGTCCCAATATGGTTCCCACCGAGGGAATGAAAATGGAAAGGTACATCTGGGGGCTGGTAGCTCTGTATCAAAGAAATGTCTTATCTTCACACCCTGCTACCTTCGACAGTGCCAAAAGGTTGGCACAACGACTCGTAGATCATGGAGTCCAATCCCCATCGTCAACAACAACCCTAGCCATCTCAGAACCCCCCCCCCCCCCCAAACTCGCTGACAATAAGCAGAAGTTCTAGGATGACAAGAACAAAACAAAGAGCTGCCAAAAAGAAACAAATTGTGGCGGTTCATGCCGCGATAACACCTGCTGTTGCTGCTCTGGTGAAGCACTACGCTGGAAGTTTGCCAAAGTGCAACAAATGCAACTTCCACCATAACAGCCCCTGCCGAGAAATGCAGTGCTCCAACTGCAACAAGAAAGGACACACTGTCCATTTCTGCAAATCTCCAGCAAGGCCAATCACCCAAGTTCCCAGTGCTGGCGTGGGCTAGGCTTGCTATGGATGTGGTGATGTGGGCCACTATAAAAGGACTGCCCCAAGGCAAGAAATGTTGGCGGAGCAGGAAGAGTTCTGGCTATAGGCCATGGAGAAGCAGTTGCTGAGCCTACGGTGGTGACTGGTACGTTCCTCCTTGATAACTCTTATACATACATACTGTTTGATAGCAGAGCAGAGAGAAGCTTCGTGAATCATAAATTTGCTCGCCTACTTAAACAAAAACCACGCACAATTAAGGAACCATTCACTGTAGAAATGGTAAATGGGAAAACCGAGAGCACAAATAGCATATACATAGGATGTACCCTAACTCTAAATAGCCATTCATTTCCAATCGACCTCATACCAATCTCGATTAAAAGCTTCAACGTCATCATCGGCATGGATTGATTGAGTCTTCATTGCGCCAACATCATGTGTTACGAGAAAGCAGTCTTTATAAATCTCGCGACTAACAAAACTCTCATCATCTACAACGACAAACCCGGCACGAGTCTTCGTGTCATCTCAAGTATTCAAGCACAGAAGTATCTACGAAAGGAATATCGTGCATTTCTTGCTCACGTTGTCAATACGAGCCTAGAAACGAAAGAACTAAAGAACATTCTGGTAGTGAGCGACTTTCCCGACATCTTTCTAGAAGAACTACTAGGATTACCTCCGCAACGACAGATCGAGTTCAGAATCGACTTAGTCCCAGGAGCTACCCCAGTAGCCAAATCTCCCTACCGATTAGCACCAGATGAGATGCAGGAACTATCTGGTCAACTTAACGAACTGCTTAGCAAGGGCTTTATTAGACCGAGCTTCTCACCCTGGGGAGCACCGGTCTTGTTCGTTAAGAAGAAAGACAGATCATTGTGTATGTTTATCGACTACAGAGAACTTAACAAACTGACAGTCAAAATCGTTACCATATGCCTCGTATAGACGATTTATTTGACCAACTGCAAGGGGCGAGTTACTTTTCCAAAATTGATCTAAGATCCGGATATCACCAGTTACGAGTGCTAGAGGAGGATGTTCCAAAGACAGCCTTCCGAACTCGTTATGGACACTACGAGTTCGTGGTGATGCCATTCGGATTGACCAATGCGCCCACAATTTTCATGGACTTAATGAATAGAGTATGTCGTCCTTACTTGGATAAGTTCATCATCGTTTTCATTGAGGACATCCTGATCTACTCTCGAAGTAAGGAAGAGCATGGCGATCACCTGCGACAAGTTCTAGGAACTTTACGAACGGAGAAGCTCTATGCGAAGTTCTCTAAATGTGAATTTTGGATCCGAAGAGTCGAATTCTTAGGACATGTGGTTAGCGAAGAGGGAATCCATGTGGACCCATCCAAAATTAAGGTTATTGAGAACTGGTCAGCACTGAAGATGCCTACAGAAATTCATCAATTTCTAGGTCTCGCTGACTACTATTGCCGGTTAATATAGAACTTCTCCTAGATTGAGAAACCTCTTACTACACTGACCCTGAAAGGATTGGGTTTTGACTGGGATGAGAAACAAGAAAAAGCGTTTCAAATGCTAAAGCGAGCCTTATGAACCGCACCGGTACTATCCCTCCCCGAAGGGATAGAAGACTTCGTGGTATACTGCGATGCATCTAACCAAGGACTCGGTTGTGTTCTGATGCAACGAGGTAAGGTCATCGCCAATGCCTCGAGACAACTGAAGACACACGAGGTCAACTACATCACACACGATCTGGAGTTGGGGGCAGTTGTGTTTGCCCTGAAGATCTGGAGACACTACCTTTATGGCACGAAGAGCACGATCTTTACAGAACACAAGAGCCTACAACACATATTCAATCAGAAGGAGCTCAATATGATACAATGACGGTGGGTCGAGCTACTCAATGACTACAAATGTGAAATTCTTTATCATGTGGGTAAAGCCAACGTAGTAGCAGACGCCATAAGTCGGAAAGAATATTCTGGTCGAAGGGTCAAATCGTTAACAATAACTATCCATTCACACTTGTCTACACAAATTCAGGTGGCTCAACTTGAAGCCTTGAAACCTAAAAATGTGGCGGGTGAATCCCTTAGAGGAATGGATAAAAACTTAGAAGCCAAGGGTAGCTGAGCCTTATATTTCATGGATCGGATCTGGACACCGAAGCACGGTGGCCTCCGAGACTTGGTCATGATCGAGGCACACAAAACTCGGTATTCCATTCACCTAGGTTCAGATAAGATGTATATGGATCTTAAAAAGTTAAACCGGTGGCCTAACATGAAAGCAGAGATTTCTACCTTCGTAAGTAAATGCCTTACTTGCGCAAAAGTTAAGGTCGAGTACCAGAAACCCTCAGGTTTGCTACAATAATCAGGGATACCAGAATGGAAGTGGGAGCAAATCAATATGGATTTCATAACCAAGTTGCCCAAGACAATGGGTGGACTTGATACCATATGGATCATCGTTGATAGATTGACCGAGTCTGCACACTTCCTGCCTATTAAAGAAACTGACAAAATGGAGAAGCTTACGAGAACATACATTCGGGAAATCGTACGACTGCATGGTGTTCCTATATCCATTATCTCCGATAGAGATAATAGGTTCACTTCGAGGTTCTGGTAGTTACTACAAAGAACCATACAATCAGAAAAACCAGTTGTTTCACCATTCGCAGCCGACCAACAAGCCTTCAATTTGCAGAGAAGCGCACCACCGTATCTGCCATATCGTTTCAGCCACCTTGTACCACCTCTTCACCACCATAAACAATCTCCCTTCGAACACCACTATCTCCTCATCGTAAGCTAACCGCCAACACCACCCTTATACTACCAACCAAACATCTCATATTGATCGATTAAGAAAGAGGGTGGATTTGATTTTGTTTTTGTCGGCATAAACACCAAAGAAACAGAGAAGAAAAGAGAGGCATGAGTTTCCAGCCTAAGTGAAAACAAGAATAGGGCACAAATTCAGGCCTCTTTCAAGTAGAGCTAAATTTAAGTGGACACATTTCTTTTTGGCTAAGTTAGTGGACTACCTAATACCCAACACACCAAGGACCGAGAGTTTTTTTTTGTGTTTAATTGGAGTTATTATATTGTCATCGTTCTATAAAATAATGTATAGTTGTTGACTTAACATTAGTGTTCCACATGATGTTTCAGTTTTGTTTGTAGCTAAAAAATTTAAGGTGTAGATCATCCACCACCCCAACCCCCAATTAAACAACATAATCAAACGACTATTCCATAACTATTTTAAATAATAAATTGATTATTATGTGAAGCTTGATGAGAAAAAAACCTTCTTAAGGATTAAAACGTGCATGATTACTTTAAGAAAATAGAGAAAATGACAATAAAACATATATTTATGTAGGAATGTGTATCACACTTTCAATGGTAAAGTAAGTTCATCAAAAAAACTTGTAAGAAACAGAGAAAAAAGTTGTAAGAAACAGACAAACAGATAAACAGAAAAAAAATATATTGACTAATCCTATTCTGAACACTTATATAGCCTATTTTGTCATATTTTATTTGCATAATTTTTTATAGGATGATATTATATATTAATATATTAATCATTTGGATTATATTTCCAGTAATTACTACTTATTTCTATAACTTAAAAACTGTTAGTATATAATTAACATAATATAAATAAAACATAAAATTAAAGTACAAATTAAATTATCTAAAATAATTTAGGAAAGACAAATTAACTTGAATATAAATGAAAGTTTCTAAAAATAATAGAGGGAAGACACATTTGAATACATACTCATTCGTCATAACAACACAACATTGTGTGATACTATCCAATATGATATAACATGGAAAACCATAATGATATAACATGGAAAACTTTACATTGTACGACCTAATAGAAGAATCATGAATACATACTCATTCATCACCGTTCCTTTACATGCATATATGTTTTTACCCAGAACAATCTAACATGGAAACCAAGAATGATATAACATGAAAAAGTTTACATCGTACGACCTAATGGAAGAATCATGAACACATAATCATTCGTCGCTGTTCCTTTACATACATATACGTTTTCAATAATCAACTAAGGGAAACTGTTCCCTGAAAAATAATTATCCACCCCTAACCCCCCGTCTGCTTATAAATATATTTAATACCTATATTATTTTCGGATATATTATGAGTTCTTTAATAAGACATGTTTCAAACTAAAACTAATCTCTATAAACAAACAATTTACCAAAAACAAATTATTTTCCGCCCAAGGCGGAACGAATCACCTCCTAAAACATTCGCTAAAGCGAAATAATCATCGTCGCAGCATGGCACGGGTCACCTACTAGTATATATATATATATATATATATATATATATATATATATATATATATATATATATATATATATATATATATATATTATCCTTACGTTTATATTAATAGAACTTTCACTTGTAAATTGTTAATATGTTGCTCTATTGACAAACAAAACGCTTCATCTTCAGCTATCTCCATGGAATGTATGTATTGATTACTTAGTTGTTGTTGTTGAATATTGCTATGTAGTAGATTGATGATATTTTAAATATTATCATTGAATTTTTTTAATGTTTAAGAAGGCTATATACGATATTTTTAATATTTATGAAGGTAACTATGATATTTAGAAATTAAGTTTGGCAATTATGATATTTTGATGTTTAATAAAGGTATATATGAAAATTTTCCATTGTTAATTTATTATTTATTTAATTTGTTTAATAATGCTTTTAATATTTTATAGAATGACCAAAATTTAGGTTTACTTTAAGGATGTTAAAATGTTGCAGACACTTTGGGAAGCAGCCAATAGAATTTATTATTTTCGCATTTGAATTTGAAGTTACTTGTACTATTGTGAAAGGTCCAAATTAGAGTTCCAAATTAGAGGTGTCAGAAATAACCAAATCGAACCAAATGATGTTTGGTTTATTTAGTTTCGATTATTTGGTTTCCGGTTAATTCGATTTAGTTAATCGAAAAAATGATACCTTATCTATTTTGATTTTAGTTAAATCTTCATGGTTTTGTTTAAATCGAAAAAACTGACTTTTATATATATATATATATATATATATATATATATATATATATATATATATATATATATATATAATCATTTGAGAACTCATATATTCCCGAGAACCCAAGAACCAAACAAGAGCCATTAGATCAAAATAATAGAAGGTCAAGATGATTTGTGGCATTATTGTAAATAATTAGAAATAAATAAGGCGGGGGTACCTTAATAAAATGGACCAGAGGACATTTTTGGGAGAAAATAATTTACTTCATTGAATCAGATTGAATGATGGTTAAACAATATGCTTATACTATTTCCATGCATCTCTTTCTCTATCTTTCTCTCTCTCTCTCTCTCTCTCTCTCTCTCTCTCTCTCTCTCTCTCTCTCTCTCTTTCATCCTGCCTCTGGCCGTCTCACCTCTGGCCATCAATATTAGATGATCTCCATATCGTTAACGACACCTGGTTTATCTAAATATGTGTTTCTAGCGAGTCAGATGCCCAAAATCGACAGAGATTAGCCGAACATTACTTATACAGTGAAGTCAAATCCTTAATCTCTCATTGATTGTCTTCGTCCTCCCTCAATCGTCATCATTCATGTTTATTTTTTATTGCGATAGGCGAAGCCCTAAATCGATCCTTCCCTAATTCTAGACCTCGCAATTTGTATCTTGTTATCTCTAAGTTTTTCAAACCCAAGCTTCGTGTTTCATCGGAGAAGCAAGATCGTCATCTGCTAGGGTTTTGTAATTTTATAGACAAATCTCAAGTACGCGCATGTTTTATCCAAAATTAGCATTAACATTTTCGGTTTTTCTTCGATTCGTACATTAGAGATTTTATGTATACTTTTAGGATGAACTCTCAGATTAAATATGCAAACGAAAGCGATGGTGGGGGTGGTGGAGGCGGTGGACCCGCTCGTAAATTGGTAACGCATCACTAGAGGCCGACGCAACAATAGTAATCTCAGGTAGGGACGGTGTCTCAACTCATAGATAGTGGTGTTGTCGGAGCCGTTAGCAACACCTGCACTACAACTCTAGCTCGCCTCACTATACTTTTCAGGTTTTCTTTTATATTCTTCTTAATTTGTATATTTCATACACTTTAATCAGTGACCTGATACTTATTGTTAATTGATTTGGGAAATATATTGGAAATCGAAAATTAATCAGAGCTCATATATCTCAAGCGGTAATTTCTTGATTCTACAGGTGCAAGGTATGCATTCTGATGCTTCTACGTTAAGAAAAGCCACTATATGGCTTGAAGAAACACGTATAGTCAATGAAGCAAAGGCATGGTCAAATTCAAAGACCTTTTTACATAGAAAAAGTTTTTATTGTGGAATCTTTCAATAGAACGAGTCCAAACTTTTTAACTGATTATTATCTGTTGCAGCCTGCAGAGTTGGAGAGTTTGGCATCCTGAATCTTTTGGACAAATGGTAAGTTGGTGTAATTAGTTTATTTTTAGATGATTATATTCAAATCCTTTCAATTGAAATTTGATAGCAAGAGATGTTAAAAATATAATGCTTCATTAGCTATTTGGTGGACCCTATCAAACTTCGCAAATTATGTAAAATAGAAAACAAAGAAATGGAGCATCATTATCAAGGAAACTTTTATTAACAATTTGAATGAATTCAGATTTTGAGAATGTCTATGGGATCATTCTCATGCATTGGTTGCTTAATTTTTGGTGACTTTTGTTTTGTGTAATGAGTTTCTCTTTTTCATTTTTAAATAGCGAAATACACACATTACTAATTACCATTTCAGAAGCTTATATGTTTGTGGCGATTGTATACCATGTTTGTATATGTAAAGAGCAATGGGACAAATATAAGTGCAAACTTGTGTATACGCCATGCATGTGGTGGTTTAGCTTAGCCGCTTCTGTCACATACCCTTTGGATCTTGTAAAAACATGCCTTTCAGCACAGGTGGGATTTTGATAAATCATAACACTATTTTTAGCTTGGAACTATCGATTTTATGCCCTAATTCCTAATTTGTTATCTTTTTGAAATGTAGTTTTATCAAGAAACATTTCTATCATGAAATCAAAATCAAAATCAGAGCTTGATAAATGGGTATTTGCAAGTGTAAGGTGTTGATGGTGGAGATATAATTTCAAATTTAAAAAGTAGTGTGGCAGCTGAAAAAGCGTTAGCCATAATGCAAGAGAGGGGTTTCTCCAATAGAAGGTCTAGGCATAGTTTGACACCTGACACCTGGCACTGTTAAATACACAACTTTGCATAGTTTGAAAAAACATGTAAACTTTCTTTGAAAAAAATGCAGTTTTTAAAAAAAATCTGCTTATTTTTAAAAAAATTCATGTTTTCTATAAAAAATTAAAAAAAAAAAAGCTTCATTTAAAAAAACGAAAAATACTGTATTTAAAAGAATCAGAAAATTTGATTTATGATGTAAATTTTTAGACATTTATATTAATATATTAAATAACACAAAAAATTTAAACATTAAATGAGATTGGTAACATGACGATAATGTCCTTAATCAATTACTTTTGATCCAACACTCCACTTTTAGTTCTCGGGTTCTCGGAAAAATATAAATTCCCAACCGATCTCACCCCTATATATATATATATATATATATATATATATATATATATATATATATATATATATATATATATATGAAATAACATTATATATATATAAATATATAGATTAATCAGAATTTATTATTTAGTTATTAACCATTATAAATTTATAATTATTCTATATTTTATATTAAAATGCAAAAATAAATTAATCTAATGCTAATTAGCCTCCAGTCATTTTTTTTATCTTAATATACGACTAAAGTCATAATAACCTATCTTTAAAAAATGTGCCGTAACAAAATAAATTGAACCTTATTTGATATAATTATAATTAGATTTAATGTATTAAGAAAACAAATAAAATTTAACCAATTTAACTCACCACTGGTCCAAATTGATGCAATCGCTTTAATAAGAAAATATTCAAATACTAATTCAGTAGAGTAGCTGAAACTGATGCTATGTTTTCATTCAAAGACGGATTAATTCAGAACATCTAATCATTATAAAAATGCCAAATAATCCCTATTAAAAAATATCAACTCTATTTGTTCGGCGCCAATAACAGTTCTCATGATTATTACTTCAGCAAAATTATATGATGCACATAATTAAAATTGTGATCTGACTTATAAATTATTATATTAAAACAAGCATACATTAACTAAACAACAAATATATATATATATATATATATATATATATATATATATATATATATATATATATATATATATATATATATATATATATATATATAGAAAAAAAAGTTCAATTGAAAAAATAAAAAAAATGTGAGAATGGAAGAATTATTCTCAGCCAATCATTTATCTAACACTAGTTTATAATCCGTGGGAACCACAGTTATCAAATTAATTAAATTTTCATAGTAAAAACTTAAAATCATTAATCAAATATTTTAAATAAATTATTAATTAAGAGATGTTTTTATTAGTTATATGAAATTATAATCGTTGATTCAAATAAATATGTAAAATTAATTTTTAATATATATTAGACATTTTTTATTTATGAATTAATGAAAACAATAATATAAATTTAAATTTTAAAAGTTAAAATTTAAATTTAAAATAAAAAATAAATACATTGACAAATAGCATCACATTAATGATGATATCTAATAAATTTAAAATAGAGAATTAATAAATTGACAAGTGTCAACACATTAATTAAGAGGTCTAATATGATGACAAATGACAAAACAACTACTCTTTCATTAGGATAGAGATATAAACTTTAAAAACGTGCAGATCATTTTTCTATTAAGGGTATCTATATAAATTAGACACTTTTTAGATCTAGTTCTTTATTGTTCGTATTCAATTTCTGATATTATCAAATATGGAATATCAATCCAATTATTCTTTCTTCCTTTTCAATTAGAATTTATTAATCTTTATCTCGTTTGAATTGGATATATCGGAATTAATTACCAATATTCTTTCTTTATATAAATCGTTAGCAATTACATGTATTCGTTCAATTTGCATCGTTTTATGCATTTATCGTGAAGTTTCACATCTGTATTGCAATTGTTTCATTGGATATTTGTTGTGAACTTTGAGATCTTTATTACAATTGCACATCTGAACGGAGCTAATTTAATTTTCAAGCAGATCGTTTTTACGCTCTAAAGTGAGACAGATTCGAAATTGACCAGGTTTTCAGATGATCTCTATTGCAATTGAATCATCTTATTGGAGCTAATTTAATTTTCAAGTAGACTTTTTGTACGCTTTGAAGGGAGATATATTCGAAATTGATCATATTTTCATATTTATAATTATTTTGTGTTTTTTGTTTTAATTTTGTTGTTGGTATGTTTCTATTTTATTTTATCATGATTTTCATTGATATTAAGATTTTTTTGTTGTTTATTACAGTTCAATTGGTTTATTATGTCAAATTCGAGTGTTATTGATGGTGATTTGTACTTTTCAATGTGTGAGAGTGAAGAAGAAGATGTTGAGAACTCATTTATTGAAGGTATCACAAATTGAATTCTTATGCTGTTTTTAATTTTGGTGATGATTATGTATTTACATATGAATCTGTAAATCTGAATAAATGATTGTCTTATTCATATATGAATAAACGTGTGATAATTGTATTTTCGAATTTATTATTATTTTCATTTTATTCATATATGAATAAGTACTATTTTTATTTTATATTTTTTGAATCATATGAATTTCATGTATTCATATGTGATTGTTTTACTCATGCATTATTAAACATTGTTTTCTGATTATAATAAAGTGTCACTAAATTGATTTAGATTTTATTATTTTTTTATCAGGTGAATCTTCGAGTTCAGTAGATGATTGTAGTAATGTAATTTGAGAACATGTCTATAAGCTAGCTGTACCTGTTCAGTTTGTTCCATTTGAAGGTTTAATATTCAAATCATTAAAGTTGGCCATCAAAATGTATTCTGAGAATGCTGGAATTAGTTTTTTGATGTGAGACTGAGCACACAGACAATGTTTGATAACAAGATTATAAAGAAGAAACATGTTATATGTAATCGTGGTGGCGAACAAAAAAAGAAATTTTGTGACACATTGGGTGCAAGTAGTGTTAGGAGGAAACGAAATTCAAATTCAAGAGTTATTGGTTGTCAAGAAAAGATTTTGAATCTGTGTATGGAACTCAAGATTATAAAGTTTTTCAGTTTGATGAACTTCACAATCATCTACTTGAGAAGAGAAGTGATTTATATTAAGAAAAAGAGTTTATAGTGCGTGCTTCCACATCAACAATAGGCCCAATTATGGTTCATAAGTTGAGGGCAAGTCTGAGAGATGAGTATGAGTTTGTAAAGCGCAAATTAATTGACTATAAAACTTGAAGGACTGATATCAACAAGGTTATAGGTTATAAAGATTCGTAGTTGATAGTAAACACAACAAATGACCATCGAGCTCACTACCCAAATTACTCATTTGAGTTTAATTATCAAGATAATGTTTCGGACTCTATGTTTTGGGCATATGAAATGGTGAAAACATATTATGCTGAATTTGGTGATGTAATCTCATTTGATGCGACTTTCCAATCAAACAAGTTCTTCTATCTAGTTTTTTATAGCTTATTTATATATGAATATTTTAACTTTATGATTAATGTTCAGTTTTTAATATTGAAATTATTTTAATATAATTATATATTCATGTTTTATTACTATTATTATATACCATAACTTTATTCATACATGAATATGTTTATATTCACTTAGGAATACAACAAAAAATGACTTTAATGAACATCTTTTTTGTGTTAGAGGTGTTTAATGGTTTTATGCCATTTACTACCATTGACCATCATAAAAAATCAGTTATTGTTACAGTGGGGTTGCTATGCAATAAGGCATTGAGTCCTACTCATGGTTGCTTAAAACATTTCTTAAACATTATGGGAAAGAACCAACACCAGTTTTAACTGATCAAAGATGCAACAATAAAACAAGGTATTGAGAATATGTTTCCTAATTCAAAGCATCGATTATGTATGAGTCATATAATAAAGAAGTTGAAAAACAATGTATTATTTTAATATATTTCATATATGTTACATAGTATTAGTTATTCATAGATTAATATAGTAATTTTTTCATATATTAGTATATTCATTTGTGAATATTTATTATATTTTAGTTATTAATATTTATTTATATATGAATAATTAAAGAAGTTTATTTTATTTTTGTTATAAAACAGATATTGTAACGCCTGTTCTAGGTATCATTTAATTTTGCTAAGAAATTTAGGGTTTTAGACTGGAACTCGACGAGTTGGGGAGCTCCAACTCGTCGAGTAGAATTCATTTTTTTGGACACGGGACTTAGGAGCTACTCGATGAGTTGGAAGTCATAACTCGACGAGTAGACGCTTTAAAGAGAAACCCTAATTTTCAGGGATTTGTACCCTATTTAAAGACCTTATGGCTAATTTGTAGCCTCTTTCATCGTTCTTACAACCCATAGAAACCCTAATTCGAGCCTTATACCTTATAGAGTGTGAGAGAGATCTTTGGAGAGTGATTTTGGTGTGAATGGGAAGGATTTTGAAGCTTGAAGAAGAAGCAGTAAAGAGAGAAGCAGTAGATCCAACATCTATTTTGTATTGGTTACCATCTTGAGGTATAAAGTCGCTATCTTGACCTTTAGTTGCTTAGATCTCATTTTATGGAAGTAAATGGTCACTTTTGGTGCATAATGGTGTCATTTTTGTATTGGATCTTGTTATGAGGATCGGGTTCAGATCTGGACATCTCTAGACCTCTATGGACATAAAGTTGCTCACTTTATCTAGCCTTAGCATTTGGCCATGCCCTAAACTTTGTATAAACCTTATTTTTGAGCGTTTTAGCCTCTTAAGGCCTTGCATGCACGTAAACTTGGCAACTTTACGTGGAAACTACACCCTCGGTGGTTGGATCTGTAGTTTGGAGTCTTGAATTCTACTGGAAAGGAATTAACATGAAAATGACTGAAGGGACTCGATGGGTTGCTTAGCGAACTCGATGAGTCAGACAAGGTTCACCCGTTTTCGGGATCCTGAATGATCTTGATGAGCTAGTTAGGGGTTTTGGTCTAGAGATTTCGGCTTAGAGTTTTCGGCCCGTGGACACTGAAGAATTCGACGAGTTACTCGGGTAACTCAGCGAGTTGACTCCGAATTTCAGTTTTATGGACCTTGAAGGAACTCAACAAGTTTCTAGATGCACTCAGCGAGTTAGGGTCCACATGGACTGTTAACCTTGACTTCGACATGGGTTGACCAAGTTTGACTGTGAGGGAATTTATGGTATTTTTGGGATTTGACAAAGTTAATCACATGTTGGTTATATGAAGTTGAGTTGGAGATGCACGTTGGGACTTATATGATATTAGTAGTTCAACATTTTTGAGAGGTGAGTCTTTTCACCATACCAATGGGTCTAAGGCACCAAGGCCAACCCATTTTACGATATGTGGATTGTTGATCGATTATGCAGTATATTAGTATGACTCTAGCATGGAAGACCCCGGGGGGTTCCCATGGTAGTAGATTGAGACCATGTGGGGGTTCCCATGGCATTAGTGTAAGACCTTGGAGGTTTTCCATGGCATTCTAGTATATTTGATTGTTTAGTTTGTATAATATTTCTTGGTAGTAAAGAACATGTGGGGGTTCCATTGGCAGGAAGATCATGTGGGGGGTTCCCATGGCAGGTAGTGAAGACCACGTGGGGGGTTCCAGTTAGACTAGGTGTAATACCTTGGAGGGTTTCCATGGCATCCTTATATGTAGTATGCATAGATTATATGTTTTATGTAGCTTTTATAGATAATATGGATTATATAATTTTGTAGACTGTGTGGGGTTTGCTCTGAGGGAATCACTAAGCATTAGCTTACAGTTTGTTGATTGTTTCAGCTAATTCTAAGCCTAAGTGCAAGGGCAAGGCTTAATGGCACGACATGCACTCTCTCAGGCATTTTATGGGACACTCTGATATTTGAAATAAAAATGTTGATCTTATGAATTTGAAAACAATTGTTGTTGTGATTTTCTGGTTTATTGGAAATGTTTTGATTATTTAAAAATGAAAATTTTCTTTTGAAAAAAAGGTTCATCACAAGTTGGTTTCAGAGCCTTGGCTTGAGAGATTCAAGCAGACTCTTGGGTGTCAGGAATCAAACTAAGGAAATGTTAAAATTGTTTTCAAATATAATGGAAAATAGGAGAGTGCGATGCTCATGATCAATCGATCCAAGTAAGTAGTTCCCCAATATGTTAGCCATCTAATACTGATATTTGAATTATGATAGTCGGATGGATTTTGCTATGTGTATGCTTCTAAAATTGTACACGGTTAGGAGCTTATAGCCTTAGAATGATTGATTTGGCCTTATTTCCTGTTCCTTGTTTGGTTGTGGTCCTAGGGTAGAATATATTATTCGAAAGTCTATTTGATCATTTTCTATGTATAATTTGCATGCCTAAAGGCAACCTATTATGATTGGTCTAATTTCCAGCTCGATGTGGATAGAGAAAATCTTAGGATAACCTAGGATTTGAGTCATGTTGTAGCTTCTGGAATATGTTTTGTTTTGGGAAGAAATAGAGTTATCAGGTGGAACCTTGGGGAAGGTATAGGTAGGTGTGGTAGGTAGTATTGGACGTGTACTACTGAAAGGACAGGACTTGTACCTGAGCTGATGTTAGATTTGGAAGCTCTAAAGAGAACCGGTGTGGCAATCTGATATTTCAAGTCAATGTAATGACCTAAAAGTCAAGTATTGTAATCTACTTTTGGATTTAATAAAAATAGCGAAAAAATGAAATGTTCAAAAGTCTCAATTGGGTTGCATAAAATGATAAATATCGTGTCAAGGATTTCAGAAATATTAAGAACACTCAAATCCGAGTTATAAAAAAGAAGTTATGACCAATCAATGATCCACAACATAACTGGTAAAACGTTATTAAGAGTAAAAATGCGAAATTTCAATAAAATACTTTTTAGACTTAGGTATATAAACGAAAGTCATAGATTATGTTAAGCTGTGAACGTGCATAAAAAGAATGTCCAAATCTGACTTCGTATGAAGAAGTTATGATTTTTCTAAGTTTCGGAATAGCAGTAGACAGCTAAAAACTCGAAATAGTGATCGAGCGACTTTTAGCCAACGCAACCTAAATGAGAATCAAAGATCTCAACAATAGGAGTACAACGGTAAAAAGACAGACAAAGGCGGACGTCAAATGAAGAAGTTATGAATTTTTAACGGACTTTTCCTGTCCTGACCTATTAAAAATGCAATATTAAAAATGAAGTCAAAATTAGCCAACTGAGTCTACATGAAAGTTGTAGAGCATAATCTCACCTACGCGTGGATATAAAGAATGTCAAAATAGGAAATCGTATGCGAAAGATATGAATTTATGAAGTTTGGGTCACGAACTTCAACATCCTTCAGAGACACGTCATGAGTAAGAAGTTCACGATGTGAACCAGTGATAGACGTTTTCCAGAGCCAGGTTGTCGGACGTCCAGACAACGCTCTGGTCATGACCTAATTCACGACATGAACAATTGCATGTCCACGACGTGAACCTCAAATTTGCACCCTATAAATAAGAACGAGATGCTTCCGAATTTATTTGCAATTTTACAACTTCTCTCCCATATTTTCTCATTTTCTAGCCCCTCGAGACTCCCGAGCAATTTACCACTTTCCGGTCGAATTTTTGACCGAGTAAAGTCTCGTTTTCATCAAATCATTACTCTTACCAGGTGAGTTCATACCCCTACATTTTTCATACTTTTTACAGTTTTAAGGGGGGGGGGGGGGGTGGTGGATACAAGTCTAACACAAATATTTTGTTTTACAAATGATTCCAAATAGCGATAAAATGACATCAAGTCATCACAAATATTTTAAAGTGTTTAAATTCTTTAAAAGGCTATACCAACTTATATGTTTCTCCAAAAATCATATTTATATAATTATATATGTATATAAATATAAAGGTTATTTCATTCGGTTTCAATACTCTTTGTAACTTGCTGAGCAAGGGGTTGCATTCATGAACACTTAGTATCAATATAGAAAATACATATAAATTATAATACGTATAATTTATGATTCAAGAACACTAATACACGAGTCAAGTATACGCTAGTACATTGTTTTACAATAACAAGGGTTGGATTCAAAACCACACAAGTGTGAACAGTTTACAAATACATTTCAGGAATACTAAACAAGAAATTTACTAACAATCATTTATTTCAGAGTAATTGAGTTTTCATCGTTATTATACACGTAATATCTATATACTTTTCTAGGAGTTAATATGTTCAGGTTGTTAGTAAATTTAAACAACATAGTTAAAGTCCTGATATTATAACCAGAATATCCATCATAGGGATCGAAACAAATGTGTACAGATCTATATGGGAT
The DNA here is from genome assembly GCF_052625555.1 of Lactuca saligna. Lineage (NCBI taxonomy): Eukaryota > Viridiplantae > Streptophyta > Magnoliopsida > Asterales > Asteraceae > Lactuca > Lactuca saligna. Next base: position 43,309,296 of record NC_136418.1, on the reverse strand, counting down.
TGAAAATCCCACACCTAAACTGTTAGCTACAGTTAGATGGGCATGTCTGGGGTGACATTTGTTATCAACATTTTTGACGCCTCCAAAGCGTCGTATCAGGCCATCTAGTCATAGTATGAATATAATAAACTCATGAAAAAGATATTAAACAATACGGTTAGTGTATAATTAACTAAACTTGAGTACATTTCAAAATACTAAATTTACAAAGATACAATTTACAATATTAGATTACAGTTTACCATAAAAGCTGGTGGAACCAGGCACAATTACTTTTACATGTTTTACAAAGAATATTCAAATACAGAATATTGGTTTACAAATGGAATGGTTTTATAGGATTAAAACTACTTTTCATATACAAAATAAAATATAGGATATTCTGGAACAGTTTAACATATTCAATGAATAGAAAACAAGCTTTCAAACATAAATACTTATTCACTCACTCAACTTTATGTTGATACTCCTTTTCAAATTACTTGTATTCTCAGGGAATTGGTAGATAGGTACTCCCCAAGCTTCTGAGAAGACGAAGCTGTTTTGAGTCATGTTTTCTATATTTTTTATCAACTACTTTAGTGTCAATATACTATAATTAAACACATGTATAAAATTTTATTTATTAATGCAGTGCTTTTTTGTACTTTGATTTCTATAAATGCATGTGTTGTGATACTACAAATGAAGTCATCCACCCCGAGATGTTTTCGCCGTCTGGTTTGGGGTGTGAAAAACGGTGTGGGAGGATCCTTTTTTTAGAATATCTTGATCATTTTGATTTATGACATTGCAATTCAGTATCGCGGTGACATGATTTGGAGCAAGGGGTCAGGATCAAGATCCAGATTTGGGTTGGGCGACGGTACCGAACCCATTGATGAGAGGTTGTGCTAGCTCATTGCAGCCGAGGTTAAGAGAGGCACCCTTGACGCCACCGCAATGATTTTTGGGACGATAAAGGAAGGGATAATGGAGATTATGGAGGAGAGGCTCAGATCATTCAGAGCTGAGATTGCTGCGGGCGATGTCAGGGCCCGAACTTCCTTGTTCCGAGAGTTCGAGGTGTGTGGGGTGCTAGAGTTCTTTGGGGTCAGTGGTCCCCTATTTAGCCGGCGCTGGGTGACATACATAGAGAACACCCGACGCACGAGTTCTTACCCGAATGTGGAAAAGGTGGGGTTTGCTTCATGTATGTTGAGGGATCGAGCCTAGGACTGGTGGAGAAAGGTGACTAGCCAGGTGGGGGCAGCCGGTGTGGCTGAGATGACGTGAGCAAAGTTTGTCAGATGCTTTTATTTGGATTTTGCACTATCTATTGAGGTGCATCGGTTGGTGAGGGAGTTTCACCAGACCACCGAGACTGTGGCGGAGAACACCGCTAAGTTTCGGGAATGAGCACAATTGATCCAGCAGTATGCTGTGGATGAGGACATGAGGTGGGCGAGGTATCATTCTGTTGGGTCTAAAATATGGTTTATACTTTGCTTTTCTAGGACATTAGGTTTTCAGTCCATGTAGTTGGTAGTGTTCACGGCCTAGGTGGGTGTTTATGGCCGTGAACAGGTTCACGGCCATGAACCAGTTCACGGCCTATGTCTCATATAAATTGTGTTAGTGGAGTCATAAGTGTAGACGGCTAAAAGAGAGAGAACTAGTGGGTATTTTTGGATCATGTATGTTGGAGCATCATTCTAATCATAAAAACATTATAGATTCATCTTATTCTTCTTCTCCTTCTTCCATATTTTGATCTTGCATCATCCAATTGATTGGGATTCTGCACCATCAGTTGGATCTGATTGATACATCAAGCAAATTTCAGACTTACAGTTGGTATCAAAGCATGGATTGCATCTATCAAATTGGAAAGATCTGGAGCGTTTTTGCACTTTTTCTTGAGGGATTTTTCGTTTTTGGATAGCTTTTTGAAAAATATTAGGGGTTTGTGCTTTGATTTTTTCCTAAAAATGAGTTTTTGATCGACTTTTGGAGCAAAAAGGGGTGAAAAACGTTGTTTTTTTCTCGATCCAAAGAAGGGTTCGCTACCTCCGAAGAAGGGTTCTCGGTCGGACAGAAGAAGGGTTCTTGGCCGGTCCAAAGAAGGGTTCACGGCCGGTCCAAAGAAGGGTTTGCGATCAGCAGCTTCGCGTGTTCGACTCGCGTTCCAAGTCAGCCTTGTTCTCTGCCCAACAGTGTGTGCGGTCCTCGTGCGTAAAGTCCTCACGTCTGGTTTAGTTCGCAGCAGCAGAAAATAATTAAAAGGATTTTGGGGGTTGCGAGGATCAAACCCGGGTCCTTTGCCTCCTTAACTAATGCCCCTTCCAACTCATCTAGCTTGAGAGATGATGTCTTCCTTCCCGATTTAATTCATAAAGCTTCGCTACTTCATCCTTAATTTCGCAATTTTGAAACTTTTAACCTAAAAATCAATTTCTTTTTATCTTTAAATTTAGTTTTCTACCAAAAATTTTAGTTTTTAATTTTCTATTTGACTTTTATGTTTGACTTTTTAAATTTGACTTTTTAAATTTGACTTTTTAAGTTTGACTTTTGAGTTTTTAGTCAAAGGGCATTTTTGATAAATAATGAGTTCTTCAAACATTCTGGTCAATGAAGTTTCATGTTCTAAATTTTGTGAAGCTACAATTACATTTCTTCTTGAACAAATCGATCTGCTAAAAAGGGAAAATGAGGACAGCAAATATGAAGGCTATACTCTTAGGAAAGGTTAGAAACCCCTGAAAGAACAATTAGAGGACAAAACAAAGGACTTCCAAAAACTTCAAGAATAACATAGCAACAAATGTGTGAATCATAAATATGTGAAGGAACAACTTGCTAACATGACTACCAAACATGATGCATTAAAAGCTAAATATAAAGATGCTGAATTCAACTTTAAGAAATTTGATGTGTCAAGTGAGGTACTTGCATCCATGATTGAAAAACAATTAAGATTTAAAGACAATCAAAATAAAGGTCTAGGGTATAATAGTGTTCCACCTCCTTTTAATGATAACTACATTTCTACTCCACTAACTGAGGGGGAAATTGAAAATGAAGCACATCCTCAGTATGGCCATCTCCATACACCAGCTTCAGTTAAGACTGAACAATTAGGGCCAACTAAGGGTGCTGAGATGAAAGATACTAATGTTTCTACTTCATGTGCAGGTAAAGTAGTAGAGTATGAGGACAAGGAGAACATAACTAATTCTAGTTCTGCAAATTTTGATGATTGTCAAACAAATGGATCCTTGAACTTTGAATCTAATGCTTCTAATCAACCTGCTACTGGTAAATATAGGCCACCAAAACAAGTTAAACAGAGTGCCTGCTGCAAGTGTGCTTGTGGGTACAATTAGAGACAAGGCTAGGGTACGCCACCAGGGGCAGGAATAAATAATTCCTACATGAAGAAAAAGATATGTTTTCACTGTGGAACACCTAGACACATTGTCATAACTTATCCAAATAGTGCATATGTTCCCTAATATGCACAAGGCTGGCAGAACGCGCAAAGTAGGAGATTATCCAAAAGAAATCATTCGAGATCACAATCACGAAATGGCGACTGGAATGCCAAGAAGACTAAGAAATCAACTCTCAACAAGAATAAGGGAATGCCAGCCAAGAAGTCTAATCCAATAGATACTCCAATGAAACCAAGATTAGTTAGATCAAAGTCATCTCAACAATCGGTGTCGAGTTCAAAAGCAAGTTCCGAGGCACTATCCAATCGAACAAGAAATAGGTTAAACCCAACTACAGAAGGGTACCAAAGGTTCATACTCCCAAATCAACTAATGATTCTAACATATCTTCATCTTCTATTTGTGATAAGCAGGATATGTCATGGGAGAGAGTACCTTGCAAGGATAACAAAGGTCGACTCAGTTTCAAAATGGACTGGGTTCCAAAGACCAACTGATCCCGCTCTGTGTTGGACAACTATGGAGGCATATCAATAGACTTTGGTTTGTTGGTATTGGTTGTTCCAGGCACATGATAGGGGACATCTCTTAATGGTACAACACTCAGAACTTAGTTTGAGAGTATGTGTCCTTTTTGGGAAGGGAAGAAAGGAAAGGATCACACATGGGGTTTGTGTTTAATGATGTGAAGAATTTTCGGATCTGTTCTGAAATAATGAGTGCTGTTATCAGACCTTCTGGATGCAAGTTCAATCAATGACCTACGGTTTGAGTTTTCTTCTTGATACTCCCGAGTTTATCTTAAACTGATTCGTTTTGAAGACAATCTTTTATTTTTTTTATACTTTTTTGTTAGCATGTATTATTGGGAAGTGATATAAAGTCGAGTCCTAAAGGGAAATCTGAAATTCGTGTAATGCCCTAAAGCCGAATTGTCTAGACTTTGTGTTTAATGTGTTGGTAGGCACAAAGGATACAAAAGGACTAGACATTGATTGACCGTGAAAGGACTTGACAATATGAACTTAGATAGTTTCATTTGGACTGACCATACGGAACTTGGGTAGATTGAGCAGTGAGATAAACATGGGAACCTACATGATACGCTAAAAATCATATGTATCTAGAACTGTGGTTTAACATTTATTTGATGTATGGACTCATGTCCTTATTTCCGGTATTGATTGGGCGACTGGGGTTCTGATAAAGTAGGTAAATTGGAAATTATTTTCTTGCTTTCTATCTGTCAGTCATATGTTGCCTCATTTGCGTGATTGGAACATATCCAACCTGGAATGCAACATATGCAACTATATCTCTATGCATATTTGTATCTATCAAATTCTTTCTATCTGTTAGCCATATGATGTCCCCTCTGTGCGATCTGAAGATCTGACCTGGGATACAACATATGCACTCTACTATTTTTCTAACCCCTATCTATGTTAGTCATATGTTGTTCCTTCTGTGTGATTGGAAGACATCCGACCTAGGATACAACATATGTACTTCTATATCTGACTTCCTTCTGTATGATTTTCTACTCACCTAAAGTAAGGAGTTCTTTAGAAGTTGTTGATTATCGGGGTAAGTCAGGAAGTGGGAAACACATTCTAGTACATCTAAAATTGAACCATTTAATAGGGTGTCTGTCGATCTTGCTGCTTAATTTAAGTGGACAACAATATCCTTGGTCGTCGTCATCTAAATGTCCATTTAAGAATATAGATCACAATGTCTTGTCACTTATAACCTGTCCAATTGTCAACATCCATTGTGTTTAAGTGGATCACAATACCAGTGATTGACTAGATCTAAACATGCAGGTGTGTGGTGATAAACGATATTGAATTGCTTGACAACATTGATCCCAAATATTTTTGTTTTTGTTAAATTTGTTCATAGTTTTCCTCTATGCAAAAATTTAAGGGGGGGATTTTTTTTGGAAAAATCAAAAAAAAAAAAATCAGAAAATCAAAAATCCAAAAATAGTGTTATTTCCGTTTTATTTCTTTTTAAGAAATTTCAAAAAATCCAAAAATATTTTTTCTTTCATTTAATTATTATTATTTTTTCAGAAAATTTGAAAAACCCAAAAATATTGTGTGCTAAGTTTGTTTTTAGTTTTTTTGTTTTTATCTCAAGTTTTTCTTTATCTTGAAAAGTGAATTAAGATGTAGATGAGACTCATGGAGACTGTATCGAGATTTTTTGAGCCATGGCTTCATCTGTGATCATCAAAAAATTCTCATTCGATGGAACAAGAAATGAAGATTATTCTTTCAACATTCAATCTTTCAATCCTAGGAGCAAGGTGAAGCTGCTCTTGAAGATTATATGACAGATTGCAATGAAGCCTCCTCAATCAATTTGTTGTTATCTATGAACCTGCTGAAGTGATCCAGAAGTTTAGCTCTCTCCATTGTTCTCTCTGAAGATTCACAAGTTGAAAGTGCCATTTTCAAGAATCTTTACAATACCCTCCTCACCCAACATGCGTTCAGAGTCAAATTTTAAAGAAATGCCCAACTACTCAAGATGAAGTCTTTTATTGAAGATTCATCAAGTTCATCTTGAAGCTATGAAGAATTTAAAGGTTAACGTTGAAGCCAAGCTCCAACTGAAGATTCACAAGAAAAGCCAGCTACTTTTTAGGGGGCCTTTGTTTGGTCAATTAGAAAAGAAATCTATAAACCAAGAGGGAGATTTTTGGGTCAAAAATATTGTGTGCTAAGTTTGTTCACAGTCCATGTGGGTGTTTACGACCGTGAATAGGTTCACGGTCGTGAACCAGTTCACTGCCCATGTCTCATATAAATAGTGCTAGTGGAGTCATAAGTGTAGACGGCTATAAAAGAGAGAAATAGTGTGTGTTTTTGGATCCTGTGTATTGGAGCATCATTCTAATCATAAAAAACATTGTAGATTCATCTTATTCTTCTTCTCCTTCTTCTATATTTTGATCTTGCATCATCCAATTGATTGAGATTTCACACCATCAATTGGGTCTGGTTGATACGTCAATCAAATTTAGGACTTACACATTCCATGCTGAGGGATGATATTCGTGAGTTTGTGAGCTTTATAGGGTGCAAAACCATAAACGAGATGGTGAAGAAGGCCCATGAGCAGGGAATGGAGTTGGAGTTCCACACCAAGCAGAAACCCGAGCAGGCATAGATAACAATAGATCAGACTAAAAAGCCTAAGACCTCAGATTTATCCAGTAGGGTCAGCAGGGTCGTGGCTGGTGTGCCAAGTGTGGGAGATCTCATGGTGGAGTTTGTTAGGGACGGACCCGATATGTTATACATGTGGTCATCCGGGCAACATGAGTTAGGATTTCCCCAAGAAGGGCGTGATTTGTTTCCACTGCAACAAGAATGGCCATAAAAAGTCCAAGTACCCGAGGTTACAGGGAGGGGGAGGAGCAGTGGCGGTGCCTATGCCCGCCACATTGAGGATCACTAATGGCCACCCTGCTAAGGCGGATGCTCTTGCGGTGAAGAGTCGTGTATTTCAGTTGACCACCGAGGAGGCTCGGGCAGTGACAAACGTTGTGGCTGGTATGCATTTTGATTCGGGTGCTACCCGATCATTTGTATCTCTTGTGCTTAGCAAGAAGTTCTGAGATACGCCGAGGACTTTAGGTTCCCTGCTTGAGGTTGAGATTGAGGACGACCGTACTGTGAGTGTTGTGAGGGTGCATCAGGACTGTGTCCTGAGTATTCTTTTGGAGAGGTTTCGTGTTGATCTAGTCCCAATATCTTTGCGAGGGATGAAGGTGGTAGTAAGGATGGATTGGATGGGGGGCAATGGGGGTATGATCGATTGTGAATTCCATTTGGTGAGGGTTCGAACACCAAGTACGGGAGAACTAATTATTCATGGTGAGAGGGCCTCTCAGATACGAGGGTTGAGACCACGATGGATTTAGGCAGTGTATCGGTTGTACAAGATTTACGAGATGTATTTCCCAAGGAGTTACCTGGAGTGACTCCAGAGAGGTACGTGGAGTTTCAAATTGATTTATTATCGGGCGCCGCTCCGATAGCCAAGGCATCGTACCAAGATGCACGAGCTATCTATGTAGCATCAGGAGCTGCTAGACTGAGGGTTTATCCGTCCGAGTAGTTCCCCATGGAGAGCACCGATTCGGTTTGTGAAAAACAAGGACGGGTCACACAGGATGTGTATTGATTATCAAGCTAATGGTGAATAATCGTTATCCATTACCGAGGATCGATGATTTGTTTGATCGGCTGCAGGGTGCATCTTGGTTTTCCAAGATTGAACTTCGATTGAGGTACCATCAGATGAGGACTCGGGATGAAGATATGTAAAAGAAAATTTTCAGGACTTTGTACGGGCACCGTGAGTTTGTGGTGATGTCATCTAGGCTCACCAATGCTCTAGCAACATTCATGGATGTCATAAATATGGTGTGTAGACTGATGCTAGATCGGTCGGTGATCATTTTTATTGATGATATGTTGGTCTATTCTAAGACCTAGGAGCATCACGATCAACACCTGAGGGAGGTATTATAGACACTAAGAATGGAAAGGCTTTATGCGAAGTTCTCAAAGTGTGATTTATGGTTGAGAGAGGTGCAATTTTTGGGGCATATCATCAACCAGGAAGGTATTTTGGTGGATCCAACGAAGGTTGAGGCAGTGATGCGGTGGGAAGTACCGAATAACGCGTCTGAGATCCGTAGCTTCTTAGGTTTAGATGGCTATTCTCATAGATTCATTCGGGATTTCTCCAATATCAATGTGTCATTGGCCCGTTTGACCAAGAAGAATGTGACTTTCCGGTAGGGCCCGGACCAACAGTTGGCATTCAATACCTTGAGGCGGATGTTATGTGAGGCCCCGATTCTAGCGCTACTGGAGGGGTTGGATGATTTGGTAGTGTATTGTGATGCATCAATCTTAGGGTTAAGTGTGGTACTGATGTAGAGGGGTCTTGTGATTGCTTACGCCTCGAGGCAGTTGAAGCCTCATGAGGCGAATTACCCCACTCACGACCTGGAATTGGGGGCAGTGGTGTTTTCCCTCAAGATTTCGAGACACCACTTGTATGGAGTATGGTGCACTATTTACATTGATCGTAACAGTTTGAAGTATTTGATGGATCAGCAGAACCTCAACATATGATAAAAGAGGTGGTTGGATGTGATGAAAGATTATGATTGTGAGATCTTATTCCAACTAGGGAAGGCCAACGTGGTGGCCGATTCTTTGATCCGCAAGACGGCAGGTTCCCCGATCGAGAACGTTTGTTTGAGGATGACGGTGGTTTCTCCACTACTATATATGATCAAGGAGGCTCAAGTGGAGGGTTTTAAGAAAGATAATTGGAAGATAAATCGGATTCGGGGGTAGTTTCCCTTAGTTGCACGGGATGGTCGGGGGCTCTTAACACAGTGTGGCTGGGTCTGGGTACCGGTCACCGAGGGAATGAGACAAAAGATATTGGAGGAGGCACACAAGTCCAAGTTCCCTATACATCCGGGAGCTACAAAAACTTATAGAGATCTAAGACAGAGCTATTGGTGGTCTTGCATGAAGCGGGAGATCGCTTGTGTCACAACTAGCATTTTGGCTAGGATGTTCTGTATTCTTGTGATCAACTCTTGTACAACTAAAGTTCTAAGTTGATGTTATGTACCAATGTTCATTCCAAAAAACTGCATTGAATCAAAACCCACTCAAGAAGCCCATGACCTAATTCAATACATTTCATACACTCGACTTTAGGTTTTTAACCCTAATTCATCCGGTTCAAACTCTTATTGGACCAGGATCCTCTTATTGGGCCTAATGGACCAATAAACTTTCAATTTGGTCGTTTTTAGGCCAAGGAAACCTATTTGGGCCCAAATTAGACCCACATTCATGAAAATAATCTATTTTGGTCCATGTGGGCCTAGAATAATTCATTTGATCTCTAATGGGCCATGATGGGCCACAACTAATTTCATTAGCCCTAATGGGCCGTGAACTACATCATTGGGCTTTTTTGGGCAGTGAACCCTCATAAGGGGCCGAAAAATATTTATCTTGGGCCTCATGATTTTGAGCTAAGGCAAGAAAGGGGCCAAAACTTCTTTTTTCCTTCCCTCTTTCCTCTCTCTCGGCCCAACAACAAAAAATGGGAGGAAATGGGGTGACACCTCATAAATATTTGTTGGATATCCATGCAATATTTTCATGTAACAAGGAAAATATCAACCCACTATCCACCAAAGTCAACTACCCACTTCTCTGTTATTTCTTACTGTATCTCTCGGCCACTCCCTCACTCTCCAACATCTCTCTCATTTCAAACCCAACCCTTATTCTCTCAACTCTCTTCCAACCTTTATTTCTCAAGAAAGTCATGGGTATAAGGAATATCTTCAAAAGGATCACTTCAAGCTTCAGATTATGGTAAGATTTTACAAACCTAAGTTAATATACTTCATATTTAAACTCAATCACTCCTCTTACACCCATGTTTTTGTGAATAATGCTTCTTAGAACCATCTAAAGTTCGAAAACCTTCTCAAGAAGCTTTCTAGGGCCGAGATCTTCTCATCTTCTCACCAAAAACCGAAAACTTCAAAGCAAGGTGAGTTCATACCCCTTGTTTTCGGTTTTACTATGTTTTGGGGGAGAATACAAGTTTCTTATGTGATATATCCATGTAATTGTGCATGTTTATGTGTGTTTTCTTGGTATAAGTTGTGAATATGTGATGAAACTTCATAAATCTCGAAAACTCTAACAAAACTTGGTGACATTTATAAACTAAAACACTTTATACAACATACCATGAAGATGAAAGTGTTAAACATGTGAAGATTGTTGAAAAACTAAACAAAATCTTGTAAAAGGGACCATTTTTAACAAATAAACAAAAGATGAGACTTTTATGGCACCTACGGTTTATCAAGGACTAAAAGAACTATTTTATATAAAAATGGGTCATTATGATATCCATGGTTTTAAAAGGGCCAAAAGTGTTAGTTCTCATATTATGGGCCCTAATGTGGGCCTTCACGGTTTATGGGCCTAAATTGTAGATTTTCGACTTTTATGGGTTAAATTGTCATTTAACACAAATTTGAGCCAAAAATGTAAATATATTGTTTAATGGGCTGAAATTGTCATTTTATTTGAATTTGGGCCTAAAATGTTATTTTCACAATGCTTGAGCTGAAAATGTCATTTTTATCAAAAAAGGCTGAAAATGTAAATTTTATTAAACTTGGTCCGTAAAAGTTAATTCCTATAAATTTTATTAAACTTGGCCTAAAACAATGCTTGAGCTGAAAATGTCATTTTTATCAAAAATAGGCTGAAAATGTAAATTTTATTAAACTTGGTCCGTAAAAGTTAATTCCTATAAATTTGGGCCGAAAATACCAAGTTTTATAAATTTGGGCCAAAATTGTTATTTTAAACAAAATTGGGCTAAAAATGTCATTTTATTCGAAATAAGCCTATATATGTAAACTTTTGGTCTTAAGGGACCTAAAGTGTTGATCTTACTAAAAATGAGCCTAAATTGTAAATTTACAGCTTAATGAGCCAAAAAATGTCATCATTACAAAAAGTGGGCATTTTATGTCATTTTGGTAAACAATCGAGCTATATTAAACAACGTTATAGCAAACGAACCAAATACATCGATTACATATTTTATTGGGCCTAATACTCACATTACATGTTTATTTAGGCCTTATTGGTCTATTTCCATGTTTATTGGTCCTGGATTATACATTACATATTTATTTGGGCCTTAGAGGTCCCTTTACATGCTTATTGGGCCTAGATTATACATAACATGTTTATTGGGCCTTAGTGGTCTATTTACATGCTTATTGGGCCTGGATTATACATTGCGTGTTCATTGGGCCCTAGTGGTCCTTCTACATGTCTGTTGGGCCTCGTACATTCATATACATACTTATTGGGCTTTTCAAACATAAAACGCACACAGAAACATTATATAATATAATACAATATTCGTGTAAACTCAGTTAAGGATGCTAGTGAGACATGTCGATTGACACCTCTTGAGTGTAAAATCGTAGCCTGTAATTATAACCAGAGTCACCTGGAGGGAGAGCGAGAGTTTGTGTATAGATCTATACGAGGTGACACCCCACACTTGAGTTGTTCGTTACAGTTAGACTAGGCCAGTCTAGGGTGACAAACCTTACCTTAATCAAGCTGGCATCTGAAAACGCCACGACAGGCGAATTCGTCATAATCAAGTATGGTTAAAACGACTCACCTAGCGATCCTCTCCAACATAATTTTATGGAAAACCTATAAACTTTTGTTGATATGAAAACATACATACACTGATATTCGATCTTAGGGTTGAGAAAACAACATTCTTATAATAAAAAAATATAGGATTTTCTGGGGAAATACACAGTTAAAGAATACCTTCTACTTACAATAGAAAATAAAGGATTTTAATCGGATTACATCTTTATATACATTCCAAAAACAGAAAACACACATGCATTAATACTTGATTTTGACACATCACGTTCACACTATTTTTCAGAAAATATCGGATTTTCTAGTGTTTTACTATCAATACAAAACTTTTCATTTGAACATGCTTATGAGCTCACCAACATTATGTGTGTTGACGTTTTCAAAATAACATGTATTCTCAGGGAATCGTTAAGTGGAAAGGTCTACAAGAACATGTGAAATTTGTTGAATTTTGTTATCATCATACATTGATTATTTTGGCATGTAACTTATGATACTATACTTGATGTAAAAAATGTTAGTTGTATTTTGATATGTATGATGATGGTGTTGTCTTGTTTCAATTATATACATTGTGATGATATTACATGATGAAGTCACGCACAAGCCCCCGAACGTTTTCGCCGTTTGGTTCGGGTAGGGATGTGTATGGGGCGGTTTGGTTCGGTTATTGATTAAAACTGAACCATAACCATTATGATTGGTTAATGCATTTTTGTTGCCATTGGGTATGGTTAATATTGGTTATGGTTAATGGTTTTTATCGGTTAACGGTTTTGGTTAATGGTTAATATTGGTTAACGATAATTTTCAAAATAATATAAACGACGAAAGTATATTGGCATAAAAATGAAAATAGAATACCAAAATGTCATCGACGCCAATGTTTGTAACCTAACTTATAGTAATAGAATAAAATGTATACCTTTAATACTTAGAGTGAGATAACATATAGACACATTCAATAAAAATATAAAACATTATAAAAAATTGACATTAATGATTGCATATATTGATAATTGATATTAATACACGTTCAATAGGATTAAATCAAAACTATAAAATAAAAGAGTCAAACATTCATATTATGTGTTACTGGATAAAAAAAGTCACTCAGTTATATACATTCAATGTGATTAAGTCAAAAACAGTAAATAAAAAAAGCCAAAAAATTCAAAAAAATACATTCTTAATATATCACAAAGTAAAAAAGAACCAAAAATTAACTTACTTAGAAGCCTTGATTATAAACTCAAAAAATCATTTTAATAGTACTATAAAGTCCAAACAATCTTTGATTAGGATTAACAGTGTGAGAAGCATTCAATTAGGATTATGAGTGTGAAGATTAAACTAATTGTGAATAATATTTACAAATTGTAGAATTAGCTGATTAGGAATTACAATATTAATCAATAATCTAACTCAATGTATAATTGGAAGATTGTGTGTATCCGAGATCAATCTTTGATGGTTTGATTGCTCGTTCGTAACCTGATAAGTGAGTATTAATGGATTATATTTTCAAAATTTTAATGGAGCGTAAATAAGTTTGATTATATTATTTTATATATAACCTATAATTTTTATATATTAGAATATAAAGTTAGTGGTTCGTTTAATAATGGTTCGGTTAACCTGTAAAACCATAACCGAACCGTTAGTTATCGGTTAACTAAAATTAGAAACCGAACCAACGGTTTTTAAAATGGTTCGGTTATTATGGTTCGGTTAAATTGGTTAATTTGGTTTTGGTTCGGTTTTTCGGTTATTATGCTCACCCCTAGGTTCGGGGGTGTGACAGCTTGGTTCATGGAGTGGTGCTTGACATGCAGGAAGGTCAAGGCTGAACATCAGCGTCTGTATGGCAAGGTTCACTCGTTACCCATTCCTATGTGGAAGTGGGAGGAGATCACGATGGACTTCATCACTAATTTACCAAGGATAACGAGGGATGTGGATGTCATTTGGCTGATTGTGGATAAGTTGACGAAGAGAGCCCACTTTAATCTGATCTCAGAGAGTATCTCCACTGAGAAATTGGCGGATATTTATGTGCAAGAGGTGGTGGCTAGACACGGGGTGCCAGTTTCAGTAGTCCTTGACGGAGATGTTCGATTTACATCTAGATTCTGGAAGAAGTTCCATGAGTAACTGGGCACTCAATAACATTTCAACATAGCGTAGCACCCCCCAGACAGACGGATAGAGTAAGAGGACGATCCAAACACTCGAGGACATGCTTCGGGCGTGCGTGTTGGATTTTGGAGGGAGTTGGGATACATATCTCCTACTAGCATAGTTTTTAGACAACAATAGTTATCATGCTAGTATTGACCGACCACCGTTTAAGATATATTATGATCGGAGGTGTAGGACCCCAGTTTTTGGGTGAGCTAGGGGACCAGGTCATGGTTAGCATTGATGTGGTGCTCAAGATAACTGAGTTGATTCAGCAGGTACGTGACATGCTACGAGTTGCACAGAGACGTCATAAAAGATATGCTGACCGGCGTCGATCGGATCTTGAGTTTCGGGTGGGGAATTCGTCTTGCTAAAAGTATCACTGTGGAAGGGTGTCATTAGGTTCCGGAAGAGGGGAAAGCAAGGGACCCGATATATTGGACCGTTCAGGATTATTGCCCAGGTAGGCAAGGTGGCCTATTGCTTGGATCTGTCGAAAGAGCTTAGCCAGATACACAACACCTTCCATGTGTCTCAGCTTCGAAAGTGTATCACAGACGACGACGCGGTTGTTTCTCTGGATGACATTGAAGTGGACGATACCCTGAACTACATTGAGAGGCCCATTGCGATTTTGGATAGGAAGACCTAGGTTCTGCGGAACAAGGAGGTGAAGTTAGTAAAGGTGTAATGGCAGCACCGAAGGGGATTCGAATGGACATGGGAGTTGGAAGAGGAGATGCAAGATCATTATCCAGATTTATTCGCGTCAGCAGACTTCAAGTACGAAGTCTAGTTTAAGTGGGCGAGATTTGTAACACCTGTTCCAGGTATCATTTGAATTTTTAAAGAAATTTAGGGTTTTAGACTAGAACCAGACGAGTTAGGGAGCTCCAACTCATCGAGTAGAAATCATTTTCTGACGCGGGACTTAGGATCTACTGGATGAGTTGGAAGGCCCAACTCGACGAGTAGACGTTGTAAAGAGAAACCCTAATTTTCAGGGATTTTTACTCTATTTAAAGAACTTATGGCTCATTTGTAGCCTCTTTCATCGTTACTACAGCCCAGAGAAACCCAAATTCGAGCCTTATAACTTCTTGAGTGTGTGATAAAGAGAGAGGCAGACCTTTAGAGAGTGATTTTGGTATGGTTGGGAAGGATATTGAAGTTTGAAGAAGAAGGGGTAAAGATAGAAGTAGTAGATCCGACATCTACTCCGTATTGGCGACCATCTTGAGGTATAAAGTCGCTATCTTGAACTTTAGTTGTTTAGATGTCATTTTATGCAAGTAAATGGTCATTTTGTGTGCATAATGGTGTCATTTTTGTATTGGATCTGGTTATGACGATTGGGTTTCAGATCTGGACATCTCTAGACCTCTATGGACATAAAGTTGCTCACTTTATCTATCCTTAGCCTTTCCTCATTCCCTAAACACTGTATAAACCTTAGTTTTGAGTGTTTTAGTCTCTTAAGGCCTTGCATGCACGTAAAGTTGGCAACTTTACATGGAAACTACACCCAATAGGGCTGGATCTATAGTATGGAGTCTTGATTTCCACTGGAGAGGACTGAACATGAAAAGGACTGAAGGGACTCGACAAGTTGCTTAGCCAACTCGATGAGTTGGGCAAGGTTCACGCATTTTCGGGATCTTGAGTGATCTCAATTGAGTTGGTTAGTGGTTTCGGTCTAGAGATTTCGGCTTAGAGTTTTCGGCCCTTGGACACTGAAGAACTCGCCGAGTTACTCGTGTAACTCGGCGAGTTGACTCGGGATTTCAGATTTATGGACCTTGAAGAAACTTGACGAGTTGCTAGATACACTCGGTGAGTTGGGGTCAACATTGACTATTGACCTTGACTTTTACCATGGTTGACCAAGTTTAACTGTGAGGGAAATCATGGTATTACGGGATTTAACAAAGCTAATCACATATTGGTTATAGGTAGTTGAGTTGGAGCTACGCGTTGGGACTTATCAGATCTTAGCAGTTCAACATTTTTGAGAGGTGAGTCTTCTCACCATACCAATGGGTCTAAGGCACCAAGTCCAGCCAATTTTATGATATGTGGATTGTTGAATGATTATGCAGTATGTTAGTACAAATCTTGTATGGAAGACCCCGAGGGGTTGCCGTGGCAGTAGATTGAGACCATGTGGGGTTCCCATGGCATTAGTGTAAGACCTTGAAGGGTTTCCATGTCATTCTAGTATAATTTCATTTTTAGCTTGTATGACATTTCTTGGTAGTAAATGATGGGTTTTGAGCACTCTTACAACTCTAAGGTGCACATATCACCCTAAACGCTTTGGATCTATGTTTTCTCTAATTATACATGCAATTTGGATTTACCAAAGCATTACCCTAACTAGTATACAAAAGTTTGATACTTGTATAATAAAACTAGTTAGATGCCACACCTTTCTTGTGGCTTGTTACTTGAAGCTTTAGGAGCCTAGCACCCATAATGTGAATGCCACAAATCATCACTAACAATTAGAGAACTTGAGAGATAGTATCTTTTCACACAAAAATCGGTTATGCTCTTCACACACACACTAGACCCGATTTTAGTAGCTAGAGGATTCCTTATATAGTGTGGCATGATTAGGGTTACATCCATGTAAACCCAAATGCCCATGACATTTCACATTACTTAGGATCCAAGGGTGAAAACCTCCATGGACTATCCATCGACTTCCATAATGGTTTAGCCCATCCTAAATAACCTTTGGCTCATTCTATAAGAATCAATATTTAATTAATATCCTTTTGATCACTAAATTAATTCCAAATTAACTCTTGACCAATGCTAATGATATGATTTCATATTAATATATTAGAACTTATATTATATTAATAAATCATAAATATCCTCTTCTCAGATGTCCATCCTTACAAATTGTTCCGGTGAAATGCAACCCAAAAGGACCATGCTAAATCGGGTCTACATACCAAATATAGTTATGGACTTATACAACTTATCCAACAGTCTCCCACTTGGATAAGTATAATAATTATAGTTGCAAGTACGACTTTAGGAACCAACCAGCAATCGTAGCTCTTAAAACTTTGTCAAACTAAGAAGCTCCATTTTAGACAAGTGATCATATAATCATCTGTTCTCAAGATATCAGTCGGACATATACATGGAACAACATCATACTTAATGTCCAACAGTTTGTTTCCAGATTTCCAATTTGTTTGACATAGAACTTAATCGAACACATCAATTTAGTTCTGACCGGGCCCTGCACATATTTCAATTACATATTATTACAAGTTTTAAAAATATTTATCTAATCATTAAAACTAATATCACCCTTTAGCCTGATGCGCCTCTCATGCTACAAATGATTAACCCTACCCAGTCCCTTCGTGAAGGGATCTGTTGGGTTCTCTTCTGACGATACCCTCTTTGCTACGAGGAGTCCTTCTTCTATCTTGTGTTTTATTAAGTGACATTTTCTGTCAATGTGCCTGGATTTTCCATGATCCCCTGGATTCTTGGCTAAGGCAACCACACTATCGCTGTCACAGAAAATCTCCATAAGCTCTTTTATAGCTGGTACAACTCCAAGGTCTCCGATGAAGTTCTTCAGCCATATCGCCTCCTTTGATACTTTGCTTGCTGCTATGTACTCTGATTCACATGTTGAATCAGCAATAGTCTCCTGCTTGGAACTATTCCAAGTAACTGCTCCTCCATTCAGGGTAAATAACCAGCCCGACTAAGAGCGTAAATTATCTTTGTTGGTTTGAAAGTTGGTGTCACTATACTCTGTCACTCTCAAGTCATCCCTCCCATCGAGGATAAGAACCCAATCCTTAGTCCTTCGCAGGTACTTGAGAATATTTTTTACCGCAGTCCAGTAACACTTACCAAGGTTCCCCTGATATTTTCTTACCATGCTCAAAGCAAAGGCCACATCAGGGTGAGTACAAGTCATTGCATACATGATCGAGCCAACAATGGAAGCATATGGCAACCGACTCATCTCAGCTATCTTAGCCTCTGTATTCGGACTCTGAGTCTTACTCAGTTTGGCATTGCTTTGGATCGGTAAGTCACCTTTCTCGGAATTCTGCATGTTGAACCTCTTCAAGACCATGTCCAGGTAGATACTTTGACTAAGTCCAATTAGTCTTTTACTCATGTCTATCAATATCCTTATCCCTAGGATATAGGCAGCTTCTCCAAGGTCTTTCATAGCGAAACACTTCTCAATCCAAGATTTCACCTCCTGCAATGTTGGGATGCCATTTTCTACGAGCCGTATGTCATCCACATACAATACCAAAATCCTAACTATACTCCTACTAGCTTTGCAATATACACATGACTCATCCTCGCTTATCGAAAAGCCAAACTCTTTGACTTTCTCATCGAAACAAAGATTCCATATGCGGGATGCTTGTTTCAATCCATAAATGGATTTCTCAATCTTACATACTCTATTAGGGTACTTTGAATTGACAAAACCCTCTGGCTGACTCATATAAAAATCAACAACCAACTTTCCATTAAGGAAAGTGGTTTTGACATCCATTTGCCATATTTCATAGTCATGAAATGCAGCTATGGCTAGCATTGATGGGTTTTGAGAATTCTAACACTTCCTAAGTGTACATGCAACCCTAATAACCTTGGATCTATGTTTGTATAATTATCATGCAAAGTTGAACTCCAAGGTTATATTCCTATCTAGCATACATGGGGAACAATATTTAACTTGAATGGAAGATAGAATAACTTACCTTGTTGTTGCTTGTGATCCTTGAAACCTTGTGAGCCTAGCACCCCAAGTGTGATGCCTCAAATGCTTCACACAACACCAAATGCAAAGGTATAAACTTTTGAGAGAATCTTACACTTGCAAAAATTGGCCTAGCCCTCACTTATTCATGTGTAACTGATTTTGGGAGAAACACATTGCTTATATAGTGTGTTGACACATCTAGGGTTACACCATGTAAACCCTAATGTGTCATGACTCTTCATTTCCATGACCCATGGGTTTGTAACTCCCATGGAGCCTCCATGGAGCATCCAATGGGTTTAACCCAACTTGATTATCCATGGAGCCTCTTAGCCCACTATACAAGATATGGATGATTTACATAATCAATACATATGTTTAATTAGTTATCTTTTGATCACTTAATTAATTATAAATTAATTCATGATCAAACTAATTAAATAATATTATTAATATATTAGAACTTATAATATATTAATAACCACAAGTGTTATTTCTCTCATTTAGTCTATCCAATTGCATGGTGCCATGCAACCCAAATGGACCATGCTAGGTCGGGTCAAGTATTTACCAGAAATAGTTATGGACTTAGACACCTTATCCAACAGTCTCCCACTTGGATAAGTCGAATAACTATAACTGTAATACTTGAGGAACCGATCAGAAATCGTAGCTCTTTTCTAGGTTTCTTAGAACTGAGAAGATGATGGTACGCCATTTTAGATAAGGGATCATATAATCCTCTGTTCTAGATATCAGCCGGACAAATACATGGAATATGGTCTTACTTATTGTTCAGCAGTTTGTTTCCCGATTTCTGATTTTTTGACAAAGAACTTAATTGAACACATCAACTTAGTTATGACCGGGCCCGGTACAAAGGTCAAAACAGAATCATCGAGGGGCCCAGATATCAGCTTCTAATCCAAGAAGGAACAGATAAACTTTGACTCATATGCTTGTTCTACTACTTGTTAAATTACACACAAACGCACGTTTTATAACATCAAGTTACCAATGCATTTTTACACGATCAATGCATAACTAACTCATAGTTAACAAGTCATATCTCTAGGTTTGAAGACTTATATGATATTACCATCTCGCAATCACTCAAGATAAATTCCGTGAAGTGACACCAGCGAGCGTGGGTTGAATCCAATACTCAGAACTTATGAGCACTCATGAGTGTTGAGGCCATGTCTAACATCTTAGACCTCTACAACAAACTCATGACAATCTTACTTCATATCTACTTCCAACATATGACTGACTGTGGATAATTTGAATTATATGTAAAACAACATAAATATTATGGAAGTCAAAACATGCAAAAGAAATAATAGTAAACGATTGACAAGGGATAGAAACACTTTACTCATAAATAAACACACCTTTTATTCTCTTCTTCCCTCTAACTTTCCCGATTTCTAGGATAGGTGTTGAGTTTGGAGTAGAAGTAGGAGTGGTCACAACCGACTTACCTTTAAGACCTGATTCTGCGGTCTTTAGGAGTCCCTGAAGTTTGCAATGTGTAACTTCCTCCTTATTCATGTGGTATATCATGCAGAATTGATCATAACACGAAGGTAAGGAGTGCAAAATAATATCTATTGCTAACTCCTCAGGGAAGTTCACATTCAACTTCATGAATCAATCCACATACCTTTGCATTTTCTACATGCGGCTCGTGATGGGTTCACCATCTTTCATTCGGGTTGTGATCATAGAGGAGATGATTTCATATCACTCTTCACGAGCACTCTGATGGTAGCGGTCCATCAAATCCTGATGCATCTCAAAAGGATAGTAGTCCTCATTGGACTTTTGGAGCTCGGCTGTCATGGTGGCCATCATGATGCATGCCACTTTCGTTGCATCTCTTTCATGTGCCTTATATTCAGCAAACTCCTCAAGAGTAGCAGTTGGATTAGGCTGTCAAGAAAATATTCCTTGTTCTCGTAACGAGTGACCATCCGGATGTTTCTGATCCAGTCAGTAAAGTTGGATCCATCAAAGATGACTCTCCCACAAAGGTTCATGAGAGAGAATGAGCCTGTAGGGTTTGAGCCAGGAGTAACATTGTTGGAAGACATCTAAAAAGAAGTAAGTAAGTTTAGTTTAGATATAGGGATAGTCCTTAATAAAACACCCAAATGTAATATTAAGGCTAGGATCCAATCATAATATATTATAACCTAGAAGAGGGATGCCGTAATCAAAGTTATAACATATTTGAAAGGTAGGTGAATGACGATTCACCAATTTCCACCATGAAAATGAAATATAAATTATTAGGTTTTATTTGGCTTTAAGAAATTCCTAGATTCTTTGAGATTCATTGAACTTTTCAATGGCATGTTTCAATCTCGAGTGTGCCCTTCATGTTTTGTGACTGGGATACCGAGGATCAAAAAACAAGGTGCGTAGTAACCATGCAAATTACTTGGTACCCTTAATGTTTTTCACTTAATCGTTGTGCTGGTAAACCACACGCGCTCCTTCCGACCTCATGAAAAACCTTAAGAAACCCTTTTCCTTCCTTGTTATGTCCAAGTTAGTGTGCCAGTAAACCACACACGCTCCACCAACGACTTAAACAAGGTGCAAAGTGTAATTTCATGGATTAGCACCTTATTCACATTTTTCCTAAAGTAACTAAGATTGGGAATTTATAAAACATTTAGTTACTTTATAATAATCATTATACTTTTAATGAGAATTTATAAGTCCTTGTCTTACCCGTTCAGCTAACGACCCTCCACCAGTCAAGCAAGCGGTGGGTGACAGTGGACACCCATTAAGTTGCCATTTTATAGGCAACAACCTTATACCCACCTTATAGACTGGCTTCGTGAATAAGGCGTACTAGCATTAAGACGACTTTGTTCTTATATATATATATATATATATGTATATATATATATATATATATATATATATATATATATATATATATATATATATATATACAATTATTAAATCATAATACTATAAGTATAAGGGTTGAATTTTAGCAATTAAAATTCTAAGGGTTGGAACTAAAGTTTTAATCAAGACTTTACTTGTTCCAAAACTTGAGGGCAAGTTTTGTAAACTTTCAAAACTTTTCATTTCTTGTAACTTATGAGTTAATAGAGTATTAAAATGAAGACTCTTCATTTTTATAACTCATGTGTTATTTTAATGGTTTTTAACAAAGTGACTTTTTGTTTTCCATAACTTGAGGACAAGTTATGGACTCCATTAAAACACATAATGATCATGAATTAATCTACAACATAGGTTACAAACAATTCCTGGGATCATCTAAACATCATAAGAACAAGAACATGAATATGAGCACTTTCATGAATCAAAATATAACACTTAAAACTTGTAATTTTGATAATTGTCATTGTAAATGGATTAGCATAAACATTACACCAACTCAAACATGTTTACAAAAACCAAAACAAAATGTAATTTTGATAATTGTCATCGAAATTCTGAAAACTGTAGCTTCTACTCGTCGACTGCAAGAAAAAACTCGACGAGTAGCTTGCATTTGGTCATGGACTCATCGGGTCCCGCCATGCACTCGGCGAGTTCATATGAGCAGAAAACAGAAAAAATGATTTTTTTTTCAACAGTTTGCACAAATAATCAACAAACAAAACCTGGGCTCTGATACCACTGATGGGTTTTGAGCATTCTAACACTTCCTAAGTGTACATGCAACCCTAATAACCTTGGATCTATGTTTGTCTAATTATCATGCAAAGTTAAATTCCAAGGTTATATTCATATCTAGCATACATGGGGAACAATATTTAACTTTAATAGAAGATAGAATAACTTACCTTGTTGTTGCTTGTGATCCTTGAAACCTAGTGAGCCTAGCACCCCAAGTGTGATGCCTCAAATGCTTCACACAACACCAAATGCAAAGGTATAAACTTTTGAGAGAATCTTACACTTGCAAAAATCGGCCTAGCCCTCACTTGTTCATGTGTAACCGATTTTGGGAGAAACACATTGCTTATATAGTGTCTTGACACATATAGGGTTACACCATGTAAACCCTAATGTGTCATGACTTTTCATTTCCATGACCAATGGGTTTAACTCCCATGGAGCCTCTTAGCCAACTATACAAGATATGGATGATTTACATAATCAACCCATATGTTTAATTAGTTATCTTTTGATCACTTAATTAATTCTAAATTAATTCATGATCAAACTAATTAAATAATATTATTAATATATTATAAATTACAATATATTAATAACCACAAGTGTTATTTCTCTCATTTAGTCTATCCAATTGCATGGTGCCATGCAACACAAATAGACCATGCTAGGTCGGGTCAAGTATTTACCAGAAATAGTTATGGACTTAGACACCTTATCCTACAAGCATAACCCTAATAGATTTAATCTTTGATACTGGTGAGAAGGTCTCATCATAATAAACTCCCGAAGTTTGAGTGAAGTCCTTCGCAACCAGTCGAACCTTATATGTGTGTACTTTCCCATCGATGTTGGTCTTTTTCTTGA
Organism: Lactuca saligna; assembly: GCF_052625555.1. Lineage (NCBI taxonomy): Eukaryota > Viridiplantae > Streptophyta > Magnoliopsida > Asterales > Asteraceae > Lactuca > Lactuca saligna. The sequence continues at coordinate 43,286,080 of NC_136418.1, read as the reverse complement.
AGATCCATTTACACCCGACTGTCTTATGACCCATAGCCTCATACGTCGACTGAATCTCGCTGTCCATAGCCTCTTTCTAATTTGCAGACTTGGGGCCTGCCATGGCTTCCATGTAGTTGTTAGGTTCTTCTAAATTTACCAGTATGATATCACTGATAATGTATCACCTTCAGTAATAATATGGAAACCATAAAACTCAAGTGTATTTCTAACTCTAGTGGAATGCCTCAGAGGTACAGATTCGTCAATTGGTTCAACAAGAGTTTCCTCCTCAGCTTGATCGCTAGTGTTTAAGGTTCCTTCACCGCTTGAATCTTGAAGCTCTTCAAGGTCAATTTGGCTCCCACTGTTTCCTTGGCCTATGAATTCTCTCTCATGAAAGACTCCTCTCCTCACAACGAAGACAACATTGTCACTCGATCTGTAGAAAAGATATCCAAAGGATTTATGTGGGTAGTCGATTAAAATACATTGCTCACTCCAAGGTTCAAGCTTGTCGTGAGTCTTGCGTCTCACGAAAGCCTCGCAACCCCAAACCTTGATGTGTGATAATGCGGGAGCTTTCCATGTCCACATCACATGAGGTGTTTTGGCAACCTTCTTAGTTGGGACTAGATTAAGGATATGGGTGTCAGTCTCTAAGGCATACCCCCAAAATGAGATAGGTAATGAAGCTCAACTCATCATGGAACGAAACATATCCAACAAGGTTCAATTGTGCCCCTCAGCTACACCATCAAGCTGTGCTGTCCTAGGAGGTGTCAGTTTTGAAACATTTCCACATTCCTTATGATAGTCAAGAAAAATCGATACTAAGATAATCTCCACCCCACTCGGATCAGATCTCTTTATCTTCCTGCCTAGCTGATTCTCCACTTCTTCTTTAAACTCTTAAACTTTTCAAAGATTTCTGACTGATGCTTGATTAATAAAATATAGCCATATCTGCTGTAATCATCAGTAAAAGTCACATAGAAGCGGTTAGCATTCCCTGTTGCGGTTTTGAAGGGTCCATATATATCTATGTATATGACGTCCAACAAACCTTCACCCCTTTCACAAGTACCAGTGATGGGCGACTTAGTCATCATTCCAAGCAAATAAGATTCATAACTATCATCTGACTTTAAGTCAAATGATTCCAAGACTCCAACCTTTTGGAGCTAGCCTATGCGCTTCTTGTTAACATGTCCAAGACGACAATGCCATAATGATGCTTTATCAAAATTAGTGGAAGAATCAATATGCAATACATTATTTCCTAAGTTGTCTACAACCAACACAGTTTCATATACACCATTACAAGCTAATGCTTTAAAGTGAAATACACCATTATAAAAATCATTAATAACACCACTTTCATTATCAAACGAAAGACTAACCTTGTTTGTACAAACTATGAAATGAAATAATACTTCTCGCGATTTCAGACGAGTAACAACAGTTGTTTAAATCTAATTTTAACCCACTACTAAGCAATAAAGAATAAAGTCCAATCATAGTGATAGGTGGAGCTTTCCTATTCCCCATGATTATGTTTATCTTCCCGCGCTCCACATCCTTACTTCTTTTTGGTCCCTGCAAATCAGAACAAATGTGAATTCAATAACCTGTATCAAGGACCCCAAGAATTACTATGTGGTGAGTTATTAGACAATATAGTGTAAATACCTACATGGGTGAGTTTTACTTTCACATCCTTAACATCCTGCAAGTACTTGGGGTAACTTTGCTTCCAATGCCCCTTTTCATGACAATAGAAGCATTCTGCTTCTTTTGGGTTGGTGGAGGGAGTAGCAGACCTAACTTTAGTTCTACTAGAAGAGGACCCATCAAGAGACTCTCCCTTGTCCTTGCTTGATTTCCATAACTGGGGCAGTAGTAGGAGTGGTAACAATATTTTTACCTTCGAGACTACTTTCAGCAGTCCTCAAAAGTCCTTGAAGTTTGCTAAGGGTGACCTCCTCCTTGTTCATATGATAAGTCATACGAAACTCATCATAATATAGAGGAAGAGAATGTAAAATAATATCTATGGCCAGTTCTTCATCGATGTTTACATTCAACTTCAGCAGACAGTCCACAAACCTTAGCATTTTCTGCAAGTGGCTCATTACTCTCCATCCTTCATTTTAGTTGTTATCATGGATGTGATAATCTCATACCTCTGTTGATGAGCACTCTAATGGTATCTCTCCATTAGGTCTTGGTGCATCTCAAAAGGGTATAAATCCTCATAGGACTTTTGGAGTTCTGCTATCATAGATGCCAACATGATACAAGACACCTTAGTGGCATCCTTCTCATGGGTAGTATACTCAACAATCTCCTCAGGAGTAGCATGAGGCTTATCAATGACCTTAAGCTCCTTGTCTAGGATATATTCCTTGTCCTCATAGCAAGTGACCATCCTGATGTTCCTAATCCAATCATGAAAATTAATACCATCGAAGATGACTCTCCCACAAAAGGTTAATGAGAGAGAAGAGCCAGTAGGGTTTGAGCCAAAAGCATTGTCGGAAGACATCTGAAAAAGAAAGACAATGTTTAGATTAGATAAGGGTCCTTCATATAACACCCAAATGAAATATTAAGGCTAGGACCCAACACAATATTTTACAATTTGGAAGAGGGTTTCCGTAATCCAAGTTACAAAATATTTGAATATAGGTAAATGACGATTTACCAATTTCCACCATGAAAAACAAAATTGATTATTAGGTTTTAGATGAATTGAAATTCCTAGATTCTTTTGAGATTGATTGAACTTTTCAATGACATGTTTAAATCTCGATTATGCCCTTCAATTTTGTGACTGGGATACCGAGGATCACAAACAAGGTGTGAATAACCATGCAAATATACTTGGTACTCTTAATGTCATGTATCACCTAATAACGACACACTCTACTAACGACTTGGTAAGGTGCAAAGTATAATTTCATGGGTTAGCATCAATTTCACATTTTCCTAAAGTAACTAAGATTGGGAATTTATAAAACATTTAGTTACTTTATAATAATCATTATACTTAATGAGAATTAGTGTCCTATCCTACCCGTTCGGCTAACGACCGTCCACCAATCTAGGAAGGGGTGGGTGAGAATGGACACCTATTAAACTACCATTTTAGAGGCAATAACCTTATACCGCCCTTATAGATTGGATTCGTGAATGAGGCCTACTAACGGTAAGACTGACTTATCTTATACATACATATAATTATTAAACACTCAATATTATAATACTTTAAGGGTTAAATTTTAAACTTTTAAACTTCTAGGGTTTGGAATTAAAGTATTAATGTGTGTGACTTTACAAATCCCAAAACTTGAGGGCAAGTTTTGTAACCCTTCAAAACTTTTCATCTCCATAACATATGAGTTTAATGGCCTTTTAAAATTGAGACTCTTCATTTTCTATAACCTATGAGTTTGATGACTCCTTTAAAGAAAAGACTTTTGGTTTTCCATAACTTGAGGACAACTTATGAAGTATATTAAAATGATATAGATCATTAATACAATAATCAAATAACTCATGAATGATCTAATTAAACCCATAAGAACAAGATAATTCATATCATCAATTTTCAAGAAATTAGCATAATCATATCAACTAATACAAATCTTGAAGTTATGACAATTACCATGTAATTAGATTAGGATGTTCATTACCATATCATAAAAAACAGATTTAATGATTCAAAAAAGTTTTTGGTATTGATCCTAATCCAATTATGGCCAAAAAATCCAAAAACTTGTTGTCTGCTCATCAAACTCATCGAGTCCAAGGCAAAATGCATCAATGCGTCAAGTTGATTCATGCACTCGACGAGTTGTGCGGTCAGATAGCATGTTCTGCTTTGAAAAATCATATTCCAGCAACAATATAATAAAAAACAATCCTAGTCTATAATACCAATGATGGATTTTGAGCACTCTAACAACCTTAAGGTACACATACAACTCTAAATACTTTGGATCTATGTTTTCTCTAATTATACATGCGATTTTGATTTACCAAAGCATTACCCTAACTAGCATACAAAACTTTGATACGTGTATAATAAAACTGGTTAGATGATATACCTTGTTTGTAGCTTGTTACTTGGAGCTTTAAGAGCCTAGCACCAATAATGCGGTTGCCTCAAATAGAACCACAAATCACCACTAACAATTGTAGAACTTGAGAGAGAGTATCTTTGCACAAAAAAACCGGTTATCCTCTTCACACACACACACACACTAGTCCCGATTTTAGTAGCTAGAGGAGTGCTTATATAGTGTGGCATGATTTGGGTTATATCCATGTAAACCCAAATCCCATGACATTTCACATTACTTAGGATTCATGGGTAAAAAACTCCATGGACTATCCATGGACTTCCATAATGATTTAGCCCATCCTTAGTAACCTTTAGCCCATTCTATAAGAATCCATATTTAATTTGTCTTCTTTTGATCACTAAATTAATTCCAAATTAACTCTTGACCAATGCTAATAATATGATTTCATATTAATATATTAGAACTTATAATATATTAATAAATCATAAATATCCTCTTCTCAAAAGTCTATCCTTACAAATTGTTTCGGTGAAATGCAACCCAAATGGACCATGCTTAATCGGGTCAAGTAGATTCAAAATATAGTTATGGACTTAGACACCTTATCCAAAAGTAAAGGTAATGTGATGATTCCCATGGCAGGAAGACCATGTGGGGGTAACCATGGCAGGAAGACCAAGTGGGGGTTCCTATGGCAGGTAACTAAGATCACATGGTGCTTCCAGTGGCACTAGGTGTAAGATCTTGGAGGGTTTCCATGGCATCCTTATATGTAGTATGCCTGGCTTATATGTTTTATGTAGATTTTATAGCTAATCGATTATATGATTATGTGGATTGTATGTGGTATGCTCTAGGGGACTCACTATGCATTAGCTTATAGTTTTTTTTATTGTTTCAGGTACTTCTGAGCCTAAGGAAAAGGGCAAGGCTTGATGGCGCGACATACACTCTCTCAGGCGTTTTATGGGACACTATGTTATTTGAAATAAAAATGTTGATCTTATGAGTTTGAAAACAATTGTTCTTGTGATTTTGTGATTTATTGGAAATTCTTTGGTTATTTAAGAAAATTTTCTTTTGAAAAATTGGGTCGTTACAGATATCAGCTGATTTATTTATGTAACAGCCCGGAATTTCAGGTATTTCTTTAAATTATTTTTGGGGCACATTTAGGAGGGGACTCGGCGAGTTGGTGCATGACTCGCCGAGTAGGGGCATGGTCTTGGTCGCAGATACGCGACTGGACTCGACGAGTCCAAACAGGGACTCGGCGAGTCGACGCTGTTCAGCTGAACCCTAGCCGTTTCGATTCTGAATCGTATATAGTGATCTTATGGCCGTCATGTCGCGTCTTTTGGCCGATTGAAGATACCTTGGGAGTTTGTGGGCGTCTGGAGCAAGAGTAAGGGCTAGAGGAAGCTTGAAGAGATTGTTAGACAAGGAGAGGCAAGGTGGTGATCAAAGGAAGTCCAAGGAGTCGAGTACTGGAGGTTGGGGACACAGGGAACACGTTTCCAGGTAATCTTCGGATCATAATCTGTAGCTTTTACGTTGTATGCGAATTTAGGGTTTAGGAAACCCATTTAAGGAATTGTTAGATTATAGTGTTGTTACAAGTGTTTAAAAACCCCTGTAATAGTATATGTGAAAGTCCAGGAAGCCCCATATCTATATACTTCGAAATCATGCGAAATACACGAGGCAGCGGATTGACTGCATGGCGAGGACTCGCCGAGTCCAATGATCAGACTCGGCGAGTAGCTTGAAGATTCACTAGGACTCGCCGAGTTGTTCTTCAGACTCGGCGAGTAGCTTGAAGATTCACTAGGACTCGCCGAGTTGTTCTTCAGACTCGGCGAGTAGCTTGAAGATCTACTAGAACTCGTCGAGTCGTTCTTTAGACTCGGCGAGTGGAGTCAGGGTGTCTATACTCGCCGAGTTGCCCTTTGCACTCGACGAGTCCGGTCAAGATTGACCGTTGACCTGTATGTAACTTAGTAGGGTCAGTTGTCTTGTTTGATAAGATCATTAATAAAGGTATGTGGTATTATAGGGAACCTGCAGATTAGCGGATCGAGTGCGAGTAGCTCGAAGGGTTTATAGCTTGCATACTACGAGGTGAGTCTTCTCACTATACTTCACCCGGAAGGGTTTGACTGTGAGACCGGAAGGTCGTATGTGTTATATTTATGCTATGTCTAGAGAGGTAGATGCTTTATATGTGATGTATGCTTAAATGTGATGTATGCTTATACGGGCTGGAAGGCGAGACTTTATGTGATAGAAAGAACGGTATGGTGTATGACTTATGTTTTATGTGCGTTATGTTACATGTGTTATGTTTTATACTATTATGGGCCGGAAGGCAAAATACTATGGGCCGGAAGGCAATTTAATACGGGCCGGAAGGCGATATGTTATGGGCCGGAAGGCGATTATGTTACGGGCCGGAAGGCAATGTTATGTGGACCGAAAAGTCCGGGCCGGAAGGCGTATGTGGGTAAGTCGTATACTGGGGAACTCACTAAGCATTTATGCTTACTAGTTGTGTTTATGTTTTTCAGGTACTAGTGATGACCGTGGGAAGGCGCCGGCGTGACACGTACACACTGCCATTGTTGAAGATCTTGGAGATTTATCATTTATACTTTTGCAATAAACTTGGAATAAACTCTGTTGTCAAATAATGATGTTTTATTTTAAATGAAAAATTTATTAGAAAATTTGAGCTGTTACAATTGGTATCAGAGCCTTGGTTTGAGGGATTCGGGTGTACTTTTGGGTGCAACTGAACTCAGACCGGGGATTTGAGGAAAAACCTTTTTAAATAATAAGGACACAACATTTTATAAATGGTAAGGCGGTAAAACAAGGATGGAACAGTGTGTACGAGCAGCCAGCGTCCGAATGGTAAAGATCCCCAGAATACCTTACGATGTTATGTTATGCACTGAATTATGAATTGTTATGCATGATAGAAGACTAGGTATACATGATAGGACTAGAATTGCCTGTTTTGTGATGCCTTAGTCTAGGGAGATTGCTTATATGGGATGTTTGGCAGCATACAAGTAGATAGTGCATACTAGAGGTAGAGTACTCATTATTCGGGATTTGGGGAGGAAGACTTGGGACGAATACTGATACGGTGTGGTCGGTAGTATTGGGCCCGTACTACCGAAGACACCGGATCAGTGGAAGACCCAAGTAAGAATCCCTGGAAATCGGAGACTGAGTAGGGCGCGTATCGAGTACCATTGTACTTGGTGGGGTCTCTGATGATTTTATGTTGTATTTCAGAGACATCATGGTCATCACACGCAATGGGGCGAGTTCGAGCGGTGCGAGTGACGAGGAGATTCGTCAGATTATTCAGGAAGAGGTAGCTGCGGCGGTCCGGGCTGAGATCCCGGAGATGTTTGGGTCTATTAAGACCACGTTGATGGAGGAGTTTGAGGAGCGGTACACCGCACTTACTGAAGCTGCAGTTGCTGCCGCTACCGCAGCTGTGGCTGCTGCTAGGCCGCAAGGGGGTGATTCATTACTATTCAGGGAATTCAGCAACACGAAACCCCCTAAATTTGATGGGACGCAGGATCCGATTGCAGCTATGAGGTGGATCGCCGACATCGAGGGGTGCTTCTATACTTGCTCATGCCCGGAGCACTTGAGGGTACGGTTCGCCTTGAACCAGCTCCGTCTGGGAGCGAAGGATTGGTGGAAGTTCGTGACGGCGAACTTCACTCAGACAGAGATTACGGCGGTGACATAGGAGAGGTTTACGGAGATGTTCAGGGACGAGTACGTTCCCCCGGTGGAGAGGGAGCGATTGATTCAGGAGTTCTTGACCCTTAAGCATGGTACTGATTCCGTGGCAGTGATTACACGGAAGTTTCATGAGAGGGCAATGTTCTGCCCTGAGCTGGTATCTACGGAACAGTCGCGGATGAGCCAGTATTTGGGTGTTTTGAAGAGGGAGATCCGGGAGTTTGTGTCAAACTCCACCTATCGTACTTTCACTGAGCTTCAGGCGAACGCCAGGAAGCGCGAGATCGAGTTGGAGACTCAAGCGAGGGAGGAGGCTGAGTCTCGGCAGGTGGATCGACGGCCGGTCCAGTCCCAGCCGGCAGCCAAGCGGACTAAGTTCGCTGATTCGAAGATGGGAGGTCCGAAGGGTCGCACTTGCGCGAAGTGCGGCAAGAGTCACGAGGGGGTGTGTCGAGCTGGTGGTTGCTACAAGTGTGGCAAGGAGGGACATATTGCCAGGGATTGCCCTAAGGGGTTTATGGTTTGCTTTCACTACAACCAGACAGGCCATCGGAAGGCCGAGTGTCCGCAACTTCGTCAGGGAGCTACACCTACTACCCGGACTACTGAGACCCGACCGGCGAAGGTCGAGGCCCCGAGGGCTCGCGGGAGAGCCTTTCAGCTGACTGCGGAGGAGGTCCGCGCTGCGCCCGATGTTGTGGCAGGTATGTTATCATTCACGTATTTACTTAAAGGTCGAAATGCTATGCTTATGTTAATGTATGTGTAGGTACTTTTCTTGTGAACTCTATGCCTGCTCTAGTGTTATTTGATTCGGGTGCGAGTAGATCGTTTGTATCGTTAGCTTTTAGTCAGCACATCGGCATTAGTCGTGAGCCGTTAAGTCGGCCTTTGAGCGTTTCTATTGCGGCTGAGAGGGTGATTTGTGCTACGGAGGTTCTTCGGGGATGTGTACTAGAGATCTTCGGGGTCGCGTTTCCGATTGATCTAATTCCTATTGCGATGGGGGATGTCTGTGTCATCGTAGGCATGGACTGGTTGAGCCGATTCAGCGCTGTCATCGACTGCGAGCGTCAGCTGGTGACTATACGAGACCCTAGTGGGGGAGTTCTTACGGTATACGGCGAGGGTACCCGTTCGAGATCAGCTTTTTGTTCGGCCGCTAGGGCGAGGCAATGCCTACAGCGGGGATGTAACGGTTTTGTGGCGTATGTGATGGATACGCGGGAGAGTTCCGAGAGACCGAAGACATTGAAGGAGGTTCCAGTGGTGCGCGAGTTTCCCGATGTTTTTCCCGAGGATTTTCCAGGAATACCTCCTGCGAGGCAAGTGGAGTTTGGTATCGATCTAATTCCAGGGGCTGCGCCTATTGCGAAGGTGCCTTATCGTCTTGCACCTCCAGAGATGCAAGAATTGTCCTCGCAACTTCAAGAGTTGTTGGGGAAGGGATTTATTCGGCCGAGTAGCTCGCCGTGGGGAGCACCGATTCTGTTCGTTAAGAAGAAGGATGGTTCACACCGGATGTGTATGGATTACCGGGAGCTGAACAAGGTGACAGTCAAGAACCGCTATCCGTTACCGAGGATCGATGATCTATTCGATCAGTTGCAAGGGGCATCTTGGTTTTCCAAGATTGATTTGAGATCAGGGTACCATCAGGTAAGAGTGCGGGATGAGGACGTCCAGAAGACAGCCTTTAGGACGCGGTATGGGCATTGCGAGTTCGTGGTGATGCCTTTTGGGCTCACCAATGCCCCAACAGTGTTCATGGATCTCATGAACAGGGTATGCAGGCCGATGCTGGATCGGTCTGTGATTGTATTCATCGACGACATTCTGGTGTATTCGCGGTCTAGGGAGCAGCATGAGGGACATTTGAGGGAGGTCCTTGAGGTACTGAGGTCGGAGAAGCTATATGCAAAATTCTCCAAATGTGACTTCTGGTTACGGGAGGTTCAATTTCTGGGGCACATTGTAAATCAGGCAGGGATATTGGTCGATCCGGCCAAGGTGGAAGCGGTGATGAGTTGGGAGGCACCGAAGTCACCTTCGGAGATCAGGAGTTTCCTTGGGTTGGCGGGGTACTATCGAAGGTTCATTAGGGACTTCTCCAAGATCGCGGTGCCGCTTACCAAATTGACCCGAAAGGGTGTTACATTTTCATGGGGATCCGAGCAGCAGACTTCCTTCGAGACACTTCGTCAGAGACTGTGCGAAGCACCGGTATTAGCTCTCCCGGAGGGGATGGAGGACTTTGTCGTATATTGCGACGCATCGATTTCAGGACTGGGTGCAGTGTTGATGCAGAGGGGCCATGTGATAGCCTATGCATCGAGGCAGCTGAAGCCTCACGAAGCGAGATATCCCACGCATGACTTAGAGTTGGGGGCAGTAGGGTTCGCCCTCAAAATTTGGCGTCACTACCTGTACGGGGTTCGTTGTACCATATACACGGACCATAAGAGTTTGAAGTATTTGATGGATCAACCCAACCTAAACATGCGTCAGAGGAGATGGTTAGACGTGGTTAAGGATTATGACTGTGAGATCCTATACCACCTAGGCAAGGCTAATGTGGTAGCTGATGCATTGAGTCGTAGGGCGGAGAGTACTTCATTGCGGGACGTGTGTTTGAGATTGACGGTGATGACTCCGGTATTAGATGCTATTCGTGGGGCACAGGCCGAGGTCGTGAAGTCTGGGATGCAGAAACAGGAGCGGGTCGTCGGGTTGATTTCAGAGTTCGTTACGGATGGGCGGGGACTTCTGACATTTCAGGGTCGGATCTGGGTACCATTCGTGGGCGGTACGCATGTTACTTTGATGGAGGAGGCACACAGATCGAAATTCTCGATCCATCCCGGTGCTACGAAAATGTATTTGGATTTGAAAAAGGAGTACTGGTGGCCTTGCATGAAGAGAGACGTTGCCTGGTTCGTTGAGAGGTGTTTGACCTGCCGTAGGGTTAAGGCCGAGCACCAGAGACCGCACGGTAAGTTGCAACCCTTGGAGATTCCTGAGTGGAAGTGGGATCAGATCACGATGGATTTCATCACCAAATTGCCGAAAACTGCCAGGGGAGTCGATGCAATTTGGGTGATTGTGGATAGGCTAACAAAGAGTGCACACTTCCTTGCCATTAGCGAAAGTTCATCAGCAGAGAAGTTGGCAGAGTTATACGTGAGAGAGATAGTATCTCGGCATGGAGTGCCGACCTCGATTGTTTCGGACCGCGATGTACGTTTCACTTCCAGGTTCTGGAAGAAATTCCATGAGGAGTTGGGTACTAAACTGCATTTTAGCACCGCATACCATCCCCAGACCGACGGTCAGAGCGAGTGGACGATCCAGACATTGGAAGACATGCTTAGAGCGTGTGTGTTAGACTTCAGGGGTAGCTGGGATGCGCATCTGCTGCTGGCTGAGTTTTCCTACAACAACAGCCATCATTCGAGCATTGGTATGCCACCTTTTGAGTTGTTGTATGGTAGGAGGTGTCGGACTCCCATTTGCTGGGGAGAAGTGGGACAGAGAGTGATGGGCAGTACAGAGATCGTACTTCAAACGACCGAACAGATTCAACGAGTGAGGCAGAGGTTATTGACCGCCCAGAGCCGACAGAAGAGTTATGCGGACAGACGCCGGTCCGAGCTCGAATTCCAGGTCGGCGACTTCGTTCTCCTAAAGGTTTCTCCTTGGAAAGGGGTGATCCGGTTCAGGAAGAGGGGCAAATTGGGGCCCCGGTTCATAGGCCCATTCCGGGTAATTGCAAGGGTAGGTCGGGTAGCTTATCGGTTGGAGTTGCCAGCGGAGCTGAGTCAGATTCACAATACCTTCCACGTATCACAGCTGAGGAAGTGTATAGCCGATGAGGCAGCAGTGGTTCCGTTAGAAGATATTCAGGTGGATGCGAGTCTGAATTACGCCGAGAGACCAGTAGCTATCAGGGATCGGAAGATCAAGGTTCTACGAAACAAGGAGATACCTCTGGTGTTGGTTCAGTGGCAACATCGGAAGGGATCGGAGATGACTTGGGAGCCGGAAAGAGAAATGCGGGAGCAACATCCGGAGTTATTCGCAGAATGAGACTTCGAGGGCGAAGTCTAGTTCTAGTGGGGGAGAGTTGTAACAGCCCGGAATTTCAGGTATTTCTTTAAATTATTTTTGGGGCACATTTAGGAGGGGACTCGGCGAGTTGGTGCATGACTCGCCAAGTAGGGGCATGGTCTTGGTCGCAGATACGCGACTGGACTCGACGAGTCCAAACAGGGACTCGGCGAGTCGATGCTGTTCAGCTGAACCCTAGCCGTTTCGATTCTGAATCGTATATAGTGATCTTATGGCCGTCATGTCGCGTCTTTTGGCCGATTGAAGATACCTTGGGAGTTTGTGGGCGTCTGGAGCAAGAGTAAGGGCTAGAGGAAGCTTGAAGAGATTGTTAGACAAGGAGAGGCAAGGTGGTGATCAAAGGAAGTCCAAGGAGTCGAGTACTGGAGGTTGGGGACACAGGGAACACGTTTCCAGGTAATCTTCGGATCATAATCTGTAGCTTTTACGTTGTATGCGAATTTAGGGTTTAGGAAACCCATTTAAGGAATTGTTAGATTATAGTGTTGTTACAAGTGTTTAAAAACCCCTGTAATAGTATATGTGAAAGTCCAGGAAGCCCCATATCTATATACTTCGAAATCATGCGAAATACACGAGGCAGCGGATTGACTGCATGGCGAGGACTCGCCGAGTCCAATGATCAGACTCGGCGAGTAGCTTGAAGATTCACTAGGACTCGCCGAGTTGTTCTTCAGACTCGGCGAGTAGCTTGAAGATTCACTAGGACTCGCCGAGTTGTTCTTCAGACTCGGCGAGTAGCTTGAAGATCTACTAGAACTCGTCGAGTCGTTCTTTAGACTCGGCGAGTGGAGTCAGGGTGTCTATACTCGCCGAGTTGCCCTTTGCACTCGACGAGTCCGGTCAAGATTGACCGTTGACCTGTATGTAACTTAGTAGGGTCAGTTGTCTTGTTTGATAAGATCATTAATAAAGGTATGTGGTATTATAGGGAACCTGCGGATTAGCGGATCGAGTGCGAGTAGCTCGAAGGGTTTATAGCTTGCATACTACGAGGTGAGTCTTCTCACTATACTTCACCCGGAAGGGTTTGACTGTGAGACCGGAAGGTCGTATGTGTTATATTTATGCTATGTCTAGAGAGGTAGATGCTTTATATGTGATGTATGCTTAAATGTGATGTATGCTTATACGGGCTGGAAGGCGAGACTTTATGTGATAGAAAGAACGGTATGGTGTATGACTTATGTTTTATGTGCGTTATGTTACATGTGTTATGTTTTATACTATTATGGGCCGGAAGGCAAAATACTATGGGCCGGAAGGCAATTTAATACGGGCCGGAAGGCGATATGTTATGGGCCGGAAGGCGATTATGTTACGGGCCGGAAGGCAATGTTATGTGGACCGAAAAGTCCGGGCCGGAAGGCGTATGTGGGTAAGTCGTATACTGGGGAACTCACTAAGCATTTATGCTTACTAGTTGTGTTTATGTTTTTCAGGTACTAGTGATGACCGTGGGAAGGCGCCGGCGTGACACGTACACACTGCCATTGTTGAAGATCTTGGAGATTTATCATTTATACTTTTGCAATAAACTTGGAATAAACTCTGTTGTCAAATAATGATGTTTTATTTTAAATGAAAAATTTATTAGAAAATTTGAGCTGTTACAATTTACAAACACAGACTTTTAGAAAAAGATTCTAGAAGCTTGTTTGGGACATGAATATGAAACCTGATGTCTTTGAGGTGAAATGGGGTTTGGTTATGAAGGATTTCAATCTTAAAGACACGAGATGATTTAAAAACATGTTTACAAAACATTATTCATGGATACTTGGATATTTTAACGATATTCCAATGTGTGGGTTGATGAAGACTACGTCGAGGTCAGGGAGTATGAATTCATTCTTTAATACCTACTCAGAAGTGGGAATTTACTTTTGAATTTCATGATGAGTTACAACACTGCCATTCAAAAGAAAAGGAATACTCAATGAGAGTTTGATAATGCAAAAAAGAAAGCATCATATAAAATGGAAACACCTCGAGAAATAGAACTACAATAATCAAATGTTTGTACAAGTACATTATTTTTTGAGGTGCAAAATATATAAAACAACTTTTTTCTGTACATACTCCTATGTTGGTATTGAGGATGGGTGAAAGTTTACAATATGCAACACAACAACAATAAAAGAGAATTTATAAATAAATTCAAGGTAATTTAATAGTTTTCCTTATGAATATGGCAATCTTTATATATAAATATGAGAATATTCATATATGAATATTCTGATCTTTTTAAAATTAGAACATGTTTATATATGAAATTAATTTCTTATATGAATATTTATAATGTGGTTATTCATATATGAATATTTATATATGATTATTCATATATGAATATGAAATATTATAAATGATTGGAATGTAATTTTCATATATGAATACTTATATATGATTGTTCATATATGCATACTCATATATGAATATGAGTATTTATATATGATTTTAAATGTGTAAAATATTTTTTTCAATTTTTATTATGTTTTTGTATCAGGTTGGAATAAAAGTTGAAGAAAAAGAAATAGATTGCAGTTGTGAACATTTCAACCATATGAGTTTTTTATGCAGACATGCTTTCACAATAGTGATGAGATGTGGTGTTAAAGAAATTCTTAAAGGTACATTCTGAAAAGATGGAGAGAGGAGGTGATATCAAGAAATTATCGTTTTAGTTCTCATCAATCCGATTCAAGGGATCGTGAGAATGTAAAGCTAGTTAATAATTCATATTATAGTTTTGAATCATGTTTGGATATTGTAAGATATGACAAAAGGAAATTGGGTTCGGTTGTTGAGAAACAATAGATGTTATTGAAAGAATTTGAGAGTGATTATACATCTGGTAGATTGAAATGCAATACGGATGGTGAATTCGTATGAAAGCTTATGAGTGTTTTTATTCCTATTACAGAAGGGATTAATATTCATGTTCCACAAGTCCAAAGCAATAAAGGTTTTGTCATCAAGAAAATAATTCCAAGTGCAGGTGAAACAACATATGTGAATTTTAAAAAAGGACATAGAATATGCTCAGGATGTAGAGAATGTGTTCCTCAAAATTTACGTACATGTCCAGTAAGAATTGTAGTTGTTCCATCAACAAAAGGCATATAGTTTTTTTTCTTATGTTATTTCATTCTATTCATTTATGAATATATTCAAATAATAATCATAAACAATAATATTCATGTATGAATAATACAGTATTCTTGTGTCATTATGGATTTATCAAAAGCTACTACTTAAGACATTTATATTTATATGGAAAATTCATATGTGAAATACATGTTAATTATAAATGAATATAACATATTGTTTTTTAATTTACTAATAAATAAGTTATATTCATATATGAACTTTGTTAAATTCACTTATTATTTGTAACTTAGTCATAAACGAATAGATCATATTTGTATTCATTTGTTATTGAAGACATTATTATTTACATATTAAATGTAAATGAATATATCACATTGGTATTCATTTATGAATAAATAGAAATAAAATTGAAAAATATCGTAAATTAATGCAAATATGATGTATTCATGATATTTGTTTATTAATTCACTAATAAATAAGTTATATTCATATGTGAGCTTTGTTAAATTCACATATTGTTCCTAACTTAATCATAAACTAGGGAAGAACCCCGCTTTACGGGTTGGATATGCCAAAGATATGGAATCTAACTTCACTTTTTTTCCTTCATTGACAATTTACATGTCATTTTTTAAGAGCCTTGACACCATATAACCTAAATATAGACGAGTCAAATAAATTACATTGCTTTAGAACCTCAATAGTAAAGGATTAGAAAAAGACATCAAATCCAAATTAAATGAATGAACAAAAAAAAGCATGAAAAATGTCAAATAAACCATTAAAACTCACTTTCGGTTTCTTCACTCCTCTACCATCATCATCAAATACATCAAATACAATGCCTCATCACTCAGGTAACGTGCTTACTCTATTCCCATTCAAACTTTTGAAAACGTTTCAAACACCAGGATTTGAATTAAAATAAACAGTGAAAACCCTACTTATTTCTCTAATATGATTTGTTAAAAGAAGACATAACCTACACAAAGTGAAAAATAGAGTCAGAAATATAACCATCAAATCCGAAACTAAAATATCTCAAATATGACCTTCAACCCACAATGTTTAAATGTAAGAAATTTCTACCTTTCTCAACTTTTATAATTCATAACTAACAAAATGTTGAAAATGTTCAAACTTTATTCAGCCCACCTGCACCCATCGTATCTACCTTGCCTTTGTTGACTTGAAAGAATCAAAAACATAGATGATTAAGTAAGCATTTAAAAAAAATAGTTTATCAGACCAAAACACACATCAATAGAGGAAGAAGTGAAACCTGGAACAAAAAGTTCAGAGTTGTAAGCCATGTTATTTTCAACTTATTTTCAATTACAAACCTAGAACAAAAACTAACATATCCTTATTATAAAAACATCTAACTATAATATCATATTCCTTAAGAATAGCAAACAACTTTAAAGCCTCTGTTGTTTTATGCACTTGACAAAATCCAATAAGCCAGATTGTATAATATGCTGGATCCAAATCCCTTAACTTTATATCCATGTCAAGTAATAGCTATAAGAAATAAATTTTGCCTTATGTTGCAAGTAAAACTTTTCAAGTTCAAATTTCCATTCCTAATCCAAATATTAAAATATTAAAATAAAAGAGTCAATTTTAATTTGTTTACATGAAAGTAGGTGGAATTGAGATTGGATCTACCTATTTTATTAATTCTTAACTCCATTAAACCTTATTGTAAACATGGCAAGGAAAACTCAAAAGTTTTATGTAACATACCGAAAATTTCAACAAATTTTAAACTTTTCAAATCGATCATTTTACTAATAAAATGTTTACAAAAATAGTGTTCTCAAACACTAATTGAAAATCAAAGTTTCTCAAGACCCAATCTGTTGTAAAACCAAGGATGTGTACGGTCATGCCTTCGCTTTGCTACTCTGATTACTAGAAGAACCTGAAACCATAAACAAAACTTTAAAAACAAAGCTTAGTGAGTTTCCTCCAAATTACCACCACCGAAAACAAGCATAAACACAAATGCTCATGCCTGGCCCAATCAGCGAATACCAGGCACATCCACGATGGGTCCAGTCATCCTTGGGATGGAATACCCTCGTATCATAAGCATATTGGCCCAATCGGGTCCAATTAATTATCGGGTTGGAATACTCGGGGTTTGTTTGCCTACCGTTCCTACCGAGCCTCTGTGTCTACGGCTTACAGCCGACCCGCACTGAGTATCTTGGCCTACCGCACAAATCATGACCGCCTCAACCCAACCAAACACCATATGTCGACATATAAACAATCAGTATCAAGTAGGCACATAATACAAGCAACAACAATCATACAGCTCACTATTGCCTAATAATCCTCTCACAACATATAGTCCCGCTATCAGCTAATCCCTATACAATGCATAACCATAAGTAACCAGAGGTTAGATAGCTACCCGAACAGATAGTCCTACTCTAGAGCCACAACCAAACAAGGAACACACAAGAGAGCCTAGACCAAGAGTTCTCAGGCTATCCTACATAACCACTAACAGTCCCTAAGGGCACTCCATAGATGATCACCAGCAAGCACAGATAACATACAACTCTACAGGCTATTACCACAAAGCAACATACTCCATACTAGGAGGCAAATCTAACTTATTACTACAACATATCAACATAATTAATACCAGAACACATATCACTACAGCATAACATCATACTCAATACGAGAACACATATCTAATAGATCACTACTACATAACAACATACTAAATATCAACAAAAAAATGCATAACCGTATATACTCAGAGGTGAGATAGTCACACGGATAGGTTATCCTACTCTAAAACCACAAGCAAACAAGGAACAGTTAAGAGACCTTAGATTAAGAGTACTCAGTCTATCCTATATGCCTATATACAGTCCCTAGAGCATCCCTCTACTAGCATATAATCAATACTAGTGGACCGACATTGGTGTCTTCGACCCACAGGTACAGTGAGGCGAAACTCACCTCGATGTGCGTGCAGAAACCACTAAGGAAATGAAGGACTCTACCAGCCTTAACTCACTTCCAATCACCTATATGAAGATACTTGAGTCAATACTCGATCACAATTCATAGTCACATGCTACAGTGACCACTTCACATTAAATGATGATTAGGGTTTCACATGAAATGACGATTAAGGTTTCACATGAAATGACGAACACTTAACCCATTAAGGACTTAATCACTTAAGGGAATCATTGATTAAGGTTTGACTTAGTCATTTTTGGTTGAAATAATAATCCATGCAACAGCCCAAATACGCGCCCGATAATTGCCCAAAATAAAGCTCCTCGATTCTAGGGTTTTTACATAAAATGATAACTAGAGTTAGTGTTCCTCACTTAACACATTAATGACTTAATCCATTAAGTTCAGTATTGCATCGAGTAAATTGTAGGGAATTATTAAGTTATTATTTAGGTTCAATTAATAGTTTTAACGCGGGTGCCGACCAACTCTAAAATTAGGGTTTTTAGAACCCTAATTAGGGTTCCCAGCCCCTAAAGTTAATTGATTGTCTAATTAAATAAATAAATATATAACTAATAAATTGGGCACCACGCACGACCACCTCAGACAGTGGTGGTCGGCGGCAGTCCATGGCGGCAGGAGGCGGCAGCCACCCACACACGACGACAGTTTGAGTAATAGACCCAACAATCCAACACACATACAATGTATTACAACACACACACACACAAACACACACATAGACTAGCACCAAAAGAATAAGAAAAGGCCCAACACAACCATCAAAAATTGTAGTCGGTGGCGGCAGGAGGTGACAGCCACCACCTCTCGGTGGTAGTGGTGGGTTCTCTTTTGGTTCCAGGTCAAGCAAACACAAACGAATACATGAAAAAACTAGCAAAAACAACACACACTTATAATGAAAACACGACTGTAGCCACCGTCGGGGTGGAAAATGAAGACTGGAGCGGTCGAACATACAAGAGTTGCATGGCGACAGCAACGGACGTCGGTGACACTCGTCGGACCAGGCGTAACATAGCAAAGACGGGGAAGGTGAGGCGACATGATTCGTCACCGAGAATAGCAACAAAGGAAACTTGTTTCTTTTGATCGCTTACTGTCACATTTTCCATCAGCGGCCTTCGTAATGTAATGGCGTCAACCTACGGTTCTTCTTTGTCATCGGTGGCGGCAACAGAAAGGGGTTGGCAGCGTCGGTTGTTAATGATAGCCAACGAAGCAGCAGCGTCTGGGGGTTGCCCTCCACTCCTCGTCGGTCTTGGGCTCTTCCGTCGTGGGGAAAGGAGGTTGATGGTGGTGGTCACCTGGTGGTCTTTATGCAACTAAGAGGTGGCGACTAGAGGATGGGAGGTATAAGGATGGTAGTTGGAAAGAGATTTAGGGTTAAGGTTTTGGCATCAAAGAGACGAGGGAAATGGAGAGGTGGTGACGGGTGTAAAACCCTGTCTCCATTTTAAACATCATACCATTTGTACATGATTAACCCCTGACTCCACAAACCCTTTTCAACTTAAATCCAATATTTACTCTATAGCCCTTACTTCAAAGATTCTTTTCAATACAAGCCCATATGTTACCATTTTAACCTTCAATATCCAAAAAGATAACTTTTAACACCCTAATGTGTATACCCCACTAATTTAATACGACTTTAGGGCTAAAATAGAATAAAATAAAATATATCTTGAGGTTTTAGGGTTTATTATTTATTTATCTATTTATCTTATTTATTTTATTTTATTTTATTTTATTTATTTCATTTTTATTTAATTTAATTTAGTTTATTATTTTTAAACGGAATGTTACATTTTAGGTGAATAACATAAATTAATGGTTATCTAGAAGAGATTAAAAGTGAGAAATGTGTGAGTAATTTGTGGTGTAATAAAGCGTTTTAGTATTATTACCATGGTGTAATAAAGCGTTACACCTCTATGCTATATGTTCCACTCCTCTTTAGCATTTTTCTTTATAATTTCCTTCATCTTCTCCACCGAAAAAATCAAATATTATGGTCACACCCTGCCTCATCCGCCCTCCCAAGGTGTCTAATAGCTTAATGTTATCCGTAACATATCAAAAATATGTAAAACACTTTACTAATTCAAAGCCCTTCTTAATCACAAACCATGAACACAACTTGATGCTGTTGGAACGCAAAAAAAAAAAAAAAAAAAAAAAAAAAAAAAAGAAACATTTTTTCTTTTTTAATTGCAAAAATTAAACAGATTAAAAGGAATCTTGAAAATCCTAATTCAGGAAAAGTCAAATATTATGCTTACACAAAAACTAATACTTAAACATACCTCGACCTAATCGCTGATCTTGATATTTGAAAAGAAATAAAAATTACCTACAAACACCCATTGACCTTAGCAGGTATCGCTGAAGTACATTTGTAACAAAAATACAATCTTACATTTAAGTGGTAGTCATATCTGGAAAATTAGGAAGCTATAGTGTATTCAAGCTTTCACCTCTCTTCAAATATCGTAAATAGCGATGCATCCTGCATGGAAGAACGATAAAATGTTGTTAAACCTAAAATTAAGCCTTCAATAAAACCCAAAAGCGAGAGGAATCAGAGTTCAAAAGTCTCTCGCCGTCATTCCTCCCTAACCGACCAGAGCGATGAAGAAGCAAGTGTCTGACTAATTGGTCTCCACCACCAACCCTTCGAAGCAAATAGGGCAAAATCAACCATCAATTTCGGCTGTACTGAACAATTTATTTCCCTCGATAGTTGAACCTAAATTGATCAACCCTTAAATCGATCGACGACGGAGGAGTGAGCGGTGGTTTGGAGGAGCGTAGGAGATCGGTGGAAAGAAGTGGAATGTTGTTTGGTAGAAGATTGGTAGACCGACTTAAGTTGATGCCAATGATTGTACAGGGTCTGTGAGTCGGTGGTGTGTTGGAGCAATACTATTGGAAGAAGGAAATTGGTGGATTAAGAGAGAAGGGAAAGTAGCCTTGTAGACATAAGAGCTGATGACGATGAGGATGGTGGCATCATTAAAGAGAAACATATTATCTTTAAAAAGACATTGGTCCAATAGGAACAAAGTATTGTTCCTTAAGGGGCCTTGGATTTAATATATTATATAATGAATACATCATATTTGTGATTGAAGATGTTATTATTTATATATTGAACATAAATAAATACATCATATTAGCATTCATTTATAAATAAAATTGATAACTATCAGAAACAATCACAGTTGCTCATAAATTATTATCATAAACCTTGAAGTTGTTTGAATAGAAAAAACTAACAGAAATAAGCAAACTTGTTTCTATTACATAATCATTCAACACAAAATAATAAAACCTCACAAGCATTTCACACACTATATAAATAATGTTCAAAAATACTTAACAACCCATCTAAAACTTGTTCACAAACTTGTTTCACAAAACCATGTTACATGTCCTCCAAAATCATTCAAATTCATCACAAACTGTTCTCTTGTACCATCACATTTCATCACAAACAATCATCAATATTATTTTAACCTTTGTTGAATTATTTGCATAGTCTTGTATGCATGAGCGGTACACACTGTGAATTCCACATTTTGATATTTTTTGGCAAGATCCAACACCTTAACCTTAAACATGTTAATGTCAAAAGTTAACAATCAGTGCGCATACCTTTGCCTGAGATTAGTTGTCACATATAGGTCTCCATATCCTTCATTGCAAAGAACCCATAATCAACTGTATTGCTAACTGTTCTCCATGGAATTTCAAGTCTTTGTGGTATGATAGTTTCTTTTTAAATAGCACTGGCTCTTGGATGGTTTATTTCTTTAAAAAATCTCATAAACAAATGTTTCTAATCATTAAATAAAATAATAGTCATATATGTAAGAAAGTGGTTCTGATACGTTGTTGTGAATTAAGTACTTACCAAAGGTTTCGATAATAATTCATATTTCCCTTCATAATCCCCTTCAACTGCACTGTTGTCCAAAAAATTAATTGATGATTTCTTTAATTTGAGGACAATCACAAAAATTTGAGCATTCTAAAACTGGAAAGAATACGTATTATATATATATATATATATATATATATATATATATATATATATTGGTAACTATTTTGTTGATAAACTATATATAAAAAACAAGTTAAATTAACATACCATGTCAATAACTTTTATGTTCAAGATTTTTTTGTACCCCTCAGTGCTATCATGAAAGTTTTCATACTTTCTTTTGCCAGACAATATTAAAGATACATAATCATTATATAAACAAAATAATTTTAAAGATTATTAATCATAAGTAAATACTAAATATATTTATTTTTTATTTTTATATTCATAAATGAATACATCATTTTGTTTTAATCATATGTGAATTTCAGTTGCATATACATAATTATCTTAAATGATACTAAATAAATCTAATTTCATTAATGAATAAATCATATTGGTATATTCATTTATTAATAAAGAAGAAGTTAATGTTAGAACACAAACTTATAGAAACTTTAACTTTCAAGAAAAGTCGATATTGTGAATTTCTGTCATCACTTCCCAATTCTTGGTGGTTAAGTAAATCATCCCAAGTTTCTAAAACTTCTACAAAAATCTCTTTGTTTCCATATAGACTTTCCATAAATGCTCTTTGTGTTACCTGGCCATATTTTGTCTCGAAAACCACATTTATACAAATATATAATCAAAATGGCATATATTATTATTTATATAATAATCATATATGAATATGTCTAGCAAATAAAGTTACTTATGATTTAGTCCCTTGTAATTTGAACAATAATGCATAGATAATACTCTTCTAATATGTCATCTTAGGTTTTTTGTCTATTATCCTGCATTAATAAGGTTATTTGATGGTCCTCCTTCTGTAGGAATTGCTATAGAGATTGGATTTACATTAAGAACATTTTTGTTTGATAATCTGATCACAACACTCTGATGGTCTTCCTTTATTTGTTTGTTTGTAAGTGGTTTTTTTGGTGAAGATTCATTAGATTTTTTACTTGAAGTTTGATCTGAATCTTGATCGAGGCCTAGACTAAATCTTGAATGAGTATTATCTTCATTTTTTGATTTTTTTTACCTGCCAAAAAATTTACATAATATATTCATATACTATGAAAAATATAAATTTTAACGTAATAATTAATTAGTGAATTGTCTATTTACCTCCATCACCTGCTTTTTTGTTCTCAACTTCAACCCCTTTTTTATCACCTTCATAATTCAAATAATATATTAATATAAATAATTATATGTTAATTATAATATTTTTATATTCTATTCATATATGATTATTGATCATTCTAATCATATATGAATTTTTAAATGTTTTTTCCAAATTGTTACCTCCATCATTTCCTTTTGTCTTCTCAATTTCTCCTCTTTTTTATTTTCATCTTTAGACTTTCCCTTTCTTAAAAGATACACATCATATATGAAAATCTATCAACATTCAAAATATTGAATTACATATTCATAAATGAATATAAATATTTTAATATATTCACTTATGAATAAGTAATGCATATCACTACTTATGAAGCATTACTTATGAGCATGTATTTTATCTTTTACTTTTTCATACATGAAAAATGTGTTATTCAAGAAATCAATGTAAGAATTATAATATATTCAGTTACGAAAAAGTAATGCATATCATTACTTATGAACAAGTAATACTATCTTTTTTATTTATTCATATATTATCTTATTCACTTGTGAATAATAAATGTTACTATATTAACTTATTAGTGAGTCATTCATTTACCTCTATCATCTGCATTTCCTTTCTCAATTTCTCCTACTTGTTTATCTCCACCTTCATCTTTATTTTCCTCAGTAATTTCAACTTCTCCTTGTTTATCTTCACTTCCATCAGTTCCTTTTGCCTTCTCAACTTCTCTCCTCCTTTATTTCCATGTTCGGACTTTCCCTTGCCTGAAAGATATACATCATATATGAATATTCTATCTTTTTTACTCATTCACTTATGAATAAGCAGTCTTATTAAAAAAAATCAATATAAGAATTGTCATATATTCAATTAATAGTGAACCATGCATTTACCTGTATCATCTCCTTTTCCTTTTTGAACTTCTCATCCTTGTTTATGTACACCTTCTGAGTTTTCCTTCCCTGCAAGATCCATATCATATTATATATTAAGTATAATGAATTATTGAATCTATACTAACATTTTTTATTTCTAAATAAATAATAAGCTAATAGCAACATTTTTTATATTCATTCATACATGAATAACAAATACATACCTTGAATATTACTGACCCTGATCAAAATTTAATAAAAAAATTTGTTATTGTGTATTAATATTTTTATAAAAAAAGTAAGTCAAAATTTACCTATATCATTATTATCCAAAATAGTTTTCATTTTAAGGTCATTCCAGAGTTCATCTTCTTGACTATTTAAACTTGACAATCCAATGCCAAGGATATTATCCACAATGTTTTCACGAACTTTATCCAACAAATTTTGATTTGTTTCAATTTTACGACTAGTCCCTCCATCATTATTTGTTTCTTCAATCTCCTCATCATTTTTCTCTTCATCATTCTCATTTTTATTGATCTATCCATCACTCTCTTATGCTTCAGTTTCTCCTTCCTTTTTATTTTCATCATTTTCTTTTTTATTGGTTTCTCCATCATTCTTTCTTCCTTTATTCTCCACTTTGTTTCCATCAAGCTAATAATCTACTTTAGGTTCAGGTTCATCATTATCATTGTGTTGTTCACCATTTCCCTCTTTATCTTCATTCACTTTTTCATCATTTCTTTTTTTCACCTGTAACTGGTGTCAAATTGATACCTTCAAGTCAAGTTTGATTACATGGAAATTCAAAAAAAATTGTGCTTTTAGTTTTATCTTCAACAATTACATTTGTGATATTTTCTTTTAAAATCCTGAAACTTTCCTTTTCATGAAACTTTGTTATTGCATCATTGAGCTTTGAATTTAACTTTTCTTTCATCCTCTCAAAACTATTAAGAATTTTAGATGATTTGATTCATATGCCCATGTAATAAAAAGAAATACAATTAAAATTTAATATAATAAAGTATTGTAATCATATATGATTAACATATTCAAAATAATTACCTCAACTAAATCATCTTCATCTATATCACAATCATTGTCTTCCAGATCTATATCTCTTTCAACTTCTTCATTAACAAATTCTTGATTTAATTTTCCAATGCCAAATCTACCTATTTCTTCTTCAAATGTCTCTCGATATCTAATCTTCTCTCAACTCCAATAACAAATTGTTGGATGTTTATGTGTTACCGTTAGAGTTTTCGAGTGGATTTTTTCAGCATAGAACAACTACAGTTAAATGATAATTAATTCATATTAATACATGATTTTTTACAAACTATAGTATTTTTTATATTCAATTATGAATAAGTAATACAAAACATTACAAGTGAAGAAGTAATACTATTTTTTTACTTATTCATATATGAATATGTGTTATTCAGTTATGAATTATTAATATTATTAAAAAGTGAATATAAACATTATAATATATTCACTTATGAATAATTTACCACCAAAATGCTGAAGGTCCGACAAAGTAGTTGGTATCCGAGTATGGTATGTATGAGTTCTTTGTTCTAACAAGAGAATCCAAAATATACTTGCACCAGTCTATGTTGTTGATATCTGCTTTTTCTTGAAATATAACTCAAAGGTAACAGGTTGCATCTTCCCATTGATGTTGACTCAAAAAATGTGTTGACAAAACAACTAAGAAGTTTAATATGAAATTAAAATCAACTTTTTTGATAGCACTCAGTCTGATGATTGATCTTTCTTAAAACTGTTCCTTCCATTCATCATAATATGTATCATCTTTAGGCCATTGATCCAGTTTTGTAATTATGGTTCCACCAATTGGAATCCCCAACATGTCACGAACAAATTGTGTTGTTACATTAAGTTCCTTTCCTTCAACATCTACGACTATTCCTTCATAATCAAATTTTTGAAGAATATAAAAGTCCAACTTCAGTGCTATATCATTCATTTTCCTTCTTAAATGACTTCCAAAACCTATAGATCTTACACATTCTTATTGTTGTTTGCTCAACCCAACGATTACAGAGCATAATGACTCTAGTGAACATCTATTTTTCATTGAATAAAATTCCTTTACCATGGGTTTTTTCTTTTCTTTCTTAATTGGTGACTCCTTTTATTTTTGCTTCTTTGATGGATGACTGCTTACAAAATCTGAATTTGAATCATGTAGTTGTCGCTTTTTAGGAGTTTTTGTTTTTGCTGGATTTTTTTTCTTTGATGCTTTGATTTCTTTGCTATGTTTGTTTCCTTTTTTCTGGTAAATGAAAACATATAATAATTGAATAAGGTGGAAGTATTCGTATATGAATAGTACAAGGATATACAAGATATATATATATATATATATATATATATATATAGAGAGAGAGAGAGAGAGAGAGGGTAGGTTCAAATGTGGGTGAACAAATATTGTGTGGATGTAGGGATTATTATGGGCCAAATATTATTTAATTTTAATAAATAATTAATTAAATCATCTACCCTTTAATTTAGGAAAATTACTTTATTTAAAACCTTATTACCTCTTCCATCGACACCCACACAATCGTATCCCTCCCGCTTCCATCGATCTTTGTCCCCATCAAACGCCCTTTAAGTCATCATCGCTTTCAACAATCATATTGATGGAATACAATCACTGTCATTATCATATTTATCGGTATGTTGGTAACACCAAGGAAGAACCGGTGAGCAACAATGGTTACTAAGTTTTTTTTTATGAGTTGTACCGACCATCAGATCATAGGTTTCTCCATCCAATCCATATTCATCATCGTTTCACCTTCACACCGTCACCGGTTGCGTTAAGCCCTTGAGTCCGTCGTCGATCCTGACTACAGTGTCTGCTGTCGACTCTTTAGTCATCGACACTTTGTACCCCTTCATTTGTTCATCAACAATACACGGATTCGGGATTTGTCTGTTGAACTCCCTTTGTCACCTCACCCAAGTTAGGTCCGTATGACATCTTCTAATATTATTCTAATAAGTTCATCTCATCATATGTACTTTACTTCATTATAACATCAATTATTTGTTTAATTGAATATAACATCTTCTAGACATATATTTTAAACACTGATAACTCACCGTTTTTCAAATCATATATTAAAGATGGACTGTGTGGAGAAATATCTTATCTGGTAAGAGAACACCTATTTCTCTAATACCTTTACAATATTATTACTCCAAACATGCTACATGCATATTCATAATATAATTTCCAATCCTCTGGAGACAAACCAACTATTAATATTTTTACAAAGTTGTATATATATTACATAACTTCCCAGGAATTTATACACTAAGTACAAAAGTTATAATATTATCTATTCTAAAACTTCCAAAAGTATATGACTATATTGGATGTTTATCACCTGCAATAGTTCAACACTAAGTGGGATAAGCGGGTAATGCTTAGTGAGTTCAATAACAGCTACAATATAATGCTATATCATATATATATATATATATATATATATATATATATATATATATATATATATATCACAGAAACAAAGAGGGATAAAGAACAACAAGGGTATATGTGTATCATATGTTAGGCTTTCCAAATCAACCAATAATTTGATTCAAAGATTTACAATCAATGAGACATAACAATTTCAATATGATATACATCAATAAAACTTCAGCACAAGTGGCACAGAAAATATAATTTTGGATTATCATTTTGCTAGAATATACAGGCTTTTAGGCCTACATAGCCCTATGCCAGTACCAGAAGTTATATGACTCATGCTCTACATGGCCAAAGGCACAAACCCAATACTAGAAGTAATACGTGACATGCTCTATATGGCCAAAGGCATAAATCTGATACCAGAATAATACGAGACATGTACATGGCCAAAGGCTCAAAGCCAATACCAGAAGTGATACGTATCATGCTCTACATGATCAATGGTATAAAAACCACAATAACTCAGGAAAGCACATTGAACATATAACACATAACATACAATCGTCCCTATATTGAACTCACCGTGAAATAACTGAATGATAAAATGATAATTTAGGCAACACTTCGTGTCTAAAAATGACTTTAGTTGAAGAAACCGGGAGTTTTGTTGAAAACCGGGCATTGCACGGGTAGAGTTTCAACTTGAAAATATTATTTTCTCGGGGTATTCAGTGCGTCAGGACTTGCTTCGGGTGTTGGGGTGATTTCCTAGGCTTCGGGGGTGTTAGGGTAATTTTAGAGAGAATAAAGGGTGAAAGAGAGTAAAAATTATAAACAAAATTCAGACAACCTCGCTTTCTATTTATATTTCCCGAAGTTCAGCATTACATTGGGCGTAAATTTTCAGTACGCGGGGCATCTGCATACTAACGCTCTACGCTGAGCGTAAGCCTAGTACGCGGGGCGTACCAAGCGGCATGGCATTGGTTCGGTTCTCGGGCCTCGAATGTGTCGCACCTGCATGATACATGTCCATCATCCGTAGTACGTTGGGCGTACATATGAAGTATGTTGGGCATATATTTGTACGCTAAGCGTATCACTTGGTAAGCTGGGCGTTCTTCCAACCTCGAAGTTTGAGCTGAAACTTTAAAAATTCATATCTTTTGCATACGACCTCTGTTTTTGATGTTCTTTATATTCACGCATAGGTGAAATTATACTCTACAACTTTCATTTAGACTTCGTCGGCTAATATTAAATTTATTTTTAATATTGTATTGTTTACAGGCCAGGACAGAAAAAGTCCATTAAAAAGTCATAACTTCTTCATCCAACGTCCGTTTCCATCTGTCTTTTTACCGTTGAACTATAATCCACAAGATTTTCAATTCTCATTTAGATTGTGTCGGCTGAAAATCACTCGATCTATTATTTGAATTTCGAGTTGTACACTAGTATGCCGAATTCTAGAAAAATCATAACTTCCTCATACGAAGTCAGATTTGGACGTTGTTTTTATGAAAGTTCTTGGTTTAACAAATACTACGACTTTCATTTAGATTACTAAAGCTAAAAATAGTTTATCGTAAACTCACTTTTTACGTCATATGATGTCGTGTCGGTTTTGTCGTCAAACTTCAATAAGTCATAACTTCTTCGTTATAACTTGGATTTCGATGAGGTTTTTGCCTAAACGTTTCTAACGACATATTTTACATTTTTCAATTTTACATCTACATTAATTTCGATAATTGACTTTTTGATCGAAATCTCATAAGACTGCCCATCACTTTCTAAATGACTCTAAACATAGTTTTACTTAAAATCTCATTAAACTATCTTGTTATAACTGAACGCTCAAAATCATATGTTATATATTAATATTCACTTTTAAGCTATCAAACTCACAAAACACGATAATTGTACATGGTTATTAACATGTATGTTACAAATACCTCCTCCTTTTGAGGATTTCGTCCCCGAAATTATAATGATTTAAACAAATAGGGATATTTTTCTCTTATCTCATTCTTATTTTCCCAAGTATAATTTGGGTCTCGATGGTGTTTCCACTTCACAAGCACCAAATCCACTTCTTTATTACATAGATCAACCGTTCTTTCATTTATGATCTCTTCAGGTTCTTCTACATATCTTAATTTATTATCTAGTTTCACTTTGGATAATGAGACCATTTCATCATATATGCTTAAACACTTACACATATACCTCACATGAAACACATCATGAATACCTGTCAAATCTTCCGGTAATTCCAAACGGTATACTTGCATACCAATTCTCCTGATGATTTTGAAAGGACCAACAAATCTAGGACTCAATTTTCCTTTCTTCCCAAATCACATGATGCCTTTCCAAGGAGATACTTTTAGCATTACGAAATCATCCATGTGGAATTCTATGGTTCATGTTCTCTTTTCTGCATTGGACTTTTGTCGATCCAGGGCCGCTTTCATTCTTTCTTGTACAATTTGAATCTTGCCAGTGGTGTCTTGAATCATTTTAGGGCCTCCAAGGATTTTCTGTCCTACATCACGCCGACATAATGGAGTATGACATTTACGAACGTATAATGCTTCATATGGTGGCATTTTGATTAAAGTAGGGTAACTGTTATTATATGAAAATTCGACAAGAGATAAATACTTGTCCCAGTTACCACCAAATTCCAAAACACATGCACGAAGCATATATTCCACTGTTTGGATTGTTCTCTCTGTTTGACCATCTGTGTGGGGATGATAAGTTGTGCTAAGAGTAATCCGAGATCCCAATTCACGTTGCATACTAGCCCAAAAATGAGAAGTGAAGCGAGTATCACGATCAGAAATAATCTTTAGTAACACA
This sequence comes from Lactuca saligna, assembly GCF_052625555.1. Taxonomy (NCBI): domain Eukaryota; kingdom Viridiplantae; phylum Streptophyta; class Magnoliopsida; order Asterales; family Asteraceae; genus Lactuca; species Lactuca saligna. Next base: position 43,255,563 of record NC_136418.1, on the reverse strand, counting down.
CCATGTCTTGCAAAAATTTCATCCAAGTATACTTGTATGTAGTTCTCCATTGGAGTTGTTTCACGCATGGCAAGAAAATGTCCACTCTTAGTCAGTCGGTCGACAATTACCTAAATGATATCGTTCTGTCTCGCAGTCTTTGGCAATTTGGTAATAAAATCCATGGACAGATCCTTCCATTTCCACATGGGGACATTAATACTTTCTGGTCTCCCGTATGGCTTTTGGTGTTCCGCTTTAACTTTTAAGCATACTAAACATTCCTGCACGTATCTTCCAAAGTCTCTCTTTAATCCAGGCCACCAATAATCAGCTCGTACATCACAATACATTTTATTTGTACCAGGATGTATTGACAATTTAGACTTATGGGCTTCATCCAAAATCTTCTGTATTAATTCACCAATCTCTGGAATTGATTCTTAAATACTTTCAGTCCATGTGGATCATCAAGTAAAATATTAGCATAATGTATCATCCCTTCCTTCTTCACATTTTCTAGCTTTAAGGCCTCTACTTGCCATTTTTCTAGTTCATAAAGAATAGTGAACTTGACTGTAGTGGGAGTAATAACATAACACACTATTATGATAGACCTTTCTACTAAGTGCATCGGCAACTACATTGGCCTTTCCAGGATGATAAAGGATTTTACAGTCATACTCTTTGATCAGCTCCACAGCTCACTGTTGTCTCATATTCAAATTTTACTGACTGAATATATATTTGAGACTTTTGTGGTCAGTAAACAATTGTCATTTTGTACCAAAAAAATAATGCCTCCAAAGTTTTAGGGCAAATACTACTGCAGAGAGTTCGAGGTCATGGGTGGGATAATTCTTTTCATACTCTTTCAGTTCTCTTGAGGCATATGCTATTACTCCACCACACTGCATCAACACACAACCGAGTCCCAACCTTGAAGCATCGCTATACACGAAAAAATCATTATCACCTTCTGGGAGTGATAAGATCAGAGCATGAGTCAAAAGATCTTTTAGAGTTGAGAAAGCTTTTTCTTGGGCTTTACCCCATTCGAACTTCACTTCCTTTCGTGTGAGACTTGTGAGAGTTACAGCTATACATGAAAAATCTATAATGAATCTCCAGTAATATCCTGTGAGACCGAAGAAACTGTGACTTTCAGAAGCATTATGGAGCGCTTACCAATTCTGAATAGCTTCAATTTTGGTAGGATCTGATGGGTTTTGAGCATTCTAACACTTCCTAAGTGTACATGCAACCCTAATAACCATGGATCTATGTTTTTCTAATTATCATGCAAAGTTGATTTCCAAGGCTATAATCCTATCTAGCATACATGGGGAACAATTTTAACTTGAATAATATATAGAACTACATACCTTGTTGTTGTAAGTGTTCCTTGAAACCTTGTGAGCCTAGCACCCCAAGTGTGATGCCTCAAATGCTTCACACAACACCAAATGCTATGGAGTAAACTTAGAGAGAAAGTGTAACACACTAAAATCAGGTCTATCCCTCTTGTTTCTTGTCTAACCGATTTTGGGAGAGTATGAGACTCTTATATAGTGTTGACACATCTAGGGTTACACCATGTAAACCCTAATGTGTCATGACTCTTCATTTCCATGACCCATGGGTTTGTAACTCCCATGGAGCCTCCATGGACCATCTAATGGGTTTAACCCAACTTGATTATCCATGGAGCTTCTTAGCCCACTATACAAGATATGGATGATTTACATAATCAACCCATATATTTAATTAGTTATCTTTTGATCACTTAATTAATTCTAAATTAATTATTGATCAAACTAATTAAATAATATTATTAATATATTAGAACTTATAATATATTAATAAACCACAAGTGTTATTTCTCTCTTTTAGTCTATCCAGTTGCATGGTGCCATGCAACCTAAATGGACCATGCCGGGTCAGGTCAAGTACATACCAGAAATAGTTATGGAATTAGACACCTTATCCAACAGTCTCCCACTTGGATAAGTCTAATAACTATAACTGCAAGTTTGACTTCAGGAACCGATCGACAATCGTAGCTCTTTTCAAGGTTTCTCGGAACTGAGAAGATGATGGTACGCCATTTCAGATAAGGGATCATATAATCCTCTGTTCTAGATATCAGCTGGACAAACACATGGAACATAGTCTTGCTTATTGTCCAGCAGTTTGTTTCCCGATTTCCGATTTGTTTGACAAAGAACTTAATTGAACACATCAACTTAGTTCTGACCGGGCCTGGTACATAGGTCAAAACAAAATCATCGAGGGGCCCAGATATCAGCTTCTAATCCAAGAAGGAACAGATAAACTTCGACTCATATGCTTGTTCTACTACTTGTTAAATTACACACAAACACACGTTTTATAACATCGAGTTACCAATGCGGTTGCGCACATTCAATTCATAATTAACTCATAGTTAACAAGACATATCTCTAGGTTTGAAGACTTATATGCTATTACTGTCTCGCGATCAATCGAGATAAATTCCATGAAGTGATTGTTGGGTTATGAGCATTCTAACACTCCTAAGTGTACATGCAACCCTAAATACCTTGGATCTATGTTTTCTCTATTATACATGCAAATATGAACATCCAAGGTATTATCCTAATCTAGCATACAAAATAATGGATATAACAAGATAGAATACATACCTCTTTGATAGTGCTTGTCTTCATGAAGCTTGAGTGCTTAGTGCCCCAAGTGTGACACCTCAAATGGTTCACACAACACCAAATACACTTGGAATAACTTGAGAGAAACTAGAACACTTCATGAAATCGGTTAGCCCTCTCTAGAATAATCTAGTGACCGATTTTGGGAAGAATAATATCTTTATATAGTGTTACAATTAGGGTAAACCCTAATTGTCATGACTTTCCATTTCCTTGGATCCATGGGTTCAAATACACCATGGAGCATCCATGGAGCATCATATGGGTTTTGGCCCAACTAGATAATCCATGGAGCATTAGCCCACTATATAAGTATGGATGATTTACACAATCAACCCATATATTTAATTAGTCTTCTTTTGATCACTTAATTAATCCTAGATTAATTCTTGATCAATACTAATTAAATAATCTTATTATTCTTATTATTAATATACTAGAACTTATAATATATTAATAACCATAAGTGTCTTATTTCTCTCATTATAGTCTATCCAAGTGCATGATGCCATGCAACCCAAATGGACCATGCCGGGTCGGGTCAAGTCTTACCAATTATAGTTATGGACTTAGACATTAATCCAACAGTGATACCAGCGAGCGTGAGTTGAATCCAATACTCAGAAGTTATGAGCACTCATGAGTGTTGAGGCCATGTCCAACATCTTAGACCTCTACAACCAACTCATGACAGTCTTACTTCATATCTACTTCCAACATATGACTGACTGTGGATAATTTGAATAATATGTAAAACTGCATAAATATTCTGGAAGTCAAAACAAGCAAAAGAAATAATAGTAAACGATTGACAAGTGATAGCAACACTTTACTCATAAATAAACACAACTTTTATTCATCATCAAATGTCAATTACATTTCACAAATTTCAAAATTATCTAACTACTAAAAACTAATATCATCCTTCAGCCCTATGCTCCTAGCATGCTGAAGATGCGTAACCCTACCCAGTCCCTTCGTGAGGGGATTTGTCAGGTTCTCATCCAATGATACTCTCTTTGCCACGAGAAGTCCTTCTTCTATGCGATGTCTAATAAAATGATATTTTATGTCGATGTGTCTGGATCTCCCATGATCCCCTGGTTCCTTTGCTAAGGCAACTGCACTTTCACTATCACAGAAAATTTCTATAGGCTTCGATATAGCTGGTACAACTCCAAGGTCTCCAATGAAGTTCTTTAGCCACATAGCCTCTTTTGCCGCTTCGCTTTCCGCTATATACTCTAATTCGCAAGTTGAATCAGCCATTGTCTCCTGCTTGGAACTTTTCCAAGAGATTGCTCCTTCATTTAAGGTAAAGACCCAGCCCGACTGAGAGCTGAAATCATCCCTATCAGTCTGGAAGCTAGCATCACTATACCCTACAACTCTCAAGTCATCACTCCCACCAAGGGTAAGGACCAAGTCCTTAGTCCTCCACAGGGACTTGAGAATGTTCTTTACTATTGTCCAGTGAGCCTTACCAGGATTCCCTTGATACCTGCTAACCGTGCTTAAAGAAAAGGCTACATCAGGATGAGTACAGGTCATAGCATACATGATCGAGCCAACTTCCGAAGCATAGGGTACCCGACTCATTTTTTCTATCTCATCCTCAGTACTCGGGCTCTAAGTCTTACTCAGTCTAGTGTTACTCTGGATGGGTAACTCTCCTTTCTTGGAATCTTGCATGTTGAATCTCTTCAACACCTCGTCCAAGTAGGTACTTTGACTAAGTCCAATTAGTCTTTTACTCCGGTTTCTCAAAATCCTTATCCCTGGAATATAGGCAGCTTCTCCTAGGTCCTTCATAGCAAAACACTTCCCAAACCAGGACTTAACTTCCTATAGAGTTAGGATGTCATTTCTTATGAGTAGTATGTCATCTACATACAGTACCAAAAAGCTAACTATACTCCTACTAGCCTTGACATATACACAAGATTCATATTCACTCCTAGAGAAGCCAAACTCTTTGACCTTTTCATCAAAGCAAAGATTCCATCTGCGAGGTGCTTGCTTTAATCCATAGATGGATTTCTCAAGCTTATACACTCTATTAGGGTACTCTGTGCTGACAAAACCCTCTGGTTGATTCATGTAAACATCCTCAGCCAACTTTCCATTAAGGAAAGCGGTTTTGACATCCATTTGCCATATTTCATAGTCATGAAATGCAGCTATGGCTAACAATACCCTAATGGACTTAATCTTGGATACTGGAGATAATGTCTCATCATAATCCACTCCAGGAGTTTGAGAGAAGCCCTTTGCTACCAGTCGAGCCTTATAAGTGTGTACATTACCATCAATGTTGGTCTTCTTCTTGAAGATCCATTTGCATCCAACTGTCTTGCGACCTGGCACATTGTCAACCAAGTTCCAAACTTGATTGTCATACATGGATTGTATCTCGCTATCCATTGCCTCTTTCCATTTAGCAGACTCAGGGCCTGCCATGGCTTCCGCATAGCTTTTAGGTTCATCCAGACCTACTAGTGTTCCATCACTAATAAGTGTCTCACCTTCCGCGGTAATATGGAAACCATAGTAATGCTCAGGTTCATTCCTAACCCATGTGGAACGCCTTAGAGGTACAACTGGAGGTATAATTGGATCAACAGGAGGTTCCTCCTCAAGTTGACTGCTAGGGTTTGAGGTTCCTTCACCACTTGACTATTGAAGTTCTTCAAGGTCAATTAGCCTCACACTGTCTCCTTGGCTTATGAACTCTCTTTCTCGAAAGACAACCCTCCTTGCTACAAAGACCACATTCTCACTAGGTCTGTTGTAACCAAAGGATTTTTGTGGGTAGCCGATGAAAATACACTTCTCGCTTTGAGGTTCAAGCTTGTCATGAGTCTCGTTCCTCACGAAAGCCTCGCAACCCCAAACCTTGATGTGGGCTAGTCTAGGAACTTTTCCAGTCCACATCTCGTGAGGTTTTTTGGCAACCTTCTTTGTAGGAACCAGATTAAGGATATGGGTGGCAATCTCTAAGGCATACCCCCAAAATGAGATTGGTAGCATAGCTCGACTCATCATGGAACGAACCATATCCAACAAGGTTCGATTATGCCTCTCAGCTACACCATTCAACTGTGGTGTCGTGGGAGGTGTCAATTGTGAGACAATCCCACATTCCCTTAGATAGTCGAGGAACTCAATACTAAGATACTCACCACCACGATCGGATCGAAGCATCTTAATGTTCCTGCCCAATTGAGTCTCGACTTCCTGTTTAAACTCTTTAAACCTTTCAAAAGTCTCTGACTTATGCTTGATTAAGTAGACATATCCATATCTACTATAATCATCCGTAAAAGTCACATAATAACAATTAGCATCCCTTGTGGCATGTTTGAAGGGTCCTCACACATCCGTGTGTACAAGATCCAACAAACCTTCACCCCTCTCACAAGAACCAGTGAAGGGTGACTTTGTCATTTTTCCAAGTAAGCATGATTCGCAACTATCATCTGACTTTAGGTCAAATGACTCCAAGACTCCATCTTTTTGGAGTTGGCCTATGCGTTTCTTGCTTATATGTACAAGACGACAATGCCATAATAATGCTTTATCCAAGTTATTATTATTAGTAGAATCAATACACAATACATTATTTCCTTAGTTATCTACAATAGACACAGCTTCATACACACCATCACAAGGTAATGCTTTAAAATAAAACACATTATTAAAGAAAGCGGTTATTCCACCAGTTTCATTATCAAAAGAAAAGGTAAAACCTTGTTTATACAAAGCATGAAAGGAAATAACATTTCTTTCCATTTCTGGTGAATAACAACATTTATTCACATTTAAAGTAAATCCACTACTAAGAAACAAAGTATAAACTCCAATCTTGGTGACAGGTGAAACTTTCCTATTTGCCATGATCAAGTTTATCTTTCCGTGCTTCACATTCTCACTTCTTCTTAGTCCCTGCAATTCAGAACAAATATGAATACCACAATCGGTATCAAGGACCCAAGAGTTAGAATAGAGTGAATTATTAGATGAGATAGTGTAAATACCTCCATGGTTAGGTTTAACCTTCCCATCCTTCAAATCTTGCTGGTACTTTGGGCAGTTACATTTCCAGTGCGCCCTTTCATGGCAGTGGAATCATTCAGCCTCTTTAGGATCAGAAGAAGGTGTAACGAAACCTAACTTGGTTCCGCTAGAAGAGGAGCCATCAAGGGTATTACCCTTGGTACCCTTCGAAGGGTTATTTATCTTCTTCCCTCTAACTTTCCCGATTTCCAGGATAGGTGCTGAGTTTGGAGTAGAAGTAGGAGTGGTTACAACCGACTTACCTTTAAGACCTGATTCTGCGGTCTTTAGGAGTCTCTGAAGTTTGCTAAATGTAACTTCCTCCTTATTCATGTGGTATGTCATGCAGAATTGATCATAACACGAAGGTAAGGAGTGCAAAATAATATCTATTGCTAACTCCTCAGGGAAGTTCACATTCAACTTCGTGAATCAATCCACATACCTTTGCATTTTCTGCATGCGGCTCGTGATGGGTTCACCATCTTTCATTCGGGTTGTGATCATAGAGGAGATGATTTCATATCGCTCTTCACGAGCACTCTGATGGTAGCGGTCCATCAAATCCTGATGTATCTCAAAAGGATAGTAGTCCTCATTGGACTTTTGGAGCTCGTCTGTCATGGTGGCCATCATGATGCATGCCACTTTCGTTGCATCTCTTTCATGTGCCTCATATTCAGAAAACTCCTTAGGAGTAGCAGTTGGATTAGGCACCTTGAGCTCCTTGTCAAGAACATATTCCTTTTTCTCGTAACGAGTGACCATCCTGATGTTTCTGATCCAGTCAGTAAAGTTGGATCCATCAAAGATGACTCTCCCACAAAGGTTCATGAGAGAGAAGGAGCCTGTAGGGTTTGAGCCAGGTGTAACATTGATGGAAGACATCTGCAAAGAAGTAAGTAAGTTTAGTTTAGATATAGGGATAGTCCTTAATAAAACACTCAAATGTAATATTAAGGCTAGGATCCAATCACAATATATTATAACCTAGAAGAGGGATGCCGTAATCCAAGTTATAACATATTTGAAAGGTAGGTGAATGACGATTCACCAATTTCCACCATGAAAATGAAATATAAATTATTAGGTTTTATTTGGCTTTTAGAAATTCCTAGATTCTTTGAGATTCATTGAACTTTTCAATGGCATGTTTCAATCTCGAGTGCGCCCTTCATGTTTTGTGACTGGGATACCAAGGATCACAAAACAAGGTGTGAAGTAACCATGCAAATTACTTGGGACCCTTAATGTTTTTCACTTAATCGTTGTGCTGGGAAACCACACGCGCTCCTTCCGACCTCATGAAAAACCTTAAGTCACCCTTTGCCTTCCTTGTTATGTCCAAGTTAGTGTGCAGGTAAACCACACACGCTCCACCAACAACTTAAACAAGGTGCAAAGTGTAATTTCATGGATTAGCACCTTATTCACATTTTTCCTAAAGTAACTAAGATTGGGAATTTATAAAACATTTAGTTACTTTATAATAATCATTATACTTTTAATGAGAATTTATAAGTCCTTGTCTTACCCGTTCGGCTAACGACCCTCCACCAGTCAAGCAAGCGGTGTGTGAGAGTGGACACCCATTAAGTTGCCATTTTATAGGCAACAACCTTATACCCACCTTATTGACCGGCTTCGTGAATGAGGCGTTCTAGCGGTAAGATGACTTTGTTCTTATAAATATATATATATATATATATATATATATATATATATATATATATATATAATTATTAAATCATAATACTATAAGTATAAGGGTTGAATTTTAACTTTTAAAATTCTAAGGGTTGGAACTAAAGTTTTAATCAAGACTTTACTTGTTCCAAAACTTGAGGGTAAGTTTTGTAAACTTTCAAAACTTGTCATTTCTTGTAACTTATGAGTTTATTAGGGTATTAAAAATGAAGACTCTTCATTTTATAACCCATGAGTTCTTTTAATGGTTTTAAAGCAAAGTGACTTTTGGTTTTCCATAACTTGAGGACAAGTTATGGACTCCATTAAAACACATAAAGATCATGAATTAATCTACCACATAGGTTACAAATAATTCCTATGATCATCTAAACATCATAAGATCAAGAACATGAATATGAATACTTTCATGAATCAAAAAATACACTTAAAACATGTAATTTTGATAACTTGTTGTTGTAAATGGATTAACATGAACATTACACCAACTAAAACAAGTTTTAAAACACCAAAACAGTTTAGGGTAATATTCCTAGTCCATTTCCAGCAACAAGAACTGAAATTCTGAAAACTGCAGCCTCTACTCGTCGAGTGCATGACTGAATCGATGAGTAGCTTGCATTTGGTCATGGACTCTTCGAGTCCCCCCATGGACTCGGCGAGTTCATATGGGCAGAAAGCTGAAAACTCGATTTTTCAAGCAGTTTGCACAAAAATCAAACAAGCAAGCCTAAGCTTTGATACCACTGATTGGTTTTGAGCATTTTAAAACTTCCTAAGTGTACATGCAACCCTAATAACCTTGGATCTATGTTTTTCTAATTATCATGCAAAGTTGATTTCCAAGGCTATGATCCTATCTAGCATACATGGGGAACAATTTTAACTTGAATAATAGATAGAACTACATACCTTGTTGTTGTAAGTGTTCCTTGAACCCTTGTGAGCCTAGCACCCCAAGTGTGATGCCTCAAATGCTTCACACAACACCAAATGCTATGGAGTAAACTTGGAGAGAAAGTGTAACACACTAAAATCGACTCTAACCCTCTTGTTTCTTATCTAACCGATTTTGGGAGAATATGAGACTCTTATATAGTGTTGACACATCTAGGGTTACACGATGTAAACCTAATTGTGTCATGACTCTTTATTTCCATGACCCATGGGTTTGTAACTCCCATGGAGCCTCCATGGACCATCCAATGGGTTTAACCTAACTTGATTATCCATGGAGCCTCTTAGCCTACTATACAAGATATGGATGATTTACATAATCAACCCATATATTTAATTAGTTGTCTTTTGATCACTTAATTAATTCTAATTTAATTATTGATCAAACTAATTAAATAATATGATTAATATATTAGAACTTGTAATATATTAATAAACCACAAGTGTTATTTCTCTCTTTTAGTCTATCTAATTGCATGGTGCCATGCAACACAAATGGACCATGCCGGTTTGGGTCAAGTACATACCAGAAATAGTTATGGACTTAGACACCTTATCCAACAGGATCTACTAATATACTATCACCAGAAATCACATGACCAAGAAATTGAATTTAGCGAAGCCAAAATTCACATTTGGCGAATTTAGCATATAGTTTCTCCTTTCGAAGAAGTTCTAATATTTCACGAATATGAATGGTATGATCAGCTTCAGACTTGGAATAGATTAGGATATCATCAATGAATACGATGACAGATTTATCGAGCATTAGGCGGCATACCTGATTCATCATATCCATGAATACATTAGGAGCATTTGCCAATCTGAATAGCATGACAAGGAATTCATAATCCCCATATCGAGTTTGGAAAGCAATCTTTCGTACATCCTGTCCGTGTACTTTAAACTGATCATAGCCAAGGCTTAAATAAATCTTCAAGAAATAGCTAACACCCTGGAGTTGATCAAACAAGTCGTCTATGTGAGGTAGTGGATACTTGTTCTTAATAGTTACCTTATTTAGCTCACGATAATCATTACACATTTGCATCAATCTGTTCTTCTTCTTGACAAATAATACCGGAGCACCCTAGGGAGAAGTACTTGGTCGAATAAATCCTTTTTCAAGTAATTCTTGCAGTTGGATCATCATTTCCTTCATCTCAGTCGGCGCAAGATGATAAGGAGTCTTTACAATTGGATCAACACCAGGTACAAGATCAATTCAAAATTCTACTTGCCTATTTGGAGGTAGTCCATGCAATTCATCAGGGAAAATATCAAGATATTCATTAACAATGGGAATATCATTTATAGTTTTTCCCCTCATTTGAGATATCAACTGTATAGGCCAGGTAACTAGAACACCCCTCTGATATAAATTTACGAGCTTTTAGGAAAGAAATTATTTTAAAGATTTTAGGTCTTTGTTCACCATAGACATAAATAGGATTCTCCCCTTCAATAAGAATGCGTACTATCTTTTTATAGCACAAGAGTTCTGCATGGTTCTTTGACAACCAATCCATACCGAGAAAAATATCAAAGTTGGGCAAGGAGATAGGAATTAGGTTACCAAGAAAATTATAGCCTTTAATTTTTATGATACAATCCATATAGACTTTATCAGAAAGTAATGACATATTTTCCGCAGATACGTAGGGCCTTTCGAGATTATCACTAGAATCAGCCCTGTAGTTTATAAACTCAAACTACCTCATGAACTTAGTAACATATTGTTGGGTTTTGAGCAATCTAACACTTCCTAAGTGTGCATGCAACCCTAATAAACCTTGGATCTATGTTTGTCTAAATACATGCAAAATAATAAATTTTTCCAAGGTTTATAACCTATCTAACATGGCATGGGGAACATTTCAACATAAAAGAGTTAGAAGAGATTACATACCTTTTAATGAGTTTGGTTCTAAGGAGTTTGAGGGCCAAGCACCAATAGTGTGAATGCCTCAAATGGAATCACCAAACACCACAAACTCTTGGAAAACTTTGAGAGAGTATACACACTTGTATAAATTCGGCCACACACATGCACACACACACTAGTTCACTAGTTTTCTCTTAGGCTCCATTTCATGCTCCATAAGCATGCTTATATAGTGTGCATGGTTAGGGTGAAACCCTAATAACCCATGTCTTTTCCTTTTCCAAGGATCCATGGGTTAAAAGCTCCATGGATCATCCATGGACTTCCACATAAGCCTAGCCCATTAACAAATGAGTATTAGCCCACACTATATAAATAGCCCATAATCTAATTAGTCTTCCTTTTAATCTCTAAATTAATTCATAATTAATTTAAGACTAAAACTAATTAAATAACATAACTTCATATTGATATATTATAACTTATAATATATTAATAAACATATGTGTATAACTCTCATAAAATTATCCATAATAGTTTGGATGAGATGCAACCCAAATGGACCATGCCGGTCGGGTCAAGTATATACCAAATAAGTTATGGACTTAGACACCTTATCAAACAGACTCCCACTTGGATAAGTCTAATAACTGTATTTGCTTATAAATTTAGGAGCCAACCAGCAATCGTAGCTCTCGAAAACTCCGTCAAACTATGAAGCGCCATTTTAAGACAAGTAATCACGTAATCCTCTGTTCTCATGATATCAGTCGGACAAACACATGGAACTATGTCTTGCTTATTGTCTAGCAGTTGTTTCTCGATTTTCTGATTTGTTTGACGAAGAACTTCACTGAACACATCGGTTTAGTTCTGACCGGGCCCGGTACATGGGTCAACACAAAATCATCGAGGGGCCCAGATATCGCTTCTATTTCTAGAAGGAACAGATAAACTTCGACTGATATGCTTGTTCTACTACTTATTGAATTGTACACAAAGGCACGTTTTATAACATCAAGTTACTGATGCGTTTACGTGCAATCAATGCACAACCAACTCATAGGAAACAACTCATATCTCTAGGTTTAAAGATTTATATAATGTTATCGTCTCACGATCACTCGAGATAAATTCCATGAAGTGATACAAGTGAGCGTGGGTTTATAGCAATACTCATAACTTATGAGTACTCATGAATGTTGCAGCAACCATTGCCATGTCTAAACACCTTTTAGCCATCTACAAACCCAATTCATGACAATCTTGATTCATACTTACTTCCGACGTATGATCGATTGTGGAGGTTTGAATAAATTAATTATTCTGGAAGTCAAAACATGCAAAACTGAAACAATAGTAAATAATTGACAATGATAGTAACACTTTACTCATAAATAAATCACAAAGTTTATTCATCATCAAACGTCGATTACATTTTACAAGTTTCAGGAAAACTATCTAATCTGTAAAACTAATATCGTCCCTCAGTCCGATGCGTCTCGCATGCTGAAAATGCTTAACCCTCGTCAGTCCCTTCGTAAGGGGATCTGCAGGATTCTCATCCGACGATATCCTCCTTGCCACAAGGAGTCCTTCTTCAATCTTGTGTCTTATGAAGTGATATTTTCTGTCAATGTGTCGGGATCTGCCATGATCTCTTGGTTCCTTGGCTAAGGCAACCGCACTATTGTTGTCACAGAAAATCTCCATAGGTTCCTTAATAGCTGGTACAACTCCAAGGTCTCCGATGAAGTTCTTTAGCCATATCGCCTCCTTCGCTGCTTCACTAGCTGCTATATTCTCTGATTCACAAGTCGAATTAGCTACTGTCTCCTGCTTGGAACTCTTCCAAGAAATTGCCCCTCCATTTAAGGTAAAGATCCAGCCTGACTGAGAGCGGAAACTATCCCTATCAGTCTGAAAACTAGCATCACTATACCCTAATACTCTCAAGTCATCACTCCCACCAAGGGTAAGGACCCAATCCTTAGTCCTCCGCAGGTACTTGAGAATGTTCTTTACCGCGGTCCAATGAGCCTTGCCAGGGTTCCCCTGATACCTGCTGACCATGCTCAAAGAAAATGCCACATCAGGGCGGGTACAAGTCATAGCAGAGTATGGATGACAACCACGGACTATCCTAGATAGTCCAGTGGAACACTATCAGGCTCGCAACTTGTAGGTGTTGTGACCGATGTGTTCACCCGGTGTACTCTAAACCTTGGTGATCATGCAGACTTGATACCTAGACCCTGGCGATCATGCAGACTTGGTGCCAAAACCTTAGCGACTATGCAGACTTAGTGCCTATTGTATAAATTCTGGCGACTATGCAGACTTAGTGCCTAAACCCCGGTGACGATGGACTTCGTGCCGATTCCTTAGGATGATCCATAGGAATGTATGAACGAGGAATAGTTGATTCTTAGGGTAGATCCTTAAGAATAAAGCAGATAATAGGGATGGGTAATTGGGTTGATTGTTTGATTGTTTGAAAATAATAATTATATTATTGTGGGTTGAAAACCCTATGTACTCACCAGGTTTCCCAACCTGACCCACTCAGTTTATTTATATCACAGGTGTTGATATGCAGTCACATTACACTGAGAGATTTAAAGAGATGTAGATCACTAGTGTAAATAAATGTAAGTTCTGTTTATGCTTATGTTTCTGTATTAACGATGACATCCCAAATGTTTTAAAATGAACAAAATACGTTTCTTCGAAAATGTTTTAAAAACGTATTTATCATGTTTTTCTGGGAACAAATTCCGCAACATTTTTATTAAAAGAAGTACTCTGATTTTTATAAAACATAAACAAAAATCGGTCTATTCGGGCCGTGAAAATGGGGATGTCACAGTTGGTATCAGAGCATTAGTTTAAGCAAACTAGGAATATGGATTTATTTCTAGACTTAAACTTAGAATGCTAAGTGATGATTGTGAGGAGTGTGTCAAATAGATTTAGGCAATGCACCTGAATAGACACAAGCACTAGCTTATTTTAGGAATGATGCCTAAATTCCTTTTACGTGCTAAATGATGCTATAGTTTGATCGGATATATGGTCTGTTGCCGACCGGATCTGGAAACCTTATGTGTTTAGGATTCTAAACGTACGAATACGATATTAGAACTAGCATATAAACGTTTCGGAGTGATAAGGATGATTTTAACGTCAATCTTATGTAAAGGTCTAGATTCACCTTATTCGGTGTATAGATCAAGATGGCAAGGACCCGTAGCGGAAACATGAATGCAAATGGGAACCGGAACCAACCCCCGGTGATTGAGCAAATACCGGTTGTGGTAACTGCTGCTGAGCCAATAACAATGGCCGGAGTGCAAGCGATGATCCAGGCGATGTTGGATCGTCAAATGGAGGAAACCAGATGTTTGCTCCAGTAAAATCGAGAAGAAGCAACCATACAGATCGAACAGCCCGAGTTGAACGAAGGGCAGACTGAGGAGGGAAACTACAGTGGGACTGTTGGTCAAGCCAACCCACCGATAGTTAGGCAAAACCACTAGGATGGAGGAAATGATGGACGTGGATGCAAATACAAGGATTTCATGGCGTCCAAACCACCGAGTCTATCTGGAAGCCTGACGCCGGTGGAAGTTATGAACTGGATCTCCGAGATGGAGACTATGTTTGAGAGTTGCGAGTGTAGAAACAGGCAAAAGGCCGCTCTCGCGGTTCCTTTGTTGAAATCTGGAGTACTAAGCTGGTGGAAGCTACTAGCCGATTCGATGCCCAAAGGAGAAGCGAGCAAGATGTCATGGGAGGATTTTCTAGTGCAGTTAAAAATGCAGTACTGCTCTGAGCAGGATCTTCTGGAGATCAACAACGAGTTTCAGAATCTAAAGAAGGGAAAGATGAGTGTCATCGAGTATGCTGCAAGTTTTACAGAGAAAATGAAGCTTGTTCCTTATCTAGTTCCAACTGAGGTCTCCAAGGTCAATAAGTTTGCCCATGGATTACCAGCAGACTTTGGACCAATGGTCAAGCAAGCAACCACTTTGAAAGGAGCCATCTGGGCAGGCAGTAATGTTGAGACCCAGATTAGGGAAAAAGGTCTGGAGAGAGCTGAAGTTGGCGAGAAAAGGAAACATGAAGGATCATCAAAATCCAACAAGGAAAAGAAATTCTCAAAGATTGAAGAAGGAGGAGGAGGTGAAACCAAGTGGTGCGAGAAGTGTAAAAAGAAGCACTTCGGGAAATGTAGCAAGGAGGTGACTTGCTACAAATGTGGAAAGACAGGGCATTACGCCAGCAAGTGTGCGTCCAACAAGAAGGTGTGTTATGAATGTAACAAGGAAGGGCATATTTCCAGGGACTGCCCGGGGAAAAATAAGGCAGCAAGAGCAGAAACGCCACCGACGCCAAGGGCATTCCACATGATCCTCGACGAAGCAGAAAACCATGCAAGGAATCAATGATGAGGACTTCATATCCGAAGATCAAGTTATGCAGTTGCCATAGTGTCGTATGATGTAACCTATTAGAGGCATAGTCTAGGGTGAACTTGGACACCTATGTAATAGTTTCAAGAAATAATAAAACCTTCGTTTTGTTATCTGATGTGTTAAAATGTTATGTGATTTTCTTGTATGGTGACTTGGGAAACTGCGGGACAATACTTGGGATGACTATGAGTAGGTGTGAATGGTAGTAGAGGCCTATACTACCGGAAGCACAGGACTCACACTTGGATCAGGGAAAGTCACAAGGTTACCAAGAAGCTAGTAACTGATTCTGTTTTTTTTCAAGTATGTCATTACCATCGTTTCGATAATGACTAAAAAGATTGTTGATTTTCGACCCTAGTGGTCATACCAAATTGAGTCTGACTACGATGAGTATGTTGCGTGGTTCAGGGAACCAAGTTCGATGTAGCGTCCGACTTAAACCAAACAATTGAAATCAAAACCATTAATAGAAGTATCGCGTTCGTTGTTAAAGAAGTTGGTAGCCAGAAACGCTACATGTTAAAGTGTGATTATATCACATTAGAACATGAAGGAAGGCATAGTCTATTTTAGAATTTAACTCTAAGAGACCTAAGTCTCAATGTGCATCACATGATGATAGGTCATAATTTGAAGTCTAGCCTGAGGTAGAGAGCAGGTGCACGATCGAGTACTGCTTACAGTCAATGAGTCTAAGAGATAGACTTGAAGGAATATAGAAGTTATAATTATTAACTAGGATGAAGAGATGACGTATGGAGTCATTATACGAGCCCTGTTTCGTTGATGATTCCGGGACGTAATCATCCTAAGGGGGAGATAATTGTAACGCCCGCAGATCCGGGCTAGTCAATTTAGAGGCAATAGGGGTTGAAAATGACTTTTCAACAAAAAGATTATTTAGAATAAATAATCTTAACCAAGTTGTAGAATATGTCACAAGGTTTCCGTACATATAAAGAACACCGAAATCTGAGTTATAATGAAGAAGTTATGACCCGTCGAAGTTTCGCGTCGGAACCGGCACGGCGCCGGGAAGCGTAAATAGTAAATTTATGATAGAGAGAGATTTAGCCTTAGAGCTCTAAACGAAAGTCGTAGAATATGTTAAACTAAGAACATCGATAAAAAGAATGCCCAAATCTGACTTCGTATGAAGAAGTTATGATTTTTCGAAGTTTCGGATTAGCAGTGTACAACCCGAAATTCGAATTTTAGATCGATCGATTTTTAGCCGACACAACCTAAACAAGAATTGAATATCTCGTTATTAGTAGCGTAATGATAAAAATACAGACGAAAGTGGACATCGGATAAAGAAGTTATGAGATTTTAACGGACCAATCCTGTCCCGGCCTGTTAAAAATATAACTTTAAAAATAAAGTCAAAATTAGCCGACGGAGTCTAAACAAAAGTTGTAGAGTACGTCTCCACCTACGCATGGATATAAAGAACATCAAAAACGGAGTTAGTATGAACGAGTTACAAATTATAATACCATATTTACGTATTAAAATAAAGTATAAATCATGTATACGTACACATATATATACATATGTATATATCATTAGAAAGCTATCGGCGATGCGGTCATTATAAGACTAATGTTGAGTTCTTTCGACATTAGTTTAGTACAAATATCATTAAATCCATTTAAAATAGTATTATAGAGGGGTGTTTAGTTGTTTATATAACTAAAAGGTCATTAAGTAATTATGGAGGGTAGTTTTTGAAAATTCAATTAGTATAAATAAGAGCCTTGGGCTCTCATATTTCTTGCACGATTCTCTTGATTCAAGAGTCTTTCTCTCCTTATCCCCCGAGCATTTCGGTCCCTCGTGATTCGACTTCTCTTTCTGTAGTTTTAGTATAGTAAGGTGAGCGCTGAAGCGCTGCACGAATCTTTCTTAGAAAGATTCAACGACGAAGTTCTGCCCCTGCAGAGCCCGACTCCTAGCAAAAATCCCCTTGAAAGTAAGTTATGCTTACCCTATTTTAAATATAGTTTATATTAAAATTAGTATTGTTATTATAAATTTATAATAAATATTTGAGCTATTATTATGACTTATATAAGTGTCGTTATAATATCTTTTAACTACTCGCGGTACGAGGAATCTGGTTTAAAGGGCCGCATAGGGTTGTTGGATTTCAGAAGTGCTATACGCCAAAATGGTCCTGTCCTCCGGTGTTTTATGTCTGGCCCCTGTCTGTACATAGTAGTTGGCAAGTATTGTTTAAACGCTTATATAATAATAATAATAATAATAATAATAATAATAATAATAATAATAATAATAATAATAATAATAATAATAATAATAATAATAATAAGACTAATAATTAGTCACGGTAACATTAGACTAAAATCTAGTGGTGATAATACTAGGTTTCGTCAAAGGAAATTATTTTAAAGTAAACGAAGCGCTGTCCGAGTACCGAGTCACCACCTTCTCAGGTGAGTGCATAGTCCCTTTCATCTTACACATAGATATGAAGTATTTTAATATAAATTACGTGCTATGTGTGCATATTGTCTGAATACTTGCTGTCTATGCTAAGTGAAAGATTTTATACATGTTTTAAATGATTTAAACTATATATGTATTTTATATCTACGAAAATGTTGGGGTAAAACATGGGTAGATATAATAGATGAAATATGAGTTGGATGATGAGTTGAGAGGTGATATAGACTATAAGGTGTGGGTGAGAGGTGTACGACATGAGAAGCCTTTTTCCCAAACGATGTCCCCGTCATTCAGCAGAGTATGGATGACAACCACGGACTATCCTAGATAGTCCAGTGGAACACTATCAAGCTCGCAACTTGTAGGTGTTGTGACCGATGTGTTCACCCGGTGTACTCTAAACCTTGGTGATCATGCAGACTTGATACCTAGACCCTGGCGATCATGCAGACTTGGTGCCAAAACCTTGGTGACTATGCAGACTTAGTGCCTATTGTATAAATTCTGAGGACTATGCAGACTTAGTGCCTAAACCTCGGTGACGATGGACTTCGTGCTGATTCCTTAGGATGATCCGTAGGAATGTATGAACGAGGAATAGTTGATTCTTAGGGTAGATCCTTAAGAATAAAGCAGATAATAGGGATGGTTAATTGGGTTGATTGTTTGATTGTTTGAAAACAATAATTATATTATTGTGGGTTGAAAACCCTATGTACTCACTAGGTTTCCCAACCTGACCCACTCAGTTTATTTATATCACAGGTGTTGATATGAAGTCACATTACACTGAGAGATTTAAAGAGATGTAGATCACTAGTGTAAATAAATGTAAGTTCTGTTTATGCTTATGTAATTGTATTAACGATGACATCCCAAATGTTTTAAAATGTACAAAATACGTTTCTTCGAAAATGTTTTAAAAACGTATTTATCATGTTTTTCTGGGAACAAATTCCGCAACATTTTATTAAAAGAAGTACTCTAATTTTTATAAAACATATACAAAAATCGGTATTTTCGGGCCGTGAAAATGGGGATGTCACAGAGTCTTACTCAGTTTGGTATTGCTTTGGATCGGTAAATATCCTTTCTTGGAATTCTCCATGTTGAACCTTTTCAACACCTTATCCAAGTAGGTACTCTGACTAAGTCCAATTAGTCTTCTACTCCTTTCTCTTAATATCCTTATCCCTAGGATATAGGCAGCCTCCCCTAGGTCCTTCATAGCAAAGCACTTCCCAAGCCAGGACTTGACCTCCTGCAAGGTTGGGATGTCATTTCCTATAAGTAGTATGTCATCCACATACAGTACCAAGAAGCTAACTATACTCCCACTAGCTCTGACATACACGCAAGACTCATCTTCGCTTCTCGAGAAGCCAAACTCTTTTACCTTCTCATCAAAACAAAGATTCCAGCTGCGAGATGCTTGTTTTAATCCATAAATGGATTTCTCAAGCTTGCATACTCTATTGGGGTACTCTGCACTTACAAAACCCTCTGGCTGATTCATGTACACATCCTCAGCTAACTTTCCGTTAAGGAAAGCGGTTTTGACATCCATTTTCCATATTTCATAATCATGAAATGCTGCAATGGCTAGCATAACCCTAATAGACTTAATCTTTGCTACCGGTGAGAAGGTTTCATCATAATCAATACCTTGAGTTTGAGTAAAACCCTTCGCAACCAGTCGAGCCTTATAAGAATGCACTTTTCCTTCCATGTCTGTCTTCTTCTTGAAGATCCATTTGCACCCGACTGTTTTACGGCCTGGTACATGGTCAACCAAGTTCCAAACTTGATTGTCATACATGGACTGTATCTCGCTGTCCATAGCCTCCTTCCATTTAGCAGACTTCAGGCCTGCCATGGCTTCCTTAACACTGCTAGGTTCATCCAAATTTACCAATGTACTATCACTGATAAACGTATCACCTTCCGTAGTAATATGAAAGCCATAATAAAACGAAGGTGTGTTCCTAACCCGTGTGGAACGCCTCGGAAGTACAGACTCGTCAGCTGGATCAACAGGAGTTTCCTCCTCAGGTTGATTGCTAGTGTCTGAGGTTCCTTCACCAATTGATTCTTGAATTTCTTCAAGATCAATCTGCCTCCCACTGTCTCCTTGGCTTATAATTTTTTCTCACGAAAGATCCCTCTTCGTGCTACAAAGACCACATTCTCACTGGGTCTGTAGAAGAGGTAACCGAAGGATTTCTGTGGGTAGCCGATGAAAATACACTTTTCACTTTGGGGTTCAAGCTTATCATGAGTCTCACGTCTCACGAAAACTTCGCAACCCCAAATTTTGATGTGGTCCAAATTGGGAACCTTCCCAGTCCACATCTCATGAGGTGTTTTGGTAACCTTCTTTGTAGGGACTAGATTAAGGATATGGGCGGCAGTCTCTAAGGCATACCTCCAAAAAGAGATTGGTAACGAAACTCGACTCATCATAGAGCGAACCATGTCTAACAAGGTTCGATTACGCCTCTCAGCTACACCATTCAGCTGCGGTGTCCTACGAGGAGTCAAATGTGAGACAATCCCACACTCCTTAAGATAGTCAAGGAACTCGGTAGTAAGATACTCACCACCTCGATCGGATCGAAGCATCTTAATGTTCCTGCCCAATTGATTTTCTACTTCCTGTTTGAATTCCTTAAACCTTTCAAAGGTTTCTGACTTATGTTTGATTAAGTAGACATACCCATATCTACTAAAATCATCAATAAAAGTCACATAATACCGATTAGCATCCCTTGTGGCAGTTTTGAATGGCCCACATACATCGGTATGTATTAGGTCCAACAAACCCTCACGCCTCTCACAAGTTCCAGTGAAGGGTGATTTTGTCATCTTTCCAAGTAGACAAGATTCACAACTATCATCCGATTTAAGGTCAAATGATTCCAAGACTCCACTCTTTTGGAGTTGGCCTATGCGTTTCTTGTTTAAGTGTCCAAGACGACAATGCCACAATGATGCTTTATCTAGGCTAGTAGAAGAATCAATATACAACACATTATTTCCTAAGTTGTCTACAATCGACACAGTTTCATACACATCATCACAAGGTAATGCTTTAAAATAAAACACATTTTTAAAGAAACCATTAATACCACCACATTCATTATCAAACGAAAAGGTAAAACCTTGTTTGTACAAAGCATGAAAAGAAATAATATTCCTCGCCATTTCAGACGAGTACACACATTTATTCAAATCTAATTTCAACCCATTATTAAGCAACAAAGTATAAACTCCAATCTTGGAAACAGGTGAAGCCTTCCTATTCCCCATGATCAAGTTTATCTTCCCGTGCTCCACATTCTCACTTTTTCTTAGGCCCTGCAAATCAGAACATATGTGAATACCACATCCTGTATCAAGCACCCAAGAGTTAGAATATGTTGAGTAATTAGACAACATAGTGTAAATACCTGCATGGGAGGGTTTCACTTTCGCATCCTTTAGATCCTGCAAGTACTTAGGGTAGTTTCGCTTCCAGTGTGCCTTTTCATGGCAATAAAAGCATTCAGCATCCTTGGGAATGGCAGAAGGAGTGACAGAACCGCTCTTAGTCTTTGATAGGAGCCTTCAAGAGACTTTCCCTTGGTACCCTTCGAAGGGTGCTTCCTCTTTTTCCCTTTGCCTTGCCCAATAGCTAAAACAGGGGTAGAAGTTGGAGTAGGAGTAGTAGAGGTAACAACCGCTTTACCCTTAAGATCGGTTTCAGCGGTCTTCAAGAGTCCTTGAAGCTTGCTGAGGGTAACTTCCTCCTTGTTCATATGATATGTCATTCGAAAATGATCATAACAAGAAGGCAAGGAGTGCAAAATGATGTCAATTGCCAACTCCTCGGGGATGTTAACATTCAGCTTCAGCAAACGGTCCACATACCTTTGCATCTTTTGCATGTGGCCCGTGACGGATTCACCGTCCTTCATGCGGGTAGTTATTATGGAGGAGATTATTTCATACCGCTCCTTGCGAGCACTCTGATGGTACCTTTCCATCAGGTCTTGGTGTATCTCAAAAGGGTAGAAATCTTCATACGACTTTTGGAGCTCGGCTGTCATCGTGGCCATCATGATACATGCCACCTTAGTAGCATCTCTCTCATGAGTCCTGAATTCAGCGATCTCCTCAGGAGTAGCAGTAGACTCATCAAGTTCTTTTAACTCCTTATTGAGGACATATTCTTTTTCCTCGTAACGAGTAACCATCCTGATGTTCCTAATCCAATCCATGAAGTTGGAACCATCAAAGATGACCCTCCCACAAAGATTCATGAGAGAGAAAGAACTAGTTGGGTTAGAGCCCGAAGCATTAGTGTTGGAAGACA
Source organism: Lactuca saligna (assembly GCF_052625555.1). Classification (NCBI taxonomy): domain Eukaryota; kingdom Viridiplantae; phylum Streptophyta; class Magnoliopsida; order Asterales; family Asteraceae; genus Lactuca; species Lactuca saligna. The sequence goes on along the minus strand of NC_136418.1, from coordinate 43,232,967 downwards.
TCTGAAAGAAGAGAGTAAGTTTAGATTAGACATATAGGATCCTTAATAAGACACCCAAATGTAATATTAAGGCTAGGATCCAATCACAATATATTACACTTAGAAGAGGGATGCCGTAATCTAAGTAATAATATATTTGAAAGGTAGGTGAATGACGATTCACCAATTTCCACCATGAAAACGAAATGATTTATTAGGTTTAATTGGATTTGAAATTCCTAGATTATTTTGAGATTCATTGAACTTTTCAATGGCATGTTTCAATCTCGATTGTGCCCTTCAAGTTTTGTGACTGGGATGCCGAGGATCACAAAACAAGGTGTGAATAACCATGCTAATTCACTTGGTACCTTAATATTATCACCTAATCAATGTGCCGGTTAACCACACACGCTCCATTGATCTATGACAACCATTAAGTCACCCTTTGTGATCCTTACTAGTCCTCGTTAGTGTGCCGGTTAACCACACACGCTCCACCAACGACTTGGTAAGGTACAAAGTGTGAATTCCATGGACTAGCACCATGTTCACATTTTTCCTAAGGTAACTAAGATTGGGAATTAGAAGAGTTTAGTTACTTTATAATATTCATTATACTTTTAATGAAGATTTAAAGTCATTGTTCTACCCGTTCGGCTAACGACCCTCCACCGATCAAGCAAGAGGTGGGTGAGAATGGACACCCATTAAGTCGCCATTTTATAGGTAACAACCTTATACCCACCTTATAGACCGGCTTCGTGAATGAGGCCTACTAACGGTAAAACGACTTATTCTTATACATATATATATATATATATATATATATATATATATATATATATATATATATATATATATATAATAATTAACCATTAATGTTATAAATAGTATAAGGGTTGAATTTTAACTATTAAAACTCTAAGGGTTGGAATTAAAGTTTATTAAAGTGTGTGAAACTTTACAAATTCCAAAACTTGAGGGCAAGTTTTGTAACTTTGCAAAACTCTTCATTTCATAACTTATGAATTAAAGACTCATAAAAATGAAGACTCTTCATTTTCATGTAACTTATGTGTTTTAAGTGTGTGTTAAATAAAAGTGACCTTTGGAAATCCATAACTTGAGGACAAATTATGGACTCCATTAAAACACATAAATGATCAAGAATTAATCATAAACAATTCAGCAAATAATTCCTATCATTTTCTAAATTCATAAGAACATGAACATGATCATCAAAAATTCAAGAATTATATGAACACATAAAATCATGGAATTTTGATATATGCTATTGTAAATGGATTAGAACAACCATTACACTATCTAAAATAAGTTTTATAACACCAAAACAGTTTAGGGTAATGTTTCTAGTCCATTTCCAGCAGCAAAAGTTGAAAAAATGCACTCTTTCGATCCTACTCGTCGAGTGCATGAACCTACTCGACGAGTAGGTTGAAGTTTGCCTTGGACTCGTCGAATCCCCCCCATGGACTCGGCGAGTCCACCATGCAGACAGCAACGATTTCGACTTTTTTCACTATTTTGCATCAAGTATCAAACAAGCAAGCCTAGGCTCTGATACCACTGTTGGGTTTTGAGCAATCTAACACTTCCTAAGTGTGCATGCAACCCTAATAAACCTTGGATCTATGTTTGTCTAAATACATGAAAAATAATAAATTTTCCAAGGTTTATAACCTATCTAACATGGCATGGGGAACATTTCAACATAAAAGAGTTAGAAGAGATTACATACCTTTTAATGAGTTTGGTTCTAAGGAGTTTGAGGGCCAAGCACCAATAGTGTGAATGCCTCAAATGGAATCACAAAACACCACAAACTCTTGGAAAAATTTGAGAGAGTATACACACTTGTATAAATTCGGCCACACACATGCACACACACACTAGTTCACTAGTTTTTCCTTAGGCTCCATTTCATGCTCCATAAGCATGCTTATATAGTGTGCATGGTTAGGGTGAAACCCTAATAACCCATGTCTTTTCCTTTCCAAGGATCCATGGGTTAAAAGCTCCATGGATCATCCATGGACTTCCACATAAGCCTAGCCCATTAGCAAATGAGTATTAGCCCACACTATATAAATAGCCCATAATCTAATTAGTCTTCCTTTTAATCTCTAAATTATTCATAATTAATTTAAGACTAAAACTAATTAAATAACGTAACTTCATATTAATATATTATAACTTATAATATATTAATAAACATATGTGTATAACTCTCATAAAATTATCCATAATAGTTTGGATGAGATGCAACCCAAATGGACCATGCCGGTCGGGTCAAGTATATACCAAATAAGTTATGGACTTAGACACCTTATCCAACACGTATATCCTACCATCCATGTCTCGAACTTGAAAAAGTGTCTATCTGATGAGACTCTTGTAATCCTACTCGACGAGATCGAGATCGATGAGAGCCTCAACTTCGTGGAAGAACCAGTAGATATCATGGATTGAGAGGTAAACCAAACAAAGCAAAGTTGTAATCCTATAGTGAAGGTTTGCTGGAATGCCAAGAGAGGACCTGAACTCACTTGGGAGCATGAGGATCAAATGAAACTCAAATATCCTCATCTTTTTAACTTAAGTTACTTGTAATTTCTTAAACTCTAATTTTAGGGAGAAATTCCCTCTAACGGGGGATGATGTGACAACCCAAAATTTCTATCTTGTACATGCCATTCAATTCAATCAAATTCAGACTCGTTTCTGCTATCTTTTATTATTGTTTAAGGTCTGTTTTAGTGTTCTAAGCTTAGTACAATTAAGGTTTGGGTTTAGGGATGAGTTATCTCAAGTCACAGGGTTGCATTCGGGCCAAATACTCCTTCAAGAGGAGTGTACGGCCGTACACATGGGTGTACGATCGTACACCCCCTCATGGTTGTGATCTCATGCCCTTATAAAAGTTTTCCCTTATTTTTCCTTCATGTTTCACACTTCCAAGCCAAGAAAACCTGATTTTCTCTCAACTATCATCAATCCACCTTGATCTTCAAAGAAATATGTATTCCTTCCAAATGATTAGTTGATTCATTGCTTTATCTGGTAAAGATATATGATTTCATCCATGAAATTATCCCTTTTGACTAGATCTTTATGAATCTCATCTTTCACCAAGAACACATACTAGTTCTTGGTGGCCGTGAACCCCATAAGGACCCTCAAAAGTGTAAGTATCCCTTCTATCTTCTAGTTAGGATTAAGAAACTCTCGATTTCTAGCCATAAATCATCATCAAATGCATGAGAACCAAGGGTGTACGGCCGTACACTCATCATATGGTCGTAAGCTCTTGTTTAGTGCATGTTTAGGCCTCAAACACACCCCATGTCCCAACATAAGACCTTAAACACTAAGTGGATGCTAGTTAGAGCCATGAAACACCCCGTTTTGCAAGTTTTTCCATGGGTGTACGGGTGTACACTCCATGGCCGTACACACCATAACTGTATACCACAAGGGTCGTACACATGCTGGTCGTACACACCTTAGTGTGGCCGTAAACCCCTTTGATGCAATCCTATGTGATTGTAACACTTCAATATAAGTGTTGCCTAGTCCCTAAGGTGGTTTCCTTACATGATTACTTGCTTATACACTAATTATATCCATATATGTGTCATTATATGCTTATTAGGATCCGTTTGTGACCGAGATTTCACTTAGCACTCAACATCCTTTTCCAATCTTACATTTGAATCACTCACTACCTATGAGTTCATACCCCTGCAATCAATCTTTTAACTGTTTTAAATTCTTTTAGGGGGGATACAAGTTGAAAACAATTAAATTTTGTTAGTATAAGCATTTATATACTTGTCAAATATCTCGTTTCAAACTCATTTTGAAAATACTTTTAAAACATTGTTAGACTTTATGGCAAAACCCTTTTTAAACTCTTTTTCAAACTATTTTACTTTTAAAACAATATTCATTTATGTATTAATGTATAAGTATGCTTTAATGGACTTAGGACTATTGTTGATAACCTTGACTCCTGTTCCTTGTCTGGTTGTAGGCTTAGGGAAGGATACAATAGTCCGAATGTCGATTAACTCATAGTTATACATGCTAAATACGTCTAAGAATATAAAATTTTATCTTTAAAAGTTCTACTTAATTCAACAATTCAAGCTGAACAATTGAGTCTTTTCTATAAGTCGAGAACAAACTAAACCTACTAGTAAAATATAATAGGTATAGTTTAGTGAACATATACAAAGAACGGTAGAGAACATATACATATACATAGAACGGAAGAGAACATATACATATACATATACAAGAACAGAAAAATAACACACACACACACACACACACACACACACATATATATATATATATATATATATATATATATATATATATATATATATATATATATATACAAGTACAGAAAGAACATGATAATTAGAATGTGAAATACTACTTCATGATATAACAATACATTGTTGTATCACATTTGTAACCAGAGTCTCCTGGGAGCGGGCATTGTGTGCATAGATCCATACAGGATAGACACTCCCACACCCTGACTGTTAAATACAGTCTCAGCCGGTAAGGTCAAGGAGTGACAAAATGTCACCTCACTATTTTCGACGTCGGAAGGTCGTCGTGTATTCAGCCGTCAATCAACATGGTTATAATTACATCACATTTTAAATCTTTAATTAACAAAATTGGTTTTAAAGGTAATCAGACTCCCCAAAGAGTATAGTACATTTAATAGGACTATGAGTCTTCATTTTCTCATTTCATTTTTCTGCATTGGTACTGTTGGGTTAAAACAATCTATTTTCATAATAACAGACAGTGATAAATGGGAAAAACATACTTTTATACGGATATAAAGTACTACTATATTTTTCCATACTATTCCAAGTATATATGCAAACATTACATTTTTATACGAGAAGAAACATGTAAATAGTTGAGCCTCGGGTTGAAGGCCACTTTTCATTATAAGCAGGAAATATAGGATTCTTCGGGAAAACTTTACAAACATTTCAAGGCTTTTAATACAAACATTTCAGTGTTTTTAATACAAACATTTCGAGGTTTTTAATTACTAAATGACACTAAACACTTATGAACTGACAAACACTTTATGTTGATACTCTCTTTCAAAATAAGTTGTATTCTCCGGGAACGAGTAGACATGTACACCCACGCAACTTTTGAAGGAAGAAATGGACTTAAGTCACGCCATTATTTTGATTATACATTTTTGGTGTCATTTAAACTTTACCAAAGAACAAACATGTATTTAACAATTCTATTAATGCAATGGATGTTGTTGCTTGTTTTACTATTATGCATTGTTAGGAAAGTTTACATGGCGTACTCCGCCCCCGAATGTTTCCGCCAATTCGGTTTTGGGGGTGTGACAGATTGGTATTAGAGCATTGTTTATATTGAACTGAGTATATCAACCCATAAAAGATATACAACTATAAATACATTGGGATTAAAACACTCTGATCAGGAGATATACTTTTAATAATATATACACGTATTTTACTAATAGTATACATACATGCATTCATACTAGGATCAATATCATACTAGAGCAGAACAAAAGTATTATGATTGTTGAATAGCACAAGTAGGCTTGGGGATGTATGGTCAGTTCTGGGAATGACATAGCTTGATCAACTATGTCGGTTCGAGAAGTGATTAGCATATGCGCAAAAATGGTTGTGATGTTGCAACAACTCAAAAAACTTACCAACTATCCACAAAGGCTTAGTGAGAACATAAAACAAACTTAAAATACTATAGGAGTATTTTGTGCTACTATTAACTTATGTAAAAACTAAAGACTCTTATTAGTAGGTCTATAAGTATGGAGTGTATACGCTAAAGTTATATATAATTAAAGATTCTATAGACTTAGAATTTATGACTATTGCTTTACTTCATGTTCCTTGTTTGGTTATGGACTTAGAGTTGGGTCATTTATTCGAAGGTCTATTTTATCTCAGAAATTATATATAGTTGGTATGCGCTACTTACTTATAGAAATAACTAATCAGGATCACTCCCCTATAAGTATCATTAGATCAAGACGCCTATTAACTATCTTTTATCCATTTTCTCGTGTACATTCCATGCATGGATTCCACCTTCCGGGAGGCCCGTACTTTCCCAATCAGGGAAATGCGGGATGGCTAGAGGACGAGTCTGAAGAAAACCATGAGATTTCCCTAGACGATGACTTCGCAGAACAATTCCCTAAAGAGGCTGACTCGGAGCCTGAACTCGAGAACCTACCTCAAGTGGCCCCGATACCAAATCCTAACCTGCAACTCGAATTCCAAGGCCCAACACCCATGTGGGTCAGGAGTCTAGATGGGTAGATCCACGTGCAAGGCCATCCCCGCCCATAGAATGGGGATCGCTGTTTCTACAATGCGAACGAAGGAGCCTTCGCAGAAAGAGCTCTTCCAATCATAGTGAGCCGAGTGACACGTAATGTTGAGCTAAGCATGGCGGCCATTCAGTAAACTGTAGAGCTTGAGGTAGATTCAGACGCCAACATAAACTGCATTCACAGTCTCGAAGTTGCTTATGCGAGGGCTATGAGAGACAATGAGGCCCTACAGCAAGAGCTAGCTGCAACTCGAGTTGATGTCATCGAGAACCAAGCCCATCTATCTGTATATGAAAGACACCTACTTAATGTGGAGCACCAACTGGCTAACTTAAGGTTCCGTCCAAGGGATACCCGCCGCCACTAAAAGATGTCCTATCACCCTTCTCTTTTGGTTTAAGGAATAGCCTTAGTAGGTGCTCTATATAGCACTCTTTTATGTAAATATTCCTATCTAGCAAGTACTATTTCCACTAAAAATTTATGCTGTCAAATTTTCCCTCTGTTGGTATGTTGTAAGACCTGCTCCAAGTTCGAATTTTCAGAACTCTGTGTATCTTTGATACCAACTATTATGACAGATATAGTTTCTGCTAAGTGATCATCTCTATTAAACTCTATTCTGGAACAATATTTCTCTTTTTAATCCTACTGAAGTATTATCATCATTTCTTTTATAGCTAAAAGATGTCACCTCGCAAGTGTCCAAACAGAAACCCACTTCTAAATCAAACTCCACCACCACCTCCTCCGCAATTCGATGCGTTGATGTTCCAGGCTGCTGTCACCGCGGCTGTTACAGCATCCATGATGTAGGTTAATTCTGGTGGCATCAGTATAGCTGGAACCGGTACCAACTCTAACCATGGTGATAGCCAAACACGTACATGGGAGTTACCTATAAAGACTTCATCAACTGCAAACCGGTATTCTTCAACAGAAACGAAGGAATCCTTGCGTTGTCGTAGTCGTTTGAAAGAACAGAGTCGATCTTCGAGATCTGCTCCTACCCAGAAAGAAGCAAAGTAAAGTTTGTTGCTTGCACCGTCTCCGAAAGGGCCCTGACATGGTGGAATGGCCATGTCAAGCCACTCACCCTGATAGTGGCTAACATAATGGGCTGGGAGACAGTGAAGGACCTGATGACAAAGGAGTACTGCCCGAGGGGCGAAGTTCAAAAACTCGAGGAAGAACTTTGGAGCCTTAAGATGAAAGGTTCTTATATAGAGGCATATACAACTAGATTTAGTGATCTGGTGACTCTATGTCCAAATATGGTCCCTATCGAAAGCAGGAAGATCGAGAGATACATCTGGGGTTTGGTACCCACCAAATCAGGGAAACATTCTAGCATCGAACCCTGCAACCTTTGATAGTGCTAAGCAATTGGCCCAAAGGCTTATCGATCACGGGGCCCCTCCTCCAACAACAACTACAACTATTGTCTCAGCACCAGCCAAAGCGAGCAACAACAAGAGGAAGCATTGGGACAGAAAGAAAGGAGATCAGCTCAACCTTCTTCCAAGAACTAACAAGTTGTGGTTGTTGGTGCTGCCACTATCCCTATTGCCCTGTACTAGCAATGAAATATGCGGGAAGTCTACCCAAGTGCACCAAGTGAAATTTCCACCACAACGGCCCCTGTCGGGAAATGCACTGCACCAACAACGATAGGAATGGCCATACTATCTAGTTTTGCAAATCACCACCGAGACGAATCACCCAGGTCCCTGGTATAGGAGTAGACCAAGCCTGCTATGGGTGTGGTGAGATAGGGCATTTCAAAAGATACTACCCTAAGGCTGGGAATGTAGGTCGAGCAGGAAGACTACTTGCTGTTGGTCACAATGAAGCCGTGGCAGAAGCTACGGTGGTCACGCATATGTTTCGCCTCGATAATTCATATGCATAGTGGGGCGGAAAGGAGTTTCGTGAACCAAAATTTTAAAGACTTACTTAATCAAGCACCGCAAGCACTAAAAGAAACCTTCGTCGTAGAAAAGTCTAACGGAAAGATTGAGAGTTCTAACGAGATTTACCTAAGTTGTACCCTCACGCTAGATAACTATTTGTTTCCGATCGACCTCATGCATGTGTCAATCAAGAGTTTCGATGTCATTGTGGGCATGGACTAGTTGAGTCTCCATTGTGCTAATATTTTGTGTTTTGAGAAAGCAGTCCATTTAAATCTACTGAGTAGCAAAACCTTAGTGATCTACGACGACAAACCAAGTGCGAACCTTCGTATCATCTCGAGCATGCAAGCCCACAAATACCTACGAAAGGAATATCATGCATTCCTTGCTCATATAGTCGATGTGAGCCAAGAAACGAAAGACCTAAAGGACATTCCAGTAGTGCGCGACTTTCCTGACATCTTTCCAGAAGAACTACCAGGATTACCACATCAACGTTAAGTCGACTTCAGAATCAACTTAGTTCCAAGGGCTACCCCAGTAGCCAAATCGCCCTATCATTTAGCACCAGCTGAGATGCAGGAACTATTCGATCAACTTAACGAACTGCTCAGCAAGGGCTTTATTAGACAAAGCTTCTCACCTTGGGGAGCATCGGTCTTGTTCGTAAAGAAGAAAGATGGATCGTTTCGAATGTGCATCGACTACAAAGAACTGAAAAAGCTTACTTTCAAGAACCGCTACCCTCTACCTCACATAGACGATTTGTTCGATCATACCCAAGGATCAAGCTACTTTTGAAAATTTAGTTTAATTTCCGACTATCACCAATTGCGAGTATTAAAGGAAGACGTTCCCAAAACAGCCTTCCGAACTCGCTATGGTCACTACGAGTTTGTAGTAATGCCATTCGAATTGAAAAACGATCCCGCAGTATTCATGGACTTAATGAATAGGGTGTGTCGTCCTTACTTAGGTAAGTTCATGATTGTATGCATCAATGACACACCTATCTATTTGCACAGTAAAGAGGAACATAGTCAACATCTGAGACAAGTCTTGCAAACCCTACGAACGGAGAAACTCTATGCAAAGTTCTCTAAATGCGAATTTTGGATCCAAAGAGTCGAATTCTTGGGTCACGTGGTTAGCAAAGAGGGGATCCACATGGACCCTTCCAAAATTAAAGCCATTGAGAACTGGTCAGCACCGAAGACACCTACTGAAATTCGTCAATTTCTAGGCCTTGCTGGCTACTATCATAGGTTTATTCAAAATTTCTATAGGATCACAAAACCGCTCACTACATTGGCCCAGAAAGGTGTGGCCTTTAACTGGGAAGAAAAACAAGAAAAGTAGTCAAAACACTGAAACAAACCTTATGCAGTGCACCAATACTATCCCTCCCAAAAGGGATAGCAGACTTCGTGGTTTATTGCGATGCATCCAACCAAGGGCTTGGTTGTGTTCTTATGCAACGAGGTAAGGATAACGCCTATGCCTCAAGATAGCTAAAGACACACGAGGTCAACTACACCACGTATGATATGGAGTTAGGAGCAGTGATATTTGCACTGAAGATCTAGAGACATTACATGTATGGTACAAAAAGCACTATCTTTACAGATCACAAGAGCCTTCAACATATATTCGACCAGAAGGAGCTCAATATGAGACAACGACAGTGGTTAGAGCTACTCAATGACTACGAATGTGAAATTCGTTATCATCCCGGTAAAGCCAACGTAGTAGTCGACGCCCTAAGTCGGAAGGAATATTTTGGTCGTAGAGTCAAATCATTGACTATGACTATCCATTCGCACCTGTCCACACAAATCAAAGAGGCTCAACTACAAGCCTTGAAACCTGAAAATGTGGCGGGTGAATCCCTAAGAGGGATGGATAAAAACTTTGAAGTAAAAGGTGGTGGAGCCTTATACCTTATGGACCGGATCTGGACACCGAAGCACGGTGGCTTCAGAGACTTGGTCATGACCGAAGCACACAACACTCAATATTTCGTCCACCCAAGTTCAGATAAGATGTATCTGGATCTCAAAAAGTTATACTGGTGGCCTAACATTAAAGCAGAGATTGCTACCTTCGTGAGTATATGCCTTACTTATGCCAAGGTTAAGGTGAATACCATAAACCCTAAGGTTTACTACAACAACCGGAGATACCGGAATGGAAGTGGGAGCAGATCACGATGGACTTCATAACCAAATTGGCCAAGACAACTGGTGGACTCAATACCATTTGGGTGATCATAGACAGATTAACAAAGTCCGCACACTTCCTGCCTATCAAAGAAACTGACAAGACGGAGAAACTAAAGAGAACCTACATTAGAGAGATCGTATGACTGCATGGTGTTCCCATATCCATTATCTCTGATAGAGATAGTAGATTCACCTCAAGGTTCTGGCAGTCGCTACAAAGTTCCCTAGGAACTAGGCTGGACATGAGTACAACCTACCATCTACAGACCGACAGACAAAGTGAGAGGACTATTCAAACTTTGGAAGATATGTTGTGATCCGATGTGATAGAATTTTGGAAGGCATGGGATACTCATTTTCCCCTTGTCGAGTTCTCCTACAATAATAGTTATCACACAAGCATAAAGGCTGTCCTATTTGAAGGCCTTTATGGCCGGAAGTACAGATCCCCTCTGTGCTGGGCTGAGGTGGGTGACACCGAGTTAGCTAAAGGATGAGTTCCTGACAACACTCTCAAAAGTTTGGAAATCATACGGGAAATGACAGAGAAGGTCGTTCAAATTCACGATTGAAAGCTTCTAGAGATCGACAGAAAAGCTACACAGACAAAAGAAGGAAACCTTTGGAATTCCAGGTCAGTGACTGCGTCCAATTGAATGTCTCACCCTGGAAGGGCTTGATATGCTTCCGAAAGCGTGGAAAGCTAAATCCCAAATACGTAGGGCCTTTCAAGATTATCACTAGAATCGGCCCTATAGCTTACAAACTCAAACTACCTCATGAACTTAGTAACATACATCCCACCTTCCACGTCTCGAACTTGAAAAAGTGTCTATCTGATGAGACTCTTGTAATCCCGCTCGACGAGATCAAGATCGACGAGATCCTCAACTCCGTGGAAGAACCAGTAGAGATCATGGACTGAGAGGTCAACCAAACGAAGTAAAGCCGTATCCTTATAGTGAAGGTTCGTTGGAATGTCAAGCGAGGACCAAAGTTCACTTGAGAGCACGAGGATCAAATGAAACTGAAATATCCTCATCTTTTTGCTTAAGTTACTTGTAATTTCTTAAACACTAATTTCAAGACGAAATTCCCTCTAACGGGGGGATGATGTGACAACCCGAAATTTCTATCTTGTACAAGCCATTTAATTCAATCAAAGTCATACTCATTTCTGCTATCTTTTAGCATTGTTTAGGGTCTGTTTGAGTGTTCTAAGCTTAGTACAATCAAGGTTTGGGTTTAGGGATGAGTTATATCAAGTCATAGGGTTGCATTTGGGCCAATCACTCCTTCAAGAGGAGTGTACATCCGTACAAATGGGTGTACGAGCGTACACCCCCTCATGGACATGAACTCATGCCCTTATAAAAGTTTTACCTTCTTTTTCCTTCACTTTTCACACTTCCAAGCCAAGAAAACCTAATTTTCTCTCAACTATCATCAAGTTCTTCACCTTGATCTTCAAAGAATTAAGTACTCCTTCCATTTGATTAGTTGATTCATTGCTTTATCTGGTAAAGATCTATGATTTGATCCATGAAAATAACCCTTTTGACTAGATATTCAAGAATATCATCTTTCACCAAGAACACCAAGAACATATACTAGATCTTGGTGGTCGTGAACCCCATAAGGACCCTCAAAAGTGTAAGTATCCCTTCTATCTTCTAGTTAGGATTAAGAAAACCTCAATTTCTAGCCTTAAATCATCATCAAATGCATGAACACCAAGGGTGTATGGACGTACACTCATCATATGGCTGTAAACCCTTGTTTAGTGCATGTTTAGGCCTCAAACACACCCCATGTCCCAACATAATACCTTGAACACTAAGTAGGTGCTAGTTAGAGCCAAGAAACAACCTGTTTTGCAAGTTTTTCCATGGGTGCATGTTCGTACACTCCATGGCCATACACACCATGACCGTATACCACAAGGGCTATACACATGTTGGTCGTACATACCTTAGTATGGCTGTAAACCCCTTTTTTGCAATCCAATGTGATTGTAACACTTCAATATAAGTGTTTCCTAGTCCCTAAGGTAGTTTCCTTGCAAAATTAGTTTCTTATACACTAATTATATCCATATATGTGTCATTATATGCTTATTAGGATCCGTTTGTGCCCAAGATTTCACTCAGCATTCAGCATCCTTTTCCGATCTTACATTCGAATCACTCACTACAGGTGAGTTCATACCCTTTCAATCAAACTTTTAACTGTTTTAAATGCTTTAGGGGGGATACAAGTTGAAAACAATTAAATTTTGTTAGTATAAGCATTTATATACTTGTCTAATATCTCGTTTCAAACTCATTTTCAAAATACTTTTAAAACATTGTTAGACTTTATGGTAAAACCCTTTTTAAACTCTTTTTCAAACTCTTTTACTTTCAAAACAATATTCATTTTTGTATTAGTGTATAAGGATGCTATAATGGACTTAGGACTATTGCTGATAACCTTGACTCCTGTTCCTTGTCTGGTTGTGGGCTTAGGGTAGGATTCCGACTGTCGATTAACTCATAGTTTTACATGCTAAATACATATAAGAATATAAAATTTTATCTTTAAAGTCATACTTAACTCAACTGTTCAAGCTGAATAATTGAGTCTTTTCTATAAGTCGAGAACAAACTAAACCTACTAGTAAACTATAATAGGTATAGTTTAGAGAACATATACAAAGAACGGAAGAGAACATATACACATACATACATACATATATATATATATATATATATATATATATATATATATATATATATATTTATACAAGTACAGAAAGAACATGATAATTAGAATGTGAAATACTACTTCATGATACAACAATACATTGTTGTATCACATTTGTAACTAGAGTCTCTTGGAGGGGGAGCGGGCATTGTGTGTATAGATCTATACGGGACAGACACTCCCATACCCCTACTGCTAGCTACAGTCCTAGCTAGTAAGGCCAAGGGGTGACAAAATGTTACCTTACTATTTTCGATGCTGGAAGGTCGTCTTGTATTCAGTCATCAATCAACATGGGTACAATTACATCACATTTTAAATCTTTAATTAACCAAATCGGTTTTAAAAGCAATAAGACTCCCCAAAGCATTATTACATTTAATACGACTATGAGTCTTCATTATCCTATTTCATATTTCAGCATTGGTACTGCTGGGTTAAAACATTTTATTTTCCTAATAACAGGTAGTGATAAATGGGAAAAACATACTTTTATACGATTATATAAAGTACTACTATATTTTTCCATACTATTCCAAGTATATATGCAAACATTACATTTTTATACGAGAACAAACATGTAAATAGTCAGGCCTTGAGTAGAAGGCCACTTTTCATTATAAGCAGGAAATATAGGATTTTCTGGGAAAACTTTACAAACATTTCAAGGCTTTTAATACAAACATTTCAAGGTTTTAATACAAATATTTCGAGATTTTTAATTTCTAAATGAAACTAAATACTTATGAACTCACCAACATTTTATGTTGATACTCTCTTTCAAAATAACTTGAATTCTCACGGAACCAATAGACTGGTACACCCACATAGGTTTTGAAGGACAGAGTCGACTCAAGACTCATCATTATTTTGATTATACATTTTTGGTGTCATTTAAACTTTACCAAGGAACACACATGTATTTAACAATTCTATTAATGCAATGGATGTTGTTACTTGTTTTACTATTATGCATTGTTATGATACTATACATGACTTCCTCTACCCCGGAATGTTTCCGCCAATTCGGTTAGGGGGTGTGACATGTTAGAACGCAACGCTCAAAATCATATATTATATATTAATATTCACTTTTAAGCTATCAAGCTTAGAAAACACGATAATTATACATGGTTATTAACGCGTATGTTACATCTGACTTAGCAATGAGATTGGTTTGTGGATAATTAAATTAACTACATAGCAGGTAACAAAAAAATGAACTTTTCATTGTCAATGTAATATGTGGCATCAATTCTATTACATAACAAACAATTTTTTTCTTCTTTCTTTCTCTGTGACTTACTAATTGTTACGATTTCAACTTTTAATATTCGATTTTTATAATGACATTGGAGCATCTTCTTGTGAATTTGATTTTGATGCTTCTGAATTGGATTTTTTCTATCAGATTTGTAGAAAATGTGAAGAATTAGGCAGTGTCCTAAAAGTGTTTGATGAAATGTCAAAGAGAAATTTATTATGGAAAAATCTAATCTATTATGCCAAATATATTCTGAAATGAATGTATTCTTGGAGTCATAATTTCTTTAATGATTTCTTATATTTGTATGTGTATTGTTTCAGGACGACTCATAATATAGCAAAGTTGTTTAGAACAACAATAGTGAATGGAAATTAAGAGACAATTTCATGACAATTGAGATTCACCACACTAATATATCAAAATATAACAATATGAAACAAGAATGAGAATGAAGATTCTTTCATGAATGACATTGTTTTCTTATAGAATGGAGATTTTTTTAAAGTATAGCTCACTATAAAGCTTGTATTCTAATAGAATGTGACAAAAATTCAAAATATAACATTGTATTTTTATAGAATGTAACAGCAAAAATTGTTTTTTTGTTTTTTTTTTTTTTTTTACCTTAGATTCTTCAATAATGTTAATAATATATGATTATTCTTTAAGAATGTTGTTATTCTTCAACTCATGGTTCAAAAATTTGTTATTCTTCAAAATATCCATTCAATCAGAATTTATATTCTATCAGAATTTGTATTCTATTAGAATATGTATTTTAAACTCTTGGTCTACATTCATTCATACATGCACACAATACTTAACATCCACATTATAACCTCTATATATATATATATATATATATATATATATATATATATATATATATATATATATATATATATATATATATATAACCATATATAGTTATTCATATATGAATATCCAGACTGAAGTATTCATATGTGAATAGTAAAAAGAATATACCAAGGATATACAAGTTATTCATAGATAAATATAGGTATTCAATAGTTTTTATTTATAATATATATATATATATATATATATATATATATATATATATATATATATATATATATTAAAGTATTCATATGTGAATAAAACAAAAATATAGTAGAGATATACGAGTTATTCATATATGAATATAACAAATATTATAAGAATTTTATACTTTTGACATTTTTCCGCTTCAAGTGTGTTTCTTTTATTGTGGTTGACTCTCTATCAGAAACTTCAATCTTCTTACCTTTATTCATTAGTAAGTAGAAGATAAATGAATTTGATACATTTACAAAGAAACTATTTTATATTCTTGATTGAATAATTGTATATTAAACTTATATTTATGGTATATTCACAATATGTTATATTTATTTGTGAATAGAAAATATATAACTTACTTTTGTTATAGTCATATGTGAATATAATATATATACTTAGTTTTATTTGTTTTCACAAGTAATCAAAACAGATCAAATTTTATTTATATAAGAATGAAAACATTTATTCATAAATTTATCTTGTTTCACCTTGGAACATTTTTCTTTTGAAATTGGTGATCCATCTTTAGTGTCATCATTTTCTATAATTCATATATGAATATAGGCATTCAATAGTTATTCATATGTAAATATAACAAAAATATATCAGGGATATACAAGTTATTCATAAATGAATATAACATATATGATAGGAATTTTATACCTTTGTCATTTTTATGCTTCAAACGTGTTTCTCTCAATGTGGTTGACTCTTTATCAGAAACGTCAATCTTCTTACCTTTATTCATTAATGAGTAGAAGATAAGTGAATTTGATATACATTTACAAAGAAACTATTTTATATTCATAAATGAATAATTGTATATTAAACTTATATTTATGCTATATTCACACTAAATTATGTTATATTCATATGTAAATAGAACATATATAACTTAGTTTTGTTCTATCATATGTAAATATAACATATATAACTTAGTTTTGTTTGTGTTCACAAGTAAATAAAACAGATCAAAATAAATTCATCTTCAGTGTATTTATTTTCTGTTGTATTTTTAAGTAAAAGCGCATCCAAATGTTGGCAATCACATATGAATAAAGTTGATCAGATCTAAATAGAATACCAATTTTAGATACCTTTTCCCTTCATTTTTGTTTTTCGTTTATATATATGATTGTTTATTGGTGTTGTTTCTATAATGATAAGTAG
This sequence comes from Lactuca saligna, assembly GCF_052625555.1. Classification (NCBI taxonomy): domain Eukaryota; kingdom Viridiplantae; phylum Streptophyta; class Magnoliopsida; order Asterales; family Asteraceae; genus Lactuca; species Lactuca saligna. The sequence continues at coordinate 43,216,194 of NC_136418.1, read as the reverse complement.
TTAATATTAGTAGAAAGTCTATAAAATCTCAGTAGATTAAAAAACCTAAGCAAAATGTAAAGCAATGTTTATATTTTGATAGAAAAGTTGTGAATAAATATGAAAAATGAACAGAAAATGTAAAATCATTTATAAATCAAGTATTAATGGACAATTATTACATAAACATCAAGTAAATCAACTAATAATCAACAAGGATTACGAAAATGAATGAGGATTACAAAATTTCAAGTAAACCAATTAGTTTGAAGAATGAAGAGTGTGAATACAAAATTTTTAGTTGTAAATAAATTAATAATAAACAACGATTACGAAAAAACAAATAATCAACCGATAAGTTAAGAAATTATGAGAAATCGTTAAAAAACAAAGAAAAAAACGTTGATGATTACCTTTCATCGTCAGTAGTGAAGAATTGGTTTCATTTAGGTTTTGGTCGAAAGATATTTTCATCGATTTGTTCTTTGTGAGACTGATTTTAGGGTTTTTGTTCGAATACAGTGATTGAATCCTTCTGCAAATAGTTTTCATGTTATGCTGAAACGATGATATGTTTGAAGAGGGAAATGACGGTTTGCTGACAAGATTTGATGTTGTATGAAATTACACAAGTACCCTGGACGGTTTAATATCTTTTGTAGTATTTACAAATTCATCAACGTACGTATATTAGTTTTAATCTCGGTAAATGATTGGTTAAGAATAGTTCTTCCATTCTCAGGTTTTTTTTTTTTAGTTGAACTTATATATATATATATATATATATATATATATATATATATATATATATATATATATATATATATATATATATATATATATATATATATAATTTAAATTTTTAATTCAGACCAAGTCTATGTTCATATAAATCTGTACGTCAGAATAATATTTATTTATAGAGCTCGAAATATAACAGGAATTGTATAAAAGATCGGAGAGGATCCAAATGTAATCTAACTAATCAGGAGTAACGTCATAAAAGATTGTATAAAGTCAAAATGGTTTCATAGTGTTTGAAAATAGTTATAGTACCAGTTAGAAGCGTCATTGACAAGACCTCAATTTGCCAGGTAATTAATGGTTGACCAACTATTCACAAATGTTTTTTTTTTTTTTTTTTTTTTTTTTTTTTTTTTTTTTTCACACCCTAAATAATTACCTTTTTATTTTTTGAGAAAAGGATTTATGAGGATAATTAATTTTATTCATATTTAAACAATTTTTTTTTGTTTTTTTCTATATTTGATTAATTAATTTGTTATATACGTTCATATATTACCATTATCATCGGTTACAATGATAATATATGAACATATTAACAAGTTAACTGGTTAATGTGTACAAAATAAGAAAGTAGTTTAAATATTAATAAAACGAAAATTTAGTTACTTTAATAAATCATTTTCATCATTTTTAATATCAATTTTATTTTTCATATTTGTTTGTGTTATTTTTTTTCAATCGTTATTTTTAAAATATTTATAATTTCCTAAATATTGATCAATTTCAAATTTTATTTTTTAATTAATAAATATTTTTTTGTTTTGTGAAATATTTTATATAGTCTGTTATAATTTTTTTTCTTTTGATTTTAAAAATATATAATATTTTTAAAGTACGTAGTATATAAAAATAAAATTAAATATGTAACAATAAGTATGAATGGTCTTTTAAAAAAAATGAAAAGAAAATATTACTTATCAAATAAAAGAAATCTATATGATGTAAATATTTTAAAATCATTACAACTTTTTAATAATTTTTAATTAGGAGTTTTTAAACTTTTAATTTTTTTTAATACAACATTTTAAATTAGTATTTAATAAATGTATTTTAAAATGTTATAAATAATATTAAATTGTCACACAAGTTCTGTGAAACACTTTAAAAATGTTGTTATAGAAAGTTTAGAAATAACTGTATGAAGTTTTTTTTTTTTTTTTAAAAAAAAAAAAAGCTCAAAACTTTTAAGAAAAATTTAAATATTTATAAAATATTTGGTTTAAGAACACTTATAATAAAACTATTTTAAAGTATAAAAAAGATTAAAAAAAATTATAAGCAAAGTTTAAAACATTATATTAGAAAAACCTATATAAAAAATATCATAAAAAACATTGTAAGAAATTATAAAAAATTATAAAAAAATTATAAAAAAATATTCACATTTAGATAATTTTTTATGCATATTTAACCATTTAACTTGTTAAATGGTTACATATGTATAAAAAAATAAATAAATAAATAAAAATAAAAAAAAAATTACATAATCGTAAACAAAAGGAAAATGTAATTACGCTCACAAATCATTTTCCCGTGATAATTTGATAGCAACTTAAACAATAATATTTGTAGTTTTAAATAATTTAAATATCAGTCTACAAAAAGTGATAAGCTTAGTCTTTTTTCTTTTCATACAATAAGTCTATGGAGTTTTAATTAATCGTGTGGTTAGTCAATCGTTAATACTTAAGCAGAAAAAGTGACAAGCTTTGTCTTTTTTCTTTTCATACAAGTCTATGTGGTTTTAATTAATCGTCTGGTTGGTGAATCGTTAATACTTAAACAGAGGAGTAATGACGGATCTAGAATTTATTTTTACTTTTTATTATTATTATTTTTTTTTGTAGGGGCACTAACAATAACGTATATTCATACGTCAAAATAATGGAACGAGTCAAAATCATATATCTTTCTATTCTAATTTAATGAAAAGGAAAATAATCACAAGCTTGAAAATCTAAAAGAAATACGTACTTGCCATATCTATGAAATATGTTTTGAGTCGAATATATATATATATATATATATATATATATATATATATATATATATATATATATATATATATATATATATATATATATATATATATATATATTAGATAAAATCATAGTTTCTTATTTATTAGATAAAACAAAAAAAAATTTAAATGCAAAATAAATGAAAATTTTTGAAATTTTTTTTACAATATTATTTTCGGAATATATATTTTCCACAGAAAAATAAAAAAATACCAAAAAAATAAAAAATAAATACAAAAAATACATTTTTTACATATTTTAGTAGAATATTTAGAATATTCTACATATCTGGCAAATCTAATAGAATATTCTAAACATTCTAAAAATCTTATTATAATATGTACAGTGTAATATTCTATTAGAGTATTTCACATATTTAAAAAAAAAAAAACGATAATTGTTTTTATTTTTTCTAGTTAAATAAAGTTCCGAAAATAATAATTAATTTTTTTTTTGTATTTTTCCTTTTATTTTGCATTTTAAAACTGTGTTTAGATTTGGTCTCACGGTCTCACAATATCAGCATGGTCTCAAATGAACCTGAACATATATATATATATATATATATATATATATATATATATATATATATATATATATACACCTTAATAAGCATTTACCCTTAAATGTTGAATTTTAAAAGGCACAAACCTTAAAGGTTAAATTTTAAGCATTGTAATCATTTGGTAGACCATTGAAAAATTCAACCAACCTGTTATCTCCCCTCTTATTAAGGAGCAACTGTTTTTTTGGCCCGGCTTATCCCCTTATCTCGCCGTTTCCCCATATGTCGTAGTTTCTGTCGTTTATTGTTCATATAAACTTTAAGACACATTTAAGTTCCCCTGACACCCTCATCACTAATCTGGTATGGTTATCCCAAATTTATCGCTTTTTCAAATTACATCTGTTATGACTTCAAGACCATAAATCGATGTTGTTTCTCAATTTACACAATCTGAAATCTACATAAAAACATTAATCGATTTCTAGCCCAACCGCTCCTCCAGATCCACATTATTTCTTCCATTAAAGCTCTATAGCCCATTTTCTAATGCTTCGATTTCCATTGGTGTCACTGATTTCTCTTTCTCTTTATTCGCCTTTTCTGAATCGGTGTTTTTCACAAGCAAGTTATTGACCCTTCGACCTTTTGGGGTTTGATATCTCCTCAATTCCATATATGATGGAAGATGGAAAGAATGGCTGCCTAAGCTACTTCTCTATATACCCATTCCTCTTCCGTTCCTTTGGATTTCTCTCTACATTGATGACTTGATATCATATAATTATCAGTTTTTTTTTCTTTTCATGGTTTTTCTTGCTTTTGTTTATATTTACCGAAGTGAATTTGTGCTTAAAAAATTGTTTATGAAATTGGTTGGTTGATGCAATATCAGGTAGGCAATCAACAAAGGTAATGATGGCAATGAGGGAAACTGGTAATGACTTTTGTGAGGGGAAATGATGGCAATGAATGAAGGTAAATGGTCTAAGTCTTTTTGTCGTATATCATATACTTTCCATGTAAATTAGTCACTTGCTTATTTCCCTCATGTTTCTGTTATTGGATTGTGGTTGCAGAAGATAAATTAAAGTATTTCTGTTGTTGTGCATCTAAAATCTATAGATGGTGTTTCCGATTTTCTTTTTTAGGGAAAAAATAATTATATATTTGATCTATTGTTATAAGTTAAAACTCATGTTGAAACAGAGATCCTAACAGAGCAAGGTATGGTCTCACATTCCTATTATGTGTCATATAGCTGCTGCTTTTTTGTTTAATTTTTTATAGTCATACATTATTATTGTGAGAACTATAAATTTGATCAGTTGCGCAGGGACAAGGTTTAAGAATACAAATCTTGAATGAATGCTTAAGATCAATGTCTACTTACTAATAAATGCTCAAGTCTAGCCTGGAAAGACTAGTCTAGTCTTAGATAATGTGTTCAACAAATGATCAAGTCATTAAATGATGAACTAGAGTTAATGATCAAAGTAAAGCTAATAAATGAAGAATAAGAAGAATGTCTTAAGAACTCAGTAAAGATACCAAAAGTGTGAAAAAGATCCGTACTTAACTTGTCTTGAATGCTCCTTTATATAGGAGAGAATGCTACATCAGATTAACCAAAGACCTTACATAGGACCGGAAAATAGAATTACTTCTGACATTCTGGTTATCTAATATAACAAAAGACTAAGTCCTATGAAACGTTACATCAATACAAAGACATTAAATGACAAAAGACAAAATAGCTAGACTCCGGAATATCTAACATTCCAGACATGCATTCCGGAGTGACTTTTGTTAGGAATCCAAAGGTTTAGTTCATTTCTTCCTTGATGAAAGTGAAGGCTTTGAATAGCCATTCTCGCACCGTAATATACCACACCACCTGACTAATGAACTTTGACTTGACCTGTTCCGGAGCATCAGATTTAGATGCCCTGGAAATGAACTTCTTTAGAGCTTTAGTTGGAACCAGGTGTTTTTCTAGGACTCAGAAGCAGTCCTTCTTGTTTGCTTTTCTAGTCGTGTAGACAAACCCGAGAACCGATTCTTCAATTGGGCCATCGGCAAGGACTTCAGCTTCCAGAAGAACGAAGTCAATCTTGGCAACAAACTGTTTAGTTCCGTAGAGGTGAGCCAGTTCATAGTCACATCTACAAAACTCAACAACATAATCTTTCAAAAAGCTCAAAGTTGCGTGAGGATTCCTTCTCGATAGAGAGGAGAAATGCCACACATCGGATCAGTATTGTCTTTCATGGCTTGGATCTGGATGCTTTCCTCAATTGTCTGATTTATTTTCTTATGAGACCATCCATGTTTTTGTTTGAGAGGAGGTCCAAAGTATAAGGCTTGTTGTTTGGAAGTCATTGGTTTCTTTCATTTGTATTTATGAAGTGCATTTACGACAAGCTTCAGGTTTTCATCAATCGTGAATTCTGGAGGGGGATTCGGAAGTGGTTCTTCCGGAATATCATCAAGGATCCAGAGGGGAGAGCCCTAGTCGATTGGAGAAACTATTGGTTCCGGAATGGGATGCTGTACAGAAGGAGTAGCTTGGAAGGCTTGAGCGGTCAAGAGCGATTTAGCCTTATCCATTTTAACAGCCCTCTCTTAAACATCCAGAAGAGAGGATGGCCAGGAAACTGCAAACCATATCCTCTTTTTTCGTAAGTTAATACCTTTGGAATGGATAGCTTGGGAGCTTGAAGAGAAATGAATCCTTTTGGAGCATCATCAGGAACATATTCTTCTTCATTTTCACTTCCTTCCCTTTCAGTTATCCCTAGAATTCCGGAGGTGAGTTGAACGTCTTTATCAGAATCTAGATCTTCATCTCGGAGTGTAGACTTCGGAGCCGGTGCAAGCAGTAGAGTCTCTTTCATATCATCAAATTTAGAGAAGACTTTCTAAAGACCTGTTGTAAGTTGAAGAAAGAGAGTATCATATGCTTCAGAAGTGGGGGCTTTCTCAAATAGGTGCTTGAACGTGCTGCTTAGAATAGCAATCATCTTATCAAATTTTCGGTTCAGAACATCAACAATGTTCCAAGTTTAGCTAAGAAGTTTGATGAGGACTTGTTGAATAATCATGTTCATCTCATCCTTTTGTTTAATCTCCTTCTCCATCCTTTGAATTTGCTTCTCATGGTGACTGTGGGTCTGCTTGATCAGATCATTGGTAGCAGCCACCAAGTCGTCATGGACTTTGATCATAGAGGTAATGGTGTTGAGGTAGTGGTCAACCAGAATGTCACATTTGGAGTCGACTTCTTCCATAGTGTGCTTGAGCCTGAGGGAGATCAATTGATCTAATTGAGCTTCTCTTTCCGTAACCAATGGTCCGGACAGTTGGAAGAGAGATTCGAGAATGGCATCGAGTTTGGCATCAAGTACGGAGACTTTTTGATCCAGTTTGGAGTTCAGCTGTGTTACAGATTTTTCAACGGATTACACTCTAGTCATTGTGTCAGATACATTGTTGCAGATTTCCAGGAGTGCGAAGAGGTCAATGTAGTCACCAACAGAGGATTTCGATTCAGAATCAGAGTGTTGCAAATGAGACTGGTGTGAGGAAGGATGAGTGGAAGGACCTGGTTTGGTGGTAGCATCATCTTCTTGAAGTTTAGATTTTTAACCATCGTCCGGAGTTGTTGAGGACGAGGAACCAAAGTCATAAGCAGACTTGGAAATGGACGACTTAGACACAAAGTGAGCTGAAGTCATGAAGTTGTATTCCGGAATGATTTTTGCTTCGTCTTCCAACATTACTTCTTCAGAGATCTCTTCTTCCGGATTGATTTGGAAAGCTCCGTAATGAGTGGTCACCGGAGGTTGTTTCGAAGTGAGCTTAACATCTGCATCATTCTTAGTGGGATGAACGTAGGGTAGGTTGATTTGAGTGAACCTATCCCACATTGAGATGAGAGTGGATTCCACTTGAGCACGCGTAAGGTCCGAACGGCGTGAGGCGGCCCTGTTAACGAAATCTTCCCAATCGGGATCATTAGCACCTGGTCGTTCTTTACACCCTTCGGGTATCAGACCAGTTGAGGCTTCCGTAGTCAGAGGAACTGCTCCTTCTCCGGAAAGCTTAGGGTCCAGAACAGTGGTTCCAGAGTGTGTGTGCAGAAGAAACAATAGGGACAACAAAGGTAACTTGTGGGTTTGTTCCACGGGGCTGCAAGGAACTATGTTCAACACCGGAATCACCCTTTTAGGAGGGAGAGGATAGATTATGTGGAGACTCCCCATGAGTGTGTGCTAGTGGTTTTGAAACATTGAGGGGTACCTCAGATGAGTGGGCAGGAGGGGTGTGCGGATGGCCAGGATCAACCAAAATGTCATGGGTTCCTTCATGTTGAGAGGAGGAACCGACATTGGATTTCTTTTTGGTTTTGGGCTTTATGGGAGAACCCTTTCGTTTGGCTGGCTTCTTGATCTTAGGTCCAGACTTAGCAAGTTCGACCTCTTCTGAAATAGGCTCAACAAAGATTGGGGCAGGTTGTGTTGGGTGAAACACAACCGAAGTCTCTAGATGTTGTTTTAAATATGGGGAATTGGAAGGAATGATGGCCAACATATGGTCCAGAGGTTGTCTGAGTGGACCAAAAGAAGATTGGTCCGGAATCCTATATGCCTTAACGATTTTGAATGAGATACATACCTCCGGAGGAACTGTGTTAACCGGAAGTGGTTCGGAAAGTTTTGTGAAGAGTTTTTGTAGAGTCAGGTCCCAGAATCCACAACTCAAAATTTCGTTGGGCTTTCTCTTGTTGGCGAACTTGCAGAAATCTTGTCACAATACTTCCAGAAGATCTACAGCGTTTTCGCGTCCGGAGTAGATGCTGAAGACGGCGTTCAGCCAATCCTTGCTTAAGGTATCCGTACCTCCATGCTTTCCAGAAATCCCTCTGATGATGAGGTGCATATGAGCGGTCCAAAGTCCGGAAACAGCGGACTTCTTGAAATCTTTGGCCTTATAGTCTTGTGTATAGCCGATGTAGTTCAGAAATGTCAGGAACTCTTCAGACGTTGGTTCAATGACTTTAAAACCCTTGGGATTTTTTTTTCACTCTAATCGCTATGAGGAATGTCGACCTGTAAATGGGAACTGTTCTGTCTCCGATGATGGTAGTCTCTAAAGTTCCATCTTAAAGTTTGATACTAGTGAATACCCGATGAAGATGATGAAGTGGTAGTGGAGGATCAGGGATTTTAGTGAGGGGAATGGTGTTGGGTCAAAAAAATGGTTTATACTTTGATTTTCTAGGAAAATATATTTTTCTATAATGTAATATGTAATTTCATGGCTGTGTACGACCATACACGTGTGTACCGTCGCACACCCTGAGGACGACCGTACATAAAGTGTGCGGCTCTACACACGTGTACGACTGGTGTCTCATATATATAGGGTGAGGAGTCATGTGAGTGTATGGCAAGAAGAGAAAGAGAGGAGAGCATATTGTAGAGAGATAAAGTTAGAGAGAAGAAGTGAGTGTGTGTTAGTGTGTATGAATCTTGTATTTGGATCTCCATTCTAATCATCAAATAATACAAGATTCATCATCTTGTTCTTCTCCTTCTCTTCTTATTGTGATCTGAAATCATCTAATTGATTGGGATTCCGAACCATCAATTGGATTTGATTGATACTCAAGCATTTTGGGGACTTACAGTTGGTATTAGAGCTTGGATTGTATCAATCAATTTTGTTAGATCTGGGGCTTATTTGATCTTATTTTGAAAATATTTTTGCGTTTTTAGATAGATTTATGAAAAATAAGGGGGTTTGTTGTTTGCATTTTTCATAAAAACGAGTTTTTGATCGATTTTTAGAGCAAAAAAGGATGAAAAACGTTGTTTTTTCGAGAATCTGTTGAAGGTGTGCGGCTCAGTGTGTGCGGCCGGCTCGGTGTCCAGCCAGGGTGTGCGGCCTCGGTTCTTCGTTCAGCATCGTTCAACGTACTTTATAGAACATTAAGAAAGTTGGGGTCACCTGGGATCGAACCCGAGTCCCCAAGTTCATTAGCCACGCACCTTAGCAGCTGAACTACGCTGCAAGGTGTTAAACAACTCGCTCGTTTTAAACATATAGCCTCACAACAAGCAGAAAATATTGAAAAGGGATTTTGGGGTTGCAAGATTCGAACCTAGGACCCCTAATACATCAAACACACGCATAACCATCTCATCTAACTTACTGGATGTTATATCTCTTCCCTTTTTAATTCATAAAGACTCCATGTCGATTCTAATTTCATATTTTTGACATATTTTACCCAAAAAATCAATTTCCTTTATTTTTAAATTTCATTTTCAACCCAAAATTTTGATTTTTTAATTTTTGACCTTTTTACGTAAATTTTGACTTTGAATTTAAAGTCTGACCTTTGATTTTAAATTTTGACTTTCTTGTTTGACTTTAAAATTTTCAAATTTAGCTTTTCGGTTTGACTTTCAAGTTTGACCTTTTAAATTTGACTTTTAGGGTTGACTTTTGGCTTTTTAGTCAAAGGGCATATTTAAAAAAAAATGAGTTCCTCATCCATTCCGGTCAATGAAGTTTCATGTATTCCATCTTGTGAAGCAACAATTAAATTTCTTCGCGAACAAATTGATTTGCTAAAAAGGGAAAATGAGGACCTAAAATATGAAGGCTATACTCTAAGGAAATGTCAAAAACCCTTAAAAGCACAACTAGAGGCCAAAACTAAGGATTTTAGAAAACTTCAAGAGGAACTTAGCAATAAATGTGAAAATTATATGACTATATTAAGAGACAACTTGCTTCTGTGACTGTCGAGCTTGACACATTGAAAAACAAATTTGAAAATGCAGATTTTAATTTTAGAAAATATGATGTCAAGTGAGGTAGTTACCTCGATGATTGAGAAGAAAATAAAATTCAAAGATAATCAAAACAAGGGTCTGGGGTATCACAATGTTCCACCGCCATTTAATGACAACTATAACCCACCCCTTGAAACCAATGAGGAAGAAATGTATGCTCAGTATGGCCAAACCCCTATCCCAACATCAGTTAAGACTAAACCATCTGGGCCTACTAAGGCTATTCAAGTGAACGTTTCTGATGTTTCTACTTCATGTGCAGGTAAAGTAGTAGAGGATGAGAACAAGGAGAACATTATTGAACAATCAAATGACTCCTTGAACTCTGAATCTGTTGCTTCTAACTCAGTTATTCCTAACAAACCTGCTATTGAGAAATACAGGCCACCAAAACAAGTGAAAACGACAGCCTGTTGCAACTGTGTGTGTAGGAACAACAAGAGACAAGGAATGGACACGCCACCAGGGGCGGGAAGAAACAACTTCATAGTGAAGAAAAAGACTTGTTTTCACTGTGGAACACGTGAACACATTGCCAGAACTTGTCCTAATCACGCATACGTTCCCAACTACGCACAAGGCCGACAGAACGTGCAAAGTGGGATATAATTCAAAAGAAACCTCTCAAGGTCACGTTCAGACAATGGTAACTGGAACGCGCAGAAGGCCATGAATCAAACTTTCAAGGCCAAGAATCCAAATCCCAAAAGAAAGAAGGGAATGTCGGCCAAGAAGCTCAATCCAAGAGATGCTCCCATGAAGCCAAAATCGATTTCATCTCAACGGCCGACATCAAGATCAAAAGCAAGTACTGCGCCACCCATCAGATCGAAAAAGAAATGGGTTAAACCCAACTAAAAATGGGTTTGAAGGCTCAATCCCCCAAATCAATTAATGACTCTAATATTTCTTCATCTTCTATTTGTGATAAACATGATATGTCATGGGAGAGAGTACCATGCATGGGTGAAAGAGGTCAACCCAATTTCAAAATGGATTGGGTTCCAAAGACTAACTGATCCCGCTCTGTGTTGGAGCAGTTATGGAGGCATATCATCAAACTTGAGTTTGTTGATAATGGCTGTTCCTGGCACATGATAGGGGACATCTCTCAACTATAAAACACTCAGAACTTTGTTTGAGAGTATGTGTCCTTTGCGGGATAAGGGAGGGAATGAGAGGAGCACATGGGGCTTCTGCTTAATGAAGTGAAGAATTTTTGGATCTGTTGTGAGATTATGTGTGCTGTTCTCAAACCTTCTTGATGCAAATTCAATCGGTGACTTACGGTTTGAGTTTTCTTCTCTATACTCCCGACTTTATATTAATCTAATTCATTTTAAAGACAATCTTTTATAGTTTTTCTTTAGTAGCTGTCTGTTGGGAAGCGATATAAAACTTGTGATAAGGCAATCCGAATCTGTGTAAGGTACCAAAGCTGAATTGTCTAAGCTCTGTGTTCGATGTGCTAGTAGGCATGAAGGATTTGATAATGTGGATTTAGATAGGATTGTTTGGACTGACCATATGACGCTTGGGTAGATTGAGCAGTGAGATAAACACGGGAACCCATGGGATACACTAAATTAATATACATCTAGAACTGTGGCTTAACTTTTCCTTAATGTACGAACTTATGTCCTTAATTCTGGTTCTGATAGGGCGATCGGCGGTTCTGATAAAGTAGGTCTGTAGGAAATTATTTTCTTGCTTTCAATCTGTCAGTCATATATTGCCTCCTCTGCGTGATTGAAAGATCCGACCTTGAATGCAACATATGCAACTCTATTTCTATGCACCTCTTTATATATGAAACTATTTCTATCTGTTAGTCATATGTTGTCCCCTATGCGTGATCGGAAGAACCGACCTGGGACAAAACATATGCAACATTCTACCTCTCAATCCCCTCTATCTTTGTTAGTCATACGTTGTCCCCTCTGCGTGATTGAAAGAGATCTGACTTGGGACACAACATATGCATCTATCTCTAAATCTAACTTCCTCCTTAAAAATTGTCTATTCACCTAAAGTAATGAGTTCTTTGGAAGTTCTTGATAACCAGGGTATATCGGGAAGTGGGGAACACATTCTAGTGCAACTAAAATTGAACCATTTAAGAGGTTGCCTTTAGATCTCGCTGCTTAATTTAAGTGGACAACAATACCTGTAGTTGTCATCAGCTAAATGGTTTATTTAGAAAAGTTTTTCGGCATCTTTCATGTTTAAGTGAACCACAATACTGGCAATTGACCAGATGTATTCATGAAGGTGAAGGTACTGAGAAATAGTTTCAGGCTGTCTCACAACTTTGATCCCAAATATTTTTCTCTTTGTTAAATTTGTTCATAGTTTTCCTCTATGCACAAATTTAGGGGGAGAATTAAAAAAAAATTCAAAAATCAAACAAAAATTAGAAAATTAAAAATAAAAAAATAGTGTTATTTCTGTTTTTTTTTTTTTTTGAAAATATGAAAAACCCAAAAAATATTGTGTGCTAAAGTTTTCTTTTAGTTTAGTTTTGTTTTGAAAAATGAATTCAGATGTAGATGAGACTCATGGAGTCAGTATCGAAATTTCTAAGTCGAAACTTCATCTGTGAGCATCGAATAATTTCCATTCGAAGGAGCAAAAAATGAACATTATTCTTCAAACATTCAATCCTTCAACCCGAAAAACAAGGTCAAGCTGCGCTTGAAGATTATGTGACAGATTACATTGAAGCCTCCTCAATCAATCTACTGCTATCTATAAACCCGCTGAAGTGATCCAGAAGATTCGTTCTCTCTATTCTCTCTGAAGATTCTCAAGCTGAAAGCGCCATCTTTCATCAATTCGTACTAGAAGCCTCCTCACCCAATGTGCATTCAATGTCAAATTCTGCAGAAATCCCAACTGCTCAAGATGAAGTCATTTATTGAAGATTCATATGTTCATCTTAATGTTGTGAAGAAATCTGAAGATTAATGTTGAAGCGAAGCTCCCAATGAAGATTAACAAGAAAAGCCAGCTACTTTTTAGGGGGAGTTTGTTGGGTCAATTAGAAAAGAAAGCTATAAACCAAGGGGGAGATTGTTGGGTCAAAAATATGGTTTATACTTTGCTTTTCTAGGAAAATATATTTTTCTATAATGTAATATGTAATTTCGTGGCTGTGTACGGCTGTACACAGAGTGTGTGGCTATACACACGTGTACGGCTGGTGTCTCATATATATATATATATATATATATGTATAGGATGAGGAGTCATGTGAGTGTATGGAAAGAAGAGAAAGAGAGAAGAGCATATTTTAGAGAGAGAAAGTTAGAGAGAAGAAGTGAGTGTGTTAGTGTGTTTGAATCTTGTATTTAGATCTCCATTCTAATCATCAAATAATACAAGATTCATCTTCTTATTCTTCTTCTTCTCTTCTTATTGTGATCTGACATCATCCAATTGATTGGGATTCCACACCATCAATTGGATCTGATTGATACTCAAGCATTTTGGGGACTTACCAATGGAGATAAGGTGATTTGCAATGAACTCAATCATTTCCCTAATAGATTCATCGTAGTGAAGAGTAATCAGGAGTAAAGTCCATTGAAATTTCCGGAGCAGAAAATATTTTGAGATTCCGGAGCAAAAACTTTTTAAAACATCCCAGATTGGGATTTAAGGAACCTTCCAGAGCAAAATTCTGAAAATTCTGGAGTGCATTTGAAAATTCTTGAGTGCATTTAAGAAATTCCGGAGTGTATTTGAAAATTCTGGAGTGCATTTGAAAATTCTGGAGCGCATTTGAGCACTATGACAATGTGATCTCAATTTAGCGAACACCTTAGGATGAACTTATATCTACGTGCTTCGTCATGGAGTGGTGAATTGGGTTGTGAGAAATTGCAATAGCACTTTGAGAGTCACAGTAAATCGGAATACGTTGAAATTGATAACCATGTTCCAGGAGTTGAGACTTCATCCATAGAACTTGAGAGGTACAGCTGGCAGCAGCAATGTATTCAGCTTCGGCTATTGAGAAAGTAATGCAGTTATGTTTCTTGGATGACCAACTAACCAATCTACCACCCAAGAATTGACATTCACCTGATGTTCTTTTTCTATCCAGTTGTATTCCACCATAGTTTGAATCTGAGTAAGCTTGAAGTAGGAAGCTCTCGTTTGCTGGATACCAAATTCCGAGGTTCTTATACCTTTAAGGTATCGGAAAATTTGCTTGACAGCCACAAGATGAGACATATTTGGATTGACTTGAAATCTGGCACATAGGCAAGTAGAAAACATGATATTCGGACGACTTGCTGTAAGATAGAGTAGAGATCCAATCATTCCTGTATATTTCTTTTCATCGACTGCAACACCTGAGGGATCAACAAACATCTTGTAACCAAAGCCCATAGGTACCTTGGCAGAGGCACAGGTGTCCATAGAGTACTTTTTGAGAAATTCTAAAATGTACTTTTCTTGATGAATGAAGATACCTCTGTTAGTCTATTTGACTTGGACGCCAAGAAAGAAGCTTAACTCCCTGTTCATACTCATTTAAAATCAATTGATCATAATCTTAGCAAAGTTAGCAACCATGGATGAATCCGTAGATCCCAAAATGATGCCATCTGTAACATCCCGGAATAGCAAGGATTGAGTGGAAGGGCTAAAAGTGTAATTTCGAAAGAGTGACTCGTCGAGTCCATGGATGGACTCGGCGAGTAGAGTCGCGACTTGGTCGCGTGTTAAATAGCCGACTCGGCGAGTCAATGAGATGGACTCGGTGAATAGGCGCTGAGTGGAGAAAACCCTAATTCTCGGGGTTGAGCCCTATATAAAGAGCATTATGTTTCCTCTCCAGCCTCTTTATCACCCCCTTGAGTCCCAGAAACCCTAAAATCATGGAGAAGCACCATTGTTGAGTGGATTGGAGCTTGGAGAAGTATTTGTTGAAGAAGGTTTGGAAGTTTGAAGGTGTGGAGCAAGGGGCTTTGCTTGGATTCGAGTTCCTTGCAGATTAGGGCGTTCTTTTGAGGTAATATTTCGTTCTTAGGCTGTTGTTATCTTGTTTATTCATTTTGGGGTTTGAGGGAGGCTTATCTTGGGTGGTATTGGAATCTAGAGGTTAGATCTGAGGTTACTACCTCAGATCTGGAATGGAGGAGAGTTGGAATGTAGGATAGTCCCTGTGTTGAGTGTTGGATGAAGCTATCTTGTCCCAAACATTAGCCCTAATGTGCAAAATGCATAGATCTCTTTGGATTCATGTAAAGATTGCCACTTTACGTTATGAATGAGTTGTAGGAGGCTAGATCTATGTTTTGGACCAATTGCATGGCCTGGGATGCTTCTGTATGGATTCAGACCGGTGGTACTCGGCGAGTCACATGGGTGGACTCGACAAGTTGTTTGAAGATAAGCTGAGACTCGACGAGTTGGAAGAACAACTCGGCGAGTCGGATGAAGATGGCTTGGAACTCGACGAGTTGGATGAACAACTCGGCGAGTAGGTTGAAGATAGCCTTAGACTCGGCGAGTCTGTTCTTGGACTCAGCTAGTCTTGTCGAAGAGTCCCAATATTTCCTGGTTGAGTCGAAGAATCGGTGAGTCAAGGGATGACTCGGTGAGTTGTGTGCGGGTGGACTCAGGGTTGTTGGACTCGGCGAGTCTCGGGGTGACTCTGCGAGTTAGGTCGCGGATCGAGTGAAGTTTTGAGTATGGGAACTCGGCGAGTCATAGGGTTGACTCGGCGAGTAGGGTCAGTCAGGGGCCGACTTTGACCTTGTAATTGACCAAGGGTTAACCAGTGGTTTCTAGGGGGCATTTTTGGTAATTGTTGATTATGGTTTTGAGTTCAGTGCACTGGTGGCTGTCTAGTGGTGGAGATCGTATCAGGGATCGGATCAGCTTGGGTTATTTGTTCAGTCGGCAGTTTCGAGGTGAGTTATCCTCACTATATCTATAGGGTTTAAGGCACCAAGCCCAACCCTTTTATCGGATGGAAAATCAGGGTAATTATCTGTTGTATGATATTGCGGGATATGGGCCGGAAGGCATTACGTTATGGGCCGGAAGGCATTACATGTTGTGGGCCGGAAGGCAATGCGATGTGGACTGGAAGGTCATGGCCTGGAAAGGCGTATGTGCATAATTATTATGTTGGCTGAGTCGTAGGGTGATATTATGCTAGTGATCGGCTAAGTTGGTATCTTGGTTAGAGTAATGATATGTTATGTGACCTGTTGATCGATTTGCTAACTGTGAACTATTATATGATTACATGTTATGTGCATGGTTGTCTGGTCTGGAGTGTAACCCGGTATGCATGGGTGTTTTATGTTCTGTCAAGATATGTATGCTTTTTATGTTGCGGGCCGGAAGGCGATATGTTATGGGCCTGAAGGCTACGTGTTATGGGCCGGAAGGCATTACGCTATGGGCCGGAAGGCGATATGTTTTGGACCGGAAGGTTGTGGCCTGGAAGGGCGTATATGTGGTTGGTATTTTGGGGGTATCTCATTAAGCTTTCGGGCTTACAGTTGTGGTTTTTATGTTTTCAGGTTCTCAGGAGTCTGTGGCAAGGCAAAGGCGTGATCGTACCGTTCCTCGTGATGGTGTTTTATGAAATGGACCTGGGAAAATACTCTGTTAAATAATGTATTGAAAACCTTTTTGTAACAATGTTATTAAAATGGATTGTTTTGAAAAGTTTTAATTGTTTCAAAATTTTGGTCGTTACAAGTTGGTATCAGAGCCTTGGTTTGAGCGAATTGGAGGAACACTCGTGTGACTCCAGTCTCAAATCGAGGAGGGTTTTTTTTAAAAAAAAAGAGGAAATAAAACGGTTTTTTTTTTTTTTTAAATTAAGTGAAGGAGGATGCGGAGGTACGATCAGCCGGAGCCAGTAAGTATCCCCAAATTACCATTCATGAAATTTGTTTTATTGAGCTTGATAGAACAGCATGCTAGTGTTATGCTAGGGATCTTCAGGATTTCATGATAATGTTGCCTGTTTTATGATGCCTGCTAGCCTATGGTTTTCGTCTGTTGAGATTTCCAGTGTTCCTCTAGGAGTGAGGATCGAGCGCTTGCTATGAACATTTGTCGCTAGGGTGTTGTGGTAGTACTTCATACAAATATAGGTAGGTGTGGAAGGTAGTATGGGCCTGTACTACTAAAAGCACAGGACCCATACGCGTATCAGGGAAACCATGACCTCTAGGGTTGGGTTGAGAGTTGGTTCCCGGGATAGTGGGAAGAGTCTGAGGTTTTCTAGTATATTTTCAGTATGGAGATTTCGAGGCATGCTGGAAGCGAATCCGGGTCAGGATCTGGTACAGGAGGAGGAGTTGCGGACGGGTCATTACCGCCCGAGGTTATCGGTCAGATGAGTACGCACGAGTTGGATGCGAGGATTCGTGAGAGCCTGCATGATGAGGTTGCCGCATTGTTCCGGGCCGAGTTGCCGGAGTTGTTTGGGTTGATCAAGACCGCCATGGTTGAGTATTTTGATGAGCGCTATGCGGCTCTCGTGGAGACGGCTGCCGCGGCAGCTACAGTGGCTGTAGCAGCGACAGGGGGAGGAGCTGATAGGGATTTTCAGTATCGGGACTTCGATAATACGGAGCCTCCCACCTTCGATGGAGTTCAGAACCCGATTGTTGCTATGAGATGGTTATTGGACGTGGAGGGGTGTTTCTTCATGTGTTCATGCCCTGCTGATCTGAGGGTGAGGTGTGCTCTGAACCTGTTGAGGCTCGGGGCGAAGGATTGGTGGAGATTGACCACGGGGTCATACTCGGATGCGCAGAGGATTGCGGTTTCATGGGATCAGTTCAGAGAGATGTTCAGCGCTTGCTATGTTCCGCAGGATGAGAGGGAAAGATTGGCTCAAGAGTTCCTTGAGCTGAAGCAGGATTCGGAGTCGGTGACTGAGATCACCAGGATGTTCACTGAGAGGGCGATGTTTTGCCCTGAGTTCGCTTCGGAGCAGGCTCAGATGTCCCGATATCTGAGTATGCTAAAGAGAGACATCAGACAGTTTGTGTCCGCACAGAGGTGCAAGACATTGTTGGAGTTGGAGGAGGCTGCCAGGCGGCGTGAGTTAGAGATTGAGTTGCAGTTTCGTGAGCTGAGGCAAGCTCCGGTTCAGTCGGAGTCGGCGACGAAATAGTCTAAGACCGTTGATTCCAGGATGGGGGATCTGAGCAGCCACACTTGTGGGAAGTGTGGGAGCAGTCACACCGGAGTTTGCAGGTCCGGTGGTGCATGCCGCAAGTGCGGAAAGGAGGGGAACTATGCGAGGGATTGTCGGAGGTCAGCGCTGGTTCGGGATTTGAGGATTTGCTATCATTGTCGTCAGGTTGGACATATGAGGGTCAACTGTCCACAACTTTCCGCGGGACTGGTGCAGGCTCCAGCACCGGCCACCTTGAGGATTTCAGGAGAAGGTCAGGATGGAGCGGAGCCCCCAAGGGCTCAGGGTCGTGCTTATCAGCTTGCGGCTGAGGAGGTCAGAGCAGTGCCGGATGCAGCTGCGGGCATGCTTCTTTCTTGATGACATATTTTCTTGCGATTATTATGGTGTATTGTTTGTACTGGTATCTTTGTGTGGATTTCGATGCGGTATTTGTAGTTTTGCGGGTTGATTTTATGGTTATGGATTTGTGTTTCGGGTTTTCGTCTTGGTATCCGTTGTTCCTTGAGGGTTTGGCATGGTTATGGATTCGTGTTTCGGGTTTTCGTCTTGGTATCCGTTGTTCCCTGAGGGTTTGGTATGGTTATAGTTTGGCATTTTGTGCTTTCGTTGGTTATCATTCGTGAGGGTTATTAGTGGGGATGCGACATTGGGTTGAAGGTCGGGTAGCATTGGTTTTTCCGAGGAGAGGTTAGATGCAGTTTGAGTTTCTTTCGAGCGGGTTAATCAGTGTTGATATGAGATCTCGTTAAGGATGTTTACGCTTGTGGGAAGCAGTCCGCGTGTAAGTGTTTTCTTTGTGTAGGGTTGTTCTGGAAGGTCGGTGATGGCGACCGGTGGTTGTTAATCAGTGCTATAAGTGGGGGAGAGTTGGAGAACTCTCTGGGAGATCGATGAGTATTTTAGAGTGCTTAGCTGTTGGAATTCAGCAGTGTTCTGTCAGTCTAGAGTATAGGCTGATTGGAGCGAGTGTTGGGCATGCGGAGCGGGATACAGACCTAGGGCACTTGATTGTGGAGGCCGGGGAGCAGGCCGGGATCGAGTATGTATGATGGAACTAGAGTTCGGAACCCCCTAGAGGGCTAGAACGGTATGCATGGGAGGGTTTCCGGGGGTGATAGCCCGGAATGATGAATGCTAGTTGAGCGGTCCAGAATGGGCTGAAGGCCTGGTAAGACGGTCCAGTCATGCTGAAGACTCTACAGGTATTGTTGGATCAGTTTAAGGATATGGATTGGGTATGTCACAGTGTGTTTGCATTAGAAGGTCTGGCCCCGGGTAGTGATCTTGGTGAGTTGAGATAGTGCATAGGCTTGTGAGTCCTTGCGATGAGAGTCAGAGTATGTGTGTTGGATGGATAGCGGATACGCTATGAAAGGGTGGTGTAGCGTTGGGCGAGCACCGTGGCACTTGTCAGAGTGACATTGTGGTCGAGTGGATTCCTTGGTAAGGGAAGAGAGAGTGTGGTGTAACTCTGAGAGGGAGTGCAAGTTCACGGAAGTGAAAGCGGCAGAGCAGAGTTATGATTAGAGTGATTCGAGTATGGTTGTTGAGCAGCAGGTTTGCGGCAGTGGAGTAGAAGCTAATCCGGTTTGGGATGTCTGCTGAGGCTGCGGGAGGAATTCCGCAAGTGTAGAGCCAAGGGGCTCGGAAGGGATGCAGGGCGAGAGTCTTGGACTCTCAGTGTGATTCTGATCAGGGTATGGGGGTATGTATTAGTGGTTTATCTTGGGGGATGTTTGAGGATATTATCAGTGTATCAGGTTTTCCCAACCTGAGGGTGATAGGGCTAGTCCAGCATGTGTATGCGATTGCAAGGGGAGAACTCGTGAGAGTTGCTCTAAGATTGAGAATGGGTCTTTCAGTCGTCTCGGAATGGATTGAGTGGGATTCGGATCGGGGATCCAATGGTTCATGGTTTTCTAACCCTTATGGGTCGAGTGATTATTGAGATTTGGGGCAGTAATGCATCTTGGGTAGTTCTTGGTTATTGAGTGTGATTATCAGAGGGTACAGCCGGTGCCCGGTCAGAGACGGTGGTCAGGACACCGTAAGGGAAGGGAAAGTGTGTTTGAGTTTCGATGGGTATGCCTTGTGGGAATATCTTTGGAGTTGTATTGCTGTAGGCTTCGAGGGCGAAGCCTAATTTAAGTGGGGGAGAATTGTAACATCCCGGAATAGCAAGGGTTGAGTGGAAGGGCTAAAAGTGTAATTTGGAAAGAGTGACTCGGCGAGTCCATGGATGGACTCAGCGAGTAGAGTCGCGACTTGGTCGCGTGTTAAATAGCCGACCCGCCGAGTCAATGACATGGACTCGGCGAGTAGGCGCTGAGTGGAGAAAACCTTAATTCTCGGGGTTGAGCCCTATATAAAGAGCATTATGTTTCCTCCCCAGCCTCTTTATCACCCCCTTGAGTCCCAGAAACCCTAAAATCATGGAGAAGCACCATTGTTGAGTGGATTGGAGCTTGGAGAAGTATTTGTTGAAGAAGGTTTGGAAGTTTGAAGGTGTGGAGCAAGGGGCTTTGCTTGGATTCGAGTTCCTTGCAGATTGGGGCGTTCTTTTGAGGTAATATTTCGTTCTTAGGCTGTTGTTATTTTGTTTATTCATTTTGGGGTTTGAGGGAGGCTTATCTTCGGTGGTATTGGAATCTAGAGGTTAGATCTGAGGTTGCTACCTCAGATCTGGAATGGAGGAGAGTTGGAATGCAGGAAAGTCCCTGTGTTGAGTGTTGGATGAAGCTATCTTGTCCCAAACATTATCCCTAATGTGCAAAATGCTTAGATCTCTTTGGATTCACGTAAAGATTGCCACTTTACGTGATGGATGAGTTGTAGGAGGCTAGATCTATGTTTTGGACCAATTGCATGGCCTGGGATGCTTCTGTATGGATTCAGACCGGTGGTACTCGACGAGTCACATGGGTGGACTCGACGAGTTGTTTGAAGATTAGCTGAGACTCGACGAGTTGGAAGAACAACTGTTGGGTTTTGAGCAATCTAACACTTCCTAAGTGTGCATGCAACCCTAATAAACCTTGGATCTATGTTTGTCTAAATACATGCAAAATAATAATTTTCCAAGGTTTATAACCTATCTAACATGGCATGGGGAACATTTCAACATAAAAGAGTTAGAAGAGATTACATACCTTTTGGTGAGTTTGGTTCTAAGGAGTTTGAGGGCCAAGCACCAATAGTGTGAATGCCTCAAATGGAATCACAAACACTACAAACTCTTGGAAAACTTTGAGAGAGTATACACCTTGTATAAAATCGGCCACACACATGCACACACACACTAGTTCACTAGTTTTCTCTTAGGCTCCATTTCATGCTCCATAAGCATGCTTATATAGTGTGCATGGTTAGGGTGAAACCCTAATAACCCATGTCTTTTCCTTTTCCAAGGATCCATGGGTTAAAATCTCCATGGATCATCCATGGACTTCCACATAAGCCTAGCCCATTAACAAATGAGTATTAGCCCACACTATATAAAACAAATAGCCATAATTTAATTAGTATTCCTTTTAATCTCTAAATTAATTCATAATTAATTTAAGACTAAAACTAATTAAATAACGTAACTTCATATTAATATATTATAACTCATAATATATTAATAAACATATTTGTATAACTCTCATAAAATTATCCATAATAGTTTGGATGAGATGCAACCCAAATGGACCATGACGGTCGGGTCAAGTATATACCAAATAAGTTATGGACTTAGACACCTTATCCAACAGACTCCCATTTGGATAAGTCTAATAACTATATTTGCCTATAACTTCAGGAACCAACCAACAATCGTAGCTCTCGAAAACTCCCTCGAACAATGAAGACTCTGTCGAACTATGAAGCGCCATTTTAGATAAGTGATCACATAATCCTCTGTTCTCATGATATTAGCCGGACAAACACATGGAACTATGTCTTGCTTATTGTCTAGCAGTTGTTTCTCGATTTTCCGATTTGTTTGACGAAGAACTTCACTGAACACATCGGTTTAGTTCTGACCAGGCCCGGTACATGGGTCAACACAAAATTATCGAGGGGCCCAGATATCGCTTCTATTTCTAGAAGGAACAGATAAACTTCGACTGATATGCTTGTTCTACTACTTATTGAATTGTACACAAAGGCACGTTTTATAACATCAAGTTACTGATGCGTTTACGTGCAATCAATGCACAACCAACTCATAGGTAACAACTCATATCTCTAGGTTTAAAGATTTATATGATGTTATCGTCTCACGATCACTCTAGATAAATTCCATGAAGTGATACAAGTGAGCGTGGGTTTATACCAATACTCATAACTTATGAGTACTCATGAATGTTGCAGCAACCATTGCCATGTCTAAACACCTTTAAGGCATCTACAAACCCAATTCATGACAATCTTGATTCATACCTACTTCCGACGTATGATCGATTGTAGAGGTTTGAATAAATTAATTATTCTGGAAGTCAAAACATGCAAAACTGAAACAATAGTAAATAATTGACAATGATAGTAACACTTTACTCATAAATAAATCACAAATTTTATTCATCATCAAACGTCGATTACATTTTACAAGTTTCAGGAAAACTATCTAATCTGTAAAACTAATATCGTCCCTCAGCCCGATGCGTCTCGCATGCTGAAAATGCTTAACCCTCGTCAGTCCCTTCGTAAGGGGATCTGCAGGATTCTCATCCGACGATATCCTCCTTGTCATAAGGAGTCCTTCTTCAATCTTGTGTCTTATGAAGTGATATTTTCTGTCAATGTGTCGGGATCTGCCATGATCTCTTGGTTCCTTGGCTAAGGTAACCGCACTATTGTTGTCACATAAAATCTCTATAGGTTCCTTAATAGCTAGTACAACTCCAAGGTCTCCGATGAAGTTCTTTAGCCATATCGCCTCCTTCGCTGCTTCACTCGCTGCTATATACTCTGATTCACAAGTCGAATCAGCCACCGTCTCCTGCTTGGAACTCTTCCAAGAAATTGCCCCTCCATTTAAGGTAAAGATCCAGCCCGACTGAGAGCGGAAATTATCCCTATCAGTCTGAAAACCAGCATCACTATACCCTAATATTCTCAAGTCATCACTGCCACCAAGGGTAAGGATCCAATCCTTAGACCTCCGCAGGTACTTGAGAATGTTCTTTACCGCGGTCCAATGAGCCTTGCCAGGGTTCCCCTGATACCTGCTGACCATGCTCAAAGCAAATGCCACATCAGGACGGGTACAAGTCATAGCATACATGATCGAGCCAACTGCGGAAGCATATGGTAATTGGCTCATCTCAGCTATCTCTGCCTCTGTACTCGGACTCTGAGTCTTACTCAGTTTGGTATTGCTTTGGATCGGTAAATCTCCTTTCTTGGAATTCTCCATGTGGAACCTTTTCAACACCTTATCCAAGTAGATACTTTGACTAAGTCCAATTAGTCTTCTACTCCTTTCTCTTAATATCCTTATCCCTAGGATATAGGTAGCCTCCCCTAGGTCCTTCATAGCAAAGCACTTCCCAAGCCAGGACTTAACCTCCTGCAAGGTTGGGATGTCATTTCCTATGAGTCATCCACATACAGTACCAAGAAGCTAACTATACTCCCACTAGCTCTGACATACACGCAAGACTCATCTTCGCTTCTCAAGAAGCCAAACTCTTTTACCTTCTCATCAAAACAAAGATTCCAGCTACGAGATGCTTGTTTTAATCCATAAATGGATTTCTCAAGCTTGCATACTCTATTAGGGTACTCTGCATTGACAAAACCCTCTGGCTGATTCATGTACACATCCTCAGCCAACTTTCCATTAAGGAAAGCGGTTTTGACATCCATTTGCCATATTTCATAATCATGAAATGCTGCAATGGCTAACATAACCCTAATAGACTTAATCTTTGCTACCGGCGAAAAGGTTTCATCATAATCAACACCTTAAGTTTGAGTAAAACCCTTCGCAACCAGTCGAGCCTTATAAGTATGCACTTTTCCTCCCATATCTGTCTTCTTCTTGAAGATCCATTTGCACCCGACTATTTTACGGCCTGGTATATTGTCAACCAAGTTCCAAACTTGATTGTCATACATGGACTGTATCTCGCTATCCATAGCCTCCTTCCATTTAGCAGATTCTGGGCCTGCCATGGCTTTCTTAACACTGCTAGGTTCATCCAAATTTACTAGTGTACTATCACTAATAAACGTATCACCTTCCGTAGTAATATGAAAACCATAATAAAACGAAGGTGTGTTCCTAACCCGTGTGGAACGCCTCGGAGGTACAGACTCGTCAGCTGGATCAACAGGAGTTTCCCCCTCAGGTTGATTGCTAGTGTCTGAGGTTCCTTCACCAATTGATTCTTGAATTTCTTCAAGATCAATCTGCCTCCCACTGTCTCCTTGGCTTATAAATTCTTTCTCGCAAAAGATCCCTCTTCGTGCTACAAAGACCACATTCTCACTGGGTCTGTAGAAGAGGTAACCGAAGGATTTATGTGGGTAGCCGATGAAAATACACCTTTCACTTCGGGATTCAAGCTTATCATGAGTTTCGCGCCTCACGAAGACTTCGCAACCCCAAATTTTGATGTGGTCCAAATTGGGAACCTTCCCAGTCCACATCTCATGAGGTGTTTTGGTAACCTTCTTTGTAGGGACTAGATTAAGGATATGGGCGGCAGTCTCTAAGGCATACCCCCAAAAAGAGATTGGTAACGAAACTCGACTCATCATAGAGCGAACCATGTCCAACAAGGTTCGATTACGTCTCTCAGCTACACCATTCAGCTGTGGTGTCCTGGGAGGAGCCAATTGTGAGACAATCCCACACTCCTTAAGGTAGTCAAGGAACTCGGTACTAAGATACTCACCACCTCGATCGGATCGAAGCATCTTAATGTTCCTGCCCAATTGATTTTCTACTTCCTGCTTGAATTCCTTAAACCTTTCAAAAGTTTCAGACTTATTTTTGATTAAGTAGACATACCCATATCTACTAAAATCATCAATAAAAGTCACATAATACCGATTAGCATCCCTTGTGGCGGTTTTGAATGGCCCACATACATCAGTATGTATTAGGTCCAACAAACCTTCACCCCTCTCACAAGTTCCAGTGAAGGGTGATTTTGTCATTTTTCCAAGTAGACAAGATTCACAACTATCATCTGATTTGAGGTCAAATGATTCCAAGACTCCACTCTTTTGGAGTTGGCCTATGTGTTTCTTGTTTACATGTCCAAGACGACAATGCCACAATGATGCTTTATCTAGGCTAGTAGAAGAATCAATATACAACACATTATTTCCTAAGTTGTCCACAATCGACACAGTTTCATACACACCATCACAAGGTAATGCTTTAAAATAAAACACATTATTAAAGAAAGCATTAATACCACCACATTCATTATCAAACGAAAAGGTAAAACCTTGTTTGTACAAAGCATGAAAAGAAATAATATTCCTCGCCATTTCAGACGAGTACTCACATTTATTCAAATCTAATTTTAACCCATTATTAAGCAACAAAGTATAAACTCCAATCTTGGAAACAGGTGAAGCCTTCCTATTCCTCATGATTAAGTTTATCTTCCCGTGCTCCACATCCTCACTTCTTCTTAGGCCCTGCAAATCAGAACATATGTGAATACCACATCCTGTATCAAGCACCCAAGAGTTAGAATATGTTGAGTAATTAGACAATATAGTGTAAATACCTGCATAGGTGGGTTTCACTTTCCCATCCTTTAGATCCTGCAAGTACTTAGGGCAGTTTCGCTTCCAGTGTGCCTTTTCATGGCAATAAAAGCATTCAGCATCCTTGGGAATGGCAGAAGGAGTGACAGAACCATTCTTAGTCTTTGATGAGGAGCCTTCAAGAGACTTTCCCATGGTACCCTTCGAAGGGTGCTTCCTCTTTTTCCCTTTGCCTTGCCCAATAGCTAAAACAGGGGTAGAAGTTGGAGTAGGAGTAGTAGAGGTAACAACCGCTTTACCCTTAAGACCGGTTTCAGCGGTCTTCAAGAGTCCTTGAAGCTTGCTGAGGGTAACTTCCTCCTTGTTCATATGATATGTCATTCGAAAATGATCATAACAAGAAGGCAAGGAGTGCAAAATGATGTCAATTGCCAACTCCTCGGGGATGTTAACATTCAGCTTCAGCAAACGGTCCACATACCTTTGCATCTTTTGCATGTGGCCCGTGACGGATTCACCATCCTTCATGCGGGTAGTTATTATGGAGGAGATTATTTCATACCGCTCCTGACGAGCACTCTGATGGTACCTTTCCATCAGGTCTTGGTGCATCTCAAAAGGGTAGAAATCTTCATACGACTTTTGGAGCTCGGCTGTCATCGTGGCTATCATGATACATGCCACCTTAGTAGCATCTCTCTCATGAGTCCTGAATTCAGCGATCTCCTCAGGAGTAGCAGTAGACTCATCAAGTTCTTTTAACTCCTTATCGAGGACATATTCCTTGTCCTCGTAACGAGTAACCATCCTGATGTTCCTAATCCAATCCATGAAGTTGGAACCATCAAAGATGACCCTCCCACAAAGATTCATGAGAGAGAAAGAACCAGTTGGGTTAGAGCCTGAAGCATTAGTGTTGGAAGACATCTGAAAGAAGAGAGTAAGTTTAGATTAGATATTTAGGATCCTTAATAAGACACCCAAATGTAATATTAAGGCTAGGATCCAATCACAATATATTACACTTAGAAGAGGGATGCCATAATCTAAGTAATAATATATTTGAAAGGTAGGTGAATGACGATTCACCAATTTCCACCATGAAAATGAAATGATTTATTAGGTTTAATTGGATTTGAAATTCCTAGATTCTTTTGAGATTCATTGAACTTTTCAATGGCATGTTTCAATCTCGATTGTGCCCTTCAAGTTTTGTGACTGGGATGCCGAGGATCACAAAACAAGGTGTGAATAACCATGCTAATTCACTTGGTACTCTTAATATTATCACCTAATCAATGTGCTGGTTAACCACACACACTCCATTGATCTATGACAAACATTAAGTCACCCTTCGTGATCCTTACTAGTCCTAGTTAGTGTGCCGGTTAAACACACACGCTCCACCAACGACTTGGTAAGGTACAAAGTGTGAATTCCATGGACTAGCACCATGTTCACATTTTTCCTAAAATAACTAAGATTAGGAATTAGAAGAGTTTAGTTATTTTATAATATTCATTATACTTTTAATGAGGATTTAAAGTCATTGTTCCACCCGTTCGGCTAACGACCCTCCACCGATCAAGCAAGCGGTGGGTGAGAGTATACACCCATTAAGTCGCCATTTTATAGGCAACAACCTTATACCCACCTTACAGACCGGCTTCGTGAATGAGGCCTACTAACGGTAAAACGAATTATTCTTATACATATATATAATAATTAACCATTAATGTTATAAATAGTATAAGGGTGAAATTTTAACTATTAAAACTCTAAGGTTTGGAATTAAAGTTTATTAAAGTGTGTGAAACTTTACAAATTCCAAAACTTGAGGGCAAGTTTTGTAACTTTGCAAAACTCTTCATTTCATAACTTATGAATTAAAGGTTCATAAAAATGAAGACTCTTCATTTTCATGTAACTTATGTGTTTTAAGTGTGTGTTAAATGAAAGTGACCTTTGGTAATCCATAACTTGAGGACAAATTAAGGACTCCATTAAAACACATAAATGATAAAGAATTAATCCTAAACAATTCAGCAAATAATTCCTATCATTTTCTAAATTCATAAGAACATGAACATGATTATCAAAAATTCAAGAATTATATGAACACATAAAATCATGGAATTTTGATATATGCTATTGCAAATGGATTAGAACAACCATTACACCAACTAAAATAAGTTTTATAACACCAAAACAGTTTAGGGTAATGTTTCTAGTCCATTTCCAGCAGCAAAAGTCGAGAATCTGCACTCTTTCGATCCTACTCATCGAGTGCATGAACTTACTCGCCGAGTAGGTTGAAGTTTGCCTTGGACTCGTCGAGTCCCCCCCAATGGACTCGGCGAGTCCACCATGCTGACAGCAACGATTTCGACTTTTTTCACTATTTTGCATCAAGTATCAAACAAGCAAGCCTAGGCTCTGATACCACTGTTGGGTTTTGAGCAATCTAACACTTCCTAAGTGTGCATGCAACCCTAATAAACCTTGGATCTATGTTTGTCTAAAGACATGTAAAATAATAATTCTCCAAGGTTTATAACCTATCTAACATGGCATGGGGAACATTTCAACATAAAAGAGTTAGAAGAGATTACATACCTTTTGGTGAGTTTGGTTCTAAGGAGTTTGAGGGCCAAGCACCAATAGTGTGAATGCCTCAAATGGAATCACAAACACCACAAACTCTTGGAAAACTTTGAGAGAGTATACACCTTGTATAAAATCGGCCACACACATGCACACACACACTAGTTCACTAGTTTTCTCTTAGGCTCCATTTCATGCTCCATAAGCATGCTTATATAGTGTGCATGGTTAGGGTGAAACCCTAATAATCCATGTCTTTTCCTTTTCCAAGGATCCATGGGTTAAAAGCTCCATGGATCATCCATGGACTTCCACATAAGCCTAGCCCATTAACAAATGAGTATTAGCCCACACTATATAAAACAAATAGCCCATAATTTAATTAGTATTCCTTTTAATCTCTAAATTAATTCATAATTAATTTAAGACTAAAACTAATCAAATAACGTAACTTCATATTAATATATTATAACTCATAATATATTAATAAACATATGTGTATAACTCTCATAAAATTATCCATAATAGTTTGGATGAGATGCAACCCAAATGGACCATGCCGGTCGGGTCAAGTATATACCAAATAAGTTATGGACATAGACACCTTATCCAACAACAACTCGGTGAGTCGGATGAAGATGGCTTGGAACTCGACGAGTTGGATGAACAACTCGGCGAGTAGGTTGAAGATAGCCTTAGACTCGGCGAGTCTGTTCTTGGACTCAGCTAGTCTTGTCGAAGAGTCCCAATATTTCCTGGTTGAGTCGAAGAATCGGTGAGTCAAGGGATGACTCGGTGAGTTGTGTGCGGGTGGACTCAGGGTTGTTGGACTCGGCGAGTCTCGGGGTGACTCTGCGAGTTAGGTCGCGGATCGAGTGAAGTTTTGAGTATGGGAACTCGGCGAGTCATAGGGTTGACTCGGCGAGTAGGTTCAGTCAGGGGCCGACTTTGACCTTGTAATTGACCAAGGGTTAACCAGTGGTTTCTAGGGGGCATTTTTGGTAATTGTTGATTATGGTTTTGAGTTCAGTGCACTGGTGGCTGTCTAGTGGTGGAGATCGTATCAGGGATCGGAGCAGCTTGGGTTATTTGTTCAGTCGGCAGTTTCGAGGTGAGTTATCCTCACTATATCTATAGGGTTTAAGGCACCAAGCCCAACCCTTTTATCGGATGGAAAATCAGGGTAACTATCTGTTGTATGATATTGCGGGATATGGGCCGGAAGGCATTACGTTATGGGCCGGAAGGCATTACATGTTGTGGGCCGGAAGGCAATGCGATGTGGACTGGAAGGTCATGACCTGGAAAGGCGTATGTGCATAATTATTATGTTGGCTGAGTCGTAGGGTGATATTATGCTAGTGATCGGCTAGGTTGGTATCTTGGTTAGAGTAATGATATGTTATGTGACCTGTTGATCGATTTGCTAATTGTGAACTATTATATGATTACATGTTATGTGCATGGTTGTCTGGTCTAGAGTGTAACCCGGTATGCATAGGTGTTTTATGTTCTGTCAAGATATGTATGCTTTTTATGTTGCGGGCCGGAAGGCGATATGTTATGGGCCGGAAGGCTACGTGTTATGGGCCGGAAGGCGATATGTTTTGGACCGGAGGGTTGTGGCCTGGAAGGGCGTATATGTGGTTGGTATTTTGGGGGTATCTCATTAAGCTTTCGGGCTTACAGTTGTGGTTTTTATGTTTTCAGGTTCTCAGGAGTCTGTGGCAAGGCAAAGGCGTGATCGTACCGTTCCTCGTGATGGTGTTTTATGAAATGGACCTGGGAAAATACTCTGTTAAATAATGTATTGAAAACCTTTTTGTAACAACGTTATTAAAATGGATTGTTTTGAAAAGTTTTAATTGTTTCAAAATTTTGGTCATTACACCATCCACATAGATTTGAACCAGCATGAGATGCTTTCCATTTGATCTTCAAAACATAGTAGGATCCATAACACCTCTTTAGAAACCAGAGCGTTTGAGAAATTCAGTGAGGGTTTCATACCATGCGTGAGGAGCTTGTTTAAGGCCATAGATTGCCTTCCGGAGTTTTTAGCAGTGATTCGGAAATGCAAGATTAATGAATCCGGGAGGCTGTTGAATATATACTTCGGTGTCAAGTTCACCATTGAGAAAAGCACTTTTAACATCCATTTGGTAGACTTTGAAGCCTTTTTAAGCAGCATAAGCAAGGAAGATTCTGATAGCTTCAAGTCGTGCAACAGGAGAAAAGGTATGGTCATAGTCGAGGCCTTCAATCTTAGTAAAACCTTTGGCCACCAGTCTTGCTTTGTTTCGAATCATAACTCCTGCATCATCTAGTTTGTTGCGAAATACCCATCTTGTACTGATAATAGGATGGTTCTGAGGAGGAGATACGAGAGTCCGAACTTCATTTCGGTCAAATTCAGCTAGTTCTTCTTGCATGGCGGTAATCCAGTCAGCATGCTCTAATGCTTCCTTAATGGATTTGGGTTCGACCATGGATATGAATGCAGAGAAATGACATTCATTTTGGATGCTTGTAGCAGAACGAGTTTGTACACCTGCATTAAGGTTCCCAATCACTTGTTTCGGAGGATGATCTTTGGTCCAAACGTGTAATCTTGGAAGTTCATGAGCCACTGACGATCCGATATCATCAATAGGATTGAGTTGCTCCCCCTAAATGGTTTGAACATGAGGATGATGCTCCCCCCTGAACTTTTGAACCAAAGAGAATGACATTATCATCTGAAGGAAACTCAAAGAAATTTTCATTGTCATCAATATTGTTCGAATTGGAGTTATCGACGTTAGCAGCTGCATCTTGGAATACGTCTACATTTTATTCAAGAGAGGAATGAGCATTCTCCCCCTCAACCTGAGAAGGTTGAAACGGTTCGGAATCAAATGGAGGGAGACTTGGAATTGGACCGGAGACATTTTGAGAGACGGGAGCTTCAGGAGTCGGAATGGAGTTTTACCTTGTTCGCGATTTTGAATCAAGAGTTATTTCGGACAGTCCAAAGAGAGTATCAAAGTCAACTTCATGAATTACTTGAATGTTTGGACATTCCAAGGAAGGAGCATCCGACTCCATGATTTGAGTTGTGATGTGAATAGGACCGAAATTCTGAACGAAGTTGCCATCAATGGTAACATCAAAAATTTCTTCAACAACTCGAGTTCGACGATTGAGGACTCGATAGGACTTTGATTTAGAGGAGTACCCA
The DNA here is from genome assembly GCF_052625555.1 of Lactuca saligna. Taxonomy (NCBI): domain Eukaryota; kingdom Viridiplantae; phylum Streptophyta; class Magnoliopsida; order Asterales; family Asteraceae; genus Lactuca; species Lactuca saligna. The sequence goes on along the minus strand of NC_136418.1, from coordinate 43,184,291 downwards.
AGGAAAATTGCTTCACCAGCTTTGGGTTGAAACTTGGTAAGCTGATCACGGTTGTTCTTGATGAAGCATTTGCATCCGAAGACATGTAGAAATGAAATCGTAGGCTTTCGACCAATAATTGCTTTGTATGGTGTTTTGTTGAGGCGACGATTTATGATGCTTCTGTTCTGAGTGAAGCATGCAGTGGAGACGGCTTCAGCCCAGAGATAAAGTGGAAGATTTGCAAAATTGAGCATTGATCGAGTAGCTTCAACAAGAGTTTTGTTTCTTCGTTCAACTACACCATTTTTTTAAGGACTATATGGAGAAGAGAAACTATGGTCAATACCCTTTTCGGAAAAGAAGTTTTCAATGGAGGAATTTGTGAATTCCGAACCATTGTCACTTTGAATACGTCTGACTGGGAGCTTGATGAAAACTTCTATTCCTTTGATAAAATTGATGAGTTCAGAGGCTGTTTCTGACTTTAGCCTGAGGAAGAAAACCTAAGTGAACCTAGTGAAATCATCCACAATCACAAGAATGTACTTTTTGTGATGTAAACTTTCCACTGTTGATGGTCCACATAGATCGATGTGCAGAAGTTCTAGAGGTTCCGAAATGGATTTTTCAATGATGACAAGATGACCTTTCTTTGACTGATTACCACACTGACATGTAGCACACAACTGATCATTCTCAAATTTAAGGAGTGGCAGACCTCGGACCATTTCTCCTGACACAAGATCATTTATGTATCTAAAGTTTAAGTGTGCAAGCCTTCAATGCCACAAGCAGCTAACATCAGGAATTTCTTTGGAGAGTAAGCACAACTGGGGCTTTCCGATTATCATGTTGATATCAACATGATACATGTTCTTGTTGCAGTTGGACTTGATTAAACACTTGCTTCGGTCTTTGGTCATGATGTAGCCATGTTTCTTGCGAAATTCAACTCGACGATTTGCATCAGTGAGTTGAGCAACACTCATCAAGTTATGCCTTAGGTCAGCTGCATATGCCACATTTGAGATTGAGAAGTTGCCATTTGTAAGGATGCCATAACCTTAGATTTAAGAATTTGGATTGTTGTCGTATGTTACATATCCAACATTTGATGAAAGCTTTAGATCTCGCAGAAAGTTCTTCTGCCCCATCATGTGCATGGAGAAAGCACTATCAATATATCATACTGTTTCTTGCTCCGAAGCACATGTGCTTGCAAAAATTATTGAATGATGGAGTTTTTAGGCTTCACGTTAGATTTTGGGACAAGGGCACGAGTCTTGGGCTTTGAAAGGGACTTATGAGCAATATAGGATTTCGAAGGCTTATTTCAGGATTCCTTAGGGAACAAGCAGAAAGATAATGTTCTTTCATCAATCCAATAGTCATACTCAATGACATGAACTTTCTGAGCACCGTGCTTCGGAACATGAGCTTCCGGAGTGGTGGAAGTAACTGATTTTTTTGGAGTCTTTTTTTCTTTAGAATGAGTTTTGACTTTCCACACAAGATTTTGTTTAGAAGATTTTGAGAAACTTGTGTTTTGAGTATTCTTTGGTTTGTTAGACAACACACTGGTTTTTGAAGAATTTGATTTAAAAATTGTGCCATTAGTTTTAGCGATGAAAACTGAGGAAACATTCCGAGAGGGAGTATTTAGGACAGGTGAGGCATTTTCATGAGTTTTGGACAGAGTGGTATTTCGGACAAGGTATCCGGATTCACATGAATCGGAGGAGATATTGCTTGAGGTTTCAACATTATCATCCAAGGGTGGCCATATGTGACATCCCCAAAATCTCGGCCAGAAAAGACCGATTTCCATTTATGCTTTTAAAATAAATTCAGAGTAAATCCTTTTGATTTGAAAGAGTTGCGGAATTTGTTCCCAAAACAAAAACATGATAAAACAATGTTTACCAAAGCATTTCATAAAAGAAATGTATTTTTCATTATATAATCAAAACTCGGGGTGTCATGTTCCGATATAGACCAACAAGCATAAACGATAACATTACAAGTCATTCAACAAATATTTACATATACAGACTTGTAAACAAAACAACTTGATGGTTCATCCATCTTACGCCCTTGCGCCACTTCCTGTAATACAAATAAAACTGAGTGGGTCAGGCTTGGGAGCCTAGTAAGCATATAGGGTATTCAACCCACAAAAAATAATTAAATTAATTATTATCAACCAACAATAACCCAGTTATCCATTCCCGTTATTCTCACTTTACGTCCCTAAAATAACTAACACAAGGGACCTAATTTAAGAATATTTTCATCGGGGTGACAACACATGCTGCGGGGGTTCCTCAACAATATAAGTCAAATAAGGCAACCATGTGGGGGATGGAATACAGCGAATGAACACCCAAGTTCATTAACACCTACAGGTTATGAGCCTGCTAGCGTTCCACTGGACTATCTAGAAAAGTTCGTGGTCGTCATCTAAATTCCGCTAGATGACTGGATCAAAACAACAACGAGGCCTCTCATCTGTTTATTACACATCAACTATCTACCCATGTTCTACCCAACATATTAGTAGATAAAAACATACATTTTTATACATATTTTCAAAACCTGTATAGCATGCTTGATCAATACATTTTCCATATAACAGATGAGGCACACACACAACACGTATTTCATGTAGAAATAATCATATCTGTAAGACAGAAGAAAGTGAATATACATTCACACACATAACAACAAAATATGCACATAACACGTATCTCGTATAAAATACTTCATAATTATACGTTAGGAGAAAGTAACAACGCACTCACACATATAAACAACAATATACTTAATACACTCAAACCATACTTGTGTTATTATTGTGTTTATGAAAGGTAGGATACACTCACTTGATCAGAAGATAATCGGACAGCACTACGGCTTGCAGAAGTCGTAATCCTCAGCAAATCTGGAAGATCTCTACGAAAATCGAACTTCTCACGGGCAGAGCTTTAGCTCGGAAACCGCACTTCTCGGGATCTCGGGACTCGCTTCGGGACTCGGGAATATTACCGGGGCTTCGGGGGTAAAAACGCAGAGCTTCGGCACAAAAACGAGAGGAAATTAGCAATTAGACCCGGACCTCTCACATCCTATTTATAGGAGGCTGGAACCCCCTCGTACGCGGGGCGTACGCCTGTACGAGGGGCGTACAGGCTCCGAAATGCGTCACTGCATGCGTCGTCCGAAGTGTGGACACTCTGGCTGTACGCGGGGCGTACTCGAGTACGCTGGGCGTACTCCGGATGAGTCCAGTGACTCGTCTTCGGATAAGGCCGGTATTTAATAATTAAATTTAATTATAAATTATTTAATAAATTTCGAAAATTCATATTTCCTTCATACGAACTCCGTTTTTGACGTTCTTTATATCCACGCGAAGGTGAGACTACGCTCTACAACTTTTGTTTAGACTCCGTCGGCTAGTTTTGAATTTATTTTTATTATTTATTTTTAATAGGCCGGGACAGAAAATTTCGTTATAAATTCATAACTTCTTCGTTTGACGTCCGTTCTTGCCTAAGTTTTTATCGCTTTGATACTAACAACGAGGTCTTCGATTCTCATTTAGATCACTAAGGCTAAATATCGCTCTAACGTAAATTTCACTTTTTACGTTATTTAGCGGTGCCGGTTCTGTCGCGAAACTTCGACAGGTCATAATTTCCTCGTTATAACTCGGATTTCGGCATTCTTTATATCTTCGGAAACCTTGTTTCAACTACTACAACATTATCTAAAGATATCAAGTTTATTTTACACTTAAATTTTGACGCTTATTTTTATTCTTAATTAATCAAACCTCATAATTAAGCAATTAAGCACAAAACACATAATACTCAAATAATACACTTCTATTATTTCAAAACGGGTTACAAAGGTTAACCTAGACTATCACATTGCTAAAAATGGCAAGCCTAGAAACACAGGCGTTACACTATATAAACTTAGATGAAGTGGTTTTAGTAAGATTGGGAATAATTTCCTCAATCACACAGTTGTTAGGAGGATTGTTGTTTGGAATATGATCTATTCTATTGGAGACACTGTGGTGGAGTTCCGTGGTCCGATTTAGGTCCAGGTTTGTCAGAGGCGGAACAGGTGTGGAATCAATACACTTAACAACAATTGGTTGAAACTCAGGGATCAAAGATGCAAAGTGGTCATTTGTCTCAAGAAGGGGTGACAAAGGAGAAACAGGGGTGTCCGAATGTTTGATATTCAAAACTTCTCCTAGAAAAGTCAGATTTTGCAATTCCTTCAGAGGACTAGCAATAGGCTTTGGAAACTCGCTTCCGAGGCAAGGTGCTTTGGACCATGGATGACGAAAATTATGAGTCATCCGTTCATTTGCTTCAAGCATGTCAATAGACTTATGCAAAGCATCTATTTTAGCATTGAGACGTTTATTATCAGAAATCAACACAATTCTTTCAGAGTAGGTAATTTCACATTTGTCTTTCAAAATGATACATTCATCTTTTGACATTACAAGATCTCATTCTAAAGACTCAATTTTTAACTTTTTATCCTCGAAACATAATCTAAGACGATTCAATTCGATATCCTTCTTCTCATTAGCTTCTATGGCTGACTTATAGGATTTGTAAATGATGTTCATGCCCGATTGAATCTAAGTTAGATATGGTTCACAAATTGATAAATCAAAATTATTTTCAATAATTAAACTTTTTACCTGTTGAATGATGCTTCTTCCTGGAGGGTCGTTTGTAGCCATGTAGCAGTAGTTGGGTTCAGCATCTTCATCATCTTTCTCGAATCCAGACGACTAATAGCCATCCTCACATTCTATCTCTTGTTTTGCCATGAGACACATGTTTCTGCCAGTGGATTCATCATCATCTTCGTAAGACCAATAACCTTCAACATCTCTTGAAACTGTTGTTATAAACTCTTTTTCACTTTCAACCATTTCTTGAGCTTTTCGGACATAGTAGGGAGAATCCTTGATTTTTGGTTTCAGTTGAGTGTCAGCTCGACAATATTTTGGAAAGTGGTTAGGATGTCCACACTTATAACACATAATTTTTGGTTTGTCCGAATTGGAATTCTGAGAAGATTCCGAAGAAGAGCTTGGCTTAGAGAGGTTCAGTTTGTATGAAGGAGGATTTTCGGAAGTTGGTTTAGGTTCCCGAGTTGGATATGTTCTAGGATTTTTGTGGTGAGGAGCTTGGAATCTGTTTTGGTATGGTTTAAATGAAGGGTTGATAGGTCGTTTTGTATTTCATTGAGAGTAGAGCGAACTCCTATTGGAAAAAAAGTTCTGAATCCATGGCTTCGGAATCATCAATATGATAGATTTGAGAGGGTGTGGATGATTTAACCAGTGGAACAATGGTTTTGAAAGGGTCCGAAGTAGATGAGTTCGGAATAGTTGGTTCAAAGGAAATAAGAAGGGCAAGAGGACCTCCAGAAATTTACCTTCTGGTTTGAGCAACATTTGACTCGTGTCCTTGAATTTCATCAAAAAGTTGATAGAGCTTTAACTTTTTCAAGGAACCATTACTTTGAAGATATGATTTTACGTTTCCCCATCCTTTGCCAAGACTGTTTATGAATTTACGATTACACTCCAAAGGAGTTCAGAAAATCCCATAAGCAGTCATGTTGTTGACCACGATTCAGTAACGATTGGAGGCAGAGGCCACTGATTCACTAGGAGTGGTCATGAAGGTATCAAAGTCATTGAGAACTTAAGTAAGGCGCTGGTCTTTCATGTTTTCCGAGCTTTCAATTAGGTCCTGAAGAGTGTCCCTAATCTTTTTAGCTTATTTGCATAACTTGATGTTCTCGAAGAGTGAGGGAGGAACACCAAACACCATTTCATAGAAAGCAACTTGGTCAGCATGCAGTTTCTCAAGGTCATCAGCAGTTAAAGGAGTTGGACGATTTTCATCTTGACCCATAAATTGAGCAACAACATCTCTTACAATAGTTCTGACAGGAACAAGAGGACCTTCTTTCACGGATCTCCAAATCTCTTCACCTTTATCTTTGACTACAAGAAATCTTTCCATTCTAACTTTCTAGTGAGAAAATTCTTCCACAACTAGTAATGGGGCACGAGTAGGGCCACCCACACTATTTGCGATTTGCATTGAAATCATTTGTTGAGGATTGGAAGTAGCCATTGAAGTTAAGATATCTTGAGAAAAAGTGGTATATAAAATAACTTTTATCCTTAACACAAAAATGGTTGAAATACAAAGGTATATTCAAACCAACTATAATATGCTCTTATGGATTCAAAGGACAACCACTCAAGCTCTGATACCAATTGTGAGAAGTAGAAATTTGATCAGTTGCACAGGGACAAGGTTTGAGAATACAAACCTTGAATGAATGCTTAACATCAATGTCTGCTTACTAATAAATGTTCAAGTCTAGCCTGGAAAGACCAGTCTAGTCTCAAAATAATGTGTTCAACAAATGATCAAGTCATTAAATGAAGAACTAGAGTTAATGATCAAAGTAAAGCTAGTAAATGAAGAACAAGAAGAATGTTTAAGAACTCAGTAAAGACACCAAAAGTGTGAAAAAGATCCGTACTTGACTTGTATTGAATGCTCCTTTATATAGGAGAGAATGTTATATTGGATTAACCAAAGACCTTACATAGGACCAGACAATAGAATTACTTTTGACATTCTGATTCTCTATTATAACAAAAGAATATGTCTTATGAAAAGTTACATCAATACAAAGATATTAAATGACAAAAGACAAAATAGCTAGACTCTGGAATATCTAACATTCCGGACATGCATTCCGGAGTGACTTCTGTTTGGAACTTCACTTCATTCTCCAATTCTTTAGCTCCGGATAGGTTCTGGAGCACTCTTCCCTTGTGAACCGACATATGTAGGTATAAGTACTTAGGATTGCTAGAGGTTCACTTTTAGGTTCCAACAATTATTATGTGGATTTTGAAGTTAATGAATCTGACTTCTAGCTTTTTTACAGTCATATATATGTCTATACATTAATAAACATTTACCCTTAAATTTTTAATATTAAGAGGTACAACCTCTTAAGCATTATATACAACAAATTTAAGCATTGTAATCATTTGGTCGACCATTGAAAAATTCAACCAACCTGTTATCTCCCCTCTTATTAAGGAGCAGCTGTTTTTATTGACCTGGCTTATCCCCTTATCTCGTTGTTTCCCCATATGTCGTAGTTTCTTTCGTTTATTGTTCATATAGACTTGAAGACACATTCAAGTTCCCCTGACTCCCTCATCACTGATCTGGTATGGTTATCCCAAATTTATCGCTTTTTCAAATTACATTTGTTATGACTTCAAGACCATAAATCGATGTTGTTTCTTAATTTACGCAATTTGAAATCAACATAAAAACCTTAATCGATTTCTAGCCCAACCGCTCCTCTAGATCCACATTATTTCTTCCATTAAAGCTCTATAGCCCATTTTCTAATACTTCGATTTCCATTGGTAAGTGTCACTGATTTCTCTTTCTCTTTATTCACCTTTTATGAATTTGTGTTTTTCACAAGCAAGTTATTGACCCTTGAACCTTTTGGGGGTTTGATATCTCCTTAATTCTATATGTGATAGAAGATGGAAAGAATGGCTGCCTATGCTACTTCTCTATATATCCATTCCTCTTCAGTTCTTTTGGATTTTTGTCTACATTGATGACTTGATATCATGTAATTATCAACTTTTTTTTTCCTTTCATGGTTTTTCTTCCTTTTGTTTATTTACTGAAGTGAATTTGTGCTTAAAGAAATTATTTATGAAATTGGTTGGTTGATGCGATATCAGGTAGACAAACTACAAAGGATCTTTTTTATTGGAAGCTGATGATAAATTGATAATGACTTTTGTGAGGGAAATGATCGCAATGAACGAAGGTAAATGGTCTATGTTTTTTTTATCCTACATCATATCTTTGCCATGTAAATTAGTCACTTGCTTATTTCCCTCATGTTTCCGTTATTGGATTGTGGTTGCAGAACATAAATTAAAGTATTTATGATGTTGTGCATCTAAAATCTATAGATGGTGTTTCCGATTTGCTTTTTTGGGTAAAAAATAACTATATTTTTGATATGTTGTTATAGGTTAAAACTCATGTTGAAACAGAGATCCTAACAGAGCAAGGTATGGTCTCACATTCCTATTATGTGTCATATAGCTGCTGCTTTTCTATTTAATTTTTTTTATAGTCATACATTATTATGTGGATTTTGAAATTAATGAATCTGATTTTCAGTTTTTGGGTTTGTATTAATTTGTTAAGTTGCTAAATCTGATTTCTAATTTCCATGTTCAAATGAATTTGTTAGCTCACTTAAAACATGTTTCCAACAATGACATTTCTTTAATATGTATTTATTTTACAACAAAATGTTGCAACTTTCAGGTGTCTACTTCTTTAAAAGGTCCAAGGCTTTTTTCCCCATCAGTGGACTAGACTAGAGGAATGAGAAGTTTTTTTATAAGTTAGCCAATGTTTGTAATTCTTTGATTATAAATTAATTAGTATATTTGATTTATCTTTCACTAGAACCTTATGGATTTAAAGTTTTATGAAATTCATAATTTATGAAAATTTTCATGTTTTAGTAACATTATCATATTATGTGCAAGTTTTTTTTTGTTTTTTTTATTTTTTTATTTTTTGTTAAGAGTTTCATCATACTTTAATTTCTATTTGTTGATTTTTTTTACTTCATTTTTCATACTTAAGCATTGTACTTTGTGTGTGTGGCTATTTTTTGTGACCAAAGCCCCAAGAAATAGCAATTTACATGGTACTTCTATGACAACCCGAATTTTTTTTCTTTGTAAAGTTCAGCCATTCAATCCAATAGTGGGTTAGACTCATTTCTGCTATCTTTTAGCCTTGGTTAGCGTCTGTTCAATAGTTCAAAGCTCAGTACATTCAAGCATTGGGTATAGGATCGAGTTGCATAAGTTCTTCGCGTTGAAATCAAGCCATACACTCCATGTGAGGGAGTGTACGGCCGTACAAATGAGTGTACGACTGTACACATGTTGTGGCCATACCCCCATGTTGGCTGTACACCCCCTCCATAACAGTGATATCCTTCTATTTCTAAGCTATTTCCTCAGTTTCGAAGTCAAGAACATCGATTTCTCTCTCAACTATCATCGAGCTTTTCGCCCGATCTTCAAGAATGTAAGCCTTTCTTCTGTTTTGATTTGTGTTATCCTTCTTGTCCTAGTAACGCCCTTTGATTCATCCATTGAAATCATTATTTTGCCAGATCTTCAAATCTTCATCCATTTCACCAAGAACACCAAGGACACACACTTGTTCTTGGAGATTGTGAACCCTTTTGAACCTCCAAATCGTAAGTACCTTTTCCTTATGCTTAGTACTTGTTAGGAACACTTGATTAACACCCTAAAAACGACTAAAACTCAAGATCATAAAGGGTGCATGGCCATACACCTATTTGTGGTAGTACACCCCTTTAAAACACCCCTAAAGGGCCTTCAAAATGCAAATCTAGCTTCAAGACTTGATGAGAAAAAGTCCCACAAGCTTCCCTATCATCCAAGAAAACTTTTGTGCACTTGTTACCATGAGTGTAAGGCCGTACACTCCTTGGCCGTACATCTATGGCCGCACACTCCTCATTGTGGTCATACAATCCCCTTAGATGAATCACATGTGATTCTAACACTTGGTCCAAGTGTTTCCTAGTCCCTAAAGGTGTTTCCTTGCATGTGGTTGCTTCTAAACACTATATTGATGCCAATATATGTCATTTAGGACTCGTATGTCTCTCGGAACTTCACTAGTGGAGCTTCTCATTCTTACGCGCTTATTCGTTTGAATCACCCACATAAGGTGAGTTCATACCCCTATAATCAATCATTTAAACTATTTTAAATGATTTTAAGGGGGCGGGGGGGGGGGGGGGGGGGGGAATACATGTTGAACACAATTGATAGTTGTGTAATGTTTTATTATAAACATCTTTTAAAGGATTGCTTATGTATTAATAAGTGATCAAAACGTGTCAAAAACTCTTTTAAATTTATGTTACTGTATAGTTTACGATTTTTTTTAAATTACAATCATAATTTAGTAGAAAAATATGAGCCTTTCTTCAAGTCAGTATCAATTCAAGTAAGGCGCGTAGTCAACAGCACGACAGAGAACCCGTAGGCTAATAAGGCACGTAGTTAACAACACGACAGAGACCCGTCACCATAGTTCGACCTAGCTGCTTTTCAGGCAGCTGTCACAGCAGCAACGACAGCTGCTCTAACCCAAATTCATGCAAGTGGTACCCATGGATCTGGTAGCGGTGCTCATCCAACTGACTACGGAGATACCTACGAATACCCACGAGAATGTTCGTATAAGGACTTCATTAACTGCAAACCCAAATCCTTCAATGGAGATGGAGGAGTCATCGCTCTGATGCGATGGTTCGAGAAAACAGATTCAGTCTTTGAAATATGTTCATGCCCAGAAGGGAGCAAAGTCAAGTTTGCTGCCTGCACCTTCTCCGACAGAGCCCTAACATGGTGGAATGGCCATGTTAAGTCACTAAATCTATCAGTGGCTAACTCTATGGGTTGGGAAAACTTGAAGGAAATGATGATGGGAGAGTACTGCCCAAGGGGCGAAGTACAAAAGCTGGAGCATGAGTTGTGGAACCTTTCCATGATAGGCTCGGACATAGTGGCCTACACTGATAGGTTTAGCGACTTGACAACACTATGCCCCGGGATGGTTACCTCGGAGAGTAGGAAGATTGAAAGGTACATTAGAGGGCTACCTACCCCGATTCAAGGAAATGTATTGTCTTCTAAACCATATACATTCGATAGTGCCAAATGCCTGGCTCAGTGACTCATCGACCATGGAATCCGCCATGGCGTGGAAGTCCCCATTCCCGATCCATCAAAGGGGGAGGACTACGAACGAAAGTCATGGAACAAGAGGAAGAAGAAGCGAACAACACATGAACCCCCACAAGAGAAACAAACGAGTACTATGTACGCCGCTAAAATGCCTGAAGCTCCAGCACCTTCCAATATGTATGCTGGAACCCTACCGAAGTGTGGAAAGTGAAACTATCACCATGCTGGAGTAAGCCGGGAAATGCAATGTCTGAACTGCCACAGAAAGGGAGACACAATCCGTTTTTGTAGGGCACCAGATCAACCGATCTCCCAAGTCCCCGGAGTTGAAGAAAACCAATCTTGTTGTGGCTATGGTGAGACTGGACACCACCAGAGGGACTGCCCGATAACAAAGAACTCAGGAGCGGATGAACGAATTTTGATGATCACCGCAGGAGAATCAACCCCGGATTCGCCAACGAGCAGGGGTACATTTTCGAAGTAATAATTACTTTAAAAATTAATTTATATTTACATAAGATTAAAATCTTGGGGAAAACACTTAAAAGTAACTATAATCACTCAATTATTAAAAAAAGTCATAGTATTCAAGAGAACTAAAATATCCGTTCCGAGAAGCTATGAGGGCTTAGCATATACATTAGGGTTGTGCATAACGAAGATTTTACATACTTAGAGTGAGTGATTCCGCCTTAATTCCTGTTCCTTGTTTGGTTGTGGATTTGAGGCAGAGTAACTCAGTCGACTGTCTTGATAGTCTTAATTATTCATAACTTGTATATGACAGCCGATCATAGTGGTACCAAGGAGGATTGAGGTATAAAGTATCGACACTAGTTATCAAAGCACTTTCATTGTATGTACTCGCTCATCGCGGTGTGATACGTAGAAGTGTTAACATCAAGGGGAAAACAGAAAGCACTAGAGCATTTACAAAGAGTACATTTTCGAGCACACTAGGTGTACATCATCGTATAATAGACATTTCTTTCAAATCGGCCAAAATTTTGTTCAGTAAAGAGTCTGTTTCTATCATTCGTCATTAGTTGGCGTGGTCCTCACCATACTAAGTTCATATGTTTCTATTGCCTCGACTGTCAAATTCGCGAAGCCTTCGTTACTAGTAATGACAGTCCGACCTAGACCTCAGTTTTGTCTCTCATATTCTGAACCCTAAAGTACTCATGCAAACAAGACTTTTTCCTATGAAGCATTACCAATGTATGTTCTACAGACCGCCATGAAATACCACTCGTCCAGCAGACCGAGTTCGATCACAGAGGCTAAGGATGACTACAGTCCACTATCACTATTCAGTGTATACGCGACAACCGTATATGATTATGATTACGTAGATTTAGTACATGTGCTTCCAACCTATCTCATGTTCCTTGTTTGGTTGTGAACCTAGGGTAGAGTCGCACATCCGACTGTCTAACTACTCTTAAATTATATACGACTTGTATACACAAGGTAATGGTAAATGGACCAAGTATGAATCCTATCATGGAAATTAGGGCAAAGTTGCCAGGTCTACGAGTGGGTATTCTGCCAATCAGAGGAGTACAACCCCAGTAGTTCTGCTAAAAAAGCTAATTTCGGGACGAAATTCCATCTAACGAGGGGATGATGTAACAAGCCAACGTTTTTTTGCTTTGTATAGTTAAGCCATTCAATCAAACACTGGGCCAGACTTGTTTCTGCTATCTTTTAGCCTTGTTTAGAGTCCGTTCAAGGGTTCAAAGCTCAGTACATTCAAGCATTGTGTATAGGATCGAGTTGCGTAAGTTCTTCGCATTGAAATTAAGCCATACACTCCATGTGAGGGAGTGTACGGTCGTACACATGTGTGTGCGGCTGTACACCCAAGTTGGCCATACACCCCCCTCCATTAGAGTGATATCCTTCCATTTCTAAGCTACTTCCTCAGTTTCCAAGTCAAGAACATCGATTTCTCTCTCAACAATCATCGAGCTTGTCACCCGATCTTCAAGAATGTACGCCTTTCTTCCATTTTGATTTGTGTTATCCTTATTCTCCTAGTAACATCCTTTGATTTCATCCATGAAAATCCTCTTTTGGCCAGATCTTCAAATCTTCATCCATTTAAACAAGATACCACACTTATTCTTCATGATTGTGAACCCTTTTAAGCCTCCAAATCGTAAGTACCCTTTCCTTATGCTTAGTACATGTTAGGAACACTTTATTAACACCCTAAAAATGACCAATACTCAGGATCATAAGGAGTGTACGGCCCTACACCCATGTATGGCAGTATACCCTTTAAAACACCCCTGAAGGGCCTTCAAAATGCAAATCTAGCTTCAAGACTTGATGAGTAATAGTCCCACAAGCTTCCCTATCAACCAAGAAAAGTTTTGTGCACTTGTTACCATGAGTGTACGGCTGTACATTCCCTGGCCGTACTCCCATGGCCGCACACTCCTCATTGTGGCCATACAATCCCCTTAGATGAATCACATGTGATTCTAACACTTGGTCCAAGTGTTTCCTAGTCCCTAAAGGTGTTTCCTTGCATTTGGTTGATTCTAAACACTATATTGATGCCAATATATGCCAATGTATGTTATTTAGGACTCGTATGTGTCTCGGAACTTCACTAGTGGAGCTTCTCATCCTCACGTGCTTATTTGTTTGAATCACCCATATAAGGTGAGTTCATACCCTATAATCAATCTTTTAAACTGTTTTAATTGCCACTACTAGAAAAACAGCCTTTTACGACGCTCATTGCACGTCTTAAAAGGCTCAGACGATGCGCAAATGTGCGTCAAGGAAGGCCCTATCATAAAGAGAGACGACGCATATTTGCGCGTCGTCTATAGACGACGCGCATTTACGATGCTCATTTACGACACACGTTTACGACACACAATGCGTATCAAGGAAGGCCCTGTCATAAAGGAAGACGACACACATTGGCGTGTCATAACCTTACGACGCGCGTGTTAATGACACGCAATGCGTATCAAGAAATCCCCTGTCAAGAAAGGCCATGTCATAAATGAAGATGACACACATTTTTGCGTATTATAATTTTAAATGTTAAAAAAAATATTATTTATAGATTTACTTATTTTCAAATTAAATTTTTATTTAATGTTTCATAATAGAAAATAAGATATCATATACAAAAAATAGAATCCATTGCATAAATTAAATGTCATACAAATAATCATTCCATGGAAAGATAAAACAAATCAATAGAAGTTGTAACAAAAATTTACAAACCAATTAGAAACAAAAAGTACAATCCATTGTCCCTTTGCTTATTCAAGATCAACCTGCAAGTAGCTAACTAATTTGTACAAATTCACCCTTGTCTCTAATCATTTTCTTAAATACTTTACAAACATAATTCATCCATAGTACCTGAACTATAGTTGCAGCCTTGTTTCTTCTTCTTCTTCTTCTGAACTCATCTCTTGCAACCGCTGCTCTAAGCCTAGTCTGAACAGATACAACCTCCATAAAAAGCATAGTTCATTTGCTCATTGTTTCCACAAGAATAAGAAACAATAATCACAAACCCAATATAGCCCACGCAAATTGTGTTCTAGTAACTTCCAGGCTTCCAGCATGTTTTTTATGAATGTCAGCCATGTCACTCAAAACACCCAATTCAATATCCTTCAGGTACTTGCATCAGAAACAAACTCCATAAAATGAAACACATTCTTTTTTGTAGAACAACACTATATTAAAATAAAAACCATATAGACCAAACAGAATAGGCCCAAACAACCATCAAAACAACTCCAGGGTAAAAATGTCATAAAATGGCAAGAGACAATAGGGTGCCATGTATGAACTGGGAAATAAACTCATCATTGAGAGCACCAGCAACAGCTATCCCAACAAAATAGAAGATGTCAATATAGTATCCCCCATTACATGTTTGATCTAACAGAACATAATCCATAAGTAACTTTGTTTACTGTGACTACAGATGCAACAAGAGATAAAAGATTTGACTCAAGAACGTGATCTTGCTCGAACTCGCCTTGAGGAAATACTAAGAGCAGCTAGAATTGATCAGAGTTTACTTCCATGGGTATATTTGTTTTTTCTTTTGACATTTAAAATACTTATGTTGAAGATTATTGTGTTGCGTCTTGGGCCCTTATGTTTTACAGCCGGATTGGGCTTGTCAATCCGTGTTTATCTAGAATAGCCTTCTTTTTCTTAGGAAAACTGTTAGGGTTTTATTATAAATATATGCATGCATGTATGCATATTGTAACGGTGGTCACTCTCATTGATTATATGTAAACCCTCAAATCCTCTACAGTTGATGTTCTTTATCGAGCTCTTCTGAGGATTGTTTATTAAATCATTCGACACCTTTTGATCCATTTGCTTGTTCTTAATTGATTATCTAGTTGTTTCTCTACCTGTTTCATAGATCTAATCGATCTTCGAGTTTGTTTTAATCTCATCAATTGGTATCAGAGCAGGAGGCTGTGTAATCGATACACTTCTTTTCTGTGAAAAAGCTTCGATTAAGGTTATTCCGCATTCATTGATATTTATTGAGCCGTCATCTCATAATTGACGTATCTCAATATTTATTGTTTTTGCCCTAATTTGATATATTACAAGTCTGATCTTTGAACAGGTTATTCGATCAATTATGGACGAGTCGCAATCCAATCCCATCAATATTTCAAACATCATTGGATCAACAACGAAGATTCCCATCCTGTACACCCATGATTATGAAGTCTGGGCGAATCACTTTGAAGATTATGTCATAGGATCTGAGGATAATGGATACCTCATCTGGGAAGCAATTATCTCTGGACCGTTTTCTCATTCAGCAACTTCAAGGATTATTAAAACTCAAAAGGAGTATAATGATCTTCTGAAAGATGTTAAAGATGTAGCGCAAGACGAAAAAGTTAAATTTCAGTGCAATATCAAAGCGTTAAGATTGATTAGATTTGCTCTTCAATCCGTCACTTTTAGGCTGGTAAGTTCATGCACGACTGCAAAAGAAATATGGGACAGGCTACGTGAATTGTACTCTACAGATGAAGATCTTGAACACTCCATTCAAACCTTACTCTTGTCTGAGTTTGGTGAGTTCAAGCAAGGAGCAGAAGAAACGGTGACTCAAACGTTCGATCGCTTCAATCATCTTCTTAGCAAGATGATCAAACATGACATTGAAAGGAAGCTTATTGAACAGAAGGTTACGTTTTTGAACGGACTCAGGTCTGAGTGGAGAGCAATCGTGTCCACAGTCAAAGCACACGAGCAATTCAAATCCTATTCTTTGGCGAAACTGCTGGGCATCCTAAAATCTCAAGAAAAGATCGTACTGCAGGAGAAAACCGTGGTTTCAAGTCTAGGTTCGTTGGCCCTCCTGTCGAAAAGCAAAGCTGTGATAGAGGACGAAGATCTCAACTTGGATGATTATGATATCACGTCTGAAGACTATGCTATGATGGTGTCAAACCCTAAGAGATTCATCAAGAAGAGATTCCCCACCAACAGGAACCGAAACTGGCAAGGAAGCTATAGCGCTGAAAAGGTCAAAGATGAACCGAAAGCTGAAGAATCAAAGAAGGAACCGAAGGCTGAAGGAGATTCTGGAGTAAGCTGCTATTATTGTGGAGGAAAGAAACACTATGCAAAAGATTGCGTCCTCAAAAAGATGGCAGAAAAGGATGAGGAAAATGATGAAGAAGCCACGTTGTTGAAAAAGCTTGATGAGTTACGGAAGAAGAAATTTGCTGCTAACCCTTCTATGAATGCTTTAATTGTGCAGGGTTCGGTAGCTGATGATGAGTTCGGTGGCGTGGAGGTATGGTCAGCCGACTCCGAAGATGATGAAGTGAGGAAGCCTTCACATGGAAAGCAGTGGAGGAAGATGCTTGATGGTGTCCGACGTTTCCCAGATGAGGGGATACAACACTGATGGTGGGAATGATGACAAGGAACAGCAGAATATGTGCTTTACTGCCAAACCACTCAGCGTGCAGTTCAGCGAACTTGATGAACTGATCAAGAAGGTACAATCAGTTTTTGTCTCATTTAAAGTCCCACTATGCTCATATGAAAAGGAATTAAAAAGTGTTAATTCGAGAATATCTCATTTAGATAGTAGTTTAACTCAAACTCGGGTCACCAATTCTACCCTAGTTGATCAATTAAGCAGGGTGTCTTCGAAGAGTGAGGAACGGAGGATGTGGAT
Organism: Lactuca saligna; assembly: GCF_052625555.1. Classification (NCBI taxonomy): domain Eukaryota; kingdom Viridiplantae; phylum Streptophyta; class Magnoliopsida; order Asterales; family Asteraceae; genus Lactuca; species Lactuca saligna. The sequence continues at coordinate 43,167,153 of NC_136418.1, read as the reverse complement.
CGAACTGAAGGAGTCGGAGTTAATCAAAATAAAAGATGAAAACATTTATTTGCAAAGAGACAATTTAAAGCTTTTGAAACAGCGAAATGTTTTTTGTCTGATTGCCAAACGTCTTTATACTAATATTACTCAGCTTCATTTGAATTGTGAAATAGGGCAAAAGATTCATCGCATGATTTTACCCTTTCTTGAGTTTAAGGAAGATGAAATTGATGCTGATGCATATAATTGTGAGAGTATTATTTCGTCTGAGGAGGTTAATCCAACATATTTGTTTGGACTGGACAAAATAAAATCTTTCATAAAATCCAAGGACCACAAAAACATGCTCAAAAATCTTTTGGATGAAAATGATAAACTGAAGCTAAGAACCGAAACCATACAAAATTTTGACTCACTGAATGTCACTCTAAGCTCAGAAAATAAGATTGATGTTGAAAATGCATCTGAGCTTAATGAAGACGATAATATGAGTGAAATTTCTGTAGAGGACACAGTTGATTGTTCAGAATTTATCAAGAATGAACCCGAGAACCACAAAAATCTTATTTCAGAAAATTCTGTGGAGTTCGCTCGGTTGTCCCAACAAAAGTCCCCGACTCTTGTAGAGAAGGCAGTCGTATACCAAAAAGTTAGAACCACTCCGAATCAGGTGTACAAAGTCACAGGTGTAACCGAACATCAGACTGCTGAACTAACATCTATTGTGAACGAAGACAATGCTGATGGCTGTGACGAGTTCTTCTGGTCAGCTCCCATTGACAATGCTGATGAAACGGTAGGTCTGTCTGAAAGGACTTCATGGAAAAGCAAAGGCAGATTCATACCTGAACCTTTAAATAAACCTGATGGCTTCAACGTGGCAAGTACCATTAGAACTAAAGATGTCACTCAAGAGAAAGAAATTCATGCAAAAGAAGTCACATCTCCAAGTGAAACTACATCAGTTCAGAGTGAATCAGCCAATGAAAATCAAAAACATAAAGCTAACATCCATCATCAACCAAAGCAGATGAGAAATCAAAAACGAGAAAGGAATCAGAGATACAGGAAGAATCTTTCAAAAAGAAAACAATTTTGGCAATCGCAAAATGCCTATTTCTCATATCAAGACAGGAATTTGAAACCAGCGAAAAATCCTATTGGATCGACGGAGGGTAACAACAACCGAAAGCAGAAGTTCGGTTCAGAACACAATAACAACCGAAAGCAGAGTCTCGGTTCTGAGCGAAACAATAACCGAAAGCAGAGTCTCGGTTCTGAGAAAAACAACAACCGAAAGCAGAGTCTCGGTTCTGAGCGAAACAATAACCGAAAGCAGAGTCTCGGTTCTGAGCAAAACAACAACCGAACGCATAGATTTGGTTCAGAAAATGATTTCAACCGAAAGCACAGGTTCGGTTCGGAGAGAAAAAGAGACCAAAAGTCTAGGTTTGGTTCCATTGATAATCAAAACCGAAAGAGTCACCTAGAATATCAAATCAAGAAATCATCTAAGTCTAAATTCTCTCATTCTAATTCTCATTCTTCTTCTCAATCTCATTCTAATTCTTCCAATCATTCCTCTTCTCAATCTCATTCTAATTCTCCAACTGACCTGAAAGGAAAATCTGAGGTTTCGTCAGTTAAATCAGAGACTAAACCAAAATCTCTAGATCCCACAAAGATTAAAGTTTATACCATCAAAAAGAAAAATGAAACAACTTTGATAAAAAGAACATTTTTTGTTGACATCTCTTTTTTTGCTCCCGTCTCTGTGAAAGGCTCACGTGGACCCAAGAAAATTTGGGCTCCTAAATCTGCTTAATTTGTGCAGGTTATCAGTGACGAGCAGTTTGACGAAGAATGGTACATTGATAGTGGCTGCTCGCATCACATGACAGGAAGGAAGGAAGAGCTAAGGGAATTCAGATCTCTTTCAAATGGTGGAAACGTCAAATTTGGGAACAACTCCTTCGGCACCATCAAAGGCTATGGGATGATTACAAATGGTGATTTCTCAATCAGGAAAGTTGCATACGTAGAGGGACTACAACACAACCTCATCAGTGTATCTTAGCTTGTTGGAGGTACTGGTCTCAAGGTCTCATTCGATGATGAAGGTTTGGAAATTATTGAGAAGAAGACGAACAAAGTTATTCTCAAATCAGAGCGCAAAGGTGAAATGTTTCCCCTAAATCTCAAACCATTCAAAGGAAACCCAGCCATCTGCCTGTTATCCAAAGCACAATCTGACGAAAGCTGGCTATGGCACCGAAGACTCTCTCATCTCAACTTCAAAGATATCAACAAACTTGTCACTGGAGGTAACGTTAGAGGTCTTCCATTGCTCAAGTATGATAGAGATCATCTATGTGCCGCATGTGAAATGGGGAAGCAGAGTCGTCAAAGTCATCCATCTATAATTAACACTAAAGTTGTTGAACCACTAGAATTACTTCATATTGATTTATGTGGTCCATCTTCTATAGAAAGCATTGGTGGTAGAAAGTATATTCTTGTTATTGTTGATGACTTTTCACGTTTTACATGGGTGTTCTTTCTAAAGTTTAAATCTAAAGCGACTTACAAGCTAAAAGTGTTCATCAAGCAGATTGAAGTACAGCTGAAGAAGGTCGTTTGTAATATCAGAAGCGAAAATGGGTTGGAGTTCAAAAATAAAGAATTTGAAGAATTCTTGGAAGAAAAAGAAATCAATCACAACTTCTCAGCTCCCTACACACCTCAACAGAACGGGATTGTCGAAAGACAAAACCGATCCTTATGTGAAGCTGCCCGAACAATGCTATGTTTTGCTTCCTTACCTTTATATTTTTGGGCTAATGCTATTTCTGCTGCTTGTTTTACACAGAACAGGTCTTATCTTAACAAGCGCTTCACTCTCACTCCTTATGAGATCATCAACAACAGGAAGCCGAACGTGAAGTTTTTCCATGTGTTTCGTTCCAGGTGTTTCATTTTCAATTCCAAAGAACACCGCAACAAGTTTGATGTCAAAGCCGACGAAGGGATATTTCTGGATTATTCTCTTACTTCCAAAGCGTACAGGGTGTAAAACAAGCGTTCAAGGAAAATAGAAGAAACTTACTACGTGACTTTTGATGATAGCTATGTTAAAAAGCTTAAGGCTAACACAGACACATCTGGAGAAATCTTTCCTCAAACTGGCCAAGTCACAGCCTCGATCGCTAATCTATTCGAGAAATTCATGGAGCTCTTTGATGAACCAGAGAAGGCCACTCTTTCTGAAGCCAGTGCAGCAGATAACAGGGTAGATCACTTGAAGCAACATATTGACGATGCTGCAAGAAGAATGAATGAAGAAGAATCAGGCTCACATGACCCTCCCCAACACAATGCATCAGTCGAGGGGGAGTGTCCACCATCAATCGAGGGGGAGGATCCACCTTCATCCTAACCAAGTTCAGAAGTTGAGGGGGAGCCAATGTCTCAAACCGAAAGCACATCACCAACCGAAAGTGCATCACCATCTGAAAGCACCTCACCAACCGAAGGTACATCAACGCCCAAATTCTCAACACCTCAAGAAACCACTATAGCTCAAGATTCACAAGACATTCCTGTAAAATCATATGCCGAGGAGGAGCATGCTGATATGTCATACGACTTCGACAATCTGTCCGAACCAGAAGAAATGATAAATGCTGAATTAGATCCATCTGTTGATCCAAACTTCTCTCCACTCACCAAATGGACCAGAGATCATCCTGTCACTCAAGTTGTTGGTAATATCTCAGAAACAGTTCTGACTCGATCGCAACTCAAGGCAAAACAAGCATCCTTGTTCTCAAAAGACGAATTCTTCATGTTTAACTCATTCGTATCGAAAGTTGAACCAAAGACAGTTAACACTGCTCTTGATCACTCCGATTGGGTTCACGCTATGCAAGATGAACTTAATGAATTTGAAAGGAACAAAGTCTGGCGTCTTATTCCAACTCCTCCAGATGCCTCTATTGTTGGTCTCAAATGGGTCTTTAGGAACAAACTTGACAAGGAAGGGAACGTTATAAGAAACAAAGCACGTCTGGTCGTAAAAGGATACTGTCAGGAGGAAGGCATTGACTATGAAGAGACTTTCGCTCCTGTAGCTAGGCTGGAGTCAGTGAGAATATTTCTTGCCTATGCTGCTCACAAAAACTTTGAGGTCTTTCAAATGGACGTCAAGTGTGCATTTCTCAATGGCGATCTCGAAGAAACTGTATATGTGGAGCAACCTCCTGGATTCGTAAATGAAAAGTATCCCAATCATTGTTACATTCTGGATAAATCCGTGTATGGTCTGAAACAAGCACCGAGAGCCTGGTATGAAACGCTAACTAAATTTTTAAAGATGTCCAAATTCAAACAAGGTTCGGTTGACCCAACCTTCTTTCGCAAAAAGGAAGGTAACCACCTTATGATCGTTCAAATTTATGTTGATGATATCATCTTTGGCTCCACGAATCCTAGCCTAACAGTTGAATTCAGGAAGCTGATGGAGACTAAATTTGAAATGAGCTCGATGGGTCCCATTAACTTTTTCCTTGGTTTAAATATTAGACAGGGACCTGAAGGCATCTTTATTAACCAGGAAGCTTACACAAAGACTCTCTTAGCTAAATTTGGCATGATGGGAGATTCAAAAGTCAAAGTCCCAATGGTGTTTGGCACTAAGCTCACCCCATCCCTAGATAAACCGGCTGTTGATATTACATTATATCGTCAAATGATAGGCTCTCTAATGTATCTTACTGCTAGCAGGCCTGACATAACGTTTTCTGTTTGTTACTGTGCTCGGTTTCAGGCAAATCCACGGGAGCCTCACATGCTTGCAGTGAAGAACATATTACGTTATCTCAAAAGAACTACCTCTTTAGGTTTGTGGTATCCTTCTAACTCAGGCTTCTTCGTTCAAGCCTACTCAGATGCAGACCTTGGTGGTTGTGGTCTCGACAGGAAAAGCACCACTGGCGGCTGCCAATTCCTCGATGGGAAGTTGGTTAGCTGGCAGTCAAAGAAACAAACGTGCGTGTCTCTGTCTACTGCTGAAGCAGAATACATCGCCACTGCTTCCTGTACCTCTCAAGTGATTTGGATCCAGAGTCAACTCCGAGACTATGGACTCAATATGAAAAAGATTCCACTATATTATGACTCTGAAAGTGCAATTAGGATTTGCCATAACCCAGTGCAACACTCCAAGACCAAGCACATCGCACTGAAGTATCACTTCATCAAAGATCATGTGGAAGATGGAAACGTTGAAGTACACTTTGTTCGAACCACTGATTAGTTGGCCGATGTCTTTACCAAAGCTCTTCCTGAAGCGACTTTCAACAAAATTCTACAAGGCTTAGGTATGATGGTAGGAGAGTCGGTCCCAAATCCTCAAATCTCTAACTAAGAATCAGGAACCGAAATAGCCAGACCGCTCGGTCTCTCTCTGCTCTGAAGATTTAATGGAACCGAAGTAGACAGACCGCTCGGTCTCTCTCTGCTCTGGTGATCTAATGGAACCGAAATAGACAGACTGTTCGGTTCCTCTCTGTTCTGAAATTTTCATGTCACTGAAATACACAGATCGCTCGGTCTATCTCTGCTTCATCATTTTTTTTATGTTGTACATTTTATCTTTCTGTTTTTATTTCTTTTTCAGAAAAATTTCAAAATCACAAAAACATTTTATTTTTCTGTTTTTATTTCTTTTTCAGAAAAATTTCAAAATCACAAAAACATTTTATCTTTCTGTTTTTATTTCTTTTTCAGAAAAAAATTTCAAAATCACAAAAACATTTTATCTTTCTGATTTTATTTCTTTTTCAGAAAAATTTCAAAATCACAAAAACATTTTTTTTCTGTTTTATTCCGTTTTCTTACTTATTTCCACTAATCGCAAGTCCTGGTTGATGTAAGCTTTGCACAAGTAAATACAAGTATCCCCTTCGATAGTGTTCACCCAAGTATGTTTTATCTTTCACTCAGACTAGTTAGACGTCCCTAGAAGCATGCTGATGTATGTTGTCACAAGCCTCTATGACCTTGAGTAAGCCTTAATGATTCGATCAATACCTATCGTTTCTTCCCAATCAGGAAATTCTTTTTAACACTCGGTCTAGAGCTACCTTACTTTTCTCATTTGAAACATGAGTTGCTCTGCTTTGTCCCACTTTTGTAGCAGAAGGTACATTCGGTCTCTTAACCACCTCCTCAAATTCTACATTTACCTTCGATTCCCTAAAGTAACCCTTGATGCTTTCGGTCTTTACCACTGAAGCTTATGGTTACACAACATCTGTGTTTATGATCTTGGATTCGTTTACCACGTTCCTAGTGAAACCCAACATCCGATACCTAAAATGAATTGATAGTGTGTGTTATACTCAAAATGTTACTTGGAAATCTCATTTTCATTTTGCGTGATCTTTTATGAAATCATCTCTACCTAAGACATTTCTTCCCAAAGAGGTCCAATTTAATTTTTTTTGAGATTTATGTTTATCCCATGCTTGTCCAGATAATTCCCACCTACCTGTTCAATAGATCACATCGGTCTCACAGGTATCTCTGCCAACACTCAGTTTTATGTTGAGACTTGATGTTCAGTTAGAGGACAGCCACCCCACAGCCTATGCTCAAAAGATGTCTTTCATTGTTTATTAACAGACAATTGATCGTATTTCTAGGGAAACCGCACAAGCACTTCAAGTCTCTCTTGACTTTGAAGGAAGTGATTCTTGCCTGGAATCTTCTGCCTTCTGTCTTCTTCATAGACAACACTCACATCTCAAACACCTTTGCTTTATTTCTTTGTCTTTCACACTCTTATGCACGAAAATTAATTTTTCCAACATTCTGATTGCTGTTTGGTATGTGGTTTTAAGTTACAGTTGTAACCAAACAAGGGCATAAGGAATTTCAAACGGTACAAAAATATGATTTGGGCGCGTGCAGATGATTCGTTTCACACCCACGTGTGCTGACGTCTTCCTGGGATAAACCATAACATCCAATCGCGCTTTTTCAGGCGATGTTTTGGTTCCCTCATCATCACGATTTTCTCTCTCCAGTGAGCGGTATAAATAAGGGGTGATCGTGTTCTTTGGCGTTTACCACTCACGTAATCTCTCTCTCTGAAAAAGCTCCACTGTTCATCTTCTTCCTCGATTCAACAATGGCGACTTCTTCTTCTGCACACGATCAAACTGCCTCTTCATCTTTGCTTTCCATCAAGCCTAATCAAAATATGATTATCGAGATGACACCTTTCCTATATGATGCGTATATGCTCCATGTGGTGGAATGTCTGAAATATTCACCATTGCTGTTGGCACTCACGTAGGTGGAAGCCGTTCCGATGTCCCTGCTTTCTCAAGTCTACACAACAGCAAGTTATGACAAACACAAAGATCGCATCTACTTCACCATCCATGACAAGAAAACCTCCGTATCAAAAACCAAGTTTTGCTCTCTTCTAGGGCTTGCAGTTGATTCTTCCGTCATCTCACCGGATTTTGTCACTACTACCCAACTGTTCTCGATGATGTACGAGATGGGCTATACCGATGTTCTTACAACAATCATGAAGGTCAAGAAATCTTGTCTTCCTTCTCAGTGGAATGGCTTGCTTACCCTTTTAATCAAGGGTTTAGCGGAACGTTGTGGTGGTTCTGATACCACGAGTAAAGGATTTCTCACCATTCTCTATGGTCTTTACAACAGCATCAACCTCGATTATGGCTCCATAATCTGGTCTCAAGTCGTTCAGAGTCTAAACACCACCACCCGGTACTCCGAGATCTCTTGCGGCCGTTTCTGGACGCTCATCACGAAGAAGGCCATGGATTCCCTAGAAATCCCTGTGATGAAGGATGCTCTTCTGGCTTCAATTGCCTCTTACCATACTAAGAAGATTATAGTTTCTGATCCAAGTAAGTTTCTACATTATGGATTAATCCCTGAATCCGTGTACAGATGTGTCACGCCTCACAGCAAGATCATGGCGGACTATAGCACCAGAACTCCCTTGCCTCCAAGGGTTCTGTCCGATGAACAAAAAGCCGCATTGGAAGCCCTTGATCAACCTTCCAACCATGGCAAAAGGGCTAGTAAAAAGGAAAAACAAGAGAAGAAAGAATCTGAATCGAAAAAGGAGAGAAAGCCAAGATCCTCCAAGCGAAAACATGATGCAGATGAACCTTCTCGGTCCAAATCCAAGAAAGTTAAGAAGATGGCTAAGAGGGCCAAAGGATCCCCTTCTCTTGGCTCTGTTCCACATGACTAATCCGACACAGAGGCTGCTGCTCCTCATGCTTCTCCAACAGAGCCAACTACTGCTCAGTCTCCTCAACAACCATCCTCTCCTGCAGCCACTCATCTTCCTTCTCCACCAGCTTCTCCCAAAATTACAAAACCACCCACTCCTCCACCTTCTCCTAAAATTCCTACCCCACCCCTATCACCGAAACAGACGGTCCCACTTTCTGTTCCTACAATCATCCCTCCCACTACAACAGAACCAACCATTCCCTTCTCTGTTACTATACCTACCTCTTCTATCCCCACTCCAATCATCACCGAATCGGTTACTACCACCTTTTCCCAGCCACCAGTAACAATCAATGTATCTGATACAGGGGCTACTACTGTGGTTGAAACCCCCATCATCAACATCCCACAATCACCTTCTCCATCCTCAAACTCCGGTGCTACTTTGGGCGGTGATGATGAAGAGTACGATTCTCTTTATTATAGCCCATACCGGATTCCCACAGATACTGATGCCGATACCCCTATTACCAGTTAGCAGCTTCAAGAAATTCATGACAAACTCGACAGTTTGCTGGCTGATAATAAAGCCTATGGGGGTGTGGTGCTGAAAGCCTTCATCGAGTCTGCGATCAAGACATATACTGACGCTCTGGATCGTTCCACTGATGCCATTGAAAACTCAACAGCTTCATGCTCCAAAGCTACAAAGGAAGTCTCTGAGGTTGTTCACACAACTCAGATCTTTCTTGACTCTCTCAAAGCACATGCTGATGCTAATGCGGCTAAGTTTCAGACATCTGTAGACTCCTTTTCGGCTACCCTTCAGGGTGAAACCTCTAAGTTTGAGGCTCTGCGTGCTGACCTCAAAACTGAATCCACCTCTTTTCTCAAATCTTTGGATTCACGTTTTGCTTCTCTAGTAGCAGAGAGCACCTTAAAAGAAGATCTTGTCAAGCATCAGGCAACTATTGACCTTCAAAAGATACAACTGGCCCAGGCACAACAAGAAATCTCTTTGCTGAAAACTCAGCGGGCTGTTCTTCAAGGTTGCGCTGGTGATGTCAAGAATATGTTGACAACTGTCCTTGACACTCATGACCCCTTTCTTACCCTTACCATCAGACAGCATCTCCAGGCTAAACTCCTTCCTGCAATTAACATCTTGAGCGAAATGAAGGGTGTCTCGGAGAAGCTTGTTCTTCCGAGACAAGAGGGAGAGGAGGGTATTCCAAAGACAGAACCGAAGGTCAATTTAGCTTCGGGTTCTGGAAAACAATTTCTTGTTGAGAGCGAGTCAAATACCGATGAAACTATTGCTGAAGCTCTTCAACGAAAGAAAAGGGACAAAGAGCTGGATGAAACAATGAAAATAGCTCGAGAGGCAGAGGCCAAAGAAAGAAGACTCAAGGAGGATGAGGATGCTCTACAAGCCAAGAAGACTCTGTTCCCAGAATGGGACAGAGACACACTCATCAATCAAGCGATTGAGTTTCCCTCCATATATTGGTTGGAACCAATTGCATCTTTTGAGTGTGAGAATACCAAAGACTCGCAGTTTGACATGCCAATCACACGAAAAGCTTTTACATTTCATTGCTTCGATGTCACTGCCGATGTCCCTCATCCAAACTTGAAGGTTGACAGAGAGTTAATAGATTTCTATTTGAAGTATGGTCAACCACAGTACTTGACATGGAGTGCACAGAAGATAATTAAAGTCAAGGTACTGAAACCAACACAGGCTGGGAAATTTGTGAATGTTAACTTCAAAATCAACAGAGAAACGGCCAACATAGAACATTTTATTTCTCCGGTAGATCTTCCCAGTCTGAATCCTCATGATTGGATTCTGCTATACAACGTTCTTCTCTCCAATCAAAGAGAGTATGAACCGATTCTAAAACATCTCAAAAGAATGTTGGCTTCCTATATCCATGAGCTCGCCACTATGGATCAGGAAATAGCAAAAATAATGAACAAGAAACCGACCGTCAAGCCTACTTCCAAGACAGGAGACGTACACAAAATGAAGTTAGGGCAAATTGACTCTTCAAATCTGACGGTCATGTTCACAAGAGGCGACAAGCACAAGTTTCTATTTGCTTTGGTAGACAAGCATCTGTTTTCAACAGAATGTCTGGAGCATATCATAAACATCATTCACCGATGCAAGCAGAACTCTACAATAGACAAGAAGAACTTCACTGATATGCTTCGATGGTATATTACCTTCAGGCATCACATTCTGGCTATTATACCGAGAATTTTTGAGACGGTGAAGAAGCCTTCTGCTGTTAAAAGGGAATGAAGGCTCTGTGCCAAAGACGCAAAGGGGGAGATTGTTGAAGATTATTGTGTTGCGTCTTGGGCCCTTATGTTTTACAGCCGGATTGGGCTTGTCAATCCGTGTTTATCTAGAATAGCGTTCTTTTTCTTAGGAAAACTGTTAGGGTTTTATTATAAATATATGCATGCATGTATGCGTATTGTAACGGTGGTCACTCTCATTGATTATTTGTAAACCCTAAAATCCTCTACAGTTGATGTTCTTTATCGAGCTCTTTTGAGGATTGTTTATTAAATCATTCGACACCTTTTGATCCATTTGCTTGTTCTTAATTGATTATCTAGTTGTTTCTCTACCTGTTTCATAGATCTAATCGATCTTCGAGTTTGTTTTAATCTCATCAACTTAGAATGTATTCTGTTATATGATGTAGAATGAATCTCGGCCCTTACGTACTGGTTCATGGGACAGGCGTTTGCCATCATAAGACACATCCCTCAATGCTCCAATCACGACATATAACAAGGACGAATTAAACATCCCAAATGAAGACTCCTACTTTTTTGATAGAATCTCTTCGAGTCAGTTCATGGATCGATATTTACCCGACCCATCCCACGAATGGGAGAAATCAAGGTCAAATTCATCAGGCAGCTGCAAAGAACTAGAGTGTTCTTCGGGTTCTTCAGCTGTGGACAAAACTTATTCAAGAACCACAAGTTTGACAAGAAGCACGAGCTGCAATGCAGTTATTGAAAAGATGACTCCTGAATACAATGTGGTGGCTAAAGATTGGTTACCAAGGAAGTTGAAGGGGATGCTTCCGGAAGAAGTCTTCAATCCAAATCAGAATCAGATATCAAATCTTCGTGGAGACAAGATTCTAATGAAAAAGGCATGAAGCAGACTGTGGGGAGTGGGGGTATTTTTATCTATTCTCCAACCAGAACACTTAAAGAAGTCATGAGGGATGATCTTAAAGAAGAGTACATTAGTTACATGGTAAGGAAAGAATAGTTGTTGATTCATGAGTCATGAGTCATGAGTCTGTTATTATTGATTTGGTTATGATATCAGGCGGAGACACCTCGAGCCATTGGATCAGCAAAGGAAGATAATGACTGGGATTTGTTGTTTGAGGAGAAAATAAGGAAGATAATAAAATTGTGGGATGAATGCAACATTCCATTGATTCACAGGACCTACCTTTTCTTGCTCATCCAAGGCGGTCCATCTGATTCCGTCTACATCGAGATTGAGCTCCGCCGACTATCCTTCCTCCAGAAAGCAGTAGATCACGCCTCAAGGTTTGCTTACACATATGAATCATAATACTTGCATTTAATTTTTTTACTCATACTCATCTTTGTTTTTTTGTTTGTTTGTTGATGGGTAGTAAAAACACAAGGGAAATGGATTTGGAGAGGGCGATACTAAGCAGGAAACTACTGAGGAAATACTCAGCAAAGGAAAGGGAAGGCCTTTTTCTACCAGACCACCTGCAGAAAGAAGCATTCCAACACATGATTTTGATCCTCTTGCCACTGCCACATGCAAAGGAATGGTTTTTTGCACATTCCTTATGTTCACATCAACTCCAGCATAAGGAATAATCTGTTCAAACATAACAGCAGTTAATGGTCCAACCAATTCAACTCATTCATGCCTTTCTGTACATAAAATGTCAACACACTAGAGGAAATTGATGGAAGAATAAATAAATAAACTTACTTTAACTAACTCCAAATCATTAGTCATAGCAGTAGGCTGCAGAGTTGTACCTCCATGTTGAGTGTCTTGAGAAGTAGCTTCAACTCCAACACCAAGAAGAATATGTACAAGTTCTCTACCATCTACACCATAATTAAATAATTATATATATTTAGGGTAATAAAAACATAATTAAATAAATATATATATTTAGCAGCAATATGGATAATTATATATATATATATATATATACATATATATATATATATATATATATATATATATTGGGTAATAAACAACATAATTAAATAAATATATATAAAAATACCTTGTCTTGGCTGAACATGTTTATATCTTTGACAATGAAGATGAGGTCAAATCTTGAAAGAATTGTACTCTATAAGTCAATGTTATCTTGTGCAGTTTTGAGATCATTATAACGACCTGATGGAGGCTTTGTTGCAGCTAATACAGAAGTCCTGGAATTCAAAATTGTTGTTATTCCTGCTTTGGTTATGGATATTGTTTGTTGTTCCATGGCTTCATGTATGGCAGCCCTAATATGGAAGGGTGTTGTAGAATATTTGTATAAAAAAAGTAAAAAGATAAGAAAGTTATAGTGTTGTTATCACAAATGACAGAAGCAATAAGCCCAGCTGCAGATGAGCCTTTCCTGGAAGTGTATACAACTATAGGAGCAGTACGTACCTAACCTTGTCAAAAACAAAAATATAATTTACTCAAATCCATATTTTTTTAAATAACATTGTCTTGTAACCATTACATTCAAAGAGAACTAAGTTTATCATAAAAAAAGGCTACACCTAATTGACTGGCGAATAGTGGAATGTATTCTATATGTGCAACACCATTCATAATATGAAATAATAATTATAATAAGTTTCGTGGTGTAGGAAGGTGTAATTAAGCATTACATATACAAAAAGTAAAAACCAAACCTGCAGAGCAACAAGCAATACCTTGTGTTTTTTTCTTTGTTTATTTCCACTTCTTCACAAAAACACCATTAATTCAAATCAAAACTTAACCAACCAAAACCAAAACCAAAAGAAATCAAATCTCCACACTCACATCACAGTCCACTCTCGTTCGATTCCTACAATTAAAATGATCAGGATGATGATGATTGAGGACATTTGCGTCTTTTTTGCACATACAAGAGAGAGAGAGAGAAAGAGAGAGAGAGATTACAAGGTAAATTGGAGTAGGTGTGGGTGTTAACGAGGTAACCTTTTATGGCTGAGAATCTCCTTGACGTGATGATGGAACCTTTTGAGGCGGGCTTGGAGGCTCACAAGATTTGTTGCTTTTCTTGAAAACATACAACTTAATTGAGTCACGTAGTTGTTGATAAGGCTTCCTGGTTTATCAGCTTCTGCCAGCAGTTTCATTTTCTGATATCCAGCAAGGCTAATATGATTTGAACCCTAACATAAAACTCTTACCAAACGAGTTCAGGATGCCAGCGACGGGAAGGAAGAAAAGGATGTTCGCAAGGAGAAAGAAGGTCTGACGCCGGCGAGGGTGGAAGAAGCAGTGGCGATGGCGGCGAGGAGAAGGAAGACCGACCGCAGCGAGGAGAAGGAAGACCGACCACAACGACGGGAGGGGAGCCAATGATGTCTTTGACCAGAGTATCTAAAGAGCTTGTATCTTCGCTGCAAATAAAGCGATTGACAGGCAAAATTCCAGGAAACATGTGAAGATCGATGAAGAACAAACTCAGCAATCAAGTAAAAACAAAAGAACTCACTAATTAGGAAAGAGATAAATCTTGAAGCTCTTACCATATGAAGATATAGAAAAGATGATTGAAGAGTTCGATTAGGCAGAGTTATAAGATCGCTTGTGGTAGGGAGGCAATGAATGGATGAAACAAGCCCTAACAAATCCAGGCGCAAATCCAGGCGAGAGGGATGAGATGGAAATACGAGAGTGGGATAGAAAAAATTAGGGTCGGATTTAGGAACCCTAAATCATCAGCTCAAATTGATAACTGGGAGGTAAGAACCCTAAATCCTCAGCTCATTAGGGTCGAATTAAGAGTGTAAGAGTTTGTTGGAACCAAGAATTAGGTTTTTGGTGGAGGTTATGGATCGTGGAATTGAGGAAGATGTGGATGAAGACAAAGGCCCTAATTCGAAGAGGCGGGGAATTTTTGGGATGAATAGGCGGGGTTAATTTTTTGGATTTCATTTTTTCCCCCCTAAAAACACGTGTTTCCTAAAAGAAATATAAAGCAACACAGTTACACGACGCACAGTTTTTGATAGGTGCCCTCCGTATTTTTTTTTTTCTAACACTAATTTAAGGGCATGCCAAAATGGGTGTCTTCTATCCTTCAAATTTTGGAAAACTGACATTAATTTTTAGGGCACGCACAAATGCGCACCCTTTATCCATGTGTGTCATTAATTGCGCATCGTAAAAGGCTATTTTTCTAGTAGTGTGCTTTTAAGGGGGGAATACAAGTTGAACACAACTGATAATTGTGTAATGTTTTGTTATAAACATATTTTAAAGGATTTCTTATGTATTAATAAGTGATCAAAACGTCTCAAAAACTATTTTAAAGTTATGTTACTATATAGTTTACAAAATTCTATTTTTAAAGTACAATCATAACTTAATAGAAAAAAAAAATTAGTCTTTTCTTCAAGTCAGTATCACTTCAAGTAAGCATACTAGAAAAGTATAATAGGTATAGTTTAGGGGTTCGGTTCATACTATAACAAGTTTAGAGAAGAACATACTATAACAAGTACAGAGAAGAGCATACTATAACAAGTACAGAGAGGAACACACTATAATAATAACAGACGAAAAATTCAAGAATTACACACCTATATGATGTTCCTATTACTCTAGGAAGACATCGTATCCTTAATTCATTGTTTGTAACAAATTAAGATGTTAATATATCTTTCCAAGTTTGCATTAACACCAGTACGATTTCATTTACCAAGGTTAGCAGGCACGAGGTGATAAAACATACTAATATATCTTTCCACGTTTGCGTTAACATTAGTACAATTTCACGTACTAGGGTTAGCAGGCACGAGGTGATAAAACTTTTGGATTAGTGTCTAAGTCCATAACTATAATTGGTATCTACTTGAACTGACTCGGCATGGTCAAGAATTAATTTGGACTTAATTTAGTGATCAAAAGAGACTAATTAAATATATGGGGATTGATAGTGTAAATCATTAATTCTTATATATGTGGGCTTATATTCTAAGATTCCTTATGTTGGGTTTAACCCATGTGGTGACCCATGGATACTACATGGAGGTTAAAACCCATGGAGCATAAGGAATGGGTAAGGTCATGAGTTACATGGTGTAACCCTAATAGCCACACTATATAAAGACCCCTTTAGCTCAAGAAATTAGCACTAGTGTCACTTATATGAGGTCTAGCCGATTTGAGCATGAAGTGTCTTCTTCTCATGGTTATTCCAAGTGTTGATGATGTTGTGTGAACCATTTGAGGTGTTACACTTGGGGCACAGGGCTCTCGAGCTTCATGGAGTCAAGCTACATTAACAAGGTATGTATTTCTATCTAGTTTATTATTCAAGTATGGAAAGATTGTATGCTAGTTAGGGTAATACTTTGGAATATTCATATTTGCATGTATAATAGAGAAAACATATATCCAAGGTATTTAGGGTTGCATGTATACATAGGAGTGTTAGAATTCTCAAACCCAATAGTGGTATCAGAGCCTGATTGTTTTCTATTATATTGATGCAAATGTTTTATTTTCAAAGTTGAAAAAAAAGGAAAAAAAATGATGTTTGTCAAATTTTAAGATAATTACTTGTTTTTTAAAAAAAAAAAACTAATTATTTGTGAAATTTGAATCATTTGCTATATGAGTTGAATTAGGTCAAATTTAGTAAAAGATAAAATGATATGATTATTTTATTAGTTTTAAAAGTTTGATCTAAATAGTGTTTTTTTTTCTTTTTTTTTTTTTTTTTTTTTTTTTTTTTTTTAAAGCTCCATAAGTTATGGATATGAAAAGGTTTTCAAAAAATTGGTTCAAAGTTTTTATGGAGTTACAAAATTTGGTGTTAATGTTTTAAACGAATTCCATAACTTATTCTTAAGTTATGGAACATGAAAAGTTTCATCATAAAACAAGCATTTAACTCCATAAGTTATGGATTACCGAAAGTTTTATGTTTCCTTGATTTATGAGTTGTTTAGATTAATGAAAAAAAATTGTCTTTTAGATGTTTTAAATCCTAATTAATCTAGAGGTAGTTCATAAAATGTGCTTTTGTAATTTGTCGTCAAGTTACATAAAAGGTCACATTTATGAATCTTAAAACTCATAAAAGTGTCATAGGATACATAAAAAATGAAGAGACTTTTTCATTAAATAGTATTATGACTCCATAACTTGTCCTCAAGTTATGGATGTTTAAGACTTACTTCTTTAAAAGTGTTATTAAAGAATAAGAGGTTACATAAAAAAATGAAGAGTCTTCATTTAATGAACCATTAAACTCATAAGTTATGAAATGAAAAGTTTTGAATAGTTTCAAAACTTTCCCTCAAGTTTCGGAATTTGTAAAGTTTTCCCATGAATACTTTAATTCCAAGTTAAGCTCTTAGAATTTTAAAAGTTAAAATTCAACCATTATACTTTATAATATTATAAGTTAGTAATATATATATATATATATATATATATATATATATATATATATATATATATATGTATGTATGTATATAAATATATATATATATATATATATATATATATATATATATATATATATATGTATGTATGTATGTATAAGACCAAGTTGTCTTACCATTAGTAGGCCTCATTCACGAAGTTGGTCTATAAGGGGGGGGGGGGGGGGGTATAAGGTTACTACCTATAAAATGGCAGTTTAATGGGTGTCACTCTTACCTGCCGCTTCCTTGACTGATGAAGGGTCGTTATCCGAACAGGTAGGAAAAGGACTATAATTCTCCCTTCATTAAAATTATTAATGATAAATATAAAGTAACTAAATATTTTTTTTATAATACCCAACCTTAGTTACTTTAGGAAAATGTGAATAAGGTGCTAATCCATGAAATTACACTTTGCACTTTGTTTAACTCGGTTAGTGGAGCGTGTGTGATTAACCGGCACACTAACTCGTATTTAACAAGGTAGGAAAATGGTAACTTAGTGTTTATCATAGTATCGATGGAGCGTGTGTGGTTAATCGGCACATCGATTGAGGGGTAAACATTTAAGAGTACCAAGTAATTTGAATGGTTACTTCACATCTTGTTTTGTGATCCTCGGCATCCCAATCACAAAACCTGAAGGGCATACTCGAGATTGAAACATGCCATTGAACAGTTCAATGATTCTCAAAAGATCTAGGAGTTTCAAATAAAAACCTAATAAATTATTTCATTTTTCATGGTGGAAGTTGCTGAATCGTCATTCACCTACCTTCAAATATTCTATAGCTTGGATTACAGCATCCCTCTTTCAAGTTATAAAATATTGTGTTGGGTCCTAGCCTTAATATTTTATATTGGGTGTTATATTAAGGACTTTAAATAAACTATCTTGAATATCTCTCAAAAGATGTCTAATTAAGACATCTATGATCTTCCCAAATCTCTTGGAACTTCACTTCCTCCACCTCCTCGAATTATTCTCCCTAACCCACAAGTTCAAGTTCACTCAAGCCCTATTGGCAAGAAAAGTCTATGTGTGCTCACATCTTGGAGATAAAGTCACATATTGATAAGTCGGGAGAGTTGGGTGTCAATGTCTTAAGAAAGTTGGATGTTCAATTACTTTCTAAGTCACATAGTGAGTTACCTTTGGGACTACTATGAAATAGACTATGATATGACCCTTAATGATCTTATCTATTTGCTTGGTATTGCTGAATCAACAATGATTTGGAGCTTTAAAGATTAGTAGATCAACTTCCCAAACCTTCAAAGGACATTCAAAATGGTTGCATTGGATACCTAGTAAAAGCTTTCTCTTCCCATTAGAAAGGGGTTGTCCATAGTCAACTTGGTTGACCAAATGGTAAAGAGAAAGGCAAAGTCTGAGATTGTCCCATGTACCATTCCCAAAGGGCCCATATGGTTCTATTTCAAAAAGGAAAGGGCATTGGTTGCGAAGCTGCCAAATTTACCTGAAATATCATAAGGGTGGTAAAGTCAATAAGTTTGACTCTACTTTAGGTAAAGTCCACTATCTAACTCGATTAAGTTTTTATGCTGAGATTCTTATTACATGATGTGACTGGGTCACATGTTGATGTTTTAAGAATCAAAGGAAAAGTGAAGGAAACTTAACGAAAGAGTATGCTGAATCTTACCGCGAATATGAATTTCTATCGCTTGATTGAAGGTCGAATTCTTGAGCTACTCTTAGGAGTTATGATAGATTGCTAGGAAACATGTAATAGCATAGTTTTCATTTAAAGTTGCATTGTAAGGAAAAGTTTTTTTTCTGCATTTTATAAATAAATAAAAGTTTGTGTTACTTTGTTTTATATCTCCTTGCAATGGCATTTATGAAAAATTAATGTTTGTACGTTTCTAGCAATAATGGAAATGTGAGTTTGATTCTTTCATTTGTGGTAGTGTCTAAATTTACCAAATAAGGAAAGCTTCTCATCATCCAAGTTTTCAGTTGGATAGAAACTTGGAATCATACAAGTTGTACAGTATGATGAATGAGAACTTTCAGCTTTGGAAAATTAAGACTAGTTCCTTGTTCACATTTATATGTGAGTTAAGTGAAGGACTAAGGGATCGAGTACACATTCTTATGCACTGGTAAGGTGTGACAATTGCCAATTCAGGTCATTCTCGGACTCATGCATCTTTATAAAAACCATTCATGCACAACATGCCATGACCTAGTAGTATAAATTAGGTCAAAAATCTTGCATAAACTAGGATCCAACTATGGTCTAGGACTAATATACTTGATACTTACAAGTCTAGTAAGTTGCTTAGCTACAATAGGAAATGCCAATACTATAATTAGAATAAAGCTTCAAGCTTTGTTATAATTGAAATAGGGTATAAAACCCTAAAAATAAATTAAAACATTCTAATTATACTTTAACATGTTGTTGAATATCAAACAATATTCCAAAAACCCTAAAGAGCCAAAAATCCAAAGTTATAAATAATAAAGCTTAAAAACCTTATAAAATTTGGCTACAAACTTCCTAATATCAAATTGTTATTAATCAAATTATGAATTATATTCAATGAAATAGACATTAAATTACCAAGTATTAATCATAATTTATTTGTTGAAAACAAGATTTTTAAATAAATCAAATTGCTTAATAAGCATTTTTATAAAAAAAAAAATGAATGTTTTTATATAAATGATGGAGGTGAAGTTTATAAAGTTTAAAATTTTGGAGAGAGGAGGCCTAAATTCATGTAAGAACCGGCCATCTCCCCTCCCCATACACTCTCTCTTCCCAAAACACAATCATTAAATCAAAACCCTCACTCCACCTCTTCTTTCTTCACTCTCTTACACTCCACTCTTCACACACTTCACTCTCTTCTTCCCTCTCTCTAAACTCACGAAAATCATCTCATTCCTCTCCAAAAATTCGAGATTGTGAATCCCTTGAAGTGTTCTTACTTCCCTCAAGATCATAACCATGGTAAACAACATCATCTTCTTCCATAGTTTCATGATTCTACTTCCTTTTCTTCTTAGTTTTCTCTTCTTTTCGGATTCTATGCCTTTCCATGGATAGAAATCTTTATTTTTCCCTTGTAGTTTGTAGATTCTCACCATAACACAATGCATGTGTTTGAGATGGTGAAAATTCGGGATCAAACCCATGCAAGGAGTGAAAAGATGCACATATGATCATGTGACATCAAAACTGAATATTTCATCTTCTTCTCCATTTCTTTTGTGTTCTTGCATGACCAAAAGCATTTAAACCATTTCTAGTACATCTTGGATGCTCATTCACTCCATGCATGTGTTAGAAATCGGATCTTACCAAAGGCATGCATGATGTTCTTGTCAAAATACCCTAATAATGCACAAAAACAAACATGCAATCTGCTAGATTACTTTGTTCGACTTTGAACGGCCATAACTCGGTCATTTCTTAACCAAATCATGATATTATTTTTGTACTGGATAGTTACACGAGTTAACTTTCAAACCCAACTGGTCTCACTATAAAATATTAAATATCCGATTGTTGGCAATTTTTACAAAATGATTGCGGATACAGCTCTTTTTCTGTGATCACTATTTTTGTCTTGCATGATCAAGGGCCTTAAACCCAACCATAAATCTGAGGAAAAATACCTTAGAAACTTAACATATCTAGTGAATGATGGCTGAAATTTCGTGGCTTAAAACCTCACTGAATGGCTACACAAATTCATGAACTTCAGCCACATCTACATTTCATGCATCATTGCATGCAACCTTTCTTAATTTGTTTAGATTCATTACCCTCATTTCTCTTTTGAATACATTTTTAGCATTTTCCCTTTTGAAATCCCTCACATTGATAATCTGGAAAATTTCAAGAGCTTTTATTATTTCCTTGATTTATTAAAATTATTGCTAAAACCAAGGACATAAATCACATAAAATACTTCCAGAGGTCAATAAATCCTGAATAAATTCATGGATGATCCTTATGATGAATAATGACCCCTCACCAAATTTCATTAATTTTTGTTACTGTTTAGTACGATTTCTGATTTTCTTTTGTTTAGGGCATAATAAATCACAAAACCACTTTAGAGAATGTGAAAATTTTATCTAACAATTTACGCATACCTTACCTGTGAATGGTGACTCTAGAAAATAATTTCAAGATTTTTCATCATGTCTTACTATTTTTCCCAAATTTTGGTAATTATAATCGTCTAAAAATGGGAAAAAGAGTTCTGATTATCCAAAATTCATGAAAAATTACCAAGATATCATATTTTATAGTAGGAGGTTAAATAAAAAATTTGAGGATTTTTTTCTATGGTAAACTATTTTTCTCTTATTTTCTAAAGTTAATTGCACCAAAATACACTTAAATACACATAAATACCCAAAACCAGCTTATACATTATGAAAACCACTTTTGATATTTTTCCCAGGTATTTATACTGTAAATGATGTTACAAAAATTTATCGTGATGTATTTTAACTGTTTAATATTATTTCTTTAATTTATGACTATTTAAAGGAATAAAACAAGGAAAAATAGAAATACCCACTGAAAAATATCTTTTATATTTTTCCCAGCCTAGTTATGTATAATAAAAATTAAATACAAAGTTTGGGTAATTTTGGAAACTGTTTTCTATTTATTTCAATTTTTATTGGAATAAATGCCCATAAATCATAAAATATAATTAAATAGCTTGGAATTCCATTTTTATATTTTTCCCAGCTTAGTATTGACTAATAACAGTTAAATAAAAATTTTTAGAATTTTTATCCCTCGAATGCTATTTTGCGTGAATTTATGTTGTTATAGAGACTTAAAAAAAATTTGGAAAATTAATATTCCAAAGTTGCAATTAATCACACGACTTGTAAAATTTCAATATTCCAGAAAAAGTGTAACCAATTGATATAAAATACAATACTAAAACATAAATTGGCATTTCCCTATATGTAGAGTTTAGTATATTAACATTAGATATCGGCATGGAAACTCACTAGTGTGTGTGTTTGATGTCGTAGGATCCCGGTAGTAAGACGTTGATGCATCCCGAAGTACCGCTTGTGCCTACACGAAACATCGTGAGTATTCACGCACTCCCCTATTTTCGGTTTTTATGTTTTGGGTGGAAAAGCATGTCCAGAAAAACTATTGTTTGCATGTTGTATGTAAATTGATTATTATCAAACATGATTGCTATTGTATTGCTATGTTTCTTTATGTATGTCTATGCAACACGGAACATGAGAACTTATCGTACTAAGGCCCTTCCCTTATCTCTAACCATTAACTCTTTGAGCCAATGGTCATTATGGATAGCGCTATTAGGAATTGACAACTCCTCACTCGCCTGAATCGTTGGAGTGCATGATACCATATTCATCTATGGAACGATAAGCATAGATCTCGATAGGGCTTCAGTCATAGGTTTGGTTGACACTCATTGTTTGCTCATACACATACAAACTCGTTTCTCGTTATAGCAATAAACTTGTATTCATTAATAGCAATCAACTTGTTTATCATTGAAGCAATGTACTTGTATTTACGAAAAGAATTATTGTACCCTCGAGTTTATAAACTTGTGAACTCACCAACTATTTTCATAGTTGACGCTCGTTTTACATGCTTTTTTATGAAATAATTAGTAAGTGGATGTAAAGATTCATCATCATAGAGCATGTTGCATCGTGTTGAAGCTATTATGAAGTTATATTTTGAAAAATGTTATTTTGAAAAACTTGTATTTTGTTTCTTTTGAAGCTATGGGTTGTAAACTTTTAAATAGTGCTATGGTGACGTATCTTTATCTTTTGCAATGAAACCGTTATCGTTGTCATACCTTGCGTTTCCGCTTTAGCGGGGTGTGACATAAGGTCCACCACAAAAGATCGATTAGACTATTTTTCATGATTTACTAAAGCTTAGTAAATATGGTTACACTTACAAGTTTAAAGTATAATTCTGAAACATTGGAAAAGTTTTGATGTATGGCAGAATGAATGAGAATAATCAAATTAGGCAGAAGGATAAAAGTTTCTGAAATCTGAAAAAATGGGAGAGTACTTTAGTATCATGTTATATGATCATCTTAATGATTAAGAGACCTTATCACAATTCATCCTCTAAGTGCATTCTGATAGCTAAGAAGAGGAGCTATGAATTGTTGAAGTGGTCAAATCAAGAAGATGATTCATGCCTCGTTCCGAAACAATTCTTACAGTTATACTCTAAGATTGTAACTTGAGTGACAAATCTTATAGAAAGGTTTATTAACACTAGTCAAATGTAAGAGTAAAGTGTTTCCTACTCTTGTAAATTTGAAATTGGTAAGTTGTGATGTTTTGGATAAAACAAAGACCAACTAAGGCCAATTGTGTGAAGTGTTTGTCTTGATAAAGAATCTGCACTATCTCTTGAATATTTGGCAAGATATTCTTATATGTCAAGAGGACAGTGGGAGTCTTAAAGATCCTGAAAAAGAATTTCAAGATCTAATCAAGAATAAAAACCTGTAGTTTAACACTAGCACACGACGTGAGGTTTATAACCTATCGTGTTGACATATTTATATTTTTGTACCCATTCTAGTTAAAGTCAGCTTTGCATATGAGTTCTTAGAGTTCTTAATTGGTTGCATAACAACTTGGAAGCAATGGCAGGCCCTTGAGCTGCCAGGTGGCAAGAAATTAAGATTAAGTTCAGTCCCAATGAGTTTGGATTTGTCATTATCCTTGTCTTGTGACTATGGTTTTGACAATTCACATGGATAAGAAAACATACACCATAAAATCTAACGTTCATAAGGTTTTTCTCTGATTCATGAAAATGATGGTGAGGAAACACTTCCACCAAGTAGATTTGAAGCAGATTATTAAAAATCTAAACAATTGAGACTATGATTACGACATCCCTTTTCATAGTTCTAAAATTGTTTAGACACACCTATGAGCTATCTAAGATAAGGTGTATGATTTTGATAATGTCTTATCAAGGCAATCTCGTCTCAGAAATCTGAACTTTGGTAAGAAAGTCAGTAAAGTATTGAATTCTAGAAGTCCATCTGATTTTTGAGTACGTGTGAAAGCTAGCCGGAGCTTAAGTGTTATGATAATAATCATCATGTTAGTGGGAGCATGATAATTATGATAAGGGTTGCAAGTTAGCAATGTTATTTATAGAAAACAAAAGTTTCCATTCATGGAGTTGCAGTGGTTGAAAAGTTGTTCTACTATAATTAAGGGAGAGGAAATTATACTTCCTTTCACTTCTAAAAGATTAGATTGAGGTTTTAATAATCTTTAGTCAAGGATATATATGAATTGTGTGTTGGAATGGCTCAACATAAGGAAATTCTCTATATGGGTACATATTTGCGTTCTAAAATTCGATATGATTACGGTATCCCTTTTCATAATCTGAATTATGAGAATGTGGAAAATATAAATATTGTAGCAAAAGGACTGGTCTAGTATCATGTCTTTATATGAAACATCATGAATCATGTCCCATATGCTTCGGATATAGGATCGATTGCATGTGCTATAATATTCATCCTTTCTAAATTTTCCAAATGCTTGGGGCATTAAGAGGGAAAAGGTCTAGAATTGGATATGACTAAAATGATTAAGCAATTGTCAAGGACAATTTAAGGTTTACCAAAGATTGGTTGCTCAGGGACAGTTGGAAGTATAGCGTTAATTTTTGGAAGAACCATATTGACATATTCTGAAAAGAGGCAACTCTTGTTCAGAAATGATAGTCAAAATAGGAATGTTTCATAGGTGGAAGTTATTAAATCTATGTAAGATTAGAAAAACTTAATGCAAGAAGGATGTTTCCCATAGAATTGATCTCCGTTAGAATACCTTGTAATGTCTTTTGACAAGTCTTTGTGACTTTGTACATAGTCATTACAAGAGGATCTGTGCATATTAGTTTAAAATCTAATAGATTTCGATAAATGATAGGAATTTGGAATTCTTACATTTTCGATAAGGATTTGGGAGTGTGAAATTAGAATCATTGAAATTGTGTTCAATTGGTTTATTTCACAAAGTAAGGATCATAGACAAACATAAAGTGCATACTTAGTGTATGGCAAAGCTATTATTTAGAAAAACATAGTGTACATGCTTGGAACATAGAACAACTAGTGTTTTTAATTCAAGTATTAAGTTGATAAAACTGAAACAATGAATAATGAGTAATCAGTATGGTGATAAATAAAAAGTGTTCTATTTATATTCATAGGTTTGATACCATACTAGATTTAATTATTCTTGAGTTTCATTTTGCATGTTTTGACTTCTAGAATAAACTAGGTCATTCTTCTTGAATGACTGAGTTATTCAAACCATCCACAATCGGTCATATGTTGGAAGTAGATATGAATCAAGACTGTCATGGGTTGGCTTGTAGAGGTCTAAGATGTTGGACAAAGTGGTGCTACAACACTCATGAGTGCTCATAAGTTCTGAGTATTGGATTCAACCCACGCTCATTTGAATCATTTCATGGATTTTATCACGAGTGATCATGAGACGGTAATATTTTATATTCTTCAAACCTAGAGATATTAGTTGTTACTATGATTTGGTTATACATTGATTGCATGAAAACGCATTAGTAACTCGATGTTATAAAAAGTGTCTTTGTGTATGATTCAACAAGTAGTAGAACAAGCCATATGAGTCGAAGTTTATCCATTCCTTTTACCTTCGGGTTAAAAGTGGCATCTGTGGGCCCTCGATGCTTTAATGATGATACATGTGAGAGCTTGGCCAAGCCAAGACTGATTTGATCTATTCAATCAGTCAGTCATCATGAATCGGAAATCAGAAACCAACAAATGGACAAAGAGAATGATTTATAATCCATGTATCAGTTCATATGATATCTAAAATGGAGGAATATATGATCCCTTATCTAATGGAAAAGTCATTGATAAAGGTCAGAGTTCATCAACAAGGTCAGAGTTCGACAACGGCTTTTGAGAGCTATGATTTCCAGTTAGGTTTTGAAGTCATACTCAATAATAGTTTTAGACTTATCTAAGTGGGAGACTGTTGGATTAGTGTCTAAGTCCATAACTATAATTGTTATGTACTTGAACCGACTAGGCATGGTCCATTTGGGTTGCATGGCATCGGAACATTTGGATAGACCATTTGTGAGAAGAGGACATTTGTGACATATTAATATATTATAAGTTCTAATATATTAATATGAAATCATGTTATTTAATTAGTATTGATCAAGAATTAACTTGGACTTAATTTAGTGATCAAAAGAGACTAATTAAATATATGGGGATTGATTGTGTAAATCATTAATTCTTATATATGTGGGCTTATAATCCAAGATTCCTTATGTTAGGTTTAACCCATGTGGTGACCCATGGATACTCTATGGAGGTTAAAACCCATGGAGCATAAGGAATGGGTAAAGTTATGAGTTACATGGTGTAACCCTAATAGCCACACTATATAAAGACCCGTTTGGCTCAAGAAATTGGCATTAGTGACACATATATGAGGGCTAACCGATTTGAGCATGAAGTGTCTTCTTCTCATGGTTATTCCAAGTGTTGATGATGTTGTGTGAACCATTTGAGTTGTTACACTTGGGGCACTAGGATCTCGAGCTTCATGGAGTCAAGCTACATCAACAAGGTATGTATTTCTATCTAGTTTATTATTCAAGTATGAAAAGATTGTATGCTAGTTAGGGTAATACCTTGGAATATTCATATTTGCGTGTATAATAGAGAAAACATAGATTCTAGGTATTTAGGGTTGCATGTACACTTAGGAGTGCTAGAATGCTCAAAACCCAACAAAAACATACTAATATATCTTTCCAGGTTTGTGTTAATGCCAATACGATTTCATGTACCCAAGTTAGCAGGCACGAGGTGATAACAATATATTGAATCGAAATTATTTACAAAGAGAATCTTTGTAAAGTACCTAACAGTAATAAATAAAATACATAACTTATTCGTAACATGAACATTAAGTAGAAAGGGACCTATAATGCTAACTTTATGATTCCTTAGTGTATACATTAAGGATATATATTAATTGGGTCTAGGAGATAGTAGGACGCATGCTATCCGCCTTACTTCTTGTTCCTTGTTTGGTTGTGGGCTTAGGGCACATGCACACAGTCTAGTATATATATATATATATATATATATATATATATATATATATATATATATATATATATATATATTCCGTATACACCAAATAATCATAAAGAGTATCAGGTATAGGTCAGGTCATAGTAAACTAATTCAATTACATGGTTATCTAGTACAAGAACATACTTTTCAGAAAGAAAACGAAGCAGACTAAACTAGAAACTTATTCGTAAAAGGGGTTTACATCCATTTTCTTAAACCAATATACTTAAAGGACCTTTAGTGGTTAATTCCATAATACCTTAGTTTATGCAACAAAGTTATATATAATTAATATCCGATAGGCAGTTTGATGTGTGCTTTATGCCTCACTTCCTGTGCCTTGTTTGGTTGTGGTCTTAGGGCAGATCTACACAACTAACTATCTGTTCGATATTAGATTATATATAGCTTGTATAAATTAAGTGATTATAGAAGGAACTATTGTGGTTACCATTTTTACTAAAGGAAATAAGGGTTTTTACTTAAGTAATGTTTTCATCAAATGTAGAGGAACTATTATAGTTAACTCCATGAGTACCAAGTGAATACATCAAGGTTATATACAACGATGATCTAACAAACAATGGGAGGTGTGCCTTCTGCCTCATTTCTCGTTCCTTGTTTGGTTGTGGGCTTATGGTAGATACACACAATCGATTGTTTGTTTACTTTGGGTTTTATATAACTTCTATCCACTTG
Source organism: Lactuca saligna (assembly GCF_052625555.1). Classification (NCBI taxonomy): domain Eukaryota; kingdom Viridiplantae; phylum Streptophyta; class Magnoliopsida; order Asterales; family Asteraceae; genus Lactuca; species Lactuca saligna. The sequence goes on along the minus strand of NC_136418.1, from coordinate 43,139,256 downwards.
GTACTCATAGAAAGGATTGTAGAGTCATTTTTAATTATCTTTCATCAAAGCAGGAAATATAGGATTTTCTGGAGGAACAGACGAACTTTTCTAAACAGAACTTACAAGTTACCACAACTTTCTTACAACTTACATTACATCACTAAAATCTTATGAACTCACCAGCTTAAATGTTGATCTACGCTTTCAAAATAATTTGTATTCTCAGGAAACCAGTAGACAGATACGCGCACAGGGATTCAGAAGATAGAGCATAATAACTTCATGTCTTTTTGGTTATTTACCTTGTAGTCTATATTATGTGAACCACATACTTTGTAAACACTTTCTTTCTAACGAAATTGTTGTTTATTACTTTGATTACTATGATGCATGTCTTTTGATATAAACATGATGTCATCCGCCCCCGAACGTTTCCACCGTTCCGGTTTTGGGGTATGACAACTTCTCAAATAAAACTGTGTTTTATAATCCCCTCTACTCTGTTATTTCTTTTGTCCAAAAGCTAAATCATTTGCCTTGATTTGTACACCATTTAACTTTAATGAATTTAAAGTTTGCCTATCACTTGATTTAGTTGTCCCATCTATCTTTGAATTTGTTGTGGTTCTGACTTAATCTTTTTAGTTTTGACTTGCAATGCTGATATTTTGATTGTATCCTCATATGGTGTAATTTGATGATCAATGTCCAATTTCTAGATGTCCCGAATCTTATTTTGATGGCAAAAATGGAAGTATATTGCTATAATTGAGTGATTTCCAAAGTACTATGTGTATATATTTTCTAGAGTAGAATGATGGAACAGAAAGAAGAGGAGAGTAAGATGTTCTTATAAATAAATAAGTCAAAAGTACTTGTTATTTTTAGAGTACAATGATGTAATATAAAGATGAGAGTAGGGGATTACCAGGAGAGGTACCTGGTGCTAACCTTTTCGAGCTTAAAAGGGAGTGGTTATGTCCATCACCCAAGTAAACAATGCCGCAAATCGAAGGCTAAGGGGTTGGAGGTGTAGTTAATTAATCTCATGGTTAGCTTTTGATGTAGTCTAAGTTTCGTTGTCTCTTGACTTTCAGATCCTACTGGTTAGTAAGTTTTTTTTTAAATAAAAATGTCTTAGTAAGGTTTATAATATTCTGATAATGTATTTTTTTCCTCCAATTTTTTACATTCAAACGATGCAATATGCTTCTAGTTACCTTTTGTTCTATTTAAATATGTTATTTAATGTGTTATGGAAAATATAGATTATAGAAGCAGTCATTATTAGCTAACTATTCATACATGCATAAGCTATTGATTTTTGTTTTTCCAATTGTATTTTGTGGAATTTTGTAATGGTTAGTTTATACATTTTACAGTTTAAAATTAGTAATCTTCATTGTATGTTAAGGGGTAATTTTGTAAATAAAAAATTGGTGAAAAGAGTTGGTCTTTCAAACGTGTCCTAAATAGCAGTCGGTGGAAAAAATATGTGTAAAAGAAATCTATAACAGAAAAGAAGACAAAAGATATAAACAAAAATATTTTGAGTTAATGTGATTTGCACTTGGTAAATTTCTATTATTTTAATATTTTTGGAAAAAAAAATTAACTACGAGTCTAAAATCAATTTAGCAGTTTTAACTTTTTCAAGTCACAAACTAAAATAATCTAAAATTTATGTTGTAAACAAAAAAAAGTTAAATAAGTTAAAATTTTTAATGTTGCCGACGTATACTTTTGTATACTTGTCTCCTTTAACTTAATTAACTTTAAAAGTTTCATGATAAAATAAATATATGATTTTTAAGTTTTAGCAAAAAAAAAAAAAAAAAAAAAAATTTAAACCAACCAAATGCAAGTTACTTAGAGTAAAAAAGATCATGATTTTGTAGTAAAGAATTATGGATTATGTATAAGTTTAGGTATTTTTTATATAGGAACTACTATTAAAACTAGGATAATCTATTATTTTGACAGATAATAGTCAATTTAACCGCTTTTCGAGATGCATGCATCAATTTAATATGAATTTTCATCTAAAACAACATTCAACAACAAAAATCATACATAATCACAAATTTAAGGACTTTTGACATCTTAATGTAAAATATTATATTTTTTTAAGTTTTAATGTTGTTGTACTTTGTCTATCCTATGGTATACATGTTATTATATATGCAATATTTATTTTGAAATGATTTGCATTGTGGAAAGTGTTAAAGAAACAAATTTTTAAAAGTTTTTCATTTGTAGTTTTGACATGAACATTAATGTTTTTTTTTTTTTCGGATTTGATGGCTTGATAACAAACTAATAATGAAAAGTTTTTCATTTTTTGAATTTTAGGATTTTCTTTTTTGAAAAAACATAAGATATTGCGGTTAACCAAATTTTATAATTAACCAAAAACAACTCTATATTTCAATTTTAAACCGAAAACAACAAAGTTTTATATGTTGCATCACCTACATTTCGCTAACACGCTAAACCCTAACACATTAATCATTGGAATAGATTGTGTCTTAATCTGGTTTCCTAAAACAAACTAATCATTAAATTGAAATTAATCATTATTTGTCAAATTAATCGTCTCTAAAACTAAGTTCTAATATATATATATATATATATATATATATATATATATATATATATATATATATATATATACACACACACACACACTTGTTGTGCCACATTCTTGTAACAAGAGTCTTCTGGAGGGAGGGCGTGAGTTTTTGTATAGATCTATACGGGATTGACCATCCCATACCTCGCTGCTAGCTATAGCGGGATTTACAGGTCCACAGGTGAACAAATGTCATACCTTTTCGGCACCTGAAAAACGTCGTGTACTTATACTAGGTCGATTAAACATGGTTACAACATATCACATTTTCATCTAAATTAACCAACCCGATTATAAGATGGTAAACTAATATTTGAGTATCATTCATTAGTACAAACATTTTATTTACATTTGCTATCAAAAAAAAAAAAAAAAAAAAAAAAAAAAACCGATATGGTATTAGTAAGAGACTACATTTTCATTACAAGCAGGAAATATCGGATTTTTTGGGAAAACAATCAAACCTTCTTATAAGACAATCATAACTCTTTTTCTAAAGTAAATATAACATTGATGACACTAAACTGATTATGAACTCACCAGCTTAAATGCTGATCATCTCTTTCAAAATAACTTGTATCCTCAGGTCACTAGTAGACAGGTACAGATGGCCAGGTTTTGCGAAGACAAAGCTTACTCAAGACTCGTCTCATTCTTTTCATCATACATTCATTTTTTGGTGTCATTTAAACTTTACAAAGAACACATGTATTAACTACACTATTTAATGCAATTGAAGTTGTTGTTTGATTTAATATATTCTATTCTTATGATACTGTACATGACGTCCTCCACCCCAGAACATTTCCACCGTTCCGGTTTTGGGGTGTGACATTATGTTGTAGTGATCTATTAGATCTACGTTCTGGTATTGAGTATGTTGTTATGCTGTGATGATCTGCTAGCTTCGTGTTCTAGTATTGAGTATGCGAATATGTTGTAGTGATCAGCTAGATTTGTCTCGTGGTATGGGGTTTGTTGCTTTATGGTAATAACCTGTAAAACTGTATATTATTTGTTCTTGTTGGATATCATCTATGGAGTTCCCTTAGGGACAGTCGGTGGTTATGTAGGATAGCCTGAGAACTATTGGTCTAGGCTCTCTTGCCTGTTCCTTGTTTGGTTGTGGCTCTAGAGTAGGACAATTGGTTCGGGTAGCTATCTCACCTCCGGCTTCTTATGGTTATGCATTCTATGGGGATTAGCTGGTAGTGGGACTGTATGTGGTTAGAGACTTGTAGGCAGTAGTGAGTTTTATGATTGTTGTTTCCTGTATTATATGCCTACTTGATCATGATTGTTTATATGTCGACATATCGTATTTGGTTGGGTTGAGGTGGTCATGTTTTGTACGGTAGGCCAAGATACCAGGTGCGAACCGGCTATAAGCTGTAGGCACGGATACTCGGGAAGAGCGGTAGGGTTCAGGCGGTAGGCCAACAAACCCTGAGTATTCCAACCTGATGGTTGATTGGACCCGACATATTGGTATTTTAGCCTAAAGTTGATTGGGCCAAGCGTGAGTGACATTATGCTGTAGTGATCTATTAGATCAGTGTTCTGGTATTGAGTATGTTGTTATGCTGTAATGATCTGCTAGCTTCATGTTCTGGTGTTGAGTATGTTGATATGTTGTTGTGATCAGCTAGATCTGTCTCGTGGTATGGGGTTTGTTGATTTGTGGTAATAACTTTTAGAAGTGTATATTATTTGTGCTTGCTGGTTATCATCTATGGAGTGCCTTTAGGGACTATCGGTGGTTATGTAGGATAGCCTGAGAACTCTTGATCTAGGCTCTCTTTCTTGTTCCTTGTTTGGTTGTGGCTCTAGAGTAGTACTATCTATTTGGGTGGCTTTCTCACCTCTAGCTACTTATGGTTACACATTATATGGGGGTTAGCTGGTAGTGGGACTATATGTGGTTAGATACTAGTAGGTAGTAGTGAGTTTTGTGATTATTGTTGCATGTATTATGTGCCCACGTGATCATTATTGTTTATATGTCGACACATTGTGTTTGGTTGCATTGAGGCAGTCCTGTTTTGTACGGTAGGCCAAGATACTGTTGGATTAATGTCTAAGTCTATAACTATAATTGGTAAAACTTGACCCGACCCGGCATGGTCCATTTGGGTTGCATGGCATCATGCACTTGGATACCCTAAAATGAGAGAAATAACACTTAAGGTTTGTTAATATATTATAAGTTCTAATATATTAATAAGGTTATTTAATTAGTATTGATCAAGAATTAATTTGGAATTAATTAAGTGATCAAAAGGAGACTAATTAAATATATGGGTTGATTGTGTAAATCATTCATTCTTATATATGTGGGCTTGTGATCCAAGATTCCTTATGTTGGACTAAGTCCATGGGGTGACCCATGGATACTCCATGGAGGTTAAAATCCATGGAGCATAAGGAATGGGTAAAGTCATGAGTTACATGGTGTAACCCTAATAGCCACCATATAAAAGAAACCCATGGCTCAAGAAATCGACACTATGTGTGTGTATGAGGGCTAGACGATTTCATGAAGTGTTCTAATTTCTCTCTAAGTTATTCCAAGTGCTTATGGTGTTCTGTGAACCATTTGAGGTGTCACACTTGGGGCACTAGGCACTCAAGCTTCATGAAGACAAGCACTATCAAAGAGGTATGTATTCTATCTTGTTATATTGATAGTTTTGTATGCTAGATTAGGATAATACCTTGGATGTTCATATTTGCATGTATAATAGAGAAAACATAGATCCAAGGTATTTAGGGTTGCATGTACACTTAGGAGTGTTAGAATGCTCATAACCCTACAGTGGTATCAGAGCCTAGGCTTGTTTTCTTGTTATACCTGCAATAGAAGCTGAAAAATCGAAATTGGTGCTGTCAGCCCAGCAGACTCGCCGAGTCCATGAAGGGACTCGACGAGTCCAAGGCAAAATGCATCCAACTCGCCGAGTTATGTTCATGCACTCGACGAGTTGGACCCCATACAGCGTATTTTCGAGGTTTTTGGCTAGAAATGGACTAGGAACATTACCCTAAGTTGTTTTTGAACTTATAAACTTGTTTTTTGATGTGGTAATGTTCATGCTAATCCATTTTCAAAGATAATTGTCAATAGATTCATGTTTTGTATTAGTTTAAAGGTTAGACTAATTACATGAAAAAGTTTGATTTGAATTATCTTGTTCTTATGAGTTTCTTAGATTAATAGAAAAGTTGAATGAAATAGTTGTTTTCAATCCATTTCAATCTAAGAGTTGAGTATAAAATGTGTTTGTGTAACTTATCCTCAAGTTACATGAAGAGTCACATTAAAGACTCATAAAACTCATAAAGTTGGCAAAGGTTACAAAAATGAAGAGTCTAGTTCTAATTAATTGGAGTTATGACTCCATAATTTGTCCTCAAGTTATGGAGGACCAAGAGTCTCTTCATTAAATAAATATAAAAAAAAATAATGTAACCTTAATTAATTTCATAAGTTATAAAATAAAGAAAAAGTTAATTCTTTATTAGTTTAAAGTCTTCCATATATTTGTCCTCAAGTTATGGAACTTGAAGAGTTTTTGGATTAAAACTACTTTAAACACATAAGTTATGGAATTAATTAGTTTTGAATAGTTTCAAAACTTGCCCTCAAGTTTTGGAATTTGTAATGTTTTCTCTTATGAATACTTTAATTCCAAGTTAGCCCTTAGAATTTTAAAAGTTAAAATTCAACCCTTATACTTTATAATATTAAAAGTTAATAATATATATATGTATAAGAGTAAAGTCGGTCTTACCGCTAGTACGCCTCATTCACGAAGCCGGTCTATAAAGTGGGTATAAGGTTGTTGCCTATAAAATGGCAACTTAATGGGTGTCCACTCTCACCCACCGCTTGCTTGACTGGTGGAGGGTCGTTAGCCGAACGGGTTTGACATGACTATAATTCTCCCTTCATTAAAAGTATTAATGATAAATACTAAGTAACTAAAGTCTAAATAATACCCAATCTTAGTTACTTAGGAAAATGTGAATAAGGTGCTAATCCATGAAATTACACTTTGCACTTTGTTTAAGTCGGTTAGTGGAGCGTGTGTGGTTAACCGGTACACTAACTCGTATTTAACAAGGTAGGCAAAGGGTAACTTAATGTTTATCATAGTATCGATGGAGCGTGTGTGGTTAACCGGCACATCGATTGAGGGGTAAACACTTAAGGGTACCAAGTAATTTGCATGGTTACTTCACACCTTGTTTTGGTGATCCTCGGCATCCCAGTCACAAAACCTAAAGGGCACACTCGAGATTGAAACATGCCGTTGAACAGTTCAATGAATCTTAAAAGATCTAGGAGTTTCAAATCCAATTAAAACCTAATAATACATTTCGTTTATCTTGGTGGAAATTGGTGAATCGTCATTCACCTACCTTCAAATTGTTTTATAGCTTGGATTACGGCATACCTCTTCTAAGTTATAAAATAGTTTGTTGGGTCCTAGCCTTAATATTTCATATTGGGTGTCATATTAAGGACTTTAGATCAACTATCTTGAATATCTCCCAAAAGATGTCTGGCTTAGACATTTATGATCTTCCCAAATCTCTTGAAACAAGCTTTCCTAATGAAGATGATGTCCCATGGATATCATACTTCTTTCTCCTCCTCTAATTATTCTCCCTAACCCACAAGTTCTTGAAAAATTGAAGGTCACTCAAGCCCTATTGGCAAGGCAAGGTCTAGGTGTGATCACATCTTGGAGATGTAGTCACATATTGACAAGCCGGGAGAGTTGGGTGTCAAAGTCTTGAGAAATTTGGTGGTTCAATCACTTTCTAAGTCACATAGTGAGCTCTTTTGAACACCTATGAAAAAGACTATGACGAGACCCTTAATGATCTTATCTATTTGTTAAGATCAACTTCCTGAAACTTTATGGACATTGACAATAGTGACACAGGAAATCTAGAAAAACATTCTCTTCCCAATGGAAAGGGATCGGCCATAGTCAACTCGGTTGACCAAATGGTAAAGAGAAAAAGTCTAAGTCTGTGATAGTCTCGTGTACCATTATCAAAGGGTCCATATGTTTATATTGCCAAAGGAAGGGGCATTGGTTGCGAAGCTGCCTGATTTACCTAAGGATGTTAAAGTCAATAAGATTGACTCTACTTCAGGTAAAAGTCCACTAATCTAACTCTGTTAAGTTTCTATTTTTAGATTCATGATACATGATGTGACTGGGTCACATGGTAATGTTTTAAGAATCAAAGAAAAGTAAAGGAACTTAAAGAAAGAATATGTTGAATCTGATCGCATAGATGGATTTCTATCGCGTAGTTTGAAAATCGGATTCTTGAGCTACTTCTTAGGAGTTATGAGATATTGCTTAGGAATAGATAACAACAAGTTTTCATATGGATTGTAAGGATAAGTTTTTCCGTATAGTTTTAAAATAAAAGAAAATTGTTGATTTTAGTTATTTTAAAGTATCCTTACAATGGCATTTGAGGAAAAATTGTTGCTTATATGATTCCATTAATAGCAAGAGTGGAAATATGAAATTGATTCTTTCATTTGTGGTAATGTCTAAATTTATCAAATAAAGGAAAGATTCTCATCACCCAAGTTTCAGTTGGACCGGAACTTGGAATCATGCAAGTTGTATAACATGATGAATGAGAACTTTCAAGTATTGGAAAAATTAAGACTAATTACTTATTCACATGGATGTGTGAGTAAAGTAATGGACTAAGGGATTGAGTACACATTCTTGTGCACTGGTCAAGTCCATCACAAAAGATTGATAAGACTATTCGTCATAGTTTACTAAAGCTCAGTAAATATGATTATACTTATAAGCTTAAGTGTAACTCTGAGACATTGGAAAAGGTTCCAATGTAAGGCAGAGCGAATAAGAAGAATCAACTTAGGCAGAAAGATAAAAGTTTCTCAAATCTGAAAAGATGGGAGAGTACTTTAGTATTAGTTTTGTGATCATCTTAATGATTAAGAAACCATATCAAAATTAGTTCTCTAAGGAAGTCTTAGTTCATTCTTATGACTAAGAAGAAGGGATCTTGAATTGTTGAAATGGTTAAATCAAGAAGATGAGTCATACTTCGTTCCAATACAAGTCTTAGATTCATACTCCAAGATTGTGACTTGAGTGACATGTCTCAAAGAAGGTTTAAAACACTTGTCGAATGTAAGAGTAAAAGTTTTCTACTCTTGTACATTTGAAATTGGTAAGTTGTGATGTTTTGGATAAAACAAAGACCAACTCAGCCCAATTGTGTGAAGCGTTTGTCTTGATAAAGAATCCGCACTATCCCTTGAATATTTGACAAGAGAGTGTTATATGTCAAGAGGACAGTGGGAGTCTTAAAGGTCTTGAAAGTCTCAAGAACTAATCAAGAATAAAACCTGAAGTTCTTCACTATCACACGACTTGAGGTTTATAACCTATCGTGTTGACATATTTTGTGCCCATTCTAGTTAAAGTTGGCTTTGCATATGAGTTCTTAGAGTTCTCAATGTGTTGCACAACAACTTGGAAGCAATGGTAGGCCCTTGAGCTGCCAGGTGGCAAGAAGTTAAGATTAAGTTCAGTCAATATGAGTTTGGATTTGTCATTATCCCTGTCTTGTGACTATGGTTTTGACAATTCACATGGATAAGAACACATACACCATTAAATCTAAGTGTCATAAGGTTTCTCTCCGATTCATGAAAATGATGGTGAGGAAACAATTTCACTAAGTAGATTTTAGTTAGATAGCAATTGTGATATTTGCATTCTCAAAGTCGTTAGTGGAGCGTGTGTGGTTTACCGGCACACTAACCTGGACTTGTGAAGTGGCAAAAAGGTCTAACCATTATGATTATGGCATCCCTCTTCATAATTGTTTAGACACACAAGTGTGCTATCTAAGGGAAGGTGTATGATTTTGATAAAGTTTTATCAAAACAATCCAGTATCAGAAATCTGAACTTTGGTAAGAAAGTCAATAAAGTATTGATTTCTAGAAGTCCAGCTGATATCTGAGTACATGTCAAAGCTAGTGGGAGCATAAGTGTTATGCTAATAATCATCATGTTAGTGGGAGCATGATAATTATGATAAAGATTGCAAGTTAGCAATGTTAATTATAGAAAACAAAAGGTTTCAATTGGGAAAAAGTTGTTTTGCTATAATTAAGGGAGAGGAAATTATACTTCATCTCAAATCTATAAGCTTAGATCGTGAGGTTTTAATCATTTAGTCAAGGATATATATGAATTTCATGTTCGAATGGCTCAACATAAGGAAATTATGTATATGGTTCCATTATTTGCGTTCTAAAATTCGATTATGATTACGACATCCCTTTTCATAATATGAATTATGAGAACTTGGCAAATAGAAATGGAAATGTTATAGCAAAAGACTGGTTTAGTCTTTATGTGAGACATCATGAATTGTGTCCCATATGCTTCGGATATAGGACCGATTACATGTGCTATATTCATCCTTTCTAAAATTTTCCAAATGCCTAGGGCATTAAGAAGGGAAAAGGTTTAGAACTGGATATGACTAAAAGGATTAAACAATTGTCAAGGAAAATCTAAGGTTTACCAAAGATTGGTTGCTCAAGGACAGTTGGAAGTATAGTGATAATTCTGGAAGGACCATATTGACATAATCTGTAAGGAGGCAACTCTTGTTCAGAAGTGATAGTCAAAATGAATCTGGAAATGTTTCAAAGTCAGAAATTTCAATCTGTGTAAGATTAAGGAAACTTAATGCAAGAAGGATGTTTCCAAGGAATTGATCTCCTTTGGAATACTCTGTAATGATTGTTGCCAAGTCTTTGTGAATTTGTGCATAATCGTTACAAGAGGATCAATGCATATAAGTTTAGAATCTAACAGATTTCAGTAAATGGCATGAATTTGGAATTCTTGCATTTGCAGTAAGGATTTGGGAGTGTGAAAAGAGAATCATTGAAGTTATGTTCAATTGATCTAGTTCACAAAGTAAAGATCATAGACAAACATAGTATGCATACTTGGTGTATGGCATGACTAGTGTTTAGAAAACATAGTGTACATGCTTGGAGCATGGGACAACTATTGTTTTAAATTCAAGAATAAAGTTGATAGCTGAAACAGTATACAATGAATAATGTGTAATCATATGGTGATAAATAAAAGCTGTTTTATTTATGTTCATAGGTTTTGATACCATATTGGATTCAATTATTATTGTGTTTCATTTTGCATGTTTAGACTTCCCGAATACACTAGGTTATTCTTCCGGAATGACTAAGTTATTCAAACCATCCACAGTCGGTCATATGTTGGAAGTGGATATGAATTAAGACTGTCATGGGTTGGCTTGTAGAGGTCTAAGGTGTTGGACAAATGGCTGCAACACTCATGAGTGCTCATAAGTTCTGAGTATTGGATTCAACCCGCGCTCATTGGAATCACTTCATGGATTTTATCACGAGTGATCATGAGACGATAATATCTTATATTCTTCAAACCTAGAGATATGAGTTGTTACTATGAGTTGATTGTACATTGATTGCACGAAAATGCATTGGTAACTCGATGTTATTAAACGTGTCTTTGTGTATGATTCAACAAGTAGTAGAACAAGCCATATGAGTCGAAGTTTATCCATTCCTTTTACCTTCGGGATAAAAGCGATATCTGTGGGCCCCTCGATGATTTGATGATGACAAATGGAAGTGCTCGGTCGGGCCAGGACTGATTTGATTTGTTCAATTAGTCAGTCGTCATAAATCGGAAATCGGGAAATAACAAATGGACAGAGAGAATGATTATAATCCATGTCTCAGTCCATATGATATCTAGAATGGAGGCATATATGATCCCTTATCTAATGGACAAGTCATTGACAAGATCAGAGTTCATCTACAAGGTCAGAGTTCGACAGAAGCTTTTGAGAGCTACGATTGCTAGTCGGGTTTTGAAGTCATACTTGCAATAATAGTTTTAGACTTATCCAAGTGGGAGACTGTTGGATTAATTTCTAAGTCCATAACTATAATTGGTAAAACTTGACCCGACCCAGCATGGTCCATTTGGGTTGCATGGCATCATGCACTTGGATAGACTAAAATGAGAGAAATAACACTTAAGGTTTGTTAATATATTATAAGTTCTAATATATTAATAAGGTTATTTAATTAGTATTGATCAAGAATTAATTTGGAATTAATTAAGTGATCAAAAGGAGACTAATTAAATATATGGGTTGATTGTGTAAATCATTCATTCTTATATATGTGGGCTTGTGATCCAAGATTCCTTATGTTGGACTAAGTCCATGGGGTGACTCATGGATACTCCATGGAGGTTAAAATCCATGGAGCATAAGGAATGGGTAAAGTCATGAGTTACATGGTGTAACCCTAATAGCCACCATATAAAAGAAACCCATGGCTCAAGAAATCGACACTATGTGTGTGTATGAGGGCTAGACGATTTCATGAAGTGTTCTAATTTCTCTCTAAGTTATTCCAAGTGCTTATGGTGTTCTGTGAACCATTTGAGGTGTCACACTTGGGGCACTAGGCACTCAAGCTTCATGAAGACAAGCACTATCAAAGAGGTATGTATTCTATCTTGTTATATTGATAGTTTTGTATGCTAGATTAGGATAATACCTTGGATGTTCATATTTGCATGTATAATAGAGAAAACATAGATCCAAGGTATTTAGGGTTGCATGTACACTTAGGAGTGTTAGAATGCTCATAACCCTACAGATACCCGGTGCGAACCGGCTGTAAGTTGTAGGCACGGATGCTCAGTAAGGGCGGTAGGGTTGAGGTGGTAGGCCAACAAATACTGGGTATTCCAACCTGATGGTTGATTGAACCCTTCATATTGGTTTTCCAACCCGAGGTTGATTGGTCCAAGCGTGAGTGTTTGCTTTTATATTTTGTTTTGTATGGTGGTACTTTGGGGGAGACTCACTAAGCTTTGTGCTTACAGTTTTGTTTATGGTTTCAGGTTTTTCAGATTATCAGAGTGGCAAGGCGAAGGCGTCGCCGTACACATCATTGGTTTTACAACATATTGGATCTTGGGAAACTCTGATTTCCAAATAATGATTGAGAACACTATTTTTGTAAACATTTTATTACTAAAAGGATCGTTTTGAAAAGTTCAAATTTTGTTGAAACTTTGAAGACGTTGCAAGTTGGTATCAGAGCCTTGGTTTGTGTCAATTGGAGGAACACTCGTGTGAATCCAGTCTCAAACTAAAGAAAAGATTTTCAAACGGATTTCAAAATATTAAAAGAGGATGCGATGTGTAAGATGAGTCGGAGCCAGTAAGTAAACCACAAAATACCACACTACTATTTGATATTGTTACATGTTAGGACAACATGCTAGTAATAGGCTAGGGATCTTCAGGAATTGCATGATAGAATTGCTTGATTGTATGATGCCTGATAGCCTAAGGTTCTTCTTTATATGGAATTGACATCATTACTGTAGTTGCTTAGTGTATGCATCATAGTTGTACATAATTAAGAGTCTATAGCCTGAGAATATTTGGTTTGGCTTTATTACCTACTCCTTGTCTAGTTGTGGGCTTAGAGTAGGGCCAAGTATTCAACTGTCTATAGGATCCACCGTTATGTATGACTAGCATACAAGAATGTTGTAGGGTTGGTGGAAGTTTCATGGATGAGTCGTGTGGGGTCAGTCGACCAGTGTGAGATGTTTAGCCTTCCTCTAGAGTGAGGATTAAGTGTTTGCCTATGCTTATATCTATTGTTAGGGTGTTGTGATGATCCTTGAGACAAATAGGAGTAGGTGTGGAAGGTAGTATGGGCCCGTACTACTGAAAGCACAAGACCCATATACGTATCAAGGAAGTCACAACCCCTCGGGTTTAGTTGGGAGTTGGTTCCCTGTTATTTATGCGGATTATCTGATATCTTCTTGGTATATCTTCAGTATGTTGGTTAAGAGGCGTTTTATGATTGAATCCGGATCGGTATCAGGACTGGGCAGTCAGGGTGCCCCGATAGTACCCAAGACTCTCAGCCAGGATAGGTCAGGATTGACAGAGGATCGTGTCAGGGAGATCATCCGTAAGGAGGTGGTCGAGATTGTCTGGGGTCAGATTCCGGAGATGTTTGGGTCTATTAAGACCACCATGATGGAGTATTTTGATGACAGGTATGCAACCCTTGTAGAGACGATTGTCGCAGCAACTACAACAACTATAATAGTGGCAGGGAGAGGAGCCAGTCCGACTTTTTAGTACATGGACTTCGATATCACGAAGCCACCGAATTTTTATGGGACTCAGGATCTGATGATAGCCACGAGGTGGTTGTCTGACATGGAAGGATGTTTCTTCACGTGATCATGTCCTGCTGACCAGAGGTCAGATGTGTTATGAATTTGCTGAGGTCCTGGGCAAAGGACTGGTGGGGGTTGATGATTGAGTCATATACGAATGATCAGAGAATTTTAGTTACTTGGGAGAAGTTCAGGGAGATGTTCCGCGCTTTCTACATTCCACGGGTCAAGCGCGAGCGGCTGTAACAAGTTTTTGGATCTGAGACAGGGTACACAGTCGGTGACAGAGATCACCCGCATGTTCACTGAAAGGGCGATATTTTGCTTGGAGTTTGCATCCGATCAGGCTCAGATGACTCGTTATCTGCACATGCTCAAGTCTGACATCAGACAATTTGTTTCTACTCAACGGTATGATACCTTAATAAAGTTACAGGAGGCCGCGAGGAGGCGACAGCTTGAGATAGAGAACCAGGTGAGGGAGCAGGGTTAGGCTCTGGATCAGTCCCAGCCTGCAGCAAAGTGGTTTAAGTCCACCGGCAAGAGTTCATGACCAGTTGGAGGGAGTCGCAAATCTGTTACATGTCGTCGGTGTGGTGAGGAGGGTCATTTTGGAAGAGATTGCAGGCAGAGTGTACCAGCTTGTTTTCATTGCGGTCAGGAATGCCGCATCAAGGCTCATTTCCCGCTTCTCAGTGAGGTGTTAGAACCTACACCCTTAGCTTGGCAATTACCTAATGGTCATTAGGGGACCATCGGGGTTCCGAGGACCTAGATTGGAGATTTGCAGTTCTTCTATTTAATAATTGTAGTAGTATTGGTATTTATTTGTATTTCAAGGTTCAGTTGTAATTTTGGATGATCAGTTAAACGGAATTATCTTATTTAGCTTGTTACAATCGATCTCTTGTTATGTATGGATTAATTATCTTTGTCCTCGATTGTAGACGCATTAAAAGTTGTGAAGGTCGTGTGGCTTTAGATTCTCCTATGTATGTGGATATCCGTGGTTGAGACCAAGTAGTAGGGTTCGTGTTAGCCATAGTGTCGAAGGACTATAGAGTTCTCAGGTTCTAGCATATTTCAAGTAGGGGAGAATGGAACCTGGTAGCAAAGTGATGTGCACAAAAGTACCCATTAATTTTAATATTTATAACCTAACAAACTTAGACTAACTATGCACTTATAGGCAGTGTACCTAGTCAGATTACAATATAGCTTAGGTAAGTCGGGTGTCGATCACAGGGAACGGTAGATTAATTTAATATTTTTGATTATAGGTCACACGAAAAGAATAAAAGAAATAATTTAATAAATCTCAAACTAATAATTAATTAACCATCCTTGATAAACTAACAGGAAAACAAATCTCTTCAGGTACTTTGGTTTAGACAAATTCCACCTTGAAAACATAAACAATTGCATACACAAATTCATTTATTCATGTTCACCGATTCCTAAAATGATTAGATTCGTGTTCACTATAACTAATCCTTTAGCAAACAAGTCAATTCAAACAGTGATCAATTGATTAAACTAACATGCTTCCTAGTGTTCAGTTCGTATCAAGCAAGACTTGTAAATATAGTTAATTTAAACATTTAATTAACCTCTTGTTGATGGTCATCAAACAAGGCTCACACATTAACTTACTTATTCCCAAGTTCCTAGTTTCACATTCGTTATTTCTAGTCTTATAATCTCGATGGTCATCAAAAATCATAAGAGATAAGCAAATCAAGCAGATGTTCGTACAACTTAATTCACTTAACAATTAACAGAAAATAATCATCATTAACACATGAGGATCTTTGAACAAGCTTGGCAAGATAAATTAAACACAAATAAATTATTTAATATAACAATTAGTCTAAGAATCAAAGCTTCATTCAATTGTAAACACAAAGTAAAAGGTTTTTACACCCAAATCAGAAACTAAATACAAAAACTACCATAATGGAGTGCTAAACATGGTCACGTTAGCAATCCATATGATTATCGATATGTATCCGCTCTCCAATCCTTCAGATCTCTGCTCCCGTTAGCTTAACGGCCTTCTGACCGCCTTCTAGACCCTCAAAACGGCTTAACAGAAGTTAATTGTCGACTAAATTAGGTTAGAAGTCGAATCCCCCTCCTGGTTAGCTGAAAATCGACATTTATAGTCTTTGTAGCCGACCTAAGTACGCTGGGCATACTTAGGTTTACGCGGCGCGTACTCAAGATAACTACGCGATTGAAGTTATCTGATGCAAGTCTTTACGCGGGTCGTAATCCTCTGATTCACAAATTTCATTCCTTTAAGCTTTGAAGTCCGGTTTTCACTTCAGTCTTTTCTTTTGTGCTTTATCGACAACGAATAGCTGCAAAACATAATTCAAAGCATTATGAGTACTTTTTAGTTCTAAAATAAAATAAATAAGGCTAAAATATTAAGATAAAGTGCATAAAAATATATATAAAAATACACATATCAAAATACCCCACACTTAGCCTTTGCTTGCCCCCAAGCAAATTTACTTTTATTTTACCAATATTGCACTAAACAATCCAATTAAAACTCAGCCATTATGCCAAGACCTCAACGCATGCATTTGTATCTAAAATTTTCCTAAAGTACCCCCCATACTTTAAATACTCACAATCTTCATAAACACTTGCCCACTTTTTCCGAACAATGCTCATTTTATGCAACCCTCCGAATCCATCCGCAGAAAACCTCCTAACCTCAAGGTATTTTTAGTTGAGCAACCTAAGCATACATAATCTAGAATTACAATTTATGATACCACTATGGAGCTTTTTAGGAATTCTTCACTTTCTTAACAATTTGATCTTTGATTTCTTTGAATTCACCACCTTATTTGATTTGATTTCTTGGTATCTTCAACTTTTTGAATTTCTTGGAATTTTGATCTTTTGATCTTCACTTTATTTGCTCCAAAATTCTTTAAACTATTTTGTAATTCTCTCTTCTTCTTCTTTTTTTTTTTTACATGTACCTCTCTTTTTTCACTCAAAACCTACATGCTTAAGCAGAGGCACTCAACCTCAACCTCTATTGGTTAATGATAATAATTTTCCTGGATACATTTCAGGTTTAGGCTACTAAAAATATTGCATCCTTCAAACCGAGCGGGGTTATGTTTTTGTTCCATGATTTAACTAAAATAAGGGAAGCCACAAATGCACTATAACATATATTGGCTCAACTAAACATTTGAGTTCTCATCGGATCATCTCATACAATATTAGCAAAATTTTAAATTATCACTAGATTTTTCTAAATTAAACTATTATTTCAAGTTTTCTTTTAAATTTTTAAATTTCCCTAAATCTAGCAATTTCCAACTATTATTTCATTTTTATAATTTACTTTTACCGACCCCCTACCCCACACTTATTTCATACAATGCCCTCATTGTATGCTAAAACAAATTAAGAACATAAAAAGGAAGAAAAAGGAACAGACTCCCCTGGGTAGTTGTGGCGAGATCGAATGGGGCTGCTACAGGTTGCTTCAAATATTGCTGAAAAACTGAAAACTGGAACTGCTGCTTCTAAATTTGCCGAAAAATAAAACCAAGACCGCCATCTTCGAAAAAATGTGGTGCAAAATATTGCAATTACATGCAATGTATAATAACCATGACGTGGGAAAGTGTCAACCACGTCGTGGCAGTCGGAACGATACTTCTTCCTCGCGTCGAAATACAACTCTAATAAAGATGCACCCCACACTTATGACAAATTGTGGGTCTTGACTATAATCTTCGAACTCTCACATGGTTCTCTCTAGCAACAGTCGGACCTAGCTGCTGAACTTACTGCCAGCTTCCTAAGGGTGAATATTCTGCAGAAATCTAAACAACCATAGAGCATTAACATGGAAAACAAAAGTAAAACAAACTAAATCAAAGTTTAATTACAGACCAAATACTACTTAACTAAAAATAACACAAAACAAATAAACAAAATCAAAAGGATCACTCGTCATCTCCATCGTCATGTGGCTGTGTCCCAGAAGTACTGGCCCCATCAAATCGTGACTGAAATGGTGGTGGAAAGGGAACCGAATACTGAAATCCCTGGTGGCCAAAGAATGCATTCAATGCATTCCCTTGCCACCGCTGTTGCGTGTCCACATGTGCAACATACTCGCTAAGATGGTCAATGCCCTGGGCCAGGTAGCGCATATCAATCTCCCGCTCAGGCCCCTGCTGCGCTCCCCGAGGAGCAGGTCTACGCCGCTGGACCCGTCTCGGCTGTGGCTCGGCGGCACCCTCCTCATCCGCCACATCATCTGCTTGAACCCTCAAAACAACATCTCCACCCCGCTCCAATACGCGCATCGACTCCAATAGCTGAAGACTCATCGGCCTCATGTCGTGAAACACCATCGATCTCGTGATCTCACGCGTCAGCAACTGATATGACCGAGCTAACCGCGTGATAAACTGCCCTCCGCATATCGGGCTATCTCCCCGAAGTCCCCTGGCCCTCCGTCCCAAATATGCAGCTAACGCGATGGGAAGGTTCAGGTGCCTCCCTGGAGTAACTAGTGCCCATAGGAAATACAGGTCCGTCGAAGGCACTCTCTCACTATTCTTGTGATGCGTGAGAGACATAGCAATTTACCGGTGCAACATTCGGTATGTAGTAGACCGAATCATCCCCCCTCAAGCGGTAGATGGTGTATAAATTCCTCCCGTAATCTCAGCCCAAAAAGTGTTCTCATTATAGTCTTCTGTCTGGTCCGTGATACAGCCAGCAAGAAATGTCGGGAAGTGGACAATCCTCGTCTCATCGGCTGTGTAAATACCTACCCGAGTAGCAAGCTCTATCACGTTACATTCCCGGCTCACTCCTCCCAGTCTGAAAGCAAAGGATGTCCTATCATCGAGTGCCTTCCTAGGATCATAGGAAACTCTAGCATAGAACTCCAGCAAAAACTCCCGATATACCGGCTCCTGGATCCTGAACAAACGTGCCCATCCCTGACACACAAACAATTCCACACCACTCGCGTCCGAGTGTGTGTATTGCAAAAATTCCTGGATCAATGTGGCAAGTCCAGTCCTGGTAGCCAACTCCAGTCGAATGAGGGTGCAATATCAATCTCCTTTGTGAGAAGCAAGCTCAAGTTGGTGACATAACGCGCCCGAGTAGCATCGCTCAGTGTTTGTGGAAATTGTAAAAACCGATGATCGGTCACATCCTCGGGTGGGTTGGTTCTTTGTATCCTTCGAGCCATAATCTGCACATATTAACACAAAACCCAAAACCAAACGAAATATCACAACATTAATAATTTTTAAACCAAGAAAATTGATCCTTGGACATGGAATTTACGTGGGGCGGACGTCTAGGCACATGAAACTGACCCTGTTCGTTTTCTTATTCCCATATCATAAACCATATCCAAATAAAGCAGCAAGGGCAACAACACAGTCAATTTTTTTAAACATTGCTTGGTCAACAAGATCGAAGTCAACAGGGGTACGCTTTGCGTACGACCCCAAGCTTAAATCGATGAATGTGGGACGGAAATTAGACAAAATTAGGTCCTAGGGTTTAATCAGTTGGCAGAAATCGATCCATTCAAGTGGTAATCAGAACACATATGTGTGAAATCGACCCCTAATTCGAAAAATACCATGAACCCTAGATTTCGAGCAAAAGCTAAATGCATCTTTTTTCATCAAATTTAACACAAATCTATAACATTTAATAACCGAAAAAGCTTACTTGTGTGTCGAATTTAACAAGAACGAAGCAGAAGCAAGAATCTTGGAGAGAGTTGTCATCACATTTTGCGCGAAGAAAGGAATTGGGTTGGAAAATAATAGGGAAGTCAAAGGGTCAAAAGATATACTTGGTCGCTGATTTACGCGGGGCGTAACACAAGGGTACGCGGGGCGTAACCCTAACACCCTGAAATGTTCATTCGCGATTCGGGTCTTATTACGCATGGCATAATCATACTTACGCAAGGCGTAAGTTTAAAATTTCCCTTTTTTTCTTTTAATTGAATTTCCTTTTCTTTTTAATCATTTAATCAAGGGACTTAAAACTTTATTATTTTTTTTCTTCTTTTTAATTTCTTTAGCTAATGATGACTTCACGATGAATGATAAAAAAAATGAGATGGCATAGTCACTTATCTTTGTCAAGATCAAACAACAATGGTTGATCAAAAACCTTTGCATGCAAGAATTGGTTTGCGAAAACACCCACTTTCGGGACCCGTTAGAATATTTCCTTTGTTTTCCTTGCACCTTTAACTAGAAATGGAACAAGAAGTGACCTAACTAGTCAAGAACAGCAAGAGCTCGGTCTTCCACTTAACCACCACAATACGCCTTGCTATACAACGCCTCATGGATTGAGTTGGACAAATCAACAAAGTAGTAGGCTAAGCAGGTCAAGAATTCCCTAATCGCCATTATTCTCGAAACCCATGCCAAAGGTAAAGTCAAGCAATGTGTACAATCCCAAATTCCTGCAAAATAAAAACAAGAACCTTCCCGACAAGTGAAATGATATCATCGAAAATCAAACTAAAAATAAAAACTAACTAAAAATAAATAACGAATAATCAAATAAACTAAATTAATGACAAACCGTTCCCCGGCAACGGCGCCAAAAACTAGATGTGCACAAAAGTACCCATTAATTTTAATATTTATAACCTAACAAACTTAGACTAACTATGCACTTATAGGCAGTGTACCTAGTCAGATTACAGTATAGCTTAGGTAAGTCGGGTGTCGATCACAGGGAACGGTGGATTAATTTAATATATTTGATTATAGGTCACACGAAAAGAATAAAAGAAATAATTTAATACATCTCAAACTAATAATTAATTAACCATCCTTGATAAACTAACAGGAAAACAAATCTCTTCAGGTACTTTGGTTTAGACAAATTCCACCTTGAAAACATAAACAATTGCATACACAAATTCATTTATTCATGTTCACCGATTCCTAAAATGATTAGATTCGTGTTCACTATAACTAATCCTTTAGCAAACAAGTCAATTCAAACAGTGATCAATTGATTAAACTAACATGCTTCCTAGTGTTCAGTTCGTATCAAGCAAGACTTGTAAATATAGTTAATTTAAACATTTAATTAACCTCTTGTTGATGCTCATCAAACAAGGCTCACACATTAACTTACTTATTCCCAAGTTAATCCTAGTTTCACATTCGTTATTTCTAGTCTTATAATCTCGATGGTCATCAAAAATCATAAGAGATAAGCAAATCAAGCAGATGTTCGTACAACTTAATTCACTTAACAATTAACAGAAAATAATCATCATTAACACATGAGGATCTTTGAACAAGCTTGGCAAGATAAATTAAACACAAATAAATTATTTAATATAACAATTAGTCTAAGAATCAAAGCTTCATTCAATTGTAAACACAAAGTAAAAGGTTTTTACACCCAAATCAGAAACTAAATACAAAAAGTACCATAATGGAGTGCTAAACATGGTCACGTTAGCAATCCATATGATTATCGATATGTATCCGCTCTCCAATCCTTCAGATCTTTGCTCCCGTTAGCTTAACGGCCTTCCGGCTGCCTTCTAGACCCTCAAAACGGCTTAACAGAAGTTAATTGTCGACTAAATTAGGTTAGAAGTCGAATCCCTCTCCTGGTTAGCTAAAAATCGACACTTATAGTCCTTGTAGCCGACCTAAGTACGCTAGGCGTACTTAGGTTTACGCGGCGCGTACTCAAGATAACTATGCGGTTGAAGTTATCTGATGCAAGTCTTTATGCGGGGCGTACCCTTAAGGTACGCGGGGCGTAATCCTCTGATTCACAAATTTCATTCCTTTAAGCTTTGAAGTCCGGTTTCCGCTTCAGTCTTTTCTTTTGTGCTTTATCGACAACGAATAGCTGCAAAACATAATTCAAAGCATTATGAGTACTTTTTAGTTCTAAAATAAAATAAATAAGGCTAAAATATTAAGATAAAGTGCATAAAAATATATATAAAAATACACATATCACAAAGACTCTTAGCCAAGATTCGGTTCTCTTTCGGATTTCCCTAGGTTCTAGATTTTTGCGTAACTACTAAATCTTCGGGTTTGCGATAAGATCACTGTTAGCTATCGGATTCCCTTCGATTCATATTTGTCTTAGTTGTGATAGCATCTCTAGGGCATGATAGTGATTAGGCCCTAAGGTGTTAGGAGCTCAGGTCGGGGGTTTGCTTTTATGTTATCGCCAGATCAAGAGGAACCCCAATGTTGTTAGTGCATAGCTCAGCTGGGCTGTCGGAGCAGAGAAAGAGTGTGGTTCAGTTCAATATAAGACCAGGTAGTTTCATTGCAGTGAATACCTTATCTTGGTTGTTGTGAGGGAGTGCATCTTGAAGTAGAAACGAGAGCTGATTTCGAGGACAAAATTTAATTTAAGTGGGGGAGAATTATAACATTCCGTTTAAAATAAAATAAATTAAATAAGACAAATAAAATAAAATTAGTAAATATACAAATAAGATAAATAAATAAATAAATAATAAACCCTAAAACCCCAAGATGAAATTTATATATTTTTTATTTTATTTTAACCAAAATTCGTAATAGTTGATCAGTGTTAGCCATGGGAGTTAAATGTCATAATTTCCCGAATTTGGGGTCTATTTAGTAATATTAGGACTTAAAATGTAAACAAATTTGTGAGGTAAGGGTTGGTTAGTAAATATTAGGACTTGAACCCTGTTCCTTACCCATCTTATTTATGAGCGCAGCAACTTCCAAACCCGAACCCTACATCATATACAACCATCATCTTATCTTCCCCTCTCCCCCAGCCACCGTATTTCTACCGTGAACTACCAAGCCATTGCTACATCCGTTGCCGATGAAGCCAAAAACTAGGATCCATCCCCCCGTACGCTATTGTTGTCGGCAATAGCGAAGACTGACCTGCTATTGCATATCCTTCTCCGATAATGGCGCAAACCTTCCATCGCTTCTCTTCATTTCTATCGTCGCTACTTCGCACCAATCAATGTCGCCGCTCCGACGGCTGTCCCATCGCCAATCTACTTTTGTCAACCACACACCACCGTGAGTGGGTGGCTGTGTGGTGTTTATGTTTCACGTGTGTGTGCATTACTTCTGCAATTCTTCTCCCTCTCTTCTCAATTCCTTTGAAACGCTAAGCTCGTCCGACCACTGCCTGCCACCATGAGGTGGCTATGTTGTATGGGTTTTCATGTGTGTATGTATGTGTTTCAGTGGATGTCATATATATGTGTGTATTAGCTTCAGCCGATTGTGTGGCATTATTAGGTGTTGTGGGTGTTGTAAGGTGTGTTTGTGCCTTGATCAGTCCGAAAATCGAGTTTAAGACCACCATGGCAGCCAACCATGGTGGTTGCCGATCGTACTGCCCTTTCTTAAACCACCAGCCACCGTGAGTGGTGGTTTTGTGTGTGGGAAATGATGTTTTGGGTGTTTCTTGACTGGAAACTAAAGAAAAACCACCACCACTATCGTGAGGTGGTGGCTGCCACCTCCTATCACCGTCGGCCACCGTTTTTGGTGGTTGTGTTGGGCCTTTTCTTATTCTTTTGGTGCTAGTGTGTGTGCATGTTGTAATGAATTGTATGTGTTTTGGATTGTTGGAATTATTATTCAAACTTTCGCCGTGTACGGGTGGCTGCCGCCTCCTACTGCCATTGACCACCATCGACCACCACTGCCTGAGGTGGCAGTGGGTGGTGCCCAATTTATTAATTACATATTTATTTATTTAAATAGAAAACCCTATATTTGGAGTTGTTCAGGACTCGCCTTAAAACTACTAATAATTAAAACTAAATTAATATTTAATAATTCACCACAATTAACTGGATGCAATATAGGACTTAATGGATTAAGTCCTTAATGGGTTAAGCGAGGAACACTAACCCTAGTTATCATTTTATGTAAAAATCCTAAAATCGAGGAGCTTTACCTTGGGCAATGATCGGGCGCATATTTGGGCTGCTGAATTGATTAGTATTTCAACCGAAAGCAACTAATTCAAACATTAATCAATCATACCCTTAAGTGATTAAGTCCTTAATGGGTTAAGTTTTCTTACTTAACCCTAATCTTCATTTCATGTGAAACCTTAATCGTAATTTCATGCAAAACCCTGATCGTTATTTCACGTGAAGTGGTTATTGTTGCGTGTGACTATGACCTGTGATCGAGTATTGACTCAAGTATCTTCCTGTAGGTGATTGGAAATGAGTTGAAGTTGGTAGAGTCCTTCTTTGCTATAGTGGTTTCTACATGCACATCGAGGTGAGTTTCGCCTCACTGTAATACCGGTCCACTAGTATTGATTATCTGCTAGTAGCGGGATGCCATAGGGACTGTATATAGTCATGTAGGATAGACCGAGGACTCTTAATTTAGGCTCTCTTACCTGTTCCTTTTTTTGGTTGTGGTTTTAGAGTAGGATCACCTGTCCGGGTGACAATCTCACATCTGAGTCTATAGGGTTATGCATTCCTTGGATTTTGATATTTAGTATGTTGTTATGCTGTAGTGATCTATTTGATCTGTGTTTTGGTATTGAGTATGATGTTATATTGTAGTGATCTGCTAGCTTCGTGTTTTGGTATTCAGTATGCTGATATGTTGTAATGACTAGTTAGATCTGTCTCGTGGTATGGGGTTTGTTTCTTTGTGGTAATAACTTGTAGAATTGTATATTATTTGTGCTTGTTGTTTATCATCTATGGAGTGCCCTTAGGGACTGTTGTTGGTTATGTAGGATAGCCTGAAAACTCTTGGTCTAGGCTCTTTTTCATGTTCCTTGTTTGGTTATGGCTCTAGAGTAGGACAATCGATTCGGGTGGCTATCTCACCTCTGGCTACTTATGGTTACGCATTCTATGGGGGTTAGCTGGTAGTGGGACTATATGTGGTTAGATACTAGTAGGCAGTATTGAGTTTGATGATTTTTTGTTGCCAGTATTATGTGCCTACTTGATCATGATTGTTTATATGTTGACATATTGTGTTTGGTTGGATTGATGCGGACCTGTTTTTTATGGTAGGCCATGATACCCGGTGCGAACTGGCTGTAAGCTGTAGGCACGGATGCTCGGGAAGAGCGGTAGGGTTGAGGTGGTAGGCCAACAAATCTTGGGTCTTCCAACCTGATGGTTAATTGAACCTGACATATTGGTATTCCAGCCCGAGGTTGATTGGTCCAGGCGTGAGTGTTTGCTTTTATGCTTTGTTTTGTATGGTGGTAGTTTGGGGGAAACTCACTAAGCTTTATGCTTACAGTTTTGTTTATGGTTTCTAGCTTTTTAGATGATCAGAGTGGCAAGTGACCGTACAAATCATTGATTTTACAACTGATTGGATCTTGGGAAACTCTGATTTTCAAATAATGGTTGAGAACACTATTTTTTTAAACATTTTATTACTAAAAGGATCATTTTGAAAAGTTTAAAGTTTGTTGAAATTTATGGGAAGTTATAGAAGAAGGTAAAGAAAGCCACTCATAGGCTACAAACTCCAACACCGAGCGACCGCAAAGATTCACAATCGAACATAGTTTCGGAGGTTCCAGTGCTAGGGGTACGCACAACAAAGATGATACTGTTGCAATATCTCAACCAAATGTTTTGGAGCTTGCAACAACGAACCTTGAGGTAACTTTTGAGATTCCTACCTCCATTCCAATCACAAATGAATTTTTCCAAGATTTTTTTTGTTCCTTCACCTACATCTACTATTTCTACCCTAATCACCATCGCCCCTTGCCCACCTGTATCAATGGTGGTTTCGCAGACCCAATCAAGTTTCACCCAATCAACCCCATTGTTTACAGATCCGGCTGCCACTACAACCACTACCACTGATGAACCTCCAGTTTCTATCAATGCATCTGATGCAGGGGCAGGCACTTTAGGTTTCTCAGTTAGTCATTCTACTCCACCTATCTCACCTTTACACCAAGATGATCCAGATACCATCTATGGTGGTGATGACGAATATTTTGGAGGATTCACCTACAGTCTTTTCAACATTCGGACTGAAAATGATGATGATACTCCAGTCACCAAAAGGCAACTCAAGGCCATTAATGAGAAGTTGGATTTGTTGCTTCAATCCACCAAAATCTCAAATATCAAGGAGTATTCTCAAGATATAATTAAGTCCTTCCTTGAGACCCTCACCAAAGAACACTCCGCCAATCTTGAGAAGACGAATAAAGTTGTTGATGATTCAGCTTTTGTTTGCAAGGAAATGACCAAAAAAGTCGATAAGCTAATTATTGATGCTAGAACCTTCATGATCACATTCCAGACATCATTCAAATCGAACACTGCAAAAGCAAATGAAGCCATCTCTAGTATGAGTACATCCCTTAAAACAGAGAAGGAGGCTCTGGAGAAGGTTTGTACTAGCATCAAAACAGTCTACTCCGAGATCAACTCCACCATCACATCAAAAATCAAAAATCTTCAAGATGACTTGGCCACAGAGAGCAAAATAATGGATGCTCTCGCAGTAAAGACTGAAAAAGTGAAAGTCCTAACTATCAAGCTTGAGCATGCAGAGAAGAAAATCAACAAACTCCTATCCGAAAAGGCATTTATGAAAAGTTGTGTTACAGGCGTGAATGCTTTGCTTTCAGGCATCATTAAAACTCATTATGCTCTGATCACGATCATAGTTAAGAAGCATCTGGTTGAAAAAATAAGGTCAGTGTTTACAATGCTCAATAGATTAGGTGTTTCGGAATCAAGCTCAATTGTGAAACAAGGGGGAGAAAATGTGAAGCAATCTAAGAAGGAAAACCCCAAACCAACTGTCAAGTCGAAGAAAGAAAACAAACCAAAAGGAAAGGAAAAGCTCAATGAAGAACCAATCATTGATGACAGTGAAGAAGAAGACCCTGATGAGCACGAACCTAAAAGAAGTAAGGCCCGTGAAGCTCAAAACGACGAACACAATCAGATTGTGTGAGAAGCAGAGGAAAAAGAAAGGGTTGAGTGTGAAGCTCAAGTCACATTGGAAAGCTAAAATCTTTTGTTTCCAGAGTGGACTTTGGAGCGTATACTGAGCTAGGTTGTAGATCTTCCAAACCATATTGGTTAGAACCATTTGTGTCTTTTGATTTACAAAACACACAAGTTTCACAACTGGATCTTCCAATCACTCTGAAAGCCTTCAAGTTTTGTAGCTTTGTTAAAGTTGTGAATGTCCCTCCCACAGACAACGGTGCAGATCACTTACTCTTCTCATTCTACCTGAAGCACATGAAGCTGAAGTACGAAACCCGGAGTGTAAAGAAGATAACTATTGTAAAGGTTTATGGTCTAATTGAAACCAATAGCTTCCCGAACGCTCGCTTTAAGGTTGCTAGAGGTTCTACGAGTCAGATATACAAATTTTCTCTTGCTGATCTACCCTATCTGAACATGTATGATTGGATTATACTGTTCAACATGTGACTGAGGGATGAACAGTAGTATGAAGCTATAGTTTCTCATCTTAAATAGATGTTAATCGCATATATTCAAGGGGTTGGCAAACTAGATGTCGAAATTGTCACTATACTGCGAAAGAAACCGTCTGCACTCCCCAAAGAAGGTCCATAATGTTTTGATAAAATGAAGCTTGGGAAGATACGAAAGGATGGTTGGTGCATGGCGTTTCAAATGAAAGAGCGAACAAATGCAGACTTTCACAAAGTTTGTTTCTTCCTCGCAAATAAATATCTTTACACCACATCATGCCTGCAATATATTTTGGACTTCATAGACAAAGTCAAAGGTAACAACAAAGTATATAAGTAGTGCTTTTATGTTATGATTCTGTGGTATATCTAGGTTTGCGAAGTTCTACACAGTTCCAAAACTTTATGAAGTGTAAAAGCGAACTCGAAAATGAATATCTCCATCCCAATTGACGCAAATGGAGAGATTGTTGGGTATTTAATGTTGTGTCATTGTGGGCCTTTTTGTTTAGTCTATTTTGTATCCGGGTTGGGCCTTCCACCCCTTATTTATTATTAGGGTTCGGCTATTTAAGGTGCATGCATGCACAATATCTTGTTAATGGTCTAATCATATTATAAACCCTACACGCCTATACAATAGAAGTTCTTAATCGAGCTCTTCTAAGGTTGTGATATTTAATCATACGACATATTTGATATTCATTTTGTGTTCTTAATTTATTTGCCTGTTTGAATCTATCAATCATTAGAGATTTAATCTCATTAAATCATTAAGCTCTTAATCCTTATTTTCAGAGCTCCAAATAAAAAATTTGTATCGATTAAGGCCATGCATGGATAAGGTTTCCAACTTTATCCCTTCTCTAACCTCTAGAATCCTAGATCTAAAACCCTAATGCAAAAAGGGAGCGGATTACCTAGAAAAGTAATGTATGGTTGATTTATGATCAATATACAAACTTTATGGGACCATAAGGTCCAATAACTAGCATAAATCTTATCCAAGGCACTGGATTTTCTTTAATCTCCAAGGATTCATTTCCAAAAGCCAAAATGGGACTTAAGCACATTATAAGCAACCCATAGAATGAAAATGTATGAACTTTATACCTTCTTGAGCCTAATAATTGATGTACAAGTAATGATCAACAACAACAAGTCACACCACAAGCTTGATTCACCCTCTCTTTATTCAAGGAACCTTGAAAGGACAGTAACACACACTTTTTCACGAACAACACACACTTGGGTTTCTCTTAAAGGGGTGAAGGTTGGATTTGAGAGCCAAACCTAGCCATAAAGTTGTTTAAAAAGGGATCAAGAATCGAAATTAGGGTTTATCATTCCGTCGCCGCCACATCGTGGCAATTGCATGACCATGTCGTGGTGATTAAAATCACATGTTCCTTTCTAGAATGCAACTACATCGTGCTGAGCCTCATAACTACGCTGTGGCACCCCTAAATTCTATAAAACCCTCAAAATTAAAATGGTTAGGTCTCAAGAGCAATACCTGAAAATAGATGTTATATCAGACATCAACACTAAGATTACTGAACTTCAAATATGAGTACTAATTTAGAGAACCAAAGGTTACCAAATAAGATCCAAACCGAGGAAAGAAAAAAATGTTGTTTATGACTATGAAACATTAAGAAAATTATAAGAAATTGGACTACTACTCATACTAGAGTTTGAAAAATCATAAATGATCAAATCTCTTTTCAAGTTGCCAAGATGAATGAAGAACCAGGTCTTTCTAAAACAGAAAGATTATTTAGTAAGGTAAAGAAAATTCAAATCTGGGAATTCAAAGAATCAAGATATAATTAATAACATTGCAAAACTAATGATTGTGAGAGAACAAATCTAATAAGCCACATTACTACCATTGAACCATCAGGCAAAATTCCTTTTTAAGAGTGTATCAAACCAAATGTTAAAAATCAAATTAATTCCAATTGGAGGGGGCTAGGGAGTAATACATAATGAAAAGTGACATGCTTAACTTTGCACAACAAGAGGTTTGGAATATTTTAAAATATGTCTCGTATTTCAAATATTTTTTGGTATGTAATAAATATTAGGGAAATAATTGTTAGGTGCATAAGTTGCACCTTTACATAGGTTAATTTCATGTTTATTTATAGCATTGCATTGCATATTTAGTGTAGTTTTCATACATTTTCCATTTAAGGGTATTATCAAGGATCTTTCGATATTTCACCATTTTCTATGGATGTTAGTCCCAAACTATGGATCCAAATTAGTAATCAATGAGATAATAACAATCAAAGTAGAGTGTAGAAGGAGTAGAAGAGGAATAACATCAAGCAGGCACACATCTATTACTCATAAATGTCAGGTACACCTTGAAAAGTACATACACACATCACTATTCATTCCTTCTTACTGAAAGACAGACAGCACTTTAAATACTACCCACTCCAGCACACATGAGTGCAACTTCATACACATGTGCGGCCGCACACTGTGTGTACGGCCGCACACACATGTGTAGCTGCACCTGCACACATACACAGTCTAATCCAATGCACCACTACACTACATACACTATCAACCTACCAAGATTTATACAAAAAGAATGCCTAGCCCAAACCACAAAAGTATAGTCTTTCAATCTCCCCCTTGGTTTGAGGCTAGCATAGGCTTGGTCTTCAACTTGTGAGCTTTTCAAACAGCTTCAAATCGGACTTTCCCATGGAGCCCATCCAAAGTCTTCCATTTATGATGGTGACGACCATCCCAATATATTCTTTGGCAGCAGCCTGCATGACATCCTTTCGAACTATGATTTGGTGATGAGACAGAGTACGGATATCTCTTTCTCTAAATCTCAGAATATCCTTAGCACTTATTAGCCTTAAAACTTGTTCTCGATCCTTGAATTTTATGGCAGCAGTGGCAGTTTCATCATCGTACGCCTAGAATTCCATATTATCAACATATCCCTCACGAAAGTGTTAAGGGATAGGAATTTCCTTTTGCTGTTTCGTTGCTGTCTATATGATAATCTTCATAGGCTCACCTGATTCAGGATCCATAATTTCCTTATCTTTTCTGTATAAGGCTCTTGCAGTTTTCATTCTTGGGAAGTTGTCCTTGACCTACCTGTCAAGAAATCTTTTGAAGTTTGTCGTGCTTGGATCTTCTGAAGGATTACGGAATGGGGCTCTTGAAAGTTCAGCAAGATCCACTTTAGTCCACGAGTTAAAATCATGAACACTTTTGTAATACTCAGAGACACTAGAATTCCTCTTTACAACCCACGTGTTCGATTCAGGATCAAAAGTCCACATTCGGATTCTGGATCGATCTCCATACGCATCACCAAACTTTCTCTTTTTGAGATCCGTTATAGTTAGCACAGGATCTTTGGCTTTGCGATTCTCATTTGATTTTTTCATAAAGAGTAATCCTTCGCTCTTGCTAGCTGTAACAGTCCTCTTCCCTTGTTTGATTGTAATGCGGGCTCTGCTGCCTTCAGGTTCCTTTTCAAATTTATTAACAATGGTAGTTGTTCTAGGAGGAGGTGGATCAACTGGAAGGTCGCCATGAGTAGATTGTGTGGGTGCCATGGGAGGATCCTCAATTCCGTGTGGCGGCTGAAACAAAGCTTTAACTTTATCACCGAAGGCATCATACAGAACGTTCTTCAAATTGAAGTAGAAAGTTGTCACAGAGCCAAGATTTTTCTGCAGATCCTTAATCTGTTTTATCTTCACTTCATCTCTTTCTTTAAGCACTTCTATATAAGAAGCGTGTTGTTCCAGTAGAATGTTTTTTTCAATAACTCCCTACCTGAGAATACCAATCTCTTCCCGAAATTCTGATAATGTAGACTTGTCATCACCTGAATGCTCTTCCTTGAAAAATATGCCTTTACCCCGAGAGGAAGAGGTTGGATTGTTTTGTGCAAGGTGCTTGGCCAATCTGATTGAGGCTTCATCCAGTGAGGGTCGTGTAGGAGAATACCTTAGAATAGAGGATGAACCACCTGCATCAAATATTGTGCTTGGGCCTTCTTCTGACTGTAGTGGTGGAATAGAGACTGTAGTAATGGTAGTAATGACAGTAGTGGTGGTAGAAGTGGTTAAGACTAGTGGTGCTTGGCTTACAGAGGGCACTCCCAGTTTTAATCTGATCGACTTCCTTTCAAAGAGGACTGGGAGGTTTGTTGTTGTGTTGATTCACTCAAAAGCGGAGCAGAAGTAGAGACAGTTGAATCAGAGGGAGGAATCTTTGAAATCACATCTATTTGACCTGAAGAGACCTCCATAGACTTGGAAGAGGAGAGCAAAATTTTGAGAGCATTAACTTCTTCCCCAGTCTTGGTTGTTGGTTGAGCAACTTCATTGACATTTTCAAAGCACCGGCTGTCAAACCCCGGAAATGGACCTAATTCATCATCATCAAGATTTAGTTCAATGCTTGAAGGGAGATCATCACTGATCCCAGTAGGAGGAAATGATCCTTCATACCCCATGTGGTCCAGAACTTCTTGAGTTTGATACAAGTCAATTTCCATAGAATACTTAGCCCTATCATTGATTTGAAGTGATTCCCGAATAACACTTTCTGATATCAGAATCTTCTTTCCTTGTATATTTGCTTCAAGATACTTTTCTTCCTTGTCATCTTCCATGACAATTGCACTTCTCCAAAAGTCTTTGATCAAATTCTGATAAATCACCGGACTAGTCGTCAAAGCATGAACCAGACAACATTTCTTAAGACTATCAACAATGAATTTTAGATTGTTGTGAGCAGCTAGAGGATTTTCAAGAAAGATTGTTGAGTTGTGCACCTTTGAAAATTCAAGTTCTCCCATGTTAATCTGAAAAACAAACAAGCATACATTAGGACAAAAGTTTTCAATTTTGGGTATACAACCAAAATTATCCAACTGTTCAATTTAGGGGGGTTGAGAAGTAGAAGGTTGCATATGCTGTGTACCAGGTCGGATTGTTAATCACACGAAGGAAATAACATATGGCTAACAGATAAGAAGATTTTCATAGATATAATATGCAGAGAAATAGATTTGCATATGTTTAAGTCCAGGTCGGATCTCTTCCAATCACGTAAAGGAGGCAACATATGACTAATAATAAGAAAGAAAGAAAACAATTTTCTATAGACCTACTTTATCGGAATACCCCAGTCGCTCCATCAATACCGGAATTAAGGACAGAATTCGTACATCGAGGAAAAGTAAAACCACAGTTCTAGATACGAGTTCTTTAGTGTGACTGGTGGATTCTCATGTATATCTCCCTACTCAACCTATCCGAGCGTCGTATTGTCAGGCTAAACAGATCTATCTAGGTCAAGAATTGTCAAATCATTTGATTTCTTAGGTTTATCTTTGCCTAGTCAAGTCCATTAAAATTTTCATGCCTACCAGCGCATCGAACACAGAGCCTAGACAATTCAGCTTTGGTACTTTACACAGATCCAAATTTCATGTTATCACTTGTTGATATCACTTCCCTTTACATATCATTGATCACAAATAAATTTTTTTATTTTTCTATTTTTCTAATGTTTTTGGATTTTCTGATTTTCAATTGTTTTTGGATTTTTTGATTTTCTATTGTTTTTGGATTTTGGTTTTCTATTGTTTTTGGATTTTTTGGTTATTTCTCCCCCTAAATTTGTGCATAGAAGAGAATAAAAAAAATGCGCAAATTTAAACTAAACTAAACTAAACAAAAAAATTAATCCTCAAAGTGAATCATTTTCAAAAAGTTAACCAGCACATCGAATCGAGCATTGTTAAATGGCTTGGTGAACAGATCTGCTACATTATTATCAGAGCGAACCTGTTCTAGCCGAATGAGCAAGCGCTCATAACATTCTTTGATGAAATGAATTTTGATGTGGATGTCCTTGGTTTTTGAGTGCTGAACCGGATTTTTGGCAATTTGGATCGCACCCTCATTATCACAGAATATAGGGGTTTCATGTAAATTCAAATTGTAGTCCAACAGCTGATGTTGGATCCATATAACTTGAGAACAACAGGCAGACGCAGCGACATACTCCGCTTTTGATGTTGAGGTAGAGACGGTATGCTACTTCTTGCATTGCCATGAGACCAGTCTATCTCCCAGAAATTGGCATCCTCCTAAAGTCGATTTTCTATCAAGATCGCACTTGCCATAGTTGTTGTGTATAAAATCATAAAGGTCAAATTTTGGATTTTTCGGATACCAAAGACCCAGTTTTGGGCAACCTTTGAGGTACCGAAAAATTCGTTTAACAGCAATTAGATGAGAAAGTTTAGGGTTAGCCGGGTAGCGAGCACATTGACAGACCGCAAACATTACGTCTGGGCGACTAGCAGTCAGATACATGAGCGATCCAATCATTGATCAATAGTACGTCTGATCTACAAATTCGCCTTCAAGATCAGGAGCTAGTAAAGGTCTCTCCGCCATGGGTGTAAGAGCAAGTTACTCATCTTGGAACCCGAACTTCTCCAGCACATCATCCACATACTTTGCTTGGTGAATAAGGATCCCGGTTGAAGACTGTTGGACCTGAAGCCCCAAAAACGTGGTCATTTCCCCAAGCGAACTCATCCCGAACCGCTTCTTCATTACGTCTTCGAACTCATTGCAAAGTTGTTGGCTTGTCGACCCGAAAATAATGTCGTCCACATAGATTTGAATAAGAATTTGATCTGAAACGACATGTTTGATAAATAAGGTCTGATCAATGGTGCCACGGAAATAGCCGTGATTGAGCAAATGTTGAGTAAGAGTAGCATACCAAGCTCTAGGAGCTTGATGCAGCCCATACAAAGCTTTGTCTAACTTGTAAACATGGTTGGGAAGCTTTGAGTTAACAAAATCGGGAGGTTGGTCAGCATAAATCTCCTCCTTGACCTTTCCATACAAGAAATCCATCTTGACGTCCATTTGGTATACAGTAAAGTTCATATAGGAAGCATATGTGAGGAAGATACAAATAGCCTCCAAGTGCACCACCGGATCATAAACCTCCGTATAATAAAGACCCTCAATTTGCCAAAACCCGCAAACCACTAATCTCGCCTTGTTACGAACAATGACACTCGAGTCGTATTGCTTGTTCCGAAAGACCCATCTGGTATCAAGAGATTTATTTCCTTTTGTCAGCTCCACCAACTTGCAGACCCCGAGCTTCTCGATTCTATTAAGTTCATCATGCATAGCATC
The DNA here is from genome assembly GCF_052625555.1 of Lactuca saligna. Lineage (NCBI taxonomy): Eukaryota > Viridiplantae > Streptophyta > Magnoliopsida > Asterales > Asteraceae > Lactuca > Lactuca saligna. The sequence continues at coordinate 43,104,572 of NC_136418.1, read as the reverse complement.
AACCCAGCTGGGCTCATTAAGAGACATTTCAACATTCTTGGGCTCTATCTGAGAAATAAAGCAAGAGTAGAGGCACGTATTAACGTCGCCACTCTGACTTCTCATTTGAACACCTTCACCTAGCAGGCCAACGATGTTCTCTATAGGATGGTCGTGTTGAATGGGTGCATGGATCTCGTGGCTGATGTCATTGATAGATACTGGAAGATTATAGATGTTAACCGCTCGGTCATTTTCTAGATGATCCACGGTAGATAAACTAGGTTTGTTTGAAGTTACAAACGGAAGTCTCTTGGTTCATGAACTCTCTTTCCATCGGAGTTAGAGGAGTAGCAATAGCATTAGGAGAAAGTTGTTGAGGGGAGGACTCAGAATAATCATCTTGAATAGAGGACACCGTTGGAAGATCAGAAGAAACCAGTGGTGGTTTGTAGACAACTTCCTCCTCCTCGTCTTCAATAATGATATTCGAACTAGACGTAGACTTCCCTTGATTATCCAACGACACATTGAAGGATTCGAAAAGTGATGTGCAATCAAACAACCAATCTGGACCCACTCTAGCGTCTATCTCATTCTCTTCAAGCCAAAAAACATTGAAAGACTCCATAATCTGTTTTGTCTTCTTGTTATAAACCCTTTATGTAGTACGAGCGGCCTATCCAACAAAATAATAGTCATCGGTTTTTGCATTGAAATTGGGGTTGGATTCCAAGTGGAGAAGGGTGCAAGGGCAGCCAAATACTCTGAAATGGATGACAGATGGCTTGTGACCATATAGAATTTCATACGGTGTTTTCATTTTGGCTTTGTTGATCAGCACGCGATTCTGAACGTAGCACGCCACATTAATCGCCTTCGCCCAAAAGAACACAGGAAGTTTGGAGTCACAAAGCATCTTCCTTGAGACATCTTTAAGAGTTCAATTCCTCCGTTCGGCAACACCATTTTGTTGTGGTGTGCAAACAGAACTGAATTGACGCACAATCCCTTTCTCAGTGCAAAAGTGGTCTAGAATAGCATTCTTGAACTCTGTTCCATTATCAGTACGCAACGCTTTCACTCGGTTGTTGGTCTGATTCTCTATCATTACAATGAAATTCTTGATGAGGTCAGCGATCCCAACTTTTTTGGATAGAAAGAAAACCCAAGTGAACCGAGAGTAGTCGTCTATCACAACGAGGCAGTATGAATTGCGATTGATGCTGAGAATGTTAATCGAACCAAATAAATCCATATGTAACAACTTGAGCACTTGACTAATGGAGTTGATCTGCTTTGGAAAGTGTGGTTTCCGATGATGTTTTCCTTGAGCACATGAAACACATTTTTCAAAAGTAATGAAATCTCTAACAGGTAAACCTCAGACCAGTTTGTTCTTTGCAAGCCGATTCAGGTTCTTTGCATTAGCGTGACCGAGACGACGATGCCACAACATCGCATTTTCTTTTGAGACTTTGGAGAATAGGCAAGTGACTTCTTCGGGGATATTGATGTTCATGTTTATGATGTAGGCATTCCCATCCCGCTTAGATTTTACAAGAATCCACTCCTCCGGAATGACAATGCCTGGCTTTAAGATCAGACATTCTTTATCTGTGAAATGAGTTAAATAGCCCTTGTCGCAGATCTGGGACACACTCAACAAGCTATGTTTTAATTCATGGGCATAGTTAACATTCTCAAAATTTAGCACTCCATTTGAAACTTCTCCCTTTTGAGTTATCTTTCAGCCTTCTCCGCCCGCAAAAGAGACATATCCCCCATTAAATGTCTGAATGTCGTGCAATTGGGATATATCTCCAGTCATGTACCGGGAGCAGCCGTTGTTGACATACCAGGGTCTGACGACATTCCCTCGCAATTGTCCCTGCACGATGAGCGGAATCATTTAGAGTTGGGGACCTAGGTCATCACAGTCCTGGGTTGACCCTTCACTTTCACAGATTTTTCATTTGATTCTTTCCCTTCATTAGATTTAGAGGTAAATGGTGACTGATCTGAATTCAATTTTGGTATCCACTGAAAGTTAAGTTTTGAAAATTTGTTAGTTTGCTTCGAGCCGGTGGATTTTCTAATCGAATAATTTGAAGATCTGGTCCTGCTCTTTGACAAAATCGACTTAGGCCTAGCCTAAGTTGATTTTGGCAAACTATTGTTGAATTTGTGGAAAACCTGTTTATTCTTTTGAAAATTGGCCATTTTCTTGTTTGGATTTGTGTTCAAGTCACCATTTCGAGAACGAGTTCTGGGGGATTTTCTATTTAAAGATCGTCTCCGAAATTCATTCTCTCCTCTTTTTGATGTGTGAGATACAAACATTCGGTTCAAACAGTTTCTTGCAATGTGTCCAGCAGTGCCACAGTTAAAACATATTTGTTTATTATCAATGGTTTTGGCACTGTTATTGACAGATTTCTTTCTTTTATTTTTATTTCTAACACTTTCACATTTGCAAGAATAATCATAGGATTTTGAAGCAGATATGGAAGGTGTAGAAACATTTGAATCAGACAAAGATAAATTAGCAGACAAGACATTATCAGTTGCAATCTTATCATCAAAGAAAACAATACCACCAGACACAAAATTTTCTAAATTCGAATTTAATGTAGACTCATTACATAAACTAACACCAAACTTTGACACATCATCATTATTAGACTTAAGAACATCAGACTTTTCATCTCTTTGCTCCCCCTGAGCTATGGACTTATCTGCACTCAAATTTGAAACGTTAGTACCCAAAACTTTATCATTTGACTGTATTGCTTGCTCAGAAGCTGACTTTCCATATACCATCTAAGATTCTCTGTCAATTTCTTCTTAAGACAAGGGAATAGCAGTGTAGTTATGATTAAAGGGTTTGGGGACACTCTCAAATCCTAGTCCAACTTTTATCTGATTTCCATGAGTAATATCTATCCAGTGAATTTGTCCTTCAATCATTTTTGCAATAGTTTCACTTGACCCATCATATTTTTTAAAATTAAATTCAGCATTTTCAAAACGTGTTTTCAATGAGTCAAGTTCAGCGGACACAACTTCAAATTTTCATTTGATATGGTCATAATTCTCACATTTGTTGCTGTAATCCTCTTGTAATTTCCTAAAATCTTTTATTTTATTTTCTAGTTGAGTCTTTAAGGACTTTTGGTTTTTACTAAGTGTGTATCCCTTATATTTTAAGTCCTCGTTCTCTCTCTTGATTAATTATATTGATTCTCGAAAATATTTTATAGTTTTAACACAAGACGGAGAGCAACTAGATTCACTTACCTCGGACTTGGATGGCTCGGAAGTAGTTTGCACCATAAAGGCAAACTGGAGATTCATCATTTCTTCTTCGGGATCTATCTCCGCTTCTTTCTCTTTGCAATCCTCGATCTGGGCCAAAAAAGTATTTTTAGGTCTTGGGATATTCAGGGCTTGAATTTGATCTTCCCAATCAAAGGATTGAGCCACCATCGCCAGATTCGCAGGTTGATTGGTTGATGAGGATCCTTTGGTGTTGCTGTGGAGATAGGTAACTAGCACCACGGTTCGATCAAAATTTTCCCTTATCTCAGGCTTTGGACACTCCCTAGCAAAATGCCCTGGCTCATGGCAATTGTAGCAGCGAAGTTTGCCTTTGTTGAACCCAACATTTTTGTCAGAATTCACACTCCAGTTGTTTTTACCAGTTTTCTTGGAAAACTGCTTTGCCCTGAACACAGCCATAGCCATCTGCCAGGTTATATCCATCTCTTCTACATCTTTAGGATGAATCTGATTAAGGTCGGTACACGAAAATTGTGGGGAGAGTTCTCCAGCCACAAAAGCATTGTAGCAATTGACCAAACCCATGGCGAGAGCCATATTTTCTTCCTTTTCTTTCATGGATGATATCTAAGAACTGAAACCATGAGACTGAGGAGGTACAACATTAGATGAGCCAACACTGGGAATAGCTTGTTGAGAAATGATCTGAGGTTGAGAGACTTGAGCTTGTTGCATGGAAGGAATAACATAAGATGTAGGATGAATTGATTGATGAGTCATGAAGGGTTGAACTTGTGAAACATGTGAGGTCGGGGTAACTTGAGGAGCTTGTGCAACAGTGAAGCTTGAAAAAGCATTGTTGTTTGTGGTTTGAATCCCTAGATTTGTAGTGGAATAAGAATTAACATAAGTAATCTCCCTCTGCTTGTCATCAAGGTCACAAGCCTTGATGATAACCATAGTTTCTTCTAGACTCAACCTGTTTAAGTCTTTTGTTTTCTTAATCACTGAGACATTCATATCCCAGGATTTTGGAAGAGAGTTTAACAATTTCTTGTTGATTTCTGATCTTGTCACCAAAACACCTGCATAACTCATTTTTTTAGTGAGAGTAATGAACCTTTGGAGCTGGTTCTCAAGAGTTTCACCTAGGACATAGTTGAACATGTTGAACTTTTGTTGAAGCATGTCCCGACGAATCTGCTTCATATCCTCATTACCCTCATAGACTTCGATTAGTGCTTCCCAAAGTGCCTTCGCAGATGTATACTCACGGAAACCCTGAGCGGTTTTTGGAGATAATGCCATGTTAAGCGTAGCAAGGGCTTTCTCCTGCTCTTCGATTTTTTTGAAATCCTCATCCGTATAATTTTCAATTTGTTTGTCGACGATTACTTCAGCTACTACAGTAGTAATTCGAATTGTTCCCCTAAGTATACTGCACCAAATCTTGAAGTATTTCATTTTAATATACTTTTCAATCCGGTATTTCCATTCTAGAAAACCTTCAGCATTCAAGAGTCAAGGAATCTGAGAAATTATTCCCATGATGGTATGAAGTTCTTGATGTACTATCATGCTTTGAGATTCCATGTTTAAGGCTTTGAATAGCTTAGATGATTTAAATCACACACAACTGCACACGCCAACCGCACACGCAACTGCACACGCCAACCGTACACACAACTGCACACTCCAACCGCACACACAACTGCACACTCCAACCACAAATGCCGCTGCACACTCCGACTGCACACACAGTTGCATACTTGACCACACACATAGTCCGCATACCTGACCGCACACGTTCAACTGCAATCCTTCAAAGTTTTTCAACCGCACACCTTCAATGCTTCAACCGCACATGCAAAAATCTCAACCGTACACACAAGAATCTCATATTTTTTATGGAATTTTGATTTCAAACTATCGAAAACATTGACTAACAGTAGTTCCTTGATCAAAAAGTACAAATGCACTTCAAAAATAGTAAAATTTTGCAACCACACACTTTAAAATGCTTCAAATTGATACCGAATTGGCTCTGATACCAATTGTTAGTCCCAAACTATGGATCCAAATCAGTAATCAATGAGATAATAAAAATCAAAGTAGAGTGTAGAAGGAGTAGAAGAGGAATAACATCAAGCATGCACACATCTTTTACTCATAAATGTCAGGTACACCTTGAAAAGTACACACACACGTCATTGTTCATTCCTTCTTACTGACAGACTGACAACACTTTAAATACTACCCACTCCAGCACACACGAGTGCAGCCGCACACACGTTTGTAGCTGCACACACGTGTGTGGCTACACACATACACAGTCTAATCCAATGCACCACTACGCTACATACACTATCAACCTACCAAGATTTATACAAAAAGAATGCCTAGCCCAAACCACAAAAGTAAAGTCTTTCAATGGATATTTTAGGGTGATTTGAAGATTGGAGGATGCTTAGGATGGTCAAGGGAGGTTCTCAGTGCAATTTCGGAACTTTCGGAGCTAAATTACAGAAATGAAGAAATGAAGAAAATGACTTTTATGTTTTGCATTACATGGCCCACGCTTTAACAAGGCATACGTTATGCAGCCATATTTCGTAAGTAATTCAGCACAGAAAGGACATTACACGACCGTGTAACAGCAAGGCATACATTACATGGGTCGTGTAACGTGATTTGATGGATTTCAAAATTTTAACTCTCGATTTATCTTTGGTTACTAGGACATTTAAACATAACTTCGACTTGGAACTTCAAGGTGGCGATTTTAGGAGATTATATCATCATCTAGCATCTTGGAAACACTTTAATTTGCTTTTGTCAGTTAATTTGAAGATCAAACTTGTTGAATTTATAGTTTAACATAGATATGTGTGGCTGATTTCTCTATCATTTCTGATTCCAGATTCTTAAGTGTTTGTTGTTAGATTGTAATTTGGACTTGAATTTATGTTTATCATCTAGTAATATTTGATTTGGTCTTATATATATGTTTGATTAGTTCTCTTTTTCACTTGATCAATGAACTAGGGTTCTCATCAATCTAGTTAATCAAATTCTGAAATTTATATATGTTTTATGATTTAATGTTAGTAACATGCACTTGATTGGTTGTAATTAGATCAAAATTAGTGTAATAAAAGATTAGATGTTCATATTCCCGAGCTTATGAGGAATGTTGGACATTGTTGGTAATTATTGCAAGAACTTAATGTCATTTAATGATTTGATGCAAGAGCTTATTTGAATTGAATCAATTAAATGAAGTTTTATTTGAAGAACATGCTTTGAATGAAACATTTTTGTCAACATGTATATCATAGTTTATTAATATCTAAATTACCAACCTAGATTGAACATGAATCATAGTCATATTACACCTTACAACACAACATATGTAAAGGAATCGGAATCAGAAATGTATTTCTTTTATTGAATTTTATTACTAATCATGTTTTGTTTATGAAGTTTAATTTGAATTCAAACATAACCCCCCCACTTTAACATTGATTGTATGATGTGTGAAAATTTGGCTAAATAAAAAGTCCCATATTCCTGTGGACCGACCTTGCTTACTCTATATTATCTTTAGTGTAAGTAGTAGCAGTGATTTGAATTTTATTTTTATTATTTTATCCCATTATTTGTTGGTTTGGTCACCAAACAATAATAATTTTCTTTCGTTATTGCACATGAAAATCTAAAAAAAATATTTTATATAAAAAATAAATTATTCAATTACATATAGGTTAAAATGACCATCATTGGGTATAGTATTTTCTGTCACACCCCCGAACCAAGACGACGGAAATGTCCGGGGGCGGTTGACGTTATTGTATAGTATCATAACAATTGAATATAAATGAAACATAACACCCAAGTAGCATACATTGAGATAACAACTTATATGGTTTACATAATGTATCTGTATAACATCCCAAATTTGAGAAGTTTGAGTTAAGAGCTTAAAGTGTAGATTGAAGAAGGGACTCGACGAGTAGGTATACTTACTCGCCGAGTCGGAGCTGGATCCAGGTCATAGAATAAGTCTGGTCTGGACAAGAAAATCCCTAATCTTAGGGTTTGCACCCTATTTAAAGGACCTTATATCCTCTCCTCAGCCCCCTTGTCGGCCAGAAGCTTCTATAAGCAATTCCAAATCCTAATTTGAGTAAGAGGAGGAGGAAAGTGAGCTTGGGGCTTTTACAAGAGAAAGATTTGGAGGATTTGACCACTAAGGAGCTGGAGGATTCAACTCTTTGGTTGTGACCATCAGTTTGAAGGTAACAATCTGTCACCTTTCCTTTGTTGCTTCTAGATCTTTTCTTGGATGATGTTTTGGGGCCATTTTGGCATGTTAAGGAGCCAATTTGAGTTAGAAGTCCAGATATGAGGTTGCTACTTTAGATCTAGGCTTATCTTAGTCCTAAAACTTGTAAAGTATCAGCCCTTGGTGTGTTGGTGAAGCATGTTTGTCTTAAACCCTAGACTTAGAGTGTTTTAAGCCTATAGCTCCATGGTTTCACGTAAAGTTTTCAACTTTACATGAAGGGTGGGCCTTAGAAGAGTGATCTACAGTTTGGAACCCCTGCATGGCTCAAAAAGCCACTATATGGATAAAGATCTAAGGTGACTCGGCAAGTCACATGGGTGGACTCGGCGAGTTGAATGAAGATGGGAAGGAACTCGACGGGTTAGAAGAACAACTCGGCGATTCTGTTGAAGATTTCCTTGGACTCCGCGAGTTTGTTCTTGGACTCGGTGAGTCAGATCACAGAACCCCAACCTCTTTTGGTTAAGCTTCGGATCTGTGAGTCGGTTGGCGACTCAGTGAGTTGGTCAAGACGGAATTCTGAGATCGTTCAAATCGACAAGTCCTTGGGTGAATCGGCGAGTTGAGTCGTGTTATGGGAGTTTTCTGAGTATAAGAACTCCACTAGTCGAAGGGTTGACTCGGCGTGTAGAGTAAAGCAGGAAGGTTGACTTTAACCAGTACTTTGACCAAAGTTGACTTAGTTGACTCTGGGATTACATTTTAGTCTAAGTGTTGTTATTAGTATTGGTTGTTCAGGGAGCTAGAGGGGCAGCATTTCGGAGAGTTTTCGGTTAGTATCGGAGGGTTATCGGCCGAGTTCAGTAGTTCAGGTGAGTTTTCCTCCCAGTAGGAATGGGTCTACGACCACAATACCAACACATCTAGTTAGAATTAGTTTCCGGACTTCGGTCCGATGCAATAGTTTGGTGTGCTTGATGTCTTTGTGATTCAAGCATGTTTTTGTGTTATGTGTTCCAGACTTCAGTCCGATGCAATATGCAATATATGTGTTTATGCTAGTAGTTATTATTATGCTATGCCATGTTCAGCCAGTTAGTCCGGACTTCGGTCTAATGCAGTTAGCCAGAATTCGGTCCGACACAGCGGGCAAGGCCCTAGTTAGTCCGGACTACCATCCGATGTAGTTAGCCGGACTTCGGTCCGATGCATGGGGCAAGGCTCCAGTTAGTCCGGACTTTGATCCGATGCAGTTTCCGGACTTCGGTCCGATGCAGGGGGCACAACCCCAGTTTGTCCGGATTTCGTTCTGATGCAGTGGGCAAGGCCCATTATGTGCTTTATATGTTATTGTATGGTATGTGGTAGTTTGGGGGAGATCACTAAGCTTTGTGCTTATAGTTTCAGTTTTGGTTTTAGGTACTTCCGCAAGCAAGGGGAAGAGCTCGGATTGATGGCATGGCACACACCACAGTTGAAGTTCACTCCTGGGAGTTTTATTTAGATATTTAGATTTGATATTAACTTCAGTTTTGAATTGATACATTTACTATGGCATTTTGAGACATACGATTCATGGTTTTATTATCTAATAATTGATGTTGCGATTTTTAGTAGTATTAAAACAAAAAAAAAAAAAAACCGGTTGTATTTTGGGTCGTTACAAGCTGGTATCAAAGCCTTGGTTTGAGGGATTTGGGCACACTTTCGTGCATGTCTAAGCTCAAACTAAGGAAAAGGTAAAATATTTTCAAGAGAGAAATGTTTCCGAAAGGAATTTTTGAAAAAAAAAAAGAACGTAAGTAAGAAAAAGATTTTTTCGAAAAAAAGAGAAAATGGTGTGGTCCATGCGATCAGCCAAGCTCAAGTAAGCAATCCCACATTAGCCATAAATGTTTATGTTATGATTATCAGTTTCAGTTTTAGTAGAATAGCGTGCTAAAATAGGACTAAGGATCTTGGAGGATGCCTTATGTGCCAGCTATATATATGTTTCAGTTTTATGAGAATTGCATGCTAGTATTAAGTAGACAGCAGTAAGATAGCCTGTTTAGGTTATGTCTGATATTATGAGCTTAGCATTGTATGCTAGTATAGTTTCTTGTTATGAGGATATAATTGCTTGAATAGTTTCATGTGTCCGAATGCTGCTTCCTTTGTGCTTTGTGGGACTCCGAGTGATCGGAGTTAGCCATTAGGTGAATACGTCACATCACATGTGATCAGGGTTGAATAATCTTAGAGTGTTGGATTTGGCCCTAATGCGCCGCTCTTGTTTGAGTCCAAGCGTTGTAGGAATGAGTCTTTTACTAGAAGGATTATCTGAGCCTCGTCACATGTGATGGTATTCAGGTAATGACTAATTGGCATTACAAGGAGGCCTTCAGTAGCTAAGGACTGATTTGGATAGAGTTAGAGATTTCCCTAGGGCAAGCCTAGGATGAGACTAGCAGGGATCCGTAGCAGTAGAAGGGACTTGGTTGAATTAAGGAAACTCTTGAGGAAAGTACGGATAGATGTGAAAGGTAGTATGGGCCTATAGTACAGAAAGCAGAGGATCCGTACTCGATTCAAGAGGGGCCAAGAAGAAACCAGGGAGTGGTGAAGTATGTGTGAGATCCCTTAGTAGCAATGAGTCTTCTGACAGTTATTGTGATGTGTTTTCAGCATGGTGACATTGCACGAGATATCATTTGGCAGTTCATGTGCCGAGGTGGGATCTGGCTCAAGCTCAAGAGCCGGACAGTTTGATGATCAGATGAGGGATGTCAATTCCGTATAAATTATGCGCAACATCGTTGATCAGAGTCCTATGATATTTGGTTTAATTAGGGAGGCCATCATGGAGCTTTTGGACAGTCGTCTTGAGGCCTTTAGGGCCGAGATAATTACAGGGCAGTTTAGGGCTCGTCTAGAGTCTGATTCTTATAGATCCCAAGGATCCATCAGGGAGGGGGATCCTATTTTTTAGCTCTTGCCATCAGGGGTCAGGTGTGAGTGGGGCACCCTGTCCCCAGAAGAGTCCCCTGTATTATTTGGTCGTTGTAGAGGTTTCACGAGTCGTTCGCAAGGAGCTACCCGACATCATCAAGAAGGTCATTGATAGGTTGACCGAGAAGCTTCAGGATCCGACAGCAGTTATTCAGACGATTGATGGGGACAACGGGGTAGCGCAGGAGCGAGAGATTTACCGGGAGTTAGAAAGGAAGAGGAAACCAGATGAGGTTCAGTGGCCCACAGGTTCAGGTAAAAGAGCCAAAGGGTCGAGTTCGAGATCAAGAGACTTCCAGGGCCGCAGTCGATGTGGGAAGTGTGGCAGGACGCACATGGGTGCATGTAGGAGTAGTAAAGGTGGTAATCCTGGTTGTTACAAGTGTGTCCAGACTGGTCATTTTAGAAGAGATTGTACTACTACCATCACTCAGGGGCTTAACCCAATATGTTTCAGTCAGAGGGGCCACAAGAAAGCCTACTGTTCGAGTTTGTATACAGCAGGGCAAGTGCCAGCTCCAGCCCCTAGGACTTCGAGAACCACCAGCAGACATTAGGGTCAAGCAAGGGCGCCCACGGCTTGGAGCAGAGTATTCCGATTGATTTCAACAAGAATTCAAGCAGCACTGGATATTGGGGGTACGTATCTTATACTTTCCTGTCAATTATTATTTATGATGTTGTTGTTATGTTACTACACCGATTTAGCAAGTACTTATATTGTAATATTATATTACCTATTTGAGATTGATTCTATGGCATCTGCATACCTTGGAATCTAGAATGATAGTTGAGGAAGTTCCCCATAAAGCAGGTCACTTTGCATGAAGTAATTGTAGCAAGTGTGAGTGGGACTCGGTGGTGTCCCTCTGTTTTCGAGAAGGTGTTAGTTATGTATAGATTAGTTATATTTTCAGCAATGGAAAGCTTGAGTTCCCAGTGGAGTAACCAGAGAACGATAGGATAGCAGTTCGAAGATGTTCCCCCTTAAGCGCAGGTTATCAGGATGCAGTCACTGAAGCATTAACAATCGGGGATTTAAAGGTGCTCGATTCGTAGATGAGGTTGGTAGGTTTGATGAAGGGTTAGTTGAAGCGCCAACAGAGATAAACGTGGTTGTCAGCAGATCAACCCCTTTAGATGATAGGAAGGATGGGGAATCCTTTTCAAGTTATGAGTTGTAAGAATTAGCCGGATAATAGTCGGGGAGAACCCTTCAAGGATTCATGGTTAGTACTATGCTAAACTTAGAAAGGGTTGGTAATCTTGTGTAGGAAGGAAAAAGCAATCCGAAGGGTTTAGTGGGTTCAAGAGTTCAGGAGTTGGGAGTTTCGAAAACTTCCCAATGTCGGTTTCATGTATTAGGTTTTAGTAGACGATTGGTTTGGGAAACCAAGTTGAAGAATTCCTCGACAAAAAGCAAATGTAGCAAGGATGTAAGACTACCAGATAGTTGTAGCATTGGATAACTGAGGGCTAGTTTTAGAAATCAAGTTGGGGGATCGCTAGCAGGACTCGGGTGAGTCAGGGTGCCCTCGGAATAGTAGTTAGAGATAGCGTCAGCAGGGAGAGTGTTGTAAGTATGCGGGTGTAGCCGTAGCATTCACTAGCAGCCAGATAGTATTACAGTGTTGTAAGTCCGCGGGTGTAGCCGTAGCATTCACTAGCAGCAAGATAGTATTAGAGTGCTATAAGTCTGCGGGTGTAGCCGTAGAATTCACTAGCAACCAGATAGTATTAGAGTGTTGTAAGTCTGCGGGTGTAGTCGTACCATTCATTAGCAGCCAGATAGTATTAGATTATTGTAAATCTACGGGTGTAGCCGTAGCATTCACTAGCATCCAGATAGTATCAGAGTGTTGTAAGTCTGCGGGTGTAGCCGTAGCATTCACTAGCAGCCAAATAGTATTAGAGTGTTGTAAGTCTGCGGGTGTAGTCGTAGCATTCACTAGTAGCCAGATAGTATTAGAGTGTTGTAAGTCTGCGGGTGTAGTCGTAGCATTCACTAGCGGCCAGATAGTATTAGAGTGTTGTAAGTCTGCGGGTGTAGCTGTAGCATTCACTAGCAGCCAAATAGTATTAGAGTGTTGTAAGTGTGCGGATGTAGCCGTAACATTCACTAGCAGCCAGATAGTATTAGAGTGTTGTAAGTCCGCGGGTGTAGCCGTAGCATTCACCAGCAGCTAGATAGTGTTAGAGTGTTGTAAGTCTGTGGGTGTAGCCGTAGCATTCACTAGCAGCCAGATAGTATTAGAGTGTTGTAAGTCTGCGGGTGTAGCTGTAGCATTCATTAGCAGCCAGATAGTATTAGAGTGTTGTAAGTCTACGGGTGTATCCGTAGCATTCACTAGCAGCCAGATAGTATTAGAGTGATGTAAGTCTGCGAGTGTAGCCGTTGCATTCACTAGCAGCCAGATAGTATTAGAGGGTTGTAAGTCTAAGGGTCTAGCCGTAGCATTCAGTAGCAGCCAGATAGTATTAGAGTGTTGTAAGTTTGCGGGTGTAGTCGTAACATTTACTAGCAACCCGATAGTATTAGAGTGTTGTAAGTTTGCGAGTGTAGCCGTAGCATTCACTAGCAGCCAAATAGGATTAGAGTGTTGTAAGTCTGCGGGTGTAGTCATAGCATTCACTAGAAACCAGATAGTGATAGATTGTTATAAGTCCACAGGTGTAGCCGTAGCATCCACCAGGTTGGTAGATAGTATGAGCACGTTGTTAGGACGTGGAAGGAACATTAGCTCCCGGAGCGGGCGTAGCAGTAAGGATGTGGAAATCCACGAATTGGATTTTGGAATTATGTGGATGGAATAGACCTAGTTGAGCCAGAGATAAGACTGTAGGCATGTCATTGTAGTTTTGAGATTGGGGAAACAATGGATTGCTTCAGGTTACTTGTTATATAAGGCTACAATTGGTCTGGTAGAAATCACGTTTAGCCGCGATTTGGTAACATCAGGTTTCGAAGCTCGGACCCGATCAGTTGGATCAGGAGGATGTTAGAGCCTCAGTAACATGATAAATAGTGGCAACTACTTCCAGAGAAGGATTTTGTTCGGAGTGTGAGGCGACAAAAATAGGTAGTCCCTTGGCTCCACAGCTAGGTTGGAACCCGATATTTCAGATGACTATCGAGAAAATTGAAACCAGGAAGGTCTCGAGATATAGGAAAGCAACCAGGTAGCAGCATGCTGCTTTATGCAGTTTAGCGTTTCAGGCAGACATTGTTCAGGCAGTTCAGTGTTTCAGGCAGTTCAGCGTTTTAGGCAGTTAGTATTCCAGGCAGTTCAATGTTTCAGGCAGTCAGTGATCAGGCAGTTCAGTGTTTTCAGGAAGTTCAGTGTTTTCAGAAAGTCTTAGGTCTCCAACGGCGATGGTATTTTGGACTTTTATGGAAAGCTTGTGGAGTGGCAAGCCACTCATAGAACGATTATCTGATTTATGGCCAAGTATAAATGAATAACTGGGATAAGTGGATCTGTGGATTCTGCTGTTCTAGTGAGAACCTGGGGTAGTTACATGAAAAGAGTGGATTACTGAAGAGGACAGAATGAGTTCCAACCATGTGAGTTGCTCGGGTTATCTGCAGATATGGAAAAAGGGAGGATAGTTTCGCACCGGGACAGGACCCAGTGAATTATTGTGGTATATAACTTTCGCAAGTCATGAAAGTGTGTTCCTGTCAAGAAGGGGATAGTATCCTTGGGTGATACTAGGTTGATATGTGATGACATTGAGGCCGGTGGTCAACATGGAGTTTTGGCAAGGCTACCACGCGAGAAGAAGTTATTTTAAAAAGGGGTGCAGTGGCATGATTTGGAAGGACTTGAGCTATTTGGGAATTCGGAGTTGCAGTGCAAGTGGTTAGTTCGGAAGCGTATCCTACAGAAGACTTCGAGGACTAAGCCTAATTTAAGTGGGGGAGAGTTGTAACATCCCAAATTTCTGAAGTTTAGTTAAGAGCTTAAAGTGTAGATTGAAGAAGGGACTCGACGAGTAGGTATACTTACTCTTCGAGTCGGAGCCGGATCTAGGTTATAGAATAAGTGAGTGGACTCGGCGAGTCTGGTATGGACGAGAAAATCCCTAATCTTAGGGTTTGAACCCTATTTAAAGGACCTTATGTCCTCTCCTTAGCCCCCTTGTCATCCAGAAGCTTCTTTAAGCGATTCCAAACCCTAATTTGAGTAAGAGGAAGAGGAAAGTGGGCTTGGGTCTTTTACGAGAGAAATATTTGGAGGATTTGACCACTAAGGAGCTGAAGGATTCAACTATTTGGTTGTGAGCATCAGTTTGAAGGTAACAATCCATCACTTTGCCTTTGTTTCTTCTTGATCTTTTCTTGGATGATGTTTTAGGGCCATTTTGGCATGTTAAGGAGCCATTTTGAGTTAGAAGTCCAGATCTGAGGTTGCTACTTCAAATCTAGGCTTGTCTTAGTCCTAAAACTTGTAAAGTATCAGCCCTTAGTGTGTTGGTGAAGCATGTTTTTCTTAAACCCTAGCCCTAGAGTGTTTGAAGCCTATAGCTCCTTGGTTTCACCTAAAGTTTGCAACTTTACGTGAAGGGTGGGCCTTAGAAGAGTGGATCTACAGTTTGGAACCCCTACATGGCTCGAAAATCCACTGTATGGATAAAGATCTGAGGCGACTCAACAAGTCACATGGGTTGACTCAGCGAGTTCTATTAAGATGGGCAGGAACTCGATGGGTTGGAAGAACAACTCGGCGAGTCTGTTGAAGATTTCCTTGGACTCGGCGAGTCTGTTCTTGGACTCGGCGAGTTAGGTCGCAGAACCTAAACCTCTTTTGGTTAAGCTTCGGATCTGTGATTCGGTTGGCGACTCAGTAAGTTGGTCAAGACATAATTCTGAGATCGTTCAACTCGACGAGTCCTGGGGTGACTCGGTGAGTTGCTTCATGTTATGGGAGTTTTCTGAGTATAAGAACTTGATGAGTCCAAGGGTTGACTCGGCGTGTAGAGTCAATCAGGAAGGTTGACTTTAACTAGGACTTTGACTAAAGTTGACTTAGTTGACCCCGGGAGGACAGTTTAGTCTAAGTGTTGTTATTAGTATTGGTTGCTCAGGGAGCTAGAGGGGCAGCATTTCAGAGAGTTGTCGGTTAGCAGTGGGAGGGTTATCGGCCGAGTTCAACAGTTCAGGTGAGTTTTCCTCCTGGTAGGAACGGGTCTACGACCATAGTGACGACCCATCTAGTTACAAGTAGTTTTCGAACTTCGGTCCGATGTAGTAGTTCGATGTGCTTGATGTCTTTGTGATTCAAGCATGTTTTTGTGTTATGTGTTCCGGACTTTGGTCCGATGCAGTATGCAGTATATGTGTTTATGATAGTAATTATGATTATTCTATGCCATGTTCAGCCAGTTAGTCCAGACTTCGGTCCGATGCAGTTAGCCGAACTTCGGTCCAATGCAGGGGGCAAGCCCCGAGTTAGTCCATACATCGATCCGATCCAGTTAGCCAGACTTTGGTCCGATGCAGGGGCAAGGCCCCAGTTAGACCGGACTTCCGTCCGATGCAGTTAGCCGGACTTTGGTCCGATGCAGGGGGCAAGGCCCCAGTTAGTCCGGACTTTGATCCGATGCAGTTTCCGAACTTCGGTCTGATGCAGGGGGCAAGGCCCCAGTTAGTCCGGATTTCGGTCCGATGCAGTGGGCAAGGCCTACTATGTGCTTTATATGTTATTGTATGGTATGTGGTAGTTTGGGGGAGCTCACTAAGCTTTGTGCTTATAGTTTCAGATACTTACGCAAGCAAGGGAAAGAGCTCGGATTGATGGCATGGCACACACCACAGTTGCAGTTTATTCCTGAGAGTTTTATTTAGATATTTTGATTTGATATTAACTTCAGCTTTGAATTGATACATTTACTATGGCATTTTGAGACATACGATTCATGGTTTTATTATCCAATAGTTGATGTTGCGATTTTTAGTAATATTAAAACAAAAAAATTTCAGTTGTATTTTGGGTCGTTACAAGTTGGTATCAAAGCCTTGGTTTGAGGGATTTGGGCACACTTTCGAGCATGTCTGAACTCGAACTAAGGAAAGGGTAAAATATTTTCAAGAGAGAAACGTTTTCGAAAGGAATTTTGGAAGAAAAAAAAAACTTAAGTAAGAAAAAGAGTTTGTGGAAAAACGACAAAAGGGTGTGGTGCATGCGATCAGCTGAGCTCAAGTAAGTACTCCCAAATTACCCATACAAGTTTATATTATGATTATCAGTTTCAGTTTCAGTAGAATAACGTGCTAAAATAGGACTAAGGATCTAGGAGGATGCCTTATGTGCCTGCTATATATATATATATATATATATATATATATATATATATATATATATATATATATATATATATATATATATATGTTTCAGTTTTATAGGAATTGGATGCTAGTATTGAGTAGACAGCAGTAGTATATCATGTTTAGGTTATGCCTGATATTTTGAGCTTAGCATTGTATGCTAGTACATTTTCTTTTTATGAGGATATAATTGCTTGAATAGTTTCCTGTGTCCGAATGCTGCTTGATGGGAGTTAGCCATTAGGTGAATACATCACATCACATGTGATCAGGGTTGAATAATCTTAGAGTGTTGGATTTGGCCCTACTGTGCAGCTCTTGTTTTAGTCCAACCGTTGTAGGAATGAGTCTTTTACTCGAAGGATTATTTGAGCCTCATCACATGTGATGGTATTCAGGTGATGACTAATTGGCATTACAAGGAGGCCTTCAGCAGCTGAGGACTGATTTGGATAGAGTCATAGATTTCCCTAGGGCAAGCCTAGGATGAGACTAGCAGGGATCCGTAGCAGTAGAAGGGACTTGTTTGAATTAAGGTAACTCTTGAGGAAAGTACAGATAGATGTGGAAAGTAGTATGGCACCGTACTACCGAAAGTAGAGGATCCATACTTGATTCAAGAGGGGCCAAGTAGAAACCAGGGAGTGGTGGAGTATGTGTGAGATCCCTTAGTAGCAATGAGTATTCTGACAGTTATTGTGATGTGTTTTCAGCATGGTGACATTGCACGAGATATCAGTTGGCAGTTCATGTGCCAGGGTGGGATCTGGCTCAGGCTCAAGAGCCAGACAGTTTGATGATCAGATGAGGGATGTCATTTCCGTAGAGATTATGCACAACATCATTGATCAAAATCATGTGATATTTGGTTCAGTTAGGGAGGCCATCATGGAGCTTTTGGTCAATCGTCTTGAGGCCTTTAGGGCCGGGATAGTTTCAGGGCAGTTTGGGGCTCGTCTAGAGCCCGATTCTTATGGATCCCAGGGATCCATCGGGGAGGGGATCCTATTTTTTAGCTCTTTCCATCAGGGGTCGGGTGTGAGTAGGGCACCCTGTCCCGAGGAGAGTCCCATGTATGATTTGGTCGTTGCGGAGGATTCACGAGTCTTTCGCAAGGAGCTACCCGATATCGTCAAGATGGTCACTGATAGGTTGACCAAGAAGCTTCATGATCAGACAACAGTTGTTCAGACGATTGATGGGGACGACGGGGTAGCGCAGGAGCAAGAGATTTACCAAGAGTCAGAAAGGAAGAGGAAACCAGATGAGGTTCAGTGGCCCACAGGTTCGGGTAAAAGAACCAAAGGGCCGAGTTCGAGATCGAGAGACTTCCAGGGCCGCAGTCGATGCGGGAAATGTGGCAGGATACACATGGGTGCATGTATGAGTAGTAAAGGTGGTAATCCTGGTTGTCTCAAGTGCGGCCAGACTGGTCATTTTAGAAGAGATTGTACTACTACCATCGCTTAGGGGCTTAACCCAATATGTTTCAGTCAGAGGGGCCACAAGAAAGCCTATTGTTTGAGTTTGTATACAGCAGGGCAGGTGCCAGCTCCTGCCCCTAGGACTTCGAGAACCACTAGCAGACATTAGGGTCGAGCAAGGGCGCCCACGGCTCAGAGCAGAGTATTCCGGTTGATTTAAACAAGGATTCGAGCAGCACTGGATGTTGGGGGTACGTATCTTTTAACTTCTTGTCAATTATGATTTCTACAAGGATTCGACCAACACTTTGGCTAAAGTTGACTTAGTTGACATCGGGAGGACAGTTTAGTCTAAGTGTTGTTATTAATATTAGTTGCTCAGGGAGCTAGAGGGGCAGCATTTCGGAGAGTTGTCGGTTAGCAGTCGGAGGGTTATCAGACGAGTTCAGCAGGTCAGGTGAGTTTTCCTCCCAGTAGGAACGGGTCTACGACTACAATGCCGACCCATCTAGTTAGAAGTAGTTTCCGGACTTCGGTCCGATGCAGTAGTTCGTTGTGCTTGATGTCTTTGTGATTTAAGCATGTTTTTGTGTTATGTGTTCCGGACTTCGGTCTGATGCAGTATGCAGTATATGTGTTTATGCTAGTAGTTATGATTATGTTACGCCATGTTCAGCCAGTTAGTCCGGACTTCGATCCGATGCAGTTAGCCGGACTTCGCACCGATGCAAGGGGCAAGTCCCTAGTTAGTCCGGACATCGGTCCGATGCAGTTAGTCGTACTTCGGTCCGATGCAGGGGCAAGGCCTCAGTTAGTCCAGACTTCGGTCCGATGCAGTTAGCCTAACTTCGGTCTGATGCACGGGGCAAAGCCCCCGTTAGTCCGGACTTCGATCCGATGCAGTTTCCGGACTTCGGTCCGAAGGCCCCAGTTAGTCTGGATTTCGGTCTGATGCAGTGGGCAAGGCCCAATATGTCCTTTATATGTTATTGTATGGTATTTGGTAGTTTGGGGGAGCTCACTAAGCTTTGTGCTTACAATTTCAGTTTTGGTTCCAGGTACTTCCGCAAGCAAGGGGAAGAGCTCGGATTGATGGAATGGCACACACCATAGTTACAGTTTATTCCTGGGAGTTTTATTTAGATATTTTGATTTGATATTGCCACACACCAAAACCGAGAACGAAGGAAACGTTCTGAGGTAGAGGACATCATGTAATGTATCACAACAATGCAAAGTAGTAAACAAGCAACAACATCATCCATTACATTAATAGCATAATTCTAAATACATGTGTGTTCTTTCATAGTATAAAACAACATAATGAATAATCAAAATAAAAGACGAGTCTTGACTGCTCTGTCTTCACAAAAGTTGGTCGTCGTACCTGTCTATTTGTGACCTAAGAATACAAGTTATTTTGAAAGCTAGTATCAGTAATAAAGCTGGTGAATTCATAAGTATTAATGTGTCTTTGATTTGTAAATACTGTAAAATAAAGACTTGCAAACATTTGAAAAAAAGTTGGAAAATGTTTGTAAGTAATTGTAAACGTTTGAAAACCCTAGGAAATCCTATATTTCCTACTAGTATAAAAGTAGTCTTCTACTAAGACTCAACTGTTTTGAAAGTACTCTTCTACCAAGACCCGACTGTTTTGAAAGTAGTCTTCTACCAAGACCCAACAGTTTTGAAAGTAGTCTTCTACCAAGACCCCACTGTGTTGTAAGAAAGCATCACTATAAATGTTACGGTTTTTCCTTGTTTAACTATTATTATAAAAATCATAGTCTACCTCGCTGATTATGTGTATGAGTCACAATATAAAGGTACTAAGGAAAAATAGTTTATCTATATCAAATATATCCTACCTCGTTGTTCATGTGAATGTGTCACAAAGTAGAGGAAGGAGAATAATATAATAACTAAAGATGTATCCTTTTGCAGTAGGATATTAACGGCGTGGAAACTCGTCGAATAGTACAACCGTAGACACCCGTCGATCATCATTTTCCCTACTGTAGCTAACAACCTTGGATGTGGAATGGTAAGTCCCAAAACATTGGTAACAGATCCTATGTAATAGTATCTATTAAAAGTATTAATGTAGACGTGTTGATGTAAGCGTATCTCTGTAACGTATCAATGTAAATGTACTCATGTAAGCATATCTATGTAAATGTACTCATGTAAGCATATATATGTAAACGTATTCATGTAACATATATATGTAAACGTATTCATGTAAGCGTATATATGTAAATGTATTCATGTAACATATGTATGTAAACGTATAGACTCATGAATGAACTGACTCTTGTGTGATTCCTTATACTTCGAATTGTAAGTAGTATCTCCTAACTATACCTATTATAGTTACTAGTAATGTACGATTATAACCGGAAGTATACCTTTGCTACTCAAAGGTACTGAACTAACTAATGGAACTTTTATATCTATATATGTATACATGATATGTAAATAATATTTAGACGATATTCAGACGAGAAACCGATGCCCTAAGGCCACATCCCAACGAGGAAAAGGAAATAAAGCGAGCTAACTATCCTAAGTCCTTTAAACATTATTGGTATAACTATACATATGTAGGCATGCATTTGAAAATATAAAAGAGTAAAAGAAGGTTTGTAAAACCTTTGAAAAGTTTAATACTCAGAAACGATAACCTGATGTCAGTTTATAAACGATTGAAAGTATTTTGTTTGCTAAGACAGTTTAAGAATAAGGAAAACCTTTGTTTGAAAACACCTTTGTAATAGAGTTTGAAAGGAAACTTACAGTGTGTAAGACAGTTTAATAAATAGTTTTAAAGATGTAAAAACGTTTAAGAAAGTCATTTGAAGAAATTTGTTTGGTAAAACAGTTAATGTATAGTAAATCCATTTGCATGCTAGTTATTAATCACACGTGATTGATATAATAACTAAACACGATTCAAATTTTATTCCCCCCATAAAGCATTTATAAACATTTAAACTGTTAATTAAGGGGTATGAACTCACTTGATAGATTGGGAAAAAGCGAGATGATAATCGAGCAGAACTTCGACTTGGAAGAGTTGATTTTTTTCTCGGGAAACTTGGAAATCTCGAGAATCTCGGGAATACAAAACCTTCCTTCGAAACTTGAAGGTGAAAACTAGGGCTTCGGGATGGCTTCGGGAGCTTAAACGCAGAGCCTCGGCGCGAGAAAGAAGACAACTGAGCAATGAAACCCGGAGCCCTTGAGATCTATTTATAGGGGAAGATTTTGAGTGCCACATCGTGGCAACGGATGGCCACGTCGTGGGGAGCAAATATTATCCTCTTCCACAATCCTATCATCTTACATTGACAAGACGTCATCAGTCATGTTGCCACGTCGCGGCCAACTGTGCCACGTCGTGGCAAGCCTGACAGCCTCTGATTTCGGGTCTCGAACTTGTAAAATCCGTAACTTTCGTGTACGAGCTTTGTTTTCGATGTTCTTTATATACACGCGTAGGTGAGAATATACTATACAACTCTCATTTAGATTTTGTCCGCTATTTTTGCTTTTATTTTTAATTATTTATTTTTAACAGGCCGGACCTGGAAAAGTCCGTTTAAATTCCATAACTCCTTCATCCGATAACCATATTCGTCAGACTTTTTACCGTTGCGCTAATTTGGTTGAGACCTTCGATTCTTATTTAGATTGTTTCAGTCAAAAGTCTCTCGATCTCTATTTCGAGTTTTTAGCTGTCTACTGCTATGTTCGAGTCTTGGAAAAATCATAACTTCCTCATACGAAGTCAGATTTGGACGTTCTTTTTATGTACGTTTATAGTTTAATGTTATCTACAACTTTCATTTAGATACTTAAGGTTAAAAACTATTGTATTGAAACTTCGTGTTTTTCGTTTAATCGGTGTTGCCGGTTTTGTTGGGAATCTTAGAATGGTTATAACTTCTTCGTTATAACTCGGATTTTAATGTTCTTTATATGTATGAAAACCTTGTTACGATTCCTACCACTTTATTTAACCCAAATAAGTTTTTAGGAAATTTATATTTTGACCTAAATTTGACTGGTGTTACATTACATTGTCTCGAAATATCGGGTTGTCACAGATATTAACTTCATTTTTGAATTGATACATTTACTATGGCATTTTGAGACATACGATTCATGGTTTTATTATCTAATAGTTGATGTTGCGATTTTTAGTAATATTAAAAAAAAATTGGGTTGTATTTTGGGTCGTTACAATGTGTCCATAAGTTTAACAAAAATGACAGAAAAATAAATTCTATAATGTTGCATCACTTGATCTCAAAAGAGTTGAATTACCTGCTACTAGTTCCCTGAGAATACAAGTGATTTTGAAAAACATCAACATTGAATGTTGGTGAGTTCATAAGCATATTTGTATGAAAAGATTTGTATCTGTTTTATAAAACATGGTCTGTATACCTCCAAAAAATCCGATATTTTCTATAAAAATGAGTTGTAAGTCTTACACCAAAAACTGAGAATATATCCATGCATATCATTTGTTTCTTTTACTTGTAGTTGTAAGGTGTACGTTCCTAGAAAATCCAATATTTTATGATGTATGAAATCTGTAGTCTTAAACCTAATACCCAAAAAACGTATGTAATCGTATATTGAAGAGTAGTATATAGTTTTATATTATAATAAAACCGATGAAATGTAAGCTTCCCGTAAACCAACATGGTATTGTTAATCCCTAAGTGAGTTATTATAACCATGCTTGATGTGAATTTTATGCATGTACGAAGTTCTTTAGGCGTCGGAATAAGTAAGATATTTGTCACCTTAGACTAGCCCATCAAGCTGTAGCGAACCGCTCAGATGTGGGGTTGTCGATCCTCGTATAGATCATTACACAACTATCTCGCTCTCCCTCCATGAGACTCTGGTTATAATGGAGGACATAAAATGTACGCTAGGTAGGTACAGTGAAGTGAATGTCTCACTAGCGCATTAACGGATTATGCGAACTACAACTCCCTTTTGTTGTATAACGAAATAATTTCGTTATTTGAGAATTTATGATAGTTATCTTATGACGCACGGTTTATGAGTTTCATGACATATGTTTTATGACATGTGTCTTATGACACACAAACTAAACTTTCATCAATTTGTTTTATATACCATTTTGTATAAACTATTTATAACACTTTATATAAATAGTCAATAGTGAATATGTCTAGTAGTAATATATGTTGGAAAAATAGCATAATATTCTATTGTTTAACCCCATCAACATAGTGATTACAATAATCACGGCCTTTTTTTACTAGAAAAGTTTATTTTTAGTAAAAATTTTGGAAAATTTGTAGTTGCACTTTTCAGGTTTTACCGGTTAAAATTTGTAATACACAAATAGTTAAATTTGGTCAACTTTGATGGGTCACGAGTTTTATAAAACCATATGATGTCCACAACACTTGTTCATATTATTGCAACTTTTAATATATATATACATATATATACACACACACACACACACACACACACACATATATATATATATATATAAGCCTTGTAATTATCGAAACATCATACATATTTAGACTTGTATAAGCATGTGTTCTTGTTATCTTTGGGTATATCAACTTTTAGGCTCGATTTTGTGTAATAAAAGTGTTGATAATCACATATGTCATGATTTTTATGAGAGTAACAAATGATATCCACCATTTTATACAAGAAATTGTTCAATATACAACATATTATCATAATGCATGGAAATGTCCAATGGAAAAACTCGTTTTAGTTTGTAACAAGCTTGTAAGTCACGATTTTTATGTGTGTATGCATGAGGTTTTTGATATCATATGCACAAATCATTCCATAAACAAGTTGGTACATGCAAATTTCCTTTGGGTAAACGAAACTTGACTTCTATCCCCCCCCCCCCCTCTCAAGATGCATAAAAAACACGAAAACTTGGGGGTATGAAGCTCACCTTGGTATTTTCGTGTGGTAGGCAGGAAAATGAAGAAGATGTCGAGCCTAGCCTTGCACAAGCTTGAAGGGCTTCATGAAAATGCAAGTGTTCTAAAGATCAAACACATGAAAAGTGTGTGTAAATATGGTGATCTTAACCTTAAAATGTGTAGAAACACTTGAATTTTACTAGGGACTTAACAAAAATTCCTATGGACCACTTGAAGAAGTATCACTCCTTGAAGACGACTCACGATTTTGTAAGAAGCATGATGAGGGAAACTTGAGAGAAAATTTAGTGGGGAAAATTTGTGTGTAGCCTTTGGAGTTCTCGGCCAATCTTAAGAAGAGAGGGAAGAGATAATCTTGGTTGCATGCTAGATATTAGTGTGTGTTGTATGGGTGCATGAAGTGTATTAGCTTGTCATGCATGGTTATTTGATAGAAAATGGGAGGTAAAGTGGTGAGGTGTCAAGGCTTGGTCAATTTTTTTTGTCCCATGCCCTAACCGAACCCTCATAGGGTTTTCAGCCTTCATGGGCTATTTTAATGGTTTGTCGGTTTTTGGATGGTCCAAGGAAAATGGGTTTTCGGTCATGGGTTAATTAGGCCGAGAAAGTCTTAGTAAAAGCCCAAAATTCGATTTTTCCTTAGCTAGTAGATTAAAACCTAGGATTATATTATGTTATTAACTTGATTTCTTAGTGTATACACATATGTATTCATATATCATTGCCATTCAATAATCTAATACTATAAGGTTACTTAGAGGAATTGTTTGTACATGAATACAATCTCGACCCTAATTTTGCTAGTTGTGACATCATCCCCCCGTTAGAGGGAATTTCATCTTGAAATTAGTTCTAGAACGGCCTTCAAGAACTAGGCAAAAGGTGTGGATACTTCTATTTCATCTAGTCTTCGCATTCCCATGTGAACCCAGGTCCTCGTTCGGTACTCCATCGAACCTTCACAATGGGAATACGACTTTGCTTTGTTCGTTTCACTTACCTGTCCATTATTTCCATAGGGTTCCTCAATAAAATGAAGGTTTTCATTTACCTCAATCTTATCCAGCAGGACAACAAGAGTTTTGTCAGATAAGCATTTCTTCATATTTGACATATGAAAGATAGGGTGTATGTTGTTGAGCTTTGGTGGTAACTGGAGTTTATAAGCTATCGGACGAATCCTAGCAAGGATTTCGAATTGTCTGATGTATCTTGGGTTCAAATCCCCACACTTTCCAAAGCGTATCATCCTTTTCCAAGGAGAGACCTTGTGCAGTATGCGATCACCGACTCGAAATTCCAAGGGCTTTCATCGCTAATCCGCATAGCTCTTTTGTCGGTCTCTGAACGCCCTCAGTCGTTCCCTAATATGGATGATCTTCTTAGTTGTTTCTCTGATGAGCTCAGGACCTGTGAGAGTGTTGTTTGGTACCAATCCCTTTGCTAGTTGGGTGTCTCCTACCTCAGCCCAACATAGACGTGATCTGTATTTACGTCCATATAGAGCCTCAAAGGGAGCAACCTTGATGCTTGTGTGATAGCTATTATTGTACAAGAATTCAACTAGTGGAAAGTGGACATCCTATGCCTTGCCGAAGTCTATCACATAGGCTCTCAGCATATCTTCTAATGTTTCGATGGTCCTCTCACTTTTTCCATCTGTTTGGCGATGGTAAGCAGTACTTATATCGAGCTGAGTTCCCAATGACCTCTGAAGTGACTGCCAAAATTGATATGTAACTCAACTATCCCTGTCAGAGATAATAGATACCAGCACACCATGTAATCTCATGATCTCTTTTATATAGGTCCTTGTTAACTTCTCCATTATATTAGTTTCCTTTATCGGTAGGAAGTGGGAGGATTTGTTTAATCGGTCCACGGTTACCCAAATGGTGTCAAGTCTGCCCGTTGTCTTGGGTAACTTGGTTATGAAATCCATTGTTATCCGTTCCAACTTCTACTCGGTTATTTTTGGTTGATGTAGTAGACCCGAGGGCTTCTGATACTCTACCTTAACTTTGGAGCAAGTCAGACACTTGCTTACGTAGGTAGCAATTTCAACTTTCATATTTGGCCACCAATAATCTTGTTTGAGATCCATGTACATTTTTGTGACAACCATCAATTTTCAGTCTAGACAAAGTCAAATAAGGTCAACAAATCAAACCGGTCAACTTAGCTAACGCTAGTATATTAGGGTTTTCCTAGCGTTTAAAGTGGTACAACTCGCTATGTTAATACAAAGTAATCACATGAAAGTTTCATGTGTTCAGAAATTTAAACCCTAATTAGGGTAAGTGATGCATTCACTCGATAAAACATTATTCCATATCCCTTGGGGCATATAACAATCATAACGAAGCTTAACGGAATGTACAAACCTTCCGTTGTGAAGCTAAACACCAAAAAAAGGGTCACAAGAGAAGTCTCTCTTAATCTCTCTTTATCAATCTCTCTCCTAAATCTCTCCAAGTATGTTAAATCTCTCCAAGTATGTGAAATCTCTCCCAAATCTCTCCAAGTATGTGAAATCTCTCCCAAATCTCTCCAAGTACCTTCTTAGTCCGGAATGCCTTATGAGGAACCCCGAACCTCTTGCTAAGGAACTTTGATCCTCTTGTTAAGGAACCCTGAACCTCTTGATAAGGAACCATGAACCTCTTGTTAAGGAACCCTGAACCTCTTGTCCGGAAACCTTCTTAGTCTGGAATGCCTTATGAGGAACCCTGAACCTCTTGTCCGGAAACCTTCTTAGTCTAGAATGCCTTATGAGGAACCCTGAACCTCTTGTTAAGGAACCCTGAACCTTTTGTTAAGGAACCCTGGACCTCTTGTCCGGAAACCTTCTAAGGAGCCAAGAAGGTTCTCACTTCGAATTTTAGCATGCTCCGGACAATCTCACTTCAAAATTTCTTGAAACAACTCTGGAAGTTAGGATTTGACTTCGAAACTCACCTAGTACCTCCGGATCCCTTGCCGCTTCGCATCCTTCTCCGGGTTTTCGACCACTTTTGCATTTTAAGCTTGGTTTTCATGATTTTCGCATGGGATTTTCACCCAAACTTATATTTTGACATATAAGACCATATATATTCATATTTTAATCATATTTGGGAGGAAAATGTCAACTTAAGAACAATATCTAGTGGGTAAGATATTGAGATAAAGTGTTGCTCTTTCCATGAAGTATGTAAGATATTGAGATAAAGTGTTGCTCTTTCCATGAAGTATGACTCAAGTTAACCCCCATACCCACATAGAAAACCCTCAGTCACTATTCATCCATACCTATTCCACTATTTTTCCTCTCACACCTCTCCTCTAGCTGGTATATTGATCAAAGGACAGAAACCTCCATCTCTCATTCCACTTTACTCACTCTCTCACCAAGAAACAAACACCTCTCTCTCTCATTTCCCTCTCAAGGAACTCGAGACTCCAAGGCTACCTTTGAGCTTTTCACCCTCATTCAGTAAGTATTCTCATCATACCTTGAACATTATTCACTCCTTCACTTAGATTATGAATCTCTCATCACAAAGGTCATCATATTTGTTACTAGATCTTCAAATACTCAAGTATCTCCCAAGTGTTCTTGACTTGGAAACTCCTTTTCTTCATCATCCATCTACTGAAATCAATCAAGGTGAGTTCATACCCCCACATTTTCATGTTTTCTTCAAGTTTTAGGGGGGGATACAAGTAAAAACACCAACAACATAACTAAACTCAAACATCAGCTTTCAACAAAAAAGTTAATGTTCATTCACGAACTGTTTTGGACATCTTAAACTTTTTATTTTTCAAAACTGTATTAGATGCAAAAAATTCAGGTTTATAACTTTAAAATGACTACTTGCACATGTCCATATGATTTTTATATAATTTATGGTGATTTTTACTAAACTGCCTATCACTATAGCTACGAATTCGGACTTGTCCATGAATATGAACATTTTCATATCAGTTAGGGGATTTTAAAAATCATAATAAAATTTGTGAACAAAGTAGACACATTTTATAAACTCCCATAGTTTATGGATCTAGTTTTTGATTTCGTATGACTTTTCGGTGATTTTTCTAAATCAATGCAGAAATGGTAAAAACGAATTTCCAGATTTCAACTTTTATAACACTTTGTAACATGTTGAGCAAAGTGTAAATATTTGATGGATTCATATTTAGCATGTCTTATATGTTGTAATGTAATTATATTACATAAAAATGTTCACTAAATTGTAAGAGCTCCTTATTATTACAATTAATGCATGACGAGACATAGTAAACATAGTTATGTTTTTGCTACATAATCTACTTACACAGAAAAGGATACTATACATTACAAATATTTTGATAAACTATAATAGGTATAGTTTATGTTTCATATACATTACGAAAGGGTGAATTTCTACAAAAAAAAAAAGTTTTAAATTTCACACTGCGTAAATCTGTTAATGAATAAATTTGTGAGACATTCGCTTCACGTTACTTCCAAGGTAACGCAATAAAAGTCCTGTAATTATAACCAAAATCTCTTGTAGGGAGAGCGTGATAGTTGTGTATACATCTATATTAGGTCTGATAAACCCACACCTTAGTTGCATGCAACAGCTAGACCGGCAGGTCTGGGATGACAAATGTCATTAACATTCTAACGCCTGAAGAACGTCGTATACAAGGCCGACTAAGTCATAGCATGGTTATAATAACTCACATGGGGTATTAACAAAACATAAGATTTATGGGATTTCCATTTAAACAAACAATTTTATGTCGATTTAAACTTGCACAATTACAATTTATAAGGAAAATACTAGTACATTATTAGTCTTGGCATTAATGACTACAATACATTTTAAAAAGGGAAAAATATTGGATTTTTCTGGAACAAACATTACTTTTACAAGAAAGGATTTCAACATTTCATTCAAAAGGTTATGAACTCACCAAATTAATTGTTGACACTCTTTCAAAACTACTTGTATTCTCAGGAAATCAGTAAAACAGGTAATCGGCTGCTTTTGAGGATGGAACGCTAAGGCGGCACACATTGTATTTTTGTCAACATAATGTAATTGATTTAGAAACATGTAAACTTGTACTATGATGTAACTTTTTCAATTATATCTATGTTTATTGTTTGTACTTTGAGCACTATTATACTCGTTGTTGTGATACTATACATGAAGTCCTCCACCCCCGGACGTTTCCACCATCCTTGGTTTGGTGGTATGACAATTTTATCAAAACCTGGATGGACGAAGTAATTTTTTGTGGGCTTCATTCATGACCATGTCTATGAACCCACCGAACTTAGGGGTCCAAATACGGTCCATGACGTAGTAGGCTCCGTTGTTTTTCATCGTAAGGTTCTTGTCCATCCCATGCAAGGCTTCGCTTGCAATGTGTTTCGACTTCAAGGCTTCTAGTTGAGCCTCTTTGATTTGAGAAGACAAGTGGGAATGGATGGTCATTGTCAGCGTTCTTACTCGGCGACCTGAGTATTCTTTCTGGCTTAGGGCATCTGCCACCACGTTGGCTTTGTCCGGATGGTAACAGATCTCGCACTCGTAATCGTTCTGAAACTCAACCCATCACCGCTGCCGCGTATTTAACTCTTTCGGGTTTAGGATATGTTGGAGGCTCTTGTGGCCTATAAAGATTGTGCACATTGTACCATACAGGTAGTGCCTCCAAATATTTAGTGCGAACACGACTGCTCCTAGCTCCAGATCATGTGTGGTGTAGTTGACCTCGTGGTTCTTTAGTTGCCTTGACACGTAGTCTATGACTTTTCCGCACTGCATGAGCACACAACCTAATGCATGATTGGATGTGTCACAATAAACCATGAAGTCTTATATCCCTTCTATTAGGGACAAGACCGGGTCGGTGCATAGAGCTTGTTTCAACGTTTGGAAAGCAGCCTCTTGTTTCATCTCCCAGATAAAAGGTACACCCTTCTGAGTTAACGTGGTGAGTGGCTTGGCGGTCTTATAGAAATTATGTATGAACCTCCTGTAGTAACCAAATAGGCCTAAGAATTTCTTGATCTCTATTGGTGTTCATGGAGTTGCACAGTCTTCAATTTCTTTGACCTTGGACGGGTCCACATGTATTCCCTCTTCACTGACCACATGACCCAGAAAATCCACCCTTCATATCCAAAACTCGCATTTGGAGAACTTTGCATACAAATTCTCCGCCCTTAATGTTTCTAGAACCTGCCACAGATGTTGACTGTGTTCTTATTTACTTCGTGAATAGACGTGTATATCATCGATAAAAACAATCACGAAGTTGTCAAGATAGGGTCGGCAGACTTGGTTCATCAGGTCCATAAATGTTGCAGGTGAATTTGTTAAACCAAAGGGCATTACTTTGAATTCATAATGATTGTAGCGGGTTCGAAAGGAGGACTTGGGGATATCTTCTTCTCAGACCCGTAGTTGGTGGTACCAACACCTTAAATCTATCTTTGAGAAGTAACTTGCTCCTTGTAACTGGTTAAATAGATCATCGATCCGGGGAAGAGGGTATCGATTTTTGATGGTGAGATTGTTAAGTTTGCGGTAATCGATACACATGCAAAACGAGGCCATCTTTCTTATTTACGGATAAGACCGAAGCTCCCCAAGGAGAGAAGCTTGGCCTTATAAACCCCTTGTCCCTTGTCCAATAATTCATTGAATTGACTGGAAAGCTTTTAAATCTCCGCTGGAGCTAATGTATATGGCGACTTGGCGATTGGTGTCGCTCCAGGTATCAAGTCGATTCGAAATCTGACTTGTTGTTCGGGAGGTATTCCCGGAAGGTCTTCAGGAAATACGTCAGGAAAATCGCATTCTTCCGAGATATCCTTGATGTTTTTTCTTCTTTCTTCTTATCAACCACATGCGCTAAAAAGGCACAATTCTTCTTGTGTAAACACTTTTGTGCCTTGATACATGAGATGAGGCGAAGGTTCATATCGGGTTTGTCGCAATATATAATCAGAGTTTGATTTTTGGGTAGGTGAAGATGAACGGCCTTCTCATAGCACATAATATCAGCACTGTGGGGGCTTAACCACTCCATGCCGATGATCACATCAAAACTCCTTATGGTAACCAGCATTAAGTCGATTTGAAAGGAATGGTTATTTAAGGTTAACATGCACCCTATGAATACGTTGTTTGTTGTTTCTGTTTTCCTGTTATCCATTTCCATAGTAAATGTTTCGATTAATGTTTGAGGATTTTGGTTGAGCAGAGGTTTAAACTTATGACTCACCAAACTTCTTTTTGCCCCACTATCAAATAAAATGCATGCATAAGTGTTGTTGAAGAGAAACGTACCAGTTACCACTGCGGGATCCTTTACTTCCTCCTTATGTCCTACTACTAGGACTCTTCCTGTTCCCAATTTGTTCTTGTTGTTGGCCTTTGGGTGGTTTCTTTTGTAGTGACCTGTTTCTCTACACCCATAACACGCTTGACTCACCCCAACATTGGTAGGTTGGGTGGTTTGTGGCATTGGGGTTTTGCAGTATCGGGCTATGTGACCTTTCTTGTTGTAGTTTGTGCACTACATCTCCTTGTAGGCTCCATGGTGGTGGAAGGGGCAATAGTCACACTTTGGCAGATTACTAGCATACTGCCTTGTGGGCGCTGATGTGGCAGGAGTAGTAGCATCGTGAACCGCCACTATCTGTTGCTTTTTGGAGGGTTACTGGGTTGTTTGTCCTTTCTTCTTGTTTCTAAACTTCCTCTTGTCCTCATTTCCCTTTTCTGTTCTGTTGAAGGATTCATTGTGCCATTTTCTACCCCATGGTCAATAACTTTTTGAGGAAGGCATTGCCGAACGTTGTGGGTTTACATCAATCACATTCACTTGAATCAAGGGAGATGTCTCCAAATGAAACATTCTACTTTCTTGACTTCTGATGTGATCATTCCAGGGCACAAGATTGTCAAGTTGCTAAATCTAGCGGTGTATGCTTCGATGTTGGAGCCCCCCATCGTGAGATTCCAAATATCTTGCTCTAATTTTTGGACCTCTCCCCTGGGGTAGTACTCATCGAGCATCAAATCTTGAGGTCCTCCCAACTCATTGAATTTGCCCCTGGGAGATTCAGGGATTTGACATGGCCATTCCACCATGTAAGGGTCCTATCCACAAAAGTGCAAGCTGCAAATTTTACCCTGCTCTCCTCAGGGCAAGCGCATATTTCAAGCACCGATTCAATTTACCCAAACCACCACGTTAGGGTGATAACACCCCCGCTTATGTTGAAGGGATTGGGCTTGCAGCTGATTAAATCTTTGAATGTGCATTCCTTTGGGTGACCATGGTTGTCCCTCTGATTGGAGCTTCCTGAACCATTCCCGCTCCCATTTCCGTTGGCGCCGTTGTTGCTTATTTCCACCATAGCAGCAGTCACTGCGGCTATACTGCAGCTTGAAGCATAGCCGAATCCACTTGTGGTGGAGGCGGTGGTGATAGTGCTACTACTGTGGTGTTCTGGCGCTTGTTGTACTTTTGGGGTGGAATTTTACTACCACAGATGGAATTGACGATAAGTCTTTGATAAGAGTTATGTATTGGACACTATTGTAATGAAACATTGCATTTATATATGTCAAGGTTAGTGGTTATTGAGTGTTACTTTGTACATATAATTGAAATCCTGTTATACCAAATAAAGATGAACAGATAAGACATAGCAGATAACAACATCCATAAATAAAACACATGTTTGTTTCATTAATGATAAAGTAATGATACATAAATTTTGGAAAATTTACCTTTATAAGGTCTACAATACATCAAGATAACAATCTGACAGCATAACGACCCTCCGAATAGTGTAATCACTTAAACATAAGGTCGGTCCTACATAAAATGGAAAATGAAAGTTAGCACCAATGCATACCCATGAACCTAGTATATGCCAAGTGGTGAGTAGGATGAATCCTATTCTCGACAAGTAGTCCACTTTGGTCCCTGGGATGAAGCAGAGGCACCCTGTAGCTTAGCCAATCGACGCTCGGAAATGAGCACTCTCTCCTTAAGTGTTGCATGCCTTTGCTGATATTCCCTTACTTCCGCTCGCGCGGTAGTAAGGTCCTTGATGAGTCGCTCCATAGGGTAGTAATCCCTCTCAAGGTCTCGTGTACGTGCATCAGTAACGTCCACGAAAACTCTCATCTCCCCGATTTGGTTCGGCATCGTCTAAGCCTGATCACCAATGTCTGAGATTCGACGGATCAAAATGGGATGGGATCAATCAATAGGTCCTCCATGACGAAGGTCGTAAAATACTCACTCCATCCCAAAAGGTGGGTGTTGCCTCTAGTGCCGACTCTATCTCTCAAGTTCATATGCCCAGGGGCGTAGGGACATTATAGCACCAACGGTGTGCGAGTGCTCTAGCCATATAGGGAGGGTCGATAACTACAGACTCCGCGTCTGACTTATCCTCCTCCTCCTACTCTTCTTCATCTACTTCCTCTTCAAATTCTCCCTCTGACTCATCCTCTAGGATCTCATCGGGATCCCCCTCAAGACCCTCCTCTATCCATCCTCTGTTGCCCCTATTGGGGAAGTAAGGATCTCTTGGATGGTGGAAACCTGCCATGGCGTTTGTACGAGAATATAAGCACAAGAAAGTAGATAAAATGCCAAAATACCCCTATAGTATTTTATTTCTATATGTTTTGTTCTTAGATCCTTTTTGTTTAAAGTTGGTAATTTTGGATTTGTTGTCCACCATGACCACTCCTAAACACATGTTGGTCATATCTCGAATAAATGTAGTCGATCAAGCTATATTTACCCTAGATATGATTACGTAATTGTCTATGTTTAGCCGTGATGTCCAACTCCTCTAAAGACTTTTTATTTGTTTTTTATTAGGACTCTACGTCTAATATACACACATGTAGGTATACTTTTATAAAAATACTTATATTTTGTTAGTATACTTTTAGTCAGAGTGTTTTAGTCCAATTGTATTTATAGTTGTATATCGTGTATGGTTAGATATACTAGTTCACTATAAACAAAAATGTAAGTGTTCTAAGGATCAAACACACAAAAAGTGTGTGTAAATATGGTGATCTTAACCTTAAAATGTGTAGAAACACTTGAATTTTACAAGGGACTTACCAAAAATTCCTATGGACCACTTGAAGAAGTATCACTCCTTGAAGATGGCTCACAATTTTGGAAGAAGCAAGATGAGGGAAACTTGAGAGAAAATTGAGTGGGAGAAATTTTTGTGTGTCCTTGGGAGTTCTCAGCCGATCTTAAGAAAAGAGGGAAGAGATAGGCTTGGTTGCATGCTAGATATTAGTGTGTGTTGTATGGGTGCATGAAGTGTATTAGCTTGTCATGCATGGTTATTTGATGGATAATAGGAGTTAAAGTGGTGAGGCGTCAAGGCTTGGTTAATTTTTTTTGTCGCATGCCCTAACCGAACCCTCATAGGGTTTTCGGCCATCATGGGCTATTGTAATGGGATTTCGGTTTTTGGATGGTCCAAGGAAAATGGGTTTTCGGTCATGGGTTAAATGGGCCGAGAAAGTCTAAGTACAAGCCCAAAATTCGATTTTTGCTTAGCTAGTAGATTTAAACCTGGGCTTATATTAGGTTATTACAACTTTGAATTCTTAGTGTATGCACATATGTATTCATATATCATTTCCATTCAATAATCTAATGCAATAAGGTTACTTAGAGGAATTATTTGCACGTGAATACAATCTTGACCCTAATTTTGCTAGTTGTGACATTTTCCATTCAGAAAGATTCGAGAAAGGATGTACATATTTCATTTTGTATGCATTTCGATACCATAAGACCTCCAACAAAGATGAACCATATGGTAAAAGTTTATATAGGTGTAAAATTCGTTTTCAATATTAAAGTATTTTTTATATATAACCGATTGTTATAAAAATCATAAATAATTATGTATTGTGTTTTAGTCAAAGTAATGTAAATGAAACCTGGGCTTATTTACGGATTTTTGAAGCTAGGATATAAAAACTCAAATTTGAGCCGGCTTCCGGGCCACCACCGCTTGTGACGGCGATCAGGACAATCTGGTTGGTCACGTTTGAAAGTTGACTTAAGGAACTTTCCATAAATGTTAGCCCCAATGGATGCATGTGCAATATGAGCTGCTGGTATGTGACAACTGTCAAATTTCGGTCAAGTCAAAGTCAACTAAAGTCAACAAGTCAAACCATTTGACTCAATTTGCCCTTGGGTACAAGAATTTACATTATGAAATTTCTACATAACTCTCTACTCTAATGAGAGATCATAAATCAAAAAGTGCGAACATCTAGATCTCCTTAACCTAACACTGTGGTACGTGACGAGCCCAAACCGATAAAACAATGTTGCATACTCATCGGGAGTGTGTAAGATCCTTAAACAAGGCTTAACAGGGTTTACGAACCATGCATTGCGATGCCGGACACTCACAATTGTCACACATGGAACCTCTCTCAATCGTTTTCACTCTATCTCTCTCTATGTCAAATCTCTCCCAAATCTCTCCAAGTATGTGAAACCTCTCTCAAATATCTCTCTGTATGATAAATCTCTTCAAGAATGTCAAATCTGTCCCAAATCTCTCCAAGTATGTGAAACCTCTCTCAAATATCTCTCTGTATGAGAAATCTCTCCAAGAATGTCAAACGTCTCCCAAATCCCTCCAAGTATGTGAAATCTCTCTCAAATATCTCTCTGTATGATAAATCTCTTCAAGAATGTCAAATCTCTCCCAAATCTCTCCAAGTATGTGAAACCTCTCTCAAATATCTCTTTGTATGAGAAATCTCTCCAAGAATGTCAAATCTCTCCCAAATCTCTCCAAGTATGAGAAATCTCTCCCAAATCTCCCTCAAATAGTTCCCGTAACTTTTTAGAATCATTCGGGTCATTCCGACCCTTAACCGGGTCAAAAACGGCTTAAAACGGGGCGAAAACGAGAAAAATAGGCTTTAGGAACCGAAACCAAGAAGAGAGGCCTCTTAGGACCAGAACCGAGCCTCTGTTGGCTGAGGCATGCGAGATCGAGCCTCGGTCTCTACCCCTCTCGGTCTCTCTTCTGGTCGCTCGGTCTCTGTCTTCTCACTCTCTATCTCTTCTGGTCGCTCGGTCTCTATCTCTTCCCTTCTCTTCTCTCGGTCTCTGTCCTCTCACCTCTCTGCTCCTTCTCTCCTCTCTGTCTCTACCCGCCTCTCGGTCTCTGCTCTCTCTTCCCTCCTCTCGGTCTCTGCTCCTTCTCTCCTCTCTGCCTCTACCCGCCTCTCTGTTCTCTTCTTCCCTCTCGGTTCCTCTCCTCTCTCTTCTCCACTCTCGGTTCCTGCTCTCTCCCTTCTCCCCTCTCGGTTTCTACCCTCCCTCCTCTCGGTTTCAGCATCAAAAGGCCGAACCTCGGCCAGATTTCGGAAATTTGTCACTTTTAGCCCCTTTTTGATATTTTTAACATTTTAAGCCCGTTTTTCGTGATTTTAAAGCGGGATTTTCTCCAGAAATTATATTTTAACATAATAAACCCTAAATATTCATAATTTAAACATATTTTGATGAAAATCATTATCTAAATAATAAAAATCAAATGGGTGAATTATTAAAGGTGGAGTGTTGACTTTGCCTTATCCAATGTCACAAGCAACCACCCCACACCCACTCTTTGACTAACCACACCTCCCCACCTTACCTAAGTCACTTCAATGTCCCTTACACTCAAATTACACTCATTCCCACGTTTTTAGAGCTGGAACAAACATCCTCTCTCCTCATTTCTCTTATTTTCTCTCATTTCACTAAGTATCAAACACCACTTTTCTCTCAAACTTTTTCTCCACCAAACTCGAGATTCAAGGCTGATTATCAAGTGTTCTTCCACATTTGGTAATCATAATCCATTCTCCTTATGATTATCTCACTTATTTCCACTCAAATCATGGATATCTTACACAAACTCCATCATATTTGTGTTAGAGCTTCGAATCTTCAAGTGATTCTTCAAGTGTTCTTGGCTTGAACACTTCTCTTCTTCAACACTTATCTACTGAAATCACTCAAGGTGAGTTCATACCCCTACATTTTTATGTTTTCTCAAGTTTTCAGGGGGGGAATACAAGTTAAAACACTAAGAACATAACTAATTTTTTCTAACAGCCTTCATCAGAAAAGTTCAACTCCATTCACGGACTGTTTTGGGCATCTTAAACATTTTTGTTTTCAAAACTGTACAAGGTGCAAATAGTTCAAGTTCTTAGCTTTAAAATGGCTACTTGCACATCTCCATACGATTTTTCTAAAATTTATGGTGATTTTTACAAAACTGCCTATCATTTCAAACAACAATCTGGACCAGTCTGTGATTTTGGACTTATTCACCCAAGTTGGAGGTCGTTAAAAATCGTGATAAAAATTATGAGTAAACTAGACACAGTTTTTGAAAGAATTTACGGATCTAGTTTTCGACTTCGTATGAATTTTCTATGATTTTTCCAAAACAGTGCAGAATGGCTAAAGTTAGCCAACAACATGTAAATATCATAACACTTTGTATATTGTTGAGCAAAGTGTATAATCATAAGTTCTAATCATTGAATGTGTTTCGTTGTTAGTTTATCATCATGAAACGAAACTAAGTCATTCATAATAAATATTATTCATTCATTTTAGAACACGTATATTAAACTATAAAAAGTATAGTTTAGTAAATTCATAACACTAATACATTTTCATAAAAGAGTTTATACATATTACATACATTTTAGATAAACTATAATAGGTATAGTTTATGATACATCACTCAACACACTCGTACAAAAAGGGTACATTCATACAAGAAAGATTTATATTCACACACATTTCACGTAAACTTGTTAACCTATATTGTGAGGCTCTCTCTCTCTCCCCGTACGTCCGAGTGCGGAATATAATTCCTGGTAGTTATAATCAGAATCTCCTTGAGGGAGAACGTGATACTTGTATATAGATCTATATTGGGTTTGACACCCCACACCTTGCTGCTAGCTACAGTTGGACCTGCAGGTCTACGGGTGACAAATGTCATTTCAGTTTTCGCGACGCCTGAGAACGTCGTGGCAGGTTCACATAGTCATAGTATGATTATAGCGACTCACATAGGATATAACAATCCATAAGTTTACGGGATTTTATTTTTAAAACCTAAATGAGTTTTATGTCGATTTAAAATCACTTTTTATCTCTATGAGTACAGATTTTACTGTACACTTTTGGTTTTGGTAGTTACGACTACACATCATTTGAAACCACATTTATACCTTTAAGTATGGCCAATACTTGTTATTACTCGGTCCTCTAATTTAGGACTACATATATATAATGTATTAAAAAACATGAGAACATACAGAAATTTCATTTAATTCAATCGTGTCCATGTCCATTTAAATACATAACATTTTCTATTAATAAGAAAGGTTACTTATACATTTTGGTCTTCAGTCATAAGACTACATTACACAGATTTTAAAGAAAATATCGGATTTTCTGGATACATGTTCTAACGCTTTTACAAGGAAAATGATTTACTTTTCTAACGAAATCTCTTATGAACTCACCAACCTTTGTGTTGACACTTTTCAAAACTACTTGTATTCTCAGAAATTTAGTGAAAACAGGAAATCAACAACGTTTTGAGGATGGGACGATAAATCGTCAAACAGTTCATTTTGTATCATAATGTAATTGATGTGAATCATGTAAACATGTGCTTTGATGTAACGTTTTCAATTATATTTGTGTTGGTTGTATTTACTTTGAGCACTATTATACTCATTGTTGTGATACTCTACATGAATTCATCCACCCCCGGACGTTTCCGCCATCCTTGGTTTGGGGGTGTGACAGATTGGTATCAGAGCATTGTTTATAGTGAACTCAGTATATCAAACCACATAAGATATACAAACTATAAATGCATTGGGACTAAGTCTCTGAATTAAAGTTTCAAAACAACCATACTTTTAGAAATAAATAGTTTCTTATTAAAGGTATACATGCATACATACATATTAAGGTCAGCACCACTCTAGAACAAAACAAAAGTAATGATTTTTGAATATCACAGTTAAGCTCGGGGATGTATGGTCAGTCCTGGGAGTGGCATAGCCTGATCAACTATGCTGGTCCGAGGAGTGATTAGCACATGCCCAAGCATAGTTGTGATATGGCAACAAGTCTAAAACTTACCGACACTACCACAATGAGAACATTAGAACAGAACATGAGTTTAGAATACTATAGGAGTATTTTTTAATATCATAACTTATATGAAAACTAAATAGATCCTTAATAATAGGTCTATAGTCCCTAAGTGGATACTTTAAGGTTATATATAACTTAGAAATTATAGACTTAGAATTTGTGGTCATTACTTTACTTCCTTTTCCTTGTTTGGATGTGGACCTAGAGTGGGATCACTTATT
Organism: Lactuca saligna; assembly: GCF_052625555.1. Taxonomy (NCBI): domain Eukaryota; kingdom Viridiplantae; phylum Streptophyta; class Magnoliopsida; order Asterales; family Asteraceae; genus Lactuca; species Lactuca saligna. The sequence goes on along the minus strand of NC_136418.1, from coordinate 43,064,820 downwards.
CAAAGGTCTATCGTATCTTGTTATATGTAATTAGTATGCACTATGTCATTATAGGAGTAACTAATAAGGATCACCCCCCTTATAAGTAAGTGATAATAGAGTTAGACGCATCGTACTTATCTCCTCCACTTCTATTCTCGCAAGTACGGCATAGCAAAAATCCTACTTACCGGACGACCCTTACTTTTCTAATCCGAACATGAGGAATGGTGAATGGTTATGAGAAGAATCATAAGCGGGACCGGAGGAAATCGATCCTCCATGCATAGCAAGGGTTCCGCGAACCGTTTCGACTATAACGAACCTGTGACCCGTTGGGCAATCGTGATCGAGGGTTGAATGTCGACAACAATGACAACAACCACCATGTGGAGACCAACGAGGGTGCTATGACCTCAACCACGGGGGACTGACGGACAAAGCCCTCCCGGCAAAGACCCGGCGGATCGCGATCATCGGGATCAAAACAGGAAGACTACAATCTGAGTTCAGAAAACTGCGCGCTACTATAAACCCCACCATCTCATGTACCGGTGACTCAGAATTATACTACTATTCCCGAGACCAACTCTCTTTTCAGGACCTTATCGCCACTCGTGAAGAGGAAAGAGAGTAAAAGGGTAGAACACACAGCATTCAAAGAAAGGATGATTGTAGCCAAGCGTTGATTGGCAAAGCTACAAAACTACATCGACCTTGCCTCAGGCATCACAAGGGATGGATCATCGTAAGTAAAGTTCGTACCGCTCACCAGACCTGGTAAATTAGCTTCATAAGTATGCGCTGGTGCTACTCTATTGTAAGTAAAATCACGACACAACAAATTAAGTGGTCATACTAATCGAGAAATCTATCCTCTATCAAAACCCGCCCATGCACAAATGTGAAGTAGACCTGCATCGAGGTCAAAATTTTCACTGAAACCATGATTTCTAGAGTCATATTAACAAGATGGGCTTAGGATGTACCTAACAGACTCGAAGGACTATCTAACCTTAATTATATAACTAAGCATACATCAATAGGTCGTGATAAGGACTTAGCTTGGGTCAAGTATAAGGTTTCACTTGGATACCGAACTACTAAAATACATGAGTTTATTATACAAAGAATCTCGTTATAAATTGTTTTCAGAACACCCTAAACAACCGAAATTTGATACAAATCGATATGAGATAAACTTAGTTAGAAAACTAGCGACATATAGCCATTCTAAAAACTCATTATCGTCTCACCTTTAAAATTTTGTTGAGAAGTTGCTTCTTCATAGACCTATGGGTGCACTCATACCAGCACTAATGCACCGGATCCCATCAAAATTCCTCAGCCAAGTGTGTTCGGACAAACATGATTCTAAAAGGAGTAAAGCTTAACGTCCATATGAAACCTACTCCTACCTACTGCCATAACTCCATCTCGGGAGCGTTAGCAGAAACACTAAGAATAGTACAGTAATGTGCAAAAATTTATATGCGTAAATATAAATTGTAAGGATGCACTTAAGACAATCATTTCCACTAACGAAGTCATTTTTCATCATGAAACAGAGCTATGTCTTCACCAAGAAGCAACAAACCAACTAGCAAGGCGCCAACACTTCAGATAGACGCTGCTACTTTTCAGGCTGCAGTCACGGCAGCCGTGGCAGCCGTCATGGCGCAATTCAATACTAACAACGTCAGCAAGGGTGGAAGCGGTACTAACAATACAAATTGTGGTAACAATCAGGGACACCAATGGGTACCTACCAACAAAAATACCTCAGGCCACGAACCTACGAACAAGAAGAGAAAGTTTTGGGACATGAAAGAGCGCCACCAATCTAAAGGATACACTAAAAGACAACAACCTAGGGCCGCCCCTACCATTACAACAGCAGTCATGACGCATGCCTCGACACTAGCCACGCGGTCTGCCACCCAAATGTCTGCCAGACCATATGAGGGATCACTCCTAAAGTGAAACAAATGTGGCTTTCATCACCATGGGGCTTGCCGGGAGATGCATTGTAAAAACTGCAACAGGAAAGGGCATACCGTCCGTTTCTGTAGGGCCTCGGCCCATCACCTCCCTTCAATCAACTGCACCAAGGTAGGCCCAGTATGCTACTTATGTGGTGAAATGGGACACTTCAAGAGAGAATGTCCAACTTAGAAGAATGACGAAGGAACAGGAGCAATGCGATGAACACACCAACAGGAGCAGCAAGGGAACCATGTTAGGACTTTTGTAATGTTCCCAACAACAAAACGTTTACGTACTATATGTTTGTAATGAATTTGGTACGCTTACTAAAGTAACATTCCTTCTAAAAAGTAGCTAAAATATTTTCTCTCTCATACAAATCAAACCAAAGACATTCATATGTGACCTTAGGAGCATTACCTGCAAGTTGTGATGACCTTGTCCATACATCGGGGTTAATTAAAAATCAAAATACTAAAGTCTTGAAACAGATAATTCCATCCTGACTCCGATTCCATGTCTGGTATTAGGGGTTGAGTGGGGTCACCCACCCGACGATTGCACGATATCAATTTACATACGACGATCATATACCGCTCGATCGTGAGGAGACCTGTCAGGAATCATGATATCAAATATCATTACTGGCTATCGAAAACACACCCACTACTAGTGCTAGACACTTTGGTATGAACCATCTGCAATAATCATAACATTTAACAAAACGGAACACACAGAAAAGAAATACAGGACACTCTATCACTCTAGTGATCTCTTCCTTCGAATGCAACTTATCTCATGTTATCTAAAAAGATAGTGTTTTCGTTATCCAATTTTGATTGATATTGCCCTCGTCTTCCCGATTAAACGACTACAAAGGGCCTTTCGCCTAACCCCCTGAATATCGAAACTATCGTCTCTCATAAACATCCAGCACGGACCTTTAGGTCATCTCTCGCTATGGAACTCCAAAACACGAACCAGAGGAGTTTCATACTTCCCAAAGCCTTATCACATGTATTTACAGGAGACCTTCGGGAATGTCACGCATGTATCAGACAAGATTCAAGCATAGAAGCTTGGGACAGATATGGTACGAGTCCTGTCATGAGCTTCGGGCTAAGGTTGCCCAGAAGGACGAGTAAATTTCCTACCATTCAAAAAAGGCCTAGTCGCGTAAACCAAACCCACATACTTCCTACCGAGCTACAAGAGCTGTCAGGGAAAACTTGTCGAACTACTCAACAATGAAATTGAAGAACCAAGCTCCTCACCCTGAAAAGATTTAGTCTTATTCTTCAAATTAGAAAGACAAATCGCTCATAATGCCATCGATTTCAGAGGCCCCGACAACATCTCCAATAGAAACCTTTACTATCTGCCTCGCATAGGCGAATAGGCCGACAAACCGCAAGGAACGAGGTACCCCTCAAGAATTGAACCTGAGATCTGAATATCACCAATCATGAGTATTGAAGAAGGATGTCCGAGAACAATCCTCCAATTTCGATGCGGACGATGAAAGTTAGTGGTGATACCCTTGGATAGGATCAAACCCACTCGTAGGATTCATGAACGTAATAAATAGGATATGCCATTCTTGCTAGGATCAGTTCATCATCGTCATTACACATGACTTACTTATCTACCCTCGTGGTAAGAAGGAAACCAAGGAGAGCAGCTACAACAAACCACAGAAGCAATATGATCAGAGAAGTATTACCCAAAGTTCTCTAGATACGAGTTTTGGAATTGAGGAGTTCAATTCTCAAGACACATCGTTATCAAGGTGGAAATTCATAAGGACCCTTTCAATTGATCAAAATCGTTGAGAAACAGTCAGCACCGAAGGCGTTAGTAGGAATACACCAAAATTCTGGGTCTCGCTGACCTACCGTCTTAGTTCCCTTGGAACTTCTCGAAAAATACGAACCCCCCTCCCAACTTTGACCCTAAAGGGAGCAACCCTTGACAGGAAGAGAAGCAAGAGGAAGAAACCTTTAGAACTCCAGTATAACCGACCAAATTCCTCTAGAAACACTCACTCTGGGAAGGCTTAGTACGCTTCGGAAAGCATGGAAAGCCAATACCCCAAATAATTGTGTCTTTCGAGATTCTTGTCAGGATCAGCCCTGTAACTCGCTACTTCAATCTACTCCCGCGAGCTTGGTAAAGTACACCCTACCCAACACGTCCCAAAATTTACAGGAAGTATCTATCCGACGAGACTCTAGCAATTCCCCTCGAAGAGATCGAGTTCCACAAGAGCCTCACCTTCTTGGAAGAACCATGGTGACCATGGACTAAGGTCAAGTGGATGAAACAACGCCACTTCCCATTAGTGAAAGTTCGCTGGAATACTAACCAAGGACCTAGAGTCACATGGGAGCGCGTGAGTCAGTCGAATTAGGAAGTATCCTCACTTCTCGGCTTGATTATTCATGCCTACTCCTTGCCTAAATTCAAATTTCGGGACGAAATTCCCTCTAACGGGGGGATGATGTGACAACTATCAAATTTCGATCAAGTCAAAGTCAACTAAAGTCAACAAGTCAAACCATTTGACTCAATTGGCCCTTGGGTACTAGAATTTACATTATGAAATTTCTACATAACTCTCTATTCTAATGAGAGATCATAAATCAAAAAGTGCAAACATCTAGATCTCCTTAACCTAAAACTGTGGTACGTGGCGAGCCCAAATCGATAAAACAATGTTGCATACTCATCGGGAGTGTGTAAGATCCTTAAACAAGGCTTAACAGGGTTTACGAACCATGCATTCCGATGCCGGACACTCACAATTGTCACACATGGAACCTCTCTCAATCGTTTTCACTCTATCTCTCTCTATGTCAAATCTCTCCCAAATCTCTCCAAGTATGTGAAACCTCTCTCAAATATCTCTCTGTATGATAAATCTCTTCAAGAATGTCAAATCTCTCCCAAATCTCTCCAAGTATGTGAAACCTCTCTCAAATATCTCTCTGTATGAGAAATCTCTCCAAGAATGTCAAACCTCTCCCAAATCCCTCCAAGTATGTGAAATCTCTCTCAAATATCTCTCTATATGATAAATCTCTTAAAGAATGTCAAATCTCTCCCAAATCTCTCCAAGTATGTGAAACCTCTCTCAAATATCTCTTTGTATGAGAAATCTCTCCAAGAATATCAAATCTCTCCCAAATCTCTCCAAGTATGAGAAATCTCTCCCAAATCTCCCTCAAATAGTTCCCGTAACTTTTTAGAATCATTCGGGTCATTCCGACCCTTAACCGGGTCAAAAACGGCTTAAAACGGGGCGAAAACGAGAAAAATAGGCTTTAGGAACCGAAACCAAGAAGAGAGGCCTCTTAGGACCAGAACCGAGCCTCTGTTGGCTGAGGCATGCGAGACCGAGCCTCGGTCTCTGCCCCTCTCGATCTCTCTTCTGGTCGCTCGGTCTCTGTCTTCTCACTCTCTATCTCTTCTGGTCGCTCGGTCTCTATCTCTTCCCTTCTCTTCTCTCGGTCTCTGTCCTCTCGCCTCTCTGCTCCTTCTCTCCTCTCTGTCTCTACCCGCCTCTCGGTCTCTGCTCTCTCTTCCCTCCTCTCGGTCTCTGCTCCTTCTCTCCTCTCTGCCTCTACCCGCCTCTCTGTTCTCTTCTTCCCTCTCGGTTCCTCTCCTCTCTCTTCTCCACTCTCGGTTCCTGCTCTCTCCCTTCTCCCCTCTCGGTTTCTACCCTCCCTCCTCTCGGTTTCAGCATCAGAAGGCCGAACCTCGGCTAGATTTCGGAAATTTGTCACTTTTAGCCCCTTTTTGATATTTTTAACATTTTAAGCCCGTTTTTCTTGATTTTAAAGCGGGATTTTCTCCAGAAATTATATTTTAACATAATAAACCCTAAATATTCATAATTTAAACATATTTTGATGAAAATCATTATCTAAATAATAAAAATCAAATGGGTGAATTATTAAAGGTGGAGTGTTGACTTTGCCTTATCCAATGTCACAAGCAACCACCCCACACCCACTCTTTGACTAACCACACCTCCCCACCTTACCTAAGTCACTTCAATGTCCCTTACACTCAAATTACACTCATTCCCACGTTTTTAGAGCTGGAACAAACATCCTCTCTCCTCATTTCTCTCATTTTCTCTCATTTCACTAAGTATCAAACACCACTTTTCTCTCAAACTTTTTCTCCACCAAACTCAAGATTCAAGGCTAATTATCAAGTGTTCTTCCACATTTTGTAAGCATAATCCATTCTCCTTATGATAATCTCACTTATTTCCACTCAAATCATGGATATCTTACACAAACTCCATCATATTTGTGTTAGAGCTTCGAATCTTCAAGTGATTCTTCACGTGTTCTTGGCTTGAACACTTCTCTTCTTCAACACTTATCTACTGAAATCACTCAAGGTGAGTTCATACCCCTACATTTTTATGTTTTCTCAAGTTTTCAGGGGGGGAATACAAGTTAAAACACTAAGAACATAACTAAATTTTTCTAACAGCCTTCATCAGAAAAGTTCAACTCCATTCACGGACTGTTTTGGGCATCTTAAACATTTTTGTTTTCAAAACGGTACACGGTTCAAATAGTTCAAGTTCTTAGCTTTAAAATGGCTACTTGCACATCTCCATACGATTTTTCTACAATTTATGGTGATTTTTACAAAACTGCCTATCATTTCAAACAACAATCCGGACCAGTCTGTGATTTTGGACTTATTCACCCAAGTTGGAGGTCGTTAAAAATCGTGATAAAAATTATGAGTAAACTACACACATTTTGTGAACTCTCAGAATTTACGGATCTAGTTTTTGACTTCGTATGAATTTTCTATGATTTTTCCAAAACAGTGCAGAATGGCTAAAGTTAGCCAACAACATGTAAATATCATAACACTTTGTATATTGTTGAGCAAAGTGTATAATCACAAGTTCTAATCATTGAATGTGTTTCGTTGTTAGTTTATCATCATGAACTGAAACTAAGTCATTCATAATAAATATTATTCATTCATTTTAGAACACGTATATTAAACTATAAAAAGTATAGTTTAGTAAATTCATAACACTAATATATTTTCATAAAAGAGTTTATACATATTACATACATTTTAGATAAACTATAATAGGTATAGTTTATGATACATCACTCAACACACTCGTACAAAAAGGGTACATTCATATAAGAAAGATTTGTATTCACACACATTTCACGTAAACTTGTTAACCTATATTGTGAGACTCTCTCTCTCTCTCTCTCTCTCTCTCTCTCCCTGTATGTCCGCGTGCGGGATATAATTCCTGGTAGTTATAATCAGAATCTCCTTGAGGGAGAACGTGATACTTGTATATAGATCTATATTGGGTTTGACACCCCACACCTTGCTGCTAGCTACAATTGGACCTGCAGGTCTACGGGTGACAAATGTCATTTCAGTTTTCGTGACGCCTGAGAACGTCGTGGCAGGTTCACATAGTCATAGTATGATTATAGTGACTCACATAGGATATAACAATCCATAAGTTTATGGGATTTTATTTTTAAAACCTAAATGAGTTTTATGTCGATTTAAAATCACTTTTTATCTCTATGAGTACAGATTTTACTGTACACTTTTGGTTTTGGTAGTTACGACTACACATCATTTGAAACCACATTTATACCTTTAAGTATGGTCAATACTTGTTATTACTCGGTCCTCTAATTTAGGACTACATATATATAATGTATTAACAAACATGAGAACATACAGAAATTTCATTTAATTCAATCGCGTCCATGTCCATTTAAATACATAACATTTTCTATTAATAAGAAAGGTTACTTATACATTTTGGTCTTCAGTCATAAGACTACATTACACAGATTTTAAAGAAAATATCGGATTTTCTGGATACATATTCTAACGCTTTTACAAGGAAAACGATTTACTTTTCTAACGAAATCTCTTATGAACTCACCAACCTTTGTGTTGACACTTTTCAAAACTACTTGTATTCTCAGGAATTCAGTGAAAACAGGTAATCAACAACGTTTTGAGGATGGGACGATAAATCGTCAAACAGTTCATTTTGTATCATAATGTAATTGATGTGAATCATGTAAACATGTGCTTTGATGTAACGTTTTCAATTATATTTGTGTTGGTTGTATTTACTTTGTGCACTATTATACTCATTGTTGTGATACTCTACATGAAGTCATCCACCCCCGGACGTTTCCGCCATCCTTGGTTTGGGGGTGTGACATGGTAACATGTTGAACATCATGGATATTCCGGGATGCATCATTAGATCCAACTAACAACACTTCTGATCTTATTAAATTAATAATTGAGTATAAATACACATGATAGGTATGCAAGATCAGGAACTAACGAGATATATTCCATATATATATATATATATATATATATATATATATACACACACACACACATTCAAATACTATATTATATTATCATATACGTGTGTAATATAGAGTTCAAGATAGGAGAAAATATCAAAGTATCAATAGTTCTCGATTGTTGTATCTGCAAACCATGTGAGTTGTCTCACTATACCATGTAGTCTACTATGTGTTCATGTATGTTATGTGTGGTATCTATGTGTATATATGTTGTTATATTCATTATAGTAGTGTAGGGGATTGCTGGTGGAATAACAAAGAGGTCGGGAGCTTATAGCTCCGAGTGTTGACGACGAAATGGAATGTCGGTTCTAAGTTTAAATACACTTGATAATGGTGGAATGATAAATGTATGCATGCGTATGTATTGTGATATATGATATATCAGGGAACTCACTAAGCTTTATGTTTACCCATTGGAATATAAATGTTTTTCAGGTACTTTTTTAGATAAAGAGAAGGCTAAGGCCTGACTATACACGCGCATTGGCAAACAAGACTTCCGCTATTTTATTTACTTTGGATTAAATGAATTTGGTTTTTAAAATGATTGCCAAACTATGTTTTAACTAAATGTTTAGAATGGTTTATTTACTTTAAAAAATTGAAATTCAATACAGGTATTCCTAAAATATGTTTACTCGAAAAATGCAATACGACAACTCAGATTCCATATTTCTTGCTTGCCACCAGATAGACTTATGCCTCCTCTTATGAAGTACCATATATGTATATGGGGTGAGTACACCAATGAATGAAATAAAACATTACATTTTAGATCAATTTACAACTACCTTATATATTGTTATTTATATTGTAAATTATCTCACAAGTCATTGGTATGAATAAAACTATGTTTAGTGTACTAAAGGAAAACCTCAATGAGCATTGCCATCGGTAAACTGCATTGATGAACCAATAACATGTGGATATATTATGGAATATCGAGATTGAGTACATTACAAAAGATATTAAGGAAAAAGGGTTTCGCTCATTTTGTATGACTGATATTGGCAAGGCACTCACACGCGGTAGGATGTAGTTGATGAAAGTTTTGTTCACAATTTGACATTGTATATGATTTGTAAATTTGGCAAAAAAAAATTCAATGTGCTATTTCGACGAAGTTTAGAGTGCACAACTTTATCTACACTCTTACAACAATACCCATGATATGAATTAGGGAAAAACTTATCACGTCGTCTATATTGGTTATGACAAATATTTTCCTAGAGTCCTTGAGAGCTTTCTTCAAGATTATCAACTAGGTATAAGAGTCGATACTATTTGTCATGCCTAGACAAAAAGCTATAGGGTCTGGGTGTTTTCATCCATAACAATTGCTATGAACATTGTGTGTAGGTGATCCCTACTAAGAGGGACATTACATATAAAGATGACTAGTAGTATGCACGTAATGAATGCATGAAGCTATATTTTCTTAGAAAAATAAAACAATTAATTGTAAAAAGATTAATAAATTTAAATAAAAAATTGAATTTTGAACAAATTATCTTACCACACATCCATGACACAAGATATAGTTGAATACGATAATAACATTTGTTACGAGGTTAGTGTAACTATAGGTGTTCGTTCTTCCAAGGTAATGCAAGTAAGCAGACAAGTTGGAAAAGTTTTATTCGTGATCACTATCTAACAAATTCATTTTGAAGAAGTTATAAAATACAATTACATATAATCAGTTGTAAGTGAAAAAAAGAGATGAAATATACATGTTATGTTGGGGAGAAAAAATCTATTTTTCCGTGCCCGAAATGTATAATAGCAATCATGAATACTGATCCACAATCCGAAATGTTAGTCTAACATGTACGATTTTGATTACGGTCGTCTGGAATTGACATTGTTAGTTTAGAATACACGGCTACACATTCCGGAATCCAAACTGTACTAACCCCCGTTAACTCTGAAAAGAACATTACTACTCCAAAATAGCCTAATTCCAAAATAAATTATCGTATTTTCAATTTTGAAATAAATTGATTAACTTTTATTAGGGAAAGACATAAAAGCCTTTAAGTTTTCAAAAAATGGTTGGTTCTAACCTTTGGCATGTTTTAAGTGCGATAAAGCCAAATGTTTTCTTTAATTTGTTCATTTATACCATTTTAGCCAATTTCGAGGTCACCTATCTGTTACCTAATGCTAGTAAAGACCTAAAGTTTTTAAAAAATTCAGATTTACCCTTAAGTTTTCAAAAATGTTTAGATTTACTATTACTTTGATTATTATTTTGATTATGATTATGATTACGATTATTATTATTGTTATTATTATTATTATTATTATTATTATTATACATTTTTAATTTTATACATTCATTTTTAAATGTATAAAAATATATTTATAGATATAAATACATTTTAAAAAATATACTTGTATGTAGCATTTCTATACATTTGAAGGTCTATGTATTCATTTAAAGAGGTATTTATATATTAAAAATATATTTATTTGTATTTAATATGTATAATTATATATTTATTTCATATAAAAACATGTTGTATACATATAAATATAAAATTACATATTTAATGAGCTTTATACTTTATAAAAGATACAATTATATGAACTTGTATATATTACTAAGTATAAATATATATTACTAAGTATAAATATGTATTTAATTTATATTTTTATGTATATGATATGTATTTATATATATTTATTTTATAAAATACATATAATTGAAATATTTTTTTTATTATTTGGGTGATTCATCATCCAAAACACACAAAAAAAGGTTTTTTGTTTTTGCTTACTAACTATAAACATGTATTTATTTCATATTTATATATATACGATAGTTTTTATACAAAATAAATACATATTTATTTCAATTAAATAAAAATAAAAATATTTTTAAACGTATAAATATGTTTTTGAATGTATAAATATGTTTTTATTTGCATTTAATAGATATATATTATTTTGTATTTAATAGTATTTAATAAATATAAATATATATTTATTTTTGTAAAAAAAACTATTGTGTGTATATAAATCCTCTCTAATAAATAAATAACTTTTTGTTATATGTCGCACTCTTATTGATTTTACCACATGTCATTTTGTAGTTATTTTCAATTAATTTTTTTCCACATGGCATTTTGTGGTTTTTTTTTTCATTTTATTAATTTCTACATAATATTTAAATATAATAATTTCATTAAATCCTCTATAATATATAAAGAACTTTTTGTCATATGTTACACCCTCATTGATTTTACCACATGTTATTTTGTGGTTATTTTCAATTAATTTTTTTCCACATGACATTTTGTGTTTTTTTTTCATTTTATTAATTTCCACATAATATTTTAATATAATAATTGCAATAAATGTAATAATAAATTCATATCAATTTCATTAATTGACTTCCTTCTAATTTAAAATTTTCTAAATTAACGTTTTATTAGTTACATTTTTTTTCTATCTAAATTATTTGTTTAATTTAAGAGAAAAATAAACAATTTAATTTTAACAATTCAATATTTTTCCATTTTATTCTTATAAATTTGAACTTCTCAAATGCTTAGAATTTCATGTTTTTTTCTTTAAAATGCACCCATGTAATACATAGGTCTTACAACTAGTATGAATAAATACATATTTATACTTAGTTAGCAAACCCCTAGAGATGTGCAACAAATTGTATAAATTGGCCGCACTACAACGCATAATGCAGTTTTGGAGGCTTATAGTTACCAAACCCCGACCCGCATTATATATATATATATATATATATATATATATATATATATATATATATATATATATATATATATATATATATGTTAACAGATTGATCAAAGTTCGTATTATTATAATGTTAAACCATTGTAAAATATTTCCGTGTTATGCATCAAGACGATATTTATACTAACATATAATATTTTCTTAACAAAATATAAAACACTACATACATTATTGTGTTTAAAATAAATTTAGTATTTACGTTTATAAACCTCACAAAGACTGTAAAACTATCCGTACAAAACCACACAACATAATGCGTTTTAGAGCCTTTGCGGTTTCCAAAAATCTCAAACCGCATATGCAAGCGGTTTGTGATTTTGAGTGTAAACCGCATCACGAACACCCTTACAAACACCAAAACCTTTTTTCTAAATTTTAATTTTTAAATTTTTTTGTATGTGTTTTGACTGATGAATAACCCAAATAATTTTAAAAAATATTTCTCTTATAAATAAATATTGTATACATATAAATATGAAATAAATATTTATTTATACTTAGTAATATTGTAACGTCTCAAATTTCAAACCAAAAATTTTATTTAAAAATAAAAGTATTTATTCAAGTTATAACTTCAGAAATCTAGATAAAACTATTTGATTCAATTAAAAAAACATTTATCAGAGTATCATCAAAAGTTATTATGTGCAAAAATCTCCAATGGATGCGATGCAATCGAGTTGTGCCCCTCCTTTAATATAAGAAAACCTTTAAACCACAAACCGTAAACACAAAGTTTGGTGAGTTTCCCCAAAATACCACCATCACCATACGACCCCCACCCACAATATATGGGGCCCCGCCCATCCAATCATAAAGTACCCTGCCCGACATATAAACGGGTTCCCACCCAACATACAAACGGATCCCGCCCAACATACAAATGGGCCCCATCCAACACGCAATGCAAGAGTCACAAATATAGCTAGCATCCTACATAGTATAGTGAAAAGACTCACCTAAACTAATCAACAAAAGCTCAACAACTACATCAACAAAGGATAGCCAACCCAAGCTTCCTAAAGCTAAACCGTGACCAGTTCTTAGCCAAATACTCAATTTTACCTAAGTTTGACCAAAAGTCAAACTGATCAAAAAGTCAACGATCAAAGTTAACTCAGATGAACCCACGTTCTGGCAATTCCTCTGCCACGTCATGGTCAAGTACAGACAAAACATACATGTTGCAGCACGCCACCACGTCGTGTGCCTTTTTTTAGCTACGTCATGCTTTTGGTTCGAAAGAGTTTTCTTCATTAAGAGCTTAATCCTTAAGGACCCAAAACTCATATTACCAGTTCTGCTTCCTAATAACTTCATAATGGATAAAGTTTCCAACTTTTGGGGTGGTCCAAACAACCAAGATTTGGTCTTTAAGTCTCAGAGTGACAAAGAATGCATCTTTCTCAACTTAATCCATTATGTCTAAGTCTCCAACCTTGATATCTGAATCAACATGATGTTTAGATGGATAGAGTTTCCAACTTTATTCATAATAATGTCTCAAACTTTCATGGTCTAAACTTTATTATACCAAAATAACCTAAATGACCAAGATAACTTGCATGGCTAAAAAGAAGGCAAAATATCATAAATTTCCTAGTCCATGAGGTCCAAAAAGCATTCTGAACTGATCAAAAGGTGTTGGAGTCCACTCAACTCCAAGATCACCCATAAAATGGACCAAAAGTGCCAAACAAATAAAGAGATCTAAATAACGAAGGAGAAAGATATGAACTTTATACTCACAATAATCCCATAAATAGAGTGGCTTTGATGGATCCAAAGTTGAAACGACATTCCTTGTAACCAAAAGAACCTTCTTGATCTTCAAGCTTCATCAAAATACCAACAAAAAACATCCAAAAGAGGAGAGATGAGAGGGGATGAGATCAAACCTTGAAGAGGGAGGCTAGGGTTGTTTCGAAGGAGTTCTATATATTGATGGATGCTAAGAAAATACCCTAAAAAATTAATCATTACCTTTAAATATATTGAAAGCCCTAAAATTCATGGGCTTGGGTTGCACAACGGTCACCTCGTGAGAACTTGCTTATCACTTCGTGACCACTCTTATACTGTGACAAAATGATTGTCACATCGTGACGACTCTCACCTCATGGCAACATGCTTGCTACCTCGTGACGATGAGTTTTCACCCAATTCCAATACGGCTTCAAACAGTCATAAATTCTTCGTTTCAACCCTATTTTCGGCGATCTTTATATGCACGTGAATGTATTGAAAATCCCCATGCACAATCCTATATAATTACTTTTGAATTTATACTTGTTGAAATAAAATCATAAATAATGTAAGGAGCTCGAAATATTACATTTCTTATTTTACACTTTTGCTTCAAAGCACAATTCGAGGGCTTTAATCACTTAATAAAGATTATCAACATCCGATACGATCTAAACTCCATTTCCTTGAAACCCAAGGCTTTTACATGATCAAATTACGATCCACAATCTGGAAATAAGAAACATCATGAAATTGGATGTTATAAATATGTACAAATACATATAATTATATCTTTTATATAATATAAACCTTTTATATATATATATATATATATATATATATATATATATATGTTTTTATACGATATATACCTACTAAATACAAATAAATATATTTTTAATATATAAATACGTTTTTAAAGGCGCATGTTAGCTTTCAAATATATATATATATATATATATATATATATATATATATATATATATATATATATATATATATATATATATATATATATATATATACTATATAGAAGTAAATATATTTTTAAATACTAAATAAAAGTATATACATTTTTAAATATACATTTAAAATGTATTTAAAAATGTATGTATAAAGCCTTTTTATACATTTAAAAATGTATTAAACATATAATAATAATAATAATAATAATAATAATAATAATAATAAAAATAATAATAATAATAATGAAAATAATAATCAGAGTAATAGTAATCCGAACATTTTTGAAAACTTAAAAGTAAATCTGAATATTTTTAAAAAACTTAAGAGCTTATTAGCATTAAGTGACCGGTAGGTGATCTGAAAACCGACTAGAACAAATTAAACAAAATATCCGATTTTACAGGACCTAGAGAGTGTTTGTTTTTCTTTTTAAAAGACTTTTGGGACTTTTGTTTTTTTTTTAAAAATCAAAAGTTTAAAAAGTTATTTGATAACTTCAAAATATATTTTAAATTAGCTTGTTGAGAAGAAAAAAGAGAGGATTAAGAAATCACGAATCCGTGACTTTTAACAACTTTTATCTTTTTTTTTTCTTTGTGCTCTCAAAAATTTATACAAATACATTTTAAAATTATTTTTTGGAAAAAAACATAATCAAAATCACCTTTTCTAGAAAAGACTTTTTAGTCTAAAAAAACTATCCCAAACACGGTAAAACCTATTATTTTTTGAAAACTTAAAAGAATTTTATAGTCATTTGCCTTTTTTTATTAAAACAAAGTATTTATGCTAGAGATAAGTCTAGGGAGCATATTTGTATTACACTTCCTACTTGGACACTAGGACTCAAATCATCAAATGCAGTGAAGCCACTAAGCAAGCATAAAAACTCAAGTCGGTCGATTCAGTATAATAGATTTCACCTTCTTCCCCGCATATAAACAATGGCAGCTGGTGTCCCAAGGAAGATCTCAGCTGCATCAGCTAGGTCACACACCAGGAAATCCAAACCCACTTCTTCATCTGTTCTTCCAAAAGGTATGTAAACCGTTTTCTTCTCCTTTTATACTCTTCTTTCGATCTATCTCTCTTTTTCTTTTCTTTTTTATGAATTTAAAAAACCATTAGATGTGAATTGTGGATGCCTTGTTTTTCAGTATCGGAGTAATTTCTAGTCTAAAGAAAAAATTTCCCCTGATTTCAATTGGTGACGTGAATCCCAGTTTTTTGTTCGAGTTCAAACTGATTCTTCTCGAATTCCAGTTATTAAAGATGGAATTAGAGTCCTCAAACATATAATTTTTCATAATTTTAAGATTCCAGATTAGGATCGTGTTGTTGACCAAACAAATTGTGCAAATCTTCCAGGACGAACTAAAAATTTTCAATGTAAACATATATTATCATAAACATTCTCTGTTATTATACAAGTTACATAACTTATTACAATAAGGTACAAAACGAA
Organism: Lactuca saligna; assembly: GCF_052625555.1. Classification (NCBI taxonomy): domain Eukaryota; kingdom Viridiplantae; phylum Streptophyta; class Magnoliopsida; order Asterales; family Asteraceae; genus Lactuca; species Lactuca saligna. Next base: position 43,048,479 of record NC_136418.1, on the reverse strand, counting down.
TCTATTTTTCTGTTAACGAAACGCCATTGATGAGATTATAACATTGCATCAGAATTTGATTTAACTATTTGGCGAAAGAACCTCGGATATCGGTCAAAAGGGGTCCGATTGTGGTCAAAATTGACCACGTCAAACAGTTTGGTCCCAAGGATCTTGCATTCAATGACTTATTGACCCTACAAGATTATATCTTATTTCCATGTTTCTGATTGATTATTAAATAATATCACATAAATCCATAATAGATATGAAAAATACTCAACTGATTTAAAGCTTCCTGATTTGATTGATTTTGTTACATGGAAAATTAGGGATTTTCAAGAAATTACTGCTTATCTTCTTTATGGGATTCTTGGCATGGGCTTTCAAAGCATTTCGTCCACCACCTCCAAAAATATGCGGATCTCCAAATGGTCCTCCAATTACATCACCAAGAATAAAGCTTCGTGATGGAAGACATTTGTCATATATGGAACATGGTGTCCCAAAAGAAACAGCAAAGTATAAAATAATAGTCATCCATGGTTTTGATGGTTGCAAACTTCATAATCTTTTCAATAGAGCCTCTCCGGTATGGATCCTTTCATTTTTTTTGGGATGTTTTGTTAGTTTTTTTAATGGTGTGGTTGATTTTTATAGGCTCTTATTGAAGAGTTAGGGGTGTACACGGTTTCGTTTGATCGACCTGGTTATGGAGAGAGTGATCCACACCCTGAGAGAACTTTAAAAAGTTTAGCTTTGGATATAGAGGAGCTTGCTGATCAACTACAACTCGGATCCAAATTCTATTTAGCTGGATTGTCTATGGGTGGAAATTTGGTTTGGCCTTGTCTCAAGTACATCCCTCACAGGTGCAAAAGCATTTTTTAAATACTGCTTGACGGGACTGGACAAACTTTCTAGGGCTACTTTCGATGACGAGAATGAGAATGGCATTTACGACTTTTGCACTGACGAGAGATCGAGAGCGAGTCCCTATCCCATCTTGTTCCACCTTTTTTTGATGGGACAAAAAAAATGCAAAATTTGTCCCACTGACATCAGTCTCGGTCCCAGTTCAATGCACACCAGACACAATACAAGGTTGTTTTGTCTGTCATGGGAAACAAACGGGCCCAAAGGGCCCGTTTGTTTTGCAGGACATAACATGTCATACTGTGTCTGTCGTGTATTGGACTGGGACTAAGACTGATGTGAGTGGGACAAATTTTGCATTTTTTTTTATCCCGCCGAAAAAGGTGGAACAAGACAGGACAGGGACTCGCTCTCGATCTCCCGTCAATGCAAAAGTTGTAAATGTCCTTCTCATCCTGGTCATCGAAAATAGCCCTAGAAAGCTTGTCCAGTTACGTGTAATGTGTATCAAACACAATATGATTCGAATTTTGTTAATTTTTGACATGTGTTTTAAATAGGCTAGCGGGAGCAACTCTTATTTCACCGGTAGTTAATCACTGGTGGCCTTCATTCCCTTCAAACTTATCAAATGAAGTATATTATGAAATGTTTAAGCCTGACCAATGGTCTCTACGTGTTGCTCACCATCTCCCATGGCTGACATACTGGTGGAATACTCAAAAATGGTTTCCTAGTTCTTCTGTTGCTTCTCAATCACTTGATATGTTCTCTCCCCCTGACATGGAAGTTCTATTAAAGTTTACTCCTCCCACTGAACAAGAAAAGGTACTTGCTTTCTACATCACTTTGTAATTCTTTAATCATGTATCCTTTTTATAAATCACACCTGTTATAAATAAGAAAAACCGACAAGCAATCCCATGTGTCCACAACAAACAGAAAATCAAAAGATGCATGATTTACTAATAAAAAACGTAAAATAATATTCAACTAGATTAATAAAGTGAAAAAAGACCCTAATAATAGGAAAAGTAAAAGTAAGTTGCTATAATAAATATATCAGTATAAATACATTGCTATTACTTGCATTCAACCTTTGTATTTAGAAAATATACGTATCATATACTAACAACATGTGATTAAGTAAGAAAAGCACTCATATACATACATGACTAACAACATGTGATTAAGTAAGAAAAGCACTCATATACATACATGACGCATGTTTTATTAACTTTACTAATCTTTTTTTTTTTTTTTTTTTGTGTGTGTTAAAGACATTGCCAAGACAACAAGGAGAATACGAGTCTCTTCATCGAGATTTAATGATTGGATTTGGGAAATGGGAATTTGATCCAATGGAACTCGAGAATCCATTCCCAAATAACGAAGGATCCGTTCATTTATGGATGGGTGATGATGACCGTTTTGTCCCTGTAAAATCTCAACGTTATATTGCCAAACAACTCCCGTGGATCAAATACCACGAGGTAACACGCGCGGGCCACTTATTTTCTCTGGCTGATGGGATGACCGACACCATCCTCAAAACACTTGTAAATGTAAAAGATTAGTTTCACATCCTGGTTTTGAGATTTCAGCTGATGGGATATTTCCCATCAGCTGAAATCAACTGATGGGAAGGTTTTCCTTTCCTATCAGTTGATATTCTTCATTTTCCCTTTTTATGTTGGTCGCTTAAAAGTTGAGGTTTTGGTTTTTATGGAGAACTTTAGGGTGGATGAGTGGCTTTCGGATGCTGTGTTGTATTTTATTTTGATATTTATTTGCTTGGTGGGTTAATTTACATGTTGTGTAACTATATGTTTTTGGATATAATGTATGTAGTATGAGTGGTTTAGTGTTTAAAAGATGTGAATCAATAAAAAAAAGGTTAGGCATTAAAAGTGGATTTTTTTTTTTTTTCGGGTAACTGCACAAAGTTGAATTTTTTTTTTGGGTCTAATTTTTTATTATTATATTATATATGTATATATATTTATTTAAAAATAAAAAACTTATAATAGCAATAATTTTTTATTTGGTTCATCAAAACATTTGAGGATATTTAAATCGAATTATGAGACATTAGTATCTTTTTAGTTTGCTATATAAATATTATGATTTTTTTTTCTATCATTTTGAACGTATGATTGTGTTATAGCTTTTTATTTATAAGCTGAGTCATGGACTGCAATTAATTTTAATTAGACACTTTTTAATGGCTTCTAAACGTTTTTGACATAAATACTTTCACAACTATTACAATGTTTACCTTCTTGGAATACACGCTTAAAACATGCTTCTAAAAACACTTGTTTCAGCTAACTCATGTTTGTAATGTTTACTTCGAAGGAAAACATGCTTCGATAAGCAATTACTTTATCTAACTCATGAAATTTCTACAAAAGTGATGTTGGTAGAAGTAATATGATAACTTGACAATACATTGAATATTGTTTGACTATCAAACCAACAAATAATGGGATAAAATAATAACAACAAAATTTAAGTCACTGTTACTTCATACACTAGAGATGGTATAGAGTAAGCAGGGACGGTCCACAGGAATACGAGACTTCTTATTTAGCTATATTCTCACACATTATATAAACAATATTAAAATGGGGGATTATGTTTGAACTAGATTGAATGGAACCCCTAGTTCATTGATCAAGTGAAAAAGAGAATCCATCAAACACATAATTAGGATCAAATCAAAGATTACTGGATATTAAACATAAATCAAATGTAAATTACAACCTAATAACACATACTTAAGAATTCAGAATCAGAAATGAAATAGAAATCAGCCACACATGTCTAAGTTAAACTACGCTTCAACAAGTTTAATCCTCAATTCAACTTACAAAGTGCAAATTAAAGTGTTTCCAAATGATAAAACTGTTTTAAAACTGGCGACATGTTTACACGGCCCGTGTAAACTAACACTGACCATTTACACGACCGTGTAAACTCCAAAACTAAAATGCTCAAAACTGCCAGGCCTTCGAAGTACATTGCTTACGAGTATGCGTTTATACGGCCCGTGTAAACTATAGGATTACGTTTACACGGCCGTGTAAATCTCTGTAAAGTCAAAATCTTCATTTTCTTCTTAACTTCCTACTCGATGCTCCAATGGTCCCGAAACTTCATCCACATATTTTATTCATCATCTCAACTAATATTCTTCCTTCAAAAGTCCCTGAAATATCACAAAAGTGTGTGAATGGAATTGCATCATTAAAAATCCCGAAAAATATGCAAAATGCATGAGTTTAAACCTAAATGCAATGCACTTTTATGGATTAAAACTACAAAAATGGATGCATGAAATGCACCTAACACCAAGGAACCTTATCGCCTTGCACCGCCCGAGATGCAGGAGTTATCCTCGCAGCTGCATGACCTGTTGGGGAAGGGTTTTATTCGACCAAGTAGCTCGTTGTGGGGAACGCCGATCCTTTTTTGTCAAGAAAAAGGATGATTGACACTGAATGTGCATTGATTACCGGGAGTTAAAAAAGTTGACGGTCAAGAACCGTTATCCATTACCGAGGATCGACGATCTGTTCGATCAGTTGCAGGGTGCGTCTTGGTTTTCCAAGATTGACTTGAGGTCTGGATATCATCAGATGAGGGTCCGTGAGGAGGATATCTAGAAGATGACATTTAGGACTCGTTACGGGCATTATGAGTTTGTGGTGATGCCTTTTGGGCTCACAAATGCACAGGCAGCGTTCATGGATCTCATGAACCGGGTGTGCAGGCCTATGCTAGATCGATCGGTGATCGTGTTCATCGATGATATTTTGGTATATTCGAGATCTAGAGAGCAGCACGGGGAGCATTTGAGAGAGATTCTGGGTGTATTGAGATCGGATAGGCTTTATGCCAAGTTCTCCTAGTGTGACTTCTGGTTACGAGAGGTTCAATTCTTGGGACACCTCGTTAACTAGAATGGGATATTTGTCGACCCGACCATGATATAGGAGGTTATGAGATGGGAGGTGCAGAGGCCCCCCCACCGAGATCAGAAGTTTTATGGGATTGGCCGGCTACTATCGAAGATTTATCAGCAATTTCTCCAAAATTGTTGGTCCTCTAACCAGGTTGACCCGGAAGGGTGTTGCTTTTACATGGGGTCCCGAGCAGCAAACCTCATTTGAGACTCTTAGCCAGAGATTGTGCGAAGCCCCGGTGTTATCCCTTCCCGAGGGAATGGAGGACTTTGTGATTTACTACGATGCATCTATATCTGTGTTGGGTGCGATGCTTATGTAGAGAAGGCACATGAGATCATATGCATCGAGGTAGCTGAAGGCTCATGAGACGAGGTATCCCACCCGCAATTTAGAGTTGGGGGTGGTGGTGTTCCCCTTCAAGATTTTGCGCCACTACTTATATGGGGTTCAGTGTACCATATACACAGACCATAAGAGCCTGAAGTATCTTATGGACCAACCCAATCTGAATATGCGCCAGAGAAGGTGATTGGATGTGGTGAAGGACGATGACTGTGAGATCTTGCATCATTCGGGCAAGGCTAATGTGGTAGCTGACGCCCTGAGCCATCGAGCAGAGAGTGCCCCGATTCGAGATATGTGTATGAGGATGACAGTGATGAATCTGGTTTTGGATACCATCTGAGAGGCCCAGGCGGAGGCCATAAAGCTGGAGTACCGCAAAAGGGAGTGGGTGATTGGACATGTTTCAGAGTTTTTGATGGACAATCGAGAGTTTATGACTTTTTGAGGACGTATTTGGGTACCTTATGCAGGCAGAGCTCGGGGTATACTAATGGGAGAGGCGCACAGATCGAGATTCTTGATCCACCCCAAGGCTACTAAGATGTACTTGGACCTGAAGAGAGACTATTGGTGGCCTTGTATGAAGAGGGATGTTGCGTAGGTAGTCGAGAGGTGCATGATCTACCGCCGGGTCAAGGCGGAACATCAGCGACCGTATGTTCCTTTACAACCGTTAAAGATTCCCCAGTGGAAGTGGGAACAGGTTTCCATGGATTTTATCACCAAACTACTAAGGACGGCACGTGGTGTCGATGCAATCTGGGTAATTGTAGACCAACTGACGAAGAGAGCTCACTTCCTTGCTATAAGTGAGAGCTCTTCTGCAGAGAGGTTGGCTGAGAGTTATGTGAGAGAGGTGGTAACATGGCACGAAGTGTCGATCTCGATAGTGTTAGATCGAGACATGCAATTTACTTCCAGATTTTGGAAGAAGTTTCATGAGGAGTTGGGCACGCGTCTACATTTCAACACTGCGTATCACCCACAAACAGATGGGTAGAGTGAGCGGACGATACAGACACTCGAGGACATGCTGCGTGCGTGTGAAATGGACTTCGGAGGAAGTTGGGACACCTACATACCACTGACTGAGTTTTCCTACAATAATAGCCACCATTCGAGAATTGGTATGCCTCCCTATGAGCTTCTCTATGGTAAAAGGTGTCGAACTCCCATTTACTGGGGAGAAGTGGGACAGAGTGATGGGTGGCACCGAGATAGTGTTGAAGACGACTGAACAGATTCAGCAGGTCAGACAGAGATTACTAACGACACCGAGTCGCCAAAAGAGTTATGCGGATAGGTGACGATCTGAGCTAGAGTTTCAGGTTGGAGATTTCGTACTCCTGAAGGTATCCCCCGGGAAAGGGGTGATCCGATTCAGGAAATGGGGCAAGTTTGGGCCTCGGTACATAGGTCCTTTTAAAGTGATAGCCAGAGTGGGCAAGGTGGCTTATCAGTTGGAGCTACCTGCGGAGTTGAACCAGATCCATAACACTTTCCATGTATCTCAGTTAAGAAAGTGTGTAGTCGATTGTAGATCGAAAGGTTAAGGTTCTAAGGAACAAGTAAGTGCCTTGGTTCAGGTCTAATTGCAACATCGGAGGGGGTCCGAGCTGACTTGGGAGCCGGAGTCGGAGATCCGAGAGCAGCATCCAGACCTATTTCCGAAAGCATGACTTCAAGGACGAAGTCCAATTCTAGTGGGGGAGAATTGTAACATCCCAAGTTCAGGTATATCTTATAAATCCTTGATCTTTTGAGTACTTGAGCATTTTGGTCCTTATTAGAGAAAGTGTGATAATCGAGTACGCGGGGCGTACTAGAGTGTACGCTCAACGTACTCGAATACGTGCATTAGACGCGGATGCCACCTAGTATGTCGGGCGTACTAGTGTGTACGCTGGGCATACCTGGCCCAGAATGAAACCCTAATTGTGAGCAAGCCCCCTATTTAAAGGACATGATGGCCTCATTCCTCGCCACCATTCCCAGACACAATATCCACTTAACCCTAAATCTTCGTTCTTATAGCTGGAGAGTGCATTTGGGAGCTTGTTAGTGTGATTGTGTGATCTTGAAGAAGAGAAGAAGGTTGGAGAAGAAGAGAGAGAGCTCTAGGAGTTTGGATCTGAGTTTATCTGTGAGGAAAGCTTCACAAAAAGGGATAAAGCTTCAAGCTTTCTCAATCTTTGATTAGATCCATTCATATGGAGTGTTTTAGGGTTTTGGTCCCAAAAGGTGGAGACTTTATGCAATGATGAACTCCAGAGGGCTTGATCTACCCATATTCATTATATTTTGTGATCTAGAGTCACAAAAATCTAGTCTTGGACGTTAGGGATGGTCAATGCATGAATTATGAACTTAATAAGGAAAGGGGATGAGTGTTTTGAGTGTTTTTGACCTAATCAGCCATGCAAAGGCTTAAAGTGATCAGCTTTATGGATTAAGAGACATTAGGAAGTCCAGATTTGTAATATGAGCCTGTGTCTTAACGGATTAAGACCAAAAATGTGAGAAGAGTGAAACCGGGACGTACGCCAGGCATAATCCCAGTACGCGTAGTGTAGGGGCGAGCATCCCCGATGCCTGCATAGCATCCGAGTATGCCCAGCGTAGAAGGTCCTTACGTGCAACGTACTCCCTGACCGTTGACTTTTAGGGTTTGGTCAACATTTGGTCTATTAAGCCCATAGAGGGGTAAAATGGTCTTTTACGCTTATGTGAGTGTATGGGAGGGTTAGTCTAGCCTTGAGAAAAAGAGAAAGAGAGTCATAATTAATTAATATGATCATTGTATGTGTTAGGCGGAGGCTAGACCTGTGATTTGAATTCGAGATTATTCTGAGTTAGTTCGAGGTGAGTCTTCTCAATATACCTTACCAAAAGTGGTAACTGTGTGTGACCAGAAGGTCTTATGTGCTTACATGAGTTATCTGATATTATGATGATTATGTTTATGTGATATGTACATGTTATACTTTGAGCTTGCAAAGTAGGGACTGGAAGGTCAATATGATTAGGACCGGAAGGTCAGTATGGTTGGGACCGGAAGGCCAACATGGTTCAGACCGGAAGGTCAACGGAATTGGGACCAGAAGGTCCATTAGCGTTGTGGGACTGGAAGGTCCCACTGAGACACAATGACCGGAAGGTCTTATAGAGCTATGGCCTCAAGTGACTTATGTGTTGTATGTGGTATTTTGAGGAACTCACTAAGCATGTGTGCTTACCGTGTTATGTGTTTATGTGTTTCAGGTACTTCCGAGGATCGCGGGAAGGCACCGACTTGATTGTACACACTGTTAAGATGGAGTTATGTTTATGGATCCTGGATTTGATAATTACTTTTGAAAACTATTTTGGAAAAATGTTATGACATTGACACTTGTGATTTTGAGAATTTTTATATGTGATATTGGTAATTTAACTTGAAAGATTTTTTTTGAAAACTTTACATCGTTATATTAACTCCACAAACCCATGATTTTTGTTTGGTCTCATGATATTCTCAAAAGAAAATGATGGGGACTCCCATACTATTTCAAATATGGCATCTCTCTCTCTCTCTCTCTCTCTCTCTCTCTCTCTCTCTCTCCCGCCGCTACAGTTTCTCTCCTTTCAAGAACTTTGATATCATCGGTTTAATAGGATGGCCTCCATCTTCTTCTATCCATTAAAGACATTGTCTATTTCTTCTAGGTTAAGGTAACACTCTCAAATCGAACAAACTTATTTTTTGATGTAATCGATGTGGATGGTTTAAATCTTGTGGTTCTCACTTGATTTGATTTGATTTCTGGCATTGCTTTTGTCCTAGTGGTTGTGGTGAAAGTGGTGGCCTCGATCACCATTGTAAATCCATTAGTATTCTTACGCTTTTCAGCTTACATTGTCTAAAGTTTTGACCCTGATACATAGTTATTTGTAGCAAAATTTGTCAAAAGGTGATGATTTTGATACATAACTCTAGTTATTTTCCTTGAAAGTATATCTAAAACACAGATTTATGACATCTTAGATAAATTATAAGATCAAATTAAATTCATTGAGGAATAAAACGAGCAATCAATCATGGGACCATCAAATGTGAATCATTTTTGTGCCAAACTATTTTGAAGGTATTTCGTGGCTCTTTTTGACCGGGACTATTATCTCTTTCAGGTTGTTTTTCGAGAGGTGATGAATGGGAAAAAGGTCTAAGAATTTTGATATTCGTATTATCATCAATGATAAAAAAAAAAAAAATGATTTTGGAACTCTATTTTCTGAACGTGCACTACAAATTATTTTTGATTTGATATTTGGTGAAGATTTGACGCTCTCTAATTGATGGAAATATAGCAGGGAGTTTATGTTATTGCAAGGATTAACTAATGCTGCAATTACCAAACAAATTATATTTCTCTAAAGTTATCCACCTCACTCATTTACAGGAGCAATCTGACTTTGAAATTGAAAGTCTCAAGGGAGGGGGTGGATTTTGCTCAAGAAACTAGAATTGTCAATGACATCTTATAATGAAATAGACAAAATTACAAAAATGTCCCTATGGTTTACTAAAAGTCACAAACTTAGTCCCTATTAATTTTTTTTTTGATGCAAATGGTCCTTGTGGTTTGCAAAACTTGCAAAGTTGATCCTTTTTACTAACACCGTTACTATATAACCATTAGGGACTGAATCTGTAGATGCATTTTCGTTTTTTTAAGAATAAAATGACTAAATTCATGGCATTTAATAAACCACAAGGACCATTTTTACTCAAGGAAGGGGTGAAGGCTCGAACTTGAGACCTCCACCCCCTAATATGACAAGGGGCCTTAACCATTTGGGCTAAAAGTTCACTTCGTTATAACTTCCTAAAACTAGCTTATATAATAACGAAAACGTTAATAGATAAATACTAAATAAATTATTAAAAACATTTTTTACATATATCTTTTTAAATAAAACAACATTTATTTTAGTCGTATTCTAAAGAAAATAGTTTTTTTACAAACAATGTATGTATTTCTTTAACATAAAATATATTTTTTTATATCTTTAAAAAATAGGTTTCGTATAAAAAGTATGTTTCTGTAAAATATTTTTTTTTATGTCTTTGAAATAATAATAATTAACACTCCTCACGACACAAAAAAATATATAAATTCTTTTGGGTCGCTAGTTCTAAAACACGTTTTGCAAACCACAAGGACCATATATATATATATATATATATATATATATATATATATATATATCACATGTCACGAATTTAATCCTTTTATACTTACAGATTCAGTCCCTAATGGTTATATACTAATGGTGTTAGTAAAAAGGACAAACTTTACAAGTTTTGCAAACCACAAGGACCATTTGCATAAAAAAAATTAACAAGGATTAAATTTGTCATTTTTGGTAAACCACAGGGACCATTTTTGTAATTTTGTCTTTTCAAAAGTTGTTCTTTTCCATTTCGTATTTTAATTTATTATTTTCATTTCGTATTTTAATTTATTATTTTTGAAAATTTATTTTGCATGTAATTTAATGCAATGTGCTTTCGTATATTTGAGTAGTTTTTTTTTGTTGACGACTTCACAAGCACTTCTTTTGGATAATGAAATGGAATTATACATCATTCTTTCAATAAAAGTTTTGAACTTTGCTGTTGTTTCCTTATTAAGAATTATACTTTAAGTAACCTACACAATTATAACGGTGTACTTTTATTTGTAATACATCTAATTGTAGATGACATACATGAATAAATACCCAATCACCCCTAGTGGTATTCCAATATTACCCTTCGTTGGCTGTTGTAACATCCTCTCTGGCACGTATCACAATATTGTCCGCTAGTGGTATTCCAATATTACCCTTCGTTGGCTGTTGTAACATCCCCCTCTGGCACGTATCACAGTATTGTCCGCTTTGGGCCACTCGGCACGAAGACTTCCCAGGGGGTCACCCATCCTGGTACTACTCCCGTCCGAGCACGCTTAACTGCAGAGTTCTTATGGGATCTGCTGCCCTCACGGCTTTAAAACGTGTTGTGATAGGGAAGGTATCCACACCCCTTATAAGGAATGCTTAGTTCTCCTTCCCAGCCGATGTGGGATCAGATCTAACCCACTTTCACCCCCCATTATAGGGTTCGACGTCCCCATCGAACACATCGACACGTGCCCTGGCTCTGATACCATTTGTAACATCCCCCTCTGGCACGTATCACAATATTGTCCGCTTTGGGCCACTCGGCACGAGGACTTCCCAGGGGATCACCCATCCTGGTACTACTCCCGCCCGAGCACGCTTAACTGTAGAGTTCTTATGGGATCTGTTGCCCTCACGGCTTTAAAACGCGTTGTGATAGGGAAGGTATCCACACCCCTTCCCAGCCGATGTGGACTTCATATGATATAGCCTATTAGAGGCATAGTCTAGGGTGAACTTGGACACCTATGTAATAGTTTCAAGAAATAATAAAACCTTCGTTTTGTTATCTGATGTGTTAAAATGTTATGTGATTTTCTTGTATGGTGACTTGGGAAACTGCGGGACAATACTTGGGACGAGTATGAGTAGGTGTGAATGGTAGTAGAGGCCTATACTACCGAAAGCACAGGACTCACACTTGGATCAGGGAAAGTCACAAGGTTACCAAGAAACCAGTAATTGATTTCGTTTTATTCAAGTATGTCGTTACCATTGTTTCGGTAATGACTAAAAAGATTGTTGTTATCCCGACCCTAGTGGTCATATCACATTGAGTCCGACTACGATGAGTAGGTTACGTGGTTCAGATAACCAAGTTTTATATAGCGTCCGACTTAAACCAAACGATTAAAATCAAAGTGATCAATAGAAGTATCGCGCTCGTTGGTAGCTAGAAATGCTACATGTTAAAGTATGATTATATCACATTAGAACATGAAGGAAGGCATACCCCATTCCGGAATTTGACTCTAAGATACCTGAGTCTAAGCATTGCTACATATGATGATAGGTCATTAGAATATGACACATCGGTCAATTGTAGTAATCAAATTAACTTATCCTAAGTTTGTTAAGAAGAAGAAGGAGTCTCTGATAAAGAATGAGGTTGCGACACGAAGGTCATGATTGAAAGTCCAACGAGCAGGTGCAAGATCGAGCACCACCTGTAGTCAAGGAGTCCAAGAGTTAGATACTCGTTTGAAGCGACATAAAAGTTATAGTTATTACCTAGGATGAAGAGATAACGTATGTAGTCATTATACAATCGTGTTTCGTTGATGATTCCGGGACGTAGTCATCCTAATGGGGAGATAATTATAACGCTCGTAGATCCGGGCTAGTCAATTTAGAGGTAATAGGGGTCGAAAATGACTTTTCGACAAAAGGTTATTTAGAATAAATAATCTTAACCAAGTTGTAGAATATGTCACAAGGTTTCCGTACATATAAAGAACGCTGAAATCCGAGTTATAACGAAGAAGTTATGGTCCGTCGAAGTTTCGCGACGGAACCGGCACGACACCGGGAAGCGTAAATAGTGAATTTATCATGGAGGACTTTTTAGCCTTAGTGATCTAAATGAAATTCGTAGAATATGTTAAACTAAGAGCGTCGATAAAAGGAACGCCCAAATCGGACTTCGTATGAGGAAGTTATGATTTTTCTAAGAGTCGGCTTAGCAGTGTACAGCCCGAAACTCGAATTTTAGTTCGAGCGGTTTTTGGCTTACGCGACCTAAATGAGAGTTGAAGATCTCATTAATAGGAACTCAACGGTAAAAATGCAGACGAAAATGGAGTCCGTATGAAGGAGTTATGAATTCTTCGCGGTCATTTTACAGTCTAAACGCCTCCTACTGTTAAATTTGATATCGCTCGAGAATTAGCCGACGGAGTCTAAACAAAAGTTGTAGATCTTGATTTTACCTACGCGTGGATATAAAGAACGTCGAAAACGGAGCTCGTATGTGAAAGTTATGATTTTCTAAGTTTGAAGGCTAATACGCGATAGGGGGTGACGTGGCACCACCAGAATTGGACACGTGGCACCACCAGAAGGTTGCCACATGCACCAACTCGGCGAGTCATGACTCAGACTCGGCGAGTCCATCAGATTTCTCCACTATAAATAGAGGTGTCGGGTTCCATTCATTCTCACACCTTCAAGCCCTTCTTTCTTTCTCTAAACTCTCTCTCTAAGCCTCCCTAACCCTCCCAAAGCCTAGGGTAACTCCTTAGCACGAGGCGGAAGCCACGGAGCGCCCGACGGCTCCGAGAAAAGGGCCTTTCGGCTCGGGAAACGCTGCTCCAGTGAAGCCCGGTTTTGCGAAAAACCCATTGTAAGTGAGCTACGCCTACGCTAGTTTTAATATAGCTTCTAATTAATTATAGTAACATTATTAGGACCTTAAAATAATTGTTTGGGCTATTATTATGAGTTATATTGAGTGTTAATTAACGCTTATATAATAATAATAGCTATACTATTAATTACTCGCGGTTATCGTTAGACTAAACCCTAGTGGTGTTGATACTAGGTTTTATCGAAGGAAATTGTTTTGAGAGTATCGAAGCGCTGTCCGAGTGCTAAGTCACCACCTATCAGGTGAGTGCATGGTCCCTTTCATCTTACACATAGATATGAAGTATTTTATTATAAATTACGTGCTATGTGTGCATATTGTCTGAATACTTGTTGTCTATGCTGATGAAAGATTTTTATACATGTTTAAATGATGTAAACTGTATAAAGTATTTTATATCTACAAAATATGTTGGGTAAAACATGGGTAGATGAATAATGAGCGATAAAAGTTGATATAGAGGAACATTAGTAGCATGGACCTAGTGCCCTAGGGGTATACATTGGCAACAGTGGACCTAGTACCCTATAGATGAGCACTGGCAGCTGCGCCACAACCCGTAGATGTTTTAGATCTACGGTAAACGTCCTAGCAGTTGCGCTCTAAGGACAGTATCGGCAGCTGCGCCTAATAGGGAGCCTTATGACCATGACAGTAGCATTTAAAGGTCAATACCGGCAGAAGCGCCTCATAGAAAATGTCCCAATTCTGGTAGCTGCGCCTAAGTGACAAGATTAGCAGCTGCGCTTGAACAATGTGTCATTGGCAACAATGGACTGCATGTTGTTTCCTTAGGATGATCCTTAGGAATAAATGAATGAGAAATAGCTGATTTTTAGGGTAGACCCTTAAGAATAAAGAAGATAATGGGGATGGGTAATTGGGTTGAATGTTTGATTATTTAAACATAATAATTATATTATTGTGGGTTGAAAACCCTATGTACTCACCAGGTTTCCCAACCTGACCCACTCAGTTTATTTATATCACAGGTGTTGATATGAAGTCACATTACACTGAGAGATTTAAAGAAATGTAGATCAATAGTGTAAATAAATGTAAGTTCTGTTTATGCTTATGTTTCTGTATTAACGATGACATCCCAAACTTTTTGAAACGAATAAATATGTTTCTTCGGAAATGTTTTAATAACGTATTTATCATGTTTTTCTGGGAACAAATTCCGCAACATTTTTATTAAAAGAAGAACTCTGATTTTTATAAAGCATAAACAAAATCGGTCTTTTCTGACCGTGAAAATGGGGATGTCACAGCTATGCTTAGCTTGGTCCTTAAACAACCCTAGTATAACACTCGAGTTTGGTAAGTTTCGCATTTAACCCTTCTTATCTCAAAACTTTGCATTTTGGTCCTTAAGCTAGAACACGGGGTGTACGAGGTGGTACGTTTAGTGTAATAGTCTGATGTTGTGATTGTGGATCCAATCTATGTACGCTGGGCGTACATGCAGTACGCATGACGTATGTAAATCATAATGAAACCCTAATTTTTAGGGTTTGCACCATATTTAAACCTCATGATATACTTATTTAATCATGTTTAGCCAGCCTCCACCTTCCTTTGTCCAGAAATTGAAACCCTAGTGTGTTCCTGTGAGTTTTGAACCCTAAAGAGTGTTTGTGAAGATGACCACGTGGAGAGGTGTCTTGAGCTTGAAGATCCAGGATTAGCTCATCAATTACAAGCCTTTTGAGGTAAAAATCTCACGTCTTGATGATCCATGATGCTAGATCTAGCTATGTTGTTATCTTATGATTTTTGAGTCCTTGGAGTGATTGATGAGCTTCTTGACCCACTCTAGAAGTATTGGTGTTAGATTTAGGCTTCTTTTGGCCCTTTTGTTCATAAAAATGCAAGATTTATGATGTATCTTGGACCATGCATGTGTTAAGACCTTTGTTAAGCTCTTTTTGAGCTCTTGAGCCCCATTAAGCCATACATGTGTGTAAAGTTGCCAACTTTACGTGATAAGTGGTCTTATAAAATTCGATCTGAGAGTTCGGCTGGAAGTCTCAATGGATTAAGTGCTTAACGAAGTGGGGTGGCTAACTAGGGAGTACGCTAGGCGTACCAAGCTGGTACGCTGCATGTGCTAGCCCTAGAGGGTGTACGCTAGGCGTACAAGCTGAGTATGTCCTTAGTACTCAGCAAGTGGGCTTCAGACTTGGGCTTCTTGGTTTTGGACTCATGTTTGGACCTTAGGAGATTAGGGTCAGATTTCTATTTTTGGGTTGATGTTATTATATTGGATTCTTTTGGTTGAAGGCCCACGAAGGGATTTGGGCCCACTTTGGAAGATTGAGCCATAATTAGGCTTTAAGTGACCATTTTGGAATTAGGCCTTTTGAGTATTTGGTTTGAGCCTTGGCCTTCGGCCATGTTAGGTAAAGGGTAAAATGGTGTTTCACCTTAGTTTAGAGTCTTAGTTATCGGTCAAGATCCAGTTATTATTTGGAGGTTATTTTATGATGATAGCACGAGGATTTTCGGACCAGCAGATAGAGATTTATCTGTGATTTTCGATAGTCTGAGGTGAGTTTCATCACTGTGCTTAGCCGGTCAACGACACTAATGCCGACCCATGGTTTGTTATGTTAGGGTGCTAGATGTCTAGGTGACTCTTACATATGTTATACGTTAGCATGTATACTGAGCATGACTCGATGTCGGGCGGGGTTTCTGACTTTACTGTATGCTATTGTCTTTGTGATTATTGCATGTGTTTGTATGATTATATGTTTATATATTTATATGTGTACCGAGCGGGGCCTGATGCTAGGCGGGGCCTGATACAAACATATTTGTATACCGAGCGATACTCGATGTCGGGCGGGGCCCATTATGTGTTTTTTTATGTATGGTATGTGGTTTTTTAGGGAACTCACTAAGTTTTGTGCTAAGAGTTTTCAATTTATGTTTCAGGTAGTTTCGGTTCGAAAGGGAAGAGTTCGAGATGATTGCAGAGTACACACCACCTTATTCTACATTTTATGATTTACTCTGATATTTTACGATGTATTGTTACACTTTGGTTTGTGATGATGTTTTTTATGACAAATTTTATCAATTTAAAAATGAAATTTTTTGTTTTAAATTTTGGGATATTACACTTAGTCAAAGGCGGAGCCACTTTAGGGTCATGGTAAGCCTAAACCCACCTTTAAATTTTCAATTATTTATTTTTTGTTTTAAAAATATGTCCATGATATATATGTTATTTTTTCTGATGTTAAACTTGTCGTATCTTCTTCATTTTGCTAGCCCTAAAATAGTTTTGAAGTACTATATATATATATATATATATATATATATATATATATATATATATATATATAGAGAGAGAGAGAGAGAGAGAGAGAGAGAGAGAGAGAGAGAGAGAGAGGTATGTGGGTTCATATGTGGATAGATAATTATTATGTGGATGTAGGAATTAATGTGAGCCAGTCATTTTAAAAACCTGGATAGGGGTTAAATTATAATCTTAAATATCAATTAATTTTGTAGTTAAGTAATTAAATCATTAATCATTTTAATTTAGGTAAATTTATTTCATGATTTAAAACCATACTCTACCACCAGACCTTGACCTCAACCCTAGCCTCAAAATACGTCGACCTTCTTCTTTCTCATACAAATCGTTACTTCTTTCTCTACCTCTCCACCATCGGTAGCCTTACTCCTTAAATTTTCATTTCCCGCTCTCAATATAGATAATTTTGATCCTAATCTGTATTCTAATCTTTACCATTGTTGATCCATTAGAAGTGGTTTCTCCAATAACTTGTTGTAAAGGCACGTTTCCTATCTTATATTTACAAAGTACATCTTGATTTAAGGTTATTTATTTATTTTTTATTTTATTATTATGATTATTTTTTTTAATGTTTTAAAGTAACAATTGTGTTTTTTATAACACAGTTTTCATTAAATGTCCGTTTGTGATTTGCTTGATGAATTACATAACCATACTTGGTATTTTGTTATGTGGTTTCACTTTATGTGGTTTTGGAAACATGACATACAATTGGTTGATTTTGTTTATCTTCCATTCAGTTTCCACTTTGTTGGTGTTGGTTCCACAGACCGACACTAGATTACAATTTAGATTTCATTGTAACAGGTGTGCTGCAAAGTTTAATTAAATCAAGAGTAAATTATTGAAATTGTCCCTGTGGTTTGGTTACAATTTTATGTTTGGTCCATAATATTTTTTTTTACACTCGGATCATCCCTGTGGTTTGATTTTGTTGTTTTTTTATCCTTATGGTTTAATAAAAATTGCATGTTTGGTCCCTAACTTTATGTATGTAAGGGACGAAAAATGCAACAAAAGCAAACCACATGGACGAAAAACGCAACAAAATCAAACCACAGGGACAATCCGAGTGCAAAAAAAAAAAAAATTAGGAACCAAAAATGCAATTTTGACCAAACCACAGGAACGATTTCAGTAATTTACTCTTAAATCAAATTTCAAAGATAATCTCCTTTTATGTTAATTTCATTAACTTGTGTTATTTTTTAATAATAAAATTTGTGTTGTAGTGCATAAACTTGTTCGCTAGAATGTCTAATATAAAATTTTAAATAGTCAATCTTTTGGAAAAAAATAGTCAATCTTTATTTCACTATTTCAGTTACACACTTTTGGAATTTGAAATTTAGAATCACTAAAAAAGCGTCCAATTTTTTTATTCGAAATCTATTTTTTATTTCAATGTTGGGATCACTGTAAGTTTTTATGTTCATATTCATCTAACTATTTTTATTTAGAATCCTTTGTTTTTTAAGAAAAAAGTTTAATGACCTCACGCACAACTATTTAGCTTAGATTTGATGTTGTTGAGTGTATTTATTATTTATCTATACGCATATCAATCACATGTAATGTCTTGTCCCACTAACTTATGCTAATTCTCTTCATTCATTTCCTTCAGTTTGTCCAAGTTTTGAGATAGATGAGGCCACAATGACCAAACCATAGAAATCAAGTATCATTGTTCATATATGGTAGTGTCTAAAGACAAGGAGATCAATGCAGGCAGATTGTGCATTTATAAGTGTGCAACTATAGAGGATCAAATGTAGCTCCGTTTCATCATTCTTACTTCCAATTTTCATGTTAATATATTATTATAGGATTATAACTTATAATTTATTTATGTTTTTTTTTCATTACTATGATAATACTCTTATTATTTTTGCAGGTCATGAACATAAGATAAAAACTTGTTATTTTCACGACGGTCACATCGGATGAGAATACATATTGTCAACATGTGAGAAGTAGCAACAATATTAGTTTAAAATGGATTAACAATATATTCTATCATAATGGGTTAGTAATATATTTTATCAGAATGGATTAGCAACAACATTCACTCAGAATTCGTTAGCGTTTTACTTATATTTCAATGTTTTTATTGGATTTTTAATCATTCTCAATCTTTAAGAATAAATGTAACTGTTACCCATATTAGTTGTATTCTTTCAGAGTAAATGTAATTTATGTTCATAATTATATTCTTTAAGAATGAATGTACTTACTGATTCTAAAATATTAAACTTCGTTTTATCTAAAATGTGTATTCATTAAATATTATTAATTTTGATAATATATGTTTATAATATTCGAATTCAATGTTTTTTCAAAATAATCATGAACAAATTCTTTTAGAATGTCTAGATTAATATAATTATTATAAAAAAAATTAGATTTTTAAAATTAAGAGAATTAATTATTTCTTAAAATCCGCAATTTTTCTTTTTTAGATTTATGTTTTGATTAAAATACTCTTACAATGAAATTAGATGATATTTTTCAATTGTTTTTAATTCAATGATATTTATTGATCACTTTTTTAAAATTACAAAAATGATTTGCCTACAATCATTCGTACATCCGCACAATAACTAATTAGAATACAATAACCTATATATATATATATATATATATATATATATATATATATATATATATATATATATATATATATGGGTAGGTTATTGTATTCCTTACATCTGTTGTGTGCCTAAAAGAACAATTTTGGACCTACGGATGAATAAAATTAATGGTCATGATCTGAGCTTCTATGATATTACAATAGGATAACATTTACCATATAATCACATAAATTTTAGCATAAGAGTTTTTTAGACACTTAACTATATTTACAAAAGAAAATTTTCGAATTTAATGGGATTATTAGTTATCTTAATTTTCAAAATCTGAAAATTTTAAATTAATTTAATTTTAATTTCGATGTAATTTTCAATAATAACCGAATTTATCATCTCAGAATGACCCAATATCAATCTTAAAATAGTAAAGATATTATCGATTATATTTTTATACAATTTCATTCAACATATTTTTGATAATTAAGACGCTTAATGATTTATACAACATATATTATCAAGAATAACATTTTCTAAAAGAATAGATTTTATATGAAACATATTTTATTCTTTAAGAATTATTAATTATATTAATTCTTACAGAATAAGACTATAAATAGCAATTACATTCATTCTGAAACAAACATATTATTTATAATGGTTATTGATTACATTTATTCTTGAAGGTTGAAACTATAAATGATTAAGAAGAAAAAAAAAACTTCAAAAAACACTAATCAATTCTGAAAGAATATTATTGCTAAAAATCACTTTACACATACTAATAGAATACATTCTACTAGAACACACTCTTGTTCTCCATATGTTCTTCATTTCCATATCAATCACAGTCTCCAAAAAAAATAAATCCATAAAGAAACATAATCAACTTTCAAATATTAAAAATTTTAGTGTATTCAAATCGAATAAAACAATAATTTCTGATATATAGAATGTGATATAAATTCAAACAAAATATAACTATAAATTCTAGAAACCAAAATCAACAATCATCCCTAAACATGCAATGTAATTTATTCGAAAAGAATGTAAATAGTATTACAGTTATGTATACTATTTTAAAAAGGGACATGTGATTCCAAACGTGCAATGTTTCATTATTTCCGATGTCATTCTATAAGAATTAAGACCAATAACAAATACCACTTGGTCAACAATTTGAAGACCAAGTGCACCAATATGATGCATCTTGCCACCACATCTACTTCAAAAAACCAAGAACAACAAGTCAGTGTTGATACAAACAATTAACGCGTCGACTAACCTTTTAACCAAAAAGACTATACTAGATTTTCTATCAACACAAAAATTATTAAAAGGAATCAATGAAACAAATTCACCTAGAATATAACATGTAGAAGGTAATGATGGAGGTGAAATTATTAAAAGGAATCAATGAAACAAATTCACCTAGAATATAACATGTAGAAGGTAATGATGGAGGTGAAATGACTAAAACTAAGCTTCAATTTATATGTGATTGATAACAATTTTAGTGGAAAAGGTAAATGTATGAGCTTTTACTATCTTGTTTAAGAATAAAGCTATTAGAATGTCCACGAAACAATAAAATGCAAGGCAGATACACATAAGCCAAATATACAATTTCAAATCACCGCAATCATTACAAGGAATAAGAATAGGAAAACAAAGGAAAATTTACAAAATTAAGTAAAGGATATAACTTTTATATGCAAAACATACATTCAAAAGTCTAGAAAAATTGAAGAATTGAAGTTAGATTAAAAAATGAAACGGGTTCTAACTACATAACACATATTACAAACTAATGAAAAACGAATCAAAATTACTATAATTGAAGTAAAAACGAATGCTTATTATAGAGTGGGGATGCCGATTGAAGTTAGATTTTGATGGGATATAATTTATAGATGCCGGTTGAATTAACTTTTTTTAGCAATCAGTTGAATGAAACAATAAAGAAAATAAAAAAAAAATGCATACCTGACAATTATAAACAAGACTTCAAACGATGCCTGCTTTATACAAAATCTCAGAGAGATATCGATGATGATGAAGGCCAATCAACAATTTGATGGTCGACAACTAGTTATTGCTGATTTGGTCGACAACCACAACCACTAAGCACAAAGAAGTCAGAACAAGCTTGTCTATCGATAGTCGACAGGGTTGTGTGTTTCCAATCTTATCATCGAGGTTGAGGAAAGAAGCCTAAGTTTTTAGTGATAGGTTAGAATAACAAACAAAGGATGATGACGAATTAATTTAATGATTTTCAATTAATATAACCTGAAATTAAGGTAACAAACAACATAAATTTCATTTAATGATTCTCCAAATATACAATATTTACTTTTGGTTTATAAAACTAAAATGACCAAGCTAAATTCTCATTGATTCATAAATGCATACAATAGTTGTAGGAAGCATATAAATCTAACTCTCTTTCTCTCTCTCTCTCTCTCTCTCTCTCTCTCTATATATATATATATATATATATTAAGTACGTATATAGTGTGGGCCATTGAAATCAAATTTTGTTAAGCTGTAAATTTTTATTGAATATTTAAATTGTCAAATTTTATGGTGAAATATGAAAAAGTATAACTACAATTAAACAATTAGTCGTTTGTGGAGTTTTTTAATAAAATCGAACAGATCATGCATAATAATGTTATGATTTCAAGATTTATGAATATTATTTTTAAAATAATTAGTTTCGTCATTCAAAAAACGATTAACATCACAACTTGTTGCATGATTACCCATTATTTATATATATATATATATATATATATATATATATATATATATATATATATATATATATATATATATATATATATATATATATATATTAAGTACGTATATAGTGTGGGCCCTTCAAATCAAATTTTGTTAAGCTGTAAATTTTTATTGAATATTTGAATTGTCAAATTCTATGGTGAAATATGAAAAGGTATAACTACAATTAAACAGTGAGTTATTTGTGGAGGTTTTCAATAAAATCGAACGACTCATGCATAATAATATTATGACTTCAAGATTTATAAATATTGTTTTTAAAATAATTAGTTTCGTCATCCAAAAAATGATTAACATCACAACTTGTTGCATGATTACCCATTACATGTATAAAACATTTTGTTTTAATGAATGATTTGGTTAGTTAAATTTATTTGCTAGCTAAATTGATAAGGATTATTTCACCACATGTTTTCTTTTCTCAGTTTTATTTAAATTAAATACAAAATTGATATCCGCAAGAAAAAAATCACAATCTATAGATTTTAAAAAGTTAAACCATTTAACAAATTCTCATTTGCCGATCCAAGAAGCAAATTGTAGAGGTTTAATTATATCGATGCCTTTACCAAGTCCAATGAGGTAAATTAGCCCCCTTGATTACATTTGTAAAAACAGTGACAAAAGTAATACTTCTCACAACGTCCATACGTTATTAAGCCAAACTTGTTCATACAAAAGATATTACAGTCACGTTTCACACAGAGTTGAGGTTGAAAATACATCTTCTCACAAAAATCATCTGCTCTCACCAACTTTGTACCTATAAATTTAAAAAAGAAAAAACTTTATCATAAAATAACTAGAAAGCATGTAAATAATTATAATAAATTTATTGATATATCTCTTCACGTAAATCATCAAAGTAACAAAAGATGTGTCTTTTGCAAAGAAAAGTTGTGCTGATAACATAAGTTTTATTGCGAAGTAAATGTCTTTGCTACATTGCTGAAAGGATCAAAGAAAATGAATTAAAGTTACCTATAACCATAACCATAAGACATATAAGAAATGTGGTGAAAACCAAAGACTTTGTCATGTTGACCTTCATTCTTGTATCCTTTTCATATATATATATATATATATATATATATATATATATATATATATATATATATATATATATATATATATATATATATATATATATATATATATATATATATATATATAGGTTCATATGAGAGACTTAATTTTGTAACACGGTAAGACGCAATCTTAAGCACTCACTTAGTAGATAAAAAAAATATTTTTAAAATGCAAAATAATAGATATTTTCAAAAAAAAATATTTTCAAATATTATTTTCGGAATTTATATTTTCCAAAAAATTAAAAAATACAAAAAAAATTAAAAAAATAAAATAAAAATATATTTTTTACATATTCTAGTAGAATATTAGAATATTCTACATATCTGACAAATTTAGTAGAATATTCGTTACATTAGATATTTACAGTATAATATTCTATTAGAATATTTCAGGTATTTTTCAAAAAAAAAAAAAAAAACAGTCATTTTTTTAGGTAATTAAATTTCAAAAATAATAATTAAAAAAAGAATTTTTTGATTTTTTCTTTTGTTGTGCATTTTAAATTTATTTTTAGATTTGGTTTCACGGTCTTACAAAATTAGCATTATCTCAAATAAAACTATATATATATATATATATATATATATATATATATATATATATATATATATATATATATATATATATATATATATATATATATATATATATATATATATATATAATGGCGATGCTAGAGCAAAATTTTATGGGTAGAACATGTAAATTGTCAGAGTAGGACCCTAAAAAAATTGCACATAAAAAAAATTCTCAAAAAATTGTACCACAAGCTAACCCGCACACCTACATAGATCCTTCTCTCTCTCTCTCTCTCTCTCTATATATATATATATATATATATATATATATATATATATATATATATATATATATAAAATAGGAAAACATCAATGAAGAACCATTATTAATCAATAAACCATTGAACCAATCAAAAAGTCGGAATAAAAAGTGATCAATGAGAAAATGAAGGGTTGTCGACTTTTACAATAGACACACGTGCATCGGATTATAACAAAACTCACTTTCTTTTTTAGCTTTATTTTTTTAGGCCATGTTTTTATTGATGAAAATCGAATATACCATTATTCATTGTATTTCGATATCTTTCTATAGAGATCTATATTGTTATATATAAAAAATAAAGTTTTTTTTTTTCAAAAAAAAGCCCACTTCATTTTTTTTTGAAAAGTTAAGTTCTATTTTTATCAAAAAAAAAAAAAAACTAATAAATATATCAAAATACATATTTTGTTGGTACTTTTTGAACATATATTAATATAGATGCTTATAAAAAAATCAAAATTTCAGATTATATTCAAAGTGTGAATGATAGTAAGTTAGATTCACATTGTGAATTCTAAAACTAAATTATATACAGTTCATATTCATAATGTGAATAAATCAATTTGTTGATTTTATAAAACTAATTTATGAATAATGAAAACGTTTAAATATTATAAAACTATATAGAAATATATTTCGATTCATATATAAATTTCATTTAATTTGTTAATGATCAAAGAGTTGAAATAGTATATCAGATTCACATTGTGAGTATAAAAATTTAATTATTTACAGTTTAAATTCACAGTATGAATCTGAACTAATAGTGTTTTTTTAATTGATGTTTATTAAAAAATTGAGATTTTGGTATAGTTTTTTTTTTTTTTTTTTTTTTTTTTTTTTTTTTTATTTTTTTTAGTAAACTTAAATTTTGAAGAAAACAACAAATTCACATAGGTTTTTTTCGAAAAAAAAGTTTGTTTGTTATATATCAATATGGACCACTATGGAAAGAAAACGAAAAATCACGAACAACGATATATTTCGTTTTTTTTTTCGTTGAAAAATATGGGATAAAAACTTTAAACGATAAAAAGTGAGTTTTATGGTATAATATAGTGTTTGTGTGTCTAATATACAAGTGTATATCTGTTCTCTTAGCCATTTATCTTTACGATTTTCGATGTTTACGATTGGTTTCTTTGCTCCTTATTAATAATAGTTATGTATTGAACTTTATCCGATATATATATATATATATATATATATATATATATATATATATATATATATATATATATATATATATATATATATATATATATATATATATAGATTCAGATTCATTTGAAACCGTGTTAATTTTGTGAGATCGTGAGACCAAATCTAAAAATAATTTTAAAATGCAAAACGAAAGGAAAATCCAAAAAATTTAATTATAATTTTCAGAACTTTAATTACCTAAAAAAATAAAAAATAAATAAAATTACTGTTTTTTTTTTAAATACATAAATATTCTAATAGAATATTACACTGTAAATATTATAATATGATTTTTAGAATGTTAGAATATTATACTAAATTTGTCAGATATGTTAAATATGTAAAAAAAATGTATTTTTTATTTTAAAATTTTTTTATTGTATTTTTTTGGAAAATATAAATTCTGAATACAATATTTGAAAAAACAATTTCGAAAAATTTCAATTATTTTGCATTTTAATTTTTTTTATCTACTAAATGAGTGGCTATGATTGCGTCTCACAGTGTTACAAAATTAGGTCGTCTCACATGAACCTAACCATATATATATATATATATATATATATATATACATACATATATATATATATATATACATACATATATATATATATATATATATATATATATATATATATATATATATATATATATATATCCTCCTTAATAAATGAAAATAATTTTGCCACATGTCACTTTTTCATTAACTTTGATACATGTCACTTTTTGGTATTTTTGAATAAATGTTTTTTCCATATGTCATTTTCTCATTGTTTATCTTTTTTTAATTAACACATCATATTTACACCTCAATTAATAATTGCCTTATTTAAAAATAACCATTAAATTACAATATTACAACTTATATATTATTGAATATGTTTCCTTTTAAATTCAAATTTTAAATTTTAAATTTCAAATTTAAATAAATTTTTATTTAAGCTTTCATATTTAATTTTTTTGTTTTATCCAACCCGTATAACATACGGGTCTCACAACTAGTATATATATATATATATAAAGACTAGAATCCAAATAATTAGTTAGAAACTCATTTATGGTTGAGAGAGAAAATGACATTAAATCCAAAGTTTGTTAGAGGATCCACATCGAGGTCTTGCAAAGACAATTGCAATGCTACTTTATCAATTTGAGATGTTACATACCATTTGCTCTTTTAGCTTTTGAAACCATTTTGAAGAGACCAATGATAATATTGTAATGTTTAGATTTATTTTAATTGTAGATAATTATATTGATGTTAATTAATTACTTATTATTATTAATTATTAATTTTATGATAGTTAAAAAATATATAACATCAGCTGATGTGGTGGTAGGATTACTTTTGAAAGATGAATGATATTACAATTATATAGATGTTATTGCAAAAGTTAATGTAGCATGTTTGAAAGGCTATACTTGGCATTACAGGGATGTAGGTGGTCTTATACAACAAGAGTTAGTTATATATGTCGAAAGAGAGGATTACTTTTTTTGAAGAAAATATATTTATTTCTTAAAAATCTAATTAAGTGGCTAAATGTTGATGTTATTTCCGGTATGAATGATCAAGTATGGTATAATTCCTAAATGAAACCTATTGGAAACGCTATAACATGTCTTAGTGTCTAAATGAAAACAAAATTCATAGCTCATTGGCTTATTAACAAGTATAACTTTTGTGGCGACGTTGGGACAATTTTGATACTTCAATGTTAAAAAAAATCATAACGCCTCCCCCCTCCCAAAGAAAAATATTTTATTCATATGAAGGTATGTGTTCATAACACTACTTGAGGTTTTTGTACATGTCATACATACTAATAAAATGTGTTAGTTGGGGAGGGCTACTTATTGACTTAAACATCCTTCTCGATCTTCAGATTTGTAGTTTAATAAGAAAAAAATACAACGTGGATTCATAAAAATAAAGATAAATCATAAAAAATATGTAGTGTCAACCTTATTGTATTCTTCTTATATGATATAGGAGAAGATGTCTTAACTTTGCACGAGCTTGGCTCGGGAATTTATTCTATTAAATACTTGAGAAGATCACATATTTGCATCAAGATCTATAGAGACTGACTTAGACTCCAAATTAAGTGAAGTTATATTTCATACATAGATAAAATAAATTATATTTTGAATGCTTTAGAACTGGCATCGTTCATATATATATATATATATATATATATATATATATATATATATATATATATATATATATATATATATATATATATATATATATATATATATATATATATATATATATAGACAGGGGCGGAGCTAGAATTTTAGATTAGTGGGGGCTAAGACATATATCGTAAAAATATAGATGTGAGATTTTAACTGATAATACACTAATACCAATGGAGTTAAAGGGGGCAAAACACCCACTAGTCCCCCTATTGGCTCCGCCCCTATATATATATATATATATATATATATATATATATATATATATATATATATATATATATATATAGAGAGAGAGAGAGAGAGAGAGAGAGAGAGAGGTATGTTTAAATGAGAATATTTGAAAATATTTTTAATTAGACTAATACAAAAGCCCCCACCCCACTAGCACGTCTTTCGGCCTCTTTTAAACTTGCAGCACCAGCTTTGACCACCGGACCATTACCGGGGTCACCATCCGTTGTCAGAATTGTCGGACTAGCGCCTGAATCAGCCAACTGTTTCCTCTCCCATTTTCCCCGATCTAGTGGTTCCCTCCATCTCCACTCGTATTCTCGTCGGGAATAAGCTTTCTCTGCCTTTCCTCTTCATGAAACGCCACCACGAACCACCTCCTTGATTCAGTCGTGAAACCACCTTGTCAGCAACCACCTCTCTCTCTCTCTCTCTCTCTCTCTCTCTCTCTCCTTTCCTCTCTCATCTTGTTTCATCAGCCATCAGATTTGATTTCACCAGATCCGAAATAGAAGGCCACAAAATCAACTTGTCGGGAAACCAAATCATCGAAAATTGCCCCTCTCTTGTCCTCTCTGATCTTGTTTCACCGGTCACCAAATTTGTGTGTTGGAATGAAAATGGGATCATCATACACTAATATTTCACATGGAGGTGGAGTTTTTTGTGTTGCACACCAACTGTTTGATGAATGTCCTTTTAGAATTTTTTAGTAAGTAGAGGCTGATTTGACGATGACAAAAAGATTTTCAATGACCTGTTTAAAAAAGTGCTTAATTTTGGATGAATTACATTTCGCTTGCCAAAGAGTGGTCGATGGCGTCACAAATCTATGTTGGTATCTTATATTCTTTTTGTTATTCGTTTTGCATCAACTTGACTTGAACCAATGCTACTTTCTTTAAAAAAAAATATTTGGTGATGGATCAATACTAGAAGATAAAAATATATTAATTTTTTTATTGGTCCATCTTATAGAAGTTTCTCTAATTGCTATGGAGTAGGAACTAATCTACTACATAACTTATGTTCACAAAATAAAGAATGTCTATAAATATGCATGCATTAAGGCCCTTAGTTTAAATTGAATTTCACATCTCAATAGCAATTAATATATTTTTATCTTCTAGTATGCATGCATTAAGGCCCTTAGTTTAAATTGAATTTCACATCTCAATAGCCTAATAAGTAACCAACAATCATATAAAAAGTGATAAACTTTAGGCTTAACCATCAAGTCCTTAATAGAACATCAAAAGTGATTTAAAACTATTATGATCAATTTTTCCAAATCTGTCCTCCAACTTCTAAAATTCGTGAAAGACAATAAGAACACCTAAAAATCATGAGACTTATTTTTCTAGAAATCTTAGTGTGTCTAGTTTCTTCAAACTTTGAGTCATATTTCGAAGTTCCAACTCCTTAAGGGGTAAAATTGGCAATCTTCTCAAGTTGGTCCATGTTGTTACATATTTCATGTATTGTCTTCAAAAAATCATAATAAATTCTGTAGAACTCCAAATGCCAAAATTCCAAATCCTATAGTTAGATATGGATGTATAGTTTCCTACATATATAGGGACTGATGTAATTCTTAGTAGATTCATACAGTTTATTCTAGAAGTGTTGAGTGGTCCAGAAAGTGACATCTTAAAGTTACTAACTTGTAAATTTAAATAAAATCAACCAAAAATCATTAGAACAAGATATTTATATTTATGAAAAGATAAAAGGGGTAAATTTACCAATATTATTTTATCGAAATTTAAGAGTTGATTTAAAGGTAAGAAAACAGATCCCAAAAGAGCACTACAATTAAAGAGAAAATAAGAAAAAATATACATAAGTTTTATAAGTTTAATACAACAAAGCATATGCTAAATAATGTTATAATTATTGTGTAGGTTTTTGAAAAGGAAAGGATCCATCTTGGTCACGTTAACTGATTTTCAAGTTCAAGGAGGTGAGTTACACTAAGTCTCCTATTATGTGTACGTAATCACATATGATTTATGTGGCTAAGATTCATTTTCGTATTCTCAATTCAATAATTGTTTTTTTTTTCACTTTAATCATATGTGATTAAATACATTTAATCATATATGATTATATTTTTCTAATCACATATGATTTTATTTGGAAAAAATGAATATTGTTTATATAAATCATATATGATTAGATACATACAATCACATGTGATTATATACACGATAACAAATATTGAACCAAGAACACGAAAACAAATCTTTATCCATATTAATCATATATGATTAAATACATCTAATCAGATGTGATTATATGAATCTAATCACATATGATTTATGTGGACACAATTCATTTTCGCTATGTCGATTCAATAGTTGTTTTAATGCATTTTATCGTATGTGATTATATGTATAATCGTATGTGATTAAGTACATGAGCACAACTAGTGAACCAATAAGGAAAAAATGAATATAGTCCACCTCAAATCATATGTGATTATATACATATAATCACATGTGATTAAATAAACAAAATCAGTTATGCATCGAAACCGCAAAAATAAATATAGTCCACATAAATCATATCTGATTAAATACATATAATCACATGTGATTATATGTATCTAATAATAAATTATTTATATGGATACAATTCATTGTCACATTCTCGATTCAATAATTGTTCTTTATTAACTGTAATCATATGTAGGGCTGTAAATGAACTGAACGAACACAAACGAAGCTTGTTTATGTTCGTTTGTTTGAGTTATCCGAACAAATAAACGAACACGAACGAATAAACGAACGATTTTTCTTGTTCATGTTCGTTCGTTTAACAAATTACATTGTTCATGTTTGTTCGGTTATGTTCATGAACATGCTAAACGAACATAAACAAACGAACATAAATGAACAAAGATAAAAAAAAACATAATTTAAGATATATGAATATAAATGAACATATAATACATTAATGTAATCAAACACAATTATGCATATATGAACATAAAATGAACTTATATGAACGAACGTAAACGAACAACATAAATGAACGTTCACGAACATAATTGAACAAACGAGACCATTGTTCATGTTCGTTCGGTTAACTAAACGAAAGATAATTTGTGTTCGTGTTCTTTCATTTATTAAATAAACAAACATAAATGAACTTCCCGCCGAACGGTTCATGAACAGTTCATTGAACGTTCAGTTCGTTTACAGTCCTAATCATATGTGATTAAATACATATAATCACATGTAATTATATGTATCTGATCACATATAATTTATATGGACAAACAATAATGATGCCTATATAAATCATATGTGATTGGATATGTATAATCACATATGATTATATACACACGAACAATTATTGAACTGGCAACACAAAGATAAATATTGTCCACAATTATCATATGTGATTAAATGCATATAATCACATGTGATTATATGTATCTAATCACATAGAATTTGTGTGGAAAATATTCATTTTCACGTTCTCAATTCATTTGTTGTTCTTGTGTGTTTAATTATATTAGATTATATGTATCTAAAAAGATATGATTTATATGAAAAATATTCATTTTTGCATTCTTGTTCAACAGTTGTTCTTGTACATTTAGTCACACATGATTTCTGTACAAAAGATTCGTTCTCACGTTTTCGATTCAATAGTTTTTCTTTTTCCACATTAATCATATGTGATTAAATACATACAATCACATATGATTAAATACATAAAAAAATATTGAATCAAAAATGCAAAAACGAATATTATCAATATAAATAATATGTGATTTGATACATATAATCACATGTGATTAAGTACATGAGTACATCTATTGAATTGAGAAAGAAATGATGAATCATATGTTATTGGGTAAATATAATTGTTGGATCAGGTGTCTAAGCCCATAACTATTTTGGTATGTACTTGACTCGATTGTTAGCATGGTCCTTTTGGGTTGCCTTCACCATAGCAACTGATAGGATGAATTAAGGAGAAAGAGGATTAATTATGATTTATCAATATATTATAAGAATAATATATTAAAGGAGAAATCGTATTGTTTAATTAATATTAGTGAAGAATGAATTAAGAATTAGTTTTGTGGCTAAAAAAGATTAATTAAACTTGGGCGACTAATATTGTAATTATAAGATAATTGCATTGTTGGCTATAGATTCCTAATGGAAAGAGGATTGGACGAAATCTATGGGAAGCCCATACGTATTTCATCCAAGGGCTTTCTCAAGGGACTCCATGAGTTGCTTAAGGCCTAAGCAGAGAATTAGGGTTTCCCCTGAAACCCTAGCAGCCCATACAAGTATAAAAGGACCCCTAGGGCTCCTAAAAACGTGGATAAGCATTCCTTGGGGTATCTTGGACGTTTTTGGAGCCTCCTCCCTCTCTCGTTGTTCATTTTGCTGCTCATTGTGTTTGTGTCTCCATTGAAGGTGCAACATTTGACGCACTAAGCTTTCCATGTCAAGATCAAGAGGAATTGAGATTGTTATTGCTACATACAATCAAGGTAAGATCTAAACCCTATTCTTATGTTAATATCGATTTTCACATGCTAGATCTAGGTTTTATGAGCTTTGGATGATTATTGCATGTTCATTAGACAAACTAGATCCAAAGCTTTAGTATTTGCATGTACACCATAGGATTGATGTTCTGCCCAAAACCCATCAGTGGTATAAAAGTCTAGGCTGTTTGTTTGATGTATTTGATGCTTGTATGATCATTCTTCGGCTGAAAATCGAAATTATTGTCCTCTGCCGGACTGACTCGGCGAGTCAGTGGATGCCAGCTTGACTCGGCGAGTGCAGTGCATGACTCGGCGAGTCCAGGGGTCAGAAAGAGGATATTTTGGGATTTTTTTTGCTGATTTGGCTTAGGAGAGTTACCAAAAACGTTTTTAACACTTAAAATTCGATTTTTTATGTTTGGTATTGATTATCCTAATCCAAATAGAAGATAACTACCAAATTATTTAGATATTCATTGCCTTATGTGATAAACTTGATTTATTTGAATTATTTGATGAATTATCTTGCAATAAATTGAATTAGGTAATATTTGGATAACCACAAATTATTTTATTAATTGAATTATTTTTAATTTGATCTAGATAGTTTTGAAAAGTTTCAAAACTTGTCCTCAAGTTTAGGAATTAAAATTTTTTGATTAAAAGTTTTTAAATTATTTAAATTCTAAACACTAATGTTTTGAAAAGTTTCAAAACTTGTCCTCAAGTTTTGGAATTTTATTTTTTTTGGTCAAAAGTTTAATTTTGAACATTTGAAATTCTAAAACCCTAGTTGTTTGAAAATTTTAAATTGCACCCTTATGGTTTTATTATGTCAATTAAATGTATAATTAAAAGAGAGTTAATAAATCCATAATGATATGGTTTAAATTTAATTAAATTAAAAGTATAATTTATTAAATTAGACCACCTAGTATTTTAAAAGTGTAAAATACACCATTATACTATATATAAAATTAAAAGTCTAAATTACATATGTATGAGTAAAAGGTTAGTCTTACCGTTAGTATGCCTCATTTACGAAGCTGGTCTCTAAGGGTGTTTAAGAAAATTGCCTATAAAATGACGCTTGAATGGGTATCCACTCTTACCCACTGCAATCTTAACTAGTGAAGGGTCGTTAGCCGAATGGGTCACAATCGAGATTTAAACATGCCATTGAAAATTTAAATGAATCTCAAAAGAGCTAGGAGTTTCAATTCATTTAAAACTTAAATTTCCTTTTCGTTTTTCATGGTCGAAATTGGTAAATCATCATTTACCTACCTTCAAATGTTCTACAATTTGGATTAAGACATCCCTTTCCCAAATTATAGAATATTGTGTTGGGTCCTAGCCTTAATATCTCATTTGGGTGTTTTTATTAAGGACTCAATCAACTAACTTGAATTTTCTCCCGTTTTGTAGATGTCAAAGTCTGACAACTATGGTCTTCCTGAATCCGTTGGAAACAGTTTTCCACTTAAAGATGGTGTTCTATGATTGGATTGTGGAAATGGAACTCACTCGTCACTTCCTCCACCTCCTCCAGTAATTCTACCTAGCCCATGTGTTCGAAGACTTGAAAACTTCAAGGTCACTCAAGCCCTATTGGCGAAAAGACACAAAGATGGAAAGTTCGTATGCGCTCATGTCTTGGATATGAAGTTGCATATTGATAAATTGGGAATGTTAGGCGTCGATGTCTCATAAATGTTGGGTGTTGACTTGGTTCTTCACTCACTTCCCGAATCATATGGTAAGTTCGTTAAAGAGTACTATATGATGGACCACGACGTGAACCTTATTGATTTGACTTATTTACTTATTGTTGCTGAATCAACAATGATTTGGTGCACTGGTCGAGAAAATTTGTTTGGTAAATCAATATCACAACCTTCTATGGGCAATGGAAACATTGGAAGTTCAGAAAAGTTTTCTTTACGCAAGAGAAAGGCTGAGTCTGAGATAGTCCCATGTACCATTCCAGAAGAATCCATATGTTTCTACTGCCAAAAGAGGGGGCATTAGTTACAAAGCTGCCCTGACTACCTGAAAGATCTAAGATATGGGAGAATCAAGATGTATGACTCTACTTCAGGTAAAATCCACTATGTAACTGTAACGCCCACAGATCCGGGCTAGTCAATTTAGAGGCAATAGGGGTCGAAAATGACTTTTAGACAAAAGATTATTTAGAATAAATAATCTTAACAAAGTTTTAGAATATGTCACAAGGTTTCCGTACATATAAAGAACGCTGAAATCCGAGTTATAACGAAGAAGTTATGGCCCGTTGAAGTTTCGCGACGGAACCGGCAAGGCACCGGGAAGCGTAAATAGTGAATTTACGATGGAGGACTTTTTAGCCTTAGTGATCTAAATGAAATTCGTAGAATATGTTAAATTAAGAGTGTCGATAAAAAGAATGCCCAAATCTGACTTCGTATGAGGAAGTTATGATTTTTCTAAGATTCGGCTTAGCAGTGTACAGCCCGAAACTCGAATTTTAGTTCGAGCGGTTTTTGGCTTACACGACCTAAAGGAGAGTTGAAGATCTCATTAATAGGAACTCAACGGTAAAAATACAGACGAAAACGGAGTCCGTATGAAGGAGTTATGAATTCTTCGCGGTCATTTAACAGTCTAAACGCCTCCTACTGTTAAATTTGAGATCGGTCGAGAATTAGCCGACGGAGTCTAAACGAAAGTTGTAGATCTTGTTTTTACCTACGCATTGAAAAAAATAACGTCAAAAACGGAGCTTGTATGCGAAAGTGATGATTTTTCTAAGTTTGAAGGCTGATACGCGATAGGGGGTGACGTGGCACCACCAGAATTGGACACGTGGCACCACCAGAAGGTTGCCACATGCACCAAATCGGCGAGTCATGACTCAGACTCGGCAAGTCCATCAGATTTCTCCACTATAAATAGAGGTGTTGGGTTCCATTCATTCTCACACCTTCAAGCCCTTCTTTCTATCTCTAAACTCTCTCTCTAAGCCTCCCTAACCCCCCAAAGCCTAGGGTAACTCCCTAGCACGAGGAGGAAGCCCCGGAGCGCCCGACGGATCTGAGAAAGGAGCCTTTCGGCTTGGGAAACGCTGCTCCAGCAAAGCCCAATTTTGCGAAAAACCCGCTGTAAGTTAGCTACGCCTACGCTAGTTTTAATATAGCTTCTAATTAATTATAGTAACATTATTAAGACCTTAAAATAATTGTTTGGGCTATTATTTTGAGTTATATTGAGTGTTAATTAATGCTTATATAATAATAATAATAGCTATACTATTAATTAGTCGCGGTTATCGTTCGACTAAACCCTAGTGGTGTTGATACTAGGTTTTATCGAAGGAAAGTTGTTTTGAGAGTATCGAAGCGCTGTCCGAGTGTTGAGTCACCACCTATCAGGTGAGTGCATGGTCCCTTTCATCTTACACATAGATATGAAGTATTTTATTATAAATTACGTGCTATGTGTGCATATTGTCTGAATACTTGTTGTCTATGCTGATGAAAGATTTTATACATGTTCTAAATGATTTAAACTGTATATGTATTTTATATCTACGATAATGTTGGGGTAAAACATGGGTAGATGGAGTATGAGTTGGATGATGAGTTGAGAGGTCAAATAGACCGTCAGGTGAGGATGAGAGGTGGACGATGTGAGAAGTCTTTCTCCCAAATGATGGCCCCGTCATTCAGCAGAGTATGGATGATAACCACGAACTATTCTAGACAGTCCAGTGGAACACTAGCAGGCTCGCAATCTATAGGTGTTGTGAACGACGTGTTCACCCGGTGTACTCTAAACCCTGGTGATCATGCAGACTTGATGCCTAAACCCTGGCGATCATGCAGACTTGATGCCTAAACCTTGGTGATCATGCAGACTTGATGCCTAAACCCTGGCGACTTTGCAGACTTAGTGCCTATTGTGTAAACCGTGGCTATGATGGACTTTGTGTCGATTCCTTAGGATAATCCTTAGGAACGAATGAACGAGAAATAGTTGATTCTTAGGGTAGATCCTTAAGAGTAAAGAAGATAATGGGGATGGGTAATTGGGTTTAATTGCTTGATTGTTTGAACATAATAATTATATTATTGTGGGTTGAAAACCCTATGTACTCACCAGGTTTCCCAACCTGACCCACTCAGTTTATTTATATCACAGGTGTTGATACGAAGTCACTTTACACTGAGAGATTTAAAGAGATGTAGATCACTAGTGTAAATAAATGTAAGTTCTGTTTATGCTTATGTTTCTGTATTAACGATGACATCTCAAACGTTTTGAAATGAATAAAATACGTTTCTCCGAAAATGTTTTAATAACGTATTTATCATGTTTTTCTGGGAACAAATTCCGTAACATTTTTATTAAAAGAAGAACTCTGATTTTTATAAGGCATAAAAAAAATCGGTCTTTTCTGGCCGTGAAAATGGAGATGTCACAGTAACTCTATTAAGTTCATATTTGGAGATTCTAAATACATGATGTGATAAGATTACGTTTGGTGTTTTGTTGGATTGAGGAAAAGAAAGGAAGCTTAAAGGAAGAAGCTTGCTGAGTCTGATCGCGGAAAAATGGATTTCAAACGCATGATTCGATGATCGGATTTTTGAGCTGTTGCTTAGAGTTATGATAGATTGTTTAGAAATATGTAATAGCATAGTTTTCATTTGAATTGCATTGTAATGACAAGTTTTTCGTCATTTTTTTATAAATAAAATAAAAATTGTTTTTGTCTTATTTATATATATTTCCTTGCAATGGCATGTATGAAAATTGATGTTTGTATATTTCTATTTTTAGCAATGTTGAAATGGATGTGATTCTTTGTTATGTTATTTGTGGTAATGTTGAGAATTTACTGAATATGGAAAGATTCATGTTGCTTGAGTTTCAATTAGACAAAAACTTGGAATCATACAACTTGTATTGTATGATGAATGAGAACCTTTATATTTGGAAAATTAAGTCTAATTCCTTGACAAAGTGTCAATTGAAGGACTAGGAGAACCAATACATAATGTTGTGCACTAGTTAAGTCCACCACAAAGAATAATAAGATTATTCGTCATGATTTACTAAAAGTCTAGTAAATGTAGTTATGCTTACAAGATTAAGTATAATTCTGAATCATTGAAAAGTTTCAACGAATGGCAGAACGAATAAGAAAAATCAAATAGGCAGAAAGACAAAAGTTTTTCCAATCTGAAAAGATGGGAGAGTACTTTAGTATCATGTTTTATGATCGTCTTGTTGATTATGAAACCATATCACAATTGATCCTCTAAGGACTACTTAATGCACTAGTATGGCTGAGAAGAGGAATCAGAAATTGTTGGAATGGTTAAATCAAAAAGGACAAGTTATACTTCGTTCCAATATCAAGTCTTAGAGTCATACTCCAAGATTGTGACTTGAGTGATACATCTGAAGAATTTTTTTAACACACTCATCAAATGTGGAGTAGAAAAATGTTTTTCTTACTCTTGGACGTTTGAAATTGGTAAGTTGTGATGTCTTGGATAAGCCAAAGACCAACTAAGACCAATTGTGAGTAGTGTTTGTCTTGATAAGAATCTGCACTAACTCTTGAATATTTGTTTGTAAAGAAATGTTTATTGACAAGAGAATCTTATATGTCAAGAGGTCTGTGGGAGACTAAATGATCTTAACAAGTTTCAAGAACTAATCAAGAGTAAACCTATAATTAAACACTATCACACGACTTGAGGTTTGTAACCTATCATGTTGACATATTATTGTTTTTGTGCCATTCTATTTTGGTCAACTATGCATGTGAGTTCTATGAGTTCTCAATGAAAAGTACATTGATAGGTAGGGGTGAGCTACTAAATAACTTGGAAGTAATAGTGGGACCCTTGATGCCAAGAAATTAAGAATGAACAAGTTTTGTCCACAAGAGTTTGGGTTTCCCCTGAAACCCTAGCAGCCCACACAAGTATAAAAGGACCCCTAGGGCTCCAAAAAACGTGGCTAAGCATTCCTTGGGGTATCTTGAACGTTTTTGGAGCCTCCTCCCTTTCTCATTGTTCATCTTGTTGCTCATGGTGTTTATAACTCCATTAGAGGTGCAACATTTGAGGCACTAAGCTTTTAGAAGTCAAGATCAAGAGGAATTGAGATTGTTATTGCTACATAACAATCAAGCTAAGATATAAACCCTATTCTTATGTTAATATCGATTATCACATGCTAGATCTAGGGTTTATGAGCTTTGGATGATTATTGCATGTTCATTAGACAAACTAGATCCAAAGCTTTAGGGTTTGCATGTACACCATAGGATTGATGTTCTGCCCAAAACCCATCAATAATCACATGTCATTATATGTATTTAATCACATATGATTTTTATGGATAATATTCATTTTTGCGTTTTTAATTCAATAGTTGGTCTTGTGTATTTAATCACATACGATTTATGTGAAAAAGATTTGTTTTCATGTTCTTGTTTTAATAAATCATATGTGATGTAATATATATAATTACATATAATTATATAACACGAGAATAACTATTGAATCAAGAAAATTAAAACAAATTTATGTCCACATCAATCATATGTGATTGAATACTTATAATCACATTGATTAAATATATGGGAAAAAAATATTGAAACGAAAACTCAAAAATGAATATTATTAATCACATGTGATTATATGTATCTAATAACATATAATTAAAAGTGACAAAAAATAATTACTGAATCTAGAACACGATAATGACATATGTGATTAAATATATCTAATCACATTTAATTAAATATATCTAACAACGTGTGATTATATGTATCTAATCACATGATTTATATGAAAAAAAAGAATATTATCTATATAAATCATATTTGATTAAATACAAATAATCACATGTGATTATATACGTATAATCATGGGTGGTGGAGATGGGTGGTGGTGGTGTGTAGTCATGTTTGGTGGTGGTAGGTGGTGGTGGTGGTGAAGGGTGTTGGGGGTGTCATGTGGGGTGGTGATAATAATGGGTGGCAGGTGACAGTGGAAAGCGATGGTGATGGGTTGTGGAGACGGGTGAAGGTGAAAGGTATTGGTGGTGGTTGGTGGTGAGAGTGGTTATGTTCTATGGTGAAGGTGGGTGGTGTATGGTGGTTTTTTAGGTGATGGGTGGGGTGGTGGTGGCAGGTTGTCACACCCCCAAACCAGAATGGCAGAAACATTCGGGGGTGGATGACTTCATGTAGTATCACAACAATTGAATATTGTAAAGAAAGTAACACAACCATCATATATATATAATGAAAACGTATATTGTTGCGTTATACATGTTATCAAAAGAATATTACAATATGATGATAAATTTTCAATAATAAAAACATCCTTTGTGTTCCTTCTCCCAAAAGCTGGTAGTTACCTGTATCACTGATTCCCTGAGAAATACAAGTGGTTTTGAAAAAGTGTCAACAATTAAGTTGGTGAGTTCATGAGTGTCTCGAGTTGAAAAGTATATCCTTTTTGGTAGGAAATTGGTAAACGAGGTTTTTAGAAAATCCAATATTTTCTTGTAAGTGATTCAAAAAGTTCCAAAAGTTGGAATGTGTTGGTATCTTTTATATAATTGAATGATAAAAAGATCTTTGTATGAAATATAATATAGAAAACTGCAATGCACATATGAATCCCATAAATCAATCTTGTTTTATACTTTTTATGTGAGTTTTATAACCATGCTATTGACACTGACGGCCTGTAACAACATTCTTCAGGTGTTGCAGTGTTATGACATTTGTCACCCCAGACCTGCCGGTCTAACTATAGCTGGTAGTTTAGGTGCGGGATTGTCAATCCCGTATAGATCTATACACAAGTATCACGCTCTCCCTCCAAGAGATTATGGTATATAATACAGGACTTGAAATGCATACAAAAATGTACGTTGAAGTTTGAATATCTCACATTGCCTAGTATAAGTAGATTTACAATGAAATGACCTTACTTCTTTTGAAAGTGTTTCGTTTTTCAAGATGTATATGTAAAATGTAGGACTGACTTGTTAACTATACCCATTATAGTTTTTCAGATAATATGTTCCATTTAGTAGAAATAACTTAGTGACATAATAGCTCTTGTATACATAAGATGTTTGTATCGATATTGAAGATAGAAATTTCATTTATGTTTATAAAACGATACTTTAACGTGTAATGTACTTGTATTCCCCCCCTAAAACATGAAAAAGAATTGAAAAGTAGGGGTATGAACTCACTCTTTAGGTTTGAAGAGAGAGGCTAGAGTTAAGTAGAACTTCGATCGCGGATAGTTGCGTCGTCGAGCTCTTCGGGGATCTCTGCAGCGTAAATCTTTCGTCGGGGGCTCGAGTACGGAAACCGAGGTGAGGGGAGGGTCTCTGGAGCTTAGAAGTATGAGAGAATGACTGAGGGCTTGTGATTTGTGTGCAAAAACTCGATCTTATGCCTTCTATTTATAGGGCTAGAAACCCTCGTACGCGGCGCGTACCTCCAAAGTACGCGGGGCGTAGGCAGTACGTGGGGTGTACTTCGGTTACGCGGGGCGTAACAATGCATCATGGCTTACGACTCCTGGCTAGCTAAGCGTAGAGTGGGCGGGCCGATGGGACTCGACTCTGGGTCTAGTACACGGGGCGTACTCCCAGAGTACGTGGGGCGTAATCTAGCCTGCCCTCTTCTAAATTCCGTAACTTTCGCGTACGAGCTCCGTTTTTCGTGTTCTTTATATCCACGCGTAGGTGAGATTATGCTCTACAACGTTCCTTTAGACTCCGTCGGCTAGTTTTGAATTTATTTTTAATGACATAAGTTTAAATAGGCTGGGCCTCCTAAAGTTCGTTAAAGATTTATAGGTTCTTTATTCGGCGTCGGTTTCCGTTTGTCTTTTTATCAA
Source organism: Lactuca saligna (assembly GCF_052625555.1). Classification (NCBI taxonomy): domain Eukaryota; kingdom Viridiplantae; phylum Streptophyta; class Magnoliopsida; order Asterales; family Asteraceae; genus Lactuca; species Lactuca saligna. Next base: position 43,007,199 of record NC_136418.1, on the reverse strand, counting down.
TTTGCTCCTATTGTGGAGATCTTCAACTCTCATTTAGATTGCGTTAATTTACACTCGATCTTCAATTCGAGTTTTTAGCCCTCTACTACTGTTACGAAATTTTGAAAGTTCATAACTTCTTCATACGAGGTCCAATTTGGGCGATCTTTTTATGCACGCTCACCTTTCAACGAGATCTACAATTTTTATTTAGATACTTAAGGCTAAAATGCACATTATTGAGATTTTACTTTTTACGTCAGATAATGTTTTAACGGCGTGTCGTAAATATACGAGTGGTTATAATTTATTCAATATAACCCGGTTTTGAGCGTTCTTTATGTTTTCGGAAACCTTGACACGTTATCTAATATTTGGTGCATCCCAACTTAGATATTTGAATATTTTATTTTCAAGGTTAATTTAGTTGTATTCGACTTGTGAGCGTTACAATGCTTTTGGGAAATATAGGGTTGTCACACAGGTGGTTATGTTCGGTAGTGAAGGTGGGAGGTGGGAGGTGGTTGTTGGTGGTATTGATGAGTGGTGGGTAGAAGTGATGGTTGTGGGTTGTAGTGATAGGTGGTTGTGGTCAGTGGTGATGGGTGGTGGGGTGGTATAGGTGGGTGGTGGTAATAGGTGGTGGAGGTGAGTGGTGGTGGCGGGTGGTGGTGATAGGTGTTGATAGGTGGTGGTGGTTGGGGGTAGTGGTGATAGGTGGTGGAGACGACTGGTGGTGATGGGTAGTGGGTGGTGGTTGGTGGTTGGTGGTTGGTGGTAATGGTGGTAGTGGTGATAGGTGGTGGTGGTCGATGGCGATGGGTGGTCGTGGTGGGGGTAGTGGTGATGGGTGGTAGGAATGATAGGTGGAGGTCATAATGGTGGGTAGTGGGTTGGTGGTAGTGATGGGTGGTAGAGGTAGGTGGGTGGTGGGTGGGGGTGAATGGGGGCGGGTAGTGGTGGCGGTTGGTGGTGGTCAGTGGTGATGGATGGTGGTGGGTGGTGGTGGCAAGTGGTGGTGATGGGTGGTGGTTGGTGGTAGTGGCCGGTGGTGGTTATAATGGTGGGTAGTGGCTAGGTGGTAGTGACAGGTGATGGTTGTAGTGGGAAGTGGTGATAATGGTGGGTGGTAGGTGGGGGTGATGGTGGCGAGTGGTGGAGGGCGGTAGTGATGTTTGGTGGGTGGTTGTAGTGACATGTGGTGGTCATAGTGCTCGGTGGGTGGTAGTGAATGATGGTGGATGTGGATAGTTATGGTGGGTGGGTGGTAGTTATGGTGGGTGGTGGTGGTAGGTGGTGGGTGGGGATGGTGGTGGCAGGTAGTTGTGATGGGTGGTGGTGGTGGTTGTGGATGATGGTCGTGGTTGGCAATGGTGTATGGTGGTTATGATGTTGGGTGGTTGGTGGGGGTGGTGGAGCTGGGTGGCGGTGACGAGTGGTGGTCATGGATGGTCTTGTTTGGGTGGTGAGTGGTGTTAGTGTTTTATTTATTTATTTCTTTGTTTATATTAATATTATATGATGATTTTAATTTAAAAAAATTATTTGGTCAAATTTTTTTTCTCAAATGTTCTCGTAATAAGAAATTGTCTCGATTGAACGAGACAATTTTGTGAGATCTTAAGATGCAATTCTAGCCACTCATTTTGTAGATAAAAAAACATTTTTAAAATGTAAAATAATTGAAAATTTTCAAAAAAATTTTAAATATTATTTTCTTCATTTATATTTTCCAAATTATTTAAAAAAAACGTTTTTTACATATTCTATTATAATATTTTAGATATCTGACAAATCTAGTAGAATATTCTAAAATTCTAAAAATCATATTAGAATTTACAGTATAATATTCTATTTAGAATATTTCATATATTAAAATAAATTGTGATTTTTATTTATTTATTTTTAGGTACAAAAAGTGACAAAAATAATAATTAAAAAATGAATTTTCAGACTTTTCCTTTTATTTTACATTTTAAAATTATTTTTAGATTGCGTCTCACGGTCTCATCAAATTAGTATGATGTCAAATGAACCCAAACATATATATATATATATATATATATATATATATATATATATATATATATATATATATATATATATATATATATATATATATATATATATATATATAAAACAATAATTTATTGTTATTTTTTTATTTATGTTTTTTATTTTATTTATTTTTACTTTTTTAGGTAATTATAGCTCCGAAAATAATAATTAATTGTTGTTTTTGGATTTTCCCCTTTATTTTGTATTTAAAATTTATTTTTAGATTTGATCTCACGGTCTTATAAATTAGTATAGTCTCAAATGAATCTGAACACACACACACACACACACACACACACACACACACATATATATATATATATATATATATATATATATATATATATATATATATATATATATATATATATATATATATATATAAGGTTGAGATCGGTTGAGAACTTATAGTTTTCCGAGAACCCAAGAACTAAAAGTGGAGCATTGGATCAAAACTAATTCATTAAGGGCATTATCGTCATCTTACCGATCTCATTTATCGTTTAATTTTTTTTGTTATTGGAAATAGTAATAAAAAGTTTTAAAAGTTAACATAATAAATCAGATTTCGAATTTTTTTTAAAATAATTTCGAATCTATTTAAAAAATGGATATTTTTTCATTTTTTAATTGAAAAGAATATTTTTTTTTAGAAAAAATTGCAGTTTTTTTTTCAAAAAAACTGCATTTTAAAAAAAAAATTGCATTTTTTTCAAAAAAAAAAAAACTACAAGTTTTTCAAAAAAAAAAAAACCTACAATTTTTTCAAAAAACTGCATTTTTTTAAAAATGTAAATTTTTTAAAATCAATACATTAAAAAAAACTAGAATATTTAAAAAAAAAAAAACCTAATTTTTTTAACAAAAAAATCAACGTTTTAGATACATATATGCATATTTTTCAAATACATATATGCATCTTTCTTTTACTATAATATTTGTAAGTAACCATATAAAAAAATCAATTTTTATTTAATAATCTATAAACACAATAATACAAGTATTTTATTCAACACAAAATAAATTATAAAAAAACAAAAAATACTACAAAATTTCAAAGCATTTTCATATCTTCGTGTCAAGATTTCCATATTTTATTTACTTTATTATTTTTCACCTTTTCAATATTTTCTACAAATTCTTTCAAATCTATAAGAAAAATAAAAAAAATTGATTAATGCAAGCAAAACTCACAAAGACACATGTGTGTGTATAGACTTAATTCGTATGTGATTCACTTGTGATTTATATATGAATCACATGTAATTCATATGAAATTTACTCGTGAGTTACGTTTGGTATTTCGTATGTGATTTACTTGTGATTGACATATGAATCACATGTAATTCATATGTGAAGTACATATGCTTTATATGTAAATTACATATGAATAACCAATAACTCATATGTGATTCACTTGTGATTTACATGTGAATCACTTGTGATATACTTGTGAATTACATATGATTAACTTGTGATTTACATGTAAATCACATGTAATTCATATGTGATTCACTTGTGATATATTTTCTAAAATGAAACAAATTAAAATAAACTATATGGTTAGAAAAAAAAATAATTAACAGTATTTACATGTGAATTACATATGATTCACATGTAAATCAATAATGATTCACATGTGTCACAAGTGATTCAAATGTGAATCACAGGTGAGTCACATGTAAATCACAAGTGATCCATGAAGCTTAATATAGAAATAATTAAAATAAACTATATGGTTAGAAAAAAAATTAAGATGATTTACATGTGAATTACATGTGATTCACATGTAAATCACAAATGATTCACATGTATCACAAGTGATTCACATGTGAATCACCTGTGATGCACATGTAAATCACAATATCTGAGAAATGTACATTTTATTGCCCATCTTTTAAATCACAATATCTGATAAATGGATTTTACCTGAGGATGCGTCGTTAGGAAAGGTGCAAGTCAGGATCTCCAATAAAAATTTCTCATTTTCATGATTAATCTACAACCAAATTCCAATAACAAGTTAATTACAAGCTTAATTACAAAACCACTAACTAATTCCCGCGAAAAAAAAAACTCAATTACCAATTCAGGAAAGTTCAACTAGTTCAACACGATTTCAAACTTATCGCTAATTGATAATCAAATGAATTAACACAAAAAAAAAAAAATTCAACATAATCATTGACGAAATAGTAAGATCTCACTTTCAATGAACTAAATAACAAATCTCACTTCTGACCTCTTGTGAGGCTGCAAGAAGCTCTTTAATAAGTTTGTATCCTCTTCTTCTCACAAGGTTCGCAAGAACTTGCCTATATAGTAATGTAAGAACAAAAGAATAATTCAAAAAAATTCACAAGTAGAATCCATTTCCATAAAGCATATAATTTTCTTTCTAATGAAATGTATGTTTTAATAAAGTGTGAGGATAGAACTGAAATCAAATGATATACAGATTTCTTAAGCCAATATGATAAATTTCCATTGAAACTCCATGATTACCTAGATAAGAAGTGATTTTCCTCACAGAAAAATTTATAAACACCCTCATATCATGTCACATCTCTACTAATTTTTTTGACTGATTCCTACTAACCATTTTTTTACTAAGGATGCAAGCAATTTCTAGTATCAGGAATGTTTTCCATGATAAGTAAAGCATATATATCAGCAAACATGTATTCAAGTGCAGAACAATGTATTGGAAATAAAGAAGAGTAATATAATGCTACAGAAACTAAACCTGCCATGGTGCGAAAGCTCCTTCAAAGAAGGAACGTGTGCGTTAGGAAACCCGACATCGGACATAAATTCCCGTAAATCGTTGCAGAGATCTACATAGGTCCTCATCGGTTTCCTACTGGTAACTCTAAAGCACAAAATCCGTTTAACGAACCTCAAATTAGGTAAAAAAATCAACACAAACAAATACATACAGAGACACATGCAATTGAAAATGAAGCAACAAATTGCAAACCGTGTTTCATTCAGTGATGAAGCACAATCTGTGACGAGGAGGCAGCGGCAGTGACGGACGCCGAATTGACAAAGACGAGGTTCTGGAGCGGCGGTTAAGAGGAGTTTGTAATAAGGGAGGAGGAAGTGAGAGTGAGTGAGGTGGAGGTGCGTCGCCATAAAGGATAAGTGAGAGTGAGTGAGGTGGAGGTGCGTCGCCATAAAGGAGACTCAGGCATGGATTAGATCAATTGATCAATGGAATGAAATTGATCAATTGAAACATGATATATGAAGAAAGCAAGGTAGAGAATTCAAAACTTTGAAACCTGATATATGCTCTAGCTGTCATTTTTAGATCTTAGGAACCGAACACAAACTAGAAAATTTAATGATCAAAAGAAAATTACCTTCACTGTGTGATTAATGATGATTTGTTAATAGTCGACGGAGAGGGAAGGAGGTTGATGTGGAAGATCTTTGACTGGAAGAGTAGTAGACCGATGTAGGGAGGAAGGAGAAGAGATCGTCAATTTATAGGAGACGATGGCGATAGTGTAGGTCTTACAAGAGGTGATGACGGTGATGTGGTTTCTAGGGGAGATTGATGAAATCCGTGGTAGTCATGTAAGGGTTTACAGAGAAATCATCCACCAGAAGGTATCATCTTCAAAACTCGGAACAAGGCGTATGGATTTACGTTCTCTAAACAGGGTCAATATCTATATCCCTAAAATACCCGCAATTCAGAACTCCATGGCATTTTTGTGGCATTTACAAAAATGCCACAAAGCATCTTGACCATCCTTTTTTTTGGTCTAACGAATGACTTTTAGTTCTCCGGTTCTCGGGAAACTATGAGTTCTTAGATGATCCTTCCTCTCTCTCTCTCTCTCTATATATATATATATATATATATATATACACATCACACACACACACATATATATATATATATATGTGTGTGTGTGTGTGTGTGTGTATAAAGGACGATGTGTGGTATGCCTCGAGCATGAGGCAATAATACAGCTAATTATAACAATGATTATTGGATAATTGACGTAATTATCCTCAAAAGTTTCATAAAACACGACATACATGTTCTTGATGTAAGATTAGCTAGGAAAAGTTCAACGAAAAGAATTACCATGATGCAAACTTCCAAACCATTTGATGGGGTTAGCTAAATGGATACCCCATATTACCATTTAGATGCCCTATATAAATTTTAATGTATTTTTATTGGTTAAAATTGCATTGTTTTCTAAAAAAGATGATTAAAAATAGTTATCTATAGGTTGACTTTTTGATAAAGATGACTATAGGGTGTCTAAAGGGTGCCTTAATAAAGGTTGGCTAAATGGACACCTCCTATTACCATTTAGACACCCTATTTGATTCATGTTTGCAGTTAAGATTTGTGATTTTAAGGAGAATATCATCAGCAAATTTATATTATATGAGTATCTAACTGATCTGTTCACTAGGCCTATGATGCAGATAAGCATGATTGTTATACTAAGTCCTATGCGTCAGATTTGCAATGGATTAGCTTGAGTGTGCTTGTAGAATTCAATAACTAAGGAGTTGATGCATATGCACTCTTATGATTTAATGATTATTATTATTATAGAGATCTTAATAATATGCTATAAAGAAATTACTTTCATTAAGTACATCAATGTGTCCCATGTAAATTTTTATTACATTCTTCTTAGAGAGATTACTTTGTAGCCTATGACATAAAGCAATTCTAAGATAGTAATAACATGTATCTTTAAAACAGAGATACATAGGATCTTAATATGCAGTTTGATATGTTTTTATTATTCATAAATGTTGTTCATAATTATCAACTATATATGTAAGGATTAGCTGTAATATGATGAATGGGTGATGTCTATGTTGATACAGAGGCATCCGATCACAACCTAATATTGGCTAAGTTTGTCCTAGTTTAGTTTATTTCTTTATTTATTTAAATAATAAAGATTTTTATTACTTGATTATCTCTATTTATGGACTATACCTCTAATCAAAATCCTAGGAATATTTTAGTTACTTTCCTTTTTTTCCAAGGCTAATTCCATTTTCAGTAAGTAGGTTTCTTTTCCTAGAGGATTTGATGATTTTGATCATTGTGAATAAAATTTACTGAGACCTTTAGATCTCGTTCTTTACCCTGTGTTGTTTTGACCATTTGAACTGCTAATTTTTTTTCATCATTTGGTATCAAAGCAAACAAGTTGTCTTTCAAATGGTCGGACGTCGTAGATGTAACCCTAGCCGAAATGTCGATGGAGGTAACGACAATGAGCAACCTGATCCACATGATGTCAAAATTTAAAGATTTCAATAATGAGTAAGAGAGTTGGAGCTACACGACAGGACAAGAGAAATATGGAGGTAACAGGTTCGGAACTCAACTTTGAAGATGAAGAAGGGAACCCTTTCGGCGCCCACAACGCAACACCTTTGAAACATACCGAAGACATGGCCATAGACAAAACAATGAAGATCCGTTACGTATAGGGCTGTAAACGAACTGAACGTTCGGCGAACCGTTCGTGAACTGTTCGGCGGGAAGTTCGTTTATGTTCGTTTATTTAATAAATGAACGAACATGAACAAAAATTATCGTTCGTTTAGTTAAACGAACGAATATGAACAATGGTCTCGTTCGTTCATTTATATTCGTGAATGTTCGTTTATGATGTTTGTTTACGTTCGTTTATGTTCGTTCGTTTAAGTTTATTTATATTCATCTATATTCAATTAATTTTTATTATATTGCTATAATATATGTTCGTTTATGTTCATATATGTTCAATTGTGTTTTTTGTTTTTAATCTTTGTTCGTTTATGTTCGTTTAGCATGTTCACGAACATAAATGAACGAACATGAACAAAGTAATTTGTTAAACGAACGAACATGAACAAGAAAATCTCGTTCGTTTATCCGTTCGTGTTCGTTTGTTGTTCGGCTAACTTAAATGAACGAACATGAACAAGACCTTGTTCGTGTTGGTTTGGTTCGTTTACAGCCCTAGTTACGTAACATGGGAATGAAAATAGAGATTCTTGGGTTTGATGGTAAAACCCATCCAGACGACTTTATTGATAGGGTAAACACGATGGAATGAGTTTCTCATCTCAAAGATGTCCCTGACCCAATTAAAGTAAAGCTTGTGGCAATAAATCTTAGAAAGTGCTTCACTTTAGTGGGAACACGAGAAAAAATGATTCTAGAGTGATGGTAAGACCAAAGTCGAGACTTGGTCAAAGATGAAGAAGTTACTGCAAGGCAAGTTCCTTCCTGTCAAGCACCACCAAAAAGCCTTTCTAGATTATCATAATGTTGCCTAAAGGGGTTCATCTGTTGAAGAATTTATCGTAGAATTTGATCAACTCAAAATGCGTTGTGCTTCTAAAGAAGAAGAGTATCAGGTTATTACTCGATTTTTGGGTGTTCTTAAACCTGAAATTGCAGAAATCGTTCGTCTCCAACAATAATGGATGTATGTCGCTTAGCTATAAAGGTGGAAAAACAGTTAAAGAACCAAGGAAAACTAGGAGGCAACAGGTTTATAACCTCTTCACGATCACCAATTATAGAAACCCACAAGACAACTATCTTTAAAGTCGACGCCTCAATAGTTACTACCATCAACCCACCCCCCTCATATCCTTCGTTGCTTCAAATTTTAGGGTGTGGGTCACATTGCTAGAGATTGCCTAAACAAACAATCGGTTTCATTGGTGGAAGAATCGGTTCCTGTGTACGATACCGAAGATAAAGAAGAAAGGAATGCGAGTGAAATTGAGGTGGTGTATGCTGATCGTGGCGATGTTTTAATTACCCAACGTGTCTTAAATATTGGAGTGTTGAAAATAGCCGATGATAGTTCATGGTTGCGAAACAACATTTTCGCACAAAATGTACTGCAAAGGGGAAGATATGTAGCATCATAATTGAACGTGGGAAGTTGTGACAACATGTGATGGTGGAGAAATTAGGCCTCAAAGTGGAAAACCATCAAGAACCATACCACTCACATGGTTAAAAAAGGGAATGTCGTTAAAGTTAGTAAATGTTGCTTATTTCAATTTTCAATTGGAAAAAACAAATATAAAGATGACGTATGGTTCGAAGTAATTCCCATGGATGCTTGTCACATGTTATTAGGGAGACCCTGACAATACGACCGAAGAAACAAACATGACGGTTTTTGAATACATATAGTTTCAAGAAGGACGTGATTAACATAGTCTTGGAACCTCTCGACACATGAGAAAGTATTGTTGACAACTTATTTCTATACAAAATAGAATACATTGGATTAACGAAGCTCACCCCGCAACCCATTGTATATATATGCTCTAGTAGTAACATAAGAAAATGGCCTTTGCCAACTGTTCTAGATCTGGTCCAACCATTAATTGACGAGTTTACGAATGTTTTTCCAAAGATATTCCACCTGGCTTACCCCTAATGAGGAAGATTCAACATATCATAGATTTTTTTTACCAGCCGCCACTATCCCAAAGAAATCCACCTACTGCATGAATCCGAATGAATTGAAGAGTTACAACGACAAGTCAACACATTAATTGAGAAGCTACTATTATGTGAGAGTATGAGTTTGTGTGCCGTACTAGCTTTTTTAGTTCCAAAACAAGGTGGCAACTTTCGTATGTGCATTGATTGTAGAGTTGTCAATAAAATAACTATTAAACACCGATTCCCTATTCCTTGTTTTGATGACTTAATCGATAAATTGCATGGGACAACAGTTTTTTTTTTTTTTTTTTTTTTTCCAAAATTGACTTACGGAGTGCATACCATCAGATTCACATGCGACCAGGTGATGAATAGAAAATCGCCTTTAAGACATGTGACAAGCTATATTAGCGGTTGGTGATGCGCTTTGGCATATCAAATGCACCAAGTACTTTTATGCGTCTGATGAACCATGTTTTCAAACCTTTTATATGTTACTTTGTTGTCATTTATTTTGATGTCATTTTGGTTTTCAACAAAAATGTGGAGCAACATGTGTCACACTTTCGACAGGTTTTTGAGGTCTTGTGGGAGCAGAAACTGTATGCCAACGGAAATAAGTGTCATTTTCTTACTAACAAAGTTATTTTTCTTAGATACTTAGTTTCATGCAATGGAATACAGATGGATGAATCAAAGGTTAAAGCCATCACGAGCTGGCGTGCATCCACTATGATCCATGACATTCATATTTTTCATGGGTTAGCCTCATTTTATAGGTGTTTCCTCCCGAATTTTAATACTATTAGCGCCTATATGATAGAGTGTATGAAAGGCGGGAAGTTATGTTGGACTAAAGAGGTGGAAAACACGTATTGTGAATTAAAACTAAGGGTCACACATGCTCCTATTTTAGTTTTCTCTAATTTTAACGAAGTCTTTCAAGTAAATGTGACGCTTCAAGCCTAGGGATCAGCAGTATACTAAATCAAAATCAGAGACCGATAGTTTTTTTTAGAGAAAAGTTCAATGAAACTTGCCACAAATATTCTACATATGACAAGGAGTTATATGCCACTGCACAAAGTTTAGAGTATTGGCATCACTACTTGATAACTAATGAGTTTATTTTATATTCCGACCACGAACCAATCAAATACATCCAAGGGCAACATAAGCTCAACCCTCGTCATGCCAAATGGATTGAATTTCTATAAGATTATTCATTTTTCATCCGAGAAAAGGTTGGGTCCTCAAATACCGTTGTTGATGCTTTAAGTCGATGACACATGCTCACTTCAGAGATGACATTCCAGTTATGTGGCTTTGATACTTTCTAAGAACTATACAAGGATTATCCAAATTTAAGAACTATTTGGAATAGCTGCCAAGACAAGCCTCTTCGTGAGTTTTCAAAGCATGAGGGTTACCTTTTTAAGTGTTCCCGCTTATGCGTCCATGTGAGCTCATTACGAGACTCGATTATATTAGAAAGCCATTTTGGAGGTCTTGTAGGCAACTTTGGAAGGGACAAGACCATGGATTTAATCTGTGGTCGTTTTTATTGGCCCAAAATGGTGCGAGATGTTGCACACATGATTGTGCAATGTCACATTTGTCATGTGGCCAAAACCCACCACACCAATACAGAATACACCATTACCTATTCTCGTCACCTTGTGGGAGGATGTTAGTTTGGATTTTGTGATGGTTGTTGCTGACAAGTTTTCTAAAATGGCTTATTTTGTGCCTTGTGCTAAAACTTATGATGCGAGTCAAATTGTACGATTGTATTTTTCTGAAATTATTAAGTTCCATGGAGTTCCAAAGAATATAACCTCAGATCGTGATGTAAAGTTTGTTAGCTATTTTTGGCGTATACTTTGGAAAAGCATGGGGTCAAGTTTTCAAATTTAGGAGCTCTCATCATCCACAAATGGATGGTCAAAGAGAAGTCACAAACCGGAGTTTAGCAAATCTGTTACAAAGACTTGCCGATGATAACGCCAAATAATGGGATCTCACCATTGATCAACCTAATTTTCCATACAATCATTCTATTAATCTCACAACAGGGATGAGTCTATTCATGACAGTTTATGGTCGAGACCCGCTTATTCCGCTTGATTTAACACCCATTCCCTTGGTTGACCATGTTAGTATTGAAGCAGAAGTTCAATCCTGTCAGATTAAAACCCTCCACCGGAAGGTACATGATTAGATTATTAAGCATAATATTGAGTAAGAAAACCGTGCCAATAAGCATTGGAAGCAATTTTTCTATAAGGAAGGTGATCTAGTTTGGGTTCAGGTAAGGAGGGAGCGTTTTCCAGCTGGTCGTTTTGGGATGTTGAAACCTCATGCTAATGGTCCTATTCAAGTTCTTATGAAGATTGATGATAATGCATATAAAGTTGATCTACCTGGTCATTATAATGTTTTAGCTACTTTTAATGTGGCTGATTTATCGCCATTTGAAAGGGGTGTGGATGAAGTAGAAGACTCGATGGCGAGTGTTTTCGTAGGCCGGGAGGATGATGTAGGGGCATGTGATCATAGCCTAATATTGGTTGATTTTGTCTAGTTTTAGTTTATTTCTTTCTTTATTTAGATAATAAAGATCATTATTAGTATATTATCTCTTTTTATGGAGTATCTCTCTAATCAAAATCCTAGGAATATTTTAGATACTTTCCTTTTTTTCCTATGGTAGTTCTATTTTCCGTATAAGTATGTTTTTGTTTTCTTGGAGGATTTGAAGATTTTGATACTTGAGAATAAAATTTACCGAGACCTTTAGATCTCGTTCTTTACCCTATGTTGTTTTGACAATTTGAACTGTTAAGTTTTTGCATCATATGTAGTCAAAGTTTATTTGTCTGTCTATCTAAAATAGTGAAGTAATATACATGGTCACTAAGATCACTGCATGTTGACACTAAAATGCATGATCGTGCTAAGACTGGATTAATACCTGATCAAATATGTTGTTTGCTTTCTGGTCACCATGAATCACTATCGATAAACATAATTTTAAATGTTCGATATTGACATTATTCCATTTCTTATATTCATCTATATGTCATATAACGAAGGGGTACTATGTGACAACCCGAAATTTCCATTCTGAACAAACCATATCAAGCCAATAGAATTTAGAACAGTTACAGTGAAATTCCAGACTTTAAGTATAAGTTTGAGTATTTCAGGTTTAGTACTTAAGGAGATATCACGAGAGTGGATGCACTAGGGTTTTGTGCAACATTGTTATTCCAATACTCTATGACATTAGAGTTCATTCAGGGAATAAAATATTTTCTGCCAAAAATCTCAGGACTATATATAGAAATCTGAACCATATTCATTCATTAGTTGCATTTCCAACTAGAGAAAAGCCATTTTCTCTCTCACGGATCTTCGCATATTCATAGTACTATTGTTATTCCAAAAATCTCAGGACTATATATAGAAATCTCAGGACTATATATAGAAATCTCAGGGTTTTGTGCAACATTGTTATTCCAATACCTGTCTATACCTGTATATTTGATACTACACCATAGTACTATTTCATTTTCCCCTTCACATTCACTTCGTGAACATTCACGCGATGCACGATAATGTAGAAACTATATTTTTGGTTAATGATAGTCAGAGTTGAGAAAATACACACTCTTACAAGAGACACACACATGGATACTAGATGCCTTGGTAGAAGGATACAGTTAGTAGGAAACATAGGGTTTTTTAGGATGTTCATTTACATACAAATATTTACAGTTCATTCGTACAAATACTTACATTTCAAATTACATACAAGTACTTACATACAAATTAAGACACTAAAATACTTATGATCTCACCAGCTTCAAAGCTGATGCTCGCTTTCAAAATTACTTGTATCCTCAGGTCATCAATAGACAGGTACCGATGCAAGGTTTAGTGAAGATGGAGCTCGTTCAAGACTCATCTTTCATTTTGATTTATGTTTTAGTGTCTATTATAATTTGACAGAACACACTTGTATTAAAATTATATTATTAATGCAATGGATGATGTTGTTGCTTGTTTACTACTTTTCATTGTTGTGATACTGTACATGACGTCCTCCGCCCTAGAATGTTTCCGCCGTTCTTGGTTTTGGGGTGTGACATACTAGATCACTTAGTAGGACTACTATACATACCTTATATGCTTTAATATGTAGTACTTTTCATAGAGATCAAATATCTTATGTGATTTTGAGATCAACTTAGATTTTTTGTGACATGTACAATTGAGAGTTTTTTGGATGTATCCTCACTAGCGAAACAAACTTGTAGCATAAAATACATATGCATATTGGGGTTACACACATATCTTAGATATATAAGCAAGAAAAGTAATGACTAAATTGTTAATCATTAAAAGTTGATGGATTAATTTGTAAATAAAAGAAGAGGGATTTATTTGTGATAAACATAAAGTTTAATTATTGAGATAATAAAAAAGTATTTATACAATAATTATGTTAAATAATAACTTTCTAAAATTAAAAGGTTTCCATATGATAGTAACCTTCTATAAAAGAGGGAAGCCTCTAGGGTTTGGCGCATTATAAATAAAGGCTTCTAATATGCATAGAGAGACATTTAAAAACCAATAAAATCATATTCTCTTCATGTCCCCATGTTTTGGCAGCTCAAATCATATCCCTAGACATGGTTCTAGTCGAAATTCTTGAAACACCAAGAAGGTGTCTCTTGTGCTTGTTGATTATTGATGTGATGTGCTATGTAACACCCGTTCCTCATGTACATTTCCTTATATTACTTAAAAAAAATTTGGGGGGGGGGGGGGGGGGGGGAATTATGGCTCTACATGGGGCATTGATGGATAGCTACACATGACGTAATTCATTAAGCCCATGCGGGGGTTTTATGCCCAACATAGGGCGTAACTGCACAGGGTGCAAAGCCTAATTTTCGAGGTTTTGAGGCTTATTTATGGATTCTAAACCTTCAGGACCTTCTGATTATCAACCTCCACCCTCTTTGCCACCTAAATTGGAACACTAATCCTCTTGAGAAAATCTTGAGCTGTTTTTGTGTTTTGTTTCATTTTGAAGAAAGGGAAGTCCAAGCTCCTGGATTGGTGAAGCTTAAGCTTGTAGACCAAGAACCTACATTGCATTACGCAACTCTAGAAGGTATAAAGCTTGTACCTTGTGTGTTCATGTGTTAGATCTCATTAGCTTCTTGGTTTTCATGTTCTTTTTTCCCATAATCTTGAGTCTTGTGAGTACGAGCTACTCCAGACCTTGTGGTTATCATTTCTTGTTGTTTCTAAGGTTGATGAGTCATAAAAATGGGGTCTTGGTTGTCTTTACTCACACATTCAATAGTTTTTGGTCATCAGTGAATGTTATGGGACTAGGGTTTGATTTTGAGATACATTTAGCATGAAAAGAAATAAAGTTATTGACTTTATCACTTGATGGGTTTGGGCGGTAAGATCTCATAAAGTTTGAAACTTTATGAATTTCTAGTCCATTTGGAGTAATTAGTGCTTTGGATCTGGATTAGAAACTAGTTTTGGTGTCATGAATTGATTTTTTCCATTAACCCTCATTTTAATCTAATAAGAGTTCAAGGCATGCATTGGACATGCATGTTTGAAAAACATAGATTTTTTATGTTAGTAACGGTGCTAGAAACTGTAAGTTCCTAAAATGGATCTTACCAGTGATCAAACAACAAATACAATGAGTTAACAATAAAGAACGAGTAGAATAGAGAACAAACAAGCTTGCACACGTTTTTCTATTAGAATCACGTATGGTACAACTTGCGGTTTACAGGAGCCGAGAATACTGAGGCATCAACAACTACAAAAAGACCTAGCAAACCTCTATATATACTATCATGGGCCGGCCTTGGGTTTACGGCCGTAAACTCCTTACAGTGACCGTAAACTCCAGACAAGGTACTACAAGCTATCAAATGACCAAAAGAACCTATTACATAGAAAGCCTAGACCAAACCACTAATTATACCCTTCAATCCCCCCTTGGTTTGGTGCTAGATTTAGATCAATCTTTGTTCACAATCATTATATCATCTAACCCCATGGCTCCATTCCACATTCCCTTATTAATAATCTCAACAAACATCGCAGTGTACTCTTTCGTAGCTGACTCGAAAATCTCCTCAACAACTTGAATCTGAAAATTGCTCAAGTGATGAATGTCCCATTTTCTGAACTAGAACAAATCCCTTTTGTCGTATAGACGAATGCATCCTTCCTTCAGCTTGATGACAATAGATGTTGTTGTCTCATCAAATACCCAGTAAAGCATTGAACTCAAGGATCCATCCAGATAACTCTGAAGCATTGGAATTTGTTTGACCGGATTTGTAGCAAGCCACATCACCACTTAGAGGGGATGACGAGTTTTAGGATCAATGACATCTGGATAGTGTTTTATCACAGATTCAACAATTTTCATCGACGGGAATCCCTTCTTCACTTGGTCTTCTAGGAAATGTTTGAAGTTGGTTTCTTGTTGATTGTTTTTTGGATTTGAGAAGGGAGATTAAGACAGCTCTGAAAGATCCACCCTGGTCCAAGAATTAAAGTCATGACTGTCCTTGTAGAGCTCTGTATTACCGCTCTTCCTCCGCACAATCCACATTTTCAAGGGATCATGAAAACCCCAAGATATAATTCCCGACCTATCACCGTACGTGTCTCCAAACCTTGCGGCCTCGAGATCTGTTACAGTGATTGTGGATTTGTTCCCAGGTGTGTTTTTATCGGAACTCCTCTTGAATAAGAGTTGTCCCTTCTCAGCTGCTTCAACTTGTTTGTCTCTGAATATCTTTGCAACGTGAGGAGCATGGGCAGGTTCTTCTTCGAAGCAATTTACGACCCGTGAGGTATCAGCAGTTGGCACATCAATGGGATGAGCCTGAAAGTGAAGATTAATTCTATATTCATCAATAGTAGTCTTGTACTTAACACCAAAATCTTCTTAAAGATTCTTCTTTACATCAAAGTAGCTGGACGCCAAAAGATTGAAATGAGCTTAGAGCTCAAAAATATGCTTGGTCTTTGTAGCTCCATCTTCTTTGAGATCAGAGACTTGAATATTTAAATTTGTATTTTCACTTAGAAGATCTTCAACTTGGATGCTGAGCTTAATGTTTTTCTGATCAAGCACATTTACTCTTTTCTGAAGTTCGTCGATCACAGAATCTTCATCTCTAGACTAACCCTCATTAAAAACGACCCCTTTCACCTTAGAAGCAGTTGTAGCGGTTTGCTCTTGAGCCAAAAACTGAGCCAAACGAATGGAAGATTCTTCAAGATCTGCCCCTGGGGGAGAGAACCCTGGTGGTATAGAGGAGCTACTGGTTTCAAAAATGGCACTAGGGCCTTCACTAAATGGTTCTACAATTACTATAGTTGGAGTAGTAGTTGGAGTAGTACGCACGCCTTGAGTCCAAAAGCCAGACCCTAGGATCTCTTCTTCTTCTTTTTTATGGAGGTTGCACAGACTGGTCTGTTTGTTGATCATCTTGAAGTGGTTCAGATATAGGTAATACACTATCAAGGGGAGGAATACCTGACACTGTCACCTTAGGAATTGAGGAACGAACCACTTATTCTTGAGAAACGGGGGTTGAATCAAAAATGCCTTCCTTATCCCTTGTCTCCGTTGCTGGGATAGCAACATCACTGACATTATCTAGCAAAGTATTGAGATTTACACTTGTTAAGAAGTCATCATTTCTTCCAAAAGTCTCAGGAATGTCATCTTGATCAAAGCCGGTAAGGTCAAGGTCTTCAAATTGATTAGGATCGGCAGTGTTCTTAGATGATCCTTCATTGTAATATACTTCAACTTGAACATTTTGTAGGTTATGCTCCTCTGCAACTAATACAACATGAGCAACAGTCTCTTCTTCTTCTTGATCCGATACTGTGACCACATATCCTTCTAAGATAACCTTTTCCGATGAAGTATGCTCTGATGAAATCTTGTCTGACGATCCATGAGACTCGGTTGCTTCGTTCGGTTCAACAAAACATCCGAACTTGATCAATGGATACAACCCCTGAAAGACCACCTTCCCATTGCGGTTTTGTTTAATGAGTCCAATGGTGTGAGGAGCCAAAGACTTCATATCGAGTGTTTCTCCACCCTTCACCATATTGGAAACTGGTTATTGATGAAGAGCTGAACAAATCGAGGGTACATTAGGAAAGTATCCTGAGTAGTGGCATTAATGTTCACCACAAACTTGTCCAGAATAAACCTAGAGAAGTTGAAACTGATCCCTGTAGCAAGAGAAACGATAACGCCAGTGTTTCTCAGGGATATCTCATTGGCACCTGACCTTCTGTCGGAGATACAACTCATAAACATGTGGGCTAGAAATCTACAATAGGGCGACAAAAGTTTCTTCATTGTTGGTGGAGAATCACCCTTGTATCCCATCTTCCTTAATATTCTTTGAGCATCACTAATACCAATCTCCGTGGGAAAGGTCGGAAGGTCATTGATCAACAAAGTCTCTCTTACAAAGGTCTCATCGACAACAATCTTGCATCCCTGAACGATCGGACTTATAGTGATAGCTCCACTATCGTCCCTTGTCATTTTGGTAGTCTGCCAGAATTCCCGAATGATCTTTTGGTAGACAACCGTGTTCATTGTGATGGCAGAGGCCAGCCAGCACTCCCGTAATCCGTGAATCATCGATTTGAAGTCCCCATGGGTCAACGGAGGATCAGCGAGAACCATAGCCAGATTGTGCATATCTACAAATTTTAAGGTTGTCATCTTATCTGCACTAAAAACACACCAAGCAAGACAAATAATGTTTTAAATAATTTAATTTTAAGCCCAATAGTGAATTAATAATTTTAAAATTAAAAATTAGGTCAAAGTCAAAGTTTGCGGTCAACGAGGGTTTACGATCGTAAACTCTTGACCGTTTGCTAATGACCACTTGGGGAGTTTATGGCTGCAAACGCCTTACGACCGTAAGCTTCGACCATAAACTCCAATACTTTGTTTTTTTTGTCAATTTCGCCTCAAAACACGGTTAATCACAGAACGAAATGCATATTCCTGGTCGAAAACGCAGTACCTTCAAAACTAACGAATTAATTTCGCAAAAATCGATGAATTTTTTTCGAGGAAAAAGAGTGTGAGAGAGTTTGCGACCGGAATCAAGAAAATGATAAAGATTCCGGTTGTAAACCTGCTTTTATACCTAACTTTCATTTACCTAATGACTACACAGTATAAGGCAGAATCCAACACAGTCCAATATTTTTCAAAAAAAATTAAAAACAAATCTTTTTGAGGATTAATATTATAACTAAAATTAAAATTAAAAATAAAATAAAATAAACTCTTCAAATTTAAAAAATAATGGTTAGATTCAACAGTTAACAAAATAAAATAAATAAAAAATAAAAAATAAATAAAAAATAAAATAAATTAACTCCAAATAAAATATACAACTTAGAAATTTAATTTATCGAGAATGAATTTGTGACGTTGGGATCAAAGTTGTTGGACAACCTTATTCCACTTGTCGGTACCCTTATCTTCACGTTTTCATCTGATTGATCACTAGTATTATGGTCCACTTAAATACAAAACATTTGTGACAAGATTTGGACAATTTACCAATGACATGACACACATACACACACACACACACACACACACATATATATATATATATATATATATATATATATATAATTTTATTATCATTATCAGCCTTAATTCTTAAATAAAATTTTCTTATGACCATTTAACTGACTATAACTAGGGATATTTTTGTCCACCTAAATTGAGCAGTGAGATCTATAGACAACATGTATGTGTTCATTTTTAATTGTACTAGAACATGTTTCCCGCTTTCTGAGATGCCCCAACCATCAAGGGCTTCCAAAATACTCCTTACACTGGGTGAGCAGACAATTATTAAGAGAGAATATAGATTTAGAATGCATATGCTGTACATCCAGGTCAGATCTCTTCCAATCACACAAAGGATGAAACATATGACTAACTGAAGTTTTAGAGGGATTGAGAAGAGAACGTTGCATATATACTGTGTACCAGGTCGGATTTTGAGTCATGCAAAGGAGACAATATGTGGCTAACAGATAGAAAGACTTGTTGGGTTTTGGCCATAAGAACAACCTATGTGCTCATACAAACCCTAATGCTTGGATCTAGGTTTCTTTATTGAACATGCAAATCATCCAAGACTATAAACCCTAAATCTAGCATATGATAATCCATATTAACATAATAATGGGTTTAAGATATTACCTTGATTGCTATGTAGCAATAACAATCACAATTCCTTCTTGTGATGACTTTAGAAAGCTTAGAGTCACAAATATCACTCCTCTAATGGTTCACAAACACCAAGAGCAAGAGGATGAAGAGGAGAAGGAGGCTGCCCAAAATCGTCCAAAACCCTAGAGGATCTCATCACCACGTTTTTTGGGGCTTAAGGGTGCTATTTATACATGTAGGCTATTAGGGTTTTAAACTAGGAAACCCTAATCTGACTGCTTAAGCCCTAAGCAGCCCATGGATTCCTTTGGTATATCTCTTGGACGATTTTTAATGGGCTTCCCCATAGAATTCGTCCAACTTATATCTTATTAAGTAATCTATAGCCCAAATACAATTATCTTGTAATTACAATTCCAGTCCCTTAAGTTCAATTAATCTCTTTTAGCCACAAAATTAATTATCAATTAATTCTTGACTAATATTAATTAAACAATATGATTTCTCCATTAATATATTATTCTCATAATATATTAATAAATCAAAATTAATCCTTTCTCTCCATAATTCATCCTATCAAGTTGCTTTGGTGAAGGCAACCCAAAAGGACCATGCACCATTGGGTCAAGTACATACCAAAATAGTTATGGACTTAGACACTAATCCAACAGTCTCCCACTTGGATAAGTCTAATAACTATTCCGCGTATGACTTCAGATCCTAATCTGCAATCGTAGCTTTCTAAAGCTGTTGTCTACTCTGATTTTATCAGTTACATGTGTCCTTTAGATAAGGGATCATATATTCCTCCATTCTAGATATCATAAGATATGAATTCTAATCATTCTCTCTATACTATTTCCCGACTTCCGATTTATGACGACTGACTAATTGAACAAATCAAATTAGCCCTAGCCCGGCCGAGCATTTACGTTTGTCATCACTAAATCATCGAGGGGCCCAAAGATATCGCTTTTATCATACTTTGGATAAAAGGAACGGATAAACTTTGACTCAATGCTCGCTTGCACTCACTTACCGAATCACACACAACAATATGTTTTATGACACCAAGTTACTGGTGCGTTTACATATTATCAATGTCCAACCGATTTGCAAGATACAATTCACACATCTCGGTTTCAGGAATATAAGATGTTATCGTCTCACCAATCACTCGTGATAAAATACATGAAGTGATCCAAGTGAGCATGGGTTTAATCCAATGCTCAAATCATATTCATAAGCACTCATGAATTTTGCAGCAATCATTTGCTTATGTCTAATACTCTTTTAGACAATCCACACACCAATTCACGATAGTCTTCATTCATACCTACTTCCAACATATGAACGACTGTGGCCCGTTTGAATAATTTGACTGTTCTTAACCAATTAAATTATTCAGGAAGTCAAAACATGCAAAGTGAAACACAAGAATTATACTAATCCCATATGACCTCAAACCTTTTGAGTATAAATAAAACACCTTTTATTTATCACCATATCGATTACTCATTATTTCTTGTTTTGGGTAATCAACTTCTTACTTGAATTACAACACTTGTCCCATGCTCTCAGCATGCACACAATGTTTACCTATGGTTCTTACTTTGTGAAATAGATCAAATGAACACATTTCCAATCACACTCATTCCACAACTCCCAATCCTTATCATAAGTGTAAGAATATCAAATTCTTGCCACTTATAGAATATGTTAGATTCTAACATTTTATGCAATGATCCTTTCGTAATGTCACTGCACTAAAGTCACAATGACTATTGCCAATGAAATTACAAAGTCCTCTATTGGAGATTGTTACAAGACAATTCCATAGATGTGATGTCTCTCACTCAAAGTACATTTCTTTGAACATCCTTTTGCATAAAGTTTCTAATCTAAACATAGATTCTCAATATCTAACTCCCAATATGGAAACCTTTCCATACTTACCATATGACAACTTATTCTTAATAGAATCTTATCTATTCATAATAATGTT
Source organism: Lactuca saligna (assembly GCF_052625555.1). NCBI lineage: Eukaryota > Viridiplantae > Streptophyta > Magnoliopsida > Asterales > Asteraceae > Lactuca > Lactuca saligna. The sequence continues at coordinate 42,985,386 of NC_136418.1, read as the reverse complement.
GATATACTCCATCCAATACTATACTTCCAACTACTCATAAGCGACCAATCCTTAGCGAACTTCGGGTTGTCCTTTGATAGTTGTTTAATTATCTTGGTCAAAACCGATTCTTGTCCTTTTTCCCTCTAAATGTGCTAGACATTTGGAAAATTTTAGAATGGTCAAATATTATAGCATTTGCAATCGATCCTATACCCGAAGCGTATGGGACACGATTCATAATGCCTTACATAAAGATTTGATACTTTATCAATCTTCTGCCATAATATTCTATGTACTATGTTCTCACAATTCGTATTATGAAGAGGAATCCCGTAATCATAATCGAAATTTAAGAACACACTATGTATCCTTGACTAAATTTATTAACATTTCACAACCTAAGCCTTTAGTTTTGAAATGAAGCATAATATTCTCCCCCTTAATTATAGCAAAACAACTATTCAACCCTTACAACTTTGCAAAGTATGACTCTTGTTTTCTATAATTAATATTGCTAACTTGCAATACTTGCCTTAATAATCATACAATCATAAAATTTACGCTCCCACTATCATTATGATTATTATAAACATAACACTTACGCTCCCACTAGCTTTGTCATGTTTTCAGAAAACAGCTTAACTTCCAGAAAAACAATACTTATTGAATTTCTTAAGTTCATGTTTTTAATACCTAATGCTATGATAATCCTTTATCAAGGCTTCTCAAACTTATACACCTTTGCCTTAGATAACTCATATGTGTGTCTAAAAAATTAAGACTAATTGCCAAATCTCACAATTCGAATCATGGAAAGGGATACCGTAACCATAATCGAATTTGAGAATACAATTTTGCAATTGCTATCTTCTTAAAATCTCTCTTAGTGAAAGCATTTCCTCATAGTTATTTTCATGAAGGAGGGAATCTTATGACACTTAGATTTAATGTTGTATGTGTGTGTTCCTATCCATGTGAATTTGTCAAAACCAAAGTTTGTGACAAATCCAAACTCATATGGACCGAACATTCTCAATCTTGATTTCTTGCCTTATGGTAACACGGCTACCCACCATGTCTTCCAAGTAGTTAAGCATCTCACCCTTTCCTGTCAATGTACTTTTCATTAATTAAGGTCCTTGCCTTTTATGCATTCAAATGAGAACTCATAGAACTCATATGGATAATTAACTCAATTGGAATGGCACAGAAACAAAATAACGTCAACACGATAGGTTATAAACCTCAAGTCGTGTGCTAGTGATGTTAGATAAGGTTTAGTTTGATTTGTTCTTGAAACCTTTCAAGACAATTAAGAACCCCATTGACTCCTTGACATATAATATTCTATTGTCAATAAATCATTTATTGACAAACAAATATTCAAGAGTTAGTGTAGTTTTTATCAAACACTTCACAAAATTTGGTCCTAGTTGGTCTTTGTCTTATCCAAGACATCACAACTTTCCAATTTCAAATGTGCATGAATGAGAAAAACTTTTTCCATATTCTACATTTGATGAGTGTTATAAACCTTCTTACAACTTGTCACTCAATGTCACAATCTTAACTTTAAGACTTGTTTTGGAACGAAGTGTGATTGACTTCTTGATTTAACCATTTCTTCAATTCTTGATTCCTCTTCTTAGACATACAATTGTACTAAGACTTACTTAGAGGATAAATTGAGATATGGTTCTTAATCATTAAGATCTATCATAAAACATAATAAAAGGTACTATCCCTTCTTCTTAGAATAGAGAAACTTTTATCTTTCTTCTTACTTTATTCTTCTTATTTGTTCTGCTTATTGATTTAAACTTTTACAATCAACTCAGAATTACACTTAATCTTATAAGTGTAATCATATTTGCTAAACTTTTAGTAAATCATGATGAATATCTTTGTTACTCTTGTGGTGGAATTGATCAACACATAACCTTGTGTACTCGATCTCCTAGTCCTTCACTTGACACTTTGTCAACGAATTAGTCTAATTTCCAAATGTGAAAGTTTATTCATTCATCATACAGCTCTTTTTGTACGATTCCAAATCTCTATCCAATAGAAGCTTGGGCGATGAGAAACTTTCCCTATTTGGTAAATTCTCGACATTTCCACAAACAACATAATTAAGAATCACATCCATTTGTTGTAAATATATGAAAATCAATTTTTCATAACGATTTCATTGCAAGGAAATTAATAAATAAACACGTCAAACAAAATTTATTTTATTTATAGAAGCAGCGGAAAACATTTGTCCTTACAATGCAAAATCAACTGAAAAACTATGTAATAAATATTCCTAACAACTCTATCTAAGCTCAAAATCTAATCTTCGAATCCATGTCTTCGTGATTAGATTCATCTTGCTATTTCATCAAGCTTCCTCTCTTTTCATCGATCCTGCAAAACATTCAAATGCAATCTTATCACATTATGTATTAAGAATCAACGAATAGGAACTTAATCAAGTTAGATAGTGGATTTTACCTGAAGCACAACCATACTCTTTGACTCTACCATATTCTGGACTCTTCAGGCTCTTAGGGCAGACTTGTATCCAACACCCTTTTTTCTTGGCAGCAAACGTAGGTCTCTTCTCCTAGAACGTCCTCGAAAGCATGGTTGGTTCACTTTCCCAACAAATATGCTCCATTGCTTTGCCAAACCATTTCTGTTTCAGCGGCAATGAGCATGTAAGCTAGGTCAATGAGGTTTGCATCATGATCCATCATATAATACTTTCTTTTGAACTCATTATATGATTCAGGGAGTGACTGTAGGACACAACCTATAGCCAACTCATCAGGGAATGATGCACCCAACATATCAACCAATCAATGTGTGATTTCATTCCTAGAATGTGGGCACACATGGGTTTACCATCTTCATGTTTCATTTCCAATAGGGCTTTAGTGACATTGAACCTTTCAACTCTTCGATCATGTGGGTTATGGAGAACAACGGGAGGAGGAGGAGGAAGTGAAGCATGATTTCTTGTTCCTCGATTGAATCATGGAATATCATCTTCATGTGGAAACTTGTTCCACGGGATTTGGGAAGACCATAGTTGTCGAACTTTGACATCTACAAAATGGGAGAAAACATAAATTCAAGTTAGTTGATAGATTGAGTCCTTAATAAATCACCCAAATGAGATATTAAGGCTAGGACCCAACACAATACGCTATAACCTAGAAAAGGGATGTCGTAATCTAGTTGCAGAATATTTGAAGGTAGGTGAATGACGATTCACTAATTTTCCACCATGAAAAAACGAAAAAGAAATTTAAGTTTTATATCTATGAAAACTCCTAGATCCTTTGAGATTCAATAAACTTTTCAATGGCATGTTTAAATCTCGATATGCCCCTCTTGTTTCTGACTGGGATGCCGAGGATTACAAAGCGGGTGTGAATAACCATGCAAACTTACATGGTGCCCTCACATGTTATGGTCACCTATTCGATGTACCGGTAAACCACACACGCTCCACTGAACTATGACAAACATTGAGTCACCCTTTTCTACCTTTTCTTAGAACCATTTAGTGTGCCGGTAAACCACACATGCTCCACTAACGTCTTTGCAAGGGCACAAAGTGTAATTTCATGGAATTGCATCAATTCACTTTTGCCTAAAGTAACTAAGATTGGGAATTTGTAAAAACATTTAGTTACTTTTGTACTAATGTTAACTTTTAATATTATATATAGTATAGGGTGTATTTTATACTTTTAAAATACTAGGTGGTCAAATTTAATAATTATACTTTTAATTTAATTAAATTGTAAACCAAAACTTTATGGATTTATTAAATCTCCTTTAATTATACACTTTAACTAATTAATAAAACCATAAGGGTGTGATTTGAACTTTTCAAAACAATACTAGGGTTTAAGAATTGAACTTTTCTAAATTAACTTTTAATCAACATTTAAATTAAAAAACTTGAGGGCAAGTTTTGAAACATTTCAAAACATTAGAGTTTTAACTATTTAAATTTCAAAAACAAAACTTTTAAGTTCAAATTCAAACTATAAAACCTAAAGGGATTAATTTGAAACTTTTCCAAACTTTGTTAAGAATATTCTAGATCACATAATTCAAATAAGGCGATTAACAATTAGTTGGTGGTTATCTAATAAGATCTAGTTCAAATTCTTGCAAAATAATGATCAAATAATTCAAATAATTTAACATTTATCAAATAAGGTAACAATTATCTAATTAGATGACCAAAATCTTTTATTTTGACAAAGATAATCACAAGGAATCAATAAAATTTGTATTTTATTAATCTTAAACAATTATGGCAATTATCCTAAGTCAAAATAGGTAAAAATCCCAAAAATCTGCCTAACTGGCACTCAAACTCGCCGAGTTCCTCTATGGACTTGCCGAGTCCACATTGGAACTCACCGAGTTCATCAGTCAGGGGGCCAAAAAATCGATTTTTGCAACAAGAATGAATATACTAGGCATCAATAAAATAGAAACCAATCAAGGCTCTGATACCACTGTTGGGTTTTGGCCATAAGAACAACCTATGTGCTCATACAAACCCTAATGCTTGGATCTAGGTTTCTCTATTGAACTTGCAATTCATCCAAGACTATAAACCCTAAATCTAGCATATGATAATACATATTAACATAATAATGGGTTTAAGATATTACCTTGATTGTTATGTAGCAATAACAATCATAATTCCTTCTTGTGATGACTTTAGAAAGCTTAGAGTCACAAATGTCACTCCTCTAATGGTTCACAAACACCAAGAACAAGAGGATGAAGAGGAGAAGAGAAGGAGGCTGCCCAAAATCGTCCAAAACCCTAGAGGATCTTATCACCACGTTTTTTGGGGCTTAAGGGTGCTATTTATACATGTAGGCTATTAGGGTTTTAAACTAGGAAACCCTAATCTGACTGCTTAAGCCCTAAGCAGCCCATGGATTCCTTTGGTATATCTCTTGGACGATTTCTAATGGGCTTCCCCATAGAATTCGTCCAACTTATATCTTATTAAGTAATCCATAGCCCAAATACAATTATCTTATAATTACAGTTCCAGTCCCTTAAGTTCAATTAATCTCTTTGAGCCACAAAATTAATTATCAATTAAATCTTGACTAATATTAATTAAACAATATGATTTCGCCATTAATATATTATTCTCATAATATATTAATAAATCAAAATTAATCCTTTCTCTCCATAATTCATCCTATCAAGTTGCTTTGGTGAAGGCAACCCAAAAGGATCATGCACCATCGGGTCGAATACATATCAAAATAGTTATGGACTTAGACACTAATCCAACAAGAATTGCATAGAGAGAAGATGCAGAGAGATAGAATTACATATATTACAGTCTAGGTCGGATCTCTTGATCACGTAGAGGAGGCAACATATGACTAACAGATAAAAAGCAAGAAAATAACCTTCTACAGACCTACTTTATCGGAATTCCCCAGTCACCCCATCCGATCGGAATTAAGGATAGAATCCGCACATCGAGGAAAAGTGAATCCACAGTTCTAGATACGGGTTCTTAAGTGTTACCAGTAGATTCCCGTGTATATCGCCCTGCTCAACCTATCTGAGCGTTGTGATGTCAGGTTAAACGGATCTAACTAGGTGAATGTTTGTCAAGTCCTTGAATTCATTAAGTTCAACTCTCCCTACCCAAGTCCATTTAAAATCTTTAGTGCCTACCATCGCATCAAGCACAGAGCGTAGACGATTCAACTTAGGTACGTTACGCAGATTCAGATTGCCCGTTATCACTTGCTAATTTCATTTCCCATCACAACACCTGCAATCAGAACTATCAGCAATATTTTTTTAATTTTCTGGATATTTTAATGTTTTTGGATTTTTTGATTATTTATCCCCCTAAATTTGTGCATGGGTGAGAATAAAAAATAAAAGAAAATTAAATGCGCAAATTTAATTTATCCTACCTACAAAAAACTTAAAAATTTGAAGAATTAAGAAAAGAAACAAAAAAAAAAAAAAAAAAAAAAAAAAAAAAAAAAAACCCTTAATCCTCAAAATGAATCATTTTCAGAAATCTCACAAGCACATCGAAACGAGCTTTGTTGAAAGGCTTAGTGAACAGATCCGCCACATTATTAGTAGTAGGGACCTATTCCGGCCGGATTAGTGAACGTTCATAACGGTCTCTGATAAAATGAATTTTAATGTCGATGTGTTCGGTTTTAGAGTGTTGGACTGGATTTTTGGCAATTTGAATTGCGGCCTCATTATCACAGTAAATGGGGGTTTCTAAATAATTCAAAACGTAATCCAACAATTGATGTTGGATCCATATAACTTGAGAACAACAGGCAGATGCAACAACGTATTCCACCTCCGTTGTTGAGGTTGAGATGGTGTGTTGCTTCAAGCTCACAACCTCCATAATTACCGTCAGCAAAAGCATATAAATCAAATTCAGAATTCTTCGGATACCAAAGACCCAATTTTGGGCTACCTTTGATATACCAAATATTTCTTTTGACAACAATAAGATGTGAAAGTTTAGGATTAGCCTGATAACATGCGCATTGATAAACTGCAAACATGATGTCAGGTCGGCTTGCAGTAAGATAAATCAGCGATCCGATCATTGATCTATAGTGTGTCTGATCTAAAGATTCGCCAATAGGATCTAGAGTCAGAAGAGGTCTTTCAGCCATTGATGTTGATGCAGATTTAGCGTTGTGAAACTTGAACTTCTCAAGAATATCCTCCACATACTTGGCTTGATGTAGTAGGATTCCGATTGAATTTTGTTTGACCCAAAGCCCTAGAAACATGGTCATTTCCCCCCAACAAACTCATCTCGAACCGCTTGTTCGTAACACCTTCGAATTCCTTGCAGACCTGCGAACTGGTCGACCCAAAGATAATGTCATCAACATAGATTTGCACAAGTATTTGATCATTACCGACATTCTTGATAAAAAAAAATTTTGATCGATAGTGCCACGAGAGTAACCATGCTCTAGCAAATGCTTTGTTAGAGTTGCATACCACGCTCGAGGAGCTTGATGTAACCCATACAATGCCTTGTCCAACTTGTAGACATGATTAGGAAACTTTGAGTCAACGAACCCAGGGGCTTGATTAACGTAGATTTCTTCATTCACCTTGCCATACAAGAAGTCAGTCTTGGCGTCCATTTGGTAAACGGTAAAGTTCATGTAAGAAGCATATGCTAGAAAGATACGGATAGCCTCCAAGCGAGCTACTAGAGCATAAACTTCAGTGTAATCAAGACCCTCGACTTGTCGAAACCCGCGAATCACCAATCGAGCTTTATTTCGGACAATAACACCTGAATCATCCTGCTTATTGCGATAAACCCATCGTGTGTCAAGAGACTTCTTGCCCTTTGGTAACTCAACTAACTTCGAAACTCCGAGTTTTTCAAATTGATGTAGTTCTTCATGCATTGCATCTACCCAACTGGGCTCATTCAGAGTCATTTCAACATTCTTGGGCTTTATTTGAGATATAAAGCAAGAGTAAAGACAAGTATTAACATCTCCACTCTGACTTCTGGTTTTAACACTGTCGCCTAGATGACAAATGATGTTATCGATCGGATGATCACGTTGAATCCTTAAAGGTATTTCTTGGATGATATCATTAAGAGATACAGGAAAAGTGTGAATGTTGAAACCTCCTTCATTTGCTGATGGAGTTGCTCCAGATGGCTCTGCTACAAACTCATTTGAGATAATCTCAGGAAAGAGTAGTTCCATAAAAGTTGAAGAGATAGCGGAAGCATCATTAGGCATGAACTCTCTTTCTATAGGAGTAAGTGGCGTAGTTGCAGCATCAAGAGTATCATTTTAGCTGGAGATTTAGGACTATCATGTTGCACAGATGACTCCCCCTCAGGCGTAGCAGAAGACTCCCCCTCAGATGGTGAAGAGGATGTCGATGGAGGCCTGTAGACAACTTTTTCGTCTTCATCTTTAGAAATATTCTTCAAGCCAGACACAGATCCAAATGAGCAACTCGAAGAAACATTTATTGATTTGAACAGCGATGTGTAATCAAACAACCAATCCGAACCCACTCTAGCATCCGTCTCATTTTCTTCCAACCAACGCTTGTTATAAGATTCCACAATCTGCTTTGTCTTCTTATTGTAGACCCTATAGGCAGTGCGAGCAACATACCCTACGAAGTAACAATCATCGGCTTTGGCATTAAACTCCGGGTTGGTTTCGTGGTGAAGAAGGGTGCAAGGGCAGCCAAATACACAGAAATGACTGACTGAAGGCTTGTGATCATATAAAATCTCATACGAGGTATTCATCTGAGCTTTTTTCATCAACACACGATTCTGAACGTAGCAAGCTGTATTTATCGCCTCGAACCAGAAGAAAACTGGTAGTTTGGAGTCACAAAACATCATCCTTGTAGCGTCTTTTAAATTTATGTTTCTCCTCTTAGCAACACCATTTTGTTGGGATGTGTGAGCAGAGCTGTATTGATGCATAATACCCTTTTCCATGCAAAAATGATCAAGAATAGAATTCTTGAACTCTATTCCGTTGCCGGTACGAAGCGCCTTCACCCGATTGTTAGTTTGGTTCTCAATCAATACGATGAATTTCTTAATCAAATCAGCAACTCCAGCTTTTTGGATAGAAAGAAAACCCACGTAAAACAAGAGAAATCATCAATCACAACCAAACAATAAGAATTTCTGTTGATGCTGATAACGTTTACTGGTCCAAACAAATTCATATGTAGCAATTGAAGCACCTGACTAATTGAGTTGACCTGTTTTGGCAGGTGTGGTTTTCTATGATGCTTACCTTGGGCACACGACACACACTTTTCAAACGTGATAAAGTCTTTGACAGGAAAACCACAGACCATCTTATTTTTTTTCAAGACAATTCAAGTTCTTGGCGTTAGCATGACCAAGTCTTCGGTGCCACAGCATTGTAGTTTGTTCTGAGATCTTTGAGAAGAGGCACGTAACTTGTTCTGGAAGACTGCTATTCATATCAATGATGTAGGTATTCCCATCCCTTTTAGATTGTACAAGAATCCACTCTTCTAGAATGACAAAGCCTGGCTTGAGAATCATGCATTCCTTATCAGTGAAATGCGTAGAATAGCCTCTATCACATATCTGGGATACACTCAACAAACTATGCTTCAATTCAGGAGCAAAGTTGACATTTTTCAAAACTCAACACCCCATTTGTAATAGTTCCCTTTTGAGTAATCATGCCTCCATCTCCACCCGCAAAGGAGATATACCCCCCATTAAAGGATTGAATGTTGTGCAGTTGGGCGATATCTCCTGTCATATGCCGGGAGCAACCGCTGTCGACGAACCAAGGTCTGATGACCTTCCCCCGCAATTGTCCCTGCAAAATATGTGGGTTTAATTAGATTTGGGAACATAGGTCATTATTTTCTTGGGTGGTTCCGATGCCTTCTCAGATTTATTATCATTTAAGGATTTTTTCAGAGGACACGGATGATTAATTGGAAGCTAATTTGGGCAACCATTGATAATTAGGTTTTCTGATAGTCCCCGGTGATTTTGAAATCGAATGTTTATCATTTTGCTTGAAGCACTTGGGTTTTCTACCAGAGTTGGTTGAAGAGCCACTGCTGCTTCTTGACGAAACCGACCCTGACTTGGCCATGCTCGGTTTTGGCAAACTGCTTGGGACTTTGTTATGAAAAACCTTTTTATGCTTTTAAAGAACAGCCCGTTTTCTACTCCGATCATCTTTCCAATCATCATTCCGAGAATGATTTCTAGAGGACTTTGTAGTTAAAGACCTTCCTCTAAATTCGTTCTTTCCTCTTGAAGATTCAAATTGTAAAAACATATGATTTTGACAATTTCTAGCTATATGACCACCAATAACACAATTGATATAAATCTGTTTGTTATTGTGATAACTTGTGCTACATTGATTAGATTTGTTTTCCATACTAACACCCTTGCTTTTCTCACAAGAACAAGAACAAGAATTAGGTTGTGAGACAAGTGAGGGTACATTAGATGGAGAAGCTTGTGAAACTGGTGGTTTTTCAATATTTTCATCATAAACGTTAGAAGTGCCACCCACATTATTCAAAACAGTATCAGACACTTGAAAACCATTCAAAACAGTATCAAAAGAAACAGAAACACTACAAAAAACATTGTCACTTGAAACATCAGAAAAATTGTGACAACCGTCAATTTCCGGTCAAGTCAGAGTCAACCGAAGTCAACAAGTCAAACTGTTCGACTCATTTTTCCCCTGGGTACTAGAGTTTATGTTAGGTAAATACTAAACAACTCGCTATTCTAATGAGAGATCATAAATCAAAAAGTGCGAACATCTAGATCTCCTTAACCTAAAATTATGGTACGTGGCAAGCCAAACCGATAAAACAATGTTGCATACTGATCGGGAGTGTGTAAGATCCTTAAATAAGGCTTAACAGGGTTTACGGACCTTGCGTGGCGAAGCCGGACACTCACAAATGCCACACACAAAACCTCTCGCAATCATATTCACCCTATCTCTCCTAAAACTCTCTTTGTATGAGAAATCTCTCCAAGAATGTTAAATCTCTCCCAAATCTCTCTAAGTATGTGAAATCTCTCCCAAAACTCTCTTTGTATGAGAAATCTCTCCACGTATGTCAAATCTCTCCCAAATCTCTCTAAGTAGGTGAAATCTCTCCCAAAACTCTCTTTGTATGAGAAACCTCTCCAAGAATGTCAAATCTCTCCCAAATCTCTCTAAGAATGTGAAATCTCTCCCAAAACTCTCTTTGTATGAGAAATCTCTCCACGTATGTCAAATATATCCCAAATCTCTCTAAGTATGTGAAATCTCTCCCAAAAATCTCTTTGTATGAGAAATCTCTCCAAGAATGTGAAATCTCTCCTAAATCTCTCTATGTATGAGAAATCTCTCCAAGAATGTGAAATCTCTCCCAAATCTCTCTCAAAAGTTTTTGTAACTTTTTATAGTCTTTCGGGCCATCCCGACCCTTAACCGGGTCAAAAACGGCTTAAAACGGGGTAAAAACGAGAAAAACGGATTTGAGGAGCCGAAACCCCTCTTAAGGAACCGAAACCTCTCAAGGAGCCGAAACCCTAAGCAGCCGAGACTCAGTAGCCGAACCTGGGAAGAGAAGCCTCTCGGGCCGAAACTGAGAAGAGAAACCTCTCGGGCCAAAACTCGCGAAGACCGAGTCTCTCCTCTCGGTTCCTTCTTCTTCTCTACTCTCGGTCTCTCCTCTCGCACTCTCGGTCTCTTCTCTCCACCTCTCGGTCTTCCTTCCCCTTCTCTTGGTTCCTTCTTCTACTTTCGGTCCCTGCTACCTCTCTCGGTCCTTCCTTCTCTACTCTCGGTTCCCTTCCCTCTCTCGGTCTTTCTGTTCTCCTCTCGGTTCCAAGCATTAGAGGCCGAGACCTCGGCCAGACTTCGGAAATGCGACACTTTTCACCCATTTTTGATATTTTTAGCATTTTGAGCCCGTTTTTCGTGATTTTAACGCGGGATTTTCTGCAGAAGTTATATTTTTATATAAAAGACCCTAAATATTCATAATTTAAACATATTTTCATGGAAATCTTTATTTAAAGAATAAAAATTTAGTGGGTAAGGTACAAAGAGGTTGAGTGTTGACCTTGCTTTACCTTATGACACAAGCAACCACTCCCATACCCACTCCATGTCACTATTCACCATCAGCTCATCCCTAGTCACTTCACAAGTCCTTTCTCATTATTTCCAGCAATTTCCCACGTTCTAAGAGATGGAACATCCATCCTCTCTCGTCACTTCTCTCATTTGCTCTCATTTCACCAAGGATCCAACTCCATTTTTCTCTCAAACTTTCTCTATCAAATTCGAGATTCAAGGCTGATTATCAAGCTTTCTCACACTCTTGGTAAGTATAATTCATCATCTCTATGATTATTTCACTTCCTTCTACTCCAATCATAGATTGCTTACACAAATTACATCATTTTGGTGTTAGATTCTTGAAAATCTTCAAGGCATCTTCAAGTGTTCATGAGTTGAACACTTCCCTAATCCAACATTCATCCACTAAAATCACTCAAAGTGAGTTCATACCCCTACATTTTCATGTTTTCTCAAGTTTTCAGGGGGGGGGGGGGGGGGAATACAAGTTAAAACACCAAGAACATAACTAAACGTTTCTAACAGCCTTCATCAGAAAAGTTCAACTCCATTCACGGACTGTTTTTGGCAACTAAAACGTTTTCTTTTTCAAAACTGTACAAGGTTCAAGTAGTTCAAGTTCTTAGCTTTAAAATGACTACTTGCACATCTCCATACTATGTTTCTACAATTTATGGTGATTTTTACAAAACTGCCTATCATTTCAAACACCAATCCGGACCAGTCTGTGATTATGGACTTTTTCACCCAAGTTGGAGGTCATTAAAAATCATGATAAAAATTATGAGTAAACTAGACACATTTTGGGAACTCTCAGAATTTACGGATTTAGTTATCGACTTCGTATTATTTTTCTATGACTTTTCTAAAACAGCGCAGAAAGGTTAAAGTTAGTTAACAGCATATAAATTTCATAACACTTTGTATTATGTTGAGCAAAGTGTATAACAATAAGTTCTAAATATTGAATGTGTTTCCTTGTTATTTTATCATCATAAACTGAAACTTAGTCATTCATGATAAGATTATTTATTCATTTAGAACACAAATATTAAGCAATAATAAGCATAGTTTAATGGATTCATAACACTATTGCATTTTCATAAAAGAGTTCTTATATATTACGAACGTTTTGGATAAACTATAATAGGTATAGTTTATGATTCATTACATAACACACTCGTACAAAAAGGGTACGTTCATACAAAAAGGTTTCACACTCAAGCACACCACACGTAAACTTGTTAACCCAAAATTGTGAGACAATCTCTTTCCGTACGTGCGAGTGTGGGATCTAATTCCTGGTAGTTATAATCAGAGTCTCCTGGAGGGAGAACGTGATAGTTGTGTATAGATCTATATTGGTTTTGACACCCCACACCTTGCTGCTAGCTACAGTGGCACCTGCAGGTCTACGGGTGACAAATGTCATTTCAGTTTCGCGATGCCTAAGAAACGTCGTGGCAGGTTCATTCAGTCATAGTATGATTATAGCGACTCACATAGGGAGATAACAATACATAAATTTTACGGGATTTTTATAAAACCTAAATGGGTTTTATGTCGATTTAAAATAACTTTTTATGTCAATAAGTACAGATATTAGTGTAGACTTTCGGTTTTGGTATTTATGACTACACATCATTTGAAACAACATTTATATCTCTAAGTATGGCCAATACTTGTTATTTCTCGGTCCTGGGATTTAGGACTACATATACATAAAGTATTAACAAACATAAGGAATTACGGGAATTTCTTTTAATTCAATCGCGTTTATGTCGATTTAAACACATATCATTTTCTATCAGTAAGAGAGGTTACTTATACATTTTGGTCTTTGGATATAAGACTACATTTCACTGATTTTAAAGAAAATATCGGATTTTCTGGATACATATTCTAACACTTTTACAAGGAAAACGGTTTACTTCTCTAACGAAATCTCTTATGAACTCACCAACCTTTGTGTTGACACTTTTTCAAAACTACTTGTATTCTCAGGAATTCAATGAAACAGGAAATCAACAACGTTTTGAGGATGGGACAATAATTCGTCAAACAGTTCATTTTGTATCATAATGTAATTAATGTGAATCATGTAAACATATACTTCAATTATATTTGTGATGGTTGTATTTAGTTTGAGCACTATTATACTCGTTGTTGTGATACTCTACATGAAGTCCTCCACCCCCGGATGTTTCCGCCATCCTTGGTTTGGGGGTGTGACAAAAATTATTGTCTTCATTTCAACTTCGTGCTTTGACTGATTCAAGGATTGATCTGCAGGAGAAGTATAAATGTTAGTACTTTCAACATTAATAAATCCTCCCGAAACAAAACCAGATGGCTTGCCATAAACCATGAATGATTCATTGGCAATCTCTTCTTTGGACAAAGGTTGAAACTGATATGTATGATTGAAAGGAGGAGGCACTTGATTATACCCTAGACCCTTTGACTGATTTCGTTTGAATTGCATGCAGTGGTCTATCATATTTGCAACTACCTCACACGATACATCAAATTTTCTAAAGTCAAAATCAGCAGTTTCAAATTTGCCCTTTAATGATTCAATTTCAGCCACTAGTTCAGCATTCTATTTCATTGCATAGTCATAATTTTCGCATTTATTACTATAGTCTTCCTGAAGTCTCCTAAAGTCCTTTATTTTATATTCTAATTGGGCTTTAAGAGGTTTTTGACCTTTTCTGAGTTGGTAACATTCATACCTAAGATCCTCTACTTCCTTTTTTAGTAAGTCATTATGTTCACGGAGAATTTCAAGGTTCTCTACTTCTCTACCTAGTGTCTCAATTTTCTCATGCAAAATTCTAACATAATCATTACAAGGTTGAGAGCATGAGGTTAGACTTACCTTGTTTTTATTAGGTTCATGAGAGGAAGATACCATCAGTGCAAACTGCAGCTTCATCATTTGATCTTCAGCTACAACAATCTCTGTCGGTGCATCATCACAGACCTGTGTCAAATTGGCATTTTCAGGTCCAGATATCTTCAAGGCCTGCATCTGATCCTACCAGTCAAAAGATTATGAAACCATGGCCTTCTCGCTGTTGACCTGAGCACCACTTCTATTGTTTCCAATTGCAACCGTTTTTTGTCATTACTTAGTCTTCTGTCTGGCTGTAGGCAATCACGAGCAAAATGCCCTGGCTCATTGCAGTTGAAACATCACAACTTTCCCTTGCTAAACCCAACCTTCTTGTCAGCACTCATCCCCTAGTTGTTCTTTCCAGTGTTCTTGGCAAATTGTTTCACCCTGAAAAATTCCATGGCAATTTGCCATGTGATATCCATCTCTTCTACATCTTTAGGGTGAATCAGATCGAGATCGGCAAATGACAGTTAGGGTGGAAGATCTCTAGCCACTAGTGCATTGTAACAATTGACAAGCCCTGAAGTAAGAACATGATTTTCATTACCCTCCTTTCTTTTTGAAGAGGAAGCCACATTAGAGGAAGAAGCAGCTTGAGCGGCCACAAACGATTGGCTCTGAGAAAGAGGCATGGCTGATGCAGCAGGTAGAGAAGAAGCTGATGGAGTGGAGAAGGACTCAACCTGAGCTTGCTGTGCAGCAAATGATTGACTTGTAGAAGAAAAAGTGAGAGATGAAAGAGCATTGTTAGAGGAGATCCCAAGGTTTGCAGCTAAGTATGAGTTCACATGGTTTATCTCTCGCTTCTTGTCATCAATATCACAACCCTTGATGACAGCCATTACTTCAGCAAGAGAAAGCCAGCTAAGATCCCTAGTCTTCTTTATAATAGCTACATTCATGTCCCAAGACTTTGGGAGAGCATTTATTAGCTTCTTGTTTATCTCATACTTGGTGTAAAAAATCCCGGCTACAATCATTTTAATGTTAAGAGATGTGAACCGCTGCAGCTGTGCTTCAAGAGTTTCTCCATGAACATAGTTGAACATATTGAAACGTTGTCGCAACATATCTTGGCGACTCTCCTTTATATCTTCGTTCCCTTCATAGACCTCTATTAGGGCTTCCCACAAAGCCTTAGTAGAAGTGTATTCCCTGAAACCTTGAGCAATGTCTGGAGATAGAGCCATGGTCAAAGTGGCCAAAGCCTTTTCTTACTCTTCAACCTTATCAAAGTCTTCATCTATGTAATTTTCAATCTTCTTGTCAACCAATTTTCCTGAAACAGTAGTGGTTATTATGACAGGATCTTTTATTATGCTTCTCCAGATTTTGAAGTCCTTCATCTTGATGTACTTTTCAATTCTATACTTCCATTATGGGAAACCTTCAGCGGACATGAGTCTAGGAATTCGAGTGGTTGTGACCATTACAGAATCCAGCTCGTGGTGGTGTGTTTGACTTTGAGAATCCATTATTATTATTAAATTAATAAGAAACATAAATTAAATTATTTTAAGATTAAATTAAGTTTCTGGTCAAACACAAGTTCACGGTAAAAGTATGTTTGCAGCCGCAAACAGAGTTCACGGTCCGTTCAGAGTTTGCAGCCATAAACTTTGAGTTTACGTTCGTAAAGTGTTTCCAGTTAAAGTTCACGGTCCAAAATTTTCAGATTCCGTTTGATGAACAATCTTTATTCACGGCCTAAGAACAAAATTCATGGTTCAAGAACTACGAAGGGTTTGCGACCATAAGCTGAGATTACAGCCGTAAGCTAAGGTCGTAAACTCTGAAACTTGAGAGAATTTGTAGATTATCGATGAAACTGAAAACCCTTTTGCAGCAATCACCAACTTTAGTCGCAAACAGATGAGAACCTGGTCCAAAATTGATTGTAGAGTGCTTTTGATGTTGGTTTTGCTCTGATACCAATTGTAAGGTCCTAAAAGGGATCTTACCAGTGATCAAATAGCAAATACAATCAGTTAACAATAAAGAATGAGTAGAATAGAGAACAAACAAGCTTGCACACGCTTTTCTATTATAATCACGCCTGGTACAACTTGTGGTTTATAGGAGCCGAGAATACTAAGGCATCAACAACTACAAAAAGACCTAGCAAACATCTATATATACTATCATGGGCCGGCCTTGGGTTTACGGTTGTAAACAGCTTACGACCGTAAACTCCTTACAGTGATCGTAAACTCCAGACAAAATACAACAAGCTATCAAATGACCAAAAGAACCTATTACATAGAAAGCCTAGACCAAACCACTAATTAGACCCTTCAGAAACCTTTATGGAATTTTTGGACAAGAGGCCTTCAAGATTACATTCTTATTGATTATGTCAAGTTGTGTTTTTATCCCTTTTTGGACCTAAGAGTTGAGATCTTTATCTCTTGGCGAGGCTAAAGGGATAAAGTTGGAAATTTTATCAATTTAGACCACATAATAGACTAGATCTGAGCTTTGGATCCCTTTAGAATCGAAGAAAACAACTTAACGCATTATGTTTTTGGGAAACCAGTGTCCATGGTATGGTCTTTGGACACCACAATGTGGCAACCAGATGGAGGTTGACTTTTGACTTTTAATTTTGACCATTGACCATTGACCTTGACCAAGCTTGAAGTTGGTTCATTTAGGGTATTTTTGTTGGATTAGTGTCTAAGTCCATAACTATTTTGGTATGTACTTGACCCGATGGTGCATGGTCCTTTTGGGTTGCCTTCACCAAAGCAACTTGATAGGATCAATTATGGAGAGAAAGGATTAAATATGATTTATTAATATATTATGGGAATAATATATTAAAGGAGAAATCATATTTTTTTAATTAATATTAGTCAAGAATTAATAAGAATTAAGTTTGTGACTAAAAGAGATTAATTAAACTTAAGGGACTGGAATTGTAATTATAAGATAATTGCAATTGGGCTATGGATTACCTTATATTATAAGGTTGGACGAATTCTATGGGGAAACCCATTAGAAATCGTCCAAGGTCTTTAAGAAAGGAATCCATGGGTTGCTTAGGGCTTAAGCATCCAAATTAGGGTTTCCTTGTTAGATAACCATAATAGCCTCTCTGTATATAGAACCCTTATGCCTCAGAAACGTGGACAAGCTTCCTTCTAGGGTTTTGGACAGTTTTGGGCAGCCTCCTTCTCTTCTCCTCTTCATCCTCTTGCTTTTGGTGTTTGCGAACCATTAGAGGAGTGACATTTGTGACTCTAAGCTTTCTAAAGTCATTACAAGGAGGATTTGTGATTGTTATTGCCATATAACAATCAAGGTAATATCTAAAACCCATTATTATGTTAATATCGATTATCATATGCTAGATCTAGGGTTTATAGTCTTGGATAAATTGCATGTACAATAGAGAAACCTAGATCCAAGCATTAGGGTTTGTATGAGCACATAGGATGTTCTTATGACTAAAATTCATCAGTGGTATCAGAGCCTAGATTAGTTTCTATTATATTGATGTATTATGTTGCTGAAAAACATTTTCTAGCCTTCTGTTCGACCTGACTCGGCGAGTCCCTACCTGGAATCGGCGAGTCAGCCCTACTCGGTGAGTTCCAGAGTGTGACTCGGCAAGTCGAAGCATCAGACAGAGGGATTTTCGGATTTTGTTGCTGTTTTGCTTAAAGATAATTACCATATTCATTTTAAACCTATAAAATACGAATTTTATTGTTTCTTAATGAATATCCTTGCCAAAAGACAAGATAATTACCAATTGATTAGATAATAACTTCCTTATATGATTAAAGTTGATTCTTTGTATTAATTGGGTAACTTATTTTGCAAGAAATTGAAAATAGGTCAAATATAGATAATGATAAAATTAATTGTTTAATTTATATTAGTTGTTATTTGATCCTTGTGTTATGAAAAGTTTCAATTTTCCCCTTTAGGTTTTATAATTTAAATTTGAACTTAAAAGTTTTGTTTTTGAAATTTAAATAGTTAAAACCCAAATGTTTTGAATAGTTTCCAAAAATTCCCCTCAAGTATTGAAATTTAAATTTTGATTAAAAGTTTAATTTTGATGTATATTTAAATTCTAAACCCTAATGTTTTGAAATGTTTCAAAACTTATCCTCAAGTTTTTGAATTTAAAAGTTGATTAAAAGTTAATTAGAAATGTTAAATTCTTGAACCCTAGTATTGTTTTGAAAAGTTCAAATCACACCCTTATGGTTTTATTAATTAATTAAGGTGTATAATTAAAAGATGTTTAATAAATCCATAAAAGTTTTTGGTTTACATTTAATTGAATTAAAAGTATAATCGTTAAATTTGACCACCTAGTATTTTAAAAGTGTAAAATATACCCTATACTATATATAACATTAAAAGTCTAACATTATATATATGTATGAGTAAAAGTCAGTCTTACCGTTAGTAGGCCTCATTCACGAAGCTGGTCTATAAAGGGTGTTTAAGGAAATTGCCTATAAAATGGAGATTGAATCGGTATCCACTCTTACCCACCGCACTCTTGACTAGTGGAGGGTCGTTAGCCGAACGGGTAGGATATGACAAAGCCTTCCATTATAAGTATAATGAAGTATAAAAATAACTAAATGTTTTATTAATTAATTGAGGTGTATAATTAAAAGAGGTTTAATAAATCCATAAAAGTTTTTGGTTTCCATTTAATTGAATTAAAAGTATAATCGTTAAATTTGACCACCTACTATTTTAAAAGTGTAAAATACACCCTATATTATATATAACATTAAAAGTCTAACATTATATATGTGTATGAGTGAAAGTTAGTCTTACCGTTAGTAGGCCTAATTCACGAAGCTGGTCTATAAAGGGTGTTTAAGGAAATTGCCTATAAAATGGCGATTGAATGGGTATCCACTCTTACCCACCGCACTCATGACTAGTGGAGGGTCGTTAGCCGAAAGGGTAGGATAGGACAAAGCCTTCCATTATAAGTATAATGAAGTATAAAAGTAACTAAATGTTTTACAAATTCTCAATCTTAGTTACTTAGGCAGAAGTGAATTGATGCAATTCCATGAAATTACACTTTGTGCCCTTGCGAAGACGTTAGTGGAGCGTGTGTGGTTTACCGGCACACTAATTGGTTCTAAGCAAAGGTAGCAAAGGGTGACTCAATGTTTGTCATAGTTCGGTGGAGCGTGTGTGGTTTACCGATACAACGAATAGGTGACCGTAACATGTGAGGGCACCATGTAAGTTTGAATGGTTATTCACACCCTCTTTGTGATCCTCGACATCCCAGTCACAAACTAAAGGGGCATATCGAGACTTAAACATGCCATTGACATGTTCAATGAATCTCAAAGGATCTAGGAGTTTTCATAGATTTAAAACTTAAGTTTCTTTTTCGTTTTTCATGGTGGAAGTTAGTGAATCGTCATTCACTTACCTTCAAATATTCTGCAACTAGATTACGGCACCCCTTTTCTAGGTTGTAGCGTATTGTGTTGGGTCCTAGTCTTAATATCTCATTTGTGTGATTTATTAAGGACTCAATCTATCAACTAACTTGAATTTGTTTTGTCCCGTCAAAGTTCGACAACTATGGTCTTCCCAAGTCCTGTGGAACAAGCATTCCACATGAAGATGATATTCCACGATTCGATCGAGGAACAAGAAATCATGCTTCACTTCCTCCTCTTCCTCCCGTTATTCTCCCTAACCCACAAGATCGAAGAATTGAAAGGTTCAATGTCACTAAAGCCCTGTTGGAAATGAAACATGAAGATGGTAAACCCGTGTGTGCCCACGTTCTAGGAATGAAATCACATATTGATAGGTTGAGAATGTTAGGTGTGTCATTTCTGGATAAGTTGGCTGTGAACTGGGTTTTGTAGTCACTTCCCGAATCATATAATGAGTTCAAAAGAAAGTATTATATGATGGATCATGACGAATGCCTCATTGACCTAACTTACATGCTCATTGCTGCTGAATCAGAAATGATTTGGAAAAGCAATGGAGCATATTTGTTGGGAGAGTCAACCAACCATACTTCCGAGGATGTTCTATGAGAACCGACCTGCGTTTGCCGCCAAGAGAAAGGGTGTTGCATACAAGTCTGTCCTAAGAGCCTGAAGAGTCCAAAAGATGGGAGAGTAAAAGAGTATGGTTATACTTCAGGTAAAATCCACTATCTAACTCGATTAAGTTACTATTCGTTGATTCTTAATACATAATGTGATAAGATTACATTTGAATGTTTTGCATGATCGATGAAAAGAGAGGAAGCTTGATGAAATAGCAAGATGAGTCTAATCACGAAGAAATGGATCTTGATCGCATGGATATGAAGATTAGATTTTGAGCTCAGATAGAGTTGTTAGGAATATTTATTACATAGTTTTTCAGTTGATTCTGCATTGTAAGGACAAATGTTTTCCGCTGCTTTTATGAATAAAATAAATTTTGTTTAACGTGTTTATGTATTTATTTCCTTGCAATGAAATCGTTGTGAAAAATTGATGTTCGTATATTTACAACAAATGGATGTGATTCTTAATTATGTTGTTTGTGGAAATGTTGGGAATTTATCAAATAGGGAAAGTTTCTCATCGCCCAAGTTTCTATTGGACAGAGATTTGGAATCGTACAACAAGAATTGTATGATGAATGAATAAACTTTCACATTTGGAAATTAGACTAATTCGTTGACAAAGTGTCAAGTGAAGGACTAGGAGATCGAGTACACAAGGTTATGTGTTGATCAAGTCCACCACAAGAGTAACAAAGATATTCGTCATGATTTACTAAAAGTTTAGTAAATATGATTATACTTATAAGATTAATTGTAATTCTGAATTGATTGAAAAATGTTTAAATCAATAAGCAGAACGAATAAGAAGAATCAAGTAGGCAGGAAGATAAAGTTTCTCCATTCTAAGAAGAAGGGAGAGTACCTTTTACACTTTATGATAGGTCTTAATGATTAAGAACCATATCTCAATTGATCCTCCAAGTGAGTCTTAGTACAATTGTATGTTTAAGAAGAGGAATCAAGAATTAAAGAAATGGTTAAATCAAGAAGTCAATCATACTTCGTTCCAAAACAGGTCTTAGAGTTAAGATTGTGACATTGAGTAATAATTATTAAGAAGAATTATAACATTCATCAAATGATAAAAGTTGTGATGTCTTGGATAAGATCAAGACCAACTAGGACTTATTTATGAAGTGTTTTGATAAAAACTACACAACTCTTGAATATTTATCAAGAAATGTTTATTGACAAGAGAATCTTATATGTCGAAGAGTTAGTGGGAGTCTTATTGGCCTTGAAAGGTTTCAAGAACAAATCAAAATAGACCTTATTGATCATCACTAGCACACGACTTCAGGTTTATAACCTATCGTGTTGACGTTATTTTGTTTCTGTGCCATTCCAATTGAGTTGATTATGCATGTGAGTTCTATGAGTTTTCATTTGAATGCATAAAAGTCAAGGACCTTAATCAATGAAAATTACATTGACATGAAAGGGTGAGCTGCTTAACTGCTTGGAAGACATGATGGGCAGCTGTGCTACCATAAGGCAAGAAATCAAGATTAAGAGAGTTCGGTCCATATGAGTTTGAATTTGTCGCAAACTTTAGTTTTGACAAATTCACATGGATAGGAACACATACACCATTAAAATCTAAGTGTCATACGATTCCCTCCTTCATGAAAATGACTGTGAGGAAATGCTTTCACTAAGAGAGATTTTAAGAAGATAGCAATTGCAAAATTGTATTCTCGAATTCGATTATGGTTACGGTATCCCTTTCCATGATTCGAATTGTGAGATTTGATAATTAGTCTTAATTGTTTAGACACATATGAGCTATCTTAGACAAAGGTATATGAGATTAAGAAGCCTTGATAAAGGATTATCAAAGCGTTAAGTATTAGAAACATGAACTTAAGAAATTCAATAGGCATTGTTTTTCTGAAAGTTAAGCTATTTCTAAATACATGTCAAAGCTAGTGGGAGCGTAAGTATTATGTTTATAATAATCATCATGATAGTAGGAGCATAAATGTTATGATAGTATGATTATTAAGGCAAGTATTTTAAGTTAGCAATATTAATTATAGAAAACAAGAGTCATACTTTGCAAAGTTGTAAGAGTTGAATAGTTGTTTTGCTATAATTAAGGGAGAGAAAATTATGCTTCATTTCAAATCTAAAGGCTTAGGTTGTGGAATGTTAATAATTTTGTCAACGATACATAGTGTGTTCTCAAATTTTGATTATGATTACGGCATTCCTCTTCATAATTCGAATTGTGAGAACGTAGCACGTAAAATATTATGGCAGAAGACTGATAAAGTATCAAAGCTTCATGTAAGACGTTATGAATCGTGTCCCATACGCTTCGGGTATAGGATTGATTGCCAATGCTATAATATTTGACCGTTCTAAAATTTTCCAAATGTCTAGCTCATTTAGAGGGAAAAATGACAAGAATCGGTTTTGACTAAGATAATTAAACAACTATCAAAGGACAATCCAAAGTTCGTCGAGGATTGGTCGCTTGTGAGTAGTTGGAAGTACAGTATTGCATGGAGTATATCGACATTATTATGAATAGATAAGATTCTATTAAGAATATGTTGTCATATGGTAAGTATGGAAAGGTTTCCATATTGGGAGTCAAATATTGAGAATCTATGTCTATATTTGAAATTTTATGTAAAAGGATGTTCAAAGGAATGTACTTTGAGTGAGAGACATCGTATCTAAAGAATTGTATTGTAACAATCTCCGATAGAGGACTTTGTAATTTCATTGGCAATAGTCATTGTGACTCTAGTGCAATGACATTACAAAAGGATCATTGCATAAAGTATTAGAATCTAACATATTCTATAAGTGGAAAGAATTTGATATTCTATCACTTATGAAAAGGATTAGGAGTTGTGAAATGAGTACGATTGGAAATGTGTTCATTTAATCTATTTCACAAAAGTAAGAACCATAGGTAAACATTGTGTGCATGCTGAGAGCATGGGACAAGTGTTGTATTCAAGTAAGAAGTTGATTACCTGAAACGACAAATAATGAGTAATCGATATGGTGATAAATAAAAGGTGTTTTATTTATACTCAAAGGTTTGAGGGCATATGGGGTTAGTATTATCCTTGTGTTTCACTTTGCATGTTTTGACTTCCTGAATAATTTAATTGGTTAAGAACAGTAAAATTACTCAAGCGAGCCACAGTCGTTCATATGTTGGAAGTAGGTATGAGTGAAGACTATCCTGAATTGGTGTGTGGATTGTCTAAACGAGTATTAGACTTAAGCAAATGATTGCTGCAACATTCATGAGTGCTTATGAATATGATTTGAGTATTGGATTAAACCCACGCTCACTTGGATCACTTCATGGATTTTATCACGAGTGATTGGTGAGACGATAACATCTTATATTCTTGAAACTAAGATGTGTGAGTTGTATCTTGAAAATCGGTTGCACATTGATAATATGCCAACGCACTAGTAACTTGGTGTCATAAAACATATTATTGTGTGTGATTCGGTGAGTGAGTGCAAGCGAACATTGAGTCAAAGTTTATCCGTTCCTTTTATCCAAAGTAGGATAAAAGCGATATCTTTGGGCCCCTCGATGATTTAGTGATGACAAACGTAAATGCTCGGCCGGGCTAGGGCTAATTAGATTTGTTCAATTAGTCAGTCGTCATAAATCGGAAGTCCGGAAATAGTATAGAGAGAATGATTAGAATTCATGCCTTACGATATCTAGAGTGGAGGAATATATGATCCCTTATCTAAGGACACGCGTATCTGATAGGATCAGATTTGACAGCAGCTTTGGAAAGCTACGATTGCAGATCAGGATCTGAAGTCATACGCAAAATAGTTATTAGACTTATCCAAGTGGGAGACTGTTGGATTAGTGTCTAAGTCCATAACTATTTTGGATGTACTTGACCCGATGGTGCATGGTCCTTTTAGGTTGCCTTCACCAAAGCAACTTGATAGGATGAATTATGGAGAGAAAGGATTAAATATGATTTATTAATATATTATGGGAATAATATATTAAAGAAGAAATCATATTGTTTAATTAATATTAGTCAAGAACTAATAAGAATTAAGTTTGTGACTAAAAGAGATTAATTAAACTTTAGGGATTGGAATTGTAATTATAAGATAATTGCAATTGGGCTATGGATTACCTTATATTATAAGGTTGGATGAATTCTATGGGGAAACCCATTAGAAATCGTCCAAGGCCTTTAAAAAAGGAATCCATGGGTTGCTTAGGGCTTAAGCATCCAAATTAGGGTTTCCTTGTTAGATAACCCTAATAGCCTCTCTATATATAGAACCCTTATGCCTCAAAAACGTGGACAAGCTTCCTTCTAGGGGTTTGGACGGTTTTGGGCAGCCTCCTTCTCTTCTCCTCTTCCTCCTCTTGCTTTTGGTGTTTGCGAACCATTAGAGGAGTGACATTTGTGACTCTAAGCTTTCTAAAGTCATTACAAGGAGGATTTGTGATTGTTATTGCTATATAACAATCAAGGTAATATCTTAAACCCGTTATTATGTTAATATCGATTATCATACGCCAGATCTAGGGTTTATAGTCTTGGATAAATTGCATGTACAATAGAGAAACCTAGATCCAAGCATTAGGGTTTATATGAGTACATAAGATGTTCTTATGACTAAAACCTATCAATTTTGAGTAGTAAATAGAGGCTTGGTACATGTGTGTTGTACAAGTGACCTGTAGAGCTATTGTTTGGAGCATTTGTTAGCTTAGCTATCATTCAGATTGTGAGGTGAGTTTTCCTCATTGTACTCGTGGGTTGAAGGCACCAATGTAGGACCACTAGGTTACGTATCATGGCATATAGGATGATATTATGATGGTTATATGTTAGACTGGTGGATTTGTATGATTACCTGTATTTGCTAGTTATGTGTTTATCTATTGCATATATTAACATAATGTGGGTGGGTTGATGCGGTCTTGCTTTGTTCTGAAGGCCAAAAACCCAGAGGTAATCCGGTCGAGAGATTGTGGAACATGGGCAATCTAGTTAGGAGACTGTGTGCGGGGGTAATCTTGTTGGGATATTAGGTAACCAACATGCATATTTGTAAAAGTTTTGTGGTGTGGGGTATTTTAGAGGAACTCACTTAGCTTTGACTTAAAGTTTGATTTTATGGTTTTAGATACATCAGAGGAAAGGGGCAAGGCGTAGGCATGATTCTGCACATCATCCTGGATTCTTATGGACTTATGATATTGGGATACTTTGATTTATAATTATGGTTTTTGGAAACTATGTTCTTGTGTAATTTATAGATTTTGGTATGGTAAAAAAATTATCATGATTTTTCGGATGTTACAGGTATAGATGGTATAAATAGCGCTATGACCATCGTAGCTCAATTTCTTAATGATCGTTCCCTATAAGGCTCTACATAGTGCGTACAACATGGGTCGAAGGCACCATGTGTTGGATACTTGGTTTGTTTTAGTTTTCTAGCTCTTGTGTTGGATACTTGGGAAGAGGGAGAGAGGGCGGTTGATGATATGCCAGTCGTCTGGGAGTACCCCGATGTGTTTCCTAAGTATTTTCCTTGAGTGCCTTCGAAAAGGAAAATCAAGTTTCGAATTGATTTGATTCTAGATGCAGCTCTGATAGCCAAGGTACCCTATCCGTTAGCATCACCTAAGATGTAGGATTTGGCTACACGGCTAAAGGAGTTGTTAGACATGGGGTTTATCAGGTTGAGCAGTTCACCCTGGGAAACACCGATTTTGTTTCTAAAGAAGAAGGATGGTTCTCATAGGATATTCATTAAGTATCGTGAGTTGAACAAGTTAACAGTGAATAAACATTATCCACTCCTAAGGAAACGTAGTTTAGAATAAAACAATACTAGTTTTTAAAGGTTATTCTCAACAAGAAGGAATTGATTACGATGAAACATTTTCTCTTGTCGCAAGACTCAAAGCAGTATGTATCTTTCTTGCTTATACAGCTCACAAGAATTTTGATGTCTACTAAATCGATGTGAAGTGTGCATTCTGTAATGGTGTTCTTGAAGAAACATCTCATAATAGAAATAAAATATCATATACAAAAAATACAATCCATTGCATAAAATTTAATGTCATATAATTCTATTTCTTACAATATATAAATTTGCATTCATCTAATCTACTATGTATTTCATACAAAAAATCTATTTCATGCGCGACTACTTCCATTTCCTTTATTAGCAACTTCCATCATTAGTAGTACAGCTAACAATTGAAATGAAGTCTTCCACTATCACATACCCACAAAAATAAAATTGCTTTCCACTACTTGAAGCCAATCAGCAACAACACTGATGGTTTAGAAGGATCCCATGAGAAATATGTTGTGAAGAAACAAGGTTCATTTCCCTCCATTACTTTGTATAATGGCACATGTGGTGACAATCCATCAAGAGATCCGGCCCATTCTAAGTATTTCTGAAATCAAATTCATCAAAAAGAAAAAAAAAGTAAAATAAGATAGCCATTTTTTAGTACTAGTTACAAGAAATAGCAATCTACATTTATCTATTTGTAGATTACATCATCCTGCTTTCATTTATTTCCATTCCATCAATTGCACTTTCATTTTTTTCTTGCAATTAACCCTTTATAGTTACCTTTTGCTGTAGTAATCTATGATTTCCAGAAATGCCCTTCCTTTTGTACCCATTCAGCCATAAATACCCTTTATAGTTACCTTTTATTTTCTAATGAAGGATTAAACACTTGCCTAGAATCTTTCAGCAGCTTGAGGATCATCTGGATTCTTATATAGATCAACTTGGTGTGCCTGTTCCACAAACAACCTTATAGTTAATAGTCACAAAGACTAATTTATTCACAGGAAAATAAACAATTACAAAATTTGAACTTTCAAAAAGGGTGGAAGTTTTGGATTATATGTGATCAGCATGATATGAGTCATAAATAGCTTCAAACAATGATCTTGTTTCTGTTGGGTTATGAGCATTCTAACACTCCTAAGTGTACATGCAACCCTAAATACCTTGGATCTATGTTTTCTCTATTATACATGCAAATAAGAACTTTCCAAGGTATTATCCTAATCTAGCATACAAAACAATGAATGTAACAAGATAAAATACATACCTCTTTGATGTAGGAAGTCTTCATGAAGCTTGAGTGCCTAGTGCCCCAAGTGTGACACCTCAAAATGGTTCACACAACACCAAATACACTTGGAATAACTTGAGAGAATTCTACACTTCATGAAAATCGGCTAGCCCTCTCTAGAAAATACTAGTCGCCGATTTTGTCAAGAATAAGATCTTTATATAGTGTTACAATTAGGGTAAACCCTAATTGTCATGACTTTCCATTTCCTTGGATCCATGGGTTCAAATACATCATGGAGCATCCATGGACTATCCTATGGGTTTTAGCCCAACTTGATTATCCATGGAGCATTAGCCCACTATACAAGTATGGATGATTACACAATAAACCCATATATTTAATTAGTCTTCTTTTGATCACTTAATTAATCCTAGATTAATCCTTGATCAATATTAATTAAATAATCATATTATTCTTATTATTAAAATACTAGTACTTATAATATATATTAATAACCATAAGTGTCTTGTTTCTCTCATTATAGTCTAACCAAATGCATGATGCCATGTAACCAAAATGGACCATGCCGGGTCGAGTCAAGTCTTCCCAATTATAGTTATGGACTTAGACATTAATCCAATAGTCTCCCACTTGGATAAGTCTAAAACTAATATTGCGTATGACTTCAGGAACCGACTGGCAATCGTAGCTCTCAAAAGCTTCTGTCAAACTCTGACCTTGTAGATGAACTCTAACCTTTGTCAGTGACTTGTCCATTAGATAAGGGATCATATATTCCTCCATTCTAGATATCGTATAGACTGAGACATGGATTATAATCATTCTCTCTGTCCATTTGTTGTTTCCCGATTTCCGATTTATGATGACTGACTAATTGAACAAATCAAATCAGTCCTGGACGGCCGAGCACTTCCATTTGTCATCATCAAATCATCGAGGGGCCCACAAATATTTCTTTTATCCTGAAGGTAAAAGAAATGAATAAACTTCGACTCATATGACTTGTTCTACTACTTTTTGAATCATACACAAAGGCACGTTTTATAGCACCGAGTTACCGAATGCGTTTTCGTGCAATCAATGTACAACCAACTCATAGTAACAACTCATATCTCTAGGTTTGAAGAATATAAGATATTATCATCTCATGATCACTCGTGATAAAATCCATGAAGTGATTCCAATGAGCGCGGGTTGAATCCAATACTCAGAACTTATGAGCACTCATGAGTGTTGTAGCCCTTTGTCCAACACCTTAGACCTCTACAAGCGAACCCATGACAATCTTAATTCATATCTACTTCCAACATATGACCGACTGTGGATGGTTTGAATAACTTAGTCATTCCGGAAGAATAACCTAGTTTAATAGAGAAGTCAAAACATGCAAAGTGAAACACAATAATAATTGAATCCAATATGGTATGAAAACCTATGAACATAAATAAAACACCTTTTATTTATCACCATATGATTACACATTATTCATTGTATACTGTTTCAGCTATCAACTTTATTCTTGAATTTAAAACAATAGTTGTCCCATGCTCCAAGCATGTACACTATGTTTTCTAAACACTAGTCATGCCATACACCAAGTATGAATACTATGTTTGTCTATGATCTTTACTTTGTGAACTAGATCCATTGAACATAACTTCAATGATTCTCTTTTCACACTCCCAAATCCTTACTGCAAATACAAGAATTCCAAATTCATGTCATTTACTGAAATCTATTAGATTCTAAACTTATATGCATTGATCCTCTTGTAATGATTATGCACAAAGTCAGAAAGACTTCACAACAACCACTACAGAGCATTCCAAAGGAGATCAGCTCCTTAGAAACATCCTTCTTACATTAAGTTTCCTAATCTTAAACAGATTGAAAATTCTAACTTTGAAACATTTCCAGATTCCATTTTGACTATCACTTCTGAACAAGAGTTGCCTCCTTACAGATTATGTCAATATAGTCCTTCCAGAATTATCACTATACTTCCAACTGTCCTTGAGCAACCAATCTTTGGTAAACCTTAGATTGTACTCGACAATTGTTTAATCCTTTTAGTCATATCTAGTTCTAAAACTTTTCCCTTCTTAATGCCCCAGGCATTTGGAAAATTTTAGAAAGGATGAATATATCACATGTAATCGATCCTATATCTGAAGCATATGGGACACGATTCATGATGTTTCACATAAAGACTAAACCAGTCTTTTGCTATAACATTTCCATTTCTATTTGCCATGTTCTCATAATTCAGATTATGAAAAGGGATGTCGTAATCATAATCGAATTTTAGAACGCAAATAATGGACCCATATACAGAATTTCTTTATGTTGAGCCATTCCAACATGAAATTCATATATATTTCCTTGACTAAATGATTAAAACCTCACGATCTAAGCTTATAGATTTGAGATGAAGTATAATTTTCTCTCCCTTAATTATAGCAAAACAACTTTTCCCAATTGAAACCTTTTGTTTTCTATAATTAACATTGCTAACTTGCAATTCTTATCATAATTATCATGCTCCCACTAACATGACGATTATTAGCATAACATTTATGCTCCCACTAGCTTTGACATGTACTCAGAAATCAGCTGACTTTCTTACCAAAGTTCAGATTTCTAATACTAGATTGTTTTGATAAAACTTTATCAAAAACATACGCCTTCCCTTAGAGAGCACATTTGTGTGTCTAAACAATTATGAAGAGGGATGCTGTAATCATAACGGTTAGAACTTTTTGCCACTTCTCACAAGTCCAGGTTAGTGTGCCGGTAAACCACACACGCTCCACTAATGACTTTGAGAATGCAAATATCACAATTGCTATCTAGCTAAAATCTACTTAGTGAAAGTGTTTCCTCACCATCATTTTCATGAATCGGAGAGAAACCTTATGACACTTAGATTTAATGGTGTATGTGTTCTTATCCATGTGAATTTTCAAAACCATAGTCACAAGACAAGGATAATGACAAATCCAAACTCATATGGACTGAACTCAATCTTAACTTCTTGCCACCTGGCAGCTCAAGGGCCTGCCATTGCTTCCAAGTTGTTGTGCAACACATTAAGAACTATAAGAACTCATATGCAAAGCCAACTTTAATTGGAATGGGCATAGAATATGTCAACACGATAGGTTATAAACCTCAAGTCGTGTGCTAGTGAAGAACTTCAGGTTCTATTCTTGATTAGTTTTTGAGACTTTCAAGACCTTTAAGACTCCCACTGTCCTCTTGACCTATAAGACTCCCTTGTCAAACATCCAAGAGATAGTGTGGATTCTAACCAAGACAAACACTTCACATAATTGGCCTAAGTTTGTCTTTGTTTTATCCAAAACATCACAACTTACCAATTTCAAATGTACAAGAGTAGAAAACTTTTACTCTTACATTTGAAAAGTGTTTTAAACCTTCTTTGATACATGTCACTCAAGTTACAATCTTGGAGTATGACTCTAAGAACTGTTTTTGGAACGAAGTATGAATCATCTTCTTGATTTAACCACTTCAACAATTCATAGTTCCTCTTCTTAGCTATAAGAAAGCACTTAGAGGATGAATTGTGATAAGGTCTCTAAATCATTAAGATGATCATAAAAATTGATACGAAAGTACTCTCCCATCTTTTTAGATTTGAGAAACTTCTATCCTTCTGCCTAATTTGATTCTTCTTATTCGCTCTGCCTTACATTGGAACCTTTTTCCAAAGTCTCAGAATTACACTTAAGCTTCTAAGTATAACCATATTTACTGAACTTTAGTAAATTATGACGAATAATCATATTGATCTTTTGTGGTGGACTTGACCAATGCACAAGAATGTGTACTCGATCCCTTAGTCCTTTACTTGACTCACACATCCATGTGAACAAGTAATTAGTCTTAATTTTCCAATACTTGAAAGCTCTCATTCATCATGCTATACAACTTGCATGATTCCATGTTCCAGTCCAATTGAGACTTGGGTGATGAGAATCTTTCCTTATTTGGTAAATTTAGACATTACCACAAATGAAGGAATCAATTTCATATTTCCACTCTTGCTATTAATGGAATCATATAAGCAACAATTTTTCCTCAAATGCCATTGTAAGGATATTTTAAAATAAATAAAATCAAAAATTTTCTTTTATTTTAAAACTATGCGGAAAAACTTATCCTTACAATCCATATGAAAACTTGTTGTTATCTATTCCTAGCAATATCTCATAACTCCTAAGAAGTAGCCCAAGAATCCGATCTTCAAACTACGCGATAGAAATCCATCTACGCGATCAGATTCAGCATATTCTTTCTTTAATTTTCTTCACTTTTCATTGATTTTTAAAACATCACCATGTGACCCAGTCACATCATGTATCAAGAATCTCAAAATAGAAACTTAGCAGAGTTAAATAGTGGACTTTACCTGAAGTAGAGTCAAACTTATTAACTTTAACATCCTTAGGTAAATTTGGCAGCTTCGTAACTAATGACCCTTCCTTGGCAATATAAACATATGGACCCTTTGATAATGGTACACAGGACTATCACATACTTAGCTTTTCTCTTTACCATTTGGTCAACCGATTTGACTATGGCTGATCCCTTTCCACTGGGAAGAGAGATCTTTACTAGATATCCAATGCCATCACTGTCAATGTCCATAAAGTTTTAAGAAGTTGATCTTATAAAATATATAAGATCATTAAGGGTCTTGTTATAGTATGTTTCATAGGTGTTCCAAAAGAACTCACTATGTGACTTACAAAGTAGTTGAATCACCAACTTTCTCAAGACTTTGACACCCTTCTCTCCCGGCTTGTCAATATGTGACTACATCTCCAAGATGTGATCACACCTAGACCTTGCCTTGCCAATAGGGCTTGAGTGACTTTGAACTTGTGGGTTAGGGAGAATAATTTGAGGAGGTGAAAGAAGTATGATTTCCAAGGGACATCATCTTCATTTAGGAAAGCTTGTTTCAAGAGATTTGGGAAGATCATAAATGTCTAAACCAGACACGTTTTGGGAGATATTCAAGATAGTTGATCTAAAGTCCTTAATATGACACCCAATCTGAAATATTAAGGCTAGGACCCAACAAACTATTTTATAACTTAAAAGAGGGATGCCGTAATCCAAGCTATAAAATATTTGAAGGTAGGTGAATGACGATTCACCAATTTCCACCATGAAAAATGAAATAATAATTCGGTTATAATTGGTTTTGAAACTCCTAGATATTTGAGATTCATTGAACTGTTCAATGGCATGTTTCAATCTCGAGTGTGCCCTTCAGGTTTTGTGACTGGGATGCCGAGGATCACAAAACAAGGTGTGAAGTAACAATGCAAATTACTTGGTACCCTTAAGTGTTTACCCCTCAATCGATGTGCCAGTTAACCACACACGCTCCATCGATACTATGATAAACATTAAGTTACCCTTTGCCTACCTTGTTAAATACGAGTTAGTGTGTCGGTTAACCACACACGCTCCACTAACCGACTTAACCAAAGTGCAAAGTGTAATTTCATGGATTAGCACCTTATTGACATTTTCCTAAGTAACTAAGATTGGGTATTATTAAGAGTTTAGTTACTTAGTATTTATCATTAATACTTTTAATGAAGGGAGAATTATAGTCCTGTCAAACCTGTTCGGCTAACGACCCTCCACCAGTCAAGCAAGCGGTGGGTGAGAGTGGACACCCATTAAGTTGCCATTTTATAGGCAACAACCTTATACCCACCTTATAGACCAGCTTCGTGAATGAGGCGTACTAGCGGTAAGCCTGACTTTACTCTTATACATATATATATTATTAACTTATAATATTATAAACTATAAGGGTTGAATTTTAACTTTTAAAATTCTAAGGGCTAACTTGGAATTAAAGTATTTATAAGATAAAACTTTACAAATTCCAAAACTTGAGGGCAAGTTTTGAAACTATTCAAAACTAATTAATTACATAACTTATGTGTTTAAAGTAGTTTTAATCCAAAAACTCTTCAAGTTCCATAACTTGAGGACAAGTTATGGAAGACTTTAAACTAATAAAAGAATTAACTTTTCTTTATTTTATAACTTATGGAATTAATTAAGGTTACACTTTTTTTTTTATTTATTATTTAATGAAGAGACTCTTGTTCCTCCATAACTTGAGGACAAGTTATGGAGTCATAAGACCATTTAATCAGAACTAGACTTTTCATTTTTGTAACCTTTGCCAACTTTTTTGAGTTTTAGGAAACTTAAATGTGACTTTTCATATAACTTGAGGACAAGTTACAAAAAAAAATTTTAGAATCAACTCTTAGATTAATTTGGATTGAAAACAACTATTTCACTCAACTTTCCTATTAATCTAAGCAACTCATAAGAACAATATAATTCAAATCAAACGTTTTCATGTAATTAGTCTAAACCTTAAACTAATACAAAACATGAATCTATTGACAATTATCTTTGAAATTGGATTAGCATGAACATTACCACGTCAAAAACAAGTTTATAAGTCCAAAAACATCTTAGGGTAATGTTCCTAGTCCAATTCCAGCCAAAAAAGTCGAATTTATGCTGTCTGGGGGTCCAACTTGTCGAGTTCACGAACCAACTCGGCGAGTTGGATGCTTTTTGCCTTGGACTCGGCGAGTCCATTCATGGACTCGGCAAGTCTGCTGGGCAGACAGCATCAAAACTCGATTTTTGAGCTCCATTTGCAAGTATAACAAGAAAACAAGCCTAGGCTCTGATACCACTGTTGGGTTATGAGCATTCTAACACTCCTAAGTGTACATGCAACCCTAAATACCTTGGATCTATGTTTTCTCTATTATACATGCAAATAAGAACTTTCCAAGGTATTATCCTAATCTAGCATACAAAACAATGAATGTAACAAGATAGAATACATACCTCTTTGATGTAGGAAGTCTTCATGAGCTTGAGTGCCTAGTTCCCCAAGTGTGACACCTCAAAATGGTTCACACAACACCAAATACACTTGGAATAACTTGAGAGAATTCTACACTTCATGAAAATCGGCTATCCCTCTCTAGAAAATACTAGTCGCCGATTTTGTCAAGAATAAAATCTTTATATAGTGTTACAATTAGGGTAAACCCTAATTGTCATGACTTTCCATTTCCTTGGATCCATGGGTTCAAATACACCATGGAGCATCCATGGACCATCCTATGGGTTTTAGCCCAACTTGATTATCCATGGAGCATTAGCCCACTATACAAGTATGGATGGTTACACAATCAACCCATATATTTAATTAGTCTTCTTTTGATCACTTAATTAATCCTAGATTAATTCTTGATCAATACTAATTAAATAATCATATTATTCTTATTATTAATATACTAGAACTTATAATATATTAATAACCATAAGTGTCTTATTTCTTTCATTATAGTCTAACCAAATGCATGATGCCATGCAACCCAAATGGACCATGCCGGGTCGGGTCAAGTCTTACCAGTTATAGTTATGGACTTAGACATTAATCCAACAGTATCAATAAAAAGGTCCTATATGCTCGATCAACTTGACTTGCAACAAACCTTTCCCTCAACAACTCCACCTCTTCATCTCTTTGCACAACAATCACAAATATGCAAAAACAATAAATAAGCCTCCTCATATATATTTTCAATAATTATATATTTATATATCAATTCTCTAAATAATGGCACAGGGGTCCCAATTCCGTTGCTAGAAGGTATCATCTCCTATGATCTTTTGGCCTTTCCTACATCACAGAAGGAAACTTGGTGAGGCAAAGAAAGCTACTTTAGTACCTGTAGCAGACAAATTGGAAGGGTAAGAATTTAATTTTTCCATTCCAAAAATGTCTCAACAACAATTTATTTGGTACTACGATGGAATGGAATGGGATTAGTCATTCAAACATGTAGTTTGTTATGTACAGTTGAAAAAGTAAATGGAAGGAAGAAATATAATTTTTATGAATATGATATTAACTTTAATCATATAAGATTATCGCTTAATAAATAATTGTCCTTTGTGTTTTTTGTAGACTTACTTGTAGATAGGTAGGGATGAGCATATGGACCGGGGAACCGGCGGGAACCGATACCGGAACCGGAACCGGCACCGGAACCGGATCCCGATGGAACCGGTTGGGCCGGGACCGGGACGTTATTTTTGTTGATTTTTGGAACCGGGAACCGGTAGGAACCGGAACCGGTAGAACCGGCAAAAACCGGTAGAACCGGTAAAAACCGGAACCGTATGATGCTATTTTTCGAGGGCCGGTTCCAACATTTGAAGACACGATAAGAACCGGTAGGAACCGGGAACCGGTGGAACCGGAACTGGTAGAACCACCGGGCCGGTTCGGTTCTTGATTTTGGCCGAAGCCGGTTCCCGGTTCCGGTCCGGTTCGGGCCGGTTCGAGCCGGTTCGATCCTTTTTCTCATCCCTATAGATAGGCATTGCCCTCACCAGATATACTCTTTGCGATTTTCAATCCTTACTTTAGCTTGACCTGTGTTAATCAATCATAAGACACATATTCCAATTATGAGGACTTATTTTAGAATGTTCTAGAATCAAGAATAATTACCTTTGTTATTGCCAATCTTAAGCAATTGAAGTTATATATAGTGGAGAAGATTCATCCATCCTCCCGTCTGAACTTTGAGGTATATTTTTGAAAATTTTATATTTATGCTTATGAATGCCAAAATCCAGCAAAAATTTAGGACTAGATCACCCTGTGTGTGGATTCCTAGGAATGGACCACAGTCCAAATCCAAACCTAATAAATTAAACACGAGAAGAAAAATATTGTATATTATAAGTTTATTATTTTTACTTATTTATGTAAACTGAAATATTTTGACGATAATTAACCTGCTTTGATTGCATCTGCAGCAGCTTCTTCAGGGGTGGCAGTGTAGTGTTGATTATCAAAGAATACTCCAACAGAGTCGCAATTTGAAATTATGTACCCATTGAGTCCCCAAGCCCCACGAATGGTGTCATGAAGAAGTCTAGGGTTAGCACAGGTTGGAATCCCATTGACTTGATTGTAAGAGCACATAATACTTGCCACCTTCCCTTGCATCACACATTCTTTAAATGGTACTTGAAATGTATCTTTCATTTCCTGCTTGACCCACGAATGGTGTCATGAAGAAGTCCCCAAGCCCCACGACATGTTTACCTTGGCATTAAAATGGAAGCGATCGACCCCACTCCAGTTATCAAGATCGTAGGCAGTGTAGTGCTTGCAACACGCAGCCACCTTGAGGTGATCACCGGGGAGGTTGCCCTCCAGTTCTCAGAAGTTCCAAGAAGTCTAGAATGGAACATTACCTGAAAGAATTGTTTTCAAACTTAATGAGGAAACAATATCTATGATATACATGATCATAAGATTTAAAATGTTTTATTTGCATAAGAACCTAATGTAATAATACCAAAATGGTCAAGTACTTGAAGAAAAAGAACTTACAGTATCAAAGGGTACATTATCTATTCCCATAAACTGATACAACTCCACATTTTCAGGATTCTTCCACCACTTCTCCCACTCAGGTGTGTAACATGAAGTGATTGAGACATACCCGATTGGTGCATCAAACCAAACATAGAAAACCTAAACATTACACACAGTGGAACAAATTGTAAAACTATACTTATATGTGACACATAAGATGGAGGTCTCATTTTGACTTTATAATAGAGAGAGAGAGAGAGAGACAGACAACTTATTTCACTCACTTTGTTATTGAATCTCTCATGAAGAACAGGAACCCCCCCCCCCCCACTTCAAATATCTAGTAATACATCGTTGCTTTAATCCTATTTTAAGCCATGCATTTGCTGCTTGAATAGCATTCTGACTCCATGATCCAACCACTGACATTTTTTTGATGTACTCTTCAAGTCTACCCTCCAACAATGGAAGCTCAAGAAACAAGTGATTTGTGTCACGGATATGAGGATTGGATGCACAGACCTAATTGCATACCAAAGTTTGGAGACATGAAAAGGAATAGAAAGCAAAAAATGTACAAAAGGATTTTGTTTTGATTTATTCACTACATGAAACTTAGCACTTTTTTTCTTATTCACTACATGAAACTTAGACATGAAAAGGAATAGAAAGCAAAATACTACTAACACTGGTTTGCTGAAAGTTTCGGTTTCCCAATTCAAAATTGGGATAACCTCCTGGAATATGTGAGAAATAGAGGGATTGAAGTTATAAATGTTGGAATAATTTCAGAAATCCAGTTGGATCATTCCTGAATTATGCATATAAATCAAGGTAACAGTCAAAAATATCATTAAGATTGGGAATTAGGGTTCTTTCTAAAGAGGCGAGTTAGGGTTACTTTGAGGAAATTGGGGAAATTAGGGTTAATGAGTGATTTGTGCATCAACGGTAAGAAAAAAAAGAGGAATTTGCAGATAAAATAATGAAATTCGGATAAATGCATATCGACATACCTTATTCATTAAAAATGGTCTGATCCATAGAAAGAAACAAACCCCCACAACAGCCAAGAAGATAAACACAAGAACAAGCTTCGACCACCACCAAAGAGAGCACCAAAAGCCACCACCAACACTACTACAACTCCTCGACGATGAGCAAGAAGAAGGCGGTGAGCAACAACCGTCGCCGCCGCGGACATTACTACTTCTCAACCACGCCAGTTCCTTCAAAATTACGTAATCATCCTTGGGATTTTCAATCACGATCTTCAAAAGGGTGACTACATCTGCTTCCTCGTACGTCAAAAGGGTGACTACATCTGCTTCCTCGTACGTCAAAAGGGTGACTACATCTGCAAGTAGCCGTTAAAACTGGTCGGATTAAATTGTGAATTATCCGATAGAGATAGAGGAATCAGAAAACAAAACTATCAACGATGGTTGAAGTGAGAATGGAAAGCAACGATGGTTGAAGTGCGAGGGAAGAAGCAGACGGCAGTCAATGTTGGGAGGGGAAAGGAAGAGCGTCGATAATTAGGGCAAGAGGGAAAGGAGAAAAAAAAAAAGGCGGGGTTTTTAATTTTTACGATTTCATTTCCCCCTGCAATTAAAGGATGGAACACGCATTTCCATTAAAATTTATAA
The DNA here is from genome assembly GCF_052625555.1 of Lactuca saligna. NCBI lineage: Eukaryota > Viridiplantae > Streptophyta > Magnoliopsida > Asterales > Asteraceae > Lactuca > Lactuca saligna. The sequence goes on along the minus strand of NC_136418.1, from coordinate 42,946,468 downwards.
AGCGATACCTTCAGACGACACACGTTTTATTATAGGCGCCCTCCGTGGTTTTTTTTTTTAGACACTAATTTAAGGGCACATAAAAATGTGTGTCCTAAATCCTTAAAATTTATACAGAGATGATATTATTTTTAGGTCACACACTTTTGCGTATCATAAAGTGCACGTCGTAAAAGGTTATTTTTCTAGTAGTGATAGTATGTTTGGATTGATTACGAACACAAATGAAACTAATAAAATTGTTAAGATTACAAGATCTCAATATAATCTGGTTTGCTCATATTCAAGTATGAATGAGTACTCAGGAGTTCAAGAGTACAAAAGATAGAATGACATGTAAAAGTTCTTACTCTACTCTAGTATCTATCCTATTTATAGCATACAAACAAACTTACAAAAAATTACAAGGATTGAACGTCTAAGTTTCGAATACAACAATGTTTTGTAAAATAGGTAAAGAGTCCAACTCGAACTAGTTTCGACTCTATAGAGACTAAGACCATTTCTACACCTCCCTATAACATTTCAACTCCTACAATAAGAAATCAATCATATGATACAGGGGAGATTCGTAATCTAAGTGAAAGCACTTCAAACATGTTGTTTAAAAGATCTTATTCATTTTGTTTGCTAGTTATTACTTCTTAAAATTGATACTTTAAAAACTCTATTTTTACTTTCTATCACTAGTTTAATTAAATAAATTTATTTTTTTGAATCAAGTCAGGTCCATTATTTTAAACTATATTATTTCATTATTAGACAAACTCTCTATTATGTTAAAACTAATTGAGATTATATAAAAATTATAAATTTAAAACTAGTGGATAATCAATTTACTTTTATGGTATTGACGTCTATAGAACCCCCCCCCCCCCCCCCCCCCCCCCCCAAAAAAAAAAAAAAAAAGAAAAAAAAAAAAAAAAGTAAGTCACGAAATGATTATTCTTTTCCTAGTACAACCTACCTTTCTCTTTTCTAATTTAAAGTATTCTTCTTTATATTATAAGTACTAAAAAGTTTCTTATCATTGTCGAGCATTAAACATTTTACACACTATTGGGACAAAAATTAGAAGTTAGATGACATACTCGCTAAAAAAAAAAAAAAAAAAATTAGTAACCAAACAAGAGGACTTAAAAATGGTCATCATATATATAGTATTTCTTTTCTAATTTAAATTGGTCGATCCTAAATGTGAGTGAAAATAATGTGTTTGGACATTGATGGAATTGAATAAAATAATTCATCGCATGATATTTGTTATACACGTTTAAATAATATAATTCATCAAAAGCAGTGAAGGCCAGCGCAAAAAGACTCCAAAGTTGAGCATCGACCTTCTTTTACCCATTTAAATCGAAGTAATTAACAACCATGAAATTGGTGATCACTAAGAAGAAATCTGTTGCATTAGTTTGGTCACAGCCCAGGAATCTTCCCAGTTCATCATCTGTTCTTCCAAAAGGTCTGTAAATCAATTTCTTCGACTCTTTTACAGAATTGGCCATCTATTTTCTTTAATCTAATTCTTCTAGGATTCCAGGTATAAGAATTGGAGTTTACAAACACATGTGTATAGTAGTCAAAATTTTTAGGTTCAAGATTAGAAAATTTAGAATCGTAAACACCAAAAGATATTTATTATGCTCCATAGGCTTTAAACACTTATCATTTTTGTTACATCAAATTTTTCTTAATCTTTATTTATCAAAAAGATATTATTATAAACCTAAAAGGTTGATTGTTTTCAAAATCATCTTCTAAAAAATGAACTTATTTATTTTTATCTTGCACGTTTTATTTTTCAAAACTAACATTGGTTAATATTATTAATTTATTAGGTAAAAAACGTTAAACTGATATGTAATGATAATGTTTTTAAATCTTTGATATGTTAATCGTTTTCAAAATTATTTTTTTATGATGTAAATTTCTATAAAGTATATTTAACTTTATCTTCTTTATGTTTAATTAAATAGATTAAAGGCAAAAGTGCACAAATAATTATTGTGGTTTGTCCAAAATTATCAATTTAGTCCAAGAAATTCTGGACTAAGATTATCGCTCCAAAACTTTGATTTTGTTTGATATAAAAAGATTTTAATATTATTTATAATGACGGATTTACAATTTTCTATTTTATTTACTTAATTTCTTTTTATTGCAAAAATCAGAAGAAGAAAAAAAAAAGGAAAATTCACAACCCCGATCCATTAGGGATAGCAAATCGGGTCATCATGTCGTGTTTTTGTCTCATACGACATTACACGACAATGTTTTACCGGAGGGAAATAATGTGAAGAATGAAAAACAAGTTTAGTAGCTTGGAAAGAGAAGGGTGTGTTTGGTAGAGTTAAGGTTGTGTTTATTTTTCTTTTTGGTTTTTGTTTAATTATTATAATAAAAGAAATTTGAAAAACATAAATAAAAAGGGTAAATCCATAATTATAAAATATTTTTAAAATTTTGGACAAAACTAGAAATAAAATCAAAGTTTTGGACCTTGGTGTTAGTCGAAAATTTTTTGGACAAAAATGACAACAAAAAAAAATATTTTTGCAATTTTGTCTAGATTAAATAATAAAAGATAGCATCTAAATATATGCAATATAAAATGTTATGAAATGAAAATTCCAAAAACGAAAAATAACAAAAGGATTAAAATTCGGAGTTCCCTAAATGGTTGTAAATGTTGAAAATTATATTTTGTATGATGTAAATTTCTATAAAGTAAATTCAAATCTATTTTTTATGTTGAAATAGATAGATTAAATAATAAAAATATAATATCCAGATATAATAAAGTTGTAAAATAAAATGCTACGAGATGAAAATGCCAAAATGACAAAACCTATAAAAGGATCGTTAAAATGTTGAAGTTTACTAAGTCTGTAGACCATCTCTGCAACCTTTTGTAGCAGCAGAAATCGACAAAATAACTGAAGACTGTAATCAGAAACGTGTTTGTTTTTAACATCTGCATGCTGCTGTAAATATTAAAAAAATAAAATAAACTTATTTTATATAACGAAAATAGTTTTTTAATACCCGAAATTTAATAATGTATGACATTTCAGCAAAAAATATAATGATTTTTCAACAAAAAAATAATAATGATATTTCAGCAAGAAATTATCATTATTTAATATAAATAAAAACGAAAAAAAATCATTTAGCAAGAATAAACCAAAAAAAAGGTGAAACAAGAATTCAACAAGATTTAAACAACATTTAATCAAGATTTCAACAAGAAAAAAGAAAAAAGTGGTTGAAAGAGAGAATAAAACAATTGCCCCAAATAGAACACACAAGAGGTCCGAAGATGTTTTTTTTTTTTACAAAAAACAAACAACATCTCCGTAATTGCGGCTGGAGTGACTTCTCAAAAGTGAAGTATCATCTCCAATTGTAAGAATTAATTCAAAAACTCATTCAACTTTTACATAAAAGTAACATTAATGCATATGAGATAAATTATGATAATAAGAGATGATTCTGTTGTTCACTAATCATGATTAATGAGATTAGAACAATTTCGAATTTCAATTACAAACTAGCTGCCATGCCTTCTGTGAAACAATCATTATTAGGCTAAGAGGTATGCATGTGATGACCACCACAATAAATCTGATGTGGATGTAGTGTTTGTGATGAAGATCGCCCTACCATTAAAATACATTTGTACCTCTATAGTATAAAATAAATGCACCACACCCAACCCTTTTTGTATCTATTTTTCTTTTTCAACTTGTATTATACAACCGTGTATAATATATCTAATTAACTAGGTGAGAGGTGACAAAAGAGGAAAGTAAGGGAAAATGATGTGACACTTATGTGGTTAGTAATAAAATAAAAGAATGTTCACTTTCTTAAGGAATTAGACTATTTTCGATAGCAATCTGTCACAAACAAATCTTTCATTAAAATCTTGTTTTCTCACTTTTCCACTTACACAACCAATAGTAAGGCTATCGGGAGTGGATCCAACATGTAGCTCGACGTCATAGCTCCGTAAACACTGGCTCTCTGCATGTCAAGCTTTGGATCCCAATTCAGTAGAAACTTTCCATGTATCGCTCTTCTCTCTCTTATCTTACCATGTCACACTCCTATTTCTTTTCCCTCTCTTATATCTCTTTCTGATTCGGGTTGGGTGTCTTCGAGTTGTTTAAGTTAGAATAAGGGTGATGGATCAGAAGTATGTAAGAGATGGAGGTTCATGGATGGTTCTCGGTAAAGGCAAGGACTATGTGGTCAGTGTTCTCAGTGGTTAGTGATGGAGAAGGTAGGTACGCAGATCAAATTTCTTTTCTTCTTCCTTTTCTTTTTCTGATTCACATTTGGTGGCGTCGGGTTAAACATGTTTAAAGTTGAATAAAGGTGGTAGATTGGAAATATATAAGAGATAGTGGTATGTGGGTGGTTGTATTAAATGAAGATTTAGGAATTGTTTTCAGCAAGTGGAGTTGATAATGAGTGAGTTCCGGCTAAGATAGGGCATATGGAGATGATGTTAACTGGTAGTGGTTTATTGTTTTGTGAGCCCAGTTGTGAAGGTGGTCGATGTATAGATGCTCGAAAAGGGTTCATGGTGGAAAAAGTGGTGCGCTTGGTGATTGTGGTTATAGGCAAAAAAAAAACAAGTGGCGGAGATGCTTGTGGTTTAATGGTGGTTTCCAATCGGTGTTTCTTCTTGGTGATGGCGTCGATATCTCATAGCTTCAAGGAGGATGAATTTTCCCTCCCCCAACCATCCAAATGGAAGGTCTCCTGTGATTTCACTAATTTCACCTACAAGAAGCACCATTGATAGGAAGTTTATAACTCAAATTTTGTTAGGCAACAATATGAATAGTAGTATAAAATCTATTTTTGGTGCAATGGGTTTTTTTGGGTGTTGTTCCCTATTTGGTTCGGTTTTCATCGTATTTTGGTGTAGTTTGTATTTTTGTTTCTCGGATTATCTGTTGGTTCAGTTTTGGCTATTTTTTGGTGTGGTTTTATAATCGCACAATTAAATAAAAGTGTTTTTTGATGTGATATTTGTTGGTGCGGTTTGATATACATAACAATTAATCATTTTAACCGCATTAACAAATATTTTATGTACTAGTAGAATTTAAACACACAACACTCCATTTCCTTAGAGTCTATTACTTTCTTCCGAGCAATCCAAAATATTTTTTTTCATATTAGGTTTCTTTTCAATTTAAAAGAACGACAACCATCTCCAGTAATGAATTTACATGTATTTAGGCACTTATATGTTCGAACAAACAAAGGATCATAAGATCACTAACTACCTCTTGATGCTCAAATCGATTTGTTTACTTTGATTACTTGTAAGCCTAGCAAACGAGGAAAATATGAGTACAAAGTCCTGCTACTTTTGTGAGTTTTCTTTACGCTGTCGTGGATGCGAAAGACACGTTGGCCCATCTCGCATTTGATTACTTTGACCTTACTGGCAATACTATTAGATCATTAGGGCCCAATAGCACTTGAGAGCCATTGAAGGTCCCCTTATATGGAATTTGGATCATAGAAGGCCCAATAACATATAATCATTATCCCTTGGGCCCAAGGATCATGTTAATGGACTTGCAAGGTCCAACAAGCATGATTTGAAACTTATGTTTACTTGTCTTAGGTATCGCGTATCTACTGGAGAGTTCGATTTAACGATTGTTGTTTTGTATCGACTCGAGACCGATCGATTTGTTTATAATGATATTTAGAGTTATATGTGTATTTGTCTTTCGATTTTTGTAAACCGTAGATTAGTATTTTTGACTCAATATTCTATAAATAAAATAATTGGTTTAAAAATAGTGGTTTGACCCTTTTCAGCCCCTTTCTTTTTATAAAATAACAAATGTAGCCCTTAATATAAAAGAAAAGACATTTCAAACCTTTAACACATTTTCTTGACACTTTTGCATCATAAACTTGTTCAAATGATATTTTTAGCTCAAAGTTCATTTTTTTGGCAGTTTCAGTCCTTCCAGAAAAATGTTTTTTGGTTTAAGCCCAACTCTTTGGAATTTTTACACTTTTATCCTAAAATCCAAAAAACTTTACATTTTTTTATCCTTTTTGGAAATGAAAACCATTTTTAACCCTTGAAATAGTTTTGTTACATTTTTATCCCCTTTTTTGAAGAGTTTACTACTTCAGCCCTTTTAAATGTCATATTTTTGCAATTTTGGGCTTAATGGGTCGAAAGTCCAAAAATTTAGCCCATTAAGCTAATATTTACATTTTAAGTCCTTTGAAGATCATAATGTTCAGAAAAGAAATTATTGTAACTGTTTTGACCCTTTAGACCTTTAAGAAAACGTGAATTAGCAATTTTTAGCCCAACTTTTGTATATTTGACAATTTAAGCCCAAAAATGGGTTTTGTGGTGAAATATGTTTATCACAATCTTATAAGTTATTATTCTTGACTAATGTAGTGTAAGATAACTTAGATCATGTTTGATTTCTTGCTTAAGTCATATATCTCGAGATTTCTTCCCTTTTTGTTTACATATTCAACACAAAAACACATAAAGTCACACATACATGCCTAAAATCATACATAGCACACACATACACATAGACCTACACATTTTGCTTGTAGTCTCCCCCATAAAACTTATGAAAACCAAAAAGAGAGGGGTATGAAGCTCACCTTGAGTTGTGGGTTTGGTTTTTGAAGAGAGAATGAAGAAGATTCGATCCTAGCAAGTCTTCTTGGAGAATCTCGAACTTAGATGTTTCTAAGAGGGTGATCATGAGCTTGAATAGATTAGGAAGAGATTTTTGATAAAACAAAGAATCTAGATCATACATCCAATCATGAACTTACCTTAGATGATGTATTTGTGGAATAATCTCCTTGAAAAGCTTCCTAAATCTCGAAAATTTGACGAAGGATGAAGAGAGTTTCTTTGAGAGTGTTTGAGTGAAGTGTGTGCGTGTGTGTGTTTGTGTTGGTTTCGGACGAGAGAAAAAAGAGAGTGGTGATGAGATGGTTGCTTAGAAACATGAGTTGTATACATGGAGACCCAAAAAATAATGGTGAAGTGGCAATGTAAAGTCAACCCTTTCTCTTTTGGTGTAATTGGGCCGAGAAAGAGTAGGAAGAATAGAATGTTTGGGCCTTTTGTGTTTAAACCTATATTGTGGAGCCCAAGTTAATGATTTTCGGCCCATTGGCCCTTTTAGGATAATTCACGACCTAAAATTCATCAAAGTATGAGCTTTACAGCCCATTAGGGCTATTTAGTTTTGTTATGGCCCAATAAGGTCCATTAGTGTATTTTATTTCATTCTAGGCCCAATATAGCCCAAAATGTTAAAATGAATGAAAGTGGGTCCAAATTAAAGCCCATATAAGAGTTCTGAGCCCAAAGTAGTCAAATTGGAAGCTTATTGGTCCATTAGGTGCCATAAGGAATTTCTAGTCCAAAATGGACTTAAACCGGGATTTTTAGGGTTTCCAATCCTTTGTTGACTATTTTGATGTGCTTGTATAAAGTGTTTGATGGAAGTTTTGCTGTTATTGATTAAGCATCATATATGCTTTCACATTGTTGGTTCACATTTATTATCATTGTTCAATGTTTACAAAGCATCGAAATTCCTAGTTGTGACACAAGTGCATTTCACTCCCAAAACCGATGATTTTCCTTTCTCTCGTCGTTTGGGGTTGGATGGTGTGGCTTATGTTTCGCAAAAAACGTCGGGATCGCTTTGTGTAAACGGTTCGGGTTTGATTATCGATTCGGGATCGGGTTGTGTTTCCTGGACAAGTTCAACATCCGAAATGTATTCGGGAAGCGGAGAATTTTTTGAAAGATGGTTGGGATAAGAGGTTGCATCGGGTAATAGTGTTGGCAGTGAACTTATGTGACATCCCCAAAAATCACGGCCAGAAAAGACCGATTTTGTTTATGCTTTATAAAAAATCAGAGTACTTCATTTTATAAAAAGGTTGCGGAATTTGTTCCCAGAAAAACATGGTAAATACGTTATTAAAACATTTTCGAAGAAACGTATTTATTTCATTTTAAAACGTTTGGGATGTCATCGTTAATACAGGAACATAAGCATAAACAGAACTTACAATTATTCACACTAGTGGTCTACATCTCTTTAAATCTCTCAGTGTAATGTCACTTCATATCAACACCTGTGATATAAATAAACTGAGTGGGTCAGGTTGGGAAACCTGGTGAGCACATAGGGATTTCAATCCCACAATGTTATACCATATATATAGTTTAAAATTCACAAAATATACAATTTCACCATACATATATATATATATATATATATATATATATATATATATATATATATATATATATATATATATATAACAACTCTTATCCCACCCCATCGATCCTCGCAACGAGGCTATCCATACTCTCGGACCTAAGATTAGTCGTTTTACCTCCTCCATACTCTCGGATCAGAAATGAACGAATTTACCAAATCCATACTCTCGGACTAGGGACGAATGACTAATCCATACTCTCGATTAAAGATGAATGATTATGCCTAATCCATACTCTCGGACTAGGGACAATAGCTAATCCATACTCTCGGATTAACGACGAATGATTATGCCTAATCCATATTCTCGGACTAGGGACAATGACTATGTCTAATCCATACTCCCGGATAAGTGACTTATACTAACTTCTATTCTCTGAGTTTTACTCACTTGTACTCGTAAGAATATACTACCCAATATTCCTCATTTTTAATTTAGGTCTACTCTTTATCCTAAATTATCAAATATAATCAGGTATGTTCTTTAACACGAATTTCAAGCAACATCAATTAACTCGCACATAAACATATAATTAATACTTCAATCAATACTTGTATTAAAATCATGTTCATGAAAGGGACTATGTATTAAAATCATGTTCATAAATAATATAATAAATACTTCATATCTATGTGTAAGATGAAAGGGACCATGCACTCACCTGAGAAGGTGGTGACTCGGTACTCGGACAACGCTTCGTTTACTTTAAAATAATTTCTTTCGACGAAACCTAGTATTATCACCAATAGATTTTAGTCTATTATTCGCCGAGACTAATTAATAGTCTAGCTATTATTACTATTATATAAGCGTTAAAAAAATACTTATATAACCCATAATAATAGCCCAAGTATTTATTATATGTTCTTAATAACGTTAATATAATTAAATAAAAACTATATTAAAAATAGCATAGGCGTAGCTCACTTACAGCGGGTTTTATAGAAAACCAGGCTTTGCTTGGAGCAGCGTTTCCGAGCCGAAAAGCTCTTCTTCTCAGAGCCGTCGAGCACTCCGGGGCTTCCGCCTCGTGCTAGGGAGGTTCCCTAGGCTTTTCGGGGGATTTCGGGGCTAGAGAGAGGTTCTAGAGAGAGAGTAAAGAGAAGAAAGAATGGGAAAGGTGTGAAGAAAATGAGGGTGGGAGAGGTGGTATTTATAGGGTGAAAATGGCTGAACTTGGTGCCACATGTCACCATCTAGTGGCAAGACTTGGGGAGAAAGCAATGGCCAAGATTGTGCCACATCACCCATTTTCGCACAACACACTTCCGACTTCTAAAATTCGTAACTTTCACATACGACCTCCGTTTTTGATGTTCTTTATATCCACGCGTAGGTAAAAATAATATCTACATCTTTCATTTTGACTCCGTCAGCTAATTCTAGACCGATCTTAAATTTAACAGTACGAGGCGTTTAGACTGTTAAATGACCGCGAAGAATTCGTAACTCCTTCATACGGACTCCGTTTTCGTCTGTCTTTTTACCGTTGAGTTCCTATTAATGATATATTCAACTCTCATTTATTTCACGTAAGCCAAAAACCGCTCGAACTAAGATTCGAGTTTCGGGCTGTACACTGCTAAGCCGAATCTTAGAAAAATCATAACTTCCTCATACGAAGTCAGATTTGGGCGTTCTTTTTATCGACGCTCTTAGTTTAACATATTCTACGACCTTTGTTTAGATTGCTAAGGCTAAAAAGTCTTCTATCGTAAATTCACTATTTACGTCTTCCGGTGCTGTGCCGGTTTTGCCGTAAAACTTCGGCGGGCCATAACTTCTTCGTTATAACTCGGATTTCGGCGTTCTTTATATGTACGGAAACCTTGTGACATATTCTAAAACTTGGTTAAGACTATTCATTCTAAATAATCTTTTGTCGAAAAGTCATTTTTGACCCCTATTGCCTCTAAATTGACTAGCCCGGATCTGCGGGCGTTACAACTTATTAGGCACAGGTTTGGAGTCGGGGTGAAATCATGGATGAATCAACCTGAGGTCAATAAACAACATATCCAACGGTCGAACATTGGACGTGATTTGCTCTGAGAGATAAAATGAAGATTGTTTTGGATTCATTTTTGAAAAAAAAAAGTTTGAAAAGTTATAGAACTAAGAGAGTTGTGTCTAATATGTGTGAGATATGGGCTAAATTTATAATTGGGTATTAAGAAAATAAAGATTTTTAAAAGTAACTGTTTGCCAAGTGGGGGGAGAGAGAGAGAGAGAGAGAGAGAGAGAGAGAGAGAGAGAGAGAGAATGTGTGTGTATTTTGTGGTGTGATTGAAGGTTGCTAAAAAGATTAATCTTTAGAAACACATAAGTGCACTTTTGATGAAGATACTTGAAATATATCTCTTATTTTGGAATGATGTTTACAAGTTATAATGAGCAAGCAAAGATTTTGATGTGTACGTTTTCTTTTTCAGTACCAAGATTATATTAAGTAGATTATATTAAGTAGCTTCAAATACAATGTAATTAAAGTCAGCTTAAAAAGTGAACTTATATTGTGATTTCAAACATAAACTTCATTCTCTACATTATTTAAATAGTTATAAAAGCTTCTTGATTTAAAATTTTCATAGGGATTTTTCAAGAAATTACGACTTCTCTTCATTATGGGATTCTTGGCATCAGTTTCTAAAGCATTCAGTCCACCACCTCCGAAAATATGTGGATCTCCAGATGGTCCTCCAATCACATCACCCAGGATAAAGCTTCATGATGGAAGACATTTATCCTATACGGAACATGGTGTTTCAAAAGATTCAGCGAAATATAAGATAATATTCATTCATGGTTATAACAGTTGCAAAGAATATAATCCATTAGCCATTACAACCTCTTTGGTGTGAATCCTTCTCTTTTTGTGTGTTTATTTTGTTATTTATCTTGTCTTAATTAGGATTTATTTATTTTTAATCTTTGCAGGATCTTATCGAAAGTTTAAGGGTGTATATTGTTTCATTCGACCGACCTGGTTATGGAGAGAGTGATCCAAACCCAAATCGAACTCTAAAAAGTTTTGCTTCTGATGTAGAGGAGCTTGCTGATCAGCTTGAACTTGGATCAAAATTCTATTTAGTTGGATTCTCAATGGGTGGACAATTGGTTTGGTCTTGTCTCAAGTACATCCCTCAAAGGTGTAAACAAAATTTGTATAGATCTTGGATTTTCTTGGTCTATTCAAACAAAAAGTTAAAAAAATCAATTTTAATAAATAAATTTTTTTGCCACATATCACGTTTTGATTGATTTAGTCACATATCATTTTGTGGTTATTTTCAATTAAATTTTTTCACATAGCATTTTGTGGTTGTTTCATTTTTATTAAATTTCACATAATTTTTAATCAAATGATTGCAATAAATATAGTAATAATGCATTTCAATTTTATTAATTGACATTCCTTTTAATTTCAAACTTTATAAATTAAAGTCATTAGTTTCATTTTTTTATTTATCTAAATTATTTGTTTAAATTTAAAAGAGAAAAAAACACTTTAATTTTAATAATTCAATACTTTTAAAAAATTTCTTATAAATTCAAACTACTCAAATCTACTATAATATATGAAAATCTTTTTGTTAAATATCACACTTTTATAGATTTGACCACATATCATTTTACGTTTATTTTCAATTAAATTTTTTCCACATGATATTTTGTGGTTGCTTCATTTTTATTAAATTTCACATAATATTTAATTAAATGTATTAATTGCAATAAGTGTATAATAATAAATGCATTTCAACTTCATTAATTAACTTTCTTTTTAATTTCAAAATTTATAAATTAAAACTCATTAGTTTCATTTGTTTATTTATCTAAATTATTTGTTTAAATTTAAAAGAGAAAAAACACTTTAATTTTAATAATTCAATATTTTTTTAATTTTTTTTATAAATTCAAAGTTCTTAAATATTTAGAAATCATATTTATTTTTTTAAATAAAATCATATAATACATAAATGTTACACCTAATAAATAAATAAATAACAAAAAGATACTCTACTTTGGAAGTTGTAATCAATTGAAAAAAAAAAAAAAAAAAACCTTTTTCTTATTTAACGGTTGAGAGTTTGATTTCACTCCATTACACTATTATAGTTTAGAATTCGTTAGATTTCACTGTAAGAAAGTTTTCTATAATTTAACCATAAAAAGGTGATTTAAGAACAACACTTATAGTTAGAAATCTATTTCTCGTCAGTTTTTGCAATTTATTCCTGAAAAACCTTAACATTTTTTTTTTTGAAATATCATTTTAGTTCTTAAACCACAAAATATACATTTGAAAGGGTATAATAAAAAATAAAATAAAATAAAATAAAAAAGAAAGAAAAGCAACGGGCATTTGACATAGAAAGTGCCGGAAATGTGCCCATCGGTCTATAAAATGACCGTTAAAGGCTTGTGTGTGTTAAATATAAAATTTAAGAGTATAATATGTTATAAAATAAAAAACAAACTATTATTATTATTATTATTATTATTATTATTATTATTATTATTATTATTATTATTATTATTTGAATCTATTGAAAAATTCTTATGTTTAAGTTTTACAATTAATTTAGACATTATTTTTTAGTCAATTAAGTCATAAAAACAAAAAAATTACATTCATTTTAACTGTTTTACCAAATTAACATTCATTCTACTTTGAAAACTTATACTTTTTGACTAATATATTAAATTTTATTATCAATTTGATCTAAAATTTATACTTTTGATTTAGATTTTCAATTTTGTAACAAAATTTACACTTTTGCATAAATTTCAATAGTTTGTTAAAAATTCATCCTAAATTTAGATTTTTTATATTTTCTTTTTTAAAAATTTTGTTTCGAATATGACTTTTTTTTTACTTTATAAAATCATATTGAGATAGAAAACATACTTTCACGTAAAAAAACTTCTTATTTCTTTATAATTTTTTAAAAACATTTTTTATGTGAAATATGTATATATAGAATTGTAACAACGGGAATTTTCAAAACAATTTTTTCATTTTTCAAATAACATAAAACTCATTCAATATTCTCAAATTCTCAAGTTTAACAAATGTCATCATGGAAAACATATCCCAATATCATACAATAAATCTCCTGCCAGTGTGTACGAATAATGTCTGCATCTTCCCGCAATCATCGCTAGTACCTAAAACGCATAACACATAACATTGTAAGCATAAATGCTTAGTGAGTTCCCCAAAATGCCACATGCAACACATACGCCACTCCAGGCCATAACTCTATGAGATATTTCGATCCATGTGTCTCAGGGGACTTCCATCCCAACTCTAGTAGACCTTCCGACCCTACCCGTATGACCTTCCGGTCCTTATCATCTTGACCTTCCGGTCCATACATTGTTGACCTTACGGTCCATATCATGGTACTCATAACATAGCATAACACATACATATCACATAGCAACACATATCACATACTCCGCATAACATATAAGACCTTCCAGTCACACATAGTTACCACTCTAGGTAAAGTATAGTGAGAAGACTCACCTCGTATGCTATCTAGTAACTCACGTGCTCGGTATCCCTAAACCTCGTAACAATGACCTAGCCCCGCTTAAACATATAAGCATTCATCTCAAATCAATAACCGCTCTCTAGGCTAGACTAGTTTGTTCCAATGTTCTCTCAGAAGGCTAAATGTAACACCCCAAAATACGAGCCAAAAATTTCATTTTTGAAAACATATGTTTAGCAAAACATTCGAATTAAAACATTTACTGATCATAATATTTTAAAAAGATATCGCATGTCAGGAAAACATTTCATAAAACATAATAATGTCAGAGTACAAATCCCCAGGAAGTTCTCATGATGCGGAATACGAAGCATGTGTGTGATGGGCCGCTGCTGCGCCAGCTCCTTCCTCTTCGAAGAAGAGGTACCTGAAACTAAAACTGAAAACTATAAGCACGAAGCTTAGTGAGTTCCCCCAACCTACCACATATCATACAATCACATAACATGCATATATCGTCAGGCATATCTGGGTGCCCGACCTACCCCTTCGGTCCTCTCGACCGGATACTATCTAGCATAACTGGGAGCTTGCCTCCCCTTCGGTCCTCTCGACCGGATACTGACTAGCATATCTGGGTGCTGGTCTCCCCCTTCGGTCCTCTCGATCGGATACTGGGGACTATTTCACCCCTTACTACTACCACATAACACATATATCTCGTAATCTATCTAGCATGATTGGGCATGACCGCCCCTTCGGCCCTATCGATCGGTAATCGGGAGACTATCTCCCTCTACTATCACTAGCACATATCAGCATATCATACTAGCACATAAACATATCGCAAGTAGTAGCAACCTTAGATGAATATCACAGAGACAATCATCCATCATACAACTCCTACTGGTGGGTCGGCATTGTGGCCGTAGACCCACCGTTACTGGAAGGTAACTCACCTCGTAGTAGCTGCTGATCTGTGTGGGAATAGTCTGTATGTTGCTGCTGCTTCTCCAGAAATCCTCTGGCTGTAATTCCCACAAAACACTTAGTCAAATACTGCTAACCGCCCTCAGGGTAAATTGCCCATTTACCCTTAACAAGTCATGAGTCAAGTCACAGTCAACTGTCAGTTGACCAGACTCGCCGAGTTGGCTTGCCGATTCGCCGAGTCCCTTTCTCTATACCCAAGTCTAATAGTCCTTCATCCTACTCGTCGAGTTGTATGAACAACTCGCCGAGTTCGCCTTCATCCGAAGAACACTCTAAGCTGTGACTCACCGAGTTGTATGAACAATTCGTCGAGTTGTTCTTGAGACAAGAAGATTGCCATGAACTCGGCGAGTCATGGCATTGACTCGCCGAGTTACTTCATGAGTGAGTCTGGCTTCCAACTCACTGAGTCATACCCTATGACTATCCACTCCAACTCGCAGACACAAAAAGGGAACAACCCTGGGACTCGCAACCCGACTCGCCGAGTCAGATGAACGACTCGCCGAGTCGGCCACATGCAAAAATCATACACACGATTTTGCTTGGATCCAGCTCATGCTATTTATAGATATGGGTTCCTAAGGCCTGGTTTACATGTAAAGTTTCCAACTTTACGTGTAGAAATGCGTATAATGGGGATTAGGGGCGAAATAATGGCTAAGAAGGTAGATCTAGGACATTCCAACAATTTACTCCCATAAAGGTTATAGATCTAAGCTTCTGGAGCTCAAAAATGACTAGTTCTAGCGGATACTCAACCTATTACGAATTCTACTTCATGCACAAGCTTGGAAAAGGTTCAAGAAGAGCTCAAAAGGTGCTCTAATGGGGTTTTAAGCATGTAAACAGAATAGAGTAGAGATATACCTCAGAGAACTCTAAAATAGCACCAAGATATCTGGTCTCCTTCTCCTCTTCTTGCTCCACTCTCCTTCTTCTCCCAAAAACATCAAGGAATCACTCTAATCACTTCAATCTCACAAGAAACGAGTTAGGGTTTGATGTAGGGCGCTCTAAGGGTGAAAGGGGGCGAGCTTGGGTCGCACAAGCTAGCTTAAATAGGGGGCAAACCCTTGGAGTTAGGGTTTCATCAAACAGCGGTGACTTGCCGAGTCCAGGATATGGACTCGCCGAGTCGCCAACTTAAGCGTGCCCCCGGACCGCGTCCCTAGTCGGCGAGTCGGACCTACAACTCGCCGAGTCCAAGGCTAAAATGACAATTACTTAGATAATTTTTTTACGTACCAGGAACCAGGTGCTACATACGTGTTTATATATATATTTCTGTTTTATAAAAACGTGTATGTATACAAATGCATTTATTATTGAAATAGGTGTTTATATATATATATATATATATATATATATATCAAATACGTGTGTATATACATTTTTAAATAAAAAAATTTGATTTGTAAATATATTTATGCATTTAATAATTATCTAAAATTCTTAATACGTATTTTGCAATCAAAAATATTTTTTTAAAGAAAGTTATGTAGAAAAATGAAGGCTTTTTATGTGAATATATATATATATATATATATATATATATATATATATATATATATATATTTTTGTATAAATATGTTTTTATAAAGTAAAAAAAACATATTCAAAACAAAATTTTGAAAAAAAAGATGTAAAAAACTAAATGTAGGATGAATTTTTAACAAAATTTTGAAATCTAAGTATAAATTGTGGACTAAATTTATAATAAAAATTATAATTTAATCTAAAAGTGTAATTTTTAAAAGTTTGATTCCTTGTTGATTGGATAAAAGGGATAAAATGAATATATTTCCGATATTTAGGACTTAAATGACTAAAGTGAAACATAATAGCCTAAATATAAATACTTTTTAGTAGATATTCCTTTTTTTTTTTTTTTTTTTTTTTTTTTTTTTTTTTTTTTGTGGAAATTGGCCTTGTTTCTATGGGAAGTTTATTTCTAAACATATTGATTTTGTATGTGTGATTGAAATAGGTTGGAAGGAGCAGCTCTCGTTTCACCTGGAATTAATAACTGGTGGTCTTCCTTCCCTTCAAACTTATCCAATGAAGTGTATAATAAAATGATGAAGAGAGACCAATGGTCTCGACGTGTTACTCATTACCTCCCATTATTGACCTATTGGTGGAACACTCAAACATTGTTCCCTAGACCATCTCTTTTTTCTCGGGTCGGTGAAATGTTTTCTCCCCAAGACATGGAAGTTTTATCAAAGCTTTCTGATTTACAGGTAATTCCTTTTCTAGATGACTTTGTTTATATATATATATAGGGTCCTACTATCAATACCCCTTTTTTCTAACCTTACCCCTCTCAATCATCACTTGTTTGGTACCAAATTCTATATCTTTCATTTTTATAATAATTATTTCAGAATTCTAACCAATCTGTATTAATGTATTCTTTTAAAACATTGAACAATGTGTCCAACAAATAAGTAAACAGATTAATGTATTCTTTTAAAACATTAAATAATGTGTCCAACAAATAAGTCAAATATTAACCAATAGATTTCAGCTATCCATTTCTCTTTCTTGATGAATGATAGAGAGTTGAGAAACTTTTTTTATTATCGAACTTTTTGGTTACAACCCACTAGTTCTAAAGATGTTGAATCATACATCTTTTAATTGTTTTATCTTTTTATAGTTTTTGTAAGTATTGTTTTTATTTTTTTAGTGACATATATAAAAACTAAAAAAATTGTTTTTTATAACTGTTTTGCTAATAAATCACACTGGTTTTATTAATAAAGTATTATGTTCATAGTAACTCTTTTAACAAAATATTCCAAGTTCCTTCAATAATAAAAAGAGCTTTACACTTCACTCCAATATTACATTTTATAACAGTTTTTTTGTTTTTTATATTACATCAATTTATAAATTGAATATAATTTATCTTTTAAATAAATTTACATCAAATTTATTTTTTATTTTGATTTTGTATATAAAATTATTTAATTATTTATAACTATATATATTAAAAAAGGGTCTGTTATTTATACGAATGAATTCGTGAGTTTTATGGAAATGGAAAATTATAATATTGAATATAGTATAAATATAATTCAACTTTTTTGTCATTTTAAACATAGCATCTCAAATTACTTGCATGAGTTTTCATTTTAACCATTTTATTTATGCAAATGTTAGATTATACACTTTTAACTTTTATGATTTTTATTTTATTATTTTACTCATTTTCTTACATAAATTCCATAATATGTTTTTATTGATTTAAGTTTTTATTGACATATGCAAGGAATTCGTATTATATTTCATAAACCAGAAAACGATATAGTTATATTTAAAAACGATATAGTTATATTTAATTTTCAATAACATTGAACATTATCGCGTATTATATAAGTTATCTAAAAATATAATATTATGAATTCACTGTATATTAAAAACATAATAAGTAAAATCTGTCAAAATGAAACTTCATTGGAAATTAAAGGGGTGTAATTGAAAATTTTATTAATCTTATGGCTTTTAATCGGAAAATCCCATGATTATTTGTGCATTTAAAATTACCCCTAAGAAAACTATTTATTAGTATTATTTTAAAATTACTAATAATTAAAAGTCAAAAAGTAAAAGATTATAAGTAATTATGACTTGATTATTACGAAAATGATTGTAGGTAATGATGAGGGTGTATTGTTAGATTGAAAAGGGGGTATGGATAGTCTTACCCATATATATATATATATATATATATATATATATATATATATATATATATATATATATATATATATATATATATATATATATATATATATATATATATATATATATGTTAACTATCATTTAGAAAATTTGTAGCTATAACTCTATCTCTATGGTTACATGATACTTGGTATCACTTTGATAACCTCGGTTGATTTTATTTTTGGATCAATATGAAAAAACCTCATTTCTTATTCTTCTTAACTTTGATCCAACCAAAAGCCATAATCTTTACATGTGCTTGCCAATTCTATATTGGTGTTTGGAATATAATAACATTATAAAAATATAATAATATTATTATGGTTTTTGGTTTGATCAAAGTTAAGAAGAATAAAAAAAATAAGATTAAAAATTAAGTTTTAAAAATATAATAACATTATTATGGATCAATCGTTTTAAGATTAAAAATATTATAATCCAAAAAACATAAAAGTTGAAGTTAGATTCTAAATAGTATTCTATGTGAAGTTCTTTTCCCACAAAAAAAAAATATATATTGAAAGTTTTTAATTTTACCAAAAAAGGAAGATTACAAGTAAACTTTTAAAAAGATTCTAATCGAAAAAAAAAAATTAATTGTCTTTTCGAGGAAAAAAATAAATTGATATTTCCAATAACTAAAATTTATGAGAATAGTCGCACTGCCTTCAATTCGGTAGTATTAGGTGTCTTAATAACGGTGAGTATCTATATTTAGCCATTTTTATAAATTCGGTAAAAAAACACTCATATATATATATATATATATATATATATATATATATATATATATATATATATATATATATATATATATATATATATATATATATATATATATATATATATATATATATATATATATATATTAGTTTATAACCCATGGAAACCACAATTACAAAATCAATTAAACTTTTATACTAAAAATTCAAAGTTATTAATCAAATAGTTTAAATAAATTATTGATTAAGATATTTTTTTAGTTATATATAAAATTATAATCATTAATTTAAATAATTATGTGAAATTATATCACTTTATAATTTGTATTAAATTTATTTTAATTTTTATTTTAATGCTATTAATTTAATGAAGATAGAGTGAGAAATTCAAAATTTAAAATGAATAATCAATATGTTGACAAGTGACATTATTAATTATGAGACATAATAGGGTGAGACATGGTAAAAAAAAAAAGAATATAATATGCATTAATTAAGAGGTTTAATAAGATGATACATGTAAAAAGGAGAATAAAACTATTCTTTTATTAGAATAAGGATATATATATACATATATATATATATATATATATATATATATATATATATATATATGGAAAATCTTCAGAAAAGTCCCAAAATTTTAGTTCAATTTATAAAAAAGTCCCAAACTAAATTTTGTTTATAGAAAAGCACAAACTACCGGCTAAAACTTCGAAAAAACCATTTTTGGCCGGTTTCGTAGATTTAGCCGGTATTTTGTCTTTTTTCGTTAGTTTGCTCAAAATATTAGGACTTTTTTGAAAATTACCCGATAACCAAAATATTAGGATTTTTCTGAAAATTACTATAAAATTAATGGATATTATTATTAACGAATCATTTATAAACATAACAAATATAATTTTATTATAAACAAAGGAAATACATCTGTTTCTATTGTCTGTTGAGCACTTCAAACTCCTTATATTCCTCCTATGTATCGTTATACAAGAGTTGATAAGATTTATTAATACACAATCAATAAGTGTCTAATTTCTATTAGGTGTGACGCTATAGGATCACATGCTATTAAAAAATATCATTAAATAATAATTCATGAATATATAGATCTTTCATTATGTTCTTTTGAAACGACCTAATTTTCACGTCCAAAAATTTCGTTTTTAAAACATTACTTTAGAAAAGGTTAATAGATAAAAACTTTGTTTGACCAAACTACATCACAACATAAACCATGTTCAAAAGTCAAGTCATACAACCACTCGAAACATCAGAGTATAAATCCCAAGGAAATCTAGTAAATGCGGAAACCAAGGTGTGTGCATGATGTGCCGCTACCGAGCCAGCTCCTTCCCCTTCGATGAAGAGGTACCTGAAACCAAAACTGTAAACTGTAAGCACAAAGCTTAGTGAGTTCCCCCATCATACCACATACGATACAATACATAACATACATACTGCCAGGCTATTCTGGGGTGCCTGACTACCCGGTACGGCCATTCTTGGGTACCGACTACCCGTGCGGCCATTCTGGGGTGCCGTCCTACCCGTGTCAAGCCATTCTGGGGTGCTGACCTACCCGGGTCAAGCCATTCTGGGGTGCTGACTACCCTTCGGTCCTAACAACCGAATTCGGGGACTAGTCCCCTCCTACTACCTCTATCGCATACAACATAACAAGCCAGCATGCAAACATATCATCACATACTGTCAGACGTATCTGGGGTGTCTGACTACCCTTCGGTCCTAACAACCGAACTATACTACTATCACATACAACATATCATACTAGCATATAACATATCAGGTAGTAGCAAACCTAGATGATATCACAAAGACAATCATTTATCATACATCTCCTACTGGTGGGCCGACATTGTGGCCTTAGACCCACCGCTACTGGAAGGTAACTCACCTCGGAGTAGCTACTGATCTTCGTGGGAATAGTCTGACTGCTGCTGCTGTTCCGGAAATCCTTCGGCTCAATGGAACTACTGAGAGAACACAATGGTGCTTGGATGGCTTCCCTTCTTCTGGATCTACTTCCCTTTTTCTTCAAAACCTTCAAGAGCACACAACAAATGCTTCAACTCTTCAAAGAACAAGCTTAAACGAGGGTTGGGAGCTCTGGTGGGTGAATGGGGGCTGGCCTGGGGCGGATGTGTTGTTTAAATAGGGTGCAAACCCCTGAAACTTAGGGTTTCATCCAACAACGGTGACTCGCCGAGTCCAGGATATGGACTCGCTGAGTCGCTAACTTAAATGTGTCCGGGGTCCCGTCCCTACTCGGCGAGTCGGACCTATGAGTCGCCGAGTCCAAGGCTTAAAAAGGAAAAATACTCAATTAAGATTTACGTACCAGGAACCGGGTGCTACATCTTTAACATAAATACCACTTAACCTCCATACATTATTCGGTAACAATCATCAAATTACAAACATAGTGAAAAATAAACTTTGAATGATAATTTAAATAGATAATCACCCTACACTTTTTTCCATATAAACTATCATTCACGATTCACTTTTTCACATTTGATGGATGTGTATTAGCCTATGGTTGTTACCATGTGAGGTATGGATGTTGGGTGGTAGTTAGGTAAAACAACATAGGAGGAACACCAACATTAGAAGAACACTCACTGAATACATCTCACCAATCAAACCCACAACGATGCATAAGAGGAACGTAGAGAGTTTGATGTGGTTAATAAGAAATAGAGGAGTACTTAGACTACCAATTTATTCCTAGAAATTAGCAACAAGTGTATTTTCTTTTTTATAATAAAAATATTTGTTATGTTTATAAATGATTTGTTAATAATAATATCCATTAATTCCATGGTAATTTTCAAAAAAAATCCCATTATTTTGGTTATAAGGTAGTTTCCGAAAAAGTCCCAAAATTTTAAGCAAACTAACAAAAAAAGACGGAAACCGGCTAAATCTTCAAAACCGGCCGAAAAAGGTTTTTTCGAAGTTTTAACCGGTATTCTGTGTCTTTCTATATATATATATATATATATATATATATATATATATATATATATATATATATATATATATATATATATATATATATATATATATATATATATATAAACTGTTTCCTATCTGGTAAAGTCCATCAAATCATAAAGGAAAAAAATATCAAACAATTTGGCTTATGTTACTCTTTTTTGTGTTTAAAAGATGCAGACAACCCCACAAGGAGAATTCGAGTCTCTCCATCGTGATCTAATAATTGCATATGGTAAATGGGAATTTGATCCAATGGAGCTCGAGGATCCCTTTCCAAATAATGAAGGATCAGTTCACATATGGATGGGTGATAATGATGACTTTGTTCCTGTGGCATTACAACGTTACATTGCCCAAAAACTCCCATGGATCAAATACCACGAGATCCCAGGTGCTGGCCACATGTTTTTTTTAGCTGATGGTATGTCCGACACCATCTTGAAAACACTCCTTAATGTGAAAGATTAGCTTAATGTCCCATGGGCTTTGGATCACTTGGTCTTTGTATTTTAGGCTTTTAAAACTCGATTTGTTTTGTTATTTTCGGTCTAAACTAAAAAAAATGTGTTATTTCGGTGTCATATAGGGAATTGGATCACTTCGTCTTTGTATGATATGCTTTTAAAAGTCGATTTATTTTGTTGTTTTCATTCTAAATTAGAGAAGCGTGTTATTTTGGTGACATGTGGTGCATGATATGATATTTGATGGGTTTAGTTACAAATTAAGTAACTGTGTATCGTTCAATATAATATTGTGTTGGTGGGTTTTTTTCTCATTCTCTTTGTTGTCTTCAAGTGGTGCCATCAGCCATGGGGTACTCAACTTCCTTTTTAATAAAATAACCATCATTTCAATGTAAAAAAAAAGTGGATCGGAACCTCTCCCTATTTGAAATACTTCCTCAAACTCATATAATTCACACAATTATATTTTAGGGATATCTCGTAAAAGAACCTAGTTTTTTATATGAACATTGCCCTTATATAAAACAAAATTGTGGCAATTTATTGTTGATTGGAACATGAAGGGAGAAAGAAGTTGTGACTATGTGAACTTATTTGTAATCATGGTTTTATTAAACTTTATCTATTGATTTGGGTTAATTTTGGAAAATTTAGTATAAATATTTATATTTTTACCAACTTTGGACATATATAAATATATACATGTGTTGTATATATAATTAACTCTAAGTGGGTTTGTGTTCTTCTCCGTGAGAACTTCGAAACGATATATTATATGTCCAAAATGGACTATATGCGAATAAGATACCGATACTTGAAGATGAGTATTTGAGAATAAATTTAGCAAAAGAGATGAATGTGGGAATGAGTCTCACGTTGGTAGAAAGATCAAACTCAACAAGGTTTATAAGCTTGAACGCATGAAAGACTTATAAGCTTGTGTTTATGGTTTTGCTACAATTCTTACCCGGGGGTGCAAATCTTGGATTTTGTAGACCAAAAACACTAAACTTATGCATGGGCACGACCTGCGAACACGAATGCAATTTCGAAAACTCGGTCTAGTGCTACCATAAAAGGAGACCTATACTATCTCATTAAACACACGAATCTGTTTAAAGGAATCGAGTTGTCCTTTACACAACGTTCTTGAATTCAAATTAACGAGAGAAAAGAAAAGAAATGGATGGAAGTGAGATGAACGAGGCTACGCATGTGATTTATCAACGAGTTTTTAACTTCTATATGCCTAAACCCATTTATTAGTAACATTATGAGCTCTTCTTTCCATCATTGATGGAGATCATCTACTTTCACTACAAAGAAAAACCCCGAATAACTATGAAATTTTGCTAAGAAAGTAGAATCCATAGTTATTCTGCCACAAAATAGCATAATTTGAATAGTTATGAAAGTTTTGTGATAAGATCTGACATTTGTCCGTTTTGGATTATAACAAAGAAGTCGCTAGGCAGCAAGAATGGATAAGGTTTGCATTACTTACGGTGAGTCTTGTAATTAGTTTTTATTTACTGGATTTTTAGTTATTTTTGGAAGTTATTGAGTTATTTTAGGATGTTTTTATGTTTAGCATGACAATATAAATATGGTGCTCCATTCCTTATTTTTTATTCATGCACTCAATAAATTTGAGTATTTGACAATGTTCTCGAACACATGTTGATTTCAAACCATTCTCTTAAAACCTTTAAAATACGATTTCAAGATTTCGAATGTAACACTCATACTTTTAAAACCTTTAAAATACGATGGTTGCGCTTTTATCATGACAATAACACATGATCAAAATATGGTTTTACAAAAACTTCAAAAAAATAAAATAATAAAATAAAATAAAATTATGAAAGTTTATAAACGTTTGGTGTTACAAAACTAATATCACAACCATAGTATATGGGAAATATTTATACGACCCTAAGACTATGTTAAGTGTTCCATAAGCATTCACTAATAATGTTGTTCTAGTCCATAGCTTCTAAACCTAAGTACGTAACACATTTAAAACAAAATAAGTAAATCAAAAGACTCATGAGATACATGAGTTTAGAATTAGCAACATAAGTATGAAATATACTTTCAACATATTTCATATGAACTTTAACTTTTTGCGATCATTCAAACATTTAACCTTACAAAACTTCATGAATTTGAAACTCTTTTTCATAACCTCATAACACTTTAATGAAACATAAAACATTCAATATCATAAACCTTACTGATTTCCCATAGATATGGGGAGTCGATACCACTCATCAGTTAACTACCAACTCCTATCACATACGGGAAGTGTTGGATTTATATGCATAATAATCATTTTCGAATGATGTTTGCCAATAACATATGATTCTATAGGGTCACTGTTGGATTAGGTGTCTAAGTTCATAAATATTATGGGATGTACTTGACCCGATCAGCATGGTCCATTTGGGTTGCATGACATCATGCATTTGGATAAACTAAAATGAGAGAAATAACACTTATGGTTTATTAATATATTATAAGTTCTAATATATTAATAATATTATTATTTAATTAGTATTGATCAAGAATTAATCTAGAATTAATTAAGTGATCAAAAGGAGACTAATTAAATATATGAGTTGATTGTGTAAATCATCCATACTTGTATAGTGGGCTAGATGGTCCATAGATTATCAAGTTGGGCTAAGGTCCATAGGATGCTGATGGGTTTTGGTCATAAGAACATCCTATATGCTCATACAAACCCTAATGCTTGGATCTAGGTTTCTCTATTGTACATGCAAGTTACCCAAGACTATAAACCCTAATTCTAGCATACAAGTAATCACATTAACATAAGAATGGGTTTAAGACATTACCTTGATTGTTATGTAGCAATAACAATCCAATTCCTCCTTGTATTGACTTTAGAAAGCTTAGAGTCACAAATGTCACTCCTCTAATGGTTCACAAACACCAAGCGCAAGAGGATGAAGAGGAGAGAGGATGGAGGCTGCCCTAAAACGTGTGAAACCCTAGAAGGATGCTTAGCCACGTTTTTGGGTCATAAGGGATGTATATATAGTTAGGCTGTTAGGGTTATCTAACAAGGAAACCCTAATTTGGATGCTTAAGCCCTAAGCAACCCATGGACTTCATTCCTTAAGGCCTTGGATGATTTCTTATGGGTTTTCCCATAGAATTCGTCCACTCCTTA
The DNA here is from genome assembly GCF_052625555.1 of Lactuca saligna. Classification (NCBI taxonomy): domain Eukaryota; kingdom Viridiplantae; phylum Streptophyta; class Magnoliopsida; order Asterales; family Asteraceae; genus Lactuca; species Lactuca saligna. Next base: position 42,920,496 of record NC_136418.1, on the reverse strand, counting down.
ATATATGGTAATCCATAGCCCAAATTGCAATTATCTTATAATTACAATTCCAGTCCCTTAAGTTTAATTAATCTCTTTTAGTCACAAAACTAATTACCAATTAATTATTGACTAATATTAATTAAACAATATGATTTCTCCTTTAATATATTATTCTCATAATATATTAATAAATCATATTTAATCCTTTCTCTCCATAATTCATCATATCAAGTTGCCTTGGTGAAGGCAACCCAAAAGGACCATGCACCATCGGGTCAAGTACATACCAAAATAGTTATGGACTTAAACACTAATCCAATAGTCTCCCACTTGGATAAGTCTAATAACTATTCTGCGTATGACTTCAGATCCTGATCTGCAATCGTAGCTTTCCAAAGTCGCTGTCAACTCTGATCCTATCAGATACGCGTGTCCTTTAGATAACGGATCATATATTCCTCCATTCTAGATATCGTATGAGATATGATTTCAAATCATTCTTTATGTACTATTTCTCGACTTCCAATTTATGACGACTAACTAATTGAACAAATCAAATTAGCCCTAGCCCGGCCGAGCATTTACGTTTGTTATCACTAAACCATCGAGGGGCCCAAAGATATTGCTTTTATCCTACTTGGGATAAAAGGAACGGATAAACTTTGATTCAATGCTCGCTTGCACCTACTCACCGAATCACACACAACAATATGTTTTATGAAACCAAGTTACTGGTGTGTTTACATATTATCAATGTGCAACCGATTAGCAAGATACAACTCACACATCTCGGTTTCAAGAATATAAGATGTTATCGTCTCACCAATCACTCGTGATACAATCCATGGAGTGATCCAAGTGAGCGTGGGTTTGATCCAATGCTCAAATTCATATTTATAAGCACTCATGAACGTTGCAACAAACATTTGCTTATGTCTAATACTCTTTTAGACAATCCACACACCAATTCACGACAGTCTTCATTCATATCTACTTCCAACATATGAACGACTGTGGTCCGTTTGAATAACTTGACTGTTCTTAATCAATTAAGTTATTCAGGAAGTCAAAACATGCAAAGTGAAACACAAGAATAATACTAATCCCATATGGCCTCAAACCTTTAAGCATAAATAAAAACACCTTTTATTTATCACCATATCGATTACTCATTATTTGTTGTTTTCGGGGAATCAACTTCTTACTTGAATTATTACACTTGTCCCATGCTCTTAGTATGCACACAATGTTTACCTATGATTCTTACTTTGTGAAATAGATCAAATTGAACACATTTCCAATCATTCTCATTTCACAAATCCTAATCCATTTTATAAATGTAAGAATATCAATTCTTGCCACTTATAGAATATGCTAGATTCTAACATTTTATGCAACGATCCTTTTGCAATATCACTGCACCAAAGTCACAAAGACTATTGCCAATGAAATTACAAAGTCCTCTATTGGAGATTGTTACAAGACAATTCCATAGATGTGATGTCTCTCACTCAAAGTACATTCCTTTGAACATCCTTTTGCATAAAAAAAAGTTTCTAATCTAGACATAGATGTTCAATATTCAATTCCCAATATGGAAAACTTTCCATACTTAACATATGACAACTCATTCTCAATAGAATCTTATCTATACATAATAATGTCGATATGGTCCATCCAATATGGAAAGATTTCCATATTTTCCAATAGTATACTTCCAACTACTCACAAGCGATCAATCCTCGGCGAACTTTGGATTGTCCTTTGATAGTTGCTTAATTATTTTGGTCAAAAACCGATTCTAGTTCTTTTTCCCTCTAAATGCTCTAAACATTTGGAAAATTTTAGAATGGTCAAATATTATAGCATTTGCAATCGATCCTGTACCCAAAGCGTATGGGACATGATGCAAAATGTCTTACATAAAGATTTGATACTTTATCAATCTTTTGCCATAATGTTTTATTTGCTATGTTCTCAAAATTCGAATTGTGAAGAGGAATGCCGTAATCATAATCGAAATTTTAAGAACACACTATGTACTTTTGACTAAATTTATTAACATTCCACAACCTAAGCCTTTAGATTTGAAATGAAGCATAATATTCTCTCCCTTAACTATAGCAAAACAACTATTCTATCCTTACAACTTTGCAAAGAATGACTCTTGTTTTCTATGATTAATATTGCCAACTTGCAATACTTTCCTTAATAATCGTACAATCATAACATTTATGTTCCCACTATCATGATGATTATTATAAAACATAACACTTATGCTCCCACTAGGTTCGATATGTATTCATAAACATCTTAACTTTCAGAAAAACAATATATATTGAATTTCTTAAGTCCATGTTTCTAATACTTAGTACTTTGATAATATTTTATCAAAGCTTCTTGAACTTATACACCTTTGCCTTAGATAGTTCATATGTGTGTCTAAACAATTAAGACTAATTGCCAAACCTCACAACTCAAATCATGGAAACGGATACCGTAACCATAATCGAATTTGAGAATGCATTTTAGAATCACTATCTTTTTAAAATCTTTCTTAGTGAAAGCATTTCCTCACAATCATTTTCATGCAGGAGGAAATCTTATGACACTTAGATTTAAACGGTGTATGTGTTCCTATCCATGTGAATTTGTTAAAACCAAAGTTTACGACAAATTCAAACTCATATGGACCGAACTTTCTTAATCTTGATTTCTTGCCTTATGGTAGCACAGCTGCCCACCATGTCTTCCAAGTAGTTAAGCAATTCACCTTTTCCTATCAAAATACTTTCCATTGATCAAGGTCCTTGCCTTTTATGCATTTAAACGAGAACTCATAGGACTCACATGCACAATTAACTCAATTGGAATGACATAGAAAACAAAATAGTGTCAACACGATAGGTTGTAAACCTCAACTCGTGTGCTAGTGATGATCGATAAGGTTTATTTGATTTGTTCTTGAAACCTTTCAAGACCATTAAGACTCCCACTAACTCCTTGACATATAAGATTCTCTTGTCAATAAACATTTCTTGACAACCAAATATTCAAGAGTTAGTGTAGTTTTTATCATAACACTTCATAAAATGGTCCTAGTTGGTCTTTGTCTTATCCAAGACATCACAACTTTCCACATTTGATGAATGTTAAAAACCTTCTTAATACTTGTCACTTATTGCCACAATCTTAACTTTAAGACTTGTTATTGGAACGAAGTATGATTGACTTTTTTATTTAACCATTTCTTCAATTTTTGATTCCTCTTCTTAGACATACAATTGTACTAAGACTCACTTAGAGGATCAATTGAGATATGGTTCTTAATCATTAAGACCTATCATAAAGCATAAAAGGTACTCTCCCTTCTTCTTAGAATGTAGAAACTTTTATCTTTCTGCCTACTTGATTCTTCTTATTCGTTTTGCTATTGATTTAAACTTTTTCAATCAATTTAGAATTACACTTAATCTTATGAGTATAATCATATTTACTAAACTTTTAGTAAACCATGACGAATATCTTGTTACTCTTATGGTGGACTTTGACCAACACACAACTTTATGTACTCGATCTCCTAGCCCCTCACTTAAGACTTTGTCAATGAATTAGTCTAATTTCCAAATATGAAATTTCTCATTCTTCGTGCAACCAAGTTGCATGATTCCAAATTTCTGTCCAATTGAAACTTGGGCGATGAGAAACTATCCCTATTTGGTAAATTCTCGACTTTTCCATAAACACCATAAATAAGAATCATATCCATTTGTTGTAGAAATACGCAAACACTAATTTTCATAACGATTTCATTGCAAGGAAATAAACAAATAAATAAATAAGTCAAACGAAAATTTATTTTATTTATGAAAGCAACGGAAAACATTTGTCCTTACAATGCAAAATCCATTGAAAACTATGTATTTCAAAAGGAAAATTTCTAACAACTCTATCATAACTATCTAACAATCAAATGCAATTTTATCACATCATGTATTAATAATCAATGAATAGGAACTTAACGAAGTTAGATAGTGGATTTTACCTGAAGCGCAGCCATACACTTTGACTCTCCCATCTTCTAGACTCTTCAGGCTCTTTGGGCAGACTTGTATCCAACGCCCTTTCTTTTAGCAGAAAATGCAGGTTGGTTCTCCTAGAACGTACTCGGAAGCATGGTCGGTTGACTTTCCCAACAAATACACTCCATTGCTTCGCCAAATCATTTCTGATTCAGCAGCAATGAGCATGTAAGTTAGGTCAATGAGGTTGTCGTCATAATCCATCATATAATACTTTCTTTTGAACTTATTATATGATTCCGTAAATGATTGCAAAACCCAATTCATAGCCAACTCATCTGGGAATGACACACCCAACATTATCAACCTCTCAATGTGTGATTTCATACCTAGAACGTGGGCACACACGGGTTTACCATCTTCATGTTTCATTTCCAATAGGGATTTAGTGATATTGAACCTTTCAATTCTTCGATCTCGTGGGTTAGGGAGAACAATTGGAGGAGGTGGAGGAAGTGAAGCATGATTTCTTGTTCCTCGATCGAATCGTGGAATACCATCTTCATGTGTAATGGTTGTTCCACGGGATTTGGGAAGACCATAGTTGTCGAACTTAGACATCTACAAACCGGGAGAAACAAATTCAAGTTAGTTGATTGATTGAGTCCTTAGTAAATCACCCAAATGAGATACTAAGGTTAGGACCCAACACAATATTCCACAACTCGGGAGAGGGATGCCGTAACCCTAATTGCAGAATATTTGAAGGTAAGTGAATGACGATTCACTAATTTCCACCATGAAAACGAAAAAGAAATTTAAGTTTTAAACCTATGAAAACTCCTAGATCCTTTGAGATTCATTGAACATTTCAATGGCATGTTTAAATCTCGATATGCCCCTCTTGTTTGTGACAGGGATGCCGAGGATCACAAAGCAGGTGTGAATAACCATGCAAACATACATGGTGCCCTCACATGTTACAGTTACCTATTCGATATGCCGGTAAACCACACACGCTCCACTGAACTATGATAAACATTGAGTCACCCTTTGCTACCTTTGCTTAGAACCATTTAGTGTGCCGGTAAACCACACACGCTCCACTAACGTCGTCGCAAGGGCACAAAGTGTAATTTCATGGAATTGCATCAATTCACTTTGCCTAAGTAACTAAGATTGGGAATTTGTGAAAACATTTAGTTACTTTTGTATTTCATTATACTTATAATGGAAGGTTTCGTCCTATCCTACCTGTTCGGCTCACGACCCTCCACTAGTCAAGAGTGCGGTGGGTAAGAGTGGATACCCATTCAATCGTCCTTTTATAGGCAATTTCCTTAAACACCCCTTATAGACCAGCTTCGTGAATGAGGCCTACTAACGGTAAGACTGACTTTTAATCATACATATATATAATGTTAGACTTTTAATGTTATATATAGTATAGGGTGTATTTTACACTTTGAAAATACTAGGTGGTCAAATTTAATAATTATACCTTTAATTCAATTAAACTGTATACTAAACTTTTATGGATTTATTAAACCTCTTTTAATTATACACCTTAATTAATTAATAAAACCATAAGGGTGTGATTTGAACTTTTCAAAACATTACTTGGGTTTTAGAATTTAACATTCCTAATTAAACCTTTTAATCAACTTTTAAATTCCAAAACTTGAGGGCAAGTTTTGAAACATTTCAAAACATTAGGGTTTAGAATTTAAATATACATCAAAATTAAATTATTAATCAAAATTTAAATTCCAAAACTTGAGGGCAAGTTTTGAAACCTTTTTCAAAACATTAGGGTTTCAACTATTTAAATTTCAAAACAACAAAACTTTTGGGTTTAAATTTAAACTATAAAACCTAAAGGGGAAAATATGAAACTTTTCATAACAACAAGGATCAAATAACAGATAATCTTAATTAATATTTAATCACATAATTATCCATATTTGATTTATTTAATAATTTCTTGCAAAACAATTTACCAATTTAATCAAAATAAGTAATCAATTATCATATAAGGAAACAAATATTTTATTAATTGATAAATATCTTCAATTAGATCAAGAATATATACTCAAATATATCAAAAAAACGGATTTATATTGATCTAATATGATAATGCAAGTATCCTCAAGCAAAAACAGCAAGAAATCCCGTTTTTCCCTCTTTCTTACCGTCTGACTCGTGGAGTCAGGCATGGACTCGTGGAGTCAGGCATGGACTCGGTGAGTTCATCAATAGACTCGACGAGTTCAGCCCCCAGAATCCCAAAATTTCGATTTTTAAGCTTGAACAAACAAACAAAGCATCAATACAATAGAAACCAATCATGACTTTGATACCACTGATGGGTTTTGGTCATAAGAACATCCTATGTGCTCATACAAACCCTAATGCTTGGATCTAGGTTTCTCTATTGTACATGCATGTTACCCAAGACTATAAACCCCAATTCTAGCATACAAGTAATCATATTAACATAAGAATGGGTTTAAGACATTACCTTGATTGTTATGTAGCAATAACAGTCCAATTCATCCTTGTATTTACTTTAGAAAGCTTAGAGTCACAAATATCACTCCTCTAATGGTTCACAAACACCAAGAGCAAGAGGATGAAGAGGAGAGAGGATGGAGGCTGCCCTAAAACGTGTGAAACCCTAGAAGGATGCTTAGCCACGTTTTTGGGTCATAAGGGATGTATATATAGTTAGGCTATTAGGGTTATCTAACAAGGAAACCCTAACTTGGATGCTTAAGCCCTAAGCAACCCATGGACTTCATTCCTTAAGGCCTTGGACGATTTCTTATGGGTTTTCCCATAGAATTTGTCCACTCCTTAATATATGGCAATCCATAGCCCAAATTGCAATTATCTTATAATTACAATTCCAGTCCCTTAAGTTTAATTAATCTCTTTTAGTCACAAAACTAATTACCAATTAATTATTGATGAATATTAATTAAACAATATGATTTCTCCTTTAATATATTATTCTCATAATATATTAATAAATCATATTTAATCCTTTCTCTCCATAATTCATCCTATCAAGTTGCCTTGGTGAAGGCAACCCAAAAGTATCATGCACCATCGATGCTCCATGGGAGTTACAAACCCATGGGAGTTACAAACCCATGTTTCATGGAAATGAAGAGTCATGTCACAATAGAGTTTACATGGTGTAACCCTAATTGTAACACACTATATAAAGGATATGAAGCTCACCAAAATCGGTTACTAGATGCAAGATAGAGAGCAAGCCGATTTCTAAGTGTGACATTCTCTCAAGTTTATTCCAAGTGCATTTGGTGTTGTATGAGAAATTTGAGTCATCAAACTTGGGGTGCTAGGCTCACAAGGTTTTCAAGGAATCTAAATCACTACAAGGTATGTTTTCTTACTATCTTTTATGATTAAAAGTTCCCTTGTATGCTAGATAGGTTAAGAACCTTGGAAAATCAATTTTGCATGTATCAGAGATAAAACATAGATCCATGGTTTCTAGGGTTGCATGTACACCATAGGAGTTTTAGAATGCTCAAAACCCATCAGTGGTATCAGAGCCTAGGGTTGTTTTTCTTGATACTTGATGCTACATGTTTTGCCAAAAATCTAAATTCCGCATCTGACTACTCACCACGACGTGACAGTATGTACCACGACGTGGTGATGCCCATGTATGCAGAATTTTGGGGTTTTGCTTGGAATTGGTTGAGGATCATTACCCTTAACTATTTTTTGAACCTCAAAACCTGTTTTTGATGTGGTAATAATTATGCTAATCCAATTTCAAAGGTTATTATCAATATTTCAACTTTTATATGGTTTATTTATGATTCTTGAAATTGTTGATATGCATGTTCATGAACTTATAAGTTTAGAAGATCATAGGAATTACTTGTAACTTGCTTGTTAGTTTTATTTTTTGATCATTATATGTTTTAATGGAATCCATAATTTGTCCTCAAGTTATGGATTACCAAAAGTTTTTTCTTTTAAAGTCCATTATTAAACACATGGGTTACATAAAATGAAATTTCACTCCTTTTAATGAACCATATAACTCATAAGTTATAAATTGAATAGTTTTGAATAGTTTCAAAACTTTCCCTAAAGTTTTGGAATTGGAAAAGTTTTCCCTTATGAATACTTTAATTCAAAGTTAAGCCCTTAGAATTTTAAAAGTTAAAATTCAACCCTTATACTTTATAATATTATAAGTTAATAATATATATATATATATATATATATATATATATATATATATATATATGTATGTATAAGAGCAAGTCGTCTTACCATTAGTAGGCCTCATTCACGGAGCCGATCTATAAGGGGGTATAAGGTTACTGCCTATAAAATGAGAGTTTAATGGGTGTCCACTCTCACCCACCGCTTCCTTAAATGGTGGAGGGTCGTTAGCCGAACGGGTAGGACAAGGACTATAATTCTCCCTTCATTAAAAGTATTAGTGATAAATACTAAGTAACTAAACTCTTAGTGATACCCAATCTTAGTTGCTTAGGAAAATGTGAATTTGGTGCTAACCCATGAAATTACACTTTGCACTTTGCTTAAGTCGGTTACTGGAGCATCTGTGGTTAACCGACGCACTAGCTTTGTAACGACCCGTTCCCGGTATGTTAATTAATTGTTAATTGTCTAAGTTTTCAAGAGGGACTCGGCGAGTTCTAGCCTGACTCGCCGAGTTGGGTCGCGTATTTTGTGCACGCGGGAGCCGGGGACTCGGCGAGTCCATATCCCGGACTCGGCGAGTCCGTCCGTCTGGGTGAAACCCTAAATCCCCGGGTTTGCCCACTATTTAAACCACATTATAGCCTCATTCTCGCCACTTTCACCCTGAGAACACAGTGAGAGAACCCTAATCCTCCCTTGAGAGCTTATAGGTGATTTGGTGCCATTTTTGTGAAGGTGTGAAGAAGGAGAAGAAGAAAGAAGCAAGGAAACGAGTTGTAGTGCAAAGATCCAAGGGCAAATCTGAGTTTATTGAGGTATTTTCGGAGTTCCCTTCTTGTTATATGCTTTAAACTTCCATTAGAGCTCTTCTAAGAGCTATTTGATGTTTGTTCCAAGCCTTATGTTTGCATGAATGTCTTAATAAGTCGAAATACCTTTGGATCTGAATGTTGGGGTGTTGTAGAGCCCAGATCTACTGTCTTTTTGGAGTTACATTGCATATTAGCCATGGATCTACTCATTTTGTGCATCTTTTAGCCCTATTTCCCTTATTCATGAGGTTGTGCACGTAAAGTTGGAAACTTTACGTGGTAAAACAGCTTATTGGACCCAGATCTATCATTTGCATGTGTTGGATTCAAGAGAAATCGAGTAAAAACTAGCTGCATGGCAGCGACTCGGCGAGTCGGGATGAGCGACTCGGCGAGTCGGGTCGCGAGTCCCCGACTCCTTCGTTTTTAGCAGTGTCGAGTGCACCCAGTGAGTTAGAGAGTGGACTCAGCGAGTTGAGGGTAGACTCAGTGATGGAGGGACTCGACGAGTTGTTCATACAACTCGGCGAGTCCAAGGCAATCTCCTTAGGATCAAGAACAACTCGTCGAGTCTGTTCATACGACTCGGCGAGTCGGATGAAGATTGTCTGAGTTCTTGGATTAAGAGGGTACTCGTCGAGTCGATGCCCCACTCGACGAGTCGCAGTGAGTATGAGTTGGAAGTGAGAGTGAGACTCGGCGAGTTGGGCGGCCCAACTCGGCGAGTCAGCCCCAAAAGTAAGTTGACTTTGACCAAGGGTAAAAGAGTCATTTTACCCCAAGTGCAGTGTTTAGTATTTGATTGAGTGTGTTCATGGATTTGTAGCCGAGGAGATTCAGGAGCAGCAGCCATTAGCTTTCAGAGACACACACACTCAGCCGCCAGTTTACGAGGTGAGTTTCCTTCCAGTAGGGACGGGTCTAAGGCCACAATGCCGGCCCGTCCAGTTAGCAGTAGTTTCCGTACTTGATCCGATGCAGTAGTTAGTATGTTTGATGCCTCCGTGGCTCAGACAGGAATTGTGAGCTATGTTTTATGTGTTAGGTATTATGTGTTCCGGGCTACGGCCCGATGTAGTATGCAGTATATGTGTTCATGCTAGTTGTTATGATATGCTATGATATGCTCAGTTCCGGACTTCGGTCCGATGCAGTCAGTTCCGGACTTCGGTCCGATGCAGTCAGTTCCGGACTTCGGTCCGATGCAGTCAGTTCCGGACTTCGGTCCGATGCAGTTAGTTCCGGACCTTGGTCCGATGCAGGGGACAAGGTCCCAGTCAGTTCCGGACTTCGGTCCGATGCAGTTTCCGGGCTTCGTGCCGATGCAGTGGGCAAGGCCCGATATGTGTTTATATGATATTGTTATGTATGGTATGTGGTATTTTGGGGGAGCTCACTAAGCTTCGTGCTTACAGTTTCAGTTTGGTTTCAGGTACTTCCGCAAGCAAAGGGAAGAGCTCGGGATGACGGCATCGCACACACCACCGCCTCAGCTTTAACCTGGGATTGATTTAGTTGTTTGATTTGATGTAGCATGATACAGTTTTCCGCTCAGTATTTTATTATGTTTTGGAATACATCACGCATGGTTTTATTATATGATACTTTGATTACAGTTTTGATTATATTAAAAACAAAAATTTTTGGGTCGTATTTTTGGGTCGTTTCAAGTTGGTATCAGAGCCCTGGTTTGAGGGATTCAGATACACTTCCGGGTGTATCTGAACTCAAACTAAGGGAAATGAAAGATTTTATTAAAATAAAAACGTTTTATAAAAAGAATTTTGAAAGTACTTAGAAAGGAAGAATTTTTTTAAACAAGATAGAGGTGTGTGCATGCGGTCAGCCGAGCTCAAGTAAGTACTCCCAAATTACCCATACAAGTTATTTGTTCAATTTCAGTTTTAGTAGAACAGCATGCTAGTATAGGACTAAGGATTTAGGAGAATGCCTTATGTGCCTGCTTATGTGTTACAGCTTTATGAGTATTGCATGTACTGAGTAGACAGCAGTAGGATAGCCTGATTAGGTTATGCCTGATAGCAGGAGCTTAGCATCTTATGCTAGTGCAGTTTCTTGTTATGAGAATAGTTTGCTTGAGTCTGTTTTCCGTGTCCGAATGCTGCTTGCTTTGTGCTTAGTGGGGTTCCGAGTGATGGGAGTTAGCCATTAGGTGAACACGTCACACCACATGTGACTAGGATTGAATAATCTCAGAGTACTGGAATTGGCCCTATTGCGCAACTCTTGTTTGAGTCCAACCGTTATAGGGACGAGTCTTTTACTCGAAGGATTATCTGATCCTCATCACATGTGATGGTGTTTAGGTAATGGCTAATTGGCGTTATGAGGAAACCTTCAGCAGCTGAGGACCAGTTGTGTTGAGCCTGAGATTTTCCTAGGGCAAGCCTAGGATGAGAGTAGCAGAGAATAGCAGTAGTAGAAGTGACTTGGTGGAGTCAAGGCAGTTCTTGAGGAAAGTACGGATAGATGTGGAAGGTAGTATGGGCCTGTACTACTGAAAGCAGAGGATCCGTACTCGAACCAAGGAAGGCCAAGACAAGACCAGGAAGCTAGTAGCAGTGTCATGATCCCTTGAGATATTTCAATGTTCTGATGTTGTTATGATATGTTTCAGAATGGTAGTTTTGCGCCCGAGACCAGCAGGCGGCAGCTCAGATGCCGGAGGGGGATCAGGATCGGGATCAGGCCCGGAGGTTGGGCAGATGGATGAGCAGACCAGAGAGTTCCTTTCTTCTGAGGTTACCCGCATCATATTGGAGCAGACTCCTGTGATCTTCGGTTCGATCAAGGAGGGTATTTTGGAGATGATGGATGAGAGACTGAGTACTTTTCGGGATGAGATGGCGGCCGTGATGGGGTCGCGCACTCTTACCTTCAGGGAGTTCAGGGCGTGCGGAGCTCCAGACTATCATGGGGCGCGGGACCCCATAGCGAGTACTAGATGGTTGGCGGATGTGGCCAACGCCTTCCGCACTAGCAGGTGTCCCGAGGGGGACAAGGTCAGATTGGCGTCCTGTCTACTGAAGGACAGGGCACAGGATTGGTGGGAGGAGGTCGGACACGCCATCGGGGATGATGCGGCGTTGGATGCTATGACCTGGACTGATTTCTCTACCAGGTTCAGGGCGGAGTTTGCACCGGTCATTGAGGTGCAGCAGCTAGCCAGGGAGTTCCAGGATCTTACTCAGACTACCGAGTCAGTGGCGGAGATCACCGCCAAGTTCAGGGAGAGGGCTCTTCTTGTTCCTCAGTATGCAGTCGATGAGGAAATGAAGAAGGCCCGTTATCATGAGATGTTGCGGAGTGATATCCGCATGTTTGTAAGCCGGTCCAGTTGTAAAACGCTGGATGACATGATTGCTAGAGCCAGGGAGAGGGAGATTGATCTCGAGATGGAGAGGAAGAGGAAACCGGAGGCGGTTTCGGGTTCAGGTAGTGCGGGCAAAAAGCCCAAGGTTTCGGATCACAGGTCCAGGAGTCAGCAGAGCCATGGTCGGTGTGGCAAGTGTGGGAGGATGCACGAGGGGGCGTGCAAGGCAGGGAGTTCCGGCTGCTACAAGTGCGGTCGGATTGGGCATATGAGCAGGGATTGTACGGCCCCTGCTACTGCGGTTTCAGCATCAGACCTGATTTGCTTTCAGTGCAATCAGAGGGGACATAAAAAGTCCTAGTGTCCCAGTCTAGCTGCAGCAGGGAAGGTGGTTGCACCTGCCCCTGCCACCTTGAGGATTACAGATGGCTGGCAGGGCCGATCTGATGCACCAGCAGCAAAGAGCCGGGCGTTTCAGATGACAGCAGAGGAGGCGCGAGCGACTCCTGATGTGGTGACGGGTAGGTATCTTTCCTTCACCTTTTGATTATTATTGTTATCGTTTGTATATTTCTTGATGATATGCTTTATTTAGGGTCGTTCTTGGTGAACGGCATTTATGCTTTGGTATTGTTCGATTCGGGAGCTACCCGATCATTTGTATCGCTTGCGCTTAGTAAGAAATTTAGTAGAGCTCCAGGGGAGCTGGATTGTCCGTTAGAGGTTGAGATAGCAGATGATAGTACCGTGAGGGTCGGCAGAGTGCATAGAGGGTGTTCTCTTCAGATATTCGATGAGCAGTTTTCAGTGGACCTGGTTCCTATTCCCCTGCGAGGGAATAAAGTTATCGTGGGCATGGATTGGCTAAGCCCCAATGGGGCGGTGATTGATTGTGAGCTTCAGCTAGTGAGGGTTCGCACTCCCAGTGGGGGAGAGTTAGTGATTCAGGGCGAGAGGCCACAGCGTGGTCCGATCTTTTGTTCCGCCGCAAGGGCGAGGCGCTATGTTCAGCAGGGTTGCGCCGGTTTTATCGCATACGTCTTGGATGCCCGGGAGAAGGGCAGGATGACGATTGATGATGTTCCTATTGTTCGAGATTACCCGGATGTGTTTCCCGAGGATTTGCCGGGGATACCTCCAGAGAGACAGGTTGAGTTCAGGATCGATCTAGTTCCTGGTGCGGCTCCGATAGCCAAAGCACCATATCGGCTAGCTCCCCCTGAGATGCAGGAGTTGTCTACACAGCTTCAGGAGCTGTTAGACAAGGGTTTCATTCGGCCCGAGTTTTCAGTTAGATAGAAACTTGGAATCATACAAGTTGTACAGTATAATGAATGAGAACTTTCATCTATGGAAAATTAAGACCAGTTCCTTGTTCACATGTATATGTGAGTCAAGTGAAGGACTAGGGGATTGGGTACACATTCCTATGCACTGATCAAGGTCCACCACAAAAGGTTGATAAGACTATTCATCATGATTTACTAAGGTTGAATAAATATGGTTATACTTACAAGTTTAAGTATAACTCTGAAACATTGAAAAAATTTCAGTGTATGGTAGGACGGATTAGAAGAATCAAATTAGGTAGAAGGATAAAAGTTTCTCAAATCTGAAAAGATGGGAGAGTACTTTAGTATCATGTTTTGTGTTCATATTAATTATTAAGATACCATGTCACAATTGGTCTCTAAAGATGTCTTAGTGTATTCATATGGTTAAGAAGAGGAATTAAGAATTGCTGAAATGGTTAAATCAAGAAGATGAGTCATACTTCGTTCCAAAACATAATTCTTAGAGTCATAATCCAAGATTGTAACTTGAGTGGCATATTTTAAAGCAAGGTTTATAACAGTAGTCAAACATAAGAGTAAAGTGTATCCCACTCTTGGACATTTGAAGTTGGTAAGTTGTGATGTTTTGGATAAAACAGAGACCAACTTAAAGCTAATTGTGTGAAGTGTTTGTCTTGATAAAGAATCTGCACTATCTCTTGAAAATTTGGCAAGTGAGTCTTATATGTCAAGAGGGCAGTGGGAGTCTTAAAGATCTTGGAAATACTTCCAGATCTAATCAAGAAGGAAAAACCTATAGTTTACCACTAGCACACGACTTGAGGTTTATAACCTATCTTGTTGATATATTCCTATTTCTGTGCCCATTCCAATTAAAATTGGCTTTGCATATGAGTTCTAAGAGTTCTTAATTGGTTGCATAACAGCTTGGAAGCAATGACAGGCCCTTGTGCTGCCAGGTGGCAAGAAGTTAAGACTGCACAAGTTCAATCCATAAGAGTTTGGATTTGTCAATAACCTTGTCTTGTGATTATGGTTTTGACAAATTCATATGGATAAGGACCCATACACCATAAAATCTAAGTGTCATAAGGTTTCTCTCCGATTCATGAAAATGATGGTGAGGAAACACTTTCACTAAGTAGATTTTAACTTGATAGCAATTGTGATATTTGCATTCTCAAAGTCGTTAGTGGAGCATGTATGGTGAACCGACACACTAACATGGACTTGTGAGAAATGGCAAAGGTATAAACAATTGCGACTATGATTACGACATCCCTTTTCATAGTTCTGAATTTTTTTAGACACACATGTGTGCTATCTAAGGAAAGGTGTATGATTTTGATAAAGTTATATCAAAGCATCTCGTATCAGAAATATGAACTTTGGTAAGAAGGTCAATAAAGTATTGATTTCTAGAAGTCCAGCAGATTTCTGAGTACATGTCAAAGCTAGTAGGAGCATAAGTTTCATGCTAATAAGCATCATGCAAGTGGGAGCATGATATATATAATAAGTTTTGCAAGTTAGCAATGTTAATTATCGAAAACAAAGGTTTCAATTGGGAAAAAGTTGTTTTGCTATAATTAAAGGAGAGGAAGTTATATTTGACTTCAATTCCAAAAGTTTAGATTGAGGTTTTAATCAAATTTAGTCAAGGATATATATATATATATATATATATATATATATATATATATATATATATATATATATATATATATATATATATATATATATATGAATTTCATGTTGGAATGGCTCAAAATAAGGAAATTCTATATATGGGTCTATTACTTGCGTTCTAAAATTCGATTATGATTACAGAATCCCTTTTCATAATCTGAATTATGAGAACTTGGAAAATAGAAATAAAAATATTATAGCAAAAGACTGGTCTAGTATCATGTTTTTATGAATCGTGTCCCATATGCTTCGGATATAGGATCAATTGCATGCACTATAAGATTCATTTGTTCTAAATTTACCAAATGCCCAGAGCATTAAGAGGGAAAAGTACTAGAACTAGAATTGACTAATTTGATTAAGCAATTATCGAGGACAATCTAAGGTTTACCAAAGATTAGTTGCTCAGGGACAGTTGGTTGTATACTGTTAATTTTGGAAGGACCCTAATGATATATTCTGAAAAGAGGCAACTCTTGTTCAAGAGTAATAGTCAAAAGGGGAATATGGAAATGTTCCTATAAGTGAAAGGTATTCATTAAATCTATGTAAGATTAGGAAACTTAATGCAAGAACAATGTTCAAAGGCAATGAAATTTTAATATAAGACTTCGTTTCCATGGAGTTGATCTCCATTAGAATACTTTGTAGTGTTTGTTGACAAGTCTTTGTGACTTTGTGCATAACCATTACAATAGGACCGATGCATATAAGTTTAGAATCTAACAGATTTAGGTAAATGGCAGGAATTTGGAATTCTTGCATTTGCGGTAAGGATTTAGGATTGTGAAATGAGTATCACTGGAATTATGTTCAATCGATCTATTTCACAAAGTAAAGATCGTAGAAAAACTTAGTATGCATACTTGGTGTATGGAATAACTAATGTTTAGACAAACATAGTGTGCATACTTGGAGTATGTCACACCCCCAAATCAAGGATGGCGGAAACGTCCGGGGGTGGAGGACTTCATGTACAGTATCACAACGTGTATAATAGTGCTCAAAGTAAATACAACCATCATAAATATAATTGAAAAAGTTACACCAAAGTATATGTTTACATGTTTCAAAATCAATTACATTATGATGACAAAAATAAATTGTTGACGGTTTAACGTCCCATCCTCAAAGCGCTGAAGTTTTCCTGTTTCACTGATTTCCTGAGAATACTAGTAGTTTTGAAAAAGTGTCAACAATTAAGTTAGTGAGTTCATAAGAGTTTTGTTTGAAGTAGAAAACGTTTCCTTGTAAAATCGATAGAGTTTGATTTCCAGAAAATCCAATATTTTCTTAGTTAAGTGTGAACAGAATATTCCTATATGATGTATTAATGACCCTAGAATGACCCGTAGCTTTCTCCTATAATCGTCCAACGTATATAAGTTATATAAGATTTAAGTTAGATAAAACGTTGAATATAGTGGGTCTACCCTAGGTCCACAACCCAATGAGGAACAGGAGATGAGGCGGGCCCCACCAATTCTAAGCCAATCGAGACTAAATTCTTATATGACGCAAACATATACGCTCAACGATTATTGTTGAAGTCTAACAATTCTAGATGAAATATAGTTTTAATATCATAATAATTTTTTTAAGTGAACCCGGTACTTTGTATCGGTACCCCCTTTTTGTATAAAACCCCGACACTTTGTATTTGTACCCCTTTTTGTATAAAAACCCGACACTTGTATTTGTTCGTCTTTTTGTATATAAACTCGACACATTGTATTTGTACCCCTTTTTGTATAAAAACCCGGTACTTTGTATTTGTACCCCTTTTTGTATAAACCCGGTACTTTGTATTTGTACCCTTTTTTGTATAAAAACCCGGTACTTTGTATTTGTACCCCTTTTTGTATAAAAACCTTTTGTAACGTAAATGATCATAAACTATACCTATTATAGTTTATCAAAATGTTTGAAATGTACATGAAACCTAACTATACTTATTATAATTTAGTATGTTTAATTGTGGTGTTTAAGAACCCTTTCTATGAAAGTCAAATGTATAGTACAATATAACTATGTTTATCTTGCTTTGTTTGGTACTAATGGTTATGATGGAGGATTCTTATAAATTCAGTGAGTGTTTTTCTATAATATAATTGTGCCACTACGAGAAATACTTGTAATATATGAATTTATCAAAGATTTAACACTTTGCTCAACATGTTACAAAGTGTTTTGAAAGTTATAAGCTGTTAACTAACTCTAACCTTTCTACACTGTTTTAGAAATGTCATAGAAAAATCATACGAAGTCGAAAACTAAATCCGTAAATTCTGAGAATTCCTAAAAGATGTCTAGTTTACTCATAATTTTTATCATGATTTTTAATTACCTCCAACTTGGGTGAAAAAGTCCATAATCACAGACTGGTCTAGATTGATGTTTGAAATGATAGGTAGTTTTGTAAAAGTCACCATAAATTGTAGAAATATCGTATGGAGATGTGCATGTAGTAATTTTAAAGATAAGAACTTGAACTATTTGCACCTAATACAGTTTTGAAAACTAAAATGTTTAAGTTCTCCAAAACAGTCCGTGAATGGAGTTGAACTTTTCTGATGAAGGCTGTTAGAAAATTTTAGTTATGTTATTGGTGTTTTAACTTGTATTCCCCCCCCCCCTAAAAACTTAAGAAAACATGAAAATGTAGGGGTATGAACTCACCTTGAGTGATTTCAGTAGATGGATGATGGAGTAAAGAAGTGTTCAACTCAAGAACACTTGGGAGATGCTTGAATATTTGAGGAGCTAACAACAAATATGATAATATTTGTGTAAGCAATCTATGATTTGAGTAGAAGGAAGTGAAATAATCATAGAGAGGATGAATTATACTCCATCATCACCCATGCCGCACTTTCCACAAGTGCGGCCCTTCTGGCTCCCTGATTTGGGATCAGCGGGCTTCGCCCGCTTGGCTGCCGGCAGGAATTGTGCCGGTCGCCGATCCCTCCCCTGAGACTCAGCCTCCTCTCTAGCTTGAGTCTCCAGCTCGATCTCCCTCTTCCGGGCATTTTCCTAAAGCTCAGCAAATGTCCGGTACAGGAAGTTCGCCACGAACTCCCGAATGTCTCGCCTCAAGATACTCAAATACCGGCTCATACATTCCTACTCAGTGGACACGTGCTCAGGGCAGAACATCGCCCTCTCATGTAACATCCTGGTAATCACCGTAACAGACTCAGTGCCCTGCTTGACGGTCAGAAACTATTGGGCCAAACGCTCCCTCTCCACCTGGGGAACGTAATTATCTCGGAACATGGCAGTGGATCTCTCCCAGGTCACCGCCGTAAGCTCAGCAGGCGAAAAGTGCGCTGTCACAAACTTCCACCAGTCCTTCGCTCCCAAGCAAAGCTGGTTCAGCGTGAACCGTACTCTTAAATGCTCAGGAGATGAGCAAGTGAAGAAACACCCCTCTATGTTAGAAATTCATCTCATAGCCGCCACCGGGTCCTGGATCCCATCAAACTCTGGTGGTTTCGTGTTGCTGAACTCCCGGAACAGCAACGCATCACCACCCTGCGGCCTCGCAGCAGCAAGAACTGCGGTGGCCGCTGGAACAAAAACCTCAGAAAGAGCAGCATAACGCTCGTTGAAAGTCTCAATCAGCGTGGTCTTAATAGACCCGAACATCTCTGGTATCTCTGCCCTGATGGCCGCAGCCACCTCCTAGTGAATGATCTGATGGATCTCCTCATCACTAGCCCCAACACCCTCTGGCATATGATGTGTCCTCACCATGATCAACCTCTGAAATACAACATACGATAAATTAGAATCCATTCGAGCATACTCACACTCGACAACTCATCCCTCCTTGATCCTTGGCATTCCGAAGATTCTTACTCGGACCGTACACCGCCCCGGTGCTTTCAGTAGTACGGGCCCAATACTACTGTCCACACTGTTTCAATATACATCCCAAATCCTCCTCTTCAAATCCCAATTTCCAAGTACTCTATCACTTTCTAACAGATCTCTCATAAGCTCCTCGCTGCTACCTATTCAATCTCACGCATCTCATAGCAGCTCATCTCTCCCTAGGCTAAGGCATCACAAATCAGGGCACTCTAGTCCTAATAGGAATACCCAGCCTACTCTAGCAAGAGAATACATCATAACAATCTCATAAACATATAATATAAGGGTATTTTGGGAAATCACCGTTCGGGCGCTGACTGATCGTACACACGTTTCTTCTCTGAATTTCTCTAGAAATCTTTTACTTTTTAGCAAATTTGGTTTTCTTTTGAAAGTATTTTTCCAAATCCTCAGTTTGAGTTCAAATACTCCCGAAGGTGTACCCGAATCCCTCAAACCAAGGCTCTGATACCAACTTGTAACACCGTAAATTTCAAAACAATTTTTTCAGTTTTTATAAAACATAATTCACTTAATATTCATAAAACAATCGTTTTTGAAATTCAATCCAAGTAATACAAAAATCCCAAGATCTCAAAATCATAAAATCCCATGCGTGTGTACTGATCAAGCCGGCGCCTTCCCACGGTCGTCACTAGTACCTGAAACAAATAACACCAAACAATGTAAGCACAAAGCTTAGTGAGTTCCCCAAAATACCACATATAACACATATTAGCCACTCGAGGCTATAACTCTATGGGTCCATGCACCCAAACTCTGTAAACCCTCAGGTTCTAACTCTGTAAATATGCACAACATAAATCACAAAGAATAATGCAACACAACACGTAACACAAATATAGCATACAAGCACCGTATCACATAACTCTAGTTACCTACTCAAGGTAAAGTATAGTGAGAAGACTCACCTCGTGTATCTCGATAGCTCGTAAATCCCTGAACCTACTCGTACTCGATCCCCCGAGCTATAACACTCCTATAATACAATACATCTCTAATTAACATTTTCATAACTAAGGTTGACTAACCCCACTAAGTCAACACAGGTCAACTCTGGTCAATGGTCAACTTTGACCGGACTCGACGAGTACATAAGAGCGACTCGGCGAGTCTACACGTTTTCGCTAACTCCCTCGGACTCTCTCTTAGCACGTCGAGTTCTCCTCTAACTCGATGAGTTCCACCTGGCATGAATTGCGGGGCCACCGCGACTCAACTCGCAAAGTCTCAAAACAACTCGGCGAGTTCCAGTTTGACTCAGTCCACCTGTCAACCCTCTCTGACTCTCCCTGACTCACTGAGTTAGCCCCTTAACTCGGCAAGACCACTCGCTGAGTGGTTATGGACAATCTTCATGCTACTCACCGAGTCTGTTCTTCGGACTTGGCGAGTCTACGCCATGCATGAGCTCAAACTCACTCCTGAGGTCATATCTGTTCCAATAACTCCTAGATCCAGTCCTTCCAAGCACATTCATCACGTAAAGTCACAATCTTGGTGCTCATGCAAAGGTCTAAAAGCCTTATTTGATGATATGATCTCTAGAATGCTATTCTAAGCTCATGGCCTCCATTAACACACATAAAGCTTGAGGGAAAATGTGACAACCCGAAATTTCCATTTTGAATAAACCATATCAAGCCAATAGATGTAGATCAGTTACAGTGAAAATTCAGACTTAGAATATATGTTTGGCAGTTTCAGGGTTGTACACCAAAAAGGGATATTAGGAGAATGGTTGCACTAGGATTTTGTGCAACACTATAAATTCCATTACCCTAGATCATTAGAATCCATTCCGAGAATAGAAATATTTTCTGCCAAAAATCTCAGGACTATAAATAGAATTCTGAACCAAATTGGTTCATTAGTTGAATTCCATTTAGAGAAATGCCAATTTCTCTCTCACGGATCTTTGGTTTTCATCCCAGATTGTGAGTCTACTTCCCTAGATGTGTTTTAATACTTGTTATATACTTAATAACATTATTTTCATGTCCAAAACACAAGATCCGGGAGCTTACGGCCCAAGAACGTTCTTGGGGTGTAAACTCCAAAACAAGGCTTAAAGGCCATCTAGTCCCAATTCCTTGTTAGGCAACTAGTTAAGGACTTTATGTATGAACATTAGAGGCTAGAAATCAATCAAAACCATATAGTTTTAGGAGTTTACGGCCAAGGATATGTTCTTGGGCCGTAAACCCCTTTTTCAAGGGCTAAAAGTGCCCTAATCACCCCCAAAGGCTTGGACTCTATTTTTGGCAAATACCTTAATGTGTTTAGGACCTAGGAAACATAAGAAAAGCACAAGTATTGAAGAGTTTATGGCCAAGAGTATTTCTTGGGCCGTAAACTCCTATAAAGGGGTCAAAGGACACCCTAAACACTTCCTTAGACCATGAGACAATTTGGACAAGTACCTAGATGGGTTATGGACTAGCTAAAACATTTAGAACCCCATGTGTGAGGGATTTTAGGGCCCAAAAATGTTCTATGGCCGTAAACTCCAAGAAATGGTACCAAATGGTGCCATAAACTCTTCCAAAGCCAAGTCCAAAAGCCTAGAATTGTTCCTAGTTATTATAGAGACTTGAAAGCACCATAATCACCCTCCCAAGGGAGTTTACGGCCGTAAAATCCAAGGGAAAAGGGTCTTTGGGCCATAAACTCCCCAAAGGAGTTAATATGGTGCCCAAATACTTGTAAAGGCCTTGAAACAATTCCCACTAAGGTTGTAGTAATTGAAAGTACCATCCCAAGCCTTGGTTGGGAGTTTACGGCCAGGAGCTTACTCTCTTGGGCCGTAAACTCCAATGAATATGGTCTTTTGACCTTAAACTCACATTAGGGGCATTGCACTCCTTTGTTGCAACCCTTTAGCCTCCTAGCACTTGACCAAAAGTGTTATCCTTGCGCTTAAATGTTATTACTTGTATAATTAGTGTTATAATCACTAATTATTTATATACCTATGTTTTCATATGTAATTAGTATCATTGTGTGTGTCTAAGTCTCCACTTGATGCCAAACACTTGTCCGATCATTCCGTACGATAACAGTCCGTTCAATTCCAGTCACTTACTGCAGGTGAGTTCATACCCCTTAACTAATGTTTTAAACTGTTTTAAATGTTTTATGGGGGGATACAAGTAGAATCATGCTACTTATTATGTCAATCACATGTAATTAGTAAGTAGGACTATATTACTTATTACATCAATCACATGTGATTAATATACAGCATTCAAATGATTTGGTTACTCATTAGCCGTTTTACTAAACAGTTTCCTTCAAATGACTTTTTATAGACATTTTATATGTTTTAAACTCCTTTTTACACTGTACAGCTTACTCCGTACATTTCCTTTCAAACTTATTTACAACTGTGTTTCAAACAAATGTTTCCTTATACTTAAACTGTTTTATTAAACTTATGCCTTCAAATTGTTTTATAGATTGACATCAAGTCGATCTTTTCTTAAAATAATACTTATATTTCAAATGTCTTACAAAACTTATTTATTCTTTTATATTATAAATTGCATGCCTCTATATGTATAGTTATATAAGAAATGTTTAAAATACTTAGGAAGACTATCCACCCTATTTCCTTTTCGCGCCTTGAGATGTGGTTTGGTGGGATATTGGGTATTCATCCGAAAGTCGTTTAAATATTAGTTATATATCATGTGTACATCTATAGTCATAAAAGGTCTTTCCAGTTCAACATATGCCTTTGGGTAGCAAGGGTATACATCCATGTCCATACGTACCACTTAGGTTACTAGAAAGCTACCATATGGGTAGCTCAGGAAGATACTAGAACCATTACTAGAACGCGATATCATACAATGAGTCAATACTTTCTAGAACATTACAGTACATTACATATACAAATATACTAGGACGAGAACATATACAACTATACTAGAACGATTACATTACTATACTTGCTAGGTAGAGAGCACGTACATTACAGCTAGAACAGTTCATTACATTACAGCTAGAACAGTTCATTAAAGTACATATACAAGAATACGTTAATTATTGTGATTTAAATCGGAGCATGACTTAAATGTCATGGCTTGAGTTGTAGCCAGAATTCTCTTGGAGGGAGAGCGTGAGTTTACGTATAGATCTATACTGGATTGACAATCCTACACCTTGCTGCTAGCTACAGCCGGACCTACAGGTCTGTGGGTGCCAAACATCATTCCGTTATTACGACCATTCATTATGTCGTTGTTACTAGTCGATAGTATGGTGAAAGTTATCACATAATGCCTTAATATAAATCCGGTTTAAGGTAATTTATACGGCGGTAGTTCTTATAGCACTACACCATAGTACTGTTTCATTTTTCCATTACATTCACTTCGTGAACATTCACACGACGCACAATAATGTAGAAACTATATTTTTGGATAATGATAGTTATACTTGGGAAAATACATACTCTTACAAGAGACATACATTCAGAACAGTTAGGTCTTGGTAGAAGACTACATTCAGAACAGTTAGGTCTTGGTAGAATACACCTTCACATACTAGTAGGAATCATAGGGATTTCTAGGGTTTTTCAAACGTTTACAGTTGCTTCATATACATTTTCAAAACTTACAGTTCATATACATTTTCAATACTTACAATTCGTATACATACAAATACTTACATTTCAAATACATACAAGTTTCTACATACAAATTAAGACACTAAAATACTTATGATCTCACCAGCTTCAAAGCTGATACTCGCTTTCAAAATTACTTGTATCCTCAGGTCATCATAGACAGGTACCGATGCAAGGAGAAAGGAAGATGGAGCTTGTTCAAGACTTATCTTTCATTTTGATTTATGCTTTAGTGTTTATCAAAATTTAACAGAACACATTTGTATAATAATTATATTATTAATGCAATGGATGATGTTGTTGCTTGTTTACTACTTTACATTGTTGTTGATATTATACATGACGTCCTCCGCCCCAGAACGTTTCCGCCGTTCCTGGTTTTGGGTTGTGATAGAGTGGTATCAGAGCATTGTTTATAGTGAATTAAGTATATCAACCCATAAAAGATATTCTAACTATAAATACATAAGGGATTAAAATATACTCTGACCAAGAGTTTATACTTTAAATTGTAAAATATTTAAGTAAGTATACGTGCTGCATTCATACTAAAATCAGTGTCACTAGGACAGTACAAAAGAATTACGATTGTTGGGCAACACAAGTGGGCTTAGAGACATATGGTCAAAACTGAGAAGATATAGCCTGATCACCTATATTATCCGAGGGTTGACTAGCATGTGCCTAAGTTTAACTGTGTGGTTGCAACAATGCTAAAATCTTACCAACCCTACCACAAAGAGAACCATAGAACATAACATTAAAATTTAAAATACTATAGGAGTATTTGGTGTTACTAGAAGTACTTTATACTTGAGAATTTAAAACGGGATCTTCATTACTAAGTTGATAGTTGCTAAGTGGATACACTAAGGCTATATGTAATTGGGATGTTATAGACTTAAAATCTGTGATAATTTTGCCTTAACCTTATTCTGTGTGAATTTGGAATTAAGGTCACTTATTCGAAGGTCTATCCTGTTTAGATTACTCATAGCTGGTATGCACTTCACAAATAGCGATGTAACTGATGAAGATTTTCTACATAATTATTGAGATAGATCATCTAATAATTATTCTCTTACCCTAAATTCTCGCATAGAAAAACATAACTGGACTCCATCCCCTTGACAACCAGTATCTTCCGAATGAAGTCATAGCTGGTTGGTTTGGAGAAGAACCAGAGAATGATCATCCTATCTCCTTGAATGATCACCATGATGAAGATTTTTCGTACGATGCTAACTCCGAACCAGAGGTTGTAAACCTACCCCGAGCAGCTCCCTTTCCAATTCCTAACCCTCGTTCGGCTTTTCATGGCCCGACCCTGAGTGAGTAGAATGCTTGGAAATATGGAGCCAAGGACAAGATCAGCCTATGCTATTTGATGGCGACCGAAGCTTTTACGACTTGAGCAATGAGGGCTTAACAGATATAGTCTTGCCAATCTTGGTCCGTAGAGAGGCCCGAAATGAGATTCAAGGCAGGACAGCCCTACATCAGATTTCAGAAATAGTCGCCTATGCTAGAATGCATACCCTCCACACCATTCATCTAGGAGATGCACACAAGATATCAGAGAGAAGCCATGAAACCCTACTGCAAGCACTGGCTGAATCACGAGCCG
The DNA here is from genome assembly GCF_052625555.1 of Lactuca saligna. Classification (NCBI taxonomy): domain Eukaryota; kingdom Viridiplantae; phylum Streptophyta; class Magnoliopsida; order Asterales; family Asteraceae; genus Lactuca; species Lactuca saligna. The sequence continues at coordinate 42,894,987 of NC_136418.1, read as the reverse complement.
AAGTCTTAGAACTCCGAGTACGCCAGATGGTGTTCGAAAGACACTCGTTTGACATGGAACGTCAATTGGCTGAACTGAGAGTTCACCAGAGGGATGACCGTCGCCAGTAGTAGACGCTTTACTTTATTTCCTTATAATGAGGAATCATATTAGTCTGTCTATGCCCGATGTGGCATTTTCTATGAAATTATCTTGTATCGTAAGTACTTTAGTTAGGTCTTTATGCTGTCAGGAACTATCTTTAGTGGATATGATGTAAGACCTTTACAAGGTCATTTTCCAAAATCTTTACATCGTGAATATCAAAGATATTGACAGCCGGCTAACTTCTGTGTCATTCTTCATTCAAGTACTCTTATCATACCTTCATTGGAGTCTATCTGAAACATGCTTTAGTCAAGTCATTGGACTATAGCGATTAATCTCCGGAGACATTTCCAAGTCTCTTTCAGTGGTTGGATCTTGTTATTCACCAACCCACAATACCTCAACTCGAACAACAAACGTATTGAGACCATTCTACGAACTTACTTCCGTCCGTTACTAGGACTGCATCATAGGGATGTAGGTCAAACCTTCATAAACACACTTCTACTCAGTACTAGGACTACATCGTGGAGATGTAGGTCAAACCTTCATGATCATACTTCCATTTCCGTGTTAGGACTGCATCATAGGGATGTAGGTCAAACTTTCGAGAACATAGTCGTACTCTTTACATGAACAATCTAAGTACATCAGGGTCAACCAGAATCGCTCACAAATTTCTTATTTTCGTATTACAGAATCATGTCGTCATCTAAAAACGATCAGCCAAGCAGCGAAATCCCTATCCTCCATATCGACGCCGCTACATTATAAGCTGCAGTAGCAGCTGCTGTGACAACTTTCCTTACACACATCAACTCAGGCAACACCAATAAGACTGAAGAAGGAGTCGAGAGTTTAGATGGTAGTACCAAACCGGGAAACCAACGAACAGTAACAGTCACTGGCTCGCAAAACCGAAACGCAAAGAACAAGAAACGAAAGCGTCAAGCCCAGAAAGAACGCAAGAAATCCCATTAGCTGACTATGCAATCGCAACAAGTGGAAACCCCTGCCATCCCAGTACCGAGCAAGCCATACGTGGGAAAACTCCCGAAGTGTGATACTTGTGGTTTCCATCATCATGGGACTTGCCATGAGATGCAATGTTGCAATTGCCTGAACATAGGGCACCATGCTCGTGACTGTGGAGCACAGAAACGACCCATCACTCAAGCCCCTTTCATAGGGACTAACCCTACACACAAGATGAGTTATATCGCAGAACGATTTAAGAAACAATTTTCAAGGTGGAGTAACGAGGAAGGCACTCGTGTCCACATAACTCTGGCTAAACACCGCAATCCCGTCGCCAAAGCTAGTACTACCCAGGCATGCCACCAATACGGGGAAGTAGGGCACTTCAAGAAAGATTGCCCGATAGCAAAGAACTCTGGCGCAGATGGGAGAATTCTCAGGATCACAGTTGCAGGAGAGCCTACTTCAGAACCACGTTATATATAAATTAGGCGTTTCGTTGTAACAGACTTATAAACTATCTAAAACTAGTGCAACGAGAGTCTTACCTTTTGCGAGATCCTGTCTGTATAGGAATTCTCGTGCTGCGTATACTTGTCTTTTGTAGTATATCTTATTCGCAGCAATAGTCTTATGGTAAATCTAAAGTACTGTAACTCTGTTCATGGTTGCACGGTTGTGTTTTGTCTGTAAACGTCTTATGTTCAAATATAATGTCTTTAAGTTTCAGTATGATTTCGACCTTATCATACGACTCGACTCAATTTGATCCTCACAAAAACAGCTTCATACGTACACCTCTTTCTTCTAGATCAATTTTCCAGCGAAACCGTCACATCAGAACACCGAAGTACTCATGCCAGGAGTACCTATTAGTTATTTTCTTTCCGAAGAAATCCCCGAAGTACCACTCGTGCAGTACGTCAAGTTTAATCCAGGGATTCATGCGGTTGATCTATCACTGAAGAATGTATGCATAAGAGTGATATATAATCAAGGTTCTACAGGTTTAGAATTGATGATTCCACTTTAAATTCTTTTTCCCCGATGGGATGCGAACTTAAAGAAGAACCAGTTATTCGACTACCTTTTCAACCTTAATTATATATGACTCGTATACACGAAAGTGTGATTGTGAAACTAGATATGAATTTTAATATGAACTTCAGGATGGAGAACTGCCTAAGTACGAGTAATCACATCGTCATGAGAACAAGCATAGAACCCGGTACGACTCCCGTAAACAGATCACCTTATAGTTTAAACACCCACGGAGATACAAGAACAGTTTGGACAACTTAGCGAACTACACATAAATAGAATTAGAAGACTAGGTTTCTCACCCTAGAGAACCTCGGTCATATTCTTCCAGAGATCGACGGATCGCATTGCATGTACCTCGGTTATCGAGGACTCCGTCGAGAATTTTCATTAGAAATCGTTATCTCTGCCGCGCGTAAACAAAATGGTTAAGCAAACGCAAAGAAAGAAACTACTTCCAGGAATGGATATGGGATCCGAATATCATCAGTTCGAGTGTTAGGGAAAGATGTCCGGAAGACTATCTCCTGAACTCGATGCGGACACTTCGAGTCCGTAGTGATACCCTTCGGGTAGGACCAATACGCCCATAGCTTTCATGAGCTAAACAAGTAGGGTACGTCTTTCTTACTTGGATCAGTTCGTCATTTCTCCATGTAATGACTTACTTACCTACCCTTGTAGTAAGAAGGAACCCATGGGAAAACATTTCCTTCAGAGGACCTTTTAGCGATGTTCTCAAATCACGAGTTTTGAAATTGAAGAGTCAAATTTCTAAAGACACACTGTTAGTAATGTGAGAAATTATGGACACTCTTACAATTTGTCAAACACCGTTGAGCATTTATCGACATCAGAGACGCCAACAGTCTTTCACCAAATTCTAGGTCTTACCGACCTACCGCTTTAGTTCATTCCGAACTCCTCGCAAACTACAGGAACTCGTACGACTTTGACCCAGCAAGGGGTGGCCTTTGATTGGGAGGTTACACAAGAAAAGGAACCTTTGAGATTCCATGTGAGTGACCAAGTTCTTTAGGATAACTCACTCTAGGAATGGCTTAATACGCTTTGTAAAGCGTGGAAAGCTAAATCCAAGGTAGACAGGACCTCCGGGATTCTTATCAAAATCGGTCATGTGCCTCACACAAACTAGACCTACTCCGCGAACTCAGTAACATACTTTCTACTCTTCGTTTCTCGATCGTGAAACCATACCTTTCCGTTAGGACTCTTGCAAGTCCACTCGTCGAGATCCTCGCCTTCGTATTAGAACCGTAGTGACCCTCGACCGAGAGGTCAAGCGGACGAAGCAACGCCGTCGCCAATTAGTGAAGGTTCGTTGGAATGCCAACCGAGAGCCCGATTTTACTTAAGTGCGCTGGAACCAATCGTTTAGGAAGTTTTCTCCTCACGACTCGATCATTCGTGCATACTTCCTTGCCTAAATTCCAATTTCAGGATGAAATTCCCTTTAACAGGGGGATGATGTGACAACCCGAAATTTCCATTCTGAATAAACCATATCAAGCCAATAGATGTAGATCAGTTACAGTGAAAATTCAGACTTAGAATATAAGTTTGGCAGTTTCAGGGTTTTACACCAAAAAGGGATATTAGGAGAGTGGTTGCACTAGGATTTTGTGAAACACTGTAAATTCCATTACCCTAGATCATTAGAATCCATTCCAAGAATAGAAATATTTTCTGCCAAAAATCTCAGGACTATAAATAGAATTCTGAACCAAATTGGTTCATTAGTTGAATTCCGTTTAGAGAAAAGCCAATTTCTCTCTCACAGATCTTCGGGTTTTCATCCCAGATTGTGAGTCTACTTCCCTAGATGTGTTTTAATACTTGTTATATACTTAATAACATTATTTGCATGTCCAAAACACAAGATCCGGGAGCTTACGGCCCAAGAACGTTCTTGGGGTGTAAACTCCAAAATAGGGCCTAAAGGCCATCTAGTCCCAATTCCTTGTTAGGAAACTAGTTAAGGACTTTATGTATGAACATTAGAGGCTAGAAATCAATCAAAACCATATAGTTTTAGGAGTTTACGGCCAAGGATATGTTCTTGGACCGTAAACCCCTTTTTCAAGGGCTAAAAGTGCCCTAATCACCCCCAAAGGCTTGAACTCTATTTTTGGCAAATACCTTAATGTGTTTAGGACCTAGGAAACATAAGAAAAGCACAAGTATTGAAGAGTTTACGGCCAAGAGTATTTCTTGGGCCGTAAACTCCCATAAAGGGGTCAAAGGACACCCTAAACACTTCCTTAGGCCATGAGACAATTTGGACAAGTACCTAGATGGGTTATGGACTAGCTAAAACATTTAGAACCCCATGTGTGAGGGAGTTTACAGCCCAAAAATGTTCTATGGCCGTAAACTCCAAGAAATGGTACCAAATGGTGCCATAAACTCTTCCAAAGCCAAGTCCAAAAGCCTAGAATTGTTCCTAGTTATTATAGAGACTTGAAAGCACCATAATCACCCTCCCAAGGGAGTTTACGGCCGTAAACTCCAATGGAAAAGGGTCTTTGGGCCGTAAACTCCCCAAAGGAGTCAATATGGTGCCCAAACACTTGTAAAGGCCTTGAAACAATTCCCACTAAGGTTGTAGTAATTGAAAGTACCATCCCAAGCCTTGGTTGGGAGATTACGGCCAGGAGCTTACTCTCTTGGGCCGTAAACTCCAATGAATATGGTCTTTTGACCTTAAACTCACATTAGGGGCATTGCACCCCTTTGTTGCAACCCTTTAGCCTCCTAGCACTTGACCAAAAGTGTTATCCTCGCGCTTAAATGTTATTACTTGTATAATTAGTGTTATAATCACTAATTATTTATATACATATGTTTTCATATGTAATTAGGATCATTGTGTGTGTCTAAGTCTCCACTTGACACTAAACACTTGTCCGATCCTTCCGTACGATAACAGTCCGTTCAATTCCAGTCACTTACTGCAGGTGAGTTCATACCTCTTAACTAATGTTTTAAACTATTTTAAATGTTTTATGGGGGGATACAAGTAGAATCATGCTACTTATTATGTCAATCACATGTGATTAGTAAGTAGGACTATATTACTTATCACATCAATCACATGTGATTAATATACATCATTCAAATGATTTGGCTACTCATTAGCCGTTTTACTAAACAGTTTCCTTCAAATGACTTTTTATAGACATTTTATATGTTTTAAACTCCTTTTTACACTGTACAGCTTACTCCGTACATTTCCTTTCAAACTTATTTACAACTGTGTTTCAAACAAATGTTTCCTTATACTTAAACTGTTTTATTAAACTTATGCCTTCAAATTGTTTTATAGATTGACATCAAGTCGATCTTTTCTTAAAATAATACTTATATTTCAAATGTCTTACAAAACTTATTTATGCTTTTATATTATAAATTTCATGCCTCTATATGTATAGTTATATAAGAAATGTTTAAAAGACTTAGGAAGACTATCCACCCTATTTCCTTTTCGCGCCTTGAGATGTGGTCTGGTGGGATATTGGGTATTCGTCCCAAAGTCGTTTAAATATTAGTTATATATCATGTGTACATATATAGTCATAAAAGGTCTTTCCAGTTCAACATATGCCTTTGGGTAGCAAGGGTATACATCCATGTCCATACGTACCACTTAGGTTACTAGAAAGCTACCATATGGGTAGCTCAGGAAGATACTAGAACCATTACTAGAACGCGATATCATACAATGAGTAAGTTCATTCATGAGTCAATACTTTCTAGAACATTACAGTACATTACATATACAACTATACTAGGACGAGAACATATACAACTATACTAGAACGATTACATTACTATACTTGCTAGGTAGAGAGCACGTACATTACAGCTAGAACAGTTCATTACATTACAGCTAGAACAGTTCATTAAAGTACATATACAAGAATACATTAATTATTGTGATTTAAATCGGAGCATGACTTTAATGTCATGGCTCGAGTTGTAGCTAGAATTCTCTTGGAGGGAGAGCGTGAGTTTGCGTATAGATCTATACTGGATTGACAATCCTACACCTTGCTGCTAGCTACAGCCGGACCTGCAGGTCTGCGGGTGCCAAATGTCATTCCGTTATTACGACCATTCATTATGTCGTTGTTACTAGTCGATAGTATGGTGCAATTTATCACATAATGCCTTAATATAAATCCGGTTTAAGGTAATTAGTACGATGGTAGTTCTTATAGCACTACACCATAGTACTGTTTCATTTTTCCATTACATTCACTTCGTGAACATTCACACGACGCACAATAATGTAGAAACTATATTTTTGGATAATGATAGTTATACTTGGGAAAATACATACTCTTACAAGAGACATACATTCAGAACAGTTAGGTCTTGGTAGAAGACTACATTCAGAACAGTTAGGTCTTGGTAGAATACACCTTCACATACTAGTAGGAATCATAGGGATTTCTAGGGTTTTTCAAACGTTTATAGTTGCTTCATATACATTTTCAAAACTTACAGTTCATATACATTTTCAATACTTACAATTCGTATACATACAAATACTTACATTTCAAATACATACAAGATTCTACATACAAATTAAGACACTAAAATACTTATGATCTCACTAGCTTCAAAGCTGATACTCGCTTTCAAAATTACTTGTATCCTCAGGTCATCATAGACAGGTACCGATGCAAGGAGAAAGGAAGATGGAGCTTGTTCAAGACTTATCTTTCATTTTGATTTATGCTTTAGTGTTTATCAAAATTTGACAGAACACATTTGTATAATAATTATATTATTAATGCAATGGATGATATTGTTGCTTGTTTACTACTTTACATTGTTGTTGATATTAAACATGACGTCCTTCGCCCCAGAATGTTTCTGCCGTTCCTGGTTTTGGGGTGTGACTGAAAAGGGTCTCTGGACCACTTTGGGTCCAGATCTAAAGTACTAACACAAGGAGAAGCCAAATACTCCATGGATCTCTTCCACAAAGAAACCCTAACTCTAAGATTCACAACAAGGACTGAGAAAGGAACGAATAGATACCTCAAATGAAGTCCCTGAGCTTAGAAATCACTGGATTAGCTCCTTCTTTGGTCTCCTCTTGCCTTGATCCTCTTCTATATGCAAAAATACCCACAAATAGTCAAGGTTCTTCCTTTTCTCTCTCACAAAGTGCTCACTGGTTCTTTAGGGTTCTCTCTGGGGTTGGTGGCCGCAAATGACGGCCATAAACCCCCTTAAATAGGTCTCATACCCCGGAAATTAGGGTTTCATTAAACAGCGTGGACTCATAGAGTCCACTCCTTGGACTCGCCTAGTCCAGACGCGAACCCGCGTCCAAAATCGTGATCCTACTCGGCGAGTTTGAGCTCCAACTCGCCGAGTCCACTCACAATTCTCCAAAAATACAAATAATAATAAATACCTGGAAATCCGGGCTGTTACAATTCTCCCCCACTAGAACTAGACTTCACCCTCGAAGTCTCGCTCTGCAAATAACTCCGGATGCTGCTCGCGCATCTCACGCTCCGGTTCCCAAGTCATCTCGGACCCCTTCCGATGCTGCCACTGAACCAAAACCAAAGGCACCTCCTTGTTCCTTAGAAGTTTGATTTTCCGATCTCTGATTGCCACTGGTCTCTCAGCATAATTCAGGCTCGCATCCACCTGAATATCCTCTAATGGAACCACTGTCGACTCATCGGCTATACACTTCCGCAATTGCGACACATGGAAAGTGTCGTGAATCTGCCCCAACTCTACTGGAAAATCTAAACGATAGGCTACCCCGCCTACCCTCGCGACTAACCGAAATGGACCAATATATCGGGGCCCCAACTTGCCCCTCTTCCTGAATCGAATCACTCCTTTCCAAGGAGAGACCTTCAGGAGCACAAGGTCGCCGACCTAAAACTCAAGTTCGGACCGGCGTCTATCCGCATAACTCTTATGTCGACTCTGGGCGGTCAATAAGCTCTGTCTGACCTGCTGGATCTGCTCTGTCGTCTGAAGTACAATCTCAGTGTTGCCCATAACACACTGTCCGACTTCTCCCCAGCAAATGGGGGTCCGACACCTCCTCCCATACAACAGCTCAAAGGGTGGCATATCAATGCTCGAATGATGGTTGTTGTTGTAAGAAAATTCTACCTTGGGCAAGTACGTTTCCCAACTCCCCCCGAAATCCATCACACATGCCCGGAGCATGTCCTCGAGTGTCTGAATCGTCCGCTCACTTTGTCCGTCTGTCTGGGGGTGATATGCGGTACTAAAATGCATCCTAGTACCCATCTCCTCATGAAACTTCTTCCAGAATCTGGAAGTGAGACATACATCCCGGTATGAGACAATCGAGATCGACACCCCATGTCGAGATACCACTTCCCTCACGTACATCTCTGCTAACTTCTCTGTGGAAGAACTCTCACTGATAGCAAGGAAGTGAGCGCTCTTTGTCAACATGTCCACAATCACCCAAATTGCATCAACTCCCCTAGCAGCCTTGGCAATTTGGTGATGAAATCCATGGTGATCTGTTTCCACTTCCATTCAGGAACTTCCAACGGCTGCAACTTACCATGCTGTCTCTGGTGTTCGGCCTTAACCCTACGGCAGGTTAAGCACCTCTCAACAAACCACACAACATCCCTCTTCATACAGGGCCACCAATACTCCTTCCTCAAATCCAAATACATCTTAGTGGCCCCAGGATGGATCGAGAATTTCGACCGATGATCCTCTTCCATCAAAATGGCACGCGTTCCCCCCACAAATGGTACCCAAATACGCCCCTGAAATGTCATAAGCCCCTGACCATCGGTGACGAACTCCGATACCAACCCAACAACTCGCTCTCTCTTCTGGTTCTCCGACCTCACTGCCTCAGCCTGTGCTCCCCGAATGGTGTCCAACACCGGAGCCATCACGGTAAATCGCAAACATACATCTCGCAACGGGGCGCTCTCCGCCCTGCGACTCAGGGCTTCGGCTACCACATTAGCCTTGCCCGGATGGTACAGGATCTCACAATCATAATCCTTAACCACGTCCAACCACCTTCTCTGCCGCATATTTAGGTTGGGCTGATCCATCAAATACTTCAAAATCTTGTGGTCCGTGTATATTGTACACTGAACCCCATACAGGTAGTGATGCCAAATCTTAAGAGCGAACACCACTGCCCCCAACTCTAGATCATGGGTGGGATATCTCATCTCATGAGGCTTCAGCTGCCTCGATGCATATGCTATCACATGCCCTCTCTGCATCAGCACTGCTCCCAACCCCAAGATTGATGCATCACAATATACAACAAAGTCCTCCATTCCCTCCGGGAGGGCTAACACTGAGGCCTCGCATAACCTTTGGCGGAGTGTCTCAAAGAAGGCCTGTTGCTCGGGGCCCCATGAAAAAGAGACACCCTTTCGGGTCAACCTAGTAAGTGGCACTGCGATCTTAGAGAAATCCCTGATAAATCTCCGATAATAACCGGCCAACCCTAGAAAACTCCTGATCTCGGAGGGTGACCTCGGCACCTCCCAACTCATCACCGCCTCAACTTTGGTTGGGTCGACCAATATCCCTTCCTGGTTAACAAGATGTCCTAGGAACTGGAACTCTCGCAACCAAAAATCACACTTGGAGAATTTGGCATAAAGCCTCTCCGATCTCAGAACTCCGAGGATCTCCCTCAAATGTTCCTCATGCTGCTCTCTAGATCTCGAATATACCAAAATGTCATCAATGAATACAATCACCGACCGATCCAACATCGGCCTGCACACCCGGTTCATGAGATCCATGAACACTACCGGGGCATTGGTGAGTCCGAAAGGCATCACCACAAACTCATAATTCCCATAACGCGTCCTAAACGCTGTCTTCTGGATGTCCTCATCTCGCACCCTCACCTGATGGTAGCTAGACCTCAAATCGATCTTGGAGAACCAAGATGCTCCCTGCAACTGGTCGAACAAATCGTCGATCCTCGGCAACGAGTAATGGTTCTTGACCGTTAGCTTGTTCAACTCCCGGTAATCAATGCACATCCGATGTGAACCATCCTTCTTCTTGAAAAACAGAATAGGCGCTCCCCACGACAAGCTGCTCGGCCGAATAAACCCATTCCCCAGCAGCTCCTGAAGCTGCGAGGATAACTCTTGCATCTCTGGAGGTGCAAGACGATAAGGCACCTTAGCGATAGGCACGACCCCCGGGACCAAATCAATACCGAACTCTACTTGCCTCACAGGAGGCACACCCAACAACTCCTCTGGAAAGATATCCGGGAACTCACGCACTATAGGAACCTCCTCCACCGACCTCGGCCTCTCGGAATCAACCCGCGTATCCGACACGCACACCACAAAACCCTTACAGCCCTGGTGTAGATACTGCCTCACCCTAGCGGCTGAACAAAACGCTGATCCAGAATGGGTACTCTCGCTGTACACTGTAAGAACTCCCCCACTAGGGTCTCGTATGGTCACCAGCTATCGCTCGCAGTCGATAACCGCACCGAACCTGCTCAACCAGTCCATGCCCACAATGACACAGACATCCCCCATGGCAATAGGAACCAAATCAATCGGGAACTCAACACCGAAAATCTCGAGTACGCACCCACGGATCACCTTCGTGGCATATATCACCTTCTCGTCAGCTATGGAAACTCTTAGAGGCCGACTCAGCACCTCGCGACTAACACTGATGTGCTGACTAAAAGCCAAAGATACAAAAGACCGACTCGCAGCCGAGTCAAATAATACCAAGGCAGGTACAGAATTCACAAGAAAAGTACCTACGTATAACATAATATAAGCATAATATCTCAACATTAAAATAAATACATGAAAGAATACATACCAGCCACGACATCGGGCGCTGCGTGGACCTCCTCCGCGGTCAACTGAAAGGCTCTCCCTCGTGCCCTCGGTGCCTCGGCCTTCACTGGCCGACTCTCGGTAGCTCTGATGGCGGCAGGGGCAGATCCCTGAGGTACTCCATGAGCTAATCCCCGCAACTGCGGACATTCCGCCTTCCGGTGTCCGGTCCGGTTGCAGTGAAAACATACTGCAAACCCCTTGGGGCAGTCCTTGGCCATATGCCCCTCATGGCCACCTTTGTAGCAAGATCCAGCTCTACATACTCCATCATGACCCTTGCCGCACTTTCCACACGTTCGGCCCTTCTGGCTCCCTGATTTGGGATCAGCGGGCTTGGCCCGCTTAGCTGCCAGCTGGAATTGTGCCGGTCGCCGATCCCTCCCCTAAGACTCAGCCTCCTCTCTAGCTTGAGTCTCTAGCTCGATCTCCCTCTTCCAGGCATTTGCCTGAAGCTCAACAAATGTTCGGTACGAGGAGTTCGCCACGAACTCCCAAATGTCTCGCCTCAAGATACTCAAATACCGGCTCATACGTGCCTGCTCAGTGGACACGTGCTCAGGGCAGAACATCGCCCTCTCATGGAACATCCTGGTAATCACTGTAACAGACTCAGTGCCCTACTTGAGGGTCAGAAACTCCTGGGCCAAACGCTCCCTCTCCACCTGGGGAACGTACTCATCTCGGAACATGGCAGTGAATCTCTCCCAGGTCACCGCCGCAAGCTCAGCAGGCGAAAAGTGCACTGTCACAAACTTCCACCAGTCCTTCACTCCCAAGCGAAGCTGGTTCAGTGCGAACCGTACTCTCAAATGCTCAGGAGATGAGCAAGTGAAGAAACACCCATCTATGTCAGAAATCCATCTCATAGCCGCCACCAGGTCCTGGGTCCCATCAAAATCTGGTGGTTTCGTGTTGCTGAACTCCCGGAACAGCAACGCATCACCACCCTACGGCCTCGCAGCAGCAACAGCTACGGTGGCCGCCGCAACACCAGCCTCAGAAAGAGCAGCATAACGCTTGTCGAAAGTCTCAATCAGCGTGGTCTTAATAGACCCGAACATCTCTGGTATCTCTGCCCTGATGGCCACAGCCACCTCCTCGTGAATGATCTGATGGATCTCCTCATCACTAGCCCCAACGCCCTCTGGCATATGACGTGTCCTCACCATGATCAACCTCTGAAATACAACATACGATAAATTAGAATCCATTCGAGCATACTCACACTCGACAACTCATCCCTCCTTGATCCTTGGCATTCCGAAGATTCTTACTCGGACCGTACACCGCCCCGGTGCTTTCAGTAGTACGGGCCCAATACTACTGTCCACACCGTTTCAGTATACATCCCAAATCCTCTTCTTCGAATCCCAATTTCCAAGTACTCTATCACTTTCTAACAGATCTCTCATAAGCTCCTCGCTGCTACCTATTCACTCTCAAGCATCTCATAGCAACTCACCTCTCCCTAGGCTAAGGCATCACAAATCAGGGCACTCTAGTCCTAATAGGAATACCTAGCCTACTCTAGCAAGAGAATACATCATAACAATCTCATAAACATATAATATAAGGGTATTTTGGGAAATCACCGTTCGGGCGCTGACTGATCGTACACAGGTTTCTTCTTTTTACTTTTTAGCAAATTTGGTTTTCTCTAGAAATCTTTTACTTTTTAGCAAATTTGGTTTTCTTTTGAAAATATTTTTCCAAATCCTCAGTTTGAGTTCAAATACTCCTGAAGGTGTACCCGAATCCCTCAAACCAAGGCTCTGATACCAACTTGTAACACCGTAAATTTCAAAACAAAATTTTCAATTTTTATAAAACATAATTAACTTAATATTCATAAAACAACCGTGTTCGAAATTCAATCCAAGTAATACAAAAATCCCAAGATCTCAAAATCATAAAATCCCATGCGTGTGTACTGATCAAGCTGGCGCCTTCCCACGGTCGTCACTAGTACCTGAAACAAATAACACCAAACACTGTAAGCACAAAGCTTAGTGAGTTCCCCAAAATACCACATATAACACATATTAGCCACTCGAGGTTATAACTCTATGGGTCCGTGCACCCAAACTATGTGAACCCTCAGGTTCTAACTCTGTAAACATGCACAACATAAATCACAAAGAATAATGCAGCACAACACGTAACACAAATATAGCATACAAGCACTGTATCACATAACTTTAGTTACCTACTCAAGGTAAAGTATATTGAGAAGACTCACTTCGTGTATCTCGATAGCTCGCAAATCCCTGAACCCACTCGTACTCGATCCCCCTAGCTATAACACTCCTATAATACAATACATCTCTAATTAACATTTTCACAACTAAGGTTGACTAACCCCACTAAGTCAACACAGGTCAACTCTGGTCAACGGTCAACTTTGACCGGACTCGGCGAGTACGTAAGAGCGACTCGGCGAGTCTACACATGTTCGCTAACTCCCTCGGATTCTCTCTTGGCACGTCGAGTACTCCTATAACTCGACGAGTTCCACCTGGCATGAATCGCGGGGCCACCGCGACTCAACTCGCCGAGTCTCAAAACAACTCGGCGAGTTCCAGTTTGACTCAGTCCACCTGTCAACCCTCTCTGACTCTCCCTGACTCACTGAGTTAGCCCCTTAACTCGGCAAGACCACTCGCTGAGTGGTTATGGACAATCTTCATGCTACTCACCGAGTCTGTTCTTTGGACTTGGCGAGTCTACGCCATGCATGAGCTCAAACTCACTCCTGAGGTCAGATCCGTTCCAATAACTCCTAGATCCAGTCCTTCCAAGCACATTCATCACGTAAAGTCACAATCTTGGTGCTCATGCAAAGGTCCAAAGGCCTTATTTGATGATATGATCTCTAGAATGCTATTCTAAGCTCATGGCCTCCATTAACACACATAAAGCTTGAGGGAAAAGGGTCTCTGGACCTCTTTGGGTCCAGATCTAAAGTACTAACATAAGGAGAGGCCAAATACTCCATGGATCTCTTCCACAAAGAAACCCTAACTCTAAGATTCACAACAAGGACTGAGAAAGGAACAAATGGATACCTCAAATGAAGTCCCTGAGCTCAGAAATCACTGGATTAGCACCTTCTTTGGTCTCCTCTTGCCTTGATCCTCTTCTATATGCAAAAATACCCACAAATAGTCAAGGTTCTTCCTCTTCTCTCTCACAAAGTGCTCACTGGTTTTTTAGGGTTCTCTCTGGGGTTGGTGGCCGCAAATGACGGCCATAAACCCCCTTAAATAGGTCTCATACCCCGAAAATTAGGGTTTCATTAAACAGCGTGGACTCGCCGAGTCCACTCCTTGGGCTCGCCGAGTCCAGACACGAACCCGCATCCAAAATCACGATCCTACTCGGCGAGTTTGAGCTCCAACTCACCGAGTCCAATCACAATTCTCCAAAAATACAAATAATAATAAATACCTGGAAATCCGGGCTGTTACATTGGCCGGAGGTTCGGCCTCTAATGCTTGGAACCGAGAATAGAAGAGATAGACCGAGAGGAGGGGAAGGGACCGAGAGTAGAAGAGAAGACCGAAAGTGCAGAAGAGGGAACCGAGAGCAAGGCTCGGTCTCGGTGGCTTGTGCGAGGTTCGGGCCCGAGAGGCTTCTAAGGTTCGGTTTCAATTCTAGCTGGGAAGCGAGGCTCAGGTTCGGTTCAGCTGCCTTCGGGTTCAGTTCTGTCCTTCGCTTCTGACCTTCGCTTCTGATGCCTTCGGTTCCTAAGAGGGGTTTCGGGTCCTTAGGAGGGTTGGGCTCCTTGAGAGGGGTTTCGGGTCCTTAAGCCTATTTTACTTGTTCTTACCCCGTTTTAAGCCGTTTTTGACCCGGTTAAGGGTCGGGATGGCCCCAAAGACTATAAAAAGTTTAAGGAACTCTTGAGAGAGTTTTGGGAGAGATTTCACATTCTTGGAGAGATTTCTCATACAAGGAGAGATTTGGGAGAGATTTCACATACTTAGAGGGGTTTCACATACAAAGAGAGATTTGGGAGAGATTTCACATTATTGGAGAGATTTCTCATACAAGGAGAGATTTGGGAGAGATTTGACATGTTTGGAGAGATTTGGGAGAGATTCTAGATAAAGAGAGATAGAGTGAAAACGATTGAGAGAGGTTTCATGTGTGGCATTTGTGAGTGTATGGCTTCGCAATGCAAGGTTCGTAAACCCTGTTAAGCCTTGTTTAAGGATCTCACACACTCCCGATGAGTATCCAACATTGTTTTTTCGGTTTGGTTTGTTACTTACCGTAGTTTTAGGTTAAGGAAGTCTAGATGTATGTACTTTTTGATTTATGATCTCTCATTAGAATAGCGAGTTGTTTAGAAATTACATAATGTAAACTCTAGTACACCAGGGTTAGTTGAGTTGACCGGTTTGACATTGAATTGACCAGAATTTGATGGTTGTCACAGAGTATGACACGACTAGTGTTTAGAAAAGCATAGTGTACATGCTTGGAGCATGGGACAACTATTGTTTTAATTCAAGTATAAAGTTGATAGTTTGAAACAATATGCAATGAATAATGGGTAATCAATATGGTGATAAATAAAAGGTGTTTTATTTATATTCATAAGTTCTGAGACCATATTGAATTCGATTATTCTTGTGTTTCACCTTGCATGTTTTGACTTTCAGAATAACTAAATCACTCTTCCTAAATGACTAAGTTATTTAAACCATCCACAGTCAGTCATATGTTGGAAGTATATATGAATCAAGATTGTCATGGGTTGGATTGTAGAGGTCTAAGATGTTGGACAAAATGGTACTACAACACTCATGAGTGCTCGTAAGTTTTGTGTATTGGATTCAACCCACGCTCACTGGTATCACTTCATGGAATTTATCTCGAGTGATCGTGAGACGGTAATATCATATAAGTCTTCAAACCTAGAGATATAACTTGTTGCCTATGAGTTGGTTATACATTGATCGTACGAAACCGCATTTTTAACCTGATGTTATAAAACATGACTTTGTATATGATTCAACAAGTAGAAGAACAAGCATATGAGTCGAAGTTTATATGTTCCTTCTTGGATTAGAAGCAATATCTAGGCCCTTCAATGATTTTGTGTTGACCCATGTACCGGGCCTGGTCAGAACTAAGTTGATCTGTTCACTTAAGTTCTATGTCAAACAAATCGAAAATCGGGAAACAAACTGTTGGACAATAAGTAAGACATTGTTCTATGTATTTGTCCGGCTGATATCTAGAATAGAGAATTATATGATCACTTATCTTAAATGGAATATCATCGTCATCTCAGTTCCGCAAAGACCTTGAAAGAGCTACGATTGCTGATCGGTTCCTGAAGTTATTCTTGCAGATATAATTATTAGACTTATCCAAGTGGGAGACTGTTGGATTAGGTTTCTAAGTTCATAACTATTCTGGGATGTACTTGACCCGATCAACATGGTCCATTTGGGTTGCATGACATCATGCATTTGGATAAACTAAAATGAGAGAAATAACACTTATGGTTTATTAATATATTATAAGTTCTAAAATATTAATAATAATATTATTTAATTATTATTGATCAAGAATTAATTAAGTGATCAAAAGGAGACTAATTAAATATATGGTTTGATTGTGTAAATCATCCATACTTATATAGTGGGCTAGATGCTCTATGGATTATCAAGTTGAGCTAAGGTCATAAGATGCTCCATGGGAGTTACAAACCCATGGGTCATGGAAATGAAGAATCATGTCACATTAGGGTTTACATGATGTAACCCTAATTGTAACACACTATATAAAGGATATGAAGGTAATAAGGAGAAAAAGAATATATATATATATATATATATATATATATATATATATATATATATATATATATATATATATATATAGGTTAAAAACTTAAGATGGTCTTTGGGCCTTTATTGATCATTTTTATTTGAAGTTCAAATGGTAAAACTTTGAAGTTTTTATATTCATTAATATTAGAACTAGCTGAAAAATCCGGACTTCGTCCCAGGTTGTTTTTTGTGTTTTTTATGAATAAGTGTAAAAGTTTTGACTGTAAGGACTAAAAGTGTTAAAATGGATAAAAAATTAAAGAGGTTGTAATTAGCAAATTTTTAGAAAAGGGACCAAAGTTGTCAATTCCTTAAAGTTTTGTGGCCAAACTTTGAATATTAAAACGTTTCTAAAAAACGTAAAATGTTTTTATTCAAACTAGAAAGGTTATCCCCGCTATACGGGGGTCAGAAGCTTTCAATGTTGTTTCCGAATCGATAAATACGACAGACGTAGAAAGTGCAAGAATGACAAGCCCGGACTTTGCCCCGGACCGTTTTGTTCATGTTTTTATGAAAAAATGTAAAAGTTTTGATTGCAAGGACCAGAAGTGTCAAAATGGCTAAACAATTAAAGCGGTAGGAATTAGCAAGTTTTTAGAAAAGGGATCAAAGTTGTCGAACCGTTAAAGTTTTGTGGTCAAACTTCAAATATTAAAAGGTCCCTAAATAGAAAATGGATCAAAGTTGTCAAACCGTTAAAGTTTTGTGGTCAAACTTTAAATATTAAAAGGTTTCTAAAAAATAAAAAAAAAATATCGACTATAAGGACCAAAAGTGTCAAAATGACTAAAAAATGAGGACCAAAGTTGTCAAACCGTTAAAGTTTTGTGACCAACCTTTAAATATTAAAATGTTCGTAAATAGAAAATGATTCAAAGTTGTCAAACCGTTAAAGTTTTGTGGCCAAACTTTAAATATTAAAAGGTTCCTAAAAAATGTAAAAGTATCGATTACAATGACCAAAAGTGTCAAATGGCTAAAAAATGAGGATCAAAGTTGTCAAACCGTTAAAGTTTTATGGCCAAACTTTAAATATTAAAAGGTTCCTAAAAAATATAAAAATATCGATTACAAGGAACAAAAGTGTCAAAATGATTAATTCTGCCAAAAAAACATAAAGTCTAGGGACTAAAATAAACAAAAATTATGGAAGTTTACTATTCATAAGAAACATTTTCCATAATATATATAATAATGACCTAAATTGTGAAAATAGCTAAAAAATGAGGGGCAAAAATGGCTAAAAACCCAGGCTTTTCCCTTGGCCGTTTTTTGTGTTTTTTATAAAAAAATGTAAAAGTTTTAATTGTAAGGACCAAAAATGTCAAAATGGCTAAAAAATTAAAGGAATTGGAATTAACAAGTGTTTAGAAAATGGACCAAAGTTGTTAGTTCCTTAAAGTTTTGTAGCTAAACTTTGAATATTAAAATGTTCTTAAAAAATTAAAAATTTTGATTGAAATGATCAAAAGTATCAAAATGGTTAAAGGGGCAAAGTTGACAAAAAAAAACATGCAATTTTTATCAATTCACAAGTGAACAAAGTTTTAATAAAATTACTTTTAATAGTTTCTAAAATAATTATATTTTATCTCTTAAGTTTTAAAATATAATACTTGTCTTTACATCAAGTTTTGTTTTGGAAGTTTTTCAAGATGATAATTTTTTGAGATAGATAATTATGCCTACTATGAGAAAAAAAAAGTTTACTAAATAGGATCTTATGATCTCGATTCGATTTTATGATTGTGATTTTAGAAAAATAAAAATAATCCTAAATAAAATCTCGATCTAAACAACATTGGGTCCAATAACAAAGAAACACGGTGCACCAAATTTTAGTCCCGACTCGATTTGATCCGAATCAAACCCATTTGCTAGGTCTATGTTATTATTTGATCGAAAAAAAATTGGTCCCACTACTGTTACATATACATGCGTCCGCCCTTAATTGTACGTAGGTTTTAATTCAAGATTGTTAGCGTATATAAGATGAATAATAGAAGAGTATGGTAATGTGGAAAACCAAAAAGTTAAATGTGATGACATAATATTTGTTTTACGTTATAACATTATTATTAGGAATGATGTTTGTAGATAAAAAAAAAAACAATAGCAGGGAAAAGTTACAAAAATATCAAAAAGAATATTAATAAGGAATAAGTAACACTAATATAAAAGCAAAAAATTAAAAAAAAATATCTACAATTTTAAAACCTACACTTATTTAGTAAATACTTTTCAAACTACATGTCAAAAACTCCTTTGGAAAAGGACTACAAGTCAAAAGACAAAAGCACTAAAGGAGTACAGCTTATCACAAAAGACCCTACACAAGTTGATTTCCCATAGATCTTCTTTACCCTTTTAAGTCGAACCAACAATAATGGAAGCTACTGTTAGCAGGAAGATTTTAGCTGCAAGGAAATCCAAACCCAGTTCTTCTTCTGTTCTTCAAAAAGGTCTGCGAATCGTTTTCTTCCACTCTTTTACTCATCTTCGGATATATATATTTTCTTCATAATTCAAAGACCTTCGGATGTAAATATTTGATTCTTTGTGTTATTTGTTTCGGAGTAATTTCTAGTCAGATGAATTGTTTGTGTCATTGCAATTCTTTCCCCTGATTTCAAAATGATGAATGTGAACCTTTTTCTTAATTTATTTAAAAAAAAACTGTTTTTGTTAGGATTCCAGTCACTAGACATTGAATTGGAGTTTTAAAATACAGATAGTCGTGAACATAATAAAAAAAATATATATTTACTATGATTTGTAAGTATGCATATTATATAAATTATAACAAATAGAGATGAAACGAATATAGTATTTGATCCCCTATTCACGATTAAAACAGTGGTTTGGGATTTAAATAACGAACTGAGAAGTATTTTGCTGCTGCCTCATGTTAAAGAACCAACATTATTAGCTTAGGCGATGATAATTGTAAACCCATAAAAGACTTATCTTTTTCTCAGGTTTAGATAAAAGGCATATCTTTACAACTGATCTTCAATTAATATAATATATCCACAAATGCTTTTGAAAAATTAAATAATTGACTGTGATCTTTTTGAATGTTTTATAATGCTTCATATTCTAATTTAAGTGCAAGTTTAAAAAAAATGAAATAGCAGTTGACGCTAACATTATAAATAAAAATATTTTAGGATGCTATATATTTGAGAACATATGTCTAAAATAGGACAATAACTATCTTGCTTTTTTCTTGTTTAAAAAAAATGTATAAAGGTGATAGATATAATTATCAACTATATAGTTCTGCAAATAAATGACGGTTAGAATATTCAATATATTTATATGATCAACATATATTTTATTCATTGATTTCTTGACAAATGTATTCAAAAGTTCTAATGATCAAGTAAAGATTTTGATTTCTATGCGTTCATTCAATACCAATATTATATTTATGAGCTTCAAAATTAATGTAAAGTCAGCTTAAAAAGTGAACTTACATTGCAATTTCAAACTTGAACTACATGCCCTTTAACACTCTTTTAATTAATTTTACATCTTCTTGATTAAATATCACTCTAGGGATTTGCAAGAATTTACAACACTGCCCTCTTTATGGGGTTCTTGACAAGGGCATTTCAGTCATTTCGTCCACCCCCTCCGAAAATATGCGGATCTCAAGATGGTCCTCCGATAACATCACCAAGAATAAAGCTTCGTGATGGAAGGCATTTGTCATATATGGAACACGGTGTCCCAAAAGAAACAGCCAAGTTTAAAATAATATACATCCATGGTTTTGACAATTGCAAAGAAATTAATATTTTTGCCTTGGGAGCCTCTCCGGTGTGTATCCATATTTTCATCATTTAAGCCAATCATTTTTTTTATGTTTACTTCAAACTTAAGGTTGTTTGATAAAATCATAAAACTAAAACATTTAGTTTTAAATGATTCCAACCTCTGAACGGTTAAGAAACAACGAAGTTTCTTAACTGTTCAGACTGAATACCGACGTATTCAGTTGTGACCTATGAATGGTTTCATTCATAGGTTATCAAACAGCCAGTTAGTTTTCTAATTCTAACCGGTTGGTTGACTTTTACAGGCTCTAATTGAAGAGTTAGGGGTGTATACTGTTTCATTCGACCGACCTGGTTACGGAGAGAGTGATCCGCACCCTGAGAGAACTTTAAAGAGTTTAGCTTTGGATATAGAGGAGCTCGCTGATCAACTACAACTCGGATCCAAATTCTATTTAGCTGGATTATCCATGGGTGGATTATTGGTTTGGCCATGTCTTAAGTACATTCCTCACAGGTGTAAATCAAAATTTTGATTATTTGTTGCTTGAGATAATTTGGTTCTAATTTTGTTAGTTTTGTATGTGTGATTGAAATAGGCTAGCAGGAGTGGTTTTCATTTCACCTGGAGTTAATTACTGGTGGCCTTCATTTCCTTCAAAGTTATGTAATGAAGTGTATTATGAAATGTTTAAGCCTGATCAATGGGCTTTAAGAGTTGTTCACCACCTTCCATGGCTGAACTACTGGTGGAATACTCAACAATGGTTTCCTAGCTCGTCTCTTATTTCTAGGTCTCTTGATATGTTTTCTCCCCCTGACATGGAAATTGTGTCAAAGTTTCCTCCTCAACCAGAAGAGCAAAAGGTACACTGTATAATTTTAATCATATTTGTATGAGTATCAACACACTAATAGAATATGAGATAGGATTTGTGTGCTAGCCCTTCAACATCTCAAAACATACATAACTAAGAAAATATAATTTTTTTTTCCCTTAGTAAAGTTTCATGTGTAATCAAATTTGAATTTACACCTCTTTTAATCTAGTGCCCACGAAGTAAACCTCTATTCTTTTAACACTTCTAGTTTTTCATGCTTATATTAACTGTTAACAGGTATACATAATTTTACAAAGTAAATTACATGAATGGTCCTTATGGTTTGGGGTAATTTTCATGTTTGGTCCCTAACTTGTTTTTTTAACTCGGAAGGTTCCTACAGTTTGTTTTTGTTGCATGCTTGGTCCCTATCTTACCTAAAAAGATTATTTTGCCCATGATTTTTAAATTTATATAAATAAGGTGTGATAGGTAAGGTAAGGTAAGGTAAGATAAGGTGAAGAGGAAGTGGGGTTGGAGTTGTGTTTATTTAAATAAATTAAAAAATCAAGGGCAAAATAGTTTTTTTAGGTCAGACAGGACCAGATGCGCAACAAAAACAAGCAGTAGGGACTTTTCAAGTTAAAAAGTAAGTTAGGGACCAAACGTTCAAATTACCCCAAACCATAAGGAGTATTCGTGTAGTTTAGTCTAATTTTACATATTGAATCCATCTATTAAAAAATAAAAGTATCTTTACGCGGGTGGAGTAAAGAATGTTCCATATGCATCAATATGTATGAGGCCTACGCCTAAAATTTAACTACCGCTCTCACCTTTTCCAACAAAAAATGTTAGTGTCATATTTGTTAATAAATGTTATTTACATGTCTAATAGGATTCAAAGTATCTATAATCAAATGAGTCTTAATAGTTCATCCTTATGGAGTTTATAATTGTGTCTAAGAATTATGTGGTCTACTTGAAAATGAAACATGTAAATTTGATTCATATCATTTTTATTTCATTTGGCATTCAAATTATCAATAAACTATCATTCACATTCTCAAGGTCTAAAAGTTAGATATTTTTATGTGAAACATCATTTGCATAAACAATTCTTTGTGGATAAATGGTAATAGTTTTGAAGCTATCTATATATTTAAAATTATTGTTAACAAGTGCATAAGAGTTGATACTTGGGCTCATAGGATGGACATAAAAACAATTTTTCAAAAAACAATACTATCATAAGAAAAAAAGTGACTTTGTATTGTCTTTAAGCTATGACTGTGGTTACATTTTTGAAGTACTAGATGCAAGAAATGGCAATATACTTTATTTTTAGGTATATTATAGCATCCTACCTTCATTTGTTTTTATTACTATATTGTATTTCATTTTTTTTTCTATTTAAGGCATTCTCTTTTGAAAATCAACCTAATTGTAGATTTCTATCTCCATATTTTTCATTTAGACATTATAGATTAAAGAAAAGGTAATAATTAATTATAGGAGTGAAAATTTCTTTGTATTTGGATGATTTCCTTTAAGTAGGTAGAATCATTAAAGATGCAATGTTGCAATAGAAAAATGAAAGTAATATGCTATAATAAAAAATTAATGGAAGTGTTTCTATGTTTTGTATTAACCCTTTTATTAATAAAAAAAATTATAAATAGACAATATGTAGTTACAAAACTACCTAATTATAGCGTTATACTTTCTTTCCTTCTCTTGTTAGAACATTAAACATTGAAAGAACATACCCAAATTATAGTAGTGAAAGATTCTTGCATTTATTTAGATGAAATTGATATGATTTATAGATTTTTCAAAATATAATGTTGCATTTTTTAGTTGTTAACATTCACTTTATTCAACCATATCAATCAACTAATTTGATTTTTGACATTCGTCGACCACTTAGACTTTTCAATGATAAACTTGTTCCTGTTTTGACTCGAGTTGCAATATATCTCAAAAACAAAACCCCAAGTGTACACAACAAGTAAAACATAAAAAGATGCATAATTTACTAATAAAAACCACACGAATAATAGTTAACTACATGAATAGAGTATTCGATAAAATGCACCTGTCACTATGATATAAAGAATGAAACCATGATGCCATTTTCCATAAATCAATAAAACTACATTTTTATTTCTCGTATTTAACCCTTTTATTTTTTTGAAAGAATGTAAAAAGTAAAAACACTTCGAGATAATGCCTCTAGATTGGAAACTAGACCAATACTCATGTTTAGAACTAGGTGTATCTATTAATTAGTCCTTTTTATATTGTGGATAAAAAAAGACCCATATAATTTTTTTTTTTTTATTAAAAGTAAAGTTTGGGTCAACTAAGTCCATTAACTTATATAAAAAAACATCTCAAACAGTCGGACTTATGTTACACTTTTGCGTGTTAAAGATGCAGCCAAGAAAACAAGGAGATTTCGAGTCTGTCCACCGTGATTTAATAGTTGGAATGGGGAAATGGGAATTTGATCCAATGGAACTCGAGAATCCATTTCCAAATAATGAAGGATCTGTTCACTTATGGATGGGTGATCAAGATCGATTTGTACCTGTGAAACTACAACGTTATATTGCTAAGAAACTCCCATGGATTAACTACCATGAGATCACAGGTGGTGGCCATTTGTTTTCCGCCATTGATGGAATGACTGACACCATTCTAACAACACTTCTAAATGTGAAAGATTAGTTAATCTTTTTTTGTTGTATTTTCTGATATTGAATTTGATTTGTGTGTTTATTTATGCACTTTGTAACTATATGTTTTTTCAATAATTATTGTGGTGGTGATTGTTCTTTCATGGTAGGATCAAAGAATCCGACAATAATACGATTTGGTTTGCGAATTTAAAATTGCTTTCAATGAGGTGGTTTGAATTTCGGACACGCTTATTCTTGTTAGAAAGGAAGAAATAAAGATAACAACAGGTATGAGATCATGTACATATAAGTGGTCTTGTTATAGAGTGCCTGAAATATAGAAGATAAATTATTACTAATAATTCTAATTGGTAAGGTGGTAAGGCTTGGATGTACATGATCTATAAATGGCATCTCTTTGACTAACAATCATTTTTTTTAAACTTCTAATAGTCTCAACCCCTTCATCTATATCATTACAACTTACACAAGTTGTGATATTAATGTAGAGCTACGAAATTGGATCATGTGCATGCAATAGTGATCCAGCATGATTTTATAGAAATGGGGCGATTTAACACTCATATACGTGGTGATTTATCAAGTGTACTTTATAATTAGATAGATTAAATCGCTTAAATACAAGGTGTGGTTATTTATGTCATCAAGAAATCCAATTACACTAGAAAATTGAGTATCGACTATGGATTTAGCGGAAGATGCTTACAAATCAATGACTCGTAATTGATAGATCAATGACCATTAAATTTTATTTTTATTTTTTAAATTTAGAGTTATCATAGCTATAGATTAGAGATGGATCAACAATGATAAAATAACGTCCCTAAAATAGCGCTAGAGTGGGGATGGATTAACATAATGTAACGTCCCTAAAATGTTGAGTAAAAATTTCATTTTAAATACGCTAAAGCCATTCATTCATTGTTCCAAAAGACGATCAGAGTCAAAGTATTCTCAAAACAACAGAGTAATTTCTATACATTCAGTGCGGAATAAAACTACAGAGATGCAGTGTGATCAAGCAAGACCATTTCTTTTAGAAACGAAAATATCCGAAACCATAAACATAAACTATAATCACAAAGTTTAGTGAGTTACTCAAAGTACCACATACAACACATATATACAAATATAACAAGTGGCTGTGTCGGGTCCGTATAAACCCCGAGTCCATAATGACTTCATGTAACAACATGTAGCTGTGTCGGGTCTGTATCAACCCTTGAGTCCATATCAACCCCGAGTCCATAATGATTCTGAGCCTAGATTAGCTCTATGCGTATAATATATAATCATACCAGTAATAGTCATAAAGACAGTAAGCACATACAACAATATCAGTAGTGCCACAAAGACCACTACTATCCCACAACATAATCCAATGGGTCGACATTAGTGCCTTCGACCCATAAGAATGGTGAGGAGACTCACCTCATAGTCTGAAAGAATAATTGTACCAATCGTTGCTCCAAAAGCTATCTCTACTGGTTACCTATACAATTAACAGGGACCTAAATCTCAAACGACTACTCAAATTACCCAAAATGCCCTTAGGTCAAACTTGGTCAAATTCCTGGTGAAAGTCAAAAAGTCAAAAAGTCAGAGAAGGTCAACACAGACTGAGTATGCCCAGCATACTTAGTCATTAAACTCAATGTAGTAGATCCCATGCTGATTATAGGTCTCCAGCCTGGTACGCTCAACGTACTAACAGGTAAGCCAACGTACTTGACCAATTCCATTTTCCTCATTAAGTGCTTATTTCATTAAGATCCTATGTCCAAAGCTCCAATCTACTCCCAAATAACATTCTAAGTCATAAATTTTCTAACTTTATGACTTTCCATGGCTAGAAGGAGTCCATATACCAAAATCCTAACTTAATACATAAACCAAAGCATCATGGCTCTTGCATGGAGGGAGGAAATGGACCAAGATCACATTTTTATGACTCCTAATGACTCCATAATGGATAAAGTTTCCAAATTTATCCATTAGGATGGTCTGAACAACCAAGATCTAGACTTTAAGTCTCAAAGGGACCAAAAATGCATATTTCTCAACTTAATCCATTAAGTCCATATCTCCAACCTTCATATCTGAATCGATATGATGTTTAGATGGATAAAGTTTCCCACTTTATCCAAAACAAGGTCACAAAATTTCAAAATCTAAACTTATGCACTAAAGTAACCGAAAAGCTCATAAAACCCAAAACTACCTAGATCTAAAAAATACATCATCAAGATTCAAGCTTTATATCTTATGGAGTTGAGAAGAGCAATGTAGGCTCTGGATCCACAAGCTTGAGCTTCAACAATCAACAAGCTTGAAATTCTATTTCATCCAAAATGCAAACAAAACACATAAAAAGGCTCAAGATTTGATCTACGAGGATCTGATTTCGAGTTGGAGGCTCAATAAGGTGGATGCTGATGTTTGGAAGGATCACAAGGGGTTAGAGTCCTTAAATAGGGCTCAAAACCATGAAAATAGGGTTTTTACTCTGCGGCGGTACGCCCATCGTACTTAAAGTTAAGCCCAACATAACGACCTAAAAACACACCCCTTTAGCTTAGTACATCCAACATACTAGCTAGTGTACACCAAGTGTACTGCCAAACTCCCTTTTGCCAGTTTAACTTCAAACAGTCATAACTTCTTCGTTTTAACTCCGTTTTCGATGATCTTTATATCCACAGGAATGTATCGATGAGCTCTACAATTCTATCTTGATACTTGTTACTAAAACATCTCAATCTAAAATCCTTAATTTATGCAATAAGCCCAAAACATAACCTTCCCAAGTTTACACTTCAGCTTTCATCGAACAATAGAAGGTTTAAATCACTTGTCCAACATCATACACCTCCAATAGAGTTTAAACTTCATTCCATTGAAGCCCAATGCCTCTATTTATGTAACGCTTGGTTCATGTATTATTTATTTCTCAATATTTTAGAGTTTTGGGCTGGAACTCGACGAGTTGGGAAGCTCCAAATCGTCTTGTAGAGATTCACTTGGATGCGGGATAAGGATTCAACTCGATGAGTTGGGGAGCCCGAACTCGACGAGTAGACTATGGAAAGGAAAGCCCTAATTTTTAGGGTTTGTACCCTATTTAAAGGCCTTAAACCTCATTGTTAGCCTCCCTCATCGCTGCTTTGTCCAGAGAAACCCTAGTTCGTGCTTTTCCTACCATTTTGAGTGTGTGAGAGCTTAACAAGTGCATTTGAAGAAGGCTTGAAGTAGGAGGTGCATAGCTAAAAGGAGAGGCTGTAGATCCGATGTCTTTGCTGTTGTGGCAGCCATATTGAGGTAAAAAGTTGATACCTAGGTCACTTATTTATTAGATCTCTTCATGTGGGAATTTATGGTCATTATTAGCTCATTTTGGGACCATTCTTGGATTTGATCATGTCATGAAGCTATGTGTAACACCGTAAATTTCAAGACAAATTTTTCATTTAAAATAATCATTTTATTCTTAGAAACACTTGTTTAAAATCTCATTCATAGTCGATTTACAAAACATGACTCCATTTTCACTTGCATAGAAAACCAGGATCCTCCAAAATATGACTCTTTCTCTGGTGTGTACAATCAAGCCGGTGCCGTCCCGTGATACTGAAAGAAACCTGAAAAAACATCACACAAAACACTGTAAGCACGAAGCTTAGTGAGTTCCCCAAAATACCACACATAACACATATTAGCCACTCGAGGCTATAACTCTATGGGTCCGTGCACCCAAACTCTGTGAACCCTCAGGCTCTAACTCTGGGAACCTTCTGGTTCCAACTCTGTAAACATGCACAACATAAATCACATAGAAATAATGCAGTACAACACATCATGTACATATAGCATACAAATACTCTGAACACATAACTCTGGTTACCTACTCAAGGTAAAGTATAGTGAGAAGACTCACCTGGCAAGCAGAAAGCAGATATCCCCACACTGGAATCTCAAACTCGCCACCGCCTAACACGTAAAGCAAATATTCTCATGAATATAACTCTCGAGACTAGAATAAATCCTCTCATAACACCCTCTCATGGGTAAAAGACTAGTTTACCTCTCTCTTGGCCCAAAGGCCACATCGCTGACCAAACCCTAAAAGTCAACGACCAACCCTTGGTCGAAATCAAAGTCCTCAGTCTAAGTCAACCCCTGACTGACCCTACTCGTCGAGTCAACTCTGTGACTCGTTGAGTTCCCATAATCAGAACTTCATTCAATCTGCGACCTAACTCGCCGAGTCACCCCAAGACTCGCCGAGTCCAACAACTCTGAGTCCACTCGCACTCGACTCACCGAGTCATCCCTCAACTCACCGATTCTCGACTCTACCAGAGAATATTTGGGACTCTTCGACAAGACTCGCCGAGTCCAAGGCTATCTTCAACCTACTCGCCGAGTTGTTCTTCCAACTCGTCGAGTTCCAAGCCATCTGCAAGCAACTCGTCGAGTCTACCCATGTAACTCGCCGAGTACCACCGTTCTGAATCCATTCAGAAGCACTCCAGGCCATGCAATTGATCCAAAACATAGATCTAGCCTCCTACAACCCATCCATCACGTAAAGTGGCAAACTTTACGTGAATCCAAAGAGATCTAAGCCGTTTGCACATTGGGCTAGGATTTGGGACAAGATGACTCCATCAACCACTCACAAACAGGGACTTTCATGCACTCTAGACCTTCTCCCTTCCAGATCTGAGGTAGCAACCTCAGATCTAACCTCTAAACTCCAATACATCCAAAGATATGATCTCCAACATCCCTAAAATGATGCATCTAAGAAATAGCAGCTAAAAAAAACGAGATATTACCTCAAAGGAATGCCCTAATTGAAATGAGACTCGAATTCAAACAAAGCCCCTTGCTCCAAGCCTTCAATCTCCCAAAATTCCTTCACAAATACATTCTCCAAGCTCCACTCCATCCAACAATGGTGCTTCTTCGTGATTTAGGGGTTTCTGGGGCTCAAGGGGTGATAAAGAGGCTGGGAGGGAAACATAATGATCTTTATATATGGCTCAACCCCGAGAATTAAGGTTTTCTCCACTCAGCGCCTACTCACCGAGTCCATTACCCTGACTCGCCGAGTCGGCCACTTAACACGCGACCAAGTCGCGACTCTACTCGCCGAGTCCGCACATGGACTCGCCGAGTCACTCTTTCCCAATTTACTCTTTTAGCCCTTCAACTCTACTCTTGATATTTCGGGATGTTACAATTCTCCCCCACTTAAATTAGGCTTAGCCCTCGAAGCCTACAGCAACTCAACTCCAGAAATACTCCCACAACGTGCCACCTGGCCTTAATCGGACCGGATCTCACAAGACATACCCATCGAAACTCGAACACACTTTCCCGTTCCTTACGGTGTCCTGACCACTGTCTCGAACCGGGCATCGGATGTACCCTCTGATAACCACACTCAACGATCCGAGAATTACCCATGAAGCATCACTGACCCAAATCTCAACAATCACTTGACCCATAAGGGTTAGAAGCCATGAACCATCGGATCCCCGATCCAAATCCTATCCTATCCAATCCGTGACGACAGAAAGGCCCACTCTTCAATCCTAGAGCAACTCTCATGAGTCCTCTTCTTGCAATCAAGCACCCAAGCCGCACCAACCTTTGCATTCTTGGGTTAGGAGAACCCGTCGCACTGATGACATCTCTAACATCCCCAGGAGACACCACCACTACGCACACGACCCTTGATCAGAATCAAGCTGGGAGTCCCAGACTCCATCCCTACATCCATCCTGAGACTCTTGGCTCTACACCCGCGGAATCCCTTCCGCATCCTCAGCAGACACCCCATCATAATGTCATTCCATACCACTGCCACAGACACAATGTTCGACCATCATACTCCAAATCATCCATTCTCACTACAACTTCCACTTCCACGAATCGACACTCTCCTCAGCAAATGAGGGTCCGACACTTCCTCCTATACAACAACACAAAGGGTGGCATACCGATGCACTAATGATGGCTGTTGAAATAGGATAACTCAACCAAGGATAAATACGTGCCGCAACACCCTCCAAAATCTAATACACATGCCCGAAGCATGTCTTTGAGCGTCTGAATCGTTCATTCCCTATGAGGTGTCCTCACACATCATCATGATAGGCTCTAGCTCATCTCATATCCCTCTTCGAGACTGGTCACCAGGTCAGCTTTTGACTCCACAACTGAGCCTCCAAAGGTCACCCAAATCATGATCCAAATATCCCACTAACTTCCTCCCCGTGACCACTATCCCGGCCTCGTGACATGTAAGTCACGAAATTCTCTTTTCCTTATGCAAGAAAGTACAATCCAGCCGAGGATCGTCTCCACTCTAATCTCTGGTTTTAGCTGCGCATATCCCTTGCGCATCTCACCACATTCCCCGACAGAGACGGGGACCCCAGTCTCGCCCCCGGTCTAACATCCAGGATCCAAAAACTCAATACTAGGGCTACTCAAGCCCAAAACTCTTCCACATCATACACTGATCGGAGAACATTCCATCATCACACTCTCTTGCCATCTAGTGAGCACTACGGCTCCCCGCGGTATCACAGCACCCTCTGACTAGTGAGTACTACGGCTCCCCGCAGTATCACAACACCCTCTGACTAGTGAGTACTACGGATCCCCGCAGTATCACAACACTCTCTGACTAGTGAGTACTACGGCTCCCCGCAGTATCACAACACCCTCTGACTCCACTAGTTCGTGCTCCACAGACTATCATAGGCAGCTACCCATACTCGTCTCGAATATTCATCACAGACTCTGGAGGCAATCGTCATAACACATGTCCACCCTTACGAAGATCCATTCTCCCAAGTAATCTCCCTGGATGCCCATACTCGAAGGCTCTCACTAGATCCATAGATACCTAATATACCACAAGTCGTCTCAACTCAAGATTCACGAATAACTTCAAAATAAAGATATCAATACCCGGATACCTCGGAACACCCCCACCGAACGTCATAAGATCCCGCCACAACCACAGATCTCCTGCCCCAAGCACCATATAGATGCAATAATACATTCCCTCTGAACCCCATAACTAGATCTTCATTTTTCTCAAGTTGCAACTTCGGTGTATTCAATTTCTCAATTGCAATACGAAGAAACGCTAACACTACAAAATACGCTGATAATTCTCCGAAACCCTTTTTCCTGCCGCTCAAAATCCAAACAAGGATACGCATACTGACCCAGGAGTTGGCTGCCCAATCATTCTTTATCTACTTGCCCCAACACTGACCAATACCAGATTCCTGACTAAAAAAACACCTGTCGTGGAGACATTCATCCTTCTCAAACAAGTACTTCCCGCATTAACTCACTCTGACCCCTTTCCTCGATCACCGACATCTCTGGTCTCATGATTTCTTACCGCATATCTCTATACTCCACTTATAACTGCTCTTGACAAATCTCTGCTTTCTTACATACGGCACCCGGTTCTCCCCCACTTAGGGTTCGAACCATCACCAAATAGCACGCAACTAACCCATAACTATATTCTCCAGCAAAATCGCACCGGCCCCCGGAAGGTGCTACACAACGCCCGATAATCCCCCCCTTAAGGAAATGAATCGACCTCATATACTATGAACCTCTGGTGAACTCCTCAAGAACTTCTCGTCACGTCTGCCTCTAGTCATTCCAAATCTCGTACCAATTTAGTACCAAACAGCTCAACTGCTCGATAACATTCCTGGCTCATAGACTGAACCATAAAATCATCGTACCCCTCACCTCAACTCATCAACCAACACTCCAACACCGTGTTCATCCCAAGAACAGGTACTCACTCCCAGATTCAACACCCCATGGATAGAAAACTCTATGCACCGCTGAACTCGACTGAACTCCCCACTGATACCACTACAATACCTCCTACTATGCTCAAATAGGTGTAGTGTGGTCCTTACACATCTTAGTCCCAACTGACTATCTGCTCATGATAAATCACTGCCTCGCGGCACACCTGCTACCTGATACTCTGGTGGGAAATCATCATCAATGACGACCTGCAGGGTTTACCCCTAAACCCAAAACCAAAACATCATGCTTCTCATATTTCACACGAGCATAATCAGTGCCTCCCAGATCATAGGAGGTGACATCTCCTTTATCGACTGATTGCCCAACACAGATCGAAATTCTCCCTTCTCACTGACTCCTTACTAAAATACTCTGAGGGACTCTCGATCTCCCTCTCACGGGACGCCTCAACGAACTTACTCATGACCGAATAACCGGAGAACCACAAACATACTTCACTACCACCCATGGTACTCATTTCATGACATCTCTTCTCAATATGCCCCGGTGTATGGTACCCTAACCATAACATCACTCCCCAATCCGCTCCGATGTATGGTACCCGAACCATAACATCACTCCTCAATTCGTTCCGATGTATGGTACTCGAACCATAACATCACTCCTCAATCTGCTCTGATGTATGGTACCCGAACCATAACATCACTTCCTCAATCTGCTCCGATGTATGGTACCCGAACCATAACATCACTCCTCGATCGGCTCTGATGTATGGTACTCGAACCATAACATCACTTCCTCAATCTGCTCTGATGTATGGTACCCGAACCATAACATCACTCCTCAATCTGCTCTGATGTATGGTACCCGAACCATAACATCACTCCTCAATCGGCTCTGATGTATGGTACCCGAACCATAACATCACTCCTCAGTCGGCTCTGATGTATGGTACCCGAACCATAACATCACTTCCTCAATCTGCTCTGATGTATGGTACCCGAACCATAACATCACTCCTCAATCGGCTCTGATGTATGGTACGTGAACCATAACATCACTTCCTCAATTCGCTCCTTAGAACCTTCAGAATGCTCCCTGTATCAAGTATGGGTCCTCTGCTTTCAGTAGTACGGGCCCATACTACCTGCCACATCTACCCATACTTTCCACACGGACCATCCCAGAGCTTTTAAATAGCTGCTCGACCTTCTCTTTCTCCAATCCCATCGCGCGTGCTCGCTCCCCAGCGAAATTCTCTATTCTACAAGCGCACTCACCTGGATCGGGTTACTCCCTAAGCTCTTTCGTTGTCCTCCCACTTCTTTGCTATCAGCTGCTGAAGAGCTCCTAATGATGCCAGCCATCTACCTCCTGAATATCGTCATATTCACTTGGTAGCTGACTCCCATCATCGAGAGTTCCACAAAGCACAAAGCAAGCAGCATTCGAGCATCGAAGAATACATAGGACTCCCTCTCTGTGATAACTCCACCTTCTCAGCTCATCCTCGAAAGTACCACCAAACTCTGTAACTCTACCCCTCATGGGTTCTAACTGGATACTCTCACTCATCACATACTCAAAAGCATAACACATATAACAACGAGTCCTAGACTAAGGCATCACAAATCAGGCCACTCTAGTCCTAACATATGAAATACCTAGACTGTCTCTAGCATGCAATATTATCTCATAAGGTGCATCATAAATATCTCATAACACAAAAAAATAAGGGTATTTTGGGAAATCACCGTTCGGGCTCAGGCTGATTGTACACACTGCTCTTTCTTGCTTCCTCTTTGAACCCTTATTCATTTTTAGAAAATTATTTCCTTAAAACTTTTCTTACTTCCTCAGTTTGAGTACAGATTTACCCGAAGGCGCATCCGAATCCCTCAAACCAAGGCTCTGATACCAACTTGTAACACCGTAAATTTCAAGACAAATTTTTCATTTAAAATAATCATTTTATTCTTAGAAACACTTGTTTAAAATCTCATTCATAGTCGATTTACAAAACATGACTCCATTTTCACTTGCATAGAAAACCAGGATCCTCCAAAATATGACTCTTTCTCTGGTGTGTACAATCAAGCCGGTGCCGTCCCGTGATACTGAAAGAAACCTGAAAAAACATCACACAAAACACTGTAAGCACGAAGCTTAGTGAGTTCCCCAAAATACCACACATAACACATATTAGCCACTCGAGGCTATAACTCTATGGGTCCGTGCACCCAAACTCTGTGAACCCTCAGGCTCTAACTCTGGGAACCTTCTGGTTCCAACTCTATAAACATGCACAGCATAAATCACATAGAAATAATGCAGTACAACACATCACGTACATATAGCATACAAATACTCTGAACACATAACTCTGGTTACCTACTCAAGGTAAAGTATAGTGAGAAGACTCACCTGGCAAGCAGAAAGCAGATATCCCCACACTGGAATCTCAAACTCGCCACCGCCTAACACGTAAAGCAAATATTCTCATGAATATAACTCTCGAGACTAGAATAAATCCTCTCATAACACCCTCTCATGGGTAAAAGACTAGTTTACCTCTCTCTTGGCCCAAAGGCCACATCGCTGACCAAACCCTAAAAGTCAACGACCAACCCTTGGTCGAAATCAAAGTCCTCAGTCTAAGTCAACCCCTGACTGACCCTACTCGTCGAGTCAACTCTGTGACTCGTTGAGTTTCCATAATCAGAACTTCATTCAATCTGCGACCTAACTCGCCGAGTCACCCCAAGACTCGCCGAGTCCAACAACTCTGAGTCCACTCGCACTCGACTCACCGAGTCATCCCTCAACTCACCGATTCTCGACTCTACCAGAGAATATTTGGGACTCTTCGACAAGACTCGCCGAGTCCAAATGGACTCGTCGAGTCCAAGGCTATCTTCAACCTACTCGCCGAGTTGTTCTTCCAACTCGTCGAGTTCCAAGCCATCTGCAAGCAACTCGTCGAGTCTACCCATGTAACTCGCCGAGTACCACCGTTCTGAATCCATTCAGAAGCACTCCAGGCCATGCAATTGATCCAAAACATAGATCTAGCCTCCTACAACCCATCCATCACGTAAAGTGGCAAACTTTACGTGAATCCAAAGAGATCTAAGCCGTTTGCACATTGGGCTAGGATTTGGGACAAGATGACTCCATCAACCACTCACAAACAGGGACTTTCATGCACTCTAGACCTTCTCCCTTCCAGATCTGAGGTAGTAACCTCAGATCTAACCTCTAAACTCCAATACATCCAAAGATATGATCTCCAACATCCCCAAAATGATGCATCTAAGAAATAGCAGCTCAAAAAAACGAGATATTACCTCAAAGGAATGCCCTAATTGAAATGAGACTCGAATTCAAACAAATCCCCTTGCTCCAAGCCTTCAATCTCCCAAAATTCCTTCACAAATATATTCTCCAAGCTCCACTCCATCCAACAATGGTGCTTCTTCGTGATTTAGGGGTTTCTGGGGCTCAAGGGGTGATAAAGAGGCTGGGAGGGAAACATAATGATCTTTATATAAGGCTCAACCCCGAGAATTAAGGTTTTCTCCACTCAGCGCCTACTCACCGAGTCCATTACCCTGACTCGCTGAGTCGGCCACTTAACACGCGACCAAGTCGCGACTCTACTCGCCGAGTCCGCACATGGACTCGCCGAGTCACTCTTTCCCAATTTACTCTTTTAGCCCTTCAACTCTACTCTTGATATTTCGGGATGTTACACTATGACTTTAGATATGGACATCTCATGGCCTATTTTGACGTAAAGTTGCCATCTTTATCAAGTCATGGCCTTCCCTCATACCATAAACCCCTTAATTCAATGCATGGACGTAAAGTTAGCAACTTTGCATGGTATCTTTACCTTAGAGGATCAGATATATGGTTTGGACTTTTGGATTTGCTAGAAAAGTAATTGAAAGTGTTTAGACTAGGAAACACTCAACGAGTTGCCCTGCCAACTCGATGAGTTAACCCGGGTTTCCCCGATCCTTTGAACATTACGCGAACTCGACGAGTTGGCTAGGGTTTTCCGAGTTCTCTGAGAACTAAAGGAACTCATCGAGTCGTCAAGTGCACTCGATAAGTTGGGTCAACCTGAACTGTTAACTTTGACTTTAACCATGGTTCACCAAGTTTGACCTTAAGGGTATGTTTGGTATTTCGGGATTTTGATGAAGTCACGTGCATGGTGCTTGTAGGCAGTTGCGTTTGGAGTAGTGAGTTGGGATTTGATTTTACCAGTTCAACATTCCTTGAGAAGTGAGTATCCTCACCACACCAATGGGTCGAAGGCACCAAGGCCGACCTATTATTTGCTATGTGATACGCTAGTTGATTATGTGGTATGTGGTATGCTAATTGTACTTATGATGCTTGCATGGAAGACCTCGGGGGGGGGGGGGGTCTAGAGGTACTAAGGTGTATGACCTTAGAGGGTTTCCATGGAATCCTTAGTTAAGACCTTGGTGTTCCTGAGGCATTGGGCTAAGACCATGTGGTGGTTCCCATGGCTACTGGATTAAGACCCTGGAAGGTTTCCAGGGCATTGTTATATGTTTGTATGTGTGGCTTATGTAGCTTATATGGCTGT
This sequence comes from Lactuca saligna, assembly GCF_052625555.1. NCBI lineage: Eukaryota > Viridiplantae > Streptophyta > Magnoliopsida > Asterales > Asteraceae > Lactuca > Lactuca saligna. The sequence goes on along the minus strand of NC_136418.1, from coordinate 42,858,361 downwards.
TATGCTTTTTATGTTTATATGGATTGTGTGGGGTATGTTATGGAGAACTCATTAAGCGTTAGCTTACAATTTGTTGGTTGTTTTAGTTACTTCAGGATTTAAGGGCAAGAGCCTGGCATGATGACGTTGCAAGCACTCCTTAGCGTTTTGTTTTTGGGACACTCTGATTTTATGAATAAATTATCTGATTTTATGTATTTTGAAAAAAATTGTGATTGGAAGTTTATGATTTATGGAAATGAATTTGTTATATAAAAATGAAATAATTTTATCCAAAATTTGGGCCATTACAAGTTGGTATCAGAGCCTTGGTTTGAGGGATTTGGACATACTCTAGGGTGTGTCAGAACTCAAACTGACGAAATGGTAAAAATTGTTTTTCAAAATCAAAGTTAAAAATTTCTTAAAACCGATTTATTGAAAGAAAAAAGGAGAGTGCAATGCGCGTAATCGGCGAAGCTCAAGTAAGTGTTTTCACCAATATGTTAGCCATGTTATAATGATAATTAGAATGTAATAATCGTATGGATCTTGCTATGTGTATGCTTTCAAAATTATATAGAGTTAAGATCTTATAGCCTTAGAATAATTGATTTGGCGTTATTTCGTGTTCCTTGTTTGGTTGTGGTCCTAGCGTAGAGTCTATTGTTCGACAGTCTATTTGATCTTGTTCTGTGTATAATTTGCATGCATAAGGCAACCTGTTATGATTGATTTCAGTTCTTGTTTGATGGGATTGAGAAAATCTTAGGATAACCTAGGGTTTGAGTTATGTAGTAGTCTATGAGATATGTTTTTTTTTCTGAGACGAATTGGAGTTATCAGGTAGAGCCCTGGGGAAGGTATAGCTAGGTGTGGAAGGAGGTATTGGGCCTGTACTATTGAAAGCACAGGACCTATACCCAGACTAATGTTAGATTTGGAAGCTCTAAGGAGACCGGTGTGAAAGGATCCCCTTTTGAATATCTTGATCATTATGTTTTATGGTATTTCAGATCAAAATGGTGGTGAACCAACATGGAGCAGGGGGACTAGGATTAGGATTCGGATCTGGGTCGGGCTATGCTACAGAGCCCATTGACGAGAGGTTACGTGAGCTTATTGCAACCAAGGTTACAAAGGGCATTCTTGATGATACCCTAGTTATTTTCAGGACTGTTAAGGAGAGGTTGACGGAGATCATGTAGGAGCGGTTCAGGTCTTTCCAAGTCGAGATTGTTGCGGGCCAGATCGGGACCCGAACTCCCTCGTTCCGGGAGTTCAAGGCGTGTGGGGCGCTTGTGTTCTTTGGGGTCCGGGACCCCATAGTTAGCCGATGTTGGGTGGAATACATGGAGAACGCCCAACACACGAGCTCTTGCCCCGAGGTGGAAAAAATGGGATTTTCTTCATGCATGTTGAGGGATCGAGCCAGGGACTGGTAGGAGGAGGTAACCCACCAAGTGGGATCGCTTGGGGTGGTTGAGATGTCATGGGCGGAGTTTGTTAGGTGATTTGACTTGGATTTTGCACCATCCATTGAGGTGCAACATGTAGTGAGGGAGTTTCAGGAATTGCAGCAGACCACCGAGACTGTGGCGAAGATCACCGCCAAGTTTCGGGAATGAGGACTATTGATTCTGCACTATGCTATAGATGAGGATATGAGGAGGACGAGGTATCACTCCATACTGAGGGATGATATCCGTGAGTTCGTGAGATTTTTAGCGTGCAAAACCCTGAATAAGATGGTGGAGAAGGCCCGAGAGCGGGAGATGGAGCTGGAGTTCTGCACCAAGCGGAAGTCAGAACAGGCACAAACAGCTGTAGGTTAGGCTAAAAAGCCTAAGACCTCGGATTCTTCTGGTAGGGGCCAACAAGGATGTGGTCGGTGTGCCAAGTGTGGGAGGTCACACAACAGAGTTTGTCAGGTGACGGGCACAGTATGTTACACATCTGGTCAACCAGGCCACGCGAGTAGGGACTTCCCCAAGAAGTGCTTGATTTGTTTCCACTGCAACCAGATCAGCCATAAAAGGGACGATTGTCCAAGGTTGCAGGGAAAGGGAGGAGCGGTGGTGGTGCCTGTGCCTGCCACATTAAGGATCAATGATAACTGCTCTGTCAAGGTGGATGCTCCTGTGGTGAAGAGCCATGCTTTTCAGCTGACCTGCAGGAAGGTCAAGGCTGAACATCAACGAACTTATGGCAAGGTTCAGCTGCTACCTATTCCCGTGTAGAATTGGGAAGAGATCACCATGCACTTCATCATGAAATTACCAAGGATGGCGAGGGGCATGGATTCTATTTGGGTCATTATGGACAGGATGACGAAGAGTTCCTATTTTATTTCAATCTTTGAGAGTATCTTTGCTGAGAAATTAACAGATATTTATGTGCTAGAGGTGGTGCCCAGGCATGGGGTGCCAATGTCGGTAGTCTTTGACTAGGATGTCCGTTTTACATCCAGGTTTTAGAGGAAGTTCCTTGAAGTTTTCAGAACTTAGTTACATTTTAGCAATGCGTACCACCCCTAGACAGATGGCCAGGGCGAGCGGACGATCCATACACTCGAGGATATGCTACGACATGCGTATTGGACTTCGAAGGGAGTTGGGATACATACATTCCACTAGCAGAGTTTTCATATAACAATAGTTATCATGCTAGTATTGATCGACTGCCTTTTGATATGTTGTATGGTCGGAGGTGCAGAACTACCGTGTGTTGGGGCAAGGTAGGGCATCAAGTCATGGGAAGCACCGAGGTGGTACTCAAGACCATCGGGTTGATCCAATAGGTGTGCAATAGGCTACGAGTCGAGCAGAGCCGCCAAAAAAGTTATGCTGATCGGCGTCACTCGGATCTTGAGTTTCAGGTGGGGGACTTCGTCGTGCTAAAAGTGTCACCATGGAAGGGTGTCATCAGGTTTCAGAAGAAGGGAAAGTTAGGTCCCTGATTCATTGTCCCACTCAAGATTACTGCTCATGTTGGCAAGGTGGTCTTTTTATTGGATCTACCGATCGAGCTTAGCCAGATCCATAACACCTTCCACGTGTCTCAGCTTAGGTAGTATGCCGTTAATGAGGCTGCAGTCATTTCCTTGGATGATATTCAGGTTGATGAGAGACTGAATTATGTGGAGAAGCCAATAACGATTTTAGACCGAAAAAAAAGCTCTACGGAACAAGGAAGTGAGGCTAGTTAAGGTGTAGTGGCTGCACCGAAGAGGCTCCGAATGGACTTGGGAGTTGGATGATGAGATAAGGAAGAATTATCTGGACCTCTTTCACTCAGCAGACTTCGAGAATGAATTTTAGTTCAAGTGGGGGAGATTTATAATGGTTGGTCTAGATATTATTTATTTCTCAATATTATAGGGTATTGGGCTGGAACTCGAAGAGTTGGGGAGCTCCAACTCGTCGTGTAAAGATTAATTTAGACGCGACATAAGGACTCAACTCGATGATTTAGGAGCCCCAACTTGAAGAGTAGACACTGGAAAGGAAAACCCTAATTTTCAGGGTTTGTGCCCTATTTAAAGGCCTTAAACCTCATTGTTAGCCTCCCTTATCGCCCCTTTGTCTAGAGAAACCCTAGTTCATGCTTTTCCTACCATTTTGAGTGTATGAGAGCTTAACAAGTGCATTTTTGGTGTTTTTTTAAAGAAGGCTTGAAGTAAGAGGTGCATAGCTGAAGGGAGAGGCTGTAGATATGGTGTCTTTGCTGTTGTGGGATCCATATTGAGGTAAAAAGTTGATACATAGGTCACTTAATTACTAGATCTCTTCATGTGGGAATTTATGGTCATTATTAGCTCATTTTGGGACCATTCTTGGATTTGAGCATGTCATGAAGCTATGACTTTAGATCTGGACATCTCATGGCCTCTTTTGATGTAAAGTTGCCATCTTTATTAAGTCATGACCTTCCCTCATGCCTTAAACCCTTTAAGAAGCAATGATTGAGTGTTTTAGCCCTTAATGACATGCATGGACATAAAGTTAGCAACTTTATGTGGTATCTTCAACTTAGGGGATCATATCTATAGTTTGGACTTTTAGAATCGCTAGAAAAGTAATTGAACATGTAAAGACTAGGAAAAAGTCGATGAGTTGCCCTGTGAACTCGGCAAGTTAACCCGAGTTTCCCCGATCCTATGAACATTATGCAAACTCGACAAGTTGTCCTGTCAACTCAGCGAGTTGGCTAGGATTTTTCCCGGTTTTCTGAGAACTGAAGGACCTTGCCGAGTCGGCAAGTGCACTCGACAAGTTGGGTCAACCTAAACTGTTGACTTTGACTTTGAACATGGTTGACCAAGTTTGACCTTAAAGGTATCATTGGTATTTCGGGATTTTGATGAAGTCAGTCGCATGGTAGTTGTAGGCAATTGTGTTTGGAGCAGTGTGTTGGGATTTGATTTTACCAGTTCGGCATTCCCTGAGAGGTGAGTCTTCTCACCATACCAATGGGTCGAAGGCACCAAGGCCGGTCCATTATTTACTATGTGATATGCTATTTGATTATGTGGTATGTGGTATGATAACTGTACTTGTGATGCTTGCATGGAAGACTTCAGGGGGGTTCCCGTGGCACTGAAGTGTAAGACATTGGTGGGTTTCCACGGCATCCTAGGTAAAGACCTCGGGGGGTTCCCATGGCACTAGGGTGTACGACCTTTGTCACAACTAGGAATTCTGATGCTTTGTAAACACTTAACAAAGATAACATTGTGATTAAAACCTGAAAGCATGTATGATGTTTATTCAATGACAACAAAATTTCAATCAAACACTCTGTACAAACATTCAAATAGTCAACAAAAGGTTGGAAACCCTAGAAATCCTGGTTTAAGTCCATTATGGACTAGGATTTCCTTATTGGGCTTAATGGACCAATAAGCTTCCGATTTCACTATTTTGGGCTTAGAACCCTTAATTGAGCTCTAATTGGACCCACTTTCATAAAATTTAACATTTTGGGGCATAATGGGCATAAAATGAAATAAATTACCCTAGTGGGCCTTAACTAAACTAATAAGCTTTATTTGGTCGTAAAACTCACTCTTTTAAAAATTATTGGTCCGTAAGATATCTTAAAAGCCCAATGGGCTGAAAAATAATAAATTGGGCCCATGATTTCGAGCTAGGGAACCTAATGGCCCAAACTACTCAACTCCTTTCTTCTAGCCCAATTCTCGACCCACACCCAACTATATATATATATATATATATATATATATATATATATATATAAAGGGGAAATTAAAAGGAAATTAGGGGGATTAAGGAGGGTTAGCTACCTCCTTATTACGTGGTGGATTTCCATTCATTATTCTGACATTTCCATGCATCTATCACCTGACAACTTCTCTCCTCTCTTCTTCTTATTCCCTTTAGCCGAGAACCAAACACACACACCTCTTCAAACTTTCATTTCAAACACTCTCAAGCATATCCTCTTCTCCATCGAAATTTCGAGATCTTGGAACATTTCAAGGAGGTTCTTCCATAAGAATCATCATCTTTGGTAAGTTATTGATTAGATCCATAACCTAGTTTCTTTATTTCATTAAAACTTCTTCCTAACTCATACAATTTTTGTGATATACTCCTTCGAAGCTTCTTAAATCCGAGATCCACTCAAGAAAGCTTGCTAGGACGGAAAATAACATCAAACTCTTCCATTCTTTCTTCAAAACTAAAAACAACAAGCAAAGGTGAGTTCATACCCCTCTATTTTCGATTTTCACAAGTTTTATGGGGGATAATACAAGTAAAATGTGTAGATCTATGTGTATTTGTATGTTATGTGTGATTTCTTGTGTTTATGTGGTAAATATGTGCCAAAAATGTAATATAGTCGAGATCTATAGTTCAAGAAGGAAAAATATGTGATCTAGGTTATATTTCACTTAACACGTCAAGAACACATAATTTGTTATTGGACCATTTTTGAAAAATAAACAAAAGTTGGGGAAAAAGATATCATTCACGGTTTCTACAAGGATCAAAAGGTCAAAACAATTAAAATAGAAGTTTTTATGAACATTATGCTTTCCGAAGGACTAAAAATGTAAATTGTAGCCTATTGGGCTAAAATTTTAGGCTTTTCGGCCCGTAGGTGTAAATTTGTGAAAATATGATTTTTAAGGGGCTGAAATGGTAAATTTCTCAAAAAGAGTGGGTAGAAAAGTAAATAAATCTATTTCAGGGGTTAAAATGACCCTTTTTGCCAAAAAAGATTAAAATGTAAAGTTGCGAAATTTTTTGATTATAAATGAAAATCTTTTTACTAAAGGGGCTGAAATTGCCAAAAAGTGAACATTGGGCTGAAAACCTTATCTAAATAAGTCTTTGGGCCAAAATGTTAAGAAAAATAGTTTAACGACCTAAAATGTCATTTTTTCTATAAAAAGGGACTAAAATTCTCATTTTTATTAAAGATGGGCTAAATAGGTCAAACCAATATTTTTGAGTCAATTATTTTATTATTAAGATATTTGGATCAAAATTACCACATTATAACTTATGAATTTAGAATGAAAAATATACATATATTTTCATAAATCTAAATATCGTTATAAAACAATCGACAAACTTTGTACCTTTGCGATTCAACAATTGTCAAACAAAATTCCCAACATTTATACTATACAAAACAAGTAAACATTCAAAATTTTGTTCTTGAAAGATTCTAATCTTGCTTATTGGGCCTTCGTGACTCATTAACATGACTTTTGAGCCTAGCATAAATAATACATGTTTATTGGGCTTCCCGTAACCCAATTACATGCTTAAGGGACCCTCAATGGCTTTTACATGCTATTAGGCCTTAGTGGCCCATTATCATTGCTAGTAAGGTCCAAATAAATCACATGCAAAATAGGCCAACACGCCCTTCGTGTACTCGACAACCTTAAATAACATACGTGATTTGTAGGACCTCGTGGTCCTCTTCTCGTCATCTGTTAGGCTTACCTTCTATTAAAGTAAACAAAAATCTAGTTGTTAATCAAGGTTAATCAAATTCATTGGATTAAGTGAGTAATAACGGGGGACACCAATATGTTTCGGTAGTAGTCTGTACTTAAAATCAAAGTTTCCTGGAGGGAGAGCGAGAGTTTGTGTATAGATCTATACGGGGGTGACTCCCCCACACCTAAGATGTTCACTACAGTTACAATCGGCCAGTCTAGGGTGACAAAATCTTAAGATCAATTCCGACGTTCACTAGAATGCAAAGACAGATGAAGTAATCATTATCATGCGTGGTTATAACGACTCACATAAAAATCCAATACCATCTAAGTAATTAGTGGAAATCATATCCATTCGACGCGACAATACAATAATAAAAAACGATCATACTGTTTTATCAGAGAACATCGGGTTTTCCGGGGAAATCAACATTATTCATTTGTACTTTCAATAACTATAATGCAAACCTTCTCATTTATACACGATTTGAAATCATTCACACATATACCTATGGATCTTCACACTTTTTGTATAAACAATTATCGTTTCAGAAAATATCAGATTTTCTGCGTTTTATAAACTACAAAAAAAATTTTCATATCAAACCTGCTTATGAACTCACCAACATTCTATATGTTGATATTTTCAAAATAACTTGTATTCTCAGGTAACAGATAAGCTGAAGAACAATACCAAGTGTGTTAGGAAGTTATGTTTTGAAAACTCTCAAACATTTTATGCTATGGATATATAATATTTAGACAATGTAATTGATGTGAACAATATTAGTTGTAATGTATTAATGCATGGTGATGTTTATGTTATGTTTCATGTATATTCATTGTGATGATATTTCAATTTAAGTCACGCGAGCCCTAGGACGTTTCCGCCGTCCGGTTCGGGGGTGTGAGATGTTGGTATCAGAGCTCTGTTTATAGTGAACTGGCATATCTAACCACACATTGATATGCAACTATAAACCCAACAAGGGACTAAATAACTCTGAACAAAACAAAATTTCACACTTATGTGCTTATATTTGGATAATAACCTAAAAATATCTAATAAAAGCTTCTGGAGGAAATTGAACACTATGGTTAAACCTGGGTAGTTATGTAGTCATATTAGGGATAAATATAGCCTGATCAACTATATTTATTCAGATTATAACCAACATGTGTTCGGGAGTAACTATAGCTGGAAATGAATCCAAAAGCCTACCCCATTCTCAATAACTCTAGGGAATCCAAACACTAATAATTAAAAATACTATGAGAATAATCAAAACATGACTCGTTCCTGCGCCCCATGCAGTCACCTTGGATGATGATCAGCAAGGAGTACACTTCTACCAAGAGCTAGTGGCTCAAGGAGTGATTGAGGAAGATCATGAAGAAAACCCCAATGGAGGCCCTGCCATGGGTCAACAGGTGGGACCCGAAGTGGAACCGGAAGAGTATGTGGTAACTGATTACGAATGCGACGAGTTTGACCAGGAGTTAGATGAAGGAAAGGAAGTTGATGAGGCGCGCAATGAACCCCACCTATCGAAAGCCCCAATAAATCCACACACAGTTTAGAGGGGTGATGCATACCATTTACGCTCTCTTGAGGAAGAAATAACGAATCTCAAGAGTCAACTCTTTGCAACCGAAGCAAGGGCTGTACGAGCCGAGCAAAGGGTAGAAGTAATCACCCAAGAGGCAAATGAATTGACTGAACTTCTGATATGTCAGCTCGACGATTGAGTGCCATCGTCAGCACTACCGATGGGACTTGCTCTACTACTTGCTCTTATAGGTTCTACAGTATATGAACCAGCCGTACCTCCTACTAGTAATGTGTTTCTATGGATATTATGTCGTAATAGTGTCGGATTGTACATTTTCCTATGATATGTTTGTAATTTAGGCAAATTTTCCTGTATTAAAAATGGCTATTTCTAGCAGAAATGCTATATGTTTTAATATAAGGTTTCGCTTATGTGCACAAACAAACCATCGAAACCGTTAGATACTCAAGAACCTTGAAACTAAGATAACCTATGAACTGTATGAATAAGACTTAATATTCATGACAAGTTGAAAATTTTCCTACTATCATAAACATACCATAGGGATATAGATCAAAGCATTGTGAAGCATACGAGAAAATGCGAAAATTATAGAGCACCACCGGAAATGGCCATCATTACTTACGACCCTACTTATCATCATGCAGCAGAAGATGTCATTCCACAGAAATAACGAGCACACCCGTGAAGCACCACTCTTGCAAATGGAATTTACTACGTTCCAAGTTGCTGTCACCACTGCCGTAACTGCTAGTATGGTACAAGTTAATGCAAACAACACCAACAGAGGAGGAAATAGCGTCAACAACACCAGTTGAAGTAATGACCATGGAAACCAACAAGTGATCACATATCAAGGCACTCCAAACCCCAAGCTTAAGAGTAGTAAGCGAGAGTCAGGGAATAAGAGAAAAGGACAACCCACTTGCTTCAAGTTCCATGTACCTCCCACTTGCTTTGTCATTAGAAGATTGCTTTCTTCTAACTTAGCTTTCACAAGAATAAGAGAACTTATTCTTGGCGGGTGTGCATATAATAATCTAAGCCACATTTAGAGTATTATACAAATATGTATTTAGTAGATTTTCGGTTTAGAAGCTTTAGTCCAACATCGACTTCAAATCCATAAAACATTACCTAAGATGAGGATGGAGGCTTTCCATACTAAATCTTATAAATTATATAATCTACTTATTAGTTGGTATTTGTATTCAAGATACAATTAATAGTGATCGAAGTATTATCCCAAACAGATTAAAAGAGGTTATTTCTACCGATTAGAAAGTAAATAATACTAAGTAAGTTTTAATTCATCATTTATAATCATTAAGGCATGGTTCTTAGTTTGTATCTCAACTTTTGAAACCTTCAACAAGATTTCACAATTATGCTTTACCACATAAAATATAATTAACACCAGTATAGTTGTTAATAAAGTTGATCTGGCATGCTGTGCTTAATCTCATACATTCATTAGAAAGGAAGTCATTCACCAAATTGTATAGTTACTTGATTATTTTCTCTACACCTTAGTGAAAATATCATTATGAAGCCTCTACATATAAATAAGGTTCACATGTGTCAAATAAACTACATTATTTGCCTTTAATGATCCCTTTCTTGAAGTTGGAATATGTGAATGTCATATATATATGATAAAGATAACAATGTCCAAGATAAGTTTGATTTAAAATTAGTTTAAGTTAAAAGTGCTTGTATATAGAACTTAATTTTATTTATAAAATGTTAATATTTACTTTACAATTCTATTAAGAGATCAAGTCTCATAAATAGAAGTTAATCATTTCAGGATATGAATATTGTCGTTATGAAAAACGATTAAGTAAATTATCAAAAATTTGAATAAAATAATTGAGACATAAATTTAGACATGCTAAATTAAAACATACTTTGTTCCAAAACAAATATTGTTTTACATTACAAGTAATTTATGTTCTAAAAATAACTAATAAACTAAACTCCAAGAGTATAGTTCTAACTTGATTGTTCTTAACTCGCACACTTCAATAAATATTTGCAAGCCATTCACAAATATTAAATTAACATTTAAGTATCAAGTACCTAAGTGTTATATGAAAACTATGAGTTCTATCTAGTGGATACTATGATTTGTAAGAATTAACATTTTTAGCCCTTAAATGTTAAAACTTTTCACTTTTTGCCCAAATCCCGTGAATATTACAACTTTGGCCCAAAATCCAAAAACCTTACATTTTTAGTCCCAATTTAGAAATAAATATTATTTTCACCTCTAAATTTGGTTTATTTAGATTTATGGCTCAAAATTTGATCAAAAAACCTTTTTAACCCCAAAACTTCTTATTTTTCGCAATTTTGGGTCTGAAATGGCGAGGCCCAAATATTTAGCCCATTAAGCTAAAATTTACATTTTTGGCCCTTTGGAGAGCATGTTTATCATAAAAACCCATTTTTATACAAGTATGACTTGTTTGATCCTTATAAAACCAAAAAATGTCTCTTTTTGCCCTTATCTTTCTTTTCTTGACAAATATGGCCCTTAACAAGATTTTTGCTTTAAAATTTTTACATCTTAAACATGTAAGTATTTATAACTTGATATTATGACGTATAAGGTGTCTTAGTACATGGATTATTACTCATTATTGCTTAAAATGTTGAGATGAGTTTAGATCTAGCATATTTGCACAAGGTAAACCAAGAAATCACACATATCAAGCATATAACACATAGATCTACAAATTTTACTTTTATTCTCCCCCAAAGATCATGTAAAAACCGAAAACAAGGGGTATGAACTCACCTTTGCTTTGGTGTTTCGGTTTTGAAGAAGAAGTGAAGAGATTTTTGGTCCTAGCAACACCTTGAAGTAGTTTTCAGACTTAGATGGCTTCTAGGGTGTTAGATCACGAAATCAAGCTTCATAAGAGAATGTTATTAGCTAAAGGATGAAAATCAAAGACTTAAGTATGATAACAACTTACCATAGAATGGTGATTTAGATGAGAATCTCTTGAAGACACACGTAAAATCTCGAAATATTTGTGGAAGAAGAGGGATATTCGTGTGAGTGTGTGAGAGAGTTTTGAAAATGTGTGTGTGCGTTGTGGGCTTATCTTCGGCCGAGAGGAAGAAAAACGGGAAGGGAAGAGAAGGCCTGGCATGGAGGGTAAATATTTCATGGGTGTTTGAGATTACCTAGAAATATGTTAGATAATCATGAGTTGTCATCACCTCCTAATTCCTTCGTTAATCCTTTTTTTAACATGGACCGAGAATTTGGTTTAGTATAAATGGAATTGAACTTAGTTGGCCCACTTTTGGTTTTGCTCGAGTTTGTGAAGCCCAATAATTAGTTTTCGGCCCATTGGGCCCTTATTGATGTTCATGGCCCAATGAAATCCAATTAAAGAGGTTTAGGGTCCATTAGGGTTAATTAGATTAGTTATGGCCCAACAAGGCTCATTAAGGGTAAACTAATTTATTTGCCCATTATAGCCGAAAATGTTAACTTTTAAGAAAGTGAGTCTAATTAGAGCCCATTTAAGGGTCCTAAGCCCAAAATAGTCAAATTGGAAGCTTATTGATCCATTAGGCCCAATAAGGAAATCCTTGTCCAAAATGGACTTAAACCAAAATTATCAGGGTCTTAAATCCCTAAGTTGACTATTGAAATGTTTTGTATAAGTTTTGATCTTTACTGGTGATTCCAAACTGTACTTGTTGTTATTGAATGAGTTTCATACATCTTATCATGTCAAGGTTACACTTGTCACCATAGATAATGTATACAAGAGCATAGAATTTCCTAGCTAAAATTTTGCTAGTTGTGACATCATCCCCCCGTTAGAGGGAATTTTGTCCGTAAATTTTTTTGAAACTAGGTTTGAGAATGCAAGAATAATTGAGGGTACTTCTGTCTCATTTGGTCTTTGCGTTCCCAAGTGAATTCCGGTCCGCGTTTTGCGTTCCACCGAACCTTCACAATTGGAATGTGACTCTGTTTTGTACGATTCACTTCCTTATACATAATCTCGACCTGTTCTTTGATGAACATGAGATTCTCGTTTATCTCGATCACTTACAAAGGAACGACAAGAGTTAAATATGATAAACACTTTTTTAGATTCGAGATGTGGAACACGGGGTGTACGTTGCTGAGCTTGGCAAGTAGCTTCAGCTTGTAAGCCACTGGACCAATCCGGGCAAGAACCTTCAATGGTCCAATGTATCGTGGGTTTAGTTTTCCCATTTTCCCAAAGTGGATCATTCTCTTCCATGGAGAGACCTTCAGTAACAGTCGGTCCCCAACTTGAAATTCTAATGGCTTTCGTCGCTTATCTGCATAGCTCTTTTGTCGATCCTGCGACGCTTGAGGTCGAGATTTGATTTCGATTATCTTAGTAGTCGTTTCTCAGATGATTTCCGGTATTGTGAGAGCACTAGCTGGCGATTGCCCTTTTTCTAGTTGGGTGTCACCCACCTCAGCCCAACATAGATGAAATCTGCATTTACGACCATAAAGGGCCTCGAAAGGGTCAACCTTGATGCTCGTGTGATAGTTGTTATTGTATGAGAATTCAATCTAAGGCAAGTGGGTATCCCATGACTTTCCAAAATTGATCACACATGCTCGGAGCATATCTTCGAGCATTTGGATGGTTCACTCACTTTGACCATCCGTCTGTGGGTGGTAAGCAGTGCTCATATCTAGCTGTGTTCCCATTGCTTTCTAAAGAGATTGCCAGAATCTTAAAGTGAATCTACTATCTCGGTCAGAGATAATAGATACAGGTACCCCATGGAGTCTTATAATTTCCTTGATGTAGACTCTATTCAATCTTTCCATCTTGTAAGATTCTTTTATTGGCAGGAAATGAGCGGATTTTGTTAATCTATTGACAATGACCCATATAGCATCCAACCCATCGGTCGTCTTGGGTAACTTAGTCACAAAGTCCATAGTAATCCTTTCCCATTTCCACTCGGGCATCACTTGCTGCTGTAATAATCCTGAGGGCTTTTGATATTCCACTTTCAGTTTAGCGCAAGTGAGACACTTGCCTACATAAGTCGAAATTTCTGCCTTCATGTTTGGCCACCAATAATGGTGCTTAATATCAAGGTACATCTTATCTTAACCCGGATGGATGGATTATTGTGTCTTGTGAGTCTCATTCATGACTACTTCTCTGAATCCACCAAGTTTAGGGACCCAGATCCTGTTCATGAGATAGTAAGCGCCATCCTCCTTGACTTCAAAACTCTTCTCCATCCCGCGCAACGATTCACTTGTGGTGTTTTCTAGTTTCAATGCATCCAAATGGGCTTCTTTGATTTTCGTGGTTAGGTGGGATGGAATGGTTACTGAGAGTGTTTTCACTCGATGACTCGAATATTCCTTTTGTCTCAGAGCGTCGGCTACCACATTAGCCTTTCCTGGGTGGTACTTGATTTCACACTCATAATTGTTTAACAGCTCAACCCATCTTCGCTGCCTCATGTTTAACTCCTTCTAATTCAGAATGTGCCGAAGGCTTTTATGGTCGGTGAAGATGGTGCACATTTTTACGATAAAGATAGTGCCTCCAAATCTTTAACACTAAGACCACAACTCCCAACTCGAGATCATTAGTGGTGTAGTCTACTTCATGAGTTTTTAATTGCCTGGACGCGTACACAATCACCTTCCCACATTGCATAAGAACACAACCTAAAGCTTGATTCGAATCATCACAGTAGACTACAAAGTCTTTAGTTCCCTCCGGTTAGGAGAGCATTGGTACACTGCAGATGGCTTGCTTCAAGGTTAGGAAAGAAATTTCTTGTTTCACTGTCTAGTCGAAAGATACACCTTTTTGTGTCAATGTGGTGAGAGGTTTTCCTATCTTGGAGAAGTTCTGAATGAACCTCCTGTAGTAGCCTGCTAGACCTAAGAATTGGCAAATTTATGTTGGCGTTGTCGGGATCGCCCAACTTTCGATTGCTTTGATTTTGGAAGGATCCACATGTATCCCTTCTTGACTGACTACATGGCCCAGAAAGTTCACACTGCGGAGCTAGAACTCACACTTGGAGAGTTACGCATACAAGTTTTCGGCTCGCAGGGTTTCCAAAATTTTTCAGAGATGTTGACTATGCTCATCTCTACTTCTAGAATATAGAAGAATATCATCAATGAAAATGATTACGAAGTTGTCAAGGAATGGGCGGCAGAATCGATTCATGAGGTCCATAAATGCAACAGAGGCATTTATTAGACCGAAGGGCATCACAAAAAATGAATAATGACCGCAATAAGTTTGGAAAGTAGTCTTACGAATGTCCTCATCTGGGACTTTGAGCTGATGATAGCCGGATCTTAGATTATCTTTGAAAAGTAACTAGCCCCTTGAAGCTAGTCGAATAGATCGTCGATTTCTGGAATTGGATAGCGATTTTTGATAGTGAGCTTATTTAGCTCTCTATAGACGATACATATCCTGAAGGATCCGTCTTTCTTTTTAATGAAAAGAACCAGAGCTCCCCATGGCAAGAAGTTGGGTCTGATGAATCCTTTATCTAGGAGTTCGCTTAGTTGGCTTGATTCTCCTGCATTTCCACGGGAGCCAATCGGTAGGGTGATTTGGCGATTGGAGTGGCTCCAGGTACGAGGTTAATCCAAAATTTGACTTGCCTTTCTGGGGGTACTCCTGGAAGTTCTTCAGGAAATACATCCATAAAATCACATGCTATTGGGATAGCTTACTTCCTCTTTGGTCTTGTCCACAACGTGAGTGAGAAATGTGTAGTTCTTCTTGTGCAAGCACTTATGTGCCTTGATGCACGAGATAAGACGAAGATGTACATTGGGTTTATCTCCATATATTATTAGGGTTTCGTGATTTAGGAGATGAAGGCGAACGACCTTCTCGTGACACATAATATTAGCATGATGGGGGATCAACCAATCTATGCCGATAATCACATCAAAACTCCTAATATTTATAGGCATCAAGTTTATTTGGAAGGTGTGATTGTTTAGAGTTAGTGCACACCCTACATAGATATCCTTAGTTGATTCTGTCTTCCCATTAGCGATTTCCAATGTGAAGGCTTCACTAAGCTTTTGGGGTTGTTGTTTTAGTAAATGTTTGAACTTATTACTCACAAAACTTCGCTCTGCCCCGCCATCAAACAAGATGCATGCATATGTGTTGTTGAGTAGAAACATACTAGTGACAACAGTGGGGTCTTGAAATGCTCCTCCCTGTCCCAAAGTTAGGACCCTTCCCGATCCTCTGTTTCTTGGTTATTAACGTTGGGGTAGTTTTGGCGGATATGTCCAGCTCTCCCACACCCATAGCAGGTGGGGCTGGCCCCAGCGTTGTTGTTGTTGTTGTTGTTATTGTTACGATTGCTGGTGTTGTGGTTGTTTCTTCCTTGTTGTGGTATCTGTGGGGGATAGATCCTACAGTATCTTGTTGTATGACCTTTTCGGTTGCAGTTGGTGCAGTGCATCTCCCAACATTCACTGTGGTGATGGAGATTGCATTTGTTGCACTTTGGGAGATTCTCTGAATACTTGAGTAGCATGCACAGTCATATTTTGCTGTTTCTTTGATAATTCAGAGTTTTGATTTCCCTTACACTTGTTGTTTCTCCCCTTCTTGTTCTCACCTTCTTTCTTAACCTCCGCCTCTCCTATTTTGGCGCCCTTTTTGTTGCTGTGGTTATATAATCTCTTGGATAGCCTCTTTGCACTATCATACGTGGTCGGGTTTGCTGCAATGACGTCTCCTTCGATTGGCACGGTCAATCCCAGATAAACCTCTCAATCTTCTTTCCTTCCGAAGTGATCATTTCGGGACACAAAAGAGATAGATCACTAAACCTGGTTATGTATGCATCAATATCTGAGTTTTGAACCGTGAGGTTCCACAACTCTTGTTTCAATTTTTGAACTTCCCCTTAGGAACAATACTTGGCTAACAACCTGTCCTTAAGTTCCTCCCATGGAATCACATTTGTCACCGGAAGCGTCATGGCCTTTATGTAACCATTCCACCCGGAGAGGGCTTGGTCCACAAAGGTGCAGGCCGCAAACTTGACCTTAGAATCATCCATACATTCGCAAATTTCAAAAACTGATTCCACCTCGATCGATCGTTTCAGGGCTATTACGCCTCCCTTTCCGTTAAAGATCTAAGGCTTGGAGTTGGTGAAATCCTTGTAGGTGCAAGTTCTTACAGTTCCCTGGTTTGTTCCTTGGTTTGTGCTTCGGATTCCCTGTCCATTTCCTTCTCCGTTGTTTCTGTTGTGAATTTGGGCAAGTGCTGCAGTGACCGCGGTGGACACCGCTGCTTGGAATGCGACTGAGTTAATTTCTTGGGACGATGTCTCGGGGTTTCCACGGGTGGGTCGTTGAGGCATCTTTTTGTCATGGAGCAGAGAGATAATGAGCATATATTGCCTTCCTAGGATAAAATGCCACTGAAACGGCGAATCGATTGGTGTATTCTAAATGATTCCATATATTAACATAAAAAGTAAAACACATAACAGATAACAATGTCACAAACAAGCATAGAGCATTTTCATTCATAGAAATCGTTTTTAATACATGAAAATTTTCCAGAAGGCATACAGTACATAAGAGTATAAAATTCGGTAGCATGATGACCCTATGAGTAGTGTAGTTACTTAAACATAGAATCGATAGTACATAACATAGTACACCTAAGAGAAGCCTAATAATAATAAGAGATAGTACTGTCCCAATCATAGAGGTGCCTAATGGTGGTAACGAAATCATATCCCAAAATGTTATGCCAATAACCGTGCCATCTTGGTTATCTCTCCGATGACCTCATCCCTTTCGTGCTTAGCTTGCACAGCCCGTGGCTCCATAGCAAATAGCTGCTTCCGAAGTGTGGCAACCTCTGCTTCCAGAGAACTATCCTCCTCACCGGGGTCCCTGGTGGAGCAGGGTGATCCTGGTGTGCCTCATTGGTAGGTGGTTCGATGTGGGTTTCATTTGTGTCCGCATCATCCTCCATGTCTTCGTCAGTCCTATCAAACTCATAGTCTGTATCAGTATACTCGTCAGAACCAATGCCTGGTGCTGCCCCTTGTTCTTCTTTGGGGTTCTCCTCAAGCATCCCACGAGCCACTAGGGCTTGATAAAAATGGACTCCTTGCCGATCGTTGTCCATGATTATCCCTATAGTATATTTTTAATTATTTAGGTTTGGGCTTCCTAGAGTTATTGGAGAGTAAGGTAGGCTTTTGGATTCATTTCCTGCTATGATTACTCCCAAACACATGTTGGTCATACTTTGAGTAAATATAGTTAATCATACTATATGTATCCCTAATATGACTATATAATTGTCTAGGTTTAATCATTGTGTTCAATTTCCTTCAGAAGCTTTTATTAAATCTTGTTATGTTGTTATTCTAATATGCGCACACAAGTGTGAATTTTGTTTTGTTCAGAGTTATTTAGTCCCATTGTGTTTATAGTTGCATATCATGTATGGTTAGATATGCTAATTCACTATAAGCATTGCTCTGATACCAACCTGTCACACCTTCGAACCGGGCAACGGAAATGTCCGAGGGCTCGTGTGGCTATCAATTGAATTATCATCACAATGAATATACATGAATCATAACACAATCATTGCCAAACATTACATATTACAACCATCATTGTTCACATCAAGTACATTGTTTAATATTACATATTCAAAACATAAATTATACGAGAGTTGTCATTTCTCAAAATCAGATTCCCAAAATACACTTGAAGGTTCTTCGACTTAATGGTTACCTGAGAATATAAGTTATTTTAAAAATGGTCAACATATATAATGTTGGTGAGTTCATAAGCAAGTTTGATTAAAACTTTGTATTGATGGTATAACCCATAAAATCCGATATTTTCTGTAAAAGTTTGTTTACGACATGATGTGGTGATCTAATATATATATGTGATTTCAAAACATATGTAAATGAATGAATACCAAAAGTTTTCCTGGTTTTGTATTTGATGTATTTAATAGAAAAAGAATGATGATATTTCCCGGAAAACCCGATATTTCCCGATCTATAACAGTATTGTAATAATTGTATTATCGTATGAATTGTTTTGTATCGCCACAATATATATGAATTTGGTTTCCCCTAAAAAGTATAGGTGGTAATGGATCTCTATGTGAGTCGTTATAACCATGCATGATAAATGACTAATTCGCCTGTCTTGGCATTTTACCAAATGCCGGTTTTGATTAAGATTTTGTCACCCTAGACTGGCCGAGTCTAACTGTAGCGAATAACTCAGGTGTGGGGGAGTCACCCCGTATAGATCTATACACAAACTCTTGCTCTCCCTCCTGGAGACTATGATTATAACTACATGCTACGACCAAACACTCAATGGTTTCGACCGATAATTCTCACTAGACCCCAATGATTTCCTCATGAATATGTTTAATTTTAAACATAGTTTGATTTGCTAACACTTAATGATACTTGAATGTGAAAGACACAACCCAACAAAAATGAATAAGGACAGCTGCAGCCCATTAAACACGTAAGTTATTTTAAATCTTGATGGCATGCAAACGGGCACGTTGAAATACAATGACTCTCTCTGGGAAAAAGTTAACATGCAAACGGGCCATTAAGGCCCATTAACATGTAAAAATTTAATTTAGGCTCATTGATCATGTCATTAGGTCACTAAGGCCCAATAGACATGAATTGATTATAGCCATTAAGGCCCATTAACATGTAAAAAATTAAATATTAATGTGGTATAGTGTTTTTATATGAAGCAGTTACTTATGATATTAAGATACTCAATGTTTGATTTATAAAGATATTATTGGTTTATAAATTATATCATTTTTAAATCGAAAAAAAAAACTTATATTTTTGGTCCAGTGTTTTAATAATTGACACGTTTGACAAAAAATATTTATTTGACCATTTCAACCCTTGATTTGTAAGAATTTACATTTTTCTCCCTTATACGTAAAAACTTTTCACTTTTGGCCCAAATCCCGTGAATTTTACAACTTTGGCCCACAATCCAAAAACCTTGCATTTTTAGTCCCAATTTAGAAATAAATGTTATTTTCACCTCTAAATTTGGTTTATTTACATTTATGGCTCAAAATTTGATCAAAAAACCTTTTTAACCCCGAAACTTCTTATTTTTCACAATTTTGGGCCCAAAACGGGGAGGACCAAATATTAAGCCCATTAAGCTAAAATTTACATTTTTGGCCCTTTGGAAAGCATGGTTATCATGAAAACCCATTTTTATACAAGTATGACCTGTTTGATCCTTATAAAACCGAAAAATGTCTCTTTTTGCCCTTATCTTTCTTTTATTGACAAATATGGCCCTTAACAAGAATTTTGCTTTAAAATTTTTATATCTTAAACATGTAAGTATTTCTAACTTGATATTATGACGTATAAGGTGTCTTAGTACATGGATTATTACTCATTATTTCTTAAAATGTCGAGATGAGTTTAGATCTAGCATATTTTCACAAGGTAAACCAAGAAATCACACATATCAAGCATATAACACATTGATCTACAAATTTTACTTGTATTCTCCCCCAAAATAATGAAAAACGTAAAACAAGGGGTATGAAATCACCTTTGCTTTGGTGTTTCGGTTTTGAAGAAGAAGTGAAGAGATTTTTGGTCCTAGCAACACATTGAAGTACGTTTCAGACTTAGATGGCTTCTAGGGTGTTAGATCACGAAATGAAGCTTCATAAGAGAGTGTTATTAGCTAAAGGATGAAAATCAAATACTTAAGTTTGATAACAACTTACCATAGAATGGTGATCTAGATGAGAATCTCTTGAAGACACACGTAAAATCTCGAAATTTTTGTGGAAGAAGAGGGATATTCGTGTGAGTGTGT
The DNA here is from genome assembly GCF_052625555.1 of Lactuca saligna. Taxonomy (NCBI): domain Eukaryota; kingdom Viridiplantae; phylum Streptophyta; class Magnoliopsida; order Asterales; family Asteraceae; genus Lactuca; species Lactuca saligna. Next base: position 42,837,894 of record NC_136418.1, on the reverse strand, counting down.
GAGAGTTTTGAAAATGTGTGTGGGTTGTTGGCTTATCTTTGGCCGAGAGGAAGAAAAATGGTAAAGGGAAGAGAAGGCCTGGCATGGAGGGTAAATATTTCCTGGGTGTTTGAGATTACCTAGAAATATGTTAGATAATCATGAGTTGTCATCACCTCCTAATTCCTTCGTTAATCCTTTTTTTTAACATAGACCGAGAATTTGGCTTAGTATAAATGGAATTGAACTTAGTTGGGCCAGTCTTGGTTTTGCTCGAGTTACTGAAGATCAATAATTAGTTTTCGGCCCATTGGTCCCTTGTTGATATTCACGGCCCAATGAAATCCAATTAAAGAGGTTTAGGGTCCATTAGGGTCAATTGGATTAGTTATGGCCCAACAAGGCCCATTAAGGTTATACTAATTCATTTTAGGCCCATTATGGCCCAAAATGTTAAGTTTTACGAAAGTGGGTCCAATTAGAGCCCATTTAATGGTCTTAAGCCCAAAATAGTCAAATTGGAAGCTTATGTATGCATTAGGCCCAATAAGGAAATCCTTGTCCATTATGGACTTCAACCGAAATTCTCCAGGTCTTAAATCCCTAAGTTGACTATTGAAATTTTTTGTATAAGTTTTGATCTTTACTGGTGATTCCAAACTATACTTGTTATTGAATGAGTTTCATACATCTTATCATGTTAAGGTTACACTTGTTACCATAGATAATGTTTACAAGAGCATAGAATTTCCTAGCTAAAATTTTGCTAGTTGTGACAAATTAATACCCTTCTATTTTCTAAGAAACATTAATTATCAAATCTAGGATCGAAGTTGCAAAAAAATAAATGGTTGGGTATTATTTATCCCATCCATTTGAATTCAACCCGGTGGATATCGATTATCAGTTATATCTTGATATATAATTCCTAGATTTATTGGATCGCTAATAACAAATTTTGATCACATGTATGCCTCAGGACTCTCTTGCTTAGGTGTCCTTATCACAAAAGATTTCTGGTCAAATCATTCAATTTGAATAACCTTGTGTAATCGGCCTATAACTTGGTTATAGAAATCGCGAATGCACCCCGACCTACAAAAGATAACACTAAGCAGTTAGGTATCATTTATCCCACTAGTGTATACAAGAGATGTGCGAGTGTTCTTCAAAAGGATTACATAGATTTGAGGTTCGTAAAAAAGGTCTTTATATGTTTTATAATTATAGTTTAAAAACATATGATATCATGGTTATTATATGCATATAATAAACCATGGTATCAATTTTCAAAAGAAAATCACTTTTAAAGGTTCTATATAAAAAGCTAGTTTTTATGTAATTTGAGCAATTAATTTTTAAAAACCGGTATTAAGTTTGAATGCATTTGAACCTTTTATATCTTTAATAAAACTTCATTTTATTACTTGTATATTTGGAGTTTGTATATGTTATAAAAATCACAATTTTAAAACTTATAATGGAGTATTTTATAATTTTCCGTCATTAACGATTTTATAAAACTGAGTTTTATTTTAAAATAATAACTTGTTACATCTTATGTCCAATTTTCAAAAACCCAACTCCATGTGATGTTTATTATGCTCAAAATTAGTTTAGCATGTGCAAAATTAATTTATCAACCATACATAATAATTGCATAAAATAAACAACACAAACATGCATAAAAAGATATGTGCATAAACATAACGAACTAATGACATTTTTGTGAGCCAACACAAAAATGCCAAGTCCATTCCTAAATGGACATTTAAAGGGACCAAAATCTTCTTGTAATATTGTTAAAGAAGCTCCCACTTGAGTAAAAACGCATTTCTTGCAAAAGTTTGGAAAAACTTCTTGAAGGCTAAAATTCAACAATTGTCGCTAAAAACGAATAACCCTTTGTGAACAACATTAGTGACACTTTTCAGAAAATGTCATTGAAAATCCTGCGCATCTTTTAGACTTGAAAATTGCTCTTTTTTCTTCCAAAAATGGTTCCAAATTGATTTCTTATCTTCTTCTCCAACTTTAAACACACACAAAAAGGCACCAAAAGGCTCAAGATCACTCAATAAGGGCTTAGGGTTTCAATCTAGGGCTTCTCTGAGTTGGGAGGGTGATGGAGGCTGGTTTGGGATGAGATAAAGTGTTCAAATAGGGTGAAAACCCTAAACATTAGGGTTTTGTTCAGATAGCTCCTACTCGTCGAGTCGGTCTCTCGACTCGTCGAGTAGATCACTAAAACCCCCACATAATGTCGAGTCTACTCAATGAGTTGGGCCTCCAACTCGCCAAGTCCCAGAGTAAATTACAAAATTACTTGAATTTAAGTACGTACCAGGAATCGGGTGTTACATTTATGCACATCATATACATCAATATACACATCAATTAACGTTTGTTTTTCTAAAACAACTTTAAAGGACAAAAGATGCGTGAAACTTTTGTCATATAAAAAAATAAAAAAGTTGTCATAGAAAATATGTATGAACTTATTTTTATAAAAAAGAAAGTTATCCATATTCTCCAAAAACTAAGATTTGTAAAAATAAAAAATCTAACTAATTTTGCAAGATAGCTCTGATACCAATTGTTGGGTTTTAGTTCAAAAATGGTTTCATAAACTTGAAAATATGGCAACACAAGACTTTAGTTTTTGAAATAACGTAAGCATTTTATACCCACCAAGGATCTTCTTGCAAGTTATATAAATATTTAAACACCAACCAAATAAGAGATGAAGAAATAACTGTTGGATTAATGTCTAAGTCCATAACTATAATTGGTAAGACTTGACCCGACCCGGCATGGTCCATTTGGGTTGCATGGCATCATGCATTTGGATAGACTATAATGAGAGAAATAAGACAATTATGGTTATTAATATATTATAAGTTCTAGTATATTAATAATATGAATAATAATATTATTTAATTAGTATTGATCAAGAATTAATCTAGGATTAATTAAGTGATCAAAAGAAGACTAATTAAATATATGGGTTGATTGTGCAAATCATCCATATTTATATACTGGGCTAATGCTCCATGGATTATCTAGTTGGGCTAAAACCCATATGATGCTCCATGGTGTTTTTTGCACCCATGAACCATGGAAATGAAAGGCCATGTCAATTAGGGCTTACATGGTGTAACCCTAACTATATAAGCATCTTATTCTTGACCAAAATCGGCACCTAGTGAGAGTAAGAAAGGGCTAGCCGATTTTCATGAAGTGTAGAATTCTCTCAAGTTATTCCAAGTGTATTTGGCGTTGTGTGAACCATTTGAGGTGTCACACTTGGGGCACTAGGCACTCAAGCTTCATGAAGACTTCCTACATCAAAGAGGTATGTATTCTATCTTGTTACATTCATTGTTTTGTATCCTAGAATAGGATAATACCTTGGAAAGTTCTTATTTGCATGTATAATAGAGAAAACATAGATCCAAGGTATTTAGGGTTGCATGTACACTTAGGAGTGTTAGAATGCTCATAACCCAACAGTGGTATCAGAGCCTAGGCTTGTTTTCTTGTTATACTTGCAAATGGAGCTGAAAAATCGAGTTTTGTTGCTGTCTGCCGAGCAGACTCGCCGAGTCCAAGGAAAAAAAACATCCAACTCGCCGAGTTGGTTCGTGCACTCGAAGAGTTGGACCCCCAGACAGCATAAATTCGATTTTTTTGGCTGGAATTGGACTACGATGTTTTTGAACTTATAAACTTGTTTTTGATGTGGTAATGTTCATGCTAATCCAATTTCGAAGATAATTGTCAATAGATTCATGTTTTGTATTAGTTTAAGGTTTAGACTAATTACACGAAAAAGTTTGATTTGAATTATCTTGTTCTTATGAGCTGCTTAGATTAATAGAAAAGTTGAGTGAAATAGTTGTTTTCAATCCAAATTAATCTAAGAGTTGATTCTAAAATGTGTTTTTGTAACTTGTCCTCCAGTTATATGAAAAGTCACATTTAAGATTCATAAAATAAATAAAAATTAATTGGTGTTATGAAGAGTCTAGTTCTAATTAATTGGTGTTATGACTCCATAATTTATCCTGAAGTTATGGAGGACCAAGAGTCTCTTCATTTAATAATAATAAAAAAAAGTGTAACCTTAATTAATTCCATACGTTATAAAATAAATAAAAATTAATTCTTTTATTAGTTTAAAGTCTTCCATAACTTGTCCTCAAGTTATGGAACTTGAAGAGGTTTTGAATTAAAACTACTTTAAACACATAAGTTATGAAATTAATTAGTTTTGAATAGTTTCAAAACTTGCCCTCAAGTTTTGGAATTTATAAAGTTTTCTCTTATGAATACTTTAATTCCAAGTTAGCCCTTAGAAGTTTAAAAGTTAAAATTCAACCCTTATACTATATAATATTATAAGTTAATAATATATATATATATATATATATATATATATATATATATATATATATGTATAAGAGTAAAGTCAGTCTTACCGCTAGTACGACTCATTCACGAAGTCGGTCTATAAGGTGGGTATAAGGTTGTTGCCTATAAAATGGCAACTTTATGGGTGTCCACTCTCACCCACCGCTTGCTTGACTGGTGGAGGGTCGTTAGCCGAACGGGTTTGACAGGACTATAATTCTCCCTTTATTAAAAGTATTAATGATAAATACTAAGTAACTAAACTCTTAATAATACCCAATCTTAGTTACTTAGGAAAATGTGAATAAGGTGCTAATCCATTAAATTACACTTTGCACTTTGTTTAAGTCAGTTAGTGGAGCGTGTGTGGTTAACCGACACACTAACTCGTATTTAACAATGTAGGCAAAGGGTAACTTAATGTTTATCATAGTATCGATGGAGCGTGTGTGGTTAACCAACAGATCTATTTAGTGGTAAACACTTAAGGTTACCAAGTAATTTGCATGGTTACTTCACACCTTGTTTTGTGATCCTCGGCATCCCAGTCACAAAACCTGAAGGGCACACTCGAGATTGAAACATGCCATTGAACAATTCAATGAATCTCAAAGATCTAGGAGTTTCAAAACCAATTAAAACCTAATTACTATTTCGTTTTTCATGGTGGAAATTAGTGAATCGTCATTCACCTACCTTCAAATATTTTATAGCTTGGATTACGGCATCCCTCTTAAAAGTTATAAAATAGTTTGTTGGGTCCTATCCTTAATATTTCAGATTGGGTGTCATATTAAGGATTTTAGATCAACTATCTTGAATATCTCCCAAAACATGTCTGGTTTAGACATTTATGATCTTCCCAAATCTCTTGAAACAAGCTTTCCTAAATGAAGATGATGTCCCTTGGAAATCATACTTCTTTCACCTCCTCAAATTATTCTCCCTAACCCACAAGTTCAAAGTCGCTCAAGCCCTATTGGCAAGGAAAGGTCTAGGTGTGATCACATCTTGGAGATGTAGTCACATATTGACAAGCCGGGAGAGAAGGGTGTCAAAGTCTTGAGAAAGTTGGTGGTTCAACTGCTTTCTAAGTCGCATAGTGAGTTCTTTTGGAACACTTATGAAACAAACTATGACAAGACCCTTAATGATCTTATCTATTTGCTAAGATCAACTTCTTAAAACTTTATGGACATTGACAATGATAACATTGGATATCTAGTAAAGCTCTCTCTTCCCAGTGGAAAGGGATCGGCCATAGTCAAATCGGTTGACTAAATGGTAAAGAGAAAAGCTAAGTCTGTGATAGTCCTGTGTACCATTATCAAAGGCTCCATATGTTTATATTGCCAAAGGAAGGGTCATTAGTTGTGAAGCTGCCAAATTTACCTAAGGATGTTAAAGTCAATAAGTTTGACTCTACTTCAGGTAAAGTCCACTATCTAACTCTGCTAAGTTTCTATTCTGAGATTCTTGATACATGATGTGACTGGGTCACATGGTGATGTTTTAAGAATCAAAGAAAAGGGAAGAAACGTAAAGAAAGAATGTGCTGAATCTGATCGCGTAGATGGATTTCTATCGCGTAGTTTGAAGATCGGATTCTTGAGCTACTTCTTAGGAGTTATGAGATGTTTCTTAGGAATAGATAACAACAAGCTTTTCATATGGATTGTAAGGATAAGTTTTTCCACTAAGTTTTTAAAATAAAGGAAAAATGGTGATTTTATTTATTTTAAAATATCCTTACAATAGCATTTGAGGAAAAATTGTTGCTTATGTGATTCCATTAATAGCAAGAGTGGAAATATGAAATTGACTCTTTCATTTGTGGTAATGTCTAAATTTACCAAATAAGGAAAGATTCTCATCACCCAAGTTTCAATTGGACCGGGACTTGGAGTCATGCAAGTTGTATAGCATGATGATTGAGAACTTTCAAGTATTGGAAAAATTAAGACTAATTACTTGTTCACATGAATGTGTGAGTCAAGTGAAGGACTAAGGGATCAAGTACACATTCTTGTGCACTGGTCAAGTCTACCACAAAAGATCGATAAGACTATTCGTCATAATTTACTATAGCTCAGTAAATATGGTTATACTTACAAGCTTAAGTGTAATTCTGAGACATTGGAAAGAGGTTCCAACGTATGGCAGAGCGAATAAGAGGAATCAACTTAGGCAGAAAGATAAAAGTTTCTCAAATCTGAAAAGATGGGAGAGTACTTTACTATCAGTTTTATGATCATCTTAATGATTTAGAGACCTTATCACAATTCATCCGCTAAGTGCATTCTGATAGTTAAGAAGAGGAGTGATGATTTGTTGAAGTGGTTAAATCAAGAAGATGAGTCATACTTCGTTCCAATACAAGTCTTGGAGTTATACTCTAAAATTGTAACTTGAGTGACATGTCTTAAAGAAGGTTTAAAACACTTGTCAAATGTAAAAGTAAAAGTTTTCTAGTCTTGTACATTTGAAATTGGTAAGTTGTGATGTTTTGGATAAAACAAAGACCAACTAAGGCAAACTGTGTGAAGTGTTTGTCTTGATTAGAATCCGCACTATCTCTTGGATGTATGAAAAGCGAGTCTTATAGGCCAAGAGGACATTGAGAGTCTTAAAGGTCTTGAAAGTATCAAGAACTAATCAAGAATAAAACCTAAAGTTCTTCACTAGCACACGACTTAAGGTTTATAACCTATCGTGTTGACATATTCTATGCCCATTCCAATTAAAGTTGGTTTTGCATATGAGTTCTTAGAGTTCTCAATTGGTTGCACAACAACTTGGAAGCAATGGCAGGCGCTTGAGCTGGCAGGTGGCAAGAAATTAAGATTGAGTTCAGTCCATATGAGTTTGGATTTGTCATTATCCTTGTCTTGTGACTATGGTTTTGATAATTCACATCGATAAGAACACATACACCATTAAATCTAAGTGTCATAAAGTTTCTCTCCGATTCATGAAAATGATGGTGAGGAAACACTTTCACTAAGTAGATTTTAGCTAGATAGCAATTGTTATATTTGCATTCTCAAAGTCGTTAGTGGAGCGTGTGTGGTTTACCGGCACACTAACCTGGACTTGTGAGAAGTGGCAAAAAGGTCTAACCATTATGATTAAGGCATGCCTCTTCATAATTGTGTAGACACACAAGTGTGCTATCTAAGGGAAGGTGTATGATTTTGATAAAGTTTTATCAAAACAATATGGTATCAGAAATCTGAACTTTGGTAAGAAAGTCAGCTGATTTCTAACAACATGTCAGAGCTAGTGGGAGCATAAGTGTTATGCTAATAATCATCATGTTAGTGGGAGCATGATAATTATGATAAAGGTTGCAAGTTAGCAATGTTAATTATAGAAAACAAAAGGTTTCAATTGGGAAAAAGTTGTTTTGCTATAATTAAGGGAGAGGAAATTATACTTCATCTCAAATCTATAAGCTTAGATCGTGAGGCTTTAATCATTTAGTCAAGAAAATATATATGAATTTCATGTTGGAATGGCTCAACATAAGGAAATTATGTATATGGGTCCATTATTTGCGTTCTAAAATTCGATTATGATTACGACATCCCTTTTCATAATCTGAATTATGAGAACTTGGCAAATAGAAATGGAAATGTTATAGCAAAAGACTAGTTTAGTCTTTATGTGAGACATCATGAATCGTGTCACATATGCTTCAGATATAGGATCGATTACATGTGCTATATTCATCATTTCTAAAATTTTTCCAAATGCCTGGGGCATTAAGAAGGGAAAAGGTTTAGAACTGGTTATGACTAAAAGGATTAAACAATTGTCGAGGACAATCTAAGGCTTACCAAAGATTGGTTGCTCAAGGACAGTTGGAAGTATAGGGACAATTCTGGAAGGACCATATTGACATAATCTGTAAGGAGGCAACTCTTGTTCAGAAGTCATAGTCAAAATGAATCGGGAAATGTTTCAAAGTCAGAAATTTCAATCTGTGTAAGATTAAGGAAACTTAATGCAAGAAGGATGTTTCCAAGGAGTTGATCTGCTTTGGAATACTCTGTAATGATAGTTGCCAAGTCTTTGTGAATTTGTGCATAATCATTACAAGCGGATCAATGCATATAAGTTTAGAATCTAACAGATTTCAGTAAATGGCATGAATTTGGAATTCTTACATTTGCAGTAAGGATTTAGGAGTGTGAAAAGAGAATCATTGAAGTTATGTTCAATTGATCTAGTTCACAAAGTAAAGATCATAGACAAACATAGTATGCATACTTGGTGTATGGCATGACTAGTGTTTAGAAAACATAGTGTACATGCTTGGAGCATGGGACAACTATTGTTTTAAATTCAAGAATAAAGTTGATAGCTGAAACAGTATACAATGAATAATGTGTAATCATATGGTGATAAACAAAAGGTGTTTTATTTATGTTCATAGATTTTGATACCATATTGGATTCAATTATTATTGTGTTTCACTTTGCATGTTTTGACTTCTCGAATAAACTAGGTTATTCTTCCGAAATGACTAAGTTATTCAAACCATCCACAGTCAGTCGTATGTTAGAAGTAGATATGAATTAAGACTGTCATGGGTTGGCTTGTAGAGGTCTAAGGTGTTGGACAAAGGGCTACAACACTCATGAATGCTCATAAGTTCTGAGTATTGGATTCAACCCGCGCTCATTGGAATCACTTCATGGATTTTATCACGAGTGATCATGAGACGATAATATCTTATTTTCTTCAAACCTAGAGATATGAGTTGTTACTATGAGTTGGTTGTACATTGATTGCACGAAAACGCATTCGGTAACTCTGTGCTACAAAACGTGCCTTTGTGTATGATTCAATAAGTAGTAGAACAAGCCATATGAGTCGAAGTTTATCCATTACTTTTACCTTCGGGATAAAAGCGATATCTGTGGGTCCCTCGATGATTTGATGATGACAAATGGAAGTGCTCGGCCGGGCTAGGACTGATTTGATTTGTTCAATTAGTCAGTCGTCATAAATCGGAAATCGGGAAACAACAGATGGACAGAGAGAATGATTTACAATCCATGTCTCAGTCCATATGATATCTAGAATGGAGGAATATATGATCCCTTATCTAATGGACAAGTCATTGACAAAGGTCAGAGTTTATCTACAAGGTTAGAGTTCGATAGATGCTTTTGAGAGCTACGATTACGAGTCGGTTCCTGAAGTCATACACAATAATAATTTTAGACTTATCCAAGTGGGAGACTGTTGGATTAATGTCTAAGTCCATAAGTATAATTGGTAAGACTTGACCAAACCTGACATGGTCCATTTGGGTTGCATGGCATCATGTATTTGGATAGATTATAATGAGAGAAATAAGACACTTATGGTTATTAATATATTATAAGTTCTAGTATATTAATAATAAGAATAATAAGATTATTTAATTAGTATTGATCAAGAATTAATCTAGGATTAATTAAGTGATCAAAAGAAGACTAATTAAATATATGGGTTGATTGTACTTATATAGTGGGCTAATGCTCCATGGATTATCTAGTTGGGCTAAAACCCATATGATGCTACATGGATGCTCCATGGTGTTTTTTGCACCCCATGGATCATGGAAATGAAAGGCCATGTCAATTAGGGCTTACATGGTATAACCCTAACTATATAAGCATCTTATTCTTGACCAAAATCGGCACCTAGAGAGAGTAAGAAAGGGCTAGCCGATTTTCATGAAGTGTAGAATTCTCTCAAGTTATTCCAAGTGTATTTGGTGTTGTGTGAACCATTTGAGGTGTCACACTTGGGGAACTAGGCACTCAAGCTTCATGAAGACTTCCTACATCAAAGAGGTATGTATTCTATATTGTTACATTCATTGTTTTGTATGCTAGAATAGGATAATACCTTGGAAAGTTCTTATTTGCATGTATAATAGAGAAAACATAGATCCAAGGTATTTAGGGTTGCATGTACACTTAGGAGTGTTAGAATGCTCATAACCCAACAATAACAACCTTTGTAGTTCTTTTGGGTCCTCTTGGGAGTCATAGAAGTAGATGAAGAATACAAAACCTTTGAGACACCAAAAATGACTCAACTTGATGTAGATGCTAGTCCAGAACTCTTAAACCCTTAAGCTTTAAGTTCATAACTAAGATGAACTTAAAGAAGGCTTCAATATGCAAGTGTTCTTCAAGTTTTCTAACTAAAACTAGAGAGAAAAGGAGGGGGAGAGTATTTGGCAATTGCATCAAGTTAGGAATGAAAACTCTAGCCAAATGCAAGCCCTCTTATTTATATGCATAAAGTGAAGGTATTAACCATTACTCCTTAACACTTTAAGCAACCTTGTTCCTATTGTCATGAGTGTGTCTCCCATGACTTTTAAGCATGGTTTCTTTCCCTTTAAATAATCAAAAACCCATCACTAGCATGCTTGCAAGCATGCTCATGTTTTTTGATGATTAAAAGGAAGTCAAACTTGGTAAATTTTATAAACTCTTTTATAAAATATAAACCTTAACCTTTTGGTAAAATATAAAAGGTCATTTTGGTCCAAAATGTTGTACATAACTTAATAAATCATACCATATGATATATTATGTTACTTACTAATGAAAATTATTTTTTCCGTGAAATAAAAATTTCCAATTTAATTATAAGAGTTTTATTGAATATTTATTAAAATAAATTTCTAATAAATAATCATTTGTATCATGTTGTTGTTAGTCTGATCCATTACTATCATATGTTATTTAGCAATATCACTTTAATATGATTCTTAAGCATACTGGACCTTTCAACGAATGCTACATTCCCATCATATGTCACCACCGGCCTGACACAACCCACAATGTTTCTTAGTTCCACAAATATTATGGACTTATGATAGTCTAAGGACCTGCGTCTATTCCCACCTAGAGGAACCTACAAGCCCAAACCATAGAGTTACCCTGCTCTCACTGCTGCTTAAGAACCAGGTGAACGCTACAGGCCACCCTACAGTCTTACAATACCTAACTCACTATCTGCCAATCCAGTGAATGTTACGGTCACCCCCACAATCTTACAACAATTCCATATTGGCATGGACCCAACCCATGCTCTAACTATCAATCTGGTATACCAACCATAGTCAAGCATGGGTCAAAACCATATCGAATGAATCTCACCCAGGTGTTCGAGTTGTGCTTCGGACCCCAAAGCCTTAATACGACAAGAACAAGTACAGAGACGCTAACACAAATCCATCCACCTATAGCCTCTTACCTTTTCTCCAAGCTCCATGACTGATGCTTCACATATTCATATAAGGTAACCTGAATCCCTTTCCTTGGGAAATTATTAGACCACACCATAATTAGAACTGGCTCTCTACTTGTCTGCAGTATAAATTCTTTCTTGTTTCTCGCCTGGATTTATTCCTAATAAACCCATGTAACGTCCCAAAAATCAAAGTAAAATTTTCATTTTTCCAAAACAACCCCATATCAATAATTGTTCACAAAAAAAGTTGTTTCAAAAGTATAGTTCGTAAATTAGAGTATCCCAAAAGCCAATAACATAAAATCCTAAGGATATAAACAATCATGCCTTTGCCTTTTTCAATCATTTGAAGAACCTAAAACCATAACAAACAACTATAAGAACAAATCTTAGTGAGTTCCCCAAAAGTATCACCACAAAACATAACAAACAACAACATGCATATCGAGCCTTTAGCATGACCGGACCATCGCACTAGCCTACAGACTATCTGGACCGCTCTCAGAGCCTTCAACATGACTGGACCGCTCTCCGGGCCTTCGGCCTGACTTGACTGCCTCATAGGCCTTTAGTCTAGCAGGCTCGCGCTGTGTATCTTGGCCTTCAGTACTAGCTAGTCCATCTCAACCCAGTAAACTATAAAAATATATCAATATAAACATTATTGGGTTTGTTGATTGGCAGCACAAAGTAGTATAGTCTCAACCCAACCACACTACATTGACATATACAACAAATAAATATATAGCCAGTAAACAGATAATAGGAAAATCTACAGATCACTACCGCATAGCAACATCCTAATTATCAGGATATAAATATAACATATTACTACAACATAACAACATCCTTTACACGAGGATACATAACCTTGTGGGCTAGCATTGGTTCATTTGAACCATAAGTACAGTGAAAAAAACTCATCTGGATCAAAGAACCTTGAAAGACTGAGATATTCTTCCTTCTACACTGCCTTCTCCTGCGAATCCACTAACACTAGAACCAGATAATATCTTAATCAATAGCCCAAAATCCTTAAGTTTGACCCAAGGTCAAACATGGCTAAAAGATCGACGGTCAATGGAGTCAACAAAAGTCAAAGTACAAGGTTGGTTAAATACGCCATATGTACTCAACTTACGCCTAACATATCCAGGATGGTTTAGTATGCCTATAGTATGAAAATTTCGCCCATCATACTCGAGCTGGTTCCATCCTTCCCATTAAGCACTTAATCCCTTAACGACTTTTCACCCAAACTCAAATCTAGCCTCACAAAATTGTATTAAGTCATAAAGTTTCCACCTTTATGACTTTCCATGGCTAGGGAGGGTCCAAAAGCTTAAAGCGTAACTTATTAATCCATTAAGATATCACAACTTCTTTTGGAATGCACAGAAGGACAAAGAACACATTTTACGGTTCCTAATAACTCCATAAAGGATAAAATTTCCAACTTTGTCCATTACAATGGTCCCAACAAAAAAGATCTAGTCTTTTAGTCTCAAAGGACCCAAAAGTGAATCTTTTTCAACTTAACCATTAAGTCCAAGTCTCAAACCTTCAGATCTGAATCAAAATGATGTTTAAAAGGATAAAGTTTCCAACTTTATCCATAACAAGGTAATAAACTTTCAAGATCTAAAATTTATGCACTTAAAGTGACCAAAAGCTTATAACATCCAAAACTAGCTAGTTCTAACAATTTCTTCAACGAGATTCAAACTTTATACCCCTAGAATAAAGATTAAAGTGAACAAGGTCTTCATCTACAACATCCAAAGCAACCAATGCTTATTCAATGAGTTCGTTCTTCTCCAAGGTGCACCAAGAACACTCCAAAGCGCTTAATAACACCTTCTTTTTTCTTATTAGGCTCAATATAGGGTTAGGGTTTTTAGAGAGGGTGATGGAGAGTTGGAGACTAAGAATGGAATGGGTTTGGAGGAGTTAAGGAGCTTAAAAAGGGCTCAAACCACGAAAATAGGGTTTGGGCACTAATCGCGTACGCCCAGTGCACTCCTAGTACACCTAGCATATTAGGGATGCCTTAGTATGCCCATCATACTCCTTGTACACCCATCGTATGTGGCTAACCCAAAAATCTCCCTAACTTCAAACGGTCATAACTTCTTTGTTCCAAGTCTGTTTTCGAAATTATTTCAATCCACGAAAAGGTATTGAAGAGCTCTACAATATTATCTAAATATCTTGGACTAAAAACTTCTCGAATAAAAATCTATATTTCATGTGAGAACCCGGCCTATGACTTTTCCCATTCTACCTTTCTGCCCAAAACACAATTCAGTTGTAAATCTCTTAACTAACATTACCTCCTTCTACAAGGACTGAATTTTGCCTCATTAAGGCCCAAATCCTTACACAATCGACTTCCGGACCGTGGCATAGAAATGGCAAGAAACATAATGTTACAATTCTCCCCTACTTAATTAGATTTCATCCTTGAAATTTGTCTCATTTATAATTTCTAAAACAACACTAACATATACCAGAAACTACCTTTAACTATTTCGAAATCAAGGGATCTTATAAATAACACTCGAGAGACCACTTACAAACCCCCAAGTGCAGACAAGCAAACCAATAAATTGAAAATGCTCAGACACAACAATTTCTTTCTCTCCCTAACTGCATGACCCAAACTTCTAGAGAAAACCGCACAAAGAAGGAACTATTATCACTACAACCACAAGCCATCCTTCTCACTATATTTCCTGAAACTTGGAACCCATCAGTCTGATCTCAGAAACCTTACCCTAAGACTGATGATCATCCATTCTTTGAACTTACCCCTAGTCCCTGACTAGGGAGACCACCAAAATATGCTAAAAAGATATTCAAAACATTCCAATCATGAATTTTGCCAAAACACTTTAAATATACTCTTGACTTCCTAACAAGTTATCACCAACCCGCTACCCCCACAGGCATAAGAATGGTCACTCCAAGAATTTGCACATTACATCAAAATCCCTCATCATCTCAAATGTACCTCCACCTGACAAATCATTCATTAAGGGACTTCTAGTGCACAAATAATATACCATTCTAAATAGATTTTCCTGACTACATGATCCAAACCAGCTGGTTACCAAGTCTCCCGACTCCTAAGAACAATGCACTGCATTTAACCATGCCAATATGACTAATGATCCAAGACCTAAGAGGCTCAACCAAATGACTCCTAGGTATAAAGATACTCAACAGTCAACCCACTTTCTTGCAAAAAAATCTGATATTCCTTTCGACACTAAGCAGACACAACCCATGCCATACCCTTTTTATCACGTACAATTCACTGCACTACATAGGCTGCTACCAGCGCACGATCAGACGAAAACATGGTCGCACCCAACCAACGAATGGAATAGGCGGTTGCATTCTTGCTCCAACTTAAGGGATAGAAACCAATTAATAACCATACCAATGAATTCATATAAGGTGCTCTCATATTATCTTACTCAATTCATATACACCTCCTCATAACCATATTTGATGAGCTACTAGAATATACATCCTTAAAGGGGAGCACGTAACCATCTTTAGATCGACTACATTCCTTCCTCCTCACAACCTTACCCAAAGGGTGAAGTATCATTAAATCAAATGAAATGACGATCCTCAACCAATATTAGAAACATCCTTATGAAACATCGATATAGATCCTACACCTTGGCTGAAACTAAATATATTACACCAATACATAACTAGCACAAGAACACTTCCAAGGTGATCTAGAAATTCTGCCAAAACTTTAGTCGGATCAATCCCACTACAAATCCTACTGTCACAACATGCCCAAAACAAGATTCTACGTAAGTCAAAGTGATACCTAGGAAACTGAACAATGTTGCCCCAACATCTGAACTTCCAATCACCAAGGTCAACTGCCAAACTTGAGCCTGCTATGAACCAAAATTCCACACCACAATGGAGGGTGAATATACCCAGAAACCAAAGAAAATATAGAACATATGAAACTTAACGATAGGTTGACGTATCCATTAAACTTCAATTGACACAACCCTAAACTTTCGAAGAACCTTTATTTTATGATGAACAAAATGACCAACGATCGAGGATGTATTGACACATAATCTAATGAACCAAAACCCGTGCGGAGCTGAACGTAGCCAAAATCTGAAACTGATTATCGACAACTACCCAAGCTAGACTATAAATAGTAATCCATACAACGAGCTAACAAATCCCTTAATAACTGATAAAAAAACTTAAGTAATACTAGTGGCTCCTCATATATTTATTGGCATCCCAAAAGGAAACAATGGATACAATGAACTCCTTAACCAACTACTTTCTGCTGAGAGACAACTCGTGTATCTCCTGAACACATACATCTGATAGCCACTTACTCTACACCCCTGACTTGACCAAATCTTGAATCGAAATCCTGCATACCCACACCGTAGATCCTTATGAACCATTCTTCCAACACCACAAAATCGAAAGGATCGATGATCCTACAAGTAGAATACTTAGTTCACCCTCACTAAGGGTTCGAACTACCACCCACTGGTGTTGCAACTAAACCATATCTTAAACCAACTCAACCAAGTACAAACCATCCCTGACTCTTTGAAGGTATAACATACGAAAGATGATCATCAAGATAAGGACCAACCAAACCCTAGGAGACTATGAATTTCAGATGAAGTCCTAAATCTATTTTTTCCAATCATAACCACCCTTAACATTAAGGATTTCATGCAAATGCGTAAGTGAAACACCGACTTACTATCCAAAACGTACACGCCTTGCCTGCAATCCCAACCATCAATCTCGTACCTGGCCTGCCTATATCCATGGAAAACAGACCCTTGATTGCATCACTACACATCCATACCACATCAGTCCTTCTATGCATTCCTACGTTGTCATAAAGCCGCTAAATACCGCAACCAACTAGCCCCACCCCCCCCATTGGGTTTACATCCCAGATCTGAAAGTCACAAGCCTACTTACTCCTTCTTGAAAAAGTTGTCAGGACATAATCCTTTCCATAGATAGCGACATTCCAATCCATTTGTTAACCACTCATCTTCCAACTGTAATCCTTAAACCGATCATAACAATCATTTCCTTCTTGAGTCCCACGACTCAAGTGCACGACCTCAAGTAAGGCCCTAGAGACATTAAAACCAACAAACTCACCTAGGTCTGCACCAATCAAACCAATATAACATCTCCCCTAAGGCCCAAAACAATTACCAGGCCCATCCTCACACCTGAACAACCATAACCAAAATATCGAAAGATATGGAATCACTACAACGAATCATGGTATCAAACCATGCTATCTTCCCCAACCAGCTCCTTTGAATCCTGAAATTTTTCTCAATTCGAGTATGGATCCTGTGTTTCCAATAGTACGGGCCCAATACTACCTTCCACACCTATCTATACTTTCCTCAACAATTATCCTGGATCCTCTAAGTCACATACTCATAATAATAATCCCAGTACCTACTCAACAACGTAGCAACTACACTAAATACTTCTTAGGCTCTCTTAGGATTCCGCACCTCCCCTGCCATCAGATGCTGAAGAATCCCTACTAATGCCAGCTAACCACTTCATAAATACAATTACATACAACAAAGCTTAAATAATCTTTCGACTAAAGGACTCAACCCTACAATGGTTAGGCTCAGACAAGAGTTGTACAATAGGACTAAATCCTTCACTCGAAGATTAATTAACCTTCATAGCATCTAAGTTAACATATTCATTTGATAGTTAACTCCAATCAACAGGAGTAGTACAAAGCATGAAGCAAGCAACATTCAAGCATTGGAGTCAATTGGCACTAAGACACAATAAAAATTAGGCAGATCCTCATACAAAATTCCCAACCTCTAGGACCAAGCATCTAAGATACACCATCATCCAATCCTCACTCTATCAAGATCGGCTAATCATCCCTCACGTTGACCGGCTATGAAGTGCACGTACTTATGAATGTTCCAAGAATCCTACATCCACTTGTGCATGCTAATCATGCATAACGATGGATCCCATAGACAATCAAATACTTGACTCTACCCTAAGACCTTAATCATACAAGAATATTAAATAAATCTAAATCAAACATTCTTAGGCTATAGAATCTTTGTTACGTACAACTATGATGCACACACTAAGCAACTATAGTACTGATGCCAATTTCATACAAGAAGTAACCCTAGGATATTAGGCATCATATATAGTGCAATTTTATCATGCAATTCCTGAAGATCCTTATCCTATCACTAGCATGAAGTTCTACCATAATCATCATAAACAAGTAATAGTGTGGTGACCTGGGGTATACTTTCTTGCTCCGGCTAATCATACACATATCATCATTCTTTGGTTACTTTTGAAAATAATTTAAATTTAATTTGAAAATTATTTGAAAACTTTCACAAAACCTTAGTTTGAGTATGGATTCATACGAATGTTGATCCAATTTACTCGAACCAGGGCTCTAATACCAACTTGTAACGTCCCAAAAATCAGAGTAAACATTTCATTTTTCCAGAACAACCCTAAGTCAATAACTATTTCACAAAAAATGTAGTTTCAAAACTATAGTTCATAAATTAGAATATCCTAAAATCCAACAACATAAAATTTGATGGAAGTGCACGATGACGCCTTTGCCTTTCCCGATGATCTGAAGTACCTGAAACCATAACAAACAACAATAAACACAAAGCTTAGTGAGTTCCCCCAAAGTACCACCATATAACATAACAAATAACAACATGCATATAGAGCCTTTAACATGATTGTGATGGGTTTTGAGCATTCTAACACTTCCTAAGTGTACATGCAACCCTAATAACCTTGGATCTATGTTTGTCTAATTGTCATGCAAAGTTGAATTCCAAGGTTATATTCCTATCTAGCATACATGGGGAACAATTTTAACATAAAGTATAGATAGAATAACTTACCTTGTTGTTGTTTGTGTTCCTTGAAACCTTGTGAGCCTAGCACCCCAAGTGTGATGCCTCAAATGCTTCACACAACACCAAATGCTCTTGGAAGAACTTATGAGAGAATACTCACTTCTCAAAATCGGCCAAGCCCTCTTGATTCTTAGTGTAGCCGATTTTAGGTGGAGAACATGTTACTTATATAGTGTTGACACATCTAGGGTTAAACCCTAATGTGTCATGACTCTTCATTTCCATGACCCATGGGTTTGTAACTCCCATGGAGCATCCATGGAGCATCCTATGGGTGGAACCCAACTTGATAGTCCATGGAGCCTTTTAGCCCACTATACAAGATATGGATGATTTACATAATCAACCCATATATTTAATTAGTTATCTTTTGATCACTTAATTAATTCTAAATTAATTCTTGATCAAACTAATCAAATAATATTATTAATATATTAGAACTTATAATATATTAATAATCTCCAAGTGTTATTTCTCTCATTTAGTCTATCCAATTGCATGGTGCCATGCAACCCAAATGGACCATGCCGGGTCGGGTCAAGTACATACCAGAAATAATTATGGACTTAGACACCTTATCCAACAGTCTCCCACTTGGATAAGTCTAATTACTATTACTGCAAGTATGACTTCAGGAACCGATCGGCAATCGTAGCTCTTTTCAAGGTTTCTCGAAACTGAGAAGATGATGGTACGCCATTTAAGATAAGTGATCATATAATCCTCTGTTCTAGATATCAGCCGGACAAATACATGAAACAATGTCTTACTTATTGTCCAACAGTTTGTTTCCCGATTTCCGATTTGTTTGACAAAGAACTTCATTGAACACATCAATTTAGTTCTGACCGGGCCCGGTACATAGGTCAAAACAAAATCATCGAGTGGCCCAGATATCAGCTTCTAATCCAAGAAGGAACAGATAAACTTCGACTCATATGTTTGTTCTACTACTCATTGAATTACACATAAGAGCGCGATTTTATAACATCGAATTACCAATGAATTTTTCGTACAATCAATGCATAACCAATTTGTAAGTAACAAATCATATCTCTAGGTTTAAAGATTTATATGATATTACCGTCTCACGATCACTCGAGACAGAATTCCATGAAGTGATTCCAGTGAGCGTGGGTTGAGTCCAATGCTCAGAACTTATGAGCACTCATGATTGTTGTAGCCTTGTCCCAGACCTCTACAACCAAACATGACAGTCTTGATTCATACCTACTTCCGACATATGACCGACTGTGGAGGTTTGAATAATATGTTATACCAAACAAAATTATTCTGGAAGTCAAAACATGCAAAAGAAATATAGTAAACGATCGACAAGAGATAGTAACACTTTACTCATAAATAAAACACTTTTATTCATCATCAAATGTCAATTACACTTTACAAATTTCGAGGTTATCTAACTACTAAATCTAATATCATCCTTCAGCCCTATGCTCCGAGCATGCTGGAGATCCTTAATCCGAGTCAGTCCATTCGTGAGGGGATCTGCCGGATTCTCATCTGATGATACCCTCTTTGCCACGAGGAGTACTTCTTCGATCCGATGTCTGATGAAATGGTATTTTCTGTCGATGTGTCTGGATCTCCCGTGATCCCTTGGTTCCTTAGCTAAGGCAACAGCACTTTCACTATCACAGAAAATTTCCATTGGCTCTTTAATAGCTGGTACAACTCCAAGGTCTCCAATGAAGTTCCTCAGCCATAACGCCTCCTTTGCCGCTTTGCTAGCTGCAATATACTCTGATTCACAAGTAGAATCTGCCACTGTCTCTTGCTTGGAACTCTTCCAAGAAATTGCTCCTCCATTTAGGGTAAAGACCCAGCCCGACTGAGAGCGGAAGTTATCCCTATCAGTCTGGAAGCTAGCATCACTATACCCTACAACTCTCAAGTCATCACTCCCACCGAGGGTAAGGACCCAGTCCTTAGTCCTTCGTAGGTACTTGAGAATATTCTTTACCGCAGTCCAGTGTGCCTTGCCAGGGTTCCCCTGAAACCTGCTAACCATGCTCAAGGCAAAGGCTACATCAGGTTGAGTACACGTCATAGCATACATGATCGAACCTACAGCCGAAGCATAAGGTACTCGACTCATTTCTGCTATCTCAGCCTCAGTGCTAGGGCTTTGTGTCTTACTCAATTTGGCGCTACTCTGGATGGGCAACACTCCTTTCTTGGAGTCTTGCATTCTGAATCTCTTCAGAACCTTCTCCAAGTAGGTACTTTGACTAAGTCCAATTAGTCTTTTACTCCGATCTCTCAAGATCCTTATCCCCAAAATATAGACAGCTTCACCAAGGTCCTTCATAGCGAAACACTTTCCAAGCCAGGACTTTACTTCCTGCAGGGTTGGAATGTCGTTTCCTATGAGTAGTATGTCATCCACATACAATACCAAAAAGCTAACTATACTCCCACTAGCCTTGACATATACACAAGATTCATCTTCACTCCTAGAAAAGCCAAATTCCTTGACCTTTTCATCAAAGCAAAGATTCCATCTGCGAGGTGCTTGCTTTAATCCATAAATGGATTTCTCAAGCTTACACACTCTATCTGGGTACTTGTTGCTGACAAAACCCTCTGGCTGACTCATGTAAACATCTTCAGCCAACTTCCCATTAAGGAAAGCGGTTTTGACATCCATTTGCCAAATTTCATAGTCATGAAATGCAGCTATGGCTAACAGAACCTGAATAGACTTAATCTTGGCTACCGGAGAAAAGGTCTCATCATAATCCACTCCAGGAATTTGAGAGAAGCCCTTTGCAACCAGTCTAGCCTTATAAGTGTGTACTTTACCATCCATGTCGGTCTTCTTCTTGAAGACCCATTTGCACCCTACAGTCTTTCGACCTGGTACATTCTCAACCAAGTTCCAAACTTGATTGTCATACATGGATTGTATCTCGCTATCCATAGCCTCTTTCCATTTAGCAGACTCGGGGCCTGCCATGGCTTCCTCGTAGCTGTTAGGGTCATCTTGACTTACTAGTGTTCCATCACTTATAAGTGTCTCACCTTCTGCAGTAATATGGA
The DNA here is from genome assembly GCF_052625555.1 of Lactuca saligna. Classification (NCBI taxonomy): domain Eukaryota; kingdom Viridiplantae; phylum Streptophyta; class Magnoliopsida; order Asterales; family Asteraceae; genus Lactuca; species Lactuca saligna. The sequence goes on along the minus strand of NC_136418.1, from coordinate 42,816,178 downwards.
AACCATAGTAATGCTCAGGTGCACTCCTAACTCTCGTGGAACGCCTCAGAGGTACAGATTCGTCAATTGGCTCAACAGGAGTTTCCTCCTCAAGTTGAGGGCTAGAGTTTGAAGTTCCTTCACCACTTGACTCTTGAATTTCTTCAAGATCAACTTGCCTCTCACTGTCTCCTTGGCTTATAAACTCTCTTTCTCGAAAGACTCCTCTTCTTGCTACAAAGACCACATTGTCACTAGGTCTGTAGAAGAGGTAACCAAAAGATTGCTGTGGGTAGCCGATGAAAATACACCTCTCGCTTCGGGGTTCGAGCTTATCATGAGTCTTGCGTCTCACGAAAGCCTCGCATCCCCAAATCTTGATGTGGTCTAGTTTAGGTACTTTACCAGTCCACACCTCGTGAGGAGTTTTGGCAACTTTCTTTGTAGGGACTAGATTAAGGATATGGGCGGCAGTCTCTAAGGCATACCCCCAGAATGAGATTGGTAGCGAAGCTCAACTCATCATGGAACGAACCATGTCCAACAAGGTTCGATTACGCCTCTCAACCACACCATTCAACTGCGGTGTCCTGGGAGGTGTCAATTGTGAGATAATCCCACATTCCCTTAGATAGTCGAGGAACTCTGAACTAAGATACTCACCACCTCGATCGGATCGAAGCATCTTAATGTTCCTGCCCAATTGATTCTCAACTTCCTGTTTAAATTCCTTAAACTTCTCGAAAGTCTCTGACTTATGCTTGATTAAGTAGACATATCCATATCTACTGTAATCATCAGTAAAAGTCAAATAATAACGATTAGCATCCCTTGTGGCATGTTTGAATGGTCCACACACATCCGTGTGTATAAGGTCCAACAAACCTTCACCCCTTTCACACGAGCCTGTGAAGGGTGACTTTGTTATTTTTCCAAGTAAGCATGATTCGCAACTATCATTTGACTTTAGGTCAAATGACTCCAAGACTCCATCCTTTTGGAGTTGGCCTATGCGTTTCTTGCTTATATGTCCAAGACGACAATGCCATAATGATGCTTTATCCAAGTTATTATTATTAGTAGAATCAATACACAAAACATTATTTCCTAAGTTATCTACAATAGATACAGCTTCATACACACCATCACAAGGTAATGCTTTAAAATAAAGTACATTATTAAAGAAAGCATTAATTGAACCAACTTCATTATCAAACGAAAAGGTGAAACCTTGTTTGTACAATGCATGAAAGGAAATAATATTTCTTGCCATTTCTGACGAATAACAACATTTATTCAAATCTAAATTTAACCCACTACTTAGCGATAAAGTATAAACTCCAATCTTGGTGACAGGTGTAACTTTCCTATTCCCCATGATTAAGTTTATTCTTCCTTGCTCCACATCCTCACTTCTTCCTAGTCCCTGCAAGTCACTACAAATATGAATACCGCAACCGGTATCAAGGACCCAAGATTTCGAATGGGGTGAGTTATTAGAAATGATAGTGTAAATACCTGCATGGTTGGGTTTGATTTTCCCATCCTTCACATCCTACTGGTACTTTGGGCAGTTCCGCTTCCAATGAGCTTTTTCATGGCAATAGAAGCATTCAGCCTCTTTTGGGTCAGAAGAAGGAGTAATGAAACCTTTCTTGGTTCCACTTGAAGAAGAGCCATCAAGGGTCCGAGCCTTGGTACCCTTCGATGATCTCTTTCTCTTCCTCCCTCGACTTTGCCCGATTGCCAAGACCGGAGTTGAGTCTGGAGTTGGAGTGATAGCAACCGACTTCCCCTTAAGACCTATTTCTGCGGTCTTGAGAAGTCCCTGAAGTTTGCTGAGGGTGACCTCTTCCTTGTTCATGTGATATGTCATGCGGAATTGATCATAGCACGATGGTAAGGAGTGCAAAATGATATCTATTGCAAGCTCCTCAGGGAAGTTCACATTGAGCTTCAGCAAACGATCCACATACCTTTGCATTTTCTGCATGTGGCTCGTGACGGACGCTCCGTCCTTCATCATGGTTGTTATCATGGAGCAGATGACTTCGTGCCTCTCTTGTCGTGCACTTTGATGGTATCTTTCCATCAAATCTTGGTGCATTTCATAAGGGTAGAAATCTTCATAAGACTTTTGGAGTTCAGTTGTCATGGTGGCCAACATGATGCAAGCCACCTTGGTTGCATCTCTTTCATGAGTATGAAAGTCAGCGATCTCCTGTGGAGTTGCAGTGGACTCATCAATTTCCTTAAGCTCCTTGTCAAGGACATATTCTTTGTCCTCGTAGCGGGTAATCATCCTGATGTTTCTGATCCATTTATTGAAGTTGGATCCATCAAAGGTGACTTTCCCACACAAACTCATAAGAGTAAAGGAGCCATTAGGATTTGAGCCAGAAGCATTATTTGAAGACATCTGAAAGAGAAGAACGATTTTAGTTTAGATTTAAGAGAGTCCTTAATAAAACACCCAAATGTAATATTAAGGCTAGGATCCAATCACAATATAATATACCTTAGAAGAGGTATTCCGTAATCTAAGCTATACCATATTTGAAAGGTAGGTGAATGACGATTCACCAATTTCCACCACGAAAACCGAAATATTAAATATTTAGTTTTTATTGGTTTTAGAAATTCCTAGATTCTTTGAGATCCAATGAACTTTTCAAAGGCATGTTTCAATCTCGAGAGTGCCCTCCAAGTTTTGTGACTGGGATGCCGAGGATCACAAAACGAGGTGTGAAGTAACCATGCAAATCACTTGGTACCCTTTAAAGTTTATCACTCAATCGATGTGCCGGTAAACCACACACGCTCCACCGATACTATAATAAACCTTAAGTCACCCTTTACCTACCTTGTTAAGTCCAAGTTAGTGTGCCGGTTAACCACACACGCTCCACCAACGACTTAGACAAAGTGTAAAGTGTAATTTCATGGATTAGCACCTTATTCACATTTTTCCTAAAGTAACTAAGATTGGGAATTTAATAAACATTTAGTTACTTTATTATATTCATCATACTTTGAATGAGAATTTATAAGTCCTTGTCTTACCCGTTCGGCTAACGACCCTCCACCAGTCAAGCAAGCGGTGGGTGAGAATATTCACCCATTAAGTCACCATTTTATAGGCAACAACCTTATACCCACCTTATAGACCGGCTTCGTGAATGAGGCGTACTAGCGGTAAGACGACTTTATTCTTATACATATATATATATATATATATATATATATATATATATATATATATATATATATATATATAATTATTAAATCATCATAATATAAGTATAAGGGTTGAATTTTAACTTTTAAAATTCTAGGGGTTGGAACTTAAAGTTTTAACTTAACTTTACTTGTTCCAAAACTTGAGGGCAAGTTTTGTAACTTTCAAAACTTTTCATTTCTTGTAACTTATGAGTTTAATAGAGTAATAAAATGAAGACTCTTCATTTTTCTAACTCTTGTGTTTTCTTAATGGTTTTAACTCAAGTGTGACTCTTGGTTTTCCATAACTTAAGGATAAGTTATGGAATCCATTAAAACACATTATGATCAAGAATTAATCTACCACATAGGTTACAAATAATTCCTATGATCATCTAAAACATCATAAGAACAAGAACATGAATATGAACACAATCAAAAATTACATTTAAAACTTTGTAATTTTGATAACTAGTTGTTGTAAATGAATTAGCAAAGACATTACACCACTAAAAACAAGTTTTCAATTACCAAAACAGTTTAGGGTAATGTTTCTAATTCATTTCCAGCAACTGAATCAAAATTCTGCACTCAGTCGACCCTACTCGCCGAGTGCATAAACTGATTCGCCGAGTTGGTTGAAGATACTCATGGACTCGACGAGTCCCCCCTATAGACTCGACGAGTCCATTCGCAGACAGCAGGATTTCCGATTCTGTTTTCAACTTTTAAGCACAAATAAGAGCAAACAAGCCTAGGCTTTGATACCACTGATGGGTTTTGAGCATTCTAACACTTCCTAAGTGTACATGCAACCCTAATAACCTTGGATCTATGTTTGTCTAATTGTCATGCAAAGTTGAATTCCAAGGTTATATTCCTATCTAGCATACATGGGGAACAATTTTAACATAAAGTATAGATAGAATAACTTACCTTGTTGTTGTTTGTGTTCCTTGAAACCTTGTGAGCCTAGCACCCCAAGTGTGATGCCTCAAATGCTTCACACAACACCAAATGCTCTTGGAAGAACTTATGAGAGAATACTCACTTCTCAAAATCGGCCAAGCCCTCTTGATTCTTAGTGTAGCCGATTTTAGGTGGAGAACATGTTACTTATATAGTGTTGACACATCTAGGGTTAAACCCTAATGTGTCATGACTCTTCATTTCCATGACCCATGGGTTTGTAACTCCCATGGAGCATCCATGGAGCATCCTATGGGTGGAACCCAACTTGATAGTCCATGGAGCCTTTTAGCCCACTATACAAGATATGGATGATTTACATAATCAACCCATATATTTAATTAGTTATCTTTTGATCACTTAATTAATTCTAAATTAATTCTTGATCAAACTAATCAAATAATATTATTAATATATTAGAACTTATAATATATTAATAATCTCCAAGTGTTATTTCTCTCATTTAGTCTATCCAATTGCATGGTGCCATGCAACCCAAATGGACCATGCCGGGTCGGGTCAAGTACATACCAGAAATAGTTATGGACTTAGACACCTTATCCAACAGATTGCACCACCAAACTAGACTACAAACTATCTGGACCACTCTCAGAGCCTTTAACATGATTAGATTGCCACACCGGGCCTTCAACCTATCTGGACCGCTCTCCAGGCCTTTGGTTTGACTAGAAAGCCTCACATGCCTTCAGTCTATCCAGACTACCCTGTGTATCTTGGCTTTTAGTACCAGCTAGTCTGCCTCAACCTAGTAAACGAAAACAACATATCGACATAAACATTACTAGGCTTATTGATTGGCAACACAAAGCAATACAGTCTCAACCCAACCACACTACAACGACATGTGCAACATATAAACATATAGCCAGTAACCAGATAACAGGCAGATCTACAGATCACTATTGCATAACAACATCCTAATTACTAGGATACAGATCTAATAGATTACCACAACATATCAACATCCTATACACCATGATATATAACCTAGTGGGCCATCATTGGTGCCTTCAACCCATATATATATAGTGAGGAAAACTCACCTTAATCGAAAAACCTTGAAAGACTGCGAAATGCTCCCTTCTACAGTGCTTGATTGTAACACTCTAAAAATTCAAGCCAATTTAAACTTTTCAAAAACATCCCAAATTCATTAAGTTATTACAAAAAGGTTTTCAATACATTTACTATCAGGGTATTCCCAGAACCATAACATAAAACATAAACATGAGGAGCGGTACGATCACGCATTCGCCTTGCCACGGTCTCCTGAAGTACCTGAAAAACATTAAACCGCAACTGTAAGCCCGAAAGCTTAGTGAGACACCCCCAAAATACCAACTACATATACCATGCATAACATATCATAACCGAATAGAACAACCATACACTTCGGGTCTACTATGTGACTGGTCCGCCGCACCGGGCCTTCAGTCCACCTAGTCCACCCTCCGAGTCTAGCCATATCCCTCGAGTCTGCAGTGTGGTTGGTCCGCCCGCGCCAGGCCTTCAACCCACCAGATCCACTCTCTGAGTCTACAGTATGACTGGTCCACCCGCATCAGGCCTTCAGTCGGCCTGGTCCACTCTCCGAGCCTCGGCACATCTGGTCCTCCCTCGTGGGGCTTACAGCCTATCTGGACCGCTTGCTGGGCCTTCGAGATAACCTATCTGCCCTGGGTATGTTGGCCTACAACACAAAGCAGGACCCACCTGAACCCAACCGCAGTCAAACAACCATGTGCACATAAACATCCAATCATATAACAATTCACTTCCAATCAAACTGATCTAGCATATCACATTACATAACATACTCTAAACAGAATACCGACCTAACCGGTCACTAGCATATCATCATCCTATAGACCAGGATACCGACCTTAACCAGGTCTCTAACATATACCATCCTAACTACCAGATTATAATCCGATAAAGGGCCGGCCTTGGTGCCTTAGACCCTGTTGATATAGTGAGGATAACTCACCTTGCAACTACTGACTGAAAAGATAAGATCACGCTGCTCTAACCTGCGAAACAAACTCCACCCCTGATAATACCAAAAGACTGAACCCAATAAATACCAAAAATTACCAAATTTCCCTTGGAAGTAAACTGGTCAACTCTAGGTCAAAGTCAAAGTCCTCAATTAAAGTCAAAGTTCATGACTGACCCTACTCACCAAGTCAGCCGGCTGACTCGCCGAGTCCCTCAACTCTAACAAAAAACCCCATCTCAACTCACTGAGTCATCCCTTGACTCACCGATTCTCAGCTTAATCAGAAAAGGCTAGGACCTCAAGACCAGACTCGCCGAGTCCAAGAACAAACTCGCCGAGTCCAAGGCTATCTTCAACCAACTCGCCGAGTTGTTCTTCCAACTCGTCGAGTTCCTGCCCACCTTCATGTAACTCGCCGAGTACACCCTTGTGACTCGCCGAGTACCCCTAGATCTTAATCCATATAGAAGCTTTCCATGCCATGCAGATGATCCAAACCATAGATCTACCCTTCTACAACCCATCCATTACGTAAAGTGGCAAACTATACGGGAATCCAAAGAGATCTAAGCATATAACACTCTAGAGTTAGGGTTTGGGACAAGATGGCTTCACCAATCACTCATGAACAGGGACTTTAATGCACTCTCGACCTTCTCCATTCCAGATCTGAGGTAGAAACCCCAGATCTAACCTCCAAACTCGAAATATCACAAACTATTCTTTCCAAATATTCCGAAATGATGAATCTAGATGAATAACAGCCCAAGCAACGAAATAATACCTCAAAAGGAAGCTCCAACAGAAGAGAAATCTGAATCCTAGCAAAGCCCAATGCTCCAAGCCTCTTAACTCTCCAAGATCTCTTCCAAAATCTCTTCTCCAAGGTTCAAATGCTCTCAAAGCACTCACAAACGCGCATTAGGGTTTTCTGGACTTCAAGAGAGGGTAAAGAGGCTGGGGAGAGGGTATAATGTCCTTTATATAGGGCTCATCCTCCGAAATTAGGGTTTTCTCTACACAGCACCAACTCGCCGAGTCCACCCGCCGACTCGCCGAGTCTACCCGCCGACTCGCCGAGTTGGCCACTTAACACGCGACTAGAATCGCAACCCTACTCGCCGAGTCCACCCATGGACTCGCTGAGTTGCTGTTTCACATTTACAATTTGAGCCCTGAACTTGCACTCCTGAACTTGGGATGTTACAATTCTCCCCCACTTAAATTAGGCTTCGTCCTCGAAGCCTGCAACAACACAACTCCAGAACTACTCTCGCAATGCACCTCCTGGCGTTAACCAGACCAGGTTCCTCAAAACACAACCATCGAAACCCAAAAGCCAACTTTCCCTCTTGTGGTGTCCTGACCATCGCTTCAAGCCGGCCACTGGCCTCATCCTCTGATAACCACACTTATTAACCGAGTACCACTCCATGATACTTCACTCGCTCCAAATCACAACAATCACTTGACTCATACGAGTTAGAAATAAACCGGAACCACCGGAATCCCGATCTGAGTCCAACCTTATCCACTCCATGCTGACAAGATGACACATCCCTCAGTCTCAGAGCAACTCTTATGAGTACTCCTCTGCAATCTCATACCCATGCATAACTGGCTCTAGCATCCTCGGGTTGGGAAAACCCGATACACTGACGACACCTCCAAACATCCCCCAAGATGAATTTCCACCACATACATAATTCCTTGATCAAAATCAAACTGGAAATCCAATATTCCATCCCTGCATCCCTTCCGAGCCTCTTGGTCCTATTCATGCGGAACTCCTTCCGCGACCTCAGCACACATCCAACCCGGATGTGATTCCATACCACCGCCGCATACATTGCGCAATAACCATAATTAGAACACCCCAATCATGACTCCACACGACTGCTTTCACTTCCGTGAACTTACATTCCCACTTGGAGCTACATTCCTTTCCTTCTCATTACCAAGGAGATTTACTTGGCTCCCTTGACACTACCACAAGTGCCACGGTGCTCACCCCTTACTGCACCATTACCTTATAGCATATCTGCTATCTCATGCACCACACATGCTCTGAATCTGCTCGCAGGGACTCTCGAGTCCATGTACTTGTTGGATAAGGTGTCTAAGTCCATAACTATTTCTGGTATGTACTTGACCCGACCCGGCATGGTCCATTTGGGTTGCATGGCACCATGCAATTGGATAGACTAAATGAGAGAAAAAACACTTGGAGATTATTAATATATTATAAGTTCTAATATATTAATAATATTATTTGATTAGTTTGATCAAGAATTAATTTAGAATTAATTAAGTGATCAAAAGATAACTAATTAAATATATGGGTTGATTAAGTAAATCATCCATATCTTGTATAGTGGGCTAAAAGGCTCCATGGACTATCAAGTTGGGTTCCACCCATAGGATGCTCCATGGGAGTTACAAACCCATGGGTCATGGAAATGAAGAGTCATGACACATTAGGGTTTAACCCTAGATGTGTCAACACTATATAAGTAACATATTCTCCACCCAAATCGGCTATACACTAAGAAATAGAGGGCTTGGCCGATTTTGTGAAGTGAGTATTCTCTCATAAGTTCTTCCAAGAGCATTTGGTGTTGTGTGAAGCATTTGAGGCATCACACTTGGGGTGCTAGGCTCACAAGGTTTCAAGGAACACAAGCAACAACAAGGTAAGTTATTCTATCTATACTTTATGTTAAAATTGTTCCCCATGTATGCTAGATAGGAATATAACCTTGGAAATCAACTTTGCATGACAAATTAGACAAACATAGATCCAAGGTTATTAGGGTTGCATGTACACTTAGGAAGTGTTAGAATGCTCAAAACCCATCAGTGGTATCAGAGCCTAGGCTTGTTTGTTCTTATTTGTGCTTAAAAGTTGAAAACAGAATCGGAAATTTGCTGTCTGCGAATGGACTCGTCGAGTCCATAGGGGGGGCTCGTCGAGTCCATGAGTATCTTCAACCAACTCGGCGAGTCATGTTCATGCACTCGGCGAGTAGGGTCGAATGAGTGCAGAATTTCGATTCAGTTGCTGGAAATGAATTACAAACATTACCCTAAACTGTTTTGGTAATTGAAAACTTGTTTTTTTTGGTGGTGTAATGTCTTTGCTAATTCATTTACAACAACTAGTCATCAAAATTACAAAGTTTTATGTAATTTTTGATTGTGTTCATATTCATGTTCTTGTTCTTATGATGTTTTAGATGATCATAGGAATTATTTGTAACCTATTTGGTAGTTTAATTCTTGATCATAATGTGTTTTAATGGAGTTCATAACTTATCCTTAAGTTATGGAAAACCAAGAGTCACACTTGAGTTAAAACCATTAAGAAAACACAAGAGTTATAAAAAATGAAGAGTCTTCATTTTATGACTCTATTAAACTCATAAGTTACAAGAAATGAAAAGTTTTGAAAGTTACAAAACTTGCCCTCAAGTTTTGGAACAAGTAAAGTTAAGTTAAAACTTTAGTTCCAACCCCTAGAATTTTAAAAGTTAAAATTCAACCCTTATACTTATATTATGATAATTTAATAATTATATATATATGTATAAGAATAAAGTCGTCTTACCGCTAGTACGCCTCATTCACGAAGCCGGTCTATAAGGTGGGTATAAGGTTGTTGCCTATAAAATGGTGACTTAATGGGTGAATATTCTCACCCACCGCTTGCTTGACTGGTGGAGGGTCGTTAGCCGAACGGGTAAGACAAGGACTTATAAATTCTCATTCAAAGTATGATGAATATAATAAAGTAACTAAATGTTTATTAAATTCCCAATCTTAGTTACTTTAGGAAAAATGTGAATAAGGTGCTAATCCATGAAATTACACTTTACACTTTGTCTGAGTCGTTGGTGGAGCGTGTGTGGTTAACCGGCACACTAACTTGGACTTAACAAGGTAGGTAAAGGGTGACTTAAGGTTTATTATAGTATCGGTGGAGCGTGTGTGGTTTACCGGCACATCGATTGAGTGATAAACTTTAAGGGTACCAAGTGATTTGCATGGTTACTTCACACCTCGTTTTGTGATCCTCGGCATCCCAGTCACAAAACCTGGAGGGCACTCCCGAGATTGAAACATGCCTTTGAAAAGTTCATTGGATCTCAAAGAATCTAGGAATTTCTAAAACCAATAAAAACTAAATATTTAATATTTCGGTTTTCGTGGTGAAAATTGGTGAATCGTCATTCACCTACCTTTCAAATATGGTATAGCTTAGATTACGGCATACCTATTCTAAGTTATATTATATTGTGATTGGATCCTAGCCTTAATATTACATTTGGGTGTTTTATTAAGGACTCTCTTAAATCTAAACTAAACTTGTTCTTCTTTTCAGATGTCTTTAAATAATGCTTCTGGCTCGAATCCTAATGGCTCCTTTACTCTTATGAGTCTGTGCGGAAAAGTCACCTTTGATGGATCCAACTTCAATAAGTGGATCAGAAACATCAGGATGATTACCCGCTACGAGGACAAAGAATATGTCCTTGACAAGGAGCTAAAGGAAATTGACGAGTCCACTGCAACTCCCCAGGAGATTGCTGACTTTCATACTCATGAAAGAGATGCAACCAAGGTGGCTTGCATCATGTTGGCCACCATGACAGCTGAACTCCAAAAGTCTTATGAAGATTTCTACCCTTATGAAATGCACCAAGATTTGATGGAAAGATACCATCAAAGTGCACGACAAGAGAGGTACGAAGTCATCTGCTCCATGATAACAACCATGATGAAGGACGGAGAGTCCGTCACGAGCCACATGCAGAAAATGCAAAGGTATGTGGATCGTTTGCTGAAGCTCAATGTGAACTTCCCTGAGGAGCTTGCAATAGATATCATTTTGCACTCCTTACCATCGTGCCATGATCAATTCCGCATGACATATCACATAAACAAGGAAGAGGTCACCCTCAGCAAACTTCAGGGACTTCTCAAGACCGCAGAAACAGGTCTTAAGGGGAAGTCGGTTGCTATCACTCCTACTCCAGACTCAACTCCGGTCTTGGCAATCGGGCAAAGTCGAGGGAGGAAGAGAAAGAGATCTTCAAAGGGTACCAAGGCTCGGACCCTTGATGGCTCTTCTTCAAGTGGAACCAAGAAAGGTTTCATTACTCCTTCTTCTGACCCAAAAGAGGCTGAATGCTTCTATTGCCATGAAAAAGCTCATTGGAAGCGGAACTGCCCAAAGTACCAGCAAGATATGAAGGATGGGAAAGTCAAACCCAACCATGCATGTATTTACACTATCATTTCTAATAACTCACCCCATTCGAAATCTTGGGTCCTTGATACAGGTTGCGGTATTCATATTTGTTGTGACTTGCAGGGACTAGGAAGAAGTGAGAATGTGGAGCAAGGAAGAATAAACTTAATCATGGGGAATAGGAAAGTTACACCTGTCACCAAGATTGGAGTTTATACTTTATCGCTAAGTAGTGGGTTAAATTTAGATTTGAATAAATGTTGTTATTCGCCAGAAATGGCAAGAAATATTATTTCCTTTCATGCATTGTACAAACAAGGTTTCACCTTTTCGTTTGATAATGAAGTTGGTTCGATTAATGCTTTCTTTAATAATGTACTTTATTTTAAAGCATTACCTTGTGATGGTGTGTATGAAGCTGTATCTATTGTAGATAACTTAGGAAATAATGTTTTGTGTATTGATTCTACTAATAATAATAACTTGGATAAAGCATCATTATGGCATTGTCGTCTTGGACATATAAGCAAGAAACGCATAGGCCAACTCCAAAAGGATGGAGTCTTGGAGTCGTTTGACCTAAAGTCAAATGATAGTTGCGAATCATGCTTACTTGGAAAAATGACAAAGTCATCCTTCACAGGCTCGTGTGAAAGGGGTGAAGGTTTGTTGGACCTTATACACACGGATGTGTGTGGACCATTCAAACATGCCACAAGGGATGCTAATCGTTATTATTTGACTTTTACCGATGATTACAGTAGATATGGATATGTCTACTTAATCAAGCATAAGTCAGAGACTTTCGAGAAGTTTAAGGAATTTAAACAGGAAGTCGAGAATCAATTGGGCAGGAACATTAAGATGCTTCGATCCGATCGAGGTGGTGAGTATCTTAGTTCAGAGTTCCTCGACTATCTAAAGGAATGTGGGATTGTCTCACAATTGACACCTCCCAGGACACCGCAGTTGAATGGTGTGGTTGAGAGGCGTAATCGAACCTTGTTGGACATGGTTCGTTCCATGATGAGTCGAGCTTCGCTACCAATCTCATTCTGGGGGTATGCCTTAGAGACTGCCGCCCATATCCTTAATCTAGTCCCTACAAAGAAAGTTGCCAAAACTCCTCACGAGATGTGGACTGGTAAAGTACCTAAACTAGACCACATCAAGATTTGGGGATGCGAGGCTTTCGTGAGACGCGAGACTCATGATAAGCTCGAACCTCGAAGCGAGAGGTGTATTTTCATCAGCTACCCACAACAATCTTTTGGTTACCTCTTCTACAGACCTAGTGACAATGTGGTCTTTGTAGCAAGAAGAGGAGTCTTTCGAGAAAGAGAGTTTATAAGCCAAGGAGACAGTGGGAGGCAAGTTGATCTTGAAGAAATTCAAGAGTCAAGTGGTGAAGGAACTTCAAACTCTAGCCCTCAACTTGAGGAGGAAACTCCTGTTGAGCCAATTGACGAATCTGTACCTCTGAGGCGTTCCACGAGAGTTAGGAGTGCACCTGAGCATTACTATGGATTCCATATTACTGCAGAAGGTGAGACACTTATTAGTGATGAGACACTAGTAAGTCAAGATGACCCTAACAGCTACGAGGAAGCCATGGCGGGCCCCGAGTCTGCCAAATGGAAAGAGCCTATGGATAGCGAGATACAATCCATGTATGACAATCAAGTTTGGAACTTGGTTGAGAATGTACCAGGTCGAAAGACTGTAGGGTGCAAATGGGTCTTCAAGAAGAAGACCGACATGGATGGTAAAGTACACACTTATAAGGCTAGACTGGTTGCAAAGGGCTTCTCTCAAATTCCTGGAGTGGACTATGATGAGACCTTTTCTCTGGTAGCCAAGATTAAGTCTATTCGGGTTCTGTTAGCCATAGCCGCATTTCATGACTATGAAATTTGGCAAATGGATGTCAAAACCGCTTTCCTTAATGGGAAGTTGGCTGAAGATGTTTACATGAGTCAGCCAGAGGGTTTTGTCAGTAACGAGTACCCTAATAGAGTGTGTAAGCTTGAGAAATCCATTTATGGATTAAAGCAAGCACCTCGCAAATGGAATCTTTGCTTTGATGAAAAGGTCAAGGAATTTGGCTTTTCTAGGAGTGAAGATGAATCTTGTGTATATGTCAAGGCTAGTGGGAGTATAGTTAGCTTTTTGGTATTGTATGTGGATGACATACTACTCATAGGAAACGACATTCCAACCCTGCAGGAAGTAAAGTCCTGGCTTGGAAAGTGTTTCGCTATGAAGGACCTTGGTGAAGCTGCCTATATTTTGGGGATAAGAATCTTGAGAGATCGGAGTAAAAGACTAATTGGACTTAGTCAAAGTACCTACTTGGAGAAGATTCTGAAGAGATTCAGAATGCAAGACTCCAAGAAAGGAGTGTTGCCCATCCAGAGTAGCGCCAAGTTGAGTAAGACACAAAGCCCTAGCACTGAGGCTGAGATAGGAGAAATGAGTCGAATACCTTCTGCTTCGGCTGTAGGTTCGATCATGTATGCTATGACGTGTACTCGACCTGATGTAGCCTTTGCCTTGAGCATGGTTAGCAGGTTTCAGGGGAACCCTGGAAAGGCACACTGGACTGCGGTAAAGACTATTCTCAAGTACCTACGAAGGACTAAGGACTGGGTCCTTACCCTCGGTGGGAGTGATGACTTGAGAGTTGTAGGGTATAGTGATGCTAGCTTCCAGACTGATAGGGATAACTTCTGCTCTCAGTCGGGCTGGGTCTTTACCCTAAATGGAGGAGCAATTTCTTGGAAGAGTTCCAAGCAAGAGACAGTGGCAGATTCTACTTGTGAATCAGAGTATATTGCAGCTAGCAAAGCGGCAAAGGAGGCGTTATGGCTGAGGAACTTCATTGGAGACCTTGGAGTTGTACCAGCTATTAAAGAGCCAATGGAAATTTTCTGTGATAGTGAAAGTGCTGTTGCCTTAGCCAAGGAACCAAGGGATCACGGGAGATCCAGACACATCGACAGAAAATACCATTTCATCAGACATCGGATCGACGAAGGACTCCTCGTGGAAAAGAGGGTATCATCAGATGAGAATCCGGCAGATCCCCTCACGAAGGGACTGACTCGGGTTAAGCATCTACAGCATGCTCGGAGCATAGGGCTGAAGGATGATATTAGATTTAGTAGTTAGATAATCTCGAAATTTGTAAAGTGTAATTGACATTTGATGATGAATAAAAGTGTTTTATTTATGAGTAAAGTGTTGCTATCTCTTGTCGATCGTTTACTATATTTCTTTTGCATGTTTTGACTTCCAGAATAATTTTGTTTGGTATAACATATTATTCAAACCTCCGCAGTCGGTCATATTTCGGAAGTAGGTATGAATCAAGACTGTCATGTTTAGTTGTAGAGGTCTGGGACAAGTCTACAACAATCATGAGTGCTCATAAGTTCTGAGCATTGGACTCAACCCACACTCACTGGAATCACTTCATGGAATTCTATCTCGAGTGATCGTGAGACGGTAATATCATATAAGTCTTTAAACCTAGAGATATGATTTGTTACTTACAAGTTGGTTATGCATTGATTGTACGAAAAACGCATTGGTAACTCGATGTTATAAAATCGTGCTCTTGTGTGTAATTCAATGAGTAGTAGAACAAACATATGAGTCGAAGTTTGTCCGTTCCTTCTTGGATTAGAAGCTGATATCTGGGCCCCTCGATGATTTTGTTTTGACCTATGTACCGGGCCCGGTCAGAACTAAATTGATGTGTTCAATAAAGTTCTTTGTCAAACAAATCGGAAATCGGGAAACAAATGTTGGACAATAAGTAAGACATTGTTCCATGTATTTGTCCGACTGATATCTAGAACAGAGGATTATATGATCACTTATCTTAAATGGCGTACCATCATTTTCTCAGTTTCGAGAAACCTTGTAAAGAGCTACGATTGCCGATCGGTTCCTGAAGTCATACTTGCAGTAATAGTTATTAGACTTATCCAAGTGGGAGACTGTTGGATAAGGTGTCTAAGTCCATAACTATTTCTGGTATGTACTTGACCCGACCCGGCATGGTCCATTTGGGTTGCATGGCACCATGCAATTGGATAGACTAAATGAGAGAAATAACACTTGGAGATTATTAATATATTATAAGTTCTAATATATTAATAATATTATTTGATTTGTTTGATCAAGAATTAATTTAGAATTAATTAAGTGATCAAAAGATAACTAATTAAATATATGGGTTGATTAAGTAAATCATCCATATCTTGTATAGTGGGCTAAAAGGCTCCATGGACTATCAAGTTGGGTTCCACCCATAGGATGCTCCATGGGAGTTACAAACCCATGGGTCATGGAAATGAAGAGTCATGACACATTAGGGTTTAACCCTAGATGTGTCAACACTATATAAGTAACATATTCTCCACCCAAATCGGCTATACACTAAGAAATAGAGGGCTTGGCCGATTTTGTGAAGTGAGTATTCTCTCATAAGTTCTTCCAAGAGCATTTGGTGTTGTGTGAAGCATTTGAGGCATCACACTTGGGGTGCTAGGCTCACAAGGTTTCAAGGAACACAAGCAACAACAAGGTAAGTTATTCTATCTATACTTTATGTTAAAATTGTTCCCCATGTATGCTAGATAGGAATATAACCTTGGAAATCAACTTTGCATGACAAATTAGACAAACATAGATCCAAGGTTATTAGGGTTGCATGTACACTTAGGAAGTGTTAGAATGCTCAAAACCCATCAGTACTACCTTGCACTAATCACGATTAATACTCGGGGCAGACCTTCTGATGCTATCACATCGCAACATACTCATTCCATTCCCTCATACCGATCTACCAACACATGAAGAGTCTTCAGCATGAATGGACCACCTTACCAGGTCTTCATCCCATCTTGACCACTCTCAGAACCTTCAGCAGGTCTGGACCGGCCTCTAGGGCCTTAAGCCTGATTGGACCTTTCTCTGAGCCTTCGGCTTGACTGGTATGCCCATAGGCCTTCAGTCTCCCCGGACCACTCAGACTATCGTATCTCATCCTAAACTATCCTTCCTGGGACACTTCCATGCACACTGTTCTAGCCTCTAGGGGTTTCGAACTCTAACTCCTTCCTACATACTCAATCCCGGCCTGATTCTAGGCCTTTCACAATCAATCGCCCTTTACAAAACCCTTGGTCTGTATCCCGCGCCGCTTGCCTGCCACTTGCTCGAACCAGCCTACACTCTTGGCTAACAGAACCACTGCTGAATCCCAAACAGCTAATCAACCTCTCATGCTTGTCGATCTTCCAGAGAATTTTCCAATTCTCCCCACTCAGAGCTCTGACTATCAACCACCAGTTGCCATAACTGACCTCCCTTAACATCCCTACACAACATATTCCCTTACACACGAATCGATCCCCACTAGAATGAACAACCTTCACAAAATCCCATATCAATACTGATCATCTCGGACTTGAAAGAAGTCCGGCCTTCAGCTAACCATTCTTCAGACTGCAGATGCTACCCGATATTCCGACCAAAAGCCTGATTTTCCATGATAACCCCATGGATGATAACCAACGAAACTCCCGATACCAAGACCCTTAACCATACCATAACCCTCGAGGAACAACAATTATAATACCAAAAATCACACCACGAGACTAGCAGATATACAATACTCCATAATAATCACAAGATAAACAAATATCAAGAAGGAAACATACACGCAGCTGCATCCGGCACTGCCCTGGCCTCCTCTGTTGTAAGCTGAAAAGCACAACCCTGAGCCCTCGGGGGATCTGCTCCACCCTGACCTTCACCCGTAATCCTCAACGTGGCCGGTGCTGGAGCCTGCACCGGTCCTGCAGTAAGCTGTGGACAGTTGGTCCTCATGTGACCAACCTGATGGTACTGGTAATAAATCCTCATATCATGAACCGGGGCTGACTGACGACAATCCCTAGCATAATGCCCCCCTCTCCTGCACTTGCGGCATGCACCTCCAGTCCCACAAACTCCGGTGTGACTCTTCCTGCACTTCCCACAAGTGCGGCTGCCATGACTGCTCAAACTGAAATCAACTGTCTTAGACCGTTTCGGTGCTGGCTGCGACTGTATCGGAGCCTGTCTCTGTTCTCTCAACTGTAACTCGATCTCCAACTACCACCGCCTAGCGGCTTCCTGCAACTCCAAAAATGTCCTGCACCTCTGCGTAGACACAAACTGCCTGATATCTCTCTTCAGCATGTTCAGATATCGGGACATCTGGGCTTGCTCAGAAGCAAACTCAGGGCAAAACATCGCCCTCTTAGTGAGCATCCTGGTGATCTCCATCACCGAATCGGAATCCTGCTTCAGCTCCAGGAACTCCTGGGTTAATCTCTCCCTCTTAACTTGCGGTACATAGCGAGTACTGAACATCTCCCTGAACTAATCCCAAGAAACCACATCTCGTTGCGCATCAGAATACGATCCTGTGGTCAACCTCCACCAATCCTTCGCCCTGAGCCTCAAAAGGTTCAGAGCACACCTCACCCTCTGATCAGCAGGGCGTGAGCACATGAAGAAACACCTCTCCACGTCTGAAAACCATCTCATAGCAACAATCGGGTCCTGAAATCCATTGAAGGTAGGGGGATTCGTATTATAGAAGTCCCGATACTAAAAACCTCTACCAGCTCCTCCCCTTGCCGTTGCTACAACTACTATAGCTGCCGTGACAGCCGTCTCTGGAAGAGCTGCATAACGCTCATCAAAATACTCAACCATTGTGGTCTTGATCGACCCAAACAGATCCGACAACTTAGCTCGGAACATCGCAGTAACCTCATCATGCAGGATATCACGAATCCTAGCATCCAACTCGTTTGTGCTCATCTGACTAATAATCTCGGGTGGTGCTGACCCACCCTGACCGTCCTCCCCTGCTCCCAATCCTGATCCAGATCCGCTCCCAGCATGCCTCGTAACAACCATACTGAAAGGAACTACCGCAGACATCAGATACCTCCCACTAACCCAGGAACTGACTCTCAACACCGCCCTAGGGGTTGTAACTTCCTTGATATGTATATGGGTCCTGTGCTTTCAGTAGTACGGGCCCATACTACCTTCCACACGTACCCATATTTATACCAAGTATCACCACAACACCCTAGTGAAGAACAGACATACCAAGTACTTCAATCCTTACTCCTAAAGGAACACTAGAAATCTCATACAGAAAGAAACCCTAGACTAGCAGCCATCACAAATCAGGTAACACTATCATGCAATTCCTGAAGATCCCTAGCCTAGTACTAGCATGCTGTTCTATCATGACACATAAACAAATAACTTGCATGGTATTTTGGGGCTACTTACTGGCTCCGGCTGATCGTACCTCCGCGTCCTCTTTTACTCATTTTGAAAACCATTTTAAATTCTCTTTTGAAAACTCTCCTTGATTTGAGACTGGATTCACACGAATGTTCCTCCAATTCACTCAAACCAAGGCTCTGATACCAACTTATAACACTCTAAAAATTCAAGCCAATTTAAACTTTTCAAAAACATCACAAATTCATTAAGTTATTACAAAAAGGTTTTCAATACATTTATTATCAGAGTATTCCCAGAACCATAACATAAAACATAAACATGAGGAGCGGTACGATCACGCCTTCGCCTTGCCACGGTCTCCTGAGGTACCTGAAAAAACATTAAACCACAACTGTAAGCCCGAAATCTTAGTAAGATACCCCCAAAATACCAACTACATATACCACGCATAACATATCATAACCGAACAGAACAGCCGTGCACTTCAGGTCTACTGTGTGACTGGTCCGCCGCACCGGGCCTTCAGTCCACCTGGTCCAGCCTCCGAGTCTAGCCATATCCCTCGAGTCTGCAGTGTGGTTTGTCCGCCCGTACCGGGCCTTCAACCCACCTGGTCCACTCTCTGAGTCTATAGTATGACTGGTCCGCCCGCATCGGGCCTTCAGTCTGCCTGGTCCATTTTCCGAGCCTCGATACATCTGGTCCGCCCTCGTCGGGCCTACAGCCTATCCGGACCACTCGCTGGGCCTTCGGGATAACCATTCCGCCCTGGGTATGTTGGCCTACAACACAAAGCAAGAGCCGCCTCCACCCAACTGCAGTCAAATAACCATGTGCGCATAAACATACAATCATATAACAATTCACATCCAATCAAACCGATCTAGCAGATCACATAACATAACATACTCTAAACAGAATACTGACCTAACCGGTCACTAGCATATCATCATCCTATAGACCAGGATACCGACCATAACCAGGTCTCTAACATATACCATCCTAACTACCAGGATGCAAACATAACAAAGCAACAATATAACAACAATACCCAGATTACAATCCGATAAAGGGCCGGCCTTGGTGCCTTAGACCCTGTTGATATAGTGAGGATAACTCACCTTGCAACTGCTGAATGAAAAGATAAGATCACGTTGCTCCATCCTCCGACACGAACTCCATCCCTAATAATACCAAAAGACTTAACCCAATAATACCAAAAGAGTCCCTCAACTCTAAAAAAAAAACCCCGTCTCAACTCACTGAGTCATCCCTTGACTCACCAATTCCCAGCTTAATTAGAAAAGGCTAGGACCTTAAGACCAGACTCGCCGACTCCAAGAACAGACTCGCCGAGTCCAAGGCTATCTTCAACCAACTTGCCGAGTTGTTTTTCCAACTCGTAGAGTTCCTGCCCACCTTCATGCAACTCGCCGAGTACACCCTTGTGACTCACCGAGTACCCTTAGATCTTAATCCATACAGAAGCTTTCCAGGCCATGCAGATGATCCAAACCATAGATCTACCCTTCTACAACCCATCCATCACGTAAAGTGGCAAACTTTATGTGAATCCAAAGAGATCTAAGCATATAACACTCTATAGTTAGGGTTTGGGACAAGATGGCTTCACTAATCACTCAAGAACAGGGACTTTAATGCACTCTAGACCTTCTCCATTCTAGATCTGAGGTAGCAACCCCAGATCTAACCTCCAAACTCAAAATATCACAAGCTACTCTTTTCAAATACTCCAACATGATGAATCTAGATGAATAACAGCCCAAGCACCGAAATAATACCTCAAAAGGAAGCTCCAACAGAAGAGAAATCCGAATCCTAGCAAAGCCCCTTGCTCCAAGCCTCTTAACTCTCCAAGATCTCTTCCGGAATCTCTTCTCCAAGATTCAAATGCTCTTAAATCACTCACAAACGCGCATTAGGGTTTTATGGACTTCATGAGAGGGTAAAGAGGCTGGGGAGAGGGTATAGTGTCCTTTATATAGGGCTCATCCTCTGAAATTAGGGTTTTCTCCACACAGCACCAACTCGCCGTGTCCAACTGCTGACTCGCCGAGTTGGCCACTTAACACGCGACCAGAATCGCGACCCTACTTGCCGATTCCACCCATGGACTCGCTGAGTTGCTCTTTCACATTTACACTTTGAACCCTGAACATGCACTCCTGAACTCGTGATGTTACATTGCTCCCACGAATCCACTAACACCATAACCAGATAACATCTTAATCAATAGCCCAAAATCCTTAAGTTTGACCCAAGGTCAAACTTAGTAAAAAATTCAACGGTCAACAGAATCAACAAAAGTCAAAGTCCAAGGTTGGTTGAGTACGTCCTGCATACTCAAGTTACACCCAACATACCCGTGATGGTTTAGTACACCCAACATACGAAAATTACGCCCAATGTACTCAATCTGGTACAATCCTTCCCATTAAGAACTTCATACCTTAAGGACTTTTCACCCAAACTTAGATCTAGCCTCAAAACATTGTCTTAAGTCATAATGTTTCCACCTTTATGACTTTCGATGCCTAAGGAAGGTCCAAAAGCTAAATCCCTAACTTATTAATCCATTAAGACATCACAACTCTCGCATGAAAGGGAGAAAAGGACCTAGATCACATTTTTATGGTTCCTAATAGCTCCATAATGGATAAAGTTTCCAACTTTATCCATTAGAATAGTCCCAACAAACAAGATCTAGTCCTTAAGTTTGAAAGGGACCCAAAAGTGCATCTTTTTCAACTTAATCCATTAAGGCCAATCTCAAACCTTTAGATCTGATTCAAAATGATGTTTATATGGATGAAGCTTCCAATTTTTCCATAAGAAGGTTACAAAATTTGAAAACCTAAAATTTATGAACTTAAAGTGACCAAAAGCTTATAATACCCAAAACTAGCTAGATCTAACAATTTCATCATCAATATTCAAACTTTATACCTCTAGAAGAAAGATCAAGGTGAACAAGGTATGGATCTATAAGCTCCAAAGCAACCAATGCTTATTCAATGAGTTCCTTCTTCTCTAAGGTGCACAAAGAACATTCCAAAGCACTTAAAAACACCTTATTTTTTCTCACAAGGCTCACTCTAGGGTTAGGGTTTCAAGAGAGGGTGTTGGAGAGGTGGAGACTGATAATGGAATTGGTTTGGGGGAGTTAAGGAGCTTAAATAGGTCTCAAACTACAAAAATAGGGTCCAGGCACTGATTGTGTATGCCCAATGTACTCCTAGTATTCCCAACATACTCCATGTACGCCTATCGTACGTGACTAACCCAAAAACCGCCATGACTTATAACGGTCGTAACTTCTTCGTTCTAGCTTTGTTTTCGACGTTCTTTATATCCACAGAAGGGTGTTGAAGAGCTCTACAATATTATCTAAATATCTTGGGATAAAAGCTTCCTAAATAAAACTTTATATTTCATGCAATAACCCAACTTATGACTTTTCCCTTTCTACTCTTCGTCCCAAAATACAATTCAAAGGTAAAATCTATTAACGTACATTACCTCCTTCCACAAGGACTAAAACTTGCCTCCTTAAATCCCATAGCCTTAAACAATCAACTTCTGGTCCGCGGTGTAGAAATGACAGGAAATATGATGTGACAACCCAATGGTTCTCCCCCACTTGGATTCAACTACGCTTTGCCAATCCCATGACCGATGGACCTCCAACCCATATCAAAACCTTACTATTCCACTACTTATATTTTGTGCTTCCAGGAACTATGATTCCAAGATGATACAAGATAGGCTATCCACACCCCATACCAGATTAAACACTTCGCTACCGAAAGCAACAACCGAGATGCAATTCGAAATACGTAAGTCACACCTGAAGAACTCCACAATGCTGCCCCAACATCTAAACTTCCAATAACCAAGAACATCTACCAAACTCGAAGTTGCTATGACTAATAATTTCACCACCATCTAATGAAGGTATGTATACCCAGAAACTAAAATGTACAATGTATAGATTTTGCCAAGATGTTGACACATCGAATGAACTCAAACTAATACAGTTCTGAACATTTGAAGAACCTATGCTATTGACGAAGAAAGAAAATACCAAAGATCAAGAGTGAATTGAAAACTAATTTATTGATCCACTACACTATTGGACAAAGCCTAAGAGGGACTAAACGTACCAAACTCTGAAACCATTTGACTGATCACCAACTGCCCAATCTATAATATATATATATATATATATATATATATATATATATATATATATATATATATCATTCTATAAAAAAAAGCTGACAAATCCTTCCTGAGCAACACAAGTGCTCTAGAACCCTGAATTCGTTGTCCCCGATGGGGACAACTAACTTCGACGGGATCTTTTAACAAAAGCTCCTGATGCAGCTACCACCCTTGCATCCTAAAGACATGAATTTGCTAGATACTAATCCGACACTTGCTTTTTCAACAATCCTTTATACCTATCAATCATGACAGATTTTCACCAGCTCGAGTTTCGATATTCTAATAAACTTGATGACTACTGATCTAACACTCATGACCACACCCATTCCTTGTTTCCTTGCAACCATGAAGAACTTTTACATATCCTACATTCAAAATACTAATGGGTAAAGCCAGTTATTCCATAGGCCCATGAAAGGTGTCAAAAAAATCACTTTCCACTATGCTATAACATCTAGAACCTTCATCCTTGATATACATTGCATGAGTATAACCAACACACATTATAGAGCATCATGATCCCTAGTGGCTCATCATGATGCAATAGTGTCACATCAAGATCACCATGGCTCATTAAACATTATGGTTGCGCATTATGTAATGATTCTTGAGTATCCTCAACTTTTGAGCATCCTTGGAAAGTTTTGAGCATTATAGTGAACATCATAGAATAAGTGGCTCATCAAGGAATATCATGGATCATTAGGAACACATATGGTGCACCCTTGTACCAAGATGGCGCATATAGCATGAGGATGACACATCTTGTGCAAAGGATGACACATTCTATCATATGTTGATGTATCCTCTCCTTTGATAGCGTACCTCCTTGAAAAATGGTGCATCTTGCTTCATGAGTGGTGTATCTCCCTTCACAATGGCGCACCATGACAATGAACTACACACTTACTTCCCAAGGTGGCGTATCCTCATCATGGATGGCACACCTTCATCCAAAATGTCACATCCATGCACTGGACGATGCATCTTAATCATGGATTGTGTGTCCATGGTCAAAGATTCTTCGTTCCTTTCCCAGCTACTCCATATTGCCTTTTACAAGATTCGTTCCTTAGTTACTTGATTCATTCCTTTTTCACATGATCTATTCCGTTCTGAGATGATCCATTAAACTACCAAGCGCTCCATTGCGCCCAAATGCTTAATGTTCCAAAATGCTCCATTCCTTTCCTAGGTGCTCCATTGATAGTGGCCGCGGAGGTAGACTTGATGTATTAAGGATTTTTATTTTGTATACTTAAAAAGTTGTACATTGTGTTACAGAATGTAATATTGGTTAAACTCGTGGCTAATCATAATTTTTTTATTTATGTAATACATCATAGTTAAGTTTTAAATTGTGTACTTTGATTATCAATTATATGTATTTTAATTTATTAAGTAAAAGCCTATGTATTTATTTTATTTATGTGTTTTATCTTGAATGAAATTAAATAACATCTGGTCGTTTTCAAAATACATACGAATTCATTTGCAAATGACAATAACACTAATTGTGTTGGATAGTATGTGATACAACAAGTCTTCCAAGATAAATTTTTATTTCTTATTGTTGGTCAAATAATTTTTGGAATTAAAGTTAAGTAAAACTAATAAATTACAAATAATATATCATAATATTTAACTCATACAAAAAGTTACAGACACAAATGTATCGGATACAAATGAATCATAAAAATAATGAGAATTTGTTCCAATCAGGTTCTGCTGTAGGTAGGGGAATAAGATCCCTTTACATCCATAATGCACAACTCCTAGTAACTTATCTACAAAATAAAAAATAGCACAAGTCTATTAGGGAAAGAAATTTAGTTCTTGATACGCTTCCCACAAATGAGA
This sequence comes from Lactuca saligna, assembly GCF_052625555.1. Lineage (NCBI taxonomy): Eukaryota > Viridiplantae > Streptophyta > Magnoliopsida > Asterales > Asteraceae > Lactuca > Lactuca saligna. Next base: position 42,791,303 of record NC_136418.1, on the reverse strand, counting down.
ATTAGTTATAGTCTATCTGAGACTAATATTCAATCCATGATATGTTTTCATAAAAATAGTATTTGTGACTGATACATTACTCTTTGATATATATATATATATATATATATATATATATATATATATATATATATATATGACTAAATAACCTACCTCAAAGACTAAAATTTGGTCCTTAATGATTTTCCTGCAAAGTTAATAGTGGCTAGTCTATCAAGGACTGAACCTCAATACCTAATAATTTTCTTTTGAAATAGTATTCATGATAGATTCACCAATCTCTCATGTATGAGATCTATGACTAAATTAATCAGTCTTAGATACTGAAATTCAGTCTTATAAGTGTCCATTTCGATTTCAAACAATGTATGCCTATTATGGACCGAAATTCAGTCTTTAGAAAATGTCTCATCAAAATGGCAAATTGGTGTAGTTTTATCAATGAATAAATACAGTCTCTAATAAATTCCATACACAATCAAAACTAGCACAATCTTATTAGGGACTAAAATTCGGTCTCACATAACTTTCCATCCAAAGTCAAAGTTGGTGCTAGAATATTCGAGACTAGAATTCAGTCCTTAATGTTTTTCCTACCAATCCTAAACCGATGCAAAAAAAATTAGGGACCGTATGTAAGTCTCGAATATTTTTGGTCTGCTCTAATGGTCCACACATTAAAATCAATCCCCAGAGAGTATATGAGACTAATTTATTAGTATTAGATACCTTATTGTAACACCTGGTTCTTGGTACGTACTCTTTTATTAAATCTTCATTTATTTTTGCATTTTTAGCCTTGGTCTCGGCGAGTCGAAGTACTGACTCACCGACTAGAAGCGGGATGAGACGCGGGGTTGGAGCTGCAGACTAGGCGAGATGGGTCCCGGACTCGGCGAGTAGCCGCTGTTTGGACAAAAACCCTAATCCAGGGGTTTGCACCGTATTTAAACGACCTTATGCAACCTCCTTTCCCCCTTAATGCTCCCAAACGCTCCTTGTAGCAAACCCTAGCCGTTTTTGTGAAGATCTAAGGCCTTTTGAGTGATTCTTATGAGTTTTGATCTCAAGGAAGAAGGAAGAGCATAGAAGGATCAAGAGAGGACTGAAGGATTCAAGTTTGGTTCATCATTTGCAGTCTTTGGAAGGTATAAAGTCTGAACCTTGCTCATTCATTTGTTAGATACCTCTTTGAGGTGATTTAGGGCTTTTTAAGCCATTTTTCGTGGCCAACCATGTTTGCAAACATGGTTGGGGTTTGGACTTCTGTATCACGTCATTTTATGAGCCATAAGTCACATCAAGGTTGCTTTTTGCACCAAGGAAGGCCCCATGTAACAAAAGAACCATTTTAGAGCGTTTAAAGCTCTTATGTCCCATGCATGCATGTAAGGCTCGTAACTTTACGTGCTAGATCGAGTTTAGGGGGATGGATCTATCATTTGGTTAAGTGCTGTACATCAGAAATCGAAGTTCTTGGTAAGGAATGAGATAGACTCAGCGAGTCCAGGGGATTTGGTCCTATATCAGTGAGGGTCATAAGGACCAGTTAAGTGTGGAAGGGTTTTTTGGAGACCCGGGGAGTGACCCAATGTTCTGGACTAAGCAAAGTGTTCTGGGAATTCATATTACTCGACGAGTGCATGAACGGACTCGGTGAGTCCAAGGCAATCTTCATGGTACTCGACGAGTTGTTCATACAACTCGGCGAGTCGGATGTGGATTCAGTCGGTGTTCTTTTAGAAGCAAAACTCGTCGAGTCATCGCCTAACTCGACGAGTAAAAGATGGGTTTGAGGTCTAATGGCAGGATAGGGACTCAGCGAGTTGGCGAGCCAACTTGGCGAGTCAGGTCAACTAGAAGCTAACTTTAACCTTGACTTGGTTAGGGGTAAAATGGTTATTTTACCCTAAGAATAGATGTCAGTTTCTGACTGAGTGTTTTGTGGGAATTATAGCTGGAGGATTTCTGGAGCAGCAGCAGTGACAGCAGTCAGAGGATTGACGCACAGGTCAGCAGCTACTACGAGGTGAGTTACCTTCCAGTAGCAATGGGTCTAAGGCCACAATGCCGGCCTACTAGTAGGACTGTATGTTTAGATGATTCTCTCTGTGATATTCATCTAGGGTTTCTACTACCTATGTTATGTTTATGTGCTAGTATGGTATGATGCTATGTGCTAGTGGCGGTAGGGGAAATAGTCGCCAGAATACCGGTCGATAGGACCGAAAGGGCAGATATGCCCAGCCATGCTAGATAGATTATGTGATACATGTTATGCGGTACTGATAGGGGGTGAAATAGTCCCCAGTGTCCGGTCGAGAGGACCGAAGGGGAGACCAGCACCTAGGTATGCTAGTCAGTATCCGTTTGAGAGGACCGAAGGGGAGACCAGCACCCAAATATGCTAGTCAGTATTCGGTCGAGAGTACCGAAGGGGTAGGTCGGGCACCCAGATATGCCTGACAATATATGTATGTTATGTGGTTGTTTGGTATGTGGTACAGTGGGGCAACTCACTAAGCTTCATGCTTATGGTTTTTAGTTTTTGTGTCAGCTACCTTTTCCGCAAAGGGGAAGGAGCTGGCATGGTAGCTGCATATCACACACACACTCTTTGTTTTCCGCACTACGAGATATTCTGGGATTTGTACTCTGACATTATAGTTGTTTTTATGTTTTGGTTTCGGACATGAAATATGTTTATGAAATCACGATGTTTATTTCCCAAAATTTTTCCAAAGTGTTGGTTTGAAAATGAAATTTTTGGTTGTGAGAATTGGGTCGTTACAAGTTGGTATCAGAGCCCTAGTTTGAGGGATTCGGACACACCTTCGGGAGTTTCTGAACTCAAACCGAGGGATTAAAGGATTTCAAAAAAGAAAAAGTTTTCTAGAAAGATCAAGTAATGAGTTTTAAGAAAGAACAAAGTGTGTGATGTGTGCGACCGGCCGAGCTCAAGTAAGTATTCCCCAAAGTACCCATATAATGTTATACTATGTTTATCAGTTTCAGTAGAATAGCATGCTAGAATAGGACTAAGGATCTAGGAGGATGCCTTACGTGCCTGCTTTTGTGTTCCAGCCTTATGTGAATTGCATGCTAGAAATTGAGTAGACAGTAGTAGGATAACATGTTTTGGTTATGCCTGATAGTATGAGTTCAACATTGAATGCTAGTGCAGTTTTTCGTTATGAGAATAGAATTCCTTGAGTAGTTCCTGTATCTGAATGTTGCTTGCTTTGTGCTTTGTGGGACTCCAAGTGATGGGAGTTAGCCATTTGGTGAATACGTCACATCATATGGGATCAAGATTGGATAATCTCAGAGTGTTGGATTTGGCCCGGCTGCGCAGCTCTCGTCTGAGTCCAACCGTGGTAGGGATGACTCTTTTACTCGAAGGATTATCTGAGCTTTGTTATATGCGATGGTATTCAGGTGATGGCTAATTGGCATTACAAGAGGCCTTCAACAGTTGAGGATTGGTTTAAGTGGAGATAGAGATTTTCCTAAGGTTAAGCCTCGGATAAAGATAGCAATGTTCAACATTGGTAAAAAGGGATCTGGTGGAGTCAAGGTAGTCCTTAAAGAAGGTACAGATAGATGTGGAAGGTAGTATGGGCCCGTACTACTGGAAGTAGAGGACCTGTACCCGAACCAAGGAAGGTCAAGATAAGACTAGGGAACTTGTAGTGAATGTGGTTCCTCAAGAGGTATCAGTATCACTAATAGTCGTTGTTTATATATTGCAGAATGGTGGTACTACGATTGAGGCCAGCAGTTGGTAGTTCAGGAGAGGGATCAGGTTCCGAGCTAGGGGATGAGAGGCTACGTGAATTCATCGCGTCAAATATCACCAAGGGCATCCTTGAGTCGACTCCCATTATCTTCGGGTCGATCAAGGAAGGGATAGTTGAGTTGATGGAGGATCGCCTCAAGTCATTCTGGAGCAACATGGCATCTGGCCAACCGGGATCTCGCACGCTATCCTTTAATGACTTCAGGGGCAGTGGTGCGCCAGACTTTCACAGGGCGAAGGACCCCATAGCTACCAGGCGGTGGATTGTAGACATCGAGTCTGCACAGTTGACTAGCTTCTGCCCCCGAGGGGTCGAAGGTGAGATACGCAACAGGGTGTTTGAGAGACAGAGCTAGAGACTGGTGGGAGTCTGTTGGTGACTCATTGGGAGCCTCGGTTGTCGAGGCTATGACCTAGTCGGACTTTGTGGCCAGGTTCAGGGTAGAGTTTGCACCGGTTTTTAGATATGAGACAGACGACGGAGACCGTGGCGGAGATCACCGCCAAGTTCCGGGAGAAGGCGTTGTTAGTACCCCAGTATACAAGTGATGAGGATATGAGGTGGACCCGCTACCATGACATGCTACGGGCTGACATCCGGGAGCATGTTAGTTTTTCAGCTTGCCCTACCCTGGATTCCATGATTTCCAGGGCTAGGGAAAGGGAGATTGATCTGGAGCATATCCGGAAGAGGAAGGCAGAGGAGGGATAGGTTTCAGGGGCTTCAGGAAAAAAGCCCAAGGGATCAGATGCTGGGCCAAAAGGCCAACAGGGGCAAGGCCGCTGCAGGAAATGCAGCAAGACGCACGAGGGAGCGTGCAAGTTGGGATCATCAGGCTACTATAAGTGTAGCAAGTTAGGGCATTTTAGCAGGGATAGTACCACCCATGCACCTGTCTTCTCGACATCTAAGTTGTTGTGCTTCCACTGCAATAAGATGGGCCACAAGAAGGCTAATTGCCCCTAGTTGACAGTAGCTTCAGCGCCAGTGAAGGCGCTAGCTCCAGCGACCCTGCGGATCATTGATGGCCGGCAGGGCAAGGCAGAGGCTCCAACAGTGAGGAGCTAGGTATTCCAGTTGACTACCGAGGAGGCACGCGCCGCACCCGATGTGGTGACTGGTATGATTCTTTATTTATGCTTTTATGTTATGATGCGGTAATATTGATATGTTATATGTATGTGCTCTGCTTAGGATCGTTCCATGTGAACTGTATCCCAGTTCAGGTGTTGTTCGATTCGGGGGCTACCCGATCATTTGTTTCCCTTGCGCTTAGCAAGAAGTTTCCTGAGTTTTCGGGCAGATTGGATTGCCGTTTAGAGGTGGAGATTGCCGAAGATCGATCGGTCCAAGCATCAGAGTTTTTTCGGGATTTTGTATTGAGATTGTTTGAGGAGCGCTATCCGGTGGACCTGGTTCCCATACCTTTGCGGGGGAATAAGGTTATTATCGGTGTGGATTGGTTAAGCCCCAATGGGGTAGTGATAGACTATGCGCAACAGCTAGTGCGAGTCAGAGCCCCAAGTGGGGGAGAGTTGGTGATTCAGGGCGAGAGACCACAGCGAGGGCCAACCTTATGTTCGGCAGCGAGAGCATGGCGCTACCTCCAAAAAGGGTGCGTAGGTTATGTCGCGTATGTTATGGATACCCGGGAAGCGGGTAGAGCGACGGTGAACGAGGTGCCCGTAGTACGAGAGTTCGCAGATGTATTCCCAGAGGAGTTGCCTGGGATACCTCTGGAGCGCCAAGTGGAGTTCAGGATCGACCTAGTCCCTGGTGCAGCTCCAATAGCCAAGACACCGTATCGATTGGCTCCTCCCAAGATGCAGGAGTTGTCTACGCAGCTGCAGGAGCTACTAGGCAAGGGATTTATCAGGCCGAGCAGTTCACCCTAGGGAGCCTCAATTCTATTTGTGAAGAAGAAGGACGGGTCGCATCGGATATGTATAGACTATCGGGAGCTGAACAAGGTAATAGTGAAGAACCGTTACCCACTCCCGAGGATTGATGATCTCTTTGACCAGTTGCAGGGAGCATCTTGGTTCTCCATGATCAATTTGCGTTCAGGTTATCATCAGATGAGGGTCAGAGAGGGGGATGTGCAGAAGACCGCGTTTCGGATGCGATATGGCCATTATGAGTTCGTGGTGATGCCGTTTGGGCTCACCAATGCTCCTGCCGCGTTCATGGACCTCATGAACCACGTGTGCAGATAGATGCTGGATCGGTCTGTGGTAGTTTTCGTTAATGACATCTTGGTTTATTCCAAGACGCATGAGGAGCACGAGGGGCATCTCTGAGAGGTGTTGGAGACCCTGAGGAGAGAGTGCTTGTATGCTAAGTTCTCCAAGTGTGAGTTCTGGTTGCACGAGGTGCAGTTTCTTGGGCACCTTGTCAACCAGGACGGGATTTCAGTGGACCTGGCCAAGGTAGAGGCAGTGATGAGATGGGAGGTTCCAAAGTCTCTATCTGAGATTCGGAGTTTCCTAGGTTTAGTGGGCTATTATCGGAGTTTCATCCAGGATTTCTCCAAGATAGCGGTACCATTGACCAGGCTAACAAGGAAGGCCATGGTCTTTCGTTGGGGGCATGAGCACCAGGCAACGTTCAAGACATTGAGATAGAGATTGTTCGTAGAGGATTTTGTTGTGTACTGCGATGCGTCCATCGCAGGTTTGGTCGCGGTATTGATGCAAAGAGGGCATGCCATCGCCTACACGTCGAGGCAGCTGAAGCCTCACGAGGCAAATTACCCGACGCATGACTTGGAGCTGGGGGCTATTGCGTTCGCCCTCAAGATTTGGTGTCATTACCTCTATGGGGTTCACTATATCATTTACACGGACCATAAGAGTTTGAGGTACCTCATGGATCAGCCAAATCTAAACATGAGGCAGCGTCGGTGGCTGGATGTGGTAAAGGATTATGATTGCAAGATCCTTAATCACCCAAGGAAGGCCAATGTGGTGGCCGATGCGCTTAGCCATAAGGCAGCACTGATCTAAGAAATTTGCCTACGATTGACCGTAGTGACTCCGTTGTTAGAGCGGATTCGGGAGGCTCAGCAGGAGGCTATGAAGGAGGAACATCGGAAGAGTGAGCGGATTGTAGGACAGGTTTCCTCCTTCGACTATGATAGTCGAGGGTTATTGACTCTTCACCGTAGGGTGTAGGTCCCTTATCATGGAGGCGTGCGCCAGGTTCTGATGGAGGAGGCGCACAAATCCCAGTTCTCTATTCATCCCGGGGCGACGAAGATGTATAAGGATCTTCGTCTAGACTATTGGTGGCCCTGCATGAAGCGGGATGTGGCTTGGTACGTTGAGCGGTGTTTGACCTGAAGGATGGTCAAGGCCGAGCATCAGAGACCGCACGACAAGATGCAGCCATTGGACATTCCATTGTGGAAATGGAAAGATATTACGATGGATTTTATCACAAAGCTTCCCAAAACCGCGTGAGGGGTGGATTCGATATGGGTCATCGTGGATCGATTGACCAAGAGCGTCCATTTTATTCCAATTCAGGAGAGCATATTGGCCGAAAAGTTGGCCGACATCTATGTCTGGGAGATAGTGGCACGGCACGGGGTGCCAGTATCCGTGATTTTAGATAGGGATGTTCGTTTTACTTCCAAATTTTGGAAGAAATTTCATGACGAGTTGGGCACTTGTCTGCATTTTAGCACTATCTTTCACCCGCATACAGATGGTCAGAGTGAGCGAACCATCCATAATTTAGAGGATATGTTGCGGGCATGCGTGCTAGACTTCGATGGTAGCTGGGACACCTATCTTCCTCTAGCTGAGTTCTCGTATAACAACAGCTACCACACGATTATTGATCGACCTCCCTTCAAAATATTATACTGAAGGAGGTGTCAAACCCCGATATGTTGGGGTGAGGTTAGCCAGAGGTTCATGGGGAGCACTGATGTAGTGCTCATGGTGACCGAAAAGATTCAGCAAGTTTGGAGCAGGCTTCAGACTGAACAGAGTCAACTATTAAAGTTATGCCGACAAGCGTCGTTCAGACTTGGAATTCCAGGTCGGGGATATGGTTCTACTGAAGGTGTCGCCATGGAAAGGCATCATCCGATTCAGAAAATGAGGCAAGTTAGGCTCGAGGTACATCGACCATTTAGGGTTGTAGCCCGGGTGGGCAAGGTGGCGTACCGGCTGGATCTGCCAGCCGAGCTCAGTCAGATCCACAACACTTTCCACATCTCTCACATGTGGAAGTGCCTAGTGGATGATACGACAGTAGTACCCTTGGAGGACATTCAGGTTGAAGGAAACCTGAATTACATCGAGCAGCCTGTAGAGATCCTTGACCGAAAGTCGAAGGATCTGAGGAATAAAATAGTAGAACTCGTGAAGGTGCAATGTCAGCACCGGAAGGGGTCGGAGTGGACTTGGGAGCCGGAGGATGAGATGATGGAGCACTACCTCGAGCTATTTCAGGATCGTACGTTAGACTTCGAGGACGGAGTTTAAAATAAGTGGGCGAGATTTGTAGCACCTGGTTCTTGGTACGTACTCTGTTATTAAATCTTCATTTATTTTTGCATTTTTAGCCTTGGACTCGGCGAGTCGAAGGACTGACTCGCCAAGTAGAAGCGAGATGAGGTGCGGGGTTGAAGACGCGGACTCGGCGAGTCGGGTCCCGAACTCGGCGAGTAGCTGCTGTTTGGACAAAACCCCTAATCCAGGGGTTTGCACCCTATTTAAATGACCTTATGCAGCCTCCTTTCCCCCTTAATGCTCCCAAACACTCCTCATAGCAAACCCTAGCCATTTTAGTCAAGATCTAAGGCTTTTTGAGTGATTCTTGTGAGTTTTGATCTCAAGGAAGAAGGAAGAGCATAGAAGGATCAAGAAGGGACTGGAGGATTTGAGTTTGGTTCCTCGTTTGCAGTATTTGGAAGGTATAAAGTCCGAACCTTGCTCATTCATTTGTTAGATCCCTCTTTGAGGTGATTTAGGGCTTTTTAAGCCATTTTTGGTGGCCAACCATGTTTGCAAACATGGTTAGGGGTTTGGACTTCTGGATCACAACATTTTATGAGCCACAAGTTAGATCTAGGTTGCGTTTTGCACCAAGGAAGGCCCCATGCAACAAAAGAACCATTTTAGAGCCTTTTAAGCTCTTATGTACCATGCATGCATGTAAAGCTTGTAACTTTACGTGCTAGATCGAGTTTAGGGGCATGTATCTATCATTTGGTTAAGTGTTGTACATCAGAAATCGAAGTTCTTGGTAAGGAATGAGATAGACTCTGCGAGTCCATTCATGGACTCGGTGAGTACAGGGGTTTTGGTCCCATATCAGTGAGGGTCATAAGGACCAGTTGAGTATGGAAGGGTTTTTAGGAGACCCGGGGAGTGACCCAACATTCTGCACTAAGCAAAGTGTTCTGAGAATTCATAGTACTCGGCGAGTGCATGAACGGACTCAACGAGTGCAAGGCAATCTTCATGGTACTCGACGAGTTGTTCATACAACTCGGCGAGTCGGATGTGGATTCAGTCGGATTTATTTTAGAAGGAAAACTCGTCGAGTCATCGCCTAACTCGACGAGTAAAAGACGGGTTTGAAGTCCAACGGAAGGATAGGGACTCGGCGAGTTGGCAAGCCAACTCAGCGAGTCAGGTCAACTAGAAGCTGACTTTGACATTGACTTGGTCGGGGGTAAAATGGTCATTTTACCTTAAGAATAGATGTTAGTTTCTGACTGAGTGTTTTGTGGGAATTACAGCCGGAGGATTTCTGGAGCAGCAATAGTGGCAACAGTTAGAGGATTCCCGCACAGTTCAGCAGCTACTACGAGGTGAGTTACCTTCCAGTAGTAGTGGGTCTAAGGCCACAATGCCGGCCCACTAGTAGGAGTGTATGTTTAGATGATTCTCTTTGTGTTGTTCATCTAGGGTTGCTACTACGTGTGTTATGTTTTTGTGCTAGTATGATATGATTCTATGTGCTAGTAGCGGTAGGGGAAATAGTCCCTAGAATACCGGTCGATAGGATTGAAGGGGCAGATATGCCCAGCCATGCTAGATAGATTATGTGATACATGTTATGCGGTAGTGATAGGGGTGAAATAGTCCCCAGTGTCCGGTTGAGAGGACCGAAGGGGAGACCAGCACCCAGGTATGCTAGTCAGTATCCGGTCGAGAGGACTGAAGGGGATACCAGCACCCAGATATGCTAGTCAGTATCCGGTCGAGAGGATCGAAGTGGTAGGTCGGGCACCCAGATATGCCTGATAATATATGTATGTTATGTGGTTGTTTGGTATGTGGTACGGTGGGGGAACTCACTTAGCTTCGTGCTTACGGTTTTCAGTTGTTGTTTCAGGTACCTCTTCCACGAAGGGGAAGGAGCTGGCGCGGTAGCTGCATCTCACACACACGCTCTTTGTTTTCCGCACTACGAGATATTCTGGGATTTGTACTATGACATTATAGTTGTTTTTATGTTTTGGTTTCAGACATGAAATATGTTTATGAAATGACGATGTTTATTTCCCAAATGTTTTCCAAAGTGTTGATTTGAAAATGAATTTTTTGGCTGTGAAAATTGGGTCGTTACACTTATATCCAAGAGTGATTAATCAGTTTCTGAGATTTTAGTCATAGAAACCCTTTTTTCTTGTAGTGAAGATTTGTTCATTTGTTACATGATCTATTCCCTTCTCAAATGATTCGTTCCTTTCTCACGTGCTCCGTTGAACTCCTAAGTGCTCCAGTGTGTTCCATGTTCTCTTTTTAAAACCAAATGTTCCATTAGGATGCTCCAAATGCTCAAGTCACATTAAAAATCTATTAATAATTAAATTTTGAAGAATGTGAAATTAAGTGCTCCATGAAGGCTGATTCTTGGCATAAAGATGAAGTTTAGAAGAATTTTTGGAAAAATGTTTACAAGATGCCATTTTAAAGGATTAAGAAAACAGCAAGGAAAATCATTTTATTGAAGAAGAAAGGAGAACTATGATGATATATTTTGTTTTAATGACATTATTTTCAATAATAATAATAAAGAATTCAATGTTGGAGAATATTGATCACCAAGAGGATTCCCTCATTTCAGTAGGATTTACACCCCTATTTATTAATGGGGTTATGGTGAACATAAAAAAGGCAACAACTTTGCTGTCAGGTTGATGGGATGTTGGCTAATTCATTGGCTAATGAAGGATTGCTAAAACAGTAGTCGGTCCGAAATAATAACACCTTTCATTGTGGTGGCTAAGTTAAAGGTTGTTCCTTGAATGATAAATATGAAATGTCTCATGTTAATCAAGTTATAGAAGGTTTTGGGGAATCAAAAAGTCATCATATAGATGCTTTCACATTGTCTAACGGACCAATAAAAGGATTCTCAATCCATGATAAATTAAATTCTTTCATTGAAATTTGTTAAGAAATAGGATATGCCATGCTGGATGTGAAAGTGATATGCAAGACATTCTATAGGGACATATAGAGAATGAAGTGTTTTAATGAGTTTTATTTTGCTAAATGTCCATGGTCGTGGGAAGATTCCTAAAATATTGTGGGTTATGGAGTTACGTAATAGACATTGTATAAATTTACTTGCTATATACAGACAAAAATGAATCATATGGATTTGTTCACTATAAGGATTGTGTGGGGTAATTCTTCTTTTGACTTTGCTTTTGGTACTACTAGAGGTCATTCTATGGCATCATTTGTATATGGGATAGTGGGATTCTTGTGAAAATATATATTATCAACTTTGTATTTGTTTATTGTTGTTGAAAGCTCTTTGATTCATACTAATATATCTTTGTTGGTTGTGTTAATGTATGATCCTCAAAACCTAAATGCTAAGAAATGCTTCTTGAATCACTTGTTAAGGATGGTGTCATGATGACATGAAGATGTTAGTTTTATGGGAGATTTTAATGAAGTATGGTATTAAATGGAACGATATGGGTCAATTATCCATTATAACTACATGCAGATTTAATGATTTTATTTTAAACATTGTTTAATCGATATACCCTTAGGTGGGTATTCCTTTACATAGATGGACAACTTGGCTAATGAAGAAATTAGATAGGTTTTAAATTATACGACTTATTGGATGTTTGCTTATTTATCTTGTTTGACTTTTGATTGTTGAAATTCAATATATAGACATATCATTTTTAAAAAGGAAATGGTTGATAAGGTGATAGGTTTTTAATTTCATACGACTTATTGGATATGTTCCCTTCTTTATCTCGTTTGATTTTTTATTGTAGAAATTCAGATATATACATATCATTTTTAAAGAGGAAGTTGTTCATATGGTCATACATTGTTTCTTATTTTGGATTGTTCGTTTTCTATTGATGGTTTTCTTAAAGTGGTGAAGGATTCTTGGAAAAATGACGTTGTTCTGGAAATAAATTCGATCGCTATTATTAAAATGAAATTCCAACATATTAGGATGAAACTTAGGGTATGGAATAATGAAAATAGGGTAGTTGTGCGACTAAAACTAATCTTCAAGGTTCCTTGGTATGTATTGATATCAAGTTGGACTATGGATATGAGTCCACGAAGAATAGTGCTTCAAGGGTATTAGTGTCGAAGGCTATTTTTTACATCGATCATCTTAAGGAATCATATTTAGCACAAAAATATAAAGTTAGGTAGCCTAAAGAGAGCGATTAAAATACCAAGTATTTTCATGACATCCTAAACAAAAAGCATCGGTAAGTTTCTACTTGTTGGGTCTTAGCTGATAGATAACGAGTCTTAGTCTGGATCATGTGAAATTGGAGTTCTTTCGCATTTGCAGACTGTTTTACGAAACTTGGTAGCCCTCGATCTTTCTTCTCAGAGGCTTTTCCAAAAATTTGATTCCTAAACAATCCTTGGTTATTGAGAGTGAAGTGAATAATGAAAACAACTCAATGTGGGATTATGGACCTAAAACATCCTGAAGTCTAAATGGTTTCACATTCGATTTTATTAAAAACATTTAGTGTCTCTTTGAGAATGATATTGTTCAGGTTATGTTGGGTTTTTTTCATTAATGGGCACATAGGTAAGCACATACTGAAACAAATAGAAAGTAACTGAAACAATCTAAAGCTATTTACATTATAAAAATATCTAAATCTTATTTTTGTGGAACATGTATTCGCTAATACTTACCTCATTTGAACCCAAGTTATTCTTCCTTCCTTTAAGCTCGTATACCTCTTAAACACCACATATTCTCATTAGCAAATATTTGTTACGAATTGTCTAAAATAACCCTAAAGGGTCCTTTACAATTTTACTTCACTCATAAGAATATTTCTCTTCTGTTAGCTTATATTTAAACTTTGGGAACACTCGGAGGTTGAATACTAAGTTTTCCAAAAGTTAAAGTATCCTTGATAGAAGATGGACGCGTTTCTTGTCAAATTGCTCTATAATTTGACATGCATCATGTCCAGGGTGTGAGTCACGCAAAAAACGCAGTTTTTCTCATTTATGCCATGTACTTTGCACTACTGACTTTAAATGCTCACCAAACTTTTCTACAAGATTTTAATGGTCCAGATAAGGCTCATTAACATATTAAGGATTCAATTGATTCTTATTCTCGACTGAATTAATCATTAAGACCTTTATATGTCACACAAGGCTTAGGGAAGCTTATGTGAACATCACAACATCAACAAAGGTCATATTAGCTCCTAATGACCATCTTATTATCCATGACTCATCTAAACACTTGTTCCATCAATAAATCATCCATAAACCTTCACTTAATTCACAAAGGTTAAATCATTAAAATCCATGGAATGAAATTAGAGATTTCATCCATGATAATCCTCTAAGCTTGATTTATTTTAGATTCCATCAAGTAATTAACACATTGATAACTCTATTAATCAAAAAAGAATCCACATCTAATGGGATATGATTCGAATAATTGACATCGTTATTTCAATCATCCAAACACTTACTAAACCTATATTTGACTCTAGATTACTAAATAAAGGTTAGACTACAACTCATCATATCAAAAGTACAACAAATTCATGAAGTGAGTGCTTGAAATACTCATTTCCACCATTGATGATGGAATCATTCAATGGCAAATTGACAATTCCATTGTGATCTAGAGAATATTCCAAACAATCAAAACTCATTTAAACCAATATCTAGAGAACTCCACCATTAATGGAGCTTAGAAGTCTAGTTATCCACCAAATCTCCATTGATACCAATTAGAGTTGCACATAATTAAGAGTGGGAGTTCAAACATCAAAACCTTACATGAATCAAAAAACAAATCATCCATTTAATTACCATCGTTAGATTTTGGGTTTAAACCCAAACTCAAGGTTCGAATTATAGAGAGAATAGATAAGGTTATACCTTAATTCGCTGATGGAGACACTCTAGAATGAATGCTAGCTCTTCTTCTCCAACTATGAACCCTAGAGCTCCATGGAAGCTTGAAAATCGCCAACAAGTTTTCTCCCCGTTTGCCAAATAGTGTTCTTCAATCTAATGGGGGAGAGAACCATCTAAGAAACTTCCAACTTTCATTATTTGGCACAATTATTCCTTCCCGCAATCTACTTTCTAAAAAAATGATACCATTTAATCATCTAGCTTATGAAAGTTCTATCATTCACTTTGACCCCTTAATGCATCTTTGTAACACCCGCATTTCTAGGCTAGGCATTTTCGTTGATGTTATAGTCTAGGATAACCTTTGTAACCCGTTTTGAAATAATAAGAGCGTATTATTTGTGTATTATGTGTTTCGTGCTGAATTACTAAATTATATGATTTGATTAATTAAGAATAAAATAAGCGTCAAAATTTAAGTGTAAAATAAACTCAATATCTTTGCCTAAAGTCATAGTGGTCGAAACAAGGATTCCGAAGATATAAAGAATGCCAATATCCGAGTTATAGCGAAGAAGTTATGACCTGTCAAAATTTCGCGACAGAACCGGCAACGCTGAGTGATGTTAAAAGTTAAATTTACGTTCGAGCAATATTTAGCCTTAGCTATCTAAACTAAAGTCATAGATTTCGTTAAACTGAGACCGTGCATAAAAAGAACGCCCAAATCTGACTTCGTATGAGGAAGTTATGATTTTCTGAAGTTTCGACTTAGCGGTATGCAGCCCGAATACTCGATTTGAGATCGAGCTGTTTTTAGCTAAAGCAATCTAAATGAGAATCGACGATCTCATTGTTAGTAACGAAACGATGAAAAGTTAGGCGAGAACGAACGTTGGACGAAGAAGTTATGAATTTATAAAGAAATTTTCCTGTCCGGGCCTACTAAAAACAAATAATAAAAAATAAATTCAAAATTAGCCGACAGAGTCTAAACGAAAGTTGTAGAGCATAGTTTCACCTACGCGTGGATATAAAGAACGTCGAAAACGGAGCTCGTATGCGAAATTTACAAATTTAGAAGTTTCACGAGTCAAATTACGCTGATCGTAATTTGAGTACGCCCAGCGTACTCAGAAGGGTGCAAGTTGCCTAACCAATACTTGAGTGCCACCAATTGACGCATGCAGTGACGTTAAAGTACGCCCAACGTAACTCGTAAATTGAGATTACGCCCAGCATAATCCCAGACCCCCATCCTATAAATAGAAATCAAGATCAGCCATCTTATCTTGTTCAAACTCTTTCTTCTCTCTAGTTATTGCCTCGATTTGCGTGCCAATCATATCCCAAAGCCTCGGTATCATTTCCAATCCCCGAAGCAAGATCCGAAGTCCCGAGGATCCCGAAGAGCGTTATTCCAGAGCCGAAGCCCTACTCACGAGGAGCCCGGTTTTTGTAAAAATCTTCCAGATCTACGGAGAAACACTACTTCTGCAAGCCGTAGTGCTGTCCGATCATCTTTTGATCAAGTGAGTGTGTGGTTACTTTCTTCCAACACAATATTATGAAGTATTTTATATAAAATATATGCTATGTGTATATATTTTGTTGTTATATGTGTGAATGTATATTCACTCTCTTTTATCTCATAGATCTGATTTATTCTCTGAGAAATACGTGTTATGTGTGTGTGCCTCATCTGTTATGCGGAATATGTATTGATTAAAGCATGCTATGCAGGTTTTTAAACTATGTATAAAAATGTATATTTTTATCGACTAATATGTTGGGTAGAACATGGGTAGATAGTCTGTGTGTAATAAACAGATGAGAGGCCTCATTGTTGTTTTGATTTAGTCATCTAGCGGAGTTTAGATGACGACCACGGACTTTTCTAGACAGTCTCGTGGAACACTAGCCGGCTCGCCACCTGTAGGTGTTAATGGACTTGGGTGTTCATTCGTTGTACTCCATCCCCCTCATGGTTTTCTTATTTGACATATATTGCTGGGAAACCCCCGAAAGCATGTGTTGTCGCTCCGATGAAATATTCTTAGACTAGGTCCCCTGTGTTAGTTATTTTAGGGACATAAGGTGAGAATAACGGGAATGGGTAATTGGGTTATTTTTGGTTGATGAATATTAATTTAATTATTTATAGTGGGTTGAAAACCCCATATGCTCACCAGGCTCCCAAGCCTGACCCACTCAGTTTCTTTGTATTACAGGAAGTGGCGCGAGGGCATAATATGGATAATCATCAAGTTGTTCTGTTTACAGGTCTGTATATGTATATATTTGTTGAATGACTTGTAATGTTATCGTTTATGCTTTATGGTCTGTATCGGAACATGACATCCCGAGTTTTGATTATACAATGAAAATACATTTCTTTATGAAATGCTTTGGTAAATATTATTTTATCTTGTTTTGATTTTGGGAATAAATTCCGCATCTCTTTTAAAATCAAAAGGATTTACTCTGAAAATGTTTAAAAAGCATAAATGAAACTGATCTTTTCTGGCCGAAAATTTGGGGATGTCACAGTTGGTATCAGAACATTAGTTTAAGCGAACTAGGAATTTGTAGGATTTCTAGACTTAAACTTAAAATGCTAAGTTAAATTTTGAGATGTGTGTCTGTGATATTTTAGACACGAGCACTAGTTTATTTTAGGAAAATTGCCTAAAATGCTTTTATGTGCTAAATGTTATATGTTTGCCATATATAATATTATTTGTTCGGATCTATGGTCTGTTGGCGACCGGATCTGGAAACCTTATGTGTGTAGGATTCTAAACGTACGTCTACAATATTAGAACTAGCATGTAAACATTTCGGAGTGATAAGGATGATTTGAATATCTATCGTGAATGAGGATCCAATTTCACCTTATTTGGTGTGTAGATAAAAAAAATGGTGAGAGCAAGAAGTGGAGTCGGAAATGCTGATGAAAACAGGAATCAGCCACTCGTGATTGAGCAAATACCTGTCGTAGCAGCAGCACCTGAGCCAATAACAATGGTTGGTGTACAAATGATGATTCAAACAATGTTGGATCGTCAAATGGAGGAGACTAGGCGGTTGCTTCAACATAATCGTGAAGAACTGTCAATTCAAATGGAAGAGACCGAATTAAATGAAGGGCACTCGGAAGGTGGAAACTGTTGAAATAGTGTCTAAGGCTGCAACTATATTAGGCAAGTATTTGACCCGATTGTGCACGGTCCTTTTGGGTTGCCTTCACCATAGCAACTTGACAAGATGATTTATTATGAGAGAATAGATATTATTAATATATTATGAGAATAATATAAGAAATAATAATATTGTTATTTGATTAATATAAGTCATAAATTAATTAGTATTAATTTGGTGACTTAAAGAGATTAATTAAATAAGAGGGTATAAATTGTTAATTGTTTGATAGTTACACTTTGGGCTGTAAATCCTTAAGGGACAGGGTTTGGACGATTTCTAGGGCTAGGATAAGCCTCAAATTCGTCCAAGGCTTATCTAAGGTAAGCATTAGGATTGCTTAGGGTTTAAGTTATCCAGTTAGGGTTTAAGGGTGAAACCCTAGGAGCCTTACAAGTATAAATAGACCCCTTGGGAAAGGGAAATCGACATCTCTTCTAAAGTAAGGAAACCCTGGCCGATTTCTTCCCTCTCCTCTCTCCTAAATCATCCTCTTGCTAGTTGGTGTTTGTAAGCCATTAGAGGAGTGACAATTGTGACTCTAGAGCTCTAAGAACAAGAAGATCAAACAAGTGTTTCAAGGTAAGCTTTTAACTTTGGTTTTGTATTGTTCTTATACCTAATTAGTCATTAGAAGTCTTGGATTCAATGCATGTTTAATTAGAGAAACTTAGATCCAAGCATTAGGGTTTGCATGTGCACATAGGAATGTTCATATGGCCAAAACCCATCAGTGGTATTAGAGTCTACATTGGTTTCTATTAAATTGTTGCTTGATTGTTTGAATCTTACCTGTAAAATTCGATTTTTATGTTTCTAAGTCATGGACTCGGCGAGTCCCATAATGGACTCGTCGAGTTAGCCTAACTCCGCGAGTCCAGAGTGGGTACTCGGCGAGTCCGAGCGTCAGGAAGAGCCAAAATCGGGATTTGTTTTCATATTTATCTTATGGAAACTTACCTTTATCATACTAGATCAACCCAAATCCGATTTTGTGATATATATGACTATATTTTTGATCTGATTGAAGATATTTATCAATTAATAAAATATTTAATTTCCTTATATGATAATTATTAATTATTTTGATTAAATTGGTAAATTGTTTTTCAAGAAATCATAAATAAGTCAAATATGGATATTATGTGATTAATTGTTAATTTAGAATTATTTGTTATTTGATCCTTTATGTTTTAAAAGGTTTAAAACTTGCCATCAAGTTTTGAAATTTAGGTTTTGTGATTAAAAGTTTAATTTAGACGATTTAAATTTCAAACCCTAGAGTTTTTACAAGTTTAAAATCCAACCCTATACTAATATAATATTACAAGATTAATATCTATATATGTATAACTAAATGCTAGTCTTACCGTTAGTAGGCCTCATTCACGAAGCCGATTTATAAGGTGGGTATAAGGTTGCGGCCTATAAAATGGCGCTTAATGGGTGTACACTCACACCCACCACATGCTTAATCGGTGGAGGGTCGTTAGCCGAACGGGTAGGATAGGGCAACCTCATCCTCTCATTAAAAGTATAATAAAAAATATAAAGTAACTAAATTTTTCAAAATTTCCCAATCCTAGTTACTTTAGGAAAAGTGAATTGATGCAATCCCATGAAATTACACTTTGCACCTTGCTAAGAAGTTAGTGGAGCGTGTGTGGTTTACCGGCACACTAATTGGTTCTAAGCGAAGGTGGCAAAGGGTGATTCATTGTTTATTATAGTTCGATGGAGCGTGTGTGGTTTACCGGCACATCGAATAGGTGATCGTTACAATGAAGGCACCATGTGAATTTGCATGGTAATTCACACCCATTTTGTGATCCTCGGTATCCCAATCACAAACAAGAGGGGCATATCGAGATTTAAACATGCCATTAAAAAGTTTCAATGAATCTCATCCAAACCTAGGAATTCTCAATACATTTGGTACTTAAAGTTATGTTTTGTGGTGGAGAATTAGTGAATCATCATTCACTTACCTTCAAATTGTTTGCATGTTAGATTACGACATCCCTTTTCTAATATGTAAATATTGTTGTTGGATCCTAGCCCTAATTTTTCTTATTGGGTGATAATTAGGGATTCATATTCTAATCTATCTTTGTCCTTTCTATTGGTAGATGTCGAACGCTAACAACGCTGCTGCTAGCTCATTCACATTGATGAGCCTTTGTCAAAAGGTCACCTTCGATGGAACGAACTTTAGCGAATGGATAAGATACATTCGCACGATTACTCGCTATGAGGATAAGGAGTATGTCCTTGATGAGAAGCTCGAGAAAATCAACCTTGAAATTGCTACTCCGGCTGAAATGACCGCTTTTGAAACTCATGAGCGTGATGCAACGAAGGTTCATTGCATCATGATATCCACTATGAACTCCGAATTCCAAAAGTCCTACGAGGACATGTATCCGTACAAAATGCACCAAGACTTGTTGGAGAGATACCACCAAAACGCGAGACAAGAGTGTTATGAGATTTTCACTAACATGATTTCCGCTAAGATGGGTCATGGAGAGTCTCTTACCGTGCACCTGCAAAAGATGCAAAGGTATGTTGACCGTCTTCGCAAGTTTAATGTTGACTTTGGGGAAGACTTGGCGATCGACATGGTGCTTCACTCTTTGCCTCCAAGTTACAATCAATTTAGGACGACCTATCACATGAACATAGAAGAGGTCACCCTAAGCAAACTCTAAGGTCTCTTGAGGGTCGCTGAGAGCAACTTCAAGGACAAGGAAAGGGAAAGAAGATGAAGGCTTCGTCTAAGAACTATCGCAAGGTTAAAGCCCGAGATGGTGCCTCTTCTAGTGGGACCAAAGTTGATCTCGCTAAGCCCTGCCTAACCCAAAGGAGGCAGAGTGTCACCACTGCCACAAGATTGGACACAAGAAGAGAAGCTGCCCAGAGTACCTGCAAGCCATCAAGGAAGGAAAGATCAAGCCGTCTTTCTCAAGTATATACACAATTAAATCTAACGATTCATCTCATGATATTTCTTGGGTTCTTGATACCGGTTGTGGTTACCACATTTGTTCTAATGTGCAGGGACTAAGAAGAAATAGAGACGTGGAGCATGGAAGAATAAATTTAATCATGGGGAACAGAAGATCGTCGCCTGTGACCAAGATTAGAGTGTATTCTTTAGTGCTTAGGAATGGTTTATGCTTAGATTTGAACGATTGTTGCTATTCGCCAGAAATGGCTAGAAATATCATTTCATTTCATGGTTTGTTTAGACAAGGTTTTAGATTTTCTTTTAATAATGAGAATGGTTCTATTATGCCTTATCTAAATGGTGTCTTTTATTTTGAAGCAATACCGTGTAATGGAATTTATGAAACTGTTATGACTGTTGATAACTTAGGAAATGATGTTTTATGCATGGATTCTTCCAATAGTATGGATAAGGCATCCTTGTGGCATTGTCGTCTTGGACATGTCAACAAGAAACGCGTAGCCCAACTCCAAAAGGATGGAGTGTTGGAGTCATTTAACCTTAGGGAAGATGACAGATGCGAGTCTTGTTTACTTGAAAAGATGACTAAGTCACCCTTCGCTGGTACGTGCGAAAGGGGTGAGGGTCTATTAGACCTCATACATAACGATGTGTGTGGACCGTTTAGATCTACCACGAAGGATGGAAACCGCTTTTACGTGACTTTTACCGATGACTATAGTAGATATGGGTATATCTACTTAATCAAGCAAAATTCAGAAACTTTTGAAAAGTTCAAAGAATTCAAGAATGAAGTGGAGAATCAATTGGGCAGGAAATCAAGATGCTTCGATCCGATCGAGGAGGAGAGTACCTAAGTCTTGAATTCCACGATTATCTCAAGGAGTGTGGAATAGTTTCACAATTGATGCCACCTAGGACACCGCAGTTGAATGGTGTGGCAGAAAGGCGTAATCGAACCTTGTTGGACATGGTTCGCTCTATGATGAGTCGTGCTTTGCTATCTATCTCTTTTTGCGGGTATGCCTTAGAGACTACCACCCATATCCTTAACTGAGTCCCTACTAAGAAGGTTGCCAAAACACCTCACGAGATGTGGACGGGGAAAGCTCCTTCGTTAGCACATATCAAGGTTTGGGGCTGCGAGGATTTCGTAAGACGAGATACTCACGACAAGTTCGAACCTCGTAGTGAGCGATGTATTTTCATCGGCTAACCGCAGAAATCCTTTGGATATCTCTTCTATAGACCGAAGGACAATGTTGTCTTTGTTGTGAGGAGAAGAGTTTTCCGAGAGCGAGAACTCATAGGCCAAGGAGACAGTGGGACGCAAATCGAGCTTGAAGAGATTCAAGAGTCGATAGATGATGGAACCTCTACTGCTGGCACTCAACCCGAGGAGGAAACTCCGGTTGAACCGATTGACGTATCGTTACCTCTTAGACGTTCCGAAAGACTGAGAGTTCAACCCCAGTTGTATGGTTTTCATATTACTACCGAAGGGGACACGTATATTAGTGATAGTACACTAATCAACCTTGATGAACCTAAGAGCTATAAGGAAGCCATGGCAGGCCCGGAGTCTGCGAAATGGAAAGAGGCAATGGATCGCGAGATCCAATCCATGTATGATAACCAAGTTTGGAATTTGGTTGACAATGTACCCGGACGTAAGACCGTTGGGTGCAAATGGATCTTCAAGAAGAAGACCGACGTGGATGGAAACGTACACACATATAAGGCGCGATTGGTTGCGAAAGGCTTTACTCAAACTCCCGGAGTTGACTATGATGAGACCTTCTCATCAGTTGCGAAGATAAAGTCTATTAGAGTGATGCTAGCTATTGCCGCATTTCATGATTATGAGATTTGGCAAATGGATGTCAAGACCGCTTTCCTTAACGGGAAGTTGGCTGAGGATGTTTACATGGCTCAGCCAAAGGGGTTTGTGAATCCGAAGCATCCGAATAGAGTGTGTAAGCTTGAGAAGTCCATTTATGGACTTAAGCAAGCGTCTCGCAGATGTAATCTTTGCTTCGATGAGAGTGTCAAAGAGTTTAGATTTGTACGAAGCGAAGATGAATTGTGTGTATATGTCAAAGCCAGTGGGAGTATATTAAGCTTCCTTGTTCTATATGTCGATGACATATTACTCATAGGAAATGACGTCCCGACTCTGCAGGAAGTTAAGTCCTGGCTCGGGAAGTGCTTCGCTATGAAGGACCTCGGAGAGGCTTCCTATATTTTGGGAATAAGTATAGTAAGAGAGAGAAGTAAGAGACTAATAGGACTTAGTCAGAACACTTACTTAGAGAAGGTACTAAAACGTTTTAGTATGGAAAACTCAAAGAAGGGAGAATTACCGATACAAAGCAATGCCAAGTTGAGTAAGACTCAAAGTCCGAGTACCGAAGCTGAGATAGCTGAAATGAGCCGAGTTCCATACGCTTCCACAGTTGGCTCAATCATGTACGCTATGACTTGTACACGCCTTGATGTAGCCTTTGCTTTGAGCATGGTTAGTAGATATCAAGGGAATCCTGGCAGAGCCCATTGCATTGCGGTGAAGAATATCCTTAAGTACCTTCGGAGGACGAAGGAATGGTTTTTAGTCCTCGGAGGGAGTGATGACTTTAAGGTGCGAGGGTATAGTGACGCCAGCTTTCAGACCGACAGGGACAACTACCGTTCGCAGTCGGCCTGGGTCTTTACCCTGAATGGAGGAGCAGTGACTTCGAAAAGTTCCAAGCAGGAAATCGTAGCTAATTCAACGTGCGAATCAAAGTACATTGCAGCGAGCGAAGCGTCGAAGGAGGCAATATGGTTGAAGAACTTCATTGGTGATCTTGGAGTTGTACCTGCCATAAAGGAGCCCATAGAGACTTTCTGTGATAATGAAGGAGCAGTTTCCTTGACTAAGGAACCGAGAGATCATGGTAGATCACGACATATCGACAGAAAATATCACTTCATCAGACATCGTGTAGAAGGACAACTCGTAGTGAAGAGGATATCATCATAAGATAACCCAGCAGATCCGCTTACGAAGGGACTCAGTAGGGTTAAACACTTGCAGCATGCTAGGAGTATTGGGCTGAAGGATGATATTAGCATAGATTAGATAGTATTAGAAAAGTGTAATAGATAAATGTAATTAACATTTGATGATTAAATAAAGGCGTTTTATTTATAAGTAATGTTACTATCTTATGTTAATTGTTTAACTATTGTTTCACTTTGCGTGTTTTGACTTCCAGAATAAATGAGTTTATTAAGAATAATCGAATTATTCAAATTGTCCACAATCGTTCATATGTCGGAAGTAGATATGAATGAAGATTGTCATGAATTGGTGTGTAGATTGTCTAAATGGTATTAGACATAGCAAAAGATTGCTGCAACATTCATGAGTGCTTATGAACTAGTTTTGAGCATTGGAACAAACCCGCGCTTACTGGAATCACCTTATGGAATGTGATAAAAAAGGGGTGATCGCAAGATGATAATATCATATAGTCTTAAAACCTAGATATATGGTTTGTTATTTGTTAATTGATTGTACATTGATAATGCGAAAACGCATCAGTAACTCGGTGTTATAAAATGCATTGTTGTGTATAGTTGTTTAATGAATAAGTAAATGCATATAAGTTAAAGTTTATCTGTAACTTTTATCCTAAGAGGATAAAAGCGATATCTCGGCCGCTCGATGATTTGATTTGACTTATGTGTCGGGCCCAGTCAGAACTGAATTGATGTGTTCGATTAAGTTCTATGACAAATAAATCGGAGATCGAGAAACCAAATGCTAGACTAATTATTCCATAGAATTGTCAGCATGATATCAAACAGAGGACTGTACGATCCCTTATCTAAAGGACAAGATTGATTAGATCAGAGTTTGACAGCATCTTTGAGAGCTACGATTGCAAATTAGATTGTACTTGTGCATATAGTTACTAGACTTATCCAAGTGGGAGACTGTTGGAATAGTGTCTAAGGCTGCAACTATATTAGGCAAGTATTTGACCCGATTGTGCATGGTCCTGTTGGGTTGCCTTCACCATAGCAACTTGACAGGATGATTTATTATGAGAGAATAGATATTATTAATATATTATGAGAATAATATAAGAAATAATAATATTGTTATTTGATTAATATAAGTCATAAATTAATTAGAATTAATTTGGTGACTTAAAGAGATTAATTAAATAAGAGGGTATAAACTGTCAATTGTTTGATAGTTACACTTTGGGCTGTAAATCCTTAAGGGATTGGGTTTGGATGATTTCTAGGGCTAGGATAAGCCTTAAATTCGTCCAAGGCTTATCTAAGGTAAGGATTAGGAGTGCTTAGGGTTTAAGTTATCCAATTAGGGTTTAAGGGTGAAACCCTATGAGTCTTACAAGTATAAATAGACCCCTTGGGGAAGGGAAATCGGCATCTCTTATAAAGTAAGGAAACCCTGGCCGATTTCTTCCCTCAGTTCTCTCCTAAATCATCCTCTTGCTAGTTGGTGTTTGTAAGCCATTAGAGGAGTGACAATTGTGACTCTAGAGCTCTAAGAACAAGAAGATCAAACAAGTGTTTCAAGGTAAGCTTCTAACTCTGGTTTTGCATTGTTCTTATACCTAATTAGTCATTAGAAGTCTTGGATTCAATGCATGTTTAATTAGAGAAACCTAGATCCAAGCATTAGGGTTTTCATGTGCACATAGGAATGTTCATATGGCCAAAACCCATCAGAAACTTCAGTGGGTCTGTTGGTCAAGCCAACCCACCGATAGTTAGGCAAAACAACCATGATGGAAGGAATGATGGAATGGGATGCAAGTACAAGGACTTTGTAACTTGCAAACCATCGACCTTCAATGGAAAGGAGGATCCGATTAGAGTTATGGATTGGATCTCAGAAATGGAGTTGGCCTTCATGACTTGTGGCTACAGAGGCAAGTTGCAGACTATCTATGCAGTGTGTCAGTTCCGAGGTGGAGCCGTTCATTGGTAGAACACTCTAGGGAAGACATTAAGCCCTAATGAGCCACTACAGTTGACGTGGGCAGAATTCTTGGTGCAATTCAAGCGCAAGTTCTGTTCGGCCCAAAATCTATTGGAGTTAGAGAACAAGTTTTTGACGAAAGGCAGCATGTCAGTTGATGAATATACAAACGCTTTCACCGATAAGATGGAGTTTGCTTTGTGCATCGTGCCAGATGAGCTGACAAAAGTTGACCGATACACAAAAGGACTTCTATGGGAGTATGCAGTGCCAGTGCGTCAGGCACCTACTCTAGAGGCAGCTATTTGGGCTGCCATGTCTGTTAAGGACATGATCAAGGGAAGGACCGCCAACAAGGTTGAAGTTGGCGAAAAGAGAAAAATTGAAGGAACTTCAAGTTCCAATAAGAAAAGTAAATTTTCGAAGTCAAATTCGAAGAAGTTTGGAGGAAAGGGAGGCGAAGCAAAATGGTGTGAGAAGTGCAAGAAAATGCAGTTTGGGAAATGTAGTGAGGATGTAACCTGCTACAATTGTGGAAAAAATGGACATTTTGCCAATGAGTGTCCGAACAACAAAAGAATGTGCTTTGGTTGTAATGAAGAGGGGCATATTTTGAAAGACTGTCCGAAAAAGAAGGAGGCAGCAAAGCCCAACATTCCACCGAAGCCGAAGGCGAGAGCCTTCCAGATGACACTTGAGGCTGCGAAAGATGAAGCTGATGTCGCTTTAGGTACCTTTCTTGTTAACAAACTACCTGCTCAAATTTTGTTTGATTCTGGAGCCAACTACTCCTTTATTTCGCATGAGTTTGGTAGAAAACTAGCTTTGCCTGTTGATAGACTAGATAATGCTTTATTAGTCGAAGTTGCTAGTGGCAAGTTTGTACCTGTTAGCCATTGTATGAAAAACATCGTAATCGATCTGAATGGGAATAAATTTCACGAGGAATTATTGCCTATCGAACTTAATGGTTTCGACATCGTTTTGGGAATGGATTGGCTTAGCGCAAATGACGTCGAGATATTATGCAAGAAGAAGATAGTTAAAGTAAACCCGCCTGGGAAGGAATCATTTATGGTGTATGGAGATAAATGCAGAGTAAATTCTGGAATCATTTCTCTAATGAAAGCCAGAAAGTGTTTGACCAAGGGATGTACATCATATTTAGCATCTGTGATTGATGCTAAGAAGGAAAAGAAGGTGATGCAGAGTATTCCAGTGGTGTGTGATTATTCAGAAGTATTTCCCGAAGATCTTCCTGGATTATCACCTGATAAACAAGTGGAGTTCAGAATAGACTTGTTACCAGGGACCACGCCAATTGCAAAAGCACCTTACCGATTAGCACCGACGGAGATGAAGGAGTTGATGATGTAATTTTAGGAGTTATTGGACAAAGGTCTCATTAGACCTAGTTCATCACCCTGGGGAGCTCCGGTGTTATTCGTGAAGAAGAAAGATGGAAGTATGAGAATGTGCATCGATTACAGAGAACTGAACAAGGAAACAATAAAGAATAAATACCCGTTGCCAAGGATTGATGACCTATTTGATCAATTGCAAGGTTCGAGTTATTTCTCGAAGATCGATCTAAGGTCAGGATATCATTAGCTAAAAGTGACAGAGCAGGATATCGAGAAGACTACGTTCAGAACACGATATGGACACTATGATTTCTTGGTTATGCCATTTGAACTAACCAATGCTCCAGCAACATTCATGGATTTAATGAATAGGGTTTGTAATCCGTTCCTTGATAAATTTGTGATAGTGTTCATAGACGACATTCTGATTTACTCGAAAAGCCAAGAGGAACATGGCAGACACTTGCGAGAAGTGTTAGAAGTCTTGAAGAAGGAGAAGCTGTATGCGAAGTTCTCCAAATGCGATTTTTGGATTCGATAAGTCCAATTCTTGGGTCACGTGGTTATCAAAGAAGGAATAATGGTTGATCCAGCAAAGATTGAAGCTTTAATGAAGTGGGAACAACCGAAAAGTCCCACGGAGATCCAAAGCTTTTTAGGATTAGCCGGATATTACTGAAGGTTTATCCAAGGCTTTTCTTCGATCGCTAGTCCATTAACACCTTTAACCCACAAAGGAGCTACTTATGCTTGGAGTGATAAGCATAAAGAAGCATTCGAGAAGCTAAAGAAGAGGCTATGTGAGGCACCAATTCTATCTCTACCCGATGGAGTTGAAGACTTTGCTGTTTATAGCAATGCGTTTGGGGTTGGATTGGGTTGTGTTTTGACCCAAAGAAATAAGGTGATCGCATATGCGTCCCGACAGTTGAAGGAGCATGAAAAGAATTACCCGATTCATGATTTGGAGTTGGCAGCGGTAGTTTTTGCTCTAAAAATATGGAGGCATTACCTTTATGGCACAAACTGCAAACTTTTCACTGATCATAAGAGTCTCCAATATCTCTTTAATAAAAAAGAATTAAATATGAGCCAACGACGCTGGCTAGAGTTACTCAAGGACTACGACTGTGAGATACTTTACCACCCTGGTAAAGCTAATGTTGTTGCTGATGCTCTCAGTCGGAAAGTCAATCTTGAAAAAAGGAGGCCAAGAGCGTAGAGAATAGAAGTTGTCTCGACAATTGTGGAGAGTATAAAGAAAGCTCAAGAGGAAGCTTCGGAGAAAAATGACCGAAAGGGGGAACGTTTGGGCAAAACGTTGGTGTTTGGTACAAACGGTCATGGACTGAAGGTATTCCAAGATCGTATTTGGGTACCTAAGTTAGGAGGAATAAGAGATCTTCTGATGGAAGAAGCTCACAAAACCATGTACTCAATTCATCCTGGCAGCACTAAAATGTATAGGGACCTAAAACCATACTACTGGTGGCCGACGATGAAGCTTGATGTTGCAAAGTATGTGGCCGAGTGTGTGACTTGTGCGAGAGTCAAGACACAACATCAGAAACCATATGGGAGTTTAGAACCTTTACCTGTGCCTATGGGTAAATGGGAAGACATTGCGGTGGATTTTGTTACTAAACTACCCAGAACAAAGAATGCTCACGACATGATTTGGGTGGTCGTTGATCGATTCACTAAGAGTACGCATTTCATAGCAGCCAAATAGAAATGGTTTTTGGAGAAGCTCGTGAATTCTTATGTGAAGGAAATTGTGAGGCTTCACGGTGTTCCGTTGACGATTGTATCGGATCGTGATAGTCGTTTCACCTCAAGATTTTGGAAAAGTCTACAAGAGGAAATGGGTACCAAGTTGTGTTTAAGTACAGCTTACCATCCGCAGACTGATGGTCAGAGTGAAAGAACAATACCAATACTTGAAGATATGCTGAGAGCATGTACCTTAGAATTCCTAGGTAACTGGGATGAACATTTACCTTTGGTAGAATTTTCCTCAATAATAGTTTCCACTCGAGCATAAAGATGGCACCTTATCAAGATTTGTACGGACAGAATTGTCGTATGCCGTCTTGTTGGCTGGAGGCTGGGGAAAAGCATTTTATGGGTCCCGAGATGGTCCATCAAACTGCTGAGAAGTTGAAAGTGATCAGGGAAAGAATGTTAGCAGCTCAAGATCGTCAAAAGAGCTATGCTGCCAAGAAGCGAAGACCGATGACTTTTAAGGTTGGAGATTCGGTTTTGCTTAAAGGGGAAAGTTGAGTCCAAGGTTTATTGGACCGTTTAAAGTTCTTCAGAGAATTGGGAACCAAGCTTACAAGCTCGAATTACCCGAAGAAATGAATGGAATTCACAACACTTTTCATGTGTGTTATTTGAGGAAGTTCACGGGAGAAGTTCCCAATATAATTCCAATTTCTGAATTAAGAATTGATGAAAACAAGAGGTTAATTGAAGAACCAGAGGCAATTATTGACCGTAAGACTAAGAAGTTTTGACGCAAGATGGTCGAATTAGTGCTTGTCTGTTGGAAACATACGAATTGGTCAAATCTCACCTGGGAAACGGAGAGTGACATGTTGAGTCGCTATCCGCATTTGTTTGTTGAGGTGTGATTCCGTGGATGGAATCATCCTAAGGAGGAGAGAATTGTAATGCCCGCGTTTCCAGGCAAGGATTCCGAAGATATAAAGAATGCTGAAATCCGAGTTATAACGAAGAAGTTATGACCTGTCGAAATTTCGCGACAGAATTGGCAACGCTGAGTGATGTAAAAAGTGAAATTTACGTTAGAGCAATATTTAACCTTAGCTATCTAAAGGAAAGTCGTAGAGTTCGTTAAACCGAGACTGTGCATAAAAAGAATGCCCAAATCTGACTTCGTATGAGGAAGTTATGATTTTCTGAAGTTTCGACTTAGCGGTATGCAGCCTGAATACTCGATTTGAGATCGAGCGGTTTTAGTCGAAGCAATCTAAACGAGAATCGACGATCTCATTGTTAGTAACGAAACGATGAAAAGTTAGGTGAGAACGGACGTCGGACGAAGAAGTTATAAATTTATAACGAAGTTTTCCTATCCGGGCCTACTAAAAATAAATAATAAAAAATAAAGTCAAAATTAGCCGACGGAGTCTAAACGAAAGTTGTAGAGCGTAGTCTCACCTACGCGTGGATATAAAGAACGTCGAAAACGGAGGTCGTATGCGAAAGTTACGCAATTTAGAAGTTTGACGAGTCAAATTACGCCGAGCGTAATTTGAGTACGCCCAACATACTCAGAAGGGTGCAAGTTGCCTGACCAATACTAGAGTGCCACCAATTGACGCATGCAGTGACGTCAAAGTACGCCTAGCGTAACCAAGTTACGCCCAGCGTAAATTGAGATTACGCCCAGCGTAATCCCAAACCCCTAGCCTATAAATAGAAACCGAGATCAACCATTTTCTCTTGATCAAACTCTTTCTTCTCTCTAGTTATTGCCTCGATTTGCATGCCAATCATATCCCAAGCCCCGGTATCATTCCCGAGCCCCGAAGCAAGATTCGAAGTCCCGAGGATCCCGAAGAGCCTTATTCCCGTGCCGAAGCCCTGCTCGTGAGGAGCCCGTTTTTGTGAAAATCTTCCAGATCTATGGAGAAACACTACTTCTGCAAGCCGTAATGGTGTCCGATCATCTTTTGATCAAGTGAGTGTGTGATTACTTTCTTCCAACACAATATTATGAAGTATTTTATATAAAATATATGCTATGTGTATATATTTTGTTGTTATATGTGTGAATGTATATTCACTCTCTTCTATCTCATAGATCTGATTTATTCTCTGAGAAATACGTGTTATGTGTGTGTGCCTCATCTGTTATGCGGAATATGTATTGATTAAAGCATGCTATGCAGGTTTTTAAACTATGTATAAAAATGTATATTTTTATCGACTAATATGTTGGGTAGAACATGGGTAGATAGTCTGTGTGTAATAAACAGAGGAGAGGCCTCGTTGTTGTTTCGATTTAGTCATCTAGCGGAGTTTAGATGACGACCACGGACTTTTCTAGATAGTCTCGTGGAACACTAGCAGGCTCGCCACCTGTAGGTGTTAATGGACTTGAGTGTTCATTCGTTGTACCCCATCCCCCCCCCCCCCCCTGGTTGCCTTATTTGACATATATTGCCGGGAAACCCTCGATAGCATGTATTGTCGCCCCGATGAAATATTCTAAGACTAGGTCCCTTGTGTTAGTTATTTTAGGGACATAAGATGAGAATAACGGTAATTGGTAATTGGGTTATTTTTGGTTGATGAATTTTAATTTAATTATTTATTGTGGGTTGAAAACCTCATATGCTCACCAGACTCCCAAGCCTGACCCACTCAGTTTCTTTGTATTACAGGAAGTGGCGCGAGAGCATAAGATGGATAATCATCAAGTTGTTTTGTTTACAAGTCTGTATATGTATATATTTGTTTAATGACTTGTAATGTTATCGTTTATGTTTTATGGTCTATATCAGAACATGACATCCCGAGTTTTGATTATATAATGAAAATGCATTTCTTTATGAAATGCTTTGGTAAATATTATTTTATCATGTTTTGTTTTTGGGAACAAATTCTGCATCTCTTTTAAAATCAAAAGGATTTACTCTGAAAATGTTTAAAAAGCATAAATGAAACCGGTTTTTTTTCACCGAAATTTTGGGGATGTCACAATCTTTTTAGCTAATTGTCATTGGATAGGTCAACCCTTGTCTACCTCCTTGCTAGCTAAATAAAAATCGGTTGTTCTAAACCTAAATAATGTGGTGTATGTGCACAAACAGTGTTGTGTTGTGAGGAACAATATAATTAGCATAATGTCATTTAACCTAACCATACACCTTTTAACCTAATCTCAATAAGTACACTAAAAACTATCTAAGATGTCTAGTTTGAAAGTGATGGTGAATAGTACTTCTTATGGAAATTAGGATAGTATGTGATCACACAACATTTCTGAATTCGGAAAACTTAGCAAATTGAGCTTTCATGATATATCCCAAAGTGGATAAAACATCAAGCTCCATATATTAACCCTTAAATCTCGAACAATGGCAGTCTTGAACAAATGATTAAAATTACAGCAAATAGGTATTAGAAAAGGTTTTGAGTGGATAAGATGACATAAAAGTATTTGCATGGATTTTGTTTCTTTGTATTATGTTTTGATATACTATTTAAGTTTTGATATATTTTTATGTTGAATATAAAAACATAATTTGGCGTGAACTATTTTTCTGAAAGGCGATGCCCATATGTCGACAGGAAAAAATACTCGTGTCATGATCATGTTTATATTAAAACTGTAAGTTTAAAGTATATAAAAAATATCGGATTTAAAAAAAAATATCTGAGTTGGGAGAAAATAAAATCCATGAAAAGGAAATGGTACATTCCAATATTCCATTAATATGCGAACCATGACACCACGTGTATTCACATGCTTCCTTCCTAACATTTATGTCCTCAACCTATCAATACCCATTTCAACACTTTAATTTTCATTTTTGGTGGAATTATAGATTTAAAATTGAAAAAACTTCATAAAAGTTTTTATAATTTGTGTTTATAATCCGTTTATTTCTTATATCTTTTATTTATTTAATTAATTCTCAAAAATTAGGAATTGTATTCAATTTGAGCCCCATGTCATTCAATTTTAAAATTTTATATTTTTGACCCAAATTTAAAATTTGATTACAAATTGGGTCCAAAATTATACTTTTGGCATAGATTAATTTTTTCAAATTAATTCTAAAATTTATTTTTACATTTAAAAAAAAAAAATTGTTTCGATTAACCATATATACAGTAAAATTTTGAAATAAATACGACCGGAATAATAGATAAGTAAGTATTTAAATTTATACTAATAAAAGAAACTATTGATATATTTTAAAGAATTATCATGAACCACAAATTACAAAGATTTTTTTAAAATACAACATTAAATACATATTTATTAATTTTATTACTGTTATTGACTAAAATTAATATTTTTAATTCATTTCCGCTTTTGACTTTTGACATACAATATACAACTGTTTATGAGTTAACACTAGTTATCTCAAAAATTCTAAATTTTCAAGAACAAATCTAAAATCTAATGAACAGTTTTAGTATTTCAAACAAAAAATTCATCTTTCTCTTAAATCTAACAAAATATTAAATATATATAATAAATATTAATTATATACAATATTTGGGTATGAACTCAGACATTAGATTGAAAAATTATGACACTAAACACTAGGGGTGTGCACCAAACCACACAAACCGCATAAACCGCCCACACCGCACCAAACCGCACCGCCTAATGCGGTTTAGAACTAGTGTGGTGCGGTTTGCGGTTTGAAATTTTGTTAAACCGCATTATGCGGTGCGGTTTGTGGTTTCCAATTATAACAATGCGGTTCAAACCGCACCGCATATATATATATATATATATATATATATATATATATATATATATATATATATATATATATATATATATATATATATATAATACAAACACATAGAAATTACACAGAAGATACGAATTTGGTTTTATTACTAATGAATTTTGATATCACCAATTTCAATTTTTGTAAACAAATTTGTGATAGATTATTTATCTGATTGTCTAATGTAACAATGACTAGTATTGTTAAAACATTGGCAAAACCAACTTATCTTGATTCTATAACTAATATATTTATGTATAAATTTTATGTACATAATATTAAAAATACATATCCTTTTTCAAACCGCATAAACCGCAAAAAACCGCACAAACCGCCCGCACCAAACCGCACCACATAACGCGGTTTAGAACCTTCGCGGTGCGGTTTGCGGTTTTCTAAAATTTCAAACCGCACATGCGGTGTGGTTTGCGGTTTCGACTCGAAACCGCACCGCGAACACCCCTACTAAACACTATGAAGGTGACATTTTGGACAAAAGTAGAAATATTTCTTCGAAAAAAACAAAAAAGAACCGCAAAATTTGAAGATAAATATGGAATTGAGTATTCAGGAGTAAGTGATTAATTTTGAAAAACCAAAAAATGTTTATTTTATTTATAAAAAAAACTCATTTATAATGGTTAGTTTACTCGATATCTTTTTTTTATATACAACAAAATCACAGTAAGGTTTTTAAAATGATATTTAACCTTTTTACATTTCATGTTTCTCTAAATCTAATAGTTTGTTTCTATTGGTAATAATGAAGGTAATCTAAAAGTAAAATCAAATTAAAAAAATATGTTAATATTAAATCATTGAAATAATTTATAACTCCTAAAATTTTAGAACAAATTAAACAAATTATAACTTGCTATAAATAGTAGTAAATTATATCATTCAAATAATTTATAACTCCTAAAATTTTAGAACAAATTAAACAGATTATAACTTGCTATAAATAGTAGTAAATTATATCATTCAACTAATTGTTCAGGAACTTATTGTATAACATAAAATCAAAGTCAAAATTGAATTTTACCATGTCAGAGATACTAATTAGTGAATTGTAGTTGTTTTTTCATAGATTATGTCATTAAATTAGTTATTCAGGAAATTGTTTTTTGCAATTTAACTACTGAAACCGATAAGAAATTGCAAAAAAACTTTTGTTACTGGTAGTTATAAAAACACATGCTACATATAATTAACAAGACTATTGTTGATTTATTGTAAGGAGTACGTTTCTATACCCCATATATCATGAAACTCTATTTAAGAATGATATTTAAATGATATCTTTATAACTGTAGTAATGATATTTATTAAAAAGAACATAAAAAATCCCAAAGATTATATATAAATTATCATTATTGTAGTTTTTTAATTAAAAAATATAAGTTTTTTTAATGAAAGGAATGTAGATGGTATCTTAATTTTATGTTTTTTAATAAATAAATATAAAATTTATCAAATACATTTAATATATATAAAAAAAGAAAATCTCTAGAATGATCTTTAAACTTTAACTTATTAACCAAAAATTCATCAATGCTTTTTTATTTTTTAACTTATTAAACTTTAAACTTATTAATCAAAGGGCTTCTAGCCCAGCGGTACTCGGTGTTGCCCTCCTTTCTTGAGGTTGATGATTTAAGTCCCGTCGTGGATATAGGTGAATTTAAGATGTAGTTTAGGAATATGTTAGATTTGATGTTTCAGAAAAAAAAAAAAATAAATAAAACCAAAAATTCATCAATTCTTTTTTATTTTTTTAGTTTGCATTTTAATTGTTAAAACGGCATACTAACCATGTATAATAGTGTTTTGCAAGTTTTTATCAGTCTTAACGGTTAAATTGCAAAAAAAATAAATAAATAGATAAATAAATAAATAAAATAAATCAGGTGGTTGTTTTTTTCAAAATATAAGGAATTTTGTAGATTTCCAAAAAAATGTTTAAACCTTACTAAATTTATTAGTTAATAAGATTTGAATGTAGTATCAAATAATTTATTAATCAAATATTTATTATGAACTATGTGTACTATATTTTTTTATATTGAAAAGTAATATGAGTGGCGTTTGATTGGCGAAAGCGTATCCATAGACAACATTGTTTCAAAATTATAGTTTGCTTCACGCCATTGCAACACATTGCCTTTAAACATGCTTCTCTTCTATTCATTGCTTTAATTTTAGTTTCCTACACCCTAACAATGCCAAAATTACTATTCCTCTTCCCTATCCTCTTCTTCCATTTCCTCCGACCACACCATGCGGCGGAGGATTTCGTCCGTCAGCCTGCACGACCCCTTGTTTTCACTCCTCATAATCGTCCACAATCTCATCCTCAACAGGTATCTCTCTCTAAAAATCCTCCATTGTAATTACGATTGTGTTGTTTCAGAACTGAATTTACTTACGGAGTGCATAATTTAATTTAAAAACACATCTATAGGTGCATGTGTCATTGGTTGGAGACAATCACATGAAGGTTTCATGGGTAACCGATGAAAACGGTGTCCCATCTACAGTCGAGTATGGGAAACTTCCGGGGAAATACGATTCATCAGCCACCGGAGAACACACATCCTACCGTTATTTCTTCTACAGTTCCGGGAAAATCCACCATGTCACAATCGGACCACTAAATCCGGCCACCACGTATTACTACAGATGTGGTGGCTCCGGCCCGGAGTTTAACTTCCGGACACCGCCGGCCACCTATCCCATTGAGTTTGTTCTCGCCGGTGAGTATAGACCTTTTCTTGGGTTCAAGACTCCTATGCTTTTCATTGATGACGCCTTAAGTTTCCCTTTTCCTTTTTTTTTGGCAATATCAACTTTAACTACCGAAAAGATTCTTAATATCATTTACGCATGTGGACGCAGGTGACCTTGGTCAGACTGAATGGACGAACACCACTTTAGAACATATTCATGCAAGAAACTACGACGTTTTGCTCCTCCCCGGTGACCTATCGTATGCAGATACACAACAACCACTTTGGGATTCATTCGGACGTTTAGTGGAGCCTTATGCTAGCCGAAGGCCATGGATGGTGACCCAAGGGAACCATGAACAAGAAATATTTCCGATGATCTATCCAAAAGGATTCAAAGCCTACAATTCACGTTGGCCAATGCCATATAAAGAAAGTGGCTCGGAATCAAACTTATATTACTCGTTTGATGTAGTGAGAACTCACATCATTATGTTAGGTTCTTATGCTGATTTTGGTCGTGATTCTGATCAGTATAAGTGGTTGGCTAATGACTTGGCTAAAATTGATCGATCAAGAACACCGTGGGTGGTGGTGCTCCTCCATGCACCATGGTATAATTCGAATTTGGCCCATCAAGGAGAAGGCGAAAGCATGAGAGTAGCTATGGAGGAAATGTTGTATAACTCGCGTGTTGACGTGGTTTTTTCAGGCCATGTTCATGCATACGAACGTTTTGTAAGTCCTCTTAATAATAAATCCAGCCATTAATACACACTTTTATTAATTATGAATTGCAACATGTTTATGAACATTAATTTCAGACTAGGGTTTATGATAACAATGCTGATCCATGTGGACCCATGTACATAACGATTGGAGATGGGGGGAATAGAGAAGGCTTGGCCATGTTGTAAGTTTGTAAAGAATCGTACTTGGTTGTTTTCTTGTTTTTAGTATAGGAACTAATTAACTTGAGATTTGTTTTGGATAAAATGAAGATACAAAGAACCTAAGCCTGTAATATCATTATTTCGAGAAGCAAGCTTTGGACATGGTCGATTGAGAATAATGAATGACACTCATGCTCATTGGTCATGGAATCGCAACGATGACTCTTCGGATGTTGTGGCCGATGGGATTTGGCTTGAAAGTTTGAGACATTCGTGCTCATGTGCACCCAAAATGGAACAAAAAATGGAACATACATCGGGGAAAGATGAGCTTTGAGCGATTTAATTACCATATGATCATATATCATTTGTATATGGTCTCTTAATTACCATATGATCATATATCATTTGTATATGGTCTCTTTGAGCGATTTAATTACCATATGATCATATATCATTTCTATGTGGACTAGTGTTGACTTTCTTAGTTTAAGATAAAATAGAGTTTCTTCAGCAATGGTTGAAAATGTATACATGTTGATATTTTAATAAAAAAATGAGTGTTCATTTTACAAAATATTAACTGTACTAAGTTAAATATTGTATGACATTTTTATATGATGTATATAAATGGTATATATACCAATATCATCAAAACGATATTTGATATTTGAAGCCCGTTACCAAGGGCGAGAAAGGTGGGCTAGTTTATATGATAATAGAAGTGGTTGCTTTGACTAGTATAGTGATCCACATTGGATTGCTAAAAATGCAGACCATTGGGCAAGGGTGATGGGTTGGCTCATAAAGGTGTTTTAAAATATGATTTTTCTATATCCGCTTCGATTTAAAAAGTCCGTTTTTTTTTCATCAGTATTTTGAAGTGAAGTTGTGTTAAAACCCGGGTTTTTTTTAAATAATACTGGTTCAGTTTGATTAATAGAAAAACTGGTTTCAGATATTTATTAAAACACATAACTAAATGGCGGTTTCATTTTAAACTATACGGTTATGAAAAAACGGTTCTCATAAACCCGGGTCCGTTTGTTTTTCCATAAGTAATAAAAAAAATTGTTTGACATATGCACCTCTGCAGTACCGACAATTTTACGAGAAACCTATTTTTAATCAATATTTTGATGTTAAATGTTTGAAAAATGGTCTAATCGTTTTAGAATTTGTGAATGGGTAGGTGACTTTGACCATTCTTTTAAAGAGGACAACGGTAGACATAATTTCGGTATAACACAACATAGAGGAAGGTGGGATGGAATGGTGTGGTTCCTCTACACCTAGCGACCAATGACAACAAAGCTAATGTAGCGTTTCAAAAATACGGATAAAATTTTGTTTTTAAATTTCATTCAAAACATCCGATAATCATATCAAAACAGTCGAAGGTGTCTCATAACATTTTATCAGAGTATAAAATTCCCAAAATCACATAATGCGGAAAATTATAGGTGGATGCAGTGTGATCAGACCGGGCCATTCCATTATTTAAAACATAAACTAAAAACCGTAAGCATAAAACTTAGTGAGTTCCACCAAAAATCTCATATCATACAAACATACAATCAAGCATATTTGGGAGCTTGCAGTCCCCTTCAGTTTATATCAACTAGATACACTTAACAATATATGGGTGCATGCAATCCCTTTAGGTCTATTTCAACCGTATACCGTGTCTATTTCACTCATACCACTACCACATAATATCATAAAAAAATTAAGAATCACAGAGACATCAAACAAATACATGCATAATAGATAATTATCACAAAGACAAACATCATACATTAAGTATATACTAGTGGGTTGGCATTGGTGCCTTCAACCCACAGATACAATGAATAAAATTCACCTTAGATTAAAGATATCAAATAACACTCAAGCGGCTGACTCCCGAAATCCTCTGCTTAAGGCACAAGTATAAAACCCTAATTAGAAATTAAGTCAATAATCTAACTTGAAAGCGCAAACCCTAATTCTTGACTTAACGCAAAAGAGTTTCTTCACCCTTGCCTCATTAGACCTCCCCCACCAAGTCCAAAACCAAACGAGCCCTAAAAGGTATTCTAAGCCCAAATACAAGGCCCTAAGGACCAATATGACCCAAGAGCTCCTAAAATGGCCTAGAGCCCATAAATGTCCTGCTACTATAGGTAGGCATGAGGCCCAAACCTGAACAAGTCAAAACGACCAACAACACTTGAGCCCAAAAATCTCTTAAGCCCACAAACTGCGTACACGCGACATACCTAGCTCGTATGCCTGACATACGCTGATGATCTGGAATCAGGGCACTAGCCCAGTACGGCGCAACGTACTCAAGAGTACACCCAGTGTACGGGTCAGTCAGCTAAAAAATTCTCCAATGTCTTAACCCACTAAGCTTTAACATCAAAAACTTAGATCAATGCACATAAAAGTGTCTTAAGCCATAAAGTTGCAAACTTTATGCTCTTACATGCCTTAATGGGCCTCAAATTATGAATTAAGCCATCTATCTCTCTTAACTGGTCACCAAGGTACTGTTTGTTTTTTTTTGAAAAAAAAAACATCTTCAGACCTGTTATTGTTGCGCGGCACAGCAGACGCGCAACACTTTTCATCATGCAATTGTTTTTTTTTTCAGAAGTCTTCGGATTAAAAAACATTTGCGCATATTCTTCTTAGTGCAACACTTGTTTGGTCTCTTCCTACCTCTTCTTCTTCTTTTTTTCTTACTAAAATATTGATTATATATTTCTGAAATCTTATTTCACATTATTTATTTATATATTTTTTTGTATATTCTTGTTGAATTTTTTTTTTATATTGAATAATAATAACTTGCTGATAAATATCATTATTTTATGTTAAAATATCACTATTTTTTTTGTTAAAATATCATTATTTTTGCTGAAATATCATAAAGTTTTGCAGAAATGTTATACAATATTAAATTTTCGGTTTTAAAAAACTATTTTCAGATAATAAAATCAGTTTATTTTAAATTTTAATATCTACAGCAACATGTAGATGTTAAAAAAACAAACACGCTTCTTATTACAATCTGCAGACGTTTAGTCCACCTCTTCTACTACAGAGGGTTGCACAGGTGGTCCGCAAGATATGATTTTTATGACTCCATGCACCTCTAAGAGTCAAACATGATAGCTTAAATGGTCTGGAGTGTTGGAACTTTGCTTTACAAATTACAATGTGGGACTTATCCCACATTGATGGAAGAGAAAACTTTTTCTCATCTTGTATCTCTTATCCCACTCATTTAATCAAATGGATCAAGTAATGGGTTAAGCATATTGGGTTTGGGTTGTAGTGTTGGACTAGCCTAATTGGACTCAAATAGGCTAATATCAAGAAAATATTTAATGGTCAAAAGATGAGCCTTGGGGCTCTTTGGGTCTTCTTGATTAATTAAATATTTTTTAATTACAAAATTAATTTTTAATTATTTTTATTTTTATTAAATTCATAATTACTGAAATATTTTTTAATTACAAAATTAATTTTTAATTATTTTTATTTTTATTAAATTCATAATTACTGAATGACAGGTATTATGACAATTATTTTTGGTTTTGATAGTTTCCAATTGTCATAACTAATACCTATAAATACATGTTTTCATTCATCTGTGAGGGGTTACAGAAATCATTTTACACCACAAACTCTCTTGCAAATTCGTTCTTCTTGAAGATGAAGGGAACATAGAAATTTCGACAAATTCATGATCACTTCTTGCATTGATTGTTGTATTCTCTTGACAGGTCCCTACCAGAGAAATTTCTATCTTAGGACACTACAAAGCAGACCTCAAACTGTACAATTTCGTGATTATATTTTATGTGTAATCATCATACAAGTATGTTTTTTTAAAATTGATTCTTGTATATTATATATATTTGAATTTTGTTTGTTTTATTTCAATTAATTTTGTTGATTGTATACTTCCGTCATAACAATCTAAGGCAGAAACCAAAGAGTGAAGAATGGATCAAAATTCCATCATCAAAACACATGTCGAACAACCCGAGAAATTCAACGGCTAAGATTTCCAGAGATGACAACAGAAGATGTTGTTCTATCTAACAACTCTTTCATGTTTCCAAGTTTCTCACTGATGATTCTCCCTATCCTCCTACTAGTGTAACCAATATAGAAGAAACAACACCACCCACTAATGCCTAATGGTAGAATATCAAAGGGTTGTGGAAACATGAAACACAAATGAATATAATTGCAAAAATTATATTCTGAATGCTTTGGATGATTCTCTTTATGATATCTACTCTACCATGACTACTGCAAGAGAGATATGGGAATCACTAGAAAAGAAATACAAAACAAAAGTGGCATGTTTCAAGAAATTCGTGATTGGAAAGTTCATGAATTACATGATGGTGGATACCAAATCTGTCCTCAACCAATTGGAGGAAATTCAAGTCATTGCACATGATCTTGAAGTTGAAGGTATGGGTATAAACTATAACTTTCTTGTTGGTTCAATCATTGAAAAAGTTTCTCCTTCTTGGAAGAATTTCAAACCATATCTTAAATACTTAAATGATGACATGAGTTTTGAGCAACTTGTGTTGAGAATTCGTGTGGCTATAGATACTGAATTGAATGAGAAGACAAATGCAAATTCCTTGGAACCAAGTGCAAACTTTGTTGGAGAAGAAAATACTTCAAGGAAAAAGCACAACAACAAGAAAAGGGAGCAAGGCTCCAAAAACTTTTCCAAAGATGGAAAAAAATGGCCCTAATAAGAAGAATTTCAAGAAGAATTCGGGTCCATGTTATGTATGTGGCAAAACTAGACACAAGGCCAAAGAAATCTAGATTCAGGAGGGGTCAAGGAGGAAACAATGAAAACAATGGTGGTAATTCTGGTGGAGAAAATTATGGTCAAGCCAACATGGTTGAATCACCAAATCAATTTGTTGTTGTGATTCAAACCAACATGGTTAGCAATTGTGTAGATTGGTGGATTGATACTGGAGCCACAAGGCACATTTGCAACACTCGAACCATGTTTTCTACATACCAAAAAGTCTCGGATTCTGAACCAATATTTATGGGGAATGGATCTACTACAAAAGTTGAAGGAAATGGAAAAGTGAAGCTACAAATCACTTCTGAAAAAGAACTTGTTTTAAGTGATGTCTTGCATGTTCCTGAAATTACTAAGAATCTAATTTCAGGTCCTATTCTTAGTAACAAGGGATTAAAACTTGTATTTGAGTCTGATAAGTTTGTTCTCACCAAGGGTGAGATGTATGTTAGAAAGGGATACCTTAGTGAGGGCTTTTCAAAGTCATTGTCTTACCTTTGTACTACGGTATTTAAACACCAAACAATGATGTAACCACTGTTAATGCTAATGCAATAAAGGTCACTACTAGCCCCTCTTCCATGTATATGCACGATCCTTCAATTTTGTGGCATTCTCGTTTGGGAAATGTCAATTTTCGCTCCATTCAAGGAATGGCAGAACTTGGCATGTTACCAAAATGTTCATTAGACAAAAACATAAAATGTGAGGTTTGTGTAGAATCAAAATTTTCACAACATCCTCATAAATTAGTTAAAAAATCTAATGAAATACTTGGCTTAATCCACTCTGATTTATGTGATTTTAGAGCAACACCTACAAAAAGAGGAAAAAAAATATTATATTTGTTTTATTGATGATTGCAACAAGTATTGTTATATTTATTTATTAAATACCAAGGATGAAGCCTTGAATTCTTTTAAGAATTACAAGGATCAAGTTGAAAATCAACTTGAAAAAAAGATCAAAATTATAAGGTTTGATTGAGGAGGAGAATATGAATCCAAAGACTTTGCTGAATTTTGTTCTTTAAATGGTATTATACATCAATCAACTGCTCCATATACTCCTCAACAAAATGGAGTAGCAGAAAGAAAGAATAGAACATTGAAAAACAATGATTAATTTAATGTTAATTAGTTCTGGATCACCACATAATCTGTAGGGAGAAGCATGTCTTGCAGAAAATTCGATACTTGATAGAATTCCTCATAAAAAGAGTGTTAAATCACCCTATCATTTGTAGAAAGGGAGGTTACCCTCTTACAAAAGGATGAAAGTGTGGGGTTGCCTTGCTAAGGTACAAGTACCTCTTCCCAAGATGACTAAACTTGGACCAAAAAACATAGATTGCATCTATCTTGGACCTTCGATGAATAGTGAAACCTATAGATTTCTTGTGTATAAATCACATGTTGATGATATCCATAACCAAACCATCATGGAATCAGCAAAGGCTGAATTCTTTGAAAATATTTTTCCTTATAAGGATAAAGGGAAAGAGGTTACCTGCTTAAGGAAAAGACCTCTAGATGATGGAATGAATGATACCATTCCAGACAAAAGTTTACAATCAAATGAAGAGAGTTCTTCTAAGGTTCAAGAAGAGAACTTGGAGCCTAAAAGAAGAAAACGGGACAAATTTGCCAAAGATTTTGGACCTAATTACACGACCTTTGTAGTGAATAATGAACCCCAAACATATAAGGAAGCTATGGAATCTTCTAAAGCTCCTTATTAGAAAGAGGCAATCAAAAGTGAGATTGATTCCATTGTGGACAATAACACTTCGAAATTGGTAGATTTGCCACCTAGGCAAAAACCAATTCGGCAAAAATTGATATTCAAGAAGAAGTTTAGACATGATAATACCATTGAGAAGTACAAAGCTTGTTTAATAGCTAAAGGGTATTGTCAAAAAGGCGGTCAAGACTTCTTTGACACTTATTCACCTGTTATAAGAATTACATCAATTTGCACATTAGTAGCAATTGAAGCCATTGACAATTTGGAAATACACCAAATGGATGTGAAAACTACCTTCTTGTATGGTGAACTAGATGAAGAGATATATATGAATCAACTTGAAGTCTTTGTGGTTAACGGTCAAGAAAACAAAGTCTGTAAGTTAGTTAGATCAATTTATGGACTAAAACAGGCTCCAAAACAATGGCATGAGAAGTTTGACAACACATTACTCTATAATGGATTTAGAATTAATGAATGTGATAAATGTGTTTATGTCAAACAATAGAAGTATGCTTGTGTCATTATATGCTTGTATGTGGATTATATGCTTATAATCGGTACTAATTTGGATGTGATCAATCAAACCAAGAAAATGCTGCACTCCTCCTTTTCCATGAAGGACTTAGGAGTAGTAGATGTGATCCTTGGTGTAAGAGTTCAAAGAAGACCAGATTGTT
This sequence comes from Lactuca saligna, assembly GCF_052625555.1. NCBI lineage: Eukaryota > Viridiplantae > Streptophyta > Magnoliopsida > Asterales > Asteraceae > Lactuca > Lactuca saligna. The sequence continues at coordinate 42,747,201 of NC_136418.1, read as the reverse complement.
ATACTCTTACTTATTCCCATTAGAAAGTGTACTCAAGAAGTTGGGACACTATGATGACAAGTCGGTTATCACCCCATTTGATGCTTCTAGTCATCTAAAGAAGAATAAAGGTGATAGTGTAGCTCAGTTAGAATATACTCAAGTTCATGGTAGCTTAACGTATATGATGAATTGTACAAGTCTGGACTTATCATATAGTGTAAGTAGATTGGGCCGCTACTCCCACAATCCTGGGAAAGATCATTGTTATGCATTAGAGTGCTTATATATTTAAAGCATACATTGAATTATGGATTGCATTACATGAGATATCCTCCCGTTCTTGAAGGGTATTGTGATGCAAATTGGATTTCCAATACTTCAGAGGCAAAATCCACAAGTGGATATGCGTTCACTCTTGGTGGAGCTGATATCTCTTGGAAATCATCTAAGGAAACTATGAATACTCGTTCCACAAGGCAAGCAAAGTTTGTTTCTTTAGACAAACGTGCTGAAGAAGCTGAATGGCTTAAAAGCTTCCTATAAAGTATTCCTCTGTGGCCTCAACCTGTTACTGCCATTGGCATACATTGTGATAGTATGGTTGCTCTTACTAGAGCATAAAGTCATATATATAATGGCAAGTCGAGACACATTAGGCGCAGACATATTACAATAAGAGTGTAGCACCTGGTTCCTAGTACGTGAGTTATGACTGAGTATCTTGTATTTTTGGCCGTGGACTCGGCGAGTTGGAGGCCCGACTCGCCGAGTAGAGACGAGACTTTGGGCACGGTTGAGATGGCGACTTGACGAGTCCATATTATGGACTCGGCGAGTCCGCGCTGTCTGATGAAACCCTAATTTCCAAGGGTTTGCACCCTATTTAAACGACCATTTGCACCCCAACTCCACCCCCATTCACCCTTATAAGCTCTCCATACGTTCTAGCTCTTGTTCTTGTGAGTTTGAGGCATTTTAGTGTGTGTTCTTGAAGATTTTGAGAAGGAAGTGGAGTAGATCAAGAGGAAGGGAAGGAAGCCAAGCATCTTAGTGTTCTCTCAGTGATTTCTTTGAGGTAAAACCCGTTTTCTCCATGTCTCTATGCTTGTTACTTCATTAAAGTCTTTCTTGAGCCCTTCCCTAAGCTTGTATGTGCATTATAACTCGTAATAAGCTGATTGGCCTCTAGATCTAGGCATGGTTGAGCTCCAGGAGCTCAAATCTACTGCCTTTATGGAACCATGTTGCATGAAGATCTTAGATCTACTCTTTTGGTGCATTTTGAACCCTAAAACCCTCATGGATGAATATTTACGTGTAAAGTTGGAAACTTTACGTGTTATTCATGCTCTAGGAAAACAGATCTATGTATGGCATGGATTGGATTCGAGCAAAATTGCGTATATGGCCCTTGCATGAAGCAGACTCGGCGAGTCGCTCATCTGACTCGGTGAGTCTAGTCGCTAGTCTCCGAGTTGTCCCCTTTTTCGTTGTGCCGAGTTGTGTAGTGAGTCCAGGGTGGACTCGGTGAGTTGGAATCCAAACCCATAAGGGAACTCGGCGAGTTGATGCCCAGACTCGGAGAGTTCAAGGCAATCTACTTAGATCAAGATCAGACTCGGCGAGTTGTTCATACAACTCGGCGAGTCGCAGCATAAGTGCTCGTCGGATGAAGATGAACTCGCCGAGTTGTTCCTACAACTCGGCGAGTAGGATGAAGGACTTGAACATCAGTTTGGAAGGAGAACTCGTCGAGTCAACACCTAAATCGACAAGTAGAATTGGAATCCAGGTTAGTCGATTGGACAGGGACTCGGTGAGTTGGCGAGCCAACTCGGTGAGTCGGGTCAACTAAAAGTTGACTCTGACTTTGACTTAGGGCATGATCAGGGGTAAAATGGTCATTCTACCCAAAGGACAATTAGTAGTGTTTGATTGAGTATGTTGTGGGAATTACAGCCGGAGGATTTCCGGAGCAGCAGCAGCAGCAGTAGACAGTCAGTTCCCGATCAGATCAGCAGCTACTCCGAGGTGAGTTGCCTTCCAGTAGCGGTGGGTCTAAGGCCACAATGCCGGCCCACCAGTAGGAGATGTATTATAGATGATTGTCTTATTGATATCATCTAGGTTTACTACTACCTGATATGTTATATGCTAGCATGATATGTTGTATGTGATAGTAGTAGAGTTCGGTTGTTAGGACCGAAGGGTAGTCAGACACCCCATATATGTCTGATATTATGTTTGTGTTATGTTATATGTGACAGTAGTAGTAGGGGGTGAAATAGTCCCCGAGGTTCGGTTGTTAGGACTGAAGGGTAGTCAGCACCCCAGAATAGCTCGACATGGGTAGGTCGTCACCCCAGAATGGCATGACACAGGTAGGAACGCACCCCGGAATGGCCGTACGGGTAGTCGGCACCCCAGAATAGCCGTATCGAGTAGTCAGGCACCCTAGAATAGCCTGGAAGTATGTATGCTATGTATTTGTATGGTATGTGGTATGATGGGGGAACTCACTAAGCTTTGTGCTTACAGTTTACAGTTTTGGTTTCAGGTACCTCTTCATCAAAGGGGAACGAGGTGGCGCGGTAGCGGCACATCATGCACACACACTGGTTTCCACATCTATTAGATTTCTCTGGGATTTATACTCTGATATTTCGATTGGTTGTATGATTTTGCTTTTAGACATGGGTTACGTTGTGATGTGGTTTGATCAAACAATGTTTTTAATTATTAACATTTTCTAAAGTAATGTTTTAAAAACGAAATTTTTGCACGTGAAAATTGGGTCGTTACAAGTTGGTATCAGAGCCCTGGTTTGAGGAATTCAGAAACACCTTCGGGGATGTTTGAACTCAAATCGAGGGATTAAAAGATTTTTTTTTTAGAAAATGTTTTCAAAAATTGAGAAAAGAGTTTTACGGAAGAACGAAGTGTGTGATGTGCGCGACCGGCCAAGATCAAGTAAGTATTCCCCAAAGTACCTATATAAGTTTATGTTATGTTTATCAGCTTTTGTAGAACAACATGCTAGACTAGGACTAAGGATCTAGGAGTGATGCCTTATGTGCCTGCTTTATGTGTTTCAGTTGTATGAGAATTGCATGCTAGTATTAAGTAGACAGCGAGTAGGATAGCCTGATTAGGTTATGCCTGGTAATATGAGGTTAGCATTGTATGCTAGTATAGCTCCTGTAAGCAGATAGCGTTGATTGAGATTGTTACCCTTGTCTGAATGCTGCTTGCTTCGTGCTTTGTGGGACTCTAAATAATGAGGAGCTAGCCATTAGGCGAATACGTCACGTCACAAGTGATCAGGGTTGAATAATCTTAGAGTGCCGGATTTGACCCTACTGCGTAGCTCTTGTTTGAGTCCATCCGTTGTAGGGACGAATCGAGTACTCGAAGGATTATCTAAGCCTCATCACATGTGATGGTATTCGGGTAGTGGCTAGTTGGCATTAGAAGGAGGCCTGCAGCAGCTGAGGACTGGATAGAGTGGAGTTAGAGATTTCCCTTGGGAAAACCTAGGATGAGTATAGCAGTGTTTAACCATAGTGAAAGGGATCTGGTGGAGTCGAGGCAGTCCTTGAAGAAGGTGCAGATAGATGTGGAAGGTAGTATGGGCCCGTACTACTGGAAGCAGAGGATCTGTACCCGAACCAAGGGAGGCCAAGATGAGACCAGGGAACTTGTGGTAGATGTGATCCCTCAAGAAGTAGTAGTATCACTAACGGTTATTGTTTCTATATTGTAGAATGGTGGTACTACGATCGAGGCCAGCAGTGGGCAGTTCAGGTTCGGGATTGGGTTTCGAGCCGATAGACGAGGGGCTACGTGAGTTCATCACGTCAGAGATTACCAGAGGCATCCTTGAGGCGACCCCCATTATCTTCGGGTCGATCAAGGAAGGGATCATCGAGTTGATGGAGGATCGCTCAGGGCGTTCAGGAGCGACATGGCATTTGGCCAGTCGGGATCTCGCACACTGTCCTTTAAGGACTTCAGGGGTAGTGGTGCGCCAGATTTCCATGGGGTGAAGGACCCCATTGTTGCCAGGCGATGGATTGCAGACATCGAGTCTACATAGTTGACTAGCTTCTGCCCCAAGGGGTCGAAGGTGAGGTATGCAGCAGGGTGTTTACGAGACCGAGCTCGAGATTGGTGGGAGTCAGTGGGTGACTCTTTGGGAGCCTCAGCTATCGAGGCTATGACCTGGTCGGACTTTGTGACCAGGTTCAGGGCAGAGTTTGCGCCGGCTGTTGAGTTTCAACAACTGGCCAGGGAGTTTTTGGATATGAGACAGACGACATAGATCGTGGCGGAGATCATCGCCAAGTTCCGTGAGAGGGAACTGTTGGTTCCCCAGTATGCGGGCGATGAGGACATGAGGAGGACCCGCTATCATGACATGCTCCGGGCTGATATCCGGGAGCACGTTAGTTTTTCAGCTTTCCCCACCTTGGACTCCATGATTGCCAAGGCGAGGGAGAGGGAGATAGATTTGGAGCATATCCGGAAATGGAAGTCAGAGGAGGGACAGACAAGAGGGGCTTCGGGGAAGAAGCCCAAGGGATCAGATGGTAGGCCGAAAGGCCAGTCAGGACCGAGCCACTGCAATAAATGCGGCAGGCCGCACGGGGGGGCATGCAGGATGGGATCATCATGCTGCTACAAGTGCGGCAAGTCTGGGCACTATCGCAGGGATTGCACTGCTCCGACAATAGTTATTCAGGTATCGGAGTTGCTGTGTTTCCACTGCAACCAGAGAGGCCACAAGAAGCCCAATTGTCCCCAGTAGACAGCTACAGCACCGGTGAAGGTGCCGGCTCTAGCGACCCTGCGGATCATAGATGGCCGGCAGGGCAAGGCAGAGGCTCCAGTGGTGAGGAGCCGGGCATTTCAGCTGACCACCGAGGAGGCACGCGCAGCACTCGATGTGGTGACGGGTATGATTCTTTCCCTCTTGTTTATTTATATGATGTTATGATATTGATATGTGCTTGGTATATGTATATGTGTTAGGATCGTTGCATGTGAACGGTATCCCAGTCCAGGTGTTGTTCGACTCGGGTGCATCCCGATCGTTTGTGTCTTTTGCGCTTAGCAAGAAGTTTCCCGAGTCTTCGGGCATGTTGGATTGCCCTTTGGAGGTAGAAATTGCTGATGATCATTCGGTGCGAGCATCGATGGTGTTTCGGGATTGCGTATTGCGTTTGTTCGAGGAGCGCTACTTGGTAGATTTGGTTCACATTCCGTTGCGTGAGAACAAGGTGATTATAGGCATGGATTGGTTGAGCCCTAATGGGGCGGTGATAGATTGCACACAGCAGCTAGGGTGAGTCCAGACCCAAGGTGGGGGAGAGTTAGTGATTCATGGCGAGATGCCACAGTATGGACCCTCAGTCTGTTTAGCAGCGAGGGCTAGACGATACCTTCAGTAGGGATGTGCAGGATATGTTGCGTACGTGGTGGATAACCGGGAGGCGGTTAAGGAGACAGTGAGCGAGGTTCCGATGGTGCGAGATTTCGCAGATGTCTTCCCAGAGGAGCTTCCTGGGATACCTCCGGAGCGACAGGTGGAGTTCAGGATTGACCTCATTCCTGGTGCGGCTCCAATAGCCAAGGCACTATATCGGCTGGCTCCTCCTGAGATGCAGGAGTTATCTACGCAGCTGCACGAGCTACTAGACAAGGAATTCATTAGACCGAGCAGTTCACCCTGGGGAGCCCCGATTCTGTTTGTGAAGAAGAAGGACGGGTCGCACCGGATGTATATAGATTACCAGGAGCTGAACAAGGTAATGGTGAAGAACCGTTACCCACTCCCGGGGATTGATGATCTCTTTGACCAGCTTCAGGGAGCATCTTGGTTCTCCAAGATTGGTTTGTGTTCGGGTTATCATCAGATGAGGGTCAGGGAGGAGGATACGCAGAAGACCGCGTTTCGGACACGCTATGGCCACTATGAGTTCGTGGTGATGCCGTTTGGGCTCACTAATGCTCCTGCCGCGTTCATGGACCTCATGAACCGTGTATGAAGACCGATGTTGGATCGGTCTGTGATAGTCTTTATCGATGACATCTTGGTTTATTCCAAGATGCAGGAGGAGCATGAGGAGCATCTGAGAGAGGTTTTGGAGACCCTGAGGAGGGAAAGCTTGTATGCCAAGTTCTCCAAGTGTGAGTTTTGGTTGTGTGAGGTGCAATTTCTTGGACACCTTGTCAATCAGAACGGGATTCTGGTCGATCCGGCCAAGGTTGAGGCTGTGATGCAGTGGGAGGTTCCGAAGTCTCCATCTGAGATTCGGAGTTTCCTGGGATTAGCAGGCTACTATCGGAGGTTCATTCAGGATTTGTGCAAGATAGCCGTGCCCCTAACGCGGTTGACGAAGAAAGCCGTAGTCTTTCAGTGGGGACCCGACCAGCAGGTTGTGTTTGAGACACTAAGACAGAGATTGTGCGAGGCGCCGATCTTAGCCCTGCCAGAGGGCGTAGAGGATTTTGTGGTTTATTGTGACGCGTCCATTTTAGGGTTGGGTGCGGTACTGATGCAAAGGGGGCATGTCATTGCCTACGCTTCGAGGCAGCTCAAGCCTCACAAGGTGAACTACCCGACGCATGATCTGGAATTGGGGGTGGTGGTTTTTTCCCTCAAGATTTGGCGGCATTACCTCTACGGGGTTCAATGTACCATCTACACGGACCACAAGAGTTTGAGGTACCTCATGGATTAGCCGAATCTGAACATGAGGCAGCGTCGGTGGTTGGATGTGGTGAAGGATTATGATTGCGAGATCCTCTACCACCCGGGGAAGGCCAATGTGGTGGCCGATGCGCTTTGCCGCAAGGCGGCGCCGATCAGGGACTTTTGCTTGAGGATGACTGTAGTGACTCCCCTGTTAGAGCGAATTTGGGAGACTCAACAGGAGGCTATCAAGGAGGAACACCGGAAGAGCGAGCGTGTGGTGGGTCAGGTTTCGTCCTTCGATTATGATAGTCGAGGACTATTGACACTACACTGATTCTCTATTCATCCCGGGGAGACGAAGATGTATAGGGATCTTCGTCTAGATTATTGGTGGCCCTGCATGAAGCGGGATGTGGCATGGTACGTCGAGCGGTGCTTGACCTGCAGGAAGGTCAAGGCCGAACATCAGAGACCGCATGAGAAGATGCAACCATTGGATATCCCGTTGTGGAAATGGGAAGATATCACTATGGATTTTATCACGAAGCTTCCAGGACCGCGCATGGAGTAGATTCGATCTGGGTCATCGTGGATCAATTGACCAAGAGTGCTCACTTTATCCCGATTCAGGAGAGTATATCAGCCGAGAAATTGGCCGACATCTATATCAGGGAGATCATGGCGCGGCACGGGGTGCCAGTATTGGTTATCTTGGACAGGGATGTGCGTTTTACTTCCAGGTTTTGGAAGAGATTTTGTGATGAGTTGGGCACCCGTTTGCATTTTAGCACCGCCTTCCACCCGCAGACGGATGGTCAGAGCCAGCGGACCATCCAAACTTTGGAGGATATGTTGCGGGCATGTGTGTTAGATTTCGGTGGTAGCTGGGATACCTATCTTCCCTTGGCTGAGTTCTCATACAATAACAGCTACCACACGAGTATTGATCATCCCCCATTCGAGATGTTGTACGAACGGAGGTGCAGGACCCCGATATGCTGGGGTGAAGTTGGCCAGAGGGTCATGGGGAGCACCGAGGTGGTGCTCAAGATGACCGAGAGGATCCAGCAGGCTTCAGACTACTCAGAGTCGGCAGAAAAGTTACGCCAACAAGCGTCGATCCGACTTGGAGTTCCAAGTCGGGGATATGGTTCTCCTGAAGGTGTCGCCTTGGAAAGGCGTCATTCGATTCAGGAAGCGGGGCAAGTTGGGCCCGAGATTTATCGGACCGTTTAGGGTTGTAGCCCTGGTGGGCAAGGTGGCGTATAGGTTGGATCTGCCGGTCGAGCTCAGCTAGATCCACAACACTTTCCACGTTTCTCAGCTGCGGAAGTGCTTAGTGGATGATTCAGCAGTAGTGCTGTTGAAGGATATTCAGGTTGATGACAGCCTGAATTACATTGAGCGCCCAGTCGTAATCCTCGACAGGAAGTCGAAGGATTTGAGGAACAAGAGGGTGGAACTAGTGAAGGTGCAATGGCAGCACCGCAAGGGTTCAGAGTGGACTTGGGAGCCGGTAGAAGAGATGATGGAGCATTACCCCGAGCTGTTTCAGGATCGAGCAGCAGACTTCGAGGACGAAGTCTAAAATAAGTGCGGGAGATTTGTAGCACATGGTTCCTGGTACGTGAGTTATGACTGAGTATCTTGTATTTTTGGCCGTGGGCTCGGCGAGTTGGAGGCCCGACTCGCCGAGTAGAGACGAAACTTGGGGTGCGGTTGAGATGGCGACTCGACGAGTCCATATTATGGACTCGGTGAGTCCACGCTGTCTGATGAAACCCTAATTTGCAAGGGTTTTCACCCTATTTAAACAACCATTTGCGCCCCAACTCCGCCCCATTCACCCTCAGAAGCTCTCCATACGTTCTAGCTCTTGTTCTTGTGAGTTTGAGGCATTTTAGTGTGTGTTCTTGAAGATTTTGAGAAGGAAGTGGAGTAGATCAAGAGGAAGGGAAGGAAGCCAAGAATCTTAGTGTTCTCTCAGTGATTTCTTTGAGTTAAAACCCGTTTCCCCCCTGTCTCTATGCTTGTTACTCCATTAAAGTCTTTCTTGAGCCCTTCCCCAAGCTTGTATGTGCATTATAATTTATAATAAGCTAATTGGCCTTTAGATCTAGGCATGGTTGAGCTCCAGGAGCTCAGATCTACTGCCTTATGGACCCATGTTGCATGAAGACCTTAGATCTACTCTTTTGGTGCATTTTTAACCCTAAAACCCTCATGGATGAATATTTACACGTAAAGTTGGAAACTTTACGTGTTATTCATGCTTTAGGAACCCAGATCTATGTATGGCATGGACTGGATTCGAGCAAAATCGTGTATATGGCCCTTGCATGAAGCAGACTCGGCGAGTCTCCGAGTTGTCCCCTTTTTCGTTGTGCCGAGTTGTGTAGTGAGTCCAGGGTGGACTCGGTGAGTTGGAAGCCAAAACTCACCCATAAGGGAACTCGGCGAGTCGATGCCCAGACTCGGCGAGTTCAAGGCAATCTCCTTCGATCAAGATTGGACTCGGCGAGTTGTTCATACAACTCGGCAAGTCGCAGCATAAGTGTTCATCGGATGAAGATGAACTCGCCGAGTCAACGCCTAACTCGACGAGTAGAATTAGAATCTAGGTCAGTCGATTGGACAGGGACTCGGTGAGTTGGCGAGCCAACTCGGCGAGTCGGGTCAACTTAAAGTTGACTCTGACTTTGACTTAGGGCATGATCAGGGGTAAAATGGTCATTCTACCCAAAGGACAATTAGTAGTGTTTGATTGAGTATGTTGTGGGAATTACAGCCGGAGGATTTCCGGAGCAACAGTAGCAGCAGTAGACAGTCAGTTCCCTATCAGATCAGCAGCTACTCCGAGGTGAGTTGCCTTCCAGTAGCAGTGGGTCTAAGGCCACAATGCCGGCCCACCAGTTTGAAATGTATGATAAATGATTGTCTTTGTGATATCATCTAGGTTTGCTACTACCTGATATGTTATATGCTAGCATGATATGTTGTATGTGATAGTAGTAGAGTTCGGTTGTTAGGACCGAAGGGTAGTCAGACACCCCAGATATGTCTGATATTATGTTTGTGTTATGTTATATGTGATATTAGTAGTAGGGGGTGAAATAGTCCCCGTGGTTCGGTTGTTAGGACCGAAGGGTAGTCAGCACCCCAAAATAGCTCGACATGGGTAGGTCGGTGCCCCAGAATGGCTTGACACGGGTAGGACGACACCTCAGAATGGCCGCACGGGTAGTCGGCACCCCAAAATGGCCGTACCAGGTAGTCAGACACCCTAGAATAGCCTGGCAGTATGTATGCTATGTATTTGTATGGTATGTGGTACGATGGGGGAAATCACTAAGCTTTGTGCTTACAGTTTACAGTTTTGGTTTCAGGTACCTCTTCATTAAAGGGGAAGGAGCTGGCACGGTAGCGGCACATCATGCACACACACTGGTTTTCGCATCTATTAGATTTCTCTGGGATTTATACTATGATATTTCAATTGGTTGTATGATTTGGATTTTAGACATGGTTTACGTTGTGCTGTGCTTTGATGAAACAATGTTTTTAATTATTAACGTTTTCTAAAGTAATGTTTTAAAAATGAAATTTTTGGACATGAAAATTGGGTTGTTACAAAGAGACTTGCTGAAGAATGGAATCATTTCCATTAGTTATATAAAGTCAAAGGAAAATATAATTGATCCCTTGACAAAAGGCCTTAGTAGAGAGCAAGTTCTCTTCACATCGAGGGGAATGGGCTTAAAGGCAACACAATGATTCACCACCTAGCGGAACCTAACCTAGCAACATTAGAGTTCCATGGTCTAAGTTCAATAGGACAACTAGTTGAGGAAGACTCAAAGAAGCACTAACACAAAGGTATGCTCACTCCTATGATATTTATTTTGTGTTTTTCTGTTGAAGATACAGAGATGAATTCTTTATTCTTAATAATGCTGATAGCTTTATAGTGGAATAGTACAGATTGTTCTAGATATGCATTACCTATGTGAGGTTGCATCTTTGGGAGCTGATATGGCTAAGCTCTCTAAAAGTCTTATGAAGAAAGGATTGTTCACAGACGAAATGAACATAATTGTAAGAAATGATGTATGGTTAGATATGATATGTGTGATACTTCTTGTTTTTTAGTCTACTATAAAAAGTGGTTAGTTCAAGACTCAAGTTCACTACCCACAATGTAGATCCACGTAGTACTCACTATGAAAGGTTCAAGTTTTATAACACTTATTCAGATGCATGTCATATCTTACTTCTCTTATATAAATATCAAAGTTCAATTTTGTTTCTAAGTACTTCTTGTGAATTCTCGGATCACTCCCTGGTTCATCCTTACACCATCCAATGATGACTATAGCCCTCCCTCATTTTGATTCTTTAACTCAAGGATTCTACACAACGAATTTAACAAAATATTTTACAATTCTTGCAACCATTTTCTGCAGTTTGGTGCTCCAGATATTTACTAGCAAAACTCAACATTTGAAAGAAGTGCTTAGAAAATGACGAGCAATTGTTTCTAAGAAAGACGATGGGACCTGAAAGTATTTGAGAGAATAGGTGGAAATCCTAAAAAGTACAGTCGAGCTCATTCCCTATCTAAAATAGAGGTGAATATTAGGAGAGATGCTTTGCTTAAAATTAGAAAACTTTAACATGAAGGCCAACTAGACCTGAAACAAAAGGAAAAAGTCAAGTGGATTCAAGATGGAAAAGAAAACTCTGCTTTTTTCATGGTATTATGAGGAACAAGCTTAAGAAAAATAGAGTCAATGGTTCACACATTAATAACACATGGTCTTCAGATCCGGATACAATCAAGATGGAGGTATTCAAGTTCTTTAGTGAGAAATTTCATGAACCATGTCTTAACAGGCCAAAAAATAATCCTCCCTTTATTCAAATGTATGAACCCGGATCAAATTTCATCTCAGGAGATTCTTTTCTCGTTTGAAGAAATAAAAAAACTGTTTGGGGGTGTGGCTCTGAGAAGCCCGTAGACCAGACGGGTACATGTTCAATCTTATCAAGAAAAAAAGGGAGCATCATGTAGGATGATATATTTTTGTTATATCAAACATATCGAGATCATAGGAAATATCTCTCATGGCTGTAATTCTTCCTTTATCACACTTGTTCTGAAAATCAAATACCCTACAACCCTGAGAGATTATATACCTATCAGCCTCATCGGTTGCATTTACAAGGTCATTGCTAAACTTATTGCCAACAGATTGAAGGGAGTCATTGGCACACTTGTTGACAAGGTACAATTTGCATATATCACTTGAAGAAACATCTTAGATGGGCCACTTGTAATAAATGATATATACATATAGGAAAAAATCTCCAAAAAAAAATGTTTCCTCTATAAAGTTGACTTTGAAACAACGTTCAAAATAGTTAACTAGAGGTACTTGGAGTTAGTGATGAATCAAATGCAGTTTGGATTAAAATGGAGAAAATGGATCATGGATTATTTGTCGAGCTCCAAAACATCCATTTAAGTAAATAGATCACCTAAAAATAAATTCCCTTTAACCAGGGAAGTGTGTAACATCCATAAGATTTATAAAAATTTCAAACTTTTTCAAACAACCAAAAGCCATTAGTTATTACAAAAAGTTTTCAAAATGGTTTCATATCATAAAATCCCAGAAATCAAAATCATAAAATGTGAGGTGATGCACGATCAAGCCTTCTCCTTGCCAAAAACATTTGAAGCACTTGAAACATCAAACGACTGGGCCGCCTTCACCGGGCCTTCGATCTATCTGGCCCACTCTCAGAACCTCCAGCATGATTGGTTCACCCTACCAAGCCTTCAGCCTGCCTTGACCATTCTTTGAACCTTCAAAATGTTTGTTCTTCCTCATTGGGTGTCACAACTTGGAAATTTTAGACCCAGTAAAGCCTAAACCCTAACCTAGCACTAGTGTAAACCACATTGCAATCCTTTTTGCATGGTGTCATATATATAGCCTTATGGCTTGTTTATAGAGCTAAAAAAGAAGTATAGATAGAAACCTAAATTAGATTAGGAAGGTATGATCCAACTTTGGGCAAAAGATTAAGGTGTAAAACATAAATAACCCTATATTGGAGTTTACAGCCTAAAATGATTAAAGATCAAGGGGTTTACGGTCCAAAGGCGTCTAGAACATAGGGTTTACGACCAAGAATGATTCATAAATGTATTTTACGGTTTGGAAATGACGATCAAAGGGGTTCACGGCCAAGTGATGACCGTGAACATCACCCAAGGCCTATTTAGGGGCAAAACCCACATGGAGTGAACCGAAAACACATAAAGCCAAATCCTTTTAAGTCCATAAACACCTACCTACATATATATATATATATATATATATATATATACATACATATATATATATATATATATATATATATATATATTTATATACATACATACATATATATATATATATATATATATATATATATATATATATATATATATATATCCAGCCGTGAACCAATTCATTTCCCATATTTTCCTTTCGTGAACCCTCCCAGTTTTCTCTCAACAATCATCCGAGAACACCCCTTGTTCTCTCAATCTTCAAGTGTTTTGGCCCAAATCTTCAAGTTTTCACCTACAACAATAAGAAAAATTATTCAAATCTTCAAATCTTCAAAAATCCACCAAGAACACACCGTAAACTCATGAAGTCAACCGAAAACTCCTTTTTCCAGCCGTGAACCCATTTCAACATTTTCAATTAATTCCAAATAACTATTGTAAGTCTTTCTTACATAATTAAAGTGTTTCCTAATAATTTAATTAATTACAATGTTATTTAATTTTTTATTTAAATTAATGTCTTATTAATTTAAATACGACGCCGGGGATAATATTCTTAGGATACGACTGCTGTCACGTATGCTAATCCGAGGATTATCGTTAGCACTTTGCGACTCAAACAAGCACACACATTCGAGCTGAGTTCATACCCCCATATTTTTTCAAGCTTTTTCAATGTTTTTAGGGGGGGGGGGGGGGATACAAGTAAAACACAAGAAATCTTGTGTTTTAAAAATAAAATTTTATTTATTATATTTTCTTATCATTAACATGAATTTGAACGTAAAACTAATTAAATACGAAAAACATCGTTACAGGTAGATATACAAACAATTGACAAAGCATGTTAAGACACAACTCTTTTACAAGCTCAGATTCTAACACGAAAAACAAAATTAAAAACTATGATAGGCGTATTTTGTGGAATGAACGAACTACTTTTACGAAATTACATGTTGTTTACAAAAAGGGTTTTTCATCATATTATTCGTGAATTCGTTGAGCGAACAAATTTGTGATACACATCTTCGAGTACTTACCTAAGTACCAAGGGATGTCTAGTCTTATGAACTAGAGTCTCCTGGAGGGAGAGCGTGAGTTTTTGTATAGATCTATATGAGACTGACAATCCCACGCCCTGACTATTAGCTATAGTCGTTCTGGGTGACAAACGTCAATACGTGATTAATGATACTGACGTCCGAAGAGTGTCATATCAGGTTATCCGTCAATTAATATGGTTATAAGAGCTCACATGGATAAAACAATGACTCGTTCACGTAATAATATACTTATCAAACTGTCTTCAGGTTTAATAACTATGTTATTACTTAGTATATACATCAGGATGATATAAGATTAATATCTGACATGCAGTTGAATGTGTGGTTTCTGCCCTATTCCCTGTTCCTTGTTTGGTTGTCGGCTTAGGTCAGAATCACCAAATCGGCTGTGTTATCGATCTAGATTTCTATAACTTGTTTGTACTAAATGATCATAGGAGGGTATTAGCATCAATTATAGCTTACAGAGCAAATACGTCTTCGCCTAGTTTTATTTAATAATAAAGCTACGCTTTAACAACGTAAGTATGGGGAAGTACTTGTACTTTTCATTTTTGGAACATTAAAGATAACAAATCACTTTTATGGACAATATAGGATTTTCCCAGGATAAACATCAGCATTTTAAAAGCAAATGGTTTAGTATTCAACTAATGAACAATCATTGTTAATTCTATGATTCCTTAGTTTATATATCAAGGTTATATATGAAGAATATCCGATAGGCAGTGGAATATGTGGTTTCTACCTTATTTCTTGTTCGTTGTTTGGCTGTGGGCTTATGGCATATCCATACAATAAACAGTCTGTTTGATATTGGTTTATATATAACTAGTATAAACTAACTGGTTAGAGAAGTAAATGGTATTATCATACTTCTCACTAAGAAAATATAGGATTTTTTTTGAAGGAACACATTCATCGTATCTCAAAGGACTATTACAGTTAAATCTATAAGTACCTAGTGAATATGTCAGGGTTATATACAATGAGGATCCAACAAACAGTGGGATGTGTGACTTCCGCCTCATTTTCTGTTTCTTGTTTGGTTGTGGGCTTGGGGCAGAATCACACAATTGATTGTTTGTTCAATCTGGATTGTATATAATTTGTATACACTAAGTACTCGTAGAAGGAAATAGTATGGGTCATTTTACTTATCATTCATCACATCAAAAAATATAGGATTTTCTGGAGAACGCATCAAGTTTTACTAGACACAAAGAACTCGTTTTCTAAAACAAAATGTTTATGAACTCACCAACTTTAATGTTGACATTCTTTCAAAACTACTTCTATTCTCAGGACACTAGTAGAAAGTTACACACGCATGTTCGTAGAAGGCGGAGCACAGTAGCTTCAAGTCTTTATTTCGCTGAATTCTTTTGGAGTCAATCATATGTTACTTGAATACAATGTAAAATATATATTATTAATAAAATGGTTGTTGTTGCTTTGATTACTATTATTCAGTTCTTGTGATACTATACATAACATCCTCTGCCCCCGAACGTTTCCACCGTTCAGGTTTGGGGGTGTGACAGATTAGTATCAGAGCATTGTTTATAGTGAACTCCGTACATCAACCCATAAAAGATATACAACTATAAATACAATGGGGCCAAAGTGCTGTGACTAAAAGTATACTTTTAAAATATTAGTATTTTATGAGAAGTATATGAAAAAGTGTACATACTAGATCAAGTACCACAAGAAGAACAAATCAAAAGTATTTAGATGTTGGACACTATAGTCAACCTAGAAAGTTATGTAATCATATTTGGGATAAATATAGCCTGATCAACTATATTTATTTGAGATATGACCAACATGTGTTTGGGAGTGATAGTGGCAGTGCAACGATTCTAAAACTTACCAAATCAACTTACAAAGGATCTCTAGAACAAAACATCAAGTTAATAATATTATAGGAGTATTTTAGGATGCTATAAAATAACAACAAGTTAGAAAACTTACAAAATCCATATACCAAGAAACTCTAGAATCAAACATACAATTAAAATACTATAGGAGTATTTTAGACACTATAACTAACTTATGTGAAAACTAAAAGACCCTTACTGGAAGGTCTATGATTGTGGAGTGTATGCTCCCAGAGTTATATATAATTGAGATTTTACAGACTCAGGATTTGTGATTTTCGCTTTACTTCCTGTTCCTTATTTGGTTGTGGTATTAGAGTGGGATCACTTATTCGAAGGTCTATTTGATCTTGGTTATATATAATTTGCATACACTACGTGATTATAGAAGGAGCCGGTAAGGATCATCCTCATAAAAAATATTTATTTTTAATAGAAATGTTTTACTTAATCTCATAGGATTCTTTAGACATTACCATTCTTGCACGAACTGCCTAGATATGTATACCCACTCCGCTACAATAGTCAACAAAGGAGTCAAGGAAGAACTACAGGGGATTCATAAAGAGGATTCCGAGAAGGGATCAGACGAGGAGAAAGGAACTAGAGAAAATATTGAGGAGCCTTACCCTATCAGGAGCAGACATGCGACGTCTGCTTGGACATTCGGAGTCAGACTTTCCATCATGAAGTAATGGAGAATAGTGATAAAACTCGAAGCATGACATAACAAGGATTCAACACACCTACGGAGAGCAAGAACACCATAGGAAGGTCCAGAGACAACAAATTCTCATAGCTGAAACCAGGGCAATCATAACTAGGACAGAGAACAAAGAAAACCACTCACGAGGCATGCGAGGTGATAGAGCACCATATACGTCACACTAATAATTAACCAACTAATACAACCTAGTGAGTTAGTGATTACACTACTCATATTATGTGTAAGGGTTATCTCCACTTCAGTAAACAACTAGTAACAGTAAACCAGATCACACAATTTGACTTGTAGGTAGTTACTATTAAAAATTCATAAGTCTATTATGCATATACCTCTGTTATGAATTACTTTCAAAATTCAGAACATGATACACTCAGAACTAAGATAACATGGGTTCAAATAACATTCAACTTGTAACCACCACTAAAAGATTTACCTTAATTCTATCTTTTAAACATTATGACAGAAAGATGTTGCCGAAGAAGTCAAATATAAAAAAAAACACACCACCACCACCAACACCTCCACAGTACGATCCTGTTGTGTCTCAGGCTGTAGTAATAGCCGCGATGACAACTTTCATGACACAAATCAACGCAAGTGGTACCAGTGGAGCGAGTAGTGGCACTAACCACTCTAACCACAAGAAAGCCACGGACGTACAAGAGAGTGTTCGTACAAAGACTTCATGAATTGGAAACCCAAATCCTTTAATGGGAGTGGGGCAGTCATCACCCTAATGCGATGGTTCGAGAAACAAAGTCGATTTTTGAGATATACACATGCCTAGAAGGAAGCAAAGTGAAGTTTTCAGCCAACGCCCTCTTTGATAGAGCGCTGACATGGTGGGACAACCATTTCAAGTCACTGACTGTACCAGTGGCAAACGCGATGGGCTGGGAGAATCTAAAAGAGATGACGCCGGAAACAAAGCGCATCGTCGATACAATAGCTAAGTATACTTACAGGTAAACTATAATGGCTTAGTGTAAACATTAGGATCATATATAATTAAGAACCTATAGACTTAGAGTGCATGATTCCGCCTTATTTCCTGTTCCTTGTTTGGTTGGGGATTTAGGGCAAAGTCACATATTCTACTGTCTTCTCAGTCTTAATTATATATGTAACACCCCAATTTATGGTATGTAATTTATATATGTTTTTTCCATTTCTTAAGAGGTAGTTGACGAGTCAGTAGCCCGACTCGTCGAGTAGAGGCGGGATTTGCATGCATTTTAGCGGGCGACTCGACGAGTCCATATTCCGGACTCGGCGAGTCCGCTAGTCTGGATGAAGCCCTAAATCTCAGGGTTTGAACCCTATTTAAACATCATTATAGCCTCCCATTCCAGCCTCTAGCACCTCTAGAGCATTTACCCTATAAACCTAGTCCCCATTGTTGAGCTTGAGTGTTTTTGTGCTAGTTTGGAAGTTTTGGAAGAGAAGGAAGGAATGAAGATCAAGAGAAGAGAAAGGAGATCCAAAATATAGTCTCCATTTGCTACATATTCTAGTAATAAATTTAACACCTTGCTTATTCTTCCATTAAACACTCTTTTATGCTTGTTTATGCTTCTCTTGGAACTTTCTATGATTCAAACTCGAGATTTGAACTCTCCTTTGGAAGGAAACCATAGATCTGGATGTTATTGAGCTCTAGGAGCTCAATGTAGCTACCTTTATGCAATTATAGCCTTGATCTAAGCACTAAGTGCTTATTGTTGGACGATATTGGTGTTTAAGCCCCATTCTCTCGTGCATGCACGTAAAGTTGGAAAATTTACGTGCAAAACCAGCCCTAGAAGCCCATATGTATTGGATGCACTGAAGTCGACTAGAATCGACTATATAGTAATGGCATGCATGAGACTCAATGAGTCATTCTTAGGAATCGATGAGTTGGTTCATGCCTCAAGAACAGACTCGACGAGTTATTCATACAACTCGGCGAGTCACAAACTGGACGCCTTCATATGATGAAGGAGAACTCGATGAGTTCTTCATACAACTCGGCAAGTCAGATGAAGTTTGACTCGATGTTAGTATCGAGAAGAATTCGTCGAGTCTTTGCCAAACTCGACGAGTAGAAGCAAGTAGAGGATTAGAAAGGATGATAGGGACTCGGTGAGTTGGCGGCCCAACTCGGTGAGTTCGGTCAACTGAAAGTTGACTTTGACCAGGATGTTCACTTTAACCAGGGGTAAAATAGTCATTTCTACCCTGAGATTAGTTATCAGTATTTGATTAGTGTTTATGGGATTTGTAGCCGGGGAGTTTTGGAGCAGCAGTCAAATAGTTTCAGATTTAGCATCTCAACAGCCAACGTTACGAGGTGAGTTTTCTTCTAGTAGGAATGGGTCTACGACCACAACACCGTCCTGTTTAGATGATTGTAGTTCAGGACTTCGGTCTGATGCCGGGCAGGGCCCGATGCAGTAGTATGTATGTTTTATGTCTCCGTGATTCATGCATGTTGCGTTATGTGTTATATGATCCGGACTTCTATCCGATGTCAGGCAAGCCTGATACAGTATCTAATTATGCTATATGTTAATGATATGTTATATCCAGATTAGTCTGGATTTTGGTCTGATGCCGGACGGGGCCCGATGCAGTGGGCGGGGCCCAAGTTATTCCAGACATCGGTCTGATGTCGGGTGGGGCCCAAATTATGCCAGACTTCGGTCCGATGCCGGGCGGGGTCCGATGCAGTGGGCGGGTCCCAGTATGTGTTATTTGTATTATTGGATGGTCTATGGTAGTTTAGGGGAGCTCACTTATCTTTGTGCTTACAGTTTTAATTTTTGGTTTCAAGTACTTCTGCAAATAAGGGGAAGAGCTTGCGTTGATGGCATGGCACACACCACATCTTCAGTTTATCCTGGGAGTTTTATTCGGATGTTGGATATGTTTTGATATAAGTTGATTTGATACATTCGCTTTTACATTTGAGACATGTGATTGTGGTTTTATTATATGATGATTAATTTAATGGTTTTTGTAAGTTTAAAACAAAAAAAAATGGGTTGTATTTTTGGGATGTTACAAGTTGGTATAAGATCCTTAGTTTGAGGGATTTGGGCACACTTTCAGGTGTGTCTGAACTCAAACTAAGGAAGTGGTATCAGGTTTTCAAAAGAAAATCCATATTTACAAAAGGATTTTGAGAAAATAAAACAATTTTAGAAAAATCAAAAAGAATTTTGAAAAAGAAAAAAGGGTGTGGTGCATGCAATCAACCGAGCTCAAGTAAGTACTCCTAAATTACCCATACAAGTTTATGTTATAATTATCAGTTTCCGTTTCAGTAGAACATCATGCTAGAATAGGACTAAGGATCTAGAAGGATGCCTTGTGTGCCTGCTATATGTGTTTCAGCTTTATGAGAATTGCATGCTAGTATTGAGTAGACAGTAGTAGGATAGCCACTTTAGGTTATGCCTGATAGTATGAGCTTAGCATTGTATGCTAGTACAACTTTTTGTTATTAGGATAGATTTTCTTGACTAGTTCCTTTTCCTGAATGCTACTTGCTTTGTGCTTTGTGGGACTCGGAGTAATGGGAGTTAGCCGTTAGGTGAATATGTCACATCACATGTGATCATGGTTGAATAATCTCAGAGTGCTGGATTTTGCCCTATTGCATAGCTCTTGTTTGAGTCTAATCGTTGTAGAGACGATTCATTTACTCGAAGGATTATCCGAGCCTCGTCACATGTGATGGTATTCAGGTAGTGGCTAATTGGCATTGCAATGATACCTTCAATAGTTGAGGATTGGGTGCTGGTTGAAAGTTACCTAGGGCAAGCCTCGGATGAGAGTAGCAGAGATCAGTAATAGTAAAAGGGACTTGGTGGAGTCAAGGCAATTCTTGAGGAAAGTACGGATAGATGTGGAAGGTAGTATGGGCCAATACTACTGAAAGCATAGGATTCGTACTTGAACCAAGGAAGGCCGAGACAAGACCAACAAACTTGTAGAAGTAGCTATCCCTTGAGATATATTTGTATTCTTGACGTTTGTCATTATTTGTTTTCAGAATGGTGGTTTTGTGCCCTAGGCCAGCAGTCGGCAGTTCAAGAGCCGACAAGGGATCAAGATCAGGCTCGGGGACCGAGCATCCAGATGAGCAGACCATGGAGTTCCTCTCCTTGGAGGTTACTCGTATCATACTTGAGTAGACTCCTGTGATCTTCGGTACGATCAAGGAGGGTATTATGGAGTTGATGGATGAGAGATTGGCCACATTCCCTGCTGAGGTGGCGACCATGATGGGGCCGCGCACACCAACCTCTTCACAGATTTTCGGGCTTGTGGAGCTCCATACTACCATGGGGCACGAGACCCTATAGTGAGTACTAGGTCGTTAGCAAATGTCGCCAATGCATTCCGCACCATCAGATGTCTTGAGGGGGACAAGGTCAGACTATCATCATGTCTTCTGAAGGAAATGGCACAAGATTGGTGGGAGGAGATTAGTCATGTTATTGGGGATGATGTAGCTCTTGATGTGATAACTTGGGCTGATTTTACTAATAGGTTCATATCCGAGTTTGTACCGGTTATTGAGGTGCAACATTGAGCTAGGGAGTTTCAGGATCTCACTCAGACTACAGAGATAGTGGCAGAGATTACCGCCAAGTTCAGGGGGTGGGCTCTTCTTGTTCCTCAGTATGCAGCTGATGAGGAAATGAAGAATCCCCATTATCATGAGATGTTGTGGAGTGATATTTGCTAGTTTGTGAGCCGGTCCAATTGTAAAACGCTGGATGATATGATTGCGAGGGCTCGTGAGGGGGAGATAGATCTAGAGATGGAGAGGAAGAGGAAGCCAGAGGTGGCTTCTAGTACAGAGAGCTCGGGGAAAAGCCCTAAGGTATTGGATCATAGGTCTAGGGGACAGCAGAACCACAGTTGGTGTGGCAAGTATGGGAGATTGCACGATGCGTCGTGCAAGGCAGGGCGTCCTGGTTGCTTCAAGTGCGGCCGGACCGGGCATTTGAGAAGAGATTGTACAGCTACGATGACCACCACCACAACATATGATATGATTTGCTTCCAGTGCAATCAGAGGCAACATAAAAAGTCCTAGTGTCGGAGTTTGGCAGCAGCAGGGAAGGTGCCAACACCTGCCCCTGCTACATTGAGGATTACACACGGCTGTCAGGGCGGGGGTGAGGTGCCAGTGGTGAAGAGTATAGCTTTCCAAATGACAATAGAGGAGGCACAAACGACTCCTGATGTGGTGGTAGGTATGTATTTTCCTCTTATCTCTTTATTGATATTGATTGTTTCTTATGGTTATATGTTTTCATATAGGGCCGTTCTTAGTGAATGACATTTTAGCTACAGTATTGTTTGACTCGGGGGCTACCCGATCATTTGTTTCACTTGCTCTTAGCAAGATGTTTAGCAGAGCTCCGGTGGAGCTGGATTGTCCACTTGAGGTTGAGATAGCAGATGACAAGATCGTCAGGGTAGCGGGAGTACATAGGGGGTGTTTGCTGCAATTATTTGATGAGTAGTTTCAGTGGATTTGGTTCCTATTCCCCTGCGAGGGAATAATGTTATAGTGGGTGTGGATTGGATGAGCCCCAATGGGGTAGTGATTGATTGTGAGCTGCAGTTAGTAAGGGTTCGCAGTCCCAGTAGGGGAGAGTTAGTGATTCAGGGCGAGAGGCCATAGCGTGGACGGATTCTTTGTTCAACAGCTAGAGCGAGACGCTACGTTCAGTAGGGTTGTGTAGGGTACGTTGCTATGTTATATCCTGGGAGAAGGGTAAGATGACAGTTGACGATGTAGCAGTAGTGCGAGAGTATCCAGACGTATTCCCGGAGGACTTACCTGGGATACCTCCAGAAAGACAAGTCGAGTTTCGGATTAACGTGGTTCCGGGTGCTGCTCCGATAGCAAAGGCACCATATCGGTTGGCTCCTCGAGAGATGTAGGAGTTGTCTATGCAGCTGTAGGAACTGCTAGACAAGGGTTTCATCAGGCTGAGTAGTTCACCATGGGGAGCCCTGATCCTGTTCATGAGGAAGAAGGATGGGTCACACCGTATGTGCATAGATTACCGGGAGCTGAATAAGGTTACAGTGAAGAACCGTTACCCACTCCCGAGGATAGACGACTTGTTTGACAAAATTCAGGGAGCATTTTGGTTCTCCAAGGTTGATCTACAGTCAAGATATCACCAGATGTGGGTCAGGGATGAGGATGTGTAGAAGACCGCTTTTATGACCCTCTATGGTCATTATCAGTTTGTGGTGATGTCATTCGGGCTCACCAATGCTCCAGCCGCGTTCATGGATCTCATGAACCGTGTATGCATATTGATGTTGGATTGGTCTGTGATAGTGTTCATTGATGACATCTTGGTTTATTCCATGACTCAGGAGCAGCACGAGGAGCACCTGAGAGAGGTGCTAGAGACGCTGAGGAAGGAGAGACTTTTCTCGAAGTTCTCTAAGTGCAAGTTCTGGTTGCGTGAGGTGTAGTTCCTTGGAGACCTTGTCAACCAGAAGGGTATTCTAGTAGATCCGGCTATGATAGAGGCCGTGATCCAGTGGGAGGTCCCGAGGTCTCCAACTGTGATTTGGAGATTCCAAGGACTGGTAGGATACTATAGGAGATTCATCCAGGATTTCTCCAAGATAGCAGTTTTGCTCACCCGACTGACCAAGAAGTCGGTGGTGTTTTGCTGGGGGCCTGAGCAGCAGGCAGCATTTGAGATCCTCAGACAGAGATTGTGCAAGGCACTAATTCTTACCCTGCCAGAGGGAGTAGAGGATTTTGTAGTCTACTTTGACGCTTTGATCACAGATATGGGAGTGGTTTTGATGCAGCGAGGCCATGTGATAGCTTACGCCTCTAGACAGTTGAAGCCTCGCGAGGCTAACTATGCGACACATGACTTAGAGTTAGGAACAGCAGTGTTTGCCCTCAAGATGTGGCCACATTACCTCTATGGGGTCTGTTGTACCGTTTACATGGATCATAATAGTTTGAGGTACCTCATGGATCAGCCGAATCTGAATATGCGGCAGCGCCAATGGTTAGACGTGGTAAAGGATTATGACTGTGAGATCCTTTATCATCCGGGCAAGGCCAACGTTGTGGCCGATGCCTTGAGTTGCAAGGCAGTAGCAACCCCGATCAGGGATAATGTCTGAGGATGACCATGATTACTCCATTGTTGGAGTAGATTAGAGAGGCTCAGGTTGAGGGCCTGAAGGAGGAGAGGCAGAAATGCGAAAGGATTGTGGGCCGAGTAGCTTTCTTTGACTATGATAGTCGAGGATTGTTGAAACTTCATGGGAGAGTTTGGGTGCCACACTAGAGGGGGGGGGGGGGAGTACGGTAGGTGTTGATGGACGAGGCTCACAAGTCTCGATTCTCCATCCACCTAGGGGCAAAGAAGATGTACAGGGATCTTTAACCCGATTATTGGTGGCCCTGCATGAAGTGGGATGTAGCTTGGTACATAAAGAGATGCATGACATGTAGGAAGGTCAACGCGGAGCATCAGAGACCCCACGACAAGATGCACCCATTAGATATTCCTGTGTAGAAATGGGAGGATATCTCTATGGATTTCATTACCA
The DNA here is from genome assembly GCF_052625555.1 of Lactuca saligna. Classification (NCBI taxonomy): domain Eukaryota; kingdom Viridiplantae; phylum Streptophyta; class Magnoliopsida; order Asterales; family Asteraceae; genus Lactuca; species Lactuca saligna. Next base: position 42,722,900 of record NC_136418.1, on the reverse strand, counting down.
AGCTTCCCAGGACCGCACGTGGAGTTGATTAGATTTGGGTCATAGTGGATCAGCTGACCAAGAGCGTGCATTTTTTACTGATTCAGGAGAGCCTATCGGCCGAGAAGCTAGCCGATATTTATGTGCGTGAGGTAGTGGCACGACATGGAGTGCCTGTATCAGTATTATCAGATCGAGACATCCGGTTCACTTCCAAGTTTTGGAAGTGGTTACAGGACGAGATGGGGACTCGTCTTCACTTCAGAACCGCTTTCCACCCTCATACGGACGGACAGAGCGAGAGGACGATTCAGACTCTCGAGCACATGCTTCGGGCATGCGTCTTAGACTTCGGTGGTAGTTGGGATACGTATCTTCCATTAACATAATTTTTGTATAACAACAGTTACCATGCCAACATTAACTGCCCTCCCTTCAAGATTCTCTATGGGAGGAAATGTAGGACCCTGATATGTTAGGGTGAGGTTGGTCAGTGAGTCATCAGGAGTACTGAGGTGGTGCTCAGGACCATAGAGTTGATCCAGTAGGTCCATAGCAGACTGCAGGCTGCACAGAGTCGGAAGGAGAGTTACACCGATAGGAGGTGTTCGGGATTGGAGTTTCAGGTGGGCGACATGTTCCTCTTGAAAGTGTCACCTTGGAAGGGTGTCATCAGGTTCCAGAAGAGGGATAAGTTGGGCTGCAGGTTCATTGGTCCCTATAGGGTTTTGGCCCGGGTAGGTCGGGTTGCTTACCGTTTGGATCTTCCAGCAGAGTTTAGCCGAATCCACAACACTTTCCACATTTCTCAGTTGCGAAAGTGTTTGGTGGATGAGTCAGCAGTGATACCATTGGAGGATATTCAGGTTGATAGAAACCTGAATTACATTGAGAGACCTGTTGTGATCGTAGATCAGGAGACAAAGACCTTGAGGAACAACGTGGTTCAGTTAGTGAAGGTGCAATAGTAGCACCGGAAGGGTTCAGAGTGGACATGAGAGACCAAGGAGGAGATGATGGAGAGCACTATCTGGAGTTATTCTTAGGGTCAGTAGTAGCAGACTTTGAGGATGAAGTCTAAGATAAGTGGGGGAGATTTGTAACGCCCCAACTTTTGGTATGTAATTTATATATGATATTTCCATTTCTTAAGAGGTACTCGATGAGTCAATAGCCTAACTCGTCGAGTAAAGATGGAATTTCCACACGTTTTAGCGGGCGACTCGACGAGTCCATATTCCGGACTTAGCGAGTCCATTATTCTGGATGAAGCCCTAAATATCAGGGTTTGTACCCTATTTAAACATCATTATAGCCTCTTATTCCATCCTCTAGCACCTCTAGAGCATTTCCCCTGTAAACCTAGTCCCCATTGTTGAGCTTGAGTGTTTTTGTGCTAGCTTGGAAGATTTGGAAGAGAAGGAAGGAAAGAATATGAAGAGAAGAGAAAGGAGATCCAAAATCTAGTCTCCATTTGCTACATATTCTGGTAATAAAGTTAAGACCTTGCTTATTCTTCCATTAAACCCTCTTTTATGCTTGTTTATGCTTCTCTTGGAACTTTATATGATTTAAACTTGAGATCTGAACTCTTATTTGGAAGGAAACCATAGATCTGGATGTTATTGAGCTCTAGGAGCTCAATGTAGCTACCTTTATACAATTATAGCCTTGTTCCAAACCCTAAGTGCTTATTGCTAGATGATATTGGTGTTTAAGCCCCATTCTCTTGTTCATGCACGTAAAGTTGGAAACTTTACTTGTAAAACCAGCCCTAGAAGCCCAGATCTATGAATTGGATGCACTGAAATTGACTAGAATCGACTGTATAGTAATGGCATGCATGGGACTCGACGAGTCGTTCTTCGGAATCGATGAGTCGGTTCATGCCTCAATAACAGACTCGACGAGTTGCTCATACAACTCGGCGAGTCACAAATTGGACATGTTCATATGATGAAGAAGAACTCGACGAGTTGTTCATACAACTCGACGAGTCGGATGAAGTTAGACTCGATGTTAGTATCGAGAGGAACTCACCGAGTCTTTGCCAAACTCGACGAGTAGAAGCGGGTAGAGGATTAGAAAGGATGATAGGGACTCGGCGAGTTGGCGGCCCAAGTCGACGAGTCCGGTCAACTAAAAGCTGACTTTGACCAGGATGTTGACTTTGACTAGGGGTAAAATAGTCATTTCTTCCCTGAGATTAGTTATCAGTATTTGATTACTGTTTATGGGATTTGTAGCCGGGGAGTTCTGAAGCAGCAGTCAGAGAGTTTCGGATTTAACATCTCAGTAGCCAATGTTACGAGGTGAGTTTCCTTCCAGTAGGAACGGGTCTACGGCCATAATGTCGGCCCTTTTAGATGATAGTAGTTTTGGACTTCGGTCCGATGCCTGGCAGGGCCCGATGCAATAGTATGTAGGCTTTTTGTCTTCGTGATTCATGCAAGTTGCGTTATGAGTTATATGATCCGGACTTCAATCCGATGTCGGGCAAGCCCGATACAGTATGTGATTATGCTATATGTTAATGATATGTTATATCCAGTTTATTCCGGACTTTGGTCCGATGCCGGACGGGGCCCAAGTTATTCCGGACTTCGGTCTGATGCTGGGCGGGGCCCGATGCAGTAGGCGGGGCCTAGTGTAACAACGTAAAATTTCCAATTTAATTTTTCATTTTTAAATCACAAAATGTATATCATATCATAATCTCAAAACCATAACAACAGTGTTTTCAAACAAATCCCAAGATATCTCTAACATAAACTCCATCAGTGTGGGTGTGTACAAGTCAAGCCTTCGCCTTCCCACGGTCCTCGCTGGTACCTGAGACATCAAACACAACAACTGTAAGCATAAATGCTTAGTGAGTTCCCCAAAATACCACATATCACAAATACGCCACTCAAGGCTAAACCCGACCCTCCGGTCAAGATGTCTAAGCGGGACCCTCCAGTCCCGCAGCTCGTTGGAGCCTCCGGTCCAGTCATAGCTCGTTGGGCCCTCCAGCCCGGTCAGAATCGTTGGACCCTCCAGCCCGGTCTATATAACCATACAACATACAAATAATACATAGCACAAAACACATAAACTCATACATAGCACCTGAGACCCTCTGGTCAACTCGAAATACCTACTCAAGGTAATGAATAGTGAGAAGACTCACCTCGCGTATCTCGGTAACTCGTAAATCTCGTAACTACTAGTGCTCAATCTCCTGAGCTATCGTCCTCCTACAACACAAGCATAACTCTACTTAATACCACCTTGACCCTAGCTGGCTAACACTACAAAGTCAAACTAGTCAGCCCTGGTCAACGGTCAACGGTTGACCCGACTCACCGAGTCTGGCATGGACTCGCCGAGTCCCTACGGGAACCCGATCCCTTTGAATATCTTCCGACTCACCGAGTCACTCACCTGAATCGGTTACTCAGTCCCTGGTTCGTAACAACTGAACAACCCGCACCATCTCGCCGAGTCTGAGAGTGGACTCGGCTAGTGCATTCCATGCACAACCTCAAACGACCTTGTAAGGTCAGATCCACTCTAGTAACTCATAGATCCAGTCCCCTTAAGCTTATTGACCACGTAAAGTCCAAGTCTTGGTGCTCATTAAGCATTAAATAGCTCATTAATGGTGTTTTAGCCTCAAATACATTGATCCCAACCCAAAACCTCCATGGATGCACATAAAGCTTGGGCAAGGAGGTGCTCTGGACCTTTATGGGTCTAGATTCAGAGCCATAACTCGCCAAAGGGACCATGAGGATACTAGATCTAGCCACAAATGGGTTCAAAAGCCCTAAATCTAGATGAACATCACAATAACAAAGAAGAATTCGAAATGGTACCTCAGTTGTGATGTCCTGGACCTTAGTTCTTCAGGAATCCACCCCTCTCTTGCTTCCTCTTGGCTAGATCTCCTCTTTCCTTGCTAGACAATAACTCCAAGATCAACAATGGCTCCTTCCCTCACTTGAATCACTCAAATGCTCTAGGGTTTCACTCTAGGGACTAATGAGTGCAAATGACGTCCATAAGGCCCTTTAAATAGGCCTCAAACCCGAGAAATTAGGGTTTCATTAAACAGCGCAGACTCGCCGAGTCCGAGCATCAATCCGGGTGAAAAACTGCGTCTTAACTCGGCGAGTCTACGCACCAACTCGCCGAGTCCTTCCACAAAACTCAAAATAAAAAAGAATAATTAATATACCTGAAATCCCGGATGTTACAATTCTCCCCCACTAGAATCCGACTTCGCCCTCGAAGTCTCATTCCTGAAATAACTCTGGATGCTGCTCCGGCATCTCCCGCTCCGGTTCCTAGGTCAACTCGGATCCCTTCCGATGCTGCCACTGAACCTGTACCAGAGGCACTTCCTTGTTCCTCAGAACCTTGATCTTCCGATCCACAATCGCAACTGGTCTCTCCGCGTAGTTCAGGCTCGCATCCACCTGAATGTCCTCTGATGGCACCACTGCCGACTCGTCGGCAATACATTTCCTCAACTGGGAGACATGAAAGGTATCATGGATCTTCCCCAACTCAGCAAGGAGATCCAACCGGTAGGCTACCCTACCTACCCTAGCAATTACCCTGAAGGGTCTAGTATACCGGGGTCCCAACTTGCCCCTCTTCCTGAATCGTATCACTTCTTTCCAAGGAGAGACCTTTAGGAGCATAAGGTCACCAACCTGAAACTCGAGCTCGGACTGACGCCTGTCCGCATAACTCTTCTGGCGACTCTGTGCGGTCAACAACCTCTATCTGACCTACTGAATCTGCTCGGTCGTCTGGAGTACAATCTCCGTGCTACCCATCACCTGCTGCCCCACCTCTCCACAGTAGATGGGGGTGCGATACCTCCGCCCATACAACAACTCAAAGGGTGGCATACCAATGATCGAATGATGGCTGTTGTTCTACAAAAACTCTGCTAAAGGTAGATAGGTGTCCCAGCTCCTTCCAAAATCCAAAACACATGCTCGGAGCATATCCTCAAGCGTTTGAATCGTCCGCTCGCTCTGTCCATCCGTCTGGGGGTGGTATGCGGTACTGAAATGCAGTCCCGTACCCAACTCCTCATGAAACTTCTTCCAAAACCTCGAAGTAAAACGCACATCCCGATCTGAAACAATCGACATCGGAACCCCATGCCGCGATACCACCTCTGTCACATATAATTTCACCAACTTCTCCGGAGAAGAGCTCTCGCTTATGGCTAGAAAATGAGCGCTCATCGTCAGCCTATCCACGATCACCCAAATCGCATTAACTCCCCTCGCAGTCCTTGGCAATTTGGTGAAAAAGTCCATGGTAATCTATTCCCACTTCCATTCGGGAATCTCCAGCGACTGCAATTTGCCGTGCGGATGCTGGTGCTCGGCCTTAACCTGACGACAAGTCAGGCACCTCTCGACGAACCATGCAACATCCCTCTTCATACATGGCCACCAATACTCTTTCCTTAGATCCAAATACATCTTAGTAGCCCCGGGATGAATCGAAAATTTCGATTGATGCGCTTCCTCCATCAATATAGTACGCGCACCGCCCACAAACGGTACCCAAATCCTACCCTGAAAAGTCATAAGTCCCCGACCATCCGTAACAAATTCTGATACCTGACCGACCACCCGCTCCCTTTTCTGATTTTCTGATCTCGCAGCCTCAGCCTGATCCCCTCGGATGGTGTCCAAAATCGGGGTCATCACCGTCAACCTCAAACAAATATCTCGCATCGGGGCACCCTCTGCCCTACGACTCAGGGCGTTGGCTACCACATTAGCCTTGCCCGGGTGGTACATGATCTCGCAATCATAATCCTTTACCACATCCAACCATCTCCTCTGACGCATATTCATATTTGGCTGATCCATCAAGTACTTCAAGCTCTTGTGGTCCGTGTATATCGTACACCGAACCCCATACAGATAGTGACGCCAGATCTTGAGGGTGAAAACCACAGCCCCCAACTCCAGATCATGGGTGGGATATCTCGTCTCTTGAGGCTTTAACTTCCTCGACACATACGGGATCACATGCCCTCTCTGCATCAACAACGCTCCCAACCCCGATATCGATGCATCACAGTACACCACGAAATCCTTTATCCCTTCCGGTAATGCAAGCACGGGAGCTTCGCACAATCTCTGGCGAAGGGTCTCAAATGAGGTTTGCTGCTCCGGACCCAATGAGAAAGTAACACCCTTCCGGTTTAACTTGGTAAGTGGCACAACAATTTTGGAGAAGTCCCTGATAAATCTCCGATAGTATCCTGCCAGCCCTAAGAAGCTCCGGATCTCCGTACGTGACCTCGGCACCTCCCAACTCATCACAGCCTCGATCTTGGCCGGGTCAACCAATATCCCATTTTGGTTAACGAGATGCCCTAAGAACTGGACCTCCCTTAACCAAAAATCACACTTGGAGAATTTGGCGAATAGCCTCTCCGATCTTAGAACTCCAAGGAGTTCCCTCAAATTCTCCTCGTGCTGCTCTCTGGTCCTCGAATACACCAGGATGTCATCAATGAATACAATTACCGATCAATCCAACATCAGCCTACATACCCTGTTCATGAGGTCCATGAATGTCGCGGGTGCATTGGTGAGCCTGAATGGCATCACCACGAACTCGTAATGCCCGTAACGAGTCCTAAACGCCGTTTTCTGGATATCCTCATCCCGAACTCTCATCTGGTGTTTTTTCGACCTCAGGTCTGTCTTGGAGAACCAAGATGCCCCCTGCAACTGATCGAATAGATCACCGATCCTCGGTAGTGGATAATGGTTCTTGACCGTCAACTTGTTCAGCTCCTGGTAATCAATGCACATTCGGTGTGAACCATCCTTTTTCTTGACAAAAAGGATCGGCGCTCCCCAGGGAGAGCTATTGGGATGGATGAACCCTTTCCCCAACAGCTCCTGCAGTTGTGAGGATAACTCCTGCATCTCTGGCGGAGCTAGGCGATATGACATCTTGGTGATAGGCGCGGCCCCGGGAATCAAATCAATACGAAACTCCACTTGTCTCTCGGAAGGTACGCCCGAAAACTCCTCGGGGAACACGTGCCGGAACTCACGCACTATCGGCACATCATCCACTGAACTTGGCCTCTCAACAACCTTTTGTACATCTGTCACATAGGCCACGAATCCCTTGCAGCCCTGCTGCAAGCTCCGCCTCGCTCTGGCAGCCAAACAGAATACCGAACCACTATGAGTCCCCTCGCCATAAACTGTCAGCACTCCCCCAATAGGATCTCAGATCATCACTGTAACGACCAAAATTTCGAAACAATTAAAACTTTTCAAAACAATCCATTTTAATAACGTTGTTACAAAAAGGTTTTCAATACATCATTTAACAGAGTATTTTCCCAGGTCCATTTCATAAAACCCCAACGCGAGGAACGGTACGATCACGCCTTTGCCTTGCCACAGACTCCTGAGAACCTGAAAACATAAAAACCACAACTGTAAGCCCGAAAGCTTAGTGAGATACCCCCAAAATACCAACCACATATACGCCCTTCCAGGCCATAACCTTCCGGTTCAAAACATATCGCCTTCCAGCCCATAGCGTAATGCCTTCTGACCCATAACACATTGCCTTCCGGCCCATAACATATCGCCTTCCGGCCCGCAACATAAAAGCATACACATCATCATAGAACAACCATGCATACCGGGTTACACTCCAGACCAGACAACCATGCACATAATATGTAATCATATAACAGTTCACAGTTAGCAAATCGATCAACAGATCACATAACATATTAATACCCTAACCAAGATACCAGCCTAGTCGATCACTAGCATAACATCACCCTACGAATCAGCCAACATAATAATTACGCACATACGCCTTTCCAGGCCATGACCTTCCGGTCCACATCGCATTGCCTTCCGGCCCACAACATGTAATGCCTTCCGGCCCATAACGTAACGCCTTCCGGCCCATATCCCGCAATATCATACAACAGACAATTACCCAGATTTCCATCCGATAAAAGGGTCGGCCTTGGTGCCTTAAACCCAATAGATATAGTGAGGATAACTCACCTCGAAACTGCCGACTGAACAGATAACCCAAGCTGCTCCGATCACTGATACAATCTCCACCACTGGACAGCCACCAACGCACTGAACTCAAAACCATAATCAACAATTACCAAAATACCCCTGGAAACCACTGGTCAACCCTTGGTCAAAGACTGGGTCAAAGTCAACCCTTGACTGACCCTACTCGCCGAATCAACCCTATGACTCGCCGAGTTCCCAACTCAAAACTTCACTCAATCCGCGACCTAACTCACCGAGTCACCCCGAGAGTCGACGAGTCCACCAATTCCGATTCCACTCGCACACAACTCATAGAGTCATCCCTTGACTCACCGATTCTTCGACTCAACCAGAAAATATTGGTACTCTTCGACAAGACTCGCCGAGTCCAAGAACAGACTCGCCGAGTCTAAGGCTATCTTCAACCTACTCGTCGAGTTGTTCATCCAACTCGTCGAGTTCCAGCTCATCTTCAAGCAAATCGTCGAGTCCACCCTTGTGACTCGCCGAGTACCATCGATCTGAATCCATACTGAAGCATCCCAGGCCATGCAATTGATCCAAAACATAGATCTAGCCTCCTACAACCCATTCATCACGTAAAGTGGCAAACTTTACGTGAATCCATGAAGATCTAGGCATTATACATATTAGGGCTAAGGTTTGGGACAAGATAGCTTCACTACATACTCAATCACAGGGACTTTCAGGCATTCCAACCCTTCTTTATTCCAGATCTGAGGTAGCAACCTCAGATCTAACCTCTAGACTCCAAAACACCAATTGATGTGATCTCAATATCCCCAAAAGTGAAGAATCTAGACAATAACAGCTCAAGAACGAGATTTTACCTTCAAAGAATGCCCCAATCTGCAAGGAAACTCGAATCCAAGCAGAGCCCCTTGCTCCACACCTTCAAACTTCCAAACTTTCTTCAACAATTACTTCTCCAAGCTCCAATCCACTCAACAATGGTGCTTCTCCCCGATTTTAGGGTTTCAGGGACTCAAAGGGGGTGATAAAGAGGCTGGGGAGGAAACGTAATGCTCTTTATATAGGGCTCAACCCCGAGAATTAGGGTTTTCTCCACTCAGCGCTTACTCGCCGAGTCCATCTCATTGACTCGCCGAGTCGGCTATTTAACACGCGACCAAGTGGTGACTCTACTCGCCGAGTCCATCCATGGACTCGCCGAGTCACTCTTTCCCAAATTACACTTTTAGCCCTTCCACTCAACTCTTGCTATTTCGGGATGTTACAATTCTCCCCCACTTAAATTAGGCTTCGCCCTCGAAGCCTACATCAACTCAACTCCAAAGATACCCCCACAACGCGCCACCTGGCCTTAACCGGACTGGGTCCCTCAAGGCATACACATCGAACTCGAACACACTCTCCCTTCCTTTACGGTATCCTGACCACCGTCTCGAACCGGGCACCAACTATAACCTCTGATAATCGCACTCAATAACAGAGAATTACCCAAGATGCATTACTGCCCCAAATCTCAATAATCACTCGACCCATAAGGGTTAGAAAACCATGAACCATCGGATCCCCGATCCGAATCCCACTCTATCCATTCCGGGACGACTGAGAGACCCATTCTCAATCTCAGAGCAACTCTCATGAGTTCTCCCCTTGCAACCGCATACAGATGCTGAACTAGTTCTAACACCCTCAGGTTGGGAAAACCTGATACACTGATAATATCCTCAAACATTCCCCAGGATAAGCCACTAATACATACCCCATACCCTGATCAAAATCACACTGAGAGTTTAAGACTCTCTCCCTGCATCCTTTCCGAGCCTCTTGGCTCTACACCTACGGAATTCCCTTCGCAACCTCAGCAGGCATCTAAACCGGATGAGCTCCTATTCCACTGCCGCAAACATGCAGCTCAAAAACCATACTCGAATCACTCTAATCATAACTCTGCTCTGCCGCTTTCACTTTCGTGAACTTGCACTCCCCCTCGGAGTTACACCTCACTCTATCTTCCTTTACCAAGGAATCCACTCGACCACATTGTCACTCCGAAAAGTGCCACAGTGCTCGCCCAACGCTACACCACCCTTTCATAGCGTATCCGTTATCCATCCAACATACATACTCTGACTCTCATCGTAGGGACTCTGAAGCCCATGCACTATCTCAACTCACCAAACTCACTATCCGGGGCCAAACCTTCTAATGTAAACACACTGCGACATACCCAATCCATATCCTCAAACTGATCCAACAATACCTGCAGAGTCTTCAGCATGACTGGACCGGCTTACCAGGCATTCAACCGATTCTAGACCGCTCAACTAGCATTCATCATTCCAAGCTATCACCCCTGGAAATCCTCCCATGCATATCGTTCAAGCCCTCTAGGGGGTTCCGAACTCTAGTTCCATCATACATACTCGATCCCGGCCTGCTCCCAGGCCTCTACAATCAAATGCCCTAGGTCTGTATCCCGCCCCGCACGCCCGACACTCGCTCCTATCAGCCTATACTCTGGGCTGACAGAACACTACTGAATCCCAACAGCTAAGCACTCTAAAATACTCCTCAATCACCCAGAGAGTTCTCCAATTCTCCCCCACTTATAGCACTGATTAACAACCACCGGTCGCCATCACTGACCTTCCAGAACAACCCTGTACAAAGAAACACTTACACGCGGACTGCTTCCCACAAGCATAAACAACCTTAACGAGATCTCACATCAACACTGATTAACCCGCTCGAAAGAAACTCAAACTGTATCTAACCACTCCTCGGAAAGCCGATGCTACCAGACCTTCAACCCAATCTCGCATCTCCACTAATAACCCTCACGAATGATAACCAACGAAAGCACAAAACACCAAACTATAACCATACCAAACCCTCAGGGAACAACGGATACCAAGAGGAAAACCCGAAACACAAATCCATAACCATGCCAAACCCTCAAGGAACAACGGATACCAAGACGAAAACCCGAAACACAAATCCATAACCATGCCAAACCCTCAAGGAACAACGGATACCAAGACGAAAACCTGAAACACAAATCCATAACCATGCCAAACCCTCAAGGAACAACGAATACCAAGAAGAAAACCCGAAACACAAATCCATAACCATGCCAAACCCTCAAGAAACAACGGATACCAAGACGAAAACCTGAAACACAATTCCATAACCATAACCTCAACCCGCAAAACGACGAATACCGCATCAAAAACCACACAAAGATACCAGCACAAACAATACACCACAATAATCGCAAGATAACATGACATCGAGAAAGAAACATACCCACAGCTGCATCCGGCACTGCTCTGACCTCCTCTGCCGCAAGCTAATAAGCACGACCCTGAGCCCTTGGGGGCTCCGCTCCACCCTGACCTTCTCCTGAAATCCTCAAAGTGGCTGGTGCTGGAGCCTGCACCGGTCCCGCGGAAAACTGTGGACAGTTGACCCTCATATGTCCAACCCGACGACGATGATAGCAAATCCTCAAATCCCAAACCGGCGCTGACCGCCGACAATCCCTCGCATAGTGCCCCTCCTTTCCGCACTTGCGGCATGCACCATCGGACCTGTAAACTCCGGTGTGACTCCTCTCACACTTCCCACGAGTGTGGTTGCTCAGATCCCCCATCTTGGAATCAACGGTCTTAGACCGTTTCGTTGCCGGCTCCGACTGAACCGGAGCTTGCCTCATCTCACGCAACTGCAATTCAATCTCTAACTCACGCCGCCTGGCGGCCTCCTGCATCTCCAACAATGTCCCGCACCTTTGTGCGGACACAAACTGTCTGATGTCTCTCTTTAGCATACTCAGATATCGGGACATCTGAGCCTGCTCCGAAGCGAACTCATGGCATAACATCGTCCTCTCAGTGAACATCCTGGTGATCTCAGTCACCGACTCCGAATCCTGCTTCAGCTCATGGAACTCCTGAGTCAACCTCTCCCTCTCTACATGCGGAACATAACGAGTACTGAACATCTCTCTGAACTGATCCCATGAAATCGCAGCCCTCTGCGCATCCGAATATGACCCCGTGGTCAATCTCCACCAATCCTTTGCCCCGAGCCTCAACAGGTTTAGAGCACACCTCACCCTCTGATCAGCAGGGCATGAACACATGAAGAAACACCCCTCCACATCCGATAACCATCTCATAGAAACAATCGGGTTCTGAACTCCATCGAAGATGGGAGGCTCCGTATTATCAAAGTCCCAATACTGAAAATCCCTATCAGCTCCTCCCCCTACCGCTGCTACAGCCACTGTAGCCGCCACGGCAGCCGTCTCCGTGACAGCCGCGTAGCGCTCATCAAAATACTCAACCATGGTGGTCTTGGTCGAACCAAACAACTCCGGCAACTCGGCCCGGAACAATGCAGCAACCTCATCATGTAGGATCTCGCGAATCCTCGCATCCAACTCGCACGAGCTCATCTGACCAATAATCTCAGGCGGTACTGACCCGTCCGCAACTCCTCCTCCTGTACCCGATCCTGACCCGGATCTGCTTCCAGCATGCCTCGAAATCTCCGTACTGAAAATATACTAGAAAACCTCAGACTCTTCCCACTATCCCGGGAACCAACTCTCAACCCAACCCTAGAGGTCATGGTTTCCCTGATACGCGTATGGGTCCTGTGCTTTCAGTAGTACGGGCCCATACTACCTTCCACACCTACCCATATTTGTATGAAGTACTACCACAACACCCTAGAGAAACATGCATAACAACGCTCAACCCTCACCACTAGAGGAACACTGAGAATCTCCCATAAGGAACCCTAGGCTACAGGCATCACAATTAGGGAACATTAACATGAATTCCTGAAGATCCCTAGCCTAACTCTAGCATGCTGTTCTATCAAAGCTCAATAAAACAAATGTCATGAATGGTAATTTGGGGTTACTTACTGGCTCCGGCTGATCGTACCTCCACGTCCTCCTTTACTTAATTTAAAAAAAAAACCATTTTATTTCCTCTTTTTAAAACCCTCCTCGATTTGAGACTGGAGTCACACGAGTGTTCCTCCAATTCGCTCAAACCAAGGCTCTGATACCAACTTGTAACGACCAAAATTTCGAAACAATTAAAACTTTTCAAAACAATGCATTTTAATAACGTTGTTACAAAAAGGTTTTCAATACATCATTTAACAGAGTATTTTCCCAGGTCCATTTCATAAAACCCCAACGCGAGGAACGGTACGATCACGCCTTTGCCTTGCCACAGACTCCTGAGAACCTAAAACATAAAAACCACAACTGTAAGCCCGAAAGCTTAATGAGATACCCCCAAAATACCAACCATATATACGCCCTTCCAGGCCACAACCTTCCGTTCCAAAACATATCGCCTTCCGGCCCATAGCGTAATGCCTTCCGGCCCATAACACATTGCCTTCCGGCCCATAACATATCGCCTTCTGGCCCGCAACATAAAAAGCATACATATCATCATAGAACAACCATGCATACCGGGTTACACTCCAGACCAGACAACCATGCACATAACATGTAATCATATAACAGTTCACAGTTAGCAAATCGATCAACAGAACACATAACATATCATTACCCTAACCAAGATACCAGCCTAGTCGATCACTAGCATAACATCACCCTACAACTCAGCCAACATAATAATTACGCACATACGCCTTTCTAGGCCATGACCTTCCGGTCCACATCGCATTGCCTTCCGGCCCACAACATGTAATGCCTTCCGGCCCATAACGTAACGCCTTCCGGCCCATATCCTGCAATATCATAAAACAGACAATTACCCAGATTTCCATCCGATAAAAGGGTCGGCCTTGGTGCCTTAAAGCCGATAGATATAGTGATGATAACTCACCTCGAAACTACCGACTGAACAAATAACCCAAGCTGCTCCGATCACTGATACGATCTCCACCACTAGACAGCCACCAATGCACTGAACTCAAAACCATAATCAACAATTACCAAAATACCCCTGGAAACCACTGGTCAACCCTTGGTCAAAGACTGGGTCAAAGTCAACCCTTGACTGACCCTACTCGCCGAGTCAACCCTATGACTCGCAGAGTTCCCAACTCAAAACTTCACTCAATCCGCGACCTAACTCGCCGAGTCACCCCGAGACACGGCGAGTCCAACAATTCTGATTCCACTCGCACACAACTCACCGAGTCATCCCTTGACTCACCGATTCTTCGACTCAACCAGAAAATATTGGGACTCTTCGACAAGACTCGCCGAGTTGTTCATTCAACTCGTCGAGTTCCAGCTCATCTTCAAGCAACTCGTAGAGTCCACCCTTGTGACTCGCCGAGTACCACCGGTCTGAATCCATACAGAAGCATCCCAGGCCATGCAATTGATCCAAAACATAGATCTAGCCTCCTACAACCCATTCATCTCGTAAAGTGGCAAACTTTATGTGAATCCATGAAGATCTAGGCATTATACACATTAGGGCTAAGGTTTGGGATAAGATAGCTTCACTACATACTCAATCACAGGGACTTTCAAGCATTCCAACCCTTCTTTATTCCAGATCTGAGGTAGCAACCTCTGATCTAATCTCTAGACTCGAAAACACCAATAAATGTGATCTCAACATCCCCAAAAGTAAAGAATCTAGACAATAGCAGCTCAAGAATGAGATTTTACCTTCAAAGAATGCCCCAATCTGCAAGGAAACTCGAATCCAAGCAAAGCCCCTTGCTCCACACCTTCAAACTTCCAAACTTTCTTCAACAATTACTTCTCCAAGCTCCAATCCACTCAACAATGGTGCTTCTCCACGATTTTAGGGTTTCAGGGAATCAAAGGGGTGATAAAGAGGCTGGGGAGGAAACATAATGCTCTTTATATAGGGCTCAACCCCGAGAATTAGGGTTTTCTCCACTCAGTGCTTACTCGCTGAGTCCATCTCATTGACTCACCGAGTCGGCTATTTAACACACGACCAAGTCGCGACTCTACTCGCCGAGTCACTCTTTCCCAAATTACACTTTTAGCCCTTCCACTCAACTCTTGCTATTTCGGGATGTTACAATCACCAACTGACGCTCACAATCTATGACAGCCCCGAAACGGCTCAACCAATCCATGCCCACTATAACACAAACATCCCTCATGGCAATCGGTATCAAGTCAATCGGAAACTCCACTCCGAAGATCTCCATTACGCATCCACGTATCACCTCGGTAGCACATACCTCATGCACATCGGCTATGGAAACCTGCAGAGGTCGACTCAACGCCTCCCTGGGAATACTAATGTGCCGACTAAAAGTCACAGATGCGAACGACCGACTCGCACCCGAGTCAAACAACACTAATGCAGGTATAGAATTCACAAGAAAAGTACCTACGCATAACATTTAATCATCACAATATAAACTCAGCATAAATAAATAAAGAATATGTACCTGCCACAACGTCAGTTGCTGCGCGGACCTCTTCCGCTGTTAACTGAAAGGCTCTCCTCCTAGCCTTCGGTGCTTCAGCCTTTGCCGGCCAGGTCTCAGTAGCTCGAACTGCAGGTACGGATCCCTGCACTGTCCTCTGAAGCTGGGGGCAGTCGGCCTTCCGATGGCCGGTTTGGTTGCAATGGAAGCAAACTGAGAACCCCTTAGGACAATCCCTCACGAAATTGCCTTCCTTCACCCCTCTGAGACTCGGCTTCCTCCCTCGCCTGCGTCTCAAGCTCAATCTCCCTCTTCCGGGCATTTTCTTGGAGCTCGGCAAATGTCTGGTAAGTCGAGTTCGCCACGAACTCACGAATGTCCCTCCTCAGTATACTCAGATATCGGCTCACGTGAGCCTGCTCATTGGACACCTGTTCCGGGCAAAACAATGCCCGCTCATGAAACATCCTCGTAATCACGGTCACCGACTCAGTCGCCTGCTTGAGGGTCAGAAACTCCTGGGCTAAACGTTCCTTCTCCACCTGGGGAACATACTCTTCACGAAACATCGCAATAAACCTCTCCCAGGTCACTGCAGTTAGCTCAGCTGTCGAATAGCTCGAGGTCACAAACTTCCACCAGTCCTTCACCCCCAAGCGAAGCTTGTTGAGTGCAAACTGCACCCTCAAGTGCTCCGGACACGAGCACGTATAGAAACACCCTTCTATGTCTGAGATCCACCTCATGGCGGCGATCGGATCCTGAGTACCATCGAACTCCGGTGGTTTCGTGTTGCTGAACTCTCGGTACAGCAACGAATCACCACCTTGGGGTCTCGTAGCAGCAACAGCTGCTGTGGCTGCAACAACAGCAACATCAGTCAAAGCAGCGTAACGCTCGTCAAACGTCTTGATCAGTGTTGTCTTAATAGACCCAAAAGTCTCCGGAATCTCGGCTCTGATGGTAGCAGCCACCTCCTCATGGATGATCTGACGGATCTCCTCATCACTCATCCCACTGCCCTCGATGGTATGGCATGTCCTGACCATGATAAATCTCTGAAATACAACATAAGAACTATTAGGGACACTTTCGAGCATACTCACACTTGACAAATTAATTATCCTCAACTTCTGGTACCCCAAGGATTCTTACTTGGACTGCACACCAATTCGGTGTCTTCAATTGTACAGGCCTAATACTATCGTCCACACCGAATTAATATACAACCCAAGTCCTCCTCCTAGGATCCCAAGTCATAAATACTCTACTCTCATTATGCATTGGCTACCCTCAGTAGACCTCTCACGAGCTCCTCACTGCTACCTACTCACTCTCAAAGTATCTCATAGCAGCAGCAACCTCTTAAGCTAAAGCATCACAAATCAGGCCACTCTAGTCCTAATAGGAATACCTAGCCTCTCTAGCATGCACAACATAGTATCACATAACTCATAACATATAATGTAAGGGTATTTTGGGGATTCACCTTTCGGGCGATGGCTGACCGTACACACCCTCCACTCTGCTTGGTTCCAAAATCTCTTTTTCTTTTTAGAAAATTTTAGTTTTGTTTGAAAATTTCTCAAATCCTCGGTTTGAGTTCAAATACGCCCGAAGGTGCATCCGAATCCCTCAAACCAAGGCTCTGATACCAACTTGTAACAACGTAAAATTTCCAATTTAATTTTTCATTTCTAAATCACAAAATGTATATCATATAATAATCTCAAAACTATAACAACAGTGTTTTCAAACAAATCCCAAGATCTCTCTAACATAAACTCCATCGGTGTGGGTGCGTACAAGTCAAGCCTTCGCCTTCCCACGGTCCTCGCTGGTACCTGAGACATCAAACACAACAATTGTAAGCATAAATGCTTAGTGAGCTCCCCAAAATACCACATATCACAAATACGCCACTCAAGGCTAAACTCGACCCTCCGGTCAAGATGTCTCAGCGGGACCCTCTAGTCCTGCAGCTCGTCGGACCCTCCGGTCCAATCATAGCTCGTTGGGCCCTCCAGCCCGGTCAGAATCGTTGGACCCTCCGGCCCGGTCTATATAACCATACAGCACACAAATAATACATAGCACGAAACACATAAACTCATACATAGCACCTGAGACCCTCTGGTCAACTCGAAATACCTACTCAAGGTAATGAATTGTGAGAAGACTCATCTCGCGTATCTCGGTAACTCGTAAATCTCGTAACTACTAGTGCTCGATCTCCTGAGCTATCGTCCTCCTACAACACAAGCATAACTCTACTTAATACCACCTTGACCCTGGCTGACTTACACTACAAAGTCAAACTAGTCAACCCTGGTCAATGGTTGACCTGACTCGCCGAGTCTGGCGTGGACTCGCCGAGTCCCTACGGGAACCCAATCCCTCTGAATCTCTTCCGACTCACCGAGTCACTCACCCGACTCGGTTACTCAGTCCCTGGTTCGTAATCACTGAACAACCCGCACCAACTCGACGAGTCTGGGAGTGGACTCGGCGAGTGTATTCCATGCACAACCTCAAACGACCTTCTAAGGTCAGATCCACTCTAGTAACTCATAGATCCAGTCCCCTTAAGCTTATTGATCACGTAAAGTCTAAGTCTTCGTTCTCATTAAGCATCAAATAACTCATTAATGGTGTTTTAGCCTCAAATACATTGATCCCAATCCAAAACCTCCATGGATGCACATAAAGCTTGGGCAAGGAGGTGCTCTGGACCTTTATGGGTCCAGATTCAGAGCCATAACTCGCCAAGGGACCATGAGGATACTAGATCTAGCCACAAATGGGTTTAAAAGCCCTAAATCTATATGAACATCACATTAACAAAGAAGAATTCGAAATGGTACCTCAGTTGTGATGTCCTGGACCTTAGTTCTTCAAGAATCCACCCCTCTCTTTCTTCCTCTTGGCTAGATCTCCTCTTCCCTTGCTAGACAATAACTCCAAGATCAACACTGGCTCCTTCCCTCACTTGAATCACTCAAATGCTCTAGGGTTTCACTCTGGGGACTAATGAGTGCAAATGATGGCCATAAGGCCCTTTAAATAGGCCTCAAACCCGAGAAATTAGGGTTTCATTAAACAGCGCAGACTCGCCGAGTCCACCAAGGCGACTCGCCGTGTCCGGGCATCAATCCGGGTGAAAAACCACGCTCAACTCGGCGAGTCTACGCACCAAGTCGCTGAG
The DNA here is from genome assembly GCF_052625555.1 of Lactuca saligna. Classification (NCBI taxonomy): domain Eukaryota; kingdom Viridiplantae; phylum Streptophyta; class Magnoliopsida; order Asterales; family Asteraceae; genus Lactuca; species Lactuca saligna. The sequence goes on along the minus strand of NC_136418.1, from coordinate 42,704,225 downwards.
TCCTTCCACAAAACTCAAAATAAAAATAATAATTAATATACCTGAAATCCCGGATGTTACACCTAGATTATGCCGGACTTCGTCCCGATGCCGGGCAAAGGCCCGATGTAGTGGGCGGGGCCTAATATGTGTTATTTGTATTATTGTATGGTATGTGGTAGTTTGGGGGAGCTCACTAAGCTTTGTGGTTACAGTTTCAGTTTTTGGTTTCAGGTACTTCTACAAGTAAGGGGAAGAGCTTAGGTTGATGGCATGGCACACACCACATCTTTAGTTTATCCTGGGATTTTTTTTCAGACATTGGATATGTTTTGACATCAGTTGATTTGATACATTCGATTTTACATTTGAGACAGTTGATTTCATGGTTTTAGTAACGTTTAAAAAGAAAAAAAAATGGTTGTATTTTTGGGATGTTACAATATATGACTTGTAGACAACAAGCGATTATAGATGGGCTTGGTGGGGAACATAATATTAAGTATCAACACCATCCATCAGACCACTTCTACTATTAGTACTCACTTAATGCAGTACAAAATGCTTGCAGTAGTAATAACAGGGATCGAACTGAAAACACTAGAAACGTACACATAGGATGCACTATCGTCTTGACCAACACTCCTTCTAAACCAATTTAACACATGTGTCAATAAGAAGTTGCGATGATGTCATCCGACCTGGATTAGCTTGGTCCATACCATACCAATCACGAGAACTACCGAACGACCCTTCGCTCTTTCCTATCGATTAACGAAGCTCTCGTCACTCTTTACGACAAACCCGACACTGACCTCAAAATTGTCTCTCGCTTCAACCACCAAAGTACTCATGTGAGAGTTATCATATTTTATGTAACCTTCTAAAGTATTCCCAGTAGACCTTTCAGGTTACCATACGTTCAGCGAGTCAACTTCAAACACAGAGACCAGGGATAAATACGGTTAATCAATAACTGTTAAGTGTATACACGAGGGTGGTATATATTAGGATTCTACGGACTTAGGATGTGTCTTTCTGCCTTATCTCCTGTTTCTTGTTTGATTGTGGAATTGGGGCAGAGTCACCCATCCGACTGTCTTATAAATCTTAATTTGTATACGACTCGTATACACGAGGCGATGATAAATGACTAGTTATGAGTCCTACCATAAACTTTAGGATAAAACCTGCTCAGGAATATGAGTGGACACCCTACCAGTTGCATGAACATAGACAAGTAAGCCAAACCCACACACACTCTACAGATAAGAGCAATAGACTCAACAGTGAAAATCTGTTGGAACGTTAAACGAGGATCTGAATTCATTGGGGAACGACAAGATCATATAGAACCAAAAGTACCCACCTCCTTTCCTAGTTCCGAGTAATCATTCATAATTCGAATTTCGGGGCGAAACTCCCTCCAACGGGGGGATGATGTCATAACTAGGAAATTTTAGACTCAGTAAAGCCTAAACCCTAACCTAGCACTAGTGTAAACCACATTGCAATCCTAAATTAGATTAGGAAGGTATGATCCAACTTTGGGAAAAAGATTTAGGTGTAAAACATAAATAACCCCCATATTGGAGTTTACAACCTAAAATGATTAAAGATCAAGGGGTTTACGGTCGAAAGGCATCTAGAACATAGGATTTACGGCCAAGAATGATTCATAAATGTAGTTTACAGTTTGGAAATAATGATAAAAGGGGTTCATGGCCAAGTTATGAACGTGAACATCACCCAATACCCATTTAGGGCGAAAACCCATGGAGTGAAATGAAAACACATAAAGCCCAAGCCTTTTATGGCCGTAAACACCTCCATATATATATATATATATATATATATATATATATATATATATATATATATATATATATATATATGTATATGCAGCCGTGAACCAATTTATTTCCCACATTTTCCTTCCGTGAACCCTCCCAGTTTTCTCTCAACTATCATCCGAGAAGACCCCTTTCTATGTTAATCTTCAAGTGTTTTTGCCCAGATCTTTAAGTTTTCACTAGAACACCAAGAACACTTATTCAAATCTTCAAATCTTCAAACATTCACCAAGAACACACTGTGAACTCATTAAGTCAACTGAAAACTCCTTTTGCCAACCATGAACCCATTTCAACATTTCCAATTCATTCCAAATAACTATTGTTAGTCTTTCTTACATAATTAAAGTGTTTCCTCATACTTTAATTATTAATTACAATGTTATTTAATTTATTATATAAATTAAGTTCATATTAATTTAAATACGACATTGGGGATAATAATTTTTAGGATACGACTGTTGTCACATATTTAAATTCGAGGATTACCGTTAGCATTTCGCAACTCAACCGAGCACTCACATTCGAGCTGGGTTCATACCCCCATATTTTTTCAAGTTTTTTCATTCTTTTTTCGTGGCCGGGGGGGGGGGGGGGGGGGGGGATACAAGTAGAACATAAGAAATCTTTTTTTTTTAAATATAATTTTACTTTTTATATTTTCTTAACGTTAACATGTATTTGAACGTGAAACTTATTAAATACGGATAACATAGGAAGGTATTAACCTGTAAGAAATCACTTGTAAATAACATGTAAGAAATCACCCAAGCGACTTTCTGTTTGATGTAGATTTCTATAACTCGTATGTACTAAGTGATCATAGGAAGGTATTAACCTCACTTCCAGTTTACAGAGCAAACACATCCTTTTCTAGTTTTACTTGATAATAAAGCTACACTTTAACAACTTAAGTATGGGGAAGTACTTGTACTTTTTAGTTTTGGAACATTAAAGACAAGAACTCACGTTGATGGAAAATATTATATTTTCCTGGATAAACATCTACATTTTACAAGCAAATGGTTTACTATTCAACTAATGAACAATCATTCTTAATTCTATGATTCCCTTAGTTTATACATCAAGGTTATATATGAAGAAAATCCGATAGGCAATGGAATGTGTGGTTTCCGCCTCATTTCCTGTTCCTTGTTTGGTTGTTGTCTTAGGGAAGATCCACAAAATCAACGGTCCGTTTGACATTGGTTTATATATAACTAGTATAAACTAACTGGTCAGAGAAGGAACTGGTATTATAATACTTCTTACTAAGAAAATATAGGATATTATGAAGGAACACATTCATCATATCTCAAAGGACTATTATAGTTAACTCTGTAAGTACCTAGTGAATACATCATGGTTATATACAATGAGACTCCGACAAACAGTGGGATGTGTGACTTCCACCTCATTTCCTGTTCCTTGTGTGGTTGTTGGCTTATGTCAGAATCACGTTATCGATTGTCTGTTCGATCTGGATTGTATATAATTTGTATACAGTAAGTACTCGTAGAAGGAACTAGTATGGGTCCTTTTACTTATCATTCATCACATCAAAAAATATAGAATTTTCTGGAAGAATACAACAAGTTTTACAAGAAACAAAGAACCCATTTTCTAAAATAAATTGTTTATGAACTCACTAACTTTAATGTTGACAGTCTTTCAAAAGCACTTGTATTCTCAGGACACTACTAGACAGGTACACACACAGGTTCCTAGAAGGCGGAGCAAAGTGGCTTCAAGTCTTTATTTAGCTGAATTGTTTTGGAGTCAATCATATGTTACTTGAACACAGTGTAAACTATATATTATTAATACAATGATTGTTGTTGCTTTGATTAATATTATTCAATTGTTGTGATACTATACATGACGTCCTCCGCCCCCGATCGTTTCCATCGTTCCGGTTAGGGGGTGTGACACTGGGCCTTTAGCCTGTCTGGACCATTCTCTCGGCCATCAGCCTTACTCGTATGTCCCGATGGGCCTTCAGTCTATTCAGACCACCCTGGGTATGTTAACCTTCAGCAGGAATCAGACCTGTCTCAACCCAACCACACACACACAAGCCATGTCGACATATAACAGACAAGCATACATATAATGTACCGATATAAACATTACTGGGTTTATTGACTGGTGGCATAAAGCAATATTGTTTGAACCCAACCATACTACATCAACACAACTACTAGAGGACAGAGAGCAAGACCATATAACAGGTTGATCTAACCGGTCACCAAGTATGTAATTATCCTATCTACCAAGATACCGATCTAATAGATCACAAATCTTGTCATCATGCGAAAACAAGGATAACAATCCATAAAGGCCTGACATTGGTGCCTTCGACCCTGTTAGTACAGTGAGGAAAAATCACCTCATAAGCAAAACTGACTGATAAGATCCAACTCTCGAACCACAACTTTGAACTCAACCCCCGAAAACCACTATATGATTAACTACATCAAAACCCAAATTACCAAAACACCTCAAAAGTCAAAATTGGTCAACCCTGGTCAAAGTCAAAGTCAACATTCACGGTCAATAGTCCATGTTGACCTAAATCGTCGAGTGTAGCTAGTAACTCGTCGAGTTCCTTTAGAACTCAGGAAAATCGAGAAAAAACCTAACTAACTCGTCGAGATATCTCATCAACTCACCAAGTTTATTTAGAATAAAGAAAGCAGGAAAACCCAACTCAAGTCAATGAGTTGGCTAAGCCACTCTTCGAGTTACTTAAACCTTTTCATATTCAGTACTTTCCAGTCAAATCTAAACTATAGATCTAGTCCCCTAGGGTTATGATACCATGTAATGTTGCTAACTTTACATCCATGCATGGCATCAAAGGGGTTAACACACTCATATGAAGCTTAATAAGGGGCTTAGGGCATGGAGGATGGCCAAATCTTGATAAAGCATGAATCTTTAGGCCCAAGGAAGCCTAGAGGCATCAACTTAAAATCATGCTCAACTCCAAAAATGGTTCCAAAATGGGCTAAAAAGGCACTAAACTTCCATAAGAGAAGATGTAAGAAACAAGAGGTCAAGTTAAGGATTTTTTACCTCAAAATGGTTGCTACCACAATGTAAATGTCGGATCTATTGCCTCTTCCTTCAGCTATGTGCTAATCACTTCAAGATTCTTCAAGAAATGCACCAAATAACACTCTATAAGCTCACAAACACTCAAAATGGGGGAAAGAGGCATGATTAGGGTTTTCTCAGGATTGATGGGACAATGAGGGAGGCCACAGATGAGTCATAAGTTCTTTAAATACAGTGCAAAACCTTGGAAATTTGGGTTTCATAAACAACTGTAAACTCGTCGAGTTCGGGTCTTCCAACTTGTCAAGTTGACGCTAAAAATGTGCGTCCATTGAAACTCTACATGATGAGTTGGAGCCTTCCAATTGATCAAGTTTCCCTGAAAACACATATATAAGATTTAAAAATTATTCTTGAAAATTGGAATGTTACAACTCTCCCCACTTAAATTCGATTTTATCCTCGAAATCATCCCTTACCCTCCTTGGCATGTCGGACATCCTGAAGGGCACCTCGACAACTTGAACTCGCAACGACCTTACCAAGATGATCAAACCTAGCAGAAAATTTCCACCTCAGAGAAACCCAATCCATAATGTCACATAGCGACCAATCCCATTTTACCTAAAGATCTACAATACGGAAACTTGAATTTGGTCTGACTCCTTGTCAGACCGCCCATACTAACGATAACTTAATTCCATTCCCTTTATTCCCTAGACAGACTACTCAGCCCTAGAAACATGAGTTTCCTACCAGAAAATGGAACCACGTATCATACTTTGCTACAGATAACTCTTTACTAGACAAAATAGATTCGATAATCCTTCCAGAGAAAGCTAATTCTAACTAAAAAATTCCCTAGGATATGATGAACAATGGGAGACAACTGGGGAATGAACATTTTGTGCCGACCTGCAATGCTTCCCTTAACTCCCAAACCAATATACACATCATTGCAAGCTTATACCCACAAACACCCATGACTGGCCCGATCAGCCTTGGGTTGGAATATCCACATGTCGAATCCAGTCAACCATCGCGTTGAAATTCTCAGGGTTTGATGGCCTACCACCTCAACCCTACCACTCCCCCGGAGCCTTTGTGCCTGCGACTTACAGTCAGCCTGTACCGGGTATCTTGGCCTACTGCATCAACCCTACCTGTGACAACTGTCAATTCAGGTCATTCTTGGACTCATGCATATTTATAATAACCATTCATGCACAACATGCCATGACCTAGTAGTATAAATTAGGTCAAAAATCTTGCATAAACTAGGATCCAACTAAGGTCTAGGACTAATATACTTGATACTTACAATTCTAGTAAGTTGCTTAGCTACAATAGGAAATGCCAATACTATAATTAGAATAAGCTTCAAACTTTGTTATAATTGAAATAGGGTATAAAACTCTAAAAATAAATTAAAACACTCTAATTATACTTCAACATGTTGTTGAATACCAAACAATGTTCCAAAAACCCTAAAGAGCCAAAAATCCAAAGTTATAAAATATAAAGCTTAAAAACTTTATAAAATTTGGCTATAAACTTTCTAATATCAAATTTTATTAATCAAATTATGGATTATACCAATGAAATAGAAATATAAATTACAAGTATTAATCATAATTTATTAGTTAAAAACAAGATTTTTAAATAAATCAAAAATTGCTTAAAGAATCACTTTTATAAAAATTAGATTTTTATAAAAATTAGATTTTTATAAAAATTAAGGAGGGATTTTTTATAAAAATTTGAATTTAGGAGAGAGGAGGCTTTAATGCCTCAAAAATCTGGCCATCTCCCCTCTCCCCATGCACTCTCTTCCCAAAACTCATGATTAAACTCAAACCCACACTCCACCTCTTCTCTCTTCACTCTTCTCACTTCACTCTCTTCACACACTTCACCCTCTTCCTCTCTCTCTCTAAACTCACGAAATTTCTCTCATTTCTCTGCCAAATTTCAAGACTTTGAAGACCTTGAAGTGTTCTTACTTCTCTCAAGATCATAACCAAGGTAAACAACATCATCTTCTTCCATAGTTTGATGATTCTACTTCTTTTCCTTCTTAGTTTTCTCTTCTTTTAGGATTCTATGCCTTTCCATGGCTAGAAATCTTTATTCTCCCCTTGTGGTTTGTAGATTCTCACCATAACACAATGCATGTGTTTGAAATGGTGAAAATCCGGGATCAAACCCATGCAAGGAGTGAAAAAGATGCACATATGATCATGTGACATCAAAACATAATATTTCATGTTCTTCTCCATTTCTTGTGTGTTCATGCATGAACGAAAGCATTAAACCATTTCTAGTACATCTTGGATGCTCATTCATTCCATGCATGTGTTAGAAATCGGGCCTTACCAAGGACATGCATGATGTTCTTATTGAAATACCCTAAAAATGCACACAAGCAAACATGCAATCTGCCAGATTATTTTGTTCGACTTTGAACAGTCATAACTCAGTCATTTTTTAACCAAATCATGATATTCTTTTTGTATTGGTTAGTTCCACGAGTTAACTTTCAAACCCAACTGGTCTTACTGTAAAATATTAAATATCCGATTTTTGGCAGATTTTACAAAAAGGTTGCGCATACAGCTCTTTTTCTGTGATCACTATTTTTATCTTGCTTAAACAATGGTCTTAAACCCAACCATAAATCTTAGGAAAAATACCTTAGAAACTTAACATATCTAGTGAGTTATGGTTGAAATTTCGTGGCTTAAAACCTCACTGAATGGGCTACAAAAATTCATGAACCTCAGCCACATCTACACTTCATGCATTATTGCATGCAACTTTTCTTAAATTGTTTGGAATCATTACCCTCATTTCTCTTCTGAATACATTCTTAACATTTTTACTTTTGAAAGCCCTTGCATGCATGAGATAATCTGGAAAATTTCAAGAGCTTTTGTTATTTATTTGATTTATTAGAATTATTGCTAAAACCAAGGGCATAAATCATATAAAATACTTCCAGAGGTCAATAAATCCTAAATAAATTCATGGATGATACTTATGGGGAATAATGACCCCTCACCAAATTTCAGCAATTTTTGTTACTGTTTCATATGATTTCTAATTTTCTTTTATTTAGGACATGATAAATTACAAAACCACTTTTTAGGATGTGAAAATTTTATCTAACAATTTTCGCATACCTTACTTGTGATGGGTGACTCAAGAAAATAATTTCAAGATTTTTCATCATGTCTAGCTATTTTTCCCAATTTTTGGTAATTATAATGGCTTAAAAATGGGAAAAATAGTTCTGATTATCCAAAATTCATGAAAATTTGCCAGGATATCATATTATATAGTAGGAGGTTACATAAAAATTTTGAATATTTTTCTCCACTGTAAACTATTTTTCCCTTATTTTCTAAAGTTAATTGCACTAAAATTCACTTAAATATACATAAATACCCAAAACCAGTTTATACATTATGAAAACCACTTTTGATATTTTTCCCAAGATATTTATACTGTAAATGATGTTACAAAAATTTATGGTAATTTATTTTAACTGTTTAATAATATTTCTTTAATTAATGACTATTTAAAGAAATAAAACAAGGAAAAATACAAATAACCACTGAAAAATATTTTATATTTTTCCCAGCCTATTTATGTATAATAACAATTAAATAAAAAGTTTGGGTAATTTTGGAAACTGTTTACTATTTATTTCAATTTTTATTGAAATAAATGCTCAAAAATTATAAAATATAATTAAACAGCTTGGAAATCCATTTTTATAATTTTCCCAGCTTAGTGTTGTGTATTAACAGTTAAATAAAAAGTTTGAGAATTTTTATCCCTCGAATGCTATTTTTCGTGAATTTATGTTGTTATTGAGACTTAAAATTTGGAAAATTAACCTTCCAAGGTTGTAATTAATCGCACGACTTGTAAAATTTCAATACATCAGAAAAAGTGTAACAAAATGATATAAATCCAATACTAAAACGTAAATTGGCATTTCCCTATATGTAGAGTTTAGTATATTAGCATTAGATATCGACATGGAAACTCACTAGTGCGTGTGTTTGGTGTCGTAGGATCCCGGTAGTAAGACGTTGGTGCATCCCGAAGTACCGCTTGTGTCTACACAAAACATCGTGAGTATTCACGCACTCCCCTATTTTCGTTTTTTATGTTTTGGGGTGGAAAAGCATGTCCAGAAAAACTATTGTTTGCATGTTGTACTTAAATTGAATTGTATCAAACATGATTGCTATTGTATTGCTATGTTTCTTTATGTATGTCTATGCAACACGGAACATGAGAACTTATCGTACAAAGGCCCTTCCCTTATCTCTAACCATTAACTCTTTGAGCCAATGGTCGTTATGGATAGCGCTATTAGGAATTGACAACTCCTCACTCGCCCGAATCGCTGGAGTGCATGATACCATATTCATCTATGGAACGATAAGCATAGATCTCGATAGGGCTTCAGTCATAGGTTTGGTTGAGACTCATTGTTTGCTCATACACATACAAACGCGTTTCTCGTTATAGCAATAAACTTGTATTCATTAATAGCAATCAACTTGTTTATCATTGAAGCAATGTACTTGTATTTACGAAAAGCCTTATTGTACGCTCGATTTTATAAACTTGTGATACTCACCAACTATTTTCATAGTTGACGCTCGTTTTACATGCTTTTTCAGGAAATAATTAGTAAGTGGATGTAAAGATTCATCATCATAGAGCATGCTGCATCGTGTTGAAGCTATTATGAAGCTATATTTTGAACAATGTTATTTTGAAAAACTTGTATTTTGTTCTTTTGAAGCTATGGGTTGTAAACTTTTAAATACTGCTATGGTGATGTATCTTTATCTTTTGCAATGAAACCGTTATCGCTGTCATACCTTGCGTTTCCGCTTTAGCGGGGTGTGACAGAAGTGGTATCAGAGCTAAAGTTATAGAGAACATCGGTTTTTCTTTAAGAAAACACAACCTATAACTAAAACTTACAAAGAAATTCTTTTTACATCAAACATATTACTAGTATAATTAGGTCGGGAGTTGTATTATTGGACCTTGATTAAACATAGCCTGATCACCTATGTTTAATTAAGAAAAGATTTATACAAAGCTTGAGCTAATTATAATGGGAATATGTTCAACAAAAATATTTGAGAAAACCTTATTTAAAAATTTCAAAAGGTTAATTTTGGTGTGTGTAAGCATTGCATATTATAGGCATGCATTGTCATTTATTTCATATCTCATTGAAACTATGTCACAGTCCACTATGTCAAGATCGTCATCTTCCCGCGCTACCGCCTCAGCCGATGAATCCGGCTACGTCACTGTTATCCCTCGACGTAATCCCCCCGCCTCGATAGAAGAAGACCCATCAGAGGATACGGAAGATACTGGGAACTCGTTGGAGATCAGCAATGACAACGCCCCGAGTCAACGACGCGAGGCATCACCGACATCGGTGTTGCCACAGCCACCGCTCTATGGACTTCGCATTCGGAGGACAGCGAGGAAGAGTGTCCCCATTCCAGGAAGGATACCCGCCAGCACAGCAGGACATGGCACGGCAGGACCTAGCGGGGTAGGACCCAGCGATGCAGGACCAAGAGCATCCTCACCTCAGCAAGTCATAGGGATACCTGTCCGACAGCCAGGTATGACCCCGGAGGAGTCCCGGAGATTGCAGTCGATAGCAGCAGGCCTACGTCACAGTCTCGCTGCGATAGCTGGGCATCGAGAAGTTTTGGATGAAGTTTTAGCAGGAATGGAAATCCTGTATCAGCATTCGATGGAGACTGCTAACACTACTAGTGCTGCTAGACGAGAGGCAGGTCATGCAATGACAGCATATTATATGTTTGGTTGGCTATTACTGATTGTGATGTGATAAGGATGGGAGCATCGACAAAGGAAAGCTCTAGTAGCAAGAGGAAGCCAGCAGATCAGGGAGAGAAGAAGTATGGAGGCAAGTCAGGGAGGAAGTAGAAAGTCTCAAGAAAATTTATGTTAAGAGCCCAGGAGCAAGAACCAGTGAAAACTCAAGAACGGGAAGTGCAGGAGCGGAAGCAGTACTCAGAGCCGCTTCCGAAGTGCAATAAGTGTAACTTCCATCACAAGGGAGCTTGCCCAGTGTGCCAAAACTGTAAGAAAACAGGCCATTACTCGAAGTATTGTAAGGTGAATAAGGAGGGAAAAAGGACATGTTACGAGTGCGGGAGTAATGATCATCTCCGTAGAGCATGTCCTAAACTGAACAATGGACCTGGTAACAATGGACAAGGCCAAGCCAGGCAAAACTTTCAAGGAAATCAAGTTAGACAGCCAAGAGGTGTAGCCTTTGTGATTGGTGTAGAAGAAGCTCGTCAGAACCCTGAAGTGATAACAGGTACGTTCTTCTTGAACAACCATTTTGCATCAGTAATATTCGATGCGGGAGCAGATAGGAGTTTTGTTTCTTTAGCATTTAGACTGTTAATTGGCTTGAAATCGGTAAAGATGAGGAATGCTTATGCTATTGAACTTGCTGATGGGTATGAAATTAGGGCTAGTGATATAATTCCTGGTTGTACTTTGAATCTATAGAGCTAGGTAGTTTTGATGTGATAGTAGGGATGGATTGGTTATCCAAAAATAGAGCGGACATTGGTTGTTATGAGAAAGTCATTAGAGTGCCTCTCCCTAATGGAGAAACCCTTATCATACACGGTGAGAAGCCAGGAAGAAGTTTAAACATAGTATCAAGCGTGAAGGTTCACAAGTACCTGAAGAAGAATTGTATTGCATTCATGGCCCACGTGCTAGAAAGAGAACCTGAAGCTAAGCAACTCAAGGAGATTCCAGTGGTTCAAAACTATCCCGAAGTATTTCCGGAGGAATTGCCCGGTCTACCCCCTTATAGACAGGTCGAATTTCGGATAGACTTAGTTCCCGGAGCGGCACCGGTAGCAAAAGCACCATATCGCCTTGCACCATCCGAGATGCAAGAACTATCCGGACAACTTCAAGAACTTCTAGACAAAGGGTTTATTCGACCAAGTTCTTCACCTTGGGGAGCCCCAGTGTTATTCGTCAAAAAGAAAGATGGTTCGTTCCGAATGTGCATTGATTACAGAGAATTGAACAAGTTGACAATCAAGAATCGATATCCCCTCCCTAGAATAGATGACTTGTTCGATCAGTTGCAGGGCGCTTCCTACTTCTCAAAAATCGACCTTCGGTCAGGGTATCATCAGCTAAGAATTCACGAAGAGGACATTCACAAGACAGCGTTTAGAACCCGTTATGGACATTATGAATTCTTAGTCATGCCTTTTGGACTAACGAACGCACCCGCTGTATTCATGGATTTGATGAATAGGGTCTGTAGACCATACCTAGACAGGTTTATAATTGTCTTTATCGATGACATACTTGTTTACTCGCGGACCAAAGAAGATCACAATAGACATCTAAAGCTAGTGTTGGAGCTGTTGAAGGAACACAAATTGTATGCCAAGTTCACTAAGTGTGAATTTTGGATTCGGGAAGTACATTTTCTTGGTCATGTGATCGGTGAAAGAGGAATCCATGTAGATCCAGCTAAGATAGAGGCAATCAAGAAATGGGAGGCCCCCAAAACCCCGACAGAAATACGACAATTCCTAGGATTAGCTGGGTACTACAGACGCTTCATTGAGAATTTCTCTAGGATTGCTCAACCATTAACATCTTTGACCCAAAAGGATAGAAAATTTCTCTGGGAAGAGAAACACGAAGAGGCGTTTCAAATCCTGAAAAACAAGCTGTGCAATGCACCAATTCTGGCTTTACCAGAAGGATCAGAGAACTTTGTGGTGTATTGTGATGCGTCTCATCAAGGATTAGGATGTGTGCTAATGCAAAAAGATAGGGTCATTGCATATGCTTCCAGACAACTCAAACCGCACGAGAAGAATTATACCACCCATGATCTAGAACTAGGAGCAATAGTTTTCGCCCTTAAGATATGGAGGCATTATTTGTACGGAACCAAATGCACCATTTATACCGATCACAAAAGCCTTCAGCATATCCTGGATCAGAAAATGTTAAACATGCGGCAGAGAAGATGGGTAGAGTTGTTTAGTGATTATGATTGTGAGATACGATACCACCCAGGAAAGGCTAACGTAGTAGCCGACGCTCTTAGTAGGAAAGTAAGAGTGAAACCTTCCCGTGTGAGAGCTTTGGGAATGGTAATTCAGACAAGCTTGAAATCTCAAATCATTAATGCCCAGGAGAAAGCGTTATGCAAGGAAAATCTTCCAGGCGAAACTTTACATGGTTTGGAAGAAAGATTTGAAACCAAACCTGATGGAGTTCGTTATTTTAAAGACAGGGTCTGGATTCCAAGGGTTAACAACCTGAGAGACATGGTATTAGAAGAGTCTCATCGATCTAAATACTCCATCCACCCTGGAGCAGATAAGATGTACAAGGATCTTAAAGAGTACTATTGGTGGCCTGGAATGAAAAAGGATATTGCCTTGTACGTCGGGAAGTGTTTGACATGCTCAATAGTCAAAGCTGAACATCAGAAACCTTCCGGGTTGTTGCAACAACCTGAAATTCCCCAATGGAAATGGGAGCAAATATCTATGGATTTCGTTACCAAACTCCCTAGAACTGCTAGAGGTCACGACTCAATTTGGGTCATAGTGGATCGACTGACGAAATCCGCTCACTTTCTCCCTATTCGAGAAGATTTCAAGATGGAAAAATTGGCCCAAATCTACATCGACAAAATTGTTTCTCTGCATGGTGTACCCCTATCTATCATTTCTGATAGAGATAGTCGTTTTACATCTCGATTTTGGTGGATGTTACAGAGGGCACTAGGAACCAAGATAGATTTGAGCACAGCTTACCACCCTCAGACAGATGGGCAAACAGAGAGAACAATACAAACATTGGAAGACATGCTACGAGCGTGTGTCATTGAGTTCAAAGGAAATTGGGATACTCATTTGCCCCTAATTGAGTTTTCCTACAATAACAGTTACCACACGAGTATCCAATGTGCTCCATATGAAGCATTGTATGGACGCAAGTGTCGTTCGCCCTTATGCTGGACAGAAATCGGTGACAGACAATTGACTAGAGTCGAACTTATCCAGGAAACATCTGACAAGATTACTATCATCAAAGATAAGCTTAAAGCTGCTAGAGATCGTCAGAAAAGTTATGCGGATAATCGTCGAAAACCATTAGAATTCCAAGTAGGAGACAAGGTACTTTTAAAAGTGCCGCCTTGGAAAGGGCTTGTGCGTTTTGGTAAGAAAGGAAAACTAAGCCCGAGATATGTTGGACCCTTTGAAATCCTTGAAAGGATTGGTCCGGTAGCGTATAAACTCCAATTGCCCCAAGAGTTAAGCGCCATTCACGACACATTCCACGTCTCCAACCTTAAGAAATGTCTAGCCGACGAAACATTAATAGTACCCCTGGAGGAAATTAAGATCAATGATAAGCTGAGCTTCGTTGAGGAACCGATAGAAATCCTTGACAGGGAGGTAAAACAACTTAAGCGGAGTAAGATCCCGATTGTGAAAGTTCGATGGAACTCAAAACGCGGGCCGGAGTACACCTGGGAGCGCGAGGATTACATAAAGGAAAAGTATCCGCAACTATTCCCATGCGATGACAAGCGATGATATAGAATGAATTTCGGGACGAAATTCTTTTTAAGTGGGGGATACTGTGACAACTGTCAATTCAGGTCATTCTTGGACTCATGCATATTTATAATAACCATTCATGCACAACATGCCATGACCTAGTAGAATAAATTAGGTCAAAAATCTTGCATAAACTAGGATCCAACTAAGGTCTAGGACTAATATACTTGATACTTACAATTCTAGTAAGTTGCTTAGCTACAATAGGAAATGCCAATACTATAATTAGAATAAGCTTCAAACTTTGTTATAATTGAAATAGGGTATAAAACTCTAAAAATAAATTAAAACACTCTAATTATACTTCAACATGTTGTTGAATACCAAACAATGTTCCAAAAACCCTAAAGAGCCAAAAATCCAAAGTTATAAAATATAAAGCTTAAAAACTTTATAAAATTTGGCTATAAACTTTCTAATATCAAATTTTATTAATCAAATTATGGATTATACCAATGAAATAGAAATATAAATTACAAGTATTAATCATAATTTATTAGTTAAAAACAAGATTTTTAAATAAATCAAAAATTGCTTAAAGAATCACTTTTATAAAAATTAGATTTTTATAAAAATTAGATTTTTATAAAAATTAAGGAGGGATTTTTTATAAAAATTTGAATTTAGGAGAGAGGAGGCTTTAATGCCTCAAAAATCTGGCCATCTCCCCTCTCCCCATGCACTCTCTTCCCAAAACTCATGATTAAACTCAAACCCACACTCCACCTCTTCTCTCTTCACTCTTCTCACTTCACTCTCTTCACACACTTCACCCTCTTCCTCTCTCTCTCTAAACTCACGAAATTTCTCTCATTTCTCTGCCAAATTTCAAGACTTTGAAGACCTTGAAGTGTTCTTACTTCTCTCAAGATCATAACCAAGGTAAACAACATCATCTTCTTCCATAGTTTGATGATTCTACTTCTTTTCCTTCTTAGTTTTCTCTTCTTTTAGGATTCTATGCCTTTCCATGGCTAGAAATCTTTATTCTCCCCTTGTGGTTTGTAGATTCTCACCATAACACAATGCATGTGTTTGAAATGGTGAAAATCCGGGATCAAACCCATGCAAGGAGTGAAAAAGATGCACATATGATCATGTGACATCAAAACATAATATTTCATGTTCTTCTCCATTTCTTGTGTGTTCATGCATGAACGAAAGCATTAAACCATTTCTAGTACATCTTGGATGCTCATTCATTCCATGCATGTGTTAGAAATCGGGCCTTACCAAGGACATGCATGATGTTCTTATTGAAATACCCTAAAAATGCACACAAGCAAACATGCAATCTGCCAGATTATTTTGTTCGACTTTGAACAGTCATAACTCAGTCATTTTTTAACCAAATCATGATATTCTTTTTGTATTGGTTAGTTCCACGAGTTAACTTTCAAACCCAACTGGTCTTACTGTAAAATATTAAATATCCGATTTTTGGCAGATTTTACAAAAAGGTTGCGCATACAGCTCTTTTTCTGTGATCACTATTTTTATCTTGCTTAAACAATGGTCTTAAACCCAACCATAAATCTTAGGAAAAATACCTTAGAAACTTAACATATCTAGTGAGTTATGGTTGAAATTTCGTGGCTTAAAACCTCACTGAATGGGCTACAAAAATTCATGAACCTCAGCCACATCTACACTTCATGCATTATTGCATGCAACTTTTCTTAAATTGTTTGGAATCATTACCCTCATTTCTCTTCTGAATACATTCTTAACATTTTTACTTTTGAAAGCCCTTGCATGCATGAGATAATCTGGAAAATTTCAAGAGCTTTTGTTATTTATTTGATTTATTAGAATTATTGCTAAAACCAAGGGCATAAATCATATAAAATACTTCCAGAGGTCAATAAATCCTAAATAAATTCATGGATGATACTTATGGGGAATAATGACCCCTCACCAAATTTCAGCAATTTTTGTTACTGTTTCATATGATTTCTAATTTTCTTTTATTTAGGACATGATAAATTACAAAACCACTTTTTAGGATGTGAAAATTTTATCTAACAATTTTCGCATACCTTACTTTTGATGGGTGACTCAAGAAAATAATTTCAAGATTTTTCATCATGTCTAGCTATTTTTCCCAATTTTTGGTAATTATAATGGCTTAAAAATGGGAAAAATAGTTCTGATTATCCAAAATTCATGAAAATTTGCCAGGATATCATATTATATAGTAGGAGGTTACATAAAAATTTTGAATATTTTTCTCCACTGTAAACTATTTTTCCCTTATTTTCTAAAGTTAATTGCACTAAAATTCACTTAAATATACATAAATACCCAAAACCAGTTTATACATTATGAAAACCACTTTTGATATTTTTCCCAAGATATTTATACTGTAAATGATGTTACAAAAATTTATGGTAATTTATTTTAACTGTTTAATAATATTTCTTTAATTAATGACTATTTAAAGAAATAAAACAAGGAAAAATACAAATAACCACTGAAAAATATTTTATATTTTTCCCAGCCTATTTATGTATAATAACAATTAAATAAAAAGTTTGGGTAATTTTGGAAACTGTTTACTATTTATTTCAATTTTTATTGAAATAAATGCTCAAAAATTATAAAATATAATTAAACAGCTTGGAAATCCATTTTTATAATTTTCCCAGCTTAGTGTTGTGTATTAACAGTTAAATAAAAAGTTTGAGAATTTTTATCCCTCGAATGCTATTTTTCGTGAATTTATGTTGTTATTGAGACTTAAAATTTGGAAAATTAACCTTCCAAGGTTGTAATTAATCGCACGACTTGTAAAATTTCAATACATCAGAAAAAGTGTAACAAAATGATATAAATCCAATACTAAAACGTAAATTGGCATTTCCCTATATGTAGAGTTTAGTATATTAGCATTAGATATCGACATGGAAACTCACTAGTGCGTGTGTTTGGTGTCGTAGGATCCCGGTAGTAAGACGTTGGTGCATCCCGAAGTACCGCTTGTGTCTACACAAAACATCGTGAGTATTCACGCACTCCCCTATTTTCGTTTTTTATGTTTTGGGGTGGAAAAGCATGTCCAGAAAAACTATTGTTTGCATGTTGTACTTAAATTGAATTGTATCAAACATGATTGCTATTGTATTGCTATGTTTCTTTATGTATGTCTATGCAACACGGAACATGAGAACTTATCGTACAAAGGCCCTTCCCTTATCTCTAACCATTAACTCTTTGAGCCAATGGTCGTTATGGATAGCGCTATTAGGAATTGACAACTCCTCACTCGCCCGAATCGCTGGAGTGCATGATACCATATTCATCTATGGAACGATAAGCATAGATCTCGATAGGGCTTCAGTCATAGGTTTGGTTGAGACTCATTGTTTGCTCATACACATACAAACGCGTTTCTCGTTATAGCAATAAACTTGTATTCATTAATAGCAATCAACTTGTTTATCATTGAAGCAATGTACTTGTATTTACGAAAAGCCTTATTGTACGCTCGATTTTATAAACTTGTGATACTCACCAACTATTTTCATAGTTGACACTCGTTTTACATGCTTTTTCAGGAAATAATTAGTAAGTGGATGTAAAGATTCATCATCATAGAGCATGCTGCATCGTGTTGAAGCTATTATGAAGCTATATTTTGAACAATGTTATTTTGAAAAACTTGTATTTTGTTCTTTTGAAGCTATGGGTTGTAAACTTTTAAATACTGCTATGGTGATGTATCTTTATCTTTTGCAATGAAACCGTTATCGCTGTCATACCTTGCGTTTCCGCTTTAGCGGGGTGTGACACTACCGCTCCTCCTGAGCCTCCATGCATACGAGTTACCATTGGCCCGTACCGGATATGTTGTCCTACTGCATAGAGGAGGGCCGCCTTGACCCACCCAAATACAATGTGCCGCCATAGACCATCAGGAGAAAGATCAAACCCAGTTCCCAAAACCTGCAATACCGGGACATTCCAACCCAACAACCCTTAATTTCACCATCGATGACATCACACCTTTCGCCTGAAACTCACGAGTCGCAGCACTAACCAAAAGATTCCCCAACTTACCTCACTGACCTCTAGAATGCATGCCTCACATGGATACACTTGTGATTCGTAACACAAGTTTCCACTTTAAGCCATCCTGAAATGGCCATTCATGAATCCACTACAAGTTTCTAGCTGAAGATACCACAAATTGTGCAGAAAAGATCCTCAAACATGTTGATAGTGAACCTCTCCCAATCCGAATCCATACCATACACCAAAAGCATTATAACCTTTGACTCTCTTCCATTCCATTACCAACCTATGAACCGACGAAAGAATATGGTCAAACCAAAAGATTTTGCATTTCCTCCAAACCCTAACAACAACTTGCGAACAAAAAGAATATGGAGCAAACATTCCACCGGTTCGTTCTCATATATGACTGCCACTCCCAACATCCCTTGACCATCCCCTATCTAAACCAACCGATTTATGGGTTATCCAATCCCCATCAACGCATTGTTGGATAAGGTGTCTAAGTCCATAACTATTTCTGGTATGTACTAGACCTGACCCGACATGGTCCATTTGGGTTGCGTGGCACCATGCATTGGATAAACTAAATGAGAGTAATAACACTTATGGTTTATTAGTATATTTAAGTTCTAATATATTAATAATATTATTTAATTATTTTGATGAAGAATTAATTTAGAATTTATTAAGTGATCAAAAGACAACTAATTAAATATATAGGTTGATTACGTAAATCATCCATAACTTATATAGTGGGATACAAGGCTCCAAGGATTATCAAGTTGGGTTCTACCTATAGGATACTCCATGGATGCTCCATGGAGTTAATCCATGGGTCATGGAAATGAAGAGTCATGTTACATTAGGGTTTTACCTAATGCAACACAATATATAAACCATGTGACATTTGCCAAAATCGGCTACACATGCATACATGAGGGCCAGAGCCGATTTTTGAGTGTTATACCTTCTCTCCAAGTTTACTCCATAACATTTGGTGTTGTGAGAAGAATTTGAGGCATCGCACTTGGGTGCTAGGCTCACAAGGTTTCAAGGAATCAAAATGAACAACAAGGTATGTTATTCTATCTTTGATTTAAGTTAAAATGTTCCCCACATATGCTAGATAGGATCATGAACCATGGAAATCAATTTTGCATGAATCTTATACAAAACTAGATCCAAGGTTTATTAGGGTTGGATGTACACTTAGGAAGTGTTAGAATGCTCAAAACCCATCAGTGGTATCAGAGCCTAGGCTTGTTTATTTGTTAATTGTGAAAAAATGTGTTAAAAATCAAAACTGCTTGTCGTCTGAGTAGTGGACTGGCCGAGTCCATGGGGGGACTCGACGAGCCGAAGTGAAAATTCATCCTACTCGTCGAGTAGGTTCATGCACTCGACAAGTAGGAGTCCCTGGCATCAGATATTTGACTTTTGTTGCTGGAAATGGACTAGAAACATTACCTAAAACTGTTTTGGTGTTTTAAAACTTGTTTTAGGTGGTTTAATGTTTATGCTAATCCATTTAAAATGGCAATTATAAAAAATTACAAGTTTTATGAGTAATTTATGATTCTTGAAATGTTCATATTCACGTTCTTGAACTTATGAAGATTAGATGATCATAGGAATTTTTTGTAACCTAATTGGTAGTTTAATTTATGATCATTATGTGTTTTAATGGAGCCCATAACTTGTCCTCAAGTTATGGAAAACCAACGGTCACACTTTAATAAAAAAACCATTTAAAGAACACACTGGTTATAAAAGTGAAGAGTCTTCATTTTTAAAACTCAATTAATTCATAATTTATAAGAAAGGAAAAGTTTTGAAAGTTTACAAAACTTGCCCTTAAGTTTTGGAACAAGTAAAGTCATGATTAAAACTCTAGTTCCAACCCTTAGAATTTTAAAAGTTAAAATTGTTGGGTTTTGGTATAATACAACATCCTACGGTGCACATACAACCCTAAATACCTTCGGTCTATGTTTTTACTAATTATATATGCAAATGGTTTCCAAGGTATTGAACCTATAGCTAGCATGCAATTGTCATACAAACTACATAACATAATAGATAGTGTAACATACCTTATTTTGTGACTGGAGGCCTTGATGTATTTGGCCTTAAGAACTTAGCTCCAATAGTGTGGAAGCCTCAAATGAAGTCACAACACATCAAGGACAAAGGTAGGACTTGAGAGAGAATCTCCATGCACTCTAAAAGCTTCATGAACTCCAAGAACATGCACACAGACAGTAGCGGTTGCGGTTTTAGGTTATAACATATGTATTTATATGTGTTGAATTCTAAGAGTCATGTGTACAACCTAAACCCATATCCATGGATTTTATAATCCATGGTTCATGTGGCCCAACTCTTTATGTATCCATACATAAACTTGGTCTAACATGGATCATAAGCCCAACACATATAAATATAACTAATTACCATAATTAGTCCCCATAGATTTAATTAGTCTCTTTTGACCATTAAATTAATTCCAAATTAATTCTTGATCAATACTACTTAAAACATATGATTTCATATTAATACATTATAACTTATAATATATTAATAAATCATAAATAACCTTCTCTCAAAAGTCCATCCTAACAAATTGTCCTGATGATATGCAACCCAAATGTACCATGCTACTCTGAGGTTGAATACATACCAATAATACTTATGGGCTTAGACACCTAATCCAACAGTCTTCCACTTAGATAAGTTGAAAACTATTATTGCGTATGACTCGAAAACTTCACTAGCAATTGTAGCTCTTAAAGCCGCTGTCGAACTCTAAACAAATCAATGACATGTCCATTAGATAAGAGATCATATATTCCTACATTCTACATATCATGTGGACTGAGCCATGGATTTTAATCATTCTTTATGTCCATTTGTTGTTTCCCGATTTCCGATTTATGATGAATGACTAATTGAACCAATCAAATCAGTGCAGGCCCGGCTGAGCACTTACGTTTTTCATCACCAAATCATCGAGGGGCCCACATATATCGCTTTTATCCCTTCAAGGGTAAAAAGAATGGATAAAATTTGACTCATATGCTTGTTCTACTAAAATTTGAATCATTCACAAAGGCACGTTTTATAACATCGAGTTACCAAATGCGTTTACGTGCAATCAATGTATAACCAACTCATAGGCAACAAGTCATATCTCTAATTTTGGATAATATAAGATATTATCGTCTCATGATCACTCATGATAAAATCCATGAAGTGATTCAAATGAGCGTGGGTTGAATCCAATACTCAAATGCCTATTCCAGGAGTACTCATGAATGTTGTAGTTGATGGGTTTTGGTCATAAGACATCCTATGTGCTCATACAAACCCTAATGCTTGGATCTAGGTTTCTCTATCATACATGCTTTGAATCCAAGACTATAAACCCTAATTCTAGTATACAGAAATCGATATTAACATATAATTAGGTTTAAGATATTACCTTGATTGTTATGTAGCAATAACATTCCCAAATCTCCTTGATTTGACTTTGGAATGCTTAGAGTCAGAAGTGTCACTCCTCTAATGGCTTACAAACACCAAGAGCAAATGGAGAAGGTATAAAGAGAGAGGAGAGAGGTTAGAACTCTTCCTTATGACTTCTTGGGAAGAGATACACGAATTCATGAGCCTTAGGGTCTTTATATAGGTGTAGAGATAGGGTTTCAGTCATTATCCTTATCTAGTTGCTTATCCACAAAGCAACCCATAAGATAATCCTTGAATCCTTATCATAGTCGAATTCTAAGGCATTATCTCCTTAAATTCGTTTACCCTATATATAAGATAATCCTTACCTTATTTTTGTAACTATCACATAATTACAAATCAGCCCATCTAGTTTAATTAATTACACTTGATCACAAAATTAATTCCTAATTAATTATTGACAAATATTAATTAAACAAATATGATTTCTCCTTTAATATATTATTCTTATAACATATTAATAAATCATATTATCCACTCTCTCTATATATTTCTCCAATCAAGTTGCTTTGGTGAAGGCAACCCAAAAGGACCATGCACCATCGGGTCAAGTACATACCAAAATAGTTATGGACTTAGACACTAATCCATCAGTCTCCCACTTGGATAAGTCTAATAACTATTCTGCATCTGACTTCAGATCCTGATCTGCAATCGTATCTTTCCAAAGCCGCTTTCAACTCTGATCCTATCAGATACGCGTGTCCTCAGATAAGGGATCATATATTCCTCCATTCTAGATATCGTATGAGACATGATTTCTAATCATTCTCTTTGTACTACTTCTCGATTTCTGATTTATGACGACAGACTAATTGAACAAATCAAATTAGCCCTAGCCCGGCCGAGCATTTACGTTTATCATCACTACACCATCGAGGGGCCCAAAAGATATCACTTTTATCCTACCTTGGATAAAAGGAACGGATAAACTTTGATAAAATGCTTGCCTGCACTCACTAACCAAATCACACACAACAATATGTTTTATAACACCAAGTTACTAGTGCGTTTACACATTATCAATGTGCAACCGATTAGCAAGATACAACTCACACATCTCGGTTTCAAGAATATAATATGTTATCGTCTCACCAATTTCTCTTGATACAATTCATGGAGTGATCCAAGTGAGCGTGGGTTTAATCCAATGCTTAAATCATATTCGTAAGAACTCATGAACATTGCAGCTAACATTTGCTTATGTCTAATACTCTTTTAGACAATCCACACACCAATTCACGACAGTCTTCATTCATATCTACTTCCAACATATGAACGACTGTGGCCCGTTCGAATAAATCGATTATTCTTAATAAACTCAATTATTTTGGAAGTCAAAACATGCAAAGTGAAACACAAGAATAATACTAATCCCATATGGCCTCAACCCTTTGAGCATAAAACACGTTTTATTTATCACCATATCGATTACTCATTATTTGTCATTTCGGGTAATCAACTTCTTACTTGAATTATTACACTTGTCCCATGCTCCTAGCATGCACACAATGTTTACCTATGGTTTTTACTTTGTGAAATAGATCAAATTGAATACATTTCCAATCATTCTCATTTCACAACTCCAAATCCTTTTTCATAAGTGTAAGAATATCAAATTCTTGCTACTTTTTCATAAGTGTAAGAATATCAAATTATTGCTACTTTACGCAACAAACCTTTCGTAATCTAACTGCACCAAAGTCACAAAGACTATTGCCAATGATATTACAAAGTCCTCTATCAGAGATTGTGACAAGACAATTCCTTAGATATGATGTCTCTCTCTCAAAGTACATTCCTTTGAACATCCTTTTGCATAAAAGTTTCTAATCTAGTCATAGATTTTTTTAATATTCAATTCTCAATATGGACACGCTTCCATATTTTCCATATGACAACTCATTCTTAATAGAATCTTATCTATTTGTAATGATGTCGATATGGTCCATCCAATATGAGATCATTTCCATATCTTCCAATACTATACTTCCAACTACTCACAAGTGACCAATCCTCGTCGAACTTTGGATTGTCCTTTGATAGTTGTTTAATTATTTTAGTCAAAACCAATTCTAGTCCCTTTTTCCTCTAAATGCGCTAGACATTTGGAAAATTTTAGAATGGTCAAACATTAAAGCATTTGCAATCGATCCTATACCCGAAGCGTATGGGACACGATGCACAATGTTTTATTTGCTATGTTCTCAAAATTCGAATTGTGAAAAGGAATTCCGTAATCATAATCGAAATTTTAAGAACACACTATGTACCTTTGACTAAATTATTGACATTTCTCAACCTAATCCTTTAGATTTGAAATGAAGCATAATATTCTCTCCCTTAATTATAGCAAAACAACTATACAACCCTTACGACTTTAGAAGGTATAACTCTTGTTTTCTATAATTAATATTGCCAACTTGCAAAACTTTCCATAATAATCATACACTCATAACATTTATGCTCCCACTATTATGATAATTACTATAAAACATAACACTTATGCTCCCACTAGCTTTGACATGTATTCATAAACATCTTAATTTTCAGAAAGACAATACCTATTGAATTTCTTAATTCCATGTTTCTAATACTTAGTGCTTTGATAATCTTTTATCAAGGCTTCTTGAACTTATACACTTTTGCCTTAGATAGTGCATATGTGTGTCTTAACAATTAAGACTAATTATCAAACCTCACAATTTAAATTATGGAAAGGGATACCGTAACCATGATCGAATTCGAGAATGCAATTTTACAATCACTATCTTTTTAAAATCTTTCTTAGTGAAAGAATTTCCTCACAATCATTTTCATAAAGGAGGAAATCTTATGACACTTAGATTCGAACGGTGTATTTGTTCCTATCCATGTGAATTTGTAAAAACCAAAGTTTACGACAAATTCAAACTCATATGGACCGAACTTTCTTAATCTTGATTTCTTGCCTTATGGTAGCACAGCTGCCCACCACGTCTTCCAAGTAGTTAAGCAACTCACCTTTTCCTATCAATGCACCTTTCATTGATCAAGGCGCCTTGCCTTTTATGCGTTCAAAATGAGAACTCATAGAACTCACATGCATAATTAACTTAATTGGAACAACACATAATCAAAATATTGTCAACACGATAGGTTGTAAACCTCAATTCGTGTGCTAGTGATGATCGTTAAGGTTTATTTGATTTGTTCTTGAAACCTTTCAAGAACATTAAAACTCCCACTGACTCCTTGACATATGAGATTATCTTGTCATTAACCATTTCTTGACAAACAAATATTCAAGAGTTAGTGTAGCTTTTATCAAAACACTTCATAAATTGGTCCAAGTCGGTCTTTGTCTTATTCAAGACATCACAACTTTCCATGTTATAAACCTTTAATACTTTTCACTCATTGTCACAATCTTAACTTTAAGACTTGTTATTGGAACGAAGTATGATAGACTTCTTGATTTAACCATTTCTTCAACTTAAACATACAATTGTACTAAGACTCACTTAGAGGATCAATTACGATATGGTTCTTAATCATTAAGACCTATTATAAAGCATAAAAGCTACTCTTTCTTCTTCTTAGAATGGAGAAACTTTTATCTTTCTGCCTACTTGATTCTTCTTATTCGTTCTACTATTGATATAAACCCTTTAATCAATTCAGAATTACACTTAATCTTGTAAGTGTAATCATATTTACTAAGCCTTTAGTAAATCATGACGAATATCTTTGTTACTCTTATGGTGAACTTGATCAACACACAACTTTGTCAACGAATTAGTCTAATTTCCAAATATGAAATTTCTCATTCATCATGTAACCAAGTTGCGTAATTCCAAATTTCAGTCCAATTGAAATTTGGGCGATGAGAAACTCACCCTATTTGGTAAATTCTCGACATTTCCATAAATAACATAACTAAGAATCATATCCATTTGTTGTAGAAATATGCAAACATCAATTTTTATAACGATTTCATTGCAAGGAAGTAAACAAATAAATAAATAAGTCAAACAAAATTTATTTTATTTATAAAAGCAGTGGAAAAACATTTGTCTTTACAATGCAAAATCCATTGAAAACTATGTAAAAAGAAAATTTCTAACAACTCTATCATAACTATCTAAGCTCAAAATCTAATCTTCAAGTCCATGCGATCGAGATCCATCTCTTGTGATTAGATTCATCTTGCTCTCTTATCAAGCTTCCTTTCTTTTCACCGATCCTGCAAACACACTGAAATGCAATCTCATCACATCATGTATTAAGAATCAATGAATAGGAACTGAATGGAGTTAGATAGTGGATTCTTACCTAAAGTAGAGCCATACATTCTGACTCTCCCATCTCTTAGATCTCTTAGGTAATTAGGGCAACTTCGTCTCCAATGCCCCCTCTCTTGGCAATAAAAGCAAATTGACTCTTTTGGAACAACACATGGAACTACTTCAGACATCGCCTTTCTCTTATGATCAACCTTTTTGATCATTGCATGTCTTTCATTGCCATTGTCTATATCCATAGAGGTCTTGAAGGCAGATTCACCAATCAACTTTGCTTTTCTATTGCGCCAAACCATTGCTGATTCAGCAGCAATAAGCATGTAGGTGAGATCTATAAGGGTCACGTCGTAGTTCATCATATAATACTCTCTTACGAACTCACTATATGAGTTGGGAAGTGACTGAAGAACCCAATCAACAGCCATTTCCTCACAGATAACGTATCCCAACATTCTTAACTTATCAATGTGTGACTTCATCCCTAGGACGTGTGCACACACAGACTTTCCTTCTTTATGTTTACTTGCCAAAAGGGCTTGAGTGAGCTTGAACTTTTCAAGCCTTCGAACTTGTGGGTTAGGTAGAATAATAGGAGGAGGAGGAGGAAGTGAAGCATGATTTCTTGTTCTTTAATCGAATCGAGGAATATCATCTTCATGTGGAATGCTTGTTCCACGGGATATGGGAAGACAATGGTTGTCGAACTTTGACATCTACAAAACGGGAGAAAACGAATTCAAGTTAGTTGATTGATTGAGTCCTTAGTAAATCACCCAAATGAGATACTAAGGCTAGGACCCAACACAATATTCTACAACTCGGGAGAGGGATTCCGTAACCCAAATTGCAGAACATTTGAAGGTAAGTGAATAACGATTCACTAATTTCCACCACGAAAAAACGAAAAAGAAATTTAAGTTTTAAATCTATCAAAACTCCTAGATCCTTTGAGATTCATTGAACTTTCAATGACATGTTTAAATCTCGATATGCCCCTCTTGTTTGTGACTGGGATGCTGAGGATCACAAAGCGGGTGTGAATAACCATGCAAAGTTACATGGTGCCCTCACATGTTACAGTCACCTATTCGATGTGCCGGTAAACCACACACGCTCCACCGAACTATGACAAACATTGAGTCACCCTTTGCTACCTTTGCTTAGAACCATTTAGTGTGCCGGTAAACCACACACGCTCCACTAACGTCTTCGCAAGGGCACAAAGTCTAATTTCATGGAATTGCATCAATTCACTTTTGCCTAAGTAACTAAGATTGGGAATTTGCAAAACATTTAGTTACTTTGTACTTCATTATACTTATAATGGAAGGTTTCGTCCTATCCTACCCATTCGGCTAACGACCCTCCACTAGTCAATAGTGCGGTGGGTAAGAGTGGATACCCATTCAATCGCCATATTATAGGCAATTTCCTTAAACACCCCTTATAGACCAGCTTCGTGAATGAGGCCTACTAACGGTAAGATTGACTTTTACTCATACATATATATATATATATATATATATATATATATATATATATATATATATATATATATATATATATATATATATGTATATATATAATGTTAGACTTTTAATGTCATATATAGTATAGGGTGCATTTTACACTTTTAAAATATTAGGTGATCAAATTTAACAATTATACTTTTAATTCAATTAAATTGTAAACCTAACCTTTTATGGATTTATTAAATTTCTTTTAATTATACACCTTAATCAATTAATAAAACCATAAGGGTGTATTTGAACTTTTCAAAACATTACTAGAGTTTTAGAATTTAACATTCTTAATCAACTTTTAATCAACTTTTAAATTCCAAAACTTGAGGGCAAGTTTTGAAACCTTTGTCAAAACATTAGAGTTTTAACTATTTAAATTTCAAAACTTCAAAACTTTTAGGTTCAAATTTAAACTATAAAACCTATAGGGGAAATATGAAACTTTTCATAACAACAAGGATCAAATAACAAATAATTTTAAATTAACATTTAATCACATAATTATCTATATTTGATTTATTTAATGATTTCTTGCAAAACAATTTATCAATTTACTCAAAATAATTAATCAATTATCTTATAAGGAAACAATTATCTTATTAATTGATAAATATCTTCATTTAGATCAAAAATATAGTCAAATATATCATATAATCGGATTAATATTGATCTAACATGATAAGGTAACTTTCCATATGCAAAAACAGCAAGAAATCCCGGGATAAGCACTATCTGACGTGTTGACTCGTCGAGTCAAGCCTGGACTCGTCGAGTCACCCTGAAATCGGCAAGTCCAGCCTCTAAAATATCAAAAATTGAATTTTTTAGATATACAATGCATCAATACAATTGAAACCATCCTAGGCTCTGATACCACTGATGGGTTTTGGTCATAAGACATCCTATGTGCTCATACAAACCCTAATGCTTGGATCTAGGTTTCTCTATTGTACATGCTTTGAATCCAAGACTATAAACCCTAATTCTAGTATATGGAAATCGATATTAACATATAATTAGGTTTAAGATATTACCTTGATTGTTATGTAGCAATAACAATCCCAAATCTCCTTGATTTGACTTTGGAATGCTTAGAGTCACAAGTGTCACTCCTCTAATGGCTTACAAGCACCAAGAGCAAATGGAGAAGGTATAAAGAGAGAGGAGAGAGGTTAGAATTCATCCTTAGGACTTCTTGGAAAGAGATACACGAATTCATGAGCCTTATGGTCTTTATATAGGTGTAGAGATAGGGTTTTAGTCATTATCCTTATCTAGTTGCTTATCCACAAAGCAACCCATAAGATAATCCTTGAATCCTTATCATAGTCGAATTCTAAGGCATTATCTCCTTAAATTCGTTCACCCTATATATAAGATAATCCTTACCTTATTTTGTAACTATCACATAATTACAAATCAGCCCCTCTAGTTTAATTAATTACACTTGATCACAAAATTAATTCCTAATTAATTATTGACCAATATTAATAAAACAAATATGATTTCTCCTTTAATATATTATTCTTATAACATATTAATAAATCATATTATCCTCTCTCTCTATATATTTCTCCAATCAAGTTGCTTTGGTGAAGGCAACCCAAAAGGACCATGCACCATCGGGTCAAGTACATACCAAAATAGTTATGGACTTAGACACTAATCCAACAGTAGTAACTCTTACTATGTCCACTACCTTGGACATCTACAAAACTGATTCATGACAGTCTATCCTTAATACCTACTTCCAACGTATTATCGACTGTGGATGGTTTGAGTAACTTAGTCATTCGGAAAGAATAACCTAGTTATTCTGGAAGTCAAAACATGCAAAGTGAAACACAAGAATAATACTAATCCTCTATGGTCCCAAGCACCTTTTAGAGTAAATAGAACACCTTTTATTTAAACACCATATTGATTACTCATTATTCATTGTATAATGTTTCAAATAATCAACTATATACTTGAATCAAAACAATAGCCATGCCATGCTCCAAGCATGCACACTACGTTCTTCTATGATCCTTACTTTGTGAAACAGACCAATTGAACATGATTCCAATGATGCTCATTTCACAATCCCAAATCTTTATCATAAATGTAAGAATTCAAAATTCCTACCATTTAACGAAATGTTTAGATTCTAAACTTATATGCATTGATCCTCTCGTAATCATTATGCACAAAGTCATAAAGACTTGTCAAATGACGTTAAAGAGTATTCCAATGGAGATCATTTCCATGGAAATGAGGCCTCAAATTTAAAGTACATTTTTTGAACATCGTTCTTGCATTAAGCTTTGTAATCTTACATAGATTTGAGAGAACAACTTCCACCTACGGAAACCTTCTCAGATTCCCATTTTGACCATCACTTCTGAACAAGAGTTACCTCTTTTCAGAATATGACAATATGGTCCTTCCAAAATTAATGCTTATACTTCCAACTACCCACGAGCAACCAATCCTTGGTAAACCTTAGATTATCCTCGACAATTGCTTAATCATTTTAGTCATATTCGATTCTAGACTTTTCCCCTCTTAATGCCCCGAGCATTTGGAAAATTTAGAAAGGATGAATATTATAGCACATGCAATCAATCCTATATCCGAAGCATATGGGACACGATTCATGATATCTCACATAAAGACATGATACTAAACCAGTCTTTTGCTACAATATTTTTATTTTGCATGTTCTCAAAATTTGACTATGAAGAGTTATGCTATAATCACAATCGAATTTTAAAAACACAATATATATAGAATTATCTTATGTTAAACCATTCCAACACAAAATTCATTCATATATATATATATATATATATATATATATCCTTGACTAAAGATGATCAAAATCTCAATCTAAGCTTTTAGATTTGAAATGAAGTATAATTTACTCTCCTTTAATTATAGCAAAACAACTTTTTCCCAATTGAAACCTTTTGTTTTCTATAATTAACGTTGCTAACTTGCAACCTTTATCATAATTATCATGTTCCCACTAACATGATGATTATTAGCATAACACTTATACTCCCACTAGTTTTAAATTGTACTCAGAAATTAGCTGAACTTCTAGAAAAACAATACTTTATTGACTTTCTTCCCAAAGTTTAGATTTCTGATACTAGATTGCTTTGATAAAACTTTATCAATATCATACACCATATCTTAGATAGCTCACAGGTGTGTCTGAACAGTTTTAAGAATTATGAAAAGGGATGCTGTGATCATAGTCTCAATTGTTTATACCTTTGCTATCTGCTTCAACTCTACTTGGTGGAAGTGTTTCCTCACCATCATTTTCATGAATAGCAGAGAAACCTTATGACCCTTATATTTTATGGTATATGTGTTCCTTACCATGTGATTTTTTTGTCATAACCATAATCAAAAGACAAGATTATTTACAATTCCAAATTCATATGGACTGAACTTGTGCAATCTTAAATTCTTGCCATTTTGCAGCATAAGGGCCTGACATTGCTTCCAAGTTGTTATACAATCAACTGAGAACTCTCAGAACTCCTATGCAAATCCAACTTTAACTAGAATGGAGACCGAAATGTCAACACGATAGATGATAAACCTCAAGTCGTGTGCTAGTGAAGAACTATAGGTTTTATCCTTGATTAGTTCTTGAAACTTTTAAGACCTTTAAGACTCCTACTGTCCTCTTGACATATAAGACTCTCTTGTTAAGAACCATTGCTTGACAAAAAAAATATTCAAGGGAAAGTGCGGATTCTTATCACGACTAATACTTCACGCAATTGGCCTAAGTTGATCTCTATTTTATCCAAAACATCACAACTTACCAATTTCAAATGTACAAGAGTAGAAAACATTTTACTCTTACATTTGACTACTGTTAATAAACCTTTTTCAAGATATGTCACTGAAGTTACAATCATGGAGTATGACTCTAAGACTTTGTTATTGTAACGAAGTATAACCCTTCTTCTTGATTTAACCATTTCAATCATTCATGTATCCTCTTCTTAGCCATAAGAATGCACTAAGATGTCCTTAGAGGACGAATTTTGATGTGGTTTCTCAATCATTAAGATGATCACAAAACATGATACTAAAGTACTCTCCTATCTTTTCAGATTTGAGAAACTTTTATCTTTCTGCCTAATTTGATTCTTCTCATTCGTTCTGCCATACATTTAATATTTTCCAATGTTTCAGAATTATACTTAAACTTGTAAGTATAACCATATTTACTATACTTTAGTAAATCATGATGAATAGTCTTATCGATATTTGTGGTGGACTTGACCAATGCACAAGAATGTGTACTCGATCCCTTAGTCCTTTCACTTGACTTAATTTTCCAAAGACGAAATTTTCATTCATCATACAACTTGTATGATTCCAAGTTTCAGTCCAATTGAAACTTGGGTGATGAGAATCTTTCCTTATTTGGTAAATTATGACACTACAACAACCGAAAGAATCAAATCAATTTTCCAATATTACTATCAATGGAATCATATAAACAAGCATTTTTCACAAATGCCACTATAAGGATATTTAAACTAAATAAAATAAAACCTTATTTTTTATTTAAAACTTGCGGAAAAACTTATCCTTACAATGAAAATGCATATGAAAAATTTGTTGTTATCTATTCCTAAGCAATATATCATAACACTTGAGCAACAACTCACAATTTTGATCACCGAACCATGCGATCGAAATCCATCTTCGCGACCAAAATCAGCATATACTTCCTTTAAGCTTCCTCTCTCCGATTCTACAAAACATCAAAATGTGATCTGGTCACATCATGTATAAGAATCTCAAATAGGAACTTAAAAGAGTTAGATAGTGCACTTTACCCGGAGTAGAATCAAAATCCTTGACTTTAGCAACCTTATGTTTGTTCATGTAAATTAGGGAGCTTCGCAACCAATGCCCCTTCATTTGGAAATAGAAGGTTTAGGAAGTTGATCTTCGAATAAAAATTTCTTTACTAGTCTTCAAATAATTTCTGATTCAGCAGCACCAAGCAAATAGATAAAATCATAAAGGGTCATGTCACACTCTGTTTCATAGTAGTCCCAAAGGAACTCACTGTGTGATTTAGAATGTGATTGAACATCCAAATTTCTCATGACTTTGACTCCCAACTCTCGCGGCTTGTCAATATGTGACTTCATCTCCAAGATGTGATCACACATAGACCTTGCTTACCAACATGGCTTGAGTGACCTTGAACTTGTGGGTTAGGGAGAATAATTGGAGGGGGTAGAGGAAGTGAAATTCCAAGAGATTTGGGAATATCATAGATGTCTAAACTAGACATCTATAATGGGAGATATTCAAGTTAGTTGATTTTTAAGTCCTTAATATAACACCCAATATGAAATATTAAGGCTAGGACCCAACACAAAATTTTATAGCCTGGAAGAGGGATGTCGTAATCCAAGCTATAAGATAATTGAAGGTAGGCGAATGATGATTCACCAATTTCCACCATGAAAAACGAAATAAATTATTAGGTTTTAATTGGATTTGAAACTCCTAGATCTTTTGAGATTCATTGAACTTTTCAATGACATGTTTCAATATCAATTGTGCCCTTCAAGTTTTGTGACTGGGATGCCGAGGATCACAAAACAAGGTGTGAATAACCATGAAAACTCACTTGGTACCCTTAATATTATAACCTAATCAATATGCCAGTAACACACACATGCTCGACTGATCTATGATAAACATTAAATCACCCTTTGTAATCCTTACAGTCTAGATTAGTGTGTCGGTAACCCACACACGCTCCACCAACGACTTGGTAAGGTAGAAAGTGTGAATTTCATGGGTTAGCACCATATTCACATTTTCCTAAGTAACTAAGATTGGGTATTTATAAAAGGTTTAGTTACTTAGTATTTATCGTTAATACTTTTAATGAAGGGAGAATTGTAGTCCTGTTAAACCCGTTCGGCTAACGAACCTCCACCAGCCAAGGAAGCGGTGGGTGAGAGTGTACACCCATTAAACTGTCATTTTATAGGCAGTAAACTTATACCCCCTTAAAAACCGGCTTTGTGAATAAGGCCTACTAGCGGTAAGACTGACTTTTAGACTTATACATATATATATGAATATTAACTTTTAATATAATAATAGTATAAGGGTGTATTTTACACATTTAAAATACTTGGTGGTTTAATCTAATAATTAAACTATACTTTTAATTTAATTAAACTTAAACCATGCCATTATGGAACTATTAACTCTTTTAATTAAACACTTTAATTAATTTAATGAAGTCCATAAAGTTTGAATTTTAACTTTTAAAATTCTAGGGTTTGGAATTAAAGTGTTCATGGGGGGTGAGTTTACAAATTCCAAAACTTGAGGGCGAGTTTGAAACTTTTGAAAACCCTTGGATTTTCAAAACTTATGAGTTTAATTAAGGTCTTAAAAATCTTTAATGAAGAGACTCTTGAACACCCATAACTTGAGGAAAAGTTATGGACTTCATAAAACTATTTATGACAAAAAGACTCTTCATTTTGTAACCTATGGCAATTTTATGAGTTTTTAAAATTCAATAATGTGACTTCTCAAGTAACTTGAGGACGAATTACAAAAAATACATATTATTACCAACTTCTAGATTAATTTGGATTGAAAACAACTATCACATAATTTTTTCTATTAATCTAAACAAACTCATAAACATGAACATTCATAATCAAAAAATTTCAAGCATCATATAAACATGTATAAAACTTGAAACTTTGATTATAACTTTATTTGGATGAGAATAAACATTACCATAGTACCAAAAACAAATTTTATGCACAAAAAACGCTTTGTGGTAATGATTCCAATCCAAAATAGACAAAAAAAACACAAATATATGCTGTCAGGGGGTCCAGCTCATCGAGTACATGAAAAAATCGACGAGTTGGATGCATTTGTTCATGGACTCGTCGAGTCACACACTGGACTCGTCAAGTCTGTTGTCCAGGCAACAAAAATTCTAATTTTTTTCCGGCTATTTGCATCAAGTATAATTGAAAACAACCCCTGGCTCTAATACCAATTTTGGGTTTTGGTATAATACAACATCCTATGGTGCACATAAAACCCTAAAAACCTTGGATCTATGTTTTCACTAATTATACACGCAAATGATTATCAAGGTAGTGAACCTATACCTATCACGCAATTGTCATACAAACTACATAAAATACTAGATAGTGTAACATACCTTTTTGTGTGGCTGGAGGTCTTGATGTATTTGGCCTTAAGAACTTAGCCCTAAGAGTGTGGAAGCCTCAAATGAAGTCACAACACATCAAGGAAAATGGTAGTACTTGAGAGAGAATCTCCATGCACTCTAAAACCTTCATGAACTCCAAGAACATGCACACACACAGTAGCAGTCGCGGTTTTAGGTTATAACATATGCATTTATAAGTGTTGAATTCTAAGAGTTATGGGTATAACCCAAACCCATATGTAACGACCCGTTCTCGGTATGTTAATAAATTGTCAATTGTCTAAATTTCAAGAGGGACTCGTCGAGTTCTAGCCTGACTCGCCGAGTTGGGTCGCGTATTTGTGCACGCGGGAGCCAGGGACTCGGCGAGTCCATATCCCGGACTCGGCGAGTCCGTCCGTCTGGGAGAAACCCTAAATCCCCGGGTTTGCCCACTATTTAAACCCCATTATAGCCTCATTTTCGCCACTTTCACCCTGAGAGCTCTGTGAGAAACCCTAATCCTCCCATTTGAGAGCTTATAAGTGATTTAGTGCCATTTTTGTGAAGGTGTGAAGAAGGAGAAGAAGAAGGAAGCAAGGAAACGAGTTGTAGTGCAAAGATCCAAGGTCAAATCTGAGTTTATTGAGGTATTTTCAGAGTTCCATTGTGGTTATATGCTTAAACTTCCATTAGAGCTCTTTTAAGAGCTATTTGATGTTTGTTCCAAGCTTTATGTTTGCATGAATGTCTTAATAAGTCGAAATACCTTTGGATCTGAGTGTTGGGGTGTTGTAGAGCCCAGATCTACTGTCTTTTTGATGTTACATTGCATATTAGCCATGGATCTACTCTTGTTGTGCATCTTTTAGCCTTATTTCCCTTATTCATGAGGTTGTGCACGTAAAGTTGGAAACTTTACGTGGTAACACAACTTATTGGACCCAGATCTATCATTTGCATGTGTTGGATTCAAGAGAAATCGAGTAAAAATCTGTTGCATGGCGGCGACTCGGCGAGTCGGAAGAACGACTCGACGAGTCGGGTCGCGAGTCCCGAGTTCTTCAGTTTCATCAGTGTCGAGTGGACGAGGTGAGTTAGGGAGTGGACTCAGCGAGTTGAGAGTAGACTCAGTGATGGAGGGACTCGGCGAGTTTGTTCATACAACTCGGCGAGTCCAAGGCAATCTTCTTGGGGATCAAGAACAACTCGTCGAGTCTGTTCATCCGACTCGGCGAGTCGGATGAAGATCATCTGAGTTCTTGGATCCAAAGGGCACTCGTCGAGTCGATGCCACACTCGACGAGTATCAGCGTGTAAGAGTTGAGAGGAGAGTCTAGGACTCGGCGAGTTGGGTATCCCGACTCGGCGAGTCAGCCCTGAGTAAGTTGACTTTGACCAAGGGTAAAAGAGTCATTTTACCCCGAGTGTAGTGTTAGTGATTGATTGAGTGTGTTTATGGATTTGTAGCCGAGGAGATTCAGGAGCAGCAGCCGTTAGCTTTCCGAGCCACACACTCATCCGCTAGCTTACGAGGTGAGTTTCCTTCCAGTAGGGACGGGTCTAAGGCCACAATGCCGGCCCGTCCAGTTAGTAGTAGTTTCCGGACTTCGGTTCGATGTAGTAGTTAGTATGTTTGATGCCTTCGTGGTTCAGACATAATTCATGTGCTATGTGTTATGTGTTTTATGTTCCGAGCTACGGCCCGATGCAGTATGCAGTATATTTGTTATGATATGCTAAGCTATGCTCAGTCAGTTCCGGACTTCGGTCCGATGCAGGGGACACGATCCCAGTCAGTTCCGGACTCCGGTCCGATGCAGTTAGTTCCGGACTTTGGTCCGATGCAGCTAGTTCCGGACTTTGGTCCGATGCAGGGGACACGATCCCAGTCAGTTCCGGACTCCGGTCCGATGCAGTTAGTTTCGGACTCTGGTCCGATGCAGCTAGTTCCAGACTTTGGTCCGATGCAGGGGACAAGGTCCTAGTCAGTTCCGGACTTCGGTCCGATGCAGTTTCCGGGCCTCGGCCCGATGCAGTGGGCAAGGCCCAATATGAGTTTATATGTTTTGTATGGTATGTGGTAATTTGGGGGAGCTCACTAAGCTTCGTGTTTACAGTTTCAGTTTTGGTTTCAGGTACTTCCGCAAGCAAAGGGAAGAGCTCGGGGTGACGGCATCGCACACACCACCACCTCAGCTTCAGTCTGGGATTGATTTAGTTGTTGATTTGATGTAGTATGATACAGTTTCCGCACAGTACCTTATTATATTTTGGGACATATCACGCATGGTTTATTCAGATGATACTCTGATTATAGTTTTGATCATATTAAAAACAAAAATTTTTGGGTCGTATTTTTGGTCGTTTCAAGTTGGTATCAGAGCCCTGGTTTGAGGGATTCGGATACACTTCCGGGTGTATCTGAACTCAAACTAAGGGAAATGAAAGATTTTATTAAAATAAAAACGTTTTATAAAAAGGAATTTTGAAAGTACTTAGAAAGAAAGAATTGTTTTAACAAGATAGAGGTGTGTGCATGCGGTCAGCCGAGCTCAAGTAAGTACTCC
This sequence comes from Lactuca saligna, assembly GCF_052625555.1. Lineage (NCBI taxonomy): Eukaryota > Viridiplantae > Streptophyta > Magnoliopsida > Asterales > Asteraceae > Lactuca > Lactuca saligna. The sequence continues at coordinate 42,666,462 of NC_136418.1, read as the reverse complement.
CAAATTACCCATACAAATTAATTGTTCAGTTTCAGTTTCAGTAGAACAGCATGCTAGTATAGGGCTAAGGATCTAGGAGAATGCCTTATGTGCCTGTTTATGTGTTACAGCTTTATGAGTATTGCATGCTAGGATTGAATAGACAGCAGTAGGATAGCCTGTTTAGGTTATGCCTGATAGTACGAGCTTAGCATTCTATGCTAGTGCAGTTCTTGTTATAAGAATAGTTTTCCCTAAGTCTGTTTTCTGTGTCCGAATGATGTTTGCTTTGTGATTAGTGGGGTTCCGAGTGATGGGAGTTAGCCATTAGGTGAACACGTCACACCACATGTGACTAGGATTGAATAATCTCAGAGTACTGGAACTGGCCCTATTGCGCAGCTCTTGTTTGAGTCCAACCGTTATAGGGACGGGTCTTTTACTCGAAGGATTATCTGATCCTCATCACATGTGATGGTGTTTAGGTAATGGCTAATTGGCGTTATGAGGAAACCTTCAGCAGCTGAGGACCAGTTGTGTTGAGCCTGAGATTTTCCTAGGGCAAGCCTAGGATGAGAGTAGCAGAGAATAGCAGTAGTAGAAGTGACTTGGGGAAGTCAAGGCAGTTCTTGAGGAAAGTACGGATAGATGTGGAAAGTAGTAGGGGCCCATACTACTGAAAGCAGAGGATCCGTACTCGAATCAAGGAAGGCCAAGACAAGACCAGGAAGCTAGTAGTCGTATCATGATCCCTTGAGATATTTCAATGTTCTGATGTTGATATGATATGTTTCAGAATGGTAGTTTTGCGCTCGAGACCAGCAGGCAGCAGCTCAGATGCCGGAGGGGGATCAGGATCGGGATCAGGCCCGGAGGTCGGGCAGATGGATGAGCAGACCAGAGAGTTCCTTTCTTCTAAGGTTACCCGCATCATATTGGAGCAGACTCCTGTGATCTTCGGTTCGATCAAGGAGGGTATTTTGGAGATGATGGATGAGAGACTGAGTACTTTCCGGGCTGAGATAACGGCCGTGATGGGGTCGCGCACTCTTACTTTCAGGGAGTTCAGGGCATGCGGGGCTCCTGACTATCACGGGGCACGGGACCCCATAGCGAGTACCAGGTGGTTGGCGGATGTGGCCAACGCATTCCGCACTAGCAGATGTCCCGAGGGGGACAAGGTCAGATTGGCGTCCTGTCTCCTGAAGGACAGGGCACGAGATTGGTGGGAGGAGGTAGGACATGCCATTGGGGATGATGCGGCGTTGGATGCTATGACCTGGACTGATTTCTCTACCAGGTTCAGGGCGGAGTTTGCACCGGTCATTGAGGTGCAGCAGCTAGCCAAGGAGTTCCAGGATCTTACTCAGACTACCGAGTCAGTGGCGGAGATCACCGCCAAGTTCAGGGAGAGGGCCCTTCTTGTTCCTCAGTATGCAGCCGATGAGGAGATGAAGAAGGCCCGTTATCATGAGATGTTGCGGAGTGATATCCGCATGTTTGTGAGCCGGTCCAGCTGTAAAACGCTGGACGACATGATTGCTAGAGCCAGGGAGAGGGAGATTGATCTCGAGATGGAGAGGAAGAGGAAACCGGAGGCGGTTTCGGGTTCAGGTAGTGCGGGCAAAAAGCCCAAGGTTTCAGATCACAGGCCCAGGAGTCAGCAGAGCCACGGTCGGTGTGGCAAGTGTGGGAGGATGCACGAGGGGGCGTGCAAGGCAGGGAGTTCCGGCTGCTACAAGTGCGGTCGGATTGGGCATATGTGCAGGGATTGTACGGCCCCTGCTACTGCGGTTCCAACATCAGACCTGATTTGCTTTCAGTGCAATCAGAGGGGACATAAAAAGTCCCAGTGTCCCAGTCTAGCTGTAGCAGGGAAGGTGGTTGCGCCTGCCCCTGCCACCTTGAGGATTGCAGATGGCCAACAGGGCCGATTTGATGCACCAGCAGCAAAGAGCCGGGCGTTTCAGATGACAGCAGAGGAGGCGCGAGCGACTCCTGATGTGGTGACGGGTAGGTATCTTTCCTTCACCTTTTGATTATTATTGTTATCGTTTGTATATTTCTTGATGATATGCTTTATTTAGGGTCGTTCTTGGTGAACGGCATTTCTGCTTTGGTATTGTTCGATTCGGGAGCTACTCGATCATTTGTATCGCTTGCGCTTAGCAAGAAATTTAGCAGAGATCCAGGGGAGCTGGATTGTCCGTTAGAGGTTGAGATAGCAGATGATAGGACCCTGAGGGTCGGCAGAGTGCACAGAGGGTGTTCTCTTCAGATATTCGATGAGCAGTTTTCAGTGGACCTGGTTCCCATTCCCCTGTGAGGGAATAAAGTTATCGTGGGCATGGATTGGCTAAGCCCCAATGGGGCGGTGATTGATTGTGAGCTTCAGCTAGTGAGGGTTCGCACTCCCAGTGGGGGAGAGTTAGTGATTCAGGGCGAGAGGCCACAGCGTGGTCCGATCTTTTGTTCCGCCGCAAGGGCGAGGCGCTATGTTCAGCAGGGTTGCGCCGGTTTTATCGCATACGTCTTGGATGCCCGGGAGAAGGGCAAGACGACGATTGATGATGTTCCTATTGTTCGAGAGTACCCGGATGTGTTTCCCGAGGATTTGCCGGGGATACCTCCAGAGAGGCAGGTTGAGTTCAGGATCGATCTAGTTCCTGGTGCGGCTCCAATAGCCAAAGCACCATATCGGCTAGCTCCCCCTGAGATGCAGGAGTTGTCTACACAGCTTCAGGAGCTGTTAGACAAGGGTTTCATTCGGCCGAGCAGTTCGCCTTGGGGAGCGCCGATCTTATTTGTAAGGAAGAAGGATGGGTCGCATCGGATGTGCATTGACTATCGGGAGTTGAACAAAGTAACGGTGAAGAACCGTTACCCACTTCCGAGGATAGATGATTTGTTTGATCAGCTTCAGGGAGCGTCTTGGTTCTCCAAGATCGATCTACGCTCTGGATATCATCAGATGAGGGTTAGAGATGAGGATGTACAGAAGACTGCGTTCAGGACCCGGTATGGTCACTATGAGTTCGTGGTGATGCCATTTGGGCTCACCAATGCCCCAGCCGCGTTCATGGATCTCATGAACCGCGTGTGCAGACCAATGTTGGATCGGTCGGTGATAGTATTCATAGATGACATCTTGGTATATTCCAAGACTCAGGGGCAGCACGAGGAGCACCTGCGGGAGGTGTTGGAAACTTTGAGGAGGGAGAGACTTTTCGCAAAGTTCTCCAAGTGCGAGTTCTGGTTGCGCGAGGTGCAGTTTCTTGGGCATCTCGTTAACCAGAAAGGTATTTTGGTTGACCCGGCCAAGATTGAGGCTGTGATGCAGTGGGAGGTCCCGAGGTCTCCATCTGAGATTCGGAGCTTCCTAGGATTGGCAGGGTATTATCGGAGATTTATTCAGGACTTCTCCAAGATAGCAGTGCCACTCACCCGACTAACCAAGAAGTCGGTGGTTTTTCGTTGGGGGCCTGAGCAGCAGGCGGCGTTCGAGACTCTCAGGCAGAGATTGTGCGAGGCCCCGATTCTTACCTTGCCAGAGGGAGTAGAGGATTTCATAGTCTATTGGGATGCTTCGATCACAGGTATGGGAGCAGTATTGATGCAGCGAGGCCATGTGGTAGCTTATGCCTCGAGACAATTGAAGCCTCACGAGGCTAATTATCCTACCCACGATTTGGAGCTGGGGGCAGTTGTGTTTGCCCTCAAGATTTGGAGACATTACCTGTATGGGGTCCATTGTACTATATACACGGATCACAAGAGTTTGCGGTATCTTATGGTTCAGCCGAGTCTGAACATGAGGCAGAGGAGGTGGTTGGACGTATTAAAGGATTATGATTGTGAGATCCTTTATCATCCAGGGAAGGCCAACGTGGTGGCCGACGCCCTAAGCCGCAAAGTGTCGGCGGCCCCTATCAGGGATCTGTGCATGAGGATGACAGTGATCACTCCGCTGTTGGAGCGGATCAAGGAGGCTCAGGTGGAGGGCCTCAAGGAGGAGAGGCAGAAATGTGAGAGAATAGTGGGTCGAGTAGCATCGTTTGATTACGATAGTCAGGGTTTGTTGACACTTCATGGTAGGGTGTGGGTACCGTACTGGGGTGGAGTACCGCAGGTATTGATGGACGAGGCTCATAAGTCTCGATTTTCTATCCACCCAGGGGCGACGAAGATGTATCGAGATCTTCGACCTGATTATTGGTGGCCCTGCATGAAGCGGGACGTCGCTTGGTACGTTGAGAGATGCTTGACCTGCCGGAAGGTCAAGGCGGAGCACCAGAGACCTCACGGCAAGATGCAGCCGTTGGTCATTCCCGTATGGAAATGGGAGGATATCACCATGGATTTTATCACCAAACTTCCCAGGACCGCACGTGGAGTGGATTTGATATGGGTAGTGGTGGATCGGTTGACGAAGAGTGCCCATTTTATCCCGATCCAGGAGAGTATATCGGCGGAAAAGTTAGCCGATATCTATGTGCGAGAGATTGTGGCACGTCATGGAGTGCCGGTATCGGTGGTGTCGGACCGGGATGTTCGCTTCACGTCCAGATTCTGGAAGCGATTCCACGACGAGATGGGTACTCGTCTCCATTTCAGCATCGCTTTTCATCCGCATACTGACGGGCAGAGCGAGAGGACAATTCAGACTCTCGAGGACATGCTTAGGGCATGTGTTTTAGATTTTAGGGGCAGTTGGGATACGTATCTTCCCTTAGCAGAATTCTCGTATAACAACAGCTATCATGCGAGCATTGATCGACCTCCTTTTGAGATGTTATATGGCAGGAAGTGCAGGACCCCGATTTGTTGGGGCGAGGTCGGTCAGCGAGTCATGGGGAGCACTGAAGTGGTGCTCAAGACGACGGAATTGATCCAGCAGGTCCGTAGTAGACTGCAGACTGCGCAGAGTCGGCAGAAGAGCTACGCTGACAGGAGGCATTCAGACTTTGAGTTCCAGGTGGGAGACATGGTTCTTCTGAAAGTCTCACCTTGGAAAGGTGTCATCAGGTTCCGGAAGAGGGGCAAATTGGGCCCCAGATTTATTGGTCCTTTCAGGGTTTTGGCCCGGGTGGGTCGGGTTGCGTACCGGTTAGATCTTCCTGAGGAACTCAGTTTGATACACAACACCTTCCACGTATCACAGTTGAGGAAGTGTTTAGTGGACGAGACATCAGTCGTTCCCTTGGAGGACATCCAGGTTGATAGCAGCCTGAATTATATCGAGAAGCCGATCGCAATTCTGGAACGGAAGACCAAGACCTTGAGGAACAAGGTAATTCAGCTGGTAAAGGTGTAGTGGCAGCACCGGAAGGGGTCTCAATGGACATGGGAGACTGAAGAAGAAATGAGAACGCACTACCCGGAGTTATTCGCAGATCCAGCCGTTGCAGACTTCGAGGACGAAGTCTGAATCAAGTGGGGGAGAATTGTAACGACCCGTTCTCGGTATGTTAATAAATTGTCAATTGTCTAAATTTCAAGAGGGACTCGGCGAGTTCTAGCCTGACTCGCCGAGTTGGGTCGCGTATTTGTGCACGCGGGAGCCGGGGACTCGGCGAGTCCATATCCCGGACTCGGCGAGTCCGTCCGTCTAGGTGAAACCCTACATCCCCGGGTTTGCCCACTATTTAAACCCCATTATAGCCTCATTCTCGCCACTTTCACCCTGAGAGCCCTGTGAGAAACCCTAATCCTCCCATTTGAGAGCTTATAAGTGATTTAGTGCCATTTTTGTGAAGGTGTGAAGAAGGAGAAGAAGAAGGAAGCAAGGAAATGAGTTGTAGTGCAAAGATCCAAGGTCAAATCTGAGTTTATTGAGGTATTTTCGGAGTTCCCTTCTGGTTATATGCTTAAACTTCCATTAGAGCTCTTTTAAGAGCTATTTGATGTTTGTTCCAAGCTTTATGTTTGCATGAATGTCTTAATAAGTCGAACTACCTTTGGATCTGAGTGTTGGGGTGTTGTAGAGCCCAGATCTACTGTCTTTTTGATGTTACATTGCATATTAGCCATGGATCTACTCTTGTTGTGCATCTTTTAGCCTTATTTCCCTTATTCATGAGGTTGTGCACGTAAAGTTGGAAACTTTACATGGTAACACAGCTTATTGGACCCAGATCTATCATTTGCATGTGTTGGATTCAAGAGAAATCGAGTAAAAATCTGTTGCATGGCGGCGACTCGGCGAGTCGGAAGAACGACTCGACGAGTCGGGTCGCGAGTCCCGAGTTCTTCAGTTTCATCAGTGTCGAGTGGACGAGGTGAGTTAGGGAGTGGACTCAGCGAGTTGAGAGTAGACTCAGTGATGGAGGGACTCGGCGAGTTTGTTCATACAACTCGGCGAGTCCAAGGCAATCTTCTTGGGGATCAATAGCAACTCGCCGAGTCTGTTCATCCGACTCGGCGAGTCGGATGAAGATCATCTGAGTTCTTGGATCCAGAGGGCACTCGTCGAGTCGATGCCACACTCGACGAGTATCAGCGTGTAAGAGTTGAGAGGAGAGTCTAGGACTCGGCGAGTTGGGTATCCCGACTCGGCGAGTCAGCCCTGAGTAAGTTGACTTTGACCAAGGGTAAACGAGTCATTTTACCCCGAGTGTAGTGTTAGTGATTGATTGAGTGTGTTTATGGATTTGTAGCCGAGGAGATTCAGGAGTAGCAGCCGTTAGCTTTCCGAGCCACACACTCATCCGCTAGCTTACGAGGTGAGTTTCCTTCCAGTAGGGACGGGTCTAAGGCCACAATGCCGGCCCGTCCAGTTAGTAGTAGTTTCCGGACTTCGGTTCGATGTAGTAGTTAGTATGTTTGATGCCTTCGTGGTTCAAACATAATTCATGCGCTATGTGTTATGTGTTTTATGTTCCGAGCTACGGCCCGATGCAGTATGCAGTATATTTGTTATAATATGCTAAGCTATGCTCAGTCAGTTCCGGACTTCGGTCCGATGCAGGGGACACGATCCCAGTCAGTTCCGGACTCCGGTCCGATGCAGTTAGTTCCAGACTTTGGTCCGATGCAGCTAGTTCCGGACATTGGTCCGATGCAGGGGACACGATCCCAGTCAGTTCCGGACTCCGTTCCGATGCAGTTAGTTCCGGACTCTGGTCCGATGCAGCTAGTTCCGGACTTTGGTCTGATGCAGGGGACAAGGTCCCAGTCAGTTCCGGACATCGGTCCGATGCAGTTTCCGGGCCTCGGCCCGATGCAGTGGGCAAGGCCCAATATGTGTTTATATGTTTTGTATGGTATTTGGTAATTTGGGGGAGCTCACTAAGCTTCGTGCTTACAGTTTCAGTTTTGGTTTCAGGTACTTCCGCAAGCAAAGGGAAGAGCTCGGGGTGACGGCATCGCACACACCACCGCCTCAGCTTCAGTCTGGGATTGATTTAGTTGTTGATTTGATGTAGTATGATACAGTTTCCGCACAGTACCTTATTATATTTTGGGACATATCACGCATGGTTTATTCATATGATACTCTGATTATAGTTTTGATCATATTAAAAACAAAAAATTTTGGGTCGTATTTTTGGTCGTTTCACCATATCCATGGATTTTATGATCAATGGTTCATGTGGCCCAAATATGTATGTATCCATACGTAAACTTGGTCAAACACGGTCCCCATAGATTTAATTAGTCTCTTTTGACCATTAAATTAATTCCGAATTAATTCTTGATCAATACTAATTAAAACATATGTTTTCATATTAATATATTATAACTTATAATATATTAATAAATCATAAATAACCTTCTCTCAAAAGTCCATCCAAACAAATTGTCCTGATGATATGCAACCCAAATGGACCATGCTACTCTTGGGTTGAGTACATACCAATAATGGTTATGGGCTTAGACACCTACTCCAACAAAAATTCAACCCTTATACTTTATAATATTATATGTTAATATATATATATATATATATATATATATATATATATATATATATATATATATATATATATATATATATGATCAAGTCGTCTTACCACTAGTTCGGCTCATTCACGAAGCCGGTCTATAAGGGGGTATAAGGTTGTTTCCTATAAAATAGCAACTTAATGGGTGTCCACTCTCATCTACTGCTTCCTTGATCGGTGGAGGGTTGTTAGCCGAATGGGTAGCACAAGGACATATAAATTCTCATTAAAAGTATAATGATAATTATAAAGTAACTAAATGTTTTAATTAAATTCACACTCTTAGTTACTTTAGGAAAATGTGAAGAAGGTGCTAATCCATGAAATTACACTTTACACTTTGTTTAATTTGTTAGTGGAGCATGTGTGGTTAACCGGCACACTAACTTGAACTTAACAAGGTAGGTAAATCGTGACTTAAAGTTTATTATAGGTCGGTGGAGCATGTGTGGTAAACAAGCACATCGATTGAGTAATAAACATTGAGGGTACCAAGTGATTTGCATGGTTACTTCACACCTCGTCTTGTGATCCTCGATATCCCATTCACAAAACTTGGAGGGCACACTCGAGATTGAAACATGCATTTGAAAAGTTCATTGAATCTCAAAAGAATCTAGGAATTTCTAAGAACCAAATTTTAAAAAAACTTAATATATAAATATTTCATTTTTTGGTGGAAATTGGTGAATCGTCATTCACCTACCTTTCAAATTTGTTATTACTTAGATTATGACTTACCACTTCTAAGTATAATATATTGTGATTGGGTCCTAGCCTTAATAATACATTTGGGTGTTTTATTAAGGACTAAATTAATATCTAAACTAATCTTGTCTTTTTTCTTACTCAGATGTCTTCAAACAATGCTACTTCTGGCTCTAATCCTAATGGCTCCTTTACCCTTATGAATTTGTGTAGGAAAGTCACTTTTGATGGATCCAACTTCAATGAATGGATCAAAAACATCAGGATGATTACCCACTATGAGGACAAGGCATATGTCCTTGATAAGGAGCTTAAAGAGATTGATGAGACAACTACAACTCCCCAGGAGATCGCTGACTTTTGGGCACATGAAAGTGATGCCACAAAAGTGGCATACATCATGATGGCCACCATGATAGCAGAACTACAAAAGTCCTATGAAGACTTCTACCCTTTTATAATGCACCAAGACTTCATGGAAAGATACCATCAAAGTAACCGACAAGAGAGGTATGAAATCATCTCCTCCATGATAACAACCCGAATGAAGGATGGTGAACCCATCACGGACCATATGCAGAAAATGAAAATATTTGTGGACCGTCTGCTGAAGCTTAATGTGAACTTCCCCGAGTAGCTTGCAATAGATATCATTTTTACACTCCTTACACTCGTGCTATGATCAATTCCGCATGACATATCACATGAAAAAGGAATAGGTCACACTCAACAGACTTCAAGGACTCCTAAAGACCGCGGAAAGTGGTCTTAAGAGTAACTCGGTTGTTACTCCTACTCCTATCAACTTCGCCCCTGTCTTGGCAATCAAGAAAGGGAAGGCTAAGAAGAGGAAGAGTCCTTCGAAGGGTACCAAGGGTAATACCCTTGAAGGATCCTCTTCAAATGGAACCAAGAAAGGTTTCGTCACTCCGTCTACTAATCTAAAAGAGGCTGAATGCTTCTATTGCCATGAAAAGGCACATTAGAAGCGGAACTGCCCAAAGTACCAGCAAGATGTGAAGGATGGGAAAGTTAAACCCAACCATGCATGTATTTACATTACCTTATCTAACAACTCACCCTATTCTAACTCTTGGGTTGTTGATACCGGTTGCGGTATTCATATTTGTTCATTTGCAGGGATTAAGAAGAAGTGAGAATGTGGAGCATGGAAGAATAAACTTGATCATGGGGAATAGGAAAGCTTTACCTGTCACCAAGATCAGAGTTTATACTTTATCGCTAAGTAGTGGGTTTAGTTTAGATTTGAATAAATGTTGTAACTCGCCAGAAATGGCAAGAAATATTATTTCCTTTCATGCATTGGATAAACAAGGTTTTACCTTTTCATTTGATAATGAAGTCGGTTCGATTAATGCTTTCTTTAATAATGTTCTTTATTTTAAAGCATTACCTTGTGATGGTGTCTATGAAACTATATCTGTTGTAGATAAATTAGGAAATAATGTATTGTGTATTGATTCTGTTATTGATAATAACTTGGATAAATCATCATTATGGCATTGTTGTCTTGGACATATAAGCATGAAACACATAGGCCAACTCCAAAAGGATGGAGTCTTAGAATGATTTGACCTAAACTCAGATGATAGTTGCGAATCATGCTTACTTGGAAAAATGACAAAGTCGTCCTTCACTGGTTCTTATGAGATGGGTGAAGGTTTGCTGGATCTCATAATAGACTTTTGAAAGTTTAAAGAGTTTAAACGGGAAGTCGAGAATCAATTGGGCAGGAACATTCAGATGTTTCGATCCGATCGAGGTGGTGAGTATCTTAGTTCAGAGTTCCTCGACTATCGTAGGGAATGTGGGATTGTCTCACAGTTCAAACCTCCTAGGACACCGCAGTTGAATGCTGTAGCTAAGAGGCGTAATCGAACCTTGTTGGATATGGTTCATTCCATGATGAGTCGAGCTTTGCTACCAATCTCATTTTGGGGGTATCCTTTAGAGACTGCCACCCATATCCTTAATCTAGTCCCTACAAAGAAAGTTACCAAAATTCCTCATGAGATATGGACTGGTAAATTAACCAAACTAGACCATATCAAGATTTGGGGTTGTGAGGCTTTCATGACACGCGAGACTCATGATAAGCTCAAACATCGAAGTGAGAGGTGTATTTTCATCGGCTACCCACATAAATCCTTTGGTTACCTCTTCTAAAGACCTAGTGAGACTGTGGTCTTTCTAGCTAGGAGGGATGTCTTTCAAGAATGAGAGCTCATAAGCCAAGGAAACAGTGGGAGGCAAGTTAAACTTGAAGAAATTCAAGAGTTAAGTGGTGAAGGAACTTCAAACCCTAATACTCAACATGAGGAGGACACTCCTATTGAGTCAATTAATGAGTTTGTACCTCTAAAGAGTTCCACGAGAGTTAGGAATGCACCAGAGCATTACTACGGATTCCATATTACTGCGGAAGGTGATACACTTATTAGTGATGAGCCACTAGTAGAGCTGGATGAACCTAACAGTTACGCCGAAGCCATGGCAGACCCTAAGTCAGCCAAGTGGAAAGAGGCAATGGATAGCAAGATACAGTCCATGTATGACAATCAAGTTTGGAACTTGGTTGAGAATGTACCAGGTCGTAAGACTATAGGGTGCAAATGGATCTTCAAGAAGAAGACCGACATGGATGGTAATGTACACACTTATAAGGCACGATTGGTTACAAAGAGCTTCTCTCAAACTCCGGGAGTTGACTATGATGAGACCTTTTCTACAGTAGCCAAGATTAAGTCTATTAGGGTTATGTTAGCCATAGCTGCATTTCATGACTATGAAATATGGAAAATGGATGTCAAAACCACTTTTCTTAATGGAAAAATTGGCTGAGGATGTTTACACGAGTCAGCCAGAGGTTTTTGTCAATACAGAGTACCCTAATAGAGTGTGTAAGCTTGAGAAATCCATTTATGGATTAAAGCAAGCACCTCACAGATGGAATCTTTGCTTTGATGAGAAAGTCAAAGAGTTTAGCTTTTCTAGGAGTGGTGATAAATCTTGTGTATATGTCAAGGCTAGTGGGAGTATAGTTAGCTTTTTGGTATTGTATGTGGATGACATACTACTCATAGGAAATGACATCCTAACTCTGCAGGAAGTTAAGTCCTGGCTTGGGAAGTGTTTCTCTATGAAGGACCTAGGAGAAGCTACCTATATTCTAGGGATAAGGATTTTGAGAGACCAGAGTAAAAGACTAATTGGACTTAGTCAGAGTACCTACTTAGATAAGGTGCTGAAGAGATTCAGCATGCAGGACTCCAAGAAAGGAGATTTACCTATTCAGTGTAATGCCAGATTGAGTAAGACTCAAAGCCCAAGTATTGATGCTGGGATAGCAAAAATGAGTCGAGTACCTTATGCTTCGGATGTAGGATCGATCATGTATGCTATGACATGTACTCGACCTAATGTAGCCTTTGATTTGAGCACGGTTAGCAAGTATCAGGGGACCCTGGCAAGGCACACTGGACTGCGGTAAAGAATATCCTCAAGTACATACGGAGGACTAAGGATTGGGTCCTTACGCTCGGTGGGAGTGATGACTTGAGAGTTGTATGGTATAGTGATGCTGTCTTCCAGACTGATACAGATAATTTCCTCTCTCAGTCAGGCTGGGTCTTTACGCTAAACGGAAGAGCAATCACTTGGAAGAGTTCCAAGTAGGAGACAGTGGTTGATTTCACTTGTGAATCAGAGTATATAGCAGTAAGTGAGGCAACAAAAAAAGGCAATATGGCTGAAGAACTTCATTGGATAACTTGAGGTTGTACCAACTATAAAGGAGCCTATGGAAATTTTCTGTGATAGTGAAAGTGCTTTTGCCTTAGCTAAAGAACCAAGGGTTCACGGGAGATCTAGACACATGGGCAGAAAATATCACTTTATTAGACATCGCATAGAAGAATGAATCCTCATGGCAAAGAGGGTATCATCAGATGAGAACCCAGCAGATCCCCTCACGAAGGGATTGAGTCGAGTTAAGCATCTTCAGTATGCTCAGAGCATAGGGCTAAAGGATGATATTAGTTTTAGTAGTTAGATAACTTTGGAAATTTGTAAAGTGTAATTGACATTTGATGAATAAAAGTTGTGTCTATTTATGAGTAAAGTAAAGTGTTGCTATCTTCTGTAAATCGTTTACTAGAGTTTCTTTTTCATGTTTTGACTTCCAGAATATTATGTTTTGTTTTACATATTTTTCAAATATTCCATAGTCGGTCATATGTTGGAAATAGATATGAACTAAGACTGTCATGAAGTTGGTTGTAGGTGTCAAGTTTTAGGGCAACACTTAATGAGTACTCATAAGTTCTGAGTATCGGAATCAACCCACGCTTACTCGTATCACTTCATTGAATCTATCTCGAGTGATCATGAGATGGTAACATCATATAAGTCTTCAAACCTAGAGATATGATTTGTTGCCTATGATTTGGTTATGCATTGACTGTACGAAAAAGCATTGGTAACTTGATGTTATAAAACGTACTTTTGTGTGTGATTTCACAAGTAGTAGAACAAGCATATGAGTCAAAGTTTATCTGTTCCTTCTTCGAATAGAAGCTGATATCTGGGCCCCTCAATGATTTTCTTTGACTTATGTACCAGGCCCAGTCAGAACTAAGTTGATGTGTTCAATTAAGTTGTTTATCAAACAAATCGGAAATCGGGAAACAAACTGTTGGACAATAAGAAATACATTGTTCCATGTATTTGTCCGGCTGATATCTAGAACAGAGGATTATATGATCACTTATCTTAAATGGCGGATCATCATATTCTCAGTTCCGAGAGACCTTGAAAGAGCTACGATTGTCGATCGGTTCCTGAAGTCATACTTGCAGATATAGTTATTAGACTTATCCAAGTGGGAAACTGTTGGATAAGCTATCTAAGTCCATAACTATTTCTGGTATGTACTTGACCCGACTCGATATGGTCCATTTAGGTTGCATGGCACCATGCATTGGATAAACTAAATGAGAGTAATAACACTTATGGTTTATTAATATATTATAAGTTCTGATATATTGATAATATTATTTAATTAGTTTGATCAAGAATTAATTTAGAATTAATTAAGTGATAAAAATATAACTAATTAAATATATGGGTTGATTGTGTAAATCATCCATAACTTATATAGTGGGCTAAGAGGCTCCATGGATTATCAAGTTGGGTTCCACCCATAGGATACTCCAGGGATGCTCCATGGAGTTAATCCATGGGTCATGAAAATGAAGAGTCATGGTACATTAGGGTTTTACCTAATGCAACACACTATATAAACCATGTGACATCTCCTAAAATCGGCTATACATGCATACTTGAGGGCTAGAGCTGATTTTTTAGTGTTATACTTTCTCTCCAAGTTTACTCCATAGCATTTTGTGTTGTGTGAAGCATTTGAGGCATCACACTTCGGGTGCTAGGCTTACAAGGTTTCAAGGAATCAAATTCAACAACAAGATATTTTATTCTATGTTTCATTTAATTTAAAATGTTCCCCATGTATGCTAGACAGGATCATGAACCTTGGAAATCAATTTTGCATGAATCTTAGACAAACATAGATCCAAGGTTTATTAGGGTTGGATGTACACTTAGGAAGTGTTAGAATGCTCAAAACTCATCACACGTCACTAGTAAGAGTATCACAAATAGATTAAATGAATAATCCTGACCATTAGGCCCACAGCCCATGACTGGATTGCTCCTGATCCCATACCGACCTTGTCTGTATTACATTGCTTGGTAGGCTCTATGGGTCCTAAAGATACTCTCCCCCCTTCACTGCCTTGAGGGGACCTAATCACCATCCTACACAATGCTGAACATGTCCCACTATGCTACAACCCTACCATGTATGATTCAATTACAGAACAAATTGCTACACAAGAAAAACCTTACGAACGAATGGTCGCACCAAACCCAAGGGTAGGCTAATGGTCGAACTCTTGACCCGAGTCGAAGGCTATAACTCAACAAAACCATGCATGTTCTTGGGAAACCCAAACCTCATCCAAAAAGAAAGATTTCCCGGGATAAAGAAACAGACCACCTCTATCAATAACAGAAGACATCCACATTACCAATCAAAACAAGATCCCATACTTGATCGAGACTGCATGGATCCAACCCACGCGACACTAACCCGAGAAGAATTCCAAGGCGATCTCAAAGATATCCAAACCCGAGTCTGCTATGAATAAGAAATCCCACTCTAACACTGAGGGGGAACCTTCCCAAGAACCAAGGGAAACATAAACACACTGGATTAGAGGGTGGGTGATGCATTCCATGCTCTTAACTATCACCTCTCGAATCCTTCGAGGAATTTCCACTGAAAGACGAACTCAATTACCAATAGTCGAGGACATCCTGAAACCTAAAATAGAGGATCACAAACCAACCTGGAGCTGAACATGCTCGCTTCTGGAGAAGTTTCCCGATCAATATTTTCCCAACAAATCTGAAAATAGCAGTCCGAACAACAACTGAACAAAACCTTCAATGCCTGACACTCAACCTGAGAATTCCCAATTCTCACCCACTTAGGGTTCTAACTACAACCTAACGGTTAGAAATCAACTCACTACTTAAACTTGCTCAACGAAGTATGATCATTCCTGACCATGGAATGAATAATGTATGCACAATGATCCTCCCGCTACAGATCAACTGGAACCCAAGAGAAACCTGAATTTCAGCTGAAGTCTTCCAACATGCAGAATGTCATATAATAACCCTCAATAACCCAACATAGTAGAAAGTCAAACTGGGATATACTTACCTAATCCATCAAAATTGTAACACAAAACAATTCCTAATACAATCCCAAAGAATACTCGAGAGGTCACACTCACAAAAGCATTTGAAGAAATCTTGACTTCCTCCTCCTGATTTACCCTGAATAAGCTGAGGGCACACAACAAAACTCCCCTTTGATCCCAGGTGGCATGAACTAATCCATATTTGCAATCCTAATGAAAATACGACACCCGACCTACCCAAGGATATGGTACATAACTTGCCTCACAAGGTACTTATGCCACATTGATCCCCCTGCGCTCACCAGCGCTGAGATACTATCGCCAACCCCTATGACCAACTGCCCCGAGATGGAATTACAACCTGGCCCTGGGGTCACGAAACCACTCACTCCTTCGGACTCAAAAAAGTTAAAAGGCACAACCCTTTACAAAGATAATGATATTCCAATACCTAAATCAGTCATTCTACTTTCAGTTGCAAAACTTCTCCGATCATAATCATGCCTCCCTTCCTGAGTCCTGCGATTCACATCCCGACCTCGAGAAAAACCCCCGAGGCCTCAAAAAAAAAACTCACCAGGTTTGCACCACACAACCTAAAATCTAAGATGTTAGTGGGCTTACATATAGGAATGGCAACGAGGCGGGTTCGTGGCGGGGCATGGTTTCCCAAACCCGCCCCGATATTTTTCGGGTATCTTATCGGGGCGCCCCATTGGGTTTCGGGTTTTCCCGTCGGGTTTCGGGTATCTTATCGGGTTTATAACAATTCATAACAAAATCTTTATTACGTTTTAGGGTACCCCGATATCTTAATAAAAATACATTATCTAACCTTCCTTATAAATTAAAATATGATAAATCACTTTAATAAAATCAAGTAGACGTTATACTAAAAATTATTTGATTTAAGTTTAGTATAATATGTCAAAACATAAATAACTTTTAATAACTAAAAAGATTATTTGAATTAAATTTAGTGTAATACGTCAAAACATAAAAAATAATCATTCACACCATATTTTTCAAAACTAAAAAGATTGTCCACGGTAAGTATTTTATCTTTCAATGTGTGCAATTAACATCAAAAAGATTCTTAGATGTAGATGTGTGTGTGTGTGTATATATATATATATACATACATACATATATATATATATATATGTATATATATATATATATGTATATATATATATGTATATATATATATATATATATATATACAGATATATATATATATATATAATCGGGGCAGGGCGGGTCGGGGCAAGGAGAACCCACTCCCTGCCCCGAACCCGATAAAAAACCCGATAACGAGCCATTACCCGCCCCAAAATGATCGGGTTTCGGGTTTCCCCGTCGGGTTTGGGCGTTTTTGCCATCCCTACTTACATACCAAGGCCATCCACATGCCTGAGCAGTCACAACCAAATATTGACAAGAATAGAACCACTACTGCGAACCATGCTACCTTCCCTGACCAAACCTTGGAATCCCTGAGATCTTCCTTGATTCGAGTATGGATCCTATGGTTTCAGTAGTATGGGCCCAATACTACCTTCCACACTTATCCATGCTTTCCTCAAGAATTATCTCGGGTACTCTAATTCCTAGTCATAAAATACTTCTGAAACCTGCTCCTTGGTGAAACAACAACACTAAATACTCCCTGGGCTATCCTAGGACTCACCCACAACCCCTTTGTCATCAACTACTGAAGAACCCCTACTAACGCCAGCTAACCACTTCATGATCATAATTACATGCTACCAGGCTTAAATACTCTTTCGGCTAAAGGACCCAACCCTATAACGGCTGGACTCTGACGAGAGTTGCGTGATAGGTCGAAGTCCTTTATCCTAAGATTATTTAACCCTCATAGTATGTAATTTAATGTATTCATTTGATGGTTAGCTCTCATCAACATGGGTCCCACAAAACACAAAACAAGCAGCATTTGAGCAGAGAAGCGGACTAGCACTAAGATGTAATAATATCAAACATATCCTCGAATGAAATCCTTGATCTCAAACTACCAGCATCTTGCACACACCTTCACCCTACCCTCTCTCCCTCGAGAGTGGCTAATCCTTCCTCTTGTCGACCCACTATGGACCGCTCCCAAACCAGGGACAACACCGCTACCTCATCCAATAACACGACTGGACGCCTGATCCCATCCGAATCATCCATACCACACCTACCACATGACCCTCCATTGGTGCCAGATGACTATTGCATGAATACAATCACATACCCCAACGTTTAAACAATCTTAGGCTAAAAGATTCAATCCCACAACGGTTGGACTCAGACAAGAGTTGCGCAGTAGGACCAAGCCTCTCAGCCTAAGATCCTTTAAACCATGTGGCACGTGACTTAGCGTATCCACTCAACAGCCAGTTCACACGTGAAAGAGCCACAAATCAGCCAAACAAGAAAACTCTATAGGAACTAAGGCATCACATAATCAGGCAATTCTACCATGCGATTCCTGAAGATCCCTAGCCTATTGCTAGCATGATGTTGTTAGATATGATAAGCTCAAATAACTGTGTGGTAATTTTGGTTCTACTTACTGGCTCTGGCTGATCGTACACATTACATCCTTTCTCATTTTTTTGAAAACCATTTGAAAATTGTTTTGAAAACATTTCCTTAGTTTGAGACTGGATTCACAAGAGTGTTCCTCCAATTCACACAAACCAAGGCTCTGATACCAACTTGTAACATTCATAAAATTCATAAAAATTTTAAACTTTTTAAAATTTCCAAAAGCCATTAGATATTACAAAATGCTTTCAAAATAGTTTCATATTAGAGAATCCATGAAATTAAAATCATAAAATGTGAGGAGGTTCACTATC
Source organism: Lactuca saligna (assembly GCF_052625555.1). Lineage (NCBI taxonomy): Eukaryota > Viridiplantae > Streptophyta > Magnoliopsida > Asterales > Asteraceae > Lactuca > Lactuca saligna. Next base: position 42,648,159 of record NC_136418.1, on the reverse strand, counting down.
AAACCTTTGCTTTGCCAAAAACATCTGAAGTGCCTAAAATAATAAACTAAAACCGTAAGCACAAAGCTTAGTTAGTTTCCACAAAGTAGCAACACATAAACAGTAGCACATATACCAATAACAATAAGCATGTAGAGTCTTTTGTATGACTGGACTGCCCTCACCGCGCCTTTAGTCTATCTGTCCCACTCTCAGAACCTTCAACATGTTTGGTCCGCCCTGCCGGGCCTTCAGCCTATCTATACCATTCTCCGAACCTTCAACATGTCTGGTCCGCTTTGTTGAGACTTCAGCATGTTTCGACCGTTCTCTGGGCCATCGGCCTGACTAGTATGCCATGATGGGCCTTCAATATATTCAGACTGCCCTGGGTATGTTAACCTTCAGTAAGATGCAAGCCCACCTCAATCCAACCACACACACAATCCATGTCGAGATATAACAGACAATCATACATATAATGTACTGATATAAACATTACCAGGTTGGTTGACTGGAAGCACAAAGTAGTACAGTCTCAACCTAACCATACTACATAAACACAACTATTGGAGGACATAGAGTCAGACCATATAACATGCAGATCTAACCGATCACTAAGCATATCATCATCCTATCTACCAGGATATAGATCTAACAAATCAGTAAGAATATCATCATGTGATAACTAGGATAACAATCCAAAAAGGGTTGGTATTGGTGCCTTCGACCCTGTAATACAATGAGGAAAGCTCACCTCACAAGCAGCATTGACAGACAAGATCTAACTCTCGAACCATAACTCTGAACTCAACTGCCTACAACCACCATGTGACTAACTTCATCAAAACCCAAATTACCAAAATACCCTCAAAAGTCAACAGTCAAGGTCAACATTGCATGTTGACCTAACTCGTCGAGTGCATCTAGCAACTCGCCGAGTTCCTTCAGAAATCAGAAAAACCGGGAAAAACCCTAACTAACTCTTCAAGTTATCTCATCAACTCTCTGAGTTTATTCAGAATCCAGAAAGCAGGAAAACTCGAATCAACTCGTTGACTTGGCTAAGCCACTCTTCGAGTTCCTTCCGCCCAGAGCCCCAAACTACAGATCTAGTCCCTTAGGGTTAAGATACCATGTAAAGTTGCTAACTTTATGTCCATACATGGCATCAAAGGGTTTAAAACACTCATAGGAAGCTTAATAAGGGGTTTAGGGTATGGAGGATGACCAAAGCTTGATAAAACTTGAATCTTTAGGCCCAAGGAAGCCTAGAGGTGTCTAGATCTGAAGTCACAACTTAAAAGCATGCTCAACTCCAAAAATGGTTCCAAAATGGGCTAAAAAGGCACTTAACTTCCATAGGAGAAGATCTAAGAAACAAAATGTCAAGATAAGGACTTTTTACCTCCAAATGGTTGCTACCAGAATGTAAATGTTGGATCTACAACCTCTTCCTTCAGCTTTGCACTAATCACTTCAAGCTTCTTCAAGAAATTCACCAAATAACACTTTGTAAGCTCACAAACACTCAAAATGGGGAAAGAGGCACAATTGGTATTTTCTCTGGACTGAGGGGACGATGATGGAGGCCACAAATGAGTAATAAGTTCTTTAAATAGGGTGCAAAACCATTAAAATTAGGGTTTCATAAACAACCGTCAACTCGTTGAGATGGGGCCTTCCAACTCGTCAAGTAGATCCAGTAAATGCGAGGGCCATTGAAACTCTACAAAACGAATTGGAGCCTTCCAACTAGTCACGTTGTCGTGAAAACACATATATAAGCTTTAAAATTTATTCTTAGCCATGGAAGGCCTCCATGTGGCGATCGAAGATGCTTGTGATAATCTTTTATATCAGGTTATTCAGCTTCCTCATGACGAGCATATAGTCTCTTACTTGTTATACGCTAACGATGCCATTTTTGCGAGAACAAAGGATCGTAGAAGCATAAAAAATATGTCGCAGATTCTAAAGTGTTTTAAAACAGCTTTAGGGTTGAAAGTAAAGTTTTAAAAATCCGGATTGTTTGGCATAGGTACCTCAGAAGCGGAAGTACAAAACAATGCTCATATACTTGGTTCTTCAAATAGCCCCTTCCCTGTTAAGTATCTTGGAGTCCCCTTCGATGCCAATATGCTTCTCCAAAAACATTGGAAACTGGTAATAGAGAAATTTTAAGCAAGTTCTCTAATTCGAATGCACACACATTATCTTTCGGAGGAAGGATGACGCTCACAAAATCTATTCTTAGTAGCCTACCCAATTATTACCTATCACTATTTAAGGCACCACATGAAATATTGGAGTGTTTAAAGAAAAAGAGACTAAGATTCCTATGGGGTGGCTTTAGCAACAAAAATAAAATCCACTGGGTAGATTGGCCCACTGTAGTTGCACACAAGAAAGAACGGCTTTGGGAGTTGTAACTCTAACTGCTCAAAATATGGCTCTACTACTAAAATGGTGGTGGAGATTAAAAAACAAGTCAGACACTATAGGGCAGAAGTTGTTGAAGGCATCCAAAATCTAAGGAGGCGACCTTCAAATTATCTATCCAAAAGAAACACGTCTATAGTATGGAGTAATACATTAAAGGCAATCCAAAATCTTAAGGGAAAATGATTTAAAAAGGTAATGAAGTTTCAAAAATGTACAAAAAATACCATTATTTTATTTTTAATACTCAAAATATCATTAAAGTATATTTTTTATACACAAAATATCAACGAAGTACATATGTGTTCAAATAAAACCTTGTGGGTAACGTATAATAGCCGGTAAAATGGTATTTTGTGTACAAAAAAAAAACAATGGTCTTTTTTGTATATTTTTGAAACTTCGTTACCTTTTTAAGTTATTTTTCCTTCTTTGAATGTAATGGAAATTTAGCTACTTTTTATAAAGAACCCTCCACTTCACTTCGGTCACTACTATTCTTCATCGCCAACCTCCACCACCATGGAAAAACCCTTTTTCTTATTCATCCTCCTAATCATCTGCCTACTTTCATCAACGCCGGAATCTTGCCGGTCACGTCCGTTTCTCGGCAAATCCCCACGGCTTCTCAAAACCCAAAACATTCTTGTTCAGCCAAAGTACACTTACGAGACACGATACTTTGATCAGACTCTTGATCATTTCAGCTTCAATGATCTTCCCAAGTTCCAACAACGTTATCTCATCAACTCCGATCACTGGGTGGGCCCAGACCCTAATCGTTTGGGACCAATCTTCCTTTATTGCGGCAACAAAGGCGACATCGAATGGTTCGCTGCCAACACTGACTTCGTTTGGGAACTCGCCCCTCGTTTTGGTGCCATGGTCATCTTCCCCGAAGTAAAAGCCCTAATCACTCTACTCTACATTAATTTCTTCACTTGCAGACCTTTAATAATACAATTTTATCAAAAGTTGCGTGATTTGATCTAGCATCGATATTATGGTGAATCGATGTCATATGGAAGCCAGAAAGAGGCATACAAGAACGCTTCTACTTTAGTCTATCTAACAGTCGAACAAACACTTGCTGATTACGCTCTTCTCATCACTGATTTGAAGAAAAAATTGTCAGCCGAAGCGTCACCTGTAATCTTGTTCGGCGGATCATACGGTGGAAGTAAGATCTTTTCCAATAATTTCCACAAAAATTAAACAAGCACTTGCTGATTACGCTATTCTCATCCCATTTACCTGAAGTATCTGGTTACCACAATGTTTTAGTTGAACACATGTGTATTTTGTTGGTATTCTGTGTACAAATAGTAACATTAATGGTATTTTTTGTACTAAAAAAACAACATTTGTATTTTTTGAACATTTGGAAACCGGATAACCTACAATAACCGGTAAAATGGTATTTTGTGTACAAAAAAACAACAATGGTCTTTTTTGTACACTTTTGAAACTTCGTTACCTTTTTAAATCATTTTCCCAAATCTTAATCGATTAAACGTAAACCCCAAGACCCTCTTTTCCCTCGTCCCCAACTCCACTTGCAAAATAAATTTTTGGAAAGACATTTGGAGTGGAAGTACTTGCTTTCAATTACGATTTCCGCCTTTGTATCAATTAGACTTGATCAAAAGGTATACTCTCATGGATCGATTATGTAGCATTGGGTTCTTGTGACAGTGGAAAAATAACCCAACGAATGATGCTTGTGTATCAGAACTGAACAAATTCTATCTGTTATTTACTTCTATTGATCTCAATAATCCTTCCTCAGTTGGTTTTAGGTTCAACCTCAACATTCATGGAGTTTATATTGTAAGCACTATGCGATGATTGGTGGACACAAAACCAAAGCTTACACGTGGATATCATATAGTTTGGTCTGAACTCAATCCCCTCAAGGTGAAATGTTTCATTTAGCGAGCTGTATTAAGGAAAATTCCAATTGTTATGCCCTCTGTCGTATCTTGGTCCAATCAAAAAATTGACATCTATGTAACATTAACACCGAAACAACAAATCATCTCTTAATAGAATACAACTTTTCAAAAACAGTATGGTTTTGGATACTTCGTTGGTGTGATTTACAACAACTGCAATTTGGATCGATCCGAGAATATATAGACTATGTTGCCAAGTGTTGGAAATGCCCAACGAAAAGAGAAATTATAGTCATGATATTTTACGCCACATTATGAAATATTGGGGTGCCAAAAACGAAAAAAACATTCCAAAAGATTGGTCCTAATGTGACTAAAACTACAGACATCATAATCATTCAAACCTACTAATGGTGGAAATTCGGAAGAAAGGTAGGTGGCGGTTTGGTAGAAAGAAGTTGTTCTCCTTTTTACTTATGCTTTTATTCCTAATACGTAAGCATTATTTTGTATTTATTGTACTTTGTCTTTTCCCTAATTGACATGCCAAATATAAACTTCGCCGTATAAACATAACACCTTTTGCAATCCAAAAACACAATTGAAAGCGTATTTTTGAATTTAAGTTTCAGTTAACCTTTGAACTGCTTTATTAACCTTTGAACTGCTGCTAACGGTTAAGACATATTATCATCTGTTATTCATTAATATGTTAGAACAATTCAATTAAGTATTGAATGTGTATTTAGAGTTATTTAATAAACAACCCCTACGTACAAAATAGGTTACCTCACCTACAAGTCCTATTCATGTTATATCCTCATAAAATTGCCCAAAAATTCTAGAAAGCACATTACATTCCAAGGAATATCCTAAATTCGAAAGGATATTCAAAGTACAAAACGTGTTGGCACGTTCTCTTTCCTAACTTCTGTTTACTTCCATAATTATCATAATTAATTAATGAAATACGTTTTAAACTAATTAAACACGTTAAAAAATTAATAGTCAATGTACGACTTTGTTGGAGCAAAATGTAAGATATCACACAAGTGTAATGGAACCTGTCGCTACGTTTGGGGATCAAAGGAATATTCTCGGATATCTTCATAAACCAAAACATTGTTTGTTAGTAGAAAGGAACTCATACAAAAATAAATAAATATATAATTGGAGAAAAGAAACGTTCAACTAACAAACAATGTTTATTTACAAAAATCCGGCTATTGACTTTAAGCATATTTATGGACCGGATTAACAAGTCCGATTTACAAAAAGCCGGCTAAATATGTTATATTGGATTGTTAAAAACCGCATGCAACTGGTTTTGATGATAAAGTGATAATGTTTTTTACGAGGAGCAAGTTGATGCTGAATTTTATTTAATAAGTCATCCTCATATTGATGCATTTAACACTCCATTATCTCAAATTCCTTAACTTAGTTTGATTTTTTTTTTTTTTTTTACTTATTTATTTTTTTTTTTTTTTGAACCGACAAATCTAATCTACTACTAAGCTAACAACACCTATTCTACCTATGTCCACGACGAGAGTTGAACCCTCGATTTCAAAGAGGGAGGGCACCACCTGATACCGCTAGGCTACAAACCCTTTGGTTGTAATATAATTTTTTGATATTATATATATATATATATATATATATATATATATATATATATATATATATATATATATATATATATATATATATATATTATAATATATTTTGATTAACTTATCTTTAAATGTTTGATTTAATGTATTTAGATTGTTGTATGAGTTCTTGTTATATGTATTATCAATATTTAAACATATGCCGTGTGTATATATATATATATATATATATATATATATATATATATATATATATATATATATATATATATATATATATATATATATATATATATATATATATATATATATATATATATATAGAGAGAGAGAGAGAGAGAGAGAGAGAGAGAGACGGTTACTTTGAGATTCAGAAAAATACAGATCTTAAAACTGAACATCAACCACATATTTTTTTATTCATTGTTTTAATGATCAAACATATCAGCATGAACGGATAATGAATAATTCTAAATGAATATATACCGAAAATGTATAATCATACATGATTATATATGTTTGTACATATATGTCTAATCATAAATGATTATACATATATGTTTATTCACAAAATGATTAATCACATAAGATTATAGTGGTTGGTGGCGGAGGGTGAGAGTTTTTGTTTTTTTTTTAAACCTGCAAAATTGATTTTTTTAAAGAAGTTCAATTTCCATCCTTTTATATCATCAGTCCCGATTATAAGAATCCATTTTTGTCGTTTTGTTTTTCTTATACCAAAAGAGAGATGGGTGAGAGTTTAGGATTCGTCGACTAGGGTTTCAATTGAAGAATCGATTTTGCAACTTAAACCTGACCATCTCCAAGGTATGACTCAACTTCACTCATTCCTAGTGTCCATACTAACCTCTTTCCAGTGTTGTGGTGGCCAAATTTGCCTCCGATAACCTCTTGATCGCCAAAAACCAGGTTTTAGTGGGATTTCTGTTTCGAGCTTTTTTGTAGTCGGGTTTATCGAGTTATGTGGCTTGTTAATCACTGCTAAGGATGTATTTTGCTTCCCTTATCATTTAACATTAAGTGTATATAGCTAAACCCGAGAGAATCTCTTTAAAATACATTTAATATCCTATTCACTCTATATTAAATATTTTGTAAAAGATAACTTCAATTGATTTTTATGCTCTTGGATTTGCTTCATAGAATGTTTAAGGTTGCAAAGATTAGTATTTAGCTCCCTTAACTATCTTATGCCTTTTATTGAAGTCTAGGAAATTAAACAACATCTTTTTATCTTAATTTTTGCCCTAAAAGTCCTCAAGCTGAAGAGCTACACTTTCAAATGTTCTTTATAACAACTTGTTTCAAATCGTTTTATACTTCGGGGCCATAACCCGAAAACCAGTTATCATAAGCCTCAGGGCCTTTAGGAAAGTGACTTAGTCCCCTTTAAGTGTGAGTAATCTAGATTAGGTGATCCGAGCGTTCGGTTGGTGATTTGGAGCCCAATGGTATAGCCGTAAAGTGATTGTTCGAACCTTTTATGTTTTTGATTTAAGTTTGGTAAGTTTTAAGGAAAATGAGATTTGATAGGGTTCTAGAGCTTCTCAAAACCTTTTTGTGGATATAAATATTGTAAAAATCGGAGTTGAAATGAAGAAGTTATGACCATTTGAAGTTAGAGCGATTTTTTGTAACGCCCGCGGATTCGGCCAAGTCAATATAGAGACAATAAGCATAAAAAATGAGTTACTGATGGAATATTATTTAGAAGGAGTAATCTTAACCAAGTTTTAGTATATGTTACAATGGTACCGTACATATAAAGAACGCCAAAATCTGAGTTATAATGAAGAAGTTATGGTCCGTCGAAGTTTTACGGCAAAACCGACACTACACCGGGAGATGCAAATAGTGAATTTACGATAGAGGACGTTTTGGCCTTAGTGACCTAAACAAAATTTGTAGCATACGTTAAACCGAGAGCGTGCATATAAAGAATGCACAAATCCGACTTTGTGTGTGGACGTTATCAATTTTCTAAGATTTGACGTAGCAGTGCACGACAAACTCAAATTTTAGATCGAGCAGTTTTGGCCTACGTGACGTAAATGAGAGTTAAAGATCTCATTAATAGGAAGTCAACGATAAAAAGACAGATGAAATCGAAGTCCTTATGAAAGAGTTGCAAATTTTTCGTGGTCATTTAACAATATAATCTCCTCCTATTGATAAATTTGAGACCGGTCGAGAATTAGCCGACAGAGTCAAAATGAAAATTGTAGATCTTATATTTACCTACACGTGGATATAAAGAATGTCAAAAGCGGAGCTCGTTTGCGAAAGTTATGGATTTTAGAAGTCGGAAGTGTGTTGTGCGAAAATGGGTGATGTGGTACAATCTGGGCCATTGCTTTCTCCCCAAGTCTTGCCACCAGATGGTGACATGTGACACCAAGTTCAACCATATTTTACCCAATAAATAGAACCTCTTATACCCTCATTTTCTTCATACATTTCCCATTCTTTCTTCTCTCTACACTCTCTCTAAACCTCCCAAAACTCCCCTAGCGCTAGAAAAAAGCCCTGAAGCGATCGAAGGCTCTAAAAAAAAGAGCTTTCGGCTCGGAACTTTTGACCCTGCAGAGCCCGACTTCTAGCAAAACCCCCTTGTAGGTAAGATATGCCTATGCTATTTAAATATAGTTTTTATTTAAATATAATAATGTTATTAGGACCTTATAATAAATATTTTGGCTATTATTATGCATTATATAAGTGTCGTTATAATATCTTTGTAACCACTCATGGTACAGGGAATCTTGTTTGGAGGGCCGCTTGGGTGGCTGGATTTTAGAAGTGCTATAAGCCAAAATGATCATGCCCTCCGGTGTTCCATGTCTGGCCCCTGTCTATACATAGTGGATGAAAAGCATTGTGTTAATGCTTATATAATAGTAATAAAAGTTAGACTATTAATTGGTCTCGTCGAGCATTAGACTAAACTCTAGTGTTAATGATACTAGATTCTTTCAAAGGAGTTGTTTAAAGTAAACGAAGTGTCGTCCGAGTACTGAGTCACCACCTTATTAGGTGAGTGCATAGTCCCTTTCATGAAATGATTTTAATACAAGTATTAACTGAAGTACTAATTATATGTTTATGTGCGAGTTAATTGATGTTGCCTGAAATACATGTTAAAGAACATACCTGAATATATATGATGATTTAGGATAAAGAGTATACCCAAATTAATTACGAGGAATATTGGGTAGTATTTTCTTACGAGTACGAGTGACTTATACTCAGACAATAGAACTTTAGTATATGTAATTAATCCGGGAGCATGGATTAGACATAGTCATTATCCCTAGTCCAAGAGTGTGGATTGGACATAGTCAACTGTCATTAATCCGGGAGTATGGATTAAGACATAGTCAGTTGTCCTTAGTCCCAGGAGTATGGATTAAGACATAGTCAGTCGTCCTCAGTCCGGGAGTATGGATAGGACATAGTCATTCTTCGTTAATCCAGGAGAATGGATTTACACATAGACATTTGTCCCTAATCCGAGAGTATGGAATATGCATAATTATTGATCGGAGAGCATGAATTACATCCGAGAGTATGGGTTAAGTAAGAGGTAAAATTTAAGGTCCGAGAGTATGGATAGTCTCGTTGGAAGGATTAACGGGGTGGGGTAAGAGTTGCTTATATATATATATATATATATATATATATATGGTGAAATTGTATATTTTGTGAGTTCTCATTTATATATATATATATATATATATATATATATATATATATATATATATATATATATGATATAACGTTGTGGGATTGAAATCCCTATGTACTCACCATGTTTCCTAACCTGACCCACTCAAGCTTATTTATATCACAGTTGTCAATACGAAGTCACATTACACTGAGAGATTAAAGAGATTTAGATGACTAGTGTAAATGAATGTAAGTTCTAATAATGCTTATTTTCTGTATTGACGATGACATCCCAAATGTTTTAAAATGAATAAAAATGCATTTTTCGGAAATGTTTTGATAACGTATTTATCATGTTTTACTGGGAACAAATTCCGCAACATTTTCACTAAAAGAGGTACTCTGATTTTTATAAAGCATAAACACAATCGGTCTTTTCTGGCCGTGAAAATGGGGATGTCACAGTTGGTATCAGTGTAACACTCAGAATCAGAACGACCAAGAAAGGAAAGGAAAACCCTAAGTGAAAGGGGTCAAATCGTCGAGTCCATAGGTCAACTCGACGAGTTGGAGCTAGATCCGTGTTTGGATTTAAGTGACCGACTCGGCGAGTCGGAGGGATTGACTCGGCGAGTCAGGTCTGAGTTGGGAAACCCTGATTTCCGGGCTTGGTGCCCTATTTAAGCATCGTTTCAGGCCTTCACCCTAGCCCCATCAGTCCCTTTACCTTCCCATGAAACCCTAAACCTCCATTGTAGTACTCTCAAGCTTTCTTTGCCATTTGGGTGCTTAAAAGCAAAAAGGAAGAAAGGAACCTTAGGTGATTCAAGAAGTGGCAGTAGACTCTGAGTTGGTGTGCTATTTCAGATCATTGGAAGGTATGGAGCTCATACCTTAGCTGTTATTCATTTAGATTCCCTTTTTCTAGTTAGATTTTATCATTTTGTGCCATTTCCAAGGCCAATTCATGTATTGTGCCTTTGTAAGCAAAGAGAATTTCGAATCTAGAGTTGTCTTGGCCCAGAAACCCATAAAGTATCAGTCTTTGGTGTGTTGGTGAAGCATGATTGTCTCAAACCGTAGCCCTAGAGAGTTTTAAGCCTATAGCTCCTTGGTTTCACGTAAAGTTTGCAACTTTACGTGAAGGATGGGCCTTAGAAGAGTGGATCTATAGTTTAGAGCCCCTGCATGTCTTTAAAAGCCACTGTATGGATTAAGACCTGAATCTACTCGGCGAGTCTGTTCTTGGAATCAACGTGTTGTATGAAGATAGGCAGGAACTCAACGAGTTGAAGAAAAACTCGGCGAGTCTGTTGAAGATTGTCGTGAACTCGGCGAGTCTGTTCTTGGACTCGACGAGTTGGATCTCAATACCTCAACTTTTTATGGTTAAGACTTAGATCGGTGAGTTGAGTGGTGACTCAGTTAGTTGGATAGGATGGGACTCGGAGATCGTTGAACTCGATGAGTCGACGGGGTGACTGGGCGAGTTAAGGTGTATTGTGAGAGTTTTTGAGTATAAGGACTCGACGAGTCAACAGGTTGACTTAGCGAGTAGAGTCAGTCAGGAAGGTTGACTTTGATCAGGACTTTGACTTTGTCAAGAGTGCACTTAGTTAGCTTTTAGAGTTCAGTTTGGATCTAAGTGATATATATACATTTTGATTTTGGTAGCTCAGGGAGCCAGAGGGTTACCCGCAAAGTTCAGCAGTACAGGTGAGTTTTCCCTTTGTATGAATGGGTCTTCGGCCACAATGCCAGCCCATGTAGTTATGAGTAGGAAGACCCGAAGGTTAGCCCTAGGCACTGTTTGCTATTATGATATTCAGGACCAAGTTCTAATGTCAGGTGGGTGCCCAAGGAGTGGTTTGCATGAAAGAGTATACTCGTTGTCCGTGTGATGCATGTATGTGCCTAGCAGGGAGGTGAGCGTGGGCGAGGTCCCGTATCTCACCAATATCAGAGTATGGATGGTGTTCCATATCTCATTAGTAGTAGAGTAGGGGTGAGGCCTGAGATAGGTATGGAGTGAGTGTGGGCAGGGGCCCATATCTCACTTAGAGTAGGAGCTTGGACGGGGTTCCATGACTCACTAGTAATAGGATGGGGGCGAGGCCCAAGATAGGCGAGGCCTTAGGACAGGAATACAGTAGGCTATGTTCAGTTATGGTTTATATGCTATTTTGTATTATGTGGTTAGCAGGCAGGGCCTAAATGAAACAGATATGTATCTGAGCGGGGCTCGAAGCCAGGTAGGGCCTGGAGCAGCGAGGCCGTTGTAGTGGGCAAGGCCTGAAATAGCGAGTGTGGCCCAGTATGTGCTATATGTGTTTGTGCAGGGTATGTTATAGGTTGGGGAATTCACTAAGCTTCGTGCTTACGGTTTTTAGTTTTCGTTTCAGTTACTTCCGGTAGCTGAGGAAAGAGCTCAGGGTGATCGCATGGCACACACCATTAAGTAGACACCCTGGGATGTTTTACTCTGATAATGAGAATATGTTTTGAATTAATACTCTGAATTTAAGTTATGAATTATGGCATGGCTTTTATAAATATGGTTTTGGTAATGTTTAAAGAAAATTTTCAGTCGTAATTTTTAGGACGTTACAAGTTGGTATCAGAGCCTTGGTTTGATGGATTCAGACATACTCTCAGGTGTGCCTGAAATACATGTTAAAGAACATACTTGAATATATATATATATATATATATATATATATATATATATATATATATATATATATATATATATATATATATATATATATATGATTTAGGATAAAGAGTGAACCTAAATTAATTATGAGGAATATTGGGTAGTATTTTATTACGAGTACGAGAGAGTTATACTCAAAGAATAGAACTTTAGTAAATGACATTAATCCGAGAGCATGGATTAGACATAGTCATTGTCACTAGTCCGAGAGTATGGATTGGACATAGTCATCTATCTAATGGGAGTATGGATTAACACATAGTCAGTTGTCCTTAGTCTGGGAGTATGGATTAAGACATAATCAGTCATCCTCGGTCTAGGAGTATAGATAGGACATAGTCATTCGTCGTTAATGCAGCAGAATGGATTTACACATAGACACTTGTCCCTAATCCGAGAGTATGGAATGGGCACAATTATTGATCTAAGAGAATGAATTAGATCCGAGAGTATGGGTTAAGTAAGAGATAAAATTTAAGGCCTGAGAGTATGGATAGTCTCGTTGTAATGATTAACTGAGTGGGGTAAGAGTTGCTTATATATATATATATACATATATATATATATATATATATATATATATATATATATATATATATATATATGGTGAAATTGTATATTTTGTGACTTCTAAATTGTATATATGATATAACATTGTGGGATTGAAATCCCTATGTACTCATTAGGTTTCCCAACCTGACTCACTCAAGCTATTTGTATCACAAGTGTCGATACGAAGTTACATTACACTGAGAGATTAAAGAGATGTAGATCAGTAGTGTAAATGAATGTTAGTTCTATTTATGCTTATGTTTATGTATTGACAATGACATCCAAAATGTTTTAAAATGAATAAAAATACATTTCTTCAGAAATGTTTTGATAACATATTTATCATGTTTTATTTGGAACAAATTCCACAGCATTTTCACTAAAATAGGTACTCTGATTTTATAAAGCATAAACAAAATCGGTCTTTTCTGGTCATGAAAATAGGGATGTCACATTTTTGGGTCAGCCACATATGTTAGGCTTAAATTTCGTACGTTGGGCGTACCGAGTATGCCTGAGTATGCTCGGCATAAATTGAGTATACTGGCGTACATGATCAGTGCCAAAACCCTATTTTCGTGGTATGAACCCTATTTAAGCTCCTTAACTTTTCAACACCGACTCCATTCTCAGCCTCCACCTCTCCAGCACCGTCTTTTGTAACCCTAACCCTAGATTGAACCTTGTGAGCAAAAAAAGTGTTTTTATTGTTGATTGGGTGTCTAATTCCATAACTATAATTGGTATGTACTTGACTCGATAGTAGCATGGTCCTTTTGGGTTGCCTTCACTAGAGCAATCTAATAGGATGGACATATGAGAAAGAGGTTATTTGTGATTTATTAATATACTATAAGAATAATATATTAAATGAAAATCATATTATTTAACTGGTATTGACCAAGATTTGATTTGGAATTAATTTAGTTACCAAAAGAGACTGATTAAATTTGTAGGGACTGATTAGTTAAATCAGTAATATTTATAGTTTGGGCTAATAATCCATGTTGATTAAGGATGGGCTAAATCTATGTGAAAGTCCATGAAGAGTTATCCCAAAGGGTCTATCGTATGGATCATTGGAATACTTAAAGGTTTAAGTAAATTAGGGTTTTATGCATGAAACCCTAAGAATTCCACCTTATAAATACTAACCCTTGCACCTCAAAATCATAACTAGCATTCCAAGGTGAAACCCTAGCTGATTTTGGTGCCTCCTAACCTCTCTCTCATAAGCCTCCACTTGGTTTTTGTGTTTGTGGCACGTTAGAGGTATCACACTGGAGGCAATAAGCTCTTGAAAGGCCAAGAATTACAAGCTACAACAAAGAGGTATTCATCTAATTAGTTTTTATGTTGTATATATCCAATTGCACACTATCTAGGGTACATGCTTTGGATAAAATGAAATTGCATGTATAAATTGAGAAAAATTAAATCTAAAGCATTATGGTTGTATGTGTACCATAGGGATGTTATAATGCTCGAAACCTATCAGTGGTATCAGAGCCTTGGGTGTTTTCTATTGTATTGATGCAATTGTATTGTTTTCAAAGTTAGAAAAAAAAAATTCAGTTTTGCCACTAACTACTAAACTTGATGAGTCCTATGAAGGAACTTGACGAGTTGATCCCGAGTGGAGCCAACTCGACGAGTCCATTCCCTAACTCGACGAGTTGGATCATCTGTTTGCAGATTTTTGGGTTTCATGGCCAGAATTGGATTAGGATCATTACCACAAACTGTTTTTCATCATAAAAGTTGTTTTTTCTGATATGGTAGTGATTATCCTCATCAAATTATAAGCGAATTGTCAAAATTTTAAGATAATTATTTGATTATATGATAAGTTGATTATTTGTATTATTTGATTTGAATTGTCTTGCTATATGAGTTGATAAGGTCAAATTAGTAAAAGATAAAATTATATGATTATTTTATTAGTTTAAAATTTTGATCTAAAAGATTTTGAAGAGTTTCAAAAATTGCCCTCATGTTTTGGAATTTGAAAAGCTTTAATTATGAAATAATTAAATTCTAAAACCCAAGTAATTTGAAAATGTTTAAAAGTGCACCTCTTAGTTTTGTAACTTAAAATTTAATTAAATAGCCTTAATTTTGAAATCTAAAGTTTAGAACCTTGACCTTTTGAATAGTTCAAATCCACCTTTATGATTTTATTAAATTAATTAAGTGTTTAATTAGAAAAGAGAATTAATAAATCCATAGTGACATGGTTTAAAATTAATTAAATTAAAATCTTAATTTATTAAAAGATTAAACTACATAGTATTTTAAAAGTTTAAAATACACCCTTATACTATATAAAATTAAAAGTTTTATATATTATATATACATAAGTAAAAGGTCAGTTACCGTTAGTAGGTCTCATTCACAAAGCTGGTCTATAAGGGGTGTTTAAGCAAATTGCCTCTAAAATGGCGATTTGATGGGTGTCCACTCTCACCCACCACACTCTTGACCATGGAGGGTCGTTAGTGAACGGGTAGGATAGGACACAAACTTTAATTATTAACTTTAATTATTAAGTAACTAAATGTTTTATAAATTCGCAATCTTAGTTACTTAGGAAAAATGTGAATTTGGTGCTAACCCATGAAATTTCACATTGCACCTTATTGGTCGTTAGTTGTGACAACCCAAGTAATTCCGTTACATTACCCCATTACCGTTGACAAATTTTTTTTCACTGTATACAAGTTCCGTTAATTAGAGGTTGCCAATTAAATAAATATTTCAAATATATATGTCGTTAAGTCATGATAAAAGGAAATAAAAACACATAACACACATAGCCCATTATTCGGAAAAAGTTAGTTTTTATTATCACGACCACTAAATCGGGTGCGACCAAAAGCCCCGTATAACGGCAGTATCGGGTAGAATTCCACTGAGCTCCAACTCCCACCCATATATAAAGGGGAGTAAACTCCATTTGGAGCTTTTCCACCCTCTCTCTCTAGACTCGTTTTCGCCCCGAATCCGCAACCAAATGTTCCCAAATCGTAAGTCCGCTTACCCTAGCTTATTCTAAACATTATGATTTGTGTTTATAGCCTAAAAATCGGACTTAGAAGCAATGGAAAAGGAGTTTACGGCCTAAGCTCCTCCTTAGGCCGTAAACACCTAAAATGAGGCCAAAATGACCCAAACTTGTCCCTAATGGCTTGGAAATAAATTGAGGTATTAGCCTAGGAGTGTTTAAACATTAAAACTCATGGATTTAGGGGATAAAAGAGAGTTTACGGCCCAGGCATATGCCAAGGCCGTAAACACCTCTTAAACATGTCATAAAGCCCAAAAAACACTCCCAAACCACCCTAGGACTTCATACACAAATTAGGGGCTTACCATTTAGGGTTTAAATCATTAAAACATAAAGGTTTGGGGGATTAAAAGGAATTTATGGCCTAGGTAGGTACCAAGGCCGTAAACATCCCCAAAACATGCCCAAATGTTTGTTTTTGCCCCCCAAATGGCCTCACACTCCATTATAGATTACTAGAAGAGATATAAGGGATTGAAACTTCACAAAACTCAAGGAATGAGAGTTTATGGCTGTAAACTCCCCTAAAATGCCCTTAAATGCCTTAAACCCACTCATGCCTTTTTGGAAAAGTACTTAGAAAATCCCATGAACAAGCTTGAAGCCTTAAACACCCTAGAACCCTTCACCATGAGTTTACGGTCGTAAACTTATGTTGAGTAGTCCCTGGGCCGTAAACATCATATTAAGGGCTTACTCTTGGACAGTAAACTCCATTCCTAAGCCACACACACCTTTAGACGCTACCCGGGACACCCAAACACTTATCCAAAGTGTTTTCCGCTCCTTTGAGCGCGTATATTTGTTTAATTAGTATTAAATATACTAATTTTATGTGAATATATGTTATCATATGTTAAATAGGTCATTGTGTGTGTTCGAGTCCTTGCATGACACCGAACGCCCAAACGGCACCTTCATCGGACCTACTTGCACCAGGTGAGTTCATACCCCTGAATGATCCTTTTAAATGTTTTACCATGTTTTATAGGGGGGAATACAAGTTAAACATGCCAGTTATCATATCAATCACATGTGATTGATAACCCGCATGCACAAGATTTTACGACTGTACACTATTTTACCGAGTAGGACACTATAAATGGCTATAAAAAGGGTTTTCACTTGTTCAAGTTCTTACTTTTATTGCTTTATCAAATTTCCATTTTGAAACCGATTTATGAAAGATTCCCAAAGATTTATAAAGGTTTTCACACTTAAATTACCAAAGAATACAAATGCGATTTTCCTGAGTATAAAGGTTTTTCCAAGGTTTTCATGTATACTTTCACTTGTTAGTTACTGCTGCTTCACTTATACTTATTTTTTTTAAACTCATACTCAATAACGCTTTCACTTTGTGATGCGTTTATTCTTCGTATTGTCTCTATTTCGCTTATACTTGTAGTCGCTTGTACTTAATAGACACCCTTACTTCACTTATCGTCGTTTCCACTTCGTGATACACTTACACTTTGTACACATATACTTCATGATTCGATTATCCCACACTGTACGCTTATACTTCACGACTCGGTATTCCACTGTACGCTTATACTTCACGACTCGGTTATTCCACTTTACGCTTATACTTCACAAGTCGGTTATTCCACACTGTACACTTATACTTCACGATATGATTCCACTTGATACACACTCAAGCGTAGTTAGATGTATGCTTGTGCTTATATAGATGCATATAAATAATGATTGAAGGACTTAGGAAGGCTTGTTCGCCCTATTTCCTTTTCTTCGTTGAGATGTGGTCTGGTGGGATCGGATGTCCATCCGAAGGTCGTTCGATTCATTAGTTATATATTATGTACACAAGCATAGAAATATCGGTTTACTTTAGTCAGTTCAGTTGAGTCTCTACCTCTAGTTCAACAGTTACATTTGAAACACACTACCCACTATTTGGAAGTCTCTACCCACTATTTGGGGTGCATCTTCAGGACACGACTTTCTCCGTCGTCTAGTTGGTAACCAGAGTCTCCGGTAGGGAGAGCGGACATTGTGTGTATAGATCTATACGGGATTGACACCCCCGCACCCTGACTGCTAGCTACAGTCCACGGCTCACCAAGCCAAGGGGTGACAGATGTCACATTATATAGACGCTTGTAGAGCATCTGGTACTCTAGTGTCGGTTAGTATGGTTATGAGTATCCCGAGTTACCTTATAATTCATGGCCTTAAGGTAATGGTATTTCGCCAGCAAGTTACACTGTATGCTGGTAATTCATTTTCAGCGTCACACTGTTTTGACCCTACAAGACGCATCTTTCATTTGATACTGTCTGGGGTCTGTCTCCTCTGTTTTGACCCAACAAGACGTATCTTTCATTTGATACCGTCTGGGGTCTGTCTCCTCTATTTTGACCTTACAAGATGTATCTCTCATTTGATGCTGTCTGGGGTCTGTATCCACTGTATTCACTATTTTCGACCTGGCTAGACGTATCTTTCATTTGATATTGCCTGCGGTATATATTCACTGTATTGGGCCTTACCAGCTGTACCTTTCATTTGGTACCTTCTGGGGTCTGTGTCTCTATTTGTTAGACTGAGCCAGGCGTGTCGTTCATTTGATACTCTCTTGGAGTCTATGATTCCTTTGCCTTAGTCAGCAGTCCTCACTGCTGAGGCATATGTTATTTCCCTGTCATCTCTTGCTTTCTTTAATAATCAAATTCAGTATTTTGATAATGATAGCAATTAAGGGAAAACCACTTTTTACCACATAACACTGACCAGTCTTGGTAGAAGGCTGCTTTGATTAAAGAAAATATAGGATTTTCTGGAAAGAACTCTAATACACTGTAAAGACTTAAACTATTACTTTATGAAGTTATTTGAATGAAATGTCACTAAATACTTATGAACTCACCAGCATTTGTAAAAATGCTGATACTCGCTTTTCAAATAACTTGTATTCTCAGGTCAGCATTCGACAGGTACATCCCCGGAGCTGTTGATGAAGATAGCTTAGTACCATGTTGTTCTTATTACATTTACTTGTATTACTTTGATATATTGTAATGTGAGCCGTGTAAAACTATTTCTATTAATTCAATGTTTTGTTGTACTTTGATTACTATAATGCATGTGTTGTGATACTTGACATGACGTCATCCACCCCAGAACGTTTCCTCCGTTCTAGTTTTGGGGTGTGACACTAGTGGAGCGTGTGTGGTTAACCGGCACACTAATATGATATTAATAAAGGATGGAAATGGGTAGCTGGTAGGTTATCATAGATCAATGGAGCGTGTGTGGTTAACTGACACATTAATTAGGTTACAAATGACTTCGAGAGTACCAAACTAATTTGCATTGTTATTCACACCTTGTTTGTGATCCTCGGTATCCTAGTCACATACTTGAAGGGCATAATCAAGATTAAACATGCCATTGAAAGGTTCAATGAATCTCAAAAGATCTAGGAGTTTCATTTAAAACCTAATTCGTTAAAAATTTCGTTTTCATGTTGGAATCGGTAAATCGTCATTTACCTTCCTTCAAATAATTTACAATTGGATTACAGCATCCCTCTTTTAAATTGTGAATCATTGTGTTGGGTCCTAGCCTTAATATTTCATTTGAGTGTAATATTAAGGACTAAATCAACTAACTTGAATTTCTCCCTTTTACAGATGGCTAGTTTTGACAACTATGGTCTTCCTGGATATTTTGGAAAAAACTTTCCTCATGAAGATGATGTTCCGCGTTTTGATCAAGGAACTAGAAATCATACTTCACTTCCTCCAACTCCTCCAATAATTCTTTCTGATGCACATGTTCCTTGACTTGAAAAGTTCAAGGTCACTCAAGCTCTATTGGCAAGCAAACACGGAGATGGAAAGTATGTATGTGCTCACGTCTTCTAGATGAAGTTGCATATTGATGGTCTGGGAATGTTGGGTGTCGTTTTCCCAAGAAAGTTGGTTTTTGACTTGGTTCTTCAATCAATTCCCGAGTCGTATGGTCATTTTGTTAAAGACTACTATATGAAAAATCATGACATGACCCTTATCGATCTTACATATTTGCTAATTGCTGCTAAATCAGCAATGATTTGGCACACTGGTCAAGAAATGTAGAATGAAAGATTTGCATCCCAAATTTCCAAGGACCTAACAGTGGCAAATGGGATAGTCTAGAAATGGTTTCTTCTCCTAAGGGAGAGAAATCGAACATGGTCGAAAAGTTTGATCATAAGAGAAAAGCCAGTTCTAAGATAGTTTTATGTGTGAATTCCAAAAAGTCCATCAGTTTCTACTGTCGTTTAAAGGGACATTGGAAGCGAATCTGGCCTAACTACCTTAGAGATCTAAGAGAGGGTAAAATCAAATTGTATGGTTCTACTTCAGGTAAGTCTACTATCTAACTCTATTAAGTTCCTAATTATAGATTCTTAATACATGATGTGATAAGATTGCATTTTGATGTTGTGTAGGATTAATGAAGAGAAAGGAAGCTTAAAGGAGGAGTAAGCTGAGTGTACTCACGAAGAGATGGATTTTGAACGCATGGATTGATGATCAAATTTTTGAGCTTCTGCTTAGGAGTTATGGTAGATTGCTTAGGAATATTTAGTAACATAGTTTTCATATGTATTCGCGTTGTAAGGACAAGTTTTTCCGCACCTTTTTATAAATAAAATAAAATTTGATTCTGTCTTATTTTATGGTTCCTTGCAATGGCATTTGTGGAAATTTGTGTTTATATTTGTATTGATAGAAATGTTGAAAATTGACTTGATTCTTAGTTAGATCACTTGTTGTAATGTCATAATTTACCCAATAATGAAAGATTCTCAGCACCCAAGTTTCAATTGGACGGAAACTTGGAATCATGTGACTTGTATTCTGTCATGAATGAGAACCTTCATTCTTGGAAAATTATGACTGATTCCTTGTTCACATATGTGTGCGAGTCAAGTGAAAGACCTAAGGATCAAGTGCACATTTATGTGCACTGGTCAGGTTCACCACTTTAGTGATATAGACTCTTCGTCATGACTTACTAATGGTTCAGTAAAACATGGTTATGCTTACAAGTTTAAGTATATTTCTAATACATTGAAAAGTTTCATTGTATAGCAGAACGAATAAGAAGAATTAATTAGGCAGAAAGATAAAAGGTTCTCCAATCTGAAAGGAAAGGAGAGTACTCTAGTATCGTGTTTATGATCATCCTAATGATTATGGAACCATGTCACAATTGATCCTCAAAGTACACCTCATTGCATTTACATGACTAAGAAGAGCTATCGAGAATTGTTGAAATGGTTAAATCAAAAGGATGAATCATACTTTGTTCCATAATTGAATTTAAGTGTTTATCAAAGATTATACCTTGAGAAATAAATCCTAAATTGGTTTATAACACATCATGAAATGTGGAGTAGAAAAGTTTTCTTACTCATGCACATTTGAGATTGGTGATTGTGATGTTTTGGATAAAACAAGACCAACTAGACCAATTTTATGAAGTTTTTCTTGATAAGAATCTGCACTAACTTTTGAATATTTGGTTGTCAAGTAATGTTTCTTGACAAGAGAATCTTATATGTCAAGAGACCAGTAGGAGTCTTAATGATCTTGAATAGTTTCAAAAACCGATCAAGAATAAACCCATTGTTTATTACTAGCACACGAATTGAGTTTTGTAACCTATGATGTTGATATATTCTTGTTTCTATGCCATTCTAGTTAAGTTAACTATGCATGTGAGTTCTATGAGTTCTCATTTGATTACATAAGGCAAAGCACCTTGATCAATTAAAGTAAATTGACCCATATAGGTGATCTTCTCAATAACTTGGAAGCATTAGTAAGCCGTTGTGCTATCAAATGGTAAGAAATTAAGATAAGAAAGTTCAATCCATATGAGTTTGAATTTGTCACAAACCTTGTCTTATGATAGTGGTTGGAAATGACAAATTCACATGGATAGGAACACATAAATCATAAAATCTAAGTGGCAAGAGGTTTCTCTCTACTTCATGAAAATAATTATAAGGAAACGTTTTCACTTGAAGATTTTAAAGAGTTAGGTGATGTGTTGATTGCATTCTCAAATTTCGATTATGATTATGTCATCCCTCTTCATAGTTCGAATTGTGAGAATTGGCAGATAGTCTGAACAGTCAGGACTTACTGGTGTAAGTTTTGAAATAATTTAGACACACATATGAGCTTGCTAATGAAAGGTGTGTAAGCTTGCGAAGTCAAGATAAAGACATTTCAAAGCGCCACGTATCATAAATCTGAACTTTGGTACGAAAGTCAATAAGTATTGATTTCTAGAACTCCAGTTGGTTGCTAAATAGATGTCAAAGCTAGTGGGAGCACGATTATTATGTTGAATGCTGCAAGTTAGCAATGCTATATATATATATATATATATATATATATATATATATATAATATATATATATATATATATATATATATATATATATATATATATATATATATATATATATAGGAAACAAAGTTTTGACTTGTAACTCTGTAAAGGTTTGCTATTGTATGATTTAAGGGAGAGGAACTTCTACTTCATTTATCAAAGCTTAGATTGATATTTTAATTGAATCTAGTCATATATAAGAATGTCATGTTGAAATGTTTCAATATGGGAAATTCTACATATGGAAATAGTATAGCAAGAGACTGGTTATGGGATCATGTCTTTATGTAAGGCATTATGAATCATATCCCATATGATTTGGGAATTGGATCGATTGCATATGCTATAATATTCACGTGTTCTGATTTTTCCAAATGCCTATTGCATTAAGAAGGAAAAGGGAGCAGAACCAGATATGACTGTAGTTGTTAAACAAATGTCAAGGACAATCTAAGGTTTACCAAAGATTGGTTTCTTGTGAACAGTTGGAAGTATAGTAATGAATGGACCATATTGATATAATTATGTATAAATAGGAATCCATTTAGATTGGATAGTTATACGGAAATTATGGAAATGTTTCCATAATGGGAGTTGGATATTAAGAATATGTGTGTGAGTTAGAAACTTTAATGCAAGAAGGATGTTTAAGGAATGCTCTTTGAATGTAAGACCTCAATTATAGGGAATTATCTTGTAACATTCTTGAATAGGATACTTTGGAATATCATTGGCCAAATCTCTGAGACTTTTGTGCCGAGACATTACAAAAGGACCAATGCATGTATGTTTAGACTTGAACAGATTCTAATAGTGACAATGAATTGGTATTCTTACACTTATAATAAGGATTTGGAATTGTGAAATGGGTATCTTTGCAAATGTGTACAATTGATCTATTTCACAAAGTAAAGATCATAGATAAACATAGTGTGCATGCTTGGACATGGGATAGCTATTACTTTAATTCAACTATCAAGTTGATTAATTGAAACCTTATACATGAATAAAGCCCAATCATTATGGTGATTAAATAATAAGTGTTTTATTTATATTCTAAAGTTTTAAGACCATATTTGATTTTTTTATTCTTGTGTTTTACTTCCTGAGTAACTATGTTATTCAAACATCCACAGTCAATCATACTTTGGAAGTAAGACTGTCATGAATCCGACTATAGATTGGCTAAGTGTTTAGACATAACACAAGTTTGCTGCAGTGTTCATGAGTACTTCTGAAATAATATTTTAGTATTGGGTTAAACCTACGTTCATCTGAATCACTACATGGATTTTATCATGAGTGATTGTGAGATGATAATATCTTATGTTATTGAAGCTGATAGATAAGAGTTGTTGTTTACAAGTCGGTTGCATATTGATAATTCGTAAAAGCATCAGTAACTTGATCTTATAAAATGTATTGTTATGTGTGGTTGGATGAGTAAATAGTACAAGCATATGAGTCTAAGCTTATCAGTTCCTATTATCCTAAGAGGATAAAAGTGATATATGTGGGACCTCAATGATTTAGTGATGACACCTAAGCGTTGGGCCAAGCATGGACTAAGTTGATGTGTTCAATCATAGCCAGTCGTCATAAATTGGAAATCAGGAAACAACACGTGGACAAAGATAATGATTATAAATCCATGTCTCAAGTCCATACAATATCTTGTAGAATGGAGGAATATTTGATCCCTTATCTAAAGACGCATTACTGATAAGATCAGAGTTCGACAACTTGAGGGCTACGATTGCTAATGAGATCTTAAAGTTACATTGGCAGTTATAGTTATTAGACTTATCCAAATTGGAGACTAGTGGATTAGTGTCTAAGACCATAACGAGAATTGGTATGTATTTGACCCAATACAAACGTGGTCCTTTTGGATTGCCTTCACCAGAGCAATTTGATAGGGTGGATATTTGAGAAAGAGCTTATTTATGATTTATTAATATATTATAAGAATAATATATTAATTGAGAAATCATATTATTTAATTGATATTGATCAAGAATTAATTTGGAACTAATTTAGTGATCAATAGAGGTTGATTAAATTTGCAGGGACTGATTAAGTAAATCAACACTAATTATAGTTTGGGCTAATAATCCATGTTGATTAGGGATGGGCTAAATTTATGTGAGAGTCCATGAAGAGTTACTCCAAAGGGTCTATCATATGGATGATTGGAATACTTGAAGGTTTAATTAAATTAGGGTTTTATGTATGAAACCCTAGGAATTCCACACTATGAATACTAACCCTTTTACCTCAAAATCATGACTAGCATTCCAAGGTAAAACCTTAGCTGATTTTGGTGCCACCTAACCTCTCTCTCATAAGCCTCCACTTCCTTTTGGTGTTTGTGACACAGTTCAGGTATCACACTTGACGTACTAAGCTCTTGAAAGGCCAAGAATTACAAGCTACACCAAAGAGGTATTCAATTAACAAGTTTTTATGTTGTCTATTTACAATTGCATGCTAGCTAGGGTACATCCTTTGGATATTATGAAATTGCATGTATAACTTGAGAAAACTTAGATCCAAAGCATTAGGGTTGTATGTGCACCATAGGGATGTTATAGTGCTCGAAACCCAACATTTATGTGTTTTGAAGTGTTCATGGTGCACCTTGGAGAAGAAGGAACTCATTGAAGATGTGTTGGTTGCATTGGAGGTTTTAGATCCAGAGTCTGTTCACCTTGATGTTTCTTTTAGAGGTACAAAGTTTGAATCTTGATGATGAAATTGTTAGATCTAGCTAGCTTAGGGCGTTATGAGCTTCTGGTCACTTTAAGTGAATAAATTTTGGATCTTGAAAGTTTGTGAGCGTATTATAGATATAGTTGGAAACTTTATCCATCAAAACATCATTTTGATTCAGACATGAAGGATGGAGACTTGTACTTAATGTATTAAGTTGAAAAGGATGGACTTTTGGGTCCCTTTGAGACTTAAAGACTGGATCTTGTTTGTTGGGACAATTCTATTGTATAAAGTTGGAAACTTTATCAATCATGGAGCTATTATGAACTGTCCCTTCTATCCCTTCCATACAAGTGTTGTGATATGTTATTGGGTTAAGAACTTAGGGTTTTGGACATTTAGCACTTTATTGTCATGCAAAGTCATAAAGTCGGAAACTTTATGACTTAGGACATCATTTTGGGCTTGGATGTATGTTTTGGACATAATGGATTAATGGAATAAGCTCTCAATGTAGTTTTGGGACTTGGATTCACACACTTGGTGTACCTAGAGGTACTCTGCGCGGACGCCGTCAGCGCCGTGCTCTTGGTCAACATCAGAGTACGCTTGGTGTCTCTATTAGTAAGTAATGCCCGGTCTCAGGTACGCATTTAAAATTAAGTCAAACTTCATATTTTTACCCTTGGACTCGACGAGTTGAAGGCTTAACTCATCAAGTAGGATTGACTCCGGTTCGGGGGATTAAATGATGTACTCGACGAGTCGGAAGACCGACTCGGCGAGTAGGAGTTGTCTGAGTGAAACCCTAAATTATAGGGTTTGCATCCTCTTTAAACAACTTATGAGGCTTCCACCCTAGCCTCCATCACCGTAAGTCCTATCCTTGAAACCCTAATCGGTTGTGAGCATCTTTGAGCTATATTATGCTTTTGCATCTTGATTTGAAGCTAGAAGAAGGAACAGAAGTTTGGTGAATCCAGGAGCAAATCAGTAGATTCCGAGTTTGGTTACATTTAAAGTGTATTTGAGGTAAATAGACCCTATCTTGACCTCCTATGTATTAGATCTAAAATGGGGATTGAACCTTGACATCTTTGGGGGCATTTCCATGTCATTTTGGATTCTAGGGTGTAATATAGGGAAGAAGCTTCATATCTGGAACCTTGAAAGGTCCTCATGGCATAAAGGTGCCATCTCTATGGCCATGAGAACCGCATGCATGTAATAAACTCCATTTTTGGTCCTTTAAGCTTAAAAGTACCATGCATGGATGTAAAGTTCATGAGTTTATGTGTTATATTGACCTTAGCAGCCCGGATCTACCTTTTGGATGAGATTTGCATAATAGACGTCGATTTAGGGACTTGGACATAAGTTTACTCGACGAGTCGCTCATGGGACTCGGCGAGTCGGGGGGTTGATTCCCCAACCTTTTCAGATTCGAAGTGATCTAGTTAAGTCTAAAAGGGATATAGACGACTCCAGAAGGGGGACTCAATAAAATAGATATAATTATAGACCTGGAAACCATGGGACTCGACGAGTGGATGAACACACTCGACGAGTCCAAGGAAATCTCCTAACCCATGAAGACGGACTCGACGATTTGTTCATACAACTCGACAAGTTATAGCCTAGACAAACTAATATGATGAAGATGAACTCGATGAGTTCAAAGAGGGACTCGGCGAGTCAGTAAAAGATTATCCAGATGTTGATTGAAGGAGAACTCATCAAGTTCTTGGTAGACTCGATAAGTAGATTCGGGTTAGGGAAAAAATAAAGGATTAGGGACTCGGCGAGTTGGCAGACCAACTCGGTGAGTCAAGTCAACT
Source organism: Lactuca saligna (assembly GCF_052625555.1). NCBI lineage: Eukaryota > Viridiplantae > Streptophyta > Magnoliopsida > Asterales > Asteraceae > Lactuca > Lactuca saligna. The sequence goes on along the minus strand of NC_136418.1, from coordinate 42,621,235 downwards.
GGATGTTGACTTCGATCAGGATGTTCACTTTAGCCAAGGGTAAAATGGTTATGTTACCGTAAGATTACTTATCAGTTTTTGAGTAAGTACCTTTATGGAAATTTGTAGCTGGAGAGTCACCGGAGCAGAAGACAAATAGTTCTCACACGGAGTTGAAGCAGTCAGTATCTCGAGGTGAGTTTTCCCTAGTAGGAATTCATCTAAGTCACCAATAACGGCCAATTTATATAATTGTAGTATGCCGGGATTAGCCCGAAGCAGTTTGCATGTTTCCAAACTTCGGTGCGATGTCGGGGAGGTCCCGATTAGTAGTTATGTGTGCTTGACGTCTTTGTGATTCATGCATGTTTATGTTATGTGTTATACGTTTCAAACTCCGGTCTGATGCCGGGCAAGCCCAATGCAGTTTATGTGAATATGTTGTATTTTTACGTTCATGTTATCTTCAGTTTATTCAGGACTTCGGTCCGATGGTAGGCGGGGCCCAAGTTATTCCAGACTTTAATCCGATGCCAGGCCGGGTCCGATGCAGTGGATAGGGCCCAAGTTATTTCGGACATCGGTCCGATGCCGGGCGAGGCCCGATGCACTGGGAAATGCCCAATACTTGTTATTAGGGCTGTAAACGAGCTGAACGTTCGGTGAACAGTTCATGAACCGTTCGGCGGGAAGTTCGTTTATGTTCGTTTATTTAATAAACGAACGAACATGAACAAGATATCTGGTTCGTTTAGTTAAACGAACGAACACGAACAATGCTCTTGTTCGTTCGTTTACGTTCGTGAACGTTCGTTTACGTTCGTTCCTTATTTATGTTTGTTTACGTTCGTTTATTTATGTTTGTTTACGTTCGTTTATTTATGTTTGTTTACGTTCGTTTGTTTATGTTTGTTTGTCTACTCATGATTATTCAATTATATATATATATATATATATATATATATATATATATATATATATATATATATATAAAATCAAATATTGATTACGTAAATTTGTGTACATGCAATAAAGTACTCTAGTGAATTAGTTATAGGTTTGAAAAAGAAAAATGATTTTTTTGTAAAAGTGTCTAAGTTAAGGGACCATTGGTTACAAGTGTTTAAAAGTAACGTGGCTAATTTTGATTAAAAGAAGCACGTGAAAATATTCAAAATATTCATTACGCTCTTTTGTCTTCGTCAAATTCGTTAGGGTTTGCTTCCTCACACACCGTCTCCGCCTCAGACGAGACGATCAGATTTGTCTTCAAGCCGTCTACACCTCAAACGATAGAACTTCGTCATGAGACCATCAGACTTCAGGTCACGCCGCTTTTGGACTTCTTGTGAGCATCTATCATAGACCATCGTCTCGTACTCTGTTTTCGACTTCTACTCAGACATAGGTAGTTTCATCAGCAGGTAAACATCTACTGAAGCTTTTTAAGCTGTATAATTATGTTGGTTATTTTTTTAACACTTCCATGATAAGATTTGATTATTATTGCATGGTAGATGTCCGATGTTTCTTGTAATCAACCGCCTCTTTTTGATGATGATCAATATTTAGACTCACACTCGCCATTCGAATCGACAGAATTTGAATCAAGTACAAACACTCCAGTGATGGAAGACACTCCTTGTCCTGATGTTATTGTTATTACAACTAATGATGGAGATGTCGATACAGCTGCAGCAATGGATGACCTTGTTGGTGGTACAGAACAAGCAAATGCAGCTAACAATGAAGAACAAATTCCATTTACTAAAAGAAAACGGAAAAAGACTTCAGAAGTTTGGGAACATTTTCGTGATATCAAGTTGGAGGATGGAATAGAAATGTGTGAATGTATCCACTATAAAGAAAAAATAAAGAAACTTAAAGAAGGAACAACCACACCATTGCTTAGGCATGTTGCGAAAGATTGCCCGATTTTAAAACGAAAACGAGAAGTACAAGGTCAGTTCAATTTAAAGATGTTTCCAGGAAAGTCGGATGCTTCGTCAATGGTTAGAACTTGGAAATTTGATAATGCTAGGATGAGAGAGGTTATTTCTCATATGCTTATGGTCCATGAGATGCCTTTTAACTTTGTTGAGTATGATTTGTTTAATGTGGTAATGAAAGAAGCTAATCCCGCGTTTAACAAGATATCGTGTGCATCAATTAGAGAAGATTGTATTTCTAGTTATGGAATTGCAAAAAAAAGAGTTCAGAAGTTGTTGAATAATTTCAACCGAGTGAGCATCACTACTGATATGTGGACATCAGGTCAAAATGTTCATTACATGGTAGTGACATGTCATTTTGTAGATTCTGATTTTAAGCTTCATAAAAATATCTTGAGTTTTGTTGATGTGCCTCCACCTTATTCCGGAGTATGTATATATGATTCTCTCTTTAAGTGTCTAAAAGAGTGGAATATTGAAACAAAGGTTGCTACGTTAACGGTGGATAATGCTAGAACTAATGATGTAGTGGCTAAGAAGTTGAGGGAAAACTTGAATCTTCAAGAAAAACTTGTTCTTGGTGGAACGTTGTTCCATGTACGATGTTGTGCGCATATACTAAATTTGCTTGTTCAAGATGGTCTAGTAGAAATTGAACCTATTATTCACAATGTTCGTGAAAGTGTGAAACATGTGAATGCGTCCCCGGGTCGATTGCATATCTTTAGTGAGCTAGCTAAACAACTTTCAATGTCAAAGAAGCATTTGATTCAAGATGTTTCTACTCGATGGAGTGCTACATATGCTATGTTGTCTAATGCTTTGGAGTTCAAAGAAGTGTTTGTAAATTATGCCGATCGAGAGTCCACATATAAAAATTTGCCAAGTGATGAAGAATGGAAGAAAGTTGAAGATGTTTTCTCTTTTCTAGCACTTTTTGAGGAAACTACAAAAATCATTTCAGGTATTATTTATTTTTATATGTTTTGGTTTAATTATCACTTTTAGATTAAAAACTAATCTGATGCCTATATCATACATCTATGTTTATTTTGACTAAAAAACAATCTGATGCATATATGTAAGTTTATTTTTTATAGGTTCTGAATATCCTACATCCAACTTATTTCTTAGCGAGTTGTTTGGAATAAAGGAAGCTTTGGATGCAGTAGCTTTAGATGGAAGTGAATATATGAAATCAATGGCCATTAAAATGAAGACAAAATTTGACAAATATTGGGGTGATTGTAATTTGTTGATCTCAATTGGTGCGGCATTGGACCCAAGGTTTAAAATGAATTTAGTTGGGTTATTTGGTTTTATTTGATGTTTTTTTTTTAATTTTAATTGTTACTCTTTTTGTACCAGGTATAAAATGAAATTGATCGACTTCTCTTTTAAGGCCATATATTCTGACAATGAGGCTCCTCAACAAATGCAAATAGTTCGGGATACTTTGTATCTATTATTCGAAGAGTATGTTGATGCCCATAAAGCATCGGTTGTTGCTTCATCAAGTAGTGGAACAAACAGTGGTGTTGCCGCTCCCAAGAGTAGTTTTGCTTCGTTAACCGGACGATTGGGTAGAGGTCTTAAAACTGGGACAGCTAAATATGATCAACATATTAGAAGTGTCGATAGTTTTACTGCTTCAAAATCAGAACTTGATACTTATTTGGAAGATGGAGTTTACATTGGTGAACCAGGTGCAGATTTTGATGCATTGGCATGGTGGATAGAGAACAATTTGAAGTTTAGAATTCTTTCCAAAATGGCTGCCGATATCTTGGCAATTCCGGTCACTACTGTGGCATCTGAGTCTGCTTTTAGTGCTGGTGGGAGGGTTACTGATCCACATCGTTGTTCTTTAGGAAGAAACATGGTAGATATACTTATTTGTGGAGCTGATTGGTATAGACATTATTATGGGTTAGAGAGAAAGAAAAACAAGGTATATTTCTTATTATTAATTTTTTAATATTATGGATTTATTGAGCTAATAACTTTTTGGTGTGAAATAGAAAAATGAGGTTATTGTAACTATTGAACTACCTTGAGGAGGAAGATGATAATTGATGTTCTTGATGGTAAATGTAAATAAATTGTTTATACTTTAACGCTAATTACTTTTTTACTTTTTGATATAACTTTAATAATTTTGATATGTTTTATGTTTTTTTGTTAGTAGAATGGATGTTGAATTGAAAGGATGGATGTTGGATTGAAGGATCGGCTAGAAGGGAAATGGTTTTTTGGTCTTTTTGAAGTATTATTTGGTTATTTTTGTATGGAATGGAAAACAACTAAGTAAAACTTTATTGTAGTGTTATGTTTTTGGTGAACAACTAAGTAGAATGTTATTATTGTATGGAAATATTGAAGACGTGTTTTTTTTTCATTTAAGTTCATGGTTGTTTATCTATGTTCGTTTAAGTTTGCTTGTGTTCGTTCATATATGTTCGTTTAAGTTTGTTTGACTTTGTGTTCGTTTATGTTCGTTTGTGTTTGTTTATGTTCGTTTGTGTTCATTTATGTTCGTTTGTGTTCGTTTATCAACTAAACAACGAACACGAACACCCTAAATTGATTAACGAACGAACACGAACATAAAAAGTTAGTTCGTTTAGTTGTTCGTGTTCGTTTGTTGTTCGGTTAAAGTTAAACAAACAAACACAAACAAGCCTCTGTTCGTGTTCGTTTGGTTCGTTTACAGCCCTACTTGTTATATGTGCTATTGTATGGTATGTGGTAGTTTGGGGGAGCTCACTAAGCTTCGTGCTTATAGTTTTCAGTTTTGGTTTCGACTATTTCTTCTACCAAAGGGAAGGGCTCGGGATGATCGCATGGCACACACCATAGCTGCCAGCCTGGGATTGATTGAGACTCATATATATGTATATATATATATATATATATATATATATATATATTCTATTTTGTGTGTGATACAGTATTTGATTTGAGATTTTGAGATGCAAGACACTTGGCTTTCATATTGATTATGGATGGTTATGGTTTTTATATTATTTCAAAACGAAATTTTTGGACCATGTTTTTTGGATGTTTCAAGTTGGTATCAGAGCCTTGGTTTGATGGATTTGGGCATACTTTCGGGCGTATCTGAACTTAAATTAAGGAAGTGGTATAAACTTTTCAAAAGAAAAACCATGTTTATAAAAGGATTTTGAAAAAATATAGAAAGAAACTTTGAAAAAAGAAGATGGTGTGGTGCATGCAATCAATCGAGCTCAAGTAAGTACTCACAAATTACCCGTACAAATTTATGCTATGTTATGATTATCAACTTTATTAGAAAAACATGTTAGATTAGGACTAAAGATATAGGAAGGATGCCTTATGTGCCTGTTATATGTGATTCAGCTTTGTAAGTACTACATGTTAGTACAGATTAGTCAGGATGATAGTCTGAGTAGTATATGCTTGATTATGTGTACTCAATGCCCGAATGCTGCTTGCTTTGTGCTTTTAGGAGTTCTAGTTGTCTTTCACTAACTAGTAAACAAATATGTTAGGTTACATATTGCAAGGACTAAATAATTATAGAAGTTTAGGTCTAGCTCTATTTCGCAACTTTTTTTTGAGTCCAACTGTTGTAGGGTAGGAGCTCTCATTCAAAGAATTATCTAGTCCACACCGTTACACCTACTTTTCGTGTCCTTCTCGGATTTTATCTTGTATTTATCTGTATTCGATTTTACTTGCCAGGAGTTCTAGATTCTTTGTGGGCTCTGCATGTTGTGGAGATATTGTCCATAACTTTGTGCCGCTTTACTTGCCCAAGCTTGCCTCACCAGCGAGTGTATTGTTTCACCCAACAAAATTTTTTTCTACACATTAACAATATAAACCATAAGTTTAATTGTAAATAATTACCAAACAACAGTTTATCACATACAGTTAACTACATGGAACTCCTCCCAATATAATTCGCACATTTCTTTGATTACTTTTCCCTAAATGTACCCTTGTGGATCTACTCTTTGTAAGAAGGACCAACTAATAATCTATGCATAAGGGCCTGGTGGCATGAGCCAAAAAATAATCATGTGATAAGTTTATTTTGAATTCATATGTACGTGTAAACCAATAGGTTATACATAGAAAAAAGTTGTAAGATATGAATGGTAACTCACTTTTTTTTCCAAAGATGAATAGTTAAACGTCCATCTGGTCCGCAATCTTCAGTGGAATTTTTTTCACCTTCTACATATTCTACAACAATTCCATTCACGATTGGTTGTGGTGGTGATGGGGTAGATTCTAGGATAGGTGTTAGTGATGGGGTATATTCTGGGGTATGTGTTACGATAGATGTATATGTTGAGGATGTAGTGGTTCCTTTAGGTATCGAGGATGTGGTAGCTACTGTAGTTGTTGAGAATGGTAGTGTCGATGAAGGTTTTGAGGATGGTTTCGAAAATGTAGGTGCTTATGTTTATGTTATAGATGTAGGTGTTGAGGATGGTATTTGTCCAATTTCTGAAGTTTTAGATTTATTTGTTAAGGATGGTGTAGAGGTTATAAGTGATGCTGACGAAGTGGTAATCATGGTTGGTGTTAATGATTTCAGTTTGAGGTTTTGGTGCTAGCTAATGTTATAGGTGCATTGGATGTGGTTGATGATTTTGGGAGGTCGACTTCTTCATCTTCTAATTGTCTGCTTATTAATTTTGTAGTTGAAGTCACGTTACGGTTCAAAACATGTGGTGCAATGAATTTAGTTGGCATCACACCTTATGCTCATTTTGGTTTCACGTTCGACATCTTTCTTGCTTAAAAAAAAAACTATAGTTAATACAAATGTATTAAAGATGATAAACTATTAATGAGCAGAAAGCAGTCATACAATAAAAATAAATTATATATGAAGTCATTACTATTGAATATAATAAAATCCAATGTATTTGTAATTTAAGATGATAATATATATGAAGATGATCAGAGAACAAAAACGATGATCACGACAATTGTAAATTAAATAAAAATAAATTTTTGATGAGTGACATTCTATATCACCAATGTCAGTGTGCAAATGTAATGAACAAGGATTTCGATCAATTAGCCACCAGAGATGATTACAGAAAATGTAAAACCTATTTCTAATCAGGTAATTTACCCTAATATGCAGGTTTAATGTATGTAGGTTAGAGGGAAAGGAATTGCGAAATATTTTAAAGCTCCACTAACGAAAAATTAGAACTGTACAAATTAGCACTAAATATTTAGTAATTCAAAATTTTTAAAGTAGTTCCAGCGTGATAGAAAGGGTATATAATGTCAAGAAAGAAAAAAGAGTAACGAGGTGTTCATACCATAATTTTAATTTAAAATTATAAACGAGAATTAAAAAAATAATAAACTATAAATCTTTATGTTTCTATATTTGAACCAAAATTTATATATAAAAGACATATAGGTCGTGGGTCATGTGGTAGTTCCTTATATAGTGTCATGGTAACACCCATGGATAACATATGGGTCATGGATCAAGTTATTGTTACTTATAGTGTCATGGTAACACGTGTGGATGACGTATGGGCCATGGGTCAATGTAGTAGTTGCTTTTAGTGTCACTGTAACAACCATGCACGACATATGGGTCATGGGTGTGATGGTAATACCTATAGATGACATATGGGTCATAGGTCCATGTGGTAGTAGGTTGTAGTGTCATGGGCTGTTTATATAGGTCATGGGTCAATGTGGTTGTTGCTTATAGAGTGATGGTAATAATCACAGATGACATATGGGTCATTGGTCAATATAGTAGTTGCTTATAATGTCATGGTAACACCCATGGATGACATATGCGGGTCATATTTGTGATGTTAATACCCATGGATGACATGTGGCTCACAGGTCTATGTGGAAGTTGGTTATAGTGTGATAGTAACACCCATGGATGACATATGGGTCATGAGCTGCTTATATGGATCATAGGTCAATGTGGTAGTTACTTATAGTGTCATGGTAACACCCATGGATGACATATGGTTCATGGGTTAATATAGTAGTTGCTTATAGTGTCATGGTAACACCCATGGAAGAAATATGGGTCATGGGTGTGATGGTAATACTCATGGATAACAAATAGGTCATAGGTGTTGGATTTAGTGTCTAAACCCATAACTATAACTGGGATATACTTTACCCGATAGTAGCATAGTCCTTTTGGGTTCCCTTCACTAGTGTAATTTGATAGGATGGATTTTTGAGAATAAGGATTTTTGTGATTTATTAAAATATTACAAGTATAATATATTAATATTATTTAATTAGTCTTGATCAAGAATTGATTTGGAATTAATTGTGTGATCAAAAGTGACTAATGAAATATATGGGAAGTGATTATGTAAATCAATGGTTCTTGTAATGTGGGCCAATGATCCATGATTATGAGCTAAACTAATCCATGGATAGTCCATGGAGGTTAAACCCATGGAGAATGGGAATGTTGAAAGTCATGGGTTATTAGGGTTTACAATGTTTAACCCTAGCATTTGCCACATTATAAATAGTGACCCCATAAGCCAAAATCGGCTACACACTCTTTGGAGTAAAGTATCTTATTATCTTAAAGCCTCCTCTTGCATATTGGTGTTTGTTAACCATTAGAGGCATCACAGTTGAGGTGCTTATGGTTTCAAAGGTCAAGAACTCTACCCTACTAAAGAGGTAAGAATCCAAACTAAGTTTTGTTATATAGCTTCAACTGCATGCTAGCTAGGGTGAATGCTTTGGAATAACAAAATGCATGTATAATTAGAAAAAACATAGATCCAAAGCATTTAGGGTTGCATATACACCATAGGAGTGTTATAGTGCTATAAACCCAATAGTGGTAACAGAGCCTAGGAAGTTTTTATATTATATTTAATGCATAATGGTTTTTCAAAGCTGAAAAAGTCGAAATTTTGGCCTCTGAATGGTGAAATTGCTGAGTCCATGAGTAGACTCGACGAGTCCACTCAGTAATAGAGCAACTCGGCGAGTCAGTTCATGCACTCAACGAGTTGAAGGCTATGTTTGTAGAATTTCGAGTTTCTTGGCTTGGTTTCGATTGGGAACACTACCACAAATTGTTTTGGATCTTAGGAAATGTTTTTTTTTTTGAAATGGTAGTGCTTGTACTCGTCCAACCCCAAGACAATTGTCAAACTTTTGAGAAAATTGTTGTTTTATGTGATAAACAAAAATGCTTGCAAATTGTTGACTTGTATTATATTGTTTATGAGTTTAGCTAGATCAATCTTGAATTATGTGATAATTTTAGTTGTTAGAAAATTGATCGAAATGAATTTTAGTGACCTCCGTAACTTGCCCTCAAGTTGTGGAAAATGAAAAGTCTCATACATTAAAATCGCATTAAACTTATAAGTTATGAAAATGAAAGGAAAATTGTCAAATATTAAGATAATAGGTTAATTATTTGTGTTATTTGATATGAATTGCCTTGCTATATGAGTTAGATTAGATCAATAGAATATTATATGATAATTTTTCCTTGTTAGAATTGATCTAGATGTTTTAATGAGTTCCATAACTTGTCCTCAAGTTATGGAACATAAGAAGTCTTATCATAAATATTTTTATGAACTTCATAACTTGTCCTCAAGTTATAGAAAAACAAGAGTCTTTTTCATAAAACCCAACATTAACTCATAATTTATGAAATTGAAGAGTTTTGACAAGTTTCAAAACTTACCCTTAATTTTTGGAATTTGTAAAGTCTCACTAATGAAACTTTAATTCCAAACCCTAGAGTTTTAAAAGTTAAAATTCAATCCTTATAATTTATAATATTATAAGTTTAATACACACACACACACACACACACACACACACATATATATATATATATATATATATATATATATATATATAAGACAAGTCTATCTTATCGTTAGTAGTCCTCATTCACGAAGCCGGTCTATAAGCGGGAGTATAAGGTTACTCTCTATAAAATGGCAGTTTAATGGGTGTCCACTCTCACCCACCGCTTCCTTGAATGGTGGAGGGTCGTTAGCCGAACGGCTAGGATAGGCCATTAATTATCCCTCATTAAAATTATAATGATAAATATAAAGTAACTAAATTTTATTAAATTCTCAATCTTAGTTACTTTAGGAAAAATATGAAAATGGTGCTAATTTGTGACATCCCGAAAATCACGGCCAGAAAAGATAGATTTTGTTTATGCTTTGTTTGAAAATTAGAGTAACATTTTAAATAAAAGTGTTGCGAAATTTGTCCCAAAACAAAATATGATAAAGATTTATCAAAAGCATTTCCAAGGAAATGTATTTCATTAAAAGACTTGGGATGTCATGTTCGATATAGATCAATAGCATAAACAATACCATATAAGTCTTACTACATTATTTCGTATCTACAGGCCTATATCCGTAATCCCTCATCCAAATCATCACATCTATGCTCATGTGCCAGTACCTGTAATGCAAGAAACTGAGTGGGTCAGGCTTGGGAACCTAGTGAGCACATAGGGTTTTCAACCCACAATAAATAAGATTATTAATTTCATCAATCAACAATAACCCGATTACCCGTTCCTGTTATCCTCACTTTACGTCGCTAAACACCTATCATAAGGGACCTAGCCTAAGGATCATCATTGGGATGGAAACTACTGCTATGGGGGTCCTCAGTAATAAATGTCCTAAAGGCAACCATGAGGGGGACGGAGTACACCGGTGAACACATCGTTCACAAACACCTACAGGTTGCGAGCCTGCCAGCGTTCCACTGGACTGTCGAGAAGAGTCTGTGGTCGCTATCTATACTCCGCTAGATGACTGGATCAACAAAAACAACATCGAGGACTCTCATCATTTTATCACACATCACCTATTACATCTACTGATGCTTTATCCCAACATTTTCGTAAATATAAAATACATATACAGTTTAAAATCATTGAAAACATGTATAAAAACGTTCATCCAACATAGATAGCAAGTATTCAGATAATATGCAAAAATAGCACGTAATTTATATAAAATACTTCATATCTATGTGTAAGATGAAAGTGACTATGCAATCACATGAAAAGGTGGTGATTCCGAACTCAGACAGCGCTTCGCTTCTTAAAAATAATTTCCTTCGACGAAACCTAGTATTATTACCACTAGAGTTTAGTCTATTATTCGTCGAGACTAATTAATAGTTTATCTATTATTACTATTATATAAGTGTTAAAAAAATACTTATATAACCCATAATAATAGCCCAAGTATTTATTATAAGTTACTAATAACGTAACTATAATTAAATAAAAGCTATATTAAAAATAGTGTAGGAATAGCTCAATTACAGCGAGTTTTATAGAAAACCAGACTTTGCTTGTAGCAATGTTTCCGAGCCGAAAAGCTCTTCTTCTCGGAGCCGTCGAGCACTCCGGGGATTCCGCCCGTGCTAGGGAGGTTCCCTAGGCTTTTCGGAGGGTTTCGGGGCTAGAGAGGGTTTCTAGAGAGAGAGTAAAGAGAAGAAAGAATAGGAAATGTGTGAAGAAAATGAGGGTGGGAGAGGTGGTATTTATAGGGTGAAATGTGGTTGAACTTGGTGCCACATATCACCATCTGGTGGCAAGCCTTGGGGAGAAAGCAATGGCCAAGATTGTGCAATGTCACCCATTTTCGTAAAGTACACTTCCGATTTCTAAAATCCGTAACTTTCACATACGAGCTCCGTTTCTGATGTTCTTTATATCCACGCGTAGGTAAAAATAAGATGTACAACTTTCATTTTGACTACGTCGGCAAATTCTCGATCGATCTTAAATTTAACTGTACAAGGAGATTATATTGTTAAACATCCGCGTAAAATTCATAACTTGTACATACGGAATCTGTTTTTGTCTGTCTTTTTACCATTGATTTCCCATTAATGAGATCTTCAACTCTCATTTAGGTCGCATAAGCCAAAAACCGCTCGAACTAAAATTCGAGTTTCGGACCGTGCACTGCTAAGCCGAATCTTAGAAAAATCATAACTTCCTCATACGAAGTCAGATTTGGGCGTTCTTTTTATGGATGTTCTCGGTTTAACATATACTACAACTTTGGTTTAGATTACTAAGGCTAAAAAGTCCTTCATCATAAATTCACTATTTACGTCTCCCGGTGCCTTGCCGGTTTTGCCGTAAAACTTCGGCGAGCCATAACTTCTTCGTTATAACTTGGATTTTGGCGTTCTCTATATCCCCGGAATCCTTGTTTCGACCACTACAACTTTATATAAAGATATCGGGATTATCTCATACTTTAATTTTGATGCTTATTTTTATTCTTTATTAATTATACATTTATAATTAAATAATCATATAAATACACATAATTCACATAATACTCAAATATTTCATCTTTATTACTTCAAAAAGAGTTACAATAGTTGACCTAGACTATTACATTGTCAAAAATGCTTAGCCCTGAAACCCGGGCGTTACAATTCTCTCCGCCTTAGGATGATTCCGTACTGGAATCATGTATCAGCAAATAGATGTGGATAGCGACTTATCATGTCATGCTCTATTTCCCATGTGAGATTCGGCCCATTCAAATGTTTCCATCGGACTAGCAATAAGTCAACCATCTTATGTCGCAACTTCTTAGTCTTACGGTGAACAATTGCCTCAGGCTCTTCGATCAGCCTCTTATTCTCATTCATCCTTAACTCCGATATTGGAATTATGTCGGGAACTTCTCCCATGAATTTCCTCAAATAACATACATGGAAGGTGTTATGAATACCATCGAGTTCTTTAGGCAATTCTACCTTGTAAGCTTAGTTCCCAATCTTTTGAAGAACTTTGAATGGTCCAATAAACCTTGGACTCAGCTTTCCTCGCTTACCGAATCGTATAAGTCCCTTCCACAGTGAGACTCTAAGCAGAACCGAATCCCCAACTTCGAAGGTTATCGGTCGTCTTTTCTTGTCAGCATAGTTCTTCTGACGATCCTAGGCTGCTCATATCCTTTCCGTAATCACCTTTACCTTCTCAGCAGTCCCATGGACTATCTTGGGGCCCATAAACTGCTTCTCTTCGGATTCAAGCCAACAAGACAGCATACGACACTTCTGTCCATACAAGGCTTGATAAGGTGCCATCTTGATGCTCGAGTGGAAACTGTTGTTGTAGGAAAATTCTACCAAAGGTAAGTGCTCGTCCCAATTCCCTTGGAACTCAAGGGTACATGCTCTCAGCATATCTTCCAGTGTTTTGAATCGTTCTTTCTCTCTGACCATCACTTTGCAGATGATATGCAGTACTCAAACACAACTTTGTACCCAAATCCTCTTGTAGACTCCTCCAAAACCTCGACGTGAAACGACTATCATGATCTGATACAATCGTAAGAGGTACACCGTGAAGTCTTGCAATTTCCTTCACGTAAGCATTTGCGAGCTTATCCATAGACCACTTCTCATTGGCTGCTATGAAGTGTGCACTCTTAGTGAAATGATCCACGATTACCCAAATCATGTCGTGTCCGCTCTTTGTCATCGGTAGTTTAGTCACAAAATCCATGGTGATGTCTTCCCATTTACCCATGGGTACAGGTAACGGTTCTAAAATCTCATACGGTTTCTGATGTTGTGCCTTAACTATTACATAAGTCACGCACTCGGCCACATACTTCGCAACATCGAGCTTCATCGTCGACCACCAGTAGTAGGGTTTTAGGTCCCTATGCATTTTAGTGCTACCAGGATGAATCGAGTACATGGTATTATGTGCTTCTTCCATCAGAAAGTCTCTTATTGCTCTCGTCTTAGGTACCCAAATCCGATCTTGGAATACCTTCACTCCTCGACTTTTTGTACCGAACACTAACGTTGTTCCCAAACGTTCTTCCTTTCGGTCATTCTTCTCTAAAGCTTCTTCTTGAGCTTTCCTGATACTTTCCACAATCGTCGAGACGACTTCAATCCTCAACGCTCTTGGCCTTTTCCTTTCAAGGTCGACTTTCCGACTGAGAGCATCAGCAACAACATTTGCTTTATCGGGGTCGTAAAGTATTTCACAGTCATAGTCCTTGAGTAGTTCTAGCCAGCATCGTTGCCTAATGTTTAATTCTTTGTGATTAAAGAGATACTGGAGACTCTTATGATCAGTGAAAAGCTTGCACTTCGTGCCATAGAGGTAATGCCTCCATATCTTTAAGGCAAATACTACCGCTGCCAACTCTAGATCATGAGTGGGGTAGTTCTTTTCGAGCTCTTTCAGTTGTCGAGATGCGTATGCTATCACCTTTTCTCTTTGGGTCAGAACACAACCCAACCCGACTCCAGATGCATCACTGTAAACCGCGAAGTCTTCAAGTCCATCGGGTAGAGAAAGTATCGGTGCTTCACATAACTTCTTCTTTAGCTTCTCGAATGCCTCATCGTGTTTCTCATTCCACGTATATCTAGCTCCTTTGTGAGTCAAAGCTGTCAATGAAGCAACTATCGAAGAAAAGCCTTGGATAAATTGTCGGTAATATCCTGCTAATCCTAGAAAGCTTTGAATCTCTATGGGACTCTTTGGACGTTCCCACTTCATTACAACTTTGATTTTTGTTGGGTCAACCATTATTCCCTCCTGGTTAACGACATGACCCAAGAATTGGACTTCTCGGATCCAAAAATCACACTTGGAGAACTTAGCATAAAGCTTCTCCTTCCTTAACACTTCCAACACTTCCCGTAGATGCTTGCAATGCTCCTCTTGGATTTTTGAGTAGATCAGAATGTCGTCGATGAACAGTATCATGGATTTATCGAGGAATGGTTTACAAACCCTGTTCATCAAATCCATGAATGTTGTAAGAGCATTGGTTAGTCTAAATGACATAACCAAGCACTCGTAGTGTCCATATCTCGTTCTAAATGTAGTCTTCGCAATATCCTGCTCTCTTACCTTCACCTGATGATATCCTGACCTAAGATCGATCTTTGAGAAGTAGCTCGAACCTTGCAGCTGATCGAATAGGTCATCAATCCTCGGCAATAGATACTTGTTCTTCACTATTGCCTTGTTCAGCTCTCGGTAGTCTATACAAATTTTCATGCTTCCATCCTTCTTCTTTACGAATAACACTGGAGCTCCCCAGGGTGATGAACTAGGTCGAATAAAACCATTGTCCAACAGCTCCTAAAGTTGCGTCATAAGCTCCTTCGTATCCATCGGTGCTAATTGGTAAGGTGACTTTGCTATCGGAGTTGTATTTGGTAACAAGTCTATCCGAAACTCCACTTGCCTATCAGGTGGTAATCCAGGAAGATCTTCGAGAAATACTTCCGGATAATCGCACACAACCGATATATTCAGCACCTCTTTCTTTTTCTACTTAGCATCGATTATGAATGCCAAGTATCATGCACATCCTTTAGACAAACATTTTCTAGCATTCATCAGGGAGATGATTACAGAATTCACTCGACGTTTGTCCCCGTACACCATAAATGATTCTTTTCCGGGTGGGTTTACCCTTACTATCTTCTTTCGGCATTGAATCTCAGCATCGTTGGCGCTAAGCCAATCTATACCCAAAATGATGTCGAAACCGTTTAACTCTATGGGTGATAGCTCCTCATGGAATTCGTTTCCGTTTAGGTCTATGATGATGTTTGTGACAACCCGAAACTTTCCATTCTGTACAACCATCGAGTTCAATAGAAGTCAAAACTGTTTCTACAAACTTTCAAGCTTGTTGGAGTAAGTTTGAGTGTTTTAAAGTTCGCGCTTCAAGATATATCCGGAGAGAGGATACCCTAGGGTTTATTACGTAACAATAAGTGTCCAAAATTTTAAGAGTTGGAATTTGTGACAACCCGAAATTTTCTTTTGGTCAAACCTTAAAAGTCAACCCCTTCGCATCATGATTTAATATCATTATTGCTTATTTTTAAGAAATATAAAGTTCTTTTAATTATTTTATTGTTATTTTTTAACAAACGGGTAAAAGAAAGTGTCGTCTCCGGTTTTTATTTTGAAAACCGCAAACACTTCGCGTATTAGAATCACCTGACTAAACTTTTATGTTTTGGGCTTAGGAATCACCCAAAAACCATAAACTCATGCCTATGTATGAGTTTACTCCCCAATAAACTAGTCATTGTGTTTACTCCCCAAATAGTGAAAAGAGTAAACTCCCAAAAACTCTCTCAACTATCATCCAAAATTTAATTCCAAAACTCCGATCTTGTAAGTGTTCTAACCATTTGAAGTTATTAAAACACTTAATCTAGTGTTTGTGCATCTATTTATCCATTCATTTCCGGTTTTTGTTTAGATTTTCCAAAACACCAAGAACACACACTAAGTGTTCTTGGCCCTTTTAGCTCGAATCAAGCACCATTATAGTAAGTACTCTCATCCTTAAGTGCTTGTAAGCTAGTATATCCAACAAACACCAAGGAAATCAGCCAAGAACACAATGATTGAGGTGTTCACGGTCCAAGAAGATGCTTGGACCGCAAACACCATAAAGTCCCTCAAATTTGGTTTAAGTCCCATTTTAAGCCCTAGTTTGAAGCCCTAGACTTACCTTAACATATCTAAACCTTCCATTGATATGTTTAAGCATTCTAAACCATCAAACACCACAAAATATAGGGGTTTATGGTCTAAGGATGCCCCAAAACCGTAAACACCCAAAAAGGTGTTTAAATGAGTCATATTCCTTTCCTAACCCTAAAGACTAACTTAGATGTTTACCTAGTTGTGATAGGGACTTAAAACAATGGAAATACCACTTCCCATAAGGGTTTATGGTAGTAAACCCAAGGGAAAATATCCTTAGGCTGTAAACACCTCAAGGAGGGTGTTTTGTGGTCTTAATCCATTCCAAGAGCTAAACCACTTAGCATGGTTACTTTTATGGACTTGTTAAACTCCAAAACAACTCATGGATTGCAATATTTGGAGTTTGGACCGTAAACTCTAGAGTTTACTACCGTAAACTCCCAGGGTAAAGGTCATTTAGACCGTAAACTCCCAAGGAGTTTACCCTTGGACCCCAAACACCCTAGTTATGCCCTACTAGCACTCGGATGCAAACCTTGTGAACTTTAACACTTGAAACAAAGTGTTTTCAGGTTCTAGAGTGTCCCAACTCATATTATTAGTTATAATAAGGCTAATTAGTTATACATATTTTCATTATATGATAACTAGGATCGTGCGTGTGTAAAAGTCTCTGTTTGCCACCTAGCACGGTATCCGATACTTCAATCCAATCCACTCACCACAAGTGAGTTCATACCCCTATTAATTAACCTTTGAATTACTTTTAAATGTTTTAAATACATTTATGGGGGGGGGGGGGGGGAATACAAGTTAAATATTTATAGTTATTACATCAATCACATGTGATTAATAACTACACAACCAATGATTTTACTACTATTCAAACTGTTTATCAAAGCTGTTTTACTTCCAACTGTTTTACAAACTATTTTACTTATCAAACACTTTTACTTAAACTTTGTTATGCTTATTATAAATTGCATTCCCGTATATGTATAATTATATAATCAATGTTTAAAAGGCTTAGGAAGGCCGCACGCCCTATTTCCTTTTCCTCGATTTGGATGTGGTCTGGTGGGATATCGTGTAGGCGTCCGAAGGTCGTTTTAATATTAATTATATATCGTGTGTATATATATGGTCATAAAAGTTATTCCATGTTAATACATACTAAATACATCATTTATAAGTTACCATCGGGGTAACACAGGATCATACACATGCTATTGTTAGATCAACGAGTCAGTTCATTCATGAGTCAATACTATATACTATGAGTACATATACAACTATACTAGAAGGAGAACATATACAACTATACTATGAGAACATATACAACTATACTAGAAGGATAACATATACAACTATACTATGAGAACATATACAACGATACTAGAACGAGTAGCAATACATTACATACACATATATACATTTACACAATTGTGATCCACTGTATCGGAGCATGCCTTAAATGTCATGGCCCGAGTTGCAGCCAGAATTCTCTTGGAGGGAGAGCGTGAGTTTGCGTATAGATCTATACTGGATTGACTATCCTACACCTTGCTGCTAGCTACAGCCGGACCTGCAGGTCTGCGGGTGCCAAATGTCATATCATTTTACGACCTACATTTGTCATTGTTTATCCAGTCGATAGTATGGTACAATTAATCACATTATGCCTTAATATAAATCCAGTTTAAGGTAGTTAGTACAACAGTAGTTCCTATAATACAACACTAGAGTACTACATTAATTTACTCTTTACACAGTTAGTGATCTTTTCACTTAAACATTTATGTACAAACTATATTTTGAGAATGATAGTTACACCTGAGTAAATCACACACTTTTACAGTAAATGAACATACAAAATAGTTAATCCTTGGTAGAAGGCTACTTTAATAGAAAATATAGGTTTTTCTGAGAGATTCAAACTTTTACAAACACTTACATACATTTTACAAACTTACACTTGAGACATGTTCAAACGTTTTGATAACAAACAACGACACTAAAATACTTATGAAGTCACCAGCTTTATGCTGATAAACTCTTTCAAAACAACTTGTATTCTCAGGTCATCAGTAGACAGGTACTGATGCCAGTTTTTGAGAAGATGGAGCGCATTCAAGACTCCTCTTATTATTTTGATTTACATTATTTTTGGTGTCGATAACTGTAAAGAACACACTTGTATTAAAACTATATATTTAATGCAATGGATGATGTTGTTTGCTTATTTACTGTTATAATGTGTTGTGTTACTTTACATGACGTCCTCCCCCCCAGAACGTTTCTGCCATTCATGGTTTTGGGGTGTGACAGATTGGTATCAGAGCATTGTTTATAGTGAATCAAGTATATCAACCCATAAAAGATATACTAAACTATAAACCCATTTGGGATTAAAACACTCTGACCAAGAGTCTATACTTTACATACTAAGATATTTAATTAAGTATACTAGTCTGCATTCATACCCAAAATCAGTGTCACAATGACATGAACATAAGTATTACAATTGTTAAATATCACAGGTAAGCTCAGGGATATATGGTCAGTGCTGGGAATGGCATAGCCTGATCAACTATGCTGGTCCGAGGAGTGATTAGCATATTCCCTAGAATGGCTGTGATATGTTAACAAGTCTAAAAACTTACCAACAATACCACACATAGATCAGTAAAGCCTAAAATACTATAGGAGTATTTTGTACTACTACGAGCTACTTATATACTACATTCTTATACCTCTCTTCTCGCGTAGAATTAAATAGCTGTATTCCATCACGGCGACCCGTACTTTCTGAATGAAGGCAACGCAGGATGGCTCGAAGAAGAGTCCGATGATGAGCACCAAATTCCGTTGGATGATCATCAAGGTGAAGGCTTCTCGGATGGATTGGACTCTGAGCCAAAAGTCAACAACCTACCTCCAGTAGGACAAGCCCCAAACAACAACCCTCAACCAGCTTTTCCAGGTCCCACTCCCTTGTGGGTAAACAACTTGAATCGTTGGAGTGACGAACAAGGTCAACCCTTACCTTACTTTGGGGACCGAACCTTTTACCACGTTAGCGATGGTGGCTCTGCGGATCGAGCTCTGCCCGTCATGATCCGCAGAATAGCACGCAATGATGAACAAGGTCGAGCGGCCATCGACCGGGTCATGGAGATTAATGCCAACTCTAGTGTCAACACAGTCCGCATCCACCGTCTCAAAGAAGACATGGAACGGACCCAGTGAACCAATGAAACCCTGCAACAACATCTGGTTGCCTCTGAAGTAGAAGTCATGGAACTTCGAGCTCGTCAAAGGGCTCATTAGCGACACCTTCAAGAATTGATACGTCAAATGAGGGACCTGAGGGTTCTCCCGAGGAATACTCATCACCGTTAGAAGATGCCTAGTACATATTTATCTTTTGGGTTAAGGATTAGCCTTTAACATCTGTGCTCTAAGTAGCACTTATCTGTAAAATATTCCTAAATTTCAGTACTCTAATTAGGAATCTAAGAACTGTCAAACTTTCCGTATGGTATGATGTAAGACCTACTGTTAGGTCGATTTTCATTGAACTCATTACATCAGTAATACCAGTACTATTGACATCTATCTAATTTGTGGGAAAAATCTTTACACTCTTGTGTTTCCTACTAATCTTCCTTGTTATGATCTCAAACACTCATTCAACCGTTGGGCTATGGTTAATTAGTCCATGTGTCACTCTCACCTTACTTACAAATTGATTCTTACCACTTTGCTTATCTTTATAAACTTATAGCTGAAAGATGCCTCCTCGCAAATCTCCCCGAAATAAACCCTACACCTCCACAGCCTCCTCCACGTCCGGTCATCGATACAGCAGCCCTAAATGTTGTCGTAGCTGCTGCAGTGGCAACTGCCATGGCACAGTATCACTCTACTGATGCCAGCAGAGGTGGAACCCCTGTTAACTCTATTCCGGTGGAAACTGTTGTGCGCTCGAGAGAGTGCTCTTACAAGGATTTCACCAACTGCAAGCCGAAGTCCTTTCATGGGACCAGCGGAGTCATTGGCCTATCGTAATGGTTCGAGAAGACTGAATCAGTCTTCGAAATTTGTTCATGCCCTGCTGTGAGCAAAGTCAAATATGCTGCATGCACATTTGAAGGAAAGGCCCTGACGTGGTGGAACGACCACATTAAAGCTCTAACCCTCGTCGTAGCCAACGACATAGGATGGAAAACGATGAGAGACCTCATGATTGAGGAATACTTCCCGAGGGGCGAAATCCAGAAATTGGAGCAGGAGCTTCGGAGCCTGACCATGAAGGGCACCAACATTGTCGCTTATACAGCCAGATTGAGAAAACTGGTGGCCCTCTGCCCCAATATGGTTCCCACTGAAGGGAAAAAGATCGAAAGGTACATATGGGGGCTAGTGCCTCCGTATCAAGGGAATGTCCTATCATCAAACCCCGCTACCATCGACAGTGCCAAGCGACTGGCACAACGACTCATTGACCATTGAGTCAAAACCCCTGCAACATCAACAACCCTAGCTATCCCGGAACCCTCCAAACCCGCTAACACTAAGCGGAAGTTTTGGGAAGACAAGAAGAAACAGCGAGCTACTAAAAAGCAGCAAGTTGTGGCTGTTCATGCCGCGATAACCCCTACTGCTGATACTGCTCTGGTGAGACAGTATGCTGGAAGTTTGCCTAAGTGCAACAAATGCAACTTCCACCACAACGGCCCCTTCCGTGAAATGCAGTGCTCTAACTGCAACGGGAAAGGACACACCGTCCATTTCTGTAAATCCCCGGCGAGGCCAATCACCCAAGTCCCCGGCTCTGGCGCGAGCCTGACCTGCTATGGATGTGGTGAAGCATGCCACTATAAGAGGGACTACCCCAAAGCAAAGAATGCTGGCGGAGCAGGGAGGGTACTGGCAATAGGCCATGGGGAAGCAGTTGCTAACCCGACAGTGGTAATTGGTACGTTCCTCCTTGATAACTCCTATGCATGCATTCTGTTCGATAGTGGAGCGGAGCGAAGCTTCGTGAACCATAAATTTGCCCGCATGCTTAAACAACAACCATACGCACTTAAAGAACAATTCATAGTAGAAATGGCTAATGGAAAAAACAGTTAACACCAATAGCATATACTTAGGATGTACCCTAACTCTAGATAACCATTCATTCCCAATCAACCTTATGCCGGTCTCGATTAAAAGCTTCGACGCTATCATCGGCATGGATTGGTTGAGCCTTCATCGCGTCGACATCATGTGCTTCGAGAAAGCAGTCCGTCTAAACCTCCCGTCTAACGAAACTCTTATCGTCTACGACGACAAACCTGGTGCGAGTCTCCGTATTATATCAAGTATTCAAGCACAAAAATATATGCGTAAAGAATACCATGCATTCCTTGCTCACATTGTCGACATGAACCTCGAAATGAAAGAAATAAAGAGCATTCCAGTAGTGAGCGACTTCCCCGACATTTTCCCAGAAGAGCTACCAGGATTACCTCCGCAACGACAGGTCAAGTTCAGAATCGACTTAGTCCCAGGAACTGTCCCAATAGCCAAGTCGCCCTACCAATTAGCACCAACAGAGATACAGGAACTATCCGGTCAACTTAACGAACTGCTCAGCAAGGGTTTCATAAGACCAAGCTTCTCACCTTGGGGAGCACCAGTTTTGTTTTTTAAGAAAAAAGATGGATCATTCCGTATGTGTATCGACTACAGGGAACTCAACAAACTGATGATCAAGAATCGATACCCTCTGCCGCGCAAAGACGATCTATTTGACCAACTGCAAGGGGCGAGTTACTTCTCCAAAATTGATCTGAGATCCGGATATCACCAGTTATGAGTATTAGAGGAGGATGTTCCAAAGACAGCCTTCCGAACTCATTATGGACACTACGAGTTCGTGGTGATGCCATTCGGATTGACCAATGCGCCCGCAGTTTTCATGGACTTGATGAACAGAGTATGCCGACCTTACTTGGATCAGTTCATCATCGTTTTCATTGATGACATCATGATCTACTCCCGAAGTAAGGAAGAGCATGGCGATCACCTGCGACAAGTTTTAGGAAGTTTACGAACGGAGAAACTCTATGCAAAGTTCTCGAAATGTGAATTTTGGATCCGAAGAGTCGAATTCTTAGGACACGTTGTAAGCGAAGAGGGAATCCACGTGGACCCATCCAAAATTAAAGCCATTGAGAACTGGTCAGCACCGAAGACGCCTACAGAAATTCGTCAATTTCTAGGCCTCGCTGGATACTACCGCAGTTTCATACAGAACTTCTCCCGAATAGCGAAACCTCTTATAACCCTGACCCAGAAAGGTGTGGCCTTTGACTAGGAAGAGAAACAAGAAAGGGAGATCCAAATGCTCAAGCGAACCTTGTGCACCGCACCAATACTATCTCTCCCCAAAGGGGTAGAAGACTTCGTTGTCTATTGCGATGCATCGAACCAAGGGCTCGAGTGTGTTCTGATGTAGCGAGGTAAGGTCATCGCCTACGCTTCTAGACAGTTGAAGACACACAAAGTTAACTACACGACCCACGATATTGAACTAGGAGCCGTGGTGTTTGCTCTAAAGATCTGGAGACATTACTTGTACGGGACTAAAAGCACTATATTTACCAACCACAAGAATTTACAACACATATTCGATCAGAAGGAGGTCAACATGAGACAACGACGGTGGGTCGAGCTACTCTGTGACTACGAATGCGATATTCGTTATCATCCGGGTAAAGCCAACGTAGTAGTAGACGCCCTAATTCGGAAGGAATATTCTGGTCGCAGGGTCAACTCATTGTCAATAACCATCCATTCACACTTGTCTAAACAATTTCAGGCGGCCCAACTTGAAGCCATGAAACCTGAAAATGTGCCGAGTGAATCCCTCAGAGGAATGGACAAGAATTTAGAAGCCAAGAGTGACGGAGCCTTATATTTCATGAACCGGATCTGGACACCGAAACACGGTGGTTTCCGAGACTCGGTCATGACCGAAGCGCACAACACTCGGTATTCCATCCATCCAGTTTCAGATAAGATGTATCTGGATCTTAAAAAGCTATACTGGTGGCCTAATAGGAAAGCAGAGATTGCTACCTTCGTAAGTAAATGCCTTACTTGCGCAAAGGTTAAGGTCGAGTACCAGAAGCCCTCCGGTTTACTGCAACAACCAGATATTCCAGAATGGAAGTGGGAGCGGATCACTATGGATTTCATAACCAAGTTTCCCAAGACAACGGGTGGACTTGATACCATATGGGTCATCATCGATAGATTGACCAAGTCTGCACACTTCCTGCCTATCAAAGAAACTGACAAGATGGAGAAACTTACGAGAACATACATTAGGGAAATCATACGGCTACATGGTGTGCCTATATCCATTATCTCCGATAGAGATAGTAGGTTCACCTCAAGATTCTGGCAATCACTACAACATTCCCTGGGAACAAGGCTAGACATGAGCACAGCCTACCATCCACAGACCGATTGACAAAGTGAGAGAACAATCCAGACTTTAGAAGATATGTTGCGTGCTTGTGTAATTGACTTTGGAAAAGCGTGGGATACCCATTTACCCCTCGTCGAATTTTCCTACAACAACAGTTATCACACGAGCATAAAGGCAGCACCATTTGAAGCCCTCTACGGCCGAAAGTGCAGATCCCCTCTGTGCTGGGCTGAAGTGAGTGACACCCATTTAGCAAGGGGGCAAGCTTCTGACAGTACTCTCACCAGTCCGGAGATCATTCGGGAAACGACAGATAAAATCGTTCAGATCCGTGAACGATTGAAAGCCTCTAGAGACTGACAGAAGAGCTACGCTGATAAGCAAAGAAAACCTTTGGAATTTCAGGTGGGAGACCGAATCCTTCTCAAAGTCTCACCCTGGAAGGGCTTGATACACTTCGGTAAGCGTGGGAAGCTTAATCCGAGGTACATAGGGCCTTTCGAGATTCTCACAAGAGTCGGCCCCGTAGCTTACAAACTCGACCTACCCGACACACTTCGTAACGTACATTCTACATTCCACGTATCTAACTTGAAAAAGTGTCTGTCCGATGAGACTCTTGTAATCCCACTCGACGAGATCGAGATAAACGAGAGCCTCAACTTCGTGGAAGAACCTGTAGAGATCATGGACCGTGAGGTCAAGCTGACGAAACAAAGCCGTATCCCGATTGTGAAGGTTCGCTGGAATGCCAAGCGAGGACCGTAATTCACTTAGGAACACGAGGATCAGATGAAACTGAAATACCCTCATCTCTTTGCTTAGTTATTTGTAATTACTTTATTTGCTTAGAATTTAATTTCGGGACGAAATTCCCTTAACAGGGGGATGATGTCACAACCCGAAATTTTCTTTTGGTCAAACCTAAAAAGTCAACCCCTTCGCATCATGATTTAATATCATTATTGCTTATTTTTAAGAAATATAAAGTTCGTTTAATTATTTTATTCTTATTTTTAAACAAACGGGTAAAAGAAAGTGTCGTCTCGGGTTTTTATTTTAAAAACCGCAAACACTTCGCGTATTAGAATCACCCGACTAAACTTTTATGTTTTGGGTTTAGGAATCACCCAAAAACCGTAAACTCATGCCTATGTATGAGTTTACTCCCCAATAAACTAGTCATTGTGTTTACTCCCCAAATAGTGAAAAGAGTAAACTCTCAAAAACTCTCTCAACTATCATCCAACATTTAATTCCAAAACTCCGATCTTGTAAGTGTTCTAACCAATTTAAGTTAGTAAAACACTTAATCTAGTGTTTGTGCATCTATTCATCCATTCATTTCTAGTTTTTGTTTAGATTTTCCAAAACACCAAGAACACATACTAAGTGTTATTGGCCCTTTTCGCTCGAATCAAGCACCATTATAGTAAGTACTCTCATCCTTAAGTGCTTGTAAGCTAGTATATCAAAAAAACACAAAGGAAATCAGCCAAGAACACCATGATTGAGGTGTTCATGGTCCAAGAAGATGCTTGGACCACAAACACCATAAAGTCCCTCAAATTTGGTTTAAGTCCCATTTTAAGCCCTAGTTTGAAGCCCTAGACTTACCTTAACATATCTAAACCTTCCATTGATATGTTTAAGCATTGTAAAACATCAAACACCACAAAATATAGGTGTTTACGGTATAAGGATGCCCCAAAACCGTAAACACCCAAAAAGGTGTTTAAATGAGTCATATTCCTTTCCTAACCCTAAAGACTAACTTAGATGTTTACCTAGTTGTGATAAGGACTTAAAACAATGGAAATACCACTTCCCATAAGGGTTTATGGTAGTAAACCCAAGCGAAAATACCCTTAGGCCGTAAACACCTCAAGGAGGGTGTTTTGTGGTCTTAAACCATTCCAAGAGCTAAACCACTTAGCAAGGTTACTTCTATGGACTTGTTAAACTCCAAAACAACTCATGGATTGCAATATTTGGAGTTTGGACCGTAAACCCTATAGTTTACTACCGTAAACTCCAAGGGTAAAGGTCATTTAGACCGTAAACTCCCAAGGAGTTCACCCTTGGACCCCAAACACCCTAGTTATGCCCTACTAGCACTCGGATGCAAACCTTGTGAACTTTAACACTTGAAACAAAATGTTTTCAGGTTCTAGAGTGTCCCAACTCGTATTATTAGTTATAATAAGGCTATTTAGATATACATATGTTCATTATATGATAACTAGGCTCGTGCGTGTGTACAAGTCCCCGTTTGCCACCTAGCACGATATCCGATACTTCAATCCAATCCACTCACCACAAGTGAGTTCATACCCCTGTTAATTAACCTTTGAATTACTTTTAAATGTTTTAAATACTTTTATGGAGGGGGGGGGGGAATACAAGTTAAATACTTATAGTTATTACATTAGTCACATATGATTAATAACTACACAACCAATGATTTTACTACTATTCAAACTGTTTATCAAAGCTGTTTTACTTCCAACTGTTTTACAAACTATTTTACTTATCAAACACTTTTACTTAAACTTTTTTATGCTTATTATAAATTGCATGCCCGTATATGTATAATTATATAATCAATGTTTAAAAGGCTTAGGAAGGCCGCAAGCCCTATTTCCTTTTCCTCGATTTAGATGTGGTCTGGTGGGATATCGGTTAACCGTCCGAAGGTCGTTTCAATATTAATTATATATCATGTGTATATATATGGTCATAAAAGTTATTCCATGTTAATACATACTAAATAAATCATTTATAAGTTACCATCGGGGTAACACAGGATCATACACATACTATTGTTAAATCAACGAGTCAGTTCATTCATGAGTCAATACTATATACTATGAGTACATATACAACTATACTAGAAGGAGAACATATAAAACTATACTATGAGAACATATACAACTATACTAGAAGGAGAACATATACAACTATACTATGAGAACATATACAACGATACTAGAACGAGTAACAATACATTACATATACATATATACATTTACACAATTGTGATCCACTGTATCAGAGCATGTCTTAAATGTCATGGCCCGAGTTGTAGCCAGATTTCTCTTGGAGCGAGAGCATGAGTTTGCGTATAGATCTATACTGGATTGCCTATCCTACACCTTGCTGCTAGCTACAGCCGGACCTGCAGGTCTGTGGGTGCCAAACGTCATATCATTTTACGACCTACATTTTTCGTTGTTTATCCAGTCGATAGTATGGTACAATTAATCACATGATGTCTTAATATAAATCCGGTTTAAGGTAGTTAGTACAATAGTAGTTCCTATAATACAACATTACAGTACTACATTAATTTACTCTTTACACAATTAGTGATCTTTTCACTTAAACATTTATGTATAAACTATATTTTGATAATGATAGTTACACCTGAGTAAATTACACACTTTTACAGTAAACGAACATACAAAATAGTTAAGCCTTGGTAGAAGGCTACTTTGATAGAAAATATAGGTTTTTCTGAGAGATTCAAACTTTTACAAACACTTACATACATTTTACAAACTTACACTTGAGACATGTTCAAACGTTTTGATAACAAACACCGACACTAAAATACTTATGAACTCACCAGCTTTATGCTGATAAACTCTTTCAAAACAACTTGTATTCTTAGGTCATCAGTAGACAAGTACCGATGCCAGCTTTTGAGAAGATGTAGTGCATCCAAGACTCCTCTTATTATTTTGATATACATTATTTTTGGTGTCTATAACTGTAAGGAACACACTTGTATTAAAATTATATATTTAAGGCAATGGACGATGTTGTTTGCTTATTTACTGTTATACTGTGTTGTGATACTTTATAAGACGTCCTCCACCCCAGAACGTTTCCGCCATTCATGGTTTTGGGGTGTGACAGAATTTACAGTCCAAAAATTATATTTGGACCAAAAACCCTGAGACTATATAAGGAAAACTTAGCCATTTTGAATTCATTTGTGACATTTCCAACTAGAGAAATACCGATTTCTCTCTCAAGGATCTTCACCCGACCACCCCCAATTGTGAGTACTTCAACCTAGAGTGTATATAAGTGTATTATATGCCTTAATAACATGAAAAATCAACCCAAAACACCAAGGAAATGGTGTTCACGCCCAAGATCTTCTTGGATCATGAACACTAAATCTTGGTCCAAAGTGTGCCCAATGTCCCCTAAACCTTGGAAACCATATATGGAACAACCCTTGACATGTCTAGGCCTCAAAAACATTAAGATTAAGGGGTTAAAAGTGAGTTCACGGCCAAGGATGCTCGTGGGCCGTGAACTCCATTTTATGGTGCCAAAGTGCCCTAAATTCCTTCCTTAAGCCAAGAGACAAGCATAACACTTTACCATGATGTGTTTAGGACTCAAAGCAACCAAAATACCATCACCCATAGGTGATTACGGCCGTAAACACAAGCCAAAATGGTCCAATGGCCGAAAACTCAAGTTAGGGGTGTTTTGATACCACAAACACGTCCTAAGGTTTAGGCTTGAATTTAGGATGCTTCTTTATGACCTTTAGGACCATAATTAACATAAATGACCATGAGTTTATGGTCGGAAACTCATTTGGGCCGTGAACACCTCAAAAACTCCATAGAAGGTGGTATTTCTCATCCAATGACAGAGCTAATGTCCCTAAATCACCTCCTAGCTTTCAAACTTGCACTAACCCATGAGTAACCATGATTTTACAGCCGTAAACTCCCTTGGGTCTTGAACTCATGGTAATAAACTCATGTGAGTGCCTTTATACCTTCCTATGTTGAGTCACATGTGATTCAACACTTGGTCAAGGTGTTTCCTAGTCCCGGAAGGTGTTTCCTTTCATATAGTTGTTATAAACACTATATTCATGTCAATATGTGTCCTTATATGTCATTTAGGACTTATTGTGTCTCGGGACTTCATTCATGGAACTTCTCATCCTTACACGCATACCCGTTTGAATCACCCACATCAAGTGAGTTCATAGCCTGTAATGAATCTTTTAACTATTTTAACTGTTTTAAGGGGGTGAATACAGGTTGAACACAATGATAATTGTGTAAATGTTTGTTATTAAACATCTTTCAAAATGTTACTTATGTTAATTAAGTTGTTAAAATATTTCAAAAGTCGTTTAAAGTTATGTTACTTGATAGTTATACTAAACTCCGTTTTTAAAGTAAAAGCATAACTTAGTAGAGAAATGAGTCTTTTCAGTTACAGTCCAAGTAGAGCATTAGTAAACTATTATAGGTATAGTTTAGGAGAATTCTATCCATTACTTCTAGTACAATGAAGCACACAAAGAAACAATACCAGAACAAAACGAACAGTAAAGAGAATCAAACATTACCAGAACAGAACGTAACAAATTAAGTTGCTATAGTATGAGAACATACAGATAGGATCTAATTATAGTAATGACTCACTTCAACATTAGTGATAGTTATATTAGGTATACATGATCATATAACTTTAATGTGGATTACACGGCTTGCATGGATTTTCTTGGTTCGCGTTGGGTTCCCTTAATCTCCTTTCATGAGAGCGTTTAGTAAGGGTTGTAGCTTTCACATTATGACCGTAATAAGACGAGTATGTTTTTAGGTTACTAGTACATCCGCATGTCGTTATAAACGACATCTGTGTACTTACATTTCCCATTATTCTCATAAAGTGACCATACGACTTAAAAGTTAATCTATTTTGTAGTCAAGATCGTTGTTAACTAAGGAGAATATACTTTACAATTGACAAAGGAACAGTCAGGTGTAACACAGAATAGAAGACGCCTTGATAGAATAATACGATTAAAGGTTAGGATCATGATGCTAACTTTATGATTGCTTAATGTATATACTATAGGACATATATATGCTATGTAGATCCCGAGAGCTAATAGGATGTGTGCTCTTCGCTGTATGTCTTGTTCCCGTTGGATGTGGGCTTGCACCGAGGTCACCCAATCTATTATCTACCCAAATCTATATATATATATATATATATATATATATATATATATATATATATATATATATATATATATGTATACTTAGTATACATTAAGTCATCATAAGGGTACCAGGTATGGATTAGGTCATAAGACATAGAGTCAACACATAGTTATTCTAGTACAAAACTTACTTTTCAAAGTTAGTACTTTTGGTATACAAAACTAGCGATTTCCCAGTTAAGGGCTTAATCCATTTTATTAATCCAGCACAATTTTAATGACTTTAAGTGGGTTAACTCTATAACACCATAGTTTATACACAATGTTTATATATAAGACTAATATCCAATAGATAGTTAAATGTGTGTCTTCCCCGATGTCCTATTCCCGTTGGATGTGGGCTTAGGGCAAATTCCCCCAATTAACTATCTACCCGATCTCAAATTATATATAGCAGTATAAACAAAACTATTATAAAAGTAATCACCGTAGTCAATGTTTTACTATAAGAAATATAGATTTTCTTAAAAGAACTCTCCATTATATATAAAAGAATCATTACAAATAACTCCATGAGTAACAAGTGAATCACCAAGGTTATATATGACAACGGGATAACAACCAATGGAATGTGTGCTATCCGCCTTACTTGCTGTTCCCCGTTGGGTTGTGAGTTTAGGACAGATGCGCACAATCGATTGTTTATTTACTCTATGTATATATAACTTCTACTCACTTAGTACGCATAGAAAGGCTTGTAGTGTCATTTTACTTAACTTCCATTAAAGTAGGAAATATAGGATTTTCTAGAGGAATAGGCGAACTTTTCAAAACAGAACTTACAGCTTACATCACTTTTACATATACATTTTCCACATTTTACAGCTTACTCACATGACTAAAATCTTATGAACTCACTAGCTTAATTGCTGATCTACTTTTTCAAATAACTTATATTCTCAGGAGACTATTAGACAGGTACTCGTGCTGGGATTAAGAAGATGAAGCATTACAACTTCAAGTCTTGTTTTGTTATTTGTTTATGACTTCTATGTTTTGTGAACACACACATTGTAAACACTTTCTTTCTAAATGAAATGTTTGTTCTTTACTTGCTTACCATATACATATATCGTGATACTTGACATGACATCCTCCACCCCTAAATGTTTCTGCCGTTCCGGTTTTGGGGTGTGACAGATTGGTATCAAAGCATTGTTTATAGTGAACTGAGTATATCAACTGATAAAAGATATACGTCTATAAATACAATGGGGCTTTAGTGCTCTGGATAATGATATATTTTAGAGTATAACTACAAGTTATAAAAATATACCTAATTGCTCATACATGTGCATAATAGAACTAGTTTCACGAGGAGAACATAACTAAAAGTATTTAAAGGTTGGACACTGTTGTCAACCTGAACGGTTATGTAATCATAGCTGGGATCAATATAGCCTGCTCAACTATATTCATTCGAGATGTGAACAACATGTGTTTAGGAATGATGTGGGATTGTAACAGAGTTAAAACTCACCAAAACACCAGCCAAGAGAACGCCAGAACAAGTTCAGTTAGAGTTAGAGTACTATGGGAGTATTCTATGATTCGATAGCGCGATAACAAGTTTAGAACATACCAACTAAATTACGTTAGAATACTATAGGAGTATTTTAGTCCAGATAAATAACTTATGTGATAACTTAAAAGACCCTTGCGGATAGATCTATAATCTTACAGGGTATATTCATAAAGTTTTATATATAATCAAGATCTTATAGACATAGAATCTGTGACCAACACTTCGCTTTCCATTCCTTTTAAGGAAGTCGTGTTGAGGTGGGATCAATTGTTCGAAGGTCTATTTGATCTTCAATTATATAGAATACAAATGGGTGTACCTTGTACAATTATAGGAGGATTCCATAAGGATCACCCCATAAAGTTACCTTAAAGCTCATAGGTTCTTTAGTCACTTTCATTCTCGCACGACAAGCCTAGATAAACGTAACAACTGCCTCATAGTAGACAACATAAGAGTTCACGAGGAACAAGGACAAATTCATGAGAAGATTTCAAGGAAAGATCAGCCAAAGTAACCAAAATGTCTTACGCGTCACACTAATAAATATTAATTAGGTTAATTAATCGAGCGAGTGGAAACACTGCTCACGTTACATGTGCTAGATTTATTTTCTTACATATAGCTGGTAACAGTTATTCAGGAAACATATATTCATTCGAGGATAGTTATTTCAAATTCATAGAGTTTATTTGGTATAGACTCATTTATGAATTATTCCTAGAACCCTGTGGAAGTCAGGACCCGATACATCCAGAACTAGGATAACCTTGTCTTTTCAGCTTTCGGCTTGTGTCCGTTGCTATAGACTTATTTCGTCTTATCTTTATTTTCTTTTAGCAAAGATGCCTCCTCGCAGATCACCCAGAAACGCTACCCCGATAACTCCCATACCTTCTCCACAAATCAATGCAGCAACTCTGAACACTGCAGTGGCCGTGGCTGTGGCAAAAGCCATGGCATAATATCACCCATCGGTACAGGTGGAGGTGAAACACCTGCCGATTCTATTCAAGGTGAGGTCCCTGTGCGCCAGGGAGAGTTATCCTACAAGGACTTCACCAGATGCCAACCATTTTCCTTTAAAGGGACTAAAGGAGTCATTGCTCTCATGGAATGGTTCGAGAAAATAGAGTCGGTTTTCGAAATTTGTTTATGCCCAGAAGGAAGAAAAGTGAAGTTTGCTGCCTGCACCTTCGATGGCAAGGCCCTAACATGGTGGAATAGCCATGTTAAGTCACTGACCCTATCAGTGGCAAACTCAGTAGGTTGGGAAAACCTAAAAGAGTTAATATAGGAAGAATATTGCCTGTTAGGCGAGATTTAAAAACTAGAACAAGAGTTTTGGGATCTCACTATGGTCGGCTCAGACATAGTGACCTACACGGATCGGTTCATCAAACTAGCACCTCTATGTCCCGAGATGATTAACTCGGAGAGCAAGAAGATAGAAAGGTACATTTGGGGTCTGACTGCTCCGACCCAAGGAAATGTGATGTCTTCTAACCCAGCCACGTTCGCCAGTGCTAAACGCTTGGCTCAGCGACTCATCGATCATGGAGTCCGCCACAGCGTGAAAGTCCCTATTCCTGAGTCATCAAGGGAAGAGGACTATAATCAGGAGTTGGAGAACAAGAGAAAGAAGAAGCGAACAACACCGGACACCCCGCAAGAGCAACAAGCGAGTACTATGTACGACGCTACAACGCCTACTGCTTCAGCACCTGCCAGTCGATATGTTGGGAACCTTTTGAAATGTGGAAAGTGCAATTTCCACCACACTGTAGTATGCTGAGAAATGCAGTGTCCGAACTGCCACAGAAAAGGACACAATGTCCATTACTGCAGGACACCGGCTCAACCGATCTCCCAAGTCCCCGAAGCTAAAGAAAACCAAGCCTGCTATGCTCATGGGGAGAATGGACACAATCAGAGGAACTGCCCCATAATCAGGAACTCAGGAGCGGATGGACACATTCTGATGATCACCGCAGGAGAATCTACCCCGGAGTCGTCGACGAGTAGTTCTACGTTTTCATAATGGTAATTTCTTTTAAAATTAATATTATATTCATATAAGATTAAAAGTTGGGGATAAACACTTAAAAAGTATCAATAACAACTAACATGTTGAAATAGGTCGTAATATTCAAAAGAACTAAAAGATCCCTTAAAGAAGCTATTATGGCTCACCATATACATCAGGGTTGTGTGCAACTGAGAGGTTGCAGACTTAGAGTGAGTGACTCCGCTTAGGTCCCGTTCCTTAATTGGTTGAGGATTTGAGGCAAAGATGCTCAGTCGACTGTCTGGCTCATCTTAAGTATTCACAACTTGTATATAACGGGCGACGGTAGTGGTACCATGGGGGATCATAGTATAAAACTATGCCTTCTGTAAGTAAAGCACTTTTATTTGTATGTATGCGCACATAGCGGTACGATACATAGGAGTGCTAATTTCAATATAGAAAACAGGAAACTCGAGAACAATGACAAGGAGTACATTGTTGGACATACTAGGAGTACAGTACAAATCATACCAGGGATACATCATCGTATATCAGATGTTTCTTTCATTTGACCAAAAACTTCGTTTAGTATAGAGTACGTTGTTTTCTTTCGTCATGAGTTGGCGTGGTCCTCACCATACTGAGTTCATATGTTTCTATCGCCTCGATCGGCAAGTTCTCGAAACTTTCATCATTCGTATTGAACGTCCGACCTGAATCAAAAATTTTATCTTTCACATTCTAAACCCCCTAATTACTCATGCGAAGAGTACTTTGTCCTCTGAAGCCTTATCGTCAGACGTTCGCAGACCGTCATGACATACCACTCATCCAGCAGACCAGGTTCTAGCATAGAGGCTAAGGACGAATACAGCCTGCCTATTATTATTTAGTGTATACGCCAGGGTGGTATATGAATATGATTATGCAAATCTAGTATGTGTGTCTCCGCGCTATCTCGTGTTCTCTGTTGAGTTGTGGACTTGGAGCGGAGTCGCACATCCGATAGTCCTACTAATCCTAATTATATATTGCTTGTATACATGAGGTAATCCTAGATGGACCAAGTATGAATCCTATCAAGAACACCAGGGCAAGGTTGCCAGTTCTACGAATGAGTATTCTACAAAGCAGAAGAGCTCAACCCTAGTAGTAACGTTAAGAGAACTAATTTTGGGACGAAATTCATTCTAACGGGGGGATGATGTGACAACCCAAAACTTTCCATTATGTACGACCATCCACTTCAATAGAAGTCAAAACTGTTTCTACTAACTTTCAAGCGTGTTGGAGTAAGTTTGAGTGTTTTAAAGTTCGTGCTTCAAGAGATATCAGGAGAGAGGATACCCTAGGGTTTATTGCGTAACAATAAGTGTCCAAAACTTCAAGAGTTTGAATTTATAGTCCAAAAATGATATTTAGACCAAAAACCCCCGAGACTATATACGGAAAACTTAGCCATTTTGAATTCATTTATGACGTTTCCAACTAGAGAAAACCCGATTTCTCTCTCAAGGATCTTCACCCGATCACCCCCAATTGTGAGTACTTCAACCTAGAGTGTATATAAGTGTATTATATGCCTTAATAACATGAAAAATCAAGCCAAAACACCAAGGAAATGGTGGTCACGGCCCAAGATCTTCTTGGACCGTGAACACTAAATCTAGGGCCAAAGTGTGCCCAATGTCCCCCTAAACCTTGGAAACCAAACATGGAACAACCCTTGACATGTCTAGGCATCAAAAACATTAAGATTAAGGTGTTAAAAGTGAGTTCACGCCCAAGGATGCTCTTGGGCCATGAACTCCATTTTATGGTGCCAAAGTGCCCTAAATGCTTTCCTTAAACCAAGAGACAAGCATAGCACTTTACCATGATGTGTTTAGGACTCAAAGCAATCAAAATACCATCACCGATAGGTGATTACGGCTGCAAACACAAACCAAAATGGTCCAAGGGCCGAAAACTCAAGTTAGGGGTGTTTTGATGCCACAAACACTTCTTAAGGCTTAGGCTTGAATTTAGGATTCTTCTTTATGACCTTTAGGACCCTAATTAACATAAATGACCATGAGTTTATGGTAGTAAACTCATTTCGGACGTGAACACCTCAAAAACTCCATAGAAGGTGGTATTTCTCATCCTATGGTATATCTAATGTCCCTAAATCACCTCCTAGCCTTCAAACTTGCACTAACCCATGAGTAACCCTGAGTTTACGACCATAAATTCCCTTGGGCTATGAACTCATGGTAGTAAACTCATGTGAGTGCCTTTAGACCTTCCTATGTTGAATCACATGTGATTCCAACACTTGGTCAAGGTGTTTCCTAGTCCCGGAAGGTGTTTCCCTTCATATAGTTGTTATAAACACTATATTCATGTCAATATGTGTCTTTATATGTCATTTAGGACTTATTATGTCTCGGGAATTCATTCGTGGAACTTCTCATCCTTACACGCATACCCGTTTGAATCACCCACATCAGGTAAGTTCATACCCTGTAATGAATCTTTTAACTATTTTAACTATTTTAAGGGGGTGAGTACAGGTTGAACACAATGATAATTGTGTAAATGTTTGTTATTAAACGTCTTTCAAAATGTTACTTATGTTAATTAGGTTTTTA
Source organism: Lactuca saligna (assembly GCF_052625555.1). Lineage (NCBI taxonomy): Eukaryota > Viridiplantae > Streptophyta > Magnoliopsida > Asterales > Asteraceae > Lactuca > Lactuca saligna. Next base: position 42,585,046 of record NC_136418.1, on the reverse strand, counting down.
AAATATTTCAAAACTCGTTTAAAGTTATGTTACTTGATAGTTATACAAAACTCCGTTTTTAAAGTAAAAGCATAACATAGTAGAGAAATGAGTCTTTTCAGTTACAATCCAAGTAGAGCATTAGTAAACTATTATAGGTATAGTTTAGGAGAATGCTATCCATTACTTCAAGTACAATGAAGCACGCAAAGAAACAATACCAGAATAGAACGAACAGTGAAGAGAATCAAACATTACCAGAACAGAACGTAACAAATTAAGTTGCTATAGTATGAGAACATACAGATAGGATCTAATTATAGTAATGACTCACTTCAACATTAGTGATAGTTATATTAGGTATACATGAACATATAACATTAATGTGGATTACACGGCTTGCATGGATTTGCTTGGATCGCGTTGGGTTCCCTTAATCTCCGTTCATGAGAGCGTTTAGTAGGGGTTCTAGGTTTCACATTATGATCGTAATAAGACAAATATATTTTTTGGTTACTGGTACATCCACATGTCATTATAAACGACATCTGTGTACTTACATTTCCTATTACTTTCATAAAGTGACAATACCACTTGAAAGTTAATCTATTTTCTAGTCAATATAGTTATAAACTAGGGAGAATATACTTTACAATTGACAAAGGAACAATCGAGTTTAACACAGAATAGAAGACGCCTTGGTAGAAGGCTACGATTAAAGGTTAGGATCATGATGATCACTTTATGATTCCTTAATGTATAAACTATAGGATACATATATGCTAAGTAGATCCCGACAGTTAATAGGATGTGTGCTCTTCGTTGTATGGCCTGTTCCTGTTGGATGTGGGCTTGCATCGAGGTCACCTAATCTATTATCTACCCAAATCTATATATATTTATACTTAGTATACATTAAGTCATCATAAGGGTACAAGGTATGGATCTAGTCATAGGACACAGAGTCAACGCACAATTATTCTAGTACAAAACTTACTTTTCAAAGTCAGTACTTTTGGTATAAAAAACTAGCGATTTCCCAGTTAAGGGTTTAATCCATTTTATTAAGCCAACACAATTTTAAAGACTTTAAGTGAGTTAACTCTATAACACCTTAGTTTATACACCATGTTTATATATAAGACTAATATCCAATAGATAGTTAAATGTGTGTCTTCCCCCGACGTCTTGTTCCCGTTGGATGTGGGCTTAGGGTAAATTCCCCCAATTAACTATCTACCCGATATCAAATTATATATAGCAGTATAAACAAAGCTATTATAAAAGTAATCACCGTAGTCAATGTTTTACTATAAGAAATATAGGTTTTCTTAAAAGAACTCTCCATTAGATATAAAGGAATCATTACAAATAACTCCATGAGTAACAAGTGAATACACCAAGTTTATATATGACAATGATATAACAACCAATGGAATTTGTGCTATCCGCCTTACTTGCTGTTCCCCGTTGGGTTGTGAGTTTAGGACAGATGCGCACAATCGATTGTTTATTTACTCTATGTATATATAACTTGTACCCACTTAGTATGCATAGAAAGGCTTGTAGTGTCATTTTACTTAACTTCCATTAAAGTAGGAAATATAGGATTTTCTAGAGGAACATGCGAACTTTTCAAAACAGAACTTACAACTTACATCACTTTTCCATATACATTTTACAGCTTACTCACATCACTAAAATCTTATGAACTCAAAAGCTTAATAGTTGATCAACTCTTTCAAATAACTTGTATTCTCAGGAGACTATTAGATAGGTACTCATGCTGGGATTCAGAAGATGGAGCATTACAACTTCAAGTCTTGTTTTGTTATTTGTTTATGACTTCTATGTTTTGTGAACACACACATTGTAAACACTTTCTTTCTAAATGAAATCGTTGTTCTTTACTTGCTTACCATATTCATATCTCGTGATACTTGACATGACGTGCTCCATCCCGAACGTTTCCACCGTTTTGCTTTGGGGTGTGACAATGTTCCTATTACAATTACTAACATGTATGAATTTTGCCACTATTGACTTCTACAATTAGGGCATTCTCAGGTTTTTCTACAGGTAATGCTAGTTTCCCACCAAACTTACACGACACAAAGGAGTAGTTGGCTCTGGAATCAAATAGTATATTTGTAGGCAAACCATTTACAGGAAAGTACCTGAAGCGACGTCTGCTGCCTCCGTCGTAGCCTCAAGCGTTATTTGGAAGGCTCTCGCCTTCGGCTTTAGTGGTTTGCTGGGTCTTCCCATCTCCTTCTTCTTCGGGTAATCCTTTGAAATGAGCCCCTCCTTGTTGCACTCATAAGATACCATCATAGTGAACGTGCATTCGTTGGCATAGTGCCCAGGCTTTCCACATTTGAAACAAGTGACCCCTTCGTCACACTTCCCAGAGTGCTTTTTCTTGCACTTGTCGCATCACTTCACTTCTGATCCTCCTCCTCTCGAACCAGACTTCGAGAATCTACCCTTCTTACTGGACCTCGAGGATCCATCAAATTTCCTTTTCTCTCCCACTTCCTCTCTCTCCAGACCCTTCTCTCATATCTGGGTCTCCACATTCTTAGCAGGCCAGATGGCAGCTTTCAGAGTGGTAGTTTGCTTGACCATTGGACCGAAATCGGATGGTAATCCAAGGGCAAATTTTTTAACCTTAGAGAGTTCAATTAGGACGAGGTGAGGAACAAGCTTCATTTTTTTAGTAAAGCTTGCAGCATATTCAGTAACGCTCATTCTTCCCTTCTTCAGATTCTGGAAGTCGTTGCTGATCTCCAGAAGATCCTAATCAGAGCAGTATTGCATCTTCAACTGTACCAGAAAATCCTCCGACGACATCTTGCTTGCTTCACCTTTGGGCATTGAATCAGCTAGCAGCTTCCACCAGCTTAGTACTCCAGATTTCAACAGAGGAACTGCGAGAGCGGTCTTCTGCCTATTGCTACACCCGCAACTCTCAAACATCGTCTCCATCTTAGAGATCCAGTTCATGACTTCCACTGGCGTCGGGCTTCTAGATAGACTCGGTGGTTTGGATGCCATGAAATCCTTGTATTTGCATCCACGTCTTTCGTTTCCCCCATCCTGGTGGTTTTGCCTAACTATCGGTGGATTGGCTTGACCAACAGTCCCACTGTAGTTTCCCTCCTCAGTCTGCCCTTCATTCAACTAGGGATGTTCGATCTGTATGGTTGCTTCCTCTCGATTTTGTTGGAGAAAATGCCTGGTTTCCTCCATTTGACGATCCAACATTGCATGGATCATTTCTTGCACTTCGGCCATCGTTATTGGCCTGGCAGCGGCTTCCACAATTGGTATTTGCTCGATTATTGGGGGTTGGTTTCTGTTCCCATTTTCATTCACGTTTCCGCTACTGGTCCTAGCCATCTTGATCTATACACCGAATAAGGTGAATTTAGATCTTTATTTAGGACCGATATTCAAATCATCCTTATCTCTCCGAAATGTTTACATGCTAGTTATAAGGTTTCCAGATCCGGTCGATAATAGACCATAGATCCGAACAATTAACAGCATATCAGGCACAAAGCATTTATCACATAAAAGCCTTTTACGCACAATTCCTAAAATACGCTAGTACTCACACCTCACAATCATCGCTTAGCATTCTAAGTTAAAGTCTAGAAATCCTACAAATTCCTAGTTCGCTTAAACTAATGCTCTGATACCAACTGTGACATCCCTAAAATCACTGCTAGAAAAGACCGATTTTGTTTATGCTTTGTTTGAAAATCAGAGTAACATTTTAAATAAAAGTGTTGCGGAATTTGTCCCAAAACAAAATATGATAAAGATTTATCAAAAGCATTTCCAAGGAAATGTATTTCATTAAAAGACTTGGGATGTCATGTTCGATACAGATCAAAAGCATAAACAATACAATATAAGCCTTACTACATTATTTCGTATGTACAGGCCTATATCCGTAATCCCTCATCCAAAACATCACATCTATGCTCATCTGCCACTACCTGTAATGTAAGAAACTGAGTGAGTCAGGATTGGGAGCCAGGTGAGCACATAGGGTTTTCAACCCACAATAAATAAGTTTATTAATATTATCAATCAACAATAACCCGATTACCCGTTCCCATTATCCTCACTTTACATCCCTAAACACCTATCATAAGGGACCTAGCCTACGGATCATCATTGGGATGGACACCACTGCTAAGGGGGTTCCTCAGCAATAAATGTACTAAAGGCAACCATGAGGGGGATGGAGTACACCGGTGAACACATCGTTCACAAACACCTACAGGTTGCGAGCCTACCAGCGTTCCACTGGACTGTCTAGAAGAGTCTGTGGTCATCATCTATACTCCGCTAGATGACTGGATCAACAATAACAACATCGAGGCCTCTCATCATTTTATCACACACCACCTATTACATCTACCCATGTTTTACCCCAACATTTTCGTAGAGATAAAATACATATATATACAGTTTAAAATCATTGAAAACATGTATAAAAACGTTCATTCAGCATAGATAGCAAGTATTAAGATAATATGCACACATAGCACGTATGTTACATAAAATACTTCATATCTATGTGTAAGATGAAAGTGACTATGCAATCACCTGAAAAGGTGGTGATTCCGAATTCAGACAGCGCTTCGCTTCTTAAAAATAATTTCCTTCGACGAAACCTAGTATTATTACCACTAGAGTTAGTCTATTATTCACCGAGACTAATTAATAGTCTAGCTATTATTACTATTATATAAGCGTTAAAAAAAATACTTATATAACCCATAATAATAGCCCAAGTATTTATTATAAGTTCCTAATAACATTACTATAATTAAATATAAACTATATTAAAAATAGCGTAGGAGTAGCTCGCTTACAGCGGGTTTTATAGAAAACCATAATTTGCTTAGAGCAGTGTTTCCGAGCCAAAAATCTATTCTTCTCGGAGCCGTCGAGCACTCTGGGGCTTCCGCCTCGTGCTAGGGAGGTTCACTAGGCTTTTCGGGGGGTTTCAGGGCTAGTGAGGGGTTCTAGAGAGAGAGTAAAGAGAAGAAAGAATGTGAAAGGTGTGAAGAAAATGAGGGTGAGAGAGGTGGTATTTATAGGGTGAAATATGGTTGAACTTGGTGCCACATGTCACCATCTGGTGGCAAGCCTTAGGGAGAAAGCAATGGCCAAGATTGTGCCACGTCACCCATTTTCGCACAGTACACTTCCAACTTTTAAAATTCGTAACTTTAACATACGAGCTCCGTTTCTGATGCTCTTTATATCTACGTGTAGGTAAAAATAGGATCTACAACTTTCATTTTGACTCTGTCGGCTAATTCTTGACCGATCTTAAATTTAACAGTACAAGGGGATTATACTGATAAACGTCCGCGTAAAATTCATAACTTCTAGATATGGACACTGTTTTCATCTATCTTTTTACCGTTGATTTCCTATTAATGAGACCTTCAAATCTCATTTAGGTTGCGTAAGCCAAAAACCGCTCAAACTAAAATTCGAGTTTCGGGTCGTGCACTGCTAAGGCGAATCTTAGAAAAATCATAACTTCCTCATACGAAGTCACATTTGGGCGTTCTTTTTATGGATGATCTCGGTTTAATATACACTACAACTTTGGCCTAGATCACTAAGGCTAAAAAGTCCTTCATCGTAAATTCACTATTTACATCTCCCGGTGTCGTGCCGGTTTTGCTGTAAAACTTCGGTGAGCCATAGCTTCTTCGTTATAACTCGGATTTTGGCGTTCTCTATATCCCCGGAATCTGTGTTTCGACCACTACAACTTTATATAAAGATATCGGGCTTATCTCATCCTTTAAGTTTGATGCTTATTTTTATTCTTTATTAATTATACATTTATAATTAAATAATAAGCACATAAATACACATAATGCTCAAATATTTCATCTTTATTACTTCAAAAAGAGTTACAATAGTTGACCTAGACTATTACATTCTCAAACATGCTTAGCCTTGAAACCCGAGCGTTACATAATCCATGAAATTGCACTTTGCACCTTGTTAAGTCGTTAGTAGAGTGCCTGTGGTTAACCGGTACACTAATCTGGGACTGACAATGTGTGGAAAAGGGTAGCTTGCTGTTAATCATAGATCAATGGAGCATGTGTGGTTAACCGACATACTGATTAGATGATATGTAACATCGGGTGTACCAAGCTAATTTTCATGATTTGTGATCCTTGGCATCCCAATCACAAACCTGAAGGGCAAAATCGAGATTTAAACATGATATTGAAAAGTTCAATGAATCTCAAAGGATCTAGGAATTTCAAATCCAATTAAAAATTAATAATTTATTTCATTTTTCATGGTGGAAAATGGTAAATCATCATTTACCTACATTCAAATATTTTACAACTGGATTACGGCATCTCGCTTCGCAATTGTAAAATATTGTGTTGGGTCCTGGCCTTAATATTTCATTTTGGGTGTTATATTAAGGAATTAAATCGACTGACTTGAATTTCTTTCATTATAGATGTCTAGGTCAGACAACTATGGTCTTCCCGAATCTATTGGAAAAGGCTTTCCACATGAAGATGATATTCCACAATATCATACTTCACTTCCTCCACCTCCTACAATTTTTCTCCCTGACCCATATGCTCAATAACTTCAAAAAGTTAAAGGTCTCTCAAGTCCTATTGGCAAGCCAACACCAAGATGGAAGTTTTATGTGTGCACATGTTTTGGAGATGAAGTCACACATTGACAGGCTGGGAATTTTAGGAGTCGTTATGTCAAGGATGTTTGCTGTTGACATGGTTCTTCATTAACTTCCCGAGTTGTATTGTTAGTTTGTCAAAGACTACTGTGTGACAGACTGTGACATGTCCCTTATCGATCTTACCTATTTGTGAATTGTTGCTGAATAAAAAATGATTTGGCGCACTAGTAATGCAAATTTAATTGGAAGATCTGCTTTCCAAACTTCAATTGATAGTGACAATGGAAATATTGAAAGTCTAGAAAAGATTTCTCTTTCCAAGGGAAAGGGAATGACTAAGTCTGAGATTGTCCCATGTGTCATTCCAAAGAGTCCATTTGTTTCTATTACCAAGAGAAGGGAAATTGGTCGTGAAGCTACCGTATCTACTTGAAGGACCATAAGGCTAGTAAAGTCAGAAAGTTTGACTCTGCTTTCGGTAAGTCCACTATATAACTCTATAAAGTTCCTATTTGGACATTCTTAATACATGATGTAACAAGGTCGCATTTTGATGTTTTGTATGATCAAAGAAGAGAAAGGAAGCTTAAAAGAAGTGTGAGTTGAATCTGATCGTGAAAAGATGGCTTTTGACCACCTGATTCGATGATTGAATTTTTGAGTTGGTGCTTAGGAGTTATGATAGATTGCTTAGAAATTTGTAATAGCATGGTTCTCATATGTAATTGCATTGTAAGGAAAAGTTTTACGCACCTTTTATAAATAAATAAAGTTTTGACCTTTTATCTTATCTATATTTCATTGCAATGGCATTTGTGAAAAATGATGTTTGTATGTTTCTATTTTATAAATATGGATTTGATTCTTTCGTTTATGGTAGTGTCTAGATTTAACAAATAAGGAAAGATTCTCATCACCCAAGTTTCAATTGGATAGAAACATGGAATCATGAAACATGTATTATATGATGAATGATAACTATTAGGATGAGAATCCTTTAAGATCGATTAGATTCAAACAGGTAAAGCAAGAACACAATAATAATTAAACAGACGTTGAATGATTAAAAGCCACATCCTATATGAGCTCGATGAAGAATTTTACCTGAAGAAGCGTGTGACAACCCGATATTTCAACTCTTTGTAATGTCCTAATAGGTCAAGTATTGTAAACATTTTTGAGTTAATAAAATTAACTTTGATAATAAAATGTCCAAAAAGTTTCTATTTAAATTCTTCTATGTTTAAATAGCATTAAACCATGATCGTACGTAAAAAGAACGCCCAAATCCGACTTCGTATAGTGAAATTATGATTTTTCCAAGTTCAGCTTAGCAACAGACAGCTAAAAACTCAAAACGGAGATCGAGCGACATTTGGCCGGAATGACCTAAACGAGAATCGAAGGTCTCGACAATGGAATTTCAACGGTAAAAAGTCTGGCAAAAACCGACGTCAGATAAAGAAGTTATGAATTTTTAAAGAGATTCCTTAATCACGTCATTTTAATAAATAAATAATAAAAATAATTTCGGAATTTGCCAACGGAATCTAAACGAAAGTTGTAGATCGTAGTGTCACCTTCGCGGGGATATAAAGAACGTCGAAAACGGAGTTCGTATGAAGGAGATATGAATTTTTGAAGTTTGATAAATAATTTATATATAATTTTTATTAAAAATTCGGTATTATCCGAAGAGGAGTCAGCCTAGGGCCGAGGTACGCGCCGCGTACCCTCGTACTCCCCGCGTACTCGAGGGCACGACCTCGGATCGTCCACGTCGCCCTATGCAAAGCTACGTGACCCGCCGTCCCATCCGACCCGCCCCATCCGAAATACGTAAGCGATGACGTACGGGTACGGGCTGCGTACGCCCGTACGCCCCGTGTTCGGAGGCAGTTCAGCACCCCTATAAAAGGGATGCGAGCCTTTTCGAAAATTTTGTTCATTTTCTCTCTTTCTCTCACGATCTTGCATCGATTTCCGTGCCCGTTCAAACCCGAAGCTCTGGTCTTTTTGCTCAAGTCATGAGGGTCGATTTTACTCCCGAGATTCCCGAGAATCCCGAGAAAAATCCGTTTCCAAAGACAAAACTCTGTCCGGTTTTTCGATCTCGCTATCTTCAAAACTTCCAAGTGAGTTCATATCCCTTTATTCCACCTTTGAAATGCTTTTAAATGTTTTAAATACTTTATGGGGGGGGGGATACAAGTTAAACACTTATAGTTATTGCTTCGATCACGTGTGATTGCATTAATCACATGTGATTAATAACTAGGAAACCAATGATTTTATCACTGTTCAAACTGTTTTACTTCAAAATGTTTTACAAACTCTTTTACTTATCAAATGTTTTATTGTAAATTTTGTTTTACTACTTATAAATTTGCATGCCCATATATGTATAGATGTATAAATAATGTTTAGAGGGCTTAGGAAAGCCACCTGTCCTATTTCCTTTTCCTCGATTTGGATGTGGTCTGGTGGAATTTCGGGTGACCATCCGAGGGTCATTTCAATATTAGTTATATATCATATATACATGTATAGACATAAAAGTACTTCCATATTCATACTTATCAGCACATCATTAATAAGTTACCATCGGGGTAACACGGGATCATACTACTACAATTTCTAGATCAACGAGTCAGTTCATTCAGGAGTCAATACTTATTACTAAGAGAACATATACAACGATACTAGAACAAGCAACATTACATTGAATATACACGAATACGTTAACAATTGTGATCCACTGTATGGGAGCATGTCTTAATTGTCATGACCCGAGTTGTAGCCAGAGTCTCTTGGAGGGAGAGCGTGAGTTTGCGTATAGATCTATACTGGATTGACTATCCTACACCTCGCTGCTAGCTACAGTGGGACCGACAGGTCTGCGGGTGCCAAACGTCATACCTTATTTTTCGACTATACGTTGTCGATGTTACCAGTCGATAGTATGGTGCACTTTATCACATGATACCTTAATATAAACCCGGTTTAAGGTAGTTAGTACAGCAGTAGTTCATATAAATCAAAACTATCGTACTAAAATAATTTACCCATTACATTTTGGTGATAACGTCACTTAAACTTTAATGTACAAACTATATTTTGTTAAATGATAGTTACACTTGGGAAATTACACACTTTTACATCAAACGAGCATACAAAATAGTTAAGCCTTGGTAGAGGGCTACTTTAACAGAAAATATAGGTTTTTCTGAGAGATTCAAACTTTTACAAACACTTACATACATTTACAACTCATACTTGCGACAGGTTCAAACGTTTTGATAACAAAGCTCGACACTAAAATATTTATGAATTTACCAGCTTAATGTTGATAAACTCTTTCAAAATAACTTGTATTCTCAGGTCATCAGTAGTCCGGTACCGATGCTAGCTTTTGAGAAGATGGAGCGCATTCAAGACTCATCATACTATTTTGATTTAAATTATATTTTTGGTGTCTAAAACTGTACGGAACACGCTTGTATTAAAATTTTATATTTAATGCAATGGATGATGTTGTTTGCTTATTTACATTTACTGTGTTGTAATACTTTACATGACGTCCTCCGCCCTAGAATGTTTCCGCCATTCTTGGTTTATGGGTGTGACAGATTGGTATCAGAGCATTGTTTATAGTGAAGTAAGTATATTAACCCATAAAAGATATACTAAACTGTAAACCCATTTGGGATTAAAACACTCTGACCAAGAGTCTATACTTTAAATACTAAAATACTTAATTAAGTATACTAGTCTGCATTCATACTAAAACTAGTGTCACAACGACAAGAACAAGAGTATTACGATTGTTAAATATCACAGGTAAGCTAGGGGATGTATGGTCAGTCCTGGGAATGGCATAGCCTGATCAACTATGCTGGTCCGAGGAGTGATTAGCATATGCCCTAGAATAGTTGTGATGTGTTAACAAGTCTAAAAAAACTTACTGACAATGCCACAAAAAGATCAGTGGAACTTAAACTTAAAATACTATAGGTGTATTTTGTGCTATTAACTACATACATACTATATCTTTATACCTCTCTTCTTGCGTAGATTTAAATGGATGGATTTCATCACGACGACCCGTACTTTCCAAATGAAGGCAACATAGGAATGCTCGAAGCAGAGTCTGACGATGAACACCAAATTCCGTTGGATGATCATCAAGCTGAAGGCTTCTCAGATGGATCAGACTCTGAGCCTGAAGTCAACAACCTACCGTTCGTAGGTCAACCCCCGAACAACAACCCTCGGCCAGCTTTTCCAAGTCCTATTCCCTTTGGCAAACAACTTGAATCGTTGGAGTGATGAACAGGGTCAACCCTTACCATACTTTGGGGACCGAAGCTTTTACAACGTCAACAATGGTGGCTCTGTTGACCGAGCCCTGCCTGTCATTATCCGCTATCTTGCTCGTAATGTCGAGCAAGATAGAGCAGCCATCGACCGGGTCATGGAGATTGATGCCAACTCAGGTGTCAACACAGTCTGCATCCGCCGTCTTGAAGAAGACATGGAACGGACCCAGAGAACCAATGAAACCCTACAACAACATCTGGTTGCCTCTCAAGCTGAAGTCATGGAACTCCGAGCTCGTCAAAGTGCTCATGAGCAACACCTTCAAGAGGTGGTCCGTCAAATGAGAGACCTTAGGGTTCTCCCGAGGAATATTCATCGCCGTTAGATGATGTCTAGTACATCATTATCTTTAGGGTTAAGGATTAGCCTTTAACATCTGTGCTCTCAGTAGCACTTGTTTGTAAAATATTCCTAACTTTCAGTACTCTAATTAGGAATCTAAGAACTGTCAAACTTTTCTATATGGTATGATGTATGACCTACTGTTAGGTCGATTTTTCCTTGAACTTATTACATCAGTAATACCAGTATTATTAAAATCTATCTAAATTGTGGGAAAAATCTATACACTTGTGTTTTCCTACTAATATTTCTTGTTGTGATTTCAAACACTCATTCAACTGTTGGGCTATGGTTGGTTAGTCCATGTATCACTCTCACGTTGCTTACAAAATGATTCTTACCATTTTTCTTACCTTTATAAACTTATAGCTGAAAGATGCCTCCTCGCAAATCTCCCAGGAATAATCCTGCACCACCACCTCCTCCGCTTCCGGTCATCGATACTGCAACCCTAAATGCTGTCATAGCTGCAGCAGTGGCAATTGCCATGGCTCAGTATCACTCTTCTGATGCCAGCAGAGGTGGAACCCCTGTGGAATGAATCCCGGTTGAAACCCCTGTGCGCTCGAGAGAGTGCTCTTACAAGGATTTCACCAACTGCAAGCCGAAGTCGTTTCATGGGACCGGCGGAGTCATTGCCCTCTCACAATGGTTCGAGAAGACTGAAGCGGTCTTCGAAATATGTTCATGCCCTGCTGCGAGCAAAGTGAAATATGCCGCATGCACCTTTGAAGGAAAGGCCCTGACGTGGTGGAACGGCCACGTTAAATCTCTAACTCTTGTCGTAGCCAACGACATAGGCTGGGAAACGATGAAAGACCTCATGATTGAGGAATACTGCCCAAGGGGCGAGGTTCAGAAACTAGAGCAGGAGCTTTGGAGCCTGACCATGAAGGGCACCAACATTGTCGCTTACACCGCCAGATTCAGCGAACTGGTGGCCCTCTGCCCTAATATGGTTCCCACTGAAGGGAAAAAGATCGAAAGATACATATGGGGGCTTGTGCCTCCGTATCAGGGGAATGTTCTAGCGTCAAACCCCGCTACCTTCGACAGTGCCAAATGATTGGCACAACGACTCATTGACCATGGAGTCAAAACCCCTACAACCACAACCACCCTAGCCATCCCGGAACTCTCCAAACCCGGTGATACTAAGCGGAAATTCTAGGATGAAAAGAAGAAGCAACAGGCTGCCAAAAAGCAGCAAATTGTGGCAATACATGCCGCAATAACCCCTGCTGCTGCTACTACTACTCCGGTGGGTGGGTATACTGGAAGTTCGCCGAAGTGCCACAAATGCAACTACCACCACAATGGCCCCTGCCATGAAATGTAGTGCTCTAACTGCCACAGGAGAGGACACACAGTCCGTTTCTGTAAATCTCCGGCGAGACCGATCGCCCAAGTCCCCGGCTCTGGCGCGAGCCCGACCTGCTATGGATGTGGCGAAACAGGCCACTATAAGAGGTACTGCCCCAAGGCGAAAAATGCTGGCAGAGCAGGGAGGGTACTAGCGATAGGCCACGGGGAAGCAGTTGCTGACCCGACAGTGGTGACTGGTACGTTCCTCCTCGATGACTCCTATGCATGCATTCTATTCGATAGTGGAGCGGAGCGAAGCTTCGTAAACCATAAATTTACTCGCATGCTTAATCAACCACCGCACGCACTCAAAAAACTATTCACAGTAGAAATGGCTAATGGAAAAACTGAAAGTACGAGTAGCATATACTTAGGTTGTACCCTAACTCTAGATAACCATTCATTCCCAATCGACCTCATGCCAGTCTCAATAAAAAGTTTTGACGTTATCATTGGCATGGATTGGTTAAGCCTTCATTGCGCCGACATCATGTGCTACGAGAAAGCAGTCCATTTAAACCTTCCGTCTAACGAAACTCTTATAGTCTACGGCGACAAACCCGGTGCAAGTCTTCGCATCATATCAAGTATTCAAGCATAGAAGTATCTGCGTAAGGAATACAATTCATTCCTTGCTCACGTCGTCGACCAGAGCCTCAAAACGAAAGAACTAAAGAACATCCCTGTAGTGAGCGACTTCCCCGACATTTTTCCAGAAGAACTACCCGGGTTACCTCCACAAAGACAGGTCAAGTTCAGAATCGACTTATTCCAGGAGCTACACCAGTAGCCAAGTCGCCCTACCGTTTAGCACCGGCTGAGATGCAGGAACTCTCTGGTCAACTTAACGAACTGCTCAACAAGGGCTTCATAAGACCAAGCTTCTCGCCTTGGGGAGCACCGGTCTTGTTCGTTAAGAAGAAAAACGGATCATTCCGTATGTGTATCGACTACAGAGAACTCAACAAACTGACGGTCAAAAATCGTTACCCTCTGCCTCGCATAGACGATCTATTTGACCAACTGCAAGGGGCGAACTATTTTTCTAAAATTGATCTGAGATCAGGATATCACCAGTTACGGGTACTAGAGGAGGATGTTCCAAAGACAGCCTTCCGAACTCGTTACGGACACTACGAGTTCGTGGTGATGCCATTCGGATTGACCAATGCGCCAGCAGTCTTCATGGATCTGATGAATAGAGTATGCCGACCTTATTTGGATCAGTTCGTCATCGTTTTCATTGACGACATCCTGATCTACTCTCGAAGTAAGAAAGAGCATGGAGATCACCTGCAACAAGTTGTAGAGACATTACGAAAAGAGAAGCTTTATGCGAAATTTTCGAAATGTGAATTTTGGATCCGGAGAGTCAAATTCTTAGGACACGTGGTAAGCGAAGAGGGAATCCACGTGGACCCATCCAAAATTAAAGCCATTGAGAACTGGTCAGCACCTAAGACGCCGACAGAAATTCGTCAATTTCTAGGTCTTGCTGGCTACTACCGCAGATTCATTCAGAATTTCTCCCGAATAGCGAAACCTCTTACAACCCTGACCCAGAAAGGCGTGGCCTTTGACTGGGAAGAGAAACAAGAGAGAGCGTTCCAAACGCTCAAGCGAGCCTTGTGCACCGCGCCAATACTATCTCTCCCCGAAGGGATAGAAGACTTCATAGTCTATTGCGATGCATCGAACCAAGGGCTCGGGTGTGTTCTGATGCAGCGAGGTAAGGTCATCGCCTACGCCTCGAGACAGTTAAAGACACACGAGGTTAACTACACGACCCAACATCTTGAACTAGGAGCAGTGGTGTTTGCTCTGAATATCTGGAGACATTACTTGTATGGAACGAAGAGCACTATCTTTACTGACCACAAGAGTTTACAACACATTTTCGATCAAAAGGAGCTCAACATCAGACAACGATGGTGGGTCGAGCTACTCAGTGATTACGAATGCGATATTCGTTATCATCCGGGTAAAGCCAACGTAGTAGCAGACACCCTAAGTCGAAAGGAATATTCTGGTCGCAAAATCAAGTCATTGTCAATAACCATCCATTTACACTTGTCTAATCAAATTAAGACGGCCCAACTTGAAGCCATGAAACCTGAAAATGTGACGAGTGAATCCCTCAGAGGAATGGACAAGAATTTAGAAGCCAGGGGTGACGGAGCCTTATATTTCATGGATCGGATCTGGACACCGAAACACGGTGGTTTCCGAGACTTGGTCATGACCGAGGCGCACAACACTCGGTATTCCGTCCACCCAGGTTCAGATAAGATGTATCTGGATCTTAAAAAGCTATACTGGTGGCCTAATATGAAAGCAGAGATTGCTACCTTCGTGAGTAAATGCCTTACTTGCGCAAAGGTTAAGGTCGAGTACCAGAAGCCCTCTGGTTTATTGCAACAACCAGAGATCCCATAATGGAAGTGGGAGCGGATCACTATGGATTTCATAACCAAGTTGCCCAAGACAGTGGGTGGACTTGATACCATTGTTGGATTAATGGCTAAGTCCATAACTATAATTGGTAAGACTTGACCCGACCCGGCATGGTCCATTTGGGTTGCATGGCATCATGCACTTGGATAGACTATAATGAGAGAAATAAGACACTTACGGTTATTAATATATTATAAGTTCTAGTATATTAATAATAAGAATAATGAGATTATTTAATTAGTATTGATCAAGAATTAATCTAGAATTAATTAAGTGATCAAAAGAAGACTAATTAAATATATGGGTTGATTGTGTAAATCATTCATTCTTATATATGTGAGCTTGTGATCCAAGATTCCTTATGTTGGACTAAGTCCATGGGGTGACCCATGGATACTCCATGGAGGTTAAAATCCATGGAGCATAAGGAATGGGTAAAGTCATGAGTTACATGGTGTAACCCTAATAGCCACCATATAAAAGAAACCCATGGCTCAAGAAATCGTGACTATGTATGTGTATGAGGGCTAGACGATTTCATGAAGTGTTCTAATTTCTCTCTAAGTTATTCCAAGTGCTTATGGTGTTGTGTGAACCATTTGAGGTGTCACACTTGGGGCACTAGGCACTCAAGCTTCATGAAGACAAGCACTATCAAAGAGGTATGTATTCTACCTTGTTATATCCATTATTTTGTATGCTAGATTAGGATAATACCTTGGATGTTCATATTTGCATGTATAATAGAGAAAACATAGATCCAAGGTATTTAGGGTTGCATGTACACTTAGGAGTGTTAGAATGCTCATAACCCAACAGTGGTATCAGAGCCTAGGCTTGTTTTCTTGTTATACCTGCAATAGAAGCTGAAAAATCGAGTTTTGATGCTGTCAGCCCAGCTGACTCGCCGAGTCCATGAAGGGACTCGACGAGTCCAAGGCAAAATGCATCCAACTCGCCGAGTTGTGTTCATGCACTCGACGAGTTGGACCCCAGACAGCATATCTTCGAGGTTTTTGGCTAGAAATGGACTACGAACATTACCCTAAGCTGTTTTGAACTTATAAACTTGTTTTTTAATGTGGTAATGTTCATGCTAATCCATTCTCAAAGATAATTGTCAATAGATTCATGTTTTGTATTAGTTTAAAGGTTAGACTAATTACATGAAAAAGTTTGATTTGAATTATCTTGTTCTTATGAGTTGCTTAGATTAATAGAAAAGTTGAGTGAAAAAGTTGTTTTCAATCCAAATTAATCTAAGAGTTGAGTATAAAATGTGTTTGTGTAACTTATCCTTAAGTTACATGAAGAGTCACATTAAAGACTCATAAAACTCATAAAGTTGGCAAAGGTTACAAAAAGAT
Source organism: Lactuca saligna (assembly GCF_052625555.1). Classification (NCBI taxonomy): domain Eukaryota; kingdom Viridiplantae; phylum Streptophyta; class Magnoliopsida; order Asterales; family Asteraceae; genus Lactuca; species Lactuca saligna. The sequence goes on along the minus strand of NC_136418.1, from coordinate 42,568,444 downwards.
GAAGAGTCTTGTCCTTAAGTTATGGAGGTTCAAGAGTCACTTCATTAATAAATAAATAAATAAAATATGTAACCTTAATTAATTCCATAAGTTATAAAATAAAGAAAAGATTAATTCTTTATTAGTTTAAAGTCTTCCATAATTTCTCCACAAGTTATGGAACTTGAAGAGTTTTTGGATTAAAACTATTTTAAATGCATAAGTTATGGTATTAATTAGTTTTGAATAGTTTCAAAACTTGCCCTCAAGTTTTGGAATTTGTAAAGTTTTCTCTTATGAATACTTTAATTCCAAGGTAGCCCTTAGAATTTTAAAAGTTAAAATTCAACCCTTATACTTTATAATATTATAAGTTAATAATATATATATGTATAAGAGTAAAGTCGGTCTTACCGCTAGTACGCCTCATTCACGAAGCCGGTCTATAAGGTGGGTATAAGGTTGTTGCCTATAAAATGGCAACTTAATGGGTGTCCACTCTCACCCACCGCTTGCTTGACTGGTGGAGGGTCGTTAGCCGAACGGGTTTGACAGGACTATAATTCTCCCTTCATTAAAAGTATTAATGATAAATACTAAGTAACTAAACTCTTAATAATTCCCAATCTTAGTTACTTAGGAAAATGTGAATAAGGTGTTAATCCATGAAATTACACTTTGCACTTTGTTTAAGTCGGTTAGTGGAGCGTGTGTGGTTAACCGGCACACTAACTCGTATTTAACAAGGTAGGCAAAGGGTAACTTAATGTTTATCATAGTATCGATGGAGCGTGTGTGGTTAACCGGCACATCGATTGAGGGATAAACACTTAAGGGTACCAAGTAATTTGCATGGTTACTTCACACCTTGTTTTGTGATCCTCGGCATCCCAGTCACAAAACCTGAAGGGCACACTCGAGATTGAAACATGCCATTGAACAGTTCAATGAATCTCAAAAGATCTAGGAGTTTCAAAACCAATTAAAACCTAATAATACATTTCGTTTATCTTGGTGGAAATTGGTGAATCGTCATTCACCTACCTTCAAATTGTTTTATAGCTTGGATTACGGCATACCTCTTCTAAGTTATAAAATAGTTTGTTGGGTCCTAGCCTTAATATTTCATATTGGGTGTCATATTAAGGTCTTTAAGATCAACTATCTTGAATATCTCCCAAAACATGTCTGTTTTAGACATTTATGATCTTCCCAAATCTCTTGAAACAAGCTTTCCTAAATGAAGATGATATCCCATGGAAATCATACTTCTTTCACCTCCTCCAATTATTCTCCCTACCCCACAAGTTCTTAAAAAAGTTTAAAGTCACTCGAGCCCTATTGGCAAGTAAAGGTCTTGGTGTGATCACATCTTGGAGATGTAGTCACATATTGACAAGCCGGGAGAGTTGGGTGTCAAAGTCTTGAGAAAGTTGGTGGTTCAATCACTTTCTAAGTCACATAGTGAGTTCCTTTGGGACACCTATGAAATAGACTATGACAAGACCCTTAATGATCTTATCTATTGTTAAGATCAACTTCCTAAAAACTTTATGGACATTGACAATGGTGACACTGGAAATACAGAAAAAAGCATTCTCTTCCCAATGGAAAGGGATCAGCCATAGTCAACTCGGTTGAACAAATGGTAAAGAGAAAAACTAAGTCTGTGATAGTCCCGTGTACCATTATCAAAGGGTCCATATGTTTATATTGCCAAAGTAAGGGTCATTAGTTGCGAAGCTGCCAAGTTTACCTAAGGATGTTAAAGTCAATAAGATTGACTCTACTTCAGGTAAAATCCACTACTCTAACTCTGTTGAGTTTCTATTATGAGATTCCTGATACATGATGTGACTGGGTCACATGGTAATGTTTTAAGAATCAAAGAAAAGTAAAGGAACTCAAAGAAAGAATATGCTGAATCTGATCGCATAGATGGATTTCTATCGCGTAATTTGAAAAACGGATTCTTAGGAGTTATGAGATATTGCTTAGGAATAGATAACAACAAGTTTTCATATGGATTGTAAGGATAAGTTTTTTTTTTCCGCATAGTTTTAAAATAAAAGAAATTTTTGATTTTATTTATTTTAAAATATCCTTACAATGGCATTTGAGGAAAAAAAATTGTTGCTTATATGATTCCATTAATGGCAAGAGTGGAAATATGAAATTGATTCTTTCATTTGTGGTAATGTCTAAATTTACCAAATAAGGAAAGATTCTCATCATCCAAAGTCCCAATTGGACCGGGACTTGGAATCATGCAAGTTGTATAACATGATGGATGAGAACTTTCAAGTATTGGAAAAATTAAGACTAATTATTTGTTCACATGGATGTGTAAGTCAAGTAATGGACTACGGGATCGAGTACATAGAAATGTGCACTGATTAAGTCCACCACAAAATATGTAAGGCTATTCGTCATAATTTACTAAAGCTCAGTAAATATGATTATACTTACAAGCTTAAGTATAACTCTGAGACATTGGAAAATGTTCCAATGTAAGGCAGAGCGAATAAGGAGAATCAAGTTAGGCAAAAGGATAAAAGTTTCTCAAATCTGAAAAGATGGGAGAGTACTTTAGTATCAGCTTTGTGATCATCTTAAGAAACCATATCAAAATTTGTTCTCTAAGGAAGTCTTAGTGCATTCTTATGACTAAGAAGAAGGGATCTTGAAATTGTTGAAATGGTTAAATCAAGAAGATGAGTCATACTTCGTTCCAATACAAGTCTTAGAGTCATACTGCAAGATTGTAATTTGAGTGACATGTCTTAAAGAAGGTTTAAAACACTTGACAAATGTAAGAGTAAAAATTTTCTACTCTTGTACATTTGAAATTGGTAAGTTGTGATGTTTTGGATAAAACAAAGACCAACTTAGGCCAATTGTGTGAAGTGTTTGTCTTGATTAGAATCCACACTATCTCTTGGATGTTTGACAAGGTAGTCTTATAGGTCAAGAAGACAGTGGGAGTCTTAAAGGTCTTGAAATTCTCAAGAACTAATCAAGAATGAAACCTGAAGTTCTTCACTAGCACACGACTTGAGGTTTATAACCTATCGTGTTGACATATTCTGTGCCCATTCTAGTTAAAGTTGGCTTTGCATATGAGTTCTTAGAGTTCTCAATGTGTTGCACAACAACTTGGAAGCAATGGTAGGCCCTTGAGCTGCCAGGTGGCAAGAAATTAAGATTGAGTTCAATCCATATGGTTTTGGATTTGTCATTATCCTTGTCTTGTGACTATGATTTTGACAATTCACATGGATAAGAACACATACACCATTAAATCTAAGTGTTATAAGGTTTCTCTCCGATTCATGAAAATGATGGTGAGGAAACACTTCCACTAAGTAGATTTTAGCTAGATAGCAATTGTGATCTCAAAGTTGTTAGTGGAGCGTGTGTGGTTTACCGGCACACTAACTTGGACTTGTGAGAAATGGCAAAGATCAAAACGATCAAGACTATGATTACGGCATCCCTTTTCATAGTTCTTAAAATTGTTTTGACACACCCATAAGCTATCTAAGGAAGGTGTATGTTTTTGATAAAGTCTTATCAAAACAATCTAGTATCAGAAATCTGAACTTTGGTCAGAAAGTCAATAAAGTATTGATTTCTAGAAGTCGAGCTTTCTGAGTACATGTCAAAGCTAGTGGGAGCATAAGTGTTATGCTAATAATCATCATGTTAGTGGGAGCATGATAATTACGATAAGTATTGCAAGCTAGCAATGTTAATTATAGAAAACAAAAGGTTTCAATTGGGAAAAAGTTGTTTTGCTATAATTAAGGGAGAGGAAATTATACTTCATCTCAAATCTATAAGCTTAGATCGTGAGGTTTTAATCATTTAATCAAGGATATATATGAATTTCATGTTGGAATGGCTCAACATAAGGAAATTCTGTATATGGGTCCATTATTTGCGTTCTTAAATTCGATTATGATTACGACATCCCTTTTCATAATCTAAATTATGAGAACTTGGCAAATTGAAATGGAAATGTTATAGCAAAAGACTGGTTTAGTCTTTATATGAGACATCATGAATCGTGTCCCATATGCTTCGGATATAGGATCGATTACATGTGCTATATTCATCCTTTCTAAAAATTTCCAAATGCCTGGGGCATTAAGAAGGGAAAAGGTTTAGAACTGGATATGACTAAAAGGATTAAACAATTGTCGAGGACAATCTAAGGTTTACCAAAGATTGGTTGCTCAAGGACAGTTGGAAGTATAGTGATAATTCTGGAAGGACCATATTGACATAATCTGTAAGGAGGCAACTCTTGTTCAGAAGTGATAGTCGAAATGGAATCTGGAAATGTTTCAAAGTTAGAATTTTCAATCTATGTAAGATTAAGGAAACTTAATGCAAGAAGGATGGTTCCAAGGACTTGATCTCCTTTGGAATGCTCTGTAATGATTGTTGTTAAGTCTTTCTGACTTTGTGCATAATCATTACAAGAAGATCGATGCATATAAGTTTAGAATCTAACAGATTTCAGTAAATGACATGAATTTGGAATTCGTGCATTTGCAGTAAGGATTGTGAAAAAAGAATCATTGAAGTTATGTTCAATTGATCCAGTTCACAAAGTAAAGATCATAGACAAACATAGTATGCATACTTGGTGTATGGCATGACTAGTGTTTAGAAAACATAGTGTGCATGCTTGGAGCATGGGACAACTATTGTTTTAAATTCAAGAATAATGTTGATAGCTGAAACAGTATACAATGAATAATGTGTAATCATATGGTGATAAATAAAAGGTGTTTTATTTATATTCATAAGTTCTGAGACCATATTGGATTCAATTATTATTGTGTTTCACTTTGCATGTTTTGACTTCCCGAATAAACTAGGTTATTCTTCCGGAATGACTAAGTTATTCAAACCATCCACAGTCGGTCATATGTTGGAAGTAGATATGAATTAAGACTGTCATGGGTTGGCTTGTAGAGGTCTAAGATGTTGGACAAAGGGCTACAACACTCATGAGTGCTCATAAGTTCTGAGTATTGGATTCAACCCGCGCTCATTGGAATCACTTCATGGATTTTATCACGAGTGATCATGAGATGATAATATCTTATATTCTTCAAACCTAGAGATATGAGTTGTTACTATGAGTTGATAGTACATTGATTACACGAAACGCATTGGTAACTCGATGTTATAAAACGTGTCTTTGTGTATGATTCAACAAGTAGTAGAACAAGCCATATGAGTCGAAGTTTATCCATTCCTTTTACCTTCGGGATAAAAGTGATATCTGTGGGCCCCTCGATGATTTGATGATGACAAATGGAAGTGCTCGGCCGGGCCAGGACTGATTTGATTTGTTCAATTAGTCAGTCGTCATAAATCGGAAATCGGGAAACAACTAATGGACAGAGAGAATGACTATAATCCATGTCTCAGTCCATATGATATCTAGAATGGAGGAATATATGATCCCTTATCTAATGGACAAGTCGTTGACAAAGATCAGAGTTCATCTACAAGGTCAGAGTTCGACAGAAGCTTTTGAGAGCTACGATTGCTAGTTGGTTCCTGAAGTCATACGCAATAATAGTTTTAGACTTATCCAAGTGGGAGACTGTTGGATTAATGTCTAAGTCCATAACTATAATTGGTAAGACTTGACCCGACCCGGCATGGTCCATTTGGGTTGCATGGCATCATGCACTTGGATAGACTATAATGAGAGAAATAAGACACTTACGGTTATTAATATATTATAAGTTCTAGTATATTAATAATAAGAATAATGAGATTATTTAATTAGTATTGATCAAGAATTAATCTAGAATTAATTAAGTGATCAAAAGAAGACTAATTAAATATATGGGTTGATTGTGTAAATCATTCATTCTTATATATGTGAGCTTGTGATCCAAGATTCCTTATGTTGGACTAAGTCCATGGGGTGACCCATGGATACTCCATGGAGGTTAAAATCCATGGAGCATAAGGAATGGGTAAAGTCATGAGTTACATGGTGTAACCCTAATAGCCACCATATAAAAGAAACCCATGGCTCAAGAAATCGTGACTATGTATGTGTATGAGGGCTAGACGATTTCATGAAGTGTTCTAATTTCTCTCTAAGTTATTCCAAGTGCTTATGGTGTTGTGTGAACCATTTGAGGTGTTACACTTGGGGCACTAGGCACTCAAGCTTCATGAAGACAAGCACTATCAAAGAGGTATGTATTCTATCTTATTATATCCATTATTTTGTATGCTAGATTAGGATAATACCTTGGATGTTCATATTTGCATGTATAATAGAGAAAACATAGATCCAAGGTATTTAGGGTTGCATGTACACTTAGGAGTGTTAGAATGCTCATAACCCAACAACCATATGGGTCATCGTCGATAGATTGACCAAGTCTGCACACTTCCTACCTATCAAAGAAACCAGCAAGATGGAGAAACTGACTAGGACATACATTAGCGGTTTCCCAGTTAAGGGTTTAATCCATTTTATTAAGCCAGCACAATTTTAAAGACTTTAAGTGAGTTAACTCTATAACACCTTAGTTTATACACCATGTTTATGTATAAGACTAATATCCAATAGATAGTTAAATGTGTGTCTTCCCCCGACGTCTTGTTCCCGTTGGATGTGGGCTTAGGGTAAATTCCCCCAATTAACTATCTACCCAATATCAAATTATATATATAGCAGTATAAACAAAGCTATTATAAAAGTAATCACCGTAGTCAATGTTTTACTATAAGAAATATAGGTTTTCTTAAAAGAACTCTCCACTAGATATAAAGGAATCATTACAAATAACTCCATGAGTAACAAGTGAATACACCAAGGTTATATATGACAACGATATAACAACCAATGGAATTTGTGCTATCCGCCTTACTTGCTGTTCCCTGTTGGGTTGTGAGTTTAGGACAGATGCGCACAATCGATTGTTTATTTACTCTATGTATATATAAATTGTACCCACTTAGTATGCATAGAAAGGCTTGTAGTGTCATTTTACTTAACTTCCATTAAAGTAGGAAATATAGGATTTTCTAGAGGAACATGCGAACTTTTCAAAACAGAACTTACAACTTACATCACTTTTCCATATATATATTTTACAGCTTACTCACATCACTAAAATCTTATGAACTCAAAAGCTTAATAGTTGATCAACTCTTTCAAATAACTTGTATTCTCAGGAGACTATTAGATAGGTACTCGTGCTGGGATTCAGAAGATGGAGCATTACAACTTCAAGTCTTGTTTTGTTATTTGTTTATGACTTCTATGTTTTGTGAACACACACATTGTAAACACTTTCTTTCTAAATGAAATCGTTGTTCTTTACTTGCTTACCATATTCATATCTCGTGATACTTGACATGACGTGCTCCATCCCGAACGTTTCCACCGTTTCGCTTTGGGGTGTGACAATGTTCCTATTACAATTACTAACATGTATGAATTTTGCCACTAGTGACTTCTACAATTAGGGCATTCTTAGGTTTTTCTACAGGTAATGCTACTTTCCCACCAAACTTACACGACACAAAGGAGTAGTTGGCTTTGGAATCAAATAGTATATTTGTAGGCAAACCATTTACAGGAAAGGTACCTGAAGCGACATCTGCTGCCTCCTTCGCAGCCTCAAGCGTTATTTAGAAGGCTCTCGCCTCCGGCTTCAGTGGTTTGCTGGGTCTTCCCGTCTCCTTCTTCTTCGGGCAATCCTTTGAAATGAGCCCCTCCTCCTTGCACTCATAACATACCTTCGTACTGAACGTGCATTCGTTGGCATAATGCCCAGGCTTTCCACATTTGAAACAAGTGACCCCTCCGTCACACTTCCCAGAGTGATTTTTCTTGCACTTGTCGCATCACTTCACTTCTGATCCTCCTCCTCTCGAACCAGACTTCGAGAATCTACCCTTCTTACTGGACCTCGAGGATCCGTCAAATGTCCTTTTCTCTCCCACTTCCGCTCTCTCCAGACCCTTCTCTCGAATCTGGGTCTCCACATTCTTAGCAGGCCAGATGGCAGCTTTCAGAGTGGTAGTTTGCTTGACCATTGGACCGAAATCCGATGGTAATCCAAGGGAAATTTTTTTAACCTTAGAGAGTTCAATTGGGACGAGCCGAGGAACAAGCTTCATTTTTTTAGTAAAGCTTGCAACGTATTCAGTAACGCTCATTCTTCCCTTCTTCAGATTCTGGAAGTCGTTGCTGATCTCCAGAAGATCCTAATCAGAGCAGTATTGCATCTTCAACTGTACCAGAAAATCCTCCCACGACATCTTGCTTGCTTCACCTTTGGGCATTGAATCAGCTAGCAGCTTCCACCAGCTTAGTACTCCAGATTTCAACAGAGGAACTGCGAGAGTGGTCTTCTGCCTATTGCTACACTCGCAACTCTCAAACATCGTCTCCATCTCAAAGATCCAGTTCATGACTTCCACTGGCGTCGGGCTTCTAGATAGACTCGGTGGTTTGGATGCCATGAAATCCTTGTATTTGCATCCACATCTGTCGTTTCCTCCATCCTGGTGGTTTTGCCTAACTATCGGTGGATTGGCTTGACCAACAGTCCCACTGTAGTTTCCCTCCTCAGTCTGCCCTTCATTCAACTAGGGATGTTCGATCTGTATGGTTGCTTCCTCTCGATTTTGTTGGAGAAAATGCCTGGTTTCCTCCATTTGACGATCCAACATTGCATGGATCATTGCTTGCACTTCGGCCATCATTATTGGCCCGGCAGCGACTTCCACAATTGGTATTTGCTCAATTATTGGGGGTTGGTTTCTGTTCCCATTTTCATTCACGTTTCCGCTACTGGTCCTAGCCATCTTGATCTATACACCGAATAAGGTGAATTTAGATCTTTATTTAGGACCGATGTTCAAATCATCCTTATCTCTCCGAAATGTTTACATGCTAGTTATAAGGTTTCCAGATCCGGTCGACAATAGACCATAGATCCGAACAATTAACAGCATATCAGGCACAAAACATTTATCACATAAAAGCCTTTTACGCAAAATTCCTAAAATACGCTAGTACTCACACCTCACAATCATCGCTTAGCATTATAAGTTAAAGTCTAGAAATCCTACAAATTCCTAGTTCGCTTAAACTAATGCTCTGATACTAACTGTGACATCCCTAAAATCACTACTAGAAAAGACCGATTTTTTTATGCTTTGTTTGAAAATCAGAGTAACATTTTAAATAAAAGTGTTGCGGAATTTGTCCCAAAACAAAATGTGATAAAGATTTATCAAAAGCATTTCCAAGGAAATGTATTTCATTAAAAGACTTGGGATGTTATGTTCGATACAGATCAAAAGCATAAACAATACAATATAAGCCTTACTACATTATTTCGTATGTACAGGCCTATATCCGTAATCCCTCATCCAAAACATCACATCTATGCTCATCTGCCACTACCTGTAATGTAAGAAACTGAGTGAGTCAGGATTGGGAGCCAGGTGAGCACATAGGGTTTTAAACCCACAATAAATAAGTTTATTAATATTATCAATCAACAATAACCCGATTACCCGTTCCCATTATCCTCACTTTACATCCCTAAACACCTATCATAAGGGACCTAGCCTACGGATCATCATTGGGATGGACACCACTGCTAAGGGGGTTCCTCAGCAATAAATGTCCTAAAGGCAACCATGAGGGGGATGGAGTACACCGGTGAACACATCGTTCACAAACACCTACAGGTTGCGAGCCTGCCAGCGTTCCACTGGACTGTCTAGAAGAGTCCGTGGTCGTCATCTATACTCCGCTAGATGACTGGATCAACAACAACAACATCGAGGCCTCTCATCATTTTATCACACACCACCTATTACATCTACCCATGTTTTACCCCAACATTTTCGTAGAGATAAAATACATATATACAGTTTAAAATCATTGAAAACATGTATAAAAACGTTCATTCAGCATAGATAGCAAGTATTAAGATAATATGCACACATAGCACGTATGTTACATAAAATACTTCATATCTATGTGTAAGATGAAAGTGACTATGCAATCACCTGAAAAGGTGGTGATTCCGAACTCAGACAGTGCTTCGCTTCTTAAAAATAATTTCCTTCGACGAAACCTAGTATTATTACCACTAGAGTTAGTCTATTATTCACCGAGACTAATTAATAGTCTAGCTATTATTACTAGTATATAAGCGTTAAAAAAAATACTTATATAACCCATAATAATAGCCCAAGTATTTATTATAACTTCTAGATACGGACACTGGTTTCGTCTGTCTTTTTACCGTTGATTTCCTATTAATGAGACCTTCAAATCTCATTTAGGTTGCGTAAGCCAAAAACCGCTCAAACTAAAATTCGAGTTTCAGGTCGTGCACTGCTAAGGCGAATCTTAGAAAAATCATAACTTCCTCATACGAAGTCAGATTTGGGCGTTCTTTTTATGGATGATCTTGGTTTAATATACACTACAACTTTGGCCTAGATCACTAAGGCTAAAAAGTCCTTCATCGTAAATTCACTATTTACATCTCTCGGTGCCGTGCCGGTTTTGCCGTTAAACTTCGGTGAGCCATAGCTTCTTCGTTATAACTCGGATTTTGGCGTTCTCTATATCCCCGGAATCCGTGTTTCGACCACTACAACTTTATATAAAGATATCGGGCTTATCTCATCCTTTAAGTTTGATGCTTATTTCTATTCTTTATTAATTATACATTTATAATTAAATAATAAGCACATAAATACACATAATTCACATAATACTCAAATATTTCATCTTTATTACTTCAAAAAGAGTTACAATAGTTGACCTAGACTATTACATTCTCAAACATGCTTAGCCTTGAAACCCGAGCGTTACATAATCCATGAAATTGCACTTTGCACCTTGTTAAGTCGTTAGTAGAGTGCTTGTGGTTAACCGGTACACTAATCTGGGACTGACAATGTGTGGAAAAGGGTAGCTTGCTGTTAATCATAGATCAATGGAGCATGTGTGGTTAACCGACATACTGATTAGATGATATGTAACATCGGGTGTACCAAGCTAATTTTCATGGTTATTCACACCTTGTTTGTGATCCTTGGCATCCCAATCACAAACCTGAAGGGCAAAATCGAGATTTAAACATGATATTGAAAAGTTCAATGAATCTCAAAGGATCTAGGAATTTCAAATCCAATTAAAAATTAATAATTTATTTCATTTTTCATTGTGGAAAATGGTAAATCGTCATTTACCTACATTCAAATATTTTACAACTTGATTACGGCATCTCGCTTCGCAATTGTAAAATATTGTGTTGGGTCCTGGCCTTAATATTTCGTTTTGGGTGTTATATTAAGGACTTAAATCGACTGACTTGAATTTCTCTCATTATAGATGTCTAGGTCAGAAAACTATGGTCTTCTCGAATCTATTGGAAAAGGCTTTCCACATGAAGATGATATTCCACAATATCATACTTCACTTACTCCACCTCCTACAATTTTTCTCCCTGACCCATATGCTCAAAGACTTGAAAAGTTAAAGGTCACTCAAGTCTTACTGGCAAGGCAACACCAAGATGGAAGTTTTATGTGTGCACATGTTTTGGAGATGAAGTCACACATTGATAGGCTGGGAATTGTAGGAGTCGTTGTGTCAAGGATGTTTGCTGTTGACATGGTTCTTCATTAACTTCCCGAGTTGTATTGTTAGTTTGTCAAAGACTACTGTATGACAGACTGTGACATGTCCCTTATCGATCTTACCTATTTGTGAATTGTTGCTGAATCAAAAATGATTTGGCGCACTAGTAATGCAAATTTAATTGGAAGATCTGCTTTCCAAACTTCAATTGATAGTGACAATGGAAATATTGAAAGTCTAGAAAAGATTTCTCTTTCCAAGGGAAAGGGAATGACTAAGTCTGAGATTGTACCATGTGTCATTCCAAAGAGTCCATTTGTTTCTATTACCAAGAGAAGGGAAATTGGTCGTGAAGCTACCGTATCTACTTGAAGGACCATAAGGCTAGTAAAGTCAGAAAGTTTGACTCTACTTTAGGTAAGTCCACTATATAACTCTATAAAGTTCCTATTTGGATATTCTTAATACATGACGTAACAAGGTCGCATTTTGATGTTTTGTATGATCAAAGAAGAGAAAGGAAGCTTAAAAGAAGTGTGAGTTGAATCTGATCGTGAAAAGATGGCTTTTGACCACCTGATTCGATGATTGAATTTTTGAGTTGGTGCTTGGGAGTTATGATAGATTGCTTAGAAATTTGTAATAGCATGGTTCTCATATGTAATTGCATTGTAAGGAAAAGTTTTACGCACCTTTTGTAAATAAATAAAATTTTGACCTTTTATCTTATCTATATTTCATTGCAATGGCATTTGTGAAAAATGATGTTTGTATGTTTCTATTTTATAAATATGGATTTGATTCTTTCGTTTATGGTAGTGTCTAGATTTAACAAATAAGGAAAGATTCTCATCACCCAAGTTTCAATTGGATAGAAACATGGAATCATGAAACTTGTATTATATGATCAATGATAACTATTAGGATGAGAATCCTTTAAGATCGATTAGATTCAAACAGGTAAAGCAAGAACACAATAATAATTAAACAGACATTGAATGATTAAAAGCCACATCCTATATGAGCTCGATGAAGAATTTTACCTGAAGAAGCGTGTGACAACCCGATATTTCAACTCTTTGTAATGGCCTAATAGGTCAAGTATTGTAAACATTTTTGAGTTAATAAAATTAACTTTGATAATAAAATGTCCAAAAAGTTTCTATTTAAATTCTTCTATGTTTAAATATCATTAAACCATGATCGTACGTAAAAAGAACGCCCAAATCCGACTTCGTATAGTGAAATTATGATTTTTCCAAGTTCAGCTTAGCAACAGACAGCTAAAAACTCGAAACGGAGATCGAGCGACATTTGGCCGGAATGACCTAAACGAGAATCGAAGGTCTCGACAATGGTATTTCAACGGTAAAAAGTCTGGCAAAAACCAACGTCAGATAAAGAAGTTATGAATTTTTAAAGAGATTCCTTAATCACGTCATTTTAATAAATAAATAATAAAAATAATTTCGGAATTTGCCAACGGAATCTAAACAAAAGTTGTAGATCGTAGTCTCACCTTCGCGGGGATATAAAGAACGTCAAAAACGGAGTTTGTATGAAGGAGATATGAATTTTTGAAGTTTGATAAATAATTTATATATAATTTTTATTAAAAATTCGGTATTATCCGAAGAGGAGTCAGCCTAGGGCAGAGGTACGCGCCGCGTACCCTCGTACGCCCCGCGTACTCGAGGACATGGCCTCGGATCGTCCACGTCGCCCTATGCGAAGCTACCTGACCCGCCGTCTCATCCGACCCGCCCCATCCGAAATACGTAAGCGATGACGTACGGGTACGCGCTGCGTACGCCCGTACGCCCCGCGTTCGGAGGCGGTTCAGCACCCCTATAAAAGGGATGCGAGCCTTTTCGAAAAATTTGTTCATTTTCTCTCCTTCTTTCACGATCTTGCCTCGATTTCCGTGCCCGTTCAAACCCGAAGCTCTGGTCTTTTTGCTCAAGTCCCGAGGGTCGATTTTACTCCCGAGATTCCCGAGAATCCCGATAAAAATCCGTTTCCCGAGACAAAACTCTGCCCGGTTTTTCGATCTCGCTATCTTCAAAACTTCCAAGTGAGTTCATACCTCTTTATTCATCCTTTGAAATGCTTTTAAATGTTTTAAATACTTTATGGGGGGGATACAAGTTAAACACTTATAGTTATTGCTTCGATCACATGTGATTAATAACTAGGAAACCAATGATTTTATCACTGTTCAAACTGTTTTACTTCAAAATGTTTTACAAACTCTTTTACTTATCAAATGTTTTATTGTAAACTTTGTTTTACTACTTATAAATTTGCATGCCCATATATGTATAGATGTATAAATAATGTTTAAAGGGCTTAGGAAAGCCACCTGTCCTATTTCCTTTTCCTCGATTTGGATGTGGTCTGGTGGAATTTCGGGTGACCATCCGAGGGTCGTTTCAATATTAGTTATATATCATATATACATGTATAGACATAAAAGTAATTCCATATTCATACTTATCAGCACATCATTAGTAAGTTACCATCGGGGTAACACGGGATCATACTACTACAATTTCTAGATCAACGAGTCCGTTCATTCAGGAGTCAATAGTTATTACTAAGAGAACATATACAACAATACTAGAACAAGCAACATTGCATTGCATATACACGAATACGTTAACAATTGTGATCCACTATATGGGAGCATGTCTTAATTGTCATGACCCGAGTTGTAGCCAGAGTCTCTTGGAGGGAGAGCGTGAGTTTGCGTATAGATCTATACTGGATTGACTATCCTACACCTCGCTGCTAGCTACAGTGGGACCGACAGGTCTGCGGGTGCCAAACGTCATACCTTATTTTTCGACTATACATTGTCGATGTTACCAGTCGATAGTATGGTGCAATTTATCACAGGTTCAAACGTTTTGATAACAAACCTCGACACTAAAATATTTATGAATTTACCAGCTTAATGCTGATAAACTCTTTCAAAATACCTTGTATTCTCAGGTCATCAGTAGTCAGGTACCGATGCTAGCTTTTGAGAAGATGGAGCGCATTTAAGACTCATCATACTATTTTGATTTAAATTATATTTTTGGTGTCTAAAACTGTACGGAACACGCTTGTATTAAAATTTTATAATTAATGCAATGGATGATGTTGTTTGCTTATTTACATTTACTGTATTGTGATACTTTAAAGAGATTCCTTAATCATGTCATTTTAATAAATAAATAATAAAAATAATTTCGGAATTTGCCAACGGAATCTAAACGAAAGTTGTAGATCGTAGTCTCACCTTCGTGGGGATATAAAGAACGTCGAAAACGGAGTTTGTATGAAGGAGATATGAATTTTTGAAGTTTGATAAATAATTTATATATAATTTTTATTAAAAATTCGATATTATCCGAAGAGGAGTCAGCCTAGGGCAGAGGTACGCGCTGCGTACCCTCGTACGCCCCGCGTACTCGAGGGCACGGCCTCGGATCGTCCACGTCGCCCTATGCGAAGCTACCTGACCCGCCGTCTCATCCGACCTGCCCCATCCGAAATATGTAAGCGATGACGTACGGGTACGCGCTGCGTACGGCCATACGCCCCGCGTTCGGAGGCGGTTCAGCACCCCTATAAAAGGGATGCGAGCCTTTTCGAAAAATTTGTTCATTTTCTCTCTTTCTCTCACGATCTTGCCTCGATTTCCGTGCCCGTTCAAACCCGAAGCTCTGGTCTTTTTGCTCAAGTCCCGAGGGTCGATTTTACTCCCGAGAATCCCGAGAAAAATCCGTTTCCCGAGACAAAACTCTGCCCCGGTTTTTCGATCTCGCTACCTTCAAAACTTCCAAGTGAGTTCATACCCCTTTATTCAACCTTTGAAATGCTTTTAAATGTTTTAAATACTTTATGGGGGGGTGGGGATACAAGTTAAACACTTATAGTTATTGCTTCGATCACATGTGATTGCATTAATCACATGTGATTAATAACTAGGAAACCAATGATTTTATCACTGTTCAAACTGTTTTACATCAAAATGTTTTACAAACTCTTTTACTTATCAAATGTTTTATTGTAAACTTTGTTTTACTACTTATAAATTTGCATGCCCATATATGTATAGATGTATAAATAATGTTTAAAGGGCTTAAGAAAGCCACCTATCCTATTTCCTTTTCCTCGATTTGGATGTGGTCTGGTGGAATTTCGGGTGACCATCCGAGGGTCGTTTCAATATTAGTTATATATCATATATACATGTATAGACATAAAAGTACTTCCATATTCATAATTATCAGCACATCATTAGTAAGTTACCATCGGGGTAACACGGGATCATACTACTACAATTTCTAGATCAACGAGTGAGTTCATTCAGGAGTCAATACTTATTACTAAGAGAACATATACAACGATACTAGAACAAGCAACATTACATTGCATATACACGAATACGTTAACAATTGTGATCCACTGTATGGGAGCATGTCTTAATTGTCATGACCCGAGTTGTAGCCGGAGTCTCTTGGAGGGAGAGCGTGAGTTTGCGTATAGATCTATACTGGATTGACTATCCTACACCTCGCTGCTAGCTATAGTGAGACCGATAGGTCTGCAGGTGCCAAACATCATACCTTATTTTTCGACTATACGTTGTCGATATTACCAGTCGATAGTATGGTGCAGTTTATCACATGATACCTTAATATAAACCCGGTTTAAGGTAGTTAGTATAGCAGTAGTTCATATAAATCAAAACTACCGTACTACAATAATTTACCCATTACATTTTGGTGATAACCTCACTTAAACTTTAATGTACAAACTATATTTTGTTAAATGATAGTTACACTTGGGAAATTACACACTTTTACATCAAACGAGCATACAAAACAGTTAAGCCTTGGTAGAGGGCTACTTTAACAGAAAATATAGGTTTTTCTGAGAGATTCAAACTTTTACAAACACTTACATACATTTACAACTCATACTTGCGACAGGTTCAAACGTTTTGATAACAAACCTCGACACTAAAATATTTATGAATTCACCAGCTTAATGCTGATAAACTCTTTCAAAATAACTTGTATTCTCAGGTCATCAGTAGTCAGGTACCGATGCTAGCTTTTGAGAAGATGGAGCGCATTCAAGACTCATCATACTATTTTTATTTAAATTATATTTTTGGTGTCTAAAACTGTACGGAACACGCTTGTATTAAAATTTTATATTTAATGCAATGGATGATGTTGTTTGCTTATTTACATTTACTGTGTTGTGATACTTTACATGACGTCCTCCGCCCTAGAACGTTTCCGCCATTCTTGGTTTTGGGGTGTGACAAAGCGTGTTAGGGTTATAGTGTAATCGTTAACAAAAATTAGATGAATGCATGCACCATAAATACTGACCCTGGAAACAATGACGAGTGGACATGCCTAAGTCATTCATACAAAAGACTAAGCTAAAATCCCAATGACAGAACATCTAAATACATAACGATCTCCCCCTTCGTATTAATTGGAGCTGTAGTCTATCAACCAGTTATAAGCTTCTGCACTTCATAGATTTCTGGAATAAAGCTCAGCAGTACTCTACAAACTTGAAGATACCACAAAATCATATCTGTGAAGCACTTAACGTCAGCCTTTGGTTGCCCTTGTACTTGGTAACCAACTCCAAAATGAATTCCAAACAAGAAGAAGGATCCAAATGTTTGTCATCAAGAAAGAAGTAGGACTTTCGAAATCCAACTCTAGTTCTTTCTCTAGACTGATACATTACGAACCATCCATCCTTGTATATCTTCCACTGCTTTAATCGATCAAGGTCTTTCAGAGCTTCCTTTGGAACAGTAGTCAGCTTCTTCCTCAAAACAGTGGCGATATCCTCATCCACGTCACCAACTTCTTGAATGTATGACTTCATCATCAATTAGAGATGGGACATTATAGGTTCGTACTTCGGTTTCTCTCTCAGTAACATGTTGTATAGCACGATCTAGTCATAAGGATTCAGATAGGGCAAATCTGCGAGTGTGAATTTGTAGACTTGACTATCCAAACCTCTCGCTACTTTAAACTTTGCATTAGGAAAGCTATCAGTCTCGATTGGTCCAGTGACTTTCACAGCATTAATCTTGTTCGGATACCAAGTTTTATACTGGGGCTTCATGTACTTCAAGTAGAACGAGAACAACATATGATCAACACCACTGTCTGTGATAGGAGCATCTGAAACATTCAAGAAAGCATGAAACCTAAATACTATAAGAGTGATGGGAAGATCTAGTTGTGAGGTTTGGGTGTTTTGAATATCAAAGGATGCAACTGGATCAACCAATATTGACTAGGAAAATTCACAGTGTCAGGTTGAATTTGATTCATGGTCCACTTCGGAAATAATAGCATTTTTGTCTAAAGTGTAGCCTGAGCTTCTTTTTCAGCCTTTTCTTTTTCCTCATCCTCCTTTACGATTCATTGAGTTTCATTCAATTCAGCATCACAAGCCTCCTGCCTTTTAAATTCAGCTTCATCAGGCTCTTCGTCTTCATCATTGTCAATTATGGGCCCTTCGTCTTTCATTTTCTCCTTGCCCTTAGGTTCTTTCTTGACAATGGGATTGACTGGGGCTTTAGGGGATTCCTTTAATATACCCTGTCCTCCTTGTTTTGGATCACAACTTTGAGGCGAAACACCCTCCAAGCGATGAAGCATCGCAAACACCGGACATAGCTTTTCAGATAAATGCTTCTAAATTGTGATTGATATCATTGGGTCCCTAGTCTCAATGAGATCTAAGAGTAAGCCTGGAGAATCATAAATGCAGCTTCGCATAGCAACCTTCTCAGATAACAAATCCTTGACCTTTTTCTCAACATTTTCGAGTTTAATCCCCAACACTTTAACCTTTTCTATCTTCATGAAAAGAGCATCCATCACCTTACTTTCCATCACTAAATCATCTTGAATTTATGAGATCTACGAGGGGATGGTGGTTTGAAACTATTCGTGAGCCTTCTGTAAGCTGGTGCAATGATCTTGCCAATTATCCTTCTCATCTTTAAGCAAGGAACCCAAATTCTTTAGTGTTGTATTTGTGGAGACAATACTGTTGTTGTGAGTGGTTTGGTATTTTTCCATAAAATTTGTGGTGTCTGAAATTAGTTTATCACATTTTTCGGTCATGGTTTTGCATACTTCAGCAGAGTCAGACACAACCCTGTTCATCTTCGCATCATTATATGTATGATCCTTCATGATACGCTTAAGTAAAGATTCAACTGTTGATTTGAATAAAGCTTCAAAAGAGGAAGCCTTTGAAGTAAGAAGAATCTATTCAATCTTCTCATGAAGCGACTTAAGTTTCCCTTTCATGACAGTGGCTTCATCTTCACTTTCATTCCTTATCTGAAATGGACTTTAGGTGAATCCGCAAAGATCTTCATTATCATCATCATCCCCAAAGATCATGTTTGGATAATCAGTGCAAATGAAGGAGATGGGAGGTGAAATATGTGGTGCAAATCCAAAAGTTTTAGCCCTCGTATTGGTTATGCTGACTGAAACTGCAGGAGTGGCTGAAGTATTGGGTAGGAGTCTAGAAGCAGTGAAGACTAGAGTTGAAAATGGAATAGTTGTTTGTTGAGATGAAGAAATGGGTGGAGGGCATGGAGAAATAGTGATGGGTGTTGAAGAATGTTTTGGGTGAGGGAGTAGGAGAAGGAACAGAGTCATTGAAATATTGGTTTACCTCTGGGTTCATAGTTTTTCCTTCGTTATGAATAGGAGACTCTTCATTGTGAACATTCTCTTCCTCATTACGAACAAGTTGGTCTTGTTCAATCCGAATGTCCAGTTTAGTCACAGAGTCTGAACCTTTAGTCACAGTTGGTGTATGAGACTTTCTCTTGCGGGCAGCTTGTTTTCTTCTTTTCGGAATAGCTATAGAAGACGTTATTGATGCCTTTCGCATTTTAGGTGAAGGTTTCGTAGCATCGGATGGACCTTCCTTGGCAGCAGTCTACTTCTCCCCTTTCTTAGAACCCTTGCCCCCTTACTTTGGTTTGACGAAAACATCAATATAGGGTTGCATTTCTGGATTAAGTGGACGAAACCATGAAGAAGAAAGTTTGCAAAAGCCTTCCAAATATTTGCTTGATGCAGGCATGTCACAAAACATAACCTCTGGTATGGATCCAATGAAGGAAAATTTTGAGTTATTTGCAATGATTATCCCATTTTTATGGAAAGTTTAGAAAGAGAAAGTAAGAGCGTCATTCATCGTTGGGATGTTGTACTTGACAATACCCCTTCGAACAATCAAAAACCAGAAATCGTGCACATGATATTTCATTATGACGAGTTGTTGAGAGAGTACTCTGTATCACCTCAGCCCAAAGAACAACTTCAAAATCCACATTCAGTCCTGTATAGATGCCATAAAGAAGATTAAAGAACAACTTACTAGATCATTCTTACCCTGTAATCATTTCAGAGAACCCTTTGAACAAAAGAGTGAATAAAAGTTCCATTGATGGGGTAGATTAGGTTTCCATAATTTTGAGACAGTGGATAGGGTCTCCTTATACCCCATTTGATAAAACATCTCCAAGAGAGAAGCATTGGAGATTGATTTTGGGTTGATCATGTCTTCTGATTGAGGAATCCATAGGAGAGAACATAGTCAAGATTTGGTGATTGATGTTTTCTGATCGTGGATATCGAATATAATTTTGTTTTCCTCCTTGATGTAGCTTGCTGTAGAATACGCCTTGGACAGTAGGGACATCAAAACATCCTCCATTTTTGTTAGAGTGTGAACCAGCAGAGAATATTTGAGACACTCAACAATCGACAGGAGATATAGCTCATACTTGCAGGGTTCCAGATCAATGATGAGATTCTGATTCGGTTTGACAGTCTGAAGAGTAGAATGAACAGTTTGATTGTGAGCTGATGATGAAGTTGTTGGGTTTTGAGCAACCTAACACTCCTAAGTGTACATGCAACCCTAAATACCTTGGATCTATGTTTTCTCTATTATACATGCAAATATCAACTTTCCAAGGTATTGTACTATTCTAGCATACAAAACTTTGAATAACACAAGTTAGAATAACATACCTTTTGTTGGTGCTTGTCTTCATGAAGCTTGAGTGCCTAGTGCCCCAAGTGTGACACCTCAAATGGTTCACACAACACCATAAGCACTTGGAATAACTTAGAGAGAAATTAGAATACTTCATGAAATCGTTTTGCCCTCACCCTCACACATAGTGTACGATTTTTGAGCCATGGGATTCTTAAATATGGTGGCTATTAGGGTTACACCATGTAACTCGTGACTTTACCCATTCCTTATGCTCCATGGATTTTAACCTCCATGGAGCATCCATGGGTCACCCCATGGACTTAGTCCAACATAAGGAATCTTGGATCACAAGCCCACATATATAAGAATGAATGATTTACACAATCAACCCATATATTTAATTAGTCTCCTTTTGATCATAATTAATTCCAAATTAATTCTTGATCAATACTAATTAAATAACCTTATTAATATATTAGAACTTATAATATATTAATAAACCTTAAGTGTTATTTCTCTCATTTTAGTCTATCCAAGTGCATGATGTCATGCAACCCAAATGGACCATGCTGGGTCGGGTCAAGTTTTACCAATTATAGTTATGGACTTAGACATTAATCCAACAGAAGTAGCCATTGTTGAAGCTTGAAGAAGATGATGAACAATAGAGAGTGTTTTGTCTGTTAGATATCTTTTGAGAAGATATTGAAAATGATAATGAGAGAGGAACCGTCAAAACCTTTATATACCATTCAATTTGCGAGGAAAATCTGGAGAGAAAATGCATCATGTACTGAAACGTCGCCTAAAAAAGCGCGACTTGACAACTATAGATGTTAGACCCGTGCGTCATATGGCAGAAAACAGCTGGCCGTTCAAAATTCTACACACACCCTTTTGAATTCATATCATCAGAAATTGTTGCGTCATCATCCACCTATCGCAGTTAAACATGCTTTAACCCATCTATTACGAACCTTCGTTTTAGGAAAATTTGGGCTATACTGCGAACCTGAAAGTATAAGAAATAACCATGAACAAGACTTTTAGAAGATCACAAGGACCTTCGTGAAGATAAAGAAATAAATCAAAGTATATTTTGTAAATTTTGTGATGTCTCTATAAGGACACAAAACTGTTGATCTCGGGCGTAGATCTCTTCCTTCAAAGTCAAGATAGACTAAGAAGTGTCTGTGTGATTTCCCGTTGAAATACAATCGGATGTTTGATAAGAAACATTGAAAGGCATCATTTAATTCGGCTCATTGGGTGGCTAACTCTCCAACCAAACACCAAACATAATATAAGTACGAATGTCCGATGAAGTACTCGTGTAACTAGTGTAGTCAGTTGAACGAGTAGGTTTGGAATTATTTTAGTGACTAGATGAGAGTGTGAAAACTGAAAAAAAAATAGTAATAATAAAAAATAAATAAATAAACTGGATCTTATATGAAGAAGTGACTTGGTGAAAGAACACTTTATAAAGATCTCGTAAAAGAGAATCAGATTTCTTGGTACAAACCACGAAGGTGGATTTCGTTAATTCCATGGTGAATAGCTAGAACAATTAAATGTTCTCCATCAATTCATGTAAGTGTGTTGGATTTTGGGTTTGACTCAGCTCATGGTGAATGTAGCTAAGATCATTAATTCAGATGTTTTGTAACCATAAAACTCAATGCTATAGTTGAGAGTCTCAATGGTTACATTTATGAGTATGAAGGCAAATGTGGAATAGTGAAGGTGGTTCCAGAGAAGTTAACGTACCTCTACTATGCGATTGTGACCAAACAGATAACTCTTAACTTAAGATGAGAAGAGTAAGGTTGCTCATGACTGATGTGAATTTAACATTCTAGTTTGGAAGAAATGAATGGTAGATTCGATTCATTAATGCTTATATAGAGTCTATTAAGGATTCGGACAACATGCAACAACATGCTTCTATGGACACTTAGCTAATACATAGATAAATAGAATTATACATGCCCCTTCACATGAATTGAGATATAATAGGAACCTGTTCCTTCTTGATATTTTTAAGGTATTTTTGAAAGTTTTGAGCTTGGTGAGAAGAGAAAAAACATAAAAATAAAAGAAATTCAAATAAAATATTATTCTCTTTAGTGATTTTCTAAAAATTAATTAAAAATTAGAAAATTAAAATCGAAATAAAGATAAGAAATAATATACATAAAGTACAAAAGGATATTTGATGAATCTGAACCACGAATGAACAGTAGACTGCGAAATACTACGAACATTTGTACTAATTCGCAGAGTTAAAGAAGACTGTGAATGAACAGTGGACTACGAACTACTATGAACGCTTGCACCAATTCTCAGTGTCAAACATTATATTTGCGAGAGTGTATTTGGAAAGGATTCTACTTCCATCATTACAATGCCATGAAGGATCCTATTGAAGGTTGTTTCTGTTAAGGCATTTTTGAATATATCAACCAACTAATCTGCGCATCATACGAAATGAATTTCAACTTTTCCATCTTCTACATGATCCTTGATGAAATGGTGCCACAATACTATATGTTTTGTCTTAGAGTGTTGCACTGGGTTGTGACATATGCAAATTACGCTTTTAGAATCACAATAGAGCGGGATCCGCTTCATGTTCATGCCATAGTCTCGTAATTGACTTTGAATCCATATAACCAGAGAAGTACAAGATGCAACAGAAAGGTACTCAGCCTCGGCTGTTGACACTACTCAAGAGGTAAGCATCCAAACTAGCTTTTGTTATATAGCTTCAATTGTATGCTATCTAGGGTGAATGCTTTGGAAAAACCAAATGCATGTATAATTAGAGAAAACATATATCTAAAGCATTTAGGGTTGCATGTGCACCATAGGAGTGTTATACTGCTCAAACCCCAACAATAGGTCCATGTAGTACTTGGTTATAGTGTGGTGGCAACACCTATGGATGACATATGGGTCATGGGCTACATATATGGGTTATGGGTCGATGTGGTAGTTTCTTATATTGTCATGGTAACACCGATGGATGATATATGAGTCATGGGTCATTATGGTAGTTGCTTATAGTGTCATGGTATTACCCATGGACGATATATGGGTCACGGGTGTGATGGTACTACCCATGGATGACATATAGATCATAGGTCCATGTGGTATTGGGTTATAGTGTTATGGTAACACTTATGGATGACATAGGGGTCATGGGCTGCATATATGGGCCATGGCTCAATGTGGTAGTTGCTCCTAATTTCATGGTAACCCCCATGGATGACATATAGGTCATAGGTCAATATGCTAGTTGCTTATAGTGTCATGGTAACACCCATGGATGGAATATGGGTCATGGGTGTGATGGTAATACCCATGGATGACATTTAGGTCATATGTCTATGTGGTAGTTGGTTATACTGTCATGATAACATCCATATATGACATATGCATCATGGGTTGTTTATATGGGTCACAGGTCAATGCGGTAGTTGTTTATAGTGTTGTGGTAATCCTCATGGATAACATATGGGTCATTCGTTAATATAGTAGTTGCTTATAGTGTCATGGTAACACCATGGATGACATATGTATCATTGGTGTGATGATAAAACCCATGGATGATATTTAGGTCATAGGTCCATGTGGTAGTTGGTTATAATGTTATGGTAAAACCCATGGATGACATATAGTTCATGGGTACCACATTAATGAACATAATATTAATGTTATTCAATCTTTAGAAACATGAGTTACTTTGTTCAACTGGATGACGCGTCTTTCATTTTTCGGGTTCGAATCCAACTTCATACAATCTTTTTATTTAACTTTGTGTTTTTCATTTAAATTGTCAAAGTTCCACTTTGACCCATAAAAAGTTATAATGTTAGAATAATATGTTTTGACACAAATGCCCTTAGTAATCACATATTTGGAATGATTTCAAGGGACTTTGGTCTTTTTGGATTGTACATTTTTTAGGCGACATGATGGTTCTGATGTCATGTCATTGTTTCCGTGCTTCAACCATTCAGAATGTCTTAAATCTTCCCGATGGTAAAACTACAGGCGAACATAGAAACCCACAACTTGTTGATAGGTGTTGACAAAAATACACTTACCATTTACATATTAAGATTTGTATGTATAAGGGAAATTAGTTCAATTCACAGTCTAAACACTTAGGCCCCATAATTTGGAGTCAAATTCATCCCGTCATTTCAGTTTCTCGGCAACAAAACAGCTACAATCCATTCCAAAACATCAAACTTCCGACACGGTGATCAATAATCCCTAAACTCCTTGTTCTTGCATTATCTGTATTCCACTCGAAGAATTTCAACATCATGGCAGTGAGTTCTTCATCAGAAAGAATGCGAACAAGATAACAAGGAACAACGATTACTTCTTTTCCATCGCAAATGATCGAAAAAATAGTAACTATGATTGGGGGAAAATCACCAATTGATGCTTTCAAGTGTCAGTTAGTGTAAGTTTTTTGTACAATACTTCTGTTATATTTGTATATGTCTTTAATTCTATGTTTAATAGATGAATTTTGTTCATTTGTAAATTATAGTTGCAAACTCTTAATGAAGTATTGAATCGAGAAATGAAAACAAAATCAGAGTAACGAGAATTAAGAACACAGGGAGTAAATAAGATCTTGTTTTAGTTGATATTATTCTTTATAGCTATATAGATAATATATCCAAATTTCTTATCTATCTCTAAATAACAAGTCCTATTTATAGGAGAAAAGTAAAGCATACAAAAAAAAAGTAAGGACTAAGCATCTAGACTTCAAAACATAAAATGCTTAGTATTTAGATAAAATACGATTTGAAACTGCAAAGATATACTTCGACACATTACAACAAATTCGACACTAACAATCTCCCCCTTTGTAATAAGTGTCGAAGTCAGTTGATTTACACTTTAGCAGCTTTATGTAACGTTTTCTGAACTTCAGCATACCAATTCATGATCTTTCTCATTTCAACTTTATCTCCTTTGGAGTTCTTCTCACAGTTATTCATACGAACAATTAAGTTCGTATATTGAGTTGTTGTGTACCTTTCAACTTCATTTGCTTGAAATAAAAAGTTCGAATGTTTTCCATTCTTATCCTTCACAACAAAAACTATCCCATAAGGCTTGAAGCATATTTCACTGTCATCATATGCTATCAGTTCAACTTTTCTTTTCACCAATGATTATTTACCCAATGACATAGCTAATTCTATATCAATTAATGCAAGACAAACATAATAATTGTCTAGGAAAAGATTAAGATGTCCCAATCCTAATCTCAACACTTATTTGCTGGTTCCCTGAAGCTTTGAAGCATCTGACTCCTTGAGAATATATGCAACTTTATAAGATCATTCAAGTGCTGGGTTTTGAGCATTCTAACACTCCTAAGTGTACATGCAACCCTAAATACCTTGGAACTATGTTTTCTTTATTATACATGCAAATATGAACATCCAAGGCATTATCCTAATCTAGATTACATAACTCATTAATGTAGAAAGTCTTCATGAAGCTTGAGTGCCTAGTGCCCCAAGTGTGACACCTCAAATGGTTCACACAACACCAAATACACTTGGAATAACTTGAGAGAATTCTACACTCATGAAAATTGGCTAGCCCTTTCTTACCCTCTCTAGTTGCCGATTTTGGTCAAGAATAAGATGCTTATATAGTTAGGGTTACACCATGTAAACCCTAATTGACATGGGCTTTCATTTCCATGATCCATGGGTACGAAAACACCATGGAGCATCCATGGAGCATCATATGGGTTTTAGCCCAACTAGATAATCCATGGAGCATTAGCCCACTATATAAGTATGGATGATTTGTAAAATCAACCCATATATTTAATTAGTCTTCTTTTGATCACTTAATTAATCCTAGATTAATTCTTGATCAATACTAATTAAATAATCTTATTATTCTTATTATAACCATAAGTGTCTTATTTCTCTCATTATAGTCTATCCAAGTGCATGATGCCATGCAACCCAAATTGACCATGCCGGGTCGGGTCAAGTATTACGAATTATAGTTATAGACTTAGACAGTAATCCAACAGTCTCCCACGTGGATAAGTCTAAAACTATTATTGCGTATGACTTCAAGAACCGTCTGGCAATCGTAGCTCTCAAAAGCTTTTGTCGAACTTTGACCTTGTAGATGAACTCTGACCTTTGTCAATGACTTGTCCATTAGATAAGGGATCATATATTCCTCCATTCTAGATATTATATGGACTGAGACATGGATTATAATGATTCTCTCTGTCCATTTGTTGTTTCCCGGTTTCCGATTTATGACGACTGACTAATGAAATAAATCAAATCAGTCCTGGCCCGGCCGAGCACTTCCATTTTTCATCATCAAATCATCGAGGGGCCCACAGATATCGCTTTTATCCCAAAGGTAAAAGTAATGGATAAACTTCGACTCATATGGCTTGTTCTACTACTTGTTGAATCATACACAAAGGCACGTTTTATAGCACCGAGTTACCAAATGTGTTTCCGTGCTATCAATGTACAATCAACTCATAGTAACAACTCATATCTCTAGGTTTGAAGAATATAAGATATTATCGTCTCATGATCACTCGTGATAAAATCCATGAAGTGATTCCAATGAGCGCAGGTTGAATCCAATACTCAGAACTTATGAGCACTCATGAGTGTTGTAGCCCTTTGTCCAACACCTTAGACCTCTACAAGCCAACCCATGACAGTCTTAATTCATATCTACTTCCAACATATGACCGACTGTGGATGGTTTGAATAACTTAGTCATTCCGGAAGAATAACCTAGTTTATTCGGGAAGTCAAAACATGCAAAGTGAAACACAATAATAATTGAATCCAATATGGTATCAAAACCTATGAACATAAATAAAACACCTTTTATTTATCACCATATGATTACACATTATTCATTGTATACTGTTTCAGCTATCAACTTTATTCTTGAATTTAAAACAATAGTTGTCCCATGCATCAAGCATGTACACTATGTTTTCTAAACACTAGTCATGCCATACACCAAGTATGCATACTATGTTTGTCTATGATCTTTACTTTGTGAACTAGATCAATTGAACATAAATTCAATGATTCTCTTTTCACACTCCTAAATCCTTACTGCAAATGCAAGAATTTCAAATTCATGCCATTTACTGAAATCTGTTAGATTCTAAACTTATATGCATTGATCTTCTTGTAACGATTATGCACAAATTCACAAAGACCTGGCAACAGTCATTACAGAGTATTCCAAAGGAGATCAACTCCTTGGAAACATCCTTCTTGCATTAAGTTTCCTTAATCATACACAGATTGAAATTTCTGACTTTGAAACATTTCCAACTTCATTTTGACTATCACTTCTGAACAAGAGTTGCCTTCTTACAGATTATGTCAATATGGTCCTTCCAGAATTATCAGTATACTTCCAACTGTCCTTGAGCAACCAATCTTTGGTAAGCCTTAGATAGTCCTCGACAATTGTTTAATCCTTTTAGTCATATCCAGTTCTAAACCTTTTCCCTTCTTAATGCCCCAGGCATTTGGAAAATTTTTAGAAATGATGAATATAGCACATGTAATCGATCCTATATCCGAAGCATATGGGACACGATTCATGATGTCTCACATAAAGACTAAACTAGTCTTTTGCTATAACATTTCCATTTCTATTTGCCAAGTTCTCATAATTCAGATTACGAAAAGGGATGCCGTAATCATAATCGAATTTTAGAACGCAAATAATGGATCCATATACACAATTTCCTTATGTTGAGCCATTCCAACATGAAATTCATATATATTTCCTTGACTAAATGATTAAATCCTTACGATCTAAGCTTATAGATTTGAGATGAAGTATAATTTCTTCTCCCTTAATTATAGCAAAACAACATTTTCCCAATTGAAACCTTTTGTTTTCTATAATTAACACTGCTAACTTGCAACCTTTATCATAATTGTCATGCTCCCACTAACATGATGATTATTAGCATAACACTTATGCTCCCACTAGCTCTTACATGTTCTCAGAAATCAGCTGACTTTCTTACCAAAGTTCAGATTTCTGATACCAGATTGTTTTGATAAAACTTTATCAAAATCGTACACCTTCCCTTAGATAGCACACTTGTGTGTCTACACAATTATGAAGAAGGATGCCATAATCATAATGGTTAGACCTTTTTTCCACTTCTCACAAGTCAAGGTTAGTATGCTGGTAAACCACACACGCTCCACTAACGACTTTGAGAATGCAAATATCACAATTGCTATCTAGCTAAAATTTACTTAGTTATTTAATGGTGTATGTGTTCTTATCCATGTGAATTATCAAAACCATAGTCACAAGACAAGGATAATGACAAATCCAAACTCATATGGACTGAACTCAATCTTAATTTCTTGCCAGCTGGCAGCTCAAGGGCCTGCCATTGCTTCCAAGTTGTTGTGCAACCAATTGAGAACTCTAAGAACTCATATGCAAAGCCAACTTTAATTGGAATGGGCACAGAATATGTCAACACGATAGGTTATAAACCTTAAGTCTTGTCCTAGTGAATAACTTTAGGTTTTATTCTTGATTAGTTCTTGACACTTTCAAGACCTTTAAGACTCCCACTGTCCTCTTGACCTATAAGAGTCCCTTGTCAAACATCCAAGAGATAGTGCGGATTCTAATCAAGACAAACACTTCACACAGTTGGCCTTGGTTGGTCTTTGTTTTATCCAAAACATCACAACTCACCAATTTCAAATGTACAAGACTAGAAAACTTTTACTCTTACATTTGACAGGTGTTTTAAACCTTCTTTAAGACATGTCACTCAAGTTACAATTTTAGAGGATAACTCCAAGACTTGTATTGGAACAAAGTATGACTCATCTTCTTGATTTAACCACTTCAACAATTCATCACTCCTCTTCTTAACTATCAGAATGCACTTAGAGGATGAATTGTGATAAGGTCTCTAAATCATTAAGATGATCATAAAACTTATACTAAAGTACTCTCCCATCTTTTCAGATTTGAGAAACTTTTATCTCTCTGCCTAAGTTGATTCTTCTTATTCGCTCTGCCATACGTTGGAACCTCTTTCCAATGTCTCAGAATTACACTTAAGCTTGTAAGTATAACCATATTTACTGAGCTATAGTAAATAATGACGAATATTATTATTGATCTTTTGTGGTAGACTTGACCAGTGCACAAGAATTTGTACTTGATCCCCTAGTCCTTCACTTGACTCACACATCCATGTGAACAAGTAATTAGACTTAATTTTTCCAATACTTGAAAGTTCTCATTCATCATGCTATACAACTTGCATGATTCCAAGTCCCGGTCCAATTGAAACTTGGGTGATGAGAATCTTTCCTTATTTGGTAAATTTAGACATTACCACAAATGAAAGAATCAATTTCATATTTCCACTCTTCTTATTAATGGAATCATATAAGCAACAATTTTTCCTCAAATGCCATTGTAAGGATATTTTTAAAATAAATAAAATCATCATTTTTCCTTTTTATTTTAATAACTTAGCGGAAAAACTTATCCTTACAATCCATATGAAAAACTTGTTGTTATCTATTCCTAAGCAACATCTCATAACTCCTAAGAAGTAGCTCAAGAATCCGATCTTCAAACTACGCGATAGAAATCCATCTACGCGATCAGATTCAACATATTCTTTCTTTAAGTTTCTTCACTTTTCTTTGATTCTTAAAACATCACCATGTGACCCTGTCACATCATGTATCAAGAATCTCATAATAGAAACTTAGCAGAGTTAGATAGTGGACTTTACCTGAAGTAGATTCAAACTTATTGACTTTAACATCCTTAGGTAAATTAGGCAGCTTCACAGCTAATGATCCTTCCTTTGGCAATATAAACATATGGACCCTTTGATAATGGTACACGAGACGATCACAGACTTAGCTTTTCTCTTTACCATTTGGTCAACTGAGTTGACTATGGCCGATCCCTTTTCACTGGGAAGAGAGAGCTTTACTAGATATCCAATGTCATCATTGTCAATGTCCATAAAGTTTTAAGAAGTTGATCTTAGCAAATAGATAAGATCATTAAGGGTCTTGTCATAGTCTGTTTCATAGGTGTTCCAAAAGAACTCACTATGTGACTTAGAAAGTAGTTGAACCACCAACTTTCTCAAGACTTTGACACCCTTCTCTCCCGGCTTGTCAATATGTGACTACATCTCCAAGATGTGATCACACCTAGACCTTGCCTTGCCAATAGGGCTTCAGTGACTTTGAACTTGTGGGTTATGGAGAATAATTTGAGGAGGAGAAAGAAGTATGATTTCCAAGGGACATCATCTTCATTTAGGAAAGCTTGTTTCAAGAGATTTGGGAAGATCATAAATGTCTAAACCAGACATGTTTTGGGAGATATTCAAGATAGTTGATCTAAAGTCCTTAATATGACACCCAATCTGAAATATTAAGGCTAGGACCCAACAAAATATTTTATAACTTAGAATAGGGATGCCGTAATCCAAGCTATAAAATATTTAATGGTGGGTGAATAACGATTCACCAATCTCCACCATGAAAAACGAAATAATAATTAGGTTTTAATTGGTTTTGAAACTCCTAGATCGTTGAGATTCATTGAACTGTTCAATGGCATGTTTCAATCTCGAGTGTGCCCTTCAGGTTTTGTGATTGGGATGTTGAGGATCACAAAACAAGGTGTGAAGTAACCATGCAAATTACTTAGTGCCATTAAGTGTTTACCCCTCAATCGATGTGCCGGTTAACCACACACACTCCATCGATACTATGATAAACATTAAGTTACCCTTTGCTTACCTTGTTAAATACGAGTTAGTGTGCCGGTTAACCACACACACTCCACTAACCGACTTAAACAAAGTGCAAAGTGTAATTTCATGGATTAGCACCTTATTCACATTTTCCTAAGCAACTAAGATTGGGTATTATTAAGAGTTTAGTTACTTAGTATTTATCATTAATACTTTTAATGAAGGGAGAATTATAGTCCTGTCAAACCCGTTCGGCTAACGACCCTCCACCAGTCAAGCAAGTGATGGGTGATAGTGGACACCCATTAAGTTGCCATTTTATAGGCAACAACCTTATACCCACCTTATAGACCGGCTTCGTGAATGAGGCGTACTAGCGGTAAGACTGACTTTACTCTTATACATACATATATATATATATATATATATATATATATATATATTATTATTAACTTATAATATTATAAAGTATAAGGTTTGAATTTTAACTTTTAAAATTCTAAGGGCTAACTTGAAATTAAAGTATTCATAAGAGAAAACTTTACAAATTCCAAAACTTGAGGACAAGTTTTGAAACTATTCAAAACTAATTAATTTCATAACTTATGTGTTTAAAGTGGTTTTAATCCAAAAACTCTTCAAGTTCCATAACTTGAGGACAAGTTATGGAAGAGTTTAAACTAATAAAAGAATTAACTTTTCTTTATTTTATAACTTATGGAATTAATTAAGGTTACACCTTTTTTTTAATTATTATTTAATGAAGAGACTCTTGGTCCTCCATAACTTGAGGACAAATTATAGAGTCATAACACCAATTAATTAGAACTAGACTCTTCATTTTGTAACCTTTGCCAACTTTTATGAGTTTTATGAATCTTAAATGTGACTTTTCATATAACTTGAGGACAAGTTACAAAAACACATTTTAGAATCAACTCTTAGATTAATTTGGATTGAAAACAACTATTTCACTCAACTTTTCTATTAATCTAAGCAACTCATAAGAATAAGATAATTCAAATCAAACTTTTTCATGTAATTAGTCTAAACCTTAAACTAATACAAAACATGAATCTATTGACAATTATCTTTATAATTGGATTAGCATGAACATTACCACATCAAAAACAAGTTTATAATTTCAAAAACATCTTAGGGTAATGTTCCTAGTCCAATTCCAGCCAAAAAAACTCGAATTTATGCTGTCTGGGGGTCCAACTCGTCGAGTGCACGAACCAACTCGGCGAGTTGGATGCTTTTTGCCTTGGACTCGGCGAGTCTGCTTGGCAGACAACATCAAAACTCGTTTTTTTCAGCTACTTTTGCAAGTATAACAAGAAAACAAGCCTAGGCTTTGTTACCACTGCTGGGTTTTGAGCATTCTAACACTCCTAAGTGTACATGTAACCCTAAATACCTTGGATCTATGTTTTCTCTATTATACATGCAAATATGAACATCCAAGGCATTATCCTAATCTAGCGTACAAAACAATGACTATAGCAAGATATATTACATACCTCATTGATGTAGAAAGTCTTCATGAAGATTGAGTGCCTAGTGCCCGAAGTGTGACACCTCAAATGGTTTACACAACACCAAATACACTTGGAATAACTTGAGAGAATTCTACACTCATGAAAATCGGCTAGCCCTTTCTTACCCTCTCTAGTGGCCGATTTTGGTCAAGAATAAGATGCTTATATAGTTAGGGTTACACCATGTAAACCCTAATTGACATGGGCTTTCATTTCCATGATCCATGGGTACAAAAACACCATGGAGCATCCATGGAGCATCATATGGGTTTTAGCCCAACTAGATAATCCATGGAGCATTAGCCCACTATATAAGTATGGATGATTTGTACAATCAACCCATATATTTAATTAGTATTCTTTTGATCACTTAATTAATCCTAGATTAATTCTTGATCAATACTAATTAAATAATCTTATTATTCTTATTATAACCATAAGTGTCTTATTTATCTCATTATAGTCTATCCAAGTGCATGATGCCATGCAACCCAAATGGACCATGCCGGGTCGGGTTAAGTCTTACCAATTATAGTTATGGACTTAGACATTAATCCAACATCAAGTTCATAAAAAATCAAAAAAGGTGAAATTACATGCCACCTTGTTAGCTCTCACAACATGATATCGAAAATTTTGTAGCATATTTTCGATCAAATCATCTTTTGTAATACTCAACACTTGGAGTATCTTTACAAGTGACATACTTCCTCCTGTTCTTTCCCCAAAACTAACTGAAACCCCAACTTCATGTGAGTAAAATCATCTGGATTCTTGAATTGATCAACATGTTTATACAGAGTTGTTATGAACATCATCTCATTGATTGGGAGGTCGAGTTGATTCATTTCTGTGTTTTCGATTGCATAGCTCTTTCTGGGTTTATTCTTGGATTCATGCATTTCATTGTATGGCACCTTAGCTTCGATATTTTCCTAGCTGTTCAATTTCCTGGGATTTCCCTTGTTCAGATGAGGAGGATTGTTTTGTCGAAGCCTCAAAATACTTTGAATCTATCTTTTCTTTTCCATCTTAGCCTCAACCTCTGCCTTCTTTTCTTTTTTTGATTATTCAAAAATAACCTTTTTCCTTCTATCTTGTAGTGTTGGGATTTCTTTGGGTTTCGAAACACTCCCTTCTCCACTTGATCTAATTACAATGCCTTTTAACACTTTCCCTATAGTTGTAACAATTGAAATCACAGGGTCAGCTTTCAACATGATTGGTTTTGTTGTGGGAATGTTTGTTGAAAAGACTTTTCCAACAATGTTAGCTTCTTCACCATTTTTTATAGAAGCTACTTCACCAACATACTTCCTTTCTCCCCTTGCAACCATGTGACAACAGGCCGAGCACTTGTTGGTAAAAAACTAGCAAGTTGAGATAATGGGGCTAACTGTTTATGAAGAACAGATTCGAAGAAAAGGAACTTTTGAGACAAAAAAACTGGAGTGATCAAAAGAGAAGACCCTGGCTTCAAAATGAGTTCTTTTAATTCAGTCATCAGTTTGTAGATTTCTGAAAAGCTTTGAACTTCATCTTTCGACATTTGTTCGACCATAGGACCAAGTACTTCACACAATTTGACAAATTTCGTAACTGCATCTGCAATTATGTCCATTTTCTGATTAATAGAAGGATAATCTTTGTGCACAATAGCTATCTCCTTGCACATATCCTCTCGAAGTTCCTGAATCTTGAAGTTCACATCCTCCCTAACCTTCTTGACATCTTGAAGGAATAAGATATGATGTTCTTTGTGAGATTATTTTCAATAATACTTAGATTTGCAAAGAATCCTTCATCAAATGTACGTTTATTATCTTCTTCAAGCAATTTCTTAAATTCAACTTTGTATTTATTGACATTTCCTTTTGTCACAAATACTTGATTTGGAAAGACATTTGAAGTTAGGATACACCATTGAATTAGTTTCGAGATAATCAACACCCTTTTCAGTCAGTACTTTGTCGAATTTTTCCGTATCTCCATATACCTAATCAACAACAATTCGTGGAATTTCTGTTTCTTTCAAACCGTTGTTTGTGTATGTTGGTTTTTGGGAAAATTCAACATTATTTTCGTCATCACTACTATCAATTTGACTATCTCTGACATTCACATGATCGAAATCACAAACTTTTGAAGTTGAGGGTTTGTCAGTGTCAATCTTGACCAACGAATCGTTACACTTTTCTTTTCCTTTAAACTTAGATGTAACATTAACGATAGTCAACTGAGAACAATAAACATCCTCAATATCACTAACTTCACTAATATTATAAGAATTATCTTCGATATCAGCAAAACTAGATTGAGAATCATATGTCGAATACTCAGTCCTTTTTAAAATTTTAATTTGTTCAAATTTGGTGAAGGTATCACTCGCAATATCAACTAATTCATTTGCAACAAGATATTCTACAATTTTGACAATTCTGTAAGCATACCTATCATCAGGAATTCTATCAAATTCTGCGATGGTTTTCTCACATTCATAAGAAATGTAATCAACCTTCTCTCTTTCGAAGAAAAGAAAATGTAATAACTTCCTATGTTGGTCCTTGCTTATATAAGATGAATTATGTGAAGCAGTCAATTTAGGATAAAGTCGTTTAGCAGAATTACAATAGATGTTTCGTTGACCTAACATCACTTTTACTTCACTACTTAACGAATCTCTATCACACACCATATTCATAATCTGTAATGCTAGATATTTAACTTTTAATTTCTTGGAGTCTAACTGCTTCTAAACCTCTAGTAACTGGGTGGTTGATATTTTAGCCTCATTACCAGCAAAGATAACCAAAGTATCGAAATAAGCAACAATATCTTCAAAAGCAATTAATTCAGAATCATAAGCATTTAAAGGAATATTGAAAGATTGAAGAATAGAACGTACATTTGTGGTCATTGGTGATTTATCTCATCCTTTGGTTATAAAACAACGACTAGTCACCACTTCGTCATCTTCCTCCTAAAATTTCGCATACATGGCTCCACGCGTAGGATTACGCATTTCCTCATCATCAGAACCCGAAGATCAAATTTAGTATGTTCCTTCATCATCATCCTGACTTTTCGCCACAAGAGATATTCCTTTCGCTTTTGCCCAAACTTCCTCCAAATGTTCCACATAGTATGCTTCGTCTTTCACCTTGTTTTTCTTTTCTTCCTTATTTCGAAGCATACAGTAACTTGCCATGTGGTTTAAACCATGAAAATAGTTACATTTGATTCTTGAATCCCCTTTAAGCTTCTTCTCAAGTTTCAGCTCTTCTTCTCTTACATCACTCTTCTTTTTCTCTTCTCCTCCAACTTTTGTCATGAATTTTCCTTTTCTATCACCAATTTTCGACATTGAACTAAATGGTTTCTTGAAAAACTTATTTACACTATTATTAGAGTAAAATGTAATAGCATCATCGTCAGAGTTCATCAACAATCGTTCATTATCAGAATCTTCCTTTTCAACAGATTCCTTCTCATTAACTTTCGACATCAAACTAATGGTTCTCCAAGATTCATTTTCGCTTCCTCTGCTATTTCATTTACTTCTCCTTCATGAGTTTTTAGCAGATTATACAAGTCATTTAGCATTGATGTGTCGAAACTTTGCTGAGTTTTCACCATTAGTGTCATAATCCTCCGTTCTTTACGTAAACCCATGATGATGGTCATATTGAATTCCATGGTTGTTCGTGTAATTCCATGGCGATTGTACTTGTACATTAATGCGTTCAATTGATCATAGTAACCTTCAATCGATTCACCATCCTACTGTTTGAATTTTTTCAATTCAATCAAACAGTGTTTAACGGAATTGATATTAGTTTTCTCACTCCCTTGAAACTTTTCTTTGAGAGTGTTCAAGATGTCTTTTGTAGTTGTACAGCCTCTTACATACTTGTAAACAACAGGAGGAAATGCACCATGAAATTCCCTTATACATCTTTTCTCATGCTTCTTCAATCTATCACTTTGATCAACGACACTTGGAGTACCAGATGAAGATCCACTTGCTTCAACATTTGGTGGAGGAGTACCATTTCCAGTAATACATGACCAAATCTCCTCATCAATCTCATTCAAGTAGTCTTCCATGCGATCATCTCACTAATCATAATATTTAAGGATGTGCATAGGAATCTTCATTGAAGATCCTAGCACATGAGAATAGGATGTCATTGAATTCTTGTTAAAATTAGCCATGAATGTACGAATGAAGTTTTTAGAAAAACTTCAGAGATATTGGAAATAAATAGCTGAAACGATTAGAGATTTCAAACAAAATACTAGACTCAACAAATCAATTGCAGAATCGAATCACAACTGTAGATCAAGAACGATTTTCAAAACAAAATGTAACACCGTAAATTTCAACAAAAATTCTCTTTTGAAAACGTATAATTCTCAATACATATTTTATAAAACATCATTTATTAAAATTACAAAACATAGCTCTAGGCTTAATAATATGGTAATCCAAGATCCTCCTAACTCTTTCTCTGGTGTGTACAATCAAGTCGGTGTTGTCCTGCGATTCTGAGAACAAAACCTAAAACACATAACACATAACACGGTAAGCACGAAGCTTAGTGAGCTCCCCAAAATACCACATACAAAACATATTATCCACTCGTGGCTATAACTCTATTTGACCCTATGGTTAATGTGTCTCAGTGGGACCCTCCAGTCCCATAACTCTGTGGACCCTCTAGTCATGACTTTGTGGACCTTCCGGTCCTGTAAACTCCGAAACATACATAGCATAAATCACATAAAAATAATGTAGTGTATCACATCATATAAATAGCATACAAAATACTCTATCACATAACTCCAATTACCACTCTAGGCAAAGTATAGTGAGAATACTCACCTTGGATGAAGAACATCTCCTATAACCACCGCTGCTACGCACCAGACTCTAACTCTGTGCCAAACCCATAATAAATCTTAATTAGGACCTAAATCTAACCTCTCATTAATTGGGTCTAAAGATAGACCACCTTACATCCCATTAATGCCCTAATCCCATTAGGCCCACTAAAGCCCAATAATAAATGGGCCTTCACATGGGCCAATTCCCAACCAAAAAGGCAAGTCCAAACCAAAGGCCCAAAGCACATTCATACACTTCTCTAGTCCAAGACTCTATTACATGAGGTCTAAACTCCCGCCCCAACACTCAAGGCCCAACACAATGCTTAGCCCAAAACCCCTAGAACAAGTTACGCGGGACGTACCCCTTGGTACGCTTAGTGTACCCAAACACTCAAGAAACTGATCGGGCACCTCAACCCAGTACGTAGGGCATATTGGAATTATGCGGTGCGTACCTTGAGACTCGTTTAATCCATTTTCTGGGTCTTAACCCGTTAAGACCTTAGCTCAACTCTTGGATCTGGACTTCCTAACATCTTTTACTTAATAAAGTTAAAAACTTTAAGCCTTTGCATGGCTGATAAGGTCACAACACATAAAAACTCTTACTTTCTTAACCCAAAATGCTCGTAACTCATGCATGGGTAGATTCACACGATCAAGACCTTATTTTTATGGTTGTCTACCACTAGAAACACTTAAAAGGACAGGTTATTAAGATCTGGAGTGCATCAACTCATAAAGCCTTAAGTTTGGGACCAAAAACCCTAAAATGGACCCTAATATGCACAAAACAAAAAGAGAGGGAAACCTTGAGGCTTTATACCTTCAAATGGTGCTTTAGCCCCAAGAAAGCTCAGATCCACAGGCTGTTCTTCAACTTCACTCCCTTCCATGCTCCGTCTTAACTCTCAAAAGTCCACAAGAACACAAACAAGCTCATCATGGCCACCATAAGCTTCAAGAACAGATATTAGGGTTTGAGAGGTTTAATAACTGAGGAATGTGGCCAGAAATGAGACCATCTCTTTCTTTTGATAGGGACACTTCAGTTAATTAGGGTTTCCTTCTGTGCCTAGTACCCCCAGTTTACCCCTGGTACGCCAAACGTACTAGGTGGATCTTGCTTAAGAAACACGCGCATCTATACACTAAGCGTACGCATACGTACGCCCAACATACTTCGCTGCCAAAATCCTCACTTAGTGACTTATCTTCCCAACTCTCCCAAACTTCCATAGCATCTTCGAAATGACTCGAATTCCAAAAATCCTCATACCTACGAAAAGATAATGAGATGCCCTACGTTTCTAGCAACTCGCCTCAACCCGAGACATCCTAGCCCCCGACTCGTGGCCCATGAACCTTAATCATGGATAATCTGAAACCGGATGTTATAATTCTTTCCTACTTCAAATAGATTTCGCCATCGAAATCACTTCGTAACCCTACACATATCAAACCCTACTAGCCGAGAAGCACCGCCGAAGGTCCTCAAACCAAATGACAATTACTTCCAAAGATACTCGATCCCACCAAGAAATCCTGACATGAAAGGGGCAGACCTAAATGCCGCTATGACACTCAATCCGAATCTTCTGAACTGGAAAACTCTTGCGGTCTAATTCCTTTCCATACAATCGTTAAACATTATCCTTTTAGTCGTCCACCGACTAACAGATTCTAAAAACACCCTACTAACACTGATTCCCTGACCAATCCCAATCGCAACTCAAAAGTACAGAAGGGTCATAAGACATCAGATGACAACAATACCCCGTTGCACCTCCTGAACCAAGGCCCTGACCTACTCAGGTCTAAGACATCAGATGACAACAATACCCCTCACATGGATCCCACCTCCGATTCTAGAATCTTATCCAGTCTATCCATCACACCACGAGGAGTCAACTTAACTCAAGAATTTGGTCCGACCCACAGCTCGAACCACTCGTCCTAATGACCCATTCAACTCATGGTTCATCACCCACAACCCATGTGTACTTCACTTTTCCAATTCCCCCATATTGCAAGGTCCACACCTTACTTAGAATATAATGATTCCCAATCATTGAAGAGACCCAGGTCTCACCCCTGGTCCGACCACCAGGCTCCCAAAAACTCTTAAATTAGGGCTACTCAAGCCTAAGACTCTTCTGTGTCATGCTCGTATCAAGAGTGTTTCATCGTAACAACCTCTCGCTTACTAGTCCGCACTACAGCTCTCCCTAGCATCACGACACCCTCCTCTCTGGCTAGTGAGTACTACGGCTCTCGTAGCATGACAAAACCCTCCCTCTAATTAGTGAGTACTACGGCTCTCCGTAGCATCACAACACCCTCTCTCTGACTAGTGAGTACTACGCCTCCCC
This sequence comes from Lactuca saligna, assembly GCF_052625555.1. Taxonomy (NCBI): domain Eukaryota; kingdom Viridiplantae; phylum Streptophyta; class Magnoliopsida; order Asterales; family Asteraceae; genus Lactuca; species Lactuca saligna. The sequence continues at coordinate 42,528,073 of NC_136418.1, read as the reverse complement.
GTAGCATCACAATATCCTCTCTTTTATTAGTGAGTACTATGGCTCCTTGTAGCATCACAACACCGTCTCTCAGACCGATGGGTACTACGGCTCGTCATAGTACCGCAACACCCTCTCTATTTGGCGACTATCATGGCTTTCGCAGTATTGACACACCTTCTCGCTATCTGGTGGATACTAGAGCTCCTCGTAGTATCACCACACCCTTTTTCACTAACTCATTGAACTACAGCTCTTCACAGTCTCACACCACTAACTCTTATCACTTCACAATGTCATCCTCAGATCGGCACCACGATGCGATCATTACTCAAGCTATGTGAACCATCCATAGATAGGTGCACGTACCTACCCGGATTATGCACCACGATAACTTGACAAAAATCGTCATAACAAAACACCTTTCCTTGCTGCAATCCATTGTCTTAGATAATCCACTTGCCGTCTCAACTCGCGACCCCAAAATTATTCGAAATCCAAGACATTAAATTCGGATACCTCGATACACCACCGTAGAACCTCACGATGTCTCTCCTCATCCATAGATCTTCCTGATATACAACCCGAAATTCATAATATTTCAAATTCTCACTTTGAAATATGGAGGGATCGTCAACGACCCGGAACATATTGATGGCAATCAGAAACTTCTTCCGATTTTTCTCATACCCATGCCAGAATACTCATAATGACTCCGAAATTGGTTCACTAATCAACTCCTGCCCTTCCCAAACTACATAGTAGCCCAACATTGAACCAGAATTCCTCAACCAATGAACTACACTACGAGCCAACCACCTTGATTTCATCACCATAACCTCAAGGAATTCTTATCCACCGCAAGGTCTCCATCCTATGGTCACATATCGTGGAGCCATTCATCCTTTACCAAACATATTCCTCATGTATTATCTCACTCTGTACCTCACTTCAAACACCAATAACCCTGATCACATTAATCCACATCGGAGGTTTCCATATCCAGATCTCTAACCGATCTCGAACAGATCTCTGATCCTCTCAACTAAATACTCGGTCCTCCCCCACTTAGGGTTTAAATAATCACCAATTGGTGCACCAACACTCTATCCCTCAGACTGTCTCCAATAGTAACATTGCACCCAATACCGCAAGGTGCTACGCAACACTCAATGATCTCCTCGACAAAGATCAAACAAGTCCAAATACCCACATCTCATAGGAAATCCTCAGAACATACCATCATGACCGCCTTTAGTCATTCAGAATCTCACATCATACCCTCACCGGACCTCCAAAATGTCCAGTATTAACCCCTGACTCCTAATCTGGAAATAATGAACTATCATACTCCTCATCCTCGACTCCTCGTCCAACGCTCCGGCAAATCCCTTATTATAAGAGCATAAACCACATTTCCACTCTCTATACACATCAAAGACAATAAGAGTCACCAACCTGATATACTCCTTTTGATCGTCCAACGCTGCAGCTAACACATGTACTACTATACTCCAATAGGGTCTATCTTGGTCCTTGACCATCTCAGTACCCACTAACTACCTGCTCAAGCTATATCATTCCCTCATGATAGACCTACTCCCAGATAGTTTGATTGAAGATCACCATCACTGCGATCCCACAAGGCTCACCCCCAGTTCAGAGACCGAAATCTCAACACCTTATCATGTCTCCTTCTGGAAACAGAAATAACACCACGCGGGTCACAGAAGGTGACATCTCTACTATTAGCCGGTTACCCAACTCATACCGTATTCATTCATAATGCACCGACCCTACTCATCTCTAAGTCTTGCGACTTTATTGGCATATCACCAACAATCCCTCGTAATTACACCGCACGTACCTTCAGACTCGTTTAATCCATTTTCTGGGTCTTAAACCGTTAAGACCTTAGCTCAAATCTTGGATCTGGACTTCCTAACATCTGTTACTCCATAAAGTTAACAACTTTAAGAATTTTCATGGCTTATAAGGTCACAACCCCATAAAAACTTTTACTTTCTTAAACCAAAATGCTCATAACTCATGCATGGGTAGATTCACACGATCAAGGTCTTATTTTTTTGGTTCTCCACTACTAGAAACACTTAAAAGGATAGGTTATTAAGCTCTGGAGTGCATCAACTCATAAAGCCTCAAGTTTGGGACAAAAAACCCTAAAATGGACCCTAATACGCACAAAACAAAAAAAATTGGAAACGTTGGAGCTTTATAACTTCAAATGGTGCTCTAGCCCCAAGAATGCTCATATCCACAACCTGTTCTTCAACTTCACTCCCTTCCATGCTCCTTCTTAACTCTCAAAAGTCCACAAGAACAAAAACAAGCTCATCATGGCCACAAAAAGCTTCAAGAACGGATATTAGGGTTTGAGAGGGTTTAATAATTTAGGAATGTGGCCAGATATGAGACCATCTCTTTCCTTTTATAGGGACACTTCACTTAATTAGGGTTTCCTTTTGTACCTAGTACGCCTAGTGTACCCCCTGGTACGCCCAACGTACTAGGTGGCTCTTGCTAAAGAAATACGTGCATCTATACACTAAGCGTACGCATACATAAGCCCAGCATACTTCGCTGCCAAAATCCTCACTTAGTGACTTATCTTCCAAACTCTCCCAAACTTTCGTAGCATCTTCGAAATTACTCGAAATAAAAAAAATCCTCATAGCTACGGAAAGGTAATGAGATTCCCTATGTTTCTAGTAACTCGCCTAAACCCGAGACCTCCTATCCCGTGACTCGTGGCCTATGAACCTTAAACATAGATAATCTAAAACCGAATATTACAATTATCCCCCACTTGAAACAGATTTCGCCATCGAAATTACTCTATAACCATACACAGATCAAACCCTACTAGCCAAGAAGCATCGCCGAAGGTCCTCAAACCAAACAACAATCACTTCCAAATATACTCGATCTCACCAAGAACTCCTGACCTGAAAGGGACAGACCCAAATATCGCTATGGTACTCAATCTGAATCTTCGGAACTTGCAAACTCTTGCGGTCTAATTCCTTTCCAGACCATCCTCCAACATTATCCTTTTAGTCGTCCACCGACTATCAAATTCTAAGAATACCCTACCAACCCTGATTTCCTGATCAATACCAATCGCAACTCAAAAGGATAGAAGGGTCATAATCTCCCTCTCCCTCCAGGACCCACTGCAAGGGCAATCATCAGGATCCATTTGAGAGGATGAACCCAAAATTCCAATCTCATACAAAAGGAAAAGATCATGCTCGCCTGGGAATATTCTCTGACCCGTATAAACCCAATAGATGAACCTCAAGCTCACCCATCCCATAACCCAAAAAGGTTTCACCGATTCCCATCTTATAATAACAATCTCAACTCTTAGTGACGCACAAGTCACACCGTTCGCTTTCCCTCAAGTGAACAGTACAACTTTATTGAAGATCAGATCACCCCTGAACTCTGTCGATTACTGCTCAGTAATTTTGTGCATCCCGTTGCACCTCCCGAACCAAGGCCCTGGCCTACTCAGGTCTAAAACATCAGATGACTACAATACTCCTCACATGGATCCCACCTCCGATTCCAGAATCTCATCCCGTCTATCCATCACACCACCAGGACTCAACTCAACTCGAGAATTTGGTCTGATCCACAATTGGAACCAATCGTCCCAATGACCCATTCAACTCATAGCTTGTCACCCGCAACCCATGCGTACTTCACTTGTCTAATTCCCCCAGATTGCGATGTCCACACCTTACTCAGAATATAATTATTCCCGATCATTAAGGAGACCCAGGTCTCGCCCCTGGTCTAACCACCAGGCTCCAAAAAAACTCATAAATTAGGGCTACTCAAGCCTAAGACTCTTCTGTGTCATGCTTTGATCAAGAGTGCTTCATCGTAACAACCTATCACTTACTAGTGCGCACTACGACTCTCCCTAGCATAACAACACCCTCCTCTCTAACTAGTGAGTACTACAGCTCCCCGTAGCATCACAACACCCTCTCTCTAACTAGTGAGTACTATGGCTCCCCATAGCATCACAACATCCTCTCTCTTACTAGTGAGTATTACGGCTCCCTATAGCATCACAACACCCTCTCTCATACCGATGGGTACTATAGCTCCTCATAGTACCGCAACACCCTCACTGTTTGGCAAGTATCATGGCATCCTGCAGTATTGCCACACCTTCTCGCTATCTGGTGGATACTACAGCTCCCCGTAGTATCACCACACCCCTTTTCACTAACTCATTGAACTGCAGCTCTTCGCAGTCTCACACCACTAACTCATACCACTTCACAATCTCATCCTCAAATCGACGCCACACTTGGATCATTACTCATGCTCTGCGAACCATCCATAGATAGGTGCACGCACCTAAACTGATTATGCACCACGATAACTTGACAAAAATCATCATAACAGAACACCTTTCCTTGCTACAATCCTCTTTCTTAGATAATCCACTTGTCGTCTCAACTTGCGACCCCAAAATTATCCAAAATCCAAGACATTAAATTCGGATACCTTGATACACCACCCTAGAACCTCACGATGTCTCGCCTCAGCCACTGATCTTCTTAAAATACATCCTGAAATTCGGAATATTTCAAATTCTCAGTTTGAAATATGGAGGGATCGTCAACGACCCAGAACATATTGATGGCAATCAGAAAGTTCATCTTATTTTTCTCATACCCATGCCAGAATACTCATAATGACTCTGAAATTGGTTGACTAATCAACTCATGCTCTTCCTAAACTGCATAGCAGCCCAACATTGAATCAGCATTCCTCAACCAACGAACTACCCTATGAGCCAACCACCTTGATTTCATCATTATACCCTCAAAGAATTCCTATCCACCACAAGGTCTCCGTCCAACGATCACATGCCGTGGAGCCTTTCAGCCTTTACCTAACATATTCCTCATCTATTTTCTCGCTTTGTACCTCACTTCAAACACCAATAACCCTGATCACATGAATCCACATCGCAGGTTTCCATATCCAGATCTCTAACCGATCTCGAACAGATCTCTGATCCTCTCAACCAAATACCCAGTCCTCCCCCACTTAGGGTTCAAACGATCACCAATTGGTGCACCAACACTCTATCCCTCGGACTATCTCCACCAGCAACATCGCACCCAATCCTGCAAGGTGCTACGCAACACTCGATGACCTCCTCAACAAAGATCAAACAACTCCAAATACCCACATTTCATAGGAAATTCTTAGAACTTACCATCATGACCGCCTCTAGTCATTCAGAATCTCACAGCATACCCTCATCGAACCTCCCAAATGTCCAATATTAACCCAGACTCCTAATCTGGAAATAATGAACTATCATACTCCTTATCCTCGAATCCTCGTCCAACGCTCCGACACGTCCCTTATCATAAGAGCAGAAACCACATTTCCACTCTCTATACACATCAAAGATAATAAGAGTCACCACCCTGATATACTCTTTTTCCTCTTCCAACGCTGCAGCTAACACATGTGCTACTATACCCTAATAGGGTGTATCTTGGTCCTTGACCATCTCAGTCCCCACTGACAACCTACTCAAGCTATATCATTCCATCGTTATAGACCTACTGCCACATAATCTGATTGAGGATCACCATCGGTGCGATCCTATAAGGCTCACCCCTAGCTCAGAGACCGAAATCTCAAAACCTTATCACGTCTCCCTCTAGAATCGGAAATAACACCACTAGGGTCACAGAAGGTGACGTCTCTACTATCGGCCAGCTAACCAACTCAGACCGTATTCTTTCATAACACACCGACCCTACTTATCTCTAAGTCTTGGGACTTTATTGGCATATCACCAACAATCCCTTGGAGCTAACTCGATTTCCCTATCAAGGGATGCTCCACTAAAACTCGTTCATTCTGGACTTTTGCTCCATATTCTATCTGATCTGATCATAGATTAACCCAAACACGATAGGATAACTGGAAAAAGAACAAAAACTATCCACTGCGAAGCATGGTACTCGAACCATGACATCACCTCTCACTCTACTACCAATCATGGTACCCAAACCATGACATCACCTCTCAATCTGCTATTGATCATGGTACTTGAACCATGAAATCACCTCTCGATCTGCTACTCAAAATGTCTGGAATACTCCGTGTATCGAATATGGGTCCTTTGCTTTCAGTAGTACGGGCCCATACTACTTGCCACATCTACCGATACTCTCTACACGGACCATCCCAAATTCCCTGGGTAGCTGCTCAACCCTCTCAATCACCAATCCCCATACACGAACTCGCTTCCCAGCGAAATGCTCTACTCTGCTAGAGTACTTATCTGACTGAGGCCACTTCCTAGGCTCTTCCAAGGTTCTCACACTTCTCCGCCATTATCTGCTGAGAAACTCCCTATGATGCCAGTCATCTACCTGCTGAATATCGTCACATTCACTTGGTAGCTGACTCCCATCATCAGGATTTCCACAAAGCACGAAGCAAGCACTATTCGGGCGTTGAATACACACATATAATCCGCTATAGGTGATAACTCCCAAGCTATACTCATACTCAAATGATATCACTGAACTCTGCAACTCTACCTTCGCGGGTATCTAGCTACTCTCTCGGTAGGCTTCGCAATTGCTCATCTAGGTATCTCTACTAGATTACTCCTCTACCCAAATCCCTCTCTACATAGGATTCCTGTTGGATACTCTTACTCAACGCATACTCGAAAGTGCATCATAGATGATAGCAACTCCTATGCTAAGGCATCACAAATCAGGTCACTCTATTCCTAAAATATGAAATACCTAGCCTATCTATAGCATGCATAATATTTCATAACATATTTCGTAACACAAAAGCAATGGTATTTTGGGAAATCACCGTTCGGGCCCTGGCTGATTGCACATACTGCTCCTTCCTGCTTTCTTTTAAAAACTCTTGCTCGTTTAGAAAAATCAGTTATTTTGAAAATTTTCTCATTTCCTCAGTTTGAGTCCAGATATACCCGAAGGCACATCCGAATCCTCAAACCAAGGATTTGATACCAACTTGTAACACCGTAAATTTCAAAACAATTTTTCTTTTGAAAACGTATAATTCTCAATACATATTTCACAAAAAGTCATCTATTAATATTACAAAAAATAGCTCTAGGTTTAATAAAATGGTAATCCAGGATCTTCCTAACTCTTTCTCTGGTGTGTACAATCAAGTCGGTGCCATCCCACGATCCTGAGAAGAAAACCTGAAACACATAAAACATAACACGGTAAGTACGAAGCTTAGTGAGTTCCCTAAAATACCACATACAACACAGATTAGCCACTCGAGGCTATAACTCTGTTTGACACTCTAGTTAATGTGTCTTAGTGGGACCCTCCAGTCCTATAACTCTGTGGACCCTCTGGTCCTAACTCTGTGGACCTTCTAGACCTAACTCTGTAAACTCTGAAACATACATAGCATAAATCACATAGAAATAATGTAGTGTATAACATCATACAAATAGCATACAAAATACTCTATCACATAACTCTAATTACCACTTTAGGTAAAGTATAGTGAGAATACTCACCACGGATGAAGAACATCTCCTATAATCACTGCTGCTACGCACCGGACTCTAACTCTGTGCCAAACCCACAATAAATCTTAATGAGAAGCTAAATCCAACCTCTCACTTATTGGGTCTAAATATAGACCACCTAAAAGCCCATTAATGTCCTAAGCCCATTGGGCCCACTAAAGCCCAATAATAAATGGGCCCTCACACGGCCCAATTCCCAACCAAAAGGGAAAGTCGAAACCAAAGGCCCAAAGAACATACATACACTTCTCTAGTCCAAGACTCTATTACATGAGGTGCAAACTCCCCACCCAACACTCAAGGCCCAACACAATGCTTAGCCCAAAAACCCCCAGAAGAAGTTACGTGGGGCGTACCCCCTGGTACGCTCAGCGTACCCAAACAATCAAGAAACTGATCGGGGACCTCAACCCAGTACGAGGGGCATACTGTAATTACACCGCGCGTACCTTCAGACTCGTTTAATCCATTTTCTGGGTCTTAACCCGTTAAGAACTTAGCTCGAGTCGTGGATCTGGACTTCCTAACATCTCTTACTCCATAAAGTTAACAACTTTAAGCCTTTGCATGGCTGATAAGGTCACAACACATAAAAACTCTTACTTTCTTAACCCAAAATGCTCATATCTCATGCATGGGTAGATTCACACGATCAAGGCCTTATTTTTTGGTTCTCCACCACTAGAAACACTTCAAAGGACCGGTTAGTAAGCTCTGGAGTGCATCAACTCATAAAACCTCAAGCATGGGAACAAAAACCCTAAAATAGACCCTAATATGCACAAAACAAAAAGAGAGGGAAACCCTAGAGCTTTATACCTTCAAATGGTGCTCTAGCCCCAAGAAAGCTCAGATCCACAGCCTATTGTTCAAGTTCACTCCCTTCCATGCTCCTTCTTAACTCTCAAAAGTCCACAAGAACACAAACAAACTCATCATGGCCACCACAAGCTTCAAGAATGGATATTAGGGTTTGAGAGGGTTCAATAACTGAGGAATGTGGCCAGAAATGAGACCATATCTTTCTTTTTATATTGAGACTTCACTTAATTAGGGTTTCCTTTTATGCCTAGTACACCTAGCGTACCCCTTGGTACGCCCAATGTACTATGTAACGTCCCAAAAATCAGTAGCAAAAATTTTTCTTTAAATCATTACCAAAGCCATGTTCATAAAACATATCATAAGTCATAACATGAATTCAGAGTATCATTTCCAAAACATATTTTCATTATTCGAGTAAAACATCCCAGGCTGACGTATCAATGGTGTGTGCCATGCGATCACCCCGAGCTCTTCCCTCCGCTACCAGAAGTACCTGAAACCAAAACTGAAAACCTTAAGCACGAAGCTTACTGAGTTCCCCACCCTACCATATACCTTTATAAAAATACGTATAGCACATACTAGGCCACGCCCTCTATTTCGGGTCTCGCCCGCTACAACAGCCCCGCTGCTCCAGGCCCCACTCCGATACAGATCTGTTTCACTTAGCCCTCGCCTGTCACTACCTCGCCCGCTAACATATAATAGCACATAACATATCATAACACATAAGCTAAACATATACTAGTGAATCCTATCCTAAGGCCTTGCCTATCTTGGCCCTCGCCCTTGACCTACTAACGATGAGTCATGGAACCCCGTCCACGCTCCTATTAATAGTTAGAATACGGGCCCAGCCCACACTCACACTTTCCCTAACTTGGGCCTCACCCCTGTTCTGCTACTAATGAGATGTGGAACACCGTCCACACTCTACTATTGGTGAGATACAGGACCTCGCCCACACTCACCTCCCTACCAGGCATATACAAGTATCATACAAACAACAAGTATACTCTATCATGCAAAGCCTTCCTTGGGCACCCGCCCGCTATCAATTGACCTTGGTCCTAAATAACATACTGGCATACAGTGCCTAGGGCTATCCCTAGGGGTCTTCCTACTCATACCTACATGAGCCGGCATTGTGGCCTTAGACCCATTCACACAAAAGGAAACTCACCTGGTACTACTGAACTTGCTGGTAATCCCTCTGGCCGCTGTGTGACAACTCCCTCTGAACTGCTACTCCACTAACTCCCTGAGCTTCAAATTCTCTAAAAAATCCCACAAACTTTGGATCTACTACCACTCCTTGAATCCCCAATGATTCCCTTCTACCTTCTTCCTTTAAGTCACCCAAAATGACTAGAAGCTTGAATGTGCAACAATGGAGGCTTAGGGTTTTGTATTCTGGATAAGAAAGGCTACAAGGAAGCCTAAGGTAGAGAATGAGATGCTTAAATAGTGCACAAAGTCCCAAATTTAGGGTTCCCCTCTTCAGACCGGACTCGCTGAGTCCTCTTTGCTGACTCGCCGAGTCGGTTACTAAATCGATCCCATGGATCCCGCTCCGACTCGTTGAGTTCCTCCGTGGACTCAAAGATGTTGACCCTTTGAATTTGGGTTTTCTTTCCCTTCTTGGACTTTCTGATTTTGAGTGTTACATATTAGGTGGCTCTTGCTTAAGAAACACGTGCATCTGTACGCTAAACGTACGCATACGTACGCCTAGCATACTTCGCTGCCAAAATCCTCACATAGGGAGTTATCTTGCCAACTCTCCTAAGCTTCCATACCATCTTCGAAATGACTCGAATTCCAAAAATCCTCATACCTACGGAAAGGTAATGAGATGCCCTACGTTTCTAGAAACTCGCCTCAACTCGAGACCTCCTAGCCCCCAACTCGTGGCCCATGAACCTTAATCATGGGTAATCCGAAACTGGATATTACACAAAAAGCATGGAAACTTTTGAATCCATAATATATTCAAAAAAAAATTTTGATTTAGAATGAAAATCAGATCGTAGAGATATGATTCCTACTCTGATATCAATTGATGAAGTATTGAATCGAGAATTGAAAACAAAATTAGTGTAACAAGAATTAAGAACACATGGATTAAATAAAATCTTGTTTTAGCTCATATTATGCTTCACAGTTACAGAGAGAAAATATCCAAAGTTCTTATCCATCTCTAGGTAACAACTCCTATATAAGATACTTCGAAACATAAAATGCCTTAGTAATTAGATAAAATACAATTCGAAACTACTAAGACATACTTCCACACATTACAACAAATTCGACACTAACAACTCTTTTGAGATTCTTCAAGATCAGAAGAAATATATCAAACCATGGATACAAATCGATTAAGGTTTCGTCCATTTAGTGTTGATATAGATGAAGTTATCCGCAGATGCAGAGAGTTGAAAAACCCACACACTCTTCAACGATCGAATGGTAGTCTTTTTTTATGCATTCTAATAATTACACATTCAAATTGTTTTCTATATTTGTATTTTTTTTATACTAAAACTGTATGATCACTTAATGTATTTCAGGCGAAGTATTTTTTGTTAGGAGAGATGAAATAGGGAAATAGTTGCTTCAAGATGCAACCGATAAGGGACAGATGGATGGGATATCCATTCTAGGAATGTTGTTGATGGTTGAAGGCAGTGAAAGGAAGCAAGAAGCTCTGATCATGTTAAATAATGCTTAGATTAATAGAAGAAGAAGTTAGGGGAAGGAGATCAAAGCATATACAATTCCATGGCTTGCATAAAAGTTTTGCAAAGCATCCTTTTGTGAGCATATATGAAAATCTTTTATTCATAAACACAGTTGGTTGTTTAATTGTGATATTATTTTGTGGGATGTACGTTTGGTTGAGTTTGTTAAGATGTTTGGCATTAGTTTAGAGAAGTTATATGATGGTTGTTTGATTCACATAATTAGTGATGCATATTATATATGTATTTTTGTTTAATGTGAATAGATACTTGTAATTTGGTGAAATGATAATATTGATTTGTAATTTGGTTTAATATCAATACAAAAATGTATTCTATTTTAGATTTGGTAATTAGACTATGCACTATGTATAGTATATAGTAAAGTAGTAAGTTGATGATGTTAATTTGCTTATGTTTGATCATTTATTACATCATGGTAAGTTTCAAAATATTTTTTTTCTTACCCTTTGAATCTCTATCATTATAATTCTTTAAAAACATCAATCATTGTTTTTTCGTTCTGTAGTTATTTTGGGGTTACAGTTTAGGCTTTGCATTTACAGGATTTTTAACCTACTATTGAATAATATCGACCAAATACTTTGACCTAGTATCCATCCACCACATCGAAATCAACGGTTGTCACAGGTTCCCTCATTAATATTCAACGCCATTATCAAATCATCAAAGTGATTCATCTATTCAAATGATAAATATTTAAAGATTGGTTCATCATTCGATCATTAATTTTGTTAAACAATTTGTTGTTAAGGTACCTTTGCAATATTTATATTGTACATATATATTTACTTCAAATCTCATCAATTAATTCGAAGCAAAATTAATGATCATAATATAGTGTTATTTAAATGTGTATTTTACAGATTTAACAGCAGGAACAATACGAGTAGAACATGGATGTATGAAGGAAAAGATAATTATGATTGTGTATCACATGTTTTCATAAAAGGATTGAAAAAAGCAATAGACTTTGCTACCAGTCAACAAAGGTTAATGGAAGAAGATAGAATCAAATGTCCATGCATCAAATGTCATAACATACCATATAAAGACTCTGATGTTGTTAAGCATCATTTGTACAAGTCAGGTTTTGTTATGGAATATTGGTTTTCGGATAAACATGGCGAAACATCCATTAATGATGACAATAAGTCTGTAGGGGTGGAAGATTCAAACACAACTTTGAATTAACATGAATTCACTTTTAGAGAAATGGCCATGGATGAAATAGCTCCTCATTTTAATACTAGTAATCCTGAGGATGAGCCAAATGCACTAGATAAAAAAAAATTATTTGATATGCTAGAGGCAGTCGATAAAGAGTTGTGATATGGAAGTAAAAAAGTCACACAATGGCCTGATGTAGCTAGAATATTGAATATAAAATCAGAGTACTGCATATCAGAACAAAGTTATGATGCTATCTACCAAGTAAAAAATGATGTGTTACCGGAGGAGAATAATATGGTAGGTAGTTTATACGAGAGCAAAAATTTAATACAAGCATTAGGTTTCCCTGTGGAGATGATTGACTGCTGCAGGTCTGGATGTATAATATATTGGACGAGAGACAAGGATCTTTATCGGTGAAAATTCTACAATGTAGATAGGTACAGACGCTTAAAAAATTTGGCCAGATGTTCTCGCGTATCCATTAAGAGAATGCATTACTTTCCTTTGACTCGAAGGTTGAAGAGACTGTATGCTTCACAAGCAAGAACCGCTTCTATGCAATGGCACTCCGATGATCATGGACATGATGCTTGAGCAATGTGTTATCAATCCAATTCAAAAGCTTGGAAGCAATTTTACAAAATTCATCCTTCATTTGTAGCAGAAATATGTAATGTTAGATTAGGTCTAAGTACAAATGGGTTTGCACCACATGGAGCATTTGGAAAACAATATTCATCTTGGCCTATTATTATAACACGTTATAATTTGTCACCTTCTATGTGCATGAAATGGCCTTACATTTTTTGAACGCACTTGGGCAAGAACCTTCATACCCTAAACATAAAATAGATGTATTTTTGCAATTAGTTTTTGTAGAATTTGAGCAATTAAGGGAAGAAGGCGTAGTAACATATGATATATCTTTAAAACAAATTTTCCATTTACGAGCAGCTTTGATGTGGACAGTATGCCATTTTCCAGCATATGTAATGTTGTCAGGATGGTCTATAATAGGTAAGCTAGCATATCTACACTATGGGAAATATAAACAAGCATTTAGACTAAAGAATGATAATAAGATGTCATGGTTTGACTACCATAGAAGATTTCTATGGGTAAATAACCCATATAGAAAGGATAAAAATAAGTTCAATAGGAATTGTGTAATGATAAAAGGTCCTCCTCCATGTAAGAATGGTGAACAAACTTTAAGTGAAATCGAACAATTAGGTTTGTAAAAGTGAATGAACTAAATGTTGATGATGTAAACAAAGCATGTGATCATGGTTGGAAAAAGAAAAGAATATTTTGGGATATACCATATTGGAAACAAACACCATTAGACATAATTTTGATGTTATGCATGCTGTGAAAATGTATTTGAGAACTTTTTTACACTATAAGGGATGTCAAAGCGAAGATGAAGGATAACGTAGCAGCAAAAAGAGATCTAAAACTGTATTGTAGGAAGAGAAGAGTAGTCGAAGATGATCATAAAGTATACTATGCTCTATACTAGAATCCAAAGAAATCCATATGCGAATGGGTGGAGAAATTATGTTTCCCCGATGGTTATATTTCTAATTCGAGGGGTGTGTTGATTTAACCGGGTGTAGACTCTTCAGAATGAAAATCCACGATGTCATAATGAAAATCCACGATGTCATATTTTTATGCAAAGGTTAATGCCAATTGCATATCGTGAGATGTTTCCAAAACATATGTGGAAGCATTAACAAAGTTGAGTATTTTCTTCAAAACATTAACAACAACATCAATCACAACCAAAGACATGGAAATGATTGAAGTGGTGATCTCAATAATTGTATGTAAATTAGAGACCATCTTTGTCCCTGGTATTTTTAACTCCATGGAACATTTACCAGTACATTTGCGATATGAAGCAAAGATAGTCGGTCCTGTTTAATATCGGTGGATGTATCCATTTGAAATGTTTGTATGTTACATCAAAATGTATGTTGATATTTTTCTAAGCTAATTTAAATCTTCATTACTATAGATATCTCCATCAGTTGAATAAAGATGTGAAAAATAAAGCTCAATTGAAAGGGTCCGTTGTTAATGCTTACTTGCTTCGTGAACCATCAATATTTTGCTTTCATTATTTCGGGACTGGTGTCCCCACACATAATAGAAAGTGTCTCGAAATGATGATGGGGGAGGAGATGAGCAACCTGATGATAACAATGAAATTTTAGATGTATTTTCATATTCTGGCCGGCATTATGGAAGATTCAGGAATAGAATGTTGTCAGATAAGGAATTGCATGCTGCCCAAACTTACATACTCCTTAACGAAGATAAGATCAAACATTACATCAGGTAAGTAACATATACTCCATTTTTTATTATAATTAAAAATCATTTGTAATTTATCTGAGTTACATTTACATGCATTATTTTGTTTATTAAATCATAGTAACTTTAAAAATGTTATTTGAATGGTAATACATAACATTTGAAGAAGATTTGAATGAACTTATTTGGGATATGGATGAACAGGAGCTTGCAGCTAAAGTTAAGAAGAACTTTGAAGAATGGTTTTAAAAATATATGGGTGTTAATTTATATATTTTTTTTAATTTTATTATTTTTTGTGATGGTTATAATTATCACAATTTAAATGTTTTATCATTTGTCATATAGGCAAGTAGGATCCAGATAAAAAAAAAAAGTATATATCTAACCTTTCCAAAGTGTCATTCAAAAGAGTGAAATTATATAGTGCATGCTTTGCTAATGCTTACAAGTGTCACACAGAAGCTTATCGTTTGAACAAATCAACAATAAATAGAGGATTGTGTGTTAGTAGCCAAGGATGTGATTATTACGTTAAGGTTGAGGAAATTTTAGAAGTCGAGTATCTTGGTTAACCAATTAAAACCACATTTTTCTTTGAATGTCATTGGTACGATCCAACACCTAACATAGGAGATAAGGTTGACAAACAATATAACTTGGTCGAGATAAACGTCAAAAGCAAATACAACAAGTTCGAGCTGTTTGTTTTAGCCATGCAAGTCACTCAAGTGTGTTACATTCCTTACCCGAGTTTGAAAACAAAAAAATCGGACTAGTGGGTTGTATTTAAAGTTAAACTTTGTGGCTGGACTAATATATGTGAAAGTCATCCTCAGAAAGGCATTGCTTTCTAAGAAGATGAAGTTGAAACTAATGAAATCATTATACCAACTACAGCCGATACAAACAATTATGGTGATCACGACATGTGAAGCATCAGTTTAGATAATAAAAATAACATTGATGAAGAATATGAAATTCATGAAGACGATAATGATGGTATTCATGACAGCGAGGGTAGTTATGAATATAGTAAATCGAGCAATGAAGAAGAAAAGGAGGAAGAAGATATTGACTAGATGTTTTTGTTTTTTTATAGAATGATGGTTACATTGTCTAGTTTTCAGTTTTTGCATGCCAATTGGTAAATGAGATGTTATGTATTAATGCCCTTTATGAGAATTAAATAAAATAAAATTTATCATTCCTTGGTTCATTGAAATCATTTACTGAAATGGGACATGTGTTTTTTGAGATATTTATATGTACAATATTTTCATTAAATATCCTATTAATTAATTGTTTAAGTTATAATCCAGTTTTTTTACATCGAAATGATAAAAAAAAATATTCAATATAACATAAACATAATTACTTTACAATAAAGTAATTCTTAGCAGAATTGGTAACAAAAGATGCAACATATAATTGCTTAATACTAAAAATTCCTAGGGTTTTATTCCGTTGCAAATTTCCATAGCTAAATATTTATGAGTTTTAGCTACTCCTTATCAACGTTGTTATGGAAAATAATTTCGTAATAAATGTCATAAAAAATTAGCATGGTTTTTTGCTCCATAGCAAAACAAGAAAATGAAATCAAATTCCATAGTAGAATTCCCTAGAAAATATCTATGAATGGTACTTCCATAGCAAAGCAAATATGGAATTGGTTTCCGTTGAAAAATTTTGTTGCATAATAACCACGATAATTAATTACATACCAGCAGTACAACGAAAAGTGATTTCGTAAAAAATATCATTGCAAAATTGCTACGAATGTTTTTTTGTAAAAAAAATAGCAGAATTACCTAGCAAATACCTACGAATGGTACTTCCAAAGCAAAAAAACTATAAAATTGGTTTCCATTGAAAAAATTTGTTGCATAATAACCACGATAATTAATTACATACCAGCAGTACAACGGAAAGTGATTTCATAAAAAATATCGTTGCAAAATATCTACGAATGTTTTTTTCCATAGAAAGATCGATAGCATAATAGCAACAGATATGTAATCGGTAGCATTTTCCATAGCAAGCCATGCTCGCTATTGGAAATAAATTTCGTAGACAATGTGGTAGAAACTTTGCTATGAAACGATATTTCATAGCACGATCCATTGCAGATTAGCAACAAAAATACGTTCCATTGCAAACTTCCCTAGCAAAATCGTGTTTTTCTTGTAGTGATAAATAAACAAAATCCACAATTTCTTTTTGCATAATTCTGAATATGTCAAATGTGTAGACTTTACATGCGTTTTCCACTATCAATTAACGAGGTTGTAACACATGAGTGGTTGAATATGAATTATAGTCATTTAGAAACTATTTATATCTTTGTGTTTCCATCATATTCTCAAACAAAAATGTGAAACCAAGAAGATTCAAGTGATTGTTCAGGTATCCACAAAAAAAACGACTTTTCACTTTTTGACCTCGAAATCGTATGCATAAGTCCCGTTAATGGTATATCTTTGAGATATGATTGTATCTATCTATCATTTATTGAAAACATATTGCTAACCATTTGTTTTTGTTAAGTTTAAACTCATTCATCAATCATCACCACATACTATCAAACTGATCACGATCTATTTTATTATTCTAAATTAGAGATAAAATTCTAGGCCTGAAATCAATAGATTAAATGGGTAGACATGCTTATATGTAAGACACATATTTTATACATTAGAATCTTAATATATAAATATATTTGTTAAATGTACAAAAAAAAATAGTAAAAAAATAGATATTACTTTCAAATACCTTATCATTTAGCTTTTTTCCAATATGCCACATACATAGTCTATATCATGACTCTTAAAAATTGTTATAACTACCTTTCTCATAACCGCATCGTGATGGGTGACAATAATATTTGTTTCTTTACCGAACACGGCCAAAAAAGAATTCAACAATCATGTCTATGAATCAACCATTTCATTATTAAGTAAGTTTGCCCCAAATTTAACCAAACGTGTGTGATCATCTATCCATGTGAATGGTACAACTATTATGTTGTACCAGACATATATATGACATAGGTTGTTAAAAATTGATTATCTCATGTATGCACCAATGTTCATACATGCACTTACTTTCATATATGAATATTTTTTTTTATATGAACATATTGATATAAGAACGTTTGTTCGTTTCTACAAAGAGATATAACTATTAGAACTATAAATCAGACTTTTATGCTCTAAAACTTACATATTTGTCGTATAATTGCATCGATCGCAACCATGTCCCCAAATACTTTATAATTTGCTTTAGCTCGTTCATTAGCCCAAAATAACTCAATTAACTCATCATCATCCTCAGAAACTCGATAATCAAATGAAAAGTTATGTGCAGTTTTTCTCCTTAGTTTCATTCTATTCATAGCCATTTCCACATCACTAACACCAATATATGACCTCATATCCCTAACATAATTTTTAGAATTAACCTTGTTCCAAGAACCTTATCATATCCTCCTTTTAAGGTCTTTATCAATGAATAAGCTTTTGTAGGACCAATGTTATGTGTACTTTGATCATTAATGAACTTTTCATCAGTATAGTCTAATTTGTGATTATTATTTTATAGGTTCTTACTTTAATTAAAAATTTTGTCATTATGTTTGTTCTGCTTTCTGAAACCTGAACCTTACAGCTAGCTACAAGACATTTCATTTTTTGGTATTGATTTTCTTTTTTTGCCTACCAACATTGAGTACATCATGTTCAACATCTTGTCCTTTACCTGATTTGCTGCAAGTCATAATCCTGTGAGTAACAAATCCACATTTTGGTCTCCTTTTAAGTAGTTATTTTCACAAATCAAAACCTCCTCTTCAACATATTTTTTTTGGCAGTCTAATACAATATTGAATAATTGTCCTTGTGCAATCTTTATATCATTAGCCATATTTGGATAGTAATATAACTTGTATCCTGAACGGTATATTCTAGTAAAAACATGTAGTTTGTAGTTGAAAAACCATACTCTGTCACAATTATTCATTATTGAACATATTTTATAATAAACAAAAAACGATTCTAATTCAAAAATGAATTTAGTGTTATGATTAACTGAACCGACCTCATGAATTAAAAGTTTCTTTTCCTTTGTTAAGTTGGTGTTTTTTTTGGAAAGTTCATTAATGAATGTAGATGTTCATTCGTGAATAAATTAAAGGTTGATGTTCATTCATGAAATACAATGCATAGTTTTTTTTGTTTTTTTTTTGTTCATTCGTATATGTTCAAACACAGGTCAAACTAAGAAATAACTTTATACAAAGAGTCACAGGAATATACAAAAGGGTTATGATCGTGCCTATAAAACTAAATGAATGTTCATGAATGAACATTCAATCGAATTTTCATAGGTATATACTAAGTAGATGTTCAGACGTGTTAAGCTATGAAACCGACAAGAACATAAATTAAAGTATAAAATTAAGGCCCCGTTTGATACGCGTCTTTCCAGGTTCAAACGGATCTTTCTGGCTGAATGGACCGGAAAGACATTTGATTTGCACCAAAGAAGGGGTTTTTCCCGGTAAGATATGTCTTTCTCAGAGAGCCCCAAAATCATATCTTTCTAGCTGAATGGGCTGAAAAGAAAATTATACACCAAACCCCGACTCTTTCTTTCTTTATTGGATTATTAATTTTTTTAAATAGTTTTTTTTTTTAATTTATTTTTTATTGAATTATTACTTTTTTTCATCATTTATCACAGTCAATCAAATGTACAATCAAACAGTATGGTTTATTTCTCAGTCAGAAAACTTTCTCAGACAATACTTTACAAAACAGCACTTTCCCAGACAGAAACTATGAAACGGGACCTAAGTCATAAGATTGATAAGAAACCGGTACATTGCTAACAGATGTTGATGAATATGTCGATATTCTCTTTATTGACGATCCAATATTGATATAAATTTCAATTTCTTGAGCTTCCATTGATGCTTGATGAATGTTTAAATGTTTCTGATGTTCAAAAGTGAATTATTAACAATTTAATCATAAAATCTTCGAAATTTCAAATAGATTGAACATGGTACAAAATTTCACGCTTTATTCGATTAATGGTGTCTGTTTCAATATTGTTAGCAAACATTTTTTTCCGTACGTTTAATGGTAATTCTTATCACCATATTTCTTTCAAATGTTTAGTGACAATGAATATGGTTTTTACAATATAATGTAATGGTTCTATGTTTTTGATTGGTTCTAAGATGATATATATATATATATATATATATATATATATATATATATATATATATATATATATATATATATATATATATATATATATATATATATATATATATATATATATATATATATATATATATATATGGGAAAAGTGAATATACCCGTAAGGGTATATAAGCTTAGGTACCCAAACACACCATAATACGTCGTTTTGTTTGATATATTCATTATAAGGTTCTTAAACTTCAACCCCTAACTTGATTTAATTTCAAAATTTTTGAAATTTTACTATTATTTTTCTCTTATGTCACATATTTTTGTTGAACACTTATTAAGTTATATTTATTGTAGTTGAAAATAAAAATTAAGAGGAAGATAAATGTGTAATTTATAAAAATCATGGAAGTAAGTCAACTTAGAAATTAAATTATAAGAACATAGGACAATTATAATGTATTATATGATACAAAACGACGTAGTATGGTGAATTTGGGTACCTAAGCTTATATACCCTTAAGGGTATATTCACTTTTCCACACACACACATATATATATATATATATATATATATATATATATATATATATATATATATATATATATAAGGAACCAAGGAATCATTCATGAGCGTCGGAAATCATAATGATTAACGACTAAGGAAACAAATGTATATTTTTACATTATACGCACAGACACCGAATTATACAAAAAAATCAACGTCCTTATAAAATACTCACCTTTTTTTTCGTTTAAAATATTTTTTAAGCCACATTTTTTATCAAAAAAACAAAACCGAATATACCGTTGTTCTCGATCTTTTTTCCTCTTTCCTTAAAGATCTATATTGATATATAAAAAATAATTTTTTTTTTTTTGAAAAAACTCACTTTATTTTGTTGTTTTTTTTTTTTTTGTCAATATTTAAGTTTATTTTATAAAAATAACTAATTATACCAAAAATAATAATTTTTTATACTTTATTAATAAATATCAACACTGACCAAAAAAAAAAAAAAAAAAAAAAACTCGAACAGTGTAGATTCACACTGTGAATCTAAACTGTAAATATTTTAATTTTTAACATTCACAATGAGAAAAACTTTAATCAGTTCAGATTTATATTGTGAATCTAACTTACTATTATGCACACTATGAATTTGAGAAGATTCATAAAAAAAAATTATCAATCAGTGTAGATTCACACTATGAATCTATATTGTAAATATTTTAATTTTTAACATCACAATGTCAAAAAGCTCGATCAGTTCAGATTCACTTTGTGAATCCGACTTACTATTATGGATACAGTGAATATAAGAAGATTCACGATGTGAACCTAAACAGATTTACAATATGAATCTGAACAGGTTCACAATGTGAATCTGAGCTGAAATATTGTTTTTTTATTTTCTCATTAATATGAATCTATGTTTAAAAAGTACAAAAAATATGAATTTCGATATATTTATTAATTTTTTTCTATAAAATAATAGACATTAACTTTTCAACAAAGAAAATGAAGTGAGTTTTTCGAAAAAAAAAAAAAAAAAAAAAAAAAAACAAATTTCGGTTTTTATATGTAATCATTGATCTCTATGAAAAGATGACGAAAATCATGAACAACGGTATATTCGGTTTATTTTCGATAAAATACATGGCCTAAAAAAATTGTTTACTTATATATATATATATATATATATAATTTTTATGTTATTTTAATTTTTAAATTTTAAATTTTTAACTAATGTTAATTTTAATTATAATATTTAATTTTTAATTTCATGGTAATTAAGTATTTAAAAAGTAACAATAAGTAAAAAGAAAACAATAAACGACGTGATAATCTATTAAATTATATAGAGTTTACTGAAGTGTAAATTTGTATACTGAGTGGAATATATATATATATATATATATATATATATATATATATATATATATATATATATATATATATATATATATATATATCATTTTATTATAAAAATTATTATATTGGACAACATATATTTTTAAATATTAAGATTATACAATTACTTTTAAATACAAACTTGTTTTTCAATAGTTGGTAATAATAATAATAAACAAAAGATAACAACTATAATAATAATAATAATAATAATAAACATATATAAATATAGTTTTATGTCTCTTTTGTAGCCATTGCGCTTGTCACATGTATTTCAGTCTCATCAACTGGTCCACCGCAACCATGGCAACGTTACTATTCCTCATACTCCCCATCCTTTCCTTTGTCGTACCACACCATGGGCCCGTCGAGTTTTTCCGTCAACCACCACGACCACTAGTTTACACCCTTCACGATGGCCCAAAGGCTCATCCTCAACAGGTCTCCCTTCTCTTCATATGAAATTAAGCTTGTGTTTTTGTTGTGTAAGAACTGATAACGATAATGATTTCATCTGAAATTTAATGTCGAAATCTCTCATATCTTACCTCTTTAGAATCTCGTGTATATGAAATGGGCTAAGTTGTATTCCTTATATTTCTAAGCGCAAACATTGGTTTAATTTAATGATAAGTTGATAACCGTATTATTTTTAGGTGCATGTGTCATTGGTCGGAAAGAATTTCATGAAGGTTTCATGGATAACCGAAGAAACTGATGTGCCCTCTAGAGTCGACTACGGAAAAGTTCAGTCGAAATATGACTCATCAGCCACCGGAGAACATTCGTCCTACAACTACTTCTTCTATACTTCCGGGGAGATCCACCATGTCACAATCGGACCACTAGATCCGACTACCACCTATTACTACAGGTGTGGTGGCTCCGGACCAGAGTTTAACTTTCGAACACCGCCTGCAACCTTTCCCATTGAGTTTGTAATTGTTGGTATGCAAATATGCAATATTCACATCTTTATAGAATGCAACATATTTTATTTGTACTAATAATTTTATAAAAACTTAACCACATGTGAACTCAGGTGACCTTGGACAAACGGAATGGACAAGTTCAACCCTTGCCCATATTAATGCAAGCAACTACGACGTTTTGCTCCTCCCTGGTGATCTATCTTATGCAGATTCACATCAACCACTTTGGGACACATTCGGGCGTTTGGTTGAGCCATATGCAAGCCGAAGGCCATGGATGGTGACAGAAGGGAACCATGAACAAGAAATAGTCCCGATCATCTACCCCAATGGGTTCAAAGCCTACAACGCGCGTTGGCCCATGCCACATGAAGAAAGTGGCTCTGAATCAAATCTCTATTACTCATTTGATGTAGTGGGAACTCACATCATCATGTTAGGTTCATATGCGGAATTTAGTGTTGATTCAGATCAATATAAGTGGTTATCAAATGACATGGCTAAAATTGATAGATCAAGAACACCGTGGGTTATCGTGCTCCTCCATGCGCCATGGTATAACTCCAATCTGGCTCATCAAGGAGAAGGTGAAAGTATGCGGGTAGCAATGGAAGAGATGTTGCGTAACTCAAGTGTTGACATGGTGTTTGCTGGCCATGTTCATGCATACGAACGATTTGTAAGCTCTAAGCCTTCCCATAAATGCGCAATAAATTTTTATAATGGACTTATATATCTTGCTAGCTAAAGTGTAAAAGCTACGGGAGGTTTTCTTTTTTCATGTTTATTGATAAAAGTTATTATTTCAGACTAGGGTGTATGACAATAAAGTTGATCCATGTGGTCCAATATACATAACCATTGGCGATGGAGGGAACAGAGAAGGTCTTGCCATGACGTAAGTGTCTAAAACTCTCCTCATATATAATTGTTTATTGATTTGACCCTTGAGGTCCAGTATACACTAAAAACCATGGGTTACTTCTGGAACTAACTCTCTTTTGATATTTTCATATGCTAATGTTAATTTTGATGCTCATATTAAATAAAACCTAGATATAAAGATCCTTCTCCTTCAATATCGCTTTACCGAGAGGCAAGCTTTGGACATGGTCGATTGAGAATAATGAATGAGACACATGCTCATTGGTCATGGCACCGCAACAATGACTCGGCCTCATTTGCGGCAGATAATGTTTGGTTCGAAGGTTTGAGCTCGGCATCCTCATGTAGCGTAAAGACCCGAGGAGAAACTTTTCAACGCGATGAGCTTTAATTAATCTTCTTCTGACCATCATTTGTCTGATGCAGACAAATAGTACTTGATTTCTATAGTTATGTTCTTTTCAGATTGCCTAGATTTTCTGAGATTGATCAAGGCTTAGCTAGGAAAAAGAATTATTGTATAACTTGCAGTACCCATCAACAGAATTTAGTATATAAAAGCGTAAAATATAGCATTCCGTTCAATATTTATACATATGCATCCATCTTATTCTTGGATATTCTTGTGGTTGTTTTATTTGAAAAAAAAAATCTTTCGATTCTGAAATTAAAATTCTAGAGAATAGAGGTTTAAAGTCCCATTAAATAGTATATGAAAGTCCCATTAAATAGTACAGGAAATGCTAAAAATAAGGAGCTAGTGGTACTCTCAAATTAATATCAGTAAGGAGAGTTAAACTCAATGCGAAGTTATAAATGTACCCCCCCCCCCCCTTCTCTCTTAAAATAGACGTTCTTGTGAAGGTATGCTAACTTAATTTGGAGAGCAATGATTGTGGAAAATTGTTGATCAAAAATCTGAAAATTAAACGTGAAATATCGGACTTGACCAAAGGTTGGTAGCGATGGAAGTGGTTGTTGTGGTGACGAGGGCAAAGGCGCGTGTGTGGCCGTGACAATAGCAATATCAATAGGTATGACAGGGACGTTGGTGGTGTAAGTTTCAGGCTGTGTTGTATCAAGTCGGAAGATGATTATTTGAAGACATATTTCAAGAAGGCATTCCGAAGATGATGTTTTTCGTAGGTTTATCAAAGTAGTTGGCAGAGCTTATTAAGCTCCTTCGGTATAGATTATTACATGGACTAAAATGCTCCTTCGGTATAGATTATTACATGGACTAAAATGCGCCTAATAATAAATGTAAGTTAGTTTGAGGACGATGTTTGATCTTATCATGTATCTATGTGTGCATGTTTATGTATGTTAGATTAGTTGGTAGATCGGTTTTGTCATGTATATATAGACATGTCTCTACTTGTTTTTCGTTAACGTTTCCTTGAGCCTACTCATATCATCTGTGTAATCTTTGCAGGTAATCGATCAGAGAGCTAAACGTATTATTTACATAATTGTTCATTACATTCTGCATATTCGATTCATCATCTTGATTTCAGTTCTCATCAAGTGGTACCAAATAAGATACCGATTGCTGAGTAATTTATTGAAATATCATTTCTTTTAAAAGGCGATCTGAATTTGCTTTCTCAAATCTATTTTCTATCTTCGAAATACAATTCTCTTAAGTTACTTATAAATTTTTGATTTTATATCAATGGAGATTTCAATACCTCAATAATGATCTAATACATAAATCTTCTTTGTTTAACAACAAAAGCTCTAATGTAGTTGCCAAAGCATTATGATCAATGGAAGGGTCGAATACAAGACCACCTTATCAGATTAGATGTTGACTTATATCATTCAACCAAAGAAGGACAATTTAAAACTAATGTTCAAGGTCCTTTTTGCTCCAGGAGCAAATACTGAAGTTGTTCTTACTACTAACAAATGAAGATCCAGAATAACAAAAGATGTATGATCATAAACATTCTCACAAATTTTAGTGAGTTCTAGAAGAAAGAAGGATAAACATTCTGAAAGATTTATGTGTATATGTGTGATTGATATATATATATATATATATATATATATATATATATATATATATGTGTGTGTGTGTGTGTGTGTATGTATTTGGTATGTGTATATGTGTATTTGGTATATATGTACATATATGTATTTATATGTCAAATATTATGAATCAATTAGGCTCATTCTCAAAACTTTATAATATGTAAAGTACAATGTAGTAATTGAAAAACAAAAAAGTAAGATGCTATAATTCACAATGTTATTAAAAGTACAATACTATAATAGAAAAACAAAATAAGAAATATTTTATAAAAAATCTAATGAGGTGCAATTAATGCCATAATAGAAAAAGGAAAACAAAGGTAAGATGATATAAATAATAAAAATATGGAAAAAATAAGATGTTATAAATAACAAAAATATAGTACAATTCTAATAAGTTATTTAAAGTAAAATATTATAATATAATAAATAATAAAAAAAAAAACAAAAAGTATAAGATGCGGAATGTATTAAGTTATAATTTAAGAACTTAATTTTTTAAAATAAAATGGTATAATAGGAAATTAAATTTTTAAATTTAAGTCCATTCGTTTTAAATCCTCAGGAACCCAGAAATACCTGCCCGAATACGTATGATATGTTTGATTATTTAAGAAATATTCACTTGTTATTTTCTCTTTTTCTCCTCGGATATATATATTTTTATATACACTTAGGAGCTAAAGGGAAATATTGTCGAATTTTTCTGAAACAGTTAAGCATGTAATACATATTCACATATGAGGTAAGATAGTACAAAAGTTGGATTAGAAGCCTACCCGTGTGAATACTTTATCGTTGTCCAATTTTTTTACAGTTTCTGTCCGATTTTTGAATCGTAGATTTTTACTCTAGCTTTATGAATATTCCATCCGTTTTAGTGGTTAACTATCCTTATAAATATTCAATCTGATTTTTAGTTCTTTTGGAGTAAAGAATAAATCTAACTTAAGTTTAGCTACAACATGTTTATGGATAAAACATGGACTACTATTGAAAACTGTAAGTCTACAGTGTTCCAATAAGGACTCGAATCTTTTCTCGTGAGGTCCAAAGTACATGTCGATGACAGAGGTGAAATCAGATTCCCATGTAAGAAATATGACACAATGAAATTTATACTACTAACCATACTAAAATTCCATACACTTTAGTATGGTTTTAGTCCATATTATATTAAATGGAAATCTTAAGGCAAAAATATAGTTCCTCCGATTGTAGAAGACATAATGCATAGTAATAAGATGGTCGGCGTTATTCTTGACATTGTGGTGGTGTGATTGGAAATGATACAAACTGCAACGAAGGGAACCCAAAGATACAATAAGCATTATATCGTAAATGTACTTCGTTTTTGTCCGTTGAGCTTTTAGTAAAGTTGATACATGTCAAGGTCATTTGGTCCACTTGTTCATTTGTTGCAGGTAATATTTCCTGGAGGAACCCCCCCCCCCCCCCCCCCCCCCCCGCGCTGGTCTCATTATGAAGCAAAAAAGACCCTTAAAAATATTGGCTTTGTTATAAGTCGATACATGTATATAAAATCGAATGCTTTCTTTTCCAGACAGAACATAAGTTGTTAAAAGATGTCTAGTTTGTAAAGAGAGTCTGTGGGTTGATGAAAATACAAATCGTAAGAAGGTAGCTCATAAGGTGTTATGATACTTTCCCGTTACCTTACAATGTTCGTACTATTCTACACACACAATTAAAAATATCATCTGGCATAATACCGGACGAACAAAAGATAGTATGATGTGTTATCCCATTGATGGTACTTCATGAAAAAATTTGATATGAAGTGTCCTAACTTCTCGAAGGAACCCCGAAACATACACTTAGGGCTTAATACTATTGGTTTTAATCAATTTGGTAAGATGTATAATCCTCATAGCACATGGTCCGTTATACACAGCACTTACAATCTTCCACCATGACTATGAATGAAGCAATTGTAGATTTTTGGTTACTTACCATAAAAGAAGAGACATGTACATTCTTTAATATGAAAGCGATATTGTTATGGACAATAAACTACTTTCCAGGTCGTAGTAGTCTATCCGTTTAGAGGGGATAAGGGTATAAAGCTTGTGCGATTTGTACTAAAGACACCCTCTCATACCGAGTTTCAATCAAATTTGTATATGTTGGCCATCACATGTATCATCCATGGAGAAAAAGTTTGGACTATCACGGCCAACACAAGACAATAGACCCTCTAGGACAGTTTAGTGATGAAGAAATTCTAGCTCAACTAGATCATCTATTGTCTTGTCCACCACATAAAGTAGCTTGTATTAAGAGAGACTAGGAGGATTTCGAGACGAATTGGTCTAAAAATCATTATATTTGAAATTGAGTATTGGTATTCTCTTGAGTTGAAACACAACTTCGATGTTATGCATACTGAAAAAAAAAATATGTGTTACAACATATTAGTTACTTCTTTGATGAATGATAATTCTAAAGACACTTCAAATTCTCGGGCTGACTTGACAAAACTGAGCATTAAGAAAAGTTAATGGTGAAAAAAATGGTAACAAGTTCCTTAAACCCCATCCATCTTATTCATTCACGAAAACTGATCACATACATTTTGGGAGTTTATAAAAGATGTTAAACAATAGAATGGGTTTGGATCTAACATCAATAAAAAAGTGAATGTAAACAATGCTAACATCATTAGGCTTAAATCTCATTACTGCCATGTTCATATGCAATGCTTGATACCCATTGGAGTTAAAGGGCTTCTGGCCAAAGGTACTTATACACCAATAGTAGAGCTTTGTATGTTTTTTAAGAAGTTGTGCTTGACAACACTATTAGTGAAGGATATGAAGGAAGCGATGGCAGTCATCACTAAAATATTATGCAAATTAGAAGTAATATATCCTCCTGTATTTTTTGACATTACGGTTTCATTTAGTTTTACATTTAACTGATGAAGCTATTTACGGAGGCTCGATATGTATGTGTGACAGTTATAAGAATTATGTCATGGGTAACAAAAGAATGTTAATTTCAATCACTATCATAGAAGACCTAATGAGTTTTAATCAATTTATTTTGATGTTCATAAACTTTTTACTTTGAAATGCATCCATAATATTAGTTAAGTCTTTGATTTATATGAATCATTGACAAACAAACAGTTTCAATATACATAGTAATGGCTTAGTACATATGACTTTAAGATATATACGTATTAGACATTATTATGCAACAACAATAGGTTCATCATATAGTTCATGAAAATAAGAAAGGATGGCTATAAAGAACAAAAAAACGCAGATTTTGTATGCAAAAGATGTGACCTTTTTAAGAAAACAACCATCCGGGTAGTAGGCCGCCACCTGTTAAGGGTCAAAACATGAACTACCATCGGGTTAAGAGACGTATTAGGAAATGAATTTTCATCTCCAATCAATTTTCCCATAAACCTCACTCAATTTAGGAATTTATCATGTTCTTCATTTTTTCTGCTTGAAAAATATTCTAAGCTATTACAGATAATGTCAAACAGACTATGTTCACCTTATTTACCATGTAATAAATCAGTTGAAGACTTATAGGGATAAAGGATAAGGTTATTACAGAAAACCTTATGCCATGATGTGTTTGTGACAACCCTAAATTTTCATTTTGTATAATTTCTACAGTCAAACACTCCAAATATTAGTCGAAAACAATTCAGTACATTTTTGGGTAGGATTTAAGTGCATTTGGGTGTTTTATTTTATTTTATTTTATTCCCATCCAACGAATAAACAAAAGGAAGTATCGTTATGAGTAAGGTATAACAAATTAACATTTCAACACCTTAACAAGGTGTTTAAGGCCAAAATTGGGGAGTTTGGGTCGTAAGCTCCCTCTTGATCATGAACTCATGCTTAAAGCATGAGTTTACCCTTATTCCCTCACTTCCTCACTTCACTCCTTCAAGCTCAAGAACAGCCGCCTCTTTTCTCTCAAGTATCATCACACACTTCTTCAAATCCGCCAAAATGTAAGTGTTTTCCTTCCTAGATTCTTTCATACAACACTTAATCTAGTGTTTATACATCATTTCATCCATGGATTCTTGGTTTTTACATAGATCTTCAAGAGATCTTCAAAACACCAAGAACACACACTAGTGTTCTTGGGTCCTAAACACTCTTACAAGCTTCCTATAAATAAGTATACTCTTCCTAACTAGTTATTTGCTTAGTGTGCTTATAAATCCATGGAATGAACACCAACAATCCCCAAGAACATGATTTTACAGTTTGGGGAACTCCCAAAACCGTAAACACCCCCAAAGGGTGTTTTTATGCCCCTAACACGTCCTAATGCTTGGACAAGAAGCTAGAAACTTGCATGCATGATCTAAGAACAACAAAACATGAAAAGGATGAAGTGGTGAAGATTTTACGGCCATCAACCCAAGGGTTTACTACCGTAAACTCCCATGGAGTGGTCCAAAGGCCACAAACTCCAAAGGAGTGCCATTTCGAGCCCTAACCACTTCCTAAGCCTTTGATTCAACCCAAGAGCACTTCTTTTTGAAGCATGAGACCTTGAAACACACAAATACACCATTCCTATGAGTTTACGGCCATAAATGCATGGGGGAAATGGTCCAGAAACTCTTAACACCCCTAAGGGCCACGATTTGAGGAGTAAACTCGAATATGAGGCCATACTCTCCTTAGATACAACCCTTACCACTCCTAGCACTTGAATCAAAGTGTTTTCATGCATTAGAGAGTCTTTACTTACTAAATTAGTGATTAAATAACTAATTAGATACATTTATGTATCATTACATGTTACATAGGATCCGTGTGTGTGTTCAAGTCCTCACTTGACACCTAGCATCCTACCCGACACTTCCATCCACTCCACTCACTGCAGGTGAGTTCATACCCCTTAATCAACCTTTTAATCATTTTTAAATGCTTTTATGGGGGGAATACAAGTTGAATCAAACAAGTTATAGTATCAATCACATGTGATTTATAACTTGCAACCAAAAAGGATTTCCTATATTTTTAACTATCGTGCCAACAAAACTGCTTTAAATGTTTATCAAACTCATTTTCATGTTAAATTGTTATAAAACTATTCCCAAACTCTTTTAAAACTTCTTTTGTTCCTAAACCATATCTACACCAATATATTTATATAAGTAAGACTTGAAGGACTTAGGACTGATAGCTCACCTTACTTCCTGTTCTCGTTTGATTGTGGACTTAGGGTATATTGTTATCTGTCCGACCGCCGTTGAATTCTTAGTTATATATCATATATATTTGTGATAGATATAAAAGTCTTCACTTCAACTCAGTACCTTTGTATATCAAAGGCATGAAATCAATATTTCTATATAACTATAATAGGTATAGTTAAGGATTACTACTCATTTCTACTATTAACATGATACCTACTAGAATCGGTATAGTTGTGAGTCAATACATGATAAATACTATAAAAGGAGAATACTATATACTATACAAGAGAATACTCGACACATTATAACATAAAAATATATTATACACTATACAAGAGAATATACTATAATTAGAATGTAACATACTACATCTCGATACGACACTTCATAGTGGTATCACCATGTATCCAGAGTCTCCTGGAGGGAGAGCGGACATTGTGTGTATAGATCTATACGGGACAGACACTCCCATATCCCGACTGATAGCTACAGTCCGAGCCGACTAGGCCCAGGGTGACAAAATGTCACCATTCCACATATGACTCGGAGGGTCATCAGTTATTCGATCGTTAATCAGCATGGTTACATACGAGTTCACATTCAGACCTTTAATTAACACATTAAGAATTAAAGGCAACACAGATTCCACGAGGTGTATCGTACACTTAATACTACCTGGAGTCTGAATTTTCATTACATTAAGCCGGCAGTGTCACTATTGGGAGTAAAACATTATTTTTCCCAAATTCTTTATATGAATAAAGTCTAAAACTATATTTTCATACTGATAGTTTCACTGGGGAAAACCTTTACATTTTCAAAGGATAAAACATGTAAACAAGCAGGTCTTGGTAGAAGACTGCTTTTACTAGAAAATATAGGATTTTCTAGGGAACAAACTAATTTCAAACAGTGATATCAATTATTATACTACATGACCATAAACATTTTTATACAAGCAATAACACTAAATACTTTTGAACTCACTAGCTTTATGCTGATACTCGCTTTCAAAATAACTTGTATTCTTAGGTCATCAGTAGACAGGTACAGATGCAACTTTTGAGAAGATGGAACACATACAGGACCCATCTTTTATTTTGATTATACTTTTGGTGTATTACAAACTGTACAGAACATGCTTGTATTACAAATTATTATATTAATGCAATGGATGTTGTTGCTTGTCTTTACTATTATGCATTGTTATGATGCTGTACATGATGTCCTCCACCCCACAACGTTTCCGCCGTTCACGATTTTGGGGTGTGACAGATTGGTATCAAAGCATTGTTTATAGTGAATCATGTATATCAACCCATAAAAGATATACGAACTATAAACACATTGGGATTAAAACACTCTGACCAAGAATATATACTTTTAAGTAATAATATATTTAACTAAGTATATATATATATATATATATATATATATATATATATATATATATATATATGCGTCCACTCATACAAAGGGTCAGTATCACACTAGAACAGAACAAAAGTATTAAGATTGCTGAACAACGCAATTAGGATTAGAGACATATAGTCAAATATGGGTGGATGTAGCCTGATCAACTACATTTTCCTAGGAGTGACTAGCATGTGCCTAAGAGTGGTTGTGGTGTTGCAACAAGTCTAAATACTTACCAACACTACTACAAGAACATTAGAACAAGAATACTATAGGAGTATTATGCATTACTATAAAATTACATATGTGAGAACTAAAAAGGTCTCTATCAAGTAGGTCAATAGACGTTAAGTGGATACACTAAGGTTATATGAAATTCAGGTGTTATAGACTCAGAATCTGTGATCTTTGCTTCATTTCCTATCCTTGTTTGGTTGTGGATTTGGAGTTAGGACCACTTATTCGAAGGACTATCATACTTCGATTTCATATAACTAATATACACTACACGAGTATTGACATAACTAATAGAGATGATCTAATAATTATCTTAAGTAGTATGTCTATTTATATAAGATTCTTATATCCCTTTTATCGTGTAGATTTCATGGTTGGATTCCATCATCATGGTGACCCCTACTTTCCACCCCACGAGAATGCGGGATGGCTTGAGTCCGATGATGAGGATCAAATCCCTTTGGATGATTATCACGCAAAAGGCTTCTCGGATGGATCTAACTCCGAGCCCGAAGTCAACAGCCTACCCCAGTAGGTCAAGCCCCATTTAACAACCCCCGACCAGCATTTCAGGGTCCCACACCCTTGTGGGCAACAAACTTGAATCGCTGGAGCGATAAACAAGGTCAACCCTTACCCTACAACGGGGAGCGAAGCTTATACAACATAAGCGAGGGTGGCTCGGCTGATCAAGACCTACCCATCATAGTCCGTAGAATTGCTCGAAATATGGAGCAAGGTCGAGCAACAATCGGCCAAATAGTGGAGATTGATGCCAACACTGTTGTCAACACGGTCTGCATTCGCCACCTCGAAGAGGCGATGGAGAGGACCAGAAGGACTAATGAGACTTTGCAGCAACAGCTAGCTGCCTCACAAGCTGAAGTCATAGAACTTCGAGTTTGCTAGAGGGATCATGAGCGACACCTCCAAGAAGTGGTCCGTCATATGGAAGACCTTAGGGTTCGCCTGAAGAATTCCCATCACCGTTAAAAGATGTCTAGCACATCTTTTCTTTTGACTAAGGAATAGCCTTTCGTATTTGTGCTTTATGAAACACTTATCTGTAAAATATTCCTATCTTTTAGTACACTATGTATTCTACTAAACTGTCAAACATTTTCCCTCATATGGTTTGATGTAAGGCCTACTGTTAGGCCGTTTTTCCCAAATTTATTTACATCAGTAATACGAGTAATATTGACAATTATCTAATCTATTGGAAAAATCTATACTTTTACGTCTCCCTACCCTGTTTTATGACTCTATCTGACAGTTAAACTATGGCGATTTAGTCCATGAAACACTCTCATCGTACTTCTAATCGATTCTCACTGTTGTCGATTTTTTTTAAAAAAATTTTCAATAAAAGATGCCTCCCCCGCAAGCGTACGACCAAAAGCACGCATGCGAATCAAACTCCAATACCACCCCCTCCTCCACAGTTCGATGCGGTGATGTTCCAGGCAACTATAACTGTAGCTGTGACCGCAGCTGTGGCCCAAGTAAATTTTGGTGATGCAAGTGGAGCCGGAATGGGCACCAACTCTAGACATGGTGAAATCCAATCACGTATACTGGGGTGTATCTATAAGGATTTCATGAGCTGCAAACCCACGTACTTCAATGTGACCGGAGGGATCATTGTGCTGTCCTAATGGATCGAAAGGACTGAAACCATCTTCTAGATGTTCTCGTGCCCCGAAGAGAGCAAGATAAAGTTTGCAGCTTGCACCTTCACCGAAAGGGCCTTGACGTGGTGGAATGGCCATCTCAAATCACTCTCCTTGGTAACAGCCAATGCCATGGGTTGCGACACACTGAAAGACCTTCTGACAAGGGAGTACTGTCCTAGGGGTGAGATTCAGAAACTCGAGGAGGAACTCTGTAACCTCAAGATGAAATGGACCGACATAGTGGCTTACACGGCCATGTTCTGCGACCTGGTAACTCTGTGTCCTAACATGATCCCCACTGAGGGCAAGAAAATTGAACGATACATCTAGGGTTTAGTGTCGCCGTATCGAGGGAATGTTTTAGCATCACACCCTACGACCTTTGACAGTGCCAAGGAATTGGCCCAAAGGTTGATTGATCATGAAGCTCCTTCCACTCCATCAACAACCACGACGGTAGCCACTACACCGACCAAGACATCCGACAACAAGAGGAAGCGGTGGGACCGAAAGAAGGGCAAGTTAACTCAATCCTCTTCCAAGAACCAACAGAATGGGAACTCAACCAATCCATTCCTATGATAACGTCGAAACTCTTGATCGATACTGGTATGAGGTCGATAGGAAATGAACGATCATCTAGTGTGAGGGTACAACCTATGTAGATCTTTTTAGAACTTTCTGTTTTTCCGTTTTCCATCTCTACTATGAAGGTTTCTTTTAATGGTTGTGAGGATTGTTTAAGTAAGTGCTTAAAGTTTTGGTTTACAAAACTTCTTTTTGCTCCACTGTCGAAGATGATACAAGCATAAGAGTTATCGAGAAGGAACGTACCCGTGACTACTGTGAGGTCTGCCACCGCTTCATTATGACCGATAGCAAGTATTCTTCCTGTTCCTCCCACATTCCTAGCTTTCGGGCAGTTTCTTTTGAAGTGTCCGACCTCTCCACAACCATAGCAGGCTTGACTCACTTCAGTACTGGGAACTTGACTGATGGGTTTGTGTAGAGACTTGCAAAAACGGATGGTATGGCCCTTTTGATTGCAATTAGTGCAG
Source organism: Lactuca saligna (assembly GCF_052625555.1). NCBI lineage: Eukaryota > Viridiplantae > Streptophyta > Magnoliopsida > Asterales > Asteraceae > Lactuca > Lactuca saligna. The sequence goes on along the minus strand of NC_136418.1, from coordinate 42,492,807 downwards.
TGCATTTCACGATAGGGGTCGTGATGATGGAAAGAGCACTTGGTGCATTTCGGTAGGTTTCCCACATAGGTTTTGGCTGGTGTAGGGGCAGCAGGAGTAGTGGCAGCATGAATAGCCACCGTCTATTGGTTTTTCGGGGATGATTGAGTTAACTTTCCCTTCTTACGGTCCAACCACTTCCTTTTGTTGTCGGACGACGTGGTTGGCTCAATGGTAATCGTTGTGGTTGTTAATGGGATGGAGGGAATTTCATGATCAATCAACCGTTGAGCCAATTCCTTAGCGCTGTCAAAAGTATTATGGCGTGATGCTAAAACGTTTCCTCAATACGGGGGTACTAAACCCCAGATGTATCACTCAATCTTCTTGCTTTTAGAAGGGATCATGTTAGGACACATAGCTACCAAGTCGCAGAACCTGGCTGTATAAGCTACTATGTCAGTTCCCTTCATTTTAAGGTTCCAGAGTTCCTCTTCAAGTTTCTGAACTTCGCCCCTAGGGTAGTACTCTCTCAATAATAGGTCCTTCAGTGTGTCCCAACCCATAGCATTGGCCATTACCAGAGGGAGTGATTTAACATGGCTATTCCACCATGTTAAGGCCATTTTGGTGAAGGTGCAAGCGGGGAATTTAATCTTGCTTTCCTCGGGGCACGAGCACATCTCGAAGACGGCCTCTGTTCTTTCGAACCACTGAGATAATGCAAGAATTCCTCCAGTCCCATTGAAGAAGGTTGGTTTGCAGGTCATAAAATCCTTATACGTGCATCCCTATGCCCATTGATGATCTTCACCATGTCTAGAATTTCCGCCCATTCCTGCGCCACTTGCATCACCAGAATTTATTTGAGCTAGAGTTGCGGTTACAGCTGTTTGAAACATCACTGGATCGAACTGTGGAGTGGGTGGTGGTGGAGGAGTTTGAGCCTCAGGTCTGCCTTTGTTTGGGCACTTATGGGGAGGCATCTTTTGCTGAAAATTTTATATGGATGATGATAATAGTGAGAAACAATGGCGAGTATGATGAGAGTGTCTTATGAATTAAACCACCATACACAAGTTGTCAGACATGATCATATACCGAGTAGGGAGACATAAGAGTATAGACTTTTCCCAATAGGTTAGATAACTGTCAATATTAATGATATTACTGATGTAAATGAGTTATGGAAAAATGGCCTAACGGTAGACCTTACATCAAACCATTAGGAGAAAATGATTGACAGTCTAGATAACTACATAGCATTCTAAAAGATGAGAATATTTTATAGACAAGTGTTTCATTCAAAAGAAGACGTTAAAGACTATTCCTAAGTCAAAAGAAAAGATGCGCTAGTCATCTTTCATCGGCGGCGACAGATGTTTCTCGGGTGGACTCGAAGATTAGCTAGATGGCGCTCCATGTCGAGGAGGTGTCGCTCGTAGACACTCTGGCGAACTCAGAGTTCTACGACTTCAGCCCGGGTCTCGGCCAATGCTTGTAGCAAGGCCTCGTGGCTTGCTGCAAACCTCTCATTAGCATGTTCCAGGTGGCTGGTGCGAAGGGAGTGCAGTCCTCCATTTGTATTAACCTCCACGACACGCTGGAGAGCATCCTTGCCTTGAATTTCGTTGCGGGCAACTCTTCGGACCAGAATGGGCAAGACTCTGTCCGTCGTTCCTACTTCACTTGTGTTGTAGAAGCTTCGGTCTCCATTGAAGGGCATGGGTTGATTTTGCTATTCACCCCACGTTTCTATGCATTCCACCCATGCAGGCGTCGGACTGTGGAAGGCCTGGCGGGGGTTAGGGTTCGGGACCGGGGCTACATCCACCCAGATGTGACTATATGTCTCTAAGCCTAATTGTGCTACTCAACAGTCTTAATACTTTTGTTCTGTTCTAATATGATACTGACCCTTTGTATTCATGAATGTATATACATATACTTAGTTAAATATTTTAGTATTTAAAAGTATCTATTCTTGGTCAGAGTATTTTAGTCCCGAAGTGTTTATAGTTCGTACATCTTTTATGGGTTGATATACTTGATTCACTATAAACAATGCTCTGATACCAATCTGTCACACCCCAAAACCGAGAACGGCGGAATACATTCTGGGGTGGACGACTTCATGTTCAGTATCATAACAATGCATAATAGTAAAAACAAGCAACCACGTCCATTGCATTAATATAATAATTGTAATACAAGCGTGTTCTATACATTTATGTAGATACAAAAAGTATAAACAAAATAAAAGATGAGTCTTATATGCTCCATCTTCCCAAAAGCTGCATCAGTACCTGTTTATTTTTGACTTGAGAAGACAAGTTATTTTGAAAACGAGTATCAGCATAAAGCTGGTGAGTTCATAAGTATTTAGTGTCGTTGCTTGTATAAAAGTGTTTACAATCTTGTAGTGAAATGATTGTTATCAAAATTTGAAAGTAGCTTCATTCATAGAAAATTCGATATTTTCCAGCAAAAGTAGTATTTTACCAAAACTAGGTTATTTGTAAGTTCGTTTCATTGTAAAGGTAATAGTCTTCTCGTGAGAATGTCAGTAATGAAAATACAGTTTTAAACTCGTTCATTATAGAGAAGGAATAGAGTTTGACTCCAGCAGCGCCCCTGCCAGTTAAATATAATAGTGAATGTAAACTCCGGATAGTGTTAATTTTGTATGCACCTCGGTATGTTTTTTAATTAAATTTTAAATCTCCACTCGTATGAGATCATACTGAGTGATAGTAGTACAGTGGCCGACCCTCCAGGTCACCAATAGTGTAGTAGTATTTGTCATCCTTGGGCCAAAAGGCTCGGACTATAGCTAGCAGTCGGGATGGGGGAAAATCTGTCCCGTATAGATCTATAAACGTAGTGGTTGATCTCCCTCCAGAAGGCGATGGTTATCCAACGATCGCATATCGATAGGTCGTATATAGAGATAGTGCCTCACATTCTGTTATAGTATTCTCTTACGTATGGTATATAGTGTTCTCTTAGTATACTATGTGATGTCCTCTTGATGTAGTTTATAGTATTTCTTCTTATAGCGGGTAGTGTTACCTTAGTATAGTGTATAGTGTAAAATGTTTTCTTCACATTGTACATTGTACATATAGTCTTGTACTTGTACTGTCCATAGTGTGTATCATAGTGATATCAAAATGAGTAGTAATCCTTAACTATACTTATTATAGTTAAAATGAGTCCTTGATTTAGTGTCGTTGGTATGTAGAAGTATCGATCTAGAATGAAAACTTTTATATATAACAAAAATATACAAGATATATAACTAAATATTAAATGACAATCAAACAGATAACCTAATACCCTAAGCCCACAATTAAACAAGAACAGGAAATAAGGTCAGTTATCAGTTCTAAGTCCTTTACTACCTATTTATATAATTATATTAGTGTAGATATGATTTCGAAAAATAAATTTTAGGTTTTGAAAATATTAAAATGGTTTTAAGACAAGACAATTGATTTGTAAAAATGAGTTTGATAAACAGTTACAATAATTTTTCTAATAAAATACTTTAAAATGTAAAAATCCTTGTGATAGTAAGCCATCAATCACGTGTGATTAGTTTTGCAATGTATTGGATTCAACTTGTATCCCCCCCCCCCCCATAAAATAATTAAAAACATTTGAAGGGTCAATTAAAGGGGTATGAACTCATTGTTTGACGTAGGGTTCAAGTGTGATATTGCTACGAGTGTCGAGTGTCGAGTGTCAACGGATGCTCTGAACGCAAGTCGCCCCTATTAATCATATGGTGACAAATATATAAGTTAGAGCTAGGGTGTTTCATGGCTAAAATGATGAGAAATTACTCTAAGGACTTGGAATCACTAGGACTAAGTGTCTCGTATTCTATACTTAATGATTTATGCAAGTTTAAGGCTAAATATGAGTATTAGGGTGGGTGTATAACCATAAAAATGAGTGTGTGGCTGGGGAATGCGGCTAGACTTTAGTGTGAGGCTGCACACTAGAGTGTGCGGCCGTACACAGGGGTGTACGGCCATACATTGGGATGTGCGGTTGTACACTCCTTGTTTGACTCCTATGTGTCGATTATGTGGTCGTACTCTCACTTTGGATGGTGCTTTAGATATGTGCGACCACCTGATGAAGGTGTGTGGCCACACTCCTTCAAGGAGTGAAGAACACGAGGAACATTTTGAGTTTTGGGCTTGGATTCAAGTGTTTTACCTCTATAACAAGTTTTTTGGAGGCCTTCTTAGTGTTTTTGGGTGACGCTTTTAGAGAGAGAAAGTAGAGAGAGGAAGAGAGTGCCGCCAAAAGTGAATGGAAGGGGTTCTCTACTATATATAGGGTCGGGTGTGAGGCTGAAGGGGTTTGCGGTTGGGTGTGCGGTTGGCTGGCTGCACACACCTTTCTCGGTGTGCTTGGCTAGATTTTACGATGTAACACCCTTCCTAACCCTTCCTATGGCCCACATTTATGATATACTAAGCCTAAGACACTCGTGTGGACCCAACATTTTGCTAAAAAATGCTAATTTCACGTGAATTATAGATATATGGATCGATTTCATAATGTAAATGTTTTGGGTTGTCACATCCATGGTATAGTGGTCCCCGTTCCCTAGCTATCTAAGGAAGGGGACAATAAACGAAAGTTGGGGAAAAAGAGGAAGGAGCGAACAACACAGGAAACCCCGCAGAAGCAACAAATGGGTACGATATACGCCGCCACAATACCTGCTACACCAGCACTTGACAGTCGATATGCTGGAACTCTCCCAAAGTGTGGAAAGTGTAACTATCACCACACTAGAGTATGTCAGGAATGCAGTGCCTAAACTGCCACAGAAAGCGACACACATTCCATTTCTACAGGGCATCGACTCAACCAATCTCCCAAGTCCCCGGTGTTGAAGAAAACCAAGCCTGCTATGGCTGTGGTGAGATTGGACACCACCAAAGGGACTGCTCGATAGCAAAGAACTCAGGTGCAGACGGACGGATTCTGATGATCACCGCAGGAGAAGTTTCCCCAGAGTCCCCAGCGACCAGTGGTACGTTTTCAAAATAGTAATTACTTTAAAAATTAATTTATATTTATATATGATTAAAACTTAGGAAAAACACTTAAAAGTAACTAAAATAACTCACTTATTGAAACAAGTCAAAGTTTTTAAGATAACTAAAAGATCCATTCAAAGAAGCTATGATGGATTTGCATATACATCAAGGTTGTGCATAGCTAAGATTTTGCAGACTTAGAGTGATTGATTCCGCCTTAATTCTTGTTCCTTGGTTGGTTGTGGATTTGAGGCAGAGTTACTCAGTCGACTGTCTTATTCATCTTAATTATTCATAACTTGTATATGGCAGGCGATCATAGTGGTACCAAGGAGGATCATTGTATAAAGTATTGAAACTAGTTATCAAAGCACTTTCATTGTATGTACTCGCTCATCGCAATACGATACGTAGAAGTGTTAATATCAAGTGGAAAACAGAAAGCACTAGAATATTTACAAAGAGTACATTGTCAAACACACTAGCAGTACATCATCATATAGAAGACGTCTCTTTCAAATCGGCCAAACTTTTGTTCAATAAAGAGTCCATTTCTATCATTCATCATGAGTTGGCGTGGTCCTCACCATACTAAGTTCATATGTTTCTATGGCTTTGACAGTCAAATTCCCAAAACCCTCATCATTCATAACGATAGTCCGACCTAGACCTCAGTTTTGTCTCTCGTATTCTAAACCTTGAAGTACTCATGCGAAGAGTACTTTGCCCTACGAAGTATTGTTGTTGTTTGTTCCACAGACAGCCAAGAAATACCACTCATCCAGCAGACCGAGTTTGAGCATGGAGGCTAAGGATGAATGCAGTCCACCTATCACTATTCATTGTATACACGAGAGTAGTATATGATTACGATTACGCAGATTTACTATGTGTGCTTCCGCCCTATCTCTCGTTCCTTGTTTCGTTGTGGACCTGGGGCAGAGTCGCACATCCGATCGTCTTACTAATCTTAATTATATACGACTTGTATACACGGGGAAATGATAGATGGACCAAGTATGAATCCTATAATGAACATTAGGGCAGAGTTTCTAGGTTTATGAGTGAGTATTCTACTAATCAAAGGAGTACAACCCCAGTTGTACTACTAAAAAAGATAATTTTGAGACAAAATTCCATCTAACGGGGGGGATGATGTGACAACCCAAAAATCTTTTCTTTGAAAATTCCAGCCATTCAATTCAACTGAGTGTCAGACTCATTTATGCTATCTTTTAGCATTGCTTAGAATCCATTTCAGGGTTCAAAGCTTAGTACATACAAGCATTGGGTATAGGATTGAGTTGCGTAAGTTCTTCGCATTGAAATCGAGCCGAACACTCCATTAAAGGGAGTGTACATTCGTACACATGAGCTTACGGCCATACACACATGTGTGTGCGGCCGTACACCCATGTTGGCCCTACACCCCCTCCATAAGAGTGATATCCTTCCATTTGTAAGACATTTCTTAAGTTTCTAAGTTAAAAACTCGAGTTTTCTCTCAACTATCATCAAGCTTCTCACCCGATCCCCAAGAATGTAAGCCTTTCTTCCATTGTTAGTAGTTGTTATCCTTCTTCACCTTGTAACACCCTGTGATTTCATCCATGGAAATCAACTTTTGGCTACATCTTCAAATCTTCATCCATTTCACCAAGAACACCAAGAACACACACTTGTTCTTGGTGATTGTGAAACCTTTTGAGCCTCCAAATTGTAAGTACTCTTTCCTTATGCTTAGTAAATTTTGGGAACACTAGTTTAACACTGTAAAAACGAGCATAACACAAGATCATAAGGAGTGTATGGCCATACAACCATGTGTGGCCGTACACCCCTCAAAACACCCATTAAGGGTCTCCAAAGTGCATATCTAGCTTCAACACTTGATGAGCAATAGTCCCACAAGCTTCCCTATAATCCAAGCAAAATTTTGTGCACTTGTTACCATGAGTGTACAGCTGTAGACTCTCAGGCCGTACACCCATGTCCACACACTCCTCATTGTGGCCCTAAACTCCCTTTAGATGAATCACATGTGATTCTAACACTTCGTCCAAGTGTTTCCTTGTCCATAAAGGTGTTTACTTGCATGTGGTTTCTTATAAACACTACATTCAAGCCAATATATGCCATTATATGTCATATAGGACTCGTTTGTGTATCGAGACTTCATTCGTGGATGTTCTCATCCTTACGCGCATATTCATTTGAATCACCCACATAAGGTGAGTTCAAACCCATATAACCAATCTTTTAACTGTTTTTAATGCTTTTAAGCGGGGGAATACAAGTTGAACACAATTTCAATTGGGTAAATGTTTTGCTATAAACATCTTTTTAAGGATTCATTAGGCATTATTAAGTGATCAAACCGTTTCAAAAAGTCTTTTAAAGATATGTTACTTTATAGTTAACAAAACTCTGTTTTTAAAGTACAATCATAACTTAGTAGATAAAAAGAGTCTTTTCTTCAAAGTTAGTATCAGTTTAAGTAAACATACTAGTAAACTATAACAGCTATAGTTTAGGGGTTCAGTTCATACTATAACAAGTACAGAGAAGAGCCTACTATAATAAGTACAAAAAAGAGCATACTATAACAAGTACAGAGAGGAGCATACTATAACAAATACAGGGAGGAACACACTATAACCATAACAGATGAATAATTCAATAATTACACACTTATGCGATGTTCCTAGTACTCTAGGAAGCCATCGTATCCTTAATTCATTGTTTGTAATAAATTAAGATGTTAATATATCTTTCTGGGTTTGTGTTAACACCAATATGATTTTACGTACCAGGGTTAGCAAGCACGATGTGATAAAACATATTAATATATGTTTCCGAGTTTGCGTTAACACCAGTACGATTTCACGTACCAGGGTTAGCAAGCACAAAGTGATAAAACATACAAATATATCTTTCCGAGTTTGCGTTAACACCAGTACCATTTGACATACCAGGGTTAGCAGGCACGAAGTAATAAAACACACTAATATATCTTTTTGAGTTTGCATTAACGCTTGTACGATTTCACATACTAGGTGATAAAACATACTAATATATATTTACGGGTTTGCATTAATGCCAGTATGATTTCACATACTAGGGTTAGTAGGCACGAGATGATAGCAATATATTGAATCAAAATTATTTATACAGAGTATCTTTGTAAAGTACGTGACAGTAATAAATAAAATACATAACTTATTCGTAACATGAAAATTAAGTAGAAAGGGACCTATAATGCTAACTTTATGATTCTTTAGTGTGTGTACATCAAGCATATATATTAATCAGGTCTAGGAGATAGTAGGATGTCTGCTTTTCGCCTTACTTCCCGTTCCTTTTTTGGTTGTGGGCTTAGGGCAGATGCACCCAGTCTAGTATCTGTCCGATCTTAGTTATATATATATATATATATATATATATATATATATATATATATATATATATATATATATATATATATATATTATATACACCAAGTAATAATAAGGAGTACCAGGTATAGGTCAGGTCATAGTATACTAATTCAATTACATCGTTGTCTAGTACAAGAACATACTTTTCAGAAAGAACTCAAAGTAGACTAAACTACAAACTTATCAGCAAAAAGGGTTTAATCCATTTTATTAAACTAATATAATTAAAGGACCTTTAGTGGTTAATTCCAAAATACCTTAGTTTATACATCAGAGTTATATATAATATCCGATAGGTAGTTGGATGTGTGCTTTCCGCCTTACTTCCTGTTCCTTGTTTAGTTGTTGGCTTAGGGAAGATTCACACAATTATCTATCTGTCCGATATTAGATTATATATAGCCTGTATAAACTAAGTGATTACAAAAGGAACTATTGTGGTTACCATTTTTACTAAAGGAAATAAGGGTTTTCCTTAAAGGAATGTTTTCATCAAATATAGAGGAACTATTACAATTAACTCTGTGAGTACCAAGTGAATAAGCTAGGGTTATATACAACGATCATCTAACAAACAATGGGAGGTGTGTCTTCCACCCCATTCCAGGTTCCTTGTTTGGTTCTAGGCTTAGGAGGATACACACAATCGATTGTTCGTTTACTCTTGGTTTTATATAATAGTACTCATAGAAAGGATTGTAGAGTCATTTTTACTTATCTTTCATGGTATCAGAAGATATAGGATCTTCTGGAGGAACATGCAGACTTTTCTAAAAAGAACTTTCAACATACTAAACATCACTAAAATACTTATGAATTCACCAGCTTAAATGATGATCAACTCTTCCAAAATAACTTGTATTCTCAGCAAACTAGTAGATAGGTACGTGCGTTGGGATTTAGAAGATGGAACCTGATAGCTTCATGTCTTGTTTTGTTATTTACATATGTAGTATATGTTATGTGCACCACATACTTTGTAAACACTTTCTTTCCAATTAAATATTTGTTTATTACTTTGATTACCATGATGCATGTCTGGTGATACTAAACATGACATCCTCTGCCCCCGAACATTTACGTCATTCCGGTTTGGGGTTGTGACAATCGATGATGGATAGAAATTCGGGTCGTAACGATTCTCCCATCCTAGATAGGATTCCGTCCCAAAATTAGAAGCCATAACAAACCTGCAAGGATTACAATCCCTCTTGTCATCGTGATGCCCCCACATCATACCACCACCATGCGTCTTCTTGCAAAGAACATTTACAACCTTCACTTGCTTCTTGTATAATTTTTTCGTCTCAAACTCCAAAATTGTTTCGGGTTCCTCCACCAATAGCTTCAACTCGTCGCCTCTTAATTCATCCAAGGGTAGTATGATCGACTCCTCGACCAGACACTTCCACAAATAGTAGACATGGAACACATCATGGATTCCTTTCAAATTTTGTGGTCACTCTATAATATATTCTTGATCATCGATCTACCCCAACACCACTCGTTGAGAAATGTAACGAGCTCCTAAATTGGCTTGTTTTCCGAAGAAAATAATCATCTTCCAAGGTGAGACTTTCAACATTAGTTTCTCGCCCACCTTGAAGGTCTTGGATCGGTACTTCTAATCTATCTACTTCCTTTTCATTCCGCGTGGCACATAGAAACGATCAGGAGTTATCTTCACTTTATCCATAGTAATTTGCATAATATCCAAACTTGTGAGCTGTTTCTCACTCGACTCCAACCAATATATGGGGGTGCGACATTTCCTCCCATAAATCATCTCATCCAGTGTCATATCGATACTCAAGTGGTAGGTGTTGTTGTACGTAAAATCCACCAATGGAAAATAGGTATCCCAACTCCCATCATAATCAATAATACAAGCTCGTAACATTTCCTCCAGGCTTTGTATTGTCATTTAACTTTGCCCATCAGTCTGGGGATGATAGGTTGTGCTCAAATGCATTCTCATGCCAAGTTCCTTTTGAATTTTCCGTCAGGACCTTGAAGAAAACCAACTATCTCGATCGAAAACTTTTCTAACTTCTAGTTTTCTCTAGTTGCCAGAAAGTGGGAACTTTTTTTCAACTGATCCACTATTACCCAGATCACATCATTACCCCAAAAAGTCTTCAGTAACTTTGTAATAGAATCCATCATAATCTTATCCCATTCCCACTCGGGAATCTCCGACTGCTACAATTCCCTATATGGTTGTTGGTGATTAGCCTTGACTTGCATACAAATCACACATTTTTCCATGTACTTTGCTATATTTTGATTCATACCTGACCAACAATAATTGGCTTTTAGGTAATGATACATCCTCATCATACCTGGATTGATTGAATACTGTGATCTACGAGTGTCTCATAACAGTGTGTCATGAAAACCACCCACCTTCACAACCCACAATCACACCTAAAAGGTCCTAAGTCCTCGACTATCCTAAACCAAACGTGCCTACTTATTAACCATTACATCCTCTTTCACATGGTTTTCTTTCAATCACTTAGTTTGAGCAGGCCGTAACTACTTAAATATAATTGGTATCACAACCAATTTTGTAAACTTTATGTGATAAGATACCTTCAACACCTTACGACTCAGTGTATTAGCTACCTCATTTTCTTTCCCTAGGTTGTAACTAATCTTGTAATGTAATCTGCAAGTAACTCTATCCATCGTTGCTGCCTCATATTTAGCTCTTTCTGGCTCTAAATATGTTGCAAGCTCTAATGATCAGTATATAGTGTGCACTTCGTTCCATAAAAGTAATGCCACCAAAACTTGAGTGTAAATACCACGGTTTCCAACTCTAAATCATGTAGCGAGTAATTGCGCTCGGTGATCTTCGACTGTCAAGAACTGTCAGTGATCACTTTCCCATCTACATGAGTACACAACTTGATCTTGAATGATGCATCAATAAAGATCACAAAAACCTTATTCCCCCATGGAAGAGATAAAACAGGAGCCTCACACAAGAGCTTATTCAGTTTCTTAAATGCGTCCTCCTGCTTACAAGTCCAAATAAATTGCTTCGTCTTTTTCTCCAACTTGGTCAGCGAACCCACGACCTTGGAGAAGACTTTGATAAATCTCCTAGAATAACCCGCCAAACCAAAGAAAATATGAATGTTACTAGGATTCTTTGTCATTGGCTACTCCTTGACTCCTACTATCTTGGTTATGTCTACCTTGATCCCTTCTCCACCAACAATGTGTCCAAGAAATTAGACCTCCCTCAACAACAATTCTCCTTTGGAGGACTTTATGAAAGGTTTCTCCCTGCAAAGAGTCTCCAAAACTTCTAACAAATGCATCTGATGATCCTCAACACTTAGAGATTATACAAAAATGCCAGTGATAAATACTATAACTGACTTATCCACAAATGGTCGATATATTTGATTCATCGGGTTCATAAAACTGCAGGTGCATTCGTCAAAACAAATGACATCACCATTAACTTTTAATGTCCATAATGTGTCCTAAAAGCGGTTTAGAAACATCCTACTCACAGACATATGCGTGATGATACCCCAATCACAAATCTATCTTCAAAAAGTGACTAGCTCCCTGCAACTGATCAAAGAGATCATCAATCCTAGGAGTAGATACTTATCCCTCATATTCAATTTATTAAGTTCCCTATAGTCAATACACATCCACATAGAACCATATTTCTTCTTCACAAAGAGATTCGACACTCCCTAAAGTGAGGAAATCGGTCTAATAAACCCCCACTCTAATAATTCTTGAAGCTGACTCCACATTTACTTTATCTCTGATGGAGCTAACCGATATGCCGCCTAAGCTATTGGGGCTGCACCTGAAACTAGATCAATCCAGACTTCTACCTCTCGAGGTGGTGGTAAACCATGTAACTCATTAAGTAAAACATCACTAAACTCCCTGACCACTTCCACATCAACAAGATCCTCTGTTTTCCTTGGACTCTCGATCACCTGAGCTAAAAGATGTCACAACCTCTCACCAGGAACTTGCGTGGCTTCATCATAAAAATCATCGGTATAGACCCCATATAATTTCCCCCCTAAGCTATAATACTCCCTCCCTCAGCAGGATTGATACGAACACACTTCTCAAACCAAGGGATCTCAGCTTGATTGGTCGATAACCAATCCATACAAGGACAACATCAAATGATTTTATTCCTATCAGAATCAGAGTAATAGGAAATGTGTGATCAGAAATAACGATCGATCAGCCTATGAATTTTCCATCACCAAAATAGAATTCCCTACTAGCACCTCATTATCTAACACATAACTCAATGGACTATGAGGTATTACAAATCGAGCACAAAAGACGATGACATAAAAAGGTATACCATGCCAACTTCCATTCCACCTATGAGTGTTCTCCACTAGAATCTTGGATTTCCTCGTGGTTCCTCCAGTCCCAAACATATATTATGTGCTATGATAGTACGAGTCCAATATTAATGCTCACACTTATAAATGTTTGCTTTTGGCAGTACCTCAAATACTATTTTCTCCCCGGTTTAGGTTAGAGGCTTGTACACCTATTTCATTTTCCATCTTTCCATGCCCTGCTAGAATCCTTAGACTATGAAAAGGTTTTCTTTTTACTCTGGCATCAACCTAAGATAATTCAACAACTTGCAACATTGTTGAATGTGTGCATCCCAAGAATCACACTAAGATGATCCTCCATTTCCCCCATACATGTAATACTAATTGTACTATGAATGTTTTGGGATAACTAAGCTTGTGGGTCACAAGCAACTCGATACATTGGGAATGCAACATGCTTGAATACTTTTTTCTTTATGTAGAAAACTTCTTGATACCCTTCGATTGCAATTCCTAAAGGATGGAATTATTTCCTTGAATAATAAGTAGTATTAACAGTTTCAGGATCCGTGAGAAAGGAAAGATGATATTTACTGATATCGAAAACAATAAGAGTCCTACATGAATATAAGAAGCAACATATAACTCTCATCACACACCCTCCCCCTTAAGAGTCTAAAGCAAGTAATTTAGTCAACACTATGAGTCTGAACATCGGCCTAGGTATTTAGTTTGCTCATAGCATGGCTCTGATACCCACATTTAACACCTTGATTTTTCACCCATAAATTTCTTTTATTTTTAGCCAATTCATAATAGAAAACGTTAGCAGAAGGCTTATTAATAAAACATCACCAATATTACTTAGGAAATCTTTCAAAAGTAATTCATCAAAATCCAAAGTTGTAAAACCCAAGTGTAAATGAAACATCACATGAAGTTTCAAGTTGGTATATATTGGATAAGGTGTCTAAGTCCATAACTATTTATAGTATGTACTTGACCCGACCCGTCATTGTCCATTTGGGTTGCATGGCACCATGCAATCGGATAGACTATATGAGAGAAATAACATTTGGATATTATCAATGTGTTATAAGTTCTAATATATTAATAATATTATTTGATTAGTTTGATCAACAATTAATTTAGAATTAATTAAGTGATCAAAAGATAACTAATTAAATATATGGGTTGATTATGTAAATCATCCATATCTTGTATAGTGGGCTAAGAGGCTCCATGGATTATCAAGTTGGGTTCCACCTATAGGATGCTCCATGGGAGTTACAAACCCATGGGTCATGGAAATGAAGAGTCATGACACATTAGGGTTTACATGGTGTAACCCTAGACGTGTCAACACTATATAAGAATCCTATTCTCCACCAAAATCGGTTACACATATGAAACAAGAGGGCTAGGTCGATTTCAAGAAGTGTGCATTCTCTCAAAAGTCTTTCCAAGAGCATTTGGTGTTGTGTGAAGCATTTGAGGCATCACAATTGGGGTGCTAGGCTCACAAGGTTTCAAGGAACATAAGCATCAACAAGGTAACTTATTCTATCTTTCATTCAAGTTAAAAATTGTTCCCCATGTATGCTAGATAGGAATATAACCTTGGAATTCAACTTTGCATGATAATTAGACAAACATAGATCTAAGGTTATTAGGGTTGCATGTACACTTAGGAAGTGTTAGAATGCTCAAAACCCATAAGTGATATCTGAGCCTAGGCTTGTTTGTTTGTTATTTGTGCTAAAAAGTTGAAAAAAGTCGAAAAACTTGCTGTCTGACTGTTGAACTCACCGAGTCCATGGGGGGACTCGTCGAGTTCACTTGTATCTTCAACCTACTCGTCGAGTAGGTTCATGCACTCGGCGAGTATGATCGACAAAGTGCAGATTTTCGACTTTAGTTGCTGGAAATGGACTAGAAACATTACCCTAAACTGTTTTGGTACTTGAAAACTTGTTTTAGATGGTGTAATGTCTTTGCTAATTCATTTACAACAACTAGTTATCAAAATTACAAAGTTTTCAACGTAATTTTGATTTATGAAAGTGTTCATATTCATGTTCTTGTTCTTATGATGTTTAGATGATCATAGGAATTATTTGTAACCTATGTTGTAGATTAATTCTTGATCATAATGTGTTTTGATGGAGTCCATAACTTGTCCTCAAGTTATGGAAAACCAAAAGTCACTTGAATTAAAACCATTAAAAGAACACAAGAGCTAGAAAAATAAAGAGTCTTCATTTTTATTACTCTATTAAACTCATAAGTTACAAGAAATGAAAAGTTTTGAAAGTTTACAAAACTTGCCCTCAAGTTTTGGAACAAGTAAAGTCTTTTTAAAACTTTAGTTCCAACCCCTAGAATTTTAAAAGTTAAAATTCAACCCTTATACTTATATTATTATAATTTAATAATTATATATATATATATATATATATGTGTGTGTGTGTGTGTGTGTATGTATAAGAACAAAGTCGTCTTACCGCTAGTACGCCACATTCACGAAGCTGGTCTATAAGGTGGGTATAAGGTTGTTGCCTATAAAATGACAACTTAATGGGTGTCCACTCTCACCTACCGCTTGCTTGACTGGTGGAGGGTCGTTAGCCGAACGGGTAAGACAAGGAGTTATAAATTCTCATTAAAAGTATGATGAATATTATAAAGTAACGAAATGTTTTATTAAATTCCCAATCTTAGTTACTTTAGGAAAAATGTGAATAAGGTGCTAATCCATGAAATTACACTTTTCACTTTGTTTAAGTCGTTGGTGGAGCGTGTGTGGTTAACCGGCACACTAACTTGGACTTAACAAGGTAGGTAAAGGTTGACTTAAGGTTTATTATAGTATCGGTGGAGCGTGTGTGGTTTACCGGCATATGGATTGAGTGATAAACTTTAAGGGTACCAAGTGATTTGCATGGTTACTTCACACCTCGTTTTGTGATCCTCGGCATCCCAATCACAAAACTTGGAGGGCACACTCGAGATTGAAACATGCCTTTGAAAAGTTCATTGAATCTCAAAGAATCTAGGAATTTCTAAGAACCAATCAAAAACCTAATATCTAATATTTCGGTTTTCGTGGTGGAAATTGGTGAATCGTCATTCACCTACCTTTCAAATATGTTATAGCTTGGATTACGGATTACCTCTTCTAAGTTATAATATATTGTGATTGGATCCTAGCCTTAATAATACATTTGGGTGTTTTATTAAGGACTCTGTTAATATCTAAACTAATCTTGTACTCTTCCTTCAGATGTCTTCAAACAATGCTGCTTCTGGCTCTAATCCTAATGGCTCCTTTACCCTTATGAACTTGTGTGGGAAAGTCACTTTTGATGGATCCAACTTCAATGAGTGGATCAGAAACATCAGGATGATTACCCACTACGAGGACAAAGAATATGTCCTTGACAAGGAGCTTAAGGAGATTGATGAGACCACTGCAACTCCTCAGGAGATCGCTGATTTTCAGGCACATGAAAGGGATGCTACGAAAGTGGCATGCATCATGATCGCCACGATGACAGCGGAACTCCAAAAGTCCTATGAGGATTTCTACCCTTATGAAATGCACCAAGATTTTATGGAAAGATACCATCAAAGTGCACGACAAGAGAGGTATGAAATCATCTACTCCATGATAACAACCTTGATGAAGGATGGGGATTTCATCACGAGCCACATGCAGAAAATGCAAACGTATGTGGATTAATTTCTGAAGCTTAATGTGAACTTCCCTAAGGAGCTTGCAATAGATATCATTTTGCGCTCCTTACCATCGTGCTATGATCAATTCCGCATGACATATCACATGAATAAGGAAGAGGACACATTCAGCAAACTTCAGGGACTTCTCAAGATCGTTGAATCAGGTCTTAAGGGGAAGTCGGTTGTTAACACTCCTACTCCAAACTCCACTCCGGTTTTGGCAATCGGGAAAAGTCGAGGGAAGAAGAGAAAGAGTTCTTCGAAGGGTAACAAGGTTAGGACCCGTGATGGCTCTTCTTCAAGTGGAACCAGGAAAGGTTTCGTCACTCTTTCTTATGACTCAAAAGAGGCTGAATGCTTCTATTGCCATGAAAAATCACATTGGAAGCGGAACTGCCCAAAATACCAGCAAGATGTGAAGGATGGGAAAGTTAAACCCAACCATGCAGGTATTTACACTATCATTTCTAATAACTCACCCCATTCTAAATCTTGGGTCCTTGATACCGGTTGTGGTATTTACATTTGTTGTGACATGCAGGGACTAAGAAGAAGTGAGAATGTGGAGCAAGGAAGAATAAACTTAATCATGGGGAATAGGAAAGTTACACCTGTCACCAAGATTGGAGTTTATACTTTCTCGCTAAGTAGTGGGTTAAATTTAGATTTGAATAAATGTTGTTATTCGCCATAAATGGCAAGAAATATTATTTCCTTTCATGCATTGTATAAACAAGGTTTCACCTTTTCATTTAATAATGAAGTTGGTTCGATTAATGATTTCTTTAATAATGTTCTTTATTTTAAAGCATTACCGTGTGATGGTGTGTATGAAACTGTATCTGTTGTAGATAACTTAGGAAATAATGTTTTGTGTATTGATTCTCCTAATAATAATAACTTGGATAAAGCATCATTATGGCATTGTCGTCTTGGACATATAAGCAAGAAACGCATAGGCCAACTCCAAAAGGATGTAGTCTTGGAGTCGTTTGACCCAAAGTCAAATGATAGTTGCGAATCATGCTTACTTGGAAAAATGACAAAGTCACCCTTCACAGGCTCGTGTGAGAGGGGTGAAGGTTTGTTGGACCTCGTACACACGGATGTGTGTGGACCATTCAAACATGCCACAAGGGATGCTAATCGTTATTATATGACTTTTAGTGATGATTATAGTAGATATGGATATGTCTACTTAATCAAGCATAAGTCAGAGACGTTCGAAAAGGTTTAAGGAGTTTAAACAGGAAGTCGAGAATCAATTGGGCAGGACCATTAAGATGCTTCGATCTGATCGAGGTGGTGAGTATCTTAGTTCAGAGTTCGTCGACTATCTAAGGGAATGTGGGATTGTCTCACAATTGACACCTCCCAGGACACCACAGTTGAATGGTGTGGCTGAGAGGCGTAATCAAACCTTGTTAGACATGTTTAGTTCCATGATGAGTCGAGCTTCGCTACCAATCTCATTCTGGGGGTATGCCTTAAAGATTGTCACCCATATCCTTAATCTAGTCCCTACAAAGAAAGTTGCCAAAACTCCTCATGAGACGTGGATTGGTAAAGTACCCAAACTAGACCACATCAAGATTTGGGGTTGCGAGGCTTTCGTGAGACGCGAGACTCATGATAAGCTCGAACCTCGAAGCGAGAGGTGTATTTTCATCGGCTACCCACATCAATCCTTTCGTTACCTCTTCTACAGACCTAGTGATAATGTGGTCTTTGTAGCAAGAAGAGGAGTCTTTCGAGAAAGAGAGTTTATAAGCCAAGGAGACAGTGGGAGGCAAATTGATCTTGAAGAAATTCAATAGTCAAGTGGTGAAGGAACTTCAAATACTAGCCCTCAACTTGAGGAGGAAACTCCTGTTGAGCCAATTGACGAATCTGTACCTATGAGGCGTTCCACGAGAGTTAGGAGTGCACCTGAGCATTACTATGGTTTCCATATTACTGCAGAAGGTGAGACACTTATTAGTGATGGGACACTAGTAGGTCAAGATGACCCTAACAGCTACGAGGAAGCCATGGCAGGCCCCGAGTCTGCTAAATGGAAAGAAGCTATGGATAGAAAGATACAATCCATGTATGACAATCAAGTTTGGAACTTGGTTGAGAATGTACCAGGTCGTAAGATAGTAGGGTGCAAATGGATCATCAAGAAGAAGACCGACATGGATGGTAATGTACACACTTATAAGGCTCGACTGGTTGCAAAGGGCTTCTCTCAAATTCCTGGAGTGGATTATGAGACCTTTTCTCCAGTAGCCAAGATTAAGTCTATTAGGGTTATGTTAGCCATAGCTGCATTTCATGACTATGAAATTTGGCAAATGGATGTCAAAACCGCTTTCCTTAATGGAAAGTGGGCTGAAGATGTTTACATGAGTCAGCCAGAAGGTTTTGTCAGCAACGAGTACCCTAATAGAGTGTGTAAGCTTGAGAAATCCATTTATGGATTAAAGCAAGCACCTCGGAGATGGAATCTTTTCTTTGATGAAAAGGTCTAGGAATTTGGCTTTTCTAGGAGTGAAGATGAATCTTGTGTTTATGTCAAGGCTAGTGGGAGTATAGTTAGCTTTTTGGTATTGTATGTGGATAACATACTACTCATAGGAAATGACATCCCAACCCTGCAGGAAGTAAAGTCCTGGCTTGGGAAGTGTTTCGCTATGAAGAACCATGGTGAAGCTGCTTATATTCTAGGGATAGGGATCTTGAGAGATCGGAGTAAAAGACTAATTGGACTTAGTCAGAGTACCTACTTGGATAAGGTGCTGAAGAGATTCATCATGCAAGACTCCAAGAAAGGAGAGTTACCCATCCAGAGTAACACCAGATTGAGTAAGACACAAAGCCCTAGCACTGAGGCTGAGATAGCAGAAATCAGTCGAATACCTTATGCTTCAGCTGTATGATCGATCATGTATGCTATGAAGTGTACTCGAACTGATGTAGCCTTTGCCCTGAGCATGGTTAGCAGGTATCAGGGGAACCTTGGCAAGGCACACTGGACTGCGGTAAAGAATATCCTCAAGTACCTATGAAGGACTAAGGACTGGGTCCTTACCCTCGGTGGGAGTGATGACTTGAGAGTTGTAGGGTATATTGATGCTAGCTTCCAGACTGATAGGGATAATTTCCGCTCTCAGTCGGGCTGGGTCTTTACCCTAAACGGAGGAGCAATTTCTTGGAAGAGTTCCAAGCAAGAGATAGTGGTTGATTCAACTTGTGAATCAGAGTATATTGCAGCGAGCGAGGCGGCAAAGGAAGCTATATGGCTAAAGAACTTCATCGGAGACCTTGGAGTTGTACCAGCTATTAAAGAGCCAATGGAAATTTTCCAGTGATAGTGAAAGCGTTGTTGCCTTAGCCAAGGAACCAAGGGATCATGGGAGATCCAGACACATCGACAGAAAATACCATTTTATTAGACATCGAATAGAAGAAGGACTCCTCGTAGCAAAAAGGGTGTCATCGGATGAGAACCCAGCAGATCCCTTCACGAAGGGACTGACTCGGGTTAAGCATCTCCAGCATGCTCGGAGCATAGGACTGAAGGATGATATTAGATTTAGTAGTTAGATAACCTCGAAATTTGTAAAGTGTAATTGACATTAGATGATGAATAAAAGGTGTTTTATTTATGAGTAAAGTGTTGCTATCTCTTGTCGATCGTTTACTATATTTCTTTTGCATGTTTTGACTTCCAGAATAATGTTGTTTGGTATAACATATTATTCAAACCTCCACAGTCGGTCATATGTCGGAAGTAGGTATGAATCAAGACTATGATGATTGGTTGCAGAGGTCTACGGTGTTGGACAAGGCTACAACAATCATGAGTGCTCGTAAGTTCTGAGCATTGGACTCAACCCACACTCACTGGAATCACTTCATGGAATTCTATCTCGAGTGATCGTGAGACGGTAATATCATATAAGTCTTCAAACCTAGAGATATGATTTGTTACTTAGAAGTTGGTTATACATTGATTCTACGAAAACGCATTGGTAACTCGATGTTATAAAACGTGCTTTTGTGTATAATTCAATGAGTGGTAGAACAAACATAAGAGTCGAAGTTTATCTGTTTCTTCTTGGATTAGAAGCTGATATCTGGGTCCCTCGATGATTTTGTTTTGACCTATGTACCGGGCCCATTCAGAACTAAGTTGATGTGTTCAATTAAGTTCTTTGTCAAACAAATCGGAAATTGGGAAACAAACTGCTGGACAATAAGTAACACATTGTTCCGTGTATTTTTCCGGCTGATATCTAGAACAGAGGATTATATGATCACTTATCTTAAATGGCGTACTATCATCTTCTCAGTTCCGAGAAACCTTGAAAAGAGCTACGATTGTCGATCAGTTCCTGAAGTCATACTTTCAGTAATAGTTATTAGACTTATCCAAGTGGGAGACTGTTGGATAAGGTGTCTAAGTCCATAACTATTTCTGGTATGTACTTGACCCGACCCGGCATGGTCCATTTGGGTTGCATGGCACGATGCAATTGGATAGACTAAATGAGAGAAATAACATTTGGAGATTATTAATATATTATAAGTTCTAATATATTAATAATATTATTTGATTAGTTTGATCAAGAATTAATTTAGAATTAATTAAGTGATCAAAAGATAACTAATTAAATATATGGGTTGATTATGTAAATCATCCATATCTTGTATAGTGGGCCAAGAGGCTCCATGGATTATCAAGTTGGATTCCACCCATAGGATGCTCCATGGGAGTTACAAACCCATGGGTCATGGAAATGGAGAGTCATGACACATTAGGGTTTACATGGTGTAACCCTAGATGTGTCAACACTGTATACGAATCCTATTCTCCACCAAAATCGGTTAAACATATGAAACAAGAGGGCTAGGCCGATTTCAAGAAGTGTGCATTCTCTCAATAGTCTTTCCAAGAGCATTTGGTGTTGTGTGAAGCATTTGAGGCATCACACTTGGGGTGCTAGGCTCACAAGGTTTCAAGGAACATAAGCATCAACAAGGTAAGTTATTCTATCTTTCATTCAAGTTAAAAATTGTTCCCCATGTATGCTAGATAGGAATATAACCTTGAAATTCAGCTTTGCATGATAATTAGACAAACATAGATCCAAGGTTATTAGGGTTGCATGTACACTTAGGAAGTGTTAGAATGCTCAAAACCCATCAGTATCATCACCACTAATCAAAATATTATAAATATGCAAAAAGATCCCACCCACATATCAGGCCATCAAAATCAAGCTACATGTACCAATGCAAAAGCCACAAGAACAAACAAGAAACAAGTGTCAGCATCAGCACAGTGAGTTAATTTCAAGCACATAAGTATGGGAAAATAACATACACATATTGTTGGGTTTTGAGCAATCTAACACTTACTAAGTGTGCATGCAACCCTAATAAACCTTGGATCTATGTTTGTCTAAATACATGCAAAATAATAATTTTCCAAGGTTTATAACCTATCTAACATGGCACGGGGAACATTTCAACATAAAAGAGTTAGAAGAGATTACATACCTTTTGGTGAGTTTGGTTCTAAGGAGTTTGAGGGCCAAGCACCAATAGTGTGAATGCCTCAAATGGAATCACAAACACCACAAACTCTTGGAACACTTTGAGAGAGTATACACCCTTGTATAAAATCAGCCACACACATGCACACACACACACTAGTTCACTAGTTTCCTCTTAGGCTCCATTTCATGCTCCATAAGCATGCTTATATAGTGTGTATGGTTAGGGTGAAACCCTAATAACCCATGTCTTTTCCTTTTCCAAGGATCCATGGGTTAAAAGCTCCATGGATCATCCATGGACTTCCACATAAGCCTAGCCCATTAGCAAATGAGTATTAGCCCACGCTATATAAAACAAATAGCCCATAATTTAATTAGTCTTCCTTTTAATCTCTAAATTAATTCATAATTAATTTAAGATAAAAACTAATTAAATAACGTAACTTCATATTAATATATTTTAACTCATAATATATTAATAAACATATGTGTATAACTCTCATAAAATTATCCATAATAGTTTGGATGAGATGCAACCCAAATGGACCATGCCGGTCGGGTCAAGTATATACCAAATAAGTTATGGACTTAGACACCTTATCCAACAGACTCCCACTTGGATAAGTCTAATAAGTGTATTTGCCTATAAGTTTAGGAACCAACCAGCAATCGTAGCTCTCGAAAACTCCCTTGAACTATGAAGACTTTGTTAAACTATGAAGCGCCATTTTAGATAAGTGATTACATAATCCTCTGTTCTCATGATATCAGCCGGACAAACACATGGAACTATGTCTTGCTTATTGTCTAGCAGTTGTTTCTCGATTTTCCGATTTGTTTGATGAAGAACTTCACTGAACACATCAGTTTAGTTCTGACCTGGCCTGGTACATGGGTCAACACAAAATCATCGAGGGGCCCAAATATCGCTTCTATTTCTAGAAGGAACAGATAAACTTCGACTGATATGCTTGTTCTACTACTTATTGAATTGTACACAAAGGCACGTTTTATAACATCAAGTTACTGATGCGTTTACGTGCAATCAATGCACAACCACTTCATAGGTAACAACTCATATCTCTAGGTTTAAACATTTATATGATATTACCGTCTCACGATCACTCGAGATAAATTCCATGAAGTGATACAGGTGAGCGTGGGTTTATACCAATACTCATAACTTATGAGTACTCATGAATGTTGTAGCAACCATTGCTATGTCTAAACACCTTTAAGGCATCTACAAACCTAATTCATGACAATCTTGATTCATACCTACTTCCGACGTATGATCGATTGTGGAGGTTTGAATAAATCAATTATTCTGGAAGTCAAAACATGCAAAACTGAAACAATAGTAAATAATTGACAATGATAGTAACACTTTACTCATAAATAAATCAAAAATTTTATTCATCATCAAACGTCGATTACATTTTACAAGTTTCAGGAAAACTATCTAATATGTAAAACTAATATCGTCCCTCAGCCCGATGCGTCTTGCAGGCTGAAAATGCTTAACCCTCGTCAGTCCCTTCGTAAGGGGATCTGCAGGATTCTCATCCGACGATATCCTCCTTGTCACAAGGAGTCCTTCTTCAATCTTGTGTCTTATGAAGTGATATTTTCTGTCAATGTGTCGGGATCTGCCATGATCTCTTGGTTCCTTGGCTAAGGTAACTGCACCATTGTTGTCACAGAAAATCTCTATAGGTTCCTTAATAGATGGTACAACTCCAAGGTCTCCGATGAAGTTCTTTAGCCATATCGCCTCCTTCGCTGCTTCACTCGCTACTATATACTCTGATTCACAAGTCGAATCAGCCACCGTCTCCTGCTTGGAACTCTTCCAAGAAATTTCCCCTCCATTTAAGGTAAAGATCCAGCCTGACTGAGAGCGGAAATTATCCCTATCAGTCTGAAAACCAGCATCACTATACCCTAATACTTTCAAGTCATCACTGCCACCAAGGGTAAGTACCCAATCCTTAGTCCTCCGCAGATACTTGAGAATGTTCTTTACCGCGGTCTAATGAGCCTTGCCAGGGTTCCCCTGATACCTGCTGACCATGCTCAAAGCAAATGCCACATCAGGGCGGGTACAAGTCATAGCATACATGATTGAGCCAACTGCGGAAGCATACGGTAATTGGCTCATCTCAGCTATCTCTGCCTCTGTACGCAGACTCTGAGTCTTACTCAGTTTGGTATTGCTTTGGATCGGTAAATCTCCTTTCTTGGAATTCTCCATGTTGAACCTTTTCAACACCTTATCCAAGTAGATACTCTGACTAAGTCCAATTAGTCTTCTACTCCTTTCTCTTAATATCCTTATCCCTAGGATATAGGTAGCCTCCCCTAGGTCCTTCATAGCAAAGCACTTCCCAAGCCAGGACTTAACCTCCTGCAAGGTTGGGATGTCATTTCCTATGAGTAGTATGTCATCCACATACAGTACCAAGAAGCTAACTATACTCCCACTAGCTCTGACATACACGCAAGACTCATCTTCTCTTCTCGATAAGCCAAACTCTTTTACCTTCTCATCAAAACAAAGATTCCAGCTACGAGATGCTTGTTTTAATCCATAAATGGATTTCTCAAGCTTGCATACTCTATTAGGGTACTCTGCACTGACAAAACCCTCTGGTTGGTTCATGTACACATCCTCAGCCAACTTTCCATTAAGGAAAGCGGTTTTGACATCCATTTACTGTATTTCATAATCATGAAATGCTGCAATGGCTAACATAACCCTAATAGACTTAATCTTTGCTACCGGAGAGAAGGTTTCATCATAATCAATACCTTGAGTTTGAGTAAAACCCTTCGCAACCAGTCGAGCCTTATAAGTATGCACTTTTCCTTCCATGTCGGTCTTCTTCTTGAAGATCCATTTGCACCCGACTGTTTTATGGCCTGGTACATTGTCAACCAAGTTCCAAACTTGATTGTCATACATGGATTGCATCTCGCTGTCCATAGCCTCCTTTCATTTAGCAGACTTCGGGCCTGCCATGGCTTCCTTAACACTGCTAGGTTCATCCAAATTTACCAATGTACTATCACTGATAAACGTATCACCTTCTGTAGTAATATGGAAGCCATAATAAAACGAAGGTGTGTTCCTAACCCGTGTCGAACGCCTTGGAGGTACAGACTCGTCAGTTGGATCAACAGGAGTTTCCTCCTCAGGTTGATTGCTAGTGTCTGAGGTTCCTTCACCAATTGATTCTTGAATTTCTTCAAGATCAATCTACCTCCCACTGTCTCCTTGGCTTATAAATTCTTTCTCGTGAAAGATCCCTCTTCGTGCTACAAAGACCACATTCTCACTGGGTTTGTAGAATAGGTAACCGAAGGATTTCTGTGGGTAGCCGATGAAAATACACCTTTCACTTCGGGGTTCAAGGTTATCATGAGTTTCACGCCTCACGAAAGCCTCGCAACCCCAAATTTTGATGTGGTCCAAATTCAGAACCTTCCCAGTCCACATCTCATGAGGTGTTTTAGTAACCTTCTTTGTAGGGACTAGATTAAGGATATGGGCGGCAGTCTCTAAGGCATACCCCCAAAAAGAGATTGGTAACGAAACTCGACTCATCATAGATCGAACCATGTCCAACAAGGTTCGATTACGCCTCTCAGCTACACCATTCAGCTGTGGTGTCCTGGGAGGAGTCAATTGTGAGACAATCCCACACTCCTTAAGATAGTCAAGGAACTCGGTGCTAAGATACTCACCACCTCGATCGGATCAAAGCATCTTAATGTTCCTGCCCAATTGATTTTCTACTTCCTGTTTGAATTCCTTAAACCTTTCAAAGGTTTCGGACTTATGTTTGATTAAGTAGACATACCCATATCTATCAATAAAAGTCACATAATACCGATTAGCATCCCTTGTGACGGTTTTGAATGGCCCACATACATCAATATGTATTAGGTCCAATAAACCCTCACCCCTCTCACAGGTTCCAATGAAGGGTGATTTTGTCATCTTTCCAAGTAGACAAGATTCACAATTATCATCCAATTTAAGGTCAAATGATTCCAAGACTCCACTCTTTTGGAGTTGGCCTATGCGTTTCTTGTTTACATGTCCAAGACGACAATGCCACAATGATGCTTTATCTAGGCTAGTAGAAGAATCAATATACAACACATTATTTCCTAAGTTGTCTACAATCGACACAGTTTCATACACACCATCACAAGGTAATGCTTTAAAATAAAACACATTATTAAAGAAAGCATTAATACCACCACATTCATTATCAAACGAAAAGGTAAAACCTTGTTTGTACAAAGCATGAAAAGAAATAATATTCCTCTCCATTTCAGACGAGTACACACATTTATTCAAATCTAATTTTAACCCATTATTAAGCAACAAATTATAAACTCCAATCTTGGAAACAGGTGAAGCCTTCCTATTCCCCATGATCAAGTTTATCTTCCCGTGCTCCACATTCTCACTTCTTCTTAGGCCCTGCAAATCAGAACATTTGTGAATACCACATCCTGTATCAAGCACCCAAGAGTTAGAATATGTTGAGTAATTCGACAATATAGTGTAAATACCTGCATGGGTGGGTTTCACTTTCCCATCCTTTAGGTCCTGCAAGTACTTAGGGCAGTTTCGCTTCCAGTATGCCTTTTCATGGCAATAAAAGCATTCAGCATCCTTGGGAATGGCAGAAGGAGTGGCAGAACCGTTCTTGGTCTTTGATGATGAGCCTTAAAGAGACTTTCCCTTGGTACCCTTCGAAGGGTGCTTCCTCTTCTTCCCTTTGCCTTGCCCAATAGCTAAAACAGGGGTAGATGTTAGAGTAGGAGTAGTAGAGGTAACAACCGCTTTACCCTTAAGACCGGATTCCGTGGTCTTCAAGAGTCCTTGAATCTTGCTGAGGGTAACTTCCTTGTTCATATGATATGTCATTCGAAATTGTTCATAACAAGAAGGCAAGGAGTGCAAAATGATGTCAATTGCCAACTCCTAGGGGATGTTAACATTCAGCTTCAGCAAACGGTCCACATACCTTTGCATCTTTTGCATGTGGCCCATAACGGATTCACCGTCCTTCATGCGGGTAGTTATTATGGAGGAGATTATTTCATACCGCTCCTGATGAGCACTCTGATGGTACCTTTCCATCAGGTCTTGGTGCATCTCAAAAGGGTAGAAATCTTCATATGAGTTTTGGAGCTCGGCTGTCATCGTGGCCATCATGATACATGCCACCTTAGTAGCATCTCTCTCATGAGTCCTAAATTCAGCGATCTCCTCAGGAGTAGCAGTAGACTCATCAAGTTCTTTTAACTCCTTATCAATGACATATTCTTTGTCCTCATAACGAGTAACCATCCTAATGTTCCTAATCCAATCCATGAAGTTGGAACCATCAAAGATGACCCTCCCACAAAGATTCATGAGAGAGAAAGAACCAGTTGGGTTAGAGCCTGAAGCATTAGTGTTGGAAGACATCTGAAAGAAGAGAGTAAGTTTAGATTAGATATATAGGATCCTTAATAAGACACCCAAATGTAATATTAAGGCTAGGATCCAATCACAATATATTACACTTAGAAGAGGGATGCCGTAATCTAAGTAATAATATATTTGAGAGGTAGGTGAATGACGATTCACCAATTTCCACCACGAAAACGAAATGATTTATTAGGTTTAATTGGATTTGAAATCCCTAGATTCTTTTGAGATTCATTGAACTTTTCAATGGCATGTTTCAATCTCGATTGTGCCCTTCAAGTTTTGTGACTGGGATGCCGAGGATCACAAAACAAGGTGTGAATAACCATGCTAATTCACTTGGTACCCTTAATATTATCACCTAATCAATGTGCTGGTTAACCACACACGCTCCATTGATCTATGACAAACATTAAGTCACCCTTCGTGATCCTTACTAGTCCTAGTTAGTGTGCCGGTTAACCACACACGCTCCACCAACGACTTGGTAAGGTACAAAGTGTGAATTCCATGGACTAGCACCATGTTCACATTTTCCTAAAATAACTAAGATTGGGAATTAAAAGAGTTTAGTTATTTTATAATATTCATTATACTTTTAATGAGGATTTAAAGTTATTGTTCTACCTGTTCGGCTAACGACCCTCCACCGATCAAGCAAGCGGTGGGTGAGAGTATACACCCATTAAGTCGCCATTTTATAGGCAACAACCTTATACCCACCTTATAGACTGGCTTCATGAATGAGGCCTACTAACGGTAAAACGACTTATTCTTATACATATATATAATAATTAACCATTAATGTTATAAATAGTATAAGGGTTGAATTTTAACTATTAAAACTCTAAGGGTTGGAATTAAAGTTTATTAAAGTGTGTGAAACTTTACAAATTCCAAAACTTGAGGGCAAGTTTTGTAACTTTGCAAAACTCTTCATTTCATAACTTATGAATTAAAGGTTCATAAAAATGAAGACTCTTCATTTTCATGTAACTTATGTGTTTTAAGTGTGTGTTAAATAAGAGTGACCTTTGGAAATCCATAAATTGAGGACAAATTATGGACTCCATTAAAACACATAAATGATAAAGAATTAATCCTAAACAATTCAACAAATAATTCCTATCATTTTCTAAATTCATAAGAACATGAACATGATCATCAAAAATTCAAGAATTATATGAACACATAAAATCATGGAATTTTGATATATGCTATTGCAAATGGATTAGAACAACCATTACACCAACTAAAATAAGTTTTATAACACCAAAACAATTTAGGGTAATGTTTCTATTCCATTTCCAGCAGCAAAAGTCGAGAATCTGCACTCTTTCGATCCTACTCGTCGAGTGCATGAACTGACTCATCGAGTAGGTTGAAGTTTGCCTTGGACTCGTCGAGTCCCCCCAATGGACTCGGCGAGTCCACCATGCAGACAACAACGATTTCGACTTTTTTCACTATTTTGCATTAAGTATCAAACAAGCAAGCCTAGGCTCTGATACCACTATTGGGTTTTGAGCAATCTAACACTTCCTAAGTGCGCATGCAACCCTAATAAACCTTGGATCTATGTTTGTCTAAATACATGCAAAATAATAATTTTCCAAGGTTTATAACCTATCTAACATGGCATGGGGAACATTTCAACATAAAAGAGTTAGAAGAGATTACATACCTTTTGGTGAGTTTGGTTCTAAGGAGTTTGAGGGCCAAGCACCAATAGTGTGAATGCCTCAAATGGAATCACAAACACCACAAACTCTTGGAAAACTTTGAGAGAGTATACACCCTTGTATAAAATCGGCCACACACATGCACACACACACTAGTTCACTAGTTTCCTCTTAGGCTCCATTTCATGCTCCATAAGCATGCTTATATAGTGTGCATAGTTAGGGTGAAACCCTAATAACCCATGTCTTTTCCTTTTCCAAGGATCCATGGGTTAAAAGCTCCATAGATCATCCATGGACTTCCACATAAGCCTAGCCCATTAGCAAATGAGTATTAGCCCACACTATATAAAACAAATAGCCCATAATTTAATTAGTCTTCCTTTTAATCTCTAAATTAATTCATAATTAATTTAAGACTAAAACTAATTAAATAACGTAACTTCATATTAATATATTATAACTCATAATATATTAATAAACATATGTGTATAACTCTCATAAAATTATCCATAATAGTTTGGATGAGATGCAACCCAAATGGACCATGCCGGTCGGGTAAAGTATATACCAAATAAGTTATGGACTTAGACACCTTATCCAACACATATATCATGTCAAGTCATGTAATGACATCAATCCATACATCATACATCAATAAATATTAACATATACGTATATACATTAGTCCATACATTCTTTCATCATAGTAATTATTTATTTATTTGCTTCGCTATAATTACTTTTAATGTCCCTCATTAACTAGGATTTATTTCATTGCTAACACTCCCCAAATAATGAACCTGTTTGCTACTAACGTGCCCAGGCGATCCAATGCACCAAATTCGGTCACTCACATGCATAACACTGTCCCTGACTCTCCACCTTCACTACTCTGACGTTGCATGTATGAGCATGATGAATTATCATTATAGGCTAGTATTTGGTACCTCTACGAGCATACCTGCAGTAAATCTTAATGTTTGTACGAGCATACCTGCAGTAAATCTACGAGCATACCACAACAACCAAGATCACTGACACCACTCATAATACATGATGACATTCTTGATTTGGTGATTCTTCATTGTATTTTGATGTTTCTGTTTTAGAGACTTTTTGGATTTTAAAAATCAAATTTTTAATTGATTATATTCATAATTCGATTTTCTTCACTAGAATTCAAGTGATTTTTACTTTCACTCTCTAGAAAACCCATTCAAAATCACTTTCTCTCTCTAGAAAAAATTAAGATCTTATCGATTGATCAAAGATGTTGTATTTTTCTTATGATTCTTGGGTTGTGATCATTGAAGGTGTCAAGTACAAAGTCAACAAAAAGCAATTCTATGGAGTATTGTTGAAAGGTGGCTTGATTTCATCGGGTACTACGGTTTCTTATGGAGGTTTGAAGGATGATCATGGAAGCTTGATTTTTCAACCACTTTCGAAGATTGGATGTTTGGTTGAAATCTATTTGATCATGATATCTTGGAGTGAAAATCAAAAGGAAGGAGAAGAATAAGATTTGTTTAATAAGAAATGCATTTCTCTTATTGAAAACCCAAGTGATCTTCATGCTCTTAAGTATGTTGAAGTTTAGGAATATGGAGCTCAATATGATGTTCTTGATGGTCTTGAAGTTCATAATAGGAAGATTCAAGTTGATTCTCATGAAGATAAAAAAGTTTTTTGCACGATTGGAGTTCAAATCGATGATATTTTGTGTTCTTGTGATTCATTTTGAAGGAATGATCCCTTATCGAAAGCCGTTAATCCAAGAAATTCACAAATATCAAGGTCCAAAAGATATCTTCCAAACTTGTCAAGTTGAAGTTGTGGAAAGTGGGTTTGTTCAAGAATTCAAATCTTCAAGATGCAAGAAGATAAAAAAGAAAAAGAAGAAGAAGATCAAACATAAGAAGAAATGTGTTTATTCACAAATGTCGTCAAATGTTGTTGTGAAGCCGAAATCCATGAAACGAATTTGGGTTCCAAAGCAACAATCTCCAAATCTTACAATGAATTTGAAGTAAAAAACCAAATGTAAAAACCCGAAATTTTCCATCGCCGAAAACCTGTTCTACCCGTAAAAATTCGCCGATTATCAATTCGTTCCAATTTCCTTTTTGGGCTTAAATTATTTAAACTTAAATGTTTATTTGATACTAATGACTGTCCAAACCCCTTTGGAACTCATGAAATTAGCCCAAAATGTTTATTTCAGAAGTTTTAGAAACGTCCCCGCCGAGTTACGGAAACTGAATCGGGTGCGACCAAAAGCCCCGTTTAATGTCGGTATCGGGTAGAATTCCTCTGTGTCCAAGTTTTGGGACCTATTTAAATGTGTTTAAACATTAATTTGAAGCATTTTCTTCCTCTCTCTACTCTCTCTCTCTCTAACCTCTCTCCTAAATCCAAGTTTAAGGGTCCAAATCTCAAATTTAACACTTCTAATCACCAAGGTAACTACCCTAACTCCTAGTATAACATCTTAGACCTTCAAATTCGAGTTCAAATCATGGAATAGGACCATATTCATGAGTTTACGGCCCTAGAACAGTCCTAGGCCATGAACTCACATAAAATGGGTTTTGGAGCCCAAAAACCCTTCCAATCGACATTTGGAGCTTAGATATGGCTTAATGGCTTAACGGACCGGACTTAGAACACCTTCAACTTAATTTTTGGAGAGTAAAAATGATTTTACTGCCCAAGATCATGCTTGGGCCGTAAACTCCATATCATGGAGAGTAAACCCATATTAAGGGGGTTTTTAAGCCCTTAAATCCTTCCAAAACACCAATAAGGCTTTGATACGACTTTTAGAATTATGGAATTGGCCTTGGAACACCTTGAACATAAATTTAGAGGAGTAAACTTGATTTTACTGCCCAAGAACATGCTTGGGCCATAAACTCATATTCTTGGTGAGTAAACTCCTCTAAATGTGTTAAAATGCCACTTTAACAAACCTAAAGCCTTGGGATAAATTCTAGAATTGTTTACAAACAAGTATTGGACCTTAAAACATATAAAATCACCCTTTCATAAGATTTCATGGCCATGAGGGTGTTCATGGGCCGTAAACTCTTAAAAGCATGCCAAAAGTCCCCCAAAAATTGATACAAGACTTAGGAAATATCATTAGAATCATGTGTAATTGATTTAGGACCAAAACTTTAAGAATTGAATGTGAGTCGGGAGTTTACAGCCATAAACTCCATGTTTACAGCCGTAAACTCCAATAAATGGTCCCTATGTGTGTTACACTCCATTCCAAAGCCAAAAACCCAAGTCTAGCAATTATTCTCGAGTGTTATGAAGCCATTTTGCACCGAAAATCAACCTCTATGAGTTCACGGCCGTGAACTCATATGGATGAGGTGTTTAGGGTAGTAAACTCCTTAAGGAGTTTACTCTTGAAGAGTAAACTCCATTCCCTAGTCATATAAGTCCTTAAACGCCACCTGGGTCCTTCCAAACACTCGAAATGGGGTGTTTCCGCAACTAGGAGTGAATCTCCCTAACAAATAAATTAATCAAATTCTAATTAGATACAAATGTATATCATTTGATAATCCATAGGAATCTTGTGCATTCGCGAACCCAGAAGTGACGTTTAGGATCCAAACCAATGCGTTTCTCAACCAGTGAGTTCATACCCCTACCCTTTTTCAATGGTTTTTCAATGTTTTCAGGGGGGAATACAAGCAAAAGTACAAGAAATACTTGTACTCAAAGCTTTTTTTACATACATTGTGTTTCATATATATATGCTTTTGAAACTGACAGTCGTAATAAACAACAGTTTGAACCTACAGAACACATTATCATGTTATTTGTGAAACACATTATAAATTGTTATATTTATATTTTCACAAATGTTTTCCCACAATATAGCAGTTTACAAGCATAACATTTAAACATGGTTTTGTCCTTGGTGAACACTCCACAGACATCAGAAAACATAAAACATTTGTAATGTCCTTAATAAAACACCCTAGGCTCGAGTGTAAAGGACAGGATCCATTAGAACTTAGCTAGTCATAGATACTACTTCCCTAGGCACGAGAAGTAATGAGTAATCTTAAAGATTGGAGACACATTCCCTGTAACACTTCCTTGGCACGAGAGAGTGGAGGACTACCCCTGTAACCAGAATCTCTGAACAGAGGAGAGCGTGACTTGAGTGTATAGATCTATACGGGACTGATAATCCTGCACCTGGCTGCTAGCTACAGCCGAACCGAAAGGTTCAAGGGTGACGAAAGTCATAAAAAGGATACTGGCCACGACCCGAGTCATATCTAGTATAAAGTATGGTTAAGGACTCACAATCAAGATTAGTAACGCTTTACACTTATTTATTGGTTTTATGTACGTAATAAAACTAATGTACATTTAAGGATAATCGTACTTTTAGAAGACTTCACTCACATTCAGGAAAACATGGGGTTTTCCTGGGGATAACATTGAACATAATCGGAATCGGTAATAGTTCGCACACACACATAATCGGTAATAGTTCACACACACATGTAGGAAAATGTAGGATTTTCCTCAGTAACAGTAGTATGTAACCAGAAAAGTGTAATAAGCTAGATAACTAAACTTTACAATTTACGAGAACAATCATGTTTTCAGTGTACACCTTTTACATTACATTTTGGATTTGGTAAACATTACTTTTGAGAAAATATGGGATTTTCTTGGATAATCGCTTTTTCAGGAAACAAAAGGAACTCGTGCATTTTCATAAAAACAAACCGCTTATGAACTCAGCAGCTTTATGCTGATTTTCAAACCGCTTGTATTCTCAGGTCCGCATTAGACAGGTACCCGACGATCTCTTTTGGCGAAGACGGAGTGGGTAGAAGACTCGTCTCAGTTTGTTCATATATACTATGTATCACACTTGTACAATTTACTTTTGAAACAAATGTAAACTTTTATATATGTAATGTAATGGTTGTCTACTTTGCTTACTATGTGCATTGGATTTGATACTCAACGTGGAGTCTGCCCCGGAAATGTTTCCGCCTTTGGTTTTCGGGGTGTGACACCAAAAGTGTTTATAGTTCTTGTGAAATTTTTATTAGATCATTGAAGAACACAAATAATGAGTTATACAACACGCATCGTGGATGGTACAATATTCAAATTGGAGATTTTCTAGTTCTAACAAAAGAACCAACATCTTCAAAATTTGATTCATTTGTTGCAAATGGCAATTGGATTGTCAAAAATGTATCTAAAATTCTCAAATGGTTCCAAAACATTCTTGATTTCGATTCATGCTTTGTGTTTTTCATTTTTGATCATTTTGATTAGTTGGATCTATTTTGTTTCAACCCCATTGTTGATCCAACAAAAAAAATTATCTAGCCTAGAAACTGAATTAAAGTCATTTTGATTCATTTTAATTCAATCAAAAGCCCAAATCAAAACAAAAACATGATTTTACTGTTCCTATTCGTTATTAAGCCCAAAAAGTCATCTGGTTACTATTCATCTTGATAAATCCTTATCGAAATATTTTTTTTCTTTTTGGATTCATCATTTGTGAATATCGTTTTCCTTAATTCGATTGAAGTCTAATTGTTACTCACTGGAATCGAAAGTCCTTTTGCTAGTTAATCAATCTACTTTGGTTTGAAATTACATATTTGAAATCGATTTTGATGTTAGAAGGTCAAGGTTGAATAGAAGAAAATCGAATGTCGATGATTTAGATTTTTGTATTGATAATCAAATGGGATAAAAAAGTCGAATCGATGGTTGATATTAAAATACCTGGATTGATTGCGAAGGTCAAGAACTCGAGATGAAAGTTCAATTTTGGGTTATGGATTTGACTTTTTGACTTTGAGGTCCAGTGAATTTGGATATCGACTTCAAAGTCTTGAGAAGTCTGGAATTTGAATCACAAGTTGGATATTTACTGAGGTTCAAAGATTTAGAATCAATGGTTTATGATTTTGATTTCGAAGATTAGGAGTCATCGATGTGTACAAACTTTCATATTGATACTCAAAAGCGAATAAGTTTGAGTCCAAGTCGATTGTGATTATTCGATGTAGAAAACAATTTCGTCTGATGAACGAAAACTCAAAATTGAAGAAGTCAAAATCGATTTGTTGTTCAATGAGTCGAAATAGTTGATTGTTCAGTTGAATCGAATGGTCGATGTTGAAGAATCGTAGGCATCGTGTTCAAAAATTGATACCGAGTATTGAAATTGGAGGATTGATTTTTTGTTTTAAAGGGTGAATGTTTGGAAATCTATTTGATCTAATGACAATTGATTTGGAATTGATGTCTATTTTTAGTGAGGTTCAATTGATGATGGTTGAAGTCATTGAGAATAGAAATAGGTTCATTAATATCGACGATTGTTGTTCGACTTCAATAGATGGATTTTTGTTTTCGAAGGGTTGATTTGCTTCATTGACGAGGAATCGAAAGTGATTCGTTATCGATCACCATTTGTTCTTCATTAACAAAGGGTTGAATTGAAAAGCGAAGACTTTAGTATTGATATCGAAGGGTTGAGTAATAAAAAGAGAAGTATGTACTTGGAATCCATGGCCGATGGTTTGATTTTGAAGGACATATGGTTGTTGCTTTGTTGTCGATCGAGGAATCGTGAGTGCCTCATTGTCGATAACCAAACACGGTTCCTTAGCGAAGGGTTGGAATCAATTGATGTTCGTTTGCAAAGCGGTGTAATTCGTTGTCAAGGATCATATGTGCTTCGTTGACGAAGTCTTTTTAAATGAAAAGCAAATCGCTTTCTGTGAAACGAATTGTGAAGAAGAAAACAAATAAGTTTCGATTTGGGTCTGTGATCTTTCAACGATTTGGCAATTTTCACCCAAATTCGAATTGATGTAAATAATTTGTGAAGAATGAAGATGGTTCGCTTTTAGTCTCTAAAGTTTTGACATGTTAGCAGAAACTACCCAACTTCGAAATAGGACTAAAAAATCTGAGAATGTGAAGAAGTTTCAAGTTCAAACCATGCAGTTTATGCGAATTAACACTTTATACCTAGTTTCGAAATAGGGGAGTGTTTCACATCTTAGATTGTTTTTGGCGCAACAGGTCCGTGCAGAATTCTGAAAATGGTAGTTTTTACCCAAATTTTAGAAATTCCTGCAACTCTCACACAAAAGTTCAAAATTTCCATAAATGTGGAATTTTTCATGACTCTTTTGTGATTGTTTTTCCATGCAAGTTTTTGTGGTTTCATTTTTGGAACACATCAAGGGGGAGTTTTGTAAAGATTATTCCTCATGCGCTGCTCAAACTTAATGGGTTTTATAATCATTTTTTTATTATAAAACGGAGGAGTATGAATAGTGGATATTCGAAGCTTCTCGGGTATTCATTTGCGGATTTGAAGACTGGTACTACTTCGAGGGGGAGTTGGTCTTGATTGCGCGAGCTCGTTGGATATTGAAGCCGGGACATCCAATCCTAACTTTGAGGGGGGAGAATGTTAGGGTGAAAAGTAACTCTTGGATGTTATTTGTGCTTACCCTCTTGTATTGTGTAACGATTTGTGTTTCCTATAAATAGGATGTGAGTAACACTCATTTATGTAATGGTCATTTAGAGAGTTAGACTAGAGAGAGGATTGTACAAGACCCACTTTGTATTTTCTTTCTAAATCTAATGAAAGCTTAAACAAAATTTATTTACTCCTTCTGTTTATGATTCTTACAATGATTCACTAGATGTTATCAATTCTACATATGTCATCATAATCAACTTCACTACAACAACAAGTATAATTGCTGGTGTCTTTCCAAACTAATGCTTAAACTACCGAAGAAATGACTCACCTCAAATCCAAGTTATGGGAAAAAATGAATTGAGGAAGACATTCTCCAAGAGATCACTAAGCACCCTAACATGTTTCATAAATCCCGATTAGAAAAGAGCAATTAAAACACAAAACAAAGCCTATGTTTTATTATTTAAAGTTTCATAGCCCGACCCATATTTAGTGTTTTGAGCGTAAAACAAAATCTAAAACTCCAAAATGGGTGTTATAGAAATTTCCAGAAACTGACTTGATTTCCTATAACTTCATCTCTCTGGGGCATCGTCTAATTAAGAGCAAATCAAGCTCTATAGCCCTCGCAAAACAGATAAAAAATATCTTTCCAGATTTCTAACTTTTGACAAACATCACCAAATATTTAAAGGATTAAGAAAAGGACTTGAAAATAGAGATGGATGGCAAGAAAGTCATTCATGACTTTGGAAAGATGATCAATTTCCAGTAGAAATAAAGAGGAAGGAAGACTTGGTCTCTACTAGAAGAATCCTCACTCAAAAAGCGCCAAAAATACTGCACCACCCTCTTGGATCTTCACCAAAACTTCAAGAATGGAAACCCCACTTATGAACTCACTTCAAAGGAACCTAGAGGCTACAAATTACGGTTTGGTGGCTGAAAAATGAGGTGATTATCAGATTTTAGGGTTTATCCTACATAAATACCCCCAATAACTTCAATGATTGGCCCTCAAAGTACCACAAAATGACTTGTAGAGCCATATACATGATCAATGTTCATTTTATTACATTGGCCCTCCAAAGATAACTTTAAACAAATGAAAATGTTAGTTTAAAAATATAACTTAATATAACACTAACATCGATGATGTATATAATTTTGGTTCATTACACAACGCTTGATCGTGGATTTCATTATTCATTTTATTGGCAGGAGGACATAAGGTCGGGACATGTTTTGGATGGATTAGATCTATGAGTTTTGGTCAGCATGGTTGATTTTTAGTGTGGATCTATCTACCCAGAAGTCAGACATGGTCTTGGGGTCTTCATATTATGGATAACGAAGTTGTCACTTACATGTTTCATAGTTGCAACATGATGATGTTTGTTCTTCATTGGGTTACGTGCTTCTTGTTAAGGATTAATTAACGTTATAGTATCAATAATAGGTTTTATGTTTATGATTTTATTCCAATGCTTCGAGGGATGAGATTTCAATCTTTAGGAGTTTCTTCTCGGGGATGGCTTATGCATCTGGTTGTAGAATTCCTTGTGATAAGAGTCGCGGTTGCACAGAGTCAAAGTGGAGTCAAGCCATGTAGAAGAGAGAGTGGACTTGGAAAAACCCACAAGTTCTTTTACAGGGTTTTTTTATGAATAATTTGAATAGACGAATTTCGAGGATGAAATCTAATTTAAGTGGAAAAGATTTGAAACACTCGTTTTCCAGAATAAATCAATCGATGACTTATAGGGATCAAGGATAAGGTTTTTCGAGAAAACTTTATGACATTATGTAGTGCATGGAATGCCACAACGTGGCATAAGATTAGATAGAATGTGTATCTAATGTACACCATGACGTGGCAAGAGGTATGCCATGACGTGGTGGCTGTTACAGCCCAAACCCATGATTTTTAGAGTTTCTTTTGTATTTAACGCCTCTAACCCCAAGATTAGGGCATCCTTTTCGGCCACCATTACCCTTTTTTGAAACCGTAGCCCCATTTGAGTGATTCTTGATGTATTCTTGGTGTTCTTGAGGTTTGAAGCCTTTTTTGCATTTTTGGAAGAAATAGGTCTGCTTGCTATTTGGAAGAGTGTATCTACTTTAGATCTTGCATCTCCTACATCTTGTAAAGCTTGTAAAGTTATAAAACTTCCACCTTTATCATTCTCTAATATTTTTGCATGCTTTGAACACCTTTGAAATGATGTTATTGGAGTTTTGAGCAACTCCGTAACCTTAGGCTTGTTTGGTGACCATCTTATGGCCCGTATTTGATGGAAAAAGTGCTAAGTCATGATTCCCTTTGTTCCATGCACACGTTGTGGTCATATTAACGACTTTATGAACTTAGGGTTTAACATGGTGTCCTGTGGTGAGCTCCTAATAGATAAACTTGAAAACTTTATCCATTAAGTCAATAAGAAGAATCAGATGTAGATGTATGAGCCTTAATCTATAAGGATTAAGCTCTTAATAAAAAAAATGGATTATGGCAGTAACCACGACGTTTGTTAATATGTTATATTCATTAATCAACGACAACAATCATAATATAAAATGAGATGTTGTCAAATTTAGAAATCAGGAATAGTAAAATACTTACTTGATTAATTACAGTTAACAATAAATTAAAAAAAAAAAAAAAAAAGTAGAGTGCAATATAAACGAAAGGAGTCTAGTTGACTTAGAAAACCAAGAAACAAAAAAAATATCGTTTAAGCATTGTAGTTACTATAAATTTGGAAGTTTGCAGTTGGAACAAAACGTAAGCTCTTGTTTACCGTAAATTTACATTAGCTCAAATGCAATTTCTAATTTTAAGCCTAATTTGTCAAAACTTGAGTTGTTGTAATTTTTAATTATAGCATTAGCTATTTGAATTGGAAAATACATGTGCTTTTGTATTTTTGATTACCGGATTGTCCACTGCTAGATTCTAAACTGAATCATATATAAAATTAGGCCCCTCCACGACATGAGTCATGTGCGACCGTCCACCTCGCACACCTCAAAGACACCATTGTATCTTGTTTTATGTTATAGATAATATTATTATAGATAATGTTATTATGGATTTATTATATCGTTTATGAATTTGATTAGATCGTTTATGAATTATAATATATATTTTGTTTTATATTATACGATGGTTTATGTAATTATCGTAGATAATAATTTTTGTATTTTTATTATTTATGTATTTTTATAGTATAAATTGTATAAAATTTTAATTCATAACAAAATAATAAAATATTATTGGCCGGACCGGTATACTCAAAAGTATTGGCGAGAAGACGTCATTTGCGATGATAATCATTTTTAGCCACAGCACTATTAGCGACGATAAAATGACGTAATAGCGACGACCTCTTGCAACAATTGCCACGACTAATGGTGTCGCTAAAAGTGATCTTTTTATTGATATGACGAAGAAGCGTAATTTTGAATCTAACAGTTTTTAATGGAGACTTCCGAAAGTAATTTGTTAATTACATTGACCATCATATATAGAATAGTAAAAGTAAAAAGGTTTTCTTTTTCTGTGTGCATGATGCACAGGGAGTAATTTGATTTTTTTTTTCATTGAGGTAGTTGCTTGTATCTCTTTAAAAATATTTTAAAACCATCAATAAAGCATTTATTAATGGGTATTCTTGCTTGAATGTGCATGTGCATGCTCCAAATTTCAAACTTAGCATCATCTCTGTTCCACGATCGAGAGAGATCTTATTTACTTCAATTCTTCAAGGGGTGATAATTAACCAGTTTCAACGATTCCATTTCGTAACAACTTATTGATCATATTTATAATGTTGCTGGAAGTCAAGGCGAGAACTAGGTCTTGGGCAACGATTGTTGGAATTGGACCTTTGGGATCTTTGGATTCAGAACAAACACACACACTCACACAGTAAGTTATAAACGAGAAAGAGAGAATTTAGAACACCAAAACTGGTTCTGTACTTCCGCTGCTATTAAAACTGATTACAGGGGAGATTAAAATACTAGTAGCTGCTAACAAAACTTCCGAGAAACTTGCATCAACAGATGCATTGATGGGTGTAGCCACATGCCACTTTATTCTCCTAAAGACATGGTCTTTAGAGGACCATATCAACTTTATTTAACTGAGCCTCCAACGGCTATAAATTAGAATTAACCTAACACATTTCCCCCTTAATTCTGAGTTTAAACTATAATGCTTTCAACTCCAATCAAGTTTCTCATCTCTCCAAATTTCACACGTGCTAAAGATTTGGTCAAAGGATCAGCCTTTTGATTTTCCCCGCTTACATGCTCCACCTGGATCTCCCTTCTTTCAATACACCCACGTATGAAGTGGAATTTGGTATCTATATGCTTACTTCTCCCGTGGAAAACTGGGTTATGCATCAAAGCTATAGCTGATTTGTTGTCAACATAAAGCTTCACTCTTTCTTCCTTCATCCCTGTTAAGCCTTTTATCAAGCTCCTCAGCCATAATGCTTGACATGCAGCTTCTGTAGCTGCCATGAATTCCGCCTCGCATGAGGATATAACACCACTGTTCGTTGCTTTTGCAAAGACCATGTGATAGCTTTAACAAAAAAATAAAACATTGTTCCAGTTGTTCCTTTTCTTTTGTCCAAATCTGTCCCATAACTACTATCAATGTACCCAACTAGCTCCTTGTCTCCACCCATTTTGTACACCAAACCATAATTCTTGGTACCTTTGATGTATCCTAATGTACCCAACTAGCTCCTTGTCTCCACCCATTTTGTACACCAAACCATAATTCTTGGTACCTTTGATGTATCCTAATATCTGTTACATAGCCTTGAGATGACTCTCCTTTGGGGCATCCATGTACCTACTTGCAATACCCACAAAGTAGCTCAAATCAGGTCTTGTATGGGTTAGGTATCTCAAGCTTCCAACAATTTTCCTGTAGTCGCATTGACCGATACTCCTTCTTCATCCTTTATTAGACCATCTCCAATGCATTGAACTCATATGAGTTCAATGGATGGACACATATACATTCCACTTACTATACAACTTTACCCAATAAACTCTACACTCCATTAAACTCTATACAATTTAATGGATTGTCACATCATTTATCATTTTCTTTTTATTTATTGTTATTTTTAAAAAAATTAATTAGCATGAAATTAAAAATTAAAAACTACAATTAAAATTAACATTAATTTAAAATAAAAAATAATATATATATATATATATATATATATATATATATATATATATATATATATATATATATATATGAGGAGAGAGAATATAGAGTTCAATGAGGATTAAACTCCCCATTCCATTGAATCCTAGTCATTTTCCTATAGTGGAGATTTTGGGTTTAATGAGATTAAACTCCCCATTAAACCCTCCATTGAACTCCCATTGGAGATGGCCTTAAACCAGATCGTGGTTCCATGGGGTACTTGGTGGGATTACAGTCACCCATACCTGCAGTTTGCAAGATCTTTTCAGCATACCCAGCTTGGTTTATCAAGATGTTTCCATTCTTTTGCATGACTTCAATCCCAAGATAATAGGATAGCACACCTAAGTCACTCATATTTTCCTTTTTATTCTTGTATACATCATATTCTTGAGGACATCGCTGAAAGCCCATGTCCTTGAGTGTATTGTGGAGTTTTGCATTCCAAGCTCTTGGGGATTGATGCAACCCGTAGAGGGATTTGTTCAGTTTGTACACCATGTGCTCCTTCCCTTTGACTTGAAATCCATCAGGTTACGAAACATACACCTCCTCCTATAGCACCCCATTTAGGAATGTCGATTTTACATCCATATGATGAACTCTCCACCCCTCGTCTGCTGCTAAAGCCAAGATAACTCGAATTGTTTCCATTCTAGCCACTGGTGCGAAAGCTTCTTCGAAATCAACTCCCTTTTGTTGTACGTACCCCTTCGCGACAAGTCGGGCTTTGTGTTTAATGATCTTTCCACCTGCATCCTCTTTACCTTATAGACCCATTTTAATCCAATTGGTTTTTGTCCTTTGGGAGGATTCGTTAATATCCATGTATTATTGGCTTCAATTGACTCCAGTTCTTTCTTCATTGCAGCTTGCCACTCTTGTTCGTTCGCCGCCTCTACATACATTCTGGGTTCTTCCCCAGCGAACATGAGTTCCTCAACTTCCTCTTCAAATGGTTGACAACAACTGAGTACATCTTCTAGTGTGCGAAACCCTCAAACTGGTCTGTCATCATATGTTGATCGGTTTGGCAACGAGTCCGATGACAGTGTTGTGCCTTAGGGAGATGAACTACTTTCGTCGCTTGTTACTGATGTAGGGGTTCGTGGTGAGCTTGTTGGGCTGGACAGACCAGAGCTGGGAAACGGACTTCCTGGGCTTCCATCTTCATGTTGGACTCCCTGGTTCATAAGAGATTTCACTTGGAAATCTAGTCCAGTCTTGACAAAAAACATGTGATTCGTTTTGAGTTGTGGCCCACTTCCACTTTGTTCCTTCATCGAATATCACATCCCTAGCCACATATTTTCGTTTTTCACTTGGGTTGTATAGACGAAAGGCTTTGCTCCCTGGTTCGTTGCCAAGAGACACTAATTGAATGCTACGATCACTTAACTTTGTAAGCTTGTTGGCAGGTCTTTTTGCATGCGCCACACAACCGAAAACCCTAAAATGCTCCGGTGTTGGTTTCTTCCTATACAGTGCTTCATAAGGAGTTCTATCTTTTACTCATTTTGTTGGAACTCGATTGAGAATCTAAACAGCATGGCGTACTGCCTCTCCCTATAAGATTTCTAGAAATTCCATTGCTTTTAATAACGATCTCGTGACTTCAAGGATAGTTCGATTATGCTGCTCCACAACTCTATTTTGCTAGGGAGAGTATGGAGCGGTCAGCTGTCGCCTTATTCCATCCTTGCTACAATATTCATCGAACTCATCAGATGTAAATTCTCCTCCACGATCAGTGCACAAGCCCTTTATCTTAAACCCGATTTCACTTTCCACCTGTTTTCTAAACCTCTTAAAGGTTTCAACAGCCTCACTTTTGTGCTTGAGCATGTATACCCACATGAACCTGCTGTGGTCATCAACTAGAAGGAGGAAGTAGTGATTACCTGCTACTATTTGTGGTGTTATGGGTCCGCAGAGATCAGCATGCACGAGTTCTAACGGAACATTTGCTTGCCATTGAGCTTCTTGTGGGAATAATTCACGGGTCTGCTTGGCTACTAGACACCCTTCACAAACTTGTGCTGGGTGACACACCTTTGGTACTCCACGTACCATTCCTTTCTCCACCATGGATTCTAACAAGCGAAAATTGACATGCCCTAGACGAGCATGCCATAGCGAAGCCATGTTGTCTATTTGCGTGTGAAGACAAACTGGTTGAGTTGTATGAAGCACTATCTTCTACAAGCGGTTTTTCGAATGTTGTGCCTTCATCACAAGCCTGTTGTACTTGTCGTGTACCTTCAAAAAGTCTTGCTTTATCCCAATTTCATACCCTTCTTCCGTCATCTGCCCGAGACTCAGAATGTTACTTCGAAGAGCCGGAATGCAATACACCTCTACAAT
The DNA here is from genome assembly GCF_052625555.1 of Lactuca saligna. Lineage (NCBI taxonomy): Eukaryota > Viridiplantae > Streptophyta > Magnoliopsida > Asterales > Asteraceae > Lactuca > Lactuca saligna. The sequence continues at coordinate 42,448,388 of NC_136418.1, read as the reverse complement.
GACCAGTTGTTCTTTGTTCTTGCAATCTAGCAAGATGGATCCCTTTCCTTTAATTTGAACTCTTGACCCGTCTCCAAACCATACCTGTCCCCTTATATTTTCATCCAAATCTGCAAAATAATCTCTTACTCCTATCATATGGATACTAGCTCCATTGTCTAGATACCATGTGTCCTTTTCATTCCCTTTTAGACTCGGAAAGACCTAATCTTCATTTAACAAAACCAACTCTTCGGTCTTTTCTCCGTGTACTGTCAAGAGTAGAGTTGTCTCATCTTTTTGTGCTTGAGTGAGATTCACATTGCCTTCTGTACGTTTTGGTTTATGGCATTCTCATGCAAAATGATAGAAATCATCACAGTTAAAACACTTAATGTGTTTCTTGTCTCGATTCTTCCAACTGTCTTGGTTGTTATCTCGTGACGAGTTGCCACCCCGGCTATCTCTGCCTCGCTAACTGCCTCTTCCTCGACCTCCATTTCTTCCCCCTCGATCATTTTGGTACGAGCCTCGACCTCTTCCTCCTGAGTTCTTTCCGGGAGTTTTCTGACCATTTTGTCCCTCTGATCAGGTCAGCATCAGACTTGCTTCTGTGGTTGCATTATCGGATCGAAGCTTCAAGCAAGATTCATAAGCTTTGAGTCTTCCAATGGCCTCTTCGAACGACATGTCGTCTACATCGACATATTGCTCAATGGAGGCAACGAGTTGCAGGCATTTGTCTGGGACAGAATCAAGTAGTTTTCTAACCAACACTCCATTGGCTAGGCTCTCACCAAGGCTTACATAACTGGAGCTTATCCCACTTATTTTCCCTACAAATTCATCGATCGTTTCTCCTTCCTTCATTCTTAAAGAGTCAAACTCACTCTTGAGTGCATGCTTTCTTGCCTTCTGAACCCGATCGGCACACAAGTAACGAGTTTTCAACGAATTCCATACTTCTTTTTTCGTCTTCTTCTGCGCAACTTGAAGAATCACATCATCAGGTAACGCTTGGAATATGAATGCTCGAGCCTTCTTACTTTTCTTTTCATCAACAGCTGCGCCAACTTGGTGCTCGATGGATTCCCATACTCCCTGGGCATCCATTATCACCTCCATCTTTATTGCTTATGTTGTGTAGTTCGTGGGTGACAGCATCGGGTAGTGGAGTGGTACACCTCCATTCCCGTTCTCCTTTGATTGTATGAGTGTCATTGGTAAAGCTCACACCAAGCTCTTATTGTGAACCCGAAAGCTCTTATACCAACTGTTGGAATTGGACCTTTGGGATCTTGTGAATTTTCAACAAACACACACACTCACACAGTAAGTTATAAACGAGAAAGAGAGAATTTAGAACACCAAAACTGGTTCTGTGTTTTTGCTCCTATTAAAATTGATTACAGGGGAGATTAAAATACTACTAGCTGCTAACAAAACTTTCGAGAAACTTGCATCAACAGATGCATTGATGGGTGTAGCCACATGCCACTTTATTCTCCTAAAGACATAGTCTTTAGAGGATCATATCAGCTTTATTTAACTGAGCCTCCAACGGCTATAAACTAGAATTAACCTGACAATGATAAGACGGTTACTTCGCAAACATATACATACATTTATCATCTCCTAATTGACGTATAAACATCAATTCTCAATTCTTATTTAATGTTTCGTTATATTGCACAATACAAATACAGGGGCATAATAAATCCATTTGGCCGTTGCATGAAAAGGCTATGGACAGGCCTCCTTATTAGATAATGATAAAGGGCAGCAGGACTTTGCTATGCTATCTTATTCTTATGTTTACTTAGGGAAATAACCATGCATGCAACCTAAGTGTTTCTATTACATGTAAAGATTATTGCGTGCGAACCTCTGAGAAGGAATAGCTATGAGTGGATTTCCTTTCTTCAAGACAACGCCAAATTTATCCGGAAGCTCATGCTCTTTCTCATCAGGCAAAGTCCAGTTGAACGAGTGCAACAATGAAGCCAAAAGATACATGAGCATCTTCTCGCCCAAGGGAAGCCCTGGACACCTTCTTCTACCAGATCCAAAAGCAAGAAAGTTTGTATTCAGTCCATTATAATTAAACTTTGTTGTTCCATCGAGGTTTAGAAATCTATTTGGATCAAATTCTAAAGGATTCTCCCAATATTGAGGATCTCTATGTATTGCCCAGACATTCAAATACACATTCGAACCCTTTGGAACTTTGTATCCATCAACAGTGCACGATTTACTCGGAGATCGAACTACCAACAATGGAAGTGCAGGGTGTAAACGGAATGTTTCCTTAATCACTGCATCTAGGTAACATAGTTTTGGAAGATGAGATTCTTCTACAATGTTGTGTTCTCCTACAACACGTTCTAGTTCCTCTTGTATCTTTTTCATTACGTCTGAATGCTTTAATACCTCCGTCATTGTCCATTCGGCCATTACTGTTGTTGTGTCTGTGCCTGCGATAAAAAAATCCTGTTTCAAAAACACAAATAAAGTTTTAATTAAGGCCTTGAATCGATGTAATATATATAAGTGGACAAAAATAAACAAACAAACAAAAATAACGATAGATAGATCATATATGATAATGGTACCACGAGAAAAGCTTTTATTTGCGTAAGGCTAAATGAAGATTCGGTATTTTGCTGTTTAAGCTCTAGTAAAATCTGCACGAAATCTTTTCTTCCATGTTGCTCGGTTGATTCTTGGGGTTTAATGCTCATTCTTTCATCGATTATCCTCTGGAGGATCGCATCGAACTTCTCAAATTGCAGCTTCATTTTTCGCTGGACTCCTTGTAAATCGAATCTCGTCAGCACCGGAAAAAAGTCCGACACGTTCGCCTCTCCCACAATATCCATTACCCCTGACATCACTTCTCGGAATCCATCCCAAAGATTATCACTACTTTCTTCCTCTTCATCCACACTTTTCCCCCATACCATGCTACTTATCACTGTGAGAGACGTAGAGAACGCGATCCCACCAAAGTCTACCTCCGTTCCCATTCTTTCGTACACATGCTTGATGGTTTTTCTCACTCCAGCTCGCCGGAAAGACCCTGAAGCTTCAAGATTCTTGTTGCTCAATACTTCATGCACAAACACTTTACGCATGTTACGCCAATATGGGTTGTTATCAGACCACGTTATATCTTTTCCACCATATGAAAGGATTAGCGCAGCCACCGGAGGGTCTCGGTTGGCAAAGATATCATCATGCTCGTTGACGACAACTTTAGCAAGGTCTGAGGAGTTGACGATGATGTAGGTTTTACTTCCTAGTTGGAGTTTGAAAATGGGGCCAAAACGTTTAGCCATTTTTGTGAATTCAAGGTGCAAGTTGGGGCCAAGAAATGGAAGGTACCCTAGCAATGGTAAACCACAAGGTCCCGGAGGCAATCGTGATGTTGTCTTCCGGGACTTGTGAAGTAAAACAGCGAATGAAATGGCTAACAAAGTAATAACTGTGAAAGTGAGCTCGATTTTCATACTTATAACTTCCAACCACGATGACATGGTAAATGATATCATGTTGTGAATTCAAGCTATACCAAGGTGAATTGAAGTTGTTCTTAATTATGAGATAGAATGAAATATGTTTATATTTATACACATGGGAGATTGAAACTCTTATGGGAATGGGAGAAGGGCTCCAATGAATTTGTAGAAACAATTGTGAAAACACTCTCAGAATTACTGTGTTAGCATGCCTTGTTTTACCTTTTTTAGCAGCCTAGCTTCTGTAGTTAGCAGCCTTCTAGTTAGCGTATAGTAAAGTTTTGGTGTTTAGCTACGCTACTGTTCATATTCTCTGCATTTTTTCAATTCATGGGGATGTAGCATACCTTCTAAGAATTTGTTGTTCAATTTCTTTTTGTTCTTTTACGATCATGGCATCTTTTGATGTGATCATATGTTTTAAAATCATTAATTTTTCCTCGTAAACTATATTTATTGGAAAAATGTGTATTAAAATGATATATTATAGAGTACCGAAGTGGCAAGGAAGGGTCATGGCCTACCCGCTTTTCAGCCTTCTAATACCGAAAAAGCTAGCAAAAAGAAACAGTGAAGAAATACTTAACGAGAAGGAACAAAGAAATCCAATTGTTAAAGAGTAGGAATAAGGAGTTAATATGGTGTTTAAAAACGGAGATGGAAACGTCACCGGAAACATCTCCTTTCCAGTGTCTTTTGCCGTTGCCGGAGAACCCCTTTCCCAGTGCAGTTGCCCCCTTCGCGGTTGCGAGTTGCGCCCTATTCCAAAGGCGTCGGCTTATTTAGCTCTGCTTTCATCAATTTATTTATTTATATTTATTAGTTTATAACCAAAGTTATAAATTTAAACTTTTGATATTTATTTATTTATATTTATTAGTTTATAACCAAAGTTATAAATTTAAATTTTTATAGTAAAAATTTAAAATTATTACTTAATTATTTTAAATAAATTATTAATATAGATATAATTTTTAATTATATAAAATTTTAATTATTGGTTTAAATAAATACATAAAATTATATTACCTTATTTTAGAGTAAATTACACGAATGGTCCCTATGGTTTGGGGTAATTTGCATGTTTGGTCCCTAACTTATTTTTTTAACTCGGAAGGTCCCTACTATTTGTTTTTGTTACGCGTTTGGTCCCTATCTTACCTAAAAAGACTATTATACCCTTGATTTTTTTAATTCATTTAAATAAACACTCCCCTAATCCCACCCCCTCACATTACCTCACCTACCCCATTATTTTTTCCTCTTTAAATAATAGTCTTTTTAGATAAGATAAGGACCAAACGCGTAACAAAAATAAACAGTAGGGATCAAACGCGTAACAAAAACAAACCATAGGGACCTTCCGAGTTAAAAAAATAAGTTAGGGACCAAACATGCAAATTACCCCAAACCATAGGGACCATTCGTGTAATTTACTCTTTATTTTAATTTAAAATAATTAAAGTTGAAAATTTAAATTTTGAAATTTAAAATGAAAAATTAATAAATTGATAAGTGATATGATATTAATTAGGAGATCTAATAGCATGCACTGTAACAAAAAAAGTAATTAGTGGCAACAAAAAGTCAATGCTAAAGAGTAAAAAAGATCACCTATAAAAAATCGTCGTTACTGGTCTGTCACTATTGATTAGAACGTCGCCAGTAAAGATAATTGTCGCCGCTAATGCTGTTGTTGGTGGTAATACATCCTGTCGTCGTTAACACTACCTATCGTCGCTAATAACATTTTTCATTTTTTAATTATTTTTAGTAATCAATTTTAGGTATAAAATAACCGATACATAACCACATTTAAGGCAAAAAAAAATTATAACAACATGAAAATTTTAAACAATTTTTTATTTTTCAAACAACATAAAACTAATTTAATATTTTCAAATCTCATGTTCAACAGATGTCATCATAGTAAAATATATCCCAAGATCACAAAATACAATCATCTGTCAGTGTGTACAAATCATAACGGTGCCTTCTCACGATCCTCGTTAGTACCTGAAACACATAACAAATAACACTGTAAACATAAATGTTTAGTGAGTTCCCCAAAATACCACATACAACACATATTAGCCACTCGAGGCTGTAACTTTGTGTGACCCTCTGGTCAATGTGTCTTAGTGGGACCCTCCAGTCCCATAACTCTATGGACCCTCTGGTCCTAATTCTGTAAACTCTGAATCATACATAGCACAAATTGCATAGAAATAATATAGTGTATCACATCATATAAATAACATACAAGATACTCTGTCACATAACTCTAATTACCACTCTTGGTAAAGTATAGTGAGAACACTCACCTCGGGAAATCTCAAACTCGAAATACTGATCTAGCCTCCGTCTAATCACATAAAGTATTTTACCTTTAATTAAACATGATTCTCAAAAGCTAGACTAGACCCTTTTTATAATCTCTCAAAAGGGGGTAAAGACCATTTTACCCCTTCAATGGTCCACATGTCCAATTGTTGATCAAACCCTAAAAGTCAACAGAGGGCAGTAAGCGGCACGTACCAGCTCTTGTACGCATGGCGTACTCCGGCGATCCAGAATTGGGGTCTCAAACCCTTACGCAGCGCGTTCTATGATTTACGCCGAGCGTAAGTCTTAGTTTCATGTTCTTATTGATTTTTGGTCTTAAACGATTAAGATATAAGCTTAAATTCCAGATCTGACTATTCTAACGCCACTTAATCCATAAAGTCGAAACCTTTGAGCCTTTGCATGGCCGTAAAGGTCTCCAATCATTCTAACTACCTTTCCTCTATCCTCATTAAGCCTATATCTCATGCATGAATTAATATTCACGTCCAAGATTGGATTTTTATGAACTTACAACACATATTACACTGGAATAAACAGATCTAAGCTTAAATTCCAGATCTGACTATTCTAAGGCCACTTAATCCATAAAGTCTCCACCTTGGAACCAAAAACCCTAAAAATGGGTCCATAAAGCACAAATCAACAATGGCAAGGAAAGCTTTGAGCTTTTTACCTCGAAATGAAGCTCCAACCTCTATAGAACTCGAATCCAAACTTGTCCTCCAACTTCTAGCTCCCACAATGGCCTCCTCTTCTTCTTCACCACCACAAAATGACACTTTCAAGTTTAAGAACACACACACACACACAAGCTTATAACAAGTTTTTGCTTTCTTAGGGTTTCACTAACTGTAATATTGTGGCTAGGGTAAGGGCCTTATCATTCCTTTTATAGTCCTCAAGTCTCATTTAGGGTTTTGCATCTGAGTCAGTTACGCCCATCGTACCTAGTTGAGTCTGCGTCAAATATAAGCGCATGAGTATGCGCAACGTACTCTTCAGTACGCCCAACATACTCATTTGCAACATTTTCCACTCCAGGGCTAAATTTGACAACTTGGTAAAGAAGAAGGGTTAAATAGATGTACTTGAATATCGGGATGTTACAAAATTACATAATAACATTCGATTAGATATCAAATATTGTTATAAATAATTTCATACCAAAATAAACAACCAAAGCTTTACAATTCTAACAACTAGCAAAGTGCCACCACAAGTGTAACATACAAAAGACAAATTAATTATCTGACGAATCATCATCTCCGTTCTCATCATTTCAACCTTAATCTTTCCCCGATTGAAAACACGCATAGAGCTCATCCCTACATGTCCAGTCGTTGAGCATTACCCGAAGATTTTTTCCAACTACATAATAAATAACAACATAAATAAACTTATAAGTTCACTTAACAAACATAAACAAAAACTACCAAAATACATTACTATTTCTTGCACTTAAATACAAGATATACCAAACGTACATTCCTATTTCTTGCACTTGGGACAAAAACATAACTACCAAATCAACATCCATTTATCGATGCAAAAGTACATTGCTATTTTTATACTAACGAAAAAACCAAAGTAATTGTTATTTCTTACACTTGGGACAAAAACCCAATTACCAAATCATTTAGCAAATAATCACCACAAATCAAAATTACCAAATCAACATCCATTTTATGATGTCAAAGTAGATTGCTATTTTTAAACTAGAGATAAACAACCAAAGTACATTTATATTTGTTGCACTTAAAATATAAACACAATTACCAAATCAACGTGTATTTATTGAAATTAAATAATTTACTCTATAGAACTTTAAATACACGAAATACCCAAGTACATTGCTATTTCTTACACTTAAAATATAAGAAATACCAAAAATACATTGTTTTATATCTTGCACTTGGGACAAAAAAAAAGTTACAAAAGTTTTAGAAAATAATCACCACAATTACATTTTATTTCTTTTTTACCATATATATATATATATATATATATATATATATATATATATATATATATATATATATATATATATATATATATATATATATTACCTATACAATTTGGTATATTCGAAATCACATTTACCTCTTCGCATTTAATATAAATACATAGACGCCTTAAATGGTTGTTGTTAATCATTTCATTATCCAATATCATTGAAGTTACAAAAAATGCATTTAATAAGTTTAGCCCAATAAATATATTTTCCTTTCTTTTTCTGTTTTTATGATTTTCAAACATTTTTTTCTTACATATGTATAATAGAATTTAACGAAAAAAATAAATAAAGACAATGCTCAGATAAATTTAGATTTTGTCTTTGTCTTGTTTCCTCATACACGTTAAGGAAAATGGCTATTACCGGCAATAATAAATCATTAGCAAGTATAACTATCAATAAATATAATATATCAATTCCAATGATGAACACTAAACTATTAAACAGTAAAAATCAAACAATTTGATAATTAAAATATATTTTATAAAGTTATAAATAATTTTTTTATTTTATATATACTCGTTAAATAAACTTTTTGTTAACATAACTTATTAGTTGCTTCATAGAATAATTTATTATTTAATGAAAAACAAAAGAGCTAAATTCAAAATCAAAGTGATAAACCTTAAGAAAAAAAATGTTTTTATGAAAAAACAAAATTACGAAACTTGATCTTTGATCGGTACAAAATCAACAGTGTAAACATTTATAGAATGGTACGTGAATTACATGAAATTTTATTAGGAAAAAGAGACCCACTTCTAGCATCCTATAAAATAACTATTTGATTCTCATGTTACACACAATTTTATAACATTTTTTTTGTTTGTTTTAATTATAGCATTGTATTTTAGACAATTGTATTATGTTGTTGTTTTTTTTTTTTTTTTTCCAATTATAGCATTGCATTTTAAATCTACATATACCACATATACACTAAATACAGATACATTCACATACATACATAATAACATCCTACTTATACCAAAATCACATACATTCACATAATACATAAGAGCATCAAATACACATACTTTCACATACATATACGACATATACACCAAATACACATACATTTATATATATATATATATATATATATATATATATATATACACACACACACACACACACACATAATAACATCCTACTTATACCAAATACACATACTCGCACATATATAGATAATAGCATCCTAGTTATACCAAATACACAAACTTTCACATGCATATACCATATATACACTAAACACACATACATTCACATATACATAATAACATCCTACTTATACCAAATACACATACGTTCTTATATATAGATAATACCATCCTACCTATACGAAATACACAAACTTTCACATGCATATACCACAGATTCACCAAACACACATACCTTCACATATATACACCAAAATTACATAGATTCACATACATATATCAAATATACAAACATATGTCAAATTTCACATAATTTATAAAACTTAAGATATTATACAATTAAACTCGAATTTCACAGTAAATAGAATGTGTGGTGGTGGAAATCAAACAAATAGTGTAGTGGTGGCGGTAGTCGCCGGTAGTCATAGCAACAGTCACCGATAAACTAAATCAAAAACTGAAATTGACAATTTTTGGCAATTAATCTCTAATATAAGCTAAAAATTGATGTTCCAAGGGAAAGGGAAAGAGAACTGAGTTGGAGATACCTATCATCGTCGTAAATGCATCGATATTGCCGGATATTCATGTTCAGTCACCGGTATCTACTTTGTCCACCAGTATGTACTTCACCGTCGATGGAAATCCTCAGTTTCGACAGTGATGGTGGCTTGAATCCTTGCAAATCGCCGAAGAAGGGGAAAGAAAAAAGCACAAAAGATGGAGAGAAACAGAAGGAGAAAAGAAAAAGGGCATCTGTTTTTTTTTTGTTTAACTACGTTGACCAATACCGCGAACACCTTTACCGACGACGCAAAGCGACGACGTTTATCAATAGCCACATCATTTATTCGATATTTTGTGCATTCCACGAGTACCCCATCCATTGGATTAGAAACACGATCGAACGGTTGTCATTTAACAGAATGTGAAAACGTGGATTCATGTCAGTAAGCATTATCGGTGACACTAATAGCAGCGACAAATTGATATGTTGCTGCTAAATGTCCATGTTGCCGCTATTGGTATCGTCGGTAATGGTTTTATTTCTTGTAGTGGTTACACATATCAAAAAGAGAATAAATCTATTCTTATATTAGAATACGGAGATTTAAACGTATTAGTTTATTTTTAACGTTAAATTATTTATTAATGACACAAATGTTCTGAGAATTTTTTAAAGTTTGTCATTTTAATCCCTAGACTATTTTGAGTCTTTATGAGGGAACGAAGTCTTTTTTATCGGGTCAATTAGGTCATTTTTGACAAAATTAAGGGGTCATCTGGTGACTCCTTTCCCACATAGACATTTGTTTGAACAATTTTTCTTTAACCCACACTGACTTGGAATTTACAATCTCATGAAGCACATAATAAACTAATATTTCTCATCTTTTTTGCCACCTTATAACTCCATAATCAATCCACCTTACTATTTATCTTCTTCCCCGCCTTAGACCATCTCCAATGCATTGAACTCATATGAGTTCAATGGATTGATACATATACATTCCACTTACTATACAACTTTACCCATTAAACTCTACACTCCATTAAACTCTATACAATTTAATGGATTGTCACATCATTTATCATTTTCTTTTTATTTATTGTTATTTTAAAAAAAATTAATTAACATGAAATTAAAAATTAAAAACTACAATTAAAATTAACATTAATTTAAAATAAAAAATAAAAAATTATATATATATATATATATATATATATATATATATATATATGTATATGTGTGTGTGTGTGGAGAGAGAATATAAAGTTCAATGGGGATTGAACTCTCCATTCCATTGAATCCTAGTCATTTTTCTATAATGGGGATTTTGGGTTTAATGAGATTAAACTCCCCATTAAACCCTCCATTGAACTTCCATTGAAGATGGCCTTAACCTAGTAATATCTTCCTAACAATAAACTAAAATATACATGAACAACTATAATCATTGTGCTAGAACTGCTAGATATGTGCTTGAATATTGAATATTGTTGGAGTAATTCAAAATTTGGGACATTTTAGGCCTAGGTGTATTTTGGTGAACTTGCCATTTAAATACGTTTTTGTATTAGAGAAGGATTCTAATTTGTTCAGTATATATACGATAGATGTTTTGTGTTTTATATTTCATATTTTAGCTTCGAATAGAACGTAACTTACGGCCAAAGGATTTTTCCAAGATTTGTCTTCTTCCACTATTTCTTGTTTGTTTTGTTTCTTTTGCAATGTTTTTTTTCTGTGTTTTTTTCACCTGTAGCTAGGTGATCAAAGACCTTTCTTCCAATTTTAAACTAACAAATATCTGTAATAAATCATCTACATCTATTCAGCTTCAAAGTTCTCTATTGGAAGTGAAGTTGATGATAACAAATGTTTTATTAGCAATTGCGTATTGTAGAATTTTTATGTATAGAAATTAGTTGAGGGAGGGTACACTAGTACAAAAATGACCTACGGACACACAATAAAAGTATGACCATATGTGTATAGTAATATTTTATTTTTTTCACTGAAAGTGTAACGGAAGGTAAGATCATCGTATGGATCTTATAGGCACTTTCAAATGTAATATCTGTATGATATGAAAAATGTAGTCGTATTATAAAACTGTGTCTATTGGGTAGAGAATTTTATTGCTAAAATCAATCATTTTATCCAATATTATGACGTTAAAATGTCAGCAGACACATTTATTTAGTAATTGTAGTAATTGTATATCACTAACTTGCGACATACATATTGTTTCAATTTGGCATTTGATAATAAATTCTCACACAATTCAAAGTTTATTAAGACTATTATATATATATATATATATATATATATATATATATATATATATATATATATATATATATATATATATATATATATATATGACCATGTTCACTAAACGACCACATGTAATTAATTTCATAAATGACGATTTGCTAATAATTAGTCATTAAACAATCTTTTATTGTAACTATTTCCTATCATATAGAGATCTTGAAAAACTTAAAAACATAGTCAAATTTATATTATAAACACAAGAAAATTTTGAAGTGTGATTATTGTTTAACATTAATTCAAATTTGATTGTTACTTTTTCTATATTTCATACACATCAAAACAATATAGATGAAAGTAACCATAAACCCGCAATATGAAAGATAAAAAGAAATCAATATTATTAATAATTGAAATACAAAGTCATACATAAGATCCCTAATTAAAATAGCCAAAAAAAACTTGCACTAATTCTACCATCCCAGTTTTCAAGACAATTTTTTTTAATTATGTTAATTATAAAACAGTTTACTTAAAATCATCATTGATATTATATGAATGCATAAGATCATAATCATAAGTCTAAAAAATAATGTCATCAATAATAAATAGTGTCAGAGTACATTCCTATAGATCTCAAAATGCGGAATCATGTGTGTGTGATGCGCTGCTACCGTGCCGACTCCTTCCCCTTCGATGAAGAGGTACCTCTAACCAAAACTAAAAACTGTAAGCACAAGACTTAGTTAGTTCCCCCATCATACAACATACCACATAATTCATATTCCTCAGTATCTTTCAACCGATAACCAGGAACTAACCTCCCCGTTGGTATATTGCCTTGAACTCATCGAGTTTATCCTAGAACTCATCGAGTACGCTGATACTTAGGTTCATTAGGAGCCTACATGGCTGAGTCTTCTTCCGACTCAACACACCACTCGATATTAGAAGGGTTTGGGGAATAATATAACCCAAATCGCCGAGTCCCATAAGCGACTTACCGAGTCCCTCCAGGTCCAAAACTATATAGTCAACTTTAGATGGTCTAAAAGCACCCAAAACACAGATCTAACCTCATAGGGACCATATTACACGTAAAGCTACGAACTTGACGTTCACGCACGGGGTTTTTGGCACAAAAGGCTAAAAAATTTGGGTTATGTGATGCATGGGGTTCTCATGCCCATAAAGTTGGCACCTTTATGCCATGTGAACCCCTAGTGGTTGGAGATTCGAGGTTAACACTCTACATTATTCTTTAAACCCGAAGGTGGCTTAGAAATTCCCCAAAAATGGCAAAATTCAAGCCTTAAAGAAGATTTAACAAATGAGAAGTCAAGGTTGAAGCTTTTTACCTCTATCAAGCTAGAAATGCAACCAAGACTCTGGATCTACTTGCTTCTTCAAGAACTTCCAAGCTTCCACTTTTTTCTTTAAGCTTCAGACAACTTTAAAAACATAAAAATGGCTCAGGAACACTCAAAAAGCTTTAAGATTTTAAGTTAGGGCTTTTCTGGACTATGAGAGATGATGGAGACTGAAATGGGACATGATAATTTATTTAAATAGGGTACGAAACCCTAAATATTAGGGTTTCATCCAGATAGTCCTACTCGTCCAGTAGGGCTCTCCGACTCGTCGAATAGGTTACTTAAAACCCATATCTAGGAGTCTAGTCTACTCGACGATTTGGACCTCCAAATCGCCGAGTCCCAGTGTAAAAACATACAACTAATTAAATTTACATACGTACCGGGAACTGGGTGTTACACTAATAACATGTGTAAAAATATGGTAAAGAAAACAAAAACATTGTAAACCAAAAATATTCAACTTTCGACATCTAATAACCTTTTCTCCTTCTGAAATATCCTTAATGTGAATTATGATAAAAAAAAATATCAAATGAGAACACTCCTTATTGTAGATGCTCATAATATGCATTTTTTTATTTCCAGGGCTTCATATATACTAATATGCTTGTGAATAGAAAATAAAAATAAACCAATTATATGTCGAGTCATACATGATCATATAAAGAGAATGTGTGAGAAAGCAAGTTTCTGTATCAATTCTTTAATAGTATGGTACATGAATAACATATGTTGTCAAGAAACTAAATTAAACCACACTATAATACTTGTTGAAGCACTAGTAGGCAGTATCTACTACATCTCTAGCCAATATTCCATTAGAGGGTGTAATATGAACGTGAGATTTGGAAATATTAATTTTAATTTCCAAATGGTTTGGTTTAACAATACCAACATCAACAACAATATATCATTCAAGTTACATACAACACATACATATAGTTTCCAAGTTGTATAATCATACATCCAACCTATCAATCTACTACTTAAACATATCGTATTAAGTATATACATCATATATAGTAGACAAGTAGACTGATGAAAATCTAAAATGACACACAATAATCAAATATACATATGAAGTGAATCTATAATAAAAATAGGATGATTCACACTGATCAAAGTCTAACGTCTATTGAATAATCTATTTCAGGCAGATTGTGTATAGGCTATCATTTAAATCGATTAAGATGAGTTGGAGGAGAAAAGAGGCTAGGAGAAGAGGGTCAATGAAGTTAATAAAGAAAAAGAAATGCAAAATAACCATAGCAGGGATAAGATGAATAGGGAAAGAAAGAGTGTATATACATACGAAAGAAAACACACTTAAAATATAAATTAGTGGGGCGTGTGTATGTGGTGGGGTGTGTGTCTGTGGTTGTAGATGCTAGGATGGGTAGCGTAGGGGTAAGGTGGGGTGGGGTAGGGATTGGTGTGTGCGTAGGTTTATGGTGAAATTTAAAATAAATATGAAAGAAAACACACTTAAAAAATAGTAATAATTAAATAAACTCAAAATATATAAAATTAAAATTGAAATAATATATATATATATATATATATATATATATATATATATATATATATATATATATATATATAAACTCAACATAAATGGTTAAATATGTCAATGAAACTTAAACCATATTTATAGAGTAATGCATGTAGTTGTGGGTGTGAATGTAAGGGTGGGTGGATGAGTGGGGTTGGTTGGCGTAAGGGTGGGGTGGGGATGTAGTTGTGGTTATGTGTATTTGTATGGGGAGGATGGTAGCTAGTGGTATACGGGTTGTGTCTATCGTATGGAAGTATGAGGTGAGTCAAAGGTAGGGTGGGTGGGTGGTGTATGGGTCAACTATATGGGTGGGTAGTGTAGGTTATATAGGGTAAGGGTGGATCTGTGTGGGAAAATGGATGTGGGGGAAGGTGGTGCTATGGGTATAGGTATGAGTAAAGTTAGTTTCATAGGTAGGTAAGTATCGGGTGTGTGGTGTGGAGGTAGTTTGGGCTAGGCTTTAGTGTGGAAATATAGGAATGGACTTCAAGCCATTAGCTATAAGCCTTAAGCATTAAGCCACAAGCTATAAGCATTAAGCATTGAGACACAAACTATAATACATATATCATAAGCCTTAATCCCTAATCCATAAGCATTAATTTTTAAGCCTTAAGTCATAACACATAGGTCCTAAGCCTTAACCCATAAAGCATAATCTGGAAGGCTTCATTATTAAGCATAAGTATAAAAACGTATATGCCCTAAACCTTAAGCCATAAGCTATAATCCATAAGCCATAAGACTTAAGCCGAAAACCTTAATACTTAATCCTTAAGTTATAACCTAAAGCCTTAATCCCTATCCCTAAGCTATAACCTATAACCTATAACCCATAAGACATAAGACATAAAATATAAGACATGATACATGAGACATGAGACATAAGACATAAGACATAAGACATAAGACATAAGACATAAGACATAAGACATAAGACATAAGACATATGGCATAATACATAAGAAATAAGACATAAGACATACGAGATAGGACATAAGACATAAGCCACAAACTGTAATACATAAGCATAAGCCATAAGCCATAAGCCATAAACCATTAAGCCGTAATCCATAAGCCCACTTACACTACACCCATACACTCAAGAATCTTACACTTATTCCTAATTGATAAGTTCCACCCCTACCATACACACCTCACTCACCCCACCCCACCCCAACCCTATATTTACCCTCACCCACATGATACCTCAAACATAGCAACCACACATCTCTACTACAAACCAACAAATACACACTACCCTATCCTAAATCTTAATATACATCCACCTCTATCCACACCCACATTTATATCCATGTACACCAATGCACACATCCCTATCCTATTTACTCATACCCATGCACATGTACATATATAAGAGTGAGAGGGAAAGCTTGGATAAATAATTTTATTTTTAGAAACATTAACTATGGTGATGAAGATAAATGATGACATTGGGTATGATGATAAATAAATTAAAAAATGTTCAAAAGTTATTTTACATTTGTCAAAAAGCAACCACAATAAGTTGAAATAACAAAAACAAACATGTAAACATTTTAATAATTGTTCTCAACACATGAATTCAAACAAACCATAGAAAAATCACATAGCTTTATCTATTTTATATAGTGAATATTTTTTCTAATTATATTATTTAATATATAATTTTTAAGAATATTTGGTTATAAATTTTCACTAAAAATTAAAAATCCCAAAATTATTTTCTATTTTCCCTCCTTTTCCTCGATTCCTCCATCTAGCCAAGCATGCCCTAAATAATTATATCTTTCTTCCTCTATCCAACTTTGTAGTCTCCCTCGCCTTAATCACGCTACCTCACTAGTGACAGATTACCATGGCCATCACCGCCGACCTAATTCCCTTCATATACTTCTCAAACATTGTCATCATTGTCGCATATATCAGTCCTCACCATCCCCATCACACACCTCATACCTCGTCATCTCTGGCTTAAATATCAAACCCCTTTTTCACTATTACACTGATCGTTGATGTCCCTAATAACTCATACTTGTCATCAGACATCCTACTGACATCTACATCTCTGTCAGTCATCAGACCAACACACATGTTCTCATCTTCTTTTTCCTTGACCCAGGTAATCACTAACAAACCTCTCTTAACTTGATTTTGTTCTTAAGTAGATCAAGACACAAACAAAGCTAATAATATAATGGCACTTATGTATATTGATGGACAAAAACCTCTCTTAACTTGATTTTGTTCTTAAGTAGATCAAGACACTGACAAACCTCTCTTAACTTGATTTTTGATTCTAGTGTAGATTCATTAGGATTTAAGCAACAGAATCCCAAGATATTCTAAATTTCAAGAATATGTATATTTTGAAGAATTTATAACAACCAACATTCCACAAGAATGGATTATTAACGTAATATTGAACAAGTTTTCTATATTAGACATTGTTGTGGTTCAAGTTCAAACCAACAAATGATGTTGAGTATATAATTGGCTCAAAATAAACAAGAAATGCCCTTTAATAGTTGAATTGTCTAGATTAGGAATGTAGCATTTTGTAATGAGTCTGAGGCAGTTGCAAGTTTGATATTGTAATGTCTTCATTATCTTGGCATAGGAAGTAGGATGATGTAATAAAGAACCTTATTGCATGATAAATTTATGATGTGGTTAGAATGTTTATCTCTTAATTGAACTACCAACTTGCATTTACTCTGAAACATAGCAAATTACCAAATTGAAATTTACTCTAAAGAATACTTATCTTCCCTCTGTTTCTTCTTTTCAGATTTTTATACTTTATCACTAGTATTGTATTATTGATTTACCAATTATTTAAATTATAGTAGAATTAAAACATTGTAACCACAAAAGCTTCATGGATATCTAAACATTGAATTTTGTATTGTCAGGATCATACAAAAATATAATTCTATAACCATGTCTATAACTTGCTATCGGTTTTTTGTAGTTTAAATAAAGATAAATAGCCCCCACAACCAAGTGTCAAGGATCTTGGACACAACCATGTCTTGAGGCTGGAACCTTATATGAAGAATACTCTATATGTTGTCATTTTGTTTGATTTAATCAAATTTTAAACAAGAAAAAATAGTATTTTGTTCATTTGCATCTTTAAATTTCAAGTTTTTTCTCATTTATCATTTTTTTTTGTTAAATTACTATTTTGCTCTTAGGCATATGCAGGTCTTTATAGCCTTGTAAAACTCTTTCCATGCCCTTCAATCCCTCAACATTCATGCATTCAAACTGATAATTTTTGTTGTCTGGTGATGAAAAAAAAGTTAGTTGCCTAAAAGAGAAAAAAAGTGTATTGGAAGTTTTCATGGAAATGTAGGCTAGTAGCTACTAATTCATCCATGGAAAAATTGTCAATTGGTTGATGTCAATTTAGAATTGGAACTCCTTTGTCTGATTCATGTTTGTCCAAAAACTAACAATATTACCTTTACTACTTTTTTGAGTTTAAAAAATTGGTATGTATATATAATTATAAGATTTTAGTATATGTTTATATCCTTTTGATTGTACTATTTCCAGCACACTGCTGCCAATTCATATTAATTATAATTTATCTACATAATAATTTTTTTTCATTGTTTTTTTAAATGTATGATCATTAGTTGAAAAAAGTGATCTTTAAAGTTGATTGTTATTATTTGTATTCTCTATGGGAAACTATTTTGGTTTGGACTTTTAGGTCTAAAACGAATATAATAAAACTGTGACAAATTTACTTCGAAAGGGAAATATGGTCTTTCACATTTTTTGGGGTTCTGACGCAGAAATTGATACAAAATGTAACACCCCGACTCTTAGGTATAAACTTTACAGACTTATGTTCGTTTTGAAAGGTCTACTCGATTAGTTGGATGTCCTAACTCGTCGAGTAGGAACAAATTTGGCTGCGTGTCTTAAGTGATCAACTCGACGAGTTGAAGGACACAACTCGACGAGTTGGATCTGGAGGATGAAACCCTAATTTCCAGGGTTTTTCACCCTATTTAAAGGGTCATTAGCCTCCCTTACAGCCCCCTTGAGCTCAGAAACCCTAAATCGTATTTGCTCTCCATATTTCTGTGTTATTAAGCTTAAAAG
The DNA here is from genome assembly GCF_052625555.1 of Lactuca saligna. Classification (NCBI taxonomy): domain Eukaryota; kingdom Viridiplantae; phylum Streptophyta; class Magnoliopsida; order Asterales; family Asteraceae; genus Lactuca; species Lactuca saligna. The sequence continues at coordinate 42,429,539 of NC_136418.1, read as the reverse complement.
ATGGACTTTGGTGAGAAGAGCTTGAATTCCAAGGAGTTTGGAGCAAGGAAAAATTGTAGATCCGAATTCTACACTATCTTAGTATCACTTTGAAGGTAACAAGTCGTTATATTGTCTTTCCATTAGCTAGATCTCTTCATGCATGGGTTTAGAACCCTTTCTAGTGTATTATTGTATTATTTCAGGATTTAGGTCAAGATCTGAGGTTGCAACTTTAGATTTGGACTCCTTTAACCCCTTGTTGTGACAAAGTTCTAGTCTTTGTAAAGCTATGGCCTTCTCCATGCTTTCAACTTCTTCTTTAGCCTAGTTTTGGCTCTTAAGACCTTGCATGCATGTTAAGTTTGTAACTTTACGTGGTAACTAGGCCCTAGGAGGCTAGATCTAACAATTGGAGCTTTGGAGTGTCTTCAAGTCATGTGGAAAAGAAATGGAATGCATGAACTCGACGAGTCAGATAAGGCAACTCGACGAGTTGGGAAAGGTTTTCCTGTTGCTTAGTTTCTGCACGGACTTGGCAAGTCAGTAAGTAGACTCGACGAGTCAGTTATGGTTTTCTTGACTTTTGGACACACATGGCCTCAACAAGTTCTATGGAAAATAGTCGACTCAACTGGGGTTTCACGACTTCTCGAGTTTTGGAAGGACATGACGAGTCAATGAGCTGCACTTGACGAGTTGGGTCAACATGGACTGTTGACCTTGACCGTTGACTTTGACCTTGACAAAGGATTAACTAGTTTGACTGTTGAGGGTATTTTAGTAAATTGGAAATTTTTTAAAGTGGTTATGGTAAACATAGGTGGTGGAGTTCATGGATGTGTTTCGAGAATTTGAGCTTATCTCCCCAGTTCGACATTTATGTGGTGAGTTTTCCTCACTATACTCAAGGGTCGAAGGCACCAAGGCCAGCCATTTTGGATTGTTGTCCTGATATGTTATGCTTGTATGACCCGTTAGATCCGTATCCTGGTAGATAGGATAATGTTATACTATTATGATCTGATAGATCGGTATCCTGGTAGATAGGATGTTATTGTGTTATTATGATCTGTTAGGTTGGTTTGTATGTCTATAGACTGTTATGTGATTATCTGATATATATATATATATATATATATATATATATATATGTACATGTTTTATTGGTGGTTGAGGCTTATCTGCTTTGTGTGAAAGCCAATACACCTGGGCATTCTAACCCGATGGTTGAGGTCCGTGAGTATTCCATTCCAAGGATGATTGGACTCGTAGTATGTGGGAATTCCAACCTGATGATTGTGGGCATGGGTTATCCCATGTCGAGGATGATTGAACATATAGTATGTTGGTATTCCAACCCGATGGTTGAGGGCCTAGGGTATTCCTACCCAATGGTTGACTGGAGCCATAGTATGCTGTTTATGATTATATGTGTATTATTGTGTGTATAGGTATTTTGGGGGAACTCAATAAGCTTCCGGCTTTCAGTTTTTGTTTTGGTTTTAGGTACATCGGATGATCGCGAGAAGGCGAAGGCGTGATCGTACAGCTCCTCATATTTATGACTTTCTTTCTGGGATACTCTGATATTACACTATTTTGAAAAACAAGTTTTGTAATAATCATTGGTTTTGAAATGTTTAAAAAGTTTAAATTTGGAATGATTTTTATGGATGTTAGAAGTTGGTATTAGAGCCTTGGTTTGAGTGAATTGGAGGAACACTCGTCTGAATCCAGTCTCAAATCAAGGAAAAGATTTTCAAATCGTTTTGAAAATGTCAAATGAGGATGCAGAGTGTATGATAATCCGGAGCCATTAAGAAGACCTCAAAATGCCATATGGTTATTTGATATTGCAACATGCTTGAAAATCATGGTAGTACTAGGCTAGGGATCTTCAGGAATTGCATGACAGAATTGAATGATTATATGATGCCTGAAAGCCTAGGGTTTTCCTTATATGAGATAGACATCATTACTGTAGTTGCTTGGTGTATGCGTCTTCGCTGTACATAATTAAGATCTTATAGCCTAAGAATATTTTCTTTAGCTTTATTTCCTGTTCCATGTCTGGTTGTGGGCTTAAAGTAGGATCGAGTATTCGAATGTCTATAGGGTCCAACGTTATGTATGACTAGCATACATGAGTGATGCACGGTTGGTGGAAGTTTCATGGTTGGGTTGTGCGAGGTCGGTAGGCCAGTATAAGATATTTAGCATTCCTCTAGGAGTGACGATTGAGCAATCACCATGCATATGTATATTGTTATGGTGTTGTGATGATACTTGAGGAAAATATGGGTAGGTGTGCAAGGTAGTATGGGCACGTACTACTGAAAGCACAGGACCCATGCGCATAGCAAGGAAGTCACAACCCCTAGGGTTTAGTTGGGAGTTGGTTCCTATTATTTGTGTGGATTATCTGATATCTTCCTGGTGTATTTTCAGTATGGTAGTTATGAGGTGTTTTGTGATTGGATCCGGATCGGGATCAGGGCAGGGCGATCAAGCTGCCCGGAAAGCACCTGAGATCATCAGCCATGACAGGCCAACATTGATAAAGGATCGTGTTGTAACGACGTGAATTTTCAAAACAATTTTTCATTTTTAAAACATAACATATCTCATAAAGAAATCTCAAAACTCAAATGTATCAAATTTTATCTCAGTAATAACATGTTCCAGAATCTCAAATACATAATACATAATACTCTATCAGTGTGTACAGATCATGCCGACACCTTCCCGCGATCCTCGTTGGTACCTGAAACACATATCACATAACACGGTAAGCATAAATGCTTAGTGAGTCCCCCAAAATACCACATACAACACATAAGCCACTCGAGGCTATAAATCGGTATGACCCTCTAGTCAACATGTCTCAGCGGGACCCTCCAATCTTGTAGCTCGTTGGACCCTTCGGTCCGTCTAGCTCGTTGAACCGTCCAATCCGGTCTAATCGAGGACCCTCTGGCCTCATAAGTCGTTGGAACCTTTGGTCCGGTCTATATAACACATCACATATATTTAACATAATGCACATAATCTTATACACATAGCACGTAAAACCCTCTGGTCTGCACATAGATACCACTCTAGGTAATGTATGGTAAGAAGACTCACCTCATATGATGTCTAGTATGCTCTCGTTCTCGATGTCCCCGATCTAGCCTCTTCCTATCAAAATGATGATATCTCTAATCAATACTCTCTTTATGTTCTCATCACTAAAGAATGGATAGAAGACCATTCTGGCCCTCCATGGCCTTTCTTGAATCAGTTTGAAGAAAACCCTAAGGTCAAAGAAAAGTCAACTCCAATCAATGGTCCAACTTTGACCAGACTCGTCGAGTGCACTCGGGTGACTCCACGAGTCCATGCGTGTCCTCTGAATCCTCCTAAGGCCTTACTCAACTCGTTGAGTTAACCATCTGATGTGTATAAATTCAACTAGTTTTATCCCTACTTTTTATTAATAATTTAAGCACACAAAGGCAGTGAACCTATCTTTAAGTGGTATAGATTGATAAGTAAGGTATCGAACTCAGGGAACGGAAATTAAACTAAGAGCTAATTTTAACTAAAACAAATAATAAAAGTAAATGGTTTTTTCTCTAGTTTTGCAAGACTAGAAACTTAAACAACTAAATTAACTAATTAACTAAAGCAACAACTATTCACCAAATTTGATAAAGATGTTTCTATTTAGGTTCAACCAATTCACTCCTATGGTTATTTAAGTTAAGGTAGATTAATTGCTATTGGTTACCAATGATAATAGTTAGGTTCATGTTCATTACTCCTAACCCTTAGACAATTAACTAATTTAAGCGTTGATCAAGTGTTTAAACTAATTAATTCCCTAGATTAATTATTTGGATCAAATAAGATTTGTAATGGTCAATTAAGTTATTAATTCAATTAACCTCTTGTTGATGGTTTCTCAAACAAGCTCACACATTAATCTTCCTATTTTCTTATTAATCTTAGTTTCATACTCATTACTTCCAAGCATACGTTTTAGCATTCACATAGACATATGAGGTTAACAATTAAGTGATGTTCATACAACCTAATTGCCTTCCAATTAACAGAAAATAGTAGTGATTAATACATAAGGTTCTTTAACAAACTTAATTTAATAAATCACCAATAGACAATTAAACAAAATTCAATAATTAAACCATAGGAGTTCTTTGGTATTCCCCAAACAGAAACAAAAACGAGTTTAGCTCATAGTTGTAGTAGAAACAAGCATAAAAACAAAGTTTATGAAAGCAAACATGTTTAATTCCTAAGTCTAAGTGGTAGAATTAACCTAATTGCTTGAATTCTTCCAACTCTTGAAGCTTAGGGTTTCTTAGCGCCTTCTGAACCTTTTAGTCGCAGCTAATCCTTCAAAATTCGCCAGGGGTTCTGTCCCATGAGATAAGAATTCGTCTTTTAAAGATATCCCAAAACAGAGGGTACTCGGCGAGTAGCAGAATCAACTCGCCGAGTAGGTCAATACTTATCCGTCTTTAGATTAGCAGTCGTATTTATCTTCTGGCATATCATCGTGTACTCACCGAGTATGGTCGATCTACTCACCGAGTAGGTCAGTCTTTTCACTCTTTTATCTTCACTTGCTTTCCCTTTTCTCCTCTTTGCCTCCAAGCATATCTTCTGGACTGAAAACACAATTCAAAGCATTTTAAGTACCTTTTGTCCATATTATTTTCATAATTAACCAAAAATAACTAAGAATATATGTTAAATAACTAACTAATTATGCACATATCAAAATACCCCACACTTGATTTTTGCTTGCCCCTAAGCAAAACTATATTTTAAACACATTAAAATCACATTAATAACTCCAATCCTTCCCAGCCATTATGCCAAGACCGCAACGCATGCATTTGTGTCTAAAATCCTAAAAACCCCCCATACTTCAAATACTCACAATCCTCATAAACATTCGCCCACTCACCCCGAACTATGCTCATTTTATGCAACCCTCCGAATCCATCCTCAGAAAACCTCTTTACGCTCAAGGTATTTTTGGTTGAGCAACCCAAGCATACATAATCTAGAAAATTACAATTTATGATACCACTATGGAGCTCTTTGGAATTCTTCATTTCTTGATAATTTGATCTTGAAAATTACAATTTATGATACCACCTTTGTTGTTTGATTTTTGGTATCTTCAACTTTTTGAATTTCTTCGAATTTTGATCTTCAAATCTTTACTTCATTTGCTCCAAAATTCTTACAATTTTTCTTGTAATTCTCTCTCTCTTTTTTTTTTACATGTATACCTCATTTTTTTTTTTCAAATCCCTACATGCTTAAGCAGGGGCGCTCAATCTCAACCTTTATTGGCTAATGATAAAAATTTTCCTGGATACATTTCAGGTTTAGGCTGCTAAACATATTGCATCCCTCAGGCTGAGTAAGGTCGTGTTTTTGTCTCATGATTTCACTGAAATAAGGAAGCCACAAATGCACTAGAACGTATATAGGCTCAACTAAACATTTGGGTTCTCATGCAATTATTAACACAATCTTAATATGGAATCCTAATTTTTTACCAAAATTTTCTACTTTAAGACCTAATCATTTTGAATATTCAACAAATTTAAAAATTAGCCTAAATTAAGATTCTAAGTGTTCTAAGATGTGACTAACCCCCTACCCCACACTTATTTTATGCAATGCCCTCATTGCATATTATAACAACTTAAAAAAAATGCAAATAGAGAGAAAGTTGGAACAAACTCCCCTGGGGTAGCAGTCGCTAGGTTGACACTCTCTTCTTCAACTCCTTCTTCTAATGACTTTAACCATGGGAACAGCTCATCCATGGCATGGGTGCCATATGTCTCGTGTGGTTGATAGCTCGAAAACTCCAAGGAAAAAGGATTGTTGCACAAGCCTCAGTAGTAATGCATAAAGAATGTATGAATGGTGCATATAATAGTAGCCAGAACAAATCAATAACTCCTCCTGCAGCAGGCTACTCGGCGAGTAGGATAGTAAAATCGGCGAGTAGTAGGTATCGAACAAAGCAGATCGTACAGAAACAGATGTACTCGCCGAGTAGTATTAGTGCACTCGGCGAGTAGAGCGTATAATTCCAGAATTTTTTTAATCGCAGACTCTCTTTACTCTAGTGTTGACATGCAAATATAAATGCACTCTCCAGTAAACTTCCTAAACAGCAACACTTTAATAAACTCTCGATTCGTACGGACTCGATCCTAGGAACAAAACTCCATAAGCACTCCTAAAGGTTCTCATTCCTCGCTTGACCATTCCTAAATAGCATGCATCCTAGCTTCAATACCTGAAAAGAAAACTAAAAGTAACACTAAAATTCAAACCACATAACCAAGTTCACATGTCCACAATTGTCTTTAAAACAAACATCATAATGAAACAAAAACAAAAGCAAATAAAATCTTCATTCTTCCTCATCCATCCCGGCTCCTCCAGCTCCACTACCTCCTTCTCCACCCCTTCTTTGCATCCTTTCGTCCCAATCCATGATGTAAGGATAGCCGGGTCCCGATCGCGGGGCAATATGCATTTGTTGGAAAAGATAGTCGAAGGATTGATTGGTGTAATTGACTCCTCGCCCTATATCATCCAAGTATCGCTGATACTCCACTTGATTCCACCCCTCGTTATCCTCCACCGGAATTACCGGTGGGTCTTCTCGTACCCGCTCGTTCCTCGGCCTAACCCGCCTTCCCGGCTCCTCGGGGATCGTCGGCTCGTCCTCATTCGGGATCGTAAAAGAATCACCAAAATTTTCCATTATCCGAGCCCTCCTATAGAGTGCCGTATTGAACGGAGGAGGGTGGATAACCGTTAGCATTTGAGCTTGCGGTAATTCCAAGATCCCAAATGATCGCGCAAGCCGAGTAATGAACATACCCCCATTGATCTTCGAGTTGATTTTTTCCTTAACCGCTCCCTCCGCAAGAAATTTAGTGATGCAATATGGGAGGTTGCAGAAAACATCGGGGGTGATGATACTCCACATATAAAAGATATCAAGGGTGGGAACTTTATCCCCATCCTTTCGCATGTTGATTGTGCTCGCAACGAACTGGTGAATAAGTCGATGGATTGGAGAACGGATATGACCTTCTTGAGCAGTGGAAGGTATATAGACCCGGTTAGCAATTGTACTCCACCATGTTGATGCCACCACCCCCTCGGGAAGTTCTTTGTGAGTGTTTTCCAAGAAGGCTTCAAAATATTCTGTCATTGCTATTTCTTGATCGTAGATGCCCAACCGCTAAGTGAACTCAACCATGCTGCATTGTCGCAGCTCTCCCCCCAAAGAAAACGAAATCGTGTTTGGGTTGTAAAACTCACTACCACCTCGGAATGAAATGGTAGCAAAGAATTCCCAACATAACTCCGCGTAGACGGGCTCGTGGATTTTAAACAATTGGAACCAACCATCACAAGTGATGTTGGCATAACCCAAATTACAGTCTTTCACCAAATATGGTGTAAGTTCCTCTTCCAAGCCAACATTGCCCATCCATCCCCAATCCACTGCAGTGGGCAAGTGAATTTCCTTCTGTCTCAGAGCTTCCAACCTGTTTAAGGCTCAGGTTTTGGAGGATTTGGAGGTGATGTGTTGAAAAGATAACCATGGCATATCACCATGGCCTCCCCCACGTGATGACTGTCCTCTCCTTGCCATGCTATCTGCATAAACATTCCAAAAAAAAACACAGCAACAAATAACACCCCATCATTAAAACAGAAAAAATTTTCATCTTTGTGGGACCTACTCACCGAGTACGCGAGCATACTCGCCGAGTAATATGAACACTCGGACAGATCGAAACCGGATCTGTGTAATCAGTGTAATAGTCCAATTTGTTCATAGGGGTTTGTTGTAATTGTGTATCAACCATATATCTTGAAGAAATTTTACCAAATAACTTCTAATTCATGAGTAAATCAAAGCCCTAAAAATTAGGGAAAACTCCCCAAATCCGACAATATACCAAATATGGGGAGATATGTGATAAAGATTGGACCTTTCATAAAATTAAAGAGTAAAGATGTTACCTTGGTGGTTGAATTAAGAGAAAGAGAAAGAAAATTGACTAGATCTTGAAGAACTCTTGACAGGCGGCTGAGAGAAGATGCTCGGCGAGTGTGGGGGTGAAATGTTGAATAAAAGTAATTTTTACAGATTTTAATTTACTGGGTTTGAACCGTCTACTCGCCGAGTATAATGGATCTACTCGCCGTGTAGACACGCGTGTCATGCATTTTTGGCTGTATACGAACATTTACTCGCCGAGTATAGTCGATATACTCGCCGAGTAGATGTCTCAGGTTGAAAAAATTTTAAATTTTGCCAATTTTTACTATATTAATTCCTTTGTTTAGCCTTTCCACCCCACACTTTCAGTAGAGCTTGTCCTCAAGCACTTAGATAAGTACAATGAATGAAGAATAATGAAAAAAATACGAAAAATAAAGAAGGGAAAGAAAATGCAAACGTGAAACTCGGGTTGCCTCCCGAGAAGCGCTTCTTTTGATGGAGTCATTAGCTGGACTCCGCCCCTTCTACGTGTTTGCGATTCCGCACAGCAGGAGCTCCTCCATTCCTTCATTGTGGGGGACTCCTTCTTCATATTTCTTTACTCGATGGCCATTGACTTTAAATGGCGTGCCATCTCTTGAGATCAAATCTATATCCCCGTGAGGAAACACCGTCTTAACCACAAATGGACCATCCCACCTTGATTTGAGTTTGCCCGAGAAAAGTTTTAATCGGGAATTGAAGAGTAGTACTTTTTGGCCTTCATGGATGTCTTTGCTTTTGATTCTTTGGTCATGCCAGCTCTTGGTCTTTTCTTTATAGAGCCACGAACTCGAATAAGCCTCATTTCAGAGTTCTTCAAGGGAATTCATTTGCATTAGACGGTTGGTCTTCAATTCTTCCATGTCAAAGTTGCACCTCTTTAGCGCCCAATATGCCTTGTGCTCGATTTCAACCGGTAAATGGCATTGCTTTCCATAAACTAACCTATATGGTGTAGTACCAATAGGTGTTTTGAAAGCGGTACGAAATGCCCATAGCGCGTCATCCAATTTGTCCGACCATTCCTTGCGGTTGCTTCCCACCGACTTCTCTAAGATACGCTTCAAAGCTCGATTGGTCACTTCCGTTTGCCCACTCGTTTGCGGGTGGTATGATGTGGAGAACTTATGGGTCACCCCATATTTCTTGAGCACCTTGTCCAATTGATCATTGGCAAAGTGTGTGCCACCGTCACTAATTAGGGCCTTTGGAACACCAAACCGGGAGAATAGTTTTTTCAAGAACCGTACCACTACCCATCCGTCATTTGTAGGTAAAGCCTGCGCCTCCGCCCATTTTGAAACATAATCTACCGCCACTAGGATGTACTTGTTTCCTTTGGATGTGGGAAATGGCCCCATGAAGTCTATGCCCCACACGTCGAACACCTCACACACTTGAATGCTATGTTGTGGCATTTCATTTCGGGATGAAATGTTTCCCACCCTTTGGCAAGCATCGCATTCTTTGACATATTGGGCTGCATCTTTGAAGATTGTAGGCCAATAGAACCCAATGTCAAAGATCTTCTTCGCGGTATAGTGTGCTCCATGATGTCCTCCCGTGGGCCCGCTATGGCAGTGCTGTAGTATATTTCGACTCTCCTTTCCGAACACACATCTTCTTATAATTCCATCCGCGCAGCTTCGGAAGAGGTATGGACCGTCCCAAAAATAATATTTGATCTCCGCAAAGAATTTCTTCTTTTGCTGACTACTATAATCCTTCGGGACGTAGTTGGTAGCTAAATAGTTAGCTATGTCCGCGAACCATGGCTCCTCTCCCACGGACACCATAATGTATTCATCCGGAAAGTCGTCTCCATCCTTATCTTCTTGCAATGCCGGGTTCTCGAGCCTAGATAAATGATCGGCCGCTACGTTCTCCATTCCTTTCTTATCTCGTATCTCTATATCGAATTCTTGAAGAAGCAGCACCCATCGTATTAGTCTTGGCTTGGCATCCTGTTTGGAAAACAAATACTTGATAGCCGAGTGGTCAGTAAAAACAGTGGTTTTAGATAAAACCAAATAAGGGCGAAACTTGTCAAAAGCGTAAACTACGGCTAACAGTTCTTTTTCAGTAGTAGTATAATTCTCTTGGGCGGGATTTAAGGTCTTGCTTGCATAATAGATGGGTTGAAAGTGCTTATCAACCCTTTGTCCAAGGACCGCTCCTAGTGCATAGTCACTAGCATCACACATGATCTCGAAGGGTAAGTTCCAATTTGGTGCTATAATGATCGGGGCATTAGTTAATTTTTCTTTTAGAAAGTCAAATGCCTCTAAACACTCTTTAGTAAAATTAAAGGGTGCGTCTTTTAGTAATAATTGTGTTAGAGGTTTCATAATTTTGGAAAATTTTTTAATAAAATGCCGGTAAAAACCTGCGTGTCCCAAAAAACTTCTAATGCCCTTCACATTAGTTGGTGGGGGTAGTTTAGCGATGGTGTTTATCTTTGCCCGATCCACCTCAATTCCCTTTTTAGAGACTTTATGTCCCAATACTATACCTTCCTTGACCATGAAGTGACACTTTTCCCAATTTAGGACCAAGTCGGTTTTCTCACATCTAGCAAGCATCGAGTTAAGATTTATGAGGCAGTCATTGAAAGAAGATCCGAATACAGAAAAGTCATCCATAAAGACCTCCATGAATTTTTCCACCATATCATGGAATATGGCGGTCATGCACCTTTGAAATGTCGCAGGTGCATTGCATAGTCCAAATGGCATGCGTCTATAGGCGAAGGTCCCACTGGGGCATGTAAAGGTGGTCTTTTCTTGGTCCATTGGGTCTATAGGTATTTGGAAATACCCGGAAAACCCATCTAAGAAGCAATAGTAGCTATGGCCCGATAGTCTCTCTAACATTTGATCTATGAAAGGAAGGGGAAAATGGTCTTTGCGAGTAGCATCGTTTAGCTTGCGATAATCGATGCACACTCGCCAACCGGTTACCGTTCGCGTTGGAATTAACTCGTTCTTCTCGTTGGTAATGACCGTTCTGTCCCATGAGATAAGGATTCGTCTTTTAAAGATATCCCAAAACAGAGGGTACTCGGCGAGTAGCAGAAACAACTCGCCGAGTAGATCAATATTTATCCGTCTTTAGATTAGCAGTCGTATTTATCTTCTGGCATATCATCGTGTACTCGCCGAGTATGGTCGATCTACTCGCCGAGTAGGTCAGTCTTTTCACTCTTTAATCTTCACTTGCTTTCCCTTTTCTCCTCTTTGCCTCCAAGCATATCTTCTGGACTGAAAACACAATTCAAAGCATTTTAAGTACCTTTTGTCCATATTATTTTCATAATTAACCAAAAATAACTAAGAATATATGTTAAATAACTAACTAATTATGCACATATCACCATCACTCGACGGGTTACCACTAATCACGAATTGCGGGGCAACCCGATCCAACTCGTTGAGTCCTCTTATGGACTCGGCGAGTTTTCTCCATGGCAACACTCATTTGACCTTCCAAGGTCAAATCTGATTCTCTAACCTATAGATTTGACCTTTTAACACCCAAAAGTCATGTAAAGGTTCAATATTTATTTCCATGCACCACACATCAAGCTCTATTTGATGGAATTACTCTTAAAATGAAAACCTAGATTTGAAACCCCAATGGTACTGCACAAAGCTAGATGATTGGGACTCTCTGGAACTCTCAAGGTCCAGATCCAAAGTGTATTCCTTAATGGGACTTTACATGCTCCAACACTCGATTAAAAAGGGGGTAAGGAAACCCTAGATTCATGGAATATACTATACATACGAGAATAGGCCTTAATTTATACCTCAAACAAAAACCCTTGATGAAATGATAGCAGCTCCGAGCCCCCCTCCAATCAGCCTAGCTTGAATCTCCTTTCCTTCCTTAAAAATGGTGTAATTAGCTCCCTTCTTCTTTCTCTGTGCTCTCAGGTTCAATAAGGTCTCTCAAGTGTGTGTGTGTGTGTGGCCGCCAGTGAAGGCCATAAGGACACTTAAATAGGGCACATGCCCAAAGATTTAGGGTTTCTGTCCACAACGCGGACTTGTCGAGTCGACTTGCCGACTTGTTGAGTCCATTCATTAATCTGAATCATTAGTCGTGATCCTACTCGATGAGTTTTGGCATCAACTCATCGAGTCCCTCTTCTTAAGTCAAAAGTAAATACTTAAATTATGATACCTGGAATCCGGATGTTACAATTCTCCCCCACTAGAATCAGACTCGCCCTCAAAGTCTCACTCTGCAAACAACTATGGATGCTGCTCCCGCATCTCCGTCTCCGGCTCCCAAGTCTGCTTGGTCCCTCTCCGATGTTGCCACTGGACCTGAACCAGGGGCACCTCTTTGTTCTTCAAAACCTTGATCTTTCGATCCAAGATCGCGATCGGCCTCTCAGTGTAATTCAGGCTCGTAGCCACCTGAAATCCTCTAGCGGCACTACCGCCATCTCATCGGCTATACACTTCCTTTACTGGGATACATCAAAGGTATCATGGATCTGACGTAACTCCTCGGGTAGCTCTAAAGGATATGCTACCTTGCCCAATCTGGCGATCACCCTAAAATACCGATGTATCGGGGCCCCAGTTTACCCCTCTTCCTTAATTGGATCACTCCTTTCCAGTGAGATACCTTCAGGAGTAAAAAGTCTCCAACCTGGAACTCAAGCTTGAATCACCACCTACATGTATAACTCTTATGGCGGCTCTAGGATGTCAGTAACCTGTATCTGACTTGTTGTATATGCTCACTCATCTTAAGCACTATCTTAGTCATACCCTATAAGGTCCTGGGGATGCATCTTACCAGTGATTAATAGGAAACACAATCACAGAAACAAGAATAAGAGTAGAAAAGAAAAGAAATCAATCTTGCACACGTTCTATTACTAAAAACATCTGGTACAACTCAATATACGACCGTGAACTATTGGGCATCAACAACAAAACACGACTGGCTAACCCTTTATATATAGGGAACTACGAACGAAAAGAGTTTACGGTCGTAAGGTGTTTAGGACCGTAAACTCATTACAGACGCGTAAACACACAGTAAACCTACCCACCATACTCTATCAATACGCAACCACTATTACAATGCAAAGCCTAGACCAAAACACCAATTGGTCCTTTCAATCTCCCCCTTGGTTTGGTGCTAGCTTGAAGTTAACCTTTATTGACTACCATAATGTCTTCTTTCCCCATCGCCCCATTCCACATACGCTTATTAAGAATCTCAGCAATCATGGTTGTATATACTTTTGCAGCATCCTCAAAAATATCCTCCGCAACCAATATCTGAAAATTGCTCAGGTGATGAATGTCCTACTTTCGGAATTGTAACAAGTCCCTTCGGTCATAAAGATGGATGCATCCATTCTTGAGCTTGATTACAGCAGCTGATGTAATCTCATCGAAGACCCAACACTCCATTGAGCCATGAGATCCATCTTGATAGTTCTGAAGCACAGGGAACTGTTTAACCTGTTTAGTTGCAGGCCACATCACAACTTGCAAAGGTTTGTCAGTTTTAGGATCAATAATATCAGGATGCTCGAACATGATGGACTCAACAGTTTTCATGGTAGGAAAACCCTTTTTAACCTGATCCTTAAGGAAGTTCTTGAACTGGGTCACATGTGGATTGTATGTGAGATTCGAAAAAGGAGCTCGTGACAATTCTGTCAAATCTACCCTAGTCCATGAGTTGAAATCATGACTATCTTTGTAAAGCTCAGAGTTGCCACTCTTTCTTAGCACAACACACATATGGAAAGGATCATGAAATCCCTAAGAAAAAATTCCAGATCTATCACCAAATGTATCGCTGAATTGAACAACCTCAAGATCAGTAACTATAATTGTAGGTTCACCCCATGAAGCATTCTGATTAGGGTTTCTTTTAGACAACAGTTTTCCCTCCTTAGCTGGTTCTTCCTGCACATCACGTATTATTGCTGAAACATAAGGAGCTTTGGAAGGCTCCTCCTTAGCGCGATTAACAACCCCTGATGTCTGACCAGTTGGCATGGTAACCGGAAAGGCTTGAGTATGTAGATTAATTTTGTATTCATCAGGAGACGTTTGATATTTTCCACCGAAGGCTTCCTCAAGCTTCTTCTTCAGCTTAAAATAACTTGAAGTCAACAGATTGAAATACTCTTGCAGGTCAGAAATCTGCTTTGACTTTAGAGCTTTGTCCTTAAGAAGATCAGCTACTTGCACACCGAGCTTTGAATTCTCAGATTGAAGTTCAAATACTTGAGCACTAAGCTTTGTATTTTCCACTTGAAGATCCGAAACACAAATATCAAGCTCAATATTCTTCTGACTGAGCACTGAGATCTCCTTCTGCAACCCAGGGATAGTGAGATTGTCTCCTCCAGATCCGTCATCACCAATAGAAATACCTTTACCATGAGGGGGAGGCATCAAAAATTGCTCCTCAGCCAAATGCATGGCTAACCTTGCGGAAGCAACATCCTGATCAGGTCAAGGAGGAGAAAACCTTGGTGGAAAGGAAGATCCACCAACTTCAAAAGTGGTGTCTGGTCCTACAGTAAAGAGCTTGTTTGTAGTAAGACTAGGAGTTGTGGTAGGTGGTACTGGAAGGCCACTAACAAGATTTGCAATTAGATCACTCTGCCTTGGATCCCTTCTTCTTCTTTTCAATCGGGGTTGACCAGTCTCCATTATTTAAGATCACTCACAAATGGCTCTATAGTAGGAGGAACAGAAACAGGAGCAGGAAATCCAATAACCGTCTCCATTGGAGTGGATGTATTCACCATTTGATTTGTGGTAAGAGGTGTAGTTTCAAGAACTTCATAAGCATCCTTTGTCTATGTTGTTGGAGGAACAACTTCCTCGACGTTGTTGAAAATCGTGTCAAGGTTCTCATTTGTCACAAAATTAGAACTACTTGCAAAAGATGCAGAAATATTATCATTGTCAAATCCAGTAAGATCAAGATCATCAAAAGAATCATTTTTATCTCCCTTAGCTTCCGTCTCAGTTTCCACATTCATTCTTCATAATCATTTTGAGCATGAGCAGACACTAAGCCATGTTCTTCCGCCACATGAGCTTCAGGAGTCGGAATCTCTTCTTTTTCGATATTCTCATCATCAGATACTGTAATAACATCATCGTTTGGAGATGATTTCTCAGAAGATGCAGGCTCAGAAGATGCCTTGTCAGAGGTTCCATAAGATTCTGAGGACTCATTCAGTTTGGCAAACTTTCCAGACTTCTCCAGAGGATATTTTCCTTGAAAAATAACTTTTCCTTTCCGGTTCTTCTTGATGAGCCCTACAGTGTGAGGACCCAAAGATTTCATATCAAGAGTATCGCCTTCCTTCGCCATATCCGGAAATTATGTATTGATAAACAGTTGAATGATCCTGGGATACAATAAGAAAGTATCCCGGGTTGAGGCTCTGATGTTTACAACACACTTATCCAAGATAAATCTTGAAAAGTTGAACTTTACTCCAGCAGCAAGGGAAACAATCGCTCTAGTATTCCTCAGAGAAATTTCATCAGCTCCTGATCTTCTTCCTGCAATGCAACTAACAAACACATGTGCCAAAAATCTCCAATATGGAGGTAAGAGCTTCTTCAAAGTTGGAGGTGAAGTGCCATCATATCCCATCCTCCTTAGAATTTTCTGAGCATCCTCAATTCCAATCTCTGTGGGAAAATTTGGTTGATCGTTAATCAGCAACACATCTCTGATAAAGCTCTCACTGATTACAATCTCGTGTCCTTTTATAGCAACTTTAATAACAACAACACCAACATCTTCCATTTCTATCTTAGCAGTCGCCTAGAACTCTCTGAACAAATTCTAGTAAACAACTGGATTCACAGCTATAGTTGATGCCAAACAAGATTCCATAAGTCTGTGGATCATCGACTTGAGGTCCGAGTGAACTGCTGGAGGATCCGCCAAAACAATAGCTAGATTATGCATGTCCGCAAATTTGAGGTTCGCCATTGACCTGCACTAACCATGCCAAGTAAGACAAGAAAAACCAAACAAGCAACAAAAGTTTTAAATGATTTAATTTTGATCCTAACAATGAAACAACAATTTTAAAATTAGGTCAAAGTCAAATTTTTCCGTCAACATCGGAGTTTGCGGTCAGCAATAATGTTTACGG
This sequence comes from Lactuca saligna, assembly GCF_052625555.1. Taxonomy (NCBI): domain Eukaryota; kingdom Viridiplantae; phylum Streptophyta; class Magnoliopsida; order Asterales; family Asteraceae; genus Lactuca; species Lactuca saligna. The sequence goes on along the minus strand of NC_136418.1, from coordinate 42,413,277 downwards.
TCAACACATAAGTTTGCGGTCAACAAGGGCTTATGGCCGTAAACCATTGACCGTGTACCATTGACCATCTGTGGAGTTTACAGTCTCAAGCATCTTACAACCATAAGCTTCGGCCGTAAGCTTGGGCCACAAGCTCCGACAACCTTCTTTTTTCGATTTCTGCCTCAAAAACGCGGTGAATCATGCAACAAAGATACATATTCCTGGTCTAAAACTCATTACCTTCGAGACTATTGGATTAATTTCGCAAGATTTGAAGAAAAAAATTTCGAAGACAGAGAGAATGGGAGGGTGTTTGCGGCTGAAATCAGGAAACTGATGAAGATTCCGACGGTAAACTCTTATTTATACCCCTTTTACATTTACCTGATAGCCACACAGTATAAAGCAGGGTCCAACACAGTCCAAAAATTTTAAAAATTTAAAAAACAATTCTTTTAGAGGATTAATATTAAAACTAAAATTAAAAATAAAATAAAATAAAGTTAAGTTTGCAAAATTTAAAATTAAAATAGTTTGTAAATTTTTAACAGTTAATAAAATAAAATAAAAAATAAAAAATAAAAAATAAAAAATAAAAATAAAAATAAAAGTTAAATTAATATAAAATAATTTAACTCCGACTAAAATGCACATCTTAAAATTTAATTACTAAGAATGTATTTGTGACACTGAGATCAAAGTTGTTGGACATCCTTATTCCACTTGTCGGTATCCTTCTCTTCACATCTTTGTCTGATCGATAGCAAGTATTGTGGTCCACTTACACACGAATAATTTGTGACGATTTTAGGACAATTTACCAATGACATGACACATACTCATATAGATGATTATAATTCTTTACTATTATGATTGACCCTAATTCTTAAATAAAATTTTCTTATGACCATTTAACTTACTACGACCAGGGATATTATTGTCCACATAAATTGAGCAGCGAGATCTACAGACAACCTGTATGTGTTCAATTTTAATTGTAGTAGAATGTGTTTTCCACTTCCTGGCATGCCCCAACCATCAAGGACTTCCAAAATACTCCTTACACCGGGTGATCAGACAATTACTAAGAGAGAAGATAGATTTAGAATGCATATGTTGTACATCCAGGTCGGATCTCTTCCAATCACGCAAAGGATGAAACATCTGGCTAACTGAAGTTTCAGAGGGATTGAGAAGAGAACATTGCATATACTGTGTACCAGGTCGGATTTTGAGTCACGCAGAGGAGACAGTATATGGCTAACAGATGGAAAGAATTGCATAGATAGAAGATGCAGAGAGATAGAGTTGCATATGCTACCGTCCAGGTCGGATCTCTCTATCACGCAAAGGAGGCAACATATGTCTAACAGACAGAGAGAAAGAAAATAACCTTCTACAGACCTAGTTTATCGGAATTCCCCAGTCACCCCATCCAACTGGAATTAAGGACAAAATCCGCACATCGAGGAAAAGTGAATCCACAGTTTTAGATACGGGTTATTTAGTGTGACCGATAGATTCCCATGTATATCTCCTGCTCAACTTATCTGAGCATCGTGGTGTCAGGCTAAACGGATCTAACTAGGTCAAAGTTTGTCAAGTCCTTAAATTCATTAGGTTCAACTTTCCCTAGTCAAGTCCATTTAAAAATTTTCGTGCCTACCAGCGCATCGAGCACAGATCGTAGACGATTCAACTTGGATACGTTATAAAGATTCAGATTGCCCGTTATCACTTGCTAATTTCATTTCCCATCACAACACCTGCAAACAAGACTAACAACAACATTTTTAATTTTCTAGATTTTTTAATGTTTTTGGATTTTTTTTTAAATTTTTTTCTATTGTTTTTGGATTTTTTATTATTTCTCCCCCTAAATTTGTGCATGGGTGAGAATAAAATAAAATAAAATAAAATGAAAATAACATGCACAAATTTAATCTATCCTACCAAAAAAAATTAAAAAAATGAAGAATTAAGAAAAAAAAACAAAACAAAAAAAACTTAATCCTCAAAACGAATCATTTTCAGAAAACCCACAAGCACATCGAAATGAGCTTTGTTAAATGGCTTTTTGAACAAATCCACAACATTATTAGTAGTAGGGACATGTTGCAGTCGGATTAGTGAACGTTCATAATAGTCTCTGATAAAATGAATTATAATGTCGATGTGCTTGGTTTTAGAGTGTTGGACTGGATTTTTGGCAATTTGAATAACGGCATCATTATCACAGTAAATAGGGGTTTCTAAATAATTCAAACCGTAATCTAACAGCTGATGTTGGATCTAGATAACATCAGAACAGCAGGCCGATGCAACAATGTATTCTGCCTCCGCTGTGGAAGTTGAGATAGTGTGTTGCTTCTTGTATTGCCACGAAACTAGTTTGTCACCTAGGTATTGACACCCTCCTGAGGTTGATTTCCTGTCAAGCTCACAGCCTCTATAATTACTATCAGCAAAAGCATATAGATCAAATTTAGAATTCTTCGGATACCAAAGACCCAATTTTGGGCTCCCTTTGATATACCGAAAAATTCTTTTGACAACAATAAGATGTGAAAGTTTAGGATTAGCCTGATAACGTGCGCATTGACAAACTACAAACATGATGTCAGGTCGGCTTGCAGCAAGATACATCAGCGATCTGATCATTGATCGATAGTGGGTCTAATCTATGGTTTTCCGTCAGCATCTGGAGTTAGAAGAGGTCTTTCAAACATTGGTGTTGAAGCAGATTTAGCATCGTGAAACCTGAACTTCTAAAGAATATCCTCCACATACTTAGCTTCATGTAGTAGGATTCCGGTTGAATTCTATTTAACCTGAAGCCCCAAAAACATAGTCATTTCTCCCAACAAACTCATTTCGAACCGCTTCTTCATTACACCTTTGAATTCTTTGCAGAGTTGCAGACTAGTCGACCTAAATATAATGTCATCAACATAGATTCGCACAAGTATCTGATCATTGCCGACATGCTTGATAAACAAAGTCTGATCGATAGTGCGACGAGAGTAACCATGCTCGATCAAACGCTTTGTTAGAGTTATGTACCACGCTCGAGGAGCGTGATATGACCCATATAATGCCTTGTCCAACTTGTAGACATGATTAGGAAATTTTGAGTCAACGAACCTAGGAGGTTGATCAACGTAGATTTCTTCCTTCACCTTGCCATACAAGAAGGTAGTCTTGACGTGCATTTCATACACGGTAAAGTTCATGTAAGAAGCATATGCTAGGAAGATACGAATGGCCTCCAGGCGAGCTACTAGAGCATAAACTTCAGTATAATCAAGGACCTCGACTTGTCGAAACCGCGAACCACCAATCGAGATTTATTTCGCACAATAACCCCTGAATCGTCCTGCTTATTGCGATAAACCTATCGTGTGCCAAGAGACTTCTTGCCCTTTGGTAACTCAACTAACTTCCAAACACCGAGTTTTTCAAATTGATGCAGTTCCTCATGCATTGCATCTACCCAACTGGGCTCATTCGGATCCATTTCAACATTCGTGGGCTTTATTTGAGAGATAAAGCAAGAGTAAAGACAAGTATTAACATCTCCACTCTGACTCTTGATTTTAACACCATCGCCCAACTGACCAATGATGTTATCGATCGGATGATCGTGTTGAATCCTTGAAGGTATCTCTTGGCTGATATCATTGAGAGAGACAGGAAGAGTGTGAATGTTGATACCTCCTTCATCTGCTGATTGAGCCGCTCCCGAAGGCTTTGCTACAAACTCATTTGAGATAAGTTCAGGAAAGAGTAGTTCCATAAAGGTTGAAGAGGCTGCGGAAGCGTCATTAGGCATGAACTCTCTTTCCATAGGAGTAGATGGCGTAGCTTCAGCATCAGGAGTATCATTTTGGGCTGGAGATTTAGGACTATCATGTTGCACAGATGACTCCCCCTCAGGTATAGCAGAGGACTTCCACTCAGGAATAGTAGAGGACTCCCCTCTGACGAAACACGGGGCTTCCCCTTGGATGATGAAGAGGATACAAATAGAGGGTTGTAGACAACTTCTTCGTCTTCATCTTCATAAATATTCTTCAAACCATAAACAGATCGAGATGAGCCACTCAAAGACACATTTATTGATTTGAACAACAATGTGTAATCAAACAACCAATTCGGACCCACTCTAGCATCCGTCTCATTTTCTTCCAACTAATGCATGTCATAAGATTCCACAATCTGTTTTGTCTTCTTATTGTAGACCCTACAGGCAGTGCGAGCAACATACCCTACAAAGTAATAGTCATTGACATTGGCATTAAACTTCGGGTTGGTATCGAAGTGAAGAAGGGTGCAAGGAGAGCCAAATACACATAAATGACTGACTGATGGCTTATGACTAGATAAAATTTCATACGGGGTCTTCATCAACACGTGATTCTGAACATAGCAGGCAGTGTTTATCGCCTCAACCCAAAAGAAAACTGGCAGTTTTGAATCACACAGCATTGTCCTTGCGGCGTCTTTTAACGCTATGTTTCTCCTTTCGGCAACACCATTTCGTTGGGGTGTGTGAGCATAGCTGTGTTAATGCATGATACCCTTTTCTGCGCAAAAGTGATCGACCACAAAATTCTTGAACTCTGTTCCGTTGTCGGTACGAAGCACCTTCACCCGATTGTTAGTCTACTTCTCAATTAATACTATGAGTTTCTTAATCAAATCAACAACTCCAGCTTTGTTGGATAGAAAGAAAACCCACGTAAACCGAGAGAAATCATCAGTCACAACCAGGCAATAAGAATTTCTGCTGATGCTGAGAACATTTACTGGTCCAAACAAATCCATATGTAGCAATTGAAGCACCTGGCTAATTGAGTTGACCTGTTTTGGTAGGTGTGGTTTTTTATGATGCTTTTCTTGGGCACATGACACACACTTTTCTAAAGTGATGAAGCCTTTGACAGGCAATCCACGGACAATCTCATTTTTCTCAAGACGATTCAAGTTCTTGGCATTGGCATGACCTAGTCTTCTGTGCCACAACATTGCAGTTTGTTCGGAGATCTTGGAGAAAATGCACGTAACTTGTTTTGGAAGATTGCTATTCATATCGATGATATAGGCATTCCCATCCCTTTTAGATTTTACAAGTATCCACTCTTCTGGGATGAAAAATCCTGGCTTGAGAATCATGCATTCCTTATCAGGGAAATGCGTAGAATAGCCCTTGTCATAGATCTGAGATACACTTAACAGACTATGCTTTAGTTCGGGAGCAATATTAACATTTTTGAAACTTAAAACCCCATTTGTGACAGTTCCTCTTTGAGTGATCTTTCCACCTTCTCCACCCGCAAAGGAGATGTATCCCCCATTAAATGATTGAATGTTGTGCAGTTGGGCGATATCTTGTGTCATATACCGGGAACAACCACTGTCGACGAACCAGGGTCTGACGACATTCCCCCATAACTCTCCATGCAAAATGTGCAGGTTTAATTAGATTTGGGAACCCAGGTCATTATTTTCTTGGGTGGTCCCGATGCTTTTTCAGATTGATAATTTTCAGATTTTTCAAAGGACACAAAAGATGAATTGGAAGCCAGTTTGGGCAGCCATTGATAATTGGATTTTCTAATAGTCCCGGGTGATTTTAAGATTGAATGTTTTTCAGTTTGCTTGAAGCATGTGGGTTTTATACCAGAGTTGGTTGAAGACCCACTGTTCTTCTTGACGAAACCGACCTTGGCTTGACCATGCTCGGTTTTGGCAAACTTCCTGGGACTTTGTGATGAAAAACCTTTTTATGTTTTTGAAAAACGGCCCGTTTTCTACTCCGATCATCTTTCCAAACATCGTTCCGGGAACGATTTCTAGAGGAATTTCTAGTTAAAGACCTTCCTCTGAATTCGTTTTCTCTTCTTGGAAATTCAAAATGTACAAACATACGATTTTGATAGTTTCTAGCTATATGGTCACCAACTCCACAATTGAAACAAATTTGTTTGTTATTGTTATAACTTGTACTACATTGATCAGATTTGTTTTCCATCCCAACATCCTTAGTTCTCTCATATGAACATGAAAAAAGAATTAGTTTGTGAGGCAAGTGAGGGTACATTGGATGGAGAAGATTGTGAAACTGGTGGTTCTTCAAACTTATTATCACACACATCAGAATTGTCAACCAAATTGTTCAAAGTAGACACTTTCAATCCATTCAAAACAGTAGCAGAAACAATCGAAACACCACCACAAAAAGCATTGTCATTTGAAACATCAGAAAAATATTGTCTTTATTCAAAACTAAAGCTTCAGGTTTAGACTTGATTTTATTTTCGGAAACAGATCCTTCAACTTCATGCTTTGACTAATTCAAGGATTGATCTGCATGAGAAGTAGAAATGTTAGTACTTGCAACATTAATAAGTCCTCCCGAAACAAAACCAAATGGCTTGCCATAAACCATGAACAGTTCATTGGCAATCTCTTCTTTGGACAATGGCATATGTTGATATGAATGAGTGAAAGGAGGAGGCACTTGATTATAACCTATACCCTTTGATTGATGTCGTTTAAATTGGATGCAGTGGTCTATCATATTTGCAACTACCTCAATCGAGACATCAAATTTCCTAAAATCAAAATCAACGGTTTCAAATTTGCCATTTAAAGATTCAATTTCAGCCACTAGTTCAACGTTCTCTTTCATTAAATAATCATAATTTTCGCATTTATTACTGTAGTCTTCCTAAAGTCTCCTAAAGTCTTTTATTTTAGATTCCAATTGGGCTTTAAGTGGTTTTTGAACTTTTCTGGGTTGGTAACCTTCATATCTAAGGTCTTCTACTTCCCTTTTTAGTGAGTCGTTAAGTTCACGGAGAATCTTAAGGCTTTCTACTTCACTAACTCATGTCTCAATTTTCTCATGCAGAGTTTTAACATAATCAATACAGGCTTGAGAGCATGATGGTAAACTTACCTCGGTTGTATTAGGTTCTTGAGAAGAAGATACCATCAATGCAAACTGCAGCTCCAACATTTTATCTCCAGCTACCACAATCTCTGCCAAAGCATCATCACTAACCTGTGCCAGGTGGGCATTTTCAGGACCAGACGAGTTTAGGGCATGCATCTGATCCTGCCAATCGAATGACTGTGCAACCATAGCCTTCTCGTTGTTTATTTGAGCACCACTTCGATTGTTCCCAACTGCAACTATTATCCTATCATTATTTAATCTTCTATCTGGCTGTGGACAATATCGAGCAAATTGCCCTGGCTCGTGGCAGTTGAAACATCACAAATTTTCTTTGTTGAACCTAACTTTCTTGTCAGCACTCATCCCCCAGTTGTTCTTTCCAGTCTTTCTGGAAAACTGTTTCACCTTAAAAACTGCCATGGCAATTTGCCATGTAATATCCATCTCCTCAACGTATTAAGGGTGAATCTGATCAAGATCGGCAAATGATAGTTGGGATGGAAGATCCCCGGCTACGAGTTCATTGTAGCAATTGACAAGCCCTGAAGCAAGCGCGAGATTTTCATCACCCTCCTTTCCTCTTGAAGAAAAGGCCACATTTGAGGACGAAGCAGCTTGAGTAGCCACGAATGATTGGTTTTGTGAAAAAGGCATGGCTGATGCAGAGGAAGCTGATGGAGTAGGAAAAGTCTGAATCTGAGATTGCGGAGTAGTAAATGATTGACCTACAGAAGGAAGAGAAAAAGATGAAAGAGCATTGTTAGTAGAGATTCCAAGGTTCGCAACTGAGTATGAGTTCACATGGTTGATATCTCGCTACTTGTCATCAATATCACTGGCCTTGATGACAGTCATCACTTCAGCAAGAGAGACACGGCTAAGATCCTTACTCTTCTTGATGAAAGCTACATTCATGTCGCAATATTTTAGGATAGCACTCAATAGATTCTTGTTTATCTCCAACTTTGTGTAGAAAATCCCAGCTACAGTCATTTCAGTTTTAAGAGATGTGAACCGCTGCAGCTGTGCTTTAAGAGTCTCTCTAGGAACATAGTTGAACATATTGAACCGTTGTCGCAGCATATCTTGGTGACTCTCCCGCATGTATTCATTCCCTTCATAGACCTCTATTAGGGCTTCCCACAAGACCTTAGCAGAAGTATACTCCCTGAAACCTTGAATAATATCAGGAGATAGTGCCATGGTCAAGGTAGCCAAAGCCTTTTCTTACTCTTCAACATGCTCGAAGTCTTCATCAGTGTAGTTTTCCATCTTCTTGTCAACCACTTGCCCTGCAACTGTAGTGGTTATTCTGACTGGATCTTTGATTATGCATTTCCAGATTTTGAAGTCTTTCATTTTTATGTATTTCTTAATTTTTTACTTCCATTATAGGAAGCCTTCAACGGATAAAAGTCTAGGAATTCGGGTGGTTGTGCCCATAACTGAATCTAGCTCGTGATGATTTGTTTGACTTTGAGAATCCATTACTTTTATTTAATTAATATGAGATAGAAATTAAATTGTTTATGATTTAATTAAGTTCTGGTCAAACACAGCTAAAAAACAATTTACTGTCGTAAATGTTGTTTATGGTCAGATGACAGTTTACAGCCGTAAACTCCGAGTTTACGATCGAAAGGAGTTCACAGTCTTAAGCTTACGGTCCAAGAATAATCAGTTTTCGGTTTATGAATATTCCTTATTCACAGCTCAATAATGCGATTTACAGCCCAAGAATCTTAAAGAGTTTGCGGTCGTAAATAATGATTACGGCCGTATACTCTGGCCGAAAGCTTGAATTTTGCAGTTTTTTGACTAGACTAAAAACCCTTTTTGCAGAAATCATGAACTTTAGTCTTAAACCAATGAAAAATCGCTCCAAGATCGATTGTAGAGTGCATTTGACGCTTGTTCCTCTCTGATACCCATTGTAAGGTCCTAGGAATGGATCTTACAAGTGATCAATAGCAAACACAATCACAGAAACGAGAATAAGAGTAGAAAAGAAAAGAAATCAAGCTTTCACACGTTTTATTGCTGAGAACATCTGGTACAACTCAATATACGACCGTGAACTATTGAGCATCAACTAAAAAACAAGACTGGCTAACCCTCTATGTACAGGGAACTACGGCCGAAAAGAGTTTACGATCGTAAGGTGTTTACAGTCGTAAACTCATTACAGATGTGTAAACACACAATAAAACTACCCACAATACTCTATCAATACGCAACCACTATTACAAAGCAAAGCCTAGACCAAACCACCAATTGGGCCTTTCATACCCATCACTCGCTACCCTACCTCTCCCTAACATATGGGAGTCCGAAACCTCCTCCCATATAAAAGCTCAAAGAGAGGCATACCAATACTCGAATGGTGGCTGTTGTTGTAAGAAAACTCAGCCAAAGGTAGGAATGTGTCCCAACTTCCCCCGAAGTCCATAACACATGCTCAAAGCATGTCTCAAGCGTCTGTATCGTTCATTCACTCTGCCTATCCGTCTGTGGGTGGTAAGCAGTATTGAAGTGAAATCTCGTACCCAACTCCTCATGGAACTTCTTCCAGAACCTGGAAATGAAACATGCATCTCGGTCTAACAAAATTGAGATTAGAACTCCATGCCGTGACACCACCTCTCTCACATATATCTCTATCGGCCTCTCCACTGAAGAGCTCTCACTGATAGCAAGAAAGTGAGCGTTCTTCATCAGCCGATCCTCAATCACCTAAATTGCATCAACACTCCTCACGGTCATCGGCAATTTGGTGATGAAGTCCATAGAAATATCTTCCCAATTCCAGTGGGGAACGTCTAGTGGCTGCAACTTGCCATGCGGACGCTGGTGTTCGGCCTTAACCTAACGACATGTCAAGCACCTCTCTACTACCCACGCAACATCCGTGTTCATACAGGGCTACCAATAATCTCTCTTCAGGTCCATATACATCTTAGTGGCCCCGGGATGGATCGAGAACCTCGATCTTTGTGCCTCCTCCATCAGTATGCTATGTGCCCCACCCATAAATGACACCCAAATCCGACCATGAAAGGTCATAAGCCCTTGAATATCGATAAAAACTCGGATACCTGCCCAATCATCTGCTCTCTCTTGTGGTTCTCCGGTGTCACAGTCTTTGTCTGGGTCTCTCGAATGGTGTCCAACACCGAAGTCATCACCGTCATCCTCATACCTATATCTCGAATCGGCGCACTCTCCCCCCTGTGACTCAGAGCATCAGCTACCATGTTAGCCTTGCCCGGGTGGTACAGGATATCGCAGTCGTAATCATTTACCACATCCAACCATCTCCTCTGGCACATATTCAGGATGGGATGATCAATTAGATACTTCAAACTCTTGTGGTCCGTGTATATCGTACACTAAACCCCATACAAATAATGACGCCATATATAAAGGGCGAACACCACTGCCCCCAACTCTAAATTGTGGGTGAGATACCTCGTCTCATGAGGCTTCAGCTGCCTCGACGCGTATCATATCATGTGCCCTCTCTACATAAGCACCGCACCCAACCACGATATAGATGCATCTCAATACACCACGAAATCCTCCTTTCCATCCGAAAGGGCAAACACCCGGGTTTCACATACTCTATGGTGAAGAGTCTTAAAGGAGGTCTGCTGCTAAGGACCCAGAGTAAAAGCAACGCCCTTCCAGGTCAATTTGGTGAGGGGAGCAGCAATCTTAGAGAAATCTATGATAAATCTCCGATAGTAGCCGACCAACCCTAGAAAACTCCCGATCTCAGTGGGGGAACTCGGCACCACCCAACTCATGACAACCTCAATATTGGCCGGATCCACCAATATCCCATTCTGATTAATGAGATGCCCCAAGAACTGGATCTCTTGTAACTAGATTTCACACTTGGAGAATTTGGCATAAAGCCTCTCCGATCTCAACAATCCAAGGATCTCCCTCGGATGCTCCTCATGCTACTCTCTGGATCTCGAATACACTAGAGTATGTTGATGAACACAATCACTGATCGATCCAACATCGACCTGCATACTCGGTTCATGAGATCCATGAATGTTGCTGGTGTCACCACAAACTCGTAATGCCCATAACAAGTCCTGAACGTCGTCTTCTGGATATCATCATTACGCACCGTCATCTGGTGATATCCATACCTCAAGTCTATCTTGGAAAACCAAGACGCTCCCTACAACTGAACAAACAGATTGTCGATCCTCGGTAGAGGATAACAGTTTTTGACCGTCAACTTGTTCAACTCCTGGTAATCAATGCCCATCCGGTGTGAACCATCCTTTTTGTTAACGAAAATGATCAGCGCTCGCCATGGCGAGATACTTGGTCAAATGAATCCCTTCCCCAATTGCTCTTGAAGCTATGAGGATAACTCCTACATCTCCGGTGGCGCAATGTGATAGGGTGCCTTGGCAATAAGCGCTGTCCTAGGAAACAAATCGATGCGGAAATCCACCTGCCTCTTGGGAGGCACACTCGACAACTCGTCGGGGGAAAACATCCCGAAACTCTCACACTATTGGTACCTCACTGACAGAACTCGGCCTCTCTACGATAACTCGTGTATCCATCACATAGCCTACAAATCCTCTATAGCCCTGTTGTAGACTTTGTCTCGCTCTGGCAGCCGAACAAAATGCTTACCCAGACCGGGTACCCTCTCCATACACCGTAAGTATACCCCCACTAGGGTATTGTATGCTCACCAACTATCGCTCGCAGTCTATAACAGCTCCAAATCGGCTCAACCAGTCCATGCCCATGATGAAACAGACATCCCCCATCGAAATCGACACCAGATATATCGGGAACTCAACACTGAAAATCTCAAGTACACATCCTCAAATCACATTAGTAGCATAAACTGCTTTCTCGTCAACTATAGAAACTCGTAGTGTTCGACTCAACGCCTCTTGTCGGATACTGATGTGCCGGCTAAACGCTAATGAAATGAAAGATTGACTCACACCAAAGTCAAATAACACCAAAGCAGGTACCAAATTCACAATAAAAGTACCTCTGCATACCACAATATAAGCACAATATCTCAGTAATACTAAATAAAAGAATACATACCAGCCACGACATCAGGCGCTGCGTGGACCTCCTCCGCTATCAACTAAAAGGCTCTCCCGTGAGCCTTCGGTGCCTCGGCCTTTGCTGACCGGGCCTCAGTAGCTCTAGCAGAAGGTGCAAACGAAGCTGGTTCAGAGTGAACCATACTCTCAGATGCTCTGGACAAGAGCAGGTGTAGAAGCATCCCTCAATGTTAGAGATCCACCTCATCGCGGCTATTGGATCCTGAGTCCCATTAAACTCTAGTGGCTTTGTGTTGCTGAACTCTCAGTACAACAACGAGTCTCCCTCCTATGGCCTCGTGGCAGTGGCAGCTGCAGTGGTTGCAGCAGCAACCGCCTCATTAATGGCATCACATCTCTCGTCAAACGTCTCAATCAGCATGGTCTTGATAGACCCAAACATCTCCAAGATGGCCTCCCGGATCGCCGCGGCCACCTCATCGTGAATCATCCAATAAATCTCCTCTTCGCTAACGTTGCTGTCCCCTGGTGACTCGCTCGAGTATACTCGCACTTGATACTCAACCCTACTTGTTCCTTAGTACCCTTAGGATTCTTACTTGGGTTGCTTAACGATCCGGTGTTTCCAGTAGTACGGACCCTATACTACCTTCCACACCGCATTATTAGTCACCCTAAGTCCTCCTCCCAGGATCCAAGATCATAAGTACACTATATCTCACTGAACACAGGCTACCCTCCAGTAGGCCACTTATAATCGCCTCGCTGCTACCTACTCACTCTCGAAGTAACTAATAGCAGAAGTAATCTTCTAGGCTAAGCCATCATAAATCAATCCACTCTAGTCCTAGATATGAATTCCTAGCCTACTCTAACATGCATAGCATATCACATAATATCTCGTAACACATAATGTAAGGGTATTTTGGGAAATCACCATTCGGGCGTTGACTGATCGTACACACTGCTCCATTCTGCTTTTCTCAAAAATCTTTTACTCATTTAGTAAAATTGTTTCTTTTATGAAATTTTTTCTCAAATACTCAGTTTGAGTTCAGATACGCCTGAAGGTGCATCCGACTCCCTCAAACCAAGGTTCTGATACCAACTTGTAATGACATGAATTTTCAAAAGAATTTTTCATTTTTAAAACATAACATATCTAATAAAGTAATACATAATGATGATATCTTTAAAAACATGTCCAGAATGTCAAATACATAATACATAATACTCTACCAGTGTGTACAGATCATGCCGACGCCTTCCCGCGATCCTCGCTGGTACCTGAAACACATATCACATAACACGGTAAGCATAAATGCTTAGTGAGTTCCCCAAAATACCACATACAACACATAACCCACTTGAGGCTATAATTCGGTATGACCCTCCGGTCAACGTGTCTCAGTCCCGTAGCTCGTTGGACCTTCCAGTCTGGTCTAGCTTGTTGGATGCTCCAGTCTGGTCTAATCGAGGACCCTCTGGCCTCATAAGTCATTGGACACTCTTGACCGGTCTATATAACACATAACATATATTTAATACATTGCAGATAATCTTATACACATAACGCATAAGACCGTCTGGTCTACACATAAATACCACTCTAGGTAATGTGTAGTGATAAGACTCACCTCGTATGATGTCTAGTATGCTCTCATTCTCAATATCACTGATCTAGCCTCCTCCTATCAAAATGATGATATCTTTAATCAATACTCTCTTTATGTTCTCATCTCTAAAGAATTGGTATAAAACCATTCTACCCCTCCATGGCCTCTCTTGAATTAATTTGACCAAAACCCTCCAATCAACAATCCAACTTTGACCAGACTCGTCGAGTGCACTCGGCTGACTCGGTGAGTCCATGTGTATTCTATGAATCCTTCTAAGGCCTTACTCAACTCACAGAGTTAATCTTTCACTGGATGCATTACCACTGATCACGAATCGCGGGGCAACCCGATCCGACTCGTCGTGTCCTCGGATTCTCTAACCTATAGATCTTACCTTCTAACACCCAAAAGTCACGTAAAGGTTCAATCTTTTATGTCCATACATCACACATCAAGCTCTATTTGATGGAATAACTCTTTAAATGACAGCCTAGATTCAAAACCCCAATGGGAATGCATAAAGATGGATGATTGGGATTCTCTGGACCTTTGAAGGTCCAGATCCAAAGTTTATTCTCAATGGGACTTCACAAGCTCTAATACTCGGTTAAAAAGGGGGTAAGGAAACCCTAGATTCAAGGAATATACTATACATACGAGAATAGGCCCAAAATCATACCTCAAACAACAACCCTTGATGAAATGATAGCAGCTCTGAGCCCCCCCTCCAATCAGCCTAGCTTGAATCTCCTTTCGTTCCTTGCAAGAATGCACTAAAATGGTGTAATTAACTCCCTTCTTCTCTCTCTATACTCTCAGGTTCAATATGGTCTCTCAAGTGTGTGTGTGTGTGGCCGCTAATGAAGCCCATAAGGACCCTTAAATATGAAACAGGCCTAAAGATTTAGGGTTTCTGTCCACAGCGTAGACTCGTCGAGTTGACTCGCCGACTCATCGAGTCCATTCATTAATACGAGTCATCAGTCACGATCCTACTCGATGAGTTTTGGCATCAATTCGTCAAGTCCCTCTTCTTAACTCAAAGGTAAATACTTAAATTATGATACCTGGAAATCCGGATGTTACACGTGTCAGGGAGATCATCTGCGAAGGTGGTCGAGATTGTCCAGGGTCAGATTTCGAAGATGTTTGGGTTTATTAAGACCGCCATGTTGGGTTATTTTGATGACATTTATGCAACCGTAGCTGAGACGGCTGCCACAATAGTTGTAACAATGGCAGGGGGAGGATCTGGCCGAGCTTTTCAGTACCTAGACTTCAATAACACAAAGCCCCCGACATTTGATGGGGCTCAGGATCCGATCAGAGCCAGGAGGCAGATGTCTGGTGTAAAGGGCTGTTTCTTCACGTGTTCATGTCCTACTAACTAAAATGTCAGATGTGCTCTGAACTTGCTGAGGTCTGGGGTAAAGGACTGGTGGAGGTCGATAAATGGGTCGTATTTGGATGACCAGTGAGCTACATTTACTTGGGAGAAATTCAGGGATATGTTCTGTGCTCGTTACATTCCATGGGACGAGCGGGAATGGTTAGCTCAGGAGGTTTTGGAGTTAAGACAAGATGGTGAGATGGTGATAGAGATCACACATATGTTCACAAATATGGCGATGTTCTGCCTGGAGTTTACCTCTGAGCAGCTTCAGATGACACGTTATCTAAGCATGCTCAAGATAGGCATTCTTCAGTTTGTTGCTACCCAGCGATGTGATACCTTGTTGGAGTTACAAGAGGCCGCTAGGTGGCGGCAACTTAGGATTAAGTTGTAGGTGAGAGACCATATGCAGGCCCCAATAAAGTCACAGCCAATGCCAAAGAGGTTTAAGACCGCTGAGTCTAGGTCAAGGGGATAGCAGGGGCACACTTGTGGGAAGTGCAGAAAGGTTCATTTGGGGGTTTGTTGAGCAAGGAGAGGGTGCCACAAATATGGAAAATAGGGCCATCTTGCGATGGATTGTAGGTAGCAGACTCTAGATCCTAGAGTCCAAATTTGTTACCATTATGAGTAGGTGGGCCATCTGAAGGCCCAATGTCCTCTAATAGCTTCCTAGCCAGCGCAGGCTCCCGTGCCGGCTACACTAAGGATTATTGACTAGCGACAGTGTAGAGCGGAGCCCCCCGAGAGCTTAAGGACACACCTTCCAGATCGTAACAGAGGAGGTCAGGGCAGCGCTAGACGTGGTTGCTGGTATGTTTCTATCCCTAATCTTACTGATTATGTCTGTTTTATGCTTATGTATTTGTACCTATGACTAGGTACGTTTTTAGTGAACTCCTTACCTGCCTTGTTATTATTTAACTCGGGGGTGAGTTGGTCATTTGTCTCTCAAACATTTAGTAGGGAGTTCAGGGTGTCAGTAGGAGAGCTAGAGTGTCCGTTGTGAGTCTCTATCGCCAACAAACATGAGGTTTTCACTTCTTTAGTATATTGGGATTGTGAGTTAGAGATATTCGGGATGTTCTTCCTGATAGACTTGATTCTGATTGCCAAGGTGGATGTGTGTATGTTCGTGGGTATGGACTAGCTTAGTCGCTGCGGTGCCATGATCGATTGTGAGGGTCAACGAGTGGTGGTTTGAACCCCAAGTGGGGGAGAATTGATTGTCTAGGGCCAGGGCACCAGATTGGGATCAGGGTTTTCTTCCACTTCCAGGGCTCGACAATACATATAGCACGGGTGTGCGGGTTATCTAGAGTATGTGGTGGATATGCGGGTCAGAGATCAAATTTCGATTTCACAGTTACTGGTTGTTAGGGTGGTTGTCAACGTGTTCCTGGAAGAGTTACAAGGAGTGCCTCCGGAGAGGTAGGTCAAGTTTAGGATCGACCTAGTGCTAGGTACGGCCCCTATTGCCAAGACATTGTACCGTTCGGCACCACCGGAGATGCAGGAGCTATTATCATAGTTGTATCAACTATTGGGCAAGCAGTTCATTCGTCTGAGCAGTTCTCCATGGGGAGCACCGATCTTCCTCGTCGGGAAGAAGGATGGTTCACACCGGATGTGCATTAAGTATTGTGAATGGAACAAGTTGATGGTGAAGAACCATTATCTATTTACAAGGATAGATGATCTTTTCTATTAGTTGCGGGGGGAAACTTGGTTCTCCAAGATAGACCTGAGGTTCGAGTACCATCAAGTCAGGGTTAAGGAGGAGAATGTGGAGAAGAGTGTGTTTCAGAATCGTTATGGACATTACAAGTTTGTGGTGATGCCATTTGGGCTCACCAACGCACCAACAATATTTACAGATCGGATGAATTCGGTCTGCAGATCGATGATCGATCACTCGATCATTGTATTCATAGACAATATCTTGGTGTACTCCAAGACCCGAGAGCAATACGAAGAGCATCTACGGGAACTATTAGGAGTTTTGAGGTGAGAATAGTTGTATGCCAAGTTCTCGAAGTATGAGTTTTGGTTACGATTGGTTCATTTCCTTGGATACCTCGTTAACCAAGAGGGAATTTTGGTCGACCCGGCCAAAATTGAGGCGGTTATGCAGTGGGAGGTTCCGAAATCTTCCTCGGATATCAAGAGCTTCTTAGGAGAATTGGCTGGGTACTACCGGAGATTCATACAAGATTTCTCCAAGATTTCAGTACCCCTCACTCGTCTGAAAAGGAAGGGGGTCGATTTCCGGTGGGACCCCAAGCAGCAGAGGACGTTTGAGACCCTCCGATGGAGACTATGTGAGGCTCCTATCTTGAATCTCCTAGAGGGAGTTGAGGATTTTGTGTTGTTCAGTGATGCATTCATCATGTGACTGGGAGAGGTCCTCAGGCTGAGTGGATGGGTGATAGCCTATGCATCGAGTAAGCTGAGGTTGCACAAGACAAGATACCTTATGCATGATTTGGAGTTCGGAGCGGTGGTATTCACTCTCAATATTTGGAGACATTACCTCTATGGGTTCTGTTGTACCATATACACAAACCACAAAAGCCTGAGACACATCATGGATTAGCCGAACCTGAAGAAGAGACAACGTAGGTGGTTGGATGTAGTCAAGGACTACGATTGTGAGATCTTTAACCACCGAAGTAAACCGAATGTGGTTGCGGATACTCTGAGTCACAATTCAGCTGTGCCTTTGACTCTAGTGACCTGTATAAGGATATCAGTGGATTCTCCACTTGTGATTTTGATCAGAGAAACTCAAGCTGAGGGTATGCGTCAGGAGAATTGAAAGCTGGAGAAGATTAGGGGTGAGAGCACCGGGTTTGTGCATGATAGGCGGGGGCTATTGACCCGCTATGGTCGGGTCTAGGCTCCAATGTCTAGTGGGGTAAGAAAGACAGTATTGGAGGAGACTCATAAGTCTTGCTTCTCTATTCACCCAGGGGCCAAAAAAATGTATTGGGATTTACGTTTGAGCTATTGGTAGCTACGCATGAAAAGGGAGATTGCATGGTACATTGAGAGGTTCTAGACCTACCGGATGGTCAAGGCCGAGCATCAGAGGCCACATGGTCAGCTATACCCCCTGAAGATTCCCATATGGAAGTGGGAACATATCACGATGGATTTCATCATTAATCTTCCGAGGATGGCGAGGGGCTTCGATGCTATTTGGTTCATGGTGGATCTATTGACCAAGATCGCCCACTTTTTAGTGATACGGGATAGTTCATCGGTCGAGAAGCTGGACGCCTTGTATATCAGTGAGATCGTTGCTTGCCATGGGGTGCCGATCTCTATTGTATCAGACCGCGATGTTCGGTGCACCTCCAGTTTCTGGAAGAAGTTCCACGAGGAACTGGGCACTCAATTGCACTTCAATACAACCTACCATCCACAGACAGATGGCCAGAGTGAGTGGACCATACACACTCTCGAGGATATGTTGAGAGCCTGTGTCCTTTTCTTCGGTGGGAGCTGGGACTCCTACCTACCTCTTGTAGAGTTCTCCTACAAGAACAACTCTCATTCCATTATTGGTGCCCCACTATATGAGTTGTTGTATTGTAACATCTCAAAAATACAGGGCAAAAATTTCATTTTTAATTACGTTATTATAAACCAACAGTATAATAAATCATCCATAATATCATGTCATGTCAAAACCAAAGTAGAAGTAATTAAAACATGTTATCATAAAACAATATCAGAGTGTAATCCCAAAGATCTCATGTACGCAAAACCATAGTGTGATGCACTGCAATCAGGCCGGCTCCTTTCCTTTAAAAACGAGTACCTGAAACCAAAGCTGAAAACCTTAAGCACAAACTTAGTGAGTTCCCCCATCGTACCACATACCAGATCACTTTGGGCCTAGAAACCCTAATTGGGTTCTAATTGGACCCACACAAAAAAAAAACTTAACATTTTGGGCCATAATGAGCCTAAAATGGATTAGTTTACCCTAATGGGCCTTATTGGACCATAACAACTCCAATTAACCCTAATGGACCTAAAACCCATCCCTTTATCTTATGTTGGGCCATAAGGACTTCCATGGGCCCAATGGATAGAAAATTTATAGTTAGACATCATAAAAACCGAGCAAGGCCAAGGTTGGGCTCAAAACCATTTCTCACCTTCACAGACTGGTCCGAAATTGTTTCATGTAAAACAGTTTTAAAGGTAGAAAAATTGTATGAAAATGTGAGAGTAGTCATTTTAAAGGTAGAAACCTTAAATTGTTTCATGTAAAACAGTTTTGAAAAATATTATCATTTAGGAGGTCAAAACAGTTCGCGATTGGCCTAAAACGTTTCTGTCAAAAGCTGATTTTTTAGTTTAGTTCATAGATCTTGGAACACAACACTTGTTTCTGCTATTTTAAGTGTATAAATCCCAGATCTACAAGCTTACATGTATTATATGTGATAACACATATTTTTCTCAAAGTTCTTATGAAGATCCAAGTGGTAAACTTCATATTCTTAACATATTCTTAGACTTAGGAAGTAAGCAACACATAATCACCAAATGCTTCAAGAAAACACACATAAGCATGCATATACACATAAATCTACACAAAGCAACTTGTATTCTCCCACAAAACTAAGTAAAAATCGAAAATACGGGGTGTGAACTCACCTTTGCTTTGATGTTTTGGTTTTTGATGAAGAAGTGAAGAGATTTCGATCCTAGATGTGTTATTGAGTTTATTTTCGAGCGCTAATGTGCTCTAAGAGTATGATTCACGAACACATGCATCTAAGAGGAGTAAATGAGTTTAAAGATGAACTATGACACTTGGATTGCAAGATTTTACCACAAAATGAAGCTTGAAGTGATTCTCTTGGAGATCTTCCTTATACTCATGGTTTTCTTGAGGAAAGATGGATGGAGGAGTTTTAGATGATCTAGAGAAGTATTGTTGAGTTTGAAAAGAGAGAGGTTGGAGAAAATGAGAGTGTGGCCAAGAATTACAATGAGATATGGGAGGGAGATAAGTTGACTCTTTAAGGAGTGTGATGTGAGAGGTGCATGGATACATGCACTCTTGCATGGATATCCAACAATTATGTATGAGGTATCACCCCATTTTCTCTCACTAGTTTTTTTTTAATTGATGTTAGGTCAAGAATTGCGCCAAGATTAAAAATTATGAGAAAAATTTGTGAACAAAGTAGACAAAAATTCCAAATTCCAGGATTTACGGATCCAAATTTCGACTTACGATGATTTTTCTACAAATTTTCCAACAACTAGGTCAGAAAAGCCCAAAACCATAAAAATGTGTGTTTTCACAAAAATCAAGCCAAAGATGATATTTTTGACAAAAATCGGTTTAAAATGTTATTTTTACCACAAACTAGTCATCAACACAAGTTTTGAACAAAATGGAGACTAAAGTGTTATGCTTACAAAAACTGGGCCTTAATTGTAAATTTTTGGCTTATTGGGTCAAGAACGTCATTTTTAAAACGTGGGCTTTTATGCTATTTTAGTGAATACCTGAACGAAAACCAATGATAAACTAACAAACGTATTAATTTGATCATTCTCTAGGTTATTCGGCCTTAGTGGCCCATCTTTATGTGTGATAGGTCATGTATACTATTTATATGTTTATTGGGCCTCATTGACCCATTAACATGTGTGACGGACCTTGGATACTATTTTTGTGTTATTTGGGCCTGTAAATACCTTACATGTGAAATGGGCCTTAGTTGTCCTTTCATATATATTTCGGGCCCATATTATATAATCTTATTCCAATTGGGACTTCAAATGATTTACATGTTTAGCGATGCCTTAGTGATTCACTTACATGGTTCATTGGGTCTGGAAGGAGTTTATACTTTTCTTCGCGTAAATTCGATTAAGGATCTAGTGAGTTTTGTCGGATGGCACGTATTAAGTGTATGATCGTAGGTTGTAGTTTTAACCAGAGTCTCTTGGGGGGAGATCGGGGATTTGTGTATAGATCTATACGGGGATGACACCCCACACCTGAGTTGTTTGCTACAGTTAGACTAACGCAGTCTACCGTGACGAAAACCTTATAATCAAAAATCAAAACCGGCGTCCAACAATGCCAAGATAGGCGAAATTGTCATTATTTAGTATGGTTATGACGACTCAAATAGAGGAATTAACGTTATGAAGTGTATGGGAGACCATTCTCTTTTCTCTTGGATTACTCGGAAACATTCTCGTACTGGTGCTGAACCTCGGCGGTTGGTATGGCAGCTTTCTCTTTTACAGACAACATCGGGTTGTCTGGAAACATTCTCTTTACATTCTCATTACATTCCCTCAACATTCTCTTTACCTCTTTTAGTCAAATAAACAAAAAACATACATGCATTAATACAAGATCTGATACAAACATACTAAACAGTTTGCAGAAAATATCAGTTTTTTTGGTGGTTTTCAAAGTTATACAAATCATTTTCACAAACATGCTTATGAACTCACCAACATTATATATGTTGATGTTTTTCAAAATAACTTGTATTATGAGGAAACCGTTGAAGCTGGATGAACGAAACAAACTAACAAATATTGTGTTATATTTTGTCTTATCATACTCTTACTATTTTGGCATGTAATATTCAAATACAATACTCGATGTAAACAATAAATGTTGTTATATTGCATGTGTGATGATGACGTAGTTATGTTTAAATTATATAATCTGTAATGATACTACAACAATGAAGTCAAGCTCAATCCCCTAGACGTTTCGGCCGTCTGGTTTGGGGGTGTGACAAATCCTTAGAAAACAAATCATTTTAAACAGTGAGTTTAAACTAATGATATTCCTAGTATTTTGATTCGAGTTAATCAATACTTGTAATTGTGGCTAATTAAATTATTAATTCAATCAACATCTTGTATAGTTGTTCATCACACAAGCTCACACATAATTTACTTATTTTCTAATTAACCCTAGGTTAATATTCACTAATACTAGGCATGCAATATTGTTTTCATATAAATCATATGAAGCAAGCAATTAAGAGGATGTTCGTGCAACTTAATAGACTTGACAATTAACGGAAAATAGTTATTGTTAACACATAAGGATCGTTTACAAGCTTAACAAAACAATTTCACCAAATCAAAAAATCCATGCCATAAAATCAATCCATATTAACATGCTAATCTACCCCAAACAGAAGTGATGCGTTTTTAGCTCATATCTATAGCATCTAACATCTCAAAAACGAAATCTAATGATAAATACATAAGGTAAAAAATAGATTAAGAAAAGAAAATGTGTTTTGCCTTTTGATCTCTTACAAATTGGTCTCTAGGGTTGATCTTTGAGTTCCAGAGGTCCAATAAACCTTTTATTCGCCAATTAGTCGCAGAGAGGTCAACGAAAAGGTTCTTGTTTGGTGAATTAGTGCCCATTATATAGATTTCGGAAAACAGGGGCAACTCACAGAATCTATAAACCAACTCGATGAGTCCATCACGTAATATCCATGTATGGAAAGTCTTGATTGGTTCGCGAATTTTCCTGAGTACTCAACGAGTTGAGGGACCAACTCGCCGAGTCCTTCACCTTTTTTAGCTCAATTTCTTCTTTCTTCAATTCCCGAGCTTCCGATTGCTAATCCCGATTCCTTTTTAACTTGAGCATGTCTTTTAAGCTGAAAATACAATTTAAACGTAATTAAGTACCTTTTGTCCAATAATCAAGACAAAATAGCCAAAAAGTATTAAGATATTAGAAAAAATATATAACTAAATATGCACATATCACAGTAATAAGTCCAAACATTGCTAGGGAACTTCAGCAGTTGAGATAGACGATCTCAAGCGTACACGGGGTGATTCAACCCATACCAAAAGCATCTTCAACAAGTCATAGGATCTCGAGATTTTCTCCTGTGATAGCGAATACCGACATTCCTAAGCCCTTTCAGACTCCTAGCATGAAGCCTTACGATGGAACTATAGATCCTAATGAGCATGTAGCACTAAACCGAGAAAGCATGGAGATCATTCCCATACCACTGCACTTGAAGGAAGCATGCATATGCAAAGGCTTTGGTTCAACCCTCGCATGGTCAACTCTTAAATGGTTGCTAAATGTTCTGTCACACCACTAAACCGGACCGATGGAAATGTTCGGGGGTGGAGGACATCATCTACAATATCATAATAATGAATAATAGTAATGAAAGCAACAACAACCATTTCATTAATAATAAAGTGTTTAAATTGTATTCGAATTACAACTTAATTGACTCCAAAAGTAAACAGTAAAACAAAAACTTGAAGCTACTATGCTCCATCTTCTTGAACACCGTGTTTGTACCTATCGACTATTTTCCTAAGAATACAAGTAGTTTTGAAAAGGTGTTAACGTATACGTTGCTGATTTCATAAGTATTCGGTATGTAAAAGTATGTTATTTTACTCTTTGTAAACATAAGTGTGTTTATCTAGAAAATCCAATATTTTCTGTAAAATTGAATTGTGAGTTGTTTATTTGTAAAGTAATTATGTTTATCCAAGAAAATCCTATATTTTCAATAAAACTGAATTATGAGAAGTTTGTTTGTAAAGTAATTACGTGTATCCTGGAAAATCCTATATTTTCCATAAAATTAAACTATGAAGCCTAAATTAAATTGAAAACTGTAAAGTGAAATATGAACTGTAATCTAAACTGAAAACTATAAACCGAACTAAAAACTATAAACCGAACTGAAAACTATAAGCCGAGCTGTAAGCCGTAAACCAAACTGAAAACTGAGTTACAGTATAATATAATCCAAGACTGAAAAGAACATGTATTATCAATACTTAAAATAGTTATAACTAGTTTTAGTTATAAATAAAATAATTTGAAGACCTGTGTTTTCTTGTAAAAATTCATGTATAGTCATTTATCATGTGAGTTTTCATAACCGTGCTATTACTGAATTGCCTGCCTCGACATTTTTCAGGCGTCGAAAAGGTATGACATTTGTCACCCATAACCTGGAGGTCGTACTATAGCTAATAGCCAGGGTGCGGGATCATCAGTCCTGTATAGATATATACATAAGTATCACGCTCCCCATTAGGAGACTCGGGTTATAAAGTTGACTTCCATGGATACCTAGATAGGTATGACGAAGTAAAGGTCTCACAAATTTCCAACGAGTTATGTGTTTTTGTAATGAACTGTAAAACCCTTTTTGTTGTAATGTATGTATTATCCTTTCATTGTGTTTGTAAAATATAAAAATAAACTTATTTTCATATAATCATTTCTTTGTTCCGAAAATGATAAGATAATGAAAATGTTTATGAAACTATACCTACTATAGTTTAAATTATATGTTTTTACGAAATAAAAACCGTTACGTTTTAACCTAATTTACATGTAATTATTTGCACTGTTTGGTGTTGACGTTGTTTTGCATATTAGTAATCTTTATGTAAAATGCATAAAAAAGCAAGAAATATAAATAATATTTTGTATAATTACACAAGTTTCCTTTTGTTTGACTTGTTTCCCCCCTTAAAACATAGAAAACTTATCGAAAAGTGTAGGGGTATGAACTCACCTTGAGTGTGATAGTTAACGGGCTTGAAATGGAGACTTCAATTACGATAGACGTATCCTAATGTTTAAACACATATTAATGTGCGAATGTTTGATAACAATCATAAGAGGTGATGAAAAATACATAGATTTTAATGGAAGCTGACCCAAAATTTATACTTGTTAGGAAGGAGGAAAATGTCTCCCGGAGTAGTTTACACCTTGTAAATGAAAGGTAATGTGTTGATACTTTGAGATGGTGTAACAACCCGAAATTTCCGTACCACTTCTTGTAACTCTTTCGTAGGTCAATTCAAGAAACCAACCGTCGTTTTCAAATTCGATTCCGATTTTCTTAATTAATTAAGTCATTAACTTGTACGTATCTAAAATGACTTAATGGGCATCTTAATACATTTAGAAACCATTTTAACACCCCATATTAGTGATCGGAATATTAGTGATCGGAATACCATTTAGAAACCATTTTAACAGACTATGCTTTAGTTTGGGAGCAATATTAACATTTTTGAAACTTAAAACCCCATTTGTGACAGTTCCTCTTTGAGTGATCTTTCCACCTTCTCCACCCGCAAAGGAGATGTATCCCCCATTAAATGATTGAATGTTGTGCAGTTGGGCGATATCTTGTGTCATATACCGGGAACAACCACTGTCGACGAACCAGGGTCTGACGACATTCCCCCATAACTCTCCATGCAAAATGTGCAGGTTTAATTAGATTTGGGAACCCAGGTCATTATTTTCATGGGTGGTCCCGATGCTTTTTCAGATTGATAATTTTCATATTTTTCAAAGGACACAAAAGATGAATTGGAAGCCAGTTTGGGCAGCCATTGATAATTGGGTTTTCTAATAGTCCCGGGTGATTTTAAGATTGAATGTTTTTCCGTTTGCTTGAAGCATGTGGGTTTTATACCAGAGTTGGTTGAAGACCCACTGTTCTTCTTGACGAAACCGACCTTGGCTTGACCATGCTCGGTTTTGGCAAACTTCCTGGGACTTTGTGATGAAAAACCTTTTTATGTTTTTGAAAAACAGCCCGTTTTCTACTCCGATCATCTTTCCAAACATCGTTCCGGGAACGATTTCTAGAGGAATTTCTAGTTAAAGACCTTCCTCTGAATTCGTTTTCTCTTCTTGGAAATTCAAAATGTACAAACATACGATTTTGATAGTTTCTAGCTATATGGTCACCAACTCCACAATTGAAACAAATTTGTTTGTTATTGTTATAACTTGTACTACATTGATCAGATTTGTTTTCCATCCCAACATCCTTAGTTCTCTCATATGAACATGAAAAAAGAATTAGTTTGTGAGGCAAGTGAGGGTACATTGGATGGAGAAGATTGTGAAACTGGTGGTTCTTCAAACTTATTATCACACACATCAGAATTGTCAACCAAATTGTTCAAAGTAGACACTTTCAATCCATTCAAAACAGTAGCAGAAACAATCGAAACACCACCACAAAAAGCATTGTCATTTGAAACATCAGAAAAATATTGTCTTTATTCAAAACTAAAGCTTCAGGTTTAGACTTGATTTTATTTTCGGAAACAGATCCTTCAACTTCATGCTTTGACTAATTCAAGGATTGATCTGCATGAGAAGTAGAAATGTTAGTACTTTCAACATTAATAAGTCCTCCCGAAACAAAACCAAATGGCTTGCCATAAACCATGAACAGTTCATTGGCAATCTCTTCTTTGGACAATGGCATATGTTGATATGAATGAGTGAAAGGAGGAGGCACTTGATTATAACCTATACCCTTTGATTGATGTCGTTTAAATTGGATGCAGTGGTCTATCATATTTGCAACTACCTCAATCGAGACATCAAATTTCCTAAAATCAAAATCAACGGTTTCAAATTTGCCATTTAAAGATTCAATTTCAGCCACTAGTTCAACGTTCTCTTTCATTAAATAATCATAATTTTCGCATTTATTACTGTAGTCTTCCTAAAGTCTCCTAAAGTCTTTTATTTTAGATTCCAATTGGGCTTTAAGTGGTTTTTGAACTTTTCTGGGTTGGTAACCTTCATATCTAAGGTCTTCTACTTCCCTTTTTAGTGAGTCGTTAAGTTCACGGAGAATCTTAAGGCTTTCTACTTCACTAACTCATGTCTCAATTTTCTCATGCAGAGTTTTAACATAATCAATACAGGCTTGAGAGCATGATGGTAAACTTACCTCGGTTGTATTAGGTTCTTGAGAAGAAGATACCATCAATGCAAACTGCAGCTCCAACATTTTATCTCCAGCTACCACAATCTCTGCCAAAGCATCATCACTAACCTGTGCCAGGTGGGCATTTTCAGGACCACACGAGTTTAGGGCATGCATCTGATCCTGCCAATCGAATGACTGTGCAACCATAGCCTTCTCGTTGTTTATTTGAGCACCACTTCGATTGTTCCCAACTGCAACTATTATCCTATCATTATTTAATCTTCTATCTGGCTGTGGACAATATCGAGCAAATTGCCCTGGCTCGTGGCAGTTGAAACATCACAAATTTTCTTTGTTGAACCTAACTTTCTTGTCAGCACTCATCCCCCAGTTGTTCTTTCCAGTCTTTCTGGAAAACTGTTTCACCTTAAAAACTGCCATGGCAATTTGCCATGTAATATCCATCTCCTCAACGTATTAAGGGTGAATCTGATCAAGATCGGCAAATGATAGTTGGGATGGAAGATCCCCGGCTACGAGTGCATTGTAGCAATTGACAAGCCCTGAAGCAAGTGCGAGATTTTCATCACCCTCCTTTCCTCTTGAAGAAAAGGCCACATTTGAGGACGAAGCAGCTTGAGTAGCCACGAATGATTGGTTTTGTGAAAAAGGCATGGCTGATGCAGAGGAAGCTGATGGAGTAGGAAAAGTCTGAATCTGAGATTGCGGAGTAGTAAATGATTGACCTACAGAAGGAAGAGAAAAAGATGAAAGAGCATTGTTATTAGAGATTCCAAGGTTCGCAACTGAGTATGAGTTCACATGGTTGATATCTCGCTACTTGTCATCAATATCACTGGCCTTGATGACAGTCATCACTTCAGCAAGAGAGACACGGCTAAGATCCTTAGTCTTCTTGATGAAAGCTACATTCATGTCGCAATATTTTAGGATAGCACTCAATAGATTCTTGTTTATCTCCAACTTTGTGTAGAAAATCCCAGCTACAGTTATTTCAGTTTTAAGAGATGTGAACCGCTGCAGCTGTGCTCTAAGAGTCTCTCTAGGAACATAGTTGAACATATTGAACCGTTGTCGTAGCATATCTTGGTGACTCTCCCGCATGTATTCATTCCCTTCATAGACCTCTATTAGGGCTTCCCACAAGACCTTAGCAGAAGTATACTCCCTGAAACCTTGAGCAATATCTGGAGATAGTGCCATGGTCATGGTAGCCAAAGCCTTTTCTTACTCTTCAACATGCTCGAAGTCTTCATCAGTGTAGTTTTCCATCTTCTTGTCAACCACTTGCCCTGCAACTGTAGTGGTTATTCTGACTGGATCTTTGATTATGCATTTCCAGATTTTGAAGTCTTTCATTTTTATGTATTTCTTAATTTTTTACTTCCATTATAGGAAGCCTTCAACGGATAAAAGTCTAGGAATTCGGGTGGTTGTGCCCATAACTGAATCTAGCTCGTGATGATTTGTTTGACTTTGAGAATCCATTACTTTTATTTAATTAATATGAGATAGAAATTAAATTGTTTATGATTTAATTAAGTTCTAGTCAAACACAGCTAAAAAACAATTTACTGTCATAAATGTTGTTTATGGTCAGATGACACTTTACAGCCGTAAACTCCGAGTTTACGATCGAAAGGAGTTCACAGTCTTAAGCTTACGGTCCAAGAATAATCAGTTTTCGGTTTATGAATATTCCTTATTCACAGCTCAATAATGCGATTTACAGCCCAAGAATCTTAAAGAGTTTGCGGTCGTAAATAGTGATTACGGCCGTATAATCAGGCCGAAAGCTTGAATTTTGCAGTTTTTTGACTAGACTAAAAACCCTTTTTGCAGAAATCATGAACTTTAGTCTTAAACCAATGAAAAATCGCTCCAAGATCGATTGTAGAGTGCATTTGACGCTTGTTCCTCTCTGATACCCATTGTAAGGTCCTAGGAATGGATCTTACAAGTGATCAATAGCAAACACAATCACAGAAACGAGAATAAGAGTAGAAAAGAAAAGAAATCAAGCTTTCACACGCTTTATTGCTGAGAACATCTGGTACAACTCAATATACGACCGTGAACTATTGAGCATCAACTAAAAAACAAGACTGGCTAACCCTCTATGTACAGGGAACTACGGCCGAAAAGAGTTTACGATCGTAAGGTGTTTACAGTCGTAAACTCATTACAGATTTGTAAACACACAATAAAACTACCCACAATACTCTATCAATACGCAACCACTATTACAAAGCAAAGCCTAGACCAAACCACCAATTGGGCCTTTCATACCCATCACTCGCTACCCTACCTCTCCCTAACATATGGGAGTCCGAAACCTCCTCCCATATAAAAGCTCAAAGAGAGGCATACCAATACTCGAATGGTGGCTGTTGTTGTAAGAAAACTCAGCCAAAGGTAGGAATGTGTCCCAACTTCCCCCGAAGTCCATAACACATGCTCAAAGCATGTCTCAAGCGTCTGTATCGTTCATTCACTCTGCCTATCCGTCTGTGGGTGGTAAGCAGTATTGAAGTGAAATCTCGTACCCAACTCCTCATGGAACTTCTTCCAGAACCTGGAAATGAAACATGCATCTCGGTCTAACAAAATTGAGATCAGAACTCCATGCCGTGACACCACCTCTCTCACATATATCTCTATCGGCCTCTCCACTGAAGAGCTCTCACTGATAGCAAGAAAGTGAGCGTTCTTCATCAGCCGATCCTCAATCACCTAAATTGCATCAACACTCCTCACGGTCATCGGCAATTTGGTGATGAAGTCCATAGAAATATCTTCCCAATTCCAGTGGGGAACGTCTAGTGGCTGCAACTTGCCATGCGGACGCTGGTGTTCGGCCTTAACCTAACGACATGTCAAGCACCTCTCTACTACCCACGCAACATCCGTGTTCATACAAGGCTACCAATAATCTCTCTTCAGGTCCAAATACATCTTAGTGGCCCCGGGATGGATCGAGAACCTCGATCTTTGTGCCTCCTCCATCAGTATGCTATGTGCCCCACCCATAAATGACACCCAAATCCGACCATGAAAGGTCATAAGCCCTTGAATATCGATAAAAACTCGGATACCTGCCCAATCATCTGCTCTCTCTTGTGGTTCTCCGGTCTCACAGTCTTTGTCTGGGTCTCTCGAATGGTGTCCAACACCGAAGTCATCACCGTCATCCTCATACCTATATCTCGAATCGGCGCACTCTCCCCCCTGTGACTCAGAGCATCAGCTACCATGTTAGCCTTGCCCGGGTGGTACAGGATATCGCAATCGTAATCATTTACCACATCCAACCATCTCCTCTGGCACATATTCAGGTTGGGATGATCGATTAGATACTTCAAACTCTTGTGGTCCGTGTATATCGTACACTAAACCCCATACAAATAATGACGCCATATATAAAGGGCGAACACCACTGCCCCCAACTCTAAATCGTGGGTGAGATACCTCGTCTCATGAGGCTTCAGCTGCCTCGACGCGTATCATATCATGTGCCCTCTCTACATAAGCACTGCACCCAACCACGATATAGATGCATCTCAATACACCACGAAATCCTCCTTTCCATCCGAAAGGGCAAACACCCGGGTTTCACATACTCTATGGTGAAGAGTCTTAAAGGAGGTCTGCTGCTAAGGACCCAGAGTAAAAGCAACGCCCTTCCAGGTCAATTTGGTGAGGGGAGCAGCAATCTTAGAGAAATCTATGATAAATCTCCGATAGTAGCCGACCAACCCTAGAAAACTCCCGATCTCAGTGGGGGAACTCGGCACCACCCAACTCATGACAACCTCAATATTGGCCGGATCCACCAATATCCCATTCTGATTAATGAGATGCCCCAAGAATTGGATCTCTTGTAACCAGATTTCACACTTGGAGAATTTGGCATAAAGCCTCTCCGATCTCAACAATCCAAGGATCTCCCTCGGATGCTCCTCATGCTACTCTCTGGATCTCGAATACACTAGAGTATGTTGATGAACACAATCACTGATCGATCCAACATCGACCTGCATACTCGGTTCATGAGATCCATGAATGTTGCTGGTGTCACCACAAACTCGTAATGCCCATAACAAGTCCTGAACGTCGTCTTCTGGATATCATCATTACGCACCGTCATCTGGTGATATCCAGACCTCAAGTCTATCTTGGAAAACCAAGACGCTCCCTACAACTGAACAAACAGATTGTCGATCCTCGGTAGAGGATAACAGTTTTTGACCGTTAACTTGTTCAACTCCTGGTAATCAATGCCCATCCGGTGTGAGCCATCCTTTTTGTTAACGAAAATGATCAGCGCTCGCCATGGCGAGATACTTGGTCAAATGAATCCCTTCCCCAATTGCTCTTGAAGCTATGAGGATAACTCCTACATCTCCGGTGGCGCAATGTGATAGGGTGCCTTGGCAATAAGCGCTGTCCTAGGAAACAAATCGATGCGGAAATCCACCTGCCTCTTGGGAGGCACACTCGACAACTCGTCGGGGGAAAACATCCCGAAACTCTCACACTATTGGTACCTCACTGACAGAACTCGGCCTCTCTACGACAACTCGTGTATCCATCACATAGCCTACAAATCCTCTATAGCCCTGTTGTAGACTTTGTCTCGCTCTGGCAGCCGAACAAAATGCTTACCCAGACCGGGTACCCTCTCCATACACCGTAAGTATACCCCCACTAGGGTATTGTATGCTCACCAACTATCGCTCGCAGTCTATAACAGCTCCAAATCGGCTCAACCAGTCCATGCCCATGATGAAACAGACATCCCCCATCAAAATCGACACCAGATATATCGGGAACTCAACACTGAAAATCTCAAGTACACATCCTCAAATCACATTAGTAGCATAAACTGCTTTCTCGTCAACTATAGAAACTCGTAGTGTTCGACTCAACGCCTCTTGTCGGATACTGATGTGCCGGCTAAACGCTAATGAAACGAAAGATTGACTCACACCAAAGTCAAATAACACCAAAGCAGGTACCAAATTCACAAGAAAAGTACCTCTGCATACCACAATATAAGCACAATATCTCAGTAATACTAAATAAAAGAATACATACCAGCCACGACATCAGGCGCTGCGTGGACCTCCTCCGCTATCAACTGAAAGGCTCTCCCGTGAGCCTTCGGTGCCTCGGCCTTTGCTGACCGGGCCTCAGTAGCTCTAGCAGAAGGTGCAAACGAAGCTGGTTCAGAGTGAACCATATTCTCAGATGCTCTGGACAAGAGCAGGTGTAGAAGCATCCCTTAATGTTAGAGATCCACCTCATCGCGGCTATTGGATCCTGAGTCCCATTAAACTCTAGTGGCTTTGTGTTGCTGAACTCTCAGTACAACAACGAGTCTCCCTCCTATGGCCTCGTGGCAGTGGCAGCTGCAGTGGTTGCAGCAGCAGCCGCCTCATTAATGGCATCACATCTCTCGTCAAACGTCTCAATCAGCATGGTCTTGATAGACCCAAACATCTCCAGGATGGCCTCCCGGATCGCCGCGGCCACCTCATCGTGAATCATCCAACAAATCTCCTCTTCACTAACGTTGCTGTCCCCTGGTGACTCGCTCGAGTATACTCGCACTTGATACTCAACCCTACTTGTTCCTTAGTACCCTTAGGATTCTTACTTGGGTTGCTTAACGATCCGGTGTTTCCAGTAGTACGGACCCTATACTACCTTCCACACCGCATTATTAGTCACCCTAAGTCCTCCTCCCAGGATCCAAGATCATAAGTACACTATATCTCACTGAACACAGGCTACCCTCCAGTAGGCCACTTATAATCGCCTTGCTGCTACCTACTCACTCTCGAAGTAACTAATAGCAGAAGTAATCTTCTAGGCTAAGCCATCATAAATCAATCCACTCTAGTCCTAGATATGAATTCCTAGCCTACTCTAACATGCATATCATATCACATAATATCTCGTAACACATAATGTAAGGGTATTTTGGGAAATCACCATTCGGGCGTTGACTGATCGTACACACTGCTCCATTCTGCTTTTCTCAAAAATCTTTTACTCATTTAGTAAAATTGTTTCTTTTATGAAATTTTTTCTCAAATACTCAGTTTGAGTTCAGATACGCCTGAAGGTGCATCCGACTCCCTCAAACCAAGGTTCTGATACCAACTTGTAATGACATGAATTTTCAAAAGAATTTTTCATTTTTAAAACATAACATATCTAATAAAGTAATACATAATGATGATATCTTTAAAAACATGTCCAGAATGTCAAATACATAATACATAATACTCTACCAGTGTGTACAGATCATGCCGACGCCTTCCCGCGATCCTCGCTGGTACCTGAAACACATATCACATAACACGGTAAGCATAAATGCTTAGTGAGTTCCCCAAAATACCACATACAACACATAACCCACTTGAGGCTATAATTCGGTATGACCCTCCGGTCAACGTGTCTCAGTCCCGTAGCTCGTTGGACCTTCCAGTCTGGTCTAGCTTGTTGGATGCTCCAGTCTGGTCTAATCGAGGACCCTCTGGCCTCATAAGTCATTGGACACTCTTGACCGGTCTATATAACACATAACATATATTTAATACATTGCAGATAATCTTATACACATAACGCATAAGACCGTCTGGTCTACACATAAATACCACTCTAGGTAATGTGTAGTGATAAGACTCACCTCGTATGATGTCTAGTATGCTCTCATTCTCAATATCACTGATCTAGCCTCCTCCTATCAAAATGATGATATCTTTAATCAATACTCTCTTTATGTTCTCATCTCTAAAGAATTGGTATAAAACCATTCTACCCCTCCATGGCCTCTCTTGAATTAATTTGACCAAAACCCTCCAATCAACAATGCAACTTTGACCAGACTCGTCGAGTGCACTCGGCTGACTCAGTGAGTCCATGTGTATTCTATGAATCCTTCTAAGGCCTTACTCAACTCACAGAGTTAATCTTTCACTGGATGCATTACCACTGATCACGAATCGCGGGGCAACCCGATCCGACTCGTCGTGTCCTCGGATTCTCTAACCTATAGATCTTACCTTCTAACACCCAAAAGTCACGTAAAGGTTCAATCTTTTATGTCCATACATCACACATCAAGCTCTATTTGATGGAATAACTCTTTAAATGACAACCTAGATTCAAAACCCCAATGGGAATGCATAAAGATGGATGATTGGGATTCTCTGGACCTTTGAAGGTCCAGATCCAAAGTTTATTCTCAATGGGACTTCACAAGCTCTAATACTCGGTTAAAAAGGGGGTAAGGAAACCCTAGATTCAAGGAATATACTATACATACGAGAATAGGCCTAAAATCATACCTCAAACAACAACCCTTGATGAAATGATAGCAGCTCTGAGCCCCCCCTCCAATCAGCCTAGCTTGAATCTCCTTTCGTTCCTTGCAAGAATGCACTAAAATGGTGTAATTAACTCCCTTCTTCTCTCTCTATACTCTCAGGTTCAATATGGTCTCTCAAGTGTGTGTGTGTGTGGCCGCTAATGAAGCCCATAAGGACCCTTAAATATGAAACAGGCCTAAAGATTTAGGGTTTCTGTCCACAGCGTAGACTCGTCGAGTTGACTCGCCGACTCATCGAGTCCATTCATTAATACGAGTCATCAGTCACGATCCTACTCGATGAGTTTTGGTGTCAATTCGTCAAGTCCCTCTTCTTAACTCAAAGGTAAATACTTAAATTATGATACCTGGAAATCCGGATGTTACATGTGTCAGGGAGATCATCTGCGAAGGTGGTCGAGATTGTCCAGGGTCAGATTTCGAAGATGTTTGGGTTTATTAAGACCGCCATGTTGGGTTATTTTGATGACATTTATGCAACCGTAGCTGAGACGGCTGCCACAATAGTTGTAACAATGGCAGGGGGAGGATCTGGCCGAGCTTTTCAGTACCTAGACTTCAATAACACAAAGCCCCCGACATTTGATGGGGCTCAGGATCCGATCAGAGCCAGGAGGCAGCTGTCTGGTGTAAAGGGCTGTTTCTTCACGTGTTCATGTCCTACTAACTAAAATGTCAGATGTGCTCTGAACTTGCTGAGGTCTGGGGTAAAGGACTGGTGGAGGTCGATAAATGGGTCGTATTTGGATGACCAGTGAGCTACATTTACTTGGGAGAAATTCAGGGATATGTTCTGTGCTCGTTACATTCCATGGGACGAGCGGGAATGGTTAGCTCAGGAGGTTTTGGAGTTAAGACAAGATGGTGAGATGGTGATAGAGATCACACATATGTTCACAAATATGGCGATGTTCTGCCTGGAGTTTACCTCTGAGCAGCTTCAGATGACACGTTATCTAAGCATGCTCAAGATAGGCATTCTTCAGTTTGTTGCTACCCAGCGATGTGATACCTTGTTGGAGTTACAAGAGGCCGCTAGGTGGCGGCAACTTAAGATTAAGTTGTAGGTGAGAGACCATATGCAGGCCCCAATAAAGTCACAGCCAATGCCAAAGAGGTTTAAGACCGCTGAGTCTAGGTCAAGGGGATAGCAGGGGCACACTTGTGGGAAGTGCAGAAAGGCTCATTTGGGGGTTTGTTGAGCAAGGAGAGGGTGCCATAAATATGGAAAACAGGGCCATCTTGCGATGGATTGTAGGTAGCAGACTCTAGATCCTAGAGTCCAAATTTGTTACCATTATGAGTAGGTGGGCCATCTGAAGGCCCAATGTCCTCTAATAGCTTCCTAGCCAGCGCAGGCTCCCGTGCCGGCTACACTGAGGATTATTGACTAGCGACAGTGTAGAGCGGAGCCCCCCGAGAGCTTAAGGACACACCTTCCAGATCGTAACAGAGGAGGTCAGGGCAGCGCTAGACGTGGTTGCTGGTATGTTTCTATCCCTAATCTTACTGATTATGTCTGTTTTATGCTTATGTATTTGTACCTATGACTAGGTACGTTTTTAGTGAACTCCTTACCTGCCTTGTTATTATTTAACTCGGGGGTGAGTTGGTCATTTGTCTCTCAAACATTTAGTAGGGAGTTCAGGGTGTCAGTAGGAGAGCTAGAGTGTCCGTTGTGAGTCTCTATCGCCAACAAACATGAGGTTTTCACTTCTTTAGTATATTGGGATTGTGAGTTAGAGATATTCGGGATGTTCTTCCTGATAGACTTGATTCTGATTGCCAAGGTGGATGTGTGTATGTTCGTGGGTATGGACTAGCTTAGTCGCTGCGGTGCCATGATCGATTGTGAGGGTCAACGAGTGGTGGTTTGAACCCCAAGTGGGGGAGAATTGATTGTCTAGGGCCAGGGCACCAGATTGGGATCAGGGTTTTCTTCCACTTCCAGGGCTCGACAATACATATAGCACGGGTGTGCGGGTTATCTAGAGTATGTGGTGGATATGCGGGTCAGAGATCAAATTTCGATTTCACAGTTACTGGTTGTTAGGGTGGTTGTCAACGTGTTCCTGGAAGAGTTACAAGGAGTGCCTCCGGAGAGGTAGGTCAAGTTTAGGATCGACCTAGTGCTAGGTACGGCCCCTATTGCCAAGACATTGTACCGTTCGGCACCACCGGAGATGCAGGAGCTATTATCATAGTTGTATCAACTATTGGGCAAGCAGTTCATTCGTCTGAGCAGTTCTCCATGGGGAGCACCGATCTTCCTCGTCGGGAAGAAGGATGGTTCACACCGGATGTGCATTAAGTATTATGAATGGAACAAGTTGATGGTGAAGAACCATTATCTATTTACAAGGATAGATGATCTTTTCTATTAGTTGCGGGGGGCAACTTGGTTCTCCAAGATAGACCTGAGGTTCGAGTACCATCAAGTCAGGGTTAAGGAGGAGAATGTGGAGAAGAGTGTGTTTCAGAATCGTTATGGACATTACAAGTTTGTGGTGATGCCATTTGGGCTCACCAACGCACCAACAATATTTACAGATCGGATGAATTCGGTCTGCAGATCGATGATCGATCACTCGATCATTGTATTCATAGACAATATCTTGGTGTACTCCAAGACCCGACAGCAATACAAAGAGCATCTACGGGAACTATTAGGAGTTTTGAGGTGAGAATAGTTGTATGCCAAGTTCTCGAAGTATGAGTTTTGGTTACGATTGGTTCATTTCCTTGGATACCTCGTTAACCAAGAGGGAATTTTGGTCGACCCGGCCAAAATTGAGGCGGTTATGCAGTGGGAGGTTCCGAAATCTTCCTCGGATATCAAGAGCTTCTTAGGAGAATTGGCTGGGTACTACCGGAGATTCATACAAGATTTCTCCAAGATTTCAGTACCCCTCACTCGTCTGAAAAGGAAGGGGGTCGATTTCCGGTGGGACCCCAAGCAGCAGAGGACGTTTGAGACCCTCCGATGGAGACTATGTGAGGCTCCTATCTTGAATCTCCTAGAGGGAGTTGAGGATTTTGTGTTGTTCAGTGATGCATTCATCATGTGACTGGGAGAGGTCCTCATGCTGAGTGGATGGGTGATAGCCTATGCATCGAGTAAGCTGAGGCTGCACAAGACAAGATACCTTATGCATGATTTGGAGTTCGGAGCGGTGGTATTCACTCTCAATATTTGGAGACATTACCTCTATGGGTTCTGTTGTACCATATACACAAACCACAAAAGCCTGAGACACATCATGGATTAGCCGAACCTGAAGAAGAGACAACGTAGGTGGTTGGATGTAGTCAAGGACTACGACTGTGAGATCTTTAACCACCGAAGTAAACCGAATGTGGCTGCGGATACTCTGAGTCACAATTCAGCTGTGCCTTTGACTCCAGTGACCTGTATAAGGATATCAGTGGATTCTCCACTTGTGATTTTGATAAGAGAAACTCAAGCTGAGGGTATGCGTCAGGAGAATTGAAAGCTGGAGAAGATTAGGGGTGAGAGCACCGGGTTTGTGCATGATAGGCGGGGGCTATTGACCCGCTATGGTCGGGTCTAGGCTCCAATGTCTAGTGGGGTAAGAAAGACAGTATTGGAGGAGACTCATAAGTCTTGCTTCTCTATTCACCCAGGGGCCAAAAAAATGTATTGGGATTTACGTTTGAGCTATTGGTAGCTACGCATGAAAAGGGAGATTGCATGGTACATTGAGAGGTTCTAGACCTACCGGATGGTCAAGGCCGAGCATCAGAGGCCACATGGTCAGCTATACCCCCTGAAGATTCCCATATGGAAGTGGGAACATATCACGATGGATTTCATCATTAATCTTCCGAGGATGGCGAGGGCTTCGATGCTATTTGGTTCATGGTGGATCTATTGACCAAGATCGCCCACTTTTTAGTGATACGGGATAGTTCATCGGTCGAGAAGCTGGACGCCTTGTATATCAGTGAGATCGTTGCTTTCCATGGGGTGCCGATCTCTATTGTATCAGACCGCGATGTTCGGTGCACCTCCAGTTTCTGGAAGAAGTTCCACGAGGAACTGGGCACTCAATTGCACTTCAATACAACCTACCATCCACAGACAGATGGCCAGAGTGAGTGGACCATACACACTCTCGAGGATATGTTGAGAGCCTGTGTCCTTTTCTTCGGTGGGAGCTGGGACTCCTACCTACCTCTTGTAGAGTTCTCCTACAAGAACAACTCTCATTCCATTATTGGTGCCCCACTATATGAGTTGTTGTATTGTAACATCTCAAAAATACAGGGCAAAAATTTCATTTTTAATTACGTTATTATAAACCAACAGTATAATAAATCATCCATAATATCATGTCATGTCAAAACCAAAGTAGAAGTAATTAAAACATGTTATCATAAAACAATATCAGAGTGTAATCCCAAAGATCTCATGTACGCAAAACCATAGTGTGATGCACTGCAATCAGGCCGGCTCCTTTCCTTTAAAAACGAGTACCTGAAACCAAAGCTGAAAACCTTAAGCACAAACTTAGTGAGTTCCCCCATCGTACCACATACCAGATCACTTTGGGCCTAGAAACCCTAATTGGGTTCTAATTGGACCCACACAAAAAAAAAAAAAAACTTAACATTTTGGGCCATAATGAGCCTAAAATGGATTAGTTTACCCTAATGGGCCTTATTGGACCATAACAACTCCAATTAACCCTAATGGACCTAAAACCCATCCCTTTATCTTATGTTGGGCCATAAGGACTTCCATGGGCCCAATGGATAGAAAATTTATAGTTAGACATCATAAAAACCGAGCAAGGCCAAGGTTGGGCTCAAAACCATTTCTCACCTTCACAGACTGGTCCGAAATTGTTTCATGTAAAACAGTTTTAAAGGTAGAAAAATCGTATGAAAACGTGAGAGTAGTCATTTTAAAGGTAGAAACCTTAAATTGTTTCATGTAAAACAGTTTTGAAAAATATTATCATTTAGGAGGTCAAAACAGTTCGCGATTGGCCTAAAACGTTTATGTCAAAAGCTGATTTTTTAGTTTAGTTCATAGATCTTGGAACACAACACTTGTTTCTGCTATTTTAAGTGTATAAATCCCAGATCTACAAGCTTACATGTATTATATGTGATAACACATATTTTTCTCAAAGTTCTTATGAAGATCCAAGTGGTAAACTTCATATTCTTAACATATTCTTAGACTTAGGAAGTAAGCAACACATAATCACCAAATGATTCAAGAAAACACACATAAGCATGCATATACACATAAATCTACACAAAGCAACTTGTATTCTCCCACAAAACTAAGTAAAAATCGAAAATACGGGGTGTGAACTCACCTTTGCTTTGATGTTTTGGTTTTTGATGAAGAAGTGAAGAGATTTCGATCCTAGATGTGTTATTGAGTTTATTTTCGAGCGCTAATGTGCTCTAAGAGTATGATTCACGAACACATGCATCTAAGAGGAGTAAATGAGTTTAAAGATGAACTATGACACTTGGATTGCAAGATTTTACCACAAAATGAAGCTTGAAGTGATTCTCTTGGAGATCTTCCTTATACTCATGGTTTTCTTGAGGAAAGATGGATGGAGGAGTTTTAGATGATCTAGAGAAGTATTGTTGAGTTTGAAAAGAGAGAGGTTGGAGAAAATGAGAGTGTGGCCAAGAATTACAATGAGATATGGGAGGGAGATAAGTTGACTCTTTAAGGAGTGTGATGTGAGAGGTGCATGGATACATGCACTCTTGCATGGATATCCAACAATTATGTATGAGGTATCACCCCATTTTCTCTCACTAGTTTTTTTTTAATTTATGTTAGGTCAAGAATTGCGCCAAGATTAAAAATTATGAGAAAAATTGTGAACAAAGTAGACAAAATTTCCAAATTCCAGGATTTACGGATCCAAATTTCGACTTACGATGATTTTTCTACAAATTTTCCAACAACTAGGTCAGAAAAGCCCAAAACCATAAAAATGTGTGTTTTCACAAAAATCAAGCCAAAGATGATATTTTTGACAAAAATCGGTTTAAAATGTTATTTTTACCACAAACTAGTCATCAACACAAGTTTTGAACAAAATGGAGACTAAAGTGTTATGCTTACAAAAACTGGGCCTTAATTGTAAATTTTTGGCTTATTGGGTCAAGAACGTCATTTTTAAAACGTGGGCTTTTATGCTATTTTAGTGAATACCTGAACGAAAACCAATGATAAACTAACAAACGTATTAATTTGATCATTCTCTAGGTTATTCGGCCTTAGTGGCCCATCTTTATGTGTGATAGGTCATGTATACTATTTATATGTTTATTGGGCCTCATTGATCCATTAACATGTGTGACGGACCTTGGATACTATTTTTGTGTTATTTGGGCCTGTAAATACCTTACATGTGAAATGGGCCTTAGTTGTCCTTTCATATATATTTCGGGCCCATATTATATAATCTTATTCCAATTGGGACTTGAAATGATTTACATGTTTAGCGATGCCTTAGTGATTCACTTACATGGTTCATTGGGTCTGGAAGGAGTTTATACTTTTCTTCGCGTAAATTCGATTAAGGATCTAGTGAGTTTTGTCGGATGGCACCTATTAAGTGTATGATCGTAGGTTGTAGTTTTAACCAGAGTCTCTTGGGGGGAGAGCGGGGATTTGTGTATAGATCTATACGGGGATGACACCCCACACCTGAGTTGTTTGCTACAGTTAGACTAACGCAGTCTACCGTGACGAAAACCTTATAATCAAAAATCAAAACCGGCGTCCAACAATGCCAAGATAGGTGAAATTGTCATTATTTAGTATGGTTATGACGACTC
This sequence comes from Lactuca saligna, assembly GCF_052625555.1. Lineage (NCBI taxonomy): Eukaryota > Viridiplantae > Streptophyta > Magnoliopsida > Asterales > Asteraceae > Lactuca > Lactuca saligna. The sequence continues at coordinate 42,372,219 of NC_136418.1, read as the reverse complement.
AAATAGAGGAATTAACGTTATGAAGTGTATGGGAGACCATTCTCTTTTCTCTTGGATTACTCGGAAACATTCTCGTACTGGTGCTGAACCTCGGCGGTTGGTATGGCAGCTTTCTCTTTTACAGACAACATCGGGTTGTCTGGAAACATTCTCTTTACATTCTCGTTACATTCCCTCAACATTCTCTTTACCTCTTTTAGTCAAATAAACAAAAAAATACATGCATTAATACAAGATCTGATACAAACATACTAAACAGTTTGCAGAAAATATCAGTTTTTTTGGTGGTTTTCAAAGTTATACAAATCATTTTCACAAACATGCTTATGAACTCACCAACATTATATATGTTGATGTTTTTCAAAATAACTTGTATTATGAGGAAACCGTTGAAGCTGGATGAACGAAACAAACTAACAAATATTGTGTTATATTTTGTCTTATCATACTCTTACTATTTTGGCATGTAATATTCAAATACAATACTCGATGTAAACAATAAATGTTGTTATATTGCATGTGTGATGATGAAGTAGTTATGTTTAAATTATATAATCTGTAATGATACTACAACAATGAAGTCAAGCTCAAGCCCCTAGACGTTTCTGCCGTCTGGTTTGGGGGTGTGACAAATCCTTAGAAAACAAATCATTTTAAACAGTGAGTTTAAACTAATGATATTCCTAGTATTTTGATTCGAGTTAATCAATACTTGTAATTGTGGCTAATTAAATTATTAATTCAATCAACATCTTGTATAGTTGTTCATCACACAAGCTCACACATAATTTACTTATTTTCTAATTAACCCTAGGTTAATATTCACTAATACTAGGCATGCAATATTGTTTTCATATAAATCATATGAAGCAAGCAATTAAGAGGATGTTCGTGCAACTTAATAGACTTGACGATTAACGGAAAATAGTATTTGTTAACACATAAGGATCGTTTACAAGCTTAACAAAACAATTTCACCAAATCAAAAAATCCATGCCATAAAATCAATCCATATTAACACGCTAATCTACCCCAAACAGAAGTGATGCGTTTTTAGCTCATATCTATAGCATCTAACATCTCAAAAACGAAATCTAATGATAAATACATAAGGTAAAAAATAGATTAAGAAAAGAAAATGTGTTTTGCCTTTTGATCTCTTACAAATTGGTCTCTAGGATTGATCTTTGAGTTCCAGAGGTCCAATAAACCTTTTATTCGCCAATTAGTCGCAGAGAGGTCAACGAAAAGGTTCTTGTTTGGTGAATTAGTGCCCATTATATAGATTTCGGAAAACAGGGGCAACTCACAGAATCTATAAACCAACTCGATGAGTCCATCACGTAATATCCATGTATGGAAAGTCTTGATTGGTTCGCGAATTTTCCTGAGTACTCAACGAGTTGAGGGACCAACTCGCCGAGTCCTTCACCTTTTTTAGCTCAATTTCTTCTTTCTTCAATTCCCGAGCTTCCGATTGCTAATCCCGATTCCTTTTTAACTTGAGCATGTCTTTTAAGCTGAAAATACAATTTAAACGTAATTAAGTACCTTTTATCCGATAATCAAGACAAAATAGCCAAAAAGTATTAAGATATTAGAAAAAATATATAACTAAATATGCACATATCACAGTAATAAGTCCAAACATTGCTAGGGAACTTCAGCAGTTGAGATAGACGATCTCAAGCGTACACGGGGTGATTCAACCCATACCAAAAGCATCTTCAACAAGTCATAGGATCTCGAGATTTTCTCCTGTGATAGCGAATACCGACATTCCTAAGCCCTTTCAGACTCCTAGCATGAAGCCTTACGATGGAACTATAGATCCTAATGAGCATGTAGCACTAAACCGAGAAAGCATGGAGATCATTCCCATACCACTGCACTTGAAGGAAGCTTGCATATGCAAAGGCTTTGGTTCAACCCTCGCATGGTCAACTCTTAAATGGTTGCTAAATGTTCTATCACACCACTAAACCGGACCGATGGAAATGTTCGGGGGTGGAGGACATCATCTACAATATCATAATAATGAATAATAGTAATGAAAGCAACAACAACCATTTCATTAATAATAAAGTGTTTAAATTGTATTGAATTACAACTTAATTGACTCCAAAAGTAAACAGTAAAACAAAAACTTGAAGCTACTATGCTCCATCTTCTTGAACACCGTGTTTGTACCTATCGACTATTTTCCTAAGAATACAAGTAGTTTTGAAAAGGTGTCAACGTATACGTTGCTGATTTCATAAGTATTCGGTATGTAAAAGTATGTTATTTTACTCTTTGTAAACATAAGTGTGTTTATCTAGAAAATCCAATATTTTCTGTAAAATTGAATTGTGAGTTGTTTATTTGTAAAGTAATTATGTTTATCCAAGAAAATCCTATATTTTCAATAAAACTGAATTATGAGAAGTTTGTTTGTAAAGTAATTACGTGTATCCTGGAAAATCCTATATTTTCCATAAAATTAAACTATGAAGCCTAAATTAAATTGAAAACTATAAAGTGAAATATGAACTGTAATCCAAACTGAAAACTATAAACCGAACTAAAAACTATAAACCGAACTGAAAACTATAAGCCGAGCTGTAAACCGTAAACCGAACTGAAAATTGAGTTACAGTATAATATAATCCAAGACTGAAAAGAACATGTATTATCAATACTTAAAATAGTTATAACTAGTTTTAGTTATAAATAAAATAATTTGAAGACCTGTGTTTTCTTGTAAAAATTCATGTATAGTCATTTATCATGTGAGTTTTCATAACCGTGCTATTACTGAATTGCCTGCCTCGACATTTTTCAGGCGTCGAAAAGGTATGACATTTGTCACCCATAACCTGGAGGTCGTGCTATAGCTAATAGCCAGGGTGCGGGATCATCAGTCCTGTATAGATATATACATAAGTATCACGCTCCCCATTAGGAGACTCGGGTTATAAAGTTGACTTCCATGGATACCTAGATAGGTATGACGAAGTAAAGGTCTCACAAATTTCCAACGAGTTATGTGTTTTTGTAATGAACTGTAAAACCCTTTTTGTTGTAATGTATGTATTATCCTTTCATTGTGTTTGTAAAATATAAAAATAAACTTATTTTCATATAATCATTTCTTTGTTCCGAAAATGATAAGATAATGAAAATGTTTATGAAACTATACCTACTATAGTTTAAATTATATGTTTTTACGAAATAAAAACCGTTACGTTTTAACCTAATTTACATGTAATTATTTGCACTGTTTGGTGTTGACGTTGTTTTGCATATTAGTAATCTTTATGTAAAATGCATAAAAAAGCAAGAAATATAAATAATAGTTTGTATAATTACACAAGTTTCCTTTTGTTTGACTTGTTTCCCCCCTTAAAACATAGAAAACTTATCGAAAAGTGTAGGGGTATGAACTCACCTTGAGTGTGATAGTTAACGGGCTTGAAATGGAGACTTCAATTACGATAGACGTATCCTAATGTTTAAACACATATTAATGTGCGAATGTTTGATAACAATCGTAAGAGGTGATGAAAAATACATAGATTTTAATGGAAGCTTACCCAAAATTTATACTTGTTAGGAAGGAGGAAAATGTCTCCCGGAGTAGTTTACACCTTGTAAATGAAAGGAAATGTGTTGATACTTTGAGATGGTGTAACAACCCGAAATTTTCGTACCACTTCTTGTAACTCTTTCGTAGGTCAATTCAAGAAACCAATCGTCGTTTTCAAATTCAATTCCGATTTTCTTAATTAATTAAGTCATTAACTTGTACGTATCTAAAATGACTTAATGGGCATCTTAATACATTTATAAACCATTTTAACACCCCATATTAGTGATCGGAATATTTCTAGAATCAACCATACCGGGTTACGGCAACTTAATCGGGTACGACCAAAAGCCTCGCCTAATGCCGATATCAGGTAGAATTCCTCCGTGTCCAAAACTTAGACACCATATAAAGTGTTCTAGGCCTTCATTTGAAGCTTTTGGCTTCATCTCACTACTCTCTCTCTAACCTCTCTCCTCACTCTAAATTAAGGTCCAAAATCAAAGAATTAAGGCTCCAAATCATAGAGGTAACCTTCCTAGCTTGTTATTCAACCTCTTAGGCCTTCAAATCCGAGTTCAAAATGAGATTTAGAACCTGGAACATGTGTTTACGGCCAAGGAATAAGCTTGGGCCATAAACACACAATAAAGGGGTTTTTGAGCGATATAACCCTTCCAAATCATTATTGGGACTTAGATACGACCATAAGGCTTGCAAATCGGGATTTGAAACATTTAAAACATGAATTTTGTGGGAAAAAGGAGTGTTTACGGCCAAGGCTCCTTCTTGGGCCGTAAACTCCTCAAAAATGGGGATTAAACACCTTAAATCATGTTAGAATGCCTTGAAACTTAACTAATAGCCTTGGAATAAATCATAGAACCACCTAAAAATAGTTTGGAGGCCTTAAACATATTAAAACACCACATTTAGGAGTTTACGGCCATAGCACATACTCTTAGTCCGTAAACTCATAAAAGTGTGTCAAATGACGCCCTTAAACTACCCCAAGGCTTGGAAAAATTACTAGAATCACATGTGATTGCTTTAAGTGCTTCAAATCAATTATCCTTGACCATAGGAGAGTTTATGGCTGTAAACTCCAAGTTTACAGCCATGAACTCCCTTTTAAATGCTATAAATCCAAAGCAAATTAGTCCGAGGCATTTTAGAAGTTCATTCCAACATCCCCTTGTCTATTTAAGCCATTTTAACACTCAAAACCACACCAACATGAGTTTACGGCTGTAAACTCATGTATGTGTGCGTTTTATGGCTGTAAACTCACTCAAATGTTTACTCTTGGGGAGTAAATTAAAGTCCCAAGTCCCTAGTACCAATACATGTCCATAGATATCATCCAGGTCACTCCAAACGCTTGTTTTGAGGTGTTTAACCTCGTCGGAGTGTAATGTTACATATAATTAGTGAATGTATCCCTAATTAAATATATATGGACATTATTTCATTTTTACATAGGGACATCGCGAGTAATCAAACCCCGAACCAACGTATAGTGTTCGAAACCGTCGCATTCCCGAGTCTGGTGAGTTCATACCCCTACCATTTTTCACTGTTTTCAATGCTTTCAGGGGGAACACAAGCAAAGTACAAGCGATTACTTGTACTCAAAAACATGTTTTCATATGTGTATTTCACATTTTATATGCTTTTAACACTGATTATTACAACTGATAACCGTTTGAACATACAGATCACATAACATATAAATGTGAAATGGGTTATAAACTGTTATGTTTTACATATATTTCACAAATGGCTTTCCACATTTTATCAGTTAAAAGCATGACATTAGACATTTGAACATAATACATGTACACTGTTTTGTCCTCGATAACACTCCACATATATACGCGAGTGGAGGACTATCATATTATTACTAGTAAATTTGTTAATCCTGTATGATTGGAGACACATCCTCGGCAAACACTCCACAAAGATACGCGAGTGGAGGACTACACCCGTAACCAGAATCTCTGGGATTTAGAGAGCGTGACTTGAGTGTATAGATCTATACGGGGTTGACTACCCCACACCTGGCTGCTAGCTACAGCCGAACCGAAATGGTTCAAGGGTGACGAAAGTCATAAGTATGTGGACTACTTATTGCCACAGGTTTAGTCCATCGTATGGTTTTGGAACTCGCAATTAGGATAACATAGATTTACTTATGGTAATAATGAACAACCTCATACAATTCACAAGATAACTAGTTCTCTAGTATACATCTTTCACATTGGAAACCAACATTCAGGAAAGTATGGGATTTTCCTGGGGAAACATTGAACATAACCACGTATTCGGAAAAACATCTTTTACATATAGTAACTAACATTCAGGAAAGTATGGGACTTTCCTGGGAAACCTTGTACATAACCAGGTCTAACAAGAACACATCATTTACATATGGTAACCAACATTTAGGAAAGTACAGGACTTTCATGGGGAAAACATTACATAACCAGAAAGGGTAACAAATCAGATAACCTTACTTTACATCTTTTACAATTGATAACATACAAATCAGGAAAGTATGGGACTTTCCTAGGAATACACTGGTACATAACCAGAATAGTATGTCAATCCAGATAAGTTAACTATACATCTTTACAAGAGAAAACATGTTTTTCAGTGTACAACTTTACTTTACATGTTGACAAACGATAACCAACCTTTATTAAGAAAATATGAGATATTCTTGGTGTGCGTAGCATTTCAGAAACAGAAAGGAAACTTGAACAATTTCACAATCAAAACCGCTTATGAACTCACCAGCATTATGCTGATTTTCAAACCACTTGTGTTCTCAGGTCAGCATTAGAACAGGTACCCGAAGATCCTTTTTGCTTGAAGACGGAGTACTCAGAAGACCCGTTTCATTTTGTTCATATTTATATGTTATGTATCACATCAGTAAAAATTTTACTTTTTAAACAACTGTAAAACTTTTCTTATGTAATGTAATTGTTGTTTTACCTTACTTACTATGTGCATTGGATTTGATACTCAACGTGGAGTCAACCCCGGAAATGTTTCTGCCTTCAGTTTTCGGGGTGTGACAGATGGAATTGAGAGTTTTAGTTTATAGGTTGTAAAAATGAGAATTTATCCCAAGTTGCGATTTATATAAGAAGGAAGGGATAAGAGGTGGATTTGACGTTTGCATTGGTAAATGCAATTTTCATCTACGGAAGTTGAATTAGGATAATATATTAGATATTAGAAGTTTTTTCGGATGAATATATATATATATATATATATATATACACACACACAAACACACACACACACACACACACACACATATATATATATATATATATATATACTAGTAGCGTACCCGCGCAATGCGGCGGCGGCGATTTGTTTCATTCCGGCGATTAGTTTACGAATGAAAATTAGTGTCATTTCGGCGGTCGTCCAACTGTTTCATTTCGATGTGTTTAATTCTGTCGATTTGTTCCTTTTAACGATTAGTTGTCTCTAGACGGACAACAAATAGTAGTTTTCATCTATTACTTTTTATCTGGCAACGACGCCATATAGTTTTAATGTGTCAGTTAGTTACATTTTTGTGTTTGATTGTTCAATTTCAACCCTCTGGCGAATTGTTTCTTCGGCGATTAGAATTCTTTGGGCATGTTGTTTCACGATAAAAAGAAAAGTATGTTCTTAATTTGCAATGTGATATGGTGCTAAGGCGGTGAATTGTTTATTTTCGGTAAGTAGTTTGGTTTCTACGATTATGGTTTGGGATGGGAGTAACAAGCGTACGTATGTTGTTTTGGTTTAACAATATAAATATACTATGATTTTACGATAAAAATAAAATTTTGTTATCTTTGAGATAAAAACAGTAGTACTTTCTATTTAGGACTAAAAATTGTTGATGTCCCCACTAATTTAAAGAGGTACCCATGGAGGACGATGAATGGAAATATTTTTTATTTTCAAAAAATAATTTCACTATGGCAATTAGATTCCATTCAAAATTCGAGGCTAATAGGTTTCTTTTTGCACAAGGTCTTATTTCAATAAAATGGAAAAAATGACAATATCATACTAAAAAGATTGTAATCTTTAGGTTCTCCGAATACACAAAACATATATTCACAATATACCAAACAACACAACATAAACGATTCAAATTTGAAATAAATTACTACAAAAAATTAAGACAGTTAATGTTAAAAATGTAAAATATAGACCATATTCAAAGTTTACCAAGCCATAAGAATGAAAAAGTACTTAACATTACTATGAGACTCTCACAAGTCTAAAATATGGAGTTTGCATTAAAAATACGAACATTGATTAGATACTTCGTTACCTAAAATTGAGAATTAAGGTTGATTTTCACAAATAAACTTTATAAAGCGTTTTCTTATATTATATTAAGGAATGGTGACCAAAAATTGAGGTTTGGACTTTGGAATATTAATGTTTAACTTAAGCATACTTGGAGTTGTACTAAGGCCACATCGTCCCTTTAAGTGGATGATGCAAAGCTTAATCCCATTCCAACCATAAGTCATCTTTAAGTTAAAACTAACAAATAATTCAATATAAATAATAACACATTATACCAAGTAACATCCACCTATGATTAAATATGATTAAATAGGTATTATTTGATCAAAATCATGTTATAATGATTAATATTTTAAGGTGTGCATCATACTTTATAGAAGCTAAATTTGAATCAGGAAGTGTAATAATTAATACAAGAGAAGTAACCAAATTAATGAAAAGTTAAATATTGCAGACAGAACAGTAGGCTCCTAAGTTCATGCTCCTTTGTAATGTCCTCTATAGGTAAAGCTTAACATCTCCAAGTACCGCATAGCTGAGAGGTGTTATATCAACTGCAATATTGAATTTGTAATACGGTAAAGTTTTACAAAGTATATTATTATAACAGGAATAGTAAAAGCAACAAAAATACATTGCCATTTTTAGTGATGTGCAGAACATCCAAAAAACGAAATACTTTAAAACATAATAATATTTTATTTACACATATATAATTTACATTATCCATCATTTTGACCTGGTTCCCTAATTATTTTCACTGTACATAAATTAATGGCAACTGAGAAAAACAAAAGCCAGACACAAAATCATTTAGGAAATATATCAGCTCATATGCATACGGATTCAATGAGATAAATATACACTTTTTTCTTATTAGAGACACAAAGATGTCAAGCGTTAAAGAAGATGGAACATCTATAGTTGCACCTAGTATCAATAAAGTAAGACCACATACCATGATAATTACATGATTTTATAAGTTTTCATCTCATAACCACTTGGTACCATAAATAGTTTGGAAATCGAACCTTGAGACGATCAGTACCATAAGGCATAAACACACTTATAATCCTAAGTTCCATGAGTCTCTTGATGAGCTTTCCAATCGACATGTTTATTTATCCCGGATAACATGAATAGTAACATAATTCAAGGAAACATAGATCCTAAACCATTTTGTCCCCCAATATGTTGTTTTGCTCCTTGTATAACTGTACATAGAGAAGCAGGGGCGGAGACCTGAAAGCATAAGAGAGAGTGAGAGATTAGGATTTTCATTTTTTCACCTAGTATTTTGAAACTCACTTATGTTCATTCAGAATAAAGAGGAAAAAAATGTTATAAGCACTATCTCCAATCATTATCAATAAAATCAGTAATCAAAACTTAAATAGAGACCAGAGAATCCACAAAGTAAATAAACATAAAAGCACTTAAATTTCCCGTTTAAATTACCAAACTGTGACATCCCCAAAATCACGGCCAGAAAAGACCGATTTTGTTTATGCTTTATGAAAATCAGAGTACTTCATTTTATAAAAAGGTTGCGGAATTTGTTCCCAGAAAAACACGATAAATACGTTATTAAAACATTTTCGAAGAAACGTATTTTTATTCATCTTAAAACGTTTGGGATGTCATCGTTAATACAGAAACATAAGCATAAACAGAACTTACAATTGTTTACACTAGTGATCTACATCTCTTTAAATCTCTCAGTGTAATGTCACTTCATTTCATCACCTGTGATATACATAAACTGAGTGGGTCAGGTTGGGAAACCTGGTGAGTACATAGGGTTTTCAACCCACAATAATATAATTATTATGTTTAAACAATCAAACAATCAACCCAATTACCCATCCCCATTATCTTCTTTAGTCTGAAGGATCTACCCTAAGAACCCGCTATTCCTCGTTTATTTATTCCTAAGGATCATCCTAAGGAATCGACACGAAGTCCATCATTACCAAGGCTTATAGAATATATCTGGTGAACACGTAGTCCGAAACATCTTGTAAACACTTAGTTAAAAAGTAACTAGTGAACACACTTAGTTCAAAATACCTAGTGAACACACTCAGTTCAAAGATACGTAGTGAACACACTCAGTTCAAAAATACCTAATGAGCACCTAGTTCAAAAATACCTACATGTTACGAAACTGCTATCGTTCCACTGGACCGTCTAGTATCGTCCATAGTCGTCATCTATACTCCACTAGATGACTGGATCACTGACAACACTGATGTCTCCCATCGTGTTATCACAAAACAACTATTTCATCTACCCATGTTTTTCCCAACACGTTTTGTAGATATAAAATACGTATACAGTTTAAATCATTTAAAACATGTATAAAAATCTTTTACTCAGCATAGACAGCAAGTATTCAGACAATATGTACACATAGCACGTAATTTATATTAAAATACTTCATATCTAAGTGTAAGATGAAAGAGACTATGCACTCACAACACGTAAATTATATAATAAATACTTCATATCTATGTGTAAGATGAAAGGGACCATGCACTCACCTGAGAAGGTGGTGACTCGGTACTCGGACAGCGCTTCGTTTACTTTAAAATAATTTCCTTCGACGAAACCTAGTATTATCACCAATAGATTTTAGTCTATTATTCGCCGAGACTAATTAATAGTCTAGCTATTATTACTATTATATAAGCGTTAAAAGAAATTATATAACCCATAATAATAGCCCAAGTATTTATTATATGTTCTTAATAACGTTTATATAATTAAATAAAAACTATATTAAAAATAGCGTAGGCGTAGCTCACTTACAGCGGGTTTTATAGAAAACCAGGCTTTGCTTGGAGCAGTGTTTCCGAGCCGGAAATCTCTTCTTCTCGGAGCCGTCGAGCACTCCGGGGCTTCCGCCTCGTGCTAGGGAGGTTCCCTAGACTTTTCGGGGGATTTCGGGGCTAGAGAGAGGTTTTAGAGAGAGAGTAAAGAGAAGAAAGAATGGGAAAGGTGTGAAGAAAATGAGGGGGGGAGAGGTGGTATTTATAGGGTGAAAATGGCTGAAGTTGGTGCCACATGTCACCATCTAGTGGCAAGACTTGGGGAGAAAGCAATGGCCAAGATTGTGCCACATCAACCATTTTGGCACAGCACACTTCCGACTTCTAAAATTTGTAACTTTCACATACGACCTCCGTTTTTGACGTTCTTTATATCCACGCGTAGGTAAAAATAATATCTACAACTTTCATTTTGACTCCGTCGGCTAATTCTTGACCGATCTTAAATTTAACAGTACGAGGCGTTTAGACTGTTAAATGACCGCGAAGAATCTATAACTCCTTCATACGGACTCTGTTTTTGTCTGTCTTTTTACCGTTGAGTTCCTACTAATGAGATCTTCAACTCTCATTTAGGTCGCATAAGCCAAAAACCGCTCGAACTAAAATTCAAGTTTCGGGCTGTACACTGCTAAGCCGAATCTTAGAAAAATCATAACTTCTTTATACGAAGTCAGATTTGGGCGTTCTTTTTATGGATTTTCTCGGTTTAACATATTCTATGACTTTCGTTTAGATCACTAAGGCTAAATATCGCTCTGTTGTAAATTCACTTTTTACGCTTCCCGGTGCCGTGCCGGTTCCGTCGCGAAACTTCGACGGGTCATAACTTCTTTGTTATAACTCGGATTTCGGCGTTCTTTATATGTACGGAAATCTTGTGACATATACTACAACTTGATTCAAATTATTTATTCTAAATAATATTTTGTCAAAAAGTCATTTTCGACCCCTATTATCTCTAAATTGACTAGCCCGGATCTACGGGCGTTACAATTATCTCCCCCTTAGGATGATTACGTCCCGGAATCATCAACGAAACAGGGCAGTGTAATGACTCCATACATTATCTCTTCATCCTAGGTAATAACTGTAACTTCTATGTTGCTTCGAACGGGTATCTAACTCTTGGACTCCTTGATTGCAGGTGGTGCTTAGTCTTGCACCTGCTCGTTAGACTTTCAATCATGAACTTCATGTCACAAGCTCATTCTTTATCAGAGACACCTTCTTCTTCTTAGGATAAGTTAATTTGATTTCTACAATTGATCGAGGTGTCATATTCTAATGACCTATTATCGTACGTAACAACGCGTAGACTCAGGTCTCTTAGAGTCAAATTCCGGAATGAAATATGTCTTCCTTCATGGTCTAATGTGATATAATCACATTTTAACATGTAGAATTTCTAGCTACCAACTTTTTTTAACAACGAGCGCGATACTTCTATTGATCGCTTTGATTTCAATCGTTTGGTTTAAGTCGGACACTACATCAAACTTGGTTCTCTGAACCACGTAACCTACTCATCGTAGTCGAACTCAATGTGATATGACCACTAGGGTCGGGATAACAACAATTTTCTTAGTTATTACCGAAACAATGGTAATGGCATACTTGAATAAAACGAAATCAATTACTAGCTTCTTGGTAACCTTGTGACTTTCCCTGATCCAAGCGTGAGTCCTGTGCTTCCGGTAGTATATGCATCTACTACCTTTCACACGTACTCATACTCGTCCCAAGTATTGTCTCGTAGTTTTCCAAGTCATCATTCAAGAAAATCACATAACAGTTTAACACACCAGGTAACAAAACGAAGATTTTATTATTTCTTGAAACTATTACATAGGTGTTCAAGTTCACCCTAGACTATGCCTCTAATAGGCTACATCATATGGTTCTATCTCTTTGGCTACCTCATAGCTTGATCTTCGGGTACGAATTCCTCATCCTTGGTTCCTTGCATTGTTTTCTGCTTCGTCGAGGATCATGTGGAATGCCCTTGGCCTCGGTGGCGTTTCTGGTCTTGCTACTTTATTTTTCTTTGGGCAATTCCTTGAAATATGCCCCCCTTCTTTACAATCATAACACAACCTCTTGTTGGATGTACACTCATTGGCGTAATGCCCAGATTTTCCACACTTGAAACATGTCACCTCTTCGCTGCATTTTCCAAAGTGTTTCTTCTTGCATTTATCACACAATCTTGCTTCACCTCCTCCTCCAGGCTTCGAGAATTTTCTCTCCTGGTTGGACCTTGAAGATCCTTCAAACTTCCGCTTCTCTCCTGCCTTATCTTTTTCTAGACCCTTTTCCCTTATCTGGGCCTCTACATTCTTAGCTGCCCTAACAGCTGTTTTCAAGGTAGTTGCCATTTTGACCATTGGGCCAAAGTCAGTGGGTAATCCGTTAGCAAACCTATCAATCTTGGAGATTTCAGTAGGCACCAAGTAGGGGAATAGCTTCATCCTCTCGGTGAATGCGGTGGCATACTCATCAACACTCATCTTCCCTTTCTTTAGGTTCTGAAACTCATTGTTTAGGTCTATTAGATCTATCTCTGAGCAGTACTGCATTTTCAACTGTTCCAAGAACTCTTCCCATGACATCCTTAAGGCTTCTCCTCGTGGCATCGTATCTGCCAATAGCTTCCACCAGCTCAAAACTCCAGTTTTTAGTTGTCTTACAGCGAAGATGGTCTTCTGTTTCTCGCTACAGTCACAGCTCTCAAACACCATCTCCATCTTGGAGATCCAATCCATAATCTCAACAGGCTTTGGGCTTCCTGAGAGACTTGGTGGTTTCGCACCTAAGAAATTTTTGTACATTCGCCCATCCTTGTCGTTTCTCCTCTCCGGGCCATCCCTTTGATCACCTTGAGTCCCCACTTGACTCACTTGGCGGCTGTAGTTTCCTTCCTCCGATTGCTCGGGAATCAGCTCGTGTTGCTCAGTGGGCATAGTTGGTTCGTCCCTATTCAACATCCGCCTCATTTCTTCCCTTTGTTCAGCTAGCATAACCCGAATCATGGCTTGAACTCCAGCCATGGTGACTGGCTCAGGTGCAACTTCTTCTACAACAGGTATTTGCTGAACCACTGGGGGTTGGTTCCTATTCTCATTTGCATTCACGTTTCCGCTACGGGTCCTTGCCATCTTGATCTATACACCGAATAAGGTGAATCTAGACCCTTACATAGGATTGACGTTTAAATCATCCTTATCGCTCCGAAACGTTTATATGCTAGTTCTAATATCGTATTCGTACGTTTAGAATCCTAAACACATAAGGTTTCCAGATCCAGTCGGCAACAGACCATAGATCCGATCAAACTATAGCATAACAAATCATTTAGCACATAAAAGTAATTTAGGCATCATTCCTAAATTAAGCAAGTGCTCACACCTCACAATCATCGCTTAGCATACTAAGTTTAAGTCTAGAAATAAATCCATATTCCTAGTTCGCTTAAACTAATGCTCTGATACCAACTGTGACATCCCCAAAATCACGGCCAGAAAAGACCGATTTTGTTTATGCTTTATGAAAATCAGAGTACTTCATTTTATAAAAAGGTTGCGGAATTTGTTCCCAGAAAAACACGATAAATACGTTATTAAAACATTTTCGAAGAAACGTATTTTTATTCATCTTAAAACGTTTGGGATGTCATCGTTAATACAGAAACATAAGCATAAACAGAACTTACAATTGTTTACACTAGTGATCTACATCTCTTTAAATCTCTCAGTGTAATGTCACTTCATTTCATCACCTGTGATATACATAAACTGAGTGGGTCAGGTTGGGAAACCTGGTGAGTACATAGGGTTTTCAACCCACAATAATATAATTATTATGTTTAAACAATCAAACAATCAACCCAATTACCCATCCCCATTATCTTCTTTAGTCTGAAGGATCTACCCTAAGAACCCGCTATTCCTCGTTTATTTATTCCTAAGGATCATCCTAAGGAATCGACACGAAGTCCATCATTACCAAGGCTTATAGAATATATCTGGTGAACACGTAGTCCGAAACATCTTGTAAACACTTAGTTAAAAAGTAACTAGTGAACACACTTAGTTCAAAATACCTAGTGAACACACTCAGTTCAAAGATACGTAGTGAACACACTCAGTTAAAAAATACCTAATGAGCACCTAGTTCAAAAATACCTACATGTTACGAAACTGCTATCGTTCCACTGGACCGTCTAGTATCGTCCATAGTCGTCATCTATACTCCACTAGATGACTGGATCACTGACAACACTGATGTCTCCCATCGTGTTATCACAAAACAACTATTTCATCTACCCATGTTTTTCCCAACACGTTTTGTAGATATAAAATACGTATACAGTTTAAATCATTTAAAACATGTATAAAAATCTTTTACTCAGCATAGACAGCAAGTATTCAGACAATATGTACACATAGCACGTAATTTATATTAAAATACTTCATATCTAAGTGTAAGATGAAAGAGACTATGCACTCACAACACGTAAATTATATAATAAA
Source organism: Lactuca saligna (assembly GCF_052625555.1). Lineage (NCBI taxonomy): Eukaryota > Viridiplantae > Streptophyta > Magnoliopsida > Asterales > Asteraceae > Lactuca > Lactuca saligna. The sequence goes on along the minus strand of NC_136418.1, from coordinate 42,356,953 downwards.
TACTTCATATCTATGTGTAAGATGAAAGGGACCATGCACTCACCTGAGAAGGTGGTGACTCGGTACTCGGACAACGCTTCGTTTACTTTAAAATAATTTCCTTCGACGAAACCTAGTATTATCACCAATAGATTTTAGTCTATTATTCGCCGAGACTAATTAATAGTCTAGCTATTATTACTATTATATAAGCGTTAAAAAAAATTATATAACCCATAATAATAGCCCATGTATTTATTATATGTTCTTAATAACGTTAATATAATTAAATAAAAACTATATTAAAAATAGCGTAGGCGTAGCTCACTTACAGCGGGTTTTATAGAAAACCAGGCTTTGCTTGGAGCAGCGTTTCCGAGCCGGAAATCTCTTCTTCTCGGAGCCGTCGAGCACTCCGGGGCTTCCGCCTCGTGCTAGGGAGGTTCCCTAGACTTTTCGGGGGATTTCGGGGCTAGAGAGAGGTTTTAGAGAGAGAGTAAAGAGAAGAAAGAATGGGAAAGGTGTGAAGAAAATGAGGGGGGGAGAGGTGGTATTTATAGGGTGAAAATGGCTGAAGTTGGTGCCACATGTCACCATCTAGTGGCAAGACTTGGGGAGAAAGCAATGGCCAAGATTGTGCCACATCAACCATTTTGGCACAGCACACTTCCGACTTCTAAAATTTGTAACTTTCACATACGACCTCCGTTTTTGACGTTATTTATATCCACGCGTAGGTAAAAATAATATCTACAACTTTCATTTTGACTCCGTCGGCTAATTCTTGACCGATCTTAAATTTAACAGTACGAGGCGTTTAGACTGTTAAATGACCGCGAAGAATCTATAACTCCTTCATACGGACTCTGTTTTTGTCTGTCTTTTTACCGTTGAGTTCCTATTAATGAGATCTTCAACTCTCATTTAGGTCGCATAAGCCAAAAACCGCTCGAACTAAAATTCAAGTTTCGGGCTGTACACTGCTAAGCCGAATCTTAGAAAAATCATAACTTCTTTATACGAAGTCAGATTTGGGCGTTCTTTTTATGGATTTTCTCGGTTTAACATATTCTATGACTTTCGTTTAGATCACTAAGGCTAAATATCGCTCTGTTGTAAATTCACTTTTTACGCTTCCCGGTGCCGTGCCGGTTCCGTCGCGAAACTTCGACGGGTCATAACTTCTTTGTTATAACTCGGATTTCGGCGTTCTTTATATGTACGGAAATCTTGTGACATATACTACAACTTGGTTCAAATTATTTATTCTAAATAATATTTTGTCAAAAAGTCATTTTCGACCCCTATTATCTCTAAATTGACTAGCCCGGATCTACGGGCGTTACACAAACCTCTCAATTTTCATTATCATTTAAAATCTGAACATATATTTAAAATGATATTAAACAGTTATCATAAATAACAAGAAGGAGCTGATCTTTATTTTAAAGAGAGAATGTTACACCATTTTTTTATCAATGGGAAGAGAATCTGAATAGTTTCTTACCTTTTTTCACCAGATGGATGCCAAAACAGATGTAGGTTTACCCAAAAATAGGATTGGGTCTTCAAGCCGATACTGAAGGCAGATTGTAGAAATCCTAAGAAAACTCAACCGACATCAAATAAAAACTATCAGTTGATCTCCTTAGCAGTCAAATCAAAAACACTAAAAATGTAATTTTAATGAAAACATAATAAGTTATGAATAGTCTGTACATAAACCAATAACTAACCCTTGTGAGTCTTTACAGAAACAAATAACTAAATGTAATAAGTTATGAATAGTCTTTAGAGAAACAAATTGGTATAAGTTCATTACAGCCATTTTATCAAGCTTACATGTGTACTGATAGTTACTTCTTTTCTACTGCCATTCCAACATGAGCAACTATGAGTACCTGATGTGATTCTTAATAAAAAATAATCAAAAAATAAGAAAGATGGCAAATAGAGGTTCAAAATTGTAAAATCAAGGTAGAGTGAGCAATCACCTTTCTAGTTTCTCCACCATGATATGGATTAACCTGTTGTAAAAAACCAACACCATATGCAAATTCAAAATAGTGCTCATTGACCTGGCATGCATATAAAGGTATAAAACTATCAAATTTATGAATCAGATACTCCCCACAATTGGTTAAAAGTTAGATTTCATGTCATTTTCTCTAACGTCCTTTAACTCCTTTCTTTTAAACCTCAATCAACTTCTCATTTTCTGTTATTTTTTTCTTGTTTTAAACCTACAAATGACAAAGTTGTTTCTAACAGCTATCAAAAGATCAGAATTTAGATCCAAATGCTATTAGATCATGCATACAGTTTGTCAATCATTTTTTAGTGATCATGTTCAAGATACTACCATTTCTCTTGAATCCACATGTAAATAGGCGAATAATTGAGCTCAACCAAGTCCACAAATCTTTCGAAACATAAGGGATTCTTGTCGATGCATTTTATACCACCGACAACCCCAAAGGAATCCTACTCTCCAGCCCTTCAACCAATGAATTCAGATCCAGGTATCAGAATTATAACCTATTAAAGATCTAAAACACCAAGAGACAAAAGCAACGATGGTTCGTTCAAGGTTCTCTGGGATGTTACGTTCCAGATTTTTTGAAATGTAAATCAAACGAAGTCATAAAACCAAACCTTTCGCTTGCTTAATCGGTACACTCTTAGAAGACTTCAAGATTGTTTGATCCCTAGTAGATGAAATCAAAAGCCATTACAAAATCGATGGACATACACGATAAAGGGAATTACAATTTGATGATTCGACAAAAGAAGTTTGTAGGTGGTTGGCTATAGTGGCTTCGTGAGGAAGGGTGAAAGAACGATGGATTCAATGGCTTTCGAGTTCCGATTTCTGTGGGTTCAATGCCTTCCGAGAGGAGGAGAAGAAATTGGGGATGAATGTGTAACGGCGGATTGAGAGGTAAATGTAAATTAGGGCAACCGGGATTTATTTTTTACTTTATATGTGTTTGTTTGAGAGTAAAAATTACATTCTTTATTGTGATTGGTTGAAATCATTTCTCATGGATTACCAATAACAATATCATAGCCATTCATCTTAGATCCAATGGTCCAATTTTAGTCTCCTTGTTTTTAAGATAAATGTCTTAAAAGTTAAGGGACCCACAAACATATACTCTTTATAAGATGGTATAGATATAAATATATATATAGTAAAGGGTGTTTTTGGATTTAACGCTAAGGTAAAAAAGGTTTTCAGCCACATGATGTGTTTACACCAATAAATGAGTTTACTCCCCAACCATGAAGTGTTCACGGCCAAGAGAATGTGTTTTCACCCACCATGAAGTGTTTATGGTCAAAGGAATGGGGTTCACGGTCCTATGCAAACCGTGAACACCCTTTTGATGTCATTTAAGATCCGTAAACCCCTTTAAATTGTTTATATTAGGCAAAAACTCATTCATGAGGGTTGGTTATGGTTTAAACCCTTAGTCTTTGAACCTGTTTTTATTTATAACACTCTAATTTAGCTTAGTTTTTAATACAAACTTCTTTGTTTGCTTTTTAACCAAGCCTTAAGGCTGTAGATACTAAAATACAATAAGGGTTGCAATATAATTTCACTTATAGTTTACAATTTTATTAACTCAAAACAACGGGTTGTTACATCATTCACTCATAAGAGGGAATTTCGTCCCGAAATTTAAACTTTATGTGGGACTTCGTGTTTTGGGGGAAAAGGTGTGGGTACTTATGTTTCATTTGATTTCCTTGTTTTGAAGTGAATTTAAGTCCTTGCTTGGAATTCCAGTGGACTTTCACTATTGGTTTGTGGTTTTGTTTTGCTCTCTTCATTTTCCCTATGTATGTTCTCTTATTGGTTTTTTTTTAAAAGTGCATACTCTTATTTACATCGACTTCATCGAGTAGAATTACTAGAGCCTTTTTGGCTGGATGTTGTTTCAAATTGGGCATGGAAGATAGGGCGTATGTCACATAATTCTTATGGTAGTTGGGGTTTACAGGTCAACAAGCCGATCAGGCAATGTTTGTAGTTGCTCATAGATTCGAATGGTCTTCAATGTTACTTCTTTTATGATCTTTGGGTCGGTGAGGGTGTTTTTGGTCAATTGACCCGTTTTTCATGTTGGGAGTTCCTATCTTCATTTCAACCTATTGGTGATTGTGTTGGTGTATAATTCTTCATTCGGGGTGGTATAGGTGTTGGGGGTAGGTACTGTTTGTAAGAGGGCTCAACCAGTGATAGGTGAGTGTCTCAAACGTGAAACATAACTTCTAATGTTTGAATGTTTCACTCACACTGACTAGTTGTTTAGGGATTTTAACCTAAATTGAAGATGAGTTGGGTGTTTTTATTTACTAGTATGGTACTGTCTTGTGTGAATCATTTACTATTGTTTCATTTTGCATGTTTTTACTTCCTGAATAAATTTATTATTCAAACTATCCACAGTTGATCATACTTTGGATGTAGGTATTAAAATAAGACTGTCATGAATTGGGTTTGTAGATTTTTCTGAATTGTATTAGACATAGCAATTGTTGCTGCAACATTCATGAGTGCTCATAAGTTCGTAGTATTGGAATCAACCCACACTCACTTGTATCACTTCATGGAATTTATCTCGAGTGATCGTGAAACGGTAATATAATGTAAGTCTTCAAACCAAGAGATATGAGTTGTTGACTATGATTTGGTTGTACATTGATAGTACGAAAATGCATCAGTAACTTGATGTTATAAAACGTGTTATTGTGTATAATTTGAGCATTAGTTAGTACAAGCATATGAGTCGAAGTTTATCTGTTCATTTTAGTCCTTGGAGGATTAAAAGCAATATATTGGGCCCCTCAATGATTTTGTTTTGACTTATGTATCGGGATTGATCAAAACTGAATTGATGTGTTCAATTAAGTTTTATGTCAAACAAAATTAGAAATTGGGAAACAAACTACTGGACAATAAGTACGAAGTTGTTCTATGTATTTTTTCGGCTGATATCTTGAGAATAGTGGATTATATGATCACTTATCTAATATGGCACGACTTAGTTCCGCGAGACTTTTAAGAGCTACGATTGTTGGTCGGATCCTGAAGTCATACTTGCAGCTATAGTTATTAGACTTATCCAAGTGGGAGACTGTTGGAAAAGGTGTCTAAGTCCATAAATATATTTGGTATGTACTTGACCCAATTTAACATGATCCTTTTGGGTTGCATGGCATCATAACAATTTAGATAGACTTTTATGAGAAGAGGATATTTATGATTTGTTAATATAATATAAGTTCTAATTGGTATTGATCAAGAATTAGTTTGGAATTAATTTTGTGATCAAAAGAGACTAATTAAATAAATTAGGATTGATTTCGTAAATCATTCATTCTTATAAAGTGGGGTTATGATCCATAGTTATTCATGATGGGCTAAACCAATGTGGTGACCCATGGATACTCCATGGAGGTTAAACCCCATGGATCTTGAAGAATGTGGAAAGTCATGAGTTACATGGTGTAATCCTAATGAGCACACTATATAAAAAAGCCTCATACTAGCAAAATTGGCACTTAAGATACACAAGTGAGGGCTAGTCGATTTTGATGCAATATAAGCTTCTCTCAAGTTATTCCAATTATTGGTGGTGTTGTGTGAAGCATTTGAGGCATCACATTTTAGGTTCTAGGCTCACAAGGTCTTAAGGAATCGAAGCTACAAGAAAGCCATGTCATTCTACTAGAGTTTTGTATTACATATACCCCATCATATGGCAGTTAGGATGAAACAACTGAAAAATGAAAGTTTCCATGTATAATAAAGAAAACATAGATCCAAGGTTTCTAAGGTTGCATGCACACCATAGGAGTGTTAGAATGCACAAAACCCAACATACCCGACCGCAGCGGGTCAACAATCCTTGACTATCCTATACGAATCTAGTGATCTTGCCCCTAATCCTCTTCAACTTCTAGTTTTCCTATCGTACACCCTCAGCATGGTCCTCTCTAATCAGTCCCACAAGTGGAGAATCCACTAATATCCTAATATATGCAAATGGAACACAAGATCCAGCCGACTTTCACCTCAGGGTGTTCGTAACCACATTCTCTTCACCTAGATAGTAAAGGATCTCACAGTCCCAATCAATGACTATGTCCAGCCACCTAGGCTACCTCATGTTCTAGTTCGGATGTTGCATGACGTGTCTCAAACTCTTGTGGTTTGTGTATATGGTACAGTGGACCCCATAGAGATAATATTTCGAAATAATGAGAGCAAAAACCACTGCTCCCAACTCCAGATCGTGTGTGGGATATCTCGTATCATGTGGCTTTAGCTACCGCAAAGCATAGGTTATCACACGTCCTCTCTGCATACAGGCTGCTCCCATTCTTGTGATCGATGCATCACAAAACACCACGAAATCCTGTACTCCCTCAGGGAGTGTCAATACTAGCACCTCGCATAGTCGCTGTCCAGAGTCTCAAATGCATTCTGCTGCTCAGGGCCCCACCGGAAATTCACCCCCTTCCTCGTCAGACGAGTGAGGGGTACTACAATCATGTAGAAATCCTATATGAATCTCTGGTAGAACCCTTCCAATCACAAGAAGCCCCTGATATCCGAGGGATATTTCAGAACCTCCCATTGCATAACTGCCTCGATATATGTCGGATCGGTCAAAATCCCTCCTAGTTAACGAGATGTCCAAGGAAATGAACCTATCGCAACCAAAACCCACATTTCAAGACCTTAGCATAAAGCCGCTCTCGCTTCAAAAGTGCAAGTAACTCATATAGATGCTCCTCATGCTACTCCCTGGTCTTGGAATACACCAAGATGTCATCTATAAACACAATGACTTAGCGGTCGAGTATCGGTCTACACAGTAGATTCATCCAGTCCATAAATACTATTGGAACGTTGGTGAGCCCAAACGGCATCACCACGATCTCGTAATATCTATAATGAGTTTGGAACATGGTCTTCTCCACATCCTCCTCCCTAACCCTGACATAAAAGTATCCAGACCTCAGGTTTATCTTGGAGAACTAGGATGCTCCCTACAACCGATCGAAAAGATCATCTGTCCTCGGGAGTGGACAATTGTTCTTCGATGTTAAGTTGTTCAACTCTCGGTAATCGATGCGCATCCAATGTGAACCATCCTTCTTCCTGATGAAGAGAATCAGTGCTCCCCATGGAGAAGTGCTCGGACGGATGAACTGCTTGCCTAGTAGTTCTTGTAACTGAGATGACAGCTCCTGCATCTCGGGTGGTGCCAATCGGTATGACACCTTAGTGATGTGAGTCGCACATGGCACTAGATCAATCCTGAACTAGACCAACCTCTCCAGAGGCACTCTGGGTAACTCCTCCGAAAATATATCAACAAACTCTTTGTCAACCGGAAGATCTGAAATTGAAACCTGATCCCTCACTCACGTATCCATCACATACGCCAAATACCCTGCACACCCGTGTTGAATATACTATCGAGCCCTGAAAGGTGAGCAAAACCTTGAACCCAATCTGGTGCCCTCACCGTAGATGGCTAGTTATCACCAACTTGGTGTTCGAACTACCACCCGCTGACCCTCACAGTCAATGATGGCACTGAAGCGACTCAACCAGTCCATACCCACAATCCCACATACATCTCCCATAGGAATCAGAATCAAGTCTATTGAGAACGATACCCCAAAGATCTTTAGGACACTACCCCAAAAAACTGATGAAGCAGAAATTTCGTGTTCGTTAGCGATGGAGACTCACAATGGACACTCTATCTCAACTAAGGGGATATTGAACTCCCTACTAAATCATTGAGAGACAAATGACCGACTTGCCCTGGAAACAAATAATACCATGCAGTTAAGGAGTTCCCTAAGAACGTACCTAACGTAGGAACAAACGTACATGAGCAAAATAAATTTAATCCACAAGGTAAAGCATAGAAACATACCAGCCAAAAAATTCGGTGCTTCCCTAGCCTCCTCGGCTGTAAGCTGGAAGGCCTATTCCTGAGCCCTCAGGGTCTCTGATCTACCATGCCTCTCATCAGTAATCTTCATTGTAGCCGGTGTTGGAGTATGCGCCATCTCAGTATCGAGCAATGGACAATTGGTATTCATGTAACCAACCTGATTTAGGGATGTCTATGACATCCCCATTTCCACGGCCAGAAAAGACCAATTTTGTTTATGCTTTATAAAAATCAGACTACCTCTTTTAATAAAAATGTTACAGAATTTGTTGCTAGTAAAACATGATAAATACGTTATCAAAGCATTTCCGAAAAAAAAGTATTTTTAATTTGTTTTAAAACATTTGGGATGTCATCGTCAATACAGAAACATAAGCATAAAGAGAACTTACATTTATTTACACTAGTGATCTACATATCTTTAATCTCTCAGTGTAATGTGATTTCATCTCAACACCTGTAATATAAATAAACTGACTGGGTCAGGTTGGGAAACCTGGTGAGTACATAGGGTTTTAAACCTACAATAATATAATTATTATGTTTAAAAAATCAAATAGTCGACCCAATTACCCATCCTCGTTATTTTCTTTACTCTTAAGGATCTATCCTAAGAGTCATCTATCCCGCATTCGTTCATTCTGAAGTCCTTTGCTTCCAGAGTTATAGGAATGACACTAAATCCATAGCTGCCAATGCTCGTTCGTAAAGCACTAATTCCATAGCTGTTGGGTACTAAATCCATAGCTACCAGTGTTTATCTAATAGGTACTAAGTCCATAGCTACAAATTCCTAATAGGTACTAAGTCCATAGCTACCAGTGTTTGTCTAATAGGCACTAAGTCCATAGCTGCAGATGTTATTTGTTTGGCACTAAGTCTATAGCTGCCAATGTTTACTCACATCATCTTTTTTCTCTCATCATTCATCTACCCATCTCATACCCAACATAATTGTATATTTAAAATATGTATACAGTTCAAATCATTTAACACATGTATAAAAAAACGTTCATCCAGCATAGACAACAAGTATTCAGATAATATGAACACATAGCACGTAGGTTATATAAAATACTTCATATCTATTTGTAAGATGAAAGTAACTATGCAATCACAACATGTAATTTATATTAAATACTTCATATCTATGTGTAGGATAAAAGGGACCATGCACTCACAACATGTACTTTATATTAAATACTTCATATCTATGTGTACCATGAAAGGGACCATGCACTCACAACACGTAATTTATATTAAATACTGCATATCTATGTGTAAGATGAAAGTAACTATGCACTCACAACACATAATATATATCAAACACTTCATATCTATGTGTAAGATGAAAGTAACTATACACTCACAACACATAATTTATATAAAATACTTCATATCTATGTGTAAGATGAAAGTAATTATGCGCTTACCTGAGAAGGTGGTGACTCGGTACTTGGACAGCGCATCGTTTACTTTAAAATAATTTCCTTCGACGAAACCTAGTATTATTACCACTAGATTTTAGTCTAATATTTACCGTGACTAATTATTAGTCTTATTATTATTATTATTATTATTATTATTATTATTATTATTATTATTATTATTATTATTATTATTATCATTATTATTATTATTATTATTATTATATAAGCGTTTAAACAATACTTTCCAACCACTATGTACAGATAGGGATCAGACATAAAACACCGGATGGGAGGAGCATTTTGACGTATAGCACTTCTGAAATCCAACAACCCTATGCGGCCCTTTAAACTAGATTCCCCGTACCGCGAGTAGTTAAAAAGATATTATAACGACACTTATATAAGTCATAATAATTGATCAAATATTTATGATAAATTTATAATGACAATACTAATTTTAAATATAAACTATATTTAAAATAGGGTAAGCATAACTAACTTACAAGGGGATTTTAGCTAGGAGTCGGGCTCTGCAGGGGCAAAACATCGTTGCTGAATCTTTCTAAGAAAGATTCGTGCAGTGCTTCAATGCTCACCTTACTATACTAAAACTACAGAAAGAGAAGTCGAATCACGAGGGACCGAAATGTTCGGGGGTTAAGGAGAGAAAGACTCTTGAATCAAGAGAATGGTGCAAGAAATATGAGAGTCCAAGGCTCTTATTTATACTAATTAAATTTTCAAAAACTACCCTCCATAATTACTTCATAACCTTTTAGTTATATAAAGAACTAAAAACTCCTTTATAATACTATTTTAAATAGATTTAATGATATTTGTACTAAACTAATGTCAAAAGAACTCAAGATTAGTCTTATAATGACCGCATCGTCGATACCTTTCTAATGATATATACATATGTATACATATGTGTACGTGTATATGATTTATACTATTAATTTAATACGTAAATATGCTATTATAATTTCTAACTCGTTCATATGAACTCCGTTTTTGACATTATTTATATCCACACATAGGTGGAGACATGCTTTACAACTTTCGTTTAGACTCCGTCGGCTAATTTTGACTTTATTTTTAAAGTTATATTTTTAATAGGCCGGGACAGGATTGGTCAGTTAAAATCTGATAACTTCTTCATCCGATGTCCATTTTCGTCTTTCTTTTTATCGTTACGCTACTAATAATGAGATCTTCGATTCTCGTTTAGGTTATGTCGGCTAAAAAACACTCGATCTAATATTCGAATTTCAGGCTGTAAACTACTAATCCGAAACATCAAAAAATCATATCTTCCTCATACGAAGTCAGATTTGAGTGTTCTTTTTCTGGATGCTTTCGGTTTAACGTATTCTACGACTTTCATTTAGATCACTAAGGCTAAATCTCGCTTTATCATAAATTCACTATTTATGTTTCCCGGTATCGTGTCGGTTCCATCGCGAAACTTCAACGGGTCATAACTTCTTTGTTATAACTCGGATTTTGGCGGTCTTTATATGTACGGAAACCTTGTAACATATACTACCACTTGGTTAAGATTATTTTTTCTAAATAATATTTTGTCAAAAAGTCATTTTCGATACTTTTTGTCTCTAAATTGACTAGCCCGGATCTACAGGCATTACAATTGTCTCCCCTTAGGATGATTACGTCCCGGAATCGTCAACGTAACAGGGCTCGTATAATATCTCAATACGTCATCTCTTCATCCTTGGTAATAATTATAACTTGTATATTCCTTCAAGTCTATCTCTTAGACTTATTGACTGTCAGCAGTACTCGATCGTGCATCTGCTTTCTATCTCAAGTTAGACTCCAAATTATGAGCTACCATCATGTGATGCACGCTTAGACTCAGGTCTCTTATAGTTATATTCCAAAACAGACTATACCTTCCTTCATGTTCTAATGTGATATAATCGCATTTTAAAAGGTAGCATTTCTAGCTACAAGCAAGTTTTCGTGATACCTATACTGATCGCTCTTTATTCCAATCTTCCGTCTTAAGTCAGATCCTACATCGAATTTGATTTTCTAAACCACATAGCATACTCAGTGTAGTTGGACTCATTTCTATATAACTACTAGGGTCGGAATATCAACAATCTTTTTAGTCATTACCGAAACGATGGTAACGACATACTTGAATAAAACGATATCAATTATTAGCTTCTTGGTAACCTTGTGACTTTCTCTGATCCAAGTGTGAGTCCTGTGCTTCCGGTAGTATATGCATCTACTACCTTTCACACCTACTCACACTCGTCCCAAGTATTGTTTCACAGTTTTCCAAGTCACGATACAAGAAAATCACATAACAGTTTAACACATCAGATAGCAAAATGAAGGCTTCATTATTTCTTGAAACTATTACATAGGTGTTCAAGTTTACCCAAGAATATGCCTCTAATAGGCTACATCATATTGTTCTATCTCTTAGGCTACCTCATAACTCGATCTTCGGGTATGGATTCCTCATCCTTGGTTCCTTGCATGGTTTTTTGCCTTGTCAAGGATCATGTGGATTTCCGTTGGCCTTGGTGGTGTGTTTGGCTTTGCTGCTTCGGTTTTCTTTCGGCAATTTCTTGACAGGTGGCCATTGCCTCCACATCCGTAGCATACCTTATCATTATGTGTGCAGTCCTTCGAATAGTGACCAGTCCTTCCACACTTGTAACAAGTTACTTCTTCGTTGCACTTCCCATAATGCTTCTTCTTTCATTTATCACACCATCTCGCTTCACCTCCTTCTCCTCCTCCAAGGTTTGAGATTTTTCTCTCCTTTTTGGACCTTGAAGATCCTTCAAACTTTCGCTTCTCTCCTGCCTTATCTTTTTCTAGAACCTTTTCTCTTATCTGGGTCTCTACGTTCTTAGCTACCCTAACAGCTGTTTTCAAGGTAGTTGCCATTTTTACCATTGGGCAAAAGTCAGTGGGCAATCCTTTAGCAAATATATCAATCTTGGAGAGTTAACTAGGAACCAAGTAGGGAAATAGCTTCATCCTCTCGGTGAATGCGTTGGCAGACTCATCAACACTCATCTTCCCTTCCTTCAGGTTCTGAAACTCATTGTTCAGGTCTATCAGATCTATCTCTAAGCAGTACTGCATTTTCAACTGTTCCAAAAACTCTTCCCATGACATCCTTAGCGCTTCTCCACATGGCATTGTATCTGCCAGTAGCTTCCACCGGCTCAAGACTCCTATTTTCAGCTGTCTTATTGCGAAGACAGTCTTCTGTTTCTCGCTACAGCTGTAGGTCTCAAACACCATCTCCATCTCGGAGATCCAATCCATAATCTCAACCGGCTTTGGGCTTCCTGAGAGACTTGTTGGTTTCGCACCCAAGAAATTCTTGTACATTCGCTCGTCCTAGTCATTTCTCCTTTTCGGCCATCCCTTCGTTCACCTTGAGTCCCCACTTGACTCACTTGGCGGCGGTAGTTCCCTTCCTTCGATTGTTCGGGAATCAGTTCGGGTTGCTCAATGGGCATAGTAGGTTCATCCATATTCAACATCTACCTCATTTCTTCCCTTTGTTCAGCTAACGTATCCCGAACCATGGATTGAACTCCAGCCATGGTGATTGGCTCGGGTATATCATCTACTACGATAGGTATTTGCTGAATCACCAGGGGTTATTTCCTCTTCCCATTTGCATTCCCAGCTCTACTGCGGGTTCATGCCATTTTGATCTATACACCGAATAAGGTGAATCTAGATCTTAATTTAGAGTTGACATTTAAATCATCATTATCACTCCGAAACGTTTATATGCTAGTTCTAATATCGTATTCATACGTTTAGAATGCAAAACACATAATAGATCCGATCAAACTATAGCATAAACCATAACAAATCATTTAGCACGTAAAAGAAATTTAGGCATCATTCCTAAAACAAGCTAGTGCTTGTGTCTATTCAGGTGTATTACCTAAATCTATTAGACACACTCCTCACAATCATCACTTAGCATTCTATGTTTAAGTCTAGAAATTTCCTACAAATTCCTAGTTCGCTTAAACTAATGCTCTGATACCAAATGTGACATCCCCATTTTCATGGCCAGAAAAGACCGATTTTGTTTATGTTTTATAAAAATCAGAGTACCTCTTTTAATAAAAATGTTGCGGAATTTGTTCCCAGTAAAACATGATAAATACGGTATCAACGCATTTCCGAAGAAAAGTATTTTTAATTTATTTTAAAACATTTGGGATGTCATCGTCAATACAGAAACATAAGCATAAATATAACTTATATTTATTTACACTAGTGACTTACATATCTTTAGTCTCTCAATGTAATGTGACTTCATCTCAACACCTGTAACATAAATAAACTGAGTAGGTCAGGTTGGGAAACCTGGTGAGTACATAGGGTTTTCAACACACTATAATATAATTATTATGTTTAAAAAATCAAACAGTCGACCTAATTACTCATCCCCATTATCTTCTTTACTCTTAAGGATCTATCCTAAGAGTCATCTATCCCCCATTCGTTCATTTTGAAATCCTTTGCTTCCAGAGTTATAGGACTGGCACTGAATCCATAGTTGTTAATGCTCGTTCGTAAAGCACTAATTCCATAGCTGTTGGGGTACTAAATCCATAGCTACCAGTGTTTATGTAATAGATACTAAGTTTATAGCTACCGATTCCTAACAGGTATTAAGTCCATAGCTACCAGTGTTTGTCCAATAGGCACTAAGTCCATAGCTGCTGATGTTATTTGTTAGGCACTAAGTCTATAGCTACCAATGTTTACTCACATAATCTTTTATCTCTCATCATTCATCTACCCATCTCATACCAAACATACTTGTATATTTAAAATACATATACAGTTAAAATCATTTAAAACACATATAAAAACGTTCATCCAGCATAGACAACAAGTATTCAGATAATATGCATACATAGCACGTAGGCTATATAAAATACTTCATATATATGTTTAACATGAAAGTAACTATGCACTCACAATATGTAATTTATATTAAATACTTCATCTTTATGTGTAAGATGAAAGGGACCATGCACTCACAACATATAATTTATATTAAATACTTCATATCAATGTGTAAGATGAAAGGGACCATGCACTCACAGCACTAAATTTATATTAAACTAGGTTACAACCTGTGAAAACCACGGGTAAAAGATTTATAATATTTTATTAAAATAATAAGATATAAGTTTTATTTAGATTTTTATATAATCAGTTTCTTTGTTTTGTTTCAATGAAAAAGAAACGTAGTTAATTACCGATGTAACACAAATGTAAAAATTTCTTCAATATATCTAAGCTACATCACAAACAATTTAAGAACGATTTGAATAAATAAGAAAGAAATTTGAAGTTTTTAAAAAATATCATCATAATTCCAAAAATATGTACCATCCAATTGCTTGGAAATGCGTATAAAAACATCACATTTCCATTTATCTTTAAGAAATTAAAGAAAGGGCTATATTAAGAAATAACAATATACTTTTATTAATTTATGTATTATAAAAACCTACTTTCGTTTATTTCATTTCAGCATTGTACTCTGAAATGTCAAATGTAAATAAATTAGTACTGAAATATGTAAGCAGCCATACCAAAAGTCAAGTATAGCACAAGTTCGAAATGTGTTTATATGTTTGACAGTAGAATAACATCAAAAAAATGATTCCTTTAGTGGTTATTCAATTACCACTAAACTTCACTTCTTTAGCAATCTGGAAAATGAAAAGCAAGTGTGAAATTATCGTATAAGAAGAAATTAGATTAAAAAATATAGAGTAAAAAAAGGTCATTATAAGAATCTAGCCTCCATGGCCAGGTGTGTTCCAACCTTCATTTTGGTGATCACATATTGGGATCATGGAAGAGGCAAAAGGGATAATTTCACAAAAACTGAAACGGAAATTAGGGATCATGGAAGAGGCAAAAGGGAGAAAATTTTCATTTAATCAAGCGATTAATCTAGATAAAATTAATAAAAATCTAAATTACCTAAAAAAATCTAAAATCTATTGAACTTCAAATCACTGGAGACTTCAAACTATCAAAATAGAGACTCCGAAATTGAAATAGAAGAATTTATATTACAAAAAAATGGAGTTTGTAGAAGATAAAACTCAGATAAAAAGTATAGAGACATATGTACAATATATGTGATAATGTATTCCAATTATTTTCATCCCCTCCAAAGAACAAGAGGATTTTAGCTATGAGTCGGGCATTACAGGACAAAACTTCGTTGTTGAATTATTCTAAGAAAGATTCGTGCAGCGCTTCAGCGCTCACCTTACTATACTATCACTATAGAAAGAGAAGTCGAATCATGAGGGACCGAAATGCTCGGGGGATAAGAAGAGAAAGACTCTTGAATCAAGAGAATGGTGCAAGAAATATGGGAGCCCAAGACTCTTATTTATACTAATTAAATTCTCAAAAATTACCCTCCATAATTACGTAATGACCTTTTAGTTATATAAACAACTAAACACCCTTATAATACTGTTTTAAATAGATTTAACGATATTTGTACTAAAATAATGTCGAAAGAACTCAAGATTAGTCTTATAATGACCGCATCGTCGATACCTTTCTAATGATATATAAATATGTATATATATATATATATATATATATATATATATGTGTGTGTGTGTGTACGTATATATGATTTATACTATTATTTTAATACGTAAATATGCTATTATAATTTGTAACTCGTTTATACGAACTCCGTTTTTGACATTATTTATATCCACACGTAGGTGGAGACGTGCTTTACAAATTTCGTTTAGACTCCGTCGGCTAATTTTGACTTCTTCATCCGATGTCCATTTTCATCTGTCTTTTTATCGTTACACTACTAGTAATGACATCATCGGTTCTCGTTTAGGTTTTGTCGGCTAAAAACCACTCGATCTAATATTTGAGTTTCGAGATGTAATTTGCTAATCCGAAACTTCGAAAAATCATAACTTCCTCATACGAAGTCAGATTTGGGCGTTCTTTTTATGAATGATTTCGGTTTAACGTATTCTACGACTTTCGTTTAGATCGCTAAGGGTAAATCCCGCTCTATCATAAATTCACTGTTTATTTTTCCCAGTATCGTGTCGGTTCCATCGCGAAACTTCAACGGGTCATAACTTTTTAATTATAACTCGGATTTTGGCGGTCTTTATATGTACGGAAACCTTGTAACATATACTACAACTTGGTTAAGATTATTTTTTCAAAATAATATTTTGCCGAAAATTCATTTTCGACACTTTTTGCCTCTAAATTGACTAGCCCGGATCTACAGGCGTTACAATTATCTCCCCTTAGGATGATTACGTCCCAGAATCGTCAACGTAGCAGGGCTCGTATAATATCTCCATACGTCATCTCTTCATCCTTGGTAATAATTATAACTTGTATATTCCTTCAAGTCTATCTCTTAGACTTATTGACTGTAAGCAGTACTCGATCGTGCATCTGCTTTCTATCTCAGGTTAGACTCCAAATTATGACCTACCATCATGTGACGCACGTTTAGACTCAGGTCTCTTATAGTTATATTCCAAAACAGACTATACCTTCCTTTATGTTCTAATCTGATATAATCACATTTTAAAAGGTAGCATTTCTAGCTACAAGCAACTTTTCGTGATACCTCTACTGATCGCTCTTTATTCCAATCTTCCGTCTTAAGTCAAATGCTACATCAAACTTGATTTTCTAAACCACATAACATACTCAGCGTTGTCGGACTCATTTCTATATGACCACTAGGGTCGGAATATCAACAATCTTTTTAGTCATTACCGAAACGATGGTAATGACACACTTGAATAAAACGGTATCAATTACTAGCTTCTTGGTAACCTTGTGACTTTCTCTGATCCAAGTGTGAGTCCTGTGCTTCCGGTAGTATATGCATCTACTACCTTTCACACCTACTCATACTCGTCCCATGTATTGTTTCACAGTCTTCCAAGTCACCATTCAAGTTCACCCTAGACTATGCCTCTAATAGGCTACATCATATTATTCTATCTCTTAGGATACCTCATAACTCGGTCTTCGGGTATGGATTCCTCATCCTTGGTTCCTTACATGGTTTTCTGCCTCATCAAGGATCATGTGGATTTCCCTTCGCGTTGGTGGTGTGTTTGGCTTTGCTGCTTCGTTTTTCTTTGGGCAATTTCTTGACAGGTGGCCCTTGCCTCCACATTCGTAGCATACCTTATCGTTATGTGTGCAATCCTTGGAATAGTGACCAGTCCTTCCACACTTGTAACAAGTTACTTCTTCGTTGCACTTCCCATAATGCTTCTTCTTGCATTTATCACACCATCTCGCTTCACCTCCTTCTCCTCCTCCAAGGTTTGAGAATTTTCTCTCCTTTTTGGACCTTGAAGATCCTTCAAACTTTCGCTTCTCTCCTGCCTTATCTTTTTCTAGACATTTTTCTCTTATCTGGGTCTCTATGTTCTTAGCTACCCTAACAGTTGTTTTGAAGGTAGTTACCATTTTGACCATTGGGCCAAAGTCAGTGGGCAATCCGTTAGCAAATCTATCAATCTTGGAGAGTTCGGTAGGAACCAAGTAGGGAAATAGCTTCATCCTCTCGGTGAATGCGTTGGCAGACTCATTAACACTCATCTTCCCTTCTTTCAGGTTCTGAAACTCATTGTTCAGGTCTATCAGATCTATCTCTAAGCAGTACTGCATTTTCAACTGTTCCAAAAACTCTTCCCATGACATCCTTAGCGCTTCTCCACATGGCATTGTATCTGCCAGTAGCTTCCACCGGCTCAAGACTCCTATTTTCAGCTGTCTTATTGCGAAGACAGTCTTCTGTTTCTCGCTACAGCTGTAGGTCTCAAACACCATCTCCATCTCGGAGATCCAATCCATAATCTCAACCGGCTTTGGGCTTCCTAAGAGACTTGTTGGTTTCGCACCCAAGAAATTCTTGTACATTCGCTCGTCCTAGTCATTTCTCCTTTTCGGCCATCCCTTCGTTCACCTTGAGTCCCCACTTGACTCACTTGGCGGCGGTAGTTCCCTTCGGGAATCAGTTCGGGTTGCTCAATGGGCATAGTAGGTTCATCCATATTCAACATCTACCTCATTTCTTCCCTTTGTTCAGCTAACGTATCCCGAACCATGGATTGAAATCCAGCCATGGTGATTGGCTCGGGTATATCATCTACTACGATAGGTATTTGCTGAATCACCGGGGGTTATTTCCTCTTCCCATTTGCATTCCCAGCTCTACTGCGGGTTCATGCCATTTTGATCTATACACCGAATAAGGTGAATCTAGATCTTAATTTAGAGTTGACATTTAAATCATCATTATCACTCCGAAACGTTTATATGCTAGTTCTAATATCGTATTCATACGTTTAGAATGCAAAACACATAAGGTTTCCAGATCCGATCGACAACAAACCATAGATCCGATCAAACTATAGCATAAACCATAACAAATCATTT
The DNA here is from genome assembly GCF_052625555.1 of Lactuca saligna. Taxonomy (NCBI): domain Eukaryota; kingdom Viridiplantae; phylum Streptophyta; class Magnoliopsida; order Asterales; family Asteraceae; genus Lactuca; species Lactuca saligna. The sequence goes on along the minus strand of NC_136418.1, from coordinate 42,338,031 downwards.
AGCACGTAAAAGAAATTTAGGCATCATTCCTAAAACAAGCTAGTGCTTGTGTCTATTCAGGTGTATTACCTAAATCTATTAGACACACTCCTCACAATCATCACTTAGCATTCTATGTTTAAGTCTAGAAATTTCCTACAAATTCCTAGTTCGCTTAAACTAATGCTCTGATACCAAATGTGACATCCCCATTTTCATGGCCAGAAAAGGCCGATTTTGTTTATGTTTTATAAAAATCAGAGTACCTCTTTTAATAAAAATGTTGCGGAATTTGTTCCCAGTAAAACATGATAAATACGGTATCAAAGCATTTCCGAAGAAAAGTATTTTTAATTTGTTTTAAAACATTTGGGATGTCATCGTCAATACAGAAACATAAGCATAAATAGAACTTACATTTATTTACATAGGATTTTCATCCCACTATAATATAATTATTATGTTTAAAAAATCAAACATTCGACCTAATTACCCATCCCCATTATCTTCTTTACTCTTAAGGATCTATCCTAAGATTCATCTATCCCGCATTCGTTCATTCTGAAGTCCTTTACTTCCAGAGTTATAGGTTTGGCACTAAATCCATAGCTGCTAATGCTCGTTCGTAAAGCACTAATTCCATAACTGTTGGGTACTAAATCCATAGCTACCAGTGTTTATCTAATAGGTACTAAGTCCATAGCAACCAATTCCTTATAGGTACTAAGTCTGTAGCTACCAGTGTTTGTCCAATAGGCACTAAGTCTGTAGCTGAAGATGTTATTTGTTAGGCACTAAGTCTATAGCTGCCAATGTGTACTCACATCATCTTTTATCTCTCATCATTCATCTACCCATCTCATACCCAACATACTTGTATATTTAAAATACGTATACAGTTCAAATCATTTAAAACACGTATAAAAAAACATTCATCCAGCATAGACAACAAGTATTCAGATAATATGCACACATAGCACGTAGGTTATACAAAATACTTCATATATATGTGTAAGATGAAAGTAACTATACACTCATAACATGTAATTTATATTAAATACTTCATATATACGTGTAAGATGAAAGGGACCATGCACTCACAACACATGATTTATATTAAATACTTCATATCTATGTGTAAGATGAAAGGGACCATGCACTCAAAACACGTAATTTATATTAAATACTTAATATCCATGTGTAAGATGTAAGTAACTATGCACTCACAACACGTAATCTATATAAAATAATTTATATCTATGTGTAAGATGAAAGGAATTATGCGCTCACCTGAGATGGTGGTGATTCGGTACTCGGACAATGCTTTGTTTACATTTAAATAATTTCCTTCGACGAAACCTAGTATTTTTACCCCTAGATTTTAGTCTAATATATACCGTGACTAATTATTAGTTTTATTATTATTATTATATAAGCGTTTAAACAATACTTTCGAACCACTATGTCCAGACAGGGGCCAGACATATAACACCGGAGCGGAGGACAATTTTGGCGTATAACACTTCTGAAATCCAACAACCCTATGCGGCCCTTTAAACCAGATTCCCCGTACCGCGAGTACTTAAAAAGATATTATAACGACACTTATATAAGTCATAATAATAGCTCAAATATTTATGATAAATTTATAATAACAATACTAATTTTAAATATAAACTATATTTAAAATAAGGTAGGCATAACTTACTTACAATGAGATTTTAGCTAGGAGTCGGGCTCTGCAGGGCAGAACTTTATCGTTGAATCATTCTAAGAAAGATTCGTGGAGCGCTTCAGCGCTCACCTTACTATACTAAAACTACAAAAAGAGAAGTCAAATCATGAGGGACCGAAATGCTCGGGGGATAAGGAGAGAAAGACTCTTGAATCAAGAGAATGGTGCAAGAAATATGAGAGTCCAAGTCTCTTATTTATACTAATTAAATTGTCAAAAATTACCGCCCATAATTACGTAATGACCTTTTAGTTATATATACAACTAAACACCCCTTATAATACTGTTTTAAATAGATTTAACGATATTTGTAGTAAACTAATGTCGAAAGAACTCAAGATTAGTCTTATAATGACTGCATCGTCAATACGTTTCTAATGATATATATATATATATATATATATATATATATATATATATATATATATATATATATATACGTACGTATATATGATTTATACTATTATTTTAATACGTAAATATGCTATTATAATTTGTAACTCGTTTATATGAACTCTGTTTTTGACGTTATTTATATGCACGCGTAGGTGGAGACGTTCTTTACAAATTTCGTTTAGACTCCGTCGGCTAATCTTGAATTTATTTTTGAAGTTATATTTTTAATAAGCCGGGACAAGATTGGTCCGTTAAAATGTCATAACTTCTTCATCCGATGTCCATTTTCATCTATCTTGTTATCGTTACGCTACTAATAACGAGATCTTCGATTCTCGTTTAGGTTGTGTCGGCTAAAAACGGCTCGATCTACTATTCGAATTTCGGTGTGTACACGGCTAATCTGAAACTTTGAAAAATCATAACTTCCTCATACGAAGTCAGATATGGGCGTTATTTTTATGGACGCTTTCGGTTTACCGTATTCTACGACTTTCGTTTATATCACTAAGGCTAAATCTCGCTCTATCGTAAATTCACTATTTACGTTTCCCGGTATCGTGCCGGTTCCGTTGCGAAAGTTCGACGGGTCATAACTTTTTCGTTATAACTCGGATTTCGGCTGTCTTTATATGTACGGAAACCTTGTAACATATACTAAAACTTGGTTAAGATTATTTATTCTAAATAATATTTTTCCGAAAAGTCATTCTCGACACTTATTGCCTCTAAATTGATTAGCTCGGATCTACGGGTATTACAATATCAACGGGGGCAAACGGGAGCGGAAATAGTTGCCCCCGCCCACAAAATTAGTTGTTTCCCGCGCCCCGGATCCCCGTTTACACAGCCCCTGGTCCCGCCCCTGGCTACCTCCATCTTCTCCAGTCCCACCCCCGGTCCCCCGGTCTATAGTCGTAAAATTGGATTTTTTTAGTTAAAAAAACTGCTTTGTTTTATGAAAAAAAAAATACTATTTTTAATAACTTTAAAAACTTAAAACTTAATCTTTTAGAAAGAAAAAATTTAAAATCCAACATGACGAGACAAACCATACATACGTATAGTTCTCTTCTAAAAACCAGCATAATAACAACAAAAATCGACAACACCACAACTACTATAATTAATAACACCCAACGCCAAAACATTTTGATATTACACAAGTAATGATAAAATTTATATATCAGACTGCAAGTGGATGTATGTTAAAATTGGGATATAGAAATATAGAATAGAACACAGCAGTACAACACCAAACCAAAATAATGATAAAATTAATTAACATGGACCAAAATAAAGAAGAATGGATGATACAAAATCTCAATACTCAAATCACTTATCTATATTTCGATATGGTACCACAAGTCAAACGATACACAACAACAATTTAGCAAACCGTAAGTTATAGTGCTACATAGAAATCGGAGGTGAGAAACAGATATTGTGAGCCAACAGTCGAGGGTAAAAAAAAGTTGAGGGTACATTACAGTATTAAAAAGTATCAAATATTCCATAAATCAAATTTTCAAGTCTCGATTGTATTTGTATTGGAAAATGAAAGAAGGAAATTAAGGGTACATTACTTATCGGGATGTGAAGTCACAGGCTGAAGACCGAAGACAGGTGAAAGGGTGTTGGCACTCGGCATGTGGAAGGGCGCCCACGTGAAGGTTGAAGACCGGTCAAATGCAGAAACATCTTGGGTGGCAGTTAGAGAAGTCACAGTTGTATTCTCGTCAATGTTTAGAGTCCAGTCAAAGACTCGATCACTCGAAGGTAGCTGTTTGTTGTCAATCGATCGTGAATTCGTGATTTCGATTTTTGGAAGAGTCGAATATGAAATAAAGCTAAAGGGCGAAGGATGAAGCGGTCAAGACTCGAGTTGTGTGAATTGTGAAGTTGTGAACTGTGAACCTTAAAATTAAAATCAGATTCCCATTTGTATTTTACATTAAATATATATTTTTTATAAAAATATAAATGGGCCCCCTGTGGGAGTATGGGACGGAAACACTCACTCCCGACCCCGGTCCCGAAAATAAACGGGGGTTACTCTCGCCCTTGCCCCCGCCCCTGCTCACGAATTTTTTAAAAAATTAGTCCCGTACGGTATCGGGGTCCTGTGGGGGTTTTTGACATCCCTAACCTGATTCCAATGGTAACAAATCTACATATCCTGAACTAGGCCTAACAGGTGGCAATCCCTCGAAAACTGCCCCTCCTTTCCGTATTTTGCACGCACTACCAGATCTATAAACTCTATAATGTCCCTTCCCACACTTTCCACATGCGCAGCCATGCAGGCCCCAAGACCTATAATCAGCGGTCTTAGGCCACTTCGGCGCAGGATGTGACTGCTGGGCCTGCCTCTGCTCTCTGAATTACAGCTCAACTCAAGCTCACGCCGCCTAGTGGCTTTCTTTAACTCCAGTAATATATCACAACTCTAGGTAGCAACAAACTGTCTTATGTCGGACTTGAGCATGCTCAGATAACGTGACATCTGAGCATGCTCGGAAGCAAACTCCAGGCAAAACATCGTCCTCTCAGTAAATGTACAGGTGATCTCCATCACCGACTCCAATCCCTGTCTCAAATCCAAAAACTCTTGTGCCACCCACTTGCGCTCGAACCGCAGAATATAATGGGAGCGGAACATCTCCTTGAACTGATCGGAAGTGACTGCAGCTCTCCACTCATATGAATATGACCCCATCATCAATCTCCACCAGTCCTGTTCCTGGACCTTAGCAGGTTCAGAGCACACCTGACCTTCTGGTCAGTAGTACATGAGGATGTCAAAAAGCATCCCTCAATGTCAAATAGCCACCCCATGGCTATGATCTGGTCCTGAATCCCATCAATAGTCGGGGGCTTCATGTTATCGATGTCCCGATACTGAAAAGCATGATTTCTCCCCACCACCTGTAGCTGCTACGATTGTGTAGGCTGCAAAAGCAGCCATCTCGGCAATGGCTGTATATCGCTCATCAAAGTACTCAACCAAGGCGATCTTCATAGACCCAAACATCTCCGGCAACACAGCCCGGAAAAGTGTACCAATCTCATCATGCAAGATCTCCTTAATCCTAGCATCCAACTCATCTGGTCTCATCTAACCAATGGTCTCGGGAACCACTGGTCCAAATCCAAACCATGCTGAAAATATACCAGGAAAATATTAGAAATCTAATATAATAATGGGAACCAACTCCAAACCAAAACCATAGAGTTTGTGACTTCCTCGATGTACGTACGGGTCCTGTGCTTTCAGTAGTACGAGCCCGTACCACCTTCCATACCTACCCATATTTGCATCAAGTATCATCACAACGCCCTAACAATATACATAATCATAGGCAAGCGCTTAATCCTCACTCCTAGAGGAAGGCTAAATATCTCATAACTTGTCGACTGACCCCGCACAACTGATCTATGAAACTTCCACCAACCTGCAACACTCATGTATGCTAGTAATACATGACGTTGGACCCTATAGACATTCGAATATCTAATCCTACCCTAAGTCTCATCAAATAAGAACATGGAATAAGGCCAAACCAAACATTCTCAGGCTATAAGATCTTAATTATGTACACATATAATGCATACACTAAACAACTATAGTAATGATGTCAATTTCATATAAGGAAAACCATAGGCTATCAGGCATTATATAATCAAGCAATTCTATCATGCAATTCCTTAAGAAATGTACCATAGTGAATTTCCAAAATAGTTTTTTCATTTTTAAACATAATAAATTTCATAAGAACAATTTCAAAACCCATTGTATCACATATTATCACAATAAACAACCCCAGAATCTCAAGTACATAAATCCTCATCAGTTTGTACAGATCATGTCGGCACCTTCCCACAATTCTCGCTAGTACCTGAAACACATATCACATAACACGGTAAACATAAATGCTTAGTGAGTTCCTCAAAATAGCACATACAATACATACGCCACTCAAGGCCATAGCTCTATGGGACCTTCCGGTCCATGTGTCTCAGGGGACTTCCGTCCCAACCCTAGTAAACCTTCTGATCCTACCCGTAATGACCTTCCGGTCCGTCTCATCTTGACTTTCAGGTCCATACCCTGTCCACCTTCTATTCCATATCATGATGACCTTACGGTCCATTCCATGCTACTCACAACATAAAATAACATATACATATCACATATCAACATATATCACATACTCTGCATAGCATATAAGACCTTCCGGTCACACATAATTTCCCCTCTAGGTAAAGTATAGTGAGAAGACTCACCTCGTATGAAGCCAGATAAACTCTCTTTCTTGAATATCCTGACCTAGCCTCCTCCTATTAACATGATAACATCTCTAATCAAAATCCTCGAATGTTCTCATCTCTAATAATGGGTAGAAGACCATTCTACCCCTCTCCGACCTCTCTTGATTTAGCTTTGACCAAAACCCAAGGTCAACTAAAGGAAACTCTGGTCAACGATCAAACTTTCACCAAAATCGTCGAGTGCACATGGGTGACTCGGAGAGTCCAAGCGTGTCCTCTGTATCCTTCTAAAGCCTCACTCGACTCGTCGTGTGAACCATCCACTCGACGGGTTACCACTGGTCATGAATCGCGGGGCAACCCGATCCGACTCATCGAGTTCCCTTATGGACTCGACGACTTTCTTCCATGGCAACACTCATTCGACCTTCTGAGGTCAGATCTGTTTCTCTAGCTTATAGATCTGGCCTTCTAGCACCCAAAGTCACGTAAAGTTCTAAAATTAAGGCTCATGCATGGTGTATTTTGTTGTATACACCATTATGACTCCATTGAAGCTTCATAGCTTCAAAGCTCCAAGCTTACTCCCTCATGGCTACTTACTTTCAGGTTCTCTAGACCTTACAAGGTCCAGATCTATAAAATAACTAGAAAAAAGGTTTGGATGCATCCAAAACCCCATCAGTAAGGTAAAACAATTCCTAACTTAACCACCAAAGGAAATCTACTCAAACACAAGGGAGACAAGAGCTTGTACCAGATATGAAGCTTGAAATGAGGATGAAACTAATCCACCAAGCCTACTTTAAGATCGTTGCAAAAACCTTGACCTTCTTTTCAAAGAAATGACCTCCAATTAGCCTCTCACTCCTCTTTATCTCACAATTAGCTCTAGGATTTCTCTCAAGGGACAAAAACACTGACGGGAAGGGGCCAAGGAGGCTATAAGTGCCTTTAAATAGTCCTGAACCTGAGAGAACTAGGGTTTCTGATATTAGCGCTGACTCGGCGAGTCAGCTTGCCGACTCATCGAGTCCATTCATTTTCCACGTCACTAAGCCGCGACCCTATTCGATGAGTTAAGGTGCCAACTCGTCAAGTGACTCCACATAACATCGAAAATAAATATTCATTTTATCATACCTGGAAATCCATAGGTTACAATGCTCCCCCACTTAAATTAGATTTTGCCCTCGAAATCGCTCCTCCACATACATATCGAATCTACTAAACAAATGGCACCATCGATAGGATCTCATGCCACACAGCTTCCATCCTATCTAGACACTTAGATCCCAACAGGGATTCCCAATCCCGGAGGAAAACCAGCCCTTAAGATTCTCTCCAGACATATTTCGACAATCAGCTACCGATCATTCATACCAAACATAGCAACCATCTGAAACACGACCCAAGACATGGAACGGTTCACGTTCTAGTAGGGCTCGTCCATTGTACTGCTACCGGAACCCACCGAACAAAGAATTCTCAACTCTCTATCCTCAAACCCAAAGGAGTAATTGTGCTTGCTCTGAAGTGTCCTCAGACATCTAAAAATCATAAGCCTCAGCTCCATTCCTCGTATCCCTTTTTAACACCGAGTATCAGATCTGATCTCGACCCAACCGTCGAACCTCCAACCGTCTCCATGGTTTCCTTCTTACTATAACCACATTGGCCCAATGTGACACACAAATAACGTAGTTCGCTTAACCCTAAGCGAATCCTACATTCCTAATTGAAGATCGAATCACCCTGACCTCTGTCATCTGTTACTTATAGTTCCATGCAACTTGCAGTGCCTCCCGTACTCAAGCACTGACCCACACAGGTCTAAGACATCAGATGAAAAAGAATACTCTTCAACATGGAAACCACCTCAAAAACTAGAATCTCATCTCGCCTATCCATCAGACCACCAATGCTAAACTCAAACTCGAGATTTTGGTCTGACCTAGAGTTGGAACCATGCGTTCCAACGAACCACTCAACTTAAAACTCATTTCCCGCAACCCATGCGTACCTCACTGATCCCATTCTTTTGGATTGCGACGGCCACACCTTACTCAGAACATAATGATTCATTGTCATTGAGGAGACCCTGGTCTTGCCCCTGGTCCGACCACCAGGTTCCCAAAAACTCATAAATTAGGGCCACCCCATGCCTAAAACCCTTCTACGCCATGCTCTTATCAAAGACTACTTATCATAACAACTTCTTGCTAACTAGTGTGTACTACGTCTTCCCGTAGCATCACAAAAACCTCTGACTAATGAGTATTACGGCTTCCCTTAGCATCACAACAACCTCTGACTAGTGAGAACTATGGCTTCCCGTAGCATCACAACAAACTCTGACTAGTGAGTACTATGGCTTCCTGTAGCATCATAACAACCTCTAACTAGTGAGTAATACGGCTTCCTATAGCATCACAACAAACTATGACTAGTGAGTACTACGGCTACCAATAGCATCACATCAACCTCTGACTAATGAGTACTACGGCTTCCCTTAGCATCACAAAAACCTCTGACTAGTGAGTACGGCGGCTTCCCGTAGCATAACAACAACCTCTCACTAGTGAGTAGTACGGATTCCCGTAGCATTACAACAACCTCCGCCTAGTGAGTACTACGGCTTCCCGTAGCATCACATCAACCTATGACTAGTGAGTACTATGGCTTCCCGTAGCTTCATAGCAACCTCCGACTAGTGAGTATTATGGCTTCCCATAGCATTACAAAAACCTCCGACTAGTGAGTACTACGACTTCCCGTAGCATCACAACAACCGCCGACTAGTGAGTACTACGGCTTCCCGTAGCATCACATCAACCTCTGACTAGGTCACAATCTGCGAATCAATCATAGATAGGTTCATGCACTTACCCAAATTATGCATCACTATATCTAGCGGCAATCATCATAATAAAACACCATTCCCTGCTGCAATCCATATTCTTGGACAATCTCACTTGCTATCATTAACTGAAAGGGCTCCCACTGGAATCATCGATGCTTGACCCACCACTTGCCGTCTCCACTCAAGACTCAAAATTATCCGAAATCCAATACATTAAGTTTGGATACCTTGATACACCACATAGAACCTCACGATGTCTCGTCTCATCCACTGATCTTCCTGTTCCACAACCTGAAATTGGTTATCTAATGAACTTCTGCCCTTCCCAAGCTGAATAACAGCCCAATCATTGAACCATAATTTCTCAACCATCGGACTCACCCTACGAGCCAACCATCTTGAATTCACCGTTATGACCTCGAAGAATTCCCATTCACCCGTAGGTCTCCAACCAACGACCACTTACCGTGGAGGCACTCATCCTTTTCAAACATAACACATGCATTACCTCACTCTGCACCTCGTCTCAATCACCAATAACCCTAGGATCATGAATTTGTACCGCTGGTCTCTATATCCAGATCTCTAACCATTCTCGATCGAATCTATGATCCCCTCGATAAAATATCTGGTTCTCCCCCACTTAGTGTTCGAACCAACCCCAATCAGCGCACCAACAATCTATCCCACAAACTATTTCCACCAGTAACATCGCACCTACTCTTGGAAGGTGCTATGCAACGCTTGATGATCTCCCGAAAAAGATCGAGCAACTGCAAATGCCCTGAAGCACGGATGAAATCCTGAAAACTTCCCACCATCACTGCCTCTAGTCATTCAGAATCTCACACCATTCCATCACCAGACCTTGCAATAGTCCAGTATTAACCTTGACTCTTAGTCTGGAAGTAATGATCTACTGTACTCCTCATCATCGACTCCTCAACCAACGTTCCATCATGTCACTTATCATAAGAGTAGAAACCACATTTCCACTCTAAATACACATCAAATAAAATAAGGTCCACCGCCCTGATATACTCCTCTTGATCGTCCGACACTGCAGCTAACACATGCCCTGCTATTCTCAATTAGGGTGTATCCTGGTCCTTAACCATCTCAGTCCCCACTGTCTACTTGTTCAAGCTATATCTTTGCCTCACGGTAGACCTACTACCATATACTCTCATTGAAGATGACCATCCATGCAATCCCACGGGGCTCACCCCCAAACTCAAAAACCGAAATCTCAACACCTCTTATGTCTCCCATTAGAAAAAGAAATAGCACTACTTGGGTCACAAAAAGTGACCTCTCCACTATCGGCCGGTTGTCGAGCCCATATTGTATTCTCCTATAACGCACCATCCCTACTCATCCCTGACTCTTGCAACTCCAAATGGCATATCACCCACAATCCTTCAGAGCTCTCTCGATTTCCCCTTTCAAGGGACGCTCCACTAAAACTTGTTCATCATGGTCTTCTGGCCCCATACTCATTCACCTCTGATCTCAGTCTAGACAATTCCCACGGAATAACCGGTAAAAACCAGAAACACTAACCGCCACATGTCATTATACTCAAACCGTGTGGCCACCTCTCGATCTTCTATGAATCATGGTACCTGAACCATGACATCACTTCTCAATCTGCTACTTATCATGGTACTCGAACCATGACATCACCTCTCAATTTTCAAGTTGTCAATGTACTCGAACCATGACATCACTTCCTAATCTGCTACTAATCAAGGTACTCGAACCATCACATCACTTCTTAATTCGCTACTTATGATGGTACTCGAACCACGACATCACTTCTCGACCTGCTACAACTCATGGTACTCGAACCATGACACCACTTCTCAATCCCCTACTTTAGAATCCTCCGATTAGCCTTCCGGATAGCCGCGGTCATCTCGTCATGAATCATACAGTGAATCTCATCATCACTAACACTGCTGCTCCCTGGTATGTGTAGTGTACCAACCATGATGTCTCCCAACATAAAAGAAATTATAGACACGCTTGAGTATACTTACACTCGATCGCTCAGCCCTACTTGTTCCTTAGCATCCCAAAGATTCTTAATTGGACTACTCACTAATCCGGTGCTTCCAGTCGTACGAGCCCAATAATACCTTCCACATCACATCAGCATTCATTCGAAGTCCTGCTACAAGGATCCCATATAACAAGTACTCTACATCTCGCTAAGCATAGGCTACCCTTCGGCAGACTCCTCATAAGTTCCTTACTGCTACGCACTCACTCTCGAAGCATCTTATAGCAGCAGTAATCTCCTAGGCTAAGGCGTCACAAATCAGGCCACTCTAGTCCTAATATCAATACCACCTTACTCTAGCATGCATAACATATCATATCATATCTCATAACACATAATGTAAGGTTATTTTGGGAAATCACCGTTCGGGCGCTAGCTGATCGTACACACTGCTTCTTTCTGTTTTCCTCAAATTCTTTTACTTTTCAGAAAAAAAATTTCTCTTATGAAAAACTTTCTCAAATCCTCGGTTTTAGTTCAAATACACCCGAAGGTGCATCTGAATCCCTCAAAACCAAGGCTCTGATACCAACTTGTAACAACGTGAATTTCCAAAACAGTTTTTTCATTTTTAAACAAAATAAATTTCATAAAAACAATTTCAAAACCTATTGTAACACATATTATCTCAATAAACAACCCTAGAATCTCAAGTACATAAATCTTCATCGGTGTGTACAGATCATGCTGGTGCCTTCCCATAATCCTCGCTAGTACCTTAAACACATATCACATAACATGGTAAGAATAATTGCTTAGTGAGTTCCCAAAAATACCACATACAACACATACGCCACTCAAGGCCATAGCTCTATGGGACCTTCCAATCCACGTGTCTCATGGGACTTCTGTCCTAACCCTGGTAGACCTTCCGGTCCTACCTGTAATGACCTTCCGGTCCATACCCTGTCGACCTTCCGGTCCATATCATGATGACCTTCTGGTCCATTCCATGATACTTATAACATAATATAACACATACATATCACATATCAACATATATCACATAATCTACATAGCATATAAGACCTTTCGGTCACACATAATTACCACCCTATCTAAAGTACAGTGAGATGACTCACCTCGCATGAAGTCGAATCAACTCTCATGCTTGAATATCCCGACCTAGCCTCCTCCTATCAACATGATAACATCTATAATCAAAATACTGTCATGTTCTCATCTATAATAATGGGTAGAGGACCATTCTACCCCTCTCCGACCTCTCTTGAATTAGCTTTGACCAAAACCCAAAGGTAAACTGAAGCAAACTCTAGTCAACAGTCAAACTTTGACCAGACTCGTCGAGTGCACATGGGTGACTCGGCGAGTCCAAGCATGTCCTCTAGATCCTTCTAAATCCTCACTCGACTCGTCGTGTGAACCTTCCACTCGACGGGTTACCACTGGTCATGAATCGCAGGGCAACCCGATCAACCTCGTCGAGTTCCCTTATGGACTCGGTGAGTTTCCTCCATGGCAACACTCATTCGACCTTCTGAGGTCATATCTATTTCTCTAGCTTATAGATCTGGCCTTCTAGCACCCAAAAGTCACGTAAAGGTCTAAACTTAAGGTTCATGCATGGTGTATTTTCCTCTATACACCATTATGACTCCATTGAAGCTTCATAGCTTCAAAGCTCCAAGGTTACTCCATCATGGCTGCCTACTTTCAGGTTCTATGGACATCACAATGTCCTGATTTACAAAATAACTCGAAAATAGGTTTGGATGCACCCAAACCCCCATCAATAAGGTGATACAAGCCCTGACTTAACCACCAAAGGGAATCTACTCAAGCACAAGGGAGACAAGAGCTTGTACCAAATCTAAAGCTTGAAATGAGGATGAAACTGATCTACCAACCCTCCACTAAGATCCTTGAAACACCCTTGGCCTTTTTCTCAAAGAAATCACCTCCAATTTGCATCTCACTCCTCTTTAGCTCACAATTAGCTCTAGGGTTTCTCTCAAGGGATGAAGACACTGATGGGAAGGGGCCAAGGAGGCTATAAGTTCCTTTAAATAGGCCCAAATCCAAAAGAATTAGGGTTTCTGATAATAGTGCTCACTCGGCGAGTTGGCTTGCCGACTCGTCGAGTCTATTCATTTTCCACGTCACCAAGCCGCGATCCTACTCGACGAGTTAAGGAGCCAACTCGTCGAGTTACCCCTCATAACTTCAAAAATAAATACTCATTTTATCATACCTAGAAATCCGGATGTTACAAGATCCCTAGCCTATCACTAGCATGTTGTTCTAACATATCAAAACATCAAATATCTGTATCGTATTTTGGGGTCTACTTATTGGCTTCGGCTGATCGTACACATCACATCCTCCTTTAATATTTTGAATATCATTTGAAAATATTTTCCTTAGTTTGAGACTGGATTCATACGAGTGTTCCTCTAATTCACTCAAACCAAGGCTCTGATACTAACTTGTAACATCCATAAATTCATGAAAGTTTAAAAGTTTTTCAGACATTCATAAACACTATTTAAATACAAATTGTTTTCAAATAGTTTCATATTAGAGTATACCTGAAACAAAATCTGAAACTGTAAGCCCAAAGCTTAGTGTGTTCCTCCCACATCCCAACGCCATACAAATCAAAGAATATCATAACAAATAACATGCATATAGAATCATCAGTACGACTGGGTCGTCATCACCAGACCTTCAGTCTATCTGACCCACTATCAGAACCTTCAGCATGTCTAGTCTGCCCTCTCAGGACTTCAACATGTTTGGACCGTTGTCCGATCCTTCGGCCTAACTGGTACGTCATGATGGGTCTACAGCTTACCCGGACCACCCTGGGTCTATTGGTCTAGAGAACGAAGCAAGACCTCCTCAACCCACTCGCAATCATACAATCAACACATAAATATACATAAATATTGTATGCTAGCTAGCATGCACAAATAGTCAAATTGATTAACAAATCACTAATCATAGCATCATCTTATATACCAGGATACTGACCTAATAGGTCACTAACATAGCATCATCCTATATGCCATGATACCTAACTAACATGTCAATAACATAGCATCATGGGATAACCAGGATAACCATCATAAAAGGGCCAGCATTGGTGCATTTGACCCTATTAGTATAGTGAGGAAGACTCACCTTACAATGTTGAATGGAACTAAATACCCTTGGCTGCTAACCCACCAAAATTCCCAAACTATCACAATAAATGAACACCGATCGACAATTGGAATATCAACCTCGACTAAGGGCCCAAACATAGAGTAATACTACATTCTATCCTTTCCTTAAGTTTGGCCAAGGACCAACTCTAATTTCTTAATCCAGAAGCTCAATATATAAGGCCAATAATTGGCCCAATTTTACAAATTGGGCCCAACTCCTTAATTGTGCCTCATTTTAAGATCCATTACAAAATTGGCCCAAAACACAGCAAGGCCCATGTCAAGCTAGCCCAAAGGTGACCCAATCCCAAATTCCAAATCATCAAAAGCCCATCAAAGGGCATACGTTGGGCGTACTCCTCCTTGCTTTGACCATCATCGGGGTAGTTGAACTAGTACACTAGGCGTACAAAACTTATGCGGGGCATACACGAGTTTTACCAAAACTTTAATAAGTGCTTAATGGCTTATACACTTGAGCCCAAATTCCAAATCCATGGACTATAAGAACCTCAGAACCATAAAGTGTCAAACTTTAAGACTTTAGACGTCCAGAATGCCCTTAATACATGGTCTTATCCCATTAAGACCTTTCTACTACATGTATGTGAGACTTTTAGCCACTAGAACATCATTTATATCATTTAGAACCCTTTATAGGGCCTGAAAGGACAACTTAACTCATCCGAAAAACATCATTCACAAACTTGGGAGTTTTTGGGAGTAAAAGTGTATCATTAAGATATTAAGGCAAGATTTATATCATCTAAACATAAAGGCAATAGCTTTTTATCTATTGGAGCTTCTAGAGCACATAATAACCTCAAATCTACAAGCTTGCCTCACTTCTCCAACTCCATGATGTAATACCATCTTCTTTAACTACTCAAAACACACAGTTTTATCTCACACACTCAAGGAAGGGGTTAGGTTCGGGGAAAATGACTCAAATCTATGGAGGCTAAAATGATAGAGGGTTATAAGCTCATAAGGACGTTTATATAGCACTTAAACCCCAAATATTAGGGTTTCATCTGACACGAGTACACCCTGCGTACACAAGTGTATACCCAGCATACTAGGGCACGCTTAGTACGCTCAACGTATGCTTATATACGCACAACAAACTGTTTCTTGGTATAAAATTGCTATGTTAGTCATTAGGGCAACTCATGGCTATATCCTTATAACACCAAGGACTAAAAATGACAATTAATGCTCCTGCATCTCGGACTGTGGCTCCCAAGTCCACTCGTTTCCATTCTGATGCTACCATTGTACCTTTACCAGTCATCTGAATCTGACTCGGCTCCTCCGGAAGATCCAGTATATATGCCACCGTGCTAACCCTGGAAACAACCCGAAAAGGGTCCAATGTATTGGGGTCCCAACTTCTCCCTCTTCCTAAAATGAATCACACCCTTCCAAGGTGAGGCCTTCAGTAGTACCATGTCACTAACCTAAAACTCCAACTTAGATCGGCATCGGACAGCGTAACTCTTATGCCAACTCTGAGAAGTCTGCAACCTCTAGCTGATGTGTTGAATCTTCTCGATAGTCTACATAAGTACCTCAATCTGACCCATCACCCCACGACCGACCTCACCCCAACAGATTGGGGTACTACATCTCCATCCATACAACAAATCGAATGGTGGAGCACCAATATTGGAATGAAAGTTGTTGTAGGAGAACTCTACAAGGGGTAGGTGGGAATCCCAGCTCCCTCCAAATTCAAACACATAGGCCCTCAACATATCCTCAAGGGTCTGTATGAAATGCAGTCGCGTGCCCGGATCCTCGTGGAACTTCTGCCAGAAATGAGAGGTGAGTTGAACATCACGGTCAGAAACGATAAGGGCTGGAACCCTATGACGAGTAATAATCAGGCAAATATACACATCGACCAGATTCTCGGTCGATGAGCTCTCCTAAATGGGTAGAAAATGGTCACTCTTGGTGAATCCATCCGTGATGACCCAAATAGCATTGAAGCCCTTTCCGTCTTTGGTAGTTTGGTGATAAAATCCATCATGATCTTCTCCCATTTTCAAATGGGAATCTCTAGAGGCTGCAGCTTGCCATGCAGCCTATGATGCTCGGTGTTGACCATCCTGCAGGTCAAGCACCTCTCGACGTACCAATCGATCTCTCGCTTCATGGATGGCCACCAGTAACTCAAACTCAGATCCTGGTACATCTTGGTGGCCCGTGGGTGAATGGGGAAATGAGATTGATCAGCCTCCTCCAGTACAATCTGTCTGACTCCACTAGACATCAGAACCTATACCCGACCCCAATGGGTCAACAATCCTCGAATATCCTATACAAATATGGTGATCTTGCCCCTATTCCTGTCCAGCTTCTAGTGATCTCATCGTACACCCTCAGCGTGGTCATCTCTAATCAATCTCACCAGTGGAGAATCCATTGATATCCTCATACATGCTACCGGAACAGAAGATCCAGCCGACTTGCAGCTTAGGATGCCCGGAACCACATTCTCTTTACCTGATGGTAAAGAATCTCAAATTCATAATCCTTGACTACGTCTAGCCACCCGTGCTTCCTCATGTTCAAGTTTGGCTGATCCATGATGTGTCTGAAAATCTTATGGTCCATGTAGATGATACAACGGACCCGATATAAATAATGTCTCCAAATCTTGAGATCGAACAACACCACTCCCAACTCCAAATCGTGTGTTGAATATCTTATCTCATGCGGCTTTAGTTGATACAAAGCATAGGCTATCACCCGTTCTCTCTACATAAGGACTCCTCCCTGTCCAGTAATCAATGCATCACATAACATCACGGAATCCTCTACTCCCTCAAGGAGTTTCAAAACTGGCACCTCATATAGTCGTTGTCGTAGAGTATCAAATGCAGTCTGTTGCTCAGGGCCCGACCGAAAATCTACCCCCTCCCTCATCATATGAGTGAGGGGTAATACAATCATCTATAAATTTTGTATGAATATCTGGTAGAACCCTGCCAATCCCAAGAAGCTCCTGATATCCAAGGGAAATTTCGGAACCTCCCATTGCATAACCGCCTCGATCTTTGCTGGATCGACCAACATCCCATCCTAGTTAACGAGATGTCCAAGGAACTGAACCTCTCGCAACCAAAACTCACATTTTGAGACCTTCGCATAAAGCCGCTATCGCTTCAAAACTCCAAGTAACTCTTGGAGATGCTTATCATGCTACTCCCTGGTCTTGGAATACACCAAGATGTTATCTATAAACACAATGACCGAGCGGTCTAGCATCGGTCTGCACACTTGATTCATTAGGTCCATAAATACGGTCGTCGCGTTGGTGAGCCAAAAGAGCATTACCACAAACTCTTAATGTCCATAATGAGTCCAGAATGCGGTCTTCTCCACGTCCTCCTCCCTTACCCTAACCAGATGGTATCCAGACCTCAGGTCTATCTTGGAGAATCAAGATTCTCCCATCAACTAATTGAAAAGATCATCTATCCTCGGTAGTGGATAACGGTTCTTCACCGTTAACGTTTTCAACTCTTGTTAATCGAGGCACATTCGGTGTGATCAATCCTTATTCCTGATGAAGAGAATTTGCGCTCCCTACGGAGAACTACTCGGATGGATGAGTTGCTTGCCTAGCAGTTCCTATAACTGAGATTATAGCTCCTATATCTCGGGTGGTACCAATCAGTACGGTGCCTTAGTGATAGGGGTCGCAACTGGTAAATAATTCGATCCTGAATTCCACCTACCTCTCTGGAGGCACTCCGTGTAACTCCTCCGTAAATACATCAACGAACTCTATGATAATCGGAACATTCGAAACTGAAACCTAAATCCCTGACTCACGTATCCATCACATATGCCAAATACCCCGTACACCCATGTTAAATATACTACCGAGCCCTGGAAGCTGAGAAAACCATGAACCCAATCTGGTGCCCTCGCTGTAGATGACCAGTTCTCCCCTACTTGGGGTTCGAACTACCACCCGCTGACTCTAGCGTTCAATTGTGGCACACCCACAATGACACATACATCTCCCATAGGAATCGGATTCAAGAGTATCGAGAAGGATACCCCAAAGAGATCTAGAATGCTACCCCGATAAACTGATGAAGCAAAAATCCCATGTTCGTTGGCGATGGAGACTCATAACGGACACTCTAGTTCTCCTAAGGGTAAATCAAACTCCCTAATAAATGATCGACAGACAAATGCTCGACTCGCCCCAAAGTCAAATAATACCAATGCATGTAAGGAGTTTACTAAGAACATACCTAACATAGGTACAAACACATATGAGAAAAATAAATATAATCAACAGGGTAAAAGAATAAAAACATACCGGCCACCATATCCAGTGTTGCCCTAGATTCGAGAACTGTAAGCTGGAAGGTGTGTCCATCATCCCTCGGGGGCACTGCTCTACCCTTCCTCTTGTTAGTCATCCTCAGTGTAGCTGGTGCTAGAGTCTGTGCCAGCTCGGCATCAAGCACCATACAGTTTGTCTTCACGTGACCAACCTGATTGCAGTGGTAATAAATCCTCATATCCTGAAGCAGGGCTAATTGGCGGCACTCCCTAGCAAAGTGCCCTTCCTTGCCGCATTTGCAGCATGCACTACCGAATCTACAAACTCCAGAATGTCCTTTCTTGTACTTTCCACATGTGTGGCCACATTGGCCGCAAGACCTAGAACCAGCACTCTTGGTGTGCTTCGGTGTAGGCTGTGACTGCGTCGTGGCCTGCTGCTGCTGTCTCAATTATAGCTCAACTTCAACCTCACACTGCCTAACGACCTCCTGTAACTCTAGTAATGTATCACAACGTTGGGTAGCAAAAAATTGTCTGAGGTCAGACTTGATCATGCTCAGATAACGTGTTATCTGAGCCTGCTCGAAAGCAAACTTCGGGCAAAACATTACCCTCTTAGTAAACATGCAAGTGCTCTCCACCACCGAATCCAATCCCTATCTCAAATCCAAAAACTCTTGTGCCAGCCGCTCACGCTCAACCTATGGAATGTAATGGGAGTAGAACATCTCCCTGAACTGATCCCAAGTAACTGCAAGTCTCTGATCATCAAAATATGACCCTGTCATCAATCTCCACAAGCCCTTTTCCCCAAACCTTAGCAGGTTTAGATCACACCTGACCTTCTAGTCAGTAGGACATGAGAATATGAAAAAGCATCCCTCAACGTCAAATAGCCACCCATGGCCATGATCAGGTCCTGGATCCCATCAAAAGTTGGGGGTTCATGTTATTGAAGTCCCGATACTGAAAAGCCCAACTGGCCCCACCATCTGCAGCTGCTAGCAGTCCTCTCAGCAATGGTTGTATAGTGCTCATCAAATTACTCAACCATAGCAGTCTTAATATATATGGATTGGGCTAATGATCCATGATCGATTTGTTATGGGCTCTGCTTATGGGTTAATCCATGAAGTGGTAATCTAAATCAAATTCATGGGTCGTAAGCTTAAGTGTAAGATTAGGCTTACATATGACTCTTAGAATTCTACACTATAAATATGTAACACTATGTACTAAAATTGGTTGCCACCTTGGATTTAAAGAAGATAAACTTATTTCTAGTCTACTAAACCTCGCTCATATTCAACTAGTTGTTTATTGGTGTTTGTGACTTGGTTGAGACACAACACTTAGGGTGCTAAGCTCACTTAAGGCCAAATTCCTACTAGCTAAATCTAGAGGTAATCTTCTAACTTGTTTTATGATTAATATATCAAATTTTGTATGTTAGTTTAGGCTTCATGCTTTGGAAACAAATGTTTCATGTATAATTAGAGAATACTTAGATCCAAAGCATTATGGTTGTATGTGCACAATAGGGATGTTAGAGTACATAAAAACCAATAGTGGTATCAGAGCCGTGGGTTTTTTCTATAATATTGATGCAATTGTGTCATTTTCAAAAGCATAAAAACGACAATTTTGGATTATGACACGACCTACTCGACGATTCCATCTATGAAATCGATGAGTAGGTGCCTTATTAAGATGAACTCGTCGAGTTTATTAGTACACTAGACGAGTTGGTTCATTAGATGGCTGAATTTTCGAGTTTTGACCATTTTTTGGATTAGGATCATTACCATAAACTATTTTGCTTCATAATTTTTTTTACTAGTATGGTATTTTTTATCCCCATCCAAAAACATGAATGTTGTCAAATTTTAAGATAATTACTTGATTTTGTGAAAAATTAATTATTTTTAAAATTTGAAGTTATCTTGTAATATGAATCAAACTAGGTCAAATTGGTAAATGATGAATTATGTTATAACTGGATTAGTTGAATTTGATCTATATGTTTCTTGAAAAAGTTCCATAACTTGTACTCAAGTTATGGAATATGAAAAGTCCTTGTTCATGAAACTATTAACTCTTGTAAGTTATAGAATTCAAGAGATATTAAGATGTTTCATAACTTGTCCTCAAGTTTGGAATTTGAAGGGTCTCATTTATGGAACTTTAAAATCCATAAGTCATAGAAATCAAAAGTTTTGACAAGTTACAAAACTTTCCTTGAATTTTTGGAACTTGAAGACTCTCATTTATGAAATTTTAATTCCAATCCCTAGAATTTTGAAAGTTTAAAATTCAAACCTTATAATTTTATAATATTAAGAGTTTAATACCTATATATATATATATATATATATATATATATATATATATATATATATATAAGACAAGTCAGTCTTACTGTTAGTAGGCCTCATTAATGAAGCCAGTCAATAAGGGGGTATGACGTTACTATTAGATTAGTGTCTTATCCCGTAACCATATTTGGTAAGTACTTGATCCGGTTCTGCAGGGTCCTTTTGGGTTGCCTTCACCAAAGCAACTTGACTGTAGAAATAATAGAGAAAGAGGTTATTATGATTTATTAATATATTATAGGAATAATATATTAAAGGAGAAATCATATTTGTTTAATTAATATTGGTCAATAATTAATTAAGAATTAATTTTGTGATCAAATGTAATTAATTAAACTACAGGGGTTGAATTGTAATTATGTGATAGTTGCAAATTAGGGCAATGGATTCCCTAAGTAAGGGGTGGACGAATTCACGGGGATAAGGCCCTAGAATTCATCCAAGGATAAGAATAAAGTCTTATCTTATGGATTGCTTGGTGGGCAACCAACTATATAAGGATAAGGACTAAAACCCTAATCTGTACCCTATATAAAGACCCCTTAGCTAAGGGAAATCGGCCACTTGTTTCTAAGAAAGGCTTGAGCCGATTTCTAGCCCCCCCCCCCCCCCCCCCCGTCTCTCTTTCTTGCCTCTCCATTTTCTTGTGGTGTTTGTGAGCCATTAGAGGTTCTACACTTGTGGTACTTGCTTTCCAAGGCAAGAGATTGAAGATTTCTGTTGTTATTACAATATAACAACAAGAGGTATGTAATCCCTTCTAGCATATAAATTTTGAAATACATAGGTGTTGGAATAGTGTCTAAGGCTACA
This sequence comes from Lactuca saligna, assembly GCF_052625555.1. Taxonomy (NCBI): domain Eukaryota; kingdom Viridiplantae; phylum Streptophyta; class Magnoliopsida; order Asterales; family Asteraceae; genus Lactuca; species Lactuca saligna. Next base: position 42,316,049 of record NC_136418.1, on the reverse strand, counting down.
ACTATATTAGGCAAGTAATTGACCCGGTTGTGCATGGTCCTTTTAGGTTGCCTTGACCATAGCAACTTGATAGGATGATTTATTAAGAGAGAGTTAATATTATTAGTATATTATGAGAATAATATAAAGAATAATATATAGTTATTTGATTAATATAAGTCATAGAATTAATTGCAATTAATTTGGTGACTTAAAGAGATTAATTAAATAAGAGGGTATAAACTGTCAATTGTTTGATAGTTACACTCTAGACTATAAATCCTTATCCAAGATAGGATGGACGATTTCTAGGGCTTGGATAAGCCAAAAATCGTCCATAGGGTTATCAAGGAAAGGATATGGATTAACTTAAAGTCTAAGTTATCCAATTAGGGTTTAAGTTGTAATCCTTAAGGAGTCTACAGGTATAAATAGACCCTAGGGGTGAGGGAATTCGACACACCATCTAAAGTAGAGAGACTCTGGCCGAATTCCTCCCCTCTCCTCTCTCCCAAATCATCCTCCTTGCTATTGGTGTTTGTAAGCCTTTAGAGGAGTGACAATTGTGACTCTAGAAGCTCCATGACAACAAGATCAACAAGGAATCAAGAGGTATGATTCTAGATCTGTTTCAATATTTTTTTTACATCTAAATAGTCATTAGAAGTCTTGGATTCAAAGCATGTTTGATTAGAAAGCCTAGATCCGAGCATTAGGGTTTTGCATGCGCACATAGGAAAGTTCTTATGGGTAAAACCCATCAGTGGTATCAGAGCCTAGCTTGGTTTTCATTAAATTGTTGCTTGTATGAAACTAAACTGAAAAATTCGATTTTTATGTTTTTGAGTCGTGGACTCGGCGAGTCCCATAGTGGACTCGGCGAGTTGACCTGACTCTGCGAGTCCAGTATGGGTACTCGGCGAGTCCGAGTGTCAGGATTAGCCAAAAACGGGATTTTTTTTCATATTTATCTTGTGGAAACTTACCTTAATCATATTAGATCAACCCTAATCCGATTTTGTGATATGTATGACTATATTTTTGATCTAATTGAAGATAATTATCAGTTAATAAAATATTTGATTTCCTTACATGATAATTATTAATTAAATATGGATAATTATGTGATTTAGATTATTTGTTATTTGATCCTTTATGTTTTAAATGTTTAAAACTAGTCCTCAAAGCTTTGAAATTTATGTTGTGTGATTAAAAGTTTAATTTAGACAATTTAAATTTCAAACCCTAGAATTTTACAAGTTTAAAATACAACCCTATACTAATATAATATTACAAGATTAATATGTATATATGTATAACTTAAATGCTAGTCTTACCGTTAGTAGGCCTCATTCACAAAGCCGGTCTATAAGGTGGGTATAAGGTTGCGGCCTATAAAATGGCGCTTAATGGGTGTACACTCACACCCACCGCTCGCTTGATTGGTGGAGGGTCGTTAGCCGAACGGGTAGGATAGGGAAACCTCATCCTCTCATTAAAGGTATAATAAGAAATACAAAGTAACTACATGTTTTCTTAAAATTTCCCAATCCTAGTTACTTTAGGAAAGTGAATTGATGCAATCCCAAAAAATTACACTTTGCACCTTGCTAAGAAGTTAGTGGAGCGTGTGTGGTTTACCGGCACACTAATTGGTTCTAAGAGAAGGTGGCAAAGGGTGATTCATTGTTTATCATAGTTCGATGGAGCGTGTGTGGTTTACCGGCACATCGAATAGGTGATCGTTACAATGAAGGCACCACGATAATTTGTATGGTAATTCACACCCGCTTTGTGATCCTCGATATCCCTGTCACAAACAAGAGGGGCATATCGAGATTTAAACATGCCATTGAAAAGTTTCAATGAATCTCATCTAAACCTAGGAATTCTCAATACATTTAGAACTTAAAGTTATGTTTTTCATGGTGGAGAATTAGTGAATCGTCATTCACTTACCTTCAAATTGTTTGCATATTAGATTACGGCATCCCTTTTCTAATGTGTAAATATTGTTGTTGGATCCTAGCCCTAATTCTTCTTATTGGGTGATAATTAGGGATTTATATTCTAATCTATCTTTGTCCTTTCTAATTGTAGATGTCGAACGCTACTGCGAGTTCTTTCAGTTTGATGAGCCTTTTTCAAAAGGTCACCTTTGATGGAACGAACTTTAGCGAATGGATAAGATACATTCACACGATTGCTCGCTATGAGGATAAGGAGTATGTCCTCGATGAGAAGCTTGAGAAAATCAACCCCGAAATCACTACTCCTGCCGAAATCACCGCTTTCAAAACTCACGAGTGTGATGCAACGAAAGTGCATTGCATTATGATCGCGACCATGAACTCCAAATTCCAAAAGTCCTACGAGGACATGTATCCGTACGAAATGCACCAAGACTTATTGGAGAGATACCATCAAAGCGCGAGACAAGAGCGTTATGAGATTTTCACCAACATGATTTCCGCTAAGATGAGTCATGGAGAATCTCTTACCGTGCACTTGCAAAAGATGCAAAGGTATGTCGACCGCCTTTGCAAGTTAAATGTTGACTTTGGGGAAGACTTGGCAATCGACATGGTGCTTCACTCTTTGCCTCCGAGCTACAATCAATTTAGGATGACCTATCACATGAACAAAGAAGAGGTCACCCTAAGTAAACTCCAAGGTCTCTTGAGGGTCGCTGAGAGCAACTTCAAGGACAAGTCTGCTGCACCAACTTCCAATCCGCCCGCTGCTCCTGTCTTGGCAATTGGACAAGTAAAAGGAAAGAAGAGGAAGGCTTCGTCAAAGAACCATCGCAAAGTGAAAGCCTGAGATGGTGCCTCTTCTAGTGGGACCAAAGTTGATCCCTCTAAGCCCTGCTCTAATCCGAAGGAGGCAGAGGGCGACCACTGCCACAAGATAGGACATTGGAAGAGAAGCTGCCCGGAGTACCTGCAAGCCATCAAGGAAGGAAAGATCAAGCCATCTTCCGCATGTATATATACAATTAAATCTAATGATTCCCACAATACTTCTTGGGTTCTTGATACCGGTTATGGTTATCACATTTGTTATAATGTGTAGGGACTAAGAAGAAGTAGAGACGTCGATCATGGAAGAATAAATCTAATCATGGGGAACAGAAGATCGTCGCCTGTGACCAAGATTGGAGTGTATTCTTTAGTGCTTAGGAATAGTTTATCTTTAGATTTGAACAATTGTTGCTATTCGCCAGAAATGGCTAGAAACATCATTTCTTTTCATGGTTTGTTTAGACAAGGTTTTAGATTTTCTTTTAATAATGAGAATGGTTCTATTTTAGCTTATCTAAATGGTGTCTTTTACTTTGAAGCTATACCATGTAATGGAATTTATGGAACTGTTATGATTGTTGATAACTTAGGAAATGATGTTTTGTATTTGGATTCTTCCAATAGTATGGATAAGGCATCCTTATGGCATTGTCGTCTTGGACATGTCAACAAGAAACGCATAGCCCAACTCCAAAAGGTTGGAGTGTTGGAGTCATTCGACCTTAGGGAAGATGACACATGCGAGTCTTGTTTACTTGGAAAGATGACTAAGTCACCCTTCGCTGGTACGTGCGAAAGGGTGAGGCTCTATTAGACCTCATACATACTGATGTATGTGGGCCGTTTAGATCTACCACGAAGGATGGAAACCGCTTCTACGTGACTTTTACCGATGACTATAGTAGATATGGGTATATCTACTTAATCAAGCAAAAGTCAGAAACTTTTGAAAAATTCAAAGAGTTTAAGAGTCAAGTGGAGAATCAATTGGGCAGGAAGATCAAGATGCTTTGATCTGATCGAGGAGGAGAGTACCTAAGTCTTGAATTCTACGATTATCTCAAGGAGTGTGGAATAGTTTCACAATTGACGCCACCTAGGACACTACAATTGAATGGTGTGGCAGAAAGGCGTAATCGAACCTTGTTGGACATGGTTTGCTCTATGATGAGTCGTGCTTCGCTATCTATCTCTTTTTGGGGGTATGCCTTAGAGACTTCCGCCCATATCCTTAACCGAGTCCCTACTAAGAAGGTTGCCGAAACACCTCACGAGATGTGGATGGGGAAAGCTCCTTCGTTAGCACATATCAAAGTTTGGGGTTGTGCAACTTTCGTAAGACGAGATACTCACGACAAGCTCGAACCTCGTAGTGAGCGATGTATTTTCATCGGCTACCCGCAGAAATCCTTTGGATATCTCTTCTATAGACCGAAGGACAATGTTGTCTTTGTTGCGAGGAGAGGAGTTTTCCGAGAACGAGAACTCATAGGCCAAGGAGACAGTGGGAGGCAAATCGATCTTGAAGAGATTCAAGAGTCGATAAATGAAGGAACCTCTACCGCTGGATCTTAACCCGAGGAGGAAACTCCGGTTGAACCAATTGACATATCATTACCTCTTAGACGTTCCGAAAGAGTTAGGTTTCAACCCCAAATATATGGTTTTCATATTACTACCGAAGGGGACACGTATATTAGTGATAGTACACTAATAAATCTTGATGAACCTAATAGCTATAAGGAAGCCATGGCAGGCCCGGAGTCTGCGAAATGGAAAAAGGCAATGGATAGCGAGATCCAATCCATGTATGATAACCAAGCTTGGAATTTGGTTGATAATGTGCCTGGTCGTAAGACCGTTGGGTGCAAATGGATCTTCAAGAAGAAGACCGACATGGATGGAAAGGTACACACGTTTAAAGCGCGACTAGTTGCGAAGGGCTTTACTCAAACCCCTGGAGTTGACTATGAAGAGACCTTCTCACCGGTTGCGAAGATAAAATCTATTAGAGTGATGCTAGCTATTGCCGCATTTCATGATTATGAGATTTGGCAAATGGATGTGAAGACCGCTTTCCTTAACGAAAAGTTGGTTGAGGATGTTTACATGGCTCAGCCAGAGGGTTTTGTGGATCCAAAGCATCCGAATAGAGTGTGTAAGCTTGAGAAGTCCATTTATGGACTTAAGCAAGCGTCTCGTAGATGGAATCTTTGCTTCGATGAGAAAGTCAAATAGTTTGGATTTATACGAAGCGAAGATGAATCATGTGTATATGTCAAAGCCAGTGGCAGTGTAGTAAGCTTTCTCGTTCTATATTTCGATGACATATTACTCATGGGAAACGACGTCCCGACTCTGCAGGAGGTTAAGTCCTGGTTCGGGAAGTGCTTCGCTATGAAGGACCTCGGAGATGCTTCGTATATTTTGGGAATAAGGATAGTGAGAGAAAGAAGTAAGAGACTGATAGGACTTAGTCAGAACACTTACTTAGAGAAGGTACTAAAACGTTTTAGTATGGAAAACTCGAAGAAGGGAGAATTACCGATACAAAGCAATGCCAAGTTGAGTAAGACTCAAAGTCCGAGTACCGAAGCTGAGATAGCTGATATGAGCCGAGTTCCATATGCTTCCGCAGTTGGCTCAATCATGTACGCTATGACTTGTACTCTCCCTGATGTAGCCTTTGCTTTGAGCATGGTTAGTAGATATCAAGGGAACCCTGGCAAAGCCCATTGGGTTGCGGTGAAGAATATCATTAAGTACCTTCGGAGGACGAAGGAATGGTTCCTAGTTCTCGGAGGGAGTGATGACTTGAAGGTGCGAGGGTATAGTGACGCTAGTTTTCAAACCGACAGGGACAACTACCGTTCGCAGTCGGGCTGGGTCTTTACCCTAAATGGAGGAGCAGTGTCATGGAGTAGTTCCAAGCAGGAAACCGTAGCTGATTCAACGTGCGAATCAGAGTACATTGCAGCGAGCGAAGCGTCGAAGGAGGCAATATGGCTAAAGAACTTCATCAGTGATCTTGGAGTTGTACCTACCATAAAGGAGCCCATGGAGATTTTTTGTGATAACGAAGGAGCGGTTGCCTTGACCAAGGAACCGAGGGATCATGGTAGATCAAGACATATCGACATAAAATATCACTTTATTAGACATCGTGTAGAAGAAGGACAACTTGTAGTAAAGAGGATATCATCGGAAGATAACCCAGCAGATCCGCTTACGAAGGGACTGAGTAGGGTTAAGCACTTGCATCATGCTAGGAGCATCGGGCTGAAGGATGATGTTAGCATAGATTAGATAGTATTAGAAACGTGTAATAGATAAATGTAATTGGCATTTGATGATTAAATAAAGGAGTTTTATTTATAAGTAATGTTACTATCTTATGTTAATTGGTTAACTATTGTTTCACTTTGCATGTTTTGACTTCCAGAATAATTGAGTTTATTAGGAATAATCGAATTAATCGTTCATATGTTGGAAGTAGATATGAATGAAGATTGTCATGAATAGGTGTGTAGAGTGTCTAAATGGTTTTAGACATAGCAAAAGATTGCTACAACGTTCATGAGTGCTTATGAACTAGTTTTGAGCATTGGAACAAACCCGCGCTTGTTGGAATCACCTTATGGAATGTGATAGTAAAAGGGTGATCGCAAGACGATAATATCATATAGTCTTAAAACCTAGATATATGGTTTGTTATTGGTTAATTGATTGTACATTGATAATGCGAAAACGCATTGGTAACTCGATGTTATAAAACGCATTGTTGTGTATAGTTTGTTAATGAATAAGTAAATACATATAAGTCGAAGTTTATCTGTAACTTTTATCCTAAGAAGGAAAAAGTGATATCTCGGCTGCTCGATGATTTGATTTGACTTATGTGTCGGGCCCGGTCAGAACTGAATTGATGTGTTCAATTAAGTTCTATGTTGAATAAATCGGAAATCGAGAAACCAAATGCTTGACTGACTGTTCCATAGTATTGTCAGCATGATATCTAACAGATGACTATAAGATCCCTTATCTAAAGGACAAGATTGATTAGATCAGAGTTTGACAACGTCTTTGAGAGCTACGATTGCAAATTGAATTGTACTTGCGCTTATAGTTACTAGACTTATCCAAGTGGGAGACTGTTGGAATAGTGTCTAAGGCTACAACTATATTAGGCAAGTCTTTTCACCCGGTTGTGCATGGTCCTTTTGGGTTGCCTTCACCATAGCAACTTGATAGGATGATTTATTAAGAGAGAGTTAATATTATTAGTAAATTATGAGAATAATATATAGTTATTTGATTAATATAAGTCATAGAATTAATTGGAATTAATTTAGTGACTTAAAGAGATTAATTAAATAAGAGGGTATAAACTGTCAATTGTTTGATAGTTACACTTTAGACTATAAATCCTTATCCAAAATAGGATGGACGATTTCTAGGGCTTGGATAAGCCAAAAATCATCCATAGGGTTATCAAGGAAAGGATATGGATTAAGTTGAAGTCTAAGTTATCCAATTAGGGTTTAAGCTATAATCCTTAAGGAGTCTACACGTATAAATAGACCCTAGGGGTGAGGGAATTCGACACACCATCTAAATTAGAGAGACTCTAGCCGAATTCCTCCCCTCTCCTCTCTCCCAAATCATCCTCCTTGCTATTGGTGTTTGTAAGCCATTAGAGGAGTGACAATTGTGACTCTAGAAGCTCCATGACAACAAGATCAAAAAGGAATCAAGAGGTATGATTCTAGATCTATTTCAATATTGTTTTTACATCTAAATAGTCATTAGAAGTCTTGGATTCAAAGCATGGTTGATTAGAAAGCCTAGATCCGAGCATTAGGGTTTTGCATGCGCACATAGGAAAGTTCTTATGGCTAAAACCCATCAATAGGTACATGCTAGGGTTCTTCTTGTGTTCATAAATTTGTGTATCTAATAGAGAAAACTTAGATCCAAATCTAGGGTTGCATGCACACATAGGATTCTTTGTACAAAACCCATCGGTGGTATCAGAGCTTATGGTTAATTTGTTTTCAATTAGAATTATACAATTGTATGAATTTGACACTTTAGGGTTTATAGCCACTAAACCGTAGGAGGGATGGATTTCGATTTTAGCGTTCTTGAACCCCTAGTGTTCAAAATTTTGAGAAGGGTTTTCAAACCCTTTTCCTTGTTGCCTAAGATTTCGAGATCTAAGGTTTGCAAACCCTAGATTTTCGAGATATGCCTCCTCCCCGAGATAAGTTCCTAAACTTTAGGGATTTGGATAATCCCATATCTTGTAATTATCCTTTAATGCTTAAATATGGTAATTAAAGATTTTGAGTTATCCCATCCCATATTTTCGAGATTTAGAGAGATTTAAGGGATTATGATAAAAATTAATTGTTGAATTTAAGATAATCCTTTATGATTTAGTAATTAAAATTAATTGTTTAATTTAGATAATTATTAAATCAATAGTTATAATATGTAAAATTTTAATTTAAAGGTTGTTGCCCGTTTGCCATCTCACTTGTTGTACGATAATAATTAAATTTATTTAATGGAAAAATATAAACTTTGAAAAAAAAATTTAAGGTTATAAATTTCGAAAATTTTAAATTGAAATTAAAACCCTAGTATTTTAAAATGTTTAAAATACACCCTATACTATTATATTATTACAAGATTATATATATATATATATATATATATATATATATATATATATATATATATATATATATATATATATAACTAAAATGCTAGTCTTACCATTAGTAGGCCTCATTAACGAAGTCGGTCTATAACGGGGTATAAGCTTATGGCCTATAAAATGGTCGTTTAATGGGTATCCACTCTTACCCACCGCTTCCTTGATTGGTGGAGAGTCGTTAGCCGAACGGGTAGGATAAGGCAATCCTCTCTTCATTAATAAGTATAATGAAACTATATAAAGTAACTAAACGTTTTTACAAAATTCCCAATCCTAGTTACTTTAGGCAAAAGTGAATTGATGCAATCCCATCAAATTACACTTTGCACCCTTGGTAAGAAGTTAATGGAGCGTGTGTGGTTAACCAGCACATCGAATAGGTGATCGTAACAATGAGGGCACCATGTAGATCTGCATGGTTATTCACACCCGCTTTGTGATCCTCGTCTTCCCAGACACAAACGAGAGGGGCATATCGAGATATAAACATGCCATTGAAAAGTTCAATGAATATCAAAAAAAATCTAGGAATTCTCAATACATTTAAAACCTAAGCCTTTATGTTATTCATGGTGAAGAATTAGTGAATCGTCATTCACTTACCTCCAAATTATTTGCATATTGGATTACGACATCCCTTTTCTAATGTGTAAATAATGTTATTGGATCCTATCCCTAATTTTTCATTTTTGGGGGTTTAATTAGGGATTCAATTCTAATCAAACTTTGTTCCTATCTATTTGCAGATGTCTAACGCAAACGCAAACAACACTGCTGTTGGTTCATTCTCGCTAATGAGCCTATGTCAAAAGGTGACATTTGACGGTTCGAATTTCAACGAATGGATAAGGTACATTCGCAAGATTGCCCGCTGTGAGGAAATAGAATATGTCCTCGACGAGAAGCTTTAAAAGATCCATCCGTAAATCGCTACTCCCGAAGAAATGGCCATCTTTGAGACCCATGAGCATGATGCAAAAAAAGCCCATTGCATTATGTTGGCCATTATGAACCTTGAACTCCAAAAGTCCTATGAGGACGTATATCCCTATGAAATACACCAAGATTTTCTGGAGAGGTACCACCCAAGCGCAAGGCAAGAGCGCTACGAGATCATCACCAACATGATCACCGCTAAGATAGGAAGTGGAGAGTCCTCGCATTTGCAAAAGATGCAAAGGTATATTGATGACCTATCGAGATCATTCTCCACTCCTTGCCCTCATGCTACAACCAATTTAGGATGACCTACCACATGAACAAAAAAGAAGTCACCCTAAGCAAACTCCAAGGACTCTTAACGACTATTGAGAGCAACCTCAAGGACAAATCTATTGCACCAACTCCCACTCCACCTGGTGCTCCTGTTTTGGCCATTGGGCAAGGTAAGGGCAAGAAGAGGAAGGCTCCTTCAAAGAGACACCACAAGGGAAAGCCCCAAGATGGTTCCTCTTCTAGTGGAACCAAAGTTAGTCCTGCTAACCCCATCTGAAACCCTATGGAGGCAGAGTGTCAACATTTCCATAAAATAGGACACTGGAAGAGAAGCTGCCCAAAATATGTACAAGCCATCAAGGATGGGAAGATCAAGTTGTCTTTTCCAGGTATTTACATAATTAAATCTAATGATTCATCACGTACTATTTCTTGGGTTCTTGATAGAGGATGTGGTTTTCACATATGTTCTGATTTGTAGGGACTAAGAAGAAATAGAGATGTAGAGCGTGGAAGAATAAATCTAGTCATGGGAAACAGAAGATCGCCGACTGTCACCAAGATTGGAGTGTATTCTTTAGCGCTTAGTAATGGATTAGGTTTAGATTTAGATAATTGATTCTATTCACCATATATGGAAAGAAACATCATTTCATTTCATGGTTTGTTTAGACAAGGATTTAGATATTCATTTGATAATGAGAAAGGTTCAATTTATGCTTATCTAAATGGTATTTTATATTTTGAAGCATTGCCTTGTAATGTAATTTATTAAACTGTTATGGTTGTAGATAACTTAGGAAATGATGTGTTGTGTGTGGAATCTTCTAATGGTTTCGATAAAGCATGCTTTTGGCATTGTCGTCTTCGATATGTCAACAAGAAACGCATTGCCCAACTCCAAAAGGATGGAGTGTTGGAGTCATTCGACCTTACGGACGATGATGTGTGCGAGTCTTGTTTACTTGGAAAGATGATCAAGTCACCCTTCAATATCACTTGTGAAAGGGGTGAGGATTTATTGGATCTCATACATACCGATGTGTGTGGGCCCCTTAGATCCACCACAAGGGACACGAACCGCTTCTATGTGACTTTCACCGATGATTATAGTAGATATGGGTATATTTATTTAATCAAGCACAAGTCAGAAACCTTTGAAAAGTTCAAAAAATTTAAAAAAGAAGTGGAGAATCAATTGGGCAGGAAAATCAAGATGCTTCGATTCGATCGAGGAGGAGAGTATCTAAGTCTTGAATTCCACGACTATCTCAAGGAATGCTGAATAGTGTCGCAATTGACGCTGCCTAGGACACCGCAGTTGAATGGTGTGGCTGAGAGGCGTAATCGAACCTTGTTGGATATGGTTCATTCCATGATGAGTCGTGTTTCACTACCTATCTCATTCTGGGGGTATGCCTTAGAGACTGCCGCCCATATCCTTTACTTAGTCCCTACAAAGAAGGTTACCAAAACACCTCACAAGATGTGGACAGGGAAAGCTCCCTCGTTGGTACATATCTATGTTTGGGGTTGCAAGGCTTTCGTAAGACGAGAGACTCACGACAAGCTCGAACCTCATAGTGAGCGATGTATTTTCAACGGCTACCCGCATAAATCCTTTGGATATCACTTCGATAGACCGAGTGACAATGTTCTCTTCATTGCGAGGAGAGGGGTTTTCTCAGAGAGAGAACTCATAAACCAAGGAGACAGTGGGAGGAAAATCGATCTTGAAGAGATTCAAGAGTCGAGCAATGAAGGAACCTCTAACGCTCGCGCTAAAACTGATTAGGAAACTCCGGTTGACCCAATTGATGAATCCTTACCTCTTAGACGTTCCGAAAGAGTTAGAGTTCAACCCCATTTGTATGGTTTTCATATTAATACCAAAGGGGACACGTATATTAGTGATAGTACACTAGTAAATCTAGATGAACCTAACAGCTATAAGGAAGCCATGGTAGGCCAAGAGTCTGCAAAATGGAAGGAGGATATGGACAGCGAGATTCAATCCATCTATGACAACCAAGTTTGGAATTTGGTTGACAATGTGCCCGGACGTAAGACGGTTGGCTGCAAGTGAATCTTCAAGAAGAGGATGAACATGGATGGGAATGTGCATATGTATAACGCACGATTGGTTGCGAAGGGATTTACTCAAACTCCTGGAGTTGACTATGATGAGACCTTCTCACCAGTTGCTAAAATTAATTCTATTAGGGTGATGCTAGCCATTTCTCAATTTCATGATTATGAAATATTGCAAATGGATGTCAAAACCGCTTTCCTAAATGGGAAGTTGGCTGAGGATGTTTACATGGCTCAGCCAGAGGTTTTTGTTGATACGAAGCATCCCAATAGAGTGTCCAAGCTTGAGAAGTCCATTTATGGACTTAAACAAGCATCTCGCAGATGGAATCTTTGCATTGATGAGAAAGTCAAAGAGTTTGGATTTGTACGAAGCGAAGATGAACTATGTGTATATGTCAAAGCTAGTGGGAGTATAGTTAGCTTTCTCGTATTGTATGTCGATGACATATTACTCATAGGAAACAACATCCCGACACTGTAGGAAGTTAAGTCCTAGTTTGGGAAGTGTTTCGCTATGAACGACCTCGGAGAGGCTTCCTGTATTTTGGGAATAAGGATAGTGAGAGACCAAAGTAAGAGACGAATAGGACTTAGTTAGAATACTTACTTAGACAAGGTACTAAAACATTTTAGTATGGAGAACTCGAAGAAGGGAGAATTATCGATCCAAAGTAATGCCAAGTTGAGTAAGACTCAAAGTTTGAGTACCGAAGCTGAGATAGCAGAGATGAGCCGAGTACCTTACGCTTCCATAGTTGGCTCAATCATGTATCCTATGACTTGTACTCGCCCTGATGTGGCCTTCGCTTTGAGCATGGTCAGTAGATATTAAGGGAACCCCGACAGAGCACATTGGACCACAGTCAAGAATATCCTTAAGTACCACAGTCAAGAATATCCTTAAGTACCTTCGGAGGGAGTGATGACTTAAAGGTGTGAGGGTACAGTAACGCCAGTTTCCAGACCAACAAGGACAAGTACTGTTCACAGTCGGGCTGGGTCTTTACCCTTAATCGAGGAGCAGTGACTTGGAAAAGTTCCAAGCAAGAAACCATAGCTGATTCAACGTGCGAATCAGAGTACATTCCAGCGAGCGAAGCGTCAAAGGAGGAAATATGGTTGAAGAACTTCATTGGAGACCTTGGATTTGTACCTGCCATAACGGAGCCTATGGAAATTTTATGTGATAATGAAGGAGCAGTTGCCTTGACCAAGGAACCAAGGGATCATGGTAGATCCTGACATATAGACATAAAATATCACTTTATTAGACATCGGGTAGAAGAAGGACTACTCATAGTTAAGAGGATATCGTTAAAATTACGAAAAGACTGAGTAGGGTTAAGCAAATGCAGCACTCTAGGAGCATTGGGCTGAAGGACAATGTTAGTTTGCATTAGATAGTTTAGATATGAGTAATAGATAATTGTAATTGACATTTGAGGATGAAATAAAGGAGTGTTATTCACTAGTACAGTTACTATCTTATGTTAATTAGTTGACTATTATTTTGCTTTGCATGTTTTGAATTCCTGAATAATTGAGTTAATTAAGAATACTCAAATTATTCAAATGGTCCACAGTTGATCATATGTTGGAAGTAGGTATGAATGAAGACTATCATGAATTGGTGTGTAGATTGTCTAAAAGGTATTAGACATAACAAAGGTTTGTTACAACGTTCATGAGTGCTTATAAATAAGTTTTGAGCATTGGAATAAACCCACGCTTGCTGGAATCACTTCATGGAATTTATCACGAATGATTGCAAGACAATAATATCATATGGTCTTAAAACCAATATATACGGTTTATTGTTTGTTGATTCATTCTACATTGATAATGCAAAACCGCATCAGTAAATTGATGTCACAAAACGCATTGTTGTGTATATTTTGATTAATAAGTAGTAAATGCATATACGTCGAAGTTTATCTATTTCTTTTATCCTAAGAGGGTAAAAGCGATATCAGGGCCCCTCGATGATTTGACTTGACTTATGTGCCAGGCCCGGTCAGAACTAAATTGATGTGTTCAATTATGTTCTATGTCAAATGAATCTGAGATCGAGAAACAAACTATTGGACAATAAGTATGACTATGTTCCATGAGATTGTCTGAACGATATCTAAAACAAAGGACTATATAATCCCTTATCTAAAGGACATGTTACTAATAAGATCAGAGTTCGACAACGTCTATGAGAGCTACGATTTCTAATCGAGCTATATTTACACTTGTGGTTACTAGACTTATCCAAGTGGGAGACTGTTGGATTAGTGTCTAAGCCCGTAACCATATTTGGTAAGTACTTGACCCGGTTGTGCATGGTCCTTTTGGGTTGCCTTCACCAAAGCAACTTGACTGGAGAAATAATAGAGAAAGAGGTTATTATGATTTATTAATATATTATAGGAATAATATATTAAAGGAGAAATCATATTTGTTTAATTAATATTGGTCAATAATTAATTAAGAATTATTTTAGTGATCAAATGTAATTAATTAAACTATAGGGGTTGAATTGTAATTATGTGATAGTTGCAAATTAGGGAAATGGATGCCCTAAGGAAGGGGTAGACGAATTCAATGGGATAAGGCCCTAGAATTCGTCCACGGATAAGGATATAGGCTTATCTTATGGATTTCTTGGTGGGTAAGCAACTAGATAAGGATAAGGACTAAAACCCTAATCTCTACCCTATATAAAGATCCCTTGGCTAAGGAAAATCGACCACTTGTTTCTAAGAAAGCCTAGAGCCGATTTCTAGCCCCTCCCCTCTCTCTCTTGACTCTCCATTTGCTTGTGGTGTTTGTGAACCATTAGAGGTAGTACAGTTGTGGTACTTGCTTTCTAAGACAAGAGATTGAAGATTTGTGTTGTTATTGCAATATAACAACAAGAGGTATGTAATCCCTTCTAGCATATAAATTTCAAAATACATAGCTACATTCTAGGGTTCTTCTTGTGTTCATAAAGTTGTGTATCTAATAGAGAGAACATAGATCCAAATCTAGGGTTGCATGCAAACATAGGATTGTTTGTACAAAACCCATCAGTTACTGCCTATGAAATGGTGGTTTAATGGGTGTCCACTCCCACCCAATGCTTCCTTGACTGGTGGAGGGTCATTAGCCGAATGGGTAGGATATGACATCAATTTTGTTAATAAGTATAATGATAATTATTAATGGACCCAAACTTTTATAAATTCTCAATCTTAGTTACTTTAGGAAAAAAATGTGAATGTGGTGCTATCCCATGGAAATTGCACTTTGCACCTTTCTAAGTCATTAGTGGAGCATGTGTGGTTAACCGTGTCACAACTGGAATTTTTCTACAACAATTCAAGTTTAAAACACCAACCATGTACCAATTGATTTACAATGTAATTGGATGCAAACGAAATATGACTTTCATGAACTATACATATTAGTTGATTTAAGTATGTGTGATGCTAACCCATATTACTTTTATAAGCTAATACAATTTATGAAGGCATTAAGGACTCGAGAAAATCAACATTTATTTAAGTAAAAATATATGTGAACATGTTATGGTGTAAGTAAATATAAAATCATAAGTATATAACATATATATATATATATATATATGTATGTATGTATTTATGTGAATGTATATATATATATATATATATATATATATATATACATATATATATATATATATATATGTATATATATATATGTGTGTGTGTGTACATATATATATATATATATATATATATATATATATATGGAATTTGGTGTGGGGAATCTTTTCCCAAACACAAAACCGAAATCCCTTGTTCTAGAAGACTAGGACTGACTTCTCTCTTCTACTTGGCCACTAGGACAAAATTCCCTTTCCTTCATGAACACTAAGACCAAATTCTCTTCTCCCTTTGACCTTAAGACCAATTTCCTTTCTTTCTTTGACTCTAGGACCGATTCTCTTCTCTCTTGGATAATAGGACTCAATTTACTTCCTTCTAGGTGAAGTTACGGCCAAACATTGTTAATATCTTCTTATCTTATCCCTAATTCACCTTCCCAATGTGAGTTGGTGCAGTTACCAATGAAAATATCACATCACCTCCTCATCTCTACCTCATATATAAGTAACACTTAATATCATTCCTCATTTTACACACCCACAAAATCATCTCATTTTTCTCTCAAATTGTCAAACACATTCCTTTCATTCTCAAGACCAAACTTCCAGTGACTTATACATCAAAGCTCCATCCTTAAGATACTATTGTAAGTCCTCTCATATTATTTAGTATTATGAAACATTTATATTATTAAGATCATTTTATTCACACATAAATATGTGTTTAAACATGAGGATACAACTATCGTTACAGAATCTAGCCTGAAGTACACTGTTTCCTTCCAGTTATCAACCCCGTTATCACACTCAAGGTGAGTTCATACCCCCACATTTTTATAGCTTTTTCTATGTTTTTTTAAGGGGGGGGGGGTGGAATACAAGTAAATCACAACAAATTTGCGTTAATATACATATTATTGTTTATATTTTATTACGTAAAAATATCTCTACGTAAAAAGATCAAACATGCGGCATAACGTTAATACAAATTTTACAAACGGTTACATGCCAAACACATTAAAACAAAACGATTACCATTTTCAACAGAACGATATCATTTAAACTACTTTATGTATAGTTTGAGAAACGTTCACTTTATTTTACCCTTCAGGGTAATGAATCGATCATATATAAAAATATGCTTAATTTTATATACATATTAAATATGATGAAATGGGTAACAATTTCATGCATGGCTATTTTAACAAAAACACATATATCGTTGGAAATTTGTTAGACATTCGTCTTCGTTGTACCTACTAAACGTATCCATGGAAGTCCTGTTTTATTACCCGAGTCTCCTCCTGGAGAGCATGATACCTGTGTATAGATCCATACGAGACTAATGATCCCGCACCCTGACTACTAGCTCCAATTGAACCGACAGGTTATGGGTAACAAATATCTTAACATTTTGATGTCTGAAGAACGTCGAGGAAAGCAATTCATTTATAGCACGGTTATGAAAGCAATACGTTATTTTTACGTGAAATTAATATTATATTTATTTTGTAAATTCCTCAGTTCGTCAAACGGTTTTATATTTGAATAAAACTACATGGTACAAAACCAAGTATGGAATTATACTTGCAGTTTTCGGTTATGGAATATATAAAAATACAGTTCAGTTTTGTGAAAAATATAGGTTTTTCATGGATAAATACGATTACTTTTCTAACAAACAGTTACGACTCATTTTATAGAAAATATCGGATTTTTGGTAAACAAATGTGATTTCAACTCATTAAATGGCATACTTGTGTATACAAATGTTTATGAACTGTAACGACGTAAATTTTAAAACCAATTTTTCATTTTTGCAAACATCAAAACATCGAGTAATATTTTAAATTCCAACGTAAACAATATTGTCACAACCGAATACATCACATAGATCACAAAAATAGTTTTCCCCGAGTATGTGTACGATCACGTCGGCGCCTTCCCACGATCCTCGCTAGTACCTGAAACACATAACACAACAACTGTAACCATAATTGCTTAGTGAGTTCCCCAAAATACAACCTACGCACATACGCCTTTCCAGGACCTGACCTTCCGGCCCATGTGTCTCAGGGGACTTCCGTCCCTAATGGGTAAACCTTCCGGTCCTACCCACGTCAACCTTACGGTCCATATTACAACGCCTTCCGGCACATAACATACTTGCCTTCCGGCCCGTAACATAATGCCTTCCGGCCCAAATTAAGCATATCATACATGGCACACATAACGATTAACTTATCACACATAATGCATATATCTCATATCATATTCGACCTTTCGGTCACACAGTCAAACCCTTCCGGGTACAGTATAATGAGAAGACTCACCTCGTATATCTCGATAACTCGCGAATCCAGGAAATCACTTGTGCTCGATCCCCCGAGCTATAATCCTCCTATAGCATCATATATCTCTAATTAATACTTTTACCACTAAGGTTGACTACCCTTATCAAGTCAACGATGGGCAACTCTGGTCAACGGTCAACTTGACCGGACTCGGTGAGTGTACTAGAGCGACTCGGCGAGTCTAAGCGTTTTCACCAACTCTCTAGGATTCTCTTTTGACACGTCGAGTACTCCCCTGACTCGACGAGTTCCACCTGGCATGAATCGCGGGGCCACCACGACTCAACTCGCCGAGTCACAAGGACAACTCGGCGAGTTCCAGCTCGACTCAGTCCACCTGTCAACCCTCTCTAACTCTCCATGACTCACTGAGTCAACCATAACTCGGCGGGACTACTCACTGAGTGGTTAAGGACAATCTTTATGCTACTCGCCGAGTCTGTTCTTCAGACTCGACGAGTCCATGCCATGCATCAACTCAATCTCGCTTCCGAGGTTAGATCCGCTCCACCCACTCATAGATCTGGCCCTCATAAGCTCATTTATCACGTAAAGTCACAATCTTGGCTACCATGCAACGCTTACAAGGCTCTTTTTGGATAATTGACCTCTAAGATGGCAACCCTAGCCTCCAACCCAAAAGAAGGGACATAAAACATAGCATTTGGGACTTTCTGGACCTTCTCAGGTCCAGATCTAGGTACCATATCCCCATGGGATCTCTCACACTTCAATTACAAAGCAAACAAGGGAAGAAGAAACCCTAGGTTTGACCATATCAACAAAAATACGGAAATAAGCTTTGAATGATACCTCAAGAAGGTTCCCCTGGCGAAATGGAAGTAGATCCAAGCTCCCCAACTCTTCTAGCTTGACTTTACCCTTCCTTTCTTCCAAATACACACAAATTTGGTGAACAATGGCCTCTTATCTCACTCATAGGAACGCGTATCTGCTTTGGTGCTCTCAAGGATCAAGGTAGCCGTAATGAAGGGCCATAAGGTCCTTTAAATAGGGCTTAGGGCCGGGCAATTAGGGTTTCATTAAATAGCGCGGACTCGCCGAGTCCATTCCTTACACTCGCCGAGTCCAGGCGTGAACCCGCGTCCATAACCGCGATCCTACTCGGCGAGTTTGAGCTCCAACTCGCCGAGTCCCCTCACAAAACACCAAATATATACGAATAAAACATACCTGGAAATCCGGGTTGTTACAATTCTCCTCCAGTAGAACTAGACTTCGCCCTCGAAGTCTCGCTCTGCAAATGGCTCCAGATGTTGCTCACGCATCTCACGCTCCGGCTCCCAGGTCATCTCTGATCCCTTCCGATGCTGCCATTGAACCAACACCAGGGGTACTTCCTTGTTCCTCAGAACCTTAACTTTGTGATCCCTGATCGCTACCGGTCTCTCCACATAGTTCAGGCCTGCATCCACCTGAATATCATCCAATGGTACCACTACCGACTCGTCGGCAATACATTTCCTCAACTGCGAGACATGAAAGGCATCATGGATCTGCCCCAACTCAGCAGGTAGATCCAATCGGTAGGCTACCCGACCTACCCTTGCAATTACTCTGAAGGGTCCAATATACCGGGGCCCCAACTTGCCCCTCTTCCAGAACCGTATCACTCCCTTCCAAGGAGAGACCTTGAGGAGCACAAGGTCACCCACTTGAAACTCGAGCTCGGACCGCCGCCTGTCCGCACAACTCTTCTGTCGACTCTACGCGGTCAATAACCTCTGCCTGACCTGCTGAATCTGCTCGGTCGTTTGGAGTACGATCTCCGTGCTACCCATCACCCGCTGCCCTACCTCTCCCCAGCAGATGGGGGTGTGACACATCCACCCATACAACAGCTCAAAGGGTGGCATACCAATGCTCGAATGATGGCTGTTGCTATACAAAAACTCTGCTAAAGCTAGATAGGTGTCCCAGCTCCCTCCGAAATCCAAAACACATGCTCGGATCATATCCTCAAGCGTCTGAATTGTTCGCTCGCTTTGTCCATCCGTCTGCGGGTGGTATGCGGTACTGAAATGCAGTCTCGTACCAAACTCCTCATGAAACTTCTTCCAAAACCTGGAAGTAAAACACACATCGCGGTGTGAAACAATCGACATCGGAATCCCATGCCGCGATACCACCTCCGTCACATATAATTCCGCCAACTTCTCCGCAGAAGAGCTCTCGCTAATGGCTAGAAAATGAGCGCTCTTTGTCAATCTATCCATGATCACCCAAATCGCATCGACTCCCCTTGCAGTCCGCGGCAATTTGGTGATAAAATCCATGGTAATCTGTTCCCACTTCCATTCGGGAATATCTAGCGGCTGCAATTTACCGTGCGGTCGCTGGTGCTCGGCCTTAACCTGCCGACAAGTCAAGCATCTGTCAACAAACCATGCAACATCCCTTTTCATACAGGGCCACCAATACTCCTTCCTTAGATCCAAATACGTTTTCGTAACCCCAGGATGAATCGAGAATTTCGATTGATGTGCTTCCTCCATCAAAATAGTACGCGCACCGCCCACAAATGGTACCCAAATCCGACCCTGAAAAGTCATAAGCCCTCGACCATCCGTGACGAATCCTGATACCTGACCTACAACCCGCTCCCTCTTCTGGTTTTCTGGTTTCGCAGCCTCAGCCTGAGCTCCTCGAATAGTATCCAAAATCGGGGTCATCATCGTCAACCTCATACAAATATCTCGGATTGGGGCGCTTTCCGCCCTACGGCTCAACGCGTCGGCTACCACATTAGCCTTGCCCGGGTGGTACAGGATCTTACAATCATAATCCTTTACCACATCCAACCACCACCTCTATCGCATATTCAGATTTGGCTGATCCATCAAGTACTTCAGGCTCTTGTGGTCCGTGTAGATGGTACACCGAACCCCATAAAGATAATGCCGCCAGATCTTGAGGGCAAACACCACAGCCCCCAATTCCAGGTTGTGGGTGGGATATCTCGACTCATGAGGCTTCAACTGCCTCGAAGCATACACTATCACATGATCCCTCTGCATAAGCACCGCCCCCAAACCCGATATAGATGCATCGCAGTACACCACAAAATCCTCCATCTCTTCCGGGAGTGCAAGCACCGGAGCCTGGCACAACTTCTGACGAAGCGTCTCGAATGATGACTGCTGCTCCGGTCCCCATGAAAACGCAACACCCTTCCGAGTCATCCTAGTAAGTGGCACGACAATCTTGGAGAAATCCTTGATAAACCTGCGATAATATCCAGCCAAACCCAGAAAACTCCTGATCTCAGTGGGCGATCTCGGCACCTCCCACCTCAACACTGCCTCAATCTTGGTCGGGTCGACCAATATCCCTTTCTGGTTAACAAGATGCCCGAGGAACTGGACCTCCCGTAACCAGAAATCACACTTGGAGAATTTGGCATATAGCCTCTCTGATCTCAATACCCCGAGAACTTCCCTCAAATGTTCCTCATGCTGCTCCCTAGACCTCGAATACACCAAAATATCATCAATAAATACAATCACCGACCGATCCAGCATCGGCCGGCACACCCGGTTCATAAGATCCATGAACGCAGCCGAGGCATTGGTGAGCCCAAAAGGCATCACCACAAACTCATAATGTCCATAACGAGTTCTGAAAGCAGTCTTCTGGATATCTTCATCCCGATCCCTCATCTGATGATAACCCGACCTCAAGTGTATCTTGGAGAACCAATATGCCCCCTGGAACTGATCGAACAGATCGTCGATCCTAGGTAATGGATATCGGTTCTTAACCGTCAACTTGTTCAACTCCCGGTAATCGATACACATCCGGTGTGAACCATCCTTTTTCTTGACGAACAAAATCGGCGCTGCCCAAGGTGAGCTACTCGGTCGAATAAACCTCTTTCCCAACAGCTCCTGAAGCTGCGAGGATAACTCCTGCATTTCCGGTGGAGCGAGACGATATGGCGCCTTGGCGATGGGCGCTGCTCCCGGAGCTAAATCGATACGGAACTCCACTTGCCTTTCCGGAGGAACACCTGGTAACTCTTCGGGGAACACATCCGAAAACTCGCTTACAACAGGAACGTCACCGACCGAATCGGGCCTCCCCACGGCCACTCGAGTATCCATCACGTAGGCTATGAATCCATTGCAGCCCTGCTGCAGACTCTGCCTTGCCCTGGCAGCCGAACAAAACGTCGACCCACATCGGGTCCCCTCACCATAAACCGTAAGCACTCCCCCACTGTGGTCTCGAATCGTCACCAGATGTCTCTCGCAGTCAATGACTGCCCCAAACTTACTCAACCAGTCCATGCCCACAATGATGCAGACATCCCCCACAGCTATAGGTACCAAGTCACTAGCGAACTCGACCCCAAAAATCTCGAGCACACATCCTCGAATCACATCAGTGGCGTATACCGCTTTCTCATCTGCTATAGAAACTCGTAGGGGTCGACTCATCACCTCCCGATCAATACCGATGTGCTGGCTAAAAGTCAGCGATACAAAAGACCGACTCGCACCTGAGTCAAATAATACCAAAGCAGGTACAGAATTCACAAGAAAAGTACCTACGCATATCATAATATAAGCACAATATCTTAGCATAAAAGTAAATACATGAAAGAATACATACCGGCTATGACATCAGGCACCGCGCGGACCTCCTCTGCAGTCAACTGGAAAGCTCTTCCACAAGCCTTCGGAGCCTCGGCCTTCACTGGCTGAGTCTCGGTAACCCTGGCAGCAGGCGTAGATCCCTGGCGAAGCTGGGGGCACTCGGCCTTCCGATGGCCGGTCTAGTTGCAATGAAAGTAAACCATGATTCCCTTGTGGCAATCCCTAGCAATGTGCCCCTCCTTGCTACACTTGTAGCAAGCACCCGATCGACATGCCCCCTCGTGACCCTTGCCGCACTTTCCGCAAGTGCGGCCCTTCTGACCTCCCGATCTCGAATCGGCAGACTTGGTCCACTTGGCTGCCAGCTGAGTCTGAGCCGGCCGCCGATCCACCCGTTGAGACTTGGCCTCCTCCCTGGCCTGGGTCTCCAACTCGATCTCACGTTTCCCAGCATTCGCCTGAAGCTCAGCAAAAGTCTGATATGACGAGCTCGATACGAACTCCCGGATATCCCTCCTCAGCACACCCAAATACCGGCTCATCCGAACCTGCTCCATGGACACCTGCTCGGGGCAGAACATCGCCCTCTCATGAAACTTTCGCGTGATCACCGTGACAGAATCATTACCCTGCTTGAGGGTCAAGAACTCCTGAACCAACCGTTCCCTCTCCACTGGGGGAACGTACTCATCTCTAAACATAGTAGTAAACCTCTCCCAAGTCACAGCTGAAACCTCTGCCAGAGTGAAGTTCACCGTCACGAACTTCCACCAATCCTTTGCTCCCAGGCGGAGCTGGTTCAAGGCGAACCGTACCCTCAGATGCTCCGGACATGAACAAGTGTAGAAGCATCCCTCGATATAAGCAATCCATCTCATCGCAGCAATCGGATCCTACATCCCGTCAAACTCAGGTGGCTTCGTGTTGCTGAACTCCCGGAACAGCAACGAGTCACCTCCCTGTGGTCTGGCAGCAGCCATAGCTGCGGTAGCTGCAGCGACTGCGGCCTCAGTCAACGCGGCGTACCGCTCATCAAATGTCTCCATCAGTGTGGTCTTAATAGAACCAAACATCTCCGGAATCTCAGCTCGGATCGCTGTAGCCACCTCTACATGAATCATCTGACGAAGCTCCTCATCACTCACACTTCTCATACCAGGTCTGTGGCGTGGTCCAACCATGATGTCTCTGAAATACAACATAAAAAGATCAGAGACTCTATCGAGCATAATCGCACTCGATAACGCAAACCTACTCAGTCTCCGATACCCAGGGATTCTTACTTGGGTTTCCCACTAACCCAATGTTTTTTCAGTAGTACGGGCCCAATACTACCAACTACACCGCATCAGCATTCACCCCAAGTCCTCCTCCCCAAACCCCGGATCCTGAGTACTCTATTCTTGCCATGCACTAGCTACCCACTCGCTCTCAAAGCACCTCATAGAAGCAGGTTTCCCTAGACTAAGGCATTACAAATCAGGCCACTCTAGTCCTAATATGAATACCTAGTCTACTAGCATGCGTATCATATCATATCATATCTCATAACTCATATTGTATGAGTATTTGGGGGATTTTACCGTTCGGGCGCTGGCTGACCGTACACACTTCTTCTTCTTTGGTTGTTTCAAAAATCACTTATCAAATTTTATTGATTTATTAATTAAAATTTTCTCAAATCCACGGTTTGAGTTCAGTTACGCCCGAAGGTGTACCCGAATCCCTCAAACCAAGGCTCTGATACCAACTTGTAACGACCTAAATTTTAAAACCAATTTTTCATTTTTGCAAACATCAAAACATCGAGTAATATTTTAAATTCCAACGTAAACAATATTGTCACAACCGAATACATCACATAGATCACAATATTAGTTTTCCCCGAGTATGTGTACGATCACGCCGGCGCCTTCCCACGGTCCTCACTAGTACCTGAAACACATAATACAACAACTGTAAGCATAATTACTTAGTGAGTTCCCCAAAATACAACCTATGCACATACGCCTTTCCAGGCCCTGACCTTCCGGCCCATGTGTCTCACGGGACTTCCAGCCCGACTGGGTAAACCTTCCGGTCCTACCCACGTCAACCTTACGGTCCATATTACAACGCCTTCCGGTCCATAACATACTTGCCTTCCGGCGCGTAACATAATGCCTTCCGGCCCATATGAAGCATATCATACATGGCACATATAACGATTAACTAATCACACATAATGCATATATCTCATATCATATTCGACCTTCCAGTCACACAGTCAAACCCTTCCGGGTACAGTATAGTGAGAAGACTCACCTCGTATATCTCGATAACTCGCGAATCCTGGAAATCACTCGTGCTCGATCCCCCGAGCTATAATCCTCCTATAACATCATATATCTCTAATTAATACTTTTACCACTAAGGTTGACTACCCCTATCAAGTCAACACTGGTCAACTCTGGTCAACGGTCAACTTGACCGGACTCAGCGAGTGTACTAGAGCGACTCGGCGAGTCTAAGCGTTTTCACCAACTCTCTAGGATTCTCTTTTGACACGTCGAGTACTCCCCTGACTCGATGAGTTCCACCTGCCATGAATCGCGGGGCCACCACGACTCAACTCGCCGAGTCACAAGGACAACTCGGCGAGTTCCAGCTCGACTCAGTCCACCTGTCAACCCTCTCTAACTCTCCATGACTCATTGAGTCAACCATAACTCGGCGGGACCACTCACTGAGTGGTTAAGGACAATCTTCATGCTACTCATAGATCTTCATGCTACTCATTGAGTCAACCATAACTCGGCGGGACAACTCACCTGTCAGATCCTCTCCATCCACTCATAGATCTGGCCCTCCTAAGCTCATTTATCATGTAAAGTCACAGTCTTGGCTACCATGCAACGCTTACAAGGCTCTTTTTGGAGAAATGACCTCTAAGATGGCAACCCTAGCCTCCAACCCAAAAGAAGGGACATAAAGCATAGCATTTGGGACTTTCTGGACCTGCTAAGGTCCATATCAACGTACCATATCCCCATGGGACCTCTCACACTTCAATTACAAAGCAAACAAGGCAAGAAGAAACCCTAGGTTTGACCATATCAACAAAAATACGGAAATAAGCTTTGAATGATACCTCAAGAAGCTTCCCCTAGCGAAATAGAAGTAGATCCAAGCTCCCCAACTCTTCTAGCTTGACTTTCCCCTTCCTTTCTTGCAAATACACACAAATTTGGTGAACAATGGCCTCTTATCTCACTCACAGGAACCCTTAGCTGCTTTGGTGCTCTCAAGGATCAAGGTAGCCACAATGAAGGGCCATAAAGTCCTTTAAATACGTCTTAGGGCCGGGAAATCAGGGTTTCATTAAACAGTGCGGACTCGTCGAGTCCATTCCTTGGACTCGCCGAGTCCAGGCGTGAACCCGCGTCCCGAATCGCGATCCTACTCGGCGAGTTTGAGCTCCAACTCGCCGAGTCCCCTCACAAAACACCAAAAATGTATGAATAATAGATACCTGGAAATCCGGGTTGTTACATGAACTCACCAAATTAAATGTTGACACTTTTTCTCAAATTACTTGTATCCTTAGGAAACCGGTTAAAAAGGTTATCAACAACTTTTAAAGATTTGATGCTAGTTAAACAAATCTTTTGACATCATTATGTAATTGACTTTTTGGAAACATGTAACAATGTAACCCTTTCAATTATGTATATGATGATTGTGTTTACTTTCTTTACAATTCAATTGTTATTATACTATACATGACATCCTCCGCCACTAAATGTTTCCGCCATTCAGGTTTGGGGTGTGACAAACTGGCGCACTAACTTGAGACTAGTAAGGGTGCCAAAGGGTAGCTTTATATTAGTCATGGATCAATGGAGTGTGTGTGGTTAACCGACACATTTATTAGGTGATTTGTAACATTGAAAGTATAAAGCATATATGCATGGTTATTCATACCTTGTTTGTGAACCTTGGTATCCTAGTCACAAACTTGAATGGCATATTCGAGATTTAACCATGTCATTGAAAAGTTCAATGAATCTTAAAAGAATCTATGAATTTCAATTCATTAAAAATATAATATTCTTTTTCGTTTTTCATGATGGAAATTGGTAAATCATCATTTACCTACTTTCAAATATTTTGCAATTGGCTTACGACATCCCTCTTCCAATTTGTAAAATATTGTGTTGGGTCCTAGCCTTAATATTCCATTTTGGGTGTTATATTAAGGATCCTTATCTAATCTAAACATTGTCCTTCTTTTTAGATGTCTACTTCAAACAATGCTTCAAACTCAACTATTTCTGGCTCTTACTCCCTCATGAACCTATGTGGGAGGGTTATATTTAATGGATCAAACTTCAATGATTAGATTCAAAACATCCGAATGGATATTCGTTAAGAGGAAAAGGAATATGTTCTTGATAAAGAGATTAAGGAGATTGATGAATCTACTCCTACTCCCGAACAGATGGTTGAGTATAAGACTCATGAGAGGGACGCGACTAAAGTGTCGTTTATAATGATTGCTACCATGACTGTTGAGCTTTAAAAGTCATATGAGGACTTTTGGTCTTATGAGATGCACCAAGATTTTATGGAAATGTACAATCAAAGTTCAAGGAAGGAAAAGTATGAGATCACAGCCTCCATGATCACGACCAAAATTAAGGATGGAGAGTCCATCATGGCCCACTTGCAAAAGATGCAAAGGTTTGTGGACTGGTTGCTGAAGTTGAATGTAAACTTCGATGAAGAATTGGCCATTGAAATTATTCTACACTCTTTGCCTCCTTTTTATGATCATCTTCACATGACCTATCATATGATAAAGGAGGATGTCACTCCAAGCAAGCTTCAAGGTCTCCTGAGAACTACTGAAAGCAGTTTGAAAGCCAAATATGTTGTACCTACTCTTACTACTGTAGCCCATGTCTTGGCAATTGGACATGGGAAGGGAAAGAAGTGGAAGGCTCCCTCAAAGAGCCACAAGGGAAACTCTCATGTTGGATCCTCTTCTAGTTCGACCAAAGTGGGTTCTGTCACCCCCTCTCCAAATCCAAAGGAAGCAGAGTGCTTCCATTTTCATGAAAAAGGTCACTGCAAGCGAAGCTACCCCAAATACTTGTAGGACATAAAGGATGGGAGGATCAAGCCCTCATTCGCAAGTATTTATTCTATTTTGTCTAATAACTCATCACATGCTAATTCTTGGGTCCTTGATACAGGATGTGGTTTTCACATTTGTTCAGAGTTGCAAGGTCTAAAGAAAGTAGGGATGTGGAGCACGGGAAGATGAACTTGATCATGCGGAATTGGAAAAACTCACATGTCACCAAGATTGGAGTTTATTCTTTATTGCTTACTAGTGGTTTAAATTTGGATTTGAATAATTGCTACTACTCGTAAGATATGGCCAGAGATATTATTGCTTTTCATAGTTTGTATAAACATGGTTTTACCTTTTCTTTTAATAATGAAATTGGTAGTATTACTGCTTATTATAATGGTACATTTTATTTTTTGAAGCATTACCATGTAATAGTATATATGAAACTGTGATGGTTGCATATAACTTAGGAAACAATGTGTTTCATATTGATTCGCCCAATGCTTTGGATAAAGCATGCTTATGGCATTGTCGTCTTGGACATGTTAACAAGAAGCACATAGCCCAACTGCAAAAGGATGTAGTGTTGGAGTCATTTGAATTAAAATCGGATTACACTGGTGAATCTTGTTTGCTTGGAAAGATGACCAAGTCACCCTTCACTAGTTCATGCAGAAGTGGTGAGGTCTTTTTGGATCTCATACATATCGATGTGTGTGGGCCCTTCAGAACTGCCACAAGGGATGTTAACTGTTTTTAGGTAACTTTTAATGATGATTATAGTAGATATGGGTATATCTACTTAATCAAGCATAAGTCAGAAACCTTTGGAAACTTCAAAGAGTTTAAGCAAGAAGTGGAGAATCATTTGGGCAGGAAGTTAAAGATGTTCCGATCCGATCAAGGAGGAGAGTATCTTAGTATTTAGTTCCATGACCATCTTAAGGAATGTGGAATTCTTTCACATTTGATGCCACCTAGCTGAGAGGCACAATAGAACCTTGTTGGACATTGTTCGTTCCATGATGAGTCGAGCTTCATTACCTATCTCATTTTGGGGGTACGCATTAGAGACTACTACCCATATCCTTAATCTAGCCCCAACTAAAAAGGCTTCTAAAACACCTCACGAAATGTGGATATAGAATGTTCCCTCATTAGACCACATCAAGGTTTGGGGTTGCGAGGCTTTTGTGAGAAAATAAACTCACGACAAGCTCGAACCTCGTAGTGATCGATGTATTTTCATTTGATACCCACAGAAATCCTTTGGATATATCTTCTATAGACCAAGTGACAATGTTGTCTTCATTGTGAGGAAAGGAGTCTTTCGCGGGAGAGAACTTATATGCCAAGAGGATAGTGGAAGGCAAATTGACCTTAAGGAGCCTCAAGAGTTAAGTGATGAAGGAACCTCAAACACTAGCGCTCAAAAAGAGGAGGAAACTCATGTTGAAACAATTGACGAGTCGTTATCTCTAAGGCGTTACAGTAGAGTTAGGAATGCACCTGAGTTTTACGGTTTCCATATTACTACTGAAGGTGATACACTTAGCAGTGATAGTATACTAGTAAAATTAGATGAACCTAACAACTACAAGGAAGCCAGGACATGCCCTGAGTTTTCAAAATGGAAAGAAGCGATGGACGAAGAGATTTAGTTCATGTATGACAATCAAGTTTGGAACTTGGTTGACAATGTATATGGTCGTAAGACAGTCGGGTGTGAACGGATCATCAAGAAGAAGACCGACATGGATGGGAAAGTATAAACTTATTGTAACACTCCCAATCAGGTATGACCTTGTAGCCTTGAAGTATTTTTTTAATATATCCCAAGATACCCTTAAGTAAATTGGGCGTACTTATAAGTACGCTTAGCATACTTGGCGAGGAGGATCGCGGAGGGGTAGCACGGACATTGGGCGTACCAAGAGTACGTTGGGCATACGTGCCAGGATGTTCAAACCCTAAAACTCAGACTTGAGACCTATATAAACGCCCTTAACTCCTTTGAGCCTCACCCTTAACAACCTCCTTCGCCTTCAAACGCCTCTAAACACCATACTATTCGTTGTGAGTGCATTTTGAGCTTTGAGAGTGAAATTGTGGTCCTTTTAGTGTTCGTCCAAGAAGAAGGAAGTGGTCAAGGAAGCTTAGAGTCTCATTTGGCTTCAAGAATCTACATATAGATGACCTTGAGGAGTTCCTAGAGGTAAAAAGCATGAATCTTTCCACTTAAATCACTAGATCTAGCTAGGGTTTTCTACCTTTGTCCCTTTTGTTGATTTTGGACCTCTACTTGTGAGTTTAGAAACTCCAGAAGATGGAAATGGAAGATCTGCAGTCCCTTAGTCCATTTTCAACATAAAAATGGAGTCTTTGTGGGTGCTTTGGCTTCATGCATGGATTAAGAGCTTTAAAAATGTCTTAATGAGGGTGTTAGGGGCATAAGGGAAGGGCACAAAGTTGCCAACTTTATGCCTTAGATCATCTTAATAGACGTAGATCTGACTTCTAGACGTAAAAGAATAGAGTATTAACCACTTAATGGGAAAAGTGGTTAACATGTTAGTACTCTGGGCATAAACTAGTGTACGCCGCGCGTAAGTCCCCGATCCCCAATACATTGCGCGTACCAGGGTGGTACGCTAAGCGTATGCACCTCAAATGTGCTTGGATCTGTTTTGGGCTTTTAGACTGTTGGGCCTCATTTGGTTTTTGGACATGGTTGTATTTTTAGAATAGTAGGCCATTTCATCTGTTATGAGTCATGGAAATATTGATTAGGCCTTATTCGGCCAAGAGGCCCATTAATGATTTTGTCATGGACTTTGTGCCCATTATCAAGGGAAGGATATTTGGGCCTCATGGAAGGGTTTGGAGTTTGGGTTTCCTTTGTTAACTAAAGTCCTAACATCGATTAATATTATTATTTAGCACGGGAGGTTGCGGACTGTTTGGAGAGTAGCTTTTGTATTCAGCAGGCATAGGTGAGTCTCCTCACCATTTAATTCCATCTAAGGCACCAAGGTCGGCCCATTTCTTGATATGTAGTGTCCTAGCTAAAAATTTGTTATTTTACATGATAGTTGGTATGAGCTAGGAAGTATGTTAGCAGTATGTGTGGTATGTTTGTATAGAATACCATGGGAGAGCCCATGGCACTTGGATGTAAGACCATGAGGAGAGCTCATTGCTTTCCTATCAAATACTATGGGAGAACCCATGGTACTTAGGTATAAGACCATGTGGGGAGCCCATGGCATCCTGGAGTAAGACCCTGGGGACGAGCCCACAACATCCTTATCTATTGTATGCATAGATTATGTGATATGTATGTAGCTTTAATTAGCTAACATGATATGTGTATGTGTATTGTGTGTAGTATGCTCTGAGGAACTCACTAAGTATTTCGCTTACAGGATGTTGATTTGTTTCAAGTACATCTGAGCCCAAGGGCAAGGGCAAGGTGTGATGGCGCGGCATGCACTCTATCTCTCTTTCACTGATACACTTTAGGGACACTATGATGATTTAAACAAAGTAGTAATGAATGTTGATTTAAAAACAATTATTTTGGAACTTCATGGTTTACGCAAATGTGTTTTATAAAATTTGGGTTGTTACACTTAGAAGGCGTGATTGGTTATGAATGGCTTTAGCCAAACTCCTGGAGTTGACTATGATGAGACCTTCTCACCAGTGGCTAAGATTAAAACTATAAGGGTTATGCTAGCCATTGCTTCATTTCATGATTATGAAATATGGAAAATGGATGTCAAAACTGCTTTCCTTAATGGAAAGTTGGCTGAAGATGTTTACATGAATTAGCCGAAGGGTTTTTTCAATGCAGAGTATTCGAATAGAGTGTGTAAGCTTGAGAAATCCATTTATGGATTGAAGCAAGCATCTCGCAGATGGAATCTTTGTTTCAATGAGAAAGTCAAAGAGTTTGGTTTTTTGAGAAGAGAGGATGAGTCCTGTGTATATGCCAAAGCTAGTAGGAGTATAGTTAGATTTCTGGTGTTGTATGTAGTTGACATACTGCTCATAGGAAATGAAATCCCAACCTTGTAATAGGTTAAGTCCTTTTTTGGGAAGTGTTTCGCTTTGAAGGACCACGGAGAAGCTGCTTATATTCTGGGGATACGGATATTGCGAAACAGCAGTAAAAGGCTAATAGGATGTAGTCCAAGAAAGGAGAATTACCTATCCAGAGAAATACCAAACTGAGTAAGACTCGGATTTCAAGTATAGATGTTGAAATATCATAAATGAGTCGAATACCATATGCTTCCTCTGTTGGCTTAACTATGTATGTTATGACATGTACTCGTCCTGATGTAGCTTTTGCTTTGAGAACGGTTAGTA
Source organism: Lactuca saligna (assembly GCF_052625555.1). Taxonomy (NCBI): domain Eukaryota; kingdom Viridiplantae; phylum Streptophyta; class Magnoliopsida; order Asterales; family Asteraceae; genus Lactuca; species Lactuca saligna. The sequence goes on along the minus strand of NC_136418.1, from coordinate 42,284,153 downwards.
GATATCAGGGGAACCTAGTAAAGCTCATTGGACTGCAGTAAGGAACATTCTTAAGTACCTGCGGAGGGCTTAGGATTGTTTCCTTACCCTCAGTGGAAGTGATGACTTGAGAGTCACAGGGTATAGTGATGCCAGCTTTCATACCGACAGAGATAATTTCTGCTCTCAATCGGGCTGGGTATTTACCCTGAATGGAGGAGCGATAACTTCGAAGAGTTACAAATAGGAAAATGTAGCTGATTCAACGTGCGAATCAGAGTACATAGCAGCAATTAAAGCATTGAAGGAGGCGATATGGCTAAAGAACTTCATCGGAGACCTTGGATTTTTATTGGCTGTAAAGGATCCTATAGAGATTTTCTGTGACAATCAGGGTGTGGTCGCCTTAGCCAAGAAACCAAGGGATCATGGCAGATCTAAGCACATCAACATAAAATATCACTTCATAAGACATCGAATAGAAAAAGGACTTCTCATAATAAAGGGGGTATCATTAGAGGAGAACCCAACAGATCCCATTACGAAGGGACTGAGTAAGGTTAAGCACATGCAGTACGCTAAGAGAATCAGGCTGAAGGATGATATTAGTTTGAATGATTAGATAGATATATAGAAACTTGTAATAGATTAATTGTAATTGACATTTGATGATTGAATAAAAGGATTTTTATTTATATGTAAAGTTACTATCTTGTGTAAATTATTTACTATTGTTTCAATTTGCATGTTTTGACTTGTTGAATAATTAAATTATTCAAACTATCCACAATTGATCATACTTTGGAAGTAGGTTATGAAAGTAGACTGTCATGAATGGGTTTTTGTAAGATTGTCTAAGGAGTTAGACATAGCAAAGTTTGCTACAAACATTCATGAGTGCTCTTGAAATAAGATTTGAGTATTGGATTTAAACCAAAATCACATGAATGACTTCATGTAATTTATCACGAGTGATTATGAGATGATAATATTGTATAGTCTTCAAACCAAGATATATGAGTTATTGATTATGAGTTGGTTGTACATTGATAGTGCGAAAACGAATCAGTAACTTGGTGTTCTAAAACGTGTTGTTATGTATGATTTAATGAGTAGTTAGTACAAGCATATAAGTTGGAGTTTATCTGTTCCTTTTATCCTAAGATGGTTAAAAGTGATATCTTGGGCCCTTCGATGATTTTGTTTTGACTTATGTGTTGGGCCCGGTCAGGACTAATTGATGTGTTCAATTAAGTTCTATGTCTAACAAATCAAAAACTAGGAAACTAAATGTTGGACAATGAGTATGACTTTAATTCTATGTCTTTGTCCACACGGTATCTTGAAGAACAAAGGATTATATGATCCATTATCTAATGGACACATCAGAGTTTGACGGCAACTTTAAGAGAGCTACGATGCTAATCGGATTAAGTTACAATGGCAGTTATAGTTATTAGAGTTATCCAAGTGGGAGACTATTAGATTAGGTGTCTATGCCCATAACTACAATTGGTATGTACTTTACCCGATAGTAGCATGGTCCATTTTGGGTTGCCTTCACCAAAACATTTTGATAGATGGATGTTTGACTAAGAGGTTATTAGTGATTTATTAATATATTATAAATATAATATATTAATTGAGAAATCATATTATTTAATTAGTATTGATCAAGAATTAATTTGGAATCAGTTTAGTCATCAAAAGAGACTAATTGAATTAATAGGGATTGATTATGTAAATCAAGTAATACATATGGATTGGTCTAATGACCCATGATTGATTTGTGATGGGTTATGCTTATGGGTTAATCCATGAAGTGGTAATCCAAATCAAATGCAGGTATCATAAGCTTAAGTGTAAGATGAGGGTTACACATGACTCTTGGAATTCTACACTATAAATATGTAACCCTATGCACTAAAATCGGTTACAACCTTGCATTTCAAGAAGAGAATCTGATTTCTGGTCTCCTAAACCTGTCTCATATTCATCTAATTGTTTATTGGTGTTTGTGACTTGTTTCAGGCACAACACTTGGGGTGCTAAGCTTACTTAAGGCCAAAGTCGTACTAGCTACATCAAGAGGTAATCTTCCAACTTGTTTTATGACTCATAGATCAAATTTTGTATGCTAATTTAGGCTTCATGCTTTGGAAACCAATGTTGCATGTATAATTAAAAAAAACTTAGATTGAAAACATTAGGGTTGTATATGCACCATAGGGATGTTAGAGTACATAAAACCCAACAAGGGGAAAATATTTAGGGTTTCAAACCTACATAAACATTTGAATCACCCCATCTTGCCTTTGTCTTGACTCTTAGTAGGAAATGGGAAGAACCAAAAGTAGAAAGATCATAGATGAGAGCCAACTCAGATGATCCAATGTCCATATTTTTGGACTGATTTAAGCGGTCGATCCAAAATAGGATCCTCCAGACCATAGATATAGTTTGGATATAAGAAATTTGGGTAGTCAAAAAGAAATCGCGACTGATGCAAGTGAAAGGATAGGTTAACCCTAGAGTGAAGATGTATTCAGGAAAACAGGCCCACGCTAGAGACATGAAATTAGGTTGGACGGTAGCTTCGAAAGGAAGGAAAACTACGTCGGAAGAAAAATCCCCAATAGTTTTCAAGGATTCTATATCCTCATCGTCAAAGGAGAAAACCTCATCATAGGTTAAAATTGATTGATCATTGAAATAATTTTCATGATAGGTAAGAACACTACCTGGAGAACGAATAGCGTTCTTGGCCATGACGAGAGGGATTGAAGGGGAAAAAGGAAACAACTAGTCAGAAAATTTACCTTCTCAATAAGATGATGACGAATTAAGAAAGTAAAGAGGAAGTTACCAAAATTCCACATTTATAGCCAGGAAAAGATAACATAGATTATTTGACAATTTCTCGATTGTCTCGATAAAGATAAAACCTATATGTTAAGGAATGATTTTAAACTCCTCTATTAAATTTAATTTAAGTTATTCCTTTAATATTTTCGAAATTAACTCTTACGTTTTCAGGATTAACTTGGGGGAAATTGTTATGGCGAGAATCCTCAAATATCCAGGATCCTCAGTTACCTTACGATCCTGGCTATCACCGTTATTATTTTCATTAAAAATTCATAATGGTTCTATTTTGTTCATAACAAGTATATGTGCATAAATAGTCAAGGGGAGACCAATTCTCAACGAAGAATCATCTCAACTATGCTAAATACCCGGACTACTTGGTCAAATAATGTTCATGAAGTTGGTCATAGAGGATCCCCAAAATATCGGACATCTTGTCGGCTAGCTTAGACTATAAATTGACCCTTGTATCTTACACACAACACATTGTTTTCTTTCTAACCTTACTCCACGAAATCATTCACTTGTTCTTACTAACATATTCACTGTAATTGTCATTTTACATTAATAAAATCATCAAGGCGGGTGATCATTGTCACCTCCAAAGGTTTTGTGCCATAGATCCCAGCAATGATCAAGGGAATTCCTTGTAAATCATTGTGTCACTCTCTTTTATCATTAGTTATTGCACAATTCGAACATCATATCCTCTCATCCAATTTGGTTGATTAATACTTGTGTAATTTTTGACCAAAAAACTACTATATTGTAGTGATCTATTAGATTTGTGTTTTGGTATTAAGTATGATGTTTTGATGTAATGATCTGTTAGATCTGCATTCTGGTATTGAGTCTGTTGCAACGTTGTTGTGATCTGTTAGATATGTGTTCTGGTATTGAGTATGCTACTATGCTATAGCAATCTGTTCGATTTGTGTTCTGGTACTAAGCATGTTGCTATGTTGTAGTGATCTGTTAGATCTATGTTTTGGTATTAAGTATGTTGTTATGTTGTAGTGATTTGTAGGACTATATGTTATCTATGCTTGGTGGTTATCATCTATGGAGTGCCCTTACGGTGAGTCTGTGGTTATATAGGATAGCTTGAGGACTTTCGGGTGGCTATCGCACCTCTGGTTACACATTTTATGGAGTTTAGCTTGTAGCATGGTCGTATGTTGTGTGAGGACTAGTAGGCGGTAGTGAGTTGTATGATTGTTGTTTGCTTGTATTATGTACCTACTTGATCCTAATTTTTTATATGTTGTCATGTTGTGTTTGGCTTGGGTTGAGGCGGTCCTGCTTTCTGTTGTTGACCAAGATACACGGTGTGGGCCGGATGTAAGACATAGGCACAGAGGCTTGGGAGGAGTGGTTGGGTTAAGGAGGTAGGCCAATGTCACACCCCTTTAAAGCGGAAACACTGGGTGCGATAGTACATAGAGTCTCATATCAAAAGTTAAAAGACAACACCAACCATAGTATTAAATATCATTACAATTTACAATGAGTTTGAACAACTTTTTAAAAGAAATTACAATGTATTTAAAATTCAACATATGCAAATGCTCGTACGGGTGTTGTGTCTCTACTTGCCTCTTACTAGATGATTCCTGAAAAAGCATGTAAAACGAGCGTCAACTATAAAAATAGTTGGTGAGTTCACAGGTTAAAAATAATATTGCTTTCATGAATCGTAATAAAAGTTTTGATAAAAGTTTCCATAAATACAAGTACATTGCTAAAATTAGTAAATAAATTTTCATAAACAAAGTTTGTTGTCATCATGAGAAATAAAGTATGTTGCCCAAGTGACATGCAACGTTAATATTCTCATGGAAAATAAAGTTCGTTATTAAAACAGGTAAAGAAGTTTCATTGCTATAATGAGCAAACAAGTTCATTGCAATGAGGAGCAAATAATTTCTTTTCTAAAACAAGTGTATTACTTTCAAGTAAGAAAAGTTTGTTGCTATAATGAGAAACAAAGTTTGTTGCTATAATAAGTAAGCTAGTTTGTATGTATATGAGCAAACAATGAGTTCACAACCAAGCCTACGACTAATGCCCTATCAAGATCTATGCTTATCGTTCCATAGATTATATGGTATCATGCACTCCAGCAATCGGGCGAGTGAGGAGTTGTCAATTCCTAATAGTGCTATCCACAATTACCATAGGCTCAAAGAGTTAATGGTTGGAGTAAAGTGTAAGGGAAGGGACTTAAGACGATAAGGCCTCATATTTCAAATTGCATAGACATATATAGCAAAATATAGCAATCAAATTTGATACAAATCAATTTTAATACAACTAACAATAAATAGTTTTTCGGACACGTTCCCCCCCCCCCCCCCAAAACACGAAAACTAAAAATAGGGGGAGTCATGAATACTCACGATGCTTTGAGATGATGCAAATCATGCTTTCAACTAAGTTCCACTTGTACCATTATCGATTCATATATGTCGTTACATACTAATGAGTCTGTAACGACGTAAATTTTAAAACCAATTTTTCATTTTTGCAAACATCAAAACATCGATTAATATTTTAAATTCAAATGTAACCAATATTGTAACAACCGAATACATCACAAAGTTCAATAAATAGTTTCCCCCAATAATGTGTACGATCACGCCGGCGCCTTCCCACGGTCCTCGCTAGTACCTGAAACACATAACACAAAAAATGTAAGCATAATTGCTTAGTGAGTTCCCCAAAATACAACCTACGCACATACTCCTTTCCAAGCCTTGACCTTCAGATCCATGTGTCTCAGGGGACTTCCATCCCGACTGGGTAAACCTTCCGGTCCTACCCACGTGGACCTTACGGTCCACATTACAACGCCTTCCGGCCCATAACATATTCTCCTTCCGGCCCATATCAAGCATATCATACATGGCATATATAACGATTAACTTACCACACATAATGCATATATCTCATATCATATTCGACCTTTCGGTCAGACTGTCAAACCCGTCCGGGTACTGTATAGTGAGAAGACTCACCTCGTATATCTCGATAACTCGCGAATCCTGGAAATCACTCGTGCTCGATCCCCCGAGCTATAATCCTCCTATAACATCATATATCTCTAATTAATACTTTTACCACTATGGTTGACTACCCCTATCAAGTCAACACTGGTCAACTCTGGTCAACGGTCAACGGTCAATTGTGACCGGACTCGGCGAGTGCACTAGAGCGACTCGGCAAGTCTAAACGTTTTCACCAACTCTCTAGGATTCTTTTTTGACACGTCGAGTACTCCCCTGACTCGACGAGTTCCACCTGGCATCAATCGCAGGGCCACCGCGACCCAACTCGCCGAGTCACAAGGACAACTCGGCGAGTTCCAGCTCGACTCAGTCCACCTATCAACCCACTCTAACTCTCCATGACTCACTGAGTCAACCATAACTCGGCAACACCACTCACTGAGTGGTTAAGGACAATCTTCATGCTACTCGCCGAGTCTGTTCTTCAGACTTGGCAAGTCCATGCCATGCATCAACTCAATCTCGCTTCTGAGGTCAGATCCGCTCCATCCACTCATAGATCTGGCCCTCCTAAATGCATTCATCACGTAAAGTCACAGTCTTGGCTACCATGCAACACCTACAAGGCTCTTTTTGGAGAAATGACCTCTAAGATGGCAACGCTAGTCTCCAACCCAAAAAGCAAGGACATAAAGCATAGCAGTAGGGACTTTCTGGACCTGCTAAGGTCCAGATCAAGGTACCATATCCCCATGGGACCTCTCACACTTCAATTACAAAGCAAACAAGGCAAGAAGAAACCCTAGATTTGACCATATCAACAAAAATACGAAAATAAGCTCTGAATGATACCTCAAGAAGCTACCCCTAGCAAAATGGAAGTAGATCCAAGCTCCCCAACTCTTCTAGCTTGACTTTCCCCTTCCTTTCTTGCAAATACACACAAAATTGGTGAACAATGGCCTGTTATCTCACTCACAGGAACCCTTAGCTGCTTTGGTGCTCTCAAGGTCAAGGTAGCCGCAATGAAGGGCCATAAGGTCCTTTAAATAGGGCTTAGGACCGGGAAATTAGTGTTTCATTAAACAGCACGGACTCGCCGAGTCCAGGCGCGAACCCGTGTCCAAAACCGCGATCCTACTTAGCGAGTTTGAGCTCCAACTCGCCGAGTCCCCTCACAAAACACCAAAAATATATGAATAAATGATACCTAGAAATCCGGGCTGTTACAGAGTCTCTAATCGAAATCTAATACGAGTATACTAACAACTATAATAGAATTATGCCAATATTCCATCAAAATTTAATATTGTTATTTTACAAACATTTTTCTGTGAAACTTAGATGATACTCTGATTGAGGATTTCACATTTTCTATGATACTCTGATTTTTAATAAATGTAATTTGGAATAAACAGTTTCTTTTTCTGACTAATGGACTTCAAAATGGGAAAGCTTCACCTTAATAAAATAAAAAAAATTGGTTGGGAAAAATGGGATGTTACATGCTGAGTTCAAACCTATCATTGTTAAGTGTCCTGATTACACGTCTCTTCCACCTCTGATATCCCTGGACCTGAATCAGTCTTTGGATTCATTCCTAGGAACCAAATGTAATGGAGTTCAGATTCCAAACTTTGGCCCTCCAAACAATTGTGTTGTTGAGGAAATCCTGAGACAACTAGAGATGCCTCTAACAAATCAAACTTTGTTTGGCCGTCATTTGATAGTGACGTAGATGAAGAAATTGTATGTGATGATTAATATGACTCTTGTATCTCTAACTATGATGTGATTTCAAAATCAACTCTAGTGCCAATTAAGCCTAGGTTGAACAATCCATCATATAACTCTTGGAAGAAACCTTGGCTAAATAAGAAAGAAACTGTTCACCTAAAGACCGAAGCTAAGAATGACCTTAAGAAAGAAATTAGGTCTACACAAGATTCTAGATTCATTAAGAAGTCTGAAAAGATATTGTCTCGAACAATTAGTCCAACCACTAGGAACCACAATGTCACACCCCGCTAAAGCGGAAACGCAAGGTATGACAGCGATAACGGTTTCATTGCAAAAGATAAAGATACATCACCATAGCAGTATTTAATGTTTACAACCCATATCTTCAAAAGAAACAAAATACAAGTTTTTCAAAATAACATTGTTCAAAATATAACTTCATAATAGCTTTAACACGATGCAGCATGCTCTATGACGATGAATCTTTACATCCACTTACTAATTATTTCCTGAAAAAGCATGTAAAACGAGCGTCAACTATGAAAATAGTTGGTGAGTTCACAAGTTTATAAAATCGAGCGTACAACAAGGCTTTTCGTAAATACAAGTACATTTCTTTAATGATAAACAAGTTGATTGCTATTAAGGAATACAAGTTTATTGCTATAACGAGAAACGAGTTGGTATGTGTATGAGCAAAAAATGAGTCTCAACCAAACCTATTACTGAAGCCCTATCGAGATCTATGCTTATCGTTCCATAGATGAATATGGTATCATGCACTCCAGCGATTCGGGCGAGTGAGGAGTTATCAATTCCTAATAACTCTATCCATAATGACCATTGGCTCAAAGAGTTAATGATTAGAGATAAGGGAAGGGCCTTAGTACGATAAGTTCTCATGTTCCGTGTTGCATAAACATACATAAAGATACATAGCAATACAATAGCAATCAAGTTTGATAATAAACAATTTAAATACATCATGCAAACAATAGTTTTTCTGGACATGTTTTTCCACCCCAAAACATAAAAACTGAAAATAGGGGAGTGCGTGAATACTCACAACGTTTCGAGTAGGTACAAGTTGTACTTTGGAATGCACCAACGTTTTACCACCGGGATCCTACGACATCAAACACACACTAGTGAGTTCCCATGTCGACATCTAATGCTAATATACTAAATTCTACATATAGGGAAATGCCAATTTATGTTTTAGTATTGGATTTTATATCAATTGGTTACACTTTTTCTGAAATATTGAATTTTACAAGTCGTGTGATTAATTACAACTTTGGAATATTAATTTTCCAAATTTTTAAGTCTCTATAACAACATAAATTCACGAAAAATAGCATTCGAGGGATAAAAATTCTCAAACTTTTTATTTAACTGATATTACACAATACAAGGCTGGGAAAAATATAAAAATGGATTTTCAAGCTATTTAATTATATTTTATGATTTATGGGCATTTATTCCAATAAAAACTGAAATAAATAGAAAAAAATTTCCAAAATTACCCAAACTTTTTATTTAATTGTTATTATACATAACCAGGCTGGGAAAAGTATAAAAGATATTTTTCAGTGGGTATTTCTATTTTTTCTTGTTTTATATCTTTAAATAGTCATTAATTAAAGAAATAATATTAAACAGTTAAAATAAATCACCATAAATTTTTGTAACATCATTTACAGTATCAATAACCTGGGAAAAATATCAAAAGTGGTTTTCATAATGTATAAACTGGTTTTGGTTACTTACGTGTATTTAAGTGTATTTTAGTGCAACTAACTTTAGAAAATAAGAGAAAAATATTTTACAGTAGAGAAAAATCCTCAAAATTTTATGTAACCTCGTACTGTATAATACGATATCCTGGTAAATTTTCATGAATTTTGGATAATCAGAACTATTTTTCCCATTTTTAGACCATTATAATTACCAAAAATTGGGAAAAATAGCTAGACATGATGAAAAATCTTGAAATTATTTTCTGGAGTCACCCATCATAGCTAAGGTATTCAAAAATTGTTAGATATAATTTTCACATCCTCTAAAGTGGTTTTATAATTTATCATGCCCAAAACAAAATAAAATTAGAAATCATATGAAACAGTAACGAAAATTCCTGAAATTTGGTGAGGGGTCATTATTCCCCATAAGGATCATCCATGAATTTATTTAGGATTTATTGACCTCTGGAAGTATTTTATATGATTTATGCCCTTGGTTTTAGCAATAATTCTAATAAATCAAAGAAATAACAAAAGCTCTTGAAATTTTCCAGATTATCTCATGCATGAAAGGGCTTTCAAAAGGAAAAATGTTAAGAATGTATTCAGAAGAGAAATGAGGGTAATGATCCCAAACAATTTAAGAAAACTTGCATGCAATAATGCATGAAGTGTAGATATGGCTGAAGTTCATGAATTTGTGTAACCCATTCAGTGAGGTTTTAAGCCATGAAATTTCAACCATCATTCACTAGATATGTTAAGTTTCTAAGGTATTTTTCCTCAGATTTATGGTTGGGTTTAAGGCCATTGTTTAAGCAAGATAAAAATAGTGATCACAGAAAAAGAGTTGTATGCGCAACCTTTTTGTAAAATCTTCCAAAAATCGGATATTTAATATTTTACAGTGCGATTAGTTTGGTTTGAAAGTTAACTCGTGGAACTAACCAATACAAAAAGAATATCATGATTTGGTTAAGAAATGACTGAGTTATGGTCGTTCAAAGTCGAACAAAGTAATCTGGCAGATTGCATGTTTGTTTGTGTGCATTATTAGGGTATTTCAACAAGAACATCATGCATGCCTTTGGTAAGATCCGATTTATAACACATGCATGGAATGAATGAGCATCCAAGATTTACTATAAATGGTTTAAATGCTTTTGGTCATGCATGAACATAAAAGAAATGGAGAAGAACATGAAATATTAGATTTTGATGTCACATGATCATATGTGCATCTTTTTCACTCCTTGCATGGGTTTGATCCCGGATTTTCACCATTTCAAACACATGCATTGTGTTATGGTGAGAATCTACAAACCACAAAGGGAGAATAAAGATTTCTAGCCATGGAAAGGCATAGAATCCGAAAAGTAGAGAAGACTAAGAAGAAAAAGAGGTTGAACCATGAAACTATGGAAGAAGATGTTGTTGTTTACCTTGGTTTTGACCTTAAGAGAAGTAAGAACACTTCAAGGGGTTCAAAATCTGGAAATTTTGCAGAGGATTGGGAGGATTTTCGTGAGTTTAGAGAGAGGGAAGAAGAGAGTGAAGTGTGTGAAGAGTGGAGTGTAAGAGAGTGAAGAGAGAAGAGGTGGAGTTTGGGTTTGAGTTTAATCATGAGTGTTGGGAAGAGAGTGCATGGGGAGAGGGGATGGCCGGCTCTTGCATGCATTTAGGCCTCCTCTCTCCTAAATTTTAAACTTTATAAACTTCCCTAATATATTTTATATAAAAACATTCATTTTTATAAAATGTTTATTAAGCAATTTGATTTATTTAAAAATCTTGTTTTTAACTAATAAATTATGATTAATGCATGATAATTTATATTTCTATTTCATTGGTATAATCCATAATTTGATTAATAAAATTTGATATTAGGAAGTTTATAGCCAAATTTTATAAAGTTTTTAAGCTTTAAGATTTATAAATTTGGATTTTTGGCTCTTTAGGGTTTTTGGAATATTGTTTGATATTCAACAACATGTTGAAGTATAATTAGAATGTTTTAATTTATTTTTAGAGTTTTATACCCTATTTCAATTATAACAAATCTTGAAGCTTTATTCTAATTATAGTATTGGCATTTCCTATTGTAGCTAAGCAACTTACTAGAATTGTAAGTATCAAGTATATTAGTCCTAAACCTTAGTTGGATCCTAGTTTATGCATGATTTTTAACCTAATTTATACTACTAGGTCATGACATGTTGTGCATGAATGGTTTTTATAAAGATGCATGAGTCCGAGAATGACCTGAATTGACATTTGTCACACACAATACCTTTATGCATGTTAAGATTCTTAAGAGGCCTTCTAATCCTCGTAGTTCGGTTAAAAAAATCTGTTAATAATAATCCAAAAAAGGTCACTGTTCAGACTCCTTCTATGAAAACTGACTCCCCTCTGATAGTTTCTTCTGTCTTTATTGCTAAATCTGATGGCATGATTTTCAAACCAAAAAAAATTCTAAAACCAAATGTGTCGTCGAAAGCATCAAGCAAAGAACAGGTGACTAAGAACACTATTGTTCTTAAATCCTCAAAAGATTCAAAACAATAGTTTAAGTGGAAAGTAAAAAAGGCTTGAAAACACATTTGTAACATCTGTCAACATAGTGATTCCTACAACATCTCAAAAAACTACTGGTCTAAGAAAAGTAGTATCTAAACAATCTTTGGTAGAATACTGTTTTTTGTATAAATGGAAAGACCTTGACATTCTGCTTATTTCGAAAAGAACCTCGGAATAAACCCTCTGAGATGCCAATTGCTCAAAAGTCATAATCCAAGTCCAAAGCCCATACCAAAGTCCCTTATTCTAACTTGGAGCCTAAAAACTCAAAAACTTACTGATTTTGTAGGCACTCTATGCTTTAAAACAAGATACAATACGATATATTGATAGAGTTTGTTCCATGCACATGACTGTGCAGTAAGGCTTTCTGCGTAATATAAAGCTCGCTCCAATTCAAATTCACAAATTCAATATTATGGTGTCTTGACCAATGGTAATTTCTCTATCTCTAATGTGGCATATGTGGCTGGTCTCACGCATAACCTAATTAGTGTAGCCCAACTTACTGATGCCAACCGAAGAGTTAAATTCTGCAAAAAGCATAGCTACGTTCTGTTTAAAGACCGGAAAGAATTTCTAATCAAATAAGATCTCATCAAGAGCATGTATCCTTTAGAGATCAAAATGATCATCGGAAAACCTCAACTTTGTCTTCTTTCAAAGGTCGTTCCTGACGTTAGTTTTCTATGACATCAGAGGCTCGCTCATCTCAACTTTTGATACATGAATGATCTTGTTTCTGGTTACTTGGTCTGAGGTCTGCCACTCCTCAAATTCAAAAATGATCATCAGTGTTTGTGTGTGAATGTGGGAAGAAACCCAAGAAAGGTCATCTTGTAATCATTAAAAAGTTAATTTCGAACCATTAGAACTTATTCATATTGATCTTTATGGACCATCAAGTATAGAAAGTCTGCATCACAAAAAGTACATTCATGTGATTGTTGACGACTACACACGGTTCAGTTGGGTCTTCTTCCTTAGGCTAAAATCTAAACTGCCTCTAAACATATTAACTTCATTAAAGGAATTGAAGTTCTTTTCAAACTTCCTATGAGAAGAATCTGATGTGTCAATGGATGTGAATTCACCAACCCCACAATTGAAACATTCCTCTTCGACAAAGGCATCGACAACAATTTCTCTGCTCCCGACACTCCTCAAGAAAACAATGTAGTTGAAAGAAGAAACTGAACTCTCGTTGAAGCTGCTCAATCGATGTTGAACTTTTGAAATCTTCCTCTCTATCTTTTGGCCAAAGTTATGACTATTACTTGCTTACTCAAAATTGAAGCATCATTAATCGCCATCTTAACATGACACCACATGATGCCATGAATGGTCGCATGCCAAGTATCTTGTTCTTACATGTTTTTGTTTGTAGATGCTTTATCAAAAACATCCGTGATCAACTCACCAAGTTTAAACCCAAAGCTGATGAAGCAGTCTTTTTGGGATACTCAACCAAATCTAAACCCTATAGAGTTCTGAATAATCGAACTCATGTTCTTGAAGAAAGCTTTGATGTCACTTTTTACGATAACTTTTTTCGGTACTCAGGTCCAACTTATGTTACAACTCACATCATGGATTCCGATGCTCCACCTCCTGGGTCTCCGAATTCCCAAATCATCTATGAAGTCAACCTCGAAAGTCTGTTAGGGCCATTAGAAACTAATCCTGACTCGGATTCTCGATCAAGACCATCCTCATCAACTGAAGCTCCGATTCCTCAAAATGTCTCTAGTCCGACACCAACCTTTCCTCAATTTGATTCCGATTCATTTCAACCTTCTCAGTTTGAGGGGGGGAATATTCAACCAACCCTCGAATCAAATGTTGATGGACTTCAAGATGGAGTAGATCAATTTGTTGAATTTGATCCCATTCTGAAGAACAACAAAGACGATGCTAACTTCTTTGGCTTTTCGAATGATGTCGAAGTCGACATATCCAGTTTATAAGTTTAGGGGAGCATCATCCTCAAATTCAAATTGTTCAGGGGGGGGGGGGCAACACAACCCCATTGTTGATATCGCATCATCCGAGATTACACATATGGACAAAGTATCATCCTCAAAATCATGTCATTGGAAATATCAACGCTTGCGTTCAAATTTGTTCTGCTACAAAAATCCCAAATAAGTGTCACTTCTCGATATTCATATCAATGGTTGAACCAAAATCCATCAAGGAAGCCATAGAACATGTTGATTAGATTATAGCCATGCAAGAAGAGTTAGCAGAATTTGATAGAAATCAAGTGTGGACTATTGTCCCTCCTCTTCAGGATCGCCCTATTTTTGGCACAAGCTGGGTCTTCCGAAACAAGCTTGATGATGATAGACGTATAATAAAAAAAAATTTAGAATGATGGCTAAAGGATTTACTCGGGTCGAAGGACTCGATTACGACTATACTTTTGCTCATGTTGCTCGTCTTGAATCCATCCGAATCTTTCTCGCTTATGCAGCTCAAAAAGGCTTTAAAGTTTACCAAATGGACGCTAAAAGTGCCTTTCTCAAAGATGAACTAGATGCCAAAGTGTATCTTCAATATCCCCCCTGGTTTTGTAAATCTTACATATCCAAACTATGGTTACAAACTTCAAAAAGTTGTTTATGGCCTCAAGCAAGCTCCATGCTCCTGGTACGAGACTCTCACTGATTTTCCAAAGCGTTCTAGTCTTCAAAGAGGAATTCTTGATCCTACCTTATTTCAAAGATCAAATGGGAACCATCTCATGTTAGTCCAAATATATGTTGATGACATCATCTTTGGATCCACGGATTCAACGATGGTTGTTGATTTCACAAAGTTAATGGTTAGTCGCTTCCAAATGAGCATGAATCGTGAATTAAGTTTTTCCTCGGACACCAAGTGAAGAAAACCAACAGAGGAATCATTATTCATCAAGAGAAATACATTTCCATACTTCTAAAAAATATTTAATGGAGACCTGTATCTTTGCAAAAGATCCAATATATTTCGAACACAAGGTCTTCTTGGACACATCAAATGTTGCTTTTGATCAAAAGAAGTATAGGGGAATGATTAGATCACTACTATAACTTACTAGAAGTCACCCGTACATCATGTTCTTTACATGAATGTGTGCTACATTTCAGGTTCATTAAAAGATGTCTAATCTTTTGGCTGTCAAGCAAATATTCCGATATCTCAAAGGAACAAAGAACCTCTAAATTTGGTATCCGTAAAATGAAATTTTCCTTCTTCGGGCATATTCCGACTCAAACTATGGAGGTCTTCAACTGGATAGAAAAAGCACTTCTAGAGGCTGTCAATTTTTGGGTGGAAGATTGGTAAGTTGGTCATACGAGAAACAAAACTGCATTGCTCTCTCAACAGTCGACATAGAATACATCATTGCTACAAGCTGCACTTCGCAAGTTCTTTGGATGAAATCTCAACTTCTGGACTATGGTTATCGATTTCAACAAATTCCAACCTATTGTGACTCTCAAAGTGCAATTGAGATCTCTCACAATCCAATTCAGCACTCCATGCCCAAGCACATTGATATCCGATACCATTTCATTAAAGATCATGTTTTAAAAGAAAACATCATACTCATTTTTGTTCCATTTACTGATGAAATTGTTGATGTATTTACTAAGGCATTAGAAGAAACCAAATTTAATGGGTTTTTGAACAAAATGGGAATGATGATGCCTGATCCACAGTTCTTACAAGAGGCTTGTACACTCTGATGGAAATTTCAGAAAGTACACTAATTCTGAAGTTAAATTCATTTCTCCTTGGAATCGTTTCCTCTCGGAAAATATAGGATCATCATATGTGTCTTTTTGTCTAACCTCTTCTTCTAATATTTAAGTTGTACAACATTCCTCATCTCTTGAAGCTTTCGACCAATATAGTTATATCAGTGCACTTGCAATCATCTCATCTCGGAGTATATGTGAAAAAAATTATGTTATAAAGTTCATCTCAGAATTCAAATCTGAAACAATAATGTGAGTTCATCTCTTATCTTCTTCTGAGCTATGTTCCTTCAATTCTCGGAATCTCAATCTTCTGAAATTGGTCCTATATGATCTTCAAGCATTTTTACCTCTGATATTCAGTTTGAGACTGTGCCATCTTGAACTCTATACTTTGTACTAATGATGTGTTTACATTCTTCTGAAATATCTTAGAACATCTCATCTCGGAATCCAATTGTTCCGAGATCCTCAGCTATAAAAGAATTTGAAGGTTTTCCTTAATTCTCTATAAACGTGCTTTGGCACACATTACGAATAAAGTGCATTACAAATCAGAACTGAAACGATGTTTATCTCTTTGGAAAAAACTTACATCCCATATTTTTTGTGCTATGGTTTTTTAGGATACCATTTTCGGAAATACACTAAATGGAACCTATTTCGCGTTCGGGTTTCATCATTACTTTCTTAGACACAACCCATAATATCCAACCTATAAAAGAATTTTGAATACTAATTGTTCCTACTTTTCACTTATTCTATCGTCTTCTTAGAGCCTTTCTCATTGTACTCTGTTCTTCGAACTCTCAAACATTCATCAATGGCATCTTCTCAAATTATTCCTCAAGTTTCCAAACCTACATCAAAGAACAAATCTTCAAAGGGTTCCGCCTCATCTTCAGCCACTGAGTTTATCCTCAAGGAAACCACATAACTATTCTCACTAGGTCCCATGGATTATGATGAATCCATCCGCATTATGATTGAGTTCATCTCCCATCATCCTATAGTAGTTCCTCTCACCAAAATCCCCAATTGTAAGCTTCTTCTTCGCATTCTTCACAAAGCCTTTGAACAGATCAAGATCCAAAAAGACGTATTGGAAGTAAAATCATCGATGATTAAATTGTTCCTCTGCATAAGAACACCTTCCTCAAGGAAATCATCATTCCAAAAAACCCCACCCAAAGGGTTTTCATGTTCAAGTACCAAAAACTAAAGAGTTTCATACGTTTCTCAATCAAATTGGGTATAATGGGGATTTCAAAGCAAATGAGTTTAAGAAGTCTGCTCTTCCTGGCCTTTAGGCTGTTCTAATGCACCTAATCCTTTGAGGATTGTCCAGCAAGCATGGTGGTACTGACACCATAAGCAGGGACTTTTTGTACGTTGTATATAGTATCTATTCTGGAAGAAACAATGTTGTTGACCTGATCGAGGCGCTCTAGCAAGACTTTCGGAAATTTGCTATCAAAATGAAGCCTAACGAGATCTCAAGTCTGATATTCAGGACTCTAATGCTACAACAGTTGTACAATGAAAGATTAGAATCCATTCCTCTTAATTTGGATCTTAAAGAGGTATATTGTTCCTTTAAGGCTATAACAACTTATAGGTTACCAAACCAATCCGCCTTTGGACCAATCCGTTGTTTTCCGGAACATATGGTGGTTGCAATTCCATCTGATTCACTATATCTAAACCACCATTTTGAGACTTCAGTTATGTATGACCCTACACAATCTACCCTAATCTCAGATGATCAGCCTTTCGATGTGAACATATAGGTTTCTACTGGTGGTCGTAAGAAGAAAATGGCTAAACCAAAGAGCTCTACCTCAAAATTTATAACCAAAAAGAGAACCAAAACTAGTGGATCCTATCAATAGGATTTGTAGATTGGCATTGGATCTGACTCTGGATCACTGCCTACCCCTCTCATCCACTCTTCCAAAGTACCCTTTGGAGTTTCAATATCACATTCACACACTCATTGGGAGTCAGCACATAATCTAGCCCCATCTTCCTAAAATGATGGTGCTTGTATTGAAAATAGTCCCTTGAACTCCCCTGGAATATACCCACGAGTCTTTTCAAAAATCTAATTCGGTTGTACACATGCACAACTAGCGGCTCCAGCCTCTGATTCTAAGATCTCCAAAGTTGGAGCTGTCCTCCTACTTCAAAAGCCCCAACCTATATGATACATGCTTCATGTAAAGGATGATTGGATATTTTTGACAAAGACTGGTCTTATTTTTTTTGATGGGGATCATTCTAGACATTAAGAGCTAATAAGAGCACAAGTGGACTATACGCTTATTTCCATGCATCAAAGAGCTCTTCAAAGTCATCTTCCTTTCACTTTTCCATCTGATGAAGAGACTGATCAAGTGTTCCATCCCTCTGAATAAGCTCAGAAAACCACTACAGGAGATGTTCCCGATCCCACAATTGTTTTGGATGATCCTCTTCTGACATTCACAAGCAAAGAAACTCAAAAGCCTCCCTCTTACGAAGATCATTCAGATGATGTAATGTTTGACGATGACAACACATCTGTTGGCGCCTTTCCTATCCTCACGTTTTTCAAAAAGTTACAAAATCCTTCGTCTTCCAAACCATTGTATGATTTCGATCTTTTCTCCTCCTTAAAAGAATCCAAAGAATATGAAGAAGTCTATGTTGATGCCAAAACGCAAGGTAATCATGGCAACTAAGTTCAAGCTAATCTAGCTTATAATCCCAAGCCTTCTGAACCTCAAGATGATGCTAAAATAATGACAATGACATGAAGTATGAGAGTTCTACCTTGAAAACATGATCTTTAGATGAAAACATTATTGATCCTTTTGCCATGTTAGAACTCTGACATAATTTTGCATCTGTTGTTTCTAAAGTTGACTCTCTCGACAAGACTTCTACACAAATTGATTAAAAGATTGATCAAAAGGTTACTAGTATCGACTCTAAGCTTGAACGGATTCTCAAATCTCTCTTCGAGATCAAAAATGTTGCCCCCTCCGAACTCCATCAATAAAACCAACTTGACCAATTCATTTCCCTCCAGTTCAAGCACACTCTAGAAGAGGTTGAAAAAAAGTATAACGACAACCTCAATCATCATATCTCCATCACCACCACTATGCTCAAGATTCTAGATGACATGATTAGTGCTACCAACGAACTCATCAAGAAGACTCATGTATGTCATGAGAAACAAATTCCAAGGATGGAAAATGTGTTTAGAAAAAGGAAATGAATATGATTATGCAATAGGTTCTCATCAAGCTAATCCGAGCCACCTGGAATATTGTTGATGTTCCGAATTATAAATTCAACAAGATTCTCATCATTGTTGATGAAACATATTCCCATATCAAAGCTTAAGCTCCCACAGCCAAAGCTCATGTTTTTCTCACCAAATAGATCAATATGAGCTTTCAAAGAGTGTACAAACGATTGAGTGAACTTCAACAAGAAAACAAACTTTCATCGGATGTAAGTCCATCCAATGCAATAGAGGGAAAAGGAGCTAGTGAAGGAGAAAAAAATTAAATGGAAACCTACCTCAGAATTTATGCCTCGAGATGAGTCGTCTAATGAAGAAATAGTCAAGGTTACAACTCTTGAACCTATTGAATCTAGTGTTGAAGAATATGAAGACCTGATTGAAAATGCTATTTTAGGAATTATGGATGTAGATAAGTTAAAATGGTCATTGGATTCAATGGGAAAAACCTATTAAGGTCCTTTGGGATGCAGATAAGTTAAAATTTGGCCATCATCATTAGCAAAAACATTCAGACGAAAGCGAGATATGGAAAAAATTAAGACAAAGCTAGCCATTGACGCATTCCAAGCTACTCAATCAATACTTCCACCAATCCCTGCTCCATGGTTCGCTCAAATCGAAGAAGGTTATCCCACCTAGAAACCTGATGATCTCACTGAAGAGCCTTTGTTTCATCCTCTATCGGAATTCATCATCACCGAATCCGGTCAAAAAATAATCTCTGACTTGAATGTACCTCTACAAGATTAAGGCAAGAAGATTTCCACTAAATTAGATGGCCGAGTAAAGACGTTGAAAACGTACGAGGGATGGTCTTAAGAACAAATCAATCAAGCTTTGAAAGAAAGAATTAGGATTCAAGCATTAAAAGTCAATCTGAATCCATTGCTAGGCATAACTCCTCTTTTCTGAGGAGTTATTCACAATATACACTTTGTGCCCTTCATGTATTATGATCTTCCAACATAGGATGTCGGTCCACTAGATCTACCAATCTCTCCTCACAGTCACTTCTACATCAAGTACACTCCTCTTCATACAAATGATGATCCTCAAAATAATCATTAGGATAGAGCATGAGAGATTGAGAAGCTTCTACACCGTCAACACATGTCCCCAAAAACAAGTGTGATCTCGAAAGCGGATTACCAATATTGTTGGATACAGTAACAAGGTTCAAAGAAAGTTTAATCTCCTAAGCATGTGAAGA
Source organism: Lactuca saligna (assembly GCF_052625555.1). Classification (NCBI taxonomy): domain Eukaryota; kingdom Viridiplantae; phylum Streptophyta; class Magnoliopsida; order Asterales; family Asteraceae; genus Lactuca; species Lactuca saligna. Next base: position 42,263,982 of record NC_136418.1, on the reverse strand, counting down.
GTAAGTTCATCGAACATCACAAATGGTATTTTTAAGTCCGAAATTGGCACCCTCGTGCCATTCTCTTTGTGTTTGATGAAGCTAACTGAGGAGTTGATTGATTTATAAGTTCACTTAGTGGGAGATTGTTGATACATAAAAGTGAACCTCAAGCAATCCGAAGCCAAACAAGAACTGGAGTCCTGTGCATTCCGAGATGTGAAGAGTTCCAAAGTCAAGCTTCTTCCGAGATGAAGACTTATGTGAGACATTCCTAGTTTTTGATGTTATAGGGTTTGTACAAGAATTTAATGTTCCTTGTCGTTTTTATTAATAATACAATTCATGGGAAAATTGAGTAAATCGTGTGTGTCATCTTTTCTAACATATCATATTTACATTCTCTATGCAACTCTTGTATTTTGTCTTATTCTCTCTACTTTCCTATTTAAGTAGATGATTTATCCATGCATTGTAAACTTGATGTAGCAATATTCTCTTCAGATCAAATACTCAATATCTTGCAAGTCAAATCTCTTTCTCCACCATTCTCTTTGTTCTTAAGTTATCTTTAGTTCGTTCAAACTCACTTTATTTTAATTAAATATTTTGTTGAATACTTTGTTGATCATCATATTTCAAGACAAGATTGGATTGCCAGACTTTACTGGACCAAAATATTAGTAGTATACATTGATCTTAAGTTAATTTAAGGTTTGAGTTTTCAAACCTTATCTACGCACTAATTCATTCAATTTCATGACCATCGAGATGATTCAACATTTCTGTGGGAGACTCAGACAACGTAGAGCCATCAAAAGAGTTATCCAGATAGATTCCGTTCGGACCTTAAGTTTCAGGCTGGGGATTTTATGCTCCAAAAGTTGTTGTCTAGGAAAGGCACCATCGGATTCATGAAGCAGGGAAACTCGGGCCCTAGATTCATCGGTACTTTCAAGATCCTTGCCCAAGTCGTCAAGGTTGTGTTGGGTCTAAAATATGGTTTATACTTTGCTTTTCTAGGCTTTTGTTGTTTTCAGTCTTGGGCCAAAAACAATCTTGGGTTTAATCACAGTTTGGACCGAAATAACATGTGATTTCGGTCTAGCCTTTGAGTTGTGGGCTTGGCTTTTCGGTCTAGATATATAAATAGTCATCAGCGGGAATGTTTAGGGGGATTCCAATGAGTAAGGAGCACTAATTGTCATAATGTTGTTCTAGAGAGAGAAAGTAGAGAGAAGTGTGTGAATCTTATGTATTGTTCATCAATTAATTCATTCAATACATTGAAGATTTATCTAGTTCTTGTTCTTCTTCTTCTCCATTCTATCTTGCATCATCCACTTGATTTGGAATTCTACACCATCAAGTGGATCATATTGATACATCAAAGCGGTTTGGGGACTTACAGTTGGTATTAGAGCTTAGATTGTATCAACCATTTTGGAAAGATCTTAAATGTTTTTGGACCTTTTCATAAAGGTTTTGGCATTTTTTATTAGTTTTTGAAGAAATATTGGGTATTTGGTTTTTGTGTTCTTCATAATATTGAGTTTTTAATCGAGCTTTGCATCAAAAAAGGTGAAAAATCAAGCTTTTTGGTCATAAACAACGATGGTGAGGAGGCATTTCTTCGTCGGGGAAGGATTTCCAAAGTGTTTACAGCCAAAATGGAAGGTTCTCGATGGAGCGTCCAGAGGTTCTCGGTCGATAACGAGATTGCGGTCGAAAACGGTTTTCGGTGGAGCGGGGTGCGAGGCTTTCGGTGTAGCGTGACTTAACAGGTTTTTGGCCCGAGGACATTTTCAGTTCGAAAGTATTCAGTCTTGCATTTTTGGTCCAGGTTTTATGTCCTCAAGTTTTAGGTGAGCGGGTGCGAGGGTTCTCGAGCAAAAACTCATTCTCGGTCGTAATCGACTTCTCGGCTCGCACGTTTTCGGTCCTCCATTTTTGGTCTCGTATTCGGTTAGTAAACCTCCTTTATGCGAGTCTTCTCAGTCAGGATCAAGAGACTTTGCATTTTCAGTCCAAATTTTAGATTTTTGACATTTTTGGCCCAAAAATCAATTTTGCGAATTTTGAAGTTTCATTTTCGGCATAAAGCTTTGACTTTTGATTTTTGACTTTTAAGTTTGACCTTTTAAATATTGACTTTTAAGGTTGACTTTCGAGATTTCTAGTCAAAGGGCATTTTTGATAAACAATGAGTTCTTCAAACACCAAGGTCAATAAAACTTCATGTTCTCAGTCTTGTGAAACTAAAATTAAAATTTATCATGATCAACATGATTTGCTAAAAAGGGAACTTGATGACCTTAAATATGAAGGATATACTCTTAAGAATGCCCAAACACCCTTAAAAGAACAACTAAATGCCAAAACCAAGGACTTTAGAAAACTTTAAGAAGAATATAGCAACAAATGTGAGAATTATGACTATGTTGAGAGACAACTTGCTAGCTTGACTGTTGAACTTGATGTATTAAAAGCTAAATATAAAGATGTTGAATTTAACTTTAAGAGATTTGATGTGTCAAGTCAGGTAGTTGTATCCATGATAGAAAAACAACTAAAATTTAAAGATAATTAAAACAAGGGTCTAAGGTATCATAGTGTTCCTCATCCGTTCAATGACAACTATACCCCACTCCTTGAAACAAATATGGAAGAAATACCTATTCAGTATGGACAATCCGCTATATCAGCTTCAGTCAAGAATGAACAACCAAGCCAAGCTGAGAGTGTTGAGGTGAAGGATACTAATGATTCTACTTCATGTGCAGATAAGGTAGTGGAAGATGAAAACACGGAGAACGGAAACAATTCAGTTGATTACATTGATTATCAAACAAATGTCTCCTTGACTCTGAATCTGAATCAGTTACTTCTAATTCTGTTGCTTCTAATAAACCTACTGTTGATACATACATGCCACCTCAACAAGCGAAACAAACCGCTTGTTGTATGTGTGCTTGTGGGAACAATCAAAGACGAGACACGGGCATGGACTCAGGGACATGCAGAAACAACTTCCAAGTGAAGAAACAGACTGGCTTCCACTATGGAACACCTGGACACATTTCCAGAAATTTTCCTAATTATGCATATGTTCCCTACTATGCACCAGGTTGGCAAAACGTGCCAAGAGGGAGATATTTCAAAAGAAATACTTTGAGCCCATGTTCAAACAATGGTGACTAGAATGCCAAGAAGGGAAAGAATCAAACTCACAAGGACAATAAGGGTATGTCAGCCAAGAAGCCAAACTCAAGAAATGGTTCAGTGAAATCAAGATCGGTTAGGTCAAATCCATCTCGGCGATCTGCCTCAAGTTCAAAAGCAAGTGATAAGGCATCCATCCGATCGAACAAGCAATGGGTTAAACCCGACTATAGATGGGTACCAAAATTTCATACTCCCAAATCATCAAATGAGTCTAACATTTCTTCATCTTTTGTTTATGATAAACATGATATGTCATGGGAGAGAGTACTTTGCGTAGATGATAACGGTCAACCCAGTTTCAAAATGGATTGGTGTTACACCCTAAACCGAAATGGTGGAAACGTTCGGGGGTGGAGGACATCATGTATAGTATCACAACAATTGCATCATAGCAATCAAAGTAAACACAACCATTACATTAAGATATGATATTTACATATGTTTGTTTCATAGTTTGAGTACATCAAAAGTATAAAAATATATATATATATATATATATATATATAAAATATGTGACTTTATACGCACCGTCTTCTTAAAAACCTATCGAAGTATGTGTTTATTAATTTCCTGAGAATACAAGCGGTTTTTAAAGAGTATCATCATTAAGCTGGTGAGTTCATAATAATGTTTTTTTAATGAAAACCTATCATGGAATCTGTAGAAATGTTTGTATGCTTCCTAAGAAAATTCAATATTTTCTAAGTTATATGTTCGTACTGTGATCAAGTATTAGTTTGTATTCCGGTTACTACCAACTGTATTTTATATCGTTACTTTGAATGAAAACTATTTGTATGAAAACCCTGGCTACCACCAGTAATGAATAGAATGTTCTGTTCGAAAACCCTAATTACCACCAGTATGTATAGTATGTTCTGTTCAAAACCCTAGTTAACACCAGCATGTATAGTAGTTTTATTACTTAAAATAAAACCATGTATTGTATCCATGGAATTCTCCAGTGTAATTTATAATAGTTCTATTAATTAAAATAAAACTAATGAAGAATGAAATACCATCAACAAAGGTTAGTTTATACTATTATGAGTCGTATAACCATGCTTGATATGACTAGTGACCTCTACGACGTTCTTTAGGTGTCAGGCGGCATGATATTTATCACCCCAGGCATGCCTGCCAAACTGTAGCTATCATTTTAGGTGTGGGATTGTCAATCCCGAATAGATATATTCACAAATCTCACGCTCTCCCTCGACGAGAGTCTAGTTAAACTAATGATTGGATTTAACCAGTACCCCGAAAGGCACAATTGAAGTGTTGTCTCACAATCCTGTATATACTAGTTTACGAGTCGTTTTTATTGTTCTCTTGTATCTGAAACCATTTGTGTGTTTTGTAGAGTAATAATAATGATACTTAAATGATTATTTTGTGTAGTACTCTTGAGATTTGTTTGTAAATGAATAGTTTCTGAATCTGTAATTGTATATTGAAATCCCCAAACTATAACTATTATAGTTTGCATGAAATGCTATGTACTTGGTGCGTGTATTGATCTGAAAACTATGCAATTATAATTGTAAGATGAAAAACGTCCTTTATGCTCAGAGTGTGTACAAAAGGGACAAAATATCTAAATGTTTTATAAAATGTGGAAATCGTTTGGTTGTATCAATTGCATATGTTTTAAACATGTTGAAATTCTTTTGTATAAGTTCCCAAAATCATTTGTGTTTGGCTTGTATTCCCCTTGAAAACGTTAAGAATAGTAAAACAATAGGGGTATGAAGTCACAGATAGACGCTTCAAAGTGCTGGACAACGAGACTAGAATTGAGGACCCTTGAGTTGTAATGGAAGTTAACGAAATCCTAACAATAATTAAAAACATATTTCTATCTAAAATTAGCGATTTCATTAGATAAAGTGTTAGAAAAACACTTTCTTTCGGTTAAGGAATGTTACTGAGGCTCGATCGAAGTGTAAAAGTGGGTTTGCAGCAAAGATTCACGGTGTAAGGCTGATTACGGCTCTGATGGGATTACGGTCGTGAACTGTCCTCGGTCGTCAATTGTTTACTGCCTTTGAATGGTTTGCAATCTTTGAAGGTTTGAAGGGTTCACAGCCTGTTCTTGGTGAAATATGATGATTTGAAGAGTTCACAGCCGTGAACTAAAGAACAACAACGTTCGATTTGATGAAAAATTAATGTTTTTAAAACGAGTCCCCAGGCGGATAGAGTGATAGATGAAGAGAAAACTTGAGAAATCTTGGGTTTTTGGGTGAGGGTTTTTAGAGAGAGAAAGAGTGTTTGCTGCCATAAAAAGATAAATGAGGGTAGGAGTCTTGTATATATAGGCTAGGAGTATGGTCGATGGTGGGGTCCAGTCGTGATCAGGTTTACGGCCGTGATCGGGTTCACGACCGTGAACAAAAATCAGGCCGGATTCGCTAATTTGTTAGAGAAAACTCGGGGTTTTGCGTGATATTCGTTCCAACTCATATATAAAGTTTTAATTATAAAAGTAAATGATTTTCCAAATCATAAGAATTTGATGGAACTAAATAAAAATTTAAAATTTATTTAACAGAATCTGCTAACCTTAACAGAAAAAGGTTCAGGTTGTCACAATTGGGTTCCAAAGACCAATTAATCTTGTACTTTGTGTTGGAGCAGCTATGGAGGCATATCATCATACTTCGATTCATTAATAGTGGTTGTTCCACGCACATGATAGGGGACATCTCTCAACTGTATAATATTCGAAACTATGTTTGAGAGTTTTTGTCCTTTGTAGGAAAGGAAGAAAGAAGAGGATCACAAATGTCACACCCCCAAACCGGAACAGCGGAAACGTTTTGGGATGGATGACTTCATGTGTAGTATCACAACAATGCACAATAGTAATCAAATTACAATATCCATTACATTTATAAAATATAACTTTACATTCGTGTTCAAATTATTGAATATTTGACAACATAAAATATAATTAAAAGACATAATTATATTAAACTCTGTCTTCCTCAAAACTTGTGGGTACCTGTTTATCAATTTCCTAAATATAAAAATAGTTTTGAAAAGAGTGTCAACAATTAAGTTGATGAGTTCATAAGCATGTATGTAATTGAAATATGTTATTTGTTCCTTCGAAAAAATGTAAGTATGTTTTCCCCATAAAATCTTATATTTTCTTTTATATATGTATTTGTGTTTTGAAATAGTATAATATAGTTTTAAATTCCTATAAAACTATGAAAAGTATGTTTTCTTTGTACTAAAATAGCATTCTTTATTTGTACTTGTATGAAAACTTGTGAAATTGTAGATATCTAGATTCACCAATTATAGTTTAATTTATATAAAACTAAGTGAAGTTGCTTGCATATTCTTACACTAAACCTATTATTCAATACCAAATTGTGAGTTATCATAACCATGTTTAATGACCTAAGTCTTGCCTGAAACACAACGTTCTTCAGGCGTCCGAGATATGATGCGACAATTGTCACCACAGGTCTGCCAGCCTAGCTGTTGCGAGCAGCTTTTGTGCGGGATTATCAGTCCATTATAGATCTATACACAACTGTCACGCTCTCCCTCTAGTAGACTCTGGTTATAATTTTCAGGAGTTTGTTTATACTGAAATAAGTACTTGAAGCATGACTCACAAATGTTATACTGATAGTTACGTGTAGAATAATGAAAAATATATTTGTAATAGATAAGTTATAAATATGTCATAAATTAGATTTAATATAATTTATATGGTTATTTTCGTAAGTTACTCTAAATATATAAAGAAATATATAGTTCCATAAATTGTATTGATAAGTATGCATGACTAGAGATGGCAACGGGAGTGGGGAACATAGGGGACCCTAATCCCCATCCTCGAATCCTTATTCCAATCCCCATCCCCACCCCCAGCAGGGACTGGGTATCCCTAACGAGGAAACAAGGATTTCTTTATCTCTTTTAATATGAAAACTTTTACGTAAGAAAAAACTCTAAATTTCAATTTCAACAGCATAAGTTTAAAGATTTTATGAAACATATAAGTACCCACAAATTGCATAAAAAATATAAATAAATTTTCTACCAAATTTTAATACATACATGAAAAATCAAATAGAAAAAAATTATCAGATTGATATTTTAGGTAAAATAGATCAATCAAAGAGAAAAAAAAACAATATATACAAGAGTTTAATTTAGATAAAAGAAAAGCCAAAAGTATAATTTCAACCAAGTAATTACTAATGAGTATGGTTACTTATATCAAATTTTATGTATTATAAACTATAATATAAATATATGTTCTGTATTATTTTTATATCTTAATATATGTAAGGGATGGGTCCAGGGTCAGGGATTAAGGGTATCCCCATCCCCATCACCATCCCTATTTTTTTATTCGTGGATTCCCCATTCCTGGTCAACGTAGAGATTTCCCAACCAAAACGGGTGTGGGTTTCGCGTTCCCCATTAGGTATGGGGTTTTTTGCCATCCCTATGCATGAATTATAAACTATATCTATTATAGTTTATATGCTTGTTTATGTATGAAATCCCGAACTAGTAAAATAGTATGTTTATTTTAGTAAAAATAACAATCATAAACCATTTGAATAATTGTGTAATCTATACAAGATTTATTGTATTTTACTAGTATTTTCCCCTCTAAAATATTTCTAAAGATAGTAAAAATGAAGGGGTATACTCTGACTTTATGAGTGGTGATTCGGGTAGTGTTTCGTTTCTAAGAAGGACTTTTCTTGACGAAACTGAGAGTATTTTATGAAAAGTCGGCTTCACGCGGGCAAAGTTTCAGCTAAAAGATTGAGGACTTCGGGGCTTCAGGGCTTGCTTCAGGTGGTAGGGAGGTTCCTGGGACTTCGGAGGGTTTAGAGAGGCTTAAATTAGCATTTATGAGGAGAGAGGTTATGAATTTTGTAAACAAAACTCGGAAGCCTCATATCCTATTTATAGGAGGCTAAGGTCCAGTATTACGTTGGGCGTAATATTCATGTACGCTAGGCATACCCCCCAGTACGTTGGGCGTACTCATCGTACGCGAGGCATACTAATGTGAGTCTTATCCGAACTTCGGATGTGGCAAAGCTATGAGATATGCATCAAGGCTAGTGAGTTTACGCATCACATAATCTTCTTGTATGCTGGGCATACTAGCGTGAGCAGCAGTACGTTGGGCGTATGTCTTCTTACGCGGGGTGTAATCCCTTTCATCATATCCGAAGTCTTGGACATGTCTACCACGTGTGGCATGCGACGGTAAGTGCGACGTCGGATATCCGAGACCTAGTATTTAAGTATGCTGGGCGTACTCCTTGTACGCGGGGCGTACTTTAATTTTTGAAACTTCAACTTTTGTTTAGACTCCTTGTACGCGGGGCGTACTTTAATTGTTTACACGTAGGCGAGACCATGATCTATAACTTTTGTTTAGACTCCATCAGCTAATTTTGAATTAAATTTTAATGCTATATTTTTAACAGGTCGGGACAGGAAAAGTCCGTTAAAAATTCATAATTTCTTTATCTGACATTTGTTGTCGTCTGTCTTTTTACCATTGTACTACTATTGATTAGACCTTTGATTCTCGTTTAGGTTGTGTCGGCTAATAATCATCTTATCTTTATTTCGTATTTCAAGCTATGTACTACTATGTCGGGTCTTAGAAAAATCATAACTTCATCATATGAAGTCATATTTGGATGTTCTTTTTATGAACACTCTTAGTTTAACGAATACTACAACTTTCATTTAGAGAGTTAAGGCTAAAATGAATTTGATTGAAAAGTCACTTTTTACGCAAAACAGTGTTTTGCTAGTTTTGTCGCTGAACTTCAATTGGTCATAACTTCTTCTTTATAACTCGGATTTCAGTGCTCTTTATATTTTCGGAAACCTTGTTATGATCTCTACTTCTTTATTCATCCCAATTAAGATTATTGAACAATTTATTTTGCACGCTTATTTTCTTCTCAATAAACTTCTATTTTTATTATTTCAAAATAAGTTACAATTTGACATAGACTATTACATTGACTTGAAATATCGAGTTGTTACATTATCCCCCCGTTAGAGGGAATTTCATCCCGAAATTATTTCTAAGGTGGTACTCATGGACTTGGGAAAATATGTGGATATTTTTGTTTCATCTAATCTTCCCGTTCCCAAGTGAATTCAGGTCCTCATTTGGCATTCCAGCGAAACTTCACTATTGGTATACAACTTTGTTTTGTTCCTTTGAATTCCCTATCCACAACTTCCACTGGTTCTTTTATGAATTGTAGACTCTCGTTTAATTCGATTTCATCAAGTGGAATTACCAGAGTCTCATCAGACAGACACTTCTTGAGATTTGAGATGTGAAAAGTGGGATGAATGTTACTAAGTTCATGCGGTAGTTTGAGTTTATACGCAACCGGACCAATTCTGGCAAGAATCTCGAATGGTCCGATGTACCTTGGATTTAGTTTTACACTTTTGCGAAAGCGTATCATTCCTTTCCAGGGCGATACTTTTAACAAGACACGGTCACCAACCTGGAATTCCAATGTTTTTCATCGTTTGTCCGCTTAACTCTTCTGTCTATCTCTAGAAGCTTTCAACCATTCCCGGATTTGTACAATCTTTTCTTTTGTTTCTTGGATGATTTTAGGACCGGTTAGAGTACTTTTGGGTATTTGGTTCTTGGCTAGTTGTGTATTGCCCACTTCAGCCTAGTACATAGGAGATCTGCACTTATAGTCATAGAGAGCTTCAAAGGGACTTTGATGTTAGTGTGATAGCTATTGTTGTAGGAAAATTCAACTAGTGGTAAATGGGTATCTTAAGCTTTACCGAAATCTATCACACAAGCGCATAACATGTTTTCAATGTTTGTATGGTTCTCTCACTTTGCCTATCTGTCTGAGGATTGTAGGCTGTACTCATGTCAAGATTTGTTCCCAAGGACTTTTGTAGTGATTGGCAAAACTCCAAGGTCAATCTACTATCTCGGTTAGAGATAATAGATACTGGCACACCATACAATCATATTATCTCTTTAATGTATGTCCTTGTTAACTTCTCCATTTTATCAATTTCTTTTATGGGCAGGAAGTATGCGGATTTGGTTAGTCTATCAACAATAACCCAAATGGTGTCATGACCACTCGTTGTCCTAGGTAACTTGGTTATTAAATCCATTGTAATCTGCTCCCACTTCCATTCAGGTATTTCTGGCTGTTGAAGTAAACCTGAGGGCTTTTGATATTCTACTTTGATGTTGGCACAAGTTAAACACTTGCCCACATAAGAGTCAATTTCAGCTTTCATGTTTGGCCACCAATAGAGTTTCCTAAGGTCCAGATACATCTTGTCTGAACCCAAGTGAATGGACTATCGGTTTTATGAGCTTCATTCATGACAACATCTCTGTAACCACCAAAACTCTGTGTCCACTTCCGATTCATGAGATCACGAACTCCGTCACCCTTTATTTGCAAGTTCTTTTCAATTCCCCTTAAGGCTTCAACCCGTCATGTTCTCAGGTGTCAAGGCTTCCATTTGAGCCTCCTTGATCTGTGTGGATAGGTGGGAATGGATGGTCATGGTCAGTGACTTTACTCGACGGCCCGAGTACTCTTTCCAACTAAGGGCATCTGCTACTATGTTGGCCTTGCCGAGGTGATAGAGAATCTCACATTTGTAATCATTTAGTAGTTCTACCCATCATCGTTTTCTCATGTTTAATTCTTTTTTATCAAAGATGTGTTGGAGACTTTTGTGTTCAGTAAAGACTGTGCATTTCGTACCATACAGGTAATGCCTCCAGATCTTTAGAGCAAAAAATATTGCTCCCAGTTCGAGCTCGTGTGTGGTATAGTTGAATTCATGGTTATTAAGTTGTCTTGAGGCATAGGATATAACCTTTTCTCGCTGCATAAGAACATGGCCTAGCCCTTGTTTGGATGCATCGCAGTAAACTACAAAATATTTTGTCCCTTCTGGGAGGGATAAGATCGGTGCGCTGCAAAGGGCTTGCTTTAGTGTATGGAAAGCAGTTTCTTGTTTCTCCACCCAGTTGAATGTCACACTTTTCTAAGTCAATGTGCTGAGTGGCTTAGCAATCTTTGAAAAGTTTTAAATGAATCTCCTGTAGTAGCCAGCGAGACCTAGAAAATTACGAATATATGTTGGGGTTGATAGCTTTGATCTTGGAGGGATCAACATGTATCCCTTCCTTGCTGAATACATGACCTAGGAATTCTACCCTTCGAATCCAGAATTCACATTTTGAGAACTTCACGTACACTTTCTTTGCCCATAAGGTTTTGAAGACTTGTCATAAGTGTTGGTTGTGTTCTTCCTTACTTCGAGAATATACTAGTATATCATCAATGAAAACTATAACGTACTTGTCTAAGTAAGGTCGACACACACGATTCATCAAGTCCATGAATACTGCAGGCACATTTGTTAGACCAAAGGGCATTACTACGAATTCATAGTGACGGTAGCGAGTTCTGAAAGTAGTCTTTGGAATATTGTCCTCCTGGACTCGTAGTTTATGGTATCCTGATCTCATATCAATCTTGGAGAAGAAACTTGCCCCTTGAAGTTGATCAAAAAGGTCGTTAATTCGAGGCAAAGGGTATCGTATTTTAATAGTAAGTTTATTCAATTCCTTGTAATCTATACACATGCAAAATGACCCATCCTTCTTTTTCACGAACAAGACCAGTGCTCCCCAGGGTGAGAAGCTTGGTCTGATAAAGCCTTTACTAAGAAGTTTGTTCAATTAACTAGATAGTTCTTGCATCTCTGAAGGTGCAAGAGGATATGGGGATTTAGCTACGGGGGTAGCTCTAGGGATCAAGTCAATTCGGAATTAGACTTGGCGTTCAGGAGGAAATCTAGAGAGATCATCAGGGAATACATCAGGGAAATCACAAACTTTAGGAATATCCTTGATGTTTTCTACTTCTTGTATTTTATCAACTACATGAGCTAAGAAGGCATAATAATCTTTACGAAGATACTTCTTGGCCTTGATGCAATAAATGATTTACAGATTTGCACTAGGTTTGTCGCCATAGATAACAAGGGATTCACCATTTGGTAAATTGAGGTGAATGACTCTTTCGTAACATAAAATATTGGCACAATGAAGGCTTAACCAGTCTATACCAATGATGATTTCAAAGCTTTTTCTGGACACCAACATAACGTCTATTTGGAAGGAATAACTGTTTAAAGTAAGTGTACACCCTATGTATATACCGTTTGTGCTCTCGATCTTTCCATTAGCCATCTCTATAGTGAACGTGTCTTTTAGGGATTAGGGATTTTGTTTTAGTAATTGTTTGAATTTATGGCTTACAAAACTTTTCTCTAAACCACTATCAAAAAGAATACATGCGTAAGAATTGTTGAGAAGAAATGTACCGGTGACCACGGTAGGATGTGCCATCGCTTCGTCGTGGCTAATTGCTAAAACTCTTCCTGTACCCCTAGCATTCTTCATCTTTGGACAATTTCTCTTTTAATGACCGATTTCTCCATACTCCTAACAAGCTTGACTAACTCCCATGATGGGGACTTGAGATATAGGTTGTACTCGTGCTTTATAGAAGCGGGCAGTATGCCCTTTCTTGTTGCAGTTTTTGCAGTGCATTTCCCTGAAAACTCTTGTATCATGGAAGTTGCACTTATCGCACTTCGGCAAAGTTCTAGCATATTAACTCGGGGTTGCTGGAGTAGCAGAAATAGTGGTAGATGTACGAGTAGGAACGACAGCAGGAATAATAGCAGTGTGTATTGCCACAGTTTGTTGTCTCTTAGAAGGCTCTTGCGATGATTTCCCCTTTTGTTTATTCCAGAACTTCTTTTTGCTAATTCCTTCTTTGGATTTCTTAGGAATGGCTAGTATGGAATCTTGAATAACTCCATGATCCACTAATGTTTGTGCCAGACGTTTGGCATTGTCAAAAGTAAATGGATTCGCGGTAATAACATCTCCATGAGTCGGGGGAGTTAATCCCTCTATATATCTTTCCACCTTTTTACTCTACGGGGTGACCATCCCGCAACAAAGGATAGCAAGGTCACTGAACCTAGCGGTGTAAGCAATGATATCGGAGCCCTTCATCTTCAGACTCCAGAGTTCTTGTTATATTTTTTGCATTTCACCCCTCGAGCAGTATTCAGATAGCATTAGTTCAGTAAAATCATTTCAACCCATACTGTTTACTATCGGGAGAGTCAAGGACTTGACTTGGCTATTCCGCTAAGTGATTGCTCTGTCTGTAAAGGTGCATGCTGCAAATTTTACTTTGCTACATTCAGGGCATTCGTAGATTTCGAATATTGATTTGATTTTCTCGAACCAACAAGTTAAAGTAATCACACCTCTCGTGCCATCAAAGGATCAAGTTTTAGCATTGGTGAAATCCTTATATGAACATTCCTTCGGATGATCATGACTATCCCATGATTAGAAGGATGGGCACTATTACCTGCCCCACTGATGCCACTGGCGTTGACTTGTGTTATTGTTGTTGTCACGGCAGAAGCTACTGCTGCTTGAAAGATAGCAGCATCATATTGTGGAGGTGGTGGTGGTGGTGGATTTGGTAGATTGTTGTTCTTTCTGTAGGACTTTCTTGGAGGCATCTTTTTGCCAAAGAATTAACAATGAATAGGTGATAAGTTTTTCATAATAATTGTAAGTCGGGTGTTAATAACTAAAAATATTAGTTTATTATATGCATAATGACTTACTTTAAATGTTTTTTGCATTCAATTCATCATAGTAGTTTATATAAAAAGATAAACTTAGTAATTTTGATAATGATAACCAATGAAGTAAAATGCTAGTCAATTACTTTGATATATATATATATATATATATATATATATATATATATATAAATATATATATATATATATATATATATATATATATATATATTGATACATAATGTTACTGGAAAGTTTGACCTTGATACTGGTCTAAAGTACATCAAAGTTTTAAAGAAAACTTGACAACATTACATTTCCTTGATTAGTATATAAGTCTAATAACAGGGTTGGGTTATACATAGATGAGATTTATATGAACATATATATCTGAGGTCCTAACTTATATCAAAATTGGAAGTAGTGTAAGTACTATTTACAATAAGTCCTATGTTGAACTCTGGACTCTGCTTCCTAGTGTTTTGTTTCCATTAAACTCAATTCTAGGGTAAATTGATGCTCTCTTAGTGTTATTATTTCATCTTGGGCAGCATCCACTTATCCTTGTAGTACTTCGGTGTGAGTCCAGGTTTCTTCATGAACTTCATCCAGACGACGAATATCGATAGTGTTAATCTGAGTAGTTGCATTTACTTCAAGGATTCAGTTTATTGAAATCTGTGCCTGATCAGTTTGGCGAGCAATGTGGTGCACTATGACATGGAGAGCCCTGTCAGCTGAACCTCCTCCAGAGAGGTCATAAAACCCTCTTGACATCCCATAAGGAGGGCGTTGTCCTTGTTGTCGAATCTAGTGGTTCAAGTATACGGCCCATGCTGGTGTTTGTCCTTGAAAATATTGTCCTATTACGAGGTGTTGGACAGTTGGTGTGGGTTTGTAAACTTCAGGTTCTATGTCAGTGCCATCAGAATCTTCTTCTTCTTTTTCCTCTTCCTCTGGATCCTCCTTCGGATCATCATCAATCCATCGATGATTCCCTTGACCAGGGAAGTAGGGATCTCCAGGTGGAGGATATCTTTCCATGAAGTCTATACGAGAATTTAAAGGTACGATGCATACAAAGAATATAGTTTTATAGTACTACAAACTACTCCTATAGCATTTTAAATTTGTGTTATGTTCTAGAGTCCCTCTGTATGAATAGAGTTATGTAAATTTTAGACTTGTCGCAATACTACCATCATTCCCAAGCACATTTTGATCAAATCTCATATAAATATAGTTGATCAGGCTATATTTACCCCATGTATGATTGCATAACTATCCAGGTTGAACTGTAGTGTCCAACATCCAAATACTTTTATGTAATTATTACTATGATATTGCTTTTGTATGTGTGAGTGTCAGTATACTTCTTATGAAATACTTATATTTTAAAAGTATACTTGTAGTCCCATTGTATTTATAGTTGTATACCTTTTATGAACTGATATATTGAGTTCGCTATAAAGTTGGCTCTGATACCAATCTATCACACCCCTAAACCGGAACGGCGGAAATGTTCGGGGATGGATGACATCATGTGTAGTATCACAATAATGCACAATAGTAATCAAAGTACAATATCCATTACATTGATAAAATATAACTTTACATTCGTGTTCAAATCATTATATATTTAACAACATAAAGTATGATTAAAAGACATAATTATATTAAACTCTGTCTTCCTCAAAACTTGTGGGTACCTATTTATCAATTTCCTGAAAATACAAGTAGTTTTGAAAAGAGTGTGAACAATTAAGTTGGTGAGTTCATAAGCATGTTTGTAATTAAAATTTGTAACTTGTTCCTTTGAAAAATGTATAAGTATGATTACCCCAGAAAATCCTATATTTCCTATAGTATATGTATTTGTGTTCTTAAATAGTATGATATAGTTTTAAATTCTCATAAAACTATTAAAAGTAGGTTTTCTCTGTACTAAAATAGCATTATGTATTTGTACTTGTATCAAAACTTGTGAAATTGTAAATATTCTAGCTTCACCAATTATAGTTTTATATAAAACTATGTGAAGTTGTTTGCTTATTCTTACACTAAACGCATTATTCAATACCAAATTGTGTGTTATAATAACCATGCTTGATTTCTTCAGGCGTCGAGATATGATACGACAATTGTCACCACAGGTCTTCCGACCTAACTATTGCGAGCAACTCTATTGCGGGATTGTCAGTCCCATATAGATCTATACACAAGTGCCATGATCTCCCTCTAGGAGACTTAAATAAATACTTGAAATGTGTCTCACAAATGCTATGTTGATAGTTACGTGTAAAATAATGAAAAATATCTATTTAATAGATAAGTTGTAAATATCTCGTAAATTATATTTAATATAATTTATACGGTTATTTTCGTACATTACTCTGAATATGTAGTTCCATAAACTATATTGATAAGTATGCATGACTCATAAACTATATCTATTATAGTTTGTATGCTTGTTTTTGTATGGTAAAATAGTTTGTTTATTTTAGTTAAAATAACAATCGTAGACCATTTGAATAATTGTGTAATTTATACAAGATTTCTTGTATTTTACATGTATTTTCCCCTACAATATTTATACAAGATTTCGGAGCTTGCTTCAAGTGGTAGGGAGGTTCCTGGGACTTCGGAGGGTTTAGAGAGGCTTAAATGAGTGTTTAAGAGGAGAGAGGTTTTGAATTTTGTAAAGAAAACAAGGAAGCCTCGCATCCTATTTATAGGAGGCTGAGGTCCAATATTATGTTGGGTGTAATATTCATGTACGTTGGGCGTACAACCGAAAACCCCAGTATGCTGGGTGTACTCATTGTATGTGGAGCATACTAATGTTAGTCTTATCCGAATTTCGGATGTGGAAAGGCTATGATATTCGCGTCAAGGCTAGTGAGTTTAAGTTGGGCGTAATCCTCTTGTACACTGAGCGTACTAGTGTGAGCAGCAGTACGTTAGGCGTACTTCTTCTTAGACGACATGTAATCCCTTTGATGATATCTGAAGTCTCAAACGTGTTTGACACGTGTCGCATGCGAGGATCAGTATGATATAGGCAATCCGGGACCTAGTCTTTGAGTAAGTTGGGCATACTCCTTGTACACGGGGAGTACTTTAATTTTTGAAACTTCAAAAACTCGTAACTTTCTCATATGAGCTCCATTTTTACGTTCTATATATCCACACATAGGTTGGACGATGCTCTACAACTTTTGTTTACACTCTGTCGGCTAATTTTGGATTAAATTTTGAAGTTATATTTTTAACAAACCGGGATAGTAAAAGTACGTTAACAATTCAAAACTTCTTTATCCAACATCCGTTTTCATCTGTCATTTTACCATTGTACTACTATTGACGAGACTTTTGAATCTCGTTTAGGTTGTGTCGGCTAAAAATTGCCCGATCTTTATTTCGAGTTTCAGGCTATGTACTATTTTGTCAAGTCTTAGAAAAATCATAACTTCATCATACGAAGTCATATTTGGACGTTCTTTCTTTGAACACTCTCAATTTAACGAACACTACAACTTTCATTTAGAGAGTTAAGGCTAAAAATCATTTTATTGAAAAAATCACTTTTTACACTAAACAGTGTCTTGTCGGTTTTGTTGCGGATCTTCGATTGGTCATAACTTCTTCGTTATAACTCGGATTTCATCGTTCTTTATATTTTCGGAACCCTTGTTACAATCTCTACCACTTTATTCATCCCAATTAAGATTATTGAACAATTTATTTTTGACTCTTATTTTTGTCTCAGTAAACTTCTATTTTTATTATTTCAAAATAAGCTACAACTTTACCTAGACTATTACATTGACTTGAAATATTGGGTTGTTACAAAAAATGAGGTTTTTACTTAACGATGTGAAGAATTTTTGGATCTGTTCCGAGATTGAAATATATGTGTTGTTCTTAGATCATCTGGATGCAAATTCAATTGGTGACTTGCGGTTTGAATTTTCTTCTCGATACTCCCGAGTCTTCTTAAAATGATTCGTTTCAAAGACATGTTATTTTTAATTTTGTGCATTTATTTTATTTCTTCCTTATGCCCAAATAAAGGGAGAGAAATCAAAATACAAAAAATTAATAAAGTCAAAAGTTAAAAAATATGTTCTTATGTTTTTTCGTTTGTAGGTGTTATCTAGGAAGTGATATGAAGCTTAGTGTTAAAGGGAAATCTTAAATTTGTGTGATGCACTAAAGCTAAATTGTTTAGACTCTGTGCTCAATGTGCTAGTAGGCACAAAGGGTTCAAAAGGACTAGACTTAAAATGACAAACGAAAGGACTTGACAGTATGGACTTAGACAGTTTTATTTGAACTGACCATACGACACTCGGATAGATTGAGTAGCGAGATAAACATGATAACCTGTGGGATACATCAAAATCATATGTATTAAGATATTTGGTTTGACATTTCCTCAATGTATGGATTTATTTCCTTAATTTTGGTACTGATAGGGCGATTGAGGGGTTCTGATAAAGTAGGTATGTAGAAAATTATTTTCTTGCTTTCTATCTGTCAGTCATATGTTGCTTCCTTTATGTGATTGGAAGATATCTGACCTGGAATGCAACATATGCAACTCTATCTGTATGCACCTTCTTATCTATGCAATTCTTTCTATTTGTTAGTCATATGTTGTCTACTTTGTGTGACTGAAATAATCCAACCTAGAACAACATATGCAACATTCTACCTCTCAAACTTTCTATCCGTGTTACTCATATGTTGTTCCCTCTACGTGATTGGAAGACATCCGACCTAGGATACAATATATGCATTTCTATATCTATGTTCTCTCTTAATGATTGAATACACACATAAAGTAAGGAGTTCTTTGGAAGTTCTTGATTACTGGGGTATGTCAGGAAGTGGGGAACACGTTCTAGTACATCTAAAATTGAATTATTTAAAAGGTTGTTTGTACACCTCGTTGCTGAATTTAAGGGGACAACAATATCATTGGTCATCATCCACTAAATGGTCCATTTAGGAATATAGGTGCAATGTCTGGTCACTTATAATCTATCAAATTTGTCCATATCCTTTGTGTTTAAGTGGACCACAATACTAGTGATTGACCAGATCTACACATGCAGGCATGTGCTGATAAACGATATTGAATTTCTTGACAACTTTGATCTCAAAAGTCTCAAATATAGTTATTATCTTTGTTTTAGTAAATTTGTTCATATTTTCCCTCTATGCACACATTTAAGGGGAAAAATTAAAAAAATAAAAAAAAATCAAACAAAAATCATAAAATTAAAAAAATCCAAAAGTATGGTTTATTTATGTTTGAATTTTCTTTTAAGAAAATGTAAAATCCAAAAATATTGGTTTTGAGCATTTGACATTTTACTTTTATTTTTTATTTATGTCTTTTGAGTGCTAAGTTTGTTTTTAGTTTTGTTTTATCTCAAAGTTTCATTTGTCTTGAAAAGCGAATTCAAAGGAAGATGAGATTGTTTTAGCGGATGAGACTTAAGGAGACTGTACCGAGATATTTTGAGCCAAGGCTCCATACGTGATTTTCAAAGAATATATTCATTCAAAGGAACAATAAATGAAGATTATTCTTTCAACATACAATCTTTCAATCCCAGAAGCAAAGTGAAGCTGTACTTGAAGATTACATGACAGATTGCATTGAAGCCTTCTCAATCAATTTGATGTTATCTATGAACCAACTGTAGTGATCCAGAAGAATCTGTCTCTCGATCATTCTCTCTGAAGATTCTCAAGCTGAAAGTGCTGATTTTCAAGAATCTTTTCAAGAAGCCTCCACACCCAATGTTCGTTCAAAGTCAAATTTTTGAAGAAAATCCCAACTATTCAAGATGAAGTCATTCATATAGAAGATTCATATGTTCATCTTAAAGTTGTGAGGAAATTGAAGATAAATGCTGAAGCCAAGCTCATATTTAAAATTGAGAAGAAAATAAAGCTACAGACCTAGGGGAGTTTGTTAGGTCAAGAGAAAATAAAGTTATACCCAAGGGGGAGCTTGTTGGGTATAAAATGTGGTTTATAATTTTCTTTTCTAGGCTTTTGTAGTTTTAGGTCTTGGGTCGAAAACAATCTTGGGTTTAATTGTAGTTTGGACCGAAATCACATGTGATCTCGGTCTAGCATTTGATTTGTGGGCTTGGGTTTTTGGTCCATATATATAAATAGTCATTAGGGGAGTGTTTAGAAGAAGTCCAATGAGTAAGGAGTTATCATTGTCATAGTTGTGTTCTAGGGAGAGAAATTAGAGAGAAGTGTGTGAATCGTGTGTATTTTTCATCAATCAATTCATTGAATACATTGAAGTTTCATCTAGTTCTTGTTCTTCTTCTTCTCCATTCTATCTTGCATCATCTACTTAATTGGATTCCACACCATCAAGTGTTTGGATTAATACATCAAAGCGATTTGGGGACTTATAGGTTGCATATTAGTTGGATTCACTAGCTAGCTGAGCCAGATCTACAACAAGTTCCATGTCTCTCAACTGCAGAAGCTTCTGGCCACTGATTCCGCTATGGTTCCGTTAGATGATATTAGGTGGAGGAGAGCCTGAATTATGTAGTCAGACCAGTGGTGATTATGGATCAGAAGACCATGACCTTGTGTAACAAATTAGTAGAGTTGGTGAAAGTGCAATGGAAGCACCGGAAGGGTTCTAAGTAGACATGGGAACCCAAGGAGGAGATGAGGGAGAACTAGTCCGAGTTTTTTTCAACAACGGACTTCAAGGACAAAGTTTGATTTAATTGGGGGATGTAACATCGTGATATTTTAGATATAAAAAACTTATCAATTTTTGGATTTGGGATTGGTCATGACATGAAGGTAGCCCTCTCACGCCGTGACATGTCAAAGTATACGGGTGTGTCATTAAGGTATCATAACGTGACACTATATGTGTCAAGGACAAGAGACCTAATGAAACCCTAATTTCGAGTTTTGGACCTATTTAAAGGAAGTGAGTGGATAGAGTTTTCTTAAACCTCATCCCCGTTACCTCCAAGCCAGAAAGAGAGAAACCCTAACTCCTCCACTCCATTTTAGATCTCACTTTGGTGTTTTTCATAGATTGAAGAGAATAAGAATGTGTATTGGTTATGAATCTAGCAAGGGAGCATCATCATCATCTTATTGTGATTTTTTTGGACCCTTGTAGGTGCTAAAGCTTCTACCTTTATTTTGATTATGGGTAGTTCTAGGTTTTGTCCCATTTTAACAAGGAATAAGCAAGTTTGAATGAAAAGAAACCATTAAGTTGGTAACTTTATGAGTTCTAAAGGTCTCTAGAATGATATAAACTTCAGATCTAATAGATGGTAGAGTTTTGAATCTTTGCATAAGAACTTTAGTGAACTTTTCTACATTTTTCACCCAAAATGAGATCTACACATGTATTGTACATACATGTCCACAAAGCATTGATTAATAAGTTGATTATGAAGCTATAAGACCTTCTGGAAAGTAAGAATGCATGAGGGAAAGGATTAGGGTTGAATGCATTAAGATGTCCACTGTACGTAACTCACAACATGACCATTTGGAGGTCACGATGTGAGGGAGAATTTCCCCGATTAATTTGACTTGATGTTGTCATGACGTGATGAGTATATCCTCACAACATGACAATGTTCTGGATCATTAGGGTTGGAGCTAAGTTGAGTTGACTCGTATCTGAGTTAGGAGTTTATGGGAATTAGTTCTCATGATGTGACCATGAATTAGTCATGACGTGAGGGTTATCTAAAGGAAGGGTTGACCGTTGACATTGGCTGTTGACTTTTTGACTAAATTGACTTTTGGTCAACTGAGAGGATTAAGGACATTGAATGGAAAAATGGTCTTTGGCCCAAATGAAGATAACCTTGGTCTTTTGGACTTGTTGAGTTGAAGGATTTATCCTAATAGCTAATAAAGGTTTGGTTTTTGATATGTTTAGTGGGAGAGACTTCAACACCAACACCTCGAGTGTGTGATATGTTCATTGGCTGATTGAGGTGAGTCTCTTTAGTATACTTGTGGGTCAAAGGCACTAATGTCGGCCCATAGGATTATGTTTGTAGGATGATAGTTATGTTTGTGACACTTGTTGATATGCCTATATATGTTTGTTGTCTTTGTAACTCTTGCTGATATGCTTGTATGTTTTATGTATGTAGGTTGAAATAGACTCGGGGGGGGGGGGGGGGGAGGGGATGGACCTGTTCATTTGAAAACTACCGATTGAGTTGAAATAAACTCTGGGATGAAATAGCTCTGAGGTGAAATAGACTCGTTTGGTTGAAAAACATTGATTGAGTTAAAATACACTCTAGGATGAAATAGGGCTAGAGGTGAAATAGACTTGTTATAGCTTCAAGATGATATGTACATATGGTATTGGTTATATTGGGGAAACTCACTGAGCTTTGTGCTTATAGTTTTATGTTTATGGTTTCAGGTAATTCTGGTTCTAAGGGGAAGAGCTTGATGATTGCACCACATCTACCAGTATTCCACATGATTCAATTTGTTTTGTACTCTAATGATTATATAACATGTTTTTATACTATGATGAGATTTTATAAATGAATGAATGATTGTTTTGATTGATTTAAAGGAAAATTTTCACTAATGATTTTTAGGACGTTACAAATGGAGATCATGGATTTGTGGATGCTTGTACTCCTCTCGTGCTTCAGTAGTTGTCAGTGGTTCTCCAA
The DNA here is from genome assembly GCF_052625555.1 of Lactuca saligna. Taxonomy (NCBI): domain Eukaryota; kingdom Viridiplantae; phylum Streptophyta; class Magnoliopsida; order Asterales; family Asteraceae; genus Lactuca; species Lactuca saligna. Next base: position 42,241,330 of record NC_136418.1, on the reverse strand, counting down.
CTAACGCATTCAACATCACGAAAGGTGTCAGACAAGGAGATCCACTCTCCTCCGTTTTCATAATAATGATAGAATTTTGTGATGAAGACCACAACAGACAAAGAAATGTTCAAAGGAATCAAAGTCCTTTGAAACAGACCATTATTATCCTACTCGTTCTACACCCATTTTGTATTATTCATTGGTGAGTGGTCCTACTCTAATTTGAAAAATGTTTCTTCCATTCTCAAATGTTTTTAGGTATCGTCTGGCTTACAGGTTAATCTTCATAAATCAAAGGTAATCAGTGTTGGAGCATCTGCAGTTGAAACCTCTCAATCCGAAGACCTTCTTAGTTGCGACGTTTCCTCCCTACCTTTCACATACATAGGTGTCCCATTTAGAGCAAACTTAAACCTGAAAAAGCATTGGAAAGCTATTATTGAAAAATTCATAATAAGCTTTCCCGTTGGAAATCCAAAACCATCTTGTTTGGTGGACGTTTAACTCTAATCAAGGCGGTACTAGGAAATCTTCCCACCTATTATGTGTCGTTATTTCATGCCCCCATTGGTGTCATTGAAGAGCTTGAAAAAATTTGAAATTTTTTTATGGGGCAGTAATATAGACAGGAACAAAATCCATTGGATCTCTTGGGAAAAATTAATCACCTCTAAAGTTGATGGTGGTCTAGGAGTAGGTTCCATTTGTGTGCTCAATATTGCGCTCCTGATCAAATGGTGGTGGAGACTTAAAACCGAATCTATATCCTTATGGGAAAAAGTCATAACAAGTATCCTTAACTTGGAGAACAAACCTGCAAATTATATTGCCAAAAAGAATATTACTAGTGTTTCGAAGAACATAGTTGGTGCGAAAAATGAAATTAGGTAAATGGGATTTAGATTCAATGATATCTTTAGACAAATTGTCAAAACGGGTAACAAAACACAATCCTGGCATGACATATGGGTGCGATCGGAGAAATTAAATGTTACATATCTTAGGTTGTACGAGTGAGATAGAAAGAAGTCATGCAAGGTGGCTGGAAGACTCAACACAAATGGAAACAATTGGCAATGGGCATCTAACCCGATTGATGTTGGTCTCACCGCTGATCTCGATAACCTATTGGCGGACACTGAATCAACTCGCTTCCTTCCAAGTGATGACTACATCTGATGTATTCTTGCATCTGAAAGTTTATACAAAGTTGACATCACGATGAATCGGATTGAGGCGGAAATTAAGGTGATTAGTAACCCCTCTCCAATCAACTGGTGCAAACTCATTCCTATTAAATTAATCACGTATATTTGGAGGGTCCTATTGACTTGAATTCCCTCATCCACCACCCTCGTAAACAAGGTATCAACATTGACACATGTTCTTGCAGATCTTGTATTGATGGTATTGATGATGTAAATCACATTTTGGCATTTGTTCCTTTGTGAAAACAATCATAGACTCTATTCTTTGGTGGTGTGGTATTAACAACCTATAGGTTCAAAACATAAGAGAATTACTCAACTTTATAGTGAATTGGAGTACTAATCAAAAGATAAGGGACATGATAATAATAATCTCTTATGGGATTTTATGGAGTCTATGGTGGGATCGCAATGATAGTTTATTCCACGCAAGATTCATGAATCCAACTAAAGTGGTGGAGACCATTAAATCAATTGTGTTCATATGGCTTGCATATACAAATAATGATGTTATTTGTTCTTGGGAAATTTTTTGTTTTTCCCCTTTTCCATTTTAAAACAATCTATTGTGTAATTCTTCTTGCTCCTTTTTAACTACTTGCTTTTCTGGGTTAGCTTTTTATAATATTGGCACTTTAGAGAAAAATCTAAAAGTCTATAAATAACATACTACTATTTTATAGAAGCTCATATAATAAAAATAAAAAGTTAATTATCAAAAATTTTAAAATAACATAAAATTTGAAAGATAAAATAACATTATGTTAATATGTATTTTATCGTTTTTTATTTAATCAACTATTAATATACATTTACCCTTATATTATTTCCTATATTTGACGGTAAAGTTAAAAAAGTTACAAATTTATATATAAAATATTTAAAATATAACATACCAAACGAGAAATATAGAAAAAATAGTTAATTTTTTTTTAATAATTAATTACTAAACACAATAATATAAAACCTACGTATATCAAAACTGTACCTAAAGGTCTGACAATTGGGTCTTTCTTGCAGGCGTCTTCTTTATTCTCCAGTGGGATCAAACATCGGGGTGTTTTTCTCCTGTGATTATTTTTTACGACATCGATGGTTGGGAATGAGTCTGGGAGTCGGTCTCGGACTCAGGTCGGCAACCTGTAATTGATTGAAAAGGTTTCTTCCCCATTTTATTTGACAAATTGTCCTATTAATTTCGGAGTGAATGAATTATGGGATGGATGTGCGAAGGTGGGGACTATCGTAGATGTTTACATTGCAAAGAAGCTATCCAAATTAGGTAAACATTTTGCATTTGTTTGTTTCATTAAAGTGTTAGATGAGAAACTGTTGGAAAGTAAGATTAGAGATATTTGGTTGGGTTCATACCATCTTTTTGCTTCAGTGGAATGCTTTCAACGAGAATCTGATCATAAAGGGCATTCTAATTCACATGCACATGGTGATCAAGGGGTGTCGAAACTTAATGGGTTGGGGCTCGAATCCTATGCGATTGTGGTTAAGAGGGGCAAGCGCATACATAAGCTGAAAGGGCCTAAACCTAATGTTTGTACTTTGTCTGGGAAAGAGATATGCAATAATATGTCCTTAAAGGCTTCGGTGTTTGTGAAACTCAGGGATATTATGTTGATTCAAAATTTTTGTGTGTTATTAAAAGAAGAAGGTTTTGATGATCTTCAAATCAAGTATTTTGCTAGTGATTGGGTATATTTGACATTTTTGTTTGAAGAGGTTTGTGCCAAGTTCAAGAAATGTAATGGTATTAAGGCCTATTTCTCTTTGTTTAGGCCAGTTGTAAATGGGTTTTTTTGTTTAGGAAAGAGTTGTGTGGATTCAGATGACTGGGTTGACTTGTTGTGCATGGAATGAAGATGTTGTTTCTAAGGTGGCTAGCATGTGGGGTGATGTATGTTTTCTAGATGATCATAGGGATGCTCCTTTGGTAATCAAGAGGGTATGTATTAAGACTTCTAAGTCGGCTTTGATACATGAGACAGTTATAGTGGTTGCCCAAGGTATTAAGTATGATGTGACAGTTTGTGAAGTTTCTAATTGGAAACCGGATATATTGGAAGAGGGGGAGGTGGGTTCGGATATTCTAGACTTGTCTGATGAAGAGGAAGCTAATGATTTTTTTATTGATGAATGTGTGTGTGATCTACAAAAGGATTGTCAGGAAGGTAAGGGTGATGAGGAGGTGGCAGATTCTTTTAATGTGGATAGCAATCCAAATTTAGTTGACAAAGGAGCCGGTTTTGTAGATAGAAAAGGTCATTTTTTTCAAACTAGTGGAAGGAAGAAGAAGGTGGATATATGCTTTGAATATGATGAGTGGGTCGCATCGATCCCAATTGATGCATCGGTGACGTTGCCGACTAGGCCCGAGAGGGTTTCTTTTTTTGGCTGAGGAAGTTCCAGCATGAGAAGCTACATTTGAATTTTAATCTTAATGCCTCGGCTTTGAGATCCTTTAGTTCACATGATTCTTCTACGTTGTTAAAGAAGAGAGTTCCGATGGGTGTAGAAGATATTGAGGATGCCTTGAAACAATAATTTGAAATGGGTGATCTTCTTGGGTATGACATGAAATCTCATAAGGGTAAGGTTTTTAAAATCTTTTCTAGTATTGGTGTGGTACAAGTGGATAGATGAATTGTCTATCTTTAAATAATTATGGTACCCGAACTTCTCAAAAAAGAAGTTGGGTTCATTCGTTGTGTATCCAAAATGGGGTGTCTTTTCTAGGGTTACAGGAGACTAGAATCACAAATATTGATTTGTTCAAAGTCAGGAGTATGTGGGGGTAATCCATGTTTTGATTTTGAATGTAGTTGTGCTCGGGGTCTCTTAGGGGGTATTCTTTTTGTTTGGGACCCTAATGTGTTTGCAAAAAGCAGTGTTCATTGTACAGATAATGTGGTTATAGTTGGAGGAGTTTGGGTTCCTTTTAGTTTTCCTTGTTACATGGTTAATATGTACGCTCCTCAAGGAGTTTGAGAGAAATTTGACCTGTGGCAATATCTTAAGGATTTTTAAAAGGAAGAATGTGTGTGTGTGTGGGGGGGGGGGGGACTACGTGTTTTTTGGAGACTTTAATGTTGTTAGGGAGGTGACTGAAAGAATGGGGTCAGTTTTTTGTCCTATTATGGCTTTTGCTTTTAATGATTTTATTGATGATATGGGTCTCATAAATGTTCCTATGATTGGGAAGCAGTTCACTAGAATCGACGCTATTGGTTCCAAGTTAAGTAGGTTGGATAGGTTTCTGGTGGATGAAGCTTTTTATGATAGATTTGACCACCTTCAAGTTTCGGTTCTTGATAGAAGGTGGTCTGATCATTGCCCTATTTTCTTGCATGTGTCTTTGGTGGATAATGGTCCTTCATCATTTAAATTCTTCAACTCTTGGTTAGAGCTTGATTGGTTTTAATGATACGGTGAAAGATGATCATAAGGAGTTTGTGGATGACAGGCCTTGGAGTAAGTTTGTTTTGTTCAAAAATAAACTTAAATTCTTGAAAGACCTAATAAAAAAATGGGTTCAGGGTTATAAGGAGGAATCTAGAGTTTCTAGTAACCGTCTCCTATCTAGATTGGTTGACATTGATAAGATCTTTGATGATGGTGGCTCGTGTGATGATTTGGATCGGGAGAGAAGGGCTATTCTCGGTGATGTAGCTTCCTTGGAAAAGTCTCGGTCTCTTGATTCAGCCCAAAAAGCTCGATTTAAATAGGTTATCGAGGGGGATGAGAATTTAGCTTTTTTTCATGCCATGTTGAAGCAACGAAGACGTCAAAGACTTATTGGAGGGATCTATATTGATGGGGAGTAGGTTGCGGACCCACCTCAAGTTAAAAAGCCTTTCATGATTTTTATGCTTCTAAATTCCAACCTTTTAAAGGAGTTTCGAAGGGCCGTAAGAGTGATAGATTCAGATCTGTTGATCTTGGTACAACTAATTGTCTAGATTTAGGATTCTCTAGTGAAGAGATCAAGAGTGCGGCGTGGAATTGTGGGTTGGACCAGGCGACAGGTCCTGATGGATTCTCTTTTCGGTTTTTCAGGTATTTTTGGGAGATTTTGAGTGATGATGTTGTGACTTTTGTGCAGGAATTTTATGTCAATCCTAGGTTTCCCATTGGATGTAATTCTTCTTTTATTACATTTTTTCCTAAGATTGAAAATCCTATTCGTATCAATGATTATTGGCCTATTAGTCTCATTGGCATGCAATTTAAGATTATTGCTAAGTTGTTAGCTAATAGGTTAGCACCGGTACTGCATGATGTTATTTGGTTGGAGCAATCTGCTTTTCTCAACTCCAGGAAAATCTAAATGGTCATCTTCTTGTGAATGCGATGGTTCGGTGGTTTAACCACAAGAAGAAGAAATTAATGATTTTTAAAGTTGACTTTGGAAAAGCATATGATTAAGTTAGTTGGGATTATATTGACAAGATTATCATGTTTCTCAGTTTTGGGGAGAGATGGAGAGTGTGGATCAGGGGGGATGTTTTCTAATGCTTGTTCTTTAGTTCTTTTGAATGGTTGCCCTACAGATGAGTTTCAGTTGTTTAGAGGGTTGAGGCAAGGTGACCCTTTGTTGCCTTTTCTCTACATTATTGCTATGGAGGGTCTTCATATTGCTATGGAGGATGCAGTGTTAGAAGGTATGTTTAGGGGGGGCCAAATTGAGTCACATGATTTAGCTATCTCTCATTTGTTTTATGCAGATGATGCTATTTTTCTGGGAGAGTGGAATGAGAATAATGTCTTAAATTTGATTCGGGTGTTGAGATGTTTTTATTTAGTCTCAGGACTAAATCTCAACCTTTCTAAATCTAGTATTTATGGCGTGGGGGTTGGTAGGTCTGAAATTACCAATCTCGCTTCATTTACAGGCTGCTCAGGTCGATCTTTTCTGTTTGTGTATCTTGGTGTTCCGATTGGCGAATATATGGTACGTGTTAAAGGATGGAAAATAATTATAGATCACTTCAAGAAGCGATCGGCATCTTGGAAAGCTAAATTGTTATCAATCGGTGGTTGTTTAACTCTTGTTAAGTCAATCCTGGGTAGCCTTAACATTTATTACTTATCTATTTTTAGGCCTCCTATTGTTGTCTTGCAGGCTTTGGAGAATATGAGGGCTCGTTTTTCGGGGTATGGCAGAGGGTCAAAAACGTATTCGTTGGGTTAAGTGGAATTTGGCGTTTAACTCTTTTAACCAGGGTGGTTTGGGTATTGGTAGTTTAAATGCTTTTAATCTGGTTCTTTCATATAAATGGAAATGGAGATTTTTTAATGAGACTGAAGCCTGATAGGTGAAAGTTTTGAAGTTTTTTATGGTGAAGGGGGAGCTTTTTCTGCGGGCTCGAGAATACAAAGTGGTGGTGGTGTTTGGAAAAAAATTATTGGGTCTATTAATCATCTTCATGAGAGTGGTTTACTGCCTTCAAATGTCATGGATAGAGTGATCGGTAATGGAGCTACTATTCAGTTTTGGCACGATGTTTGGTGCTTGGATGTTCCTATTGTTTTGCAATTCGGAAGATTGTTTGCACTAACTTCTAATCAAACTTCTTTAGTTAGAGACTATTGGTCACCGACGGGTTGTGTTTTTGCTTGGCGTCATGATATTAGAGGAGGGGTTGAACACGAGCAGCTTTCGAGTTTGATGTCTTTATTGGATGGGTTTCAGCTTAGCACAGAGTCAGACAAATAGGTTTAGAATCTGGATAATTCGGGGTGCATTTCGGTTAAATCGACTAGGAATTTGATCGATGATTCGAGACTTCCGTCGGGTTCCTTGCCCACTCGATGGAATCACTCAGTTCCTATTAAAATAAATGTTTTTATTTGGGTTTTATTGATGGATAAGCTCCCTGTTAGGTCGAAGTTGGTGGAGAGAGAGGTGGATCTTGACTCGGTTTTGTGTCCACTGTGTAACGATGCTACTGAAGACGTGTTGCACTTGTTTATTCAGTGCACAATTACAACTCAAATTTGGAGGCGGGTTAGTCGTTGGTTTGATTTGGATATCCATGTTTTTCTCACTATGAGAGACATGATGGACTGGATTGATGCGAGGCCTAATGTTAGACAAAACGGGCGATTGCTGACTCGGTATTTTCTGTGGTCATTTGAGTGCTTTGGATGTTCCATGATGATATTTTGTTTAGTAGTAATAAGCCTAGAAAAGATAAGATTTTTTATTCCGTTATTGTTATTTCGTTTCGTTGGTTCTCGTCTCGTAACTCTAACCCTAGGTGTCTTAATAATCTCTACCCCTACATCTTGCTAGCTTTGTTTTAATATATTTGTTTGATACCTTTAAAAAAAATTAATTAATGAATCCATTACTTTTTCTTTGTTTATTTATTTATAAATAAACGTTGATGGGATGTAGCAAAAATAATAATATTAAATTAACGGGTTTAGGTCATTTTTGGTCACTTAACTTTTTGTTTTGTGCTCATTTGGTCACTTAACTATTTTTAAGTTTTAAAAGATCATTAAACTTTTGACTTTGTGCTCATTTAGTTATTAAACTTTTGAAAAAATTTAAAAGTTTAGTGACTAAATGAGCACAATTTTAAAAGTTAGGTGACTAAATATGATCAAACTAAAAATTAAGTGATTAGATGAGCATAAAGCCAAAAGTTTGATGAATTTTTAAAAATTAAAAATAATTAAGTGATCAAATGAACATAAAACCAAAAATTAAGTGATAAGAATGAATAAACCCTAAATTAATTGGTCCCATTATAAAGTTACAAATTTGGCAGTAGCACTAGCACTAGCACGTGCCGATCCGATCGGTTGGTACATCCACCAGTCCACCGGAGAATCTACACTCCCGCCATTACTCACTTCAATAACCCATTAATTAGAGAAGCCCCAACAACCCATTTTGAGAAAATCGATGCCCAATCCTACAATCGACATAATTCGATAAAAGATAAGATATTTTTCTTCCCAATTGGGTTTCGAAGATTTCCTCGAAATACAACTGAATTCCATTGACGAGTTTCACTGAGCTACACTGATATGAATTCCCCCATGAACAGTCTAAAATCCGGTGGATTTTGGAGGGTGTTGTATGTGGTGTTATTGGGTCAATCGGTGTCGTTTTCAATGGCCCTTATGAGCTTCAGCTCATCTTTATCTGCTAATCTAGGTTAAATTAAACTTTAATTTCCATCTTCAAATTTCATGTTTCTAATGAATCGATTCAACGGGTTTATCTGATTTTTTCTTTGTAGGCGTTAATGCACCCTTTACGTTAGCATTTTTCTCTTATTTTGCTTCAACTTTGGTTTTCGGAAGTGTCTTACTCTATCGTCGTCAAAAGCTAAAGGTAAGTCTGAAAATAACTTAAATTATTACATTTGCATCTTGTGTTTCTTTGGATCTGAATTTGTGTATCTTCTTCCTTTTCAAAATAAAGTGTTGTGATTATTTGTTTTGTGTTTGTGATGAATCTTGATTGAGATTTGCAGATTTCTTGGTATTGGTATGTTCTCTTAGGATTTGTAGATGTGCAAGGCAGTTATCTTGGTAAGTCATATTGTCTTGGATTTACTCATTTAATTCTTGGCTAAATAAAAAAAAAAAAGCAACGTATTTTTTTTTATTTGTGTACAATCAATGTTTTAAAAACCGATTTTTTAGTTGAACTGGTATGGTGATCGGTTCCCGGTTAACGTTTAACCGGTTCGACTGTCGGGTCAACCAGTTTTTATAGTTTTCATGATTTTTTTCTTATTTTTCTACATATACATACATATATAAATCATTAATTTAATGTTTACATATTCAAACATCAAACATACACATAAAAATAAGTTGTAGATAAATCCAAATATATTAAAATAAAACATACTCATACATTTTAATGTTTACATCAATCCATATACGTCAAAAAGAAAATAAAGTATAATACCGTAACTAAATATAGTTTTAAATGAATACAACACATCAAAAAACTTTATAACATTTACCATATGTTTTCGTTTAGAGAAAAACTAAATAGATATGAAAAAAATCACCAAAATTTATTATGTAAATTGTTCTTTTTCATGTGTTTTTATTTGGTTCAACCGGTTTATTTTGACCAATTCAACCAGTTTTTTCTAAAAACCGGCCGGTTCAATCCGGTTTAAAAATCAATGTAAAACCGGTGATAATTGGACCGCTTCCTCCCCCAATTCCCGGTCAAACCGGTTCGACCGGCCGGTTGGGTTCATACAAATCAATGGGAATGCCATCCTATTTCATACATTTATCCCTTCAATTAAAGATTTTACAAGATTTATTATTTCTCCAACAAAAAGACAATTTGATCAAAACCCCATTTGAATTCAATGAATTAGTAAAACCCCACGACTATAATTTTACAATATTATAACTAACCAATGATTTTTTCACTCATTGCAGTTAATACCGCATACCAATTTTCATCAATCACAAGCGTGACAATGCTTGATTGCTCGACAGTTGTTTGGGTGATAATTCTCACTTGGATATTTCTTGGCACAAAGTATTCATTATGGCAGTTTTTCGGGGCGGCTCTTTGTGTTTCCGGCCTATTTTTAGTGCTACTTTCCGATTCCGGAGTTGGTGGTTCAAGCGGCCGGAATCCTATTTTTGGTGATATTCTAGTCATTGCAGGGACATGCTTTTTTGCATTGAGTAATGTAGGAGAGGTTAGTCGTATAGTTTCCATTTCTACATACAACTATTTTTTACGATCAGGATGAGGAGGACATTTACGTCTTTTGCACTTACAAGAGATCGAGATGAGTCCATCTATATTTTTATGTGGGACAAAACACTTGTCAGTTTTGTTTTTATTGACGTCACTTGCAATCCTAGTCATAGTCCAATGCATATCAATCGCAGTGCAACATGTTCTGTCATGTCATGTGTAACAAACGAAGCTTTGTTGTCTCCAAACACCCCGAAAACATATAAGCTTACTTAAACGGTTGTATTGTATCATCTAATAAATATCTATTAATTATGCAGGAGTTTTGTGTTAAGAAAGTTGATCGGATTGAAGTACTAACGATGCTTGGTTTATTTGGAATGCTTGTGAGCATTGCTGAGATGTATCCTTTTATGTTAAAAGTAGGATTTAAGTTTCTGATACTACCGATTCATGGCCCACTTAAGGCTTATAAAAGTGGCTATTTTTCTCATTTCATTATAAACACCCAAATCTTTAAGTTATAGACTAGGTCAATAATCTCTGAGTAAACTTAAATCTTTTGAGGAAATACAACAGTTTGTTTTCAATCTCAATACCTTAAGTACAACACTTTGTTTTCCATAACACTTCCTTAGGATATTTTTTGAGAGGAAGAATATTGAATCCATATCTTGGTCTCCGGAAGTTGTAAGTGATTGTCTTATATTTTATGTTTGTTAAATAGGACGAGACCCGATTGGACCAACTTTCTAGGGCTATTTTGATAACGAAGATGAGAAGGGCTTTTACGTCTTTTTCCCAAAATTTCAATTTTTGTCCTATTAACATCAGTTGTATATTGCCCTGGCCTGAGTGACAAATGGGGTCTTTTTTTGTTTGTAACTAAGGGTACGTTTGGTTGTGGGAAGTTTTCTAGTTTTCCATGAAATTTTTCAAATGAAAATGAAAACTTTGAAAACGCGTTTGGTTGTTTCAGTTCTCAAACATTTTCCAAGAAATTTTTTTCAGTTTGTATGGAAATTAGAAATGTGATTTTTACAGTTTTCTAAATTTTTAAAATGAAAAATGAAAAATGAAAACTCCCCAACGCGTTTTATAAAATTTTCATCAAAAACTGAGAACGAAAACTCAACTCTATTTTTTGAAAACATTTTCTAGAGAATGAAAACAGTTTTACACAACCAAACACACCCTAAAACTTTGTGCTTCTTTCCATCTTTTTCTACTCCATATTTTCAAAGCATGATTTGATATTTTAGATCTTGACCTTTGCTGGTTATGGGGTATCAGGCTTTATGTTCCTTTCTTTGACGCCTCTTGTTCTACAGGTTCGTTAAACATTCCATAAAAAGTAAAAAAAAAAAAAAAAAAAAGGCAAAAACCTTATATATTAGGTTGTTATAAAAATGGTGGAATTTACGCAGGCTAGTGGAGCCACACTATTTAATCTCTCGTTACTCACAGCCGATATGTGGGCAGTGGTCATTCGTGTATTTTTATACCATCAAAAGGTAATCTCTCCAAATCCACAAATAGAAATCATTTAACTTGTTTTATTATTCCCATTTTTTTTACCATATTTTCGTTGCAGGTGGACTGGCTATACTACGTCTCGTTTTTCCTCGTTGGCATTGGTCTTGTCATATATTCGAAAACGTAAGTCTTCTTCCGCTATGACTCTGTATAACATGACATAATAGTTTGTACTGAAACCTGGATTCAGACTGATGTCAGTAGGACAAAAAGACATGAATGTCATTGAAAGTAGTCTAAATAACTTTACAAAGCTTGTCCAGTCCCATCTAGTCTGGTGTTGTCTTGTCTAGTCTATTTTAATCCTATGCTATTCTTTCTTGTCATGTCTTGTCATGTGATATACTATCTTATGAAATTTTATTTGGTTTTATAGGGAGAAGAATTTGAATGAGTTACCAAAAGTTGAAAATGGTGACTCTGATCAACCGTATCGGCTGCTACAAGAGGAAGTTGCATGAGTCTAGAGTTGATGCCATGCCTGCTCTAGAGAAGTAAGAGTGTGTTAGTTTCCATATGGCATTAGATATACAAAAGTTATTTGTTTATAAAACAAATGCAGTGTATAGTAAGTATAATTAAATGATCACAATAATCGTTTATAGGTTTATTGAATTTATATTTGATGAATAACAAAGGAAAACAATTATATTTTGGGGATTTGTTATAAAGTGTAGGGTGAACACCTAAAATGGGTAAGTGAACTAAAACGTCTAAAGACTATATGCACAAAAGAAGAATTGGACTAAACGTTTCTAGTTTGAAAAAGAAAAGAAATAAAGAAATAAATTTTGTTTTTTGATGTTTACAAACTACATAAAAATGATTGTTTTTTTTTCTTCTAAACTTTAAAGATTGTTTAAGTATATGCATAATAAGCAAGTATGCACCTCCACAAAACATCTTGCGTGGTATTGTTGGAATTCACAATGCATCAAATTAAATATAGTATTTACGTCAAAAAGAACATTATTATGAAAAAATATATTTATATCTAGCCAAAAGTATAAGCAAATTGGTTTTGAGATAATGTAAAATGTCCTTGTGTGGTATTGTTGGAATTCACAATGCATCAAATTACAAATTATATTTACGTCCAGAAAAAAAACATTAGTAAGAAATAAAATATTTATCTTGCTAAAAGTATAAGCAAATATTTAAAAAACAAATCATAGGAAATATATGGCTTATACAAATGTATAAGCAAATTATATTTCCTTGTTCCTAACAAAAAACATGAAAAATCATGCAAAATTCCACATAAATAACATCAAGCAACTTTACAGAGCACGCCTTTTAGCCATCACAACACCACGAACAAGAACAACCAAAATACTGACCTTCGTGTCTCGTGAATATCGAATCTTATCAAATGCAACATCAAATAAACAAGATATTGGGATCATACTCAAGTTTGCTATCTGGGATTAAAAGTAGGAAAAAAATCATAATTTCAGACAAATTGAATGGAGTATTTACATTGCAACTAAATACATGGTAAAATCCTATTGATATCCTAGAGAAAGTTCTAAACGATTTGAAAGATCTCAAAAAACAGCTCCTATTACCATGTGAAAAGGTGTAGAATTCAATAAACAAATACTTTTACAGACGAAACAGCTCACAACAAAACTCTCAATCAGTCACAATCACAAAGTTGCACCAGGAAAAATCATAAAGAAACTCTAACTACACTCTGAAAAGGACAAGAAATAAGAGGTAAACACACTAAGCACACACTTGAATGAGTTCTCCCCACGTGCTTAGTAAAAATATACATCGGTTCATGAGGGAAATGAATTACCGATTGTTGCGTTTCTCTTGGTTTTTTTGAACCCAAAAAGAAGACCCAATTTTATTTAGCACATGTTATCTATATATATATATATATATATATATATATATATATATATATATATATATATATATATATATATATATATATAGAGAGAGAGAGAGAGAGAGAGAGAGAGAGAGAGAGAGAGAGTCAAGATCAAATAAGAAGAAAATTTTTGGTAGGAAGGTAAGAAGTTTTTTTTCTACATATTTTTTTCACCAACAAACAAAATGAATCATTAGATGATTCATTTGTAAGATGATTCACAAGGAAAAATTCTCAAAAAAACATCTCGATGATTCATTTATATAATGATTTTGTTGTTATTCACTAAAATTGTCATAAAAGTAAATTTTTTCTTAATTTACTTAAAAATGAATCGTAAAGATGTTTTTTTGAGAATTTTTTCTTGTGAATCATGTTACAAATGAATCAACTAGTGATTCATTTTTTTTGTTCGTCAAAAAAATATGTAGAAAAAAAACTTCTTACCTTCCTACCAAAATATATATATATATATATATATATATATATATATATATATATATATATATATATATATATATATATATATATATATATATTGGCGGACTTTAGTGGAGCATTGGGGCATTGCCGGCCCAAGGCATGTTCAAAATTTTCCACTGAATAGGGCCCTATAAAAATCTAGAGCCTAATTTTATTTGAATTGTATATTATTAGCCTATACTATTTTCTGGCCCAAATCATGTTAGGTTAGCTTGCTTAGGAGTTTATCATGCGAGACTCGGGAACATCACACATCTGATGAGTGGAACAGGAACGACACAACCATTTGACATGAGAATCATTTTGTTTTTTGGGAAAAGTAAACGTCCCCTTGGTTCCTTCATTCCTTGAGTTTCGGTGTTGATTAGTGATTGCGATTTAGGCATGAGATACAAATTAATGATGGTTAATCCTCTTGACTCCTTGCAACAACAAACTCTTTAAATTGAATCGTTTAGACTGATTTGGAGCAATGATCTTGCCTTCTTGATAATCTCAGTAGCCATTTCTTATCTTCTTGATCAAATGCTGCCTTCACTTCATTTTTCTGGCAGTTCCTATGTTCTCTAATTTATTATATATTTACTTCAGTTGTCCAATTACTGGTTAGGTTTCACTTTTTATATATGTTATACATATATGAAGAATTTAGTTGTTTTATTACTTTTGGCAAAAGAGGCCAAAGCCTCGATCAAAATTGTTCCTTTACTTTATGTGGTTATGGTGTTTGCAATAATGTACAGGTTTGAAAAGCAGATTGCCCGCAAATAAGGTGCATAAAATCTTCATTTTGGTTTCAACTCCTCCGAAAAGCAGTCTACGTGTTTCTTACAAATGTTGATTTACAAGTGAGTTACTCATTTTATCAATGATATGCAGGCTTTTCTTGTGCATAAGTTTTTTGTAATACCCGGGAATTTGGAGTATATTTATTTAACCCTTATTGTTCTGCTAAAATGTCAAGTTTGACCCATAAATGAGAATTGTCACAGATGAGTATGCTGGGCGTACAAAGGAGTACGATGCGCGTACTCATGCGCTTAAGTTGGATGCAGAGTATACGCGGTAAGCTGGCGTACCTTAAATTACGCTAGGCGTAGTGAGCCCAGACTCAAAACCCTAATTCTGGCTTGTGCACTATAAGAGGGATGTAAAGGCCTTTTGTCCAACCACCATTATTCAGAAAGGGAACCCTAAGAGAGAAGAAAACCCGTAGTGGGCTTATGTGTGTGTTTTTAAGCTTGATGGTTCCATTTCAAGGTGAAGAAGGTGAAAAGGAGGCCATTGGAAGAGCTTGAAGTTGGAGAGCAAGAGTAGATCCGAGTTCTACATGGGTTGGAGCTTCTTTCTGAGGTAAAAAGCTCCTAGCTTTCCTTCCCCTTCTTGTTTTATGCTTCATGGTCCATTTCTAGGGTTTAAGTCTCAAAGGTGGAGACTTTATGAGCAAAAGGGACTCTACGGACCTAGATCTATCCCATTTCAGTGATATGTGTGTTGTAGAGCCATAAAAATCCAATCTTGATCATGGTTACGGAGTCATGCATGAGTTTGGTCTTAAATAGAAAAGGGGATAAAAGGTTGAAGGGAGTTATAACCTTTTTAGCCATGCAAAGGCCTAAAGGTCTCGACTATATGTTTTGGGAGATTGAGGAATGTCCAGATTTGAGTTTTGAGCTTTTGTCTTAACCCATTCAGATCGAAATCAGAGGAATTGTAAGTCTAGGACTTACGCTTGGCGTAAGTCTAGGAACGCGCAACGTACTCGTTTGAGGCCCCGATTAGATCCATGCGCGTCTAGGTACGCTAAGTGTACCAAAGGGGGTATGCCCCACGTAACTCCTTTTGGGGGTTTTTTGGCTAAGCTTTGTGTTGGGCTTTAGGAGATGGGGCTGGATTTTGGACGTCACACAATAGAGTTTTGTACCAGGGGAGGGTATAATTGTGTTTGGGGCCCTTAGGGTGGGCTTGCCTCTCTATTTAGGAATTGGGCCGTGTGTGGGACCATTTATTATTAGGCCTTGGTGGGCCCAATGGGCTTAGGGCATTTGTAGGTTGGTCGGTGGACTATCCTTTGACTTGATAAGTGGGAAGTTAGACTTAGCTCCTAATTAAGATAATTGTGGGTTGGTGTAGAGTTAGAGGCCAGTGCATGGCAGCGGCATTTTTAGGAGCTGGTCTTCACCCGAGGTGATTCTTTTCACTATACATTACCTGGAGTGGTAGTTACGTGTAGAATGGAGGGTCATATATGCTATGAGTATGTATGTGTTTATGTGCTATGTGTTATGATTATGTTATGCGTTGTATAGACCGGACCGAAGCGTCCAACGATATAGACCAGACCGAAGGGTCCAACGATTCAGACTGGACCGGAGGGTCCAACGAGATAGACTGGGACGGAGGGTCCAACGAGCTATGACCGAACCAGAGGGTCCAACAAGCTACGGGTCTGGTGGGTCCTACTAAGACACATCGACCGGAGTGTCGTACAGTAGCCTCGAGTGGCGTATGTGTTGTATGTGGTATTTTGGGGAACTCACTAAGCCTTGTGCTTACTATGTTTGTGTGATGTGTTTTAGGTACCAGTGAGGATCGCGGGAAAGGGCCGACATGATCAGTACACACACGTGTGGAGTTTTACATATGTTATGATCTTGGGCTTTTGACTTTTTTTTTTGTTATGAGAAACAATGAGATTTTTAATATTGTAAATAAAAGTATGCTTTAAACTATGAAAAATTGTTTTAAGTTTTTACGGTGTTACAAGTTGTATCAAACTGAGGATTTGAGAGGTTTTTTTTAAAATAAAACAAGTTTTTCTAAAATAGTAAAAGGTTTGAAAGAGCAGAGCAGAGTAGTGTGTATGATCAGCCACCGCCCGAATGGTGTTTCCCAAAATACCCTTACATTATGTGTTATGAGTTATGATATGATATGATATGCATGTAAGAGTAGGCTAGGTAATCATATTAGGACTAGAGTGGCCTGATTTGTGATGCCTTAGCATAGGAGATTTCTGCTATTATGAGATGCTTGAGAGTGAGTAGGTAGCAGCGAGGCGCTTATGAGAGGTTTGCTGGAGAGTAGACTATGCATAGCGAGATCAGAGTACTTGTGATCTGGGATCCTAGGAGGAGGACTTGGGATGAATAATGATGCGGTGTAGGCGGTAGTATAGGGCCCATACTACTGAAGACACCAGATTAGTGAGCAGTCCAAGTAAGAATCCTTAAGGTACTAGGGAAACAAGTAGGGACGAGAGATCTAGAGGTGATCGAGAGGAGTCGTCATGGTTCGAGTACCATGCATCGTAGCGGATTGAAGAGTGACGTCATGGTTCAAGTACCATGCATCGTAGCAGATCGAGGAGTGATGTCATGGTTCGAGTACCATGCACCGTAGCAGATTGAGGAGTGATGCCATGGTCCGGGACACTTCTGATCGAGCATGGTTATGATTTTGTTCTGAGGGCAAAGTGTTAGGGGTTCCTTTCGGATGGGTGCAGATAGCAGTTAGTGGGTGTATGAGCCCTAGTCAGGTGTAGACCTTTCTGTGCTTGGGGCATGAGTCGGATCATTTAGCAGGGTTGGTATGAGGGACCAATAGCCAATTTTGGGTTTCAGAAAGGTAACCCTAAGAGAGAAAAAGACCCGTAGTGGGCTTGTGTGCGCGTTTTTAAGCTTGATGGTTCCATTTCAAGGTGAAGAAAGTGAAGAGGAGGCCATTGGAAGAGCTTGAAGTTGGAGAACAAGAGTAGATCCGAGTTTTGCATGGGTTGGAGCTTCTATCTGAGGTAAAAAGCTCCTAGCTTTCCTTGCCCTTCTTATTTTATGCTTCATGGTCCATTTCTAGGGTTTAAGTCCCAAAGGTGGAGACTTTATGAGCAAAAGGGTCTCCATGGACCTAGATCTATCCCATTTCAGTGATATGTGTGTTCTAGAGCCATAAAAATCCAATCTTGATCATGGTTATGGAGTCATGCATGAGTTTGGTCTTAAAGAGAAAAGGGGATAAAAGGTTGAAGTGAGTTATAACCTTTTCAGCCATGCAAAGGCCAAAAGGTCTCGACTTTATGGTTTGGGAGACTGAGGAATGTCCAGATCTGAGTTTTGAGCTTTTGTCTTAACCTATTCAGATCGAAATCATAGGAATTGTAAGTCTAGGACTTATGTTGGGCGTAAGTCTAGGAACGCGCAACATAGTCGCTTGAGGACCCGATCAGATCCACGCGCATCTGGGTACGCTGAGCGTACCAAAGGGGGTACGCCCCGCGTAACTCCTTCTGGGGGGTTTTTAGGCTAAGCTTTGTGTTGGGCTTCAGGAGTTGGGCCTAGATTTTGGACATCACGCAATAGAGTTTTGGACCATGGGAAGGTATAATTGTGTTTCGGGCCCTTGGGGTGGGCTTGCCTTTCTGTTTAGGAATTGCGCTGTGTGTGGACCCATTTATTAGTAGGCCTTGATGGGCCCAATGGGCTTAGGGCATTGTTGGGCTAGTCGGTAGCCTATCCTTTGACCGCATAAGTGGGAAGTTAGACTTACTCCTAATTGAGATAACTGTGGGTTGGTGCAGAGTTACAGGCTAGTGCATGGCAGCGGCGTTTTTAGGAGCTAGTCTTCACCCGAGGTGATTCTTTTCACTATACATTACCTGGAGTGGTAGTTACGTGTAGACTGGAGGGTCATATATGCTATGAGTATGTATGTGTTTATGTGCTATGTGTTATGATTATGTTATGCGTTGTATAGACCGGACCGGAGGGTCCAACGATAGAGACCAGACCGAAGGGTCCAACGATTTAGACCGGACCGGAGGGTCCAATGAGACACACCGAGATGGAGGGCCCAACGAGCTATGACTGAACCAGAGGGTCCAACAAGCTACGGGACTGGTGGGTCCTGCTGAGACACATCGACCGGAGTGTCGTACACTAGCCTTGAGTGGCCTATGTGTTGTATGTGGTATTTTGGGGAATTCACTAGGCCTTGTGCGTACTATGTTTGTGTGATGTGTTTTAGGTACCAGTGAGGATCGTGGGAAGGCGCCGGCATGATCAGTACACACATGTGCGGAGTTTTACATATGTTATCATCTTGGGCTTTTGACTTTTGTTTTGTTATGAGAAACAATGAGATTTTTAATATTGTGAATAAAAGTATGGTTTAAACTATGAAATTTAAATTTTTACGGTGTTACATTTTTTTCTTTGTTTAGGTGATTTGTGGATGAAATATGATTCTAATTTCACTCATGAACATACATTCAGAGCAGGTATGAAATCATTTCCCCCATGATATCAACAAAAATGAAGGATGTAGAGTCTATCACGACCTACTTGCAAAAGATGCAAAGGTTTGTGGACCGCTTGGTGAAATTGAATGTTAACTTCGATGAAGAGTCGGCTATTGATATTATCCTACACTCTTTGCCTTCTTGTTATGATCAGTTCTGTATGACTTATCATATGAACAAGGAGGAAGTCACTCTTAGCAAGCTTCAAGGCCTACTGAGAACTGCTGAAACTAGTTTGAAAGGCAAATCTATTATTCCTACTCCTACCAATACTGCCCCAGTCCTGGCAATTGGAAAAGGAAAGATCCTACAAAGAATCACAAGGGAAATTCTCGTGATGGATCATCTTCTAGTGGGTCCAAAGGTGGTTCTACTTCTTCATCTTCAAATCTAAAAGAAGTAGAGGGCTTCTACTGTCAGGACAAAGGGTACTGGAAATGAAATTTCCCCAAATACTTGCAGGACATTAAGGATTGGAAGATAAAACCCACCTTTGCATGTATTTATACTATTCATTCTAATAACTCACCACATGCTAATTCTTGGGTCCTGGATATATGATGTGGTTTTCATATTTGTTCTCATTTGCAGGGACTAAAAAGAAGTAGGGATTTGGAGCATAGGGAGATGAACGTGATCATGGGGAATAGGAAAGTGTCGTCTGTCACCAAGATTGGAGTTTATTCTTTATTGCTTAGTAGTGGGTTAGAGTTAGATTTGAATAATTGTTGCTACTCGTTAGATATGGCGAGAAACATTATTTCTTTTTATGGTTTGTATAAATAACCTTTTAGATATTCATTTAATAATGAAATTGGTTCTATAAATGCTTTTTATAATGGTATCTTTTATTTTGAACCATTGTCTTGTAATGGTATATATGAAACTATGATGGTTGTAGACAACTTAGGACATAATGTACTACATATTGATTCACCCAATGGTTTGGACAAAGCATTCTTGTGGCATTGTCGTCTTGGACATGTCAATAAGAAGCGCATAGCCCAACTCCAAAAGGATGGAGTGTTGGAGTCATTTGACTTAAAGTCGGATGACACATGCGAATATTGTTTGCTTGGAAAGATGACCAAGTCACCTTTCACTAGTACTTGTGAAAAAGGTGAGGGTTTGTTGGATCTTATACACACCGATGTGTGTGGACCCTTCAAATCTGCCACAAGGGATGCTAACTGCTTCTATGTGACTTTTACCGATGATTATAGCAGATATGAGTATATCTACTTAATCAAGAATAAGTTAGAAACCTTTGAAAAGTTCACAGAGTTTGAACAAGAAGAGGAGAATCAACTGGGCTGGAAGATAAAGATGCTCAGATCCGATCGAGGTGGAGAGTATCTTAGTATCGATTTCCACGACTATCTTAAGGAATGTCGAATTGTTTCACAATTGATGCCACCTAGGACACCACAACTTAATGGTGTGGATGAGAGGTGTAATCAAACCTTGTTGGACATGGTTCGTTCCATGATGATTCGAACTTTGTTACTTATCTCATTCTGGGGGTATGCCTTAGAGACTTCCGCCCATATCCTTAATCTAGTCCCAGCTAAGAAGGTTGCCAAAACACCTCACGAAATGTGGACAACGAAGGTTCCCTCATTGGCACATATCAAGGTTTGGGGTTGCGGGGCTTTCGTAAGATGAGTGATTCACGACAAGCTCGAACCTCGAAGTGAGCATTGTATTTTCATCGGCTATCCACAAAAATCCTTTGGATATCTCTTCTATAGAACGAGTGACAATGTTGTCGTCATTGCAATAGGAGTATTTTGTGCATACAATAGATTAATTATCATTACATGTCTCAAGTTTTGTTCAAAATCTTATAACCCTATTCTTGTATAGTCAAATGGCTGGATTTCACCCGCATGGGGACCCCTACTACCCAAACCAAGGCAACGGAGGATGGGTAGAGGAGGATCCGGAAGAGGATGAAGAGCCTATCGAGTTGGATGGAGGGGACAACTCTGGTACATACTCGGAACCAGAAGTAGTCAACCCTCCAGCCATTAGGAGGAACTTCCAAGGACCGACTCCCGTTTCGGGAAGTCACCTCGTCCACTGGAGCCAACAACAAGGGATACGCTCTCCCTACGGTAGGTGTCGAGACTTCTACGACATCAGGGATGGAGGTTCAGTCGACCGAGCACTTCCGGCGATGGTAGGTAAACTGGCCAACCAGTCCTACCAATCGTGGGTCCAAGCAAACCGAATCCGAGAAGTCAACGTGGAAGTACAAGTCCACGCGCCCGATATCCGTCGTCTGGATATGTTGCAAAATGACATCCACCTCCGAGCCGAAGCATTCCAAGCATAAATGAATGCAGCCCTCGCATAAATGGATATGTTGCAATCGGATGCGGAGTCGAGCTCCAAGCGCAACACACATCGCAAGTAGTACTTGCGAAAACCTCAAATTTTGTTATAAGATAGGACTTCGGCTAAAAGTTTTTACTTCCTTTAAATTCTTGTAATCGGAGACCCTTTTAAGGGTCAAATTTTCGTGATCGTTATATCATCTATTATATTAATATAATTCGCACGCTATTACTACTACGTTGAGTATCGCGTTCAATCTTTAAAATATTACGGAAAAACCATACGCTTGTTCATATATTTGGATTTACGAATAACCTTCGCTCTTCTATCTTTGAGACTCATACTATCATCTGTTGTTGAACTATAGCAATCTAGCTCATGTGACACATACATTTTCTATACTATGGACTTCTTACCCTTGTCTTTTCAATCTTTAGTTGAAGGATGCCTCCGCATAGAAATCCGAGATGAAACAACGGTGGGGAAGCACTGATACCACCACCACCTCCACCTCCCCAATTTGTTGCTGTCATGTTCCAGGCAGCAGTCACCGCAGCGGTAGCACCTGCCATGTCACATATCAATACCCATGTTACTACTGGGTCAGGAATTGGCATACATCCTTCCAACCATGGCGATAGTCATGGGCAACCCCGGGAGTGCACCTATAAAGACTTTACGAATGCTAAGCCCCGGATGTTTAATGGAACGGGTGGTGTGATGGTTTTAAGGTAGTGGATTGAAATAACGGAATCAGTATTTGAAATCTGCTCCTGCCCAGAGCACAGCAAAGTCAAGTTTGCAACTTACACACTTAATGATAGGGCTTTAACATGGTGGGATGGCCACGTTAAGGTACTTACCCTGATAGTGGCAAACTCAATAAGCTGGGAGAGCTTGAAAATCATGTTGATGAGGGAGTACTGTCCACGAGGAGAGATTCAAAAACTCGAGCACGAACTCTGGACTCTGGGAATGATTGGTACCGACATAGCAAATTATACCAACAGATTCTGCGAGCTGGCAATCCTTTGCCCAAATATGGTTTCTCTCAAGAGCAAGAAAATAGAGCAACACATTTGGGGACTGTCGCCCCAAATTCAGTCAAGCGTGTTAGCTTCAAAACCTGACACTTTTGAAAGTGCCAAGGAGCTGGCACAATCACTTATTGATCACGGAAGTCATCAAAACTCAACAACTTCTGCACTAGAACCACAAAAGGGAAACAACAATAACAACAACAACAAGAAGAAGAAGAGAGGGTGGAATAAGGGGAAGTGTTGATCTTCCCAAGAATCCTCGAAGAAACAACAACTGGTTACCGTAAACGCCACGACGGTATCTACTACCATTCCTACAAATCACTACCCAACAAAGCCTTATGTGGGCAACCTCCCAAAGTGCACCAAGTGCAATTACCACCACCACAGACCTTGTCGGGAAATGCAATGCTCCAACTGCAACAGAAAGAGACACACTGTCCATTTCTGCAAGACCCCCGTAAAGCCGATCACTCAAGTTCCCGGTGCGGGTGTTCGCCAAGCATGCTACGGTTGTGGCGAGGTGGGCCACTACAAAAGAAACTGCCCAAAGGTAGAAAATACCAGCAGAGTGGGACGAGTATTAGCTATTGGTCATGAGGAAGCCGTAGTTAATCCTACAGTAGTTGCTGGTATGTTTCTTCTCGATAATTCGTATGCATGCATCCTATTCGATAGCGGAGCAGAGAGAAGCTTTGTGAGCCAAAACTTTATTCACTTACTTAAACGTAAACCTAGCATGTTAGAACAATCATTCACTGTAGAAATGGCAAATGGAAAAACGGAAAACACTAATTGCATATACATGGGTTGTATATTAACTTTGGACAGTCGGTCTTTCCCAATCAACCTTATGCCAGTCCAAATAAAAAGTTTCGACATTATAGTTGGCATGGATTGGTTAAGTCCTCTTCGCGCCGACATCATGTGCTTTGAAAAAGCCGTTCGTCTAAATCTCCCTAACCATGAAACATTGGTGATCTACGGAGACAAATCAAGTACAAACCTTCGCATCATTTCGTGCATCCAAGCTCGAAAGTGTTTGCGGAAGGATTATCAGGCATTTCTTGCACACATCGTCGATACGAGTCAGGAGGTAAAGGATATAAACAGCATCCCAGAGGTATGGGATTTCCCCAATATCTTCCCAGAGGAACTACCGGGATTACCACCACAACGCCAAGTCGAGTTTAGAATCGACTTAATTCCAGGGGCTACCCCTGTAGCAAAGTCGCCTTATCGTCTGGCACCAGCAGAGATGTAAGAACTTTCCAGTCAGCTTAACGAACTTCACCAAAAAGGATTCATTAGACCAAGTTTCTCACCTTGGGGAGCACTAATCTTGTTTGTGAAGAAGAAAGACGGATCGTTCCGGATGTACATCGACTACCGAGAGCTGAACAAACTCACTGTCAAGAATCGTTACCCTCTACCCCGCATTGACGACCTATTTGATCAACTTCAAGGACCGAGCTACTTCTCGAAGATAGATCTACGATCCAGATATCACCAATTACGAGTACTGGAGGAAGATGTTCCCAAGACAACTTTCCGAACCCGTTATGGACACTACGAATTTGTAGTGATGCCGTTCGGATTAACCAACGCACCAGCATTATTCATGGACCTAATGAATAGAGTGTGCCGTCTTCACTTGGATCAGTTCGTCATCGGATTCATCGATGATATACTTTTCTACTCCCGAAGTTAGGAAGAACATAGTCAACACCTACGGAGAGTCATAGAAACACTACGATCAGAGAAACTCTATGAGAAGTTCTCTAAATGTGAATTTTGGATTCGAAGAGTCGAATTTTTGGGTCATGTTGTTAGCAAAAAAGGGATACATGTGGACCCCTACAAAATTAAGGCCATTAAGAACTGGTCGGCACCAAAGACACCTACAGAGATTCGTCAATTTCTAGGTCTAGCTGGCTACTATCGCAAATTCATAAAGAACTTCTCTAGCATCGCGAAACCTCTTACTACATTAACCCAAAAAGGCATGGTCTTTGACTGGGAAGCAAAACAAGAGAAGGCGTTCCAAACACTGAAACAAGCCTTATGCACCGCACCAATACTATCCCTCCCTGAAGGGATAGAAGATTTTGTAGTGTATTGCGATGCATCGAATCAAGGGCTTGGTTGTGTTCTTATGCAACGAGGGAAGGTTATTGCTTATGCCTCCCTTCAGCTTAAGACACACGAAGTAAACTATACGACACACGATCTTGAGTTAGGAGCAGTGGTATTTGCTTTAAAGATTTGGAGACACTACCTGTATGGAACGAAGAGTACTATTTACACCGACCACAAGATCCTTCAACACATTTTCGATCAGAAGGAGCTCAACATGCAACAACGATGATGGGTCGAGTTACTCAATGATTATGAATGCGAGATTCGTTATCATCCTGGAAAGGCCAATGTAGTAGCTGACGCCCTCAGCAGAAAAGAATACACTGGTCGGAGAGTCAAATCTCTAAATATGACCATCCATTCCGACTTATCCACACAAATTAAAGAGGCTCAACTAGAAGCTTTACAACTCGAGCATGTGACGGGTGAATCCCTGAGAGGAATCGAAAAGAATCTAGAAGTCAAGGGTGGCGGAGCCTATTATCTCATGGACCATATCTGGACCCCAAGACATGGTGGTTTCAGGGATATGGTCATGACTGAAGCGCACAACACGAGGTATTTTGTTCACCCAGGTTCAGATAAAATGTATTTGGATCTTAAGAAACTGTACTGGTGGCCTAACATGAAAGCAGAGATTGCTACCTTTGTAAGTAATGTCTTACTTGCGCTAAGGTTAAGGTCGAGTACCAGAAACCTTCAGGATTACTACAACAACCAGAGATACCGGAATGGAAATGGGAATGGATCGCTATGGATTTCATAACCAAGTTGCCCAAGACAACGGGTGGACTTGATACCATATGGTTCATCATCGATAGATTGACCAAATCCACACATTTTCTACCAATCAAGGAGACTGACAAGATGGAAAGGCTTACAAGAACTTACATAAGGGAACTAGTATGATTTCATGGGGTTCCGATGTCCATTATCTCCGATAGAGATTGTAGATTTACATCAAGGTTCTGGCAGTCACTACAAAGTTCCCTAGGGACTAGATTAGACATTAGTATAGCCTACCATCCACAAACAGACGGGCAAAGTGAGAGAACGATACAAACTTTGGAAGATATGCTGAGAGCCTGTGTGATTGACTTTGGAAAGGCATGGGATATTCATTTACCTCTTGTCGAATTTTCATACAACAACAGTTATCATACGAGCATAAAGGCTGCTCCATTTGAAGCCCTCTATGGTCGTAAGTGCAGATCCCCTCTGTGCTGGACCGAAGTGGGAGATACACAAGTAGCTAAAGGACGAGATACTGAAAACACTCTCACCGGTCCGGAAATCATACGAGAAAAGATAGAGAAGATCGTTCAGATTCGTGAACGGTTGAAAGCATCTAGAGACCGACAGAAAAGCTACACTGACCAACGGAGAAAACCTTTGGAATTCTAAGTGGGAGACCGTGTTCTATTGAAAGTATCGCCATGGAAAGGCTTAATACGTTTTCGAAAGCATGGAAAGCTAAATCCAAGGTACATAGGGCCTTTCGAGATTCTCGCCAGAATCGGCCCCGTAGCTTACAAACTTAATCTACTACGAGAACTTAGTAACATACACCCAACCTTCCACGTATCGAATTTGAAAAGGTGTCTGTTCGATGAGACTCTTGTTATCCCACTCGAAGAGATCGAGATCAACGAGAGCCTCAACTTCGTGGAAGAACTGGTAGAAATCATGGAACGAGAGGTCAAACAAACGAAACAAAGTCGCATACCCATCGTGAAAGTCCGTTGGAACGCCAAGCGGGGATGTGAATTCACATGGGAACGCGAAGATCAAATGAAACAAAAGTACCCGCATCTTTTTCTCTGATTCACTTGTATCTTTCTTTCTTTAAATTTCGGGACGGAATTCCCTCTAACAGGGGGATGATGTGACAACCCGATATTTCGACTACATGTAAACAACCTAAAAAGTCAAGTATTGTAACCACGTTCGTTATAATAAAAATTAACTTCAAAAATAAAATATCCAAAAATCACTAATTAAATTACCTATTATGTTAAATGTCATTAAACCGTGATCGTACGTAAAAAGAACGCCCAAATCCGACTTCGTATAAGAAAGTTAGGAATTTTCCAAGTTCGGCTTAATGGCAGACGGCTAAAAACTCGAATCGGAGATCGAGCGACTTTTGGCCGGAATGACCTAAACGAGAATCGAAGGTCTCGACAATGGTATTTCAGCGGTAAAAAGTCTGGCAAAAACCGACGTCAGATAAAGAAGTTATGAATTTCTAAAGAAATTTAATTACCGCGACCTTTTAAAAATAAATAATAAAAATAATTTCAAAATTTGCTAACGAAATCTAAACGAAAGTTGTAGAGTATGGTCTCACATTCTCGTGGATATAAAGAACGTCGAAAACGGAGTTCGTATGTTGAAGATATGAATTTTTGAAGTTTATTAAATAATTAAAATATAAATTTTAATTAAAAACCCTTGGTATTATCCGAAGGGGAGTCATCAGATAGGGCCGAGTTACGCCCAGCGTACGCGAGGCCTTGGCCTCGGATCGTCCACCTCGCGCCTATGCGAGGCTATGCCCCGTCCCATCCGAGCTCCGAGGCAGTCGAGGACTCGATCATGCATGATGCATGCGTACGCCTAGCGTACACGCATACGCCCAGCGAACGAGGTCGGTTCCCAGCCCCTATAAAAGGGATGCGAGGGTTTCGAAGAAAAAGCACCATTTCTCTCATTTCTCTTGCGTTCTTGCCTCGTTTTCCGTGTCCGTGCTACCCCGAAGCCCCGATCACTATGCTCAAGTCCTGAAGGTCGTTTGTTCTCCCGAGATTCTCGAGAATCCCGAGGAAATCCACTTTCTCGAGCCGAAATTCTGTCCAGTTTTCATCCTGCAACCTCCGATCTTTCAAGTGAGTTCATACCCCTATAATTCACACTTTTAAATGTTTTATGGGTACTTTTATATGCTTTTAAGGGGGGGGGGGGGGAATATAAGTAAAACACATGACTATTATTATTTGTTATATAAACTTTCACTATACGCATTTTATCAAAGGAATCATATGTGATTTAAAACTATTATAGGGAAACTTTGATACGCAAATTATACCACGACAACATTTTATCTTTTAAAATGAGAAACGATTTATGTATTTATATAAATCAGATACTTTGCTTATACTACATTTCTGTGTGTCAGTTTTGGCACTACAAAAACTACACTTTTCATAACAAGTGAACATTTTCACTAAGGGTTTATTATACAAACGAAACACACTTTTAGGAAACTATAATAGGTATAGTTTTACGAGAATACTACGAAATTTTACATACATGGAAATACTATTTCAAGAAGCTACTTTCATATACAATAACCAACGAACATTTTCATACGTAAATCTGTTTTATACTAAGTTTTGTGAGACATTAACTTCACGTACGTTCGAGTACACATTTCAAGTCCTGTATCATATACCAGAATCCCTTGGAGGGGGAGCATGGTGTTTGTGTATAGATCTATACGGGCTTGACAAGCCGCGCCCTGACTGTTAGCTACAGTCCACCATTTGGGGTGACAAACGTCAGAACATTCCAACGCCTGAAGAATGTTGTGTATAGGCATTTCTAGTCAATAACATGGTTATAAAACTCACATGGAGTATTAAAAACACAATGATTTGCAGGGTTTTTTAGTCGTATTGGAAATTTTATACGTACATACATTTACTAGAAAAAAACATTGGTCTCGAAAGAAGGCTACATTTATACTAGTAGAAAATATAGGATTTTCTAGGAACAAACAAACAAGAACAAAAACATTTCATTTCATACAAACATTGTCATTTATTACTTACGAAACTCACCAACTTAAATGCTGATCTACTCTTTCAAAACTACTTGTATGTCCCAGGGATTCAGTAATTACAGGTAACAAACAGGTTTTGAAGAAGGAATGCTGCGACACTAATTTAAATTCATATTTTGACATCATATTGTAATTGGTTTTGAACATGTACTCTTTTAAACAATGTAAACTTTCAATTGTATATATGATGGTTTTATTGCTTTCTTTACTATGTATTCATTTGTTACGTTACCACATGAAGTCATCTGATGTACACGCGACCATTTCCCTTTATACGATGTGCGTAACCCTTTATTCAATTAACTTCTTTAAGTAACCAAATTAATTCCTAATTAATTTATGACTTATATTAATCAAATAACAATATTATTATTCTTTATATTATTCTCATAATATATATTAATAATATTTCTTCTCTC
Source organism: Lactuca saligna (assembly GCF_052625555.1). Lineage (NCBI taxonomy): Eukaryota > Viridiplantae > Streptophyta > Magnoliopsida > Asterales > Asteraceae > Lactuca > Lactuca saligna. Next base: position 42,212,451 of record NC_136418.1, on the reverse strand, counting down.
ATTATAAATCATCCTGTCAAGTTGCTATGGTGAAGGCAACCCAGAGGGACCATGCTCAACCAGGTCAAATACTTACCAAATATAGTTATAGCCTTAGACACTAATCGAACATAAACTCCTATTGAACCTGTTGACGACTTATTACCTCTTCGATGTTCCTCTCGAGTTAAGATGGCACCAGAGTTTTATGGTTTTCATAATACTACAGAAGGTGATACATTTATCAGTGATAGTACATTGGTAAATTTGGATGATCCATTTAACTTCAAGGAAGCCATGGCAGGCCCAGAGTCTGCAAAATGGAAAAAGTTGATAAACATCGAGATTCAGTCCATGTATGACAATCAAGATTGGAACTTGGTTGACAATGTACCAGGTCGTAAGACAGTTGGGTGCAAATGGATCTTCAATAATAAGACCTGCATGGATGGGAAAGTACACAGATATAAGGAACGATTGGTTGCGAAGAGATTTACACAAACTCATGATGTTGACTATGATGAGACCTTCTCACCAGTAGCGAAGATTAAATCTGTAAGGGTTATGCTAGCCATAGCTGCATTTAATGATTACGAAATATGGAAAATGGATTTAAAAACCACTTTTCTAAATGGAAAGTTAGATGAAGATGTTTACACAAGTCAGCTAGAGGGTTTTCTCGATGCGAAGTACCCTAATAGAGTGTGTAAGCTTGCGAAATCCATTTTTGGATTGAAATAAGCATCTCGCAGATAGAATCTGTTTTTCGATAAGAAAGTCAAAGAGTTTGGATTTTTGAGAAGCAAGGATGAGTCCTGTGTGTATGTCAAGGCTAGTGGCAGTATACTAGCTTTCTGGTATTGTATGTGGATGACATACTACTCATAGGAAACGACATCCCAACCTTGCATGAGGTTAAGTCCTGGGTTGGGAAGTGTTTCACTATGAAGGACCTCGGGGAAGCTGCTTCCATTTTAGGGATAAGGATATTGAGAAATAGGAGTAAAATACTAATAGGACTTAGTCAATGTACCTACTTAGACAAGGTTTTGAAATGTTTCAGCATGGAGAAATCCAAGAAAGGTGAATTGTAACATCCTGTTATGTAAATATTTGTTTATGGATTTTAGAGGCCAAGGCTAGGGGTGTTTTGGTCTTTTATGGGTCTTGAAGCTTTATTCGAGAGGTTTTTGGGCCGGGGTGTGTGGCTAGAAGTATAGGGCTTCTCGCCACCTTTTCGTGGATATAAAGTTTTTTGGAAACGGACCTCGGATAGGGAATATGGCATTGGAAGTTATTGGCATTAATGGTCCCTAATGGAAAAAGTTGAGAAGGAAGGACCATGCATGCAAAGTGGAAGGCTGGTGGGTACTCCCATTGTAAGCTGGGTTACACACATCGTATAAAGGGAAATGGTCGCGTGTACCTTAGGCGTACGCCCAACATACAGGAAGTACGTCCACCGTACAGGAAGTACGCCCAGAAACCCTAATTTTAGGGCCAACCACTATATAAAGAACATAATGGCTTAAACCCTAGCCTCCTTATCTGTCCCGCAAGCTCAGAGAAACCCTAGAATGCCTCATTTCATTATCTTTGGGTGATTTTGACTTCAAGAAGCTCATTTTGGGTGGTGTAATCTTGGAAGAGGAAAAAAAGAAGTTAGCAAGGAAGAACTTGGGAAGTTGGAGCTCATAGATCTAGAATAGCATCTCATTGGGAACTCTTTGGAGGTATAAAGTTCATAACTTTACCTAAGAATACTTAGATTTAGTGTAGTTTGGTTTTGGAGTCATTTTGGTCTCAAGAATGGACCTTTATGATAAAATCTCGTTTTTGAGCTTAGGGTTGCCACCCTCAGAGCTAAAAGGGTCCCATAAGTAGTAAAGTCTCCATGTTGAATGTCTTAATAGGTTCATGCATGAGATCTAGCTTCTTCATGGAAGTAATGCATCATTTTTGGAGTTTGGGCTTGTTTGTGCCAAGTAAAGTCACCAAGTTAGTGACTTAATGGATTATGATGCGGAAAAGGATCAGGATCTGTTATCAGAGCTTCTGAAGTGGAGTATTAAGCACTTAATGGGAAAAGGAGTTATCATGGGATTTACGTTGAGCGTACGTGCATGTACGCCCAATGTACACACCTTCTAGCATGTATGCTTAGAGTACGTAGATGTACGCCCCGCGTAATCAGTCAGTATGGACTTTGAGTTATTGGGCCATGATTTGGGCCATGCTTGGGTTTTTGGGCATTGATGGGACACCAGGAGTCAGTTATTATGGGAAAAATATATGTTTTGGGCTTAGGGTAAGGCTCATTAGGGGGATTGGGCCCAATTTAGCAAATTGGGCCATTAACGAGCCACTAGTGGGTTTGGGAAGCCCATCTAGTGTTGGACCTTTTTATATTATGATTTGGAGCCTTAGTTGGACCAAGTTGGGTTAGGGGTAAAATGGTCATTTTACCCTAAGGCATATTATTGTTTTGGACTAAGTGGTATTTTGCTATTGATAGCTCGGGGAGTCGAGGGATCAGCAGTTCAGGGATCTACCAGCTAGCAACGAGGGGTTATTAGCAGGATTCTGCAGTCAGCCTTGCGGGGTGAGTTTTGTCCGGTAGGAACGGGTCTAAGGCACCAAGCGGGGCTCGATGCTAGGCGGGGCCTGATGCCAGACTCGTCCGATGCCGGGCGGGGCCCGATGTAGTGGGTTAGGCCCAATGTTTACATTATGTGATTATGCGTATGGTATGTGGTAGTATGGGGAACTCACTAAGATTCATGCTTACAATTTTTCAGTTTTCGTTTCAGGTACTTCTGGTAGCAGAGGGAAGAGCTCAGGATGACTGCGTGGCACACACCAAAAAGTTTTAGCTTGAGATGTTTACTTTGATAAAATGAACACGTTTTGAAATGATACTCTGATTGATATAACTATTTTTGCTATGGATGGAATGGTTGAGAATTATGATTTTTATTAATGATTTAAAACGAAATTTTCGGACAATATTTTTGGGACGTTACATGAATTGCCTATTTTTGTTATTTTTGGGACGTTACATGCAGTTGGCTCGATCATGTATGCTATGACATGTAATCTCCTTGATGTGGCTTTTGCTTTGAGCATGGCCAACAAATATCAGGGGAATCCTAGTAAAGCTCACTGGATTGCGGTAAAGAACATTCTTAAGTACCCGTGGAGGACTAACGACTGGGTCCTTACCTTGAGTGGGAGTGATGACTTGAGAGTGACAGGGTATAGTGATGCCAGCTTTCAGACTTATAGAGATAACTTCCGCTCTCAGTTAGGCTGGGTATTTACACTAAATGGAGGAGCAGTAACATGGAAAAGTTCCAAACAGGAGACTGTAGCTAATTCATTGTGCGAATCAGAGTACAGAATAACAAGCGAAGCATTGAAGGAGGTGATATGGCTAAATAACTTCATCGGAGACCTTGGAGTTGTACCAGCTGTAAAGGAGCCAGTGGAGATTTTCTTTGATAACGAGAGTGTGGTCACCTTAACCAAGGAACCAAGGGATCATGGCAGATCCATGCACCTCGATAGAAAATATCACTTCACAAGACATCGGATAAAAGAAGGACTCCTCATAGTAAATAGGGTATCGTCAGAGGAGAACCCATCAGATCCCCTTACGAAGGTACTGAGTAAGGTTAAGCACTTGCAGCATGCTAGGAGTATTAGGCTGAAGGACGATATTAGTTTAACGATTAGATAGCGATTTAGAAACTTGAAATAGATAAAATGTAATTGACATTTGATGATTGAATAAAATGAGTTTTATTTACGAGGAAAGTTACTATCTTGTGTCAATCGTTTACTATTGTTTCATTTTGCATGTTTTGACTTCCATAAAAATAAGATTATGAAAATTTTCCATAGTCGATCATACTTTGGAAGTAGGTACTAAGGCAAGACTGTCATTAATTGACTTGCAGATTGTCTAAAGTGTTTAGACATAGCAAAATTTTGCTACAAAGTTCATGAGTGCTCCTGAAATAAGATTTGATTATTGGATTAAACCCACGCTTACATGAATCACTTCATTGAATTTATCACGAGTGATTGTGAGACGATAATATCGTATTGTCTTCAAACCATTATATATGAGTTGTTGATTACGAGTTGGTTGTGCGTTGATAGTACGAAAATGCATCAGTAACTTTGTGTTATAAAATGCGATGTTGTGTATAATTTAACAAGTAATCAGTACAAAAGGGTTAAATATTTATTGTAATCAAATATATATATATATATATATATATATATATATATATATATATATATATATATATATATATATATATATATATATATAGTGAAAATACTAATGTAACAGTTCGTATTTTAACACAAGTTTTCTTGTATTTCACTTGTGTTCTCCCCCCCCCCCCCCACCCCCTAAAACATAGAAAAGAATCGTGAAAACTATAAGGGTATGAACTTACCTCGAGTGTGTTCTTGGCTGAATAAGGATGTGAGTAGTGATGTTCTTCGAGTTAGAACAGGTGAAGACTTGACGATTTGAAGATTGTATGTATGAGTTTTGAGAGAAAAGTGAAAGAAACCTTGAACTGTAAATAAGAGAATGAGATGTGATTTCGGTCCAATATATAGAAATAAGGTAAAGGTGAGGTGACATGTGTATTGGTTTGTGGATTATATTATTGGATTAGGTGTCTAAGCCCATAACTATAATTGGTATGTATTTAGCCCGATAGTAGCATGGTCCATTTTGGGTTGCATTCACTAGAACAATTTGATAGTATGCATATTTGAGAAAGAGGTTATTGGTTATTTGTGATTTATTAATATATTATAAGTATAATATATTAATTGAGAAATCATATTATTTAGTTAGTATTGATTAAGAATTAATTTAGTGATCAAAAGAGACTGATTAAATTAGCAGGTACTGATTATGTAAATCAGTGATACATACGGTTTGGGCTAATAATGATCCATGATTGATTTGTGATAGACTAAGCTTATGAGATAGTCCATGAAGTGTTAGTCCAAATCACTTTTGGATCATAAGCCTAAGTGTAAGAATTAGGGTATACAAGTGACTCTTGGAATTCTACACTATATATGTGACATCTAAGCCCCTAAAATCAGACCAAGAAGTATTCTAAGAGATATAGCCGATTTTTGGTGCTCCAAGCTCTCTCTCATTGTCATCCAATTGTTGGTGGTGTTTTGTGAAAAATTTGAGACATCACACTTGACGTGCTAAGCTCTTGAAAGGCCAACTTCTACAACCTATAACAAGAGGTAATCATCTAACTAGTTTTTATGATTCAAATATAAAGATTTTATGGTAGTTAGGCTTCATTTTTTGGAAAAATGAAAATTTATGTATAATTAGAGAAAGCTTCGATCCAAATCATTAGGATTGTATGTGCACCATAGGGATGTTATAGTGCTCAAAGCCCGTCATATATCACATTGGTAAAAGTGCGACTGGATAAGATTTGAGTTTTCACCCTATCTTAACTGAAATCATAGGTGATTTCCATCCAAGATTCAATTGAGAACCTAGTCTTCGGTCTAGGGGATTTCGTTCCAATGGGATCTCGATCATGGGAGGGAGTTCATCCTAGGTGTTCTCGGTCAAGGAGTGTTCTTGGCCAAGGCTTGTAATTTTGATTCTCAAAACCAAAAACCCTTAAAGTGGGGTATAATTCGTTATTTAATTTTAACTATTTGACTTTATTTTGGAACAATTGACTTTTAGTTGACTTTCTTTGACTTTTATTTACTTGAAATAACCGGTTGTTACATTATCCCCCTGTTAGAGGGAATTTCGTCCGTGAATTATTTCTAAAGTGGTTACTCAAGAACTAGGGAAAAGATGCAGCCATTTTTGTTGTAACATCCGGATTCCCAGGTATATTATTTTACTCTTTTACTTTGGAGTTTTTGAAGGGACTCGACGACTTAGTGCTTAGACTCGTCGAGTAAGGTCGCGGATTTTCATCCGGGTTCATGACCGGACTCGGCGAGTCCACGCTGTTCAATGAAACCCTAATTTCCCGGGTTTGGGACCTATTTAAAGGCCCTTAGGGCCGTCATTTGCGGCTACCAAACCCAAGAGAGAAACCCTTAGAGATCTAGAGTGATTGTGAGGAAGGAGAGGCCACTTTTGATCATTTTGTTGGTGTGATTACAAAAAGGAGGTGACCAAGGCAACAAGAGGCTGAATAAGGAGCAGTTCTAGTGATTTCAGAGTTCAGAGACTTCATCTTGAGGTATTTATTCGATCCTTCTTTAGTTTTGGTGTTGATTCTTAGAGTTAGGGTTTTCTAATCCCCTTTAGAGAATGGATATGTGGAGCAATTGGTCCCTTCTCGAGTTTATGCTTTGGATCTGGACTCAAAGAGGTCTAGAGACCTTAACCCTTGGAGCTTTATGGGTTATTTTGGGAGCCACGAACTTTTGAGGTTGTTTTTGGGACTAAATCATGAAGTAGGACCATCTAGATGTTATATGTGTGTCAAGGTTTGAACTTTACGTGATTATCATGCCTGGGAAGAGCAGATCTATGGATTTAAGGAACAGATCTGACCTCAAGAGGACAATGGAGTTTTTGCATGGCATGAACTCGCCGAGTCCAAACATCAGACTCGGCGAGTAGGGTTAGGGTTTCGACATGCCAAGCGAGACTGTAGAATTAGTGGATACGTGTAGACTCACCGAGTTGCCCAAGTGCACTCGACGAGTCGGGTCAAAGTTTGATCGTTGACTTTGGTTGACTCTTAGGGTTTGGTCAACGATGAGGGCCTTTGAGCGAAAGGAGGGGTAAAATAGTCTTTTACCCTTCTGAGGGTGCCAAGAGAGGGTTGAGTCTAGTCCTGAGAGTTATATTTATGAGAGTATTACTTTATGTGATTAGTTGGAGGCTAGATTGTATTTCTACCGAGTCATAGATTTACCGAGACATCTGAGGTGAGTCTTCTCACTATACTTTACCTTGAGTGGTAATTAGAGTTATGTGATAGAGTTATTGTATGATATTTATGTGATGTGTTGCACTGCATTATTACTATGTGATTTATGCCATGTGTATATCAGAGTACATCAGAGTTAGAACCGGAAGGTTCACAGAGCTAGGACCAGAGGGTCCACAGAGTTAGGGCCCAAGGGCCCACAGAGTTATAACCTCGAGTGTCTAGTATGTGTTATGTGTGGTATTTTGGGGAACTCACTAAGCTTTTTCCTTACAGTGTTATGTGTTATCTGTATCAGGTACCAGTATTGATCGCGGGAAGGTGCCGGCATGATTCGTATACACGCATGGGATTTATGTATTTTGATCTTTGGAAATATTTTGTGAAACAAAGTTATGATGCAATGGGATTTTGTTAATAAATGTGTTTTTAAATGCGAAAATTTGTTTTAAATTTTACGGTGTTACAATTTGGTATCAGAGCCTTGGTTTGAGGGATTCGGATGCATCTTCGAGTGTATCTAAACTCAAACTGAGGATTTGAGGAAAATTTTGATAATAAAGTAAAATTTTAAACAGTAAAAAAAGTATTGAGACAAACAGAGCAGAGCCGTGTGTACGATCAGCCAGTGCCCGAACGGTGATTTCCCAAAATACCCTTACAATAAGCGTTAAAAGATACGTTATTCTATGCTATATGATGAGTTATATTATGCTTGCTAGAGTAAGACTAGGTATTCTTATTAGGACTAGAGTGGCCTGATATATGATGCCTTAGTCTAGGGATTTTGCTACTAGAGATGCTTGAGAGTGTTTAGATAGCAGTAAGGAGTTTATGAAATATCTGCTAATGAGTAGCTCATGATTAGAGAGAATAGCGTACTTGGGATTTGGGACTCTAGGAGGAGGACTTGGAGTGAATGCTGAGTTGGTGTGGTCGGTAGTATTGGGCCCATACTACCCAAGGCACTAGGTCAGTGTGCAACCCAAGTAAGAATTCTTAGGGTACCAGAGATCAAGTAGGGTTGGGATATTGAGTGTGTGTACATCCGAGCAAATTACTGATATCTTATGTTGTATTTCAGAGAGGCATCATGGTAGGGACACGCCACAGACCATGGACCAGTGGAGGGGGTGTGAGCGACGAGGAGCTCCGCTAGATAATTCATGATGAGGTGGCTGCTGCCATCTGCGATGAGATTCCAGAGATGTTCGGGTCTCTCAAGACCACCCTGATAGATACATTCGACGAGAGATACACTGCTCTTTCTGATGTTGCTATTTCCGCGGCCACTACAGCGGTAGCTGCGGCTAGACCGCTGGGTGGTGATGCGTTGCTGTTCCGGGAGTTCAGCAACACAAAAACCACCGGAGTTTGATGGGACCCACGACCCGATTGCAGCGATGTGGTGGATATCAGACATAGAGGGATGTTTCTTTACTTGCTCATCTCCTAAGCACTTGAGAATCCGGTTCACGCTGAACCAGCTTCGCTTGGGAGCATTATTCGCCTGCTGAGCTTGCTACAGTGACTTGGGAGAGGTTCACTACTATGTTCCGAGATGAGTACATTCCTCAGGTGGAGAGGGAGCATTTGGACCAGGAGTTTCTGACCCTCAAGCAGGGTACTGATTTCGTGACAGTGATTACGAGGAAGTTCCATGAGCGGGTGATGTTTTGCCCAGAGCATGTGTCCTCCGAGCAGGCACGTATTAGCCGCTATCTGAGTATTTTGAGGAGGGATATATGGGAGTTCCTGTCGAACTCGACGTACCGGACATTTTCTGAGCTTCAGGCAAATTCCCGAAAGAGGGAGATAGAGCTGGAGACCCAGGCTTGGTAGGAGGCTGAGTCTCAGGGGAGGGATCCGCGACCGGCAGAGTCTCAGCCGGCAGCTAAGCAGGCCAAGCCCGCTGATTCGAGATCTGGGAGCCAGATGGGACGCACTTGTGGCAAGTGAGGCAAGAGCCAAGATGTGGTGTGCAGAGTGGGGTCTTGCTATAAATGTGGCAAGGAGGGTCATATGGCCAAGGATTGCCCCAAGGGGTTTGCAGTATGTTTTCACTACAACCAGACTGGACACCGCAAGACAGAGTGTCCATAGTTACGAGGAACAGCCCAGGGAGCACCTCAGGGATATGCCCGTGCTACTGTCATAGCTACTGAGAGCCGACCAGTGAAGGCCGAGGTACCGAAGGCACAAGGGAGAGCCTTCCAGTTGACTGCGGAGGAGGTCAGCGCAGCGCCCGATGTCGTCACTGGTATGTATTCTTTCATATATTTACTTTTATGTTGAGATATTGTGCTTATATTATGATATGCGTAGGTACTTTTCTTGTCAATTCTGTACCTGCCTTGGTGTTATTTGACTCGGGTGCGAGTTGGTCTTTTTTATCTTTGGATTTTAGTCAACACATCAGTATTAGTCGAGAGGCATTGAGTCGACCTCTGAGATTTTCCATAGCTGAAAAGAGAGCGGTGTATGCCACAGAGGTGATTCGAGGGTGTGTACTCGAGATTTTCGGTGTTGAGTTTCCGATTGATCTAGTTCCTATTGCGATGGGAGATGTCTGTGTCATCGTGGGCATGGACTGGTTGAGCAAATTTGGAGCGATTATTGAATGTGAGAGACAACTGGTGACCATACGAGACCCTAGTGGGGGAGTTCTTATAGTGTATGGCGAGGGTATGCGTTCTGGGTCGGCATTTTGTTCAGCCGCTAGAGCGAGGCAGAGTCTACAGCAGAGTTGTAAGGGATTTGTAGCGTATGTGATAGATACGAGGGTTGATTCAGAGAGACCGAGGTCACTAGATGAGGTTCCGATTGTGCGTGAGTTCCCGGATGTATTTCCGGAACAGTTACCGGGTGTGCCTCCTGAGAGGTAGGTTAAGTTCATCATCGATTTGGTTCCGGGGGCTGCACCTATCGCCAAGTCACCTTATCGCCTTGCGCCTCGAGAGATGCAGGAGTTATCCTCGTAGCTTCAGGAGCTACGGGGGAAGGGGTTCATTCAACCGAGCAGTTCGCCATGGGGAGCACCTATTCTTTTTGTTAAGAAAAAGGATGGCTCACACCGGATGTGCATTGATTATAGGGAATTGAACAAGCTGACAGTCAAGAACCATTACCCGTTGTCGAGGATTGATGATTAGTTTGACCAGTTACATGGAGCATCTTGGTTCTACAAGATCGATTTGAGGTCGGGATATCATCAGGTGAGGGTGCGAGATGAGGACATCCAAAAGATAGTGTTTAGGACTCATTACGGGCACCACGATTTCATGGTAATCCCTTTCGGGCTCACCAATGCACCGGTGATGTTCATGGATCTCATGAACAGAGTGTGTAGGCCGATGTTGGATCACTCGGTAATCGTGTTCATTAACGACATATTGGTGTATTCGAGATCCATAGAGAAACATGAGGAACATTTGAGAGAGATCCTCGGAGTTTTGAGATCGGAGAGGCTTTACGCTAAATTCTTCAAGTCTGATTTCTGGTTATGAGAGGTCCAGTTCCTAGGGCATCTCCTTAACCAGAAAGGGATATTGGTTGATCCGGCCAAGATTGAGGCAGTGATGAATTGGGAGGTGCTGAGGTCACCTACAGAGATCAGGAGTTTCCTAGGATTGGTAGGCTATTATCGGAGATTTATTAAAGATTTCTCCAAGATCATCGTGCCACTCACCATGTTGACCCGGAAGGGTGTTGCTTTTTCTTGGGGCCCAGAGCAGCAGGCCTCCTTCAAGAAACTTCGCCAAAGGCTATGCGAAGCCCCGGTGTTAGCCCTTTCGGAAGGAATGGAGGACTTTGTGGTATATTGTGACGCGTTGATATCAGGGTTGGGAGCGGTGCTTATGCAGATGGGGCACATGATAGCATACACATCGAGGCAGCTGAAGCCTCATGAGATGAGGTATCCCACCCATGATCTAGAGTTGGGAGTAGTAGTGTTCACCCTCAAGATCTGGCATCACTATTTATATGGGGTCCGGTGTACCATATACACGGATCACAAGAGCCTGAAGTACTTGATGGATCAGCTCAACCTGAATATGCAACAGAGGAGATGGTTGGACGTGGTAAAGGATTATGATTGCGAGATCCTATACCACTAGGGTAAGGCTAACGTGGTAGCCGATGCCGTAAGCCGTCGGGCGGAAAGTGTCCTGATGCAGGACGTTTGCATGAGATTGACAGTGATGACTTCGGTGTTGGACACCATTTCAGGGGCCCATGCTGAGGCTGTGAGACCAGAAAACCAGAACAGGGAGCGAGTTATTGGGCAGTTATCGAAGTTTGTTACCGATAGCTGGGGGCTTATAACATTTCAGGGTTGGATTTGGGTACCGTTTGTAGGTAGGACACGTACCCTTTTGATGGAAGAGGCACATCGATCGAAGTTCTCGATCCATCATGGGGCTACTAAGATGTATTTGGACCTGAAGAAGTAGTATTGGTTGCCCTGTATGAAGAGGAACATCGTGTGGTTCTTTGAGAGGTGCCTAACCTGTCGTAGGGTTAAGTCCGAGCACCAGAGACCGCATGGTAAGTTGCAGCCGTTAGAGGTTCCCGAGTGGAAGTGGGAACAGATTACTATGGATGTTATCACCAAATTGCCAAGGACGGCGAGGGGCATTGATGCAATTTGGGTGATTGTAGACAGGTTGACGAAGAGTGCTCATTTCCTTGCTATCAGTGAGAGATCTTCCACAGAGAGGTTGGCCGAGATGTACGTGCGGGAGGTGGTATCTCGACATGGAGTACCGATCTCGATTGTCTCAGATCGAGATGTGCATTTCACTTCTAGATTCTGGAAGAAATTTCATGAGGAATTGGGTATGAGGCTGCATTTTAGTACCACATATCACCCACAGACTGACGGGAAGAGCGAGCGGATGATTCAGACGCTCGAGGACATGCTCCGAGCATGTGTGTTGGATTGGATTTTGGCGGGAGTTGGGACACGTATTTTCCCTTGGCAGAGTTTTCCTACAACAATAGTCATTATTCAAGCATTGGTATGCCACCCTTTGAGATGTTGTATGGGAGGAGGTGTCGGACCCCCATTTGTTGGGGAAAGGTAGGGCAACATGTGATGGGTAGTACAGAGATCGTGCTTCAGATGACTGAGTAGCTACATCAAGTTAGACAGAGGTTGTTGACCGCTCAGAGTCGGCAGAAGAGTTATGCGGACAAACGCCGGTTCGATCTTGAGTTTCAGGTCAGCGACTTCGTGCTCCTGAAGGTATCCCCTTGGAAAGGAGTGATCCGATTCAGGAAGAGAGGCAAGTTGGGGTCTCGATATATTGGACCTTTCAGGGTGATCACGAGAGTAGGCAGGGTAACCAACCGTTTGGAGCTAGCTGTGGAGTTGGGTCAGATTCACGACACTTTCCACGTGTCGCAGCTGAGAAAGTGTATAGCCGACGAGTCGGCAGTGGTACCATGAGAGGATATTCAGGTGGATGTGAGCCTGAACTATGTTGAGTGATCGGTGGCAATTAGAGATCGAAAGATCAAGGTTCTGAGGAACAAGGAATTGCCTCTGGTGTAGGTCCAGTGACAACATAGGAAAGGGTTAGAGCTGACTTGGGAGCCGGAGCGAGAGATGCGTGAGCAGCATCCAGTGTTGTTTGCAGAGTGAGACCTCGAGGGTGAAGTCTGATTCTAGTGGGGGAGAATTGTAACATCCGGATTCCCAGGTATGTTATTTTATTCTTTATGTTGGAGTTTGTAGAGGGACTCGGCGAGTTGGTGCTTAGACTCGCCGAGTAGGGTCGCAGATTTTCATCCGGGTTCATGACCGAACTCGGCAAGTCCACAATGTTTAATGAAACCCTAATTTCCCGGGTTTGGGACCAATTTAAAGGCCCTTAGGGCCGTCATTTGCGGCTACCAAACCCGAGAGAGAAACCATAAGAGATCTAGAGCGATTGTGAGGAAGGAGAGGCCACTTTTGATGATTTTGTTGGTGTGATTGCAAAAAGGTGGTTACCAAGGCAAGAGGAGGCTGAAGGAGGAGCGGTTCTAGTGATTTTAGAGTTCAGAGACTTCATCTTGAGGTATTTATTCGGACCTTCTTCAGTTTTGGTGTTGATTCTTAGAGTTAGGGTTTTCTAACCCCCTTTAGAGAATGGATATGTGGAGCAATTCATCCCTTCTCGAGTTTGTGCTTTGGATCTGGACTCAAAGAGGTCCAGAGACCTTAACCCTTGGAGCTTTATGGGTTATTTTAGAAGCATGAACTTAGGAGGTTGTTTTTGGGACTAAATCATCAAGTCGGACCATCTAGATGTTATATGAGTGTCAAGGTCTGAACTTTACGTGAATATCATGCTTGGGAAGGTCAGATCTATGGATTTAAGGAACAAATCTGACCTCTGGAGGTCAATGGAGTTTTTGCATGGCATTAAATCGCTGAGTCCAAAGATCAGACTCGACAAGTAGGGTTAGGGTTTCCCGTAAATCACTCAGCGAGTAGACCCACCGAGTCGGGGGAATCACTCAGTGAGTCGGTGAGGGATTAGAGGATTGGAGTTCAAGACGGAACTCGCCGAGTTGATCTTGAGACTCAGCGAGTTGTGTCGGGGTAGCCCCGCAATTCATGCTAGGTGTGACTCGTTGAGCAAGTAGAGGGACTCGACATGCCAAGGGAGACTAGGGAGTTAGTGGAAACGTGTAGACTTGCCGAGTTGCCCAAGTGCACTCGACGAGTCAGGTCAAAGTTTGACCGTTGACTTTGGTTGACTCTTAGGGTTTGGTCAACGATGAGGGCCTTTGAGCCAAAGGAGGGGTAAAATGGTCTTTTACCCTTGTGAGGGTGCCAAGAGAGGGTTAAGTCTAGTCCTGAGAGTTATATTTATGAGAGTATTACTTTATGTGATTAGGTGGAGGCTAAATCGTATATCTACCGAGTCAGCGATTTACCGAGACATCTGAGGTGAGTCTTCTCACTATACTTTACCTTGACTAGTAATTAGAGTTATGTGACAGAGTTATTGTATGCTATTTATGTGAAGTGTTGCATTGTATTATTACTATGTGATTTATTCCATGTATATATCAGAGTACATCAGAGTTAGAACCGGAAGGATCACAAAGCTAGGACCAGAGGGTCCACAGAGTTAGGGCCCAAGGACCAACAGAGTTATAGTCTCGAGTGGCTAGTATATGTTATGTGTGGTATTTTGGGCAATTCACTAAGCTTTATTCTTACAGTATTATGTGTTATGTGTTTCAGGTACCAGTGATGATCTTGGGAAGGCACCGGTATGATTCGTACACAAGCATGGGATATACGTATTTTGATCTTGGGAAATATTTTATGAAACAAACTTATGATGCAATGGGATTTTGTTAATAAATGTGTTTGGAAAATCTATTTTAAAATGTTAAAATTTGTTTTAAATTTTACGGTGTTACATTTGTTTCATCTGGTTTTCTTGTTCCTGAGTGAATTTGGGTCCCCGCTTAGCGTTCCAACGAACCTTCAATATTGGTATACAACTTTGTTTCGTTCTCTTAATTTCCCTCCATGATTTCCACAGGTTTCTTAGCGAAGTGTGCACTCTCGTTTATCTTAATTTCATCGAGTGGCATTACAAGAGTCTTGTCGGTCATACACTTCTTTAGATTAAACACATGGAAAGTGGGGTATATGTTACTGAGTTCTTGCGGTAGTTTAAGTTTATAAGCCACCAAGCTAATTCTAACAAGAATCTCGAATGGTCTGATGTACCTTGGATTTAGTTTCCATGTTTTCCAAAACGTATCATTCATTTCCAGGGTGAGACCTTTAACTGGACATAATCACCAACCTGGAACTCCACGGGCTTTCATCGTTTATCTGTGTAACTCTTTTATCGGTCCCTAGACGCTTTCAGTCATTCCTGGATTTTAACAATCTTCTCTATAGTTTCTTGTATGATCTCGGGGCTGGTGAGAGTGCTTTCAGGAACTTGTCTCTTTGCTAGTTGCGTGTCACCCACTTCAGGCCAGCACAGAAGGGATCTGCACTTGCAGACATAGAGGGCTTCAAACAAAGCAACTTTGATGCTAGTGATATATCTGTTATTATACGAGAATTCGACGAGTGGTAAATGGGTATCCCAAGATTTACCAAAGTCTATTGCATAAGCTCTCAACATGTCTTCCAGCTTCTAAATGGTTCTCTTTCTTTTCCCATCAATTTAAGGGTGGTACGCAATACTCATATCGAGTTTGGTTCCCAAGGACTTCTATAGCGATTGCCAAAACTGTGAGCTAAGCCTACTATCTCTGTCGTAGATAATGGATATTAGCACACAATGCAATCGTACGATCTCTTTACTGTATGTCCTGGTTAGCTTCTCCATTTTGTCAGTCTCTTTTATTGGTGGGAAGTGCTCGGATTTGGTTAATCTATCAATGATTACCCAAATGGTGTCAAGACCACCTGTTGTCTTGGGCAATTTGGTTATGAAATCTATGGTTATCTGCTCCCACTTCAATTCAGGTATGTGTGGTTGTTGTAGTAATCTCGAAGCCTTCTAGTATTCTACCTTGACCTTGGTGCAAGTTAGACACTTTCCCACATAGGTAGCAATTTCTTCCTTCATATTTGGACACCAATAAAGTTTCTTGAGGTCCAGGTACATCTTATCTGAACTGAGATGAACGGAGTATATGGTCTTGTGGGATTCGTTCATAACAACGTCTCTATATCCGTTGAATCTATGTATCCATATTCGATCCATGAGTTAGTGAGCTCCATCATCCTCGACTTCAAGGTTTTTATCCATTCCTCTTAAGGCTTCACCTGCCACATTCTCGGGTTTCAAGGCTTCCAGCTAAGCCTCTTTTATCTGTGTAGACACGTGTTAATGAATGTTCATGGTCAATCACTTTACTCAGCAGCCTGAGTACTCTTTTTGACTAAGGGCATCTGTTACTACGTTGGCCTTTCCTGGATGATTCCGAATCTTGCATCCATAATCATTTAGTAGTTCCACCCATTGTCGTTGCCTCATGTTGAGTTACTTTTGATCGAACATGTGCTGGAGACTATTATGATCCGTGAAGATTGTGCACTTCGTTCCATAAAGGTAGTGCCTCTAGATCTTTAGAGCGAATGCTAGTGCTCCCAGATAAGGTTGTGTGTGGTATGGTTGACTTTGTGATTCTTAAGTTGTATCGAGGCATTGGAAATGACCTTTCCTTGTTGCATAAGAATGCAACCTAGACCTTGCTTGGACGCATCACAGTAAACCACAAAATCTTCCGTCCGTTCTGGGAGGGACAAGATCGGGGTGCTGTATAGAGCTTGCTTTAGTGTCTGGAGAGCAATTTCTTGTTTCTCCTGCTGGTTGAAGGTTACATCCTTCCAATTCAAGGTAGTGAGTGGCTTTGTGATTTTGGAGAAGTTTTGTATGTACCTCTTGTAGTAGTCAGTGAGGCATAAAAATTGATGGATCTCAGTTGGGATTCTTGGTGTCGCCCTTACATAACGGTCTCGTTGTTTTTGACGTATTCCTAGAGGGATACGTTAACATATATATATATATATATATATATATATATATATATATATATATATATATATATATATATATATATAGGATAAAAATTCAAGTTCAATTACTTACAAACCATTGACTAGGTTATCCTTAGATAACAGTCTCGTTATTTTTGACGTATTCCTAGTGGGATACGTTAACATACATACATATATATATATATATATATATATATATATATATATATATATATATATATATATATATATATATATATATATATGATAAAAGTTCAAGTTCAATCACTTACAAATCATGAATGTCAAGTACTAATTGATTGAGTGTAAAATCGAGAAGGTAAATAATATATGTCTATTTCAATTAAAGTAAGAAGCTCGATTACATCAACATGTAAGTAAGTACAAAACATTACTCTACCTTCTAACTAACATCCTTATTTATATGTCAACTATAAAGGGGACAATTAGAGAATAACCTAGGGAGACCTTTCAGAATCTCGATCAAAATTGTAATGATAGCTAGCTAGTTCTCTTCTACCTTTTAACAAGGATGACCTTTCAGATTCTTATTCAAAATTGGCATACGCCATCGGAACAAGAACAAATTTCCGAAGCAGAAATAGGTAAATATTTTGGTGTCTCAAATAAATCATCTTAACAATGCTAGAGATCGTACACACAAATCTGTAAAACCTATATTTCAATTTGGTATCAACTTAAAAGATCAATGGTTTTTGTGCATGTATGTTTCAAGATCTGTGTTACAGAAAAGAAGTAGATAAATGTATTTACATGGGAATCATGTTATGAAAGCACTTGGATACCAAGCAAAGATTGCTTGCTTTAACGTGAAAACTAGACCTTGAAGTGTTAATGTCGTTTTCCATTGAATAACAATTGTAAACTTGTTAAGATTTTATGAAGGGTTTCATTCTGAAGGTTACGAGAAAAAGACTGGTTTGTTTTCAAACATATATACATCTCAAAATAAGAGTAATGATATGCATTAAAATCAGTGAATGATTAGTGTGATAACCTTTAAGTAGATTCAGAAAGATATGAGTGACTAAATGAATCCAAGGTAACCCTACAAATATAAGAATGACCAAGCAGACTTCTCGTAAGTCTAAAACAAGTAGAGATGAGTGGCACTTCGGTTGCAGTTGACATTAGACTATTATGAAGAAACCATTTGGTTGTTAAAGTTCCGTTAAGGCCTCACAAGTACATAACTTATGAGGATTCAAACAATATGCAACAATATGCTTCTAGGGATACTAAAATTATTCAAATGGCATAATGAAACATATAATATTTCTCATCAATTTTCTTTGAGTTTCATACTACAATATCAAATATTTACTGTCAATTCCTTGCGTTTCAGGCTAGAATAATAAGTATTTACGGTCAATTCCTTGAGTTTCATACTAGAATAACAAGTATTCACCATTAATTCCTTGAGTTAATGAAATGAATCATTATAGAAAAGTGAAAACATACTTTTGGATTTTTCAAGATTTTAAAGAAAAGAGAAACATATTTTTGGAATTTTCAACTTTTGATAAAATTCTGATAGACTACGATGGCTTAGAATGTATTATAAATGAACAATAAACAAATAATAAATGAAAAGAACTTAAATAGACTATGATGCATTCCGATGGATCGGAACCTTTCGGTTATGAACGGTAACCAATAGAAAAATGAAACTGAAGCATAATACGAAAACAAAGAAAATTTACCTGATATGATATGTTCTGACGGTTCAGAATCCTTCGAAGATGAACAATAAGCTCTTTTTAGTTCAAAATTGCAACAAATTCAGCTTCCATCCTACAAAGCCTTGAAGAATATGAAGAAATGCAGCGTCAAGTAAATATTTTTTTAAAGATATCAACAAGTTGATAAGATGATTTGACAAAGCCAATCTCATTATTTCTATCATCCACATGATCCTTTAATAAATGATGTCATAGTACAATGTGATTTGTTTTTGAATTTTAGACAGGATTATGGAACATAATCCTTAAATTGACTTTGAATCCATCTAATTTAAGATGTACAAGCAACTGCAATAATATGTTCAACTTCTGCAGTAGAAAGAGAAAGACTAGTTTGTTTCATAGATTGCCATTTGACTAACTTTCCATCAAAAAATTGATATTCTCCTGATGCGCTTTTCTGATCTAAGCCACAACCACCAAGATCAGCATTCAAATAAGCCTAAACAAAGAAACCAGTATTAGTAGGATACCAAAAACCTAATGAAGTATTTTTCCGAAGAAAACAGAAAAAAATTTCTTCACTGATATCATATGTGGTTCTCTTGGATTTGATTGATACCTAGCACAATAACACAAAAAAACATAATATATGGTCGACTATATGTAAGATAAAATAAAGACCCAATCATCCTCCGATACAAGATAATATCAACAACCGCTTTGTCAAGCGAAGGTGTGAGCTTCGTACCAAATGTCATCGGTGTTTTAACCTTTGAATCTTCATACAGTTTGAACTTTTTTAGCGAAGTTTTTGTGAATTCTTATTGATTAATGAAAATCACTTCTATGCTTTTTTTTAATATTTAAACAAAGGAAAAAAGTTAATAGGACCCAATGAGCTCATTTCAAATTCAGTCTCTGTTAGAGTTCTAAATTCAACAATTAACTTTGATTATTTAAGAAAACGAGTAAGAGTTTCACACCACGCCATCATGGCTTGTTTCAGACCATAAACTAGTTTATCAAAAATTTATCAAAGATTTGGAAAACTTTCGTTTACAAAAATTGGAGGTGATTCGAAATATACAGTTTCTTTAAGCTATCCATTTACAAATGCACACTTCACATTCATTTGAAATACTTCAAAATTCTTATAGGCATCATAAGCCAAGAAAATCCGAAACATCTTCAATTCTCATAACATGAGCAAACATGTCTTTGAAGTCTATGCCCTCTTCTCAATAATAACCCTTCACCATAAATCTTTAATTTTCCAACTTGTTTATGAAAATCCACTTTAGACAAACAACTAAAGCATATGGTGGTGTTGGAATCAAAGGCTAAAACTTATTTCTTTCAAATTCACTTAATTTAACTTGTATGGATTTAACCCAATCAGAATGATTGACAGCAATTTTCACCATCTTTGGTTTGATTTATGAAATGACTGACTGAAACATGCAATACTCCTTATTTGTATTTAGTAATGCTTGTTTTTATTTTTGTTGAGCAAGATTGAAAATACCATTAGATGAATTTCCAACAACTTGTGTTTTTGGATGATATTTGTGACGACCCGTAATTTCTATCTTTTAAAAATCAAACTTGATCAACTAAGTTCAAACATATCAATTTATGATCAAACTTATTTCTTTTAATTATCTTAATATAGTTAGGGTAATGAATTATTAGGTGTATAAACCTAGCATTCTTAGGTGTTGTGTGTTTTGGAGAAAAATCATTTCGGACCGCAAACAAACCTTCGCATCCGTGAACCCCTTCATTCTCGGTCGTGAACTCTTTGGGTTATAATCAGACTTCGGACCGTAAACCTTCAGTTTGCGGCCATGAAATCACCCCTATATATATATATATATATATATATATATATATATATATATATATATATATATATATATATGAGTTTGACTGATTTTTATCATCACTTCTACTCTTCTGACCGTAAACACACCAATTCTCTCTCAAATATCTTCAACTGCAAACACCTATTCTCTCTCAATTATCATCCTATCTCTTTTGAATCTCCATAGAATTGGCATAGATCATCAAGCATTCTTCATACTAAGATCTTTGGGCTGTGAACTCAAGATCATCAAGATCTTTAGGCCGTGAACACTTGCATCTTCATCATTTCACCAAGAACACACACTAAGTTCCAGTCGTGATCACTTGAATCTTCAAGGGTCGTGAATCGTGTACGACCGTGAACCCCGAAGCTTGGTCAGGAACTCCAAGTTGTTTCTTGATTTCGGTTCTAACACTTCTTTTGTAAGTGTTCCTTACATCATAGGTTGTTTTCTTTGCGCTGTATGGGTTATATTTAATAATTGTGTACATATATGCTATGTGAAATGCATTTTAGGACTTGTTTTCTCAAAGGATCTAGCTTGGGGGAAACCTTTCATGCTATATCAAACATTTAATCGAATCACCCATGACAGGTGAGTTCATACCCTTACAATTTACTCTTTTAAATGCTTTTAGGGGGAGAATACAAGTAGAACACAATATACTTGTGCTATTTATTTACACGCATGTGGAAACAAATAAACCAAAAGGATTTCTTATACTTAACTGTTGTTAAAACCATTTTGAAAACTCTTTTAAACTATTTTAGATTTCTTTTTTTATAAAAATCATATTCGAGTTCATATTTATGCATAAGTATGCCATAATGGACTTATGATTATTGCTAAATACTATAACTCCTCTCATTGTTTGGTTATGGGCTTATGGTAGGATCTCTAGCCCGACTTTCAGTTAAATCATAGTTATACTTTCTAAATATATATGTCTGATTATTGAATCTCGTTATTTTCAAGGATTATGCTTAACCCAATTGTACACATTAGACAAATTAGTCTTTTCAGTAACAATTCAAACAAACACACTAGTAAACTATAATAGGTATATTTTAGAAGATCACTACATACTATTACTGGAACAGAGAAGCAACATATGCGTCAGTACATACATATTATTACTATTCATTTAGAAGAACAAGAAGGAACTTACATACTATAACAAGAATAGTATTACTAAAATGTAAGCCACTAGTTCATGATATAGCGATACACTTGCTATGTCATGTTTTGACCATCCCGCACCTTACTCTTGGAGGGAGAGAGTGAGTTTGTGTATAGATCTATACAGGATTGACCATCCCACAGCTTATTGCTAGCTACAGTGGGACCTGCAGGTCTACCGGTGACAAATGTCATATCATTTTCGATGTTTGATGAACGGCGTGTTATATTCTAGTCTATTGAGCATGGTTACAACCAAATCACATTTAACCTTAATCAACCATTTGGTTTTCAAGGTAGTTAATACATCAATACTGTCTTTTATACAATTACTATTGCGAGTCTTCATTTTTCCATTACATTCATACAATGATATTCTCACATGAGAAATGCATACTATTTTTGAGTAAAGATAGTTTTACAAATATGCAAAATATACATTTATACTATTTCAAGTACAAACATACATTTTACTCTACTTTCAAAGAAAAAACATCATACAAACAGTGGGGTCATGGTAGAAGACTACTTTTCATTTAAAGGCGGGAAATATAGGATTCTCTTGGAATGGTTCAAACATTTTTACTAAACAAATAGAAACATTTCATGAATCAACATTAAACTTTTTACACTAAAATACTTATGTACTCACCAACTTAAATGTTGATGCTCTCTTTCAAAATAACTTGTCTTCTCAAGAAACTAGTAGACAGATACAGGAGCAGGTTTTTGAGAAGACGGAGCATGTTCACACTCATATTTTATTTTGTTTTACATTATTGATGTCATACTACTTACAAAGAACACACATGTACTAACTATTTTATTAATGCAATGGATGTTGTTGCTTGTTTTACTATTTTTCATTGTTATGATACTGTACATGACGTCCTCCACCCTTGAATGTTTCCGCCATCTCAGTTTGGGGTGTGACAATATTTTTGATGGGTTATGGGCACTACATCATTCCTATGGTGTACATGCAACTCTAATTCTTTGGATATAGGTTTTTGTCATGTTATAAATGCAATTCTAATCATCCAAAGCATGAATCCAAACTAGCATACAAATTTCGAGATTTAGAACATAAAATATAGTTGGAAGAATACCTTTTTCCTTATAGCTTGTAGATCTGGACCTTCAAGATCTTGGTGCCTGTGTTGTTGCACCTCTAGTAAGTCAAAAACACCAAGTAGCAATTGGAAGAATATGAGAGAGGTGTGAAGGGTCTAAAAATCGGTTAGGGTTTCCTCTTAGAATGCAGCGGCTGATTTTAGGGATCCTAGGGGTTCCTTATATAGCTGAGCTACTAGGGTTTCTGACTGGAACTCTAATTCTCTACTTAGGCCTTAAGCAACCCAGTAAATCCTGCCGGAAGCCCCCTTTGGACAAAATATATGTGGCTACACATAGAATTTTGCCCATCCCTTCTTAGGGATCCATAAGCCCAACTTGTAACTATCATATATATACAATATCAGTCCCCATAAGTTAATCGATCTCTTTTGATCACCAAATTAATTCAAAATTAATTTATGATCAATACTAATTAAATAATATGATTTCTCAATTAAAATATTATTCTTATAATATATTAATGAATCATAATTAACCTCAATCTCCATAATTCATCCTATCAAATTGTTATGGTGAAAGCAACCCAAAAGGACCATGCTACTATCGGTTCAAGTACATACCAATTATAGTTATGGGTTTACACACCTAATCCAACAGTCTCCCACTTGGATAAGCCTAATAACTATAAATTTAAGTACGACTTCAAAATTCGATTAGCAATTGTAGCTCTCAAAAGCCGCTATTGAACTCTAACCTAGTCAATGACGCATCTTTTAGATAAAGGATCAAATAATCCTTTGTTTTGCAAGATATCGTCTGGAAAATGATATGGAACATAATCATTCTCTATGTATAGCAGTGTGTTTCCTAACTTCTAATTCATTTAACATAGAACTTAGTTGAACACATCAATTCAGTCCTGACCTAGCCCGACACATAAGTCAACAAAAAATCATCGAGGGGCCAAAGATATCGTTTTTACCCTCTTAGGATAAATGGAACATTTAAACTTTGACTTATATGTTTGTATTATTTACTCATCATATATCTCGGTTTAAAGATTATACGATATTATCGTCTCACAATTACTCGTGATAAATTCCATGAAGTGATTCACATGAGTGTGGGTTTAACCCAATACTCAAATCTTTTTCAAGAGCACTCATGAATGTTGCAACAAACCTTTGCTGTGTTTAAACACTTAGACAATCTACAAACCAATTCATGATAGTCTAACCTCATAACTTACTCCCAAAGTATGATTGACTGTGGATAATTTGAACAATCTAATATTTTTGGAAGTAAAACATGCAAAATGATAGAATAGTAAACAATTGACACAAGATAGTAAACTTTACGCATAAATAATACTCCTTTATTTAATCATGAAATTCCAATTACATTTTATCTATTACAAGTTTCTAAACAAGTATCTAATCACTAAAACAAACATCGTCCTTCAGACCAATGCTCCTCGCACGATGTAAGTGCTTAACCCTGCTCAGACCCTTTGTGAAGGGCTCAGCAGGGCTCTCCTATGACGGTACCCTCTCTACTACGAGGAGTCCCTCTTCTACCCGATGTATGATGAAGTGATATTTTCTGTCAATGTCTCTGGATCTACCATGATCCCTTGATTCCTTGTGATAAGTTTAAAATAAACTTGAAGATCGATTAGATCTATGAAACAGGTAGAGAAATAACCAGATAAACAATAAGAACAAGCAAATGGATCAAAAGGTGTCGAATGATTAATAAACAATCCTCAGAAGAGCTCGATAAAGAACATCAACTGTAGAGGATTTAGGGTTTACAGTAATCAACGAGAATGACGAAAACTCTACTCTATACGCATACATGCATGCATATATTTATATTAAAACCCTAACAGTTTATCTAGGAAAAAGGAAGCTAATCTAGATAAACATGGATTGACAAGCCCAAACCGGTTGTAAAACAAAAGGGCCCAAGACGCAACACATTAATCTTCAACAATCTCCCCCTTTGCGTCTTTGGCACAGAGGCTTCATTCCCTTTTAACAGTAGATGGTTTCTTCACCGTTTCAAATATCCTCGGTATAATGGCTAGAATGTGATGCCTGAAAGTGATATACCACCGAAGCATATCTGTAAAATTCTTCTTGTCTGCTGTAGAGTTCTGCTTGCATCGGTGAACGATGTTTATGATGTGCTCCAGGCAATCTGTTGAAAACAGATGCTTGTCTACCAAAGCAAACAGAAACTTGTGCTTATCGCCCTTTGCGAACATGACCGTCAGATTTGTAGAGTCAATATGCCCTAACTTCATTTTGTGCACATCTCCTGTCTTGGAAGTAGGCTTGATGGTCGGTTTCTTGTTCATTATCTTTGCTATTTCTTGATCCATAGTGGTACGCTCATGGATATAGGAAGCCAACATTCTTTTGAGATGCTTCAGAATCGGTTCATACTCCCTTTGATTAGAGAGAAGAATGTTGTATAGCAGAATCCAATCATGAGGATTCAGACTGGGAAGATCTGCCAGAGAAATAAAATGTTCTATGTTGGCCGTTCCTCTGTTGACTTTGAAATTAACATTCACAAATTTCCCAGCCGGTGTTGGTTTTAGTACCCTGACCTTTACAATCTTCTATGCACTCCATGTCAAGTACTGTGGTTGACCATAGTCAAGTACTGTGGTTGACCATACTTCAAATAAAAATCTATCAATTCTTTGTCAACCTTTAAGTTTGGATGAGGGACATCAGCAGTGACATCGAAGCAATGAAGCGTAAAAGCCTTTCGTGTGATCGGCATGTCAAAC
Organism: Lactuca saligna; assembly: GCF_052625555.1. Lineage (NCBI taxonomy): Eukaryota > Viridiplantae > Streptophyta > Magnoliopsida > Asterales > Asteraceae > Lactuca > Lactuca saligna. Next base: position 42,187,333 of record NC_136418.1, on the reverse strand, counting down.
TGCGAGTCTTTGGTATTCTCACACTAAAAAGATGCAATCGGTTCCAACCAATACATGGAGGGAAACTCAATCGCTTGATTAATGAGTGTGTCTCTGTCCCATTCTGGAAACAGAGTCTTCTTAGTCTTTAAGGCATCCTCATCCTCCTTAATTCTTCTTTCTTTGGCCTCTGTCTCTTGAGCGATTTTCAGAGTTTCATCCAGCTCATCTCTTTTCTTTCATTGAAGAGCTTCAGCAATAGTTTCATCGGTGTTTGACTCGCTCTCAACAAGTATTTGCTTTCCAGAACCCGAAGCTAAATTATTCTTCGGGTCTGTCTTTGTTACACTCTCCTCTCCCCCTTGTCTCGGAAGAACAGGCTTCTCCGAGACACCCTTCATCTCGCTCAGAATAGTTATTGCAGGAAGGAGTTTGGCCTGGAGATGCTGTCGGATGGTAAGGGTAAGAAAGGGATCATGAGTTTCAACGACATTAGTCAACATGTTCTTGACGTCACCAACACAACCTTGAAGAATAGCCCGCTGAGTTTTCAATAAAGAGATTTCTTGTTGTGCCTGGGCCAGTTGTATCTTCTGAAGTTCAATACTTGCCTGATGCTTTACGAGATCCTCTTTTAAGGTACTCTCTGCTGCTAGAGAAGAAAAACGTGAATCCAAAGATTGAAGAAAAGAGGTGGATTCAGTTTTCAGGTCAGCACGCAGAGCCTCGAACTTGGAAGTTTCACCCTGAAGGGTAGCCGAAAATGAGTCCACAGACGTTTGATACTTGGCCGCATTAGCATCAGCATGTGCTTTGAGAGAATCGAGAAAAATCTGAGTTGTGTGTACAACCTCAGAGGCTTCCTTTGTGTCTTTGGAGCACGAAGCGGCGGACTTGTCAATAGCATCAGTGGAGCGATCCAGAGCATCAGTATACGTCTTGATTGAAGATTCGATAAAGGCTTTCAACACCACACCCCCATAGGCTTTATTATCAGCCAACAGACTATCGAGTTTATCATGAATGTCTTGAAGCTGCTGACTGGTAATGGGGGTATCTGTATCAGTATCAGTGGGAATTCGGTATACGCTATAATAAAGAGAATCATACTCTTCATCGTCACCACCCAAAGTAGAACCAGAAGTTGAGGATGGATAAGGTGATGGTGGTATGTGAATTACAGGTGTTTCAACCACAGTAGTAGCCCCTGTATCAGATACATTGACTGTTACTGGTGGTTGGGAAGAGGTGGTAGTAACGGATTCGGTGATGATTGGAGTGGGGATCAAAGATGTAGGGATAGGGACAGAGGCAGTAATGGTTGAGGTGGGTAAAGAGGTTGGTTCTGTTGTAGTGGGAGTGATGATGATAGGAACAAAAAGTGAAACCTTCTGTTTCGGTGATGGGGGTGGGGTAGGAATTTTAGGAGAAGGTGGAGGAGTGGGTAGTTTTGTGACTTTGGGAGATACTGGCGGAGAGGGAATATTAGTATCTATAGGAGAGGATGGTTTTTGAGGAGATTGAGCAAGAGTTGGCTCTTTTGGTGAAGCATGAGGAGCAGCAGCCTCTGCTTCAGGTGTTTCATTTTGAGCAGATCCAGGAGAAGAGGATCGTTTGGCCCTTTTAGCCATCTTCTTAATCTTCTTAGATTTTGATTGAGAGGGTTCTTCTGCACCATGTGTTCTCTTAGAGGATCTTAGCTTTCTCTCCTTTTTCGTTTCTGTTTCCTTCTTCTCTTCTTTTTCCTTTTTACCAGCCCGCTTGCCACGGTTTGCAGGTTGATCTAGGGCTTCCAAGGCAGCCTTCTGTTCATCAGTCAGAACCCTTGGAGGCAGAGGAGTTCTGGTGCTGTAAACGGCCATGACCTGGCTATGAGGCGTGACACACCTGTACATGAATTCAAGAATTAATCCATAATGTCGAAACTTACTCGGGTCGGAGACAATAATCTTCTTAGTATGGAAAGAAGCTATTGAAGCCAGAAGAGCATCCTTCATCACGGGGATTTCCAGAGAATCCATGGCTTTCTTCGTGATGAGCGTCCAGAAACGTCCGCAGGAGATCTCAGAATACCGGGTTGTGGTGTTAAGACTCTGAACGATTTGAGACCAGATTATGGAGCCATAATCTAAGTTGATGCCATTGTAAAGACCATAGAGAATGGTGAGAAATCCTTTGCTCGTGGTATCAGAACCGCCACAACGTTCCGCTAAACCCTTGATTAACAGGGTAAGCAAGCCATTCCACTGCGAAGGGAGACAAGACTTCTTGACCTTTGCGATCGTCGTAAGTACATCGGTATAACCCATCTCGTACATCATCGAGAAAAGATGTGCAGTCGAGACAAAATCAGGTGAGATGACAGATGAATCGACAGCAAGCCCTAAAAGAGAACAAAACTTGGTTTTGGAGATGGAGGTTTTCTTGTCATGGATGGTGAAGTAGATACGATCTTTGTGTTTATCATAACTCGCTGATGTATAAACTTGAGAAAGCAGGGACATCGGAACCGCTTCCACCCGCGTGAGAGCCAACAACAATGGAGAATATTTCATACATTCCACCACATGGAGCATGTACGCATCATACAGAAAAGGAGTCATCTCGATAATCATATTCTGATTAGGCTTGATGGAAAGCAAAGATGAAGTTACAGTTTGATCGTGTGCAGAAGAAGAAGTCGCCATTGTTGAATCGAAGAAGAAGATGAACAGTGGAAACTTTTTCAGAGAGAGAAGATACGTGTTTGGTAAATGACAAAGAACACGATCACCCCTATTTATACCGTTCCCTGGAGAGAGAAAATTGTGATGATTATGGAACGAAAACGTCGCCTGAAAAAGCGCGATTGGATGTTATGGTGTATCGCAGGAAAACGTCAGCACACGTAGGGGTGAAACGAATCAACTTCACGCGCCCAAATCATATCTTCGTACCGTTTGAAATTCCTTGTGCCCTTGCTTGGTTACAACTGAAACTTAAAACCACATACCAAACAGCAATAAGAATGTTGGAAAAATTAATTTTCGTGCATAAGAGTGTGAAAGATAAAGAAATAAATTAAAGGTGTTTGAGATGTGAGTGATGTCTATGAAGAAGACATAAGGCGGAGGATTCCGGGCAAGAATCACTTCCTTCAAATCCAAGAGAGACTTGAAGTGCTTGTGTGGTTTCCCAAGAAATACGATTAATTGTCTATCAATAAACAATGAAAGGCATCTTTTGATCATAGGCTGTTGGGTGGCTGTCCTCTAACCAAACATCAAGTCTCAACATAAAACTGAGTATTGGCAGAGGTGCCTGTGAGACCGAGATGATCTGTTGAACAGGTAGGTGGGAATTATCTTGTGACAAGCATGGGATAAACAGAAATCTCAAAAAAATAAACTGGACCTCTTTGGGAAAAATGTCTGAGGTATAGACGATTTCATAAAAGATCACGTAAAAACAAAATGAGATTTCCAAGTTACAACTTGAGTATATCACTCACCGTCAATTCATTTTAGGTATTGGATTTTGGGTTTCACTTAGAATGTGGTAATCGAATCAAAGATCATAAACACAGATGTTGTGTAACCATAAACTTCAGTGTTAAAGACCGAAAGCATCAAGGGTTACTTTAGGGAATCGAAGGTTAATGTAGAATTTTAGGAGGTGGTTAAGAAACCGAATGTACCTTCTGCTATAGAAGTGTGACAAAGCAGAGCAACTCGTGTCTCAAATGAGAAGAGTAAGGTAGCTCTAGACCGAGTGTTGGAAAATAGCCTGATTGGGAAGAAACGACAGGTATTGATCGAATCATTAAGGCTTACTCAAGATCATAGAGGCTTGTGACAATATACAGCAGCAAGGTTCTAGGGACTTCTAACTAGTTTGAGAGAAAATTGAAACATACCTGCTTGAACACTATCGAAGGTGATACTTGTATTTACCTGTGCAAAGCTTACACCAACCAGAACTAACGAGTAGTGGAAATAAGTAAGAAACTGAATAAAAACAAAAATGAAAATATTTTTGTATTTTAAGATTTTTCTAAAAGAGAAAGATAAAATATTTTTGTGATTTTGAAATTTTTCTGAAAAAGAAATAAAAACAGAAAGATAAAATGTTTCTGTGATTTTGAAATTTTTCTGAAAAAGAAATAAAAACAGAAAGATAAAATGTTTTTGTGATTTTGAAGTTTTTCTGAAAAGGAAAAAAAAAAAGATAAAATGTACAATAGAATTTAATCAAAAATGATGAAGCAGAGATAGACCGAGCGGTCTGTGTATTTCGGTGTCATTAAAATTTCAGAACAGAGAGGGATCGAGCGGTCTATCTATTTCGGTGTAATTAAAATTCCGGAACAGAGAGGGACCGAGCGGTCTGTCTATTTCGGTTCCATTAAATCTCCAGAGCAGAGAGAGACCGAGCGGTCTGCCTGCTTCGGTTCCTGATTCTTAGATAGAGATTTGAGGATTCAGGACCGACTCTCCTACCATCATACCTAAGCCTTGTAGAATTTTGTTGAAGGTCGCTTCAGGAAGAGCTTTGGTAAAGACATCGGCCAACTGATCAGTGGTTCGAACAAAGTGTACTTCAACGTTTCCATCTTCCACATGATCTTTGATGAAGTGATACCTCAGTGCTATGTGCTTGGTCTTGGAGTGTTGCACTGGGTTATGACAAATCCTAATTGCACTTCCAGAGTCACAATATAGTGGGATCTTTTTCATATTGAGTCCATAGTCTCGGAGTTGACTCTGGATCCAAATCTCTTGAGAGGTATAGGAAGCAGCAACAATGTATTTTGCTTTAGCTGTAGACAAAGACACGCACGTTTGTTTCTTTGACTGCCAGCTAACCAACATCCCATCGAGGAATTAGCAGCCGCCAGTGGTGCTTTTCCTGTCGAGGCCACATCCACCAAGGTCTGCATCTGAGTAGGCTTGAACGAAGAAGCCTGAGTTAGAAGGGTACCACAGACCTAAAGAGGTAGTACTCTTGAGATAACGTAATACGTTCTTCACTGCAAGCATGTGAGGCTCCCATGGATCTGCCTGAAACCTAGCACAGTAACAAACAGAAAACATTATGTCAGGCCTGCTAGTAGTAAGATACATTAGAGAGCCTATCATTTGACGATAAAGTGTAAGATCAACAGCCGGTTTATCCAGGGATGGAGTGAGCTTAGTGTCGAACGCCATTGAAACTTTGACCTTTGAATCTCCCATCATGACAAATTTTGCTAAGAGAGTCTTCGTGTAAGCTTCCTGGTTGATAAAGATGCCTTCAGGTCCCTGTCTAATATTTAAACCAAGGAAAAAGTTAATAGGACCCATCGAGCTCATTTCAAATTTAGTCTCCATCAGCTTTCTGAATTCAGCTGTTAGGCTAGGATTCGTTGAGCCAAAGATGATATCATCGACATAAATTTGAACGATCATAAGGTGGTTACCTTCCTTTTTGCGAAAGAAGGTTGGGTCAACCGAACCTTGTTTGAATTTGGACATCTTTAAAAATTTAGTCAGCGTTTCATACCAGGCTCTCGGTGCTTGTTTCAGATGATACACGGCTTTATCCAAAATGTAACAATGATCGGGATACTTTTCATTCACGAATCCAGGAGGTTGCTCCACATACACAGTTTCTTCGAGTTCGCCATTGAGAAATGCACACTTGACGTCCATTTGAAAGACCTCAAAGTTTTTGTGAGCAGCATAGGCAAGAAATATTCTCACTGATTCCAGCCTAGCTACAGGAGCGAAAGTCTCTTCATAGTCAATGCCTTCCTCCTGACAGTATCCTTTTACGACCAGACGTGCTTTGTTTCTTATAACGTTCCCTTCCTTGTCAAGTTTGTTCCTAAAGACCCATTTAAGACCAACAACCGAGGCATCTGGAGGAGTTGGAATAAGACGCCAAACTTTGTTCCTTTCAAATTCATGCAGTTCGTCTTGCATAGCTTGAACCCAATCGGAGTGATCAAGAGAAGTGTTAACTGTCTTTGGTTCAACTTTTGATACGAATGAGTTAAACATGCAGAATTCGACTTTTGAGAACAAGGAAGTTTGTTTTGCCTTGAGTTGTGATCGAGTCAGAACTGTATCTGATACATTACCAACAACTTGAGAGACAGGATGATCTCTGGTCCATTTGGTGAGAGGAGGGTAGTTTGGATCAAAAGATGGATCTAATTCAGCATTTATCATTTCTCCTGGTTTGGACAGACTGTCCAAGTCATATGACATATCAGCATGCTCCCTCTTGACAAATGATCTTACAGGAATGTCTTGAGAATCTTGAGCTACAGTGGTTTCTTGTGGTGCTGAGATTTCGGGCGTTGATGCACTTTCGGTTGGCGAAGTGCTGTCGGTTGGCAATGTGCTTTCGGTTGAAGTTTAAGACCTTAGCTCCCCCTCAACTTGTGAGCTCGGCTGGGATGATGATGGTGGATCCTCCCCCTCGACTAATGGTGGATACTCCCCCTCGACTGGCGCATTGTGTTCGGGAGGGTCTTTTGAACCTGATTCTTCTTCATTCATTCTTCTTGCAGCATCGTCAACAAGTTGCTTCAAGTGATCTACCCTGTTGTCTGCTGCACTGGCTTCAGAAAGAGTGGCCTTCTCTGGTTCATCAAAAAGCTCCATGAAGTTCTCGAATAGATTAGCGATCGAGGCTATGACTTGGCCAGTTTGAGGAAAGATTTCTCCAGCTGTGTCTTCGTTGGCCTTTAGCTTTGTGACATAGCTATCATCAAAAGTCACGTAGTAAGTTTATTGTATTTTCCTTGAACGCTTGTTTAACACCCTGTATGCTTTGGAAGTAAGAGAATAGCCCAGAAATATCCCTTCCTCAGCTTTGACATCAAACTTCTTGCGGTGTTCTTTAGAATTTAAAATGAAACACCTGGAACCAAACACATGGAAAAACTTCACATTTGGCTTCCTATTGTTGATGATATCATAAGGAGTGAGAGTGAAGCGCTTGTTAAGATACGAACTGTTATGTGTAAAACAAGCAGCAGAAATAGCATCAGCCCAAAAATATAAAGGTAAGGAAGCAAAACTTAGCATGGTTCGGGCAGCTTCACATAAGGATCGGTTTCGTCTTTCGACAATTCCGTTCTGTTGAGGTGTGTAGGGAGCTGAGAAGTTGTGAGTGATTCCCTTTTCTTCCAGGAATTCTTCAAATTCTTTATTTTTGAACTCCAACCCATTGTCGCTTCTGATGTTGCGAACGACCTTCTTCAGCTGTACTTCAATCTGCTTGATGAACACTTTTAGCTTGTGAGTCGCTTCAGATTTAAGCTTCAGAAAGAACACCCATGAAAAATGTGAAAAGTCATCAATAATAACAAGAATATACTTGCTACCACCAATGCTTTCGATAGAAGATGGACCATATAAATCAATATGAAGTAATTCTAGTGGTTCAACAACTTTAGTGTTTATTATAGATGGATGACTTTGACGACTCTGCTTCCCCATTTCACATGCAGCACACAGATGATCTCTATCATACTTGAGCAATGGAAGACCTCTAACGTGACCTCCAGTAACAAGTTTGTTGATATCTTTGAAGTTGAGATGAGAGAGTCTTCGGTGCCATAGCCAGCTTTCGTCAGATTGTGCTTTGGATAACAAGCAGATGGTTGGGTTTCCTTTGATGGGTTTGAGATTTAAAGGAAACATTTCGCCTTTACGCTCCAACTTGAGAATAACTCTTTTCGTCTTCTTCTCAATTATCTTAGAACCTTCATCGTTGAATGAGACTTGAAGACCGGTACCTCCAACAAGTTGAGATACACTGATGAGGTTATGTTGTAATCCTTCCACATATGCAACCTTCCTTATTGTGAAATCACCATTTGTAATCATTCCATAGCCTTTTATGGTTCCGAAGGAGTTGCTCCCGAATTTGACATTTCCACCATTTGAAAGAGATCTGAATTCCCTTAGCTCTACCTTCCTTCCTGTCATGTGACGCGAGCAGCCACTATCAATGTACCATTCTTCGTCATACTGCTCGTCACTGATAACCTGCAAAAATTAAGCAGATTTAGGAACCCAGAGCTTCTTGGGTCCACGTGAGCCTTTTACAGGAACAGGAGTAGTAAGAGAGATGTCAACTAAATATGTTCTTTTTATTAGTGTTGTTTCATCTTTCTTTTTGATGGTGAAAACTTTGATTTTATTTAGATTTGACGCTTTTGGTATTGATTCTGGTTCAACATCTGAAACCTTCTGTTTTCCTTTTTGTTCAGCTGATGACTGAGATTTTTGAGAAGGAACAGAGTGGAATTTAGGACAAGGTGGAGAAGAGATAGAAGATTTTGAAGAGTTAGAAGAGTTAGAATGAGATAGCTCAGATTGATATGACTTTTTGGTTGAAGATTCTAGGTGGCTCTTTTGCTTTTGATCAACAGTAGGACCAACCCTAGAGTTTTGATCTCTTTTGATTTCCGAACCAAACCTGTGCTTTTGGTTGAAATCATTTTCTGAACCGAACCTATGCTTTCGGTTGTTGTTATGCTCTGAACCGAACCTCTGCTTTCGGTTGTCATTTTGCTCTGAACCGAACCTCTGCTTTCGGTTGTTATTTTGCTCTGAACCGAACCTCTGCTTTCGGATGTTGTTTTGCTCAGAACCGAGCCTCTGCTTTCGGTTTTTATTGCTCTCTGTCGATCCAACAGGATTTTTCTCTGTTTTTAAATTCCTGTCTTGATGTGAGAAATAGGCATTTTGCGATTGCCAAAATTGTTTTCTTTCTGAGAGATTCTTCCTGTATCTCTGATTCCTTTCTCGTTTTTGATTTCTCATCTGCTTTGGTTGATGATGGATGTTAGCTTTATGTTTTTGGTTTTCATTGGCTGATCCACTCTGAACTGATGAAGTTACACTTGGGGATGTGACTTCTTTTGTAGGAATTTCTTTCTCTTGAGGGACATCTTTTGTACCACTGGTACTTGCCACGTTGAAGCTATCAGGTTTATTCAAAGGTTCTGGTACTTATCTGCCTTTGCTTTTCCATGAAGTCCTTTCAGATAGACCTACCGTTTCATCAGCATTGTCAATGGGAGCTGACCAGAAGAACTCGTCATAGCCATCAGCATTGTCTTCGTTCACAATAGCTGTGAGTTCAGCAGTCTGATGTTCGGTTACACCTGTGACCTTGTACACCTGATTTGGAGTGGTTCTAACTTTTTGGTATACGACTGCCTTCTGTACAAGGATCGGGGACTTTTGTTGGGACATCCGAGCGAACTCCACAGAATTTTCTGAAATGAGATTTTTGTGGTTCTCGGGTTCGTTCTTGACAAATTCTGAACAATCAACCGTGTCCTCTACAGAAATTTCACTCATATTATCGTCCTCATTAAGCTCAGATGCATTTTCAACATCAATTTTATTTTCTGAGCTTAAGTTGACATTCAATGAGTCAAATATTTGTATGGTTTCGGTTCTTAGCTTCAGTTTATCATTTTCATCCAAAAGGTTTTTGAGCATGTTCTTGTGGTCCTTGGATTTAATGAAAGATTCTATTTTGTCCAGGCCATACATATATGTTGGATTAACATCCTCAGACGAAATAACACTCTCAAAATTATATGCTTCAGCATCAATTTCATCTTCCTTAAACTCAAGAAAGGGTAAAATCATGCGATGAATCTTTTGCCCTATTTCACAATTCAAATGAAGCTGAGTAATATTTGTATAAAGACGTTTGGCAATCAAACAAATGTTTTCATCTTTTATTTGGCAAATAAATGTTTTCATCTTTTATTTTGATTAATTCCGACTCCTTCAGTTCGATCCACATCTGTTGTTCCTCACTCTTCGAAGACACCCTTCTTAATTGGTCAGTTAGGTTAGAATTGGTGACCCGAGTTTGAGTTAAACTACTATCTAGATGAGAGATTCTTGAATTAACACTTTTTAATTATTTTTCATATGAGCATTGTGGGACTTTAAATGAGACAAAAACTGATTGTACCTTCTTGATCAGTTCATCAAGTTCGTTGAACTGCACGCTGAGTGGTTTGGCAGTAAAGCATAGATTCTGTTGTTCCTTTGTGTCAACATTCCCACCATCAGTGTTGTATCCCCTCATCTGAGATATGTTGGACACCATTAAGCATCTTCCTCCACTGCTCTCTTCTTTCACTACATAAGCCTTTCCATGTGAAGGCTTCCTCACTTCATCATCTTCGGAGTCGGTTGACCAGACCTCCACGCCACCGAACTCATCATCAACTACCGAACCCTGCACAATTAAAGCATTCATAGGAGGGTTAGCAGCAGATTTCTTCATCCTTAATTCATCAAGATTTTTCAGCAACATAGCTTCTTCATCCTTTTCTGCCATCTTTTTGAGGATGCAATCTTTTGCATAATGGTTCTTTCCTCCACAATAATAGCAACTCACTCCCGAATCTCCTTCAGCCTTCGGTTCCTTCTTTGACTCTTCAGCCTTCAGTTCATCTTTGACTTTTTCAGAGCAATAACTCCCTTGCCAGTTTCGGTTCCTGTTAGTGGGGAATCTCTTCTTGATGAATCTCTTCGGGTTTGACACCATCATAGCAAAGTCCTCAGACGTGAGATCATAATCATCCAAGTTGAGATCTTCGTCCTCTATCACTGCTTTGCTTTTCTACAGGAGGGCCAATGAACCTAGACATGAAACCATGTTTTTCTCCTGTAATACGATCTTTTCTTGAGATTTTAGGATGCCCACCAGTTTTGCCAAAGAATAGGATTTGAATTGCTCGTGCGCTTTAACTGTGGACACAACTGCTCTCCACTCAGATCTGAGTCTGTTCAAAAACGTAACCTTCTGTTCAATAAGCTTCCTTTCAATGTCATGTTTGATCATCTTGCTAAGAAGATGATTGAAGCAATCGAACGTTTGAGTCACCGTTTCTTCTGCTCCTTGCTTGAACTCACCAAACTCAGACAAGAGTAAGGTTTGAATGGAGTGTTCAAGATCTTCGTCTGTAGAGTACAGTTCACGTAGCCTGTCCCATATCTCTTTTGCAGTCGTGCATGAACTTACCAGCCTAAAAGTATCGGATTGAAGAGCAAATCTGATCAATCTTAACGCTTTGATATTGCACTGAAATTTATCTTTTTCGTCTTGCGCTATATCTTTAACATCTTTCAGAACATCGTTATACTCCTTTTGAGTTTTAATAATCCTTGAAGTTGCTGAATGAGAAAAAGGTCCAGAGATGATTGCTTCCCAGATGAGATATCCATTATCCTCAGATCCTATGACATAATCTTCAAAGTGATTCGCCCAGACTTCATAATCATGGGTGTACAGGATGGGAATCTTCGTTGTTGGTCCAATGTTGTTTGAAATATTGATGGGATTGGATTGCGACTCGTCCATAATTGATCGAATAACCTGTTCAAAGATCAGACTTGTAATATATCAAAGTAGGGCAAAAACAATAAATATCGAGATACGTCAATTATGAGATGACGGCTCAATAAATATCAATGAATGTGGAATAACCCTAATCGAAGCTTTTTCACAGAAAAGAAGTGTATCGATTACACAACCTCCTGCTCTGATACCAATTGATAAGTTTAAAATAAACTTGAAGATCGATTAGATCTATTAAACAGGTAGACAAATAACCAGATAAACAATAAGAACAAGCAAATGGATCAAAAGGTGTCGAATGATTAATAAACAATCCTCAGAAGAGCTCGATAAAGAACATCAACTGTAGAGGATTTAGGGTTTACAATAATCAACGAGAATGACGAAAACTCTACTCTATACGCATACATGCATGCATATATTTATATTAAAACCCTAACAGTTTATCTAAGAAAAAGGAAGCTAATCTAGATAAACATGGATTGACAAGCCCAAACCGGTTGTAAAACAAAAGGGCCCAAGACGCAACACATTAATCTTCAACACCTTGGTTAAGGCAACTGCTCCTTCGTTATTTCAGAAAAACTCCATAGGCTCTTTTATGGCTGGTACAACTCTGAGGTTTGCAATGAAGTTCTTCAACCATTTTTTCTACTTCGAAGCTTCGCTCGCTGCTATGTACTCTGATTCGCATGTTAAATCATCCATAGTCTCATGCTTGGAATTTTTCCAAGTGATTGTCCCTCTATTCAGGGTAAATACCTAGCCTGACTGAGAGTGGAAGTTTGAAAGTTGGCATCTCTGTACTCTGTCACTATCAAGTCATCACTCCTACAAAGGATAAGGACCCAGTCCTTAGTCCTTCTTAGGTACTCAAGAATTTTCTTCACTGCGGTCCAATGTGCCCTACCCGAGTTATCTTGATATCGGCTAACCATGCTCAGCTCAAACGCCACATCAGGGCTAGTACATGTCATAGCATATATGATCGAGCCAACTGCGGAAGCATATGGCACTTGACTAATTTCCACTATCTCGACATTAGTACTCGGGCTATGGGTCTTACTCAACTTGGTATTTCTTTAGATCGGCAGTTCCCCTTTCTTGGAATTCTCCATGCTAAAACGTTTCAACACCTTGTCCCAGTAAGTACTTTGACTAAGTCCTATTAGTCTTCTACTTCTGTTTCTCAATATCCTTATCCCTAGAATATAAGCAGCCTCTCATAGATCCCTCCTAGTGAAACACTTCACAAGCCAGGACTTAACCTCCTGCAAGGTCAGGATGTCGTTTCCTATGAGCAATATTTCATCAATATACAAAACTAGAAGACTAAATATACTCCAAATAGCATTGACATACACACAAGACTCATCCTCTCTTCTCGAAAATCCAAACTCTTTAACTTTCACATCAAAACAAAGATTCCATCTATGAGATGCTTGTTTCAATCCATAAATGGATTTCTCAAGTTTACACACTCTATTAGGGTATTTGGCATCCAGAAAACCTTTTGGCTGACACATGGAAACATCTTCAACTAGCTTCCCTTTAAGGAAAGAGATTTTAACATCCATTTGCCAAATTTCATAATCATGAAATGAAGTGATGGCCAAGATAACCCTAATAGACTTGATCATGGCCACTAGTGAGAAGGTCTCATCATAGTCAACCCCAGGGATTTGAGTAAAGCCCTTTGCAACCAATCATTCCTTGAACTTATGCACTTTCCCATCCATGTCAGTCTTCTTCTTGAAGATCCACTTGCACTTGACTATCATACGACCTGGTACATTATCAACCAAGTTCGAAACTTGATTTTCACACATGGACTGAATCTTACTGTCCATTGCCTCTTTCCACTTTGTAGACTCCGGGCCCGCCATGGCTTCCTTATAGTTGTTAGGTTCATCCAAATTTATTAGCGTACTATCGCTGATAAACGTATCACCTTCAGTTGTTATGTGGAAAACATACAACACAGGTGGAACACTAACTCTACTGGAACATCTTAGAGGTAAGGACTCGTCAACCACCTCAATAGGAATCTCTTCCTCAAGTTGAGCACTGGTGTTAGAGGTTCCTTTATCACCTGAATCATGAATCTCTTCAAGATCAATTTGCATCCCACTGTCCTCTTCGCATATGAATTCTCTCTCTTGGGAAACCCCTCTCCTTGCAACGAAGACACCGTTGTCACTTGGTCTGTAGAAGAGATATCCAAAAGCCTTCTGTGGGTACCCAATGAAAATACATCACTCACTATGAGGTTCAAGCTCTTCATGAGTCTCTTGTCTTATGAAAGCTTTGCAACCCCAAACCTTGATATGTGCCAATGAGGGTTTGGATGAACCTAACAACTACAAGGAAGCCATGGCGGGCCCGTAGTGAAAATGGAAAGGGGGAGGGGGTATCTGATTTTACAATTTTCGAAAAACTAAAATCATTAACTAAAGCAATTTAACTACTAACGATTAGTAAAGCTTAAGCAACAAAAAAATATAACAATTTAAATCAAGATTAAAGAACACTTTCATTTAGCTTCGAATCACTATGTCCCTATGCTTTATTCTTTAATGCAATAGATTATTTGGTTGGTTATTGGTTTCTAATGTTACTAGTTGTCTTATGCCGATTTTCTAGCGTTTAACAATTTATGAACGACTACTACAATGATTATCTAACAAGTGAACACTTAATTGATTATATCTATTCAAAATATAAATAAGATATAGTATATAATTATTTCTTATCTATGATCAAGACAATTAAAAAATCACATAAAATGGATATCTAATGCTCTCTAACATAAACAAAGTTACTAGTTAATATAACCTAAGCCTAGGATTTGTTCAATCTCTAGATCAAACTATTTAATAATCATAAACAATTAAATAGAAAGTTAATACAATTGGAGTGGTCATATAACTACGCATAACTTGAATATAAGATATCAAAATTATAACTTTAACATGTTAGGTAGTTGATATATCAAACACAAGTAAACACCAACTAAATAAACTGAATTAAATCAAAATCAACACACAGTTTCAATGATCTTCTATGATCAACAAATTTCTAGGGGTTTTTAGCCCATAACTAAATCCAATGCACAATAAAAAACTAAGTACACTTTGAAACACATCAGCGAAAGAAAGAAATCCGAATGATTAATTGTGTTTAAGCTCTCGATGTCTTCAAGTCTTGTTCTTCAATCTATCTCTAGCCTCCTTAGGGTTTCTAGGGTGTTTTTGGTTGTAATTAGTCATAGGTAATCGCAACTCTCTCTCTCTCTCTCTCTCTCTCTCTCTCACACACACACACACACACTCTCACTCTCAAATTCTAAAATAATGATTGTATTTATCATTTTGCCAAAAACATGCCACTACATCGTGCTAAGGATCACCATGTCATGGTGGACAATCATTCATGTATCCTCCACGTTTTCTATAACATCCCGAAATTCAGGTATATTCCTTTGACCCTTTTCATTCCCGAAGTTGCCAAATTTTGTCATTGAAAGAAAAGTATGGCTTTTGAGTACGCTGGGCGTAAAGGAGAGTACGTTGCATGTACTTGTGAGCGTGCTCTTGACGCGAAGTCTACCCGGTATGCTAGGTGTACCATAGTGTACACTGGGTGTACTAGGTCCATATGGAAACCCTAATTGTGCCGTTAAGCGCTATATAAGAAACGTTTTGGCCTCACTTTTAGCCACCATTTCCAGAAAGCAAAGCCGTAAGTGTGCAAAACGCTCGTTCTAGACCTTGTGTGTCTACAGTTGAGCTTGATAGTGTTCGTGTGTGCCTTTAAAGGGAAGAAGGTGTCATTAAAGAAGCTAGAGTTGGAGTGCAAGCCTTGGATCTAAGCTTTGCAGAGGTTGGAGCATCAGTTAGAGGTAAAAAGCTCTAAGCTTTCTCAATCTTTTTGATTTGTGCATTATGGGTCATTTCTAGGGTTTTGTCAAAAAGGTGGAGACTTTATAAGCAAAGGGAGCTCCATAGACCTTGATCTATCCTTATTCAGTGTATGAAGTGTTATGAATCCATAAAAATCTAATTATGGACGCTAGGAGTGAGCCATGCATGAGATATGTGCTCTTTAGTGAAGAAAGTGGTGTGTTTTGGTTGATCGTGATCATTACAAACATGTAAAGGTGTAAAGTCCTCGACTTTATGGATTAAGAGGCTCTAGGGGGTCCAAATCTGTATTTTGAGCCCAGGTTTTAACTGATTAAGACCATAAATGAGTTAATAGTGAAACTGGGACGTAAGCTGAGTGTAAATCCCAGTACGCAGGGCATAGGGTGAAATCAGCCCGTTATCTACATAGTGGTCGAGTACACCTAATGTAGGGATCGAGTATGCGCTGCGTACTCCTTAGGGTTGACTATTGTTAACTTTTAGGGTTTACTCAACAAGTGGACTTTTGGACCATTGGAGGGGTAGAATGGTCTTTTACCCTTCTGAGAGTGCATAAGAGGGATTAATCTTGCCTTTAAGAGCCATTATTAATTAGAGATAATTTATGTGTATGATTGGGCGGAATCTAGATCAGTGTTTTGAGTTTGAGATCATTCGAGTTTACCAAGGTGAGTCTTCTCACTATACATTAACTAGGGTGGTATCTATATGTAGACTGGAAGGTCATATGTGCTTGTTTGAGAATATGTATATTGTGATTATATATGCTATGTTCCATTCTAATCGGACCGGATGGTCCAACGATTTATAAGGCTGGAAGGATCCACCAGTCCAGACCAGAGGGTCCAACGAGCTACGGGACTGGAGGGTCCCACTGAGACACACTGACCAGAGGGTCGTACAGAATATAGCCTCAAGTGGCGAATTGTTCTATGTGGTATTTTGGGGAACTCACTAAGCATTCGTGCTTATTGTGTTATGTGTTATGTGTTTCATGTACCCTGGAGAATCGCAGGAAGGCACCAGCGTGCTTGTACACACACTCGGGATTTGGAGTTATGTTTGTGGATCCTAGATTTGAACAATTGTTTTGAAAATTTGTATTGGATTTTGAGAATTAATGTTGAGACATGTGTTTTTATTAATATTAAAAATAAAAATTTTCGTTTCAAAAATCATATTGTTACAAGTTGGTATTAGAGCCTTGGTTTGAGGGATTCAGATACGCCTTCGGGCATATCTGAACACAAATTGAGGATTTCTGAAAAGTTTTAGAAAGAAACAGTTTTTCTAAAATATGTAAAAGATTCAAAAGAGTAGAAAAGAGCATTGTGTACAATCAGCCAGCGCCTGAACAGTGATTTCCCAAAATACCCTTACATTATGTGCTATGAGATATTATGAGATGTGTTATGCATGCTAGATTATGCTAGATATTCATATTTAGGACTAGAGTGGCATGATTTGTGATGCCTTAGCCTAGGAGTTACTACTACTGTGAAGTACTTCGAGTGTGAGTAGGTAGTAGAGAGGAGCTTATGAGAGGTCTACTGGAGGGTAGCCTGTGTTCAGTAAGATATAGAGTACATGTGATCTGGGATCCTAGGAGGAGGACTTGGGGTGAATGTTGATGTGGTGGGGAAGGTATTATAGGGCCCGTACTACTGGAAACATCGGGTCAACAAGCAGCCCAAGTAAGAACCCTTAGGGTGCTAAGGAACAAGTAGGGTTGAGTGGTCAAGTGAGAGAATACTCGAGCGAGTCTCCGATTTATTTTGTGTTGTGTTTCAGAGACATCATGAAGGGTACGCGCCACACTCCAAAGAGCAACAGTGTTAGCAATGATGAGATTCACAAGATGATTCATCAGGTGGTGGCTGCAGATATTCGAGCTGAGATATCAGAGATGTTTAGGTCTATCAAGACCACGTTGATTGAGACATTTGATGAGAGGGACGCTGCTCTTACAGATTGTCACACCCCATAACCTAGAACGGCGGAAACGTTTTGGGGCGGAGGACGTCATGAACAATATAACAAAACATTATAATAGTAAACAAGTAAACAACATCATCCATTGCATTAGATAGACAATTTTAATACAAGTGTGTTCTGTAGTATATAAGACACTAAAACGTGAATCAAAATATAAGATGAGTCTTGAATGCGCTCCATCTTCTAAAAAGCTGGCATCGGTACTTGTCTACTAATGACCTGAGAATACAAGTTATTTTGAAAGAGTTTATCAGAATTTAAGCCAGTGAGTTCATAAGTCTTTAGTGTCTATGTTTGTATCAAAATGTTTGAACCGTTGTTTGAAGTACGAGTTTGCAAACGTTTGTATTAAAAGAATGAGAATGTTTGTAAGTGTTTGTAAAAGTTTGTAACTCCTAGAAAATCCTATATTTTCTACTTAAAGTAGCCTCCTACCAACGCACAACTGTTTTGTATGTTTGTTCTTGTAAAAGTGTGTAATTTTCCCAAGTGTAACTATCATTATCAAATATAGTTTATACATTAATGTTTAGGTGAAGTGATCACCAAATAAATTTAACGGTTAAATTAATGTAGTACTATAGTGTTGTATTATAGGAACTACTGGTGTACTAAATACCTTAAACCGGATTTATAACAAGGTATTATGTGATTATTGTACCATACTATCGACTGGAAAACACGACAATGTAAGTCGTCAAAAGTAATGACATTTGGCAACCAAAGACCTGTAGGTCCCATTCTAGCTAGCAGCAAGGTGTAGGATAGTCAATCTAGTATAGATCTATACGCAAAATCACGCTCTCCCTCCAGGAGATTCTTGCTACAACTCCGGCCATGACATTGAAGGCATGCTCCGATACAGTGGATCACATTTATGTTAAAGTGTACTTGTATATGTAATGTATTGTTTCTCATCATAGTATCGTTGTATATGTTCTCGTCATAGTATCGTTGTATATGTTCTCATCATAGTATAGTTATATATGTTCTCACAGTAATAAGTAATGACTCATGAATGAACTGACTCTTGTATGCTGCATTGAACTAGAAGTAGTATGTAGTATAACCCTAAACTATACCTATTATAGTTTATTAGTAGACTTGTTTGTATGACTGAATGTACTGAACTGAGGTAAAACTCTTTATATCTATACATATATACATAATATATAACTAAGGATTCAACGACACTCGGACAAACAACCTGGTACTTTAAGACCACAAGCAAACAAGGACAGGAAGTAAAGTGGGTTATCTCTCCTAAGTCCTTCAAACCTTATTTATAAAACTATATTTGTAGTAGACATCGTTTTAACAATATATAAGTTTAAAGATTATAAAAGAAAGGTTTAGTATTCAAAAGTGAATTTGATAAAGAGTTTGACATGTAAAATAGTTTGATAAACAGTTTGAAGTCATTTGTTTGGTAAAACAGTTTAAAGTATGATAAATCCATTTGTATGCTAGTTATTAATCACATGTAATTAATCTAATAACTAACATGATTCAACTTGTATCCCTTCCCCCCTCATAAAGCATTTAAAAACATTTCAAAACATTTCAAAGGTTAATTAAGGGGTATGAAATCACCTGTAGTGAGTGGTTTGGATGAACGGATGATATAGGATGCTAAGTGTCAAATGAAAACTTGAGCACACACACGGATCCTATTTATCATATAATAACACATATATGTATACAATTAGTCATTTAACAATTAATTAACAAAGTTAAGACACCCTAGGATATGGAAAAACACTTTGATTCAAGTGCTAGTAGTATCAAGGGTTGCATCTAAGGGTTGTATAGCCACTTAAGGGAGTTTTCGGTCCAAGTGGCTTTTGGTTCATATGGATTTCGGTCCAATAGGTTTTCGATCCAAAGGTTGGCCAAAAACTCTTGTTCTTTGATGCATAAGGTGTTTTACAAGGGCTTCCAACAAGCAAGTAGTGTTCTAGATTTAATACTAAGCATTAGGAAGGCTTAAGGAGACGTACCAACCGAAAACCCCTTTTGTTCTTGGAAAAAAGATTATTTCAAGGCTCTAAAGTAAGTATCCTTACTGGATAACAAGTATAAGAGATAGATACTTACAATATGGAAGCAAAGAAGGGTGTTTTCGGCCCAAAACACGAGTGTGTGTTCTTGGTGTTCTTGGTGTAACTAAGAACACTTGAGGATCTACATAAATTGAAAGATGTCATGGATAAAATCATGTAAAAACACTTGAATATAGGAGGAATCAACTAGATAGGGTAAGAATTACTTACATTTTAGAGATTTAGAAGGAAAAATTGGATGATACTTGAGAAGATTTCGGTTCTTATTCTTGAAAGAGTGAAAAAGTGACAAATATGGCTAAGTGTCATATATATACTTATGGAAGTTTTCGGTCCAAACACTATTTAGGCCGAAAAATCCTAAATCTTGGAGTTTTTGCGAAAATGATTCATAATGAACCTAGGGCATCCTCTCTCCTGTTATTCCTTGAAGTACTAAGCTTTAAAACACTTAAACTGACTCCCAAAATGAATAACAGATAGCAGAAACAATTCTGATTTCTATTGTAGTGAATGATTGTTCAGAATTGAAATTTCAGGTTATCACACTGATGTTGCTGTCGTTGTGGCCACCACAGCCGTTGCTGCTGCTAGGCCACAGTGGGTGACTCGTCGATGTACGAGGAGTTCAACAACATGAAGCCACCATAGTTTGATGGGACTCAGGATCCGATAGCAGTGATGAGATGGATTTATGACATTGAGGGATGCTTCTACACGTATTCTTATCCGGAGCATCTAAGGGTATGGTTCGCGATGAACCAGCTTTGCTTGGGAGCGAAGGATTGGTGGAAGTTTGTGACAGCTGACGTTTCTACTGTAAAGCTTACCGTGTTGACTTCGGAGAGGTTCACCACTATGTTTCAAGATAAGTACGTTCCCTCGGTGGAGAGCGAACAGTTGGCCCAGGAGTTCTTGTACCTCAAGTAGGAGACTGAGTCTGTGACTGTGATCACCCGTTTGTTTCATGAGAAGGCGTTTTTTTTCCCTGAGCACATGTCTACTTAGCAGGCGCGTATGGGCCGATATCTGAGTATTTTGATGAGAGACATTCGCGAGTTCATGGAGAACTCAACATACCGAACATTTTCCGAGCTCCAGTAAAATGCTCGGAAGAGGGAGATTGAGCTAGAGACTCAGGCCAGGGAGGAGGCGGAGTCGCAGTGGAGGAACAGGCGGAAGGCATAGTCTTAGCCGACAGCCACGTGAGCAAAGCCCGCTGATGCGAGATCGGGAGGTCAGTAGGGCCGCACTTGTGGGAAGTGTGGCAAGATCCATGATGGAGCTTTCAGATCAGGTGTGGGTTACAAGTGCGGGAAGGAGGGATGTATCGCAAGGGATTGCCCCAAGGGATTTTCGGTTTGCTTTCATTGCAACCAAATTGGCAATCGGAAGGCCGAGTGCCTACAGTTACTCCAGGGATCAGCACAGGGATCTGCGCCTTCTACCACTCGAGCTTCAGAGGGGCGGCCATTGAAGGCCGAGGCACCAAAGGCTCATGGCAGAGCCTTCCAGTTAACAGCGGAGGAGGTCTACGCAGCACCCGATGTTGTGGCTGATATTTGATCTTTTTATTATTCTTAGATATATATATATATATATATATATATATATATATATATATATATATATATATATGTTGCTTATATGTGGTATGTTTAGGTACCTTTCTTGTGAGTTCTTTACCTGATTTAGTGTTTTTTTACTCGGGTGCGAGTCGGTATTTCATATCGCTAGCATTTAGTCTTTACATCAGTAGTCGACGTTAGGTCTTGAGTCGACCTTTGAGGGTCTCCATAGCTAATGAGCATGTTCTCTTTGCGATAGATGTGATCCATGGATGTGTGCTTAAGATTTTTGGATTCGATTTTCCGATAGATTCGGTGCCTATCACCATGGTTGTAGAACTTGCTACTCGGTGCTTGTTCGGCTGACTACTGAGTACCGAGTACTCGGGAGTACTCGGATTTGGTAATTCATGTAGAAATATTTTTAGGGAAATTATATATGTCAAAATCATAAATTAAAACAATAAGTTGATTGAAATATATAAGAAAATTAGATACATGTGAATACACAAAAACTGAAAAACAGACAATTATCCCACTTCGTGAATAATTATTGAAAATTTAAGATATATATGTAGTAATAATCACATATGTGTGTGTTAAATAATAAATCATTAAGTATATTATATATATTAATCACCGAGTTGACCAAGTTTTACAACAATGCATGCTTTAATAAGGGGCCGATTGGGGAGTACTCAGATTTTGTAACTCACCTCGGTAAGGGGGCTAGTAGAAAGTACTCGGACGAGTAATCGACCAACTCGACGAGTTTTACAACACTGCCTATCAGGATGGGGGATGTCTATGTCATCGTGGGCATGGACTGGTTGAGCTAATTCAGAGCCATGATCGACTGTGAGCGTTAACTGGTGACCATCCAAAACCCTAGTAGGGGAGTACTTACAGTTTTCGGGGAGGGTACCCGATCTGGGTCAGCATTTTGTTTGGTTGCTCGGGTGAGGCAGAGGTTGCAACAGGGTTGCATGCGTTTTCTGGCGTATGTGTCGGATACATGGGAAGTTATGGAGAGACCAAGTATTGTCACTGATGTTACGGTGGTTAGTGAGTTTCCAGATGTTTTCCCCGAAGAGCTACTGGGTGTGCCTCCCGAGTGGCAGGTAGAGTTTCGTATTGATTTGCTTCCAGGGGCGCCACCGATCGCCAAGGAGCCCTATCGCCTTGCGCCGCCAGAAATATAGGAGTTATTCTCACAGCTTCACGAGTTATTTGGAAAGGGATTTATTCGGCCGAGTAGCTCGCCATGGGGAGCACCAATCCTTTTTGTGAGGAAAAAGTACGGTTCGCATCGGATGTGTATTGATTACCAAGAGTTGAAGAAGCTAACGATCAAGAACCGTTATCCACTCCTGAAGATCGGCGATCTATTGGATCAGTTGCAGGGTGCATCTTGGTTTTCCAAGATTTATTTGAGGTCTGGGTATCATCAGATGAGGGTTCGTGATGAGGATATTCAGAAGAAAACATTTAGAACTCGTTATGGGCATTACGAGTTCATGGTGATGCCTTTCGGGCTCACCAATGCACCGACATCATTCATGGATCTCATGAACCGAGTATGCAGACCTATGTTGGATCGTTCGGTGATCGTGTTCATCAACGACATTTTGGTGTGTTCAAAGTCTAAAGAGCAGCATGAGGAGTATTTGAGAGAGGTTCTCGGAGTATTGAGATCGGATAGGCTTTATGCTAAATTCTCCAAGTGTGATTTCTGGTTATGAGAGGTCCAGTTCTTGGGACACCTCGTTAGTTAGAATGGGATTTTGGTCGACCCAGCCAAGATTGAGGTGGTTATGAGTGGGAGATGTCGAGATCCTCCACTGAGACCAGGAGTTTTCTGGGTTAGCCGGCTACTATTTGAGGTTTATCAGAGATTTCTCCAAGATTGTTGTTCCTCTCAGCAAGTTGACCCGGAAGGGTGTTGCTTTTATTTGCAGTCCCGATCAGCAGACCTCGTTTAAGACTCTTCACCAGAGGTTGTGCAAAGCTCTAGTGTTAGCTCTTCCTGAGGGAAAGGAGGACTTCGTGGTTTACTGTAATGCATCTATATCAAGGTTAGGTGGAGTGTTTATGCAGAGGGGGCGTGT
The DNA here is from genome assembly GCF_052625555.1 of Lactuca saligna. Lineage (NCBI taxonomy): Eukaryota > Viridiplantae > Streptophyta > Magnoliopsida > Asterales > Asteraceae > Lactuca > Lactuca saligna. The sequence continues at coordinate 42,164,324 of NC_136418.1, read as the reverse complement.
GATAGCATATGCATCAAGGCAGCTGAAGCCTCATGAGACGAGGTATCCCACCCACGATTTAAAGTTAGGGGAGAGGTGTTCGCCCACAAGATCTAGCGCCATTACTTGTACTGGGTTTAGTGTACCATTTACACGAACCACATGAGCTTGAAGTATTTGATGGATCAGCCTAACCTGAGTATGCGCTAGAGGAGATGGTTGGACGTGGTAAAAGATTACGATTGTGAGATTCTGTATCACCCCAGCAAGGCTAACATGGTAGCCGATTCCTTAAGCCGCAAGGCGGAGAGTGCCCCGATTCGGGATATATGCATGAGGATGACAGTGATGAATCCAGTGTTGGATACCATATGAGATGCCCAGGCAGAGGCAGTGAGACCAGAGAACCGCAAGAAGGAGCAGCTGATCGGCTAGGTATCCGAGTTTGTGATCGATAACCGGGGTCTTATGACCTTTCGAGGTCGGATTTGGGTTCTTTATACGGGTGGAACTCATAGAAATTTGATGGAGGAGGCTCATAGCTCGAGCTTTTCGATCCATCCCAGAGCCACTAAGATGTATTTGGATATGAAAAGAGACTATTGGTGGCCATATATGAAGAGAGACGTAGTGTGGGAAGTATAGAGGTGCTTGACCTGCCATCATGTCAAGGCAGAGCACCAGCATCCTCATGGTCCATTGCAAACTTTGGAGATTCCCCAGTGGAACTGGAAACAAATCTTGATGGACTTTATCACCAAATTTTCGAGGACGACGTGTGGGGTTGACGTGATATGGGTGATTGTGGATCGATTGACGAAGAGCGCTCACTTCCTTGCTATTAGTGAGAGCTCTTCTACTGACAGTATGGCAGAGATTGATGTGCGAGAGGTGGTAGCCTGGAATTGAGTGCCGACATCCATAGTTTCGAATCAGGTTGTGCGTTTTACTCCCAGATTCTGGAAGAAGTTTCATGAGGAGCTGGGAACGAGATTTCATTTTAGTACCACCTACCACCCAAAGACAGATGGACAGAGTGAACAGACAATTAAGACACTCGAGGACATGCTTCGGGCATGCATTATGGATTTCGGTGGGAGTTGGGACTCATACCTACCTTTAGCTAAGTTTTCCTATAACATCAGCCACCAATCAGGCATCGGTATGCCTCCCTTTGAGCTTCTTTATGGGTGGAGGTTTCGTACTCCCATATGCTGGGGCGAGGTAGGACAAAGAGTTATGGGTGGCACTAAGATTGTATCGAAGACGACCGATCAAATTCAGCAGCTGAGACAGAGGTTGCAAACAAATCAGAGTTTTCAAAAGATTGCACGGACAGACGATGATCCGAGCTTAAGTTCCAGGTTGGAGACTTTGTGCTTCTGAAAGTTTCCCCATGGATAGGAGTGATTTGGTTTAAAAAGCAGGGCAAGTTGGGGTCTCGATATATTGGACCTGTCAGGGAGATTTCCAGGGTTGGCAAGGTAGCATATCAGTTGGAGCTGCTTGAGGAGTTGAGCCAGATCCATAGCACCTTCCACGTGTCCCTGTTGCGGAAGTGTGTGGCTGATGAGACGGCGGTAGTACCATTACAAGACATTCAGGTGGATGCGAGCCTGAATTAGATCGAGAGACGGATCATGATCCTAAATCAGAAGGTGAATGTTCTGAGGAATAAGGAAGTGCCTCTGGTTCAAGTCTAGTGGCAACACCAGAGGGGGTCTGATTTTAATTGGGAACCAGAACCGGAGATGCGAGAGCACTACCCCGAGTTATTTGCAGAGCAAGACTTTGAGGGCGAAATCTGATTCTAGTAGGGGAGAATTGTAACATCCTGAAATTCAGTTATATTCCTTTGATCATTTTCTTTCCCCAAGTTGCAAAAATTTGTCCTTGAAAGAAAAGTGTGGCTTTTGAGTACACTGGGCGTAAGGGAGAGTACGTTGCACATACTCATGAGCGTGTTCTTGACGCGGAGTCTACCTGGTACGCTGGGTGTACCATAGTGTACGTTGGGCGTACTAGGTCTAGATGGAAAACCTAATTATGGGGGTGAGCCCTATATAAGAAACATTTTGGGCTCACTTTTATCCACCATTTCCAGTGAGCAAAGCCTTAAGTGTGCCAAACCCTCATTCTAGACCCTGTGTGTGTGTGTTTGAGCTTGAAAGTGTTCTTGTGTGCCTTTGAAGAGAAGAAGGAGTCATTAAAGAAGCTAGAGTTGGAGTGCAATTCTTAGATCTGAGCTTTGCAGAGGTTGGAGCATCAGTTGGAGGTAAAAAGCTTAAAGCTTTATCAATCTTTTTGATTTGTGCATTATGGGTCATTTCTAGGGTTTTTGTCCCAAAGGTGGAGACTTTATGAGCAAAGGGAGCTCCATAGACCTTTATCTATCCTTATTCAGTGTATGAAGTCTTATTAATCCATAAAAATTTGATCTTGGATGCTAGGAGTGAGCCATGCATGAGATATGTGATGTTGAGTGAAGAAAGTGGCGCGTTTTGGTTGATGGTGATCTTTACAGCCCTTCATATGCGTAAAGTCCTCAACTTTATGGAATAGGAGGTTGTAGGGGGTCCAGATCAGTATTTTGAGCCAAGGTCTTAACTGATTAAGACCATAAATGAGTTAATAGTGAAACTGGGATGTAAGCTGAGCGTAAATCGCGCTACGCGGGGTGTAGGGTGAAATCAACCCATTATCTGCATAGTCGTCGAGTATGCCCAGCGTAGGGATCAAGTACGCACCGTATACTTCCTAGGGTTGATTTTCGTTGACTTTTAAGGTTTAACAACAAGTGGACTTTTGGACCATTGGAGGGGTAGAGTGGTCTTTTACCCTTCTGAGAGAGCATAGGAGGGATTAGTCTAGCCTTTGAGAACCATTATTAATTTGAGATAATTTATGTGTATGATTAGGCAGAGGCTAGATAAGTGTTTTGAGTTCGAGATCATTCGAGTTTACCGAGGTGAGTCTTCTCACTATACATTACCTAGGGTGGTATCTATATGTCGACCGGAAGGTCATATGTGCTTGTTTGAGATTATGTGTATTGTGATTATATATGCTATGTGACATTCTGATTGGACCCGAGGTTCCAACGATTTATAAGGCCAGAAGGCTCAACCAGACCGGACTAGAGGGTCCAACGAGCTAGACCATACCAGAGGGTGTAACGAGCTACGGGACTAGAGGTTCCCGCTGAGACACACTGACCAGAGGGTCGTACGGAATATAGCCTCGAGTTGTGAATTGTTGTATGTGGTATTTTTGGGAACTCACTATGCATTCATGCTTACTGTGTTATGTGTTTCAGGTACCCCCAGAGGATCGCGGGAAGGAACCTGCATGATTGTACACACACACAGGATTTGGAGTTATGTTTGTGGATCCTGGATTTGAACAATTGTTTTGAAAACTTGTATTGGTTTTTCGAGAATTAATGTTGAGACATGTGTTTTTATTAATATTAAAAATGAAAAAATTTTGTTTGAAAAATCATGTTGTTACACTTCTATACAAATCATAGAGGAAACTTCTAACGCTTGACACATTACCACGTTGTCACATAGATTTGACCACACCGCGACAAAAACTTGTGCCTATATTCTTCCATTTTGAAGATTTCTTATAGGCGTTAGCCTCCAGCCTAACATTTTGGTCCTTTTTCCTTGAGAATGCCTTCATTGCTACAAAAACAAATATGAACATATTATGTATCATTTATAACAAACAATGATTAAATGTAGCAGAAATCACAAATATATCACCTATAACATATGAAAAAAATAGTGATATCAAAATACCCCAAACTTGTGTTTTGAATGTCCCCAAGCAAGACTGATTTTTATACTATTATCTTAATACATCACATCAAAACCTTTTACATCAATGTCACAAAGAGTAACCCAAATTAAATTCACCAATTACATTTCACCTCAATGCATATATTTGTGTCTAAAATCCTAAATACTTCCCAAGCTCTAGATACTCACACTCCTCATTAACGTTTCCGATTTATTTTGAACAAGATTAATTTTTGTATCCCTCCAAATACATCCTTAGAAAATTTTCTTAACATCAAGGAACTTTTTTTAATTCCCAACAATAAATCTGATAAAAGCAACCTACAAAAAAAGCTACAACTTAACTACTAAACTGTTGGCTTTTGGCAATTAGCCTTTTCTTCACTTCCCATGATTTCCATACTTGCAAACTTTTATTTGCTCAACAACTTTTGACAACTTTTTTTTTCACAATTTTTTTCACTTTTTTTGTCTCTTAACTAAACACATAAAAGAAATTTTTTTGCTTAAGCAAATAACTTTACCTCAACCTTTATTGGTTAAAGGCATTAGTCTAAAGTGCATTGACTGCATAAATTTTCCTAGATATATTGCAATACACGATTTCACTAGAACTACTATTCCATGCATATATTATAACATATTTGTACACTAAATCTTAGACTTGTATTCAAATTATCTCACATAATACTAGGAAACTTAACTCAAACACAATAATATGAATACAACATTATTTTAAACGTACTAAAATTTCCATTTATAGACCATTTTCAAGGCTATTTTTTCAAAATTTCAATCTCCAATATAGCATAAAATTTATATAATTTTAAAAATCAAGCATGCTTGTAATCCTATTTTGACCCCTACGCTACACTTATTTCATACAATGTCCTCATTGTATGCATAATAAAATTAAAGCACATAAAAGCTAAAAAGGAATAGACTCCATGTGGTAGTAGTGGCACCTTGAAATCCAAACACGTGACACCATTATTTTGTGACATGTTTCACCTTCTAGAAACTAGTGAGGTGGCTCACTCATAATGCGGAATGTTGGAAACAACCCTTGGAGAAAGCAATGTTGATGTGCACAGCATGCACCATGCTTGGCACGACTCATAGGTGATCAGAAACGCATATAAATACCATCTAAGTGTCTATTCATTCCTATGTCTATTGAATATCTTCTCTCCCAAACCTCCATTCACAAAACATGAATTTTACTTAGTAGTTAGGGTATATTGGCTAGCTAAGAGGTCCCTAGGAATCGAACATCTAGTAGCTATCAGGTCGAAGTCTTGCCAACGCAATTTCCTAGTTTTCTCTAAAACCTCTGAGTTGAGCTATACTCTTCTGTTTTTAGTGTAACTTATATTTATAGCCATAAGTTGTTATTATGAACCTATAAATAAGATTTATTAGTAACTCCAAGTCATTATACTAATTAATTTACTAGCATGAGAGGTCTCGAATGGTCATGTTGGTTCGGTTGTCGGATTTCAGAATGGTTATGCACCGAAATGATCTTGCCTACTAATTATCCTGCCTAGCAGATCCTTATGTGATAGAACTCTCAGTATTCATTGGGATTACTGAGGAATATAGACTATACTTATTATAGTCACTAACATTTTGAAAGTAGACTAAGTCTTAGTACTTTATACTTCCAGGTCTTTCAAAAGTGCAAAGTGAAGCACTGTCGAAATCTCCAGTCATCCACTTTTACCAAGTTAGGGAATTGTTACTTTTGTCTTATATATAGATACAAAGTATTCTTCAATGGTATACATACTTATATATTTGTCATTGACTTGTGTATTATATGAGATAAAGTGATATGATTTCATTTATGTAATTACTTTATCATATTTAAAGTGAAGTGGGGTAGCAAGGGTTTTAGGGACTACAATAACATTCAGAGGCCATGCATTGTCTATCTGTATTATTGGGACCAGTCATCTAGCAGAGTATAGATGACGATTAGTCACTATTATAGGTAATCCGGTGGAACACTAGTTGGTCGTGTTAATGATCATATTTTTTAAGGAAAAGAAAAGATGTTTATTTGGGTACTCTATCCCCCTCATGGTTCCCTTTTTGATATATATTTCTACAAAAATAGCATTATAATATTGCCTACTCACAAAGATCCTTTAGGATAGTTCCATAAAGATCATCACCTTAGGATCACGGAGCGAGAATAACAAGAATGGGTATTTGGGTTAATTGTGTAAAATAAAATATGCAACTACATTATTGTGGGTTGAAAAAACTATACACTCACTAACTTTACCAACATGACCCAATCAGTTTATTTGAATCACAGGTTTTTAACTAAAGATAATTGGATAATGATGTATGTATCTGCCGATAGATTTAAGGAGATGTTGACTGTTGTTATGTTGATATGTTGTATGTCTTTGTTTATGCTTATATTTGTTGTATGATTTATGGCATCCTAGGATTTTAAAAATATAGAATATTATGAAATGCCTTGATTTTGATATTATATCATGTCAAGGATATTTTGGGACCAATGCCATAGTAACAAAATTTTCAATAGTATTAAAATGGACGTGAAAATGGGGATGTCACACTTAAGTTTTTGATGTGAAGCATTAGAGGAAACCATACTTTTGGAGCTACTTTTTCAAGGATATTACGGATGGGGTATTTTATTAGCATGTTTCGAATGAAGCAAGATGTAATTGGTTCTATTCGTGAATTTGATTCGTAGGGTTTATTGCTTTTGTTTCATTAAGTGTTTTGCTATTAATAGTGTAAATCCATAGAACTTGTTTTAGGTTTCATATACCCATAAGTGTTATGTGAAATTCCTCAAGCACTTTGCTATGCAAATTGATTCCTCCAAATAGTTTATATACGATCATGCTTGTGGCATAATTGCCTTGTCCACATAAGTAAGACTCGCATCACCAAGCTCCAATTGAATTGGACTTGTAGTCATTCAACCTTCAGTTGAATGATGTATGAGAATCTTGTTATATGGCAAGATGACTTAGTCACCATTCACATGGACATGTAATGGGGATAAATAACTTTTGGATCTTGTAAACCCTAATATGTGTGGACCCATTACATCCACTACAAGGGACGACATATACTACTATGTCATATGTATTGATAGTTTCAGTAGATGTGGTTATGTTTATATTATTAAGCATAACTCTAACACTTTGAAAATTTTCAAGTATTACCAAATTAAGTAGAGAATCAATTGGGCATGAAGATAAGGAGTCTTTAATCTGAAAAGAAACGAGAATGCCTTAGTATCAATTTGGATCCTCAAAGTGAGGAAAGAAACTTGATGAGGAATGTAGAGTGCACGAAGAACTCCTCAAAAGCTTTACGCCATGATGAGAATAAATCTTAGATTGATTAGATCTTTCACATGTAAGAATATGAATATCAAACAAGACAAACACAATAATGATATGAACACAGAATGGAATAAAAGATGTGCTTATGATTCAAATAAAGTCACGCCTCAGCAGAGCTCGATAAAGAACTTCCATTGTAGAGGCGACACTGCCATTAACACTTCATCATCGTGTTTCATCACAAGGTTGAAAAAAGAGTGTCCAAAACCAGAATGGATGGGAAAAAGTTTGTGAATAGTGGGTGGGTGAGTGGATATATGTGTGTAAATTCTTTACTCATCTAATAAGATATTTTTTGTCTACTAAACTAAACTTTGATCAAGAAAATTTATTTTTCAGTTCTGGATGTCGGGTTCTGGTAGGTAGTTTTTGGTTAAGATACAAATTAAATGAAGATGGGCACCTTAACCTTCGGATACATAGACATGGAAAAAGTAGCCAGCAAGAATAACAAAATTAAAAAATAGTTGGTACTTGAAATAGGAACAATAGAAATATAAGCTAATCATTTAAACATGAGCTGTCATTTCCTCATGATGTTTGATACTTCAAAAAATCTACCTAATAACAACATCCTACTTTTTGTTTTCTCGATATTAGGACACTGTACTTTATGGATATGATTCAAATTGGTACTATGTATAGGCATATTCTTGATATTTACTACGATGATAATATCTTTTTAATAAAGTTGCAAAAGATGTTAAAGGAAGTCCAAGAAGTGGTCCAAAACTAAAAGGCTGCAATAACACATTAACAAAAAATATGGGTTGTCACTTGTCATGGAGGTGATCTAATAAAAAATTTGAAGGTAATAGAATGTTATTAATATTAATTGAATGCTATTAATAGAATGTGATGATTTTTATAGGGCTCAACTGAATTTTGTGCCCATCATATGTTCAACATACTAGGTGTGACCCATGTATTACATGAGTTTAATTAAAAAAAAAAATATATAAAATTTTAATAATTCGAAAAGTTTGAATTTATAAGAAAAATGAAAAAAATTTGAATTATTAAAACTAATGAAACTTTAATGTATTGAATTGATTACATATATAAACTCTTTCTAATAAATATTTTACATATATATTACCTTACACATTAAATGTGGAATTTTAATTTAATAAAATGAAAAATACAATAAAATGACAAGTGGAAAATAGAAAATTTAAAAAATCTAGAAAATATCATATGTCCAAATGAATGAGAAGAGGACAAGTGGCAAATAGGAGAATATTAAACTTTAAATTTACACCTTTATCTTTCTAATATTTTTACCTTATATATCTTTTGATTTCTATATTAACCTTTTCTATCATAAATAAATAACCATAAAAAAGTTTCTCAATAACGACTTTTCATTTAGTTTTATTGATATAGCGCCATTCCCAACAAAAAGCCTAATAAATCTTATATAAATAATATGATTCCAACCAAAATTTGCAACATATTCTTTTTATATCAAAATAAAAGTTACTTTCTCTTTATTGCAAAACAACATGGTACAATTACCTTTTTAAAAACATCAATATATATATATATATATATATATATATATATATATATATATATATATATATATATATATATATATATTTTAACCCAATATAATAATATGCTTTATCTTTAATCCAACATACTTTTATTTATAGCCAAAACTATGACATACTACAAAATGAAAGCATTTTTCGTAAGATAATTACCCGCCCAAAAACACTAACAAACGCTCATCGAAAGGTAACTGATTTCTAAAAAGAAAGTATTCGTGGATACTAAAGTACTAACTCAGACCGTTCATTGACAGTATTTAACCACCACTTAATTCTTAATAATTAAAATAAATATGGTTTATTTTTAAAAATGACGGATTATGTTATGAAAATTAAAAAAATAATAATAATTGCATTGGTCTCTAATCATAATTTCAAACATGTTTGGTATTTTTTTAATTATATCTCGATACAAAAGTCTTAGTGATATTAACAAACCACTATTTAAGAAAAAAAGAAAAAAAAAAAAAAACTACCTACAAAAACAGTTACATTAACCTTTTTACAAAAATAATAGTATTCAGTATTCACCTAACCAATCATACCCCTACTATAAACCCTAATTGTCAAAAAAAAAAAAAAAAAAAAAAAAATAAATAAATAAATAAATAAATAAATTTAGGAGAGAAATATGCTTTCCCCAGCTGAAATGAAGCTAATCATCGACCATAAAGTATTCATTATAAATAAACTTATTAACTGTACGAAACCTATTTATATGCTGCCAAAAGAAAATTAATCATTGTGTGCAAACTAATTGTGGTTTGACACTATTCATTGGGGTACATATGATTAGATCAATAAAGAAAATGTTTGTTTTTAATATGTTACTGTGAATTAGAAATGATCTATTTACCACACAATGGATCAAACATACACAAATAATATATTTTTTGTCGAAAAACAAACTACTGAATCGAAATTAATCATTATACTTCGAAAAGGAAACTAATTTTTGAAATAAATTATTCATACCCGTCGCTTAGCACCGGTAAACGGCTAGAATTGATATCGAAATTAATCATTATACTTCGAAAAGGAAACTAATTTTTGAAATAAATTATTCATACCCGTCGCTTAGCACCAGTAAACGGCTAGAATTGATATGGAGAGTATCCACCTATTTTTATTGATATTGATAAGGTATTTATAACACTACCAATTTATGAAATATATAACATTTTAAATATAAGACTCATGTATTACATTGATTAATTAAAAAAATTAAATATAAATATCTAAATATTTAAAAACTTTGGGTTTATAAGAAAATAAGAAAAATACTGAATTATTAAAATTGATTTTTATCTTTTAAATTTAATTAAATGAACAAAATCAACTAATAAGTTTGAATTTGGAAGTTTTAAAATAATAAGGTAAGTCCAATAATGAAGTTAATATTCGTTTATTATTACATTTAGTGTAATTGTTACATTAAAATATTATGTGAAATTTATTAAAATAGAAAACTCATAAAATGACATTTTGAAAGAAATTAAATCAAAATATTATAAAATAACATTTGACAAATTGAATGAGAATGTAACATGTGACAAAAAAAAACATTTATTTATTAGTATACTAGTTTATAATCCGTGAGAACCACAGTTATAAAATTAATTAATTTATTATAATAAAAATTTATAATTACTAATAAGTTGTTATAAAGAAGTCATTTTAAATAAACTATTAATTAAGAGATATATCAAAATTTTAAAGTTATTATAACTTCAAATTTAACATATTATTCGAAAATATAAATTTGAATTTTGAAATGAGTTGCATAATATATATAAATGACACATGATATGAGATTAATGAAGAGTTATATTAAAATGACAGTTGACAAAAAAATATTAAAACTATTCATTTATTAAAATAGAAATATCCATATTTTGTTTCCAATTAAAAAATATGACATCACATTTTTATTGTTTTTTAAATGACAAACTAACTTAGTGCTAAAATTCATTCTAACTTAGTCCTAAAATTCATTGTTTTAATTAAACATTTAAGTTTTGGTTTCCTTGTACATCTAACTTGGTGAAAAAAATACCCCACAAAATCGAAAGGCTTTTTTTTCCTTGAGCCCAAGTTAAATCAAAACCCGCAAAATCACAAACATAAACAAACCTATTTTTAATTTATTGTTGCGTTTATTTTTTCAATACAATAAATCTTTTTTTTAGACGGCAAAGAACAAATAGTCATTTTTTTGATAGAATAGTTAGAGAGCGGACTCATATGAAATTATTATAATATGCCGCCCAGCATATGTCCCTTATTTAATTTTATATATTCAGTACGTATAAATAAAATAAATTGCTTATAAAAATGTTGGCAAGAAAAGATTAAAATAATCTTCTAAATTAATTTTTCATATTTAAAATGACAAAATCACCTTTTTATATGGTCAATCATATCGGTTGAAAGGTCTACATCAATTTTCTATATATTTCCCTATTTCCTTTCTCTTTGAGTCACTCAAACTCTCAAATACACAATGGAGCAAGGAAACCCAATACCACGGGTGGCTCTCGTCGTTGGGGTCACCGGCATGGTGGGTATAACATTGACCGAGGCCTTGAAGAAGCCATTGGCATTAGGTGGTCCTTGGGCGGTCTATGGTGTCTCACGACGGCCCTTACCCACCTGGTTCCCATCTTCCCTCCTCGACAAACACATCATGTTGGACACCCTAAACCATGAAAACACAAACAAAATCCTCTCTCCACTCTCGAACCAAATCACCCATTTGTTCTGGTTAGCTATATATGCCAATGAAAGTGAAGATCTAAGCATTTCCATGAACTCCACTATGCTATGCAATGTTCTTGGTGCTTTGACTTCTTCACCAAACTCGAATCTTAGTCATGTAGCATTGCAAACAGGCACAAAACAGTATTTGGGACCGATTTATGATCCTATCCTTTCAAGGCAAATAATCCCTCATGAACCACCATTCAAAGAGGACTACCCTAGACTACAATTTCCAAACTTTTACTATGCTTTGGAAGATATTATATTTTCATACACAAAATCTTTGACCTATTCTATACACCGCTCTTCCATAATCATTGGTGCATCTTCAAGAAGTTTTTATAATGCACTTCTTACACTCTCAGTGTATGCTCTAGTCTGCAAACATGAAAACTATCCATTCAGGTGTGTGACTACCGACTAGATTAGATTTTTTACATATGCTTTTTAGAAAAGAATGCTTTTAAACCAATAAACTAATAAATAAACCTAATTATCTAACGTTTGTAGGTACTTGGGAAACAAGTTCACGTGGGGCCATTTTTGTGATGCATCTGATGCTAGAGTACTAGCTGAGCAACAAATATGGGCTTCAATCACAAACAGTGCTAAGAATCAAGCTTTTAATTGCACAAATGGTGATGTGTTTACATGGAAAATGTTGTGGGGAGTACTTTGTGATGAGTTTAGTGTTGAGTTTGTGCCATTTGATGAGAAAGATAAGTTTAATTATGTGGACTTTATGAAAGACAAAGGACAAGTTTGGGAAAAAATCGTGGAAGAAAATGGATTGTACAAGACGAAAATGGAGGAGATCACTTGCTTTGGCGCAATGGATGCTGTTTCAAATTTTCAAATTCAACATGTTTGCAGCATGAATAAGAGTCGAGAATTTGGGTTTTTAGGACATGCAAATACACTTGCAAGCATCAAAATGTGGATTAAGAAACTAAGACAAATGAAAATACTTCCGTAAATATGTGCCATTCTCTTCTATCTATGAAATTCCAACGTATTAGACATTGTAATGTATGTCGGGCTCTAATACTTCAAGGATTATATGTTGATCGTACTTGTAATGGTAATGGTAAGGACGTACAAAATAAGTTGTTTGTCATTCCTTAAGCCTGTATTATTAAATTTTGAGAAATTAAATGTATTTTTACTTTTCTTCCTACATATCTTTTTATCCATTTGAAATTATAACAAATGTGTCAAAATATTATTAATTGTATTTAAATATGACATATGTCACGGATAAGAATATAAGTAATAAGAAAAACTAGGAAAATATTTAATTCCTTTTAATTTTTTTTTTTTGCTTAGGCACACATATCCTAGGCATAACTACAACTTCAATTTTAAGTGTTTATAAATATATCTATATCTATTAAAAAAATGAAGAATTTCATATATATATATATATATATATATATATATATATATATATATATATATATATATATATATATATATATATATATATATATATATCTTTAATATAGAGCTAAATATCATATTTATCCTGTTTAATATCAAAATATCATATATACTCTAATTGAAAACCTAAAATATTATATTTGCCTAAAAGCTTATTTTAATCACTTTTTGTTATTTAAAATCATTTTAATCATTATAAAACTTATATTGACTATAATACCCTTACCTTCATATCTTATTCTCTCATTTGTTTATGTTTTTGGGTGTTCACATATCTGAAAGAAAAAAACCTTGGTTGTTTCATTATAACACCATGTGACCCAAACTGCCAAACATTATGTTTACCTTCACTATTCACAAGCATCGAGTTCATTTGTTCTTTAATCCCATTGAAAATATCCTACTCAAGCTAACAAATGAAATCGTCTGTACATCAATCTATAACCCAAAAATGAGGTAAATAAATTCTTCTTATAAAAAGATTGTGTCACTAGTTTTGTTTGTAGATATCTGATATCATGACAGAAACCCATCCATGAGGTCATAAGATCACAAGAAAACAATATGAACCATACGTCGGAGCTTCAAACGCATTCCTACTCTAATGTTAGTCGAAGAAGACGACGAGTACATGATTCCAGTGTCTACAACACTTATCCATTTAAGACATCATTGCTAATAAATCTGGAACTCGTCTTCATTGATACCTCATAGTATTTAAGTGAACAAACTCCAATTCTAAACTTATATCTTGCTCGAGATCTTTCTGTTATCGTCTGTATGCATCTTTGGACACCGGAAACCACTTTCTAGCTTCATATAAAACACGGATCACACACAACTTCATTGAAAACTACAAAATGATCAGATCATCATTCTCCCTTGACTTCATCTTCCTCATCCAACATTCATATCAGCTTGCTGCCAGGGTACGTAGATGGCTAGTGTTATAATAACGATGAATTAAGCACCCATTCCTTGCATCAATGGTTGATCCTATTCATATACTTTTGTCCTGCTTGTAGCTTCACGTAAAATGCAGTCCCTACCCCTCGTCTAAGACGTTATCCTAAGAGGTAAGACTCGCCAGAAAAAACAAGTCACATGCTACATCTTTCTTCAAACACCCCTTTGTGGCACTGCAAGTTATGTTATGCAATGGAACACTATTAACTTACATTATTTATTTGTATTTTGATACCTAGAACTTAATGGCAAATGATGTCTAGAAATTTTACTTGTAACTGCAGAATGAATGGTTGTTAATCTTTTATTCCCCTTTCCTGTATGATTTAGATTTTACAATCAATAGTAGTCTAGATTAATAATTTAAAAGCAAAACTGATTAGTCTATTTTATTCCTTTATTGTTGGGTTATAGAGTAATGTATAGAACCATTACATTTGTTAGCTTGAGTTGGATGTTTTTCCATGGGATTAAAAAGTATATGAACACGATGATTATGAATAGTTAAAGTAAGCATGATGTTCGGGTTAATATGGTGGTAGAATGAAACATGAAGAAGGAACGAAGGTTTTCTTTTTCCTTCTAAATACGTGATCATTCCAAAACATAGAAGAAAGATAATAAAATATGAGGTTGAGGGTATTATGGACAATGTAAGTTTTACTAAATATTGAAATGATTTTAAATAACATAAACTGATTAAAAAATATTTAAAATAAGATTTTGGGCAAATATGATATTTTTGATGTTTAATTTGGGTATATATATGATATTTTGATATTAGAAAGGATAAATATGATATTTAGCTCTTTATTAAGAGCATATATGAAATTGTCTCTAAAAACTAAATCCCTAAATATTTCAAAATAGATAAATATAAGATATTCATCCTATAAATCATGGAAACTAATATAATATTGATGGTTTCTTTTATGTTGTTCCCTTCCAATTTTACAACAATGATAATAATAGTGTTTTTTTTTGTTCTAAGTTTTTTGGATATCATTTAAATTATGTAGCTAAGGCGTATTTCGTAAAAGTAGTTGTAAGCTGGAAGCTGTTAGCGGATAGCTGGAAGATGTAGCAGTTATCGGGTAATTGGTAGCTCGAAGCTGTAAGATGTAGCTTTTATTTGTACTATGAGTGTTTGACAAAAGTAGTCAGAAGCTTTCGAAATATGTAAAATTACATAAAATGACAATCGTTTAATATATATATATATATATATATATATATATATATATATATATATATATATATATATATATATATATAGGGTAATTGTGTAAATTTCTTTCAAAAGGTCAATACTGTTTTGTTAAATGCTACGTAAAATACCATATAAATTTTGAACGTTTAGTTTAAAATAAAAGCTAAAAGTTAGAAGTTCAAAATACTTTATGTTAATCCATCCATTAAGTAAAAAACAACTTATTGTGTGAGTTTTTGTTTTACATTTTAGTAATTTTTGTTTTATATTTTAGTAATTTATATGTTCAATAAGTAGATTGAAAATATATTATTTTTTAATTTTATAAGTTGTTATTTGTAGGATCTATAAAGAAGTTTTGGGATTTTTTTTAGTATAACTTATTGTGTCAGTTTTTGTTTTACATTTTAGTAATTTTTGTTTTACATTTTAGTAATTTATAAGCTCAATAAATAGATTGATAATATTTTATTTATTAATTTTATAAGTTGATATTGGTAGGATCTATAAAGAAGTTTTGGGATTTTTTAGTATAACTTATTGTGTGAGTTTTTGTTTTACATTTTAGAAATTTTTGTTTTACATTTTACTAATTTATAAGTTCAATAAATAGATTGATAATATTTTATTTACGAATTTTATAAGTTGATATTGGTAGGATCTACAAAGAAGTTTTGGGATGTTTTTAGTATAGTGGAGGTTTATTATGCTTTCTAGATATAATTTTTTTTATTTTGGGTTAACGTTACTAAATTGGCCTTAAGAATCAGAGATTTAATCATCTTCATGAACTTTAATATAGGTGTTAGATACTCAAAGAATGTCATTTATGCTCCTACCATGGTGTGATGATCTTTGAAAGACATGCATAAATGTACAAATTTGGTGTACCCTTTTCTATTTTATATTAAATTCATTAACTTTTTAGAACTTAAAATATATAATTTAACATTTATATAGCTTTGGAATGCGGTAACAGGGCAAAACAATAAAAATTCGAGGGTCACACACGATTTGTATATTCCGTATGTCCACATTTTAAATACAAAAATTTCATAAATATCATTGTTAAGCTTCAAAACATCCTATTTATCGAACTATATAAAATCTAAATATCATATTTATCTTTCTTAACTTTAAAATTATCGCATTTACCTAAATGTAGTTTTTTTAAATCTTTTAATCAGTTTTTATATTTTATATTCGTTTTAATTTATAAAAAGAATTGAAAATATTCCCCACATGAGCTCTTCTTAAAAGGAATTCTCGGACAAGAATTGTTGATCACTGACAATGTCCCCACGACGGTGTTCACCCTTTCCCTAGGAGTAGTTAATAGAAAAAATTACAAAGTTTATACATCTTTGATCCCTATAAAAAAGCCAATATCCAATATGAATGGGTAAAAGGGGTTTCAATCTCAGTAGTTGCAAGGTTACTAAAACTAAAACAAAAATGAACAAAACGATACTTAGATTTGATGGTGGATTCACGTAAATCAGCTTTTAAGCGTTTGAGATCATCATGAGAGGAATTAGGCAGCATGGCTTTTGATGATGATGATTCATTTGGTGAACTAAGAACAACACTTGCAAATACCCTATAATCTCGATGGCGATTAAATTTATGGTCAATAACAACTGAATTTGGGTCAAACCATAAACATTGTAAAAACTTAGTTACATTCACTTATGTTTGTTGGTAAATTACTTCACTAAGTATATTTAAGTGTAATGGATTGACTTGTTGACCAAAATCAATCTTGATGAATATTAAATAAAGAAGGTGTGAAGTACGCACTTGTTGAAGTTTATATATGATTTAAAGTAAGGGCTAATTGATATGAAATTGGAACAAAAGATATTTTGAAATGAACTGATGTCAGACCAAAATTCAACTCAAAACGAAATAGATCTCAGACCTGATTGTGATGCAAATGCGATTTCGTAACGAAAGTGGTTATTATTCACTTGCGATCGATCGCAACTTGTTGGAATGCAACGTATTGGAACATTTTGTATTATATTGCATGGGAACAATTCTTATTGGATAACATTGGAACTATTCATATAGGATCACATCAGAACGATCCATATAGGATCTCATCGGAATGATTTACATAAGATCACATTCGAATAACCAATATCGAAACGTATCGCAATGAGCATGTGTCGAAATCATGCATCACAAGTAACTTGGATCAAAACAACTTGTAATATTCAGAATCTAGAAGGTCAATAATGGAAATAATACATCATTTCTAAAAGCCAACTCATCGAGTTTAGGGGAAGAAACTCGGTGTGCTGGAAGTGTTGGTTAGGTGTGTTTTAAAGGCCAACTTGACGAGTTGGAGAGGACCAACTCGACGTGTTGGACGTGGTCTGGGAAAACCAAATTTCAGGGTTTTGCACCCTATTTAAGTAACTTAAACCCTATATATTGGCCTTATTTCCAGCCACCTTTGTCCTAAATCCTAACCTCTAAACCCTAAGGCATTAAGAGTGTTGTGAACCCATTTTGAGTGAATTTTGGGTATGTTTGAAGCTTGTTGAAGAAAGGAGAGCCTAGTGCAACGTGGTGTTTCAAGAGGAGCTTTTAGATCTCGATTCACTGCTTCATTTCGAGCATTTTTCGGGTATAAAGTGTCAACCTTGCTTATTATATGCTTAGATATCCTTATTAGGCTGGTTTCCTTGGTTTAGCTAAGTTTGAGTGGTTGATGGGGGTGTTGGTCATCCCAAAGTACTTATTCTTTTAGATACATGGTTCTTGGGAGCTGTTATCGCATAAAGGTGCCAACTTTACGGTCTTAAGGGCTATATGCATCCATTAAGCCCTTCTTTTGGCCTCTTTTGAGCTTTTGAGCTTCTTCTACCCTTATAAGAGAGTAAAGTTGGAATTTTTAGTTGACCTCTTGGCCTTGAAATTCCAGATCTGCATCTATGAGCTTTGTTTTCATGATTTGTTGATTATTGAGTAAGCCCTTAACCTCTTAAGCTTAGGGTTTGGATTTTTGACCCATTAGAACGATTCTTAAAGGTAAAGTTGGAAACTTTACCCTTCCAGACGATATTTTAGATTGAGATTTGAGTGGTGGAGCCTTTATTTTCGAGATTAGTGACTTAATGGGTTAAATGGTTTTGTTGAATGAAGAACTTTTGGGGTGAACTCAACGAGTTGGGCCATTTTTCTCGATTTTGGTGATTAATGGGGGAACTCGACAAGATAAGGAACAACTCCGCGAGTTGAGTCAACTCGGAGCATTGACTTTAACTTTGGACTTATGCCTTGACCAAGTTGTCCCAGTGGGTGTTTGAGATAATCTAAATTGCATTCAAGGAAAATATGAGCTTAGGATAAGACCCATGTGGAATTGGGCACAATTTGGAAAATTGGGCCACTAGTGGGCTTTTGTGGATCTTTTGGTTTTGGCTCTTTTAGTTATGGTATTTAGGGCTCTAGTTATGAATCTTGTTGGACTAGGGGTAAAATGGTCATCTTACACCAAGTATGGATTATGGATCATGGTTTGAAACCCAATTGCTAATTATGTAATATTTGGTACTGTTAGCTCGAGAAGTTATCAGGGCAACAACTAAGGATTTCTTGTAGTGAGCTTCAGCATTCGAGGTGAGTCTCTTCACTCTTTGTATGGGTTGAAGGCACCAATGCCAATCCATTTGGTTTATGTATAGTAGGAAAACCTGGGGTTTAGCCCTTGTCATTATGTATGAAAGACCAGGAGGCAACTCCTGGCACACTATATTCAAGACCAAAGTCTTAACTCTGGCAAGTAATTGGTTAAGTAGTATAGTTTATATGCTAGTTTTCTTTGTGATCCTTGCATGGAAGACTAGGAGGTGGATCTTGGCACTTGTCTATATGACCCAGGGTTGTGGCCCCGACTTGGCAAGAAAGACCACAAGGTGGCTCGTAGTGTAATGTCAAGACTATGTGCGTCACATAGCATGTAACGACCCAAAAATCAAGGGTAAAAATTTCATTTTTATTATAGTCAAAACACAGATATCTTTTAATCCAAGTATTCCAAAAACATTGCTAGTTAAAAACATTTATCAGAGTTCGTCCCAAAATCACATAATTCAAAAAGCACGGGTGTATGTGCTGCGATCAAGCTGAGCCCTTGCTTTCCAAAACAATGATACCTGATACCATAAAAAAAATTGTAAGCATGAAGCTTAGTGTGTTCCCCATAGCATACCCCACATAATCCACATAACCACATAAACCATATCAATCATATATTCCATATCAATCACATAAGTAATATAATCCATGCATAGGATGCCATGGAAACCCTCCATGGTCTTACTCACATAATCACATAAACCGTATCAACTACATAAGTAATGTATATAGCATATAGGGATGCCCTGGAACCCTCTAGGGTCTTACTCTGGGTGCCTTGGAAACCCTCCAGGGTCACAACCCACTGTTATGGGAACCCTTACATTGTCTTCAATAACTAACAATCAAACCATACATATAAACATAGGAGCTAAACATGAAAACATATAAATGTGCCTTGGAAACCCTCCAAGGTCTTACATTGGGTGCCCTTGGAACCCCAACATGCTCCTGGCTCACTGCCATGTGAACCCCCACATTGTCTTAGCCTGGAATGCCATGGGAACCCCTATATGGCCTTATATCCAAATGCATCGGGAACCCCCCAGGGTCTTCCATGCAAGTATCACAAATACAACTAGCATAATAAATACCACACCATAAACTAGCATACCACATATAATTAATTACCATGGGAATCCCCGCGTGGTCTTCACATAAATACATAAGGTATCGATAGCCCATTTACAATAATCATCACAACTCAATAAATGGGTCGGCCTTGGTACCTTCGATCCATTGGTATGATGAGGAGACTCACCTTAAATGTAGATGCTTCCTGAATAAGATCCTTAGCTACAGTCGTGTCCATTTCCCAAATTGTCAATACCAATCGATATACCTAATTAGCAATTGAGCGCCATGCTAAAATCCTTAATTCATACATGGTTTAAAATAACCATTCTACCCTTGGCCCACTATTAACCAAAACTAAGGCCCAGGCCTAAAATCAAACAAGCCCAAAACTCCAACACCCATAAAAGTGCACTAATGTCCAAATTTTCCAAATTGGGCCCAAACCCATGCATGGGCCTTACCCTAAACCCAATAGCTTATTCCCACTCAAACATCCCTCCTTAACTTGGTCCAACGATCCACAAACCCCAATAGCAACTAAAACCCAAAATAGCCTACAAAGCTTAATAAGGCCCAATCCATCATGGACCTAAACCAAGAAGGCCCATTATCCAAAAAGGACTGAAATACTGATGTTCAAACTTAGTCAACTCATAATCCAAGGTCAAAGTTATTGTCAAGGTCAACGCTTCGAGTTGACCTAACTTGTTGAGTGCATCTAGCAACTCGTCGAGTTCCTTTAGAGTCCATCAACTCACCAAGTCACTTGAGTAACTCGTCGAGTTCCTTAATTAACAAGGGCCGAAAAATCTAAACCAAAATATCTTGACTAAAATCTCTTAATCAGCCCATCAGAATCAATTAAGATCCTGAAAATGGGAAAACCCTACCTGACTCGTCGAGTTGGCTAAGCAACTCATCGAGTCCCTTTAGTCCCTTTTGTGTTTAGTCATTTCTAGTGGGATCTAAGGCTCTAAACTACACATCCAACCCCATATAGTGTAGTTACCACGTAAAGTTGCAAACTTTACGTGCATGGAAGGCATCCATGGGTAAAAACACTTAATCATAGCTTGTCAGGGGACTTAGAGCATGAAAGAGGGCCAAGACTTCATAAATTTGGCAACGTTAAGTCCCTAAAGGCCCTGGGATGTCCAGATCTAAAGCCATATCTTCATATCATGCTCAAAACCACAAATGGTACCTAACTATGCTAATAATGGCCTTAAACTTTCATAGAAGAAGATCTAAGCAATGGATGGTCAAGGTTCCGACTTTATACCTTAAAATGGCTTCCACAATAGAGTAAACACCGGATCTACAGCCTCTCCCTTCAACTATGCACCAATCACTTCAAGCTTCTTCATGTAAACACCAAAAAAACACTCCTTAAGCCTTTACACGCTTAAAATGGGAGATGAGACACAATTTCGGGTTTCTCTGGACAAAAGGGGTGATAATGGAGGCTACAAGTATGGCTTAAAACCTTTAAAAAGGGTACAAACCCTAAAAATTAGGGTTTTCCATTCTAGTGTCTACTCGTAGAGTCGGGGCCTTTCAACTCGTCGAGTAGATTCTAAGTGCTTCCTTATAAATGATCTCTACTAGACAAGTTGGAGCTCCCCAACTCATCGAGTTCCAACCTAAAATCCTAAAAATTCTGAAAACTGAACAACACATAAACCAAGCATTAAAAATCTCCCCCACTTGAACTAGACTTCGTCCTCGAAGTCTGCTGATGCACATGGACTGGTTAATGTTTCCTCATTTCCTCCTCCGGCCGCTGCTGACGAGCCATGCTCGCGACTTCCATTACCTACTATGACCCGACTGACGATTCCTATTGCACCTTTTCTAATCTTGCTAACTTACTTCCTCATGGCCTGCATTTTCTATTCTATAACTAGTACTAACTTCCTCCAACGATTCAGACACTCCCTTGCCTAAGTATGAACTATAAGGAAGTACAGTAGAGTTGTCGTCCAACACTTCCGTGGGTGATACATAGTATGCACTAGGAATTCGTCCGAGCTTCCGCAACATTCCTCCACGATGCATCGCCTTGCCCAACCGGGTCAAATTCTGACCAATCACAACACTTGGCCTTCAGCCCTGCTTCCGGAGTCGGGTGTCACCCCTTAGGTCGAAGCCCTGAGAGTACTTCAACCTTGATAAAACTGGAGTATCCAACTCTTACCAATAATCAGCAAACCATTCTAAACCTAACGAATACTGTCACACGACGTCCCGAGGGACATGAGCATCACCCCGATTATTCAATGGCCCTTCCAAAGGCAACATGACCTAACCATACCGAACTCTCTCCAATCCTGATTATCTCAGTGTTACCAACTGAATGAATTCACTTATTGTAATCGGGATTCGAATGCCTTCTTTCAGAATACCGGGTTCCTACCTGGTTGCTGAGTTGACTAGCAACCTCATACTCGCCCCACACGACCTACGAAAGAGACTTCGTTTAGTAATAACTGTCCTAGCTATACTGCCACTCATGATTCCATCAATACTTCTGATCCATCCAACCATAATAGCCTGAAAACTTGTTGCCACAATACCTAATACGAAAAGTGACTGCTACTAGAACCATTGTAGCCTTACATCGCCCCTAGTCTGCATTGACCCATCTTTTCCTTTTGTCACACACCAAACCGAGACGGTGGAAACGTTTGCGGGGCGGGGGGGGGGGGGGGGGGAGGACGTCATGTACAATATCATCACAATTGAATAATAGTAATCAAAGCAACAATAACCATTATATTGATAATATAGTGTTTACATTGTATACAAAACATAGTCTGAATGACTCCAAATATATATATTAAAAACGATAACTAGAAGTTATTATGCTATGTCTTCTTGGAAACCTGTGTGTGTACCTTCTTATTGGTTTCCCAATAATACAATAAATTTTGAAAGTGTATCAAAATTTATGTTGGTGAGTTCATAAGCATTTGTTTTAGAAAATAAGTCCTTTTTCCTTGAAAAATGTTTGTGTGCCCTCCAGTAAATCATGTATTTTCTTAGAAAAATGGAATGTACTCTTCGTCCCTACGGACCAAAATGTATAAATGTCTTTGTATTCTTAAGTAGTAATATTGCGTAGATTTTATTCTATATAAAAACCATTTGGATGTATGATTTCCGAAATGAAAGTTGTTCTGTACTTGAAAATAGTGCAATGTAGTTTTATGATGGAGTCGCCCTTATGTATACATGCTCCTGGGTAAAATTTACTCCAGATAAGTAAACCGACGAATATAAAGGGTATTCCCTAAGCCCACAACCACACAAGGAACATGA
Organism: Lactuca saligna; assembly: GCF_052625555.1. Lineage (NCBI taxonomy): Eukaryota > Viridiplantae > Streptophyta > Magnoliopsida > Asterales > Asteraceae > Lactuca > Lactuca saligna. Next base: position 42,141,160 of record NC_136418.1, on the reverse strand, counting down.
TCTAAGGTGGACCCAACCATTTCCAAGTCATTCGTGTCAAAGTTTGTATAACTCTGTCGTATGCACGTAACAATTATGGACGAAATCTAACAATTCTAGATGAAACGTAGTCTTAACTACCCTAAGACCGTTATGTGTATATGTTTGTTCTTGGAAATAGTATAATACAATAGTACATAATTAGATTTCTTTCTTTGTAAATGTAATGTATGTTAAAGAAAAATCCAATATTTTCCTTATAAAATAAGTGGTAGTCTTAGAGCTCAAAGACTGAATTGTACAAGTATCTTCCATACTTATGGAAGTGAGTGCACTTCTAACTAAATATAACCCTTATGAATGTGGGAATTCCCGTAAACTATATTATTCGTTGTATCCCAATGTGAGTGATCATAACCGTGCAATTGAAATAGTAAGCCTATTACAAAGTTCTTTGGGCGTCAGAATGTTTTGACATTTGTCACCCTAGACCTGTCGGCCTAGCTATTGTAAGCAACTTAGGGTGTAGGATTGTCAGTCCTAGTATAGATTTATACACAAGTATCACACTCTCCCTAAAAGAGATTATGGTAATAATAAAGGACTTTAACTAGTACTCTAAGAGTACAATGAAGTAGTGTCTCAAATTTTGATTCAACGACTTTACATGTAGTGTGAATGAAACTTTCCTTGGTATGTTCGTAGTGTTAATGTACCATAAACTATACCTATTATAGTTTATCATATGTGTAAATTCGTTAGTATGTTCGTAGTGTTAGTGTACCATAAACTATAGTTATTATAGTTTATCATATGTGTAACTTCCATAGTATGTTCGTAGTATTATTTTACCATAAACTATACTGATTATAGTGTATCATATGTGTTTGTAATGATGAAGGACCCTTATGTGAATGCCTATTTCTATTTCATGGAAGTAATCGAACATGAAATACAATCAACATTTTAGCTATTTATTGTTATACACTTTGCTTAAAAGTTTACAAAGTGTCAATGAAGTTATAAACTATTTTACTAATTTTAACTTTCCTGTCACTTTTTTTCAAAAATCACTGTAAGTCAAAAACTGAATCCGTAAACTTTGGGAGTTCATAAAATTTGTCTAGTTTGTTTTAAAATTTTTATTATGATTTTTAGTGGTCTCTAACTAGTGTTAAAATGTCCATATTCACAGATTGGTCCGGAATCATTTCTGAAATGATAGACAGTGTAACATCCGGAATCCCAGGTATATTATTTAATATATATTTTTTTTTGAATTATGTGAAGGAACTTGGCGAGTTGATGCGTAGACTCGCCGAGTAGGGTCGTGATTGTTCATCCGGGTTCGCATTGGACTCGGCGAGTCCACGCTGTTTAATGAAACCCTAATCCTTCGGGGTTGGAGCCTATTTAAGGGTACTCTTAGCCTCCCATTGCGGCTACCAGTCCTTTGAGAGCACCCTTAGTGATCTATATCGTTTGGAAGGAAGGAGAAACCTTTATTGATCTTTCTATCCTTGGCTTGGCAAAAAAAAGGTGATAAAGAGCAAGAGGAGGCTGAAGGAGGTGTGATTCAAGTGGTTTCAGAGTCTAGAGATTCCAACTTGCGGTATTCATTCAAACCTTCTTCAGTTTTAGTATTGAACTTAGAGATTAGGGTTTTCTAACCTCTTGTGAGGATGTTTATGTTGAGCAATTGGTCCCTTATCGAGTCTATACTTTGGATGTGGACTCAAAGAGGTTTAGAGACTTCAATCCAGTATGCTTTATGGGTCCTTGAGGGGTGATTGGATTTAGGTTGCCATTTTTGGGACTAAATCTCCATTTGATGCCATTATGTATGTTTATAAGCATCAAGTTTCGAGCTTTACATGATTATATTGATTGGGAAGGTCAGATCTATGGAATTGAGGAACAGATCTGACCTCAGGAGGTCAAAAGAATTTGTGTATGGCATGTACTCGCTAAGTTGTTCTTAGGACTTGGTGAGTTGAGTCAAGTTAGCCCCGCAATTCATGCCTGGGGACTCGTCGAGTAAAGGAAGGGACTCGACGTGTTAAATGGGACTAAGGAGTTAAGTGGAGACAAGTGGACTCGCCGAGTTGCCCAAGTGCACTCACCGAGTCAGGTCAATGTTTGACCGTTGACTTTGGTTGACTTTTAGGGTTTGGTTAGCAACGAGGCCTTTGAGTTAGAAGAGGGGTAAAATGGTCTTTTACCCTTCTGAAGATGTTAAGAAAGGTTAGAGGACAGTTATATTTATGGGATTATTTGCCTTATGTGTTTAGGCGGAGGCTAGATCGCATTCCTACCGAGTCAGTGATTTACCGAGATATCAGAGGTGAGTCTTCTCACTATACTGTACCTCGAAGGGTTGTCGATGTGTGACCGGAAGGTCGGATATGTTATAAATTGTATGCATTGTATGTGATTAAGCTAACCGTTTGTATATGATATGTATGCTATTTTTGATATGGGCCGGAAGACATTATGTTATGGGCCGGAAGGCATTGTGATGTGGACCGGAAGGTCGACGCTGGTAGGACCAGAAGGTTTACCGGGTTGGGACGGAAGTCCCCTGAGACACATGGACCGGAACGTCATGGCCTGGAAAGGCATATGTGCGTAAGTAGTACTTTGGGGAACTCACTAAGCATTTATGTGTTTCAGTTACTAGCGAGGACCGTCGGAAGGCACCGACGCGATCTATACACACTGACGGAAGATTTATTTTATGATCTTGGGATTTGACATGTTTTGTATTATGATTATGATACATTGGATTTTATGGCTTGTTTTGTTTTGAATCACGTTTTAAGAATTGAAAATTTTGTTTTGAAAATTCACGTTGTTACAGACAGTTTTATAAAAATCACCATAAATTGTAGAAAAATCATATGAATGTGTGGAAGTAGTCATTAGAAAGGTATAAACTTGAATTTTTTTTGCATATTGAACAGATTTGAAAGATTAAGTTTAAGATGGTCAAAACATTTCGTGAATAGACCAAAACTTTTCTCTTGAAAGCTGTTGATTTAGTTTAGAATATGTTTTGGGTGTTGTAACTTGTATTCCCCCCCCCCCCTCCCCCCACCTCCTAAAAATTGAAGAAAATATGAACGTAGAGCGGTATGAACTTACCCTCTCTGTTTTCTTAAAGAATGGAAGGTTGAAGATGAAGTCTTTGAAGTCAAGAAAACTTGAAAGATGCTTGAAGATTTGAAGATCCTAAGAACAAATATGTGAATATTTGTGTAAATGATCACAATTTGTATGAAGATTTTGTAGAAATTTAGAAAATATACTTACCAATCCAAAGGAGGAAAGTTCAAGAACTTCTTGGAGAATTTGTGACTAAGAAAGAAAGACAAAGAGAGAGAAGTTTACTTTTGGTGACAATAAATGAAATCTTGTATGAGAAGTATGAACATTTTCTTGTATGACCTTGATTAATTAAATCTGATGGAGTGTTGGGATGGATTGAAAAGGACAATTATTTGACTAGGTAGAGTGTGAATACTGACATGAAGTTAATGTGGGGATGGCTTGGTGTCATAACTTTATGAGAAAAGTCAAAGAGTACCTTTATGTCCTTTTGATCTTATCCTAAGAATAGTAAGATTTATATCTGATAAATCTCTAAGATGCGGATAAAATATGAGTTTGGAGGGTTTAAAATGATGAAAATACGAATTGGGTGAAATTCCTTTGTTAAAATAATAAAAAACGGGCTTAAAATGTTAAAGGGGTAAAAAAACCAGGAAAAGGATGCGAGGATGCGAGGGGGAAGGTTTGCTGTGAACACCAGCGGATACCTGCGAATATTCTCGATTCGCTGTGAAAGCTTCCGGTGCGAGAGAAGGCTTGGCTCCAACAGTTGGTCAGGAGGCGAAGGTCTTCGGTTCGCATATGAAACTCAGAAGGTGCAAACCTTGTCGAGTAGGTACGAACCTTGCCGCTTAGAGGCGAATCTGGTCGATCAGAAGCGAACAGATCCAAGTGCTTGCGAACCAGCCCAATTTAGTGCGGAATTGCTCGGTTTTGCTTGTGAGGAGGTCAAATACGAATCCTCCTGGATAGACTACGAACCTTCACTCAAAACGAACTTGGGAATAAGAGGTTGCGAGGACCTGCGAGGGTTCACAGGTGAATAGTAACCTGCAAATCTTCAAGCATATTTTTGACTTTCTTCTTCCGTTTCAAGCTGTTTTGGACCAAGGGAATGTTTGGGATGGCATGGATTGTCCTTACACGTTGGAAAATGTGATTTTCATTACCATGAGGTTTGAGAGAGATTGTGAGAGATTTTTTTTGGGAAAGATTTGGAGAGATTGAGCTAAAGAGAGAGAGAGAGACTTTGCTCGTGGCCTTTGTTAATGTTTTCCCCATAGTACTAGGGGTGTATTCTCCACTATACCCTATTTTTAAGTGTTATACACCTCCGAAGGGTACATAATACGGTTTTATCGAATCGTTATATCACTCACCCTATCTAGGGTTTAGAGTTTTTGAACATTTAAAACTTCGAAGTGATTCTTTGTATTAAGATAGATACTTGTATGCTAGTAAAAATGAAGTATGACCTATCATAAAAGTACTTAGTTGAGTTGGCCGGTTTGACTCGTTGACTTAGTTTGAATTTGACTTGACTAGAAGTTGATGGTTGTCACATTATCCCCTATTGGATGGAATGTAGTCTCAAAATTAGCATTACGAATGGGTCTTCAAGGTTTGGGGAAAAGATGTGGGTATTTTTGTTTCATCTGATCTTCTCAATCTTAAGTGAATTCAGATTCGCATTTGGAATTCCAGCGGATCTTCACTATTGCGTCTACTGTTTTGATTGGTAGAGAGTGTGTGGGTTTGGGTTTACTTGTCTGCATTCGTCGGGATGGTAGGATGTCCACGCGTAGTCTTGGGGAGCTTTGTCTTGAAGTTCATGGTATGATTCATACCTGGTTCCTCAATCATTGCCTCATGTATACAAGTCGAATATAATTGAGATTGATAAGACGGTCGAATGGGTAACTCTGACTTAAGTCCATAACCCGATAAGGAATAAGAGGAAGACAGAGATACAAATCCTAAGTCAGTACAATCTTAGTTATATACAACTCTCATGTATACACTTAATGGTGATTGGTTAAAGTATTTGTCCTTAGCCTCTGTGCTTGAACTTGACCTGCTGCTAGAGTGGTTTTCCCGAAAGGTCTGTTGGGAACACTTCAGGAAGGTTTCGGAAGATATAGTACTCCTCTCAATGAGTATTTTGTTTTGAAGCCAGAGACGATTCGGGGGTTTGTGTCGGGTTTGTCGTTATTAGTGAAAAGAGTTTCGTTATTCGGTCGATTAATGTGGAGGATCTTTTAGTAGCACGTGTAATGATATGGTGACGACCAAACCAATCCATGTCGGATGATGGCATCAAAAATTCTTATTGTAACCGATGTTAATTCGATTAAGAAGAAGTGATTTGTTAGAGCCATAGTGCATTCTAGGAGTATGTTTTTAGTACTTTCAGTTTATCCTTGTTATTACTACTGCGGACATTTTGTACAATATTAAAAGAGTAGTAACAATACGAGCGTCCCGATAACTGGCATTACTCTTCAAACTCCCTTGTGATGGAAGTTGCGCTTGGTACACTTTGGAAGGTTTCCACCATCTGGATTGGGGGGTGCTGGAGTGGCAGATGTTGTGGCTGTAGGGACTGCCACAAGTTATGGTCTCTTAGGAGGACCTTGAGTCGAACTGCTCCACTTCTTGTTCCAGAATTTTCGTTTCTTATGCTTAGCTTTGTGGTCTGGGATGTCCTTGTCAGCATACACTAGTCGGTGACCTTGGTTGATATTGCGATTAGCATTCTTGGTTCATTTTTCGTGGCCGCTTGTGTCGTCAGCATTGAGTTGTGCCATGACGACTGTTACGGCGGCAACTTGAAAAGTAGCGGAGTCTATCTGCAGAATTGGTGTTTCGTCGGTTGGCTGGCTACTTCCTTGTGAATACATGATTTTGTTATATGAAGAGAAACGAGCTCATTAGCAACTATGGCCACTTCTAGTCATATTCCATATATATATATATATATATATATATATATATATATATATATATATATTTACATTTTTCGTTTTTAGTTGAACTCTTCTCAATGTTCCTGCCAACCTCCCTGAGATGAACTTATGGTAAGGAGTAGAAGTAGGTATTTTACAATTGTTAGGTTTATATAAAGTAAGCTATGGGTGCCCATGGTTTTCTTCGTGGTTAGGATGGTTAGCACCATTATCCAACCCACTGATACAACTTATGTCGATTTGAGTCATGGTGGCTATTACAACAACCTGCAAGGTAGTAGTGTTGTAAAGTGGGGGATTTGTTGACGTTTTGTTGAGGGAGCGCCTTATAGGTGGAATGGTGTTAAGTCCTTAGTAGTGGTCATAAGTCAAGTGTTGTTTGAACTATGTTATCTTAGCTTATTGTGTATCATATTCTGCATTTTATAGTGTTTTGAAAATAATTCATAACAAAGGTCTATGAAAATAGACTTATGAATTTTTAATAGTAACAACCCTCAAATGAAATTCCATGATTTGATTCACTACTACTAATTGCGATGAAAGATGCAATAAGCCTAACACATAGTGTGAGTAGTATAATCACTAACTCACTAGTTATATTTGTTTATTAGTTATTAGTGTGACACATAAGAAGCTTGGCCTCCTTATGTGATCCACGAATAGTCTCTTCTGCTCTCTATCCTAGTTATGATTGTCCTAGACTTAACCCAAATGTCCGAGTAGGCTCTCCAGTTTGTTTCTGATAGGGTAAGGTTCGTTAGTGATCTCTATAGTGCCTTTCTCTTCGTCCGAACCATTCTCAGAATTCTCCTCGTGAACCCTCTTTTGGTTCTTCCTCGACTCCTCTGTTGGCTGTGGTAGTAGGGTTATGATGTCTAGATATGTTGTTGGTACGAGTAATAGGGATGTATAAAGAATCTATGAGATTAAAAACAGCATTTCTTATATATTTTTATGGGGGTGATCCTTACCGTGCCCTTCTAAATCACATAGTGTATACAGATTATGTATAACAAAGATCAAATAGATTTTCGAATAAGTAATCCTACTCTAAGACCACAACCAAACAAGGAACTGGAAGTAGTGCAAAAATTAGAAATTCTAAGTCTATAAAATCTCCATTATATAGAACCTTAGCATATACACTCAGTAATTGTAGACCTAGCAGGGAGAGTCTTTTAGTTTTCACATAAGTTAGTTATATTCCCTAAAATACTCCTATAGTACTTTAAACTTTATGTTTGATTCTAGTATTCCTTTGTATATAGAGTTTGTAAGTTTTAGACTTATTTCAACACCACTATCACTCCCAAACACATGTTGGTCGTATCTCAAATAAATCTAGTTGATCATGCTATATTTATCATCTGTGTGATTACATAACTGTCTAGGTTTGACTGTAGTGTCCAACCTATAAATACTTCTATTTTTGTTCTTCTTGCAATACTTGTTCTATTATCTATGCATGTTCGTGTACTTTTCATAAAATACTTATATTTGAAAATTATACTTTTAGTCAGAGCACTTCAGCCCCTTTATATTTGTAGTTGTATATCTTCTTATGGGTTGATATATTGAGTCCACTATAAACAATGCTCTGATACCAATATCTCACACCCCCAAACCGAGATGGCGGAAACGTTCGGGGGTGGAGGACGTCATGCATAATATCATCAAAATTAAATAATTGTAATCAAAGAGACAAAAACAATTGTATTGATAATATAGTGTTTACATTGTATTCGAAACATAGTTTGAATGACTCCATTTGTATATAGTAAAAACTAAGACTCGAAGCTATAATGCTTCGTCTTCTTGAAAACCTGCACATGTACCTGCCTATTGGTTTCCTGAGAATAAATGAAATTTTGAACGTGTATCAACATTTAAGTTGATGAGTTCATAAGCATATGTTTTAGAAAATAAGTTCTTTCTTCCTTGAAAAATGTTCGTGTGCTCATCCAAAAACTATTGCCTTTTCTTAGTAAAATGGAATGTAGTCTTAATCCCTTCGGACGAAAATGTAGAAATGTCTTTGAATTCTTAATTAGTAATATTACGTAGATTTTAATCTATGTAAAACCCATTTGGATGTATGATTTCCGAAATGAAAGTGGTTCTGTACTTGAAAACAGTACAATATAGTTTTATGATGGTATCGCCATTATTTATGGATGCTCCCTGGGTAAAAGTTACTTCAGATATGTAAGTTTTCATGTCATAAAATAGTGTACTCCAAGAAAGACTTATGCCTTCCTTCTATAATCCCCCAATGTAAGATCAAATAAAAAGATGAATATAATGGGTCTACCCTAAGCCCACAACCACACAAGGAACAGGATATAAGGTGGACATAGCCATTTCCAAGTCGTTCGTGTCTATGTTTATATAACTCTGTCGTATACATGTAACAATTATGGATGGAATCTCACAATTCTAGACGAAACGTAGTCTTAACTATCCTAAGACCGTTATGTGTGAATGTTTGTTCTTGGAGATAGTATACTATAGTAGTACATAATTAGACTTCTTTCTTTGTAAATGTAATGTATGTTCAAGAAAAATCCAATATTTTCCTTATAGAATGAGTAGTAGTCTTAGAGCTCAAAGATCGAATTATACAAGTATCTTCCATATTTATGATAGTGAGTGCACTTTTAACTAAATAAAACCCTTATGAATATAGGAATTCCCGTAAACTATATGTTTCGTTGTTTCCCTATGTGAGTTATTATAACCGTGCAATTGACATAGTAAGCATGTTACGATGTTCTTCGGGCGTCAGAATGTTTTGACATTTTCACCCTAGACCTGCCGGTCTAGCTATCGTAAGCAATTTAGGGTGAGGGATTGTCAATCCTAATATTGATCTATACACAAGTATCACACTCTCCATACAAGAGATTATGGTTATAATACAGGACTTTAACCAGTACTCTAAGAGTACAATGAAGTAGTGTCTCACAATTTGATTCCACGAGTTTACGTGTAGTGTGAATGAAAACCATTTTTGAAATTTAAGAATTCCCGTAAACTATATGTGTCGTTGCTTCCCTATGTGAGTTATTATAACTGTGCAATTGACGTAGTAAACCTGTTACGACGTTTTTCGAGTGACAGAATGATTTGACAATTGTAACCCAGACTTGCCGGTCTAGCTATTGTAAGCAACATAGGGTGTGGGATTGTTAATCCCAATATAGATCTATACACAACTATTATTAGATAAGCTGTCTAAGTCCATAACTATATTTAGTATGTACTTGACCCGATTTAGCATGGTCCATTTGGGTTGCATGGCATCGAAACAATTTGAATAGACTTTTATGAGAAGAGGATATTTATGATTTATTAATAAATTATAAGTTCTAATATATTAATGAAATCATATTATATAATTAGTATTGATCAAGAATTAGTTTGGAATTAATTTTGTGATCAAAAGAGATTAATTAAATAAATGGGGATTAATTTGGTAAATCATTCATTCTTATAAAGTTGGCTTATGATCCACAGTTCTTCATGTTGGGTTAAACCCATGTGGTGTCCCATGGATACTCCATGGAGGTTAAAACCCATGGATCATGAAGAATATGGAAAGTTATGAGTTACATGGTGTAACCCTAATGTGCACACTATATAAAGTAGCCTCATACCAGCAAAATTGACACCTTAGATACACAAGTGAGGGCTAGCTAATTTTGGTGCAATATAATCTTCTCTCAAGTTATTCTAATTCATGGTGGTGTTGTGTGCAACATTTGAGGCATCACATTTAGGGTGCTAGGCTCATAATGTCTTAAGAAATAAAAGCTTCAAGAAAGGTATGTCATTCTACTAGAATTTTGTATTACATATACCCCATGATATGCTAGTTTGGATGAAACCTTGGAAAATGAAAGTTTGCGTGTATAATAGAGCAGACATAGATCCAAGGTTTCTAGGGTTGCATGCACACCATAGGAGTGTTCGAATGCTCAAAATCCCAACAGTGGTATTAGAGAGTAGGCTTTTTTTTTCAATTATACTTGATGCTACTTGTTGAAGAAGTCGATTTTATGCTAACTGTTCAATGAATTCGCTGAGTATACTGGGGGAATCGATGAGTCCATGTTGAAATTCATCCAACTCGTCGAGTTGGAAGCCCTGAGTGCAGAATTTCGAGTTTCAATGCTGGAATTTGATTAGGATCATTACCCTAAGCTGTTTTCAGATTGTTAAACCTATTTTTGATGTGGTAATGATTATGCTTATCCAATTTCAAACATAATTTTCAAAGTTTCAAGTTTTATATTACGTTTATATGATTCTTGAAAATTGTTGATATGAATTGTGTAAACTTATGAGTTTGTTAGATCATGGAAATTATTTGACATGCTTGTTAGTTTAATATTTGATCTAAATGCTTTTTAATGGACTCCATAACTTGTCCTCAAGTTATAGGATTCTAAGGGTCTTTTCCATTAAAATCATTAAAACTCATAAGTTATAGAAATGAAAGGTTTAGAATAGTTTCAAAACATGCCCTCAAGTTTTGGAATTTGTAAAGTCACTTTAGAATACTTTAATTCCAAACCCTAAAATTTTAAAAGTTTAAAATTCAACTCTTAGACTATTATATTATTAAAAGTCTAGTAATTATATCTATATATATATATATATATATATATATATATATATATATATATATATATATATATAAGGATAAGCCAGTCTTACCGTTAGTAGGCCTCATGGGTGTCCATTCTCACCCACCACTTCCTTGACTGGTGGAGGGTCGTTAGCCGAACGGGTAGGATATGACACTAATTCTCATTAAGTATAATTATAAAGTAACTAAAACTTTTATAAATTCCCAATCTTAGTTACTTTAGGAAAATGTGAAATTGATGCTAACCCATGAAATTACACTTTTCATGTCACAACTAGCATTTTAGCTAGGAAATTCTGTTTTCATGTAGACATAAACTCTTTTAAAATTTGTAATCTAAGTGGATATGATGTATTATGCTAAATAAAAAACATCCATTTGACTCAAAACTCCTGAGTGAAGTCCAAACCCTAATTTAATACATCTCAAATACTCAATTGTGGGTTTGAAACCCTAACGTTCCAGTTCAAACTCAAAATGGACCAGGATCCTCTTGTTGGGCCTAATGGGCTAGTAAACTCTCAATTTGGTTATTTTGGGTCAACGAACCCTCTTTGGACCTTAAATAGATCCATATTATTTAAATAATAGCATTTTGGGCGATAAGACTTCTCATAGGCCTTATTGGGCCTAAAATGTCCCACTTCATTGTCATGGGCCTCATGGGCCATGAACCACTCTCTTGAACAATGATGGGCCGTAAACCCATCTCTTTAATGTAATTGGGCCGTAAACCCATGTATTTAATGTAATTAGGCTGTAAACCCATATTTTCAATGTAATTGGGTCGTAAACCCCATCCCTCCTCATTCATGGCCCACACTAAAAAAAGAAATAAAATGCGAAAATTTTGTGGGCAAGACACCTCACCATTTCTTGGTGAATATCCATGCATAATACCCACCATACAACTATGAAGTCTCATGTATCTAGGTAAATTTCATCACCCTCTCTCCCCTTTCTTTCTTATTCTCGTCCAAGGACCAAGAAAACCACTATCACATTCATTTTTACTTAATGCTTATCTCCAAAGCTTTCATCCCCATATGAATTTTCAAAAGAAAAATCCTCCTATCTTCCCTAAAAATCTTGTGGGTGTATGTCACACCCCAAAACCAGGAATGGCGGAAACGTTCTGGGGCGGAGGACGTCATGTATAATATCAACAACAATGTAAAGTAGTAAACAAGGAACAACATCATCCATTGCATTAATAATATAATTATTATACAAATGTGTTCTGTCAAATTTTGATAAACACTAAAGCATAAATCAAAATGAAAGATAAGTCTTGAACAAGCTCCATCTTCCTCTTTCCTTGCATCGGTACCTGTCTATGATGACCTGAGGATACAAGTAATTTTGAAAGCGAGTATCAGCTTTAAAGCTGGTGAGATCATAAGTATTTAGTGTCTTAATTTGTATGTGAGAAAATGTAAGTATATGTACTTAAAAGTATTGAAAGTGTATATGAACTGTAAGTGTTTGAAAAACCCTAGAATCCCTATGATTCCTATTAATAACAAAAGGAGTCTTCTACCAAGACCTAACTGTTCTGAATGTAGTCTTCTACCAAGACCTAACTGTTCTGAATGTAGTCTTCTACCAAGACCTAACTATTCTGAATGTGTGTGTCTCTTGTAAGAGGATGTATTTTCCAAAGTATAACTATCATTATTCAAAAATATAGTTTGTACAATAATGTTTAAGTGAGGTTATCACCAAAAATATGTAATGGAAAATCAATGTAGTACTATGGTGTAGTGTCCAACTACAACCGTACTTATTACCTTAAATCTAGGGTAATACTTCCAAGTACTGTAGTATTTAATAAAAATAACTACATCGGTACTCAACTGCCTTATTTGAGGGATAAGGTATAATGTGATGTCTAGATCCCAGACTATACGCTCCCCTATCAAAGGGATTTTGGGACCTACCCACGACCCCTGCATGAACGCAAGCCGTGAGCATCCACATTACCGAATGATCATGTATACTCGATATAACTATCACAATTGTGGTGTGATTCTTCAGTATAGTTAAATCCTGAACTGGTTCCGTGGTATAGCACCTAATGTCATCTGTTCTATGTATATGTAAGTGTGATCATGTAATTGTACTCAAGTAAGAGCGATCATGTGTGATCATGTAATTGTACTCAAGTAAGAGCGATCATGTAATAGTACATTAGTGTACTGTAATGTTCTACGTGTGCTAGCTGTAATGTGTGTTCTCTCTATCTAGCAAGTATAGTAATGGAATCATTCTAGTATAGTTGTATATGTTCTCGTCCTAGTATAGTTGTATATGTAATGTACTGAATATTTCTAGAAAGTATTGACTCATGAATGAACTGACTCATTGAATGATATCGTGTTCTAGCAATGGTTCTAGTATCTTCCTGAACTACCCATATGGTAGCTTTCTAGTAATCTAAGTGTACGTATGGACATGGATGTATACCCTTGCTACCCAAGGGCATAATATGAACTGGAAGGACCTTTTATGACTATATATGTGTACATGATATATAACTAATATTTAAACGACCTTCGGACGAATACCCAAAATCCCACCAGACCACATCTCAAGGCGCGAAAAGGAAATAGGGTGGATAGCCTTCCTAAGTCTTTTAAACATTTCTTATATAAGTATACATATAGAGGCATGCAATTTATAATATAAAAGCATAAATAAGATTTGTAAGACATTTGAAATATAAGTATTATTTTAAGAAAAGATCGACTTGGTAAATCTATAAAACAATTTGAATGCATAAGTTTAATAAAACAGTTTAAGTATAAGGAAACATTTGTTTGAAACACAGTTGTAAATAAGTTTGAAAGGAAATGTACGGAGTAAGCTGTACAGTGTAAAAAGGGGTTTAAAACATATAAAATGTTTATAAAAAGTCATTTGAAGGAAACTGTTTGGCAAAACGGCTAATGAGTAGCCAAATCATTTGAATGCTGTATATTAATCACATGTGATTGATGTAATAAGTAATATAATCCTACTTGCTAATCACATGTGATTGACATAATAAGTAGCATGATTCTACTTGTATCCCCCCCCATAAAACATTTAAAAAGAGTTTAAAACATTAGTTAAGGGGTATGAACTCACCTGTGGTAAGTGACTGGAATTGAACGGACTATTATCGTACGGAAGGATCAGACAAGTGCTTGGTGTCAAGTGGAGACTTAGACACACAAAATGATCCTAATTACATATGAAAACATATGTATATAAATAATTAGTGATTATTTATTTATATACACAATGATCCTAATTACATATGAAAACACTAATTATACAAGTAATAACATTTAAGCGCGAGGATAACACTTTTGGTCAAGTGCTAGGAGGCTAAAGGGTTGCAACAAAGGAGTGCAATGCCCCTAATGTGAGTTTAAGGTCAAAAGACCATATTCATTAGAGTTTACGACCCAAGGAAGTAAGTTCCTGGCCGTAAACTCCCAACCAAGGCTTGGGATGGTACTTTCAATTACTACAACCTTAGTGGGAATTGTTTCAAGGCATATACAAGTGTTTGGGCACCATATTGACTCCTTTGGGGAGTTTACGGCCCAAAGACCCTTTTCCCTTGGAGTTTACGTCCGTAAACTCCCTTGGGAGGGTGATTATGGTGCCTTCAAGTCTCTCAAATAACTAGGAACAATTCTAAGCTTTTGTACTTGGCCTTAAGAGGATTTATGGCACCATTTGGTACCATTTCTTGGAGTTTACGGCCATAGAACATCTTGGGCTGTAAACTCCCTCAAACATGGGGTTCTAAATGTTTTAGCTAGTCTATAACTCATCTAGATACTTGTCAAAATTCTCCCTTGGCCTTAGGAAGTGTTTAGGGTGTCATTTGACCCCTTTATGGGAGTTTACAACCCAAGAAATACTCTTGGCCGTAAACTCTTCAACACTTGAGCTTTTCATGAGTTTTCTAGGTCCTAAACACTTTAAGGTATTTGTCTAACATGAAGTCCAAGCCTTTGGGGGTGATTAGGGCACTTTTAGCCCTTGGAAAAGGGGTTTACGGCCCAAGAAATGTTCTTGGCCGTAAACTCCTATAAACTTATGATTTTGAAGTGTTTTGATGTCTAAAATAGTCACAAGCATATGAGGGTTAAAGTCCTTAGGCTTAAGGGGGTGAGTTAGGGCACATTTGTCCCTTGGAAATGGGGTTTACGGCCCAAGAAACCCTTGGCCGTAAACTCCAAAAGCCTTGTGATCTTGGATGATTTTGGACATGTAACAATGTTATAAAGCATATAACAAGTATTAAAACACATCTAGGGAAGTAGACTCACAATCTGGGATGAAAACCCGAAGATCCGTGAGAGAGAAATGGGCTTTTCTCTAAATGGAATTCAACTAATGAACCAATTTGGTTCAGAATTCTATTTATAGTCCTGAGATTTTTGGCAGAAAATATTTCTAATCTCGGAATGGATTCTAATGATTCTAGGATAATGGAATTTACAGTGTTGCACAAAATCCTAGTGCAACCACTCTCCTAATACCCCTTTTTGGTGTAAAACCCTAAAACTGCCAAACTTATATTCTAAGTCTGAATTTTCATTGTAACTACTCTACTTCTATTGGATTGAAATGGTTTGATTAGTATGGAAAATTTCAGGTTGTCACAGTGTAAGGTGTGTTCAAAAGGTCTCTCCATCAAATATCACTTGAAGCTTCACTCTTGTGGTAAGATCTTGTAAACTTAAGCTGGTTTACCTCATTTTTAGCTAAGTCACTCCTCATAAAGACATGTTTTCATGATTCTTGCTTCCTAGAACTTCCTAAGTTTGAAATCCACTGAAGAAAGCTTCTAGGGCCGAGATATCATCCATCCTTCATCCAAAAACCAAAATCTTCAAAGCAAGGTGAGTTCATACCCCGTATTTTTGGTTTTTACAATGTTTTGGGGGAGAATACAAGTTGTTTTGTGTATATCTATGTGTGTATGAATGATTTGGTGTATTTTTCTTGATATATGTCTTTATGTGTTATAACCTCCATGAACTTGAAGATCTACTAAAATGTGATGATATGTGTAGAACATAACACTCATTTCAACTTATTATGCAAAGAAAAGGTTTTAAAATACATCAAAGTTACTTAAAACTAAGAAATTTACATAAGAGGGCCAAAAATGACAAAATAACCAAAAATGAGGTAGTTTGAGGTAACTCACGGTTCTGAAGGACCAAAAAGGATATATATTGATAAATATGAATCTTTATGGCATTTGTGATCTTAAAAAGGGCTAGGAGCGTAAAATTTCATAAATGGGCTTATTTGGGCTTTTACGAAATTTTGGGCCAAGATTGTAAAATTTTGGACTTTTTTGGGCTTAAATGTTATTTTCAACAAAGTCGTTCCAAAAACATAAATTTTTTATAAGAAGAACCGAAAATTTGAATTTATTAAAAGTTGGGCCAAAAAGATGAATTTATTTATAAATGGGTCGAAAATGCACATTTTCATAAAAACCTAGCCAAAAGTGATATTTTTAACAAAAGTGAGTTAAAATGTTATTTCTACTTAAAACTAGTCTTAAATGAAAATTTTGGCCTTAAAGGACCAAAAAGGTCATTTTTACCAAAAAGTGTCGTAATTGTAAATTTTTCGGTTTTTGGACCAAAAAATGACCTTTTACAAAAAGGTTGGCTTTTTATGTCATTTTAGTAAACAACATAGCTTAAACAACCAAAGTAACAAACCACATATCAATTTTGATATTCACATCCTTATTGGGCTTGTAAATAATATACATGTTTAATAGGCATTTGTAGCTCTTTTACATGTATATTGGGACCAGGATATACCTTCATATTCCTTTTGAGCCTGGAAATAATATATATGTTTAGTGGACCTTAGTTGTCTACTTACATGTTTATTGGGCCTTGAATATACCTTATATGTTTATTCACGTAAATTCGATTAAGGATCTAGTGAGACGTTTCGTTTGGCACCAAATGGCTATACAAATGTAACATGTAGTTATAACCAGAGTCTCCCGTAGTGAGAGCGTGAGTTTGTGTATCATTCTATATGGGGTTGACGCCCCACACCTGGCTGTTCGCTATAGTTAGACTAGGCCAATCTAAGGTGACAAATCATACCTTAAACAAGTCGGCATCTAATAGATTTCATGACAGGCGAAATTGTCAACTACGACTCACTTAGAGGAATTAACGTTATAAAATCTAAGGGAAACCATCTTTTGTGGATAAGACGATAACCTATATGCGCTAGTACTCAACCTCGAGTGTTAAGATTCCAGTATTCTCTTACGTAGACGACATCAGGTTGTATCGAGTTCATGCTCTTTATATTCTTGCAACACTTAACACACATGTATTAATATAAGATCTGACACAAACATTTCAAAACGTTTTTCAGAAAATATCGGATTTTCTGGTGTTGACAAAGTAATACAAAACATTTTTCTCAAACATGCTTATGAACTCACCAACATTATATATGTTGACCTTTTAAATTAACTTGTATTCTCAGGAAATCGATGAGCTAGTCAGTCAACAAGAATACTTGGACATTTTGATATGTTTTGTTTCCATCATATTCTTGATATTTGGCATGTAATATTGTACTGCAATAGTGTTGGGTTATGAGCATTCTAACACTCCTAAGTGTACATGCAACCCTAAATACCTTGGATCTATGTTTTCTCTATTATACATGCAAATATGAATATCCAAGGTATTATCCTAATCTAGCATACAAAATAATGGATATAACAAGATAGAATACATACCTCTTTGATGTAGAATGTCTTCATGAAGCTTGAGTGCCTAGTGCCCCAAGTGTGACACCTCAAATGGTTCACAATCATCAAAACACTTAGAATAACTTGAGAGAGTTCTACACTTCATGGAAATCGGCTAGCCCTTTCTTACTCTCACTAGTGGCCGATTTTGGTCAAGAATAAGATCTTTATATAGTGTTACAATTAGGGTAAACTCTAATTGTCATGACTTTCCATTTCCTTGGATCCATGGGTTCAAATACACCATGGAGCATCATATGGGTTTTGGCCCAACTGGATAATCCATGGAGCATTAGCCCACTATATAAGTATGGATGATTTACACAATCAACCCATATATTTAATTAGTCTTCTTTTGATCACTTAATTAATCCTAGATTAATTATTGATCAATACTAATTAAATAATCTTATTATTCTTATTATTAATATACTAGAACTTATAATATATTAATAACCATAAGTGTCTTATTTCTCTCATTATAGTCTATCCAAGTGCATGATGGTATGCAACCCAAATGGACCATGCCGGGTCGGGTCAAGTCTTACCAATTATAGTTATGGACTTAGACATTAATCCAACAGTCTCCCACTTGGATAAGTCTAAAACTATTATTGCGTATGACTTCAGGAACCAACTGGCAATCATAGCTCTCAAAAGCTTCTGTCGAACTCTGACCTTGTCGATAAACGCTGACCTTTGTCAATGACTTGTCCATTAGATAAGGGATCATATATTCCTCCATTCTAGATATCATATGGACTGAGACATGGATTATAATCATTCTCTCTGTCCATTTGTTGTTTCCCGATTTCCGATTTATGACGACTGACTAATTGAACAAATCAAATCAATCCTAGCCCGGCCGAGCACTTCCATTTGTCATCATCAAATCATCGAGGGGCCCACAGATATCGCTTTTATCCCGAAGGTAAAAGGAATGGATAAACTTCGACTCATATGGCTTGTTCTACTACTTGTTGAATCATACACAAAGGCACGTTTTATAGCACCGAGTTACCAAATGCAGTTTCGTGCAATCAATGTACAACCAACTCATAGTAACAACTCATATCTCTAGGTTTGAAGAATATAAGATATTATCGTCTCATGATTACTCGTGATAAAATCCATGAAGTGATTCCAATGAACGCGGGTTGAATCCAATACTCAGAACTTATGAGCACTCATGAGTGTTGTAGCCATTTGTCCAATACCTTAGACCTCTACAAGCCAACCCATGACAATCTTAATTCATATCTACTTCCAACATATGACCGACTGTGGATGGTTTGAATAACTTAGTCATTCCGGAAGAATAACCTAGTTTATTCGGGAAGTCAAAACATGAAAAGTGAAACACAATAATAATTGAATCCAATATGGTCTCAGAACTTGTGAATATAAATAAAACACTTTTTATTTATCACCATATGATTACACATTATTCATTGTATACTGTTTCAGCTATCAACTTTATTCTTGAATTTAAAACAATAGTTGTCCCATGCTCCAAGCATGTACACTATGTTTTCTAAACACTAGTCATGCCATACACCAAGTATGCATACTATGTTTGTCTATGATCTTTACTTTGTGAACTAGATCAATTGAACATAATCTTCAATGATTCTCTTTTCACACTCCCAAATCCTTATGCATCGATCCTCTTGTAATGATTATGCACAAAGTCAGAAAGACTTAACAACAATCATTACAGAGCATTCCAAAGGAGATCGGCTCCTTGGAAACATCCTTCTTGCATTAAGTTTCCTTAATCTTACACAGATTGAAAATTCTAACTTTGAAACATTTCCAGATTCCATTTTGACTATCACTTCTGAACAAGAGTTGCCTCCTTACAGATTATGTCAATATGGTCCTTCCAGAATTATCACTATACTTCCAACTGTCCTTGAGCAACCAATCTTTGGTAAACCTTAGATTGTCCTCGACAATTGTTTAATCCTTTTAGTCATATCCAGTTCTAAACCTTTTCCCTTCTTAATGCCATAGGCATTTGGAAAATTTTAGAAAGGATGAATATAGCACATGTAATCGATCCTATATCCGAAGCATATGGGACACGATTCATGATGTCTCACATAAAGACTAAACCAGTCTTTTGCTATAACATTTCCATTTCTATTTGCCAAGTTCTCATAATTCAGATTATGAAAAGGGATGCCGTAATCATAACCGAATTTTTAGAACGCAAATAATGGACCCATATACAGAATTTCCTTATGTTGAGCCATTCCAACATGAAATTCATATATATATATATATATATATATATCCTTGACTAAATGATTAAAACCTCACGATCTAAGCTTATAGATTTGAGATGAAGTACAATTTCCTCTCCCTTAATTATAGCAAAACAACTTTTTCCCAATTGAAACCTTTTGTTTTCTATAATTAACATTGCTAACTCGCAATACTTATCATAATTATCATGCTCCCACTAACATGATGATTATTAGCATAACACTTATGCTCCCACTAGCTTTGACATGTACTCAGAAAGCTCGACTTCTAGAAATCAATACTTTATTGACTTTCTGACCAAAGTTCAGATTTCTGATACTAGATTGTTTTGATAAGACTTTATCAAAAAACATACACCTTCGCTTAGATAGCACACTTGTGTGTCTAAACAATTATGAAGAGGGATGCCGTAATCATAATGGTTAGACCTTTTTGCCACTTCTCACAAGTCCAAGTTAGTGTGCCGGTAAACCACACACGCTCCACTAACGACTTTGAGAATGCAAATATCACAATTGATATCTAACTAAAATCTACTTAGTCAAAGTGTTTCCTCACCATCATTTTCATGAATCGGAGAGAAACCTTATGACACTTAGATTTAATGGTGTATGAGTTCTTATCCATGTGAATTGTCAAAACCATAGTCACAAGAGAAGGATAATGACAAATCCGAACTCATATGGACTGAACTCAATCTTAACTTCTTGCCACCTGGCAGCTCAAGGGCCTGCCATTGCTTCCAAGTTGTTGTGCAACACATTGAGAACTCTAAGAACTCATATGCAAAGCCAACTTTGATTGGAATGAGCATAGAAGATGTCAACACGATAGGTTATAAACCTCAAGTTGTGTGCTTGTGAGGAACTTCAGGTTTCATTCTTGATTAGTTCTTGAGAACTTCAAGACCTTTAAGACTCCCACCATCCTCTTGACCTATAAGACTCCCTTGTCAAATATCCAAGAGATAGTGTAGATTCTAATCAAGACAAACACTTCACACAATTGGCCTTAGTTGGTCTTTCTTTTATCCAAAACATCACAACTTACCAATTTCAAATATACAAGAGTAGAAAACTTTTACTCTTACATTTGACAAGTGTTTTAAACCTTCTTTAAAGACATATCACTCAAATTACAATCTTGGAGTATGACTCTAAGACTTGTATTGGAACGAAGTATGACTCATATTCTTGATTTAACCATTTCAACAATTCAAGATCCCTTCTTCTTAGTCATAAGAATGCACTAAGACTTCCTTAGAGAACTAATTTTGATATGGTTTCTTAATCATTAAGATGATCACAAAACTGATACTAAAGTACTCTCCCATCTTTTCAGATTTGAGAAACTTTTATCCTTCTGCCTAATTTGATTCTTCTTATTCGCTCAGCTATGCATTGGAACCTTTTCCAATGTCTCAGAGTTACACTTACGCTTGTAAGTATAATCATATTTACTAAGCTTTAGTAAACTATGACGAATAGCCTTATATCTTTTGTGGTGGACTTAATCAGTGCACAAGACTATGTACTCGATGCCTTAGTCCATTACTTGACTCACACATCCATGTGAATAAGTAAATAGTCTTAATTTTCCAATACTTGAAAGTTCTCATTCATCATGCTATACACCTTGCATGATTCCAAGTTCCGGTCCAATTGAGACTTTGGATAATGAGAGTCTTTCCTTATTTGGTAAATTTAGACATTACCACAAATGAAGGAATCAATTTCATATTTCCACTCTTGCTATTAATGGAATCATATAAGCAACAATTTTTCCTCAAATGCCATTGTAAGGATATTTTAAAATAAATAAAACCAAAATTTTTCTTTTATTTTAAAACTATGCGGAAAAACTTATCCTTACAATCCATATGAAAACTTGTTGTTATCTATTCCTAAGCAAGATCTCATAACTCCTAAGAAGTAGCTCAAGAATCAAATCTTCAAACTATGCGATAGAAATCCATCTACGCGATCTGATTCAACATATTCTTTCTTTAAGTTTCTTCACTTTTCTTTGATTCTTAAAACATCACCATGTGACCCAGTCACATCATGTATCAGGAATCTCAGAATAGAAACTTAACAGAGTTAGAGTAGTGGACTTTACCTGAAGTAGAGTCAACCTTATTGACTTTAACATCCTTAGGTAAATTTGGCAGCTTCGCAAATAATGACCCTTTCTTTGGCAATATAAACATATGGACCCTTTGATAATGGTACACGGGACTATCACAGACTTAGCTTTTCTCTTTACCATTTGTTCAACCGAGTTGACTATGGCCGATCCCTTTCCATTGGGAAGAGAATGCTTTTTCTGTATTTCCAGTGTCACCATTGTCAATGTCCATAAAGTTTCAGGAAGTTGATCTTAACAATAGATAAGATCATTAAGGGTCTTGTCATAGTCTATTTCATAGGTGTCCCAAAGGAACTCACTATGTGACTTAGAAAGTGATTGAACCACCAACTTTCTCAAGACTTTGACACCCAACTCTCCCGGCTTGTCAATATGTGACTACATCTCCAAGATGTGATCACACCTAGACCTTGTCTTGCCAATAGGGTTCGAGTGACCTTAAATTTTTCAAGAACTTGTGGGGTAGGGAGAATAATTTGGAGGAGGTGAAAGAAGTATGATATCCATGGGACATCATCTTCATTAGGAATGCTTGTTTCAATAGATTTGGGAAGATCATAAATGTCTAAAACATACATGTTTTGGGAGATATTCAAGATAGTGGATCTTAAAGTCCTTAATATGACACCCAATATGAAAATATTAAGGCTAGGACCCAACAAACTATTTTATAACTTAGAAGAGGTATGCCGTAATCCAAGCTATAAAACAATTTGAAGGTAGGTGAATGACGATTCACCAATTTCCACCAAGATAAACGAAATGTATTATTGGTTTTAATTGGTTTTGAAACTCCTAGATCTTTTGAGATTCATTGAACTGTTCAATGGCATGTTTCAATCTCGAGTGTGCCCTTCAGGTTTTGTGACTGGGATGCCGAGGATCACAAAACAAGGTGTGAAGTAACCATGCAAATTACTTGGTACCCTTAAGTGTTTACCCCTCAATCGATGTGCCGGTTAACCACACACGCTCCATCGATACTATGATAAACATTAAGTTACCCTTTGCCTACCTTGTTAAATACGAGTTAGTGTGCCGGTTAACCACACACGGTCCACTAACCGACTTAAACAAAGTGCAAAGTGTAATTTCATGGATTAGCACCTTCTTCACATTTTCCTAAGTAACTAAGATTGGGTATTATTTAGAGTTTAGTTACTTAGTATTTATCATTAATACTTTTAATGAAGGGAGAATTATAGTCCTGTCAAACCCGTTCGGCTAACGACCCTCCACCAATCAAGCAAGCGGTGGGTGAGAGTGGACACCCATTAAGTTGCCATTTTATAGGCAATAACCTTATACCCACCTTATAGACCGGCTTCGTGAATGAGGCGTACTAGCGGTAAGACTGACTTTACTCTTATACACACACATATATATATATATATATATATATATATATATATTATTAACTTATAATATTATAAAGTATAAGGGTTGAATTTTAACTTTTAAAATTCTAAGGGCTAACTTGGAATTAAAGTATTCATAAGAGAAAACTTTACAAATTCCAAAACTTGAGGGCAAGTTTTGAAACTATTCAAAACTAATTAATTCCATAACTTATGTGTTTAAAGTAGTTTTAATCCAAAAACTCTTCAAGTTCCATAACTTATGGAAGACTTTAAACTAATAAAAGAATTAACTTTTCTTTATTTTATAACTTATGGAAATAATTAAGGTTACATTTTTTTATTTATTTATTTAATGAAGAGACTCTTGGTCCTCCATAACTTGAGGACAAATTATGGAGTCATAACTCCAATTAATTAGAACTAGACTCTTCATTTTTGTAACATTTGCCAATTTTATGAGTTTTATGAGTCTTTAATGTGACTCTTCATGTAACTTGAGGACATGTTACACAAACACATTTTATACTCAACTCTTAGATTAAAATGGATTGAAAACAACTATTTCAATTAACTTTTCTATTAATCTAAGCAACTCATAAGAACAAGATAATTCAAATCAAACTTTTTCATGTAATTAGTCTAACCTTTAAACTAATACAAAACATGAATCTATTGACAATTATCTTTGAAAATGGATTAGCATGAACATTACCACATTAAAAAAAAAAAAATACAAGTTTATAAGTTCAAAAACAACTTAGGGTAATGTTCCTAGTCCATTTCTAGCCAAAAACCTCGAAGATATGCTGTCTGGGGTCCAACTCGTCGAGTGCATGAACATAACTCGGCGAGTTGGATGCATTTTGCCTTGGACTCGTCGAGTCCCTTCATGGACTCGGCGAGTCTGCTGGGTAGACAGCAACAAAACTCGATTTTTCAGCTTCTATTGCAAGTATAACAAGAAAACAAGCCTAGGCTCTGATACCACTGTTGGGTTATGAGCATTCTAACACTCCTAAGTGTACATGCAACCCTAAATACCTTGGATCTATGTTTTCTCTATTATACATGCAAATATGAATATCCAAGGTATTATCCTAATCTAGCATACAAAATAATGGATATAACAAGATAGAATACATACCTCTTTGATGTAGAATGTCTTCATGAAGCTTGAGTGCCTAGTGCCCCAAGTGTGACACCTCAAATGGTTCACAATCATCAAAACACTTAGAATAACTTGAGAGAGTTCTACACTTCATGAAAACCGGCTAGCCCTTTCTTACTCTCACTAGTGGCCGATTTTGGTCAAGAATAAGATCTTTATATAGTGTTACAATTAGGGTAAACTCTAATTGTCATGACTTTCCATTTCCTTGGATCCATGGGTTCAAATACACCATGGAGCATCCATGGAGCATCATATGGGTTTTGGCCCAACTAGATAATCCATGGAGCATTAGCCCACTATATAAGTATGGATGATTTACACAATCAACCCATATATTTAATTAGTCTTCTTTTGATCACTTAATTAATCCTAGATTAATTATTGATCAATACTAATTAAATAATCTTATTATTCTTATTATTAATATACTAGAACTTATAATATATTAATAACCATAAGTGTCTTATTTCTCTCATTATAGTCTATCCAAGTGCATGATGGTATGCAACCCAAATGGACCATGCTGGGTCGGGTCAAGTCTTACCAATTATAGTTATGGACTTAGACATTAATCCAACAAATAATCGATGTAAACAAATGCCAGTTGTAATATTACATATGTGATGATGATGATGATGTTATGTTTCAATTATATACTCTGTGATGATACTAAAAAAAATAAAGTCACCCAAGCCCCCAGACGTTTCCTCCGTCTAGTTCGGGGGTGTGACAGATTGGTATCAGAGCATTGTTTTTAGTGAATTGGCATATCTAATCATACAATATATATACCTTGATAGCTATGTAGTCGTATTGGGGATAAATAGAGCATGCTCAACTGTATTTATTCAAAATACGGCGAACATGTGTTTGGGAGTGATCAAGTTGGGTCGTGAATCTGGAAATTAATCAACCTTGTATCTAAATAAATTTTAAGGAACTAAAATATAAAATATTAAAAATACTATAGGAGTATTTGGAATGCTATTTATATACACTTTCCTTACACACTTCTCGCACAGACAACATGGCAGAAAAGCAGCAAGACAACCTTTACCATTAGGATCTAGTAGGTAACGGAGATATTAAGGAGAGAATAGGAGGAGATCCAGAAGGAAAACCAGAGGTAAGTCCAGAAGAGTATGTGGTAATAGACTACGAAGATAGCGAATCTGACCAAGAGTCAGATGAAGGAGAGGACACTAAGGAAACACCTAGTGAACCCCACCCGTCGAAAGTCCTATCAAGTCCACACCTGATACAGAAGAGTACTACAAACCATATACACTCTCTTGAGGAAGAAATAGCCAACCTCAAGCGCCAACTCTTTATGGCCGAAGCTAGGGCCGTTCGAGCCAAGCAAAGGCAAGAGGTGAGCACCCAAGAAGTGAACGAACTGGCCAAACTTCTGATACGTCAATTCGATGATTGAGTGCCAATGTCACCACTAATGATAGGATTTGCTCTTATGTTTTCTATTATAGGAACTACTATATGCAGGACCGACTTTATTTATCAACGCCACTGTTAGGATTTCCTGTTATGTATTACTCTACGTACCTATTGACTTCATGATTACACTACTCATGGAGTCATCACGCTGCCAGATTCTACCTCTTTCATGTATTGTATGCCTTATATAGCCAAATTTTCATGTATCAAAAAGATTATTACTAGTGAAGGCAGTTATTTATTTATATTTATATATATATATATATATATATATATATATATATATATATATATATTGTCATGATGTTCTTATTTGCTATGAGTTCTATTATTTTTATTTCATGTTAATTGTATGCACTCTGTTACATGTACAACCGAATCACTGAAACTATTCTATAATTGTGGAATATCGAAACTAGAATGCACTAAATAGTCGACATGTTTCCATTCCATGACAGAAAGACTCCCTAAAGAGCAAATTGCGAAAACAACACGGTGCCAACACCACCAAAAATAAACTCAGTTGCGTTCTAAGCAGCAGTGTCAATTGTGGTCACCACAACACTGGCACAAATCCACAATAGGAATTACAGAGGAGGTAACGGGAAAGGAGTCAAAAGTTTAAATGAGGGGATGAAGTTACGAAGGTCTATATTTACAAAGTTTTAACAATGCCAAACTCGAACCTTCAACGGGACGGGAGGCATGATAACCCTAAAGCGATGGATAGAAAAGGTTGAATCAATATTCGAGATCTGTGGATACCCTGAAAAGTGCAAGGTAATTTTTGCAGCTTGCACATTTGTTGACCAAGCATTTTCCTGGTGGAATGGCAATGAGGAGGCCATGACACTCTCTTTGGAAAATGCTTTGCCATTGGAGGAGCTTAGCGAAATGCTTATGGCTGAATATTGTGCAAGAGGAGAGATCTAGAAAATTAAGTAGAAGCTATGGAAGCTCACAGTTCACAACTCTGACATCGATGCTTACATCTCGAGGTTTAGTGAGTTATCCCTCCTATATCCAGGCATTATCATGTCTGAAGGAAAGAAGATTGAAAGTTTCATCTTGGGATTGACCTCTCCAATTCAAGGAAATGTAATCACAACAAACCTGGAAACGTACGACTGTGCTAAATGACTAGCTAAGAAGGTGTACAACCATGACAATACGAAGGGTGACAAAACTGGAGAAAGAGCAGGTAAGAAAGATGGAAAAGATAACAAGAAGAGCAAAGAAAAAAACGAAAGGCGCAACAAAGCCAAGAGCCATCGAAAAAGTAGCAAACTATAGCAGTCCACGCTGCTACCGCTTAGGTTGTCTCAAAACCACTTGCTCCAGCCTCAACTATGCAAACTACTACCAAGCAATACTCGGGAACCCTACCCAAGTGTAACAAATACAGCTACCACCACTATGGAGAATGCAGAGATATGCAGTGTACAAGTTGCAACCAAAAGGGCCATACTGCTCGATACTATACATGTCAGCCCCAACAGAACCAACAACCCAACAACAACAATAACAACAACCGCAACAACAATAACAAAAACAATGATGTTGGGGCTAGTCACACTTGTTATGGATATGGAGGAACATGTCATATCAGAAGAAATTGCCCCAAAGCCAACAACCATGGGGCAGGAGGATCAGGAAGGATCCTGACTTTGGTTTAGGGTGAGGCAATTTAAGACCCAACAATTGTTACTAGTACGTTTCCATTTAATAACACTTTCGCATTCATATTATTCAATAACGGAGCCAAGCGGAGCTTCATTAGTAACAAATTCAAACATTTACTAAACCAACAACCCATAAGCTAAACGAAGCCTTCATGGTGGAGATGGCTAATGGAAAACCGAAACAACTAAAGATGTTTAAGTAGGGTGCACATTAACACTAAACGACCATTCATTTAAAATAGATTTGATGCCAGTAAATATTAGGAGTTTTGATGTGATAATTGGCATGGATTGGTTAAGCCCCCACTATGCTGATATTATGTGTCACGAAAAGGTCGTTCGCCTTTACCTTCCCAATCACGAAACCCTAATGATCAATGGTGATAAGCCTGGCACCAATCTTCGTCTTATCTTGTGCATCAAGGCACATAAGTTCTTGCACAAGAAGAACTGTGCTTTCCTCGCCCATGTGGTCGAAAAACCAAAAAAGAAAACTACTATCAAACCCAAATTAGTAGAGACACAAGCTCCAACGAGTGTCTAACCGCTATACCTGAAAGTGAGAAATCCTGATCAATGTTTAACTCCCCGACAGACAGAACCATTCCAAACCTTTATCACAAAGATTTGGCTTCACAACTTAAACTACATAAATCTGTCCATTATGATAAATTCACAGATACTCAAAACATGTACACCTTGACCACTTACCAGTACCAAAAAATCTTCATCGAAAACAAAAGTCAGCTCCAAACTCAAAAACTAAGCAGGTACAGGAGGTCCTAGTCTATCCAACAACAAGAGTTCATCATCCATTCATTGTCAATAAATGAAAAATAAAACTATTAATGCTTAAAAGGTCACCAAGTCCATTTAAACCCACTAATGGCTGCAAACCAAATCAAGTATTCACATCACATTTGGACGCAACATAACCTATGTTTTCCCAAGTATTACAGATGTTGAGGTGCACTTATAACCCCTCATCCCACCATGTGACAACCTAAATCATCCTAGAGAATGTTGTATTAGTTGTCTAAGTCCATAATATAATTGTTATATACTTGAATTGATAGTAACACAATCCTTTTGGGTTCCTTTTAAACCTGGCAATTGAATAGGATAACTTTCAGAGATAGAAGAATGATTTATTAAGTTATTACTTGGTTAATAAATTAATTAGAAATCAAAATAAATAATTTATTAATGTGTTATGGAAATAATATACTAATTAGAAATCATATTGTGCGTCTGATCCTGATTTCAGATTTTCTTGGCTAACTTGATTTATTTTGTTAATATTTGTAATTATCTTTTATTAAATATGCCATAATACGATTTTTTGTAATGTTAGATAATTAAATATGACCTAAATGTTAGGAGATAATTATGAATTGGATAATGTCGATTTTATTTTATTATAATTATCCTTATAGATACGATAAATAATTTAATTAATTATTTAATTAAAGGATAATTAATATATCCATAATTGTTACTAATAATTAATTTTATTATTAATTAATGTTAATTTTCGGGTTGTTTGAAATTTAAATTAAAAGGTTTTATTTTTGAAATTTAAAATGTAAACCCTAAATTACATTCTTAAGGATTTCGTTAATAATTTAATTAAATGATTAATTAAAGGTTAATTAATAAATCCATATATTGTTTAAATTTAATTAAATTAAAAGTTTAATTTTTCAAAAGATTAAACTCTTGAAGTTTTAAAATGTTTAAAATTCACCTTATACTATATCTATAATTTATAGTTAAATATATATAATACGTATAAGAAAAGTCATTTGAATCGCTAGTATGCCTCATTCTTGAAGCCATGCTATAAGCGGAGTTTAAGGAAGCAGTTTGTAAAACGACTGTCATTGGGTATTGATTCGTACCCACCACTCTCTTATATGGTCGATAGTCATTAGCTGAATGGGTTCGATAGAAAAAAATTCTTTTCATTAATAAGTATAATGAATTATAAAGTAAATAAATTGTTTTTGAAAAAATCTCACTCTTCGTTAGTTTAGGAAAAATGTGAATTTGATGCTAACACATGAAATTGCAGATTGCACCTTATTAGTCGTTTGTGGAACATATGTGGTTAACCGGAACACTAATATGAGACTAATATTGTTGGCAATGGGTGTCTCATAACTTAACATTGAATTAATAGAGCACGTGTGGTTAACTATCACGTTAATTTCATATTATAATTGACATCGAGAGCACCTAGCTATTTTGCATGGTTATTTATATCTCGTTTGTAATACTCGACATCCCAGTCAGAAAGTGAGAGCATAATCGAGATTAAACATTCGATTAAATTGTTCAATGAATCTCAAAAGATCTAGGAGTTTTAGAAGATTGATTTTGGTAAATGCCTCACCTACCTAAAATAGATTCGAATTTGATTACAACATCCTTCTTCAGAATTCGATTCAAAAATATGGATCCTGGCCTTAATTTAAGTTTTTTGGGTTAATTATTAAGGATTAAAATCAACTAACTTGAATTCTTTTTTCTCCTATTATAGATGTCGAGTTTAGACAACAATGGTTCTCCTGGTTCTTTTGGAAATGTTTTTCCTTATGAAGATGATCTTCCACATGCTGATCAAGGTGAAAGAATGTTCCCTTCTACAAGCAATGGTGGAACTAGAAATCATGCTTCTCAAACTCTTCCTATACCTCCTCAAGTGACTCTCCCTAATTCATGCCTTCTTCATGTTGAAAAGTACAAAATCACTCAAGCCCTATTGGCTAGTAAACATAAAGATGGAAAGTCTGTGTGTACGCATTTTCTGAAAATGAAATCTCATATTGATAGATTGGGAATGTTGGATGTCATTTTCACAAGGGAGTGTGCCATTGATTTGGTTCTACTTTTGCTTCCTGAATTATATAGTCAGTTCGTTAAACACTACTATATGAGGGACCACGACGTGACCCTAATCGATCTGACATATATGTTGATTGTTGCAGAAGTAAAAATTCTTAAGGGCACAAATCAAGAGAATATGTTTGAAAGGCATGTCTCCCAAATTTCCATGGACATTGAAAATGGCAACATTGGTAGTCCAGAAAAGGTTTCTCTTCCCAATGGAAAGGGATCGACCAAAGTCAAAGCGTTTGACCATATAGTAAAGAGAAAGGCTAATCCAAAGATAGTCCCATGTGTTAATCCAAAAAGGTCCATATGTTTTTATTTCCAATTGAAGGGGAATTGTATAAGACGCTATCGAGAATACTTGAAAGATCTTACATATGGTAAAGTCAAGTCGTATGACTCTACTTCAGGTACATCCACTATCTAACTTCGATTTATTAATTTCTTAATCATAGATTCTTAATACATGATGTTTTAGTCACATTTTGGTGGAAGATCTAAGAGAAAAAAGGAAACATAAGAAAAGTAAGCAGAATTTGATTGTGAGAGATAGATTTTAGTCGCATAGCTCGATGATCAAATTTTGGAAACTGCTGCACAAGAGTTATGATAGATTAATAGATTGCTTAGGAAATATCTAGTAACATAGTTTTCATATATTTTCACTGTAAGGACAAATTGTACCTGCATATTATCAACAAAAGTGAATTTATTTATTTATTTAGTTATTTTGTATTTCATTGCGATGTCATTTACAAGAATTGTTAGATACAATTTGTATTGTGTGATGTATGAAAGTGTTGGTCATTGGAAAATCACGACTAATTTGTTGATCACATGTTTATGCGAATCAATTGAAGGACTAGAGAATCTAGTACACATTGATGTGGACTCTTTAGATCCATCACAAAGAATGATAAGTCTGTTCGTCATGATTTACTAATGCTTCGGTACATATGGTTATGCTTATAAGATTAAATGTAATTCTGATTCTTTGGAAAGTTTCAAAGTGTAATAGGACAAATAAGAAGAATCTGTTAGGCATAAAGATAAAGGTTTCTATGATCCGAAAGCAAAGGAGTGTACTTTGGTATCATGTTTTATGATCATCATAATGATTGTGAAACCATGTCACAATTGATCCTCAAATAACATCTTATTTCAATTTTTTGAGTAAGAAGAGGAATCAAATATTGTTGAAATTGTTTAGTCGAGAGAAGTGTCATACTTCGTATCAAATCAAGTTTTAGAATCAGACTCTATTAACTATAAATCGTATCCTGAAGCTTGTTTCATACTAAGTAGGCTTATAACACCACATGAAATGTGGAGTAGAAATGTTTTCTTACTCTAGCACATTTAGAATTGGTAGTTGTGATGTTTTTGTTAAAACAAAGGAAAAACTAACACTAATTATGTGAAGTTTTCTCTTGTCAAGAATCGTTACTAACTTTTGAATACTTGTTTTACTTGTCAAAGAATGTTCCTTGAAGAGATAAAACTTATATGTCAAGAAGTCAGTGGGAGCCGTAGTGATCATGAAGAATTTCAGGAATCAATCGAGAATAAACCTTTTAGTTATCACTAGCACACGACTTAAGGTTGATAACCCATCACATCAAGTAGATACATTCTTGTTTCTATGCATTTTCCAGTTGAGTTGACAATGCTTATGAGTTCTATGGTTCTCATTTGACTGAAAAAGGAAAATCACGTTGGTTAGTGAAAGTACATTGATCAATATTGATGAAGTGCTTAATAACTTGGAAGCATTGGTAGGCCCTTGTGTTACCAAAAGGCAAGATATTAAGAATGAGCAAAGTTTAGTCCAAGAAAGGAACACCTAAAATTAACTATGGTTTTGCTCTCAACCTTATCTTATGATTGTAGATTAGAATTGATAAATTCACATGGATAGGAAATACTTTTGCTATTAGATTTTAAAGATTTTATAAATATCATTTCAGTTAGCAGTTGTGATGATTGCATTCTCAAATTCACATATGATTAAAACACCCCATTCATAGTTTGAATTGTGAGAAATGGCAAGAAATACTTTGGATGTCCCCGACTTATAGTTATAAGTTTTGAAAGGGTTTAAACACACAGATGCTATTTGATGAAGGTGTATGAGCTTGAGAAGTGTAGATAAAGACTTGTCGAAGTACCACGTATCAGAAATCTGAACTTTAGTAAGGAAGTCAAGTGCATTGAATTCTAGAAGTCCAGTTAATATTTGGATACATGTCAAAGTTATTGGGAGAATAATTGTTATGTGATTTGGAGCATAGTTTTTTTGATTAGTGTTGCAAGATCAACAATACTAATTGTAAGAAAAAAAGATTTCAAATTTGCAAGTCTTGAAGTTTGGAATTGTTTCGATGCAAAATGATTTATGGGAGAGAAAACTTATACTTCATTTCAAATCTAAAATGATGGATTGAAAGGATTTGAAGGAACTTAGTCATGGTCATATATGAAAATCATGTTGTAATGATTCAACATAGGAAACTCAATATATATGGAAATATTATTGTAAGATACTGATCAAGTATATGTTGGGTTTTCAACATTCTAACACTCCTAAGTGTACATGCGGCCCTAAATACCTTGGATATATGTTTTCTCTATTATACATGCAAATATGAACTTTCCAAGGTATTCATCCTAAGTAGCATAATAACATTGATTCATATGAATATCTTAAGTTAGAATTACATACCTTTTTGATGTAGAATGCCTTCATGAAGCTTGAGTGCCTAGTGCCCCAAGTGTGATGCCTCAAATGGTTCATACAACACCAAATACACTTGGATTAACATGAGAGAATATACACACTTCATGAAAATCGGCTAGCCCTTTCACATATACTCTAGTCGCCGATTTGGTCAAAAATAAGATGGTTATATAGTTAGTGACAATTAGGGTAAAACTTAATTGTCATGGCTTTCCATTTCCTTGGATCCATGGGTTCAAATACACCACAGAGTATCCATGGAGCATCTTATGGGTTTTAGCCCAACTTGACAATCCATGGATCATTAAACCACTATACAAGTATGGATGATTTACACAATCAACCCATATACTTCATTAGTATTCTTTCGATCACTTATTTAATTCTAGATTAATTCTTGATCAATACTAGTTAAATAATCTTATTAATATCTTTGAACATATAATATATTAACAAACCATAAGTGTTATTTCTCTGATTATAGTCAATCCAAATGCATGATGCCATGCAACCCAAATGGACCATGTCGGGTCGGGTCAAGTCTTACCAATTATAGTTATGGACTTAGACATTAATCCAACAGTCTCCCACTTGGATAAGTCTAAAACTATTATTGTGTATGACTTCAAGAACCGATCAACTTAATACTTGAATTAAAAACACTAGTTGTCCCATGCTCTTGTTGGATATAGTGTCTAAGTCCATAACTATATTTGGTATGTACTTGACCCGACCCGGCATGGTCCATTTGGGTTGCACTTCACCCGAACAATTTATGGATAATATTTGAGAATAGTACCAGCTATGATTTATTAATATATTATAAGTTCTAATATATTAATATAAGATGATATTATTTAATTAGTATTGATCTATAATTAATCTAGGATTAATTTAGAGATCAAAGATATTACTAATTAAATATGGGCTTCTATATTTATGTAGTGTGGGCTAATGCTTATTTGGAATGGGCTAGGCTTGCATGGAAAAGTCGATGGATAATCCATGGAGCTTTAACCCATGGATCTCATGGAAATAAAGAGACATGGGTATTAGGGTTTACATGGATGTAACCCTAATCCACAACACTATATAAAGGAGGCTTTGGTTCTTGAAATCACACTAGTTGACACTTGTTGAGGTGAGGGCCGATTTCAAGATAGTAGAGATTATTCTCTCAAAGTTCCAAGTTTGTGGTGATTTGTGATTTCCATTTGAGGCATTCACACTATTGGTGCTAGGCTCTAAAACTCCAAGCAATCAACTACTACTACAAGGTAAGTAGTTCTACTAGCTTTATTTGATTCATATTCCCCATGACATGCTAGTTAGAATATGAACCTTGGAAAAATAATTATTTTGATGTATCTTAGACAAACATAGATCCAAGGTTTATTAGGGTTGCATGTACAGTTAGGAAGTGTTAGAATGATCAAAACCCATAAGTGGTATCAGAGCCTAGGCTTGCTTGTTTGATACTTGATGCAATATAGTTGAAAAAGTTGAAAAAATTGCTGTCTTCCAGTTGAACTCGCCAAGTCCATGGGGGGACTCGCCGAGTTCATGTGTATCTTCAACATACTCAGCAAGTAGGTTTATGCACTCGACGAGTAGGATCGACAGAGTGCAGATTTTCGACTATAGTTGCTGGAAATGGACTAGAAACATTACGCTAAACTGTTTTGGTACTTGAAAACTTATTTTAGAAGGTGTAATGTCTTTGCTAATCCATTTACAACAACTTGTTATCAAAATTACAAAGTTTTATGTGTAATTTTTGATTCATGAAAGTGTTCATATTCATGTTCTTGATCTTATGATGTTTAGATGATCATAGGAATTATTTGTAACCTATGAGGTAGTTTAATTCTTGATTATAATGTGTTTTAATGGAGTCCATAACTTGTCCTCAAGTTATGGAAAACCAAGAGTCACACTTGAATTAAAACCATTAAAAGAAAACAAGAGTTAGAAAAATGAAGAGTCTTCATTTTATTACTCTATTTAACTCATAAGTTACAAGAAATGAAAAGTTTTGAAAGTTTGCAAAACTTGCCCTCAAGTTTTGGAACAAGTAAAGTCATATTAAAACTTTAGTTCCAACCCTTAGATATGTATAAGATCAAAGTCATCTTACCGCTAGTACAAGATCAAAGTTAATATATATATATATATATATGTATAAGATCAAAGCCATCTTACCGCTAGTACGCCTTATTCAAGAAGCTAGTCTATAAGGTGGGTATAAGGTTGTTGCCTATAAAATGGAAACTTAATGGGTGTCTACTCTCACCCACCGCTTACTTGACTAGTGGAGGGTTGTTAGCCGAATGGGTAAGACAAGGACTTATAAATTCTCATTAAAAGTATGATGAGTATTATAAAGTAACTAAATGTTTTATTGAATTCTGAATCTTAGTTACTTTAGGAAAAATGTGAATAAGGTGATAATCCATGAAATTACACTTTACACTTTGTCTAAGTATTTAGTGGAGCGTGTGTGGTTAACCGACACACTAACTTGGACTTAACAAGGTAGGTAAAGGGTGACTTAATATTTATCATAGTATCGATGGAGCGTGAGTGGTTAACCGGCACCTCGATTGAGGGGTAATTTATTAAGGGTACCAATAATTTGCACGGTTACTTCACAACTCGTTTTGTGATCCTCGGCATCCCAGTCACAAAACTTAGAGGCCACACTCGAGATTGAAACATGCCTTTGAAAAGTTCATTGAATCTCAAAAGAATCTAGGAGTTTTTAAGAACCAAATTAAATATTTTAATATTTCGACTTTGGTGGAAATTGGTGAATCGTCATTCACCTACCTTTCAAATATGTTATTACTAAGATTATGGCATACCTCTTCTAAGTATAATATATTGTGATTAGGTCCTAGCCTTAATACTACATTTGGGTGTTTTATTAAGGACTATTCCTATTTCTAAACTAAACATTTCTTCTTCTCAGATGTGTGCAAACACTGCTGCTTCTGGCTCTAATCCTAATGGCTCCTTTTCTCTTATGAACTTGTGTGGGAAAGTCACTTTTGATGGATCCAACTTTAATGAATGGATCAGAAACATCCGAATGATTACCCGCTACGAGGACAAAGAATATGTCCTCGATAAGGAGCTTGAGGAGATTGATGAGACAGTTTCAACTCCTTAAGAGATCACTGAGTTTAGGGCACATGAAAGGGATGCCACGAAAGTGGCATGCATCATGATGACCACTATGACCTCTGATCTCCAAAAATCCTATGAAGATTTATACCCCTATGAGATGCACCAAGACTTGATGGAAAGATACCATCAATGTGCTCGTCAAGAGAGGCAATAGATATAATTTTGAACCCATCACGGTCCACATGTAGAAAATGAAAAAGATTTGTGGACCGTTTGCTAAAGCTAAGTGTGAACTTCCCTTAGGAGCTAGCAATAGATATAATTTTGCACTCCTTACCTTCATGTTATGATCAATTCCGCATGACATACCACATGAACAAGGAAGAGGTCACACTCTGTAAACTTCAAGGACTCTTAAAGACCGTGGAAAGTGGTCTTAACGGTAAGGCGATTGTTACTGCTACTCCTACCAACTCCACCCCTATCATGGCAATCGGGAAAGGACGAGGGAAGAAGAGAAAGAGTTCTTCGAAGGGTACCAAGGTTAGGACCCTTGATGGCTCTTCTTCAAGTGGAACAAAGAAAGGTTTCATCACTCCTTCTTCTGACCCAAAAGAGGCTGAATGCTTCTATTTCCATGAAAAGGCACATTGGAAGCGGAACTGCCCAAAGTACCAGCAAGATGTGAAGGATGGGAAAGTTAAACCCAACCATGCAGGTATTCATATTTGTTTTGATTTACAGGGACTAAGAAGAAGTGAGAATGTGGAGCAAGGAAGGATAAAGTTAATCATGGGGAATAGGAAAGTTACACCTGTCACCAAGATTGAAGTTTATACTTTGTCGCTAAGTAGTGGGTTAAATTTAGATTTGAATAAATGTTGTTATTCGCCAGAAATGGCAAGAAATATTATTTCCTTTCATGCATTGTATAAACAAGGGTTTACCTTTTCATTTAATAATGAAGTTGTTTCTATTGATGCTTTCTTTAATAATGTTCTTTATTTTAAAGCATTACCTTGTGATGGTGGGTATGAAACAGTATATGTGGTTGATTACTTAGGAAATAATGTATTGTGTATTTATTCTATTAATAATAATAACTTGGATAAAGCATCACTATGGCATTGTCGTCTTGGACATATAAGTAGAACGCATAGGCCAACTCCAAAAGGATGGAGTCTTGGAGTCGTTTGACCTAAAGTCAGATGATAGTTGCGAATCATGCTTACTTGGAAAAATGACAAAGTCACCCTGCACAGGTTCTTGTGAGAGGGGTGAAGGTTTTTTGGACCTTATACACACGGGTGTGTGTGGACCATTCAAACATGCCACAAGGGATGCTAATGTTTATCATTTGACTTTTACTAATGATTACAGTAGATATGGATATGTCTACTTAATCAAGAATAAGTCAGAGACTTTCGAAAGGTTTAAGGAATTTAAACATGAAGTCGAGAATCAATTGGGCAGGAACATTAAGATGCTTCGATCCGATCGAGGTGGTGAATATCTTAGTTCAGAGTTCCTCGACTATTTTAGGGAATGTGGGATTGTATCACAATTGACACCTCCCAGGACACCACAGTTGAATGGTGTTGCTGAGAGGCATAATCGAACCTTGTTGGACATGGTTCGTTCCATGATGAGTCGAGCTTCGCTACCAATATCATTTTGGGGGTATGCCTTAAAGACTGCCGCCCATATTCTTAATCCAGTCCCTACAAATAAAGTTGCCAAAACTCCTCACGAGATGTGGACTGGTAAAGTACCTAAACTAGACTACATCTAGATTTGGGGTTGCGAGGCTTTTGTGAGACGCGAGACTCATGACAAGCTAGAACCCCGAAGTGAGAGGTGTATTTTCATCGGCTACCCACAAAGATCCTTTGGTGACCTCTTCTACAGACCTAGTGATAATGTGGTCTTTGTAGCAAGAAGAGGAGTCTTTCGATAGAGAGAGAGAGAGTTTATAAGCCAAGGAGACAGTAGGAGGCAAATTGATCTTGAAGAAATTCAAGAGTCAAGTAGTGAAGGAACTTCAAACGCTAGCCCTCAACTTGAGTAGGAAACTCCTGTTGAGCCAATTGACGAATATGTACCTCTGAGGCGTTCCACGAGAGTTACGAATGCACCTGAGCATTACTATGGTTTCCATATTACTGCAGAAGGTGAGACACTTATTAGTGATGGGACACTAGTAGGTCTGGATGAACCTAACAGCTACGAGGAAGCCATGGCAGGCCCCGAGTCTGCTAAATGGAAAGAGGCTATGGATAGCGAGATACAATCCATGTATGAAAATCAAGTTTGGAACTTGGTTGAGAATGTACAAGGTCGTAAAATTGTAGGGTGAAAATGGATCTTCAAGAAGAAGACCCACATGGATGGTAATGTACACACTTATAAGGCTCGACTGGTTACAAAGGGCTTCTCTCAAATTTCTGGAGTGGATTATGATGTGACCTTTTCTCCAGTAGCCAAGATTAAGTCTATTAGGGTTATGTTAGCCATAGCTGCATTTCATGACTATGAAATTTGGCAAATGGATGTCAAAACCGCTTTCCTTAATGGGAAGTTGACTGAAGATGTTTACATGAGATAGCCAAAAGGTTTTGTCAGCAACGAATACCCTAATAGAGTGTGTAAGCTTGAGAAATCCATTTATGGATTAAAGCAAGCACCTCGCAGATGGAATCTTCGCTTTGATGAAAAGGTCAAGGAATTTGGCTTTTCTAGGAGTGAAGATGAATCTTGTATTTATGTCAAGGCTAGTGGGAGTATAGTCAGCTTTTTGGTACTGTATGTGGATGACATACTACTCATAGGAAATGATATCCCAACCCTGCAGGAAGTAAAGTCCCGGCATGGGAAGTGTTTCGCTATAAAGGACCTTGATGAAGCTGCCTATATCCTAGGGATAAGGATTTTGAGAAACAGGAGTAAAAAACTAATTGGACTTAGTTAAAGCACCTATGTGGAGAAGGTGTTGAAAAGATTCAACATCCATAACTCCAAGAAAGGTGAGTTACCCATTCAGAGTAACGCCAGATTGAGTAAGACACAAAGCCCTAGTACTAAGGCTGAGATAGCAGGAATGAGTCGACTACCTTATGCTTCAGCTGTAGGATCGATCATGTATGCTATGACGTGTACTCGACCTGATGTAGCCTTTGCTTTGAGCATGGTTAGCAGGTATCATGGGAACCCTGGCAAGGAACACTGGACTGCGGTAAAGAATATCCTCAAGTACCTGCGAAGGACTAAGGACTGGGTCCTTACCTTCGGTGGGAGTGATGACTTGAGAGTTGTAGGGTATAGTGATGCTAGCTTCCATACTGATAGGGATAATTTCCGCTCTCAGTCGGGTTGGGTCTTTACCTTAAATGGAGGAGCAATCACTTGGAAGAGTTCCAAGCAGGAGACAGTGGCTGATTCCACTTGTGAATCAGAGTATATAGCAGCAAGCGAGGCAGCAAAGGAGGCTATATGGCTAAAGAACTTCATCGGCGACCTTGGAGTTGTACCAGCTATAAAAGAGCCAATGGAGATTTTCTGTGACAACAATAGTGTGGTTGCCTTAGCCAAGGAATCAAGAGATCATGGGAGATCCAGACACATTGACAGAAAATATCACTTCATCAGACATCGAATAGAAGAAGGAATCCTCGTGGCAAAGAGGGTATCATCGGATGAGAACCCAACAGATCATCTCACGAAGGGACTGAGTAGGGTTAAGCATCTCCAGCATGCTCGGAGCATAGGGTTGAAGGATGATATAAGTTTTAGTAGTTAGATAAATTATGAAATTTGTAAAGTGTAATTGACATTATATGATGAATAAAAGGTGTTTTATTTATGAGGAAAGTGTTGCTATCTCTTGTCAATCGTTTACTATATTTCTTTTGCATGTTTTGACTTCCAGAATAATTATGTTTGGTATATCATATTATTCAAACCTCCACAGTCCGTTATATGTCGGAAGTAGGTATGAATCAAGACTGTCATGATTGGTTGCAGAGGTTTAAGGTGTTGGACATGGGTACAACAATTATAAGTGCTCATAAGTTCTGAGCATTAGACTCAACCCACGATCACTGGAATCACTTCATGGAATTTTATCTCGAGTGATCGTGAGACGGTAATATCATATAAGTCTTCAAACCTAGAGATATGATTTGTTACTTACAAGTTGATTATGCATTGATTGTACGAAAATGCATTGGTAACTCGATGTTATAAAACGTGCCTTTGTGTATAATTCAATGAGTGGTAGAACAAACATATGAGTCGAAGTTTATCTGTTCCTTCTAGGATTAGAAGCTGATATCTGGGCCCCTCGATGATTGTGTTTTGACTTATGTACCAAGCCCGGTCAGAACTAAATTGATGTGTTCAGTTAAGTTCTATGTCAAACAAATCGGAAATCAGGAAACAAATGCTGGACAATAAGTAAGACCATGTTCCATGTATTTGTCCGGTTGATATCTTGAGCAGAGGATTATATGATCACTTATCTAAAATGGCGCGTTCTAGTTCAACAGAGTTTAAAGAGCTACGACTGCTGATCGGTTCCTGAAGTCATACTTGCAACTATAGTTATTAGACTTATCCAAGTGGGAGACTATTGGATATAGTGTCTAAGTCCATAACTATATTTGGTATGTACTTGACCCGACCCGGCATGGTCCATTTGGGTTGCACTTCACCCGAACAATTTATGGATAATATTTGAGAATAGTACAAGTTATGATTTATTAATATATTATAAGTTCTAATATATTAATATAAGATCATATTATTTAATTAGTATTGATCTATAATTAATCTAGGATTAATTTAGAGATCAAAGATATTACTAATTAAATATGGGCTTCTATATTTATATAGTGTGGGCTAATGCTTATTTGGAATGGGCTAGGCTTGCATGGAAAAGTCCATGGATAATCCATGGAGCTTTAACCTATGGATCATATGGAAATGAAGAGACATGGGTATTAGGGTTTACATAGATGTAACCCTAATCCACCACACTATATAAAGGAGGCTTTGGTTCTTGAAATCACACTAGTTGACACTTGTTGAGGTGAGGGCCGATTTCCAGATAGTAGAGACTATTATCTCAAAGTTCCAAGTTTGTGGTGATTTGTGATTTCCATTTGAGGCATTCACACTATTGGTGCTAGGCTCTAAAACTCCAAGCAATAAACTACTACTACAAGGTAAGTATTTCTACTAGATTTATTTGATTCATGTTCCCCATGCCATGCTAGTTAGGATATAAACCTTGGTAAATAATTATTTGCATGTATCTTAGACAAACATAGATCCAAGGTTTATTAGGGTTGCATGTACACTTTGGAAGTGTTAGAATGCTCAAAACCCATAAGCTCTAACCATATACCTTATGTTTTTCTAAACACTAGTCATGCCATACACAAGTATCCATACTAAGTTTGTTTATGATCTTTACTTTGTGAACTAGATCGATTGAATATAATTTCAATGATTCTCTTTTCACACTCCCAAATCCTTATCGAAAATGTAAGAATTACAAATTCCTATCATTTATCGAAATCTGTTAGATTTTAAACTTATATGCATTGATCCTCTTGTAATGATTATGCACAAAGTCACAAAGACTTGACAACAAACATTATAGAGCAATCCAAAGGAGATCAACTCTAAAGAAGAGTTTCCTCTTTTTTCAGAATATGTCAATATGGCCCTTCCAAAAAATTAACATTATACTTCCAACTATCCTTGAGCAACCAATCTTTGGTAAACCTTAGATTATCCTCGACAATTGCTTAATCATTTTAGTCATATCCAATTCTAGACCTTTTCCCTCTTAATGCCGTAGGCATTTGGAAAATTTAGAAAGGACGAATATTATAGCACATGCAATCGATCCTATATCCGAAGCATATGGGAGATGATTCATGATGTGTCACATAAAGACATGATTCTAGACAGTCTATTGCTACAATATTTCTATTTGCCAAGTTCTCATAATTCAGAGTATGAAAAGGGATGCCGTAATCATAATCAAATTTTAGAATGCAAATAATAGACCCATATATAGAATTTCCTTATGTTGAGCCATTCCAACAAAAAATTCATATATATATATATATATATATATATATATATATATATATATATATATATATATATATATATATATATATATATCCTTGACTAAAGATGATTAAAACCTTAATGTAAGCTTTTAGAATTGAAATCAAGTATAATTTCCTCTCCCTTAATTATAGCAAAACAACTTTTTCAACCCCTGCAACCTCACAAATTGAAACTTTTTTTCTATAATTAACATGGCTAACTTGAAACCTTTATCATAATTATCATGCTCCCACTAACATGATGATTATTAGCTTAACACTTAAGCTCCCACTAGCTTTGACATGTACTCAATAATCAACTAGACTTCAAAAAGTCAATACTTTACTGATTTTCTTAGCAAAGTTCAAATTTCTGAGACGAGATTGCCTTGATAAGATTTTATCAAAATCATACATCTTATCTTAGATAGCTTACAGGGGTGTCTAAACAATTTTAGAACAATTTCAAATCTACTTGGTGGAAGTGTTTCCTCACCATCTTTTTCATGAATCAGAGAGAAACCTTATAACCCTTAGATTTTATGGTGTATGTGTTCTTATCCATGTGAATTGTCAAAACCATAGTCACAAGACAAGGATAATGACAAATCGAAACTCATATGGAGTGAACTTAATCTTAATTTCTTGCCACCTGGCAGGTCAAGGGCCTGGCATTGCTTCTAAGTTGTTATGTAACCAATTGAGAACTCTTATGCAAAGTCAACTTTAACTTGAATGGGCACAAATATAGAAATATGTCAACATGATAGGTTATAAACCTCACGTCGTGTGCTAGTGTTAAACTATAGGTTTTTATTCTTGATTAGATCTTGAAATTCTTTTCAGAATCTTTAACACTCCCATTGTCTTCTTGACATATAAGACTATGTTGTCAAATATTCAAGAGATAGTTTGGATTATTTATCAAGACAAACACTTCACACAATTGGTCTTATTTGGTCTTTGTTTTATCCAAAACATCACAACTTACCAATTTCAAATGTACAAGAGTAGGACACACTTTACTTTTACATTTGACTAGTATTAATAAACCTTCCTTTAAGATGTGTCACTGAAGTTACAATCTTGGACTATGACTTTAAGAATTGTTTTTGGAACGAGGTATGAACCATCTTCTTGATTTGACAACTTCAATAATTCATAGCTCCTCTTCTTAGCTATCAGAATTCACTTAGAGGATGAATTGTTATAAGGTCTCTTAATCATTAAGAGGATCATATTAACATGATACTAAAGTACTCTCCTATATTTTCAGATTTGAGAAACTTTTATCCTTCTGCCTAATTTGATTCTTCTCATTTGTTCTACCATACATTGAAAATTTTCCAATGTATCAGAAATACACTTATACTTGTAAATGTAACCATATTTACTAAACTTTAGTAAAACATGACAAATAGTCTTATAGATCTTTTGTGGTGGACTTGATCAACGAGTAAGAATGTGTACTCGATCCCTTATTCCTTCTGTTGATTCACTTATCCATGTGAACAAGTAATTAGTCTTATTTTTCCAATGCTTGAAAGTTCTCATTCATCATACTATACAACTTGCATGATTCCAAGTTTCGGTCCAATTGAAACTCGGGTTAAGAGAAACTTTCCTTATTTGGAAAATTTAGAAACTACCACAAATGAAAGAATCAAATTCATCTTTCCACTCTTGTTATTAATGGAATCATATAAGCAACAATTTTTTTTCTACAAATGCCATTGTAAGTATATTTTAAAATAAATAAAATCAAAATGTTTTTCTTTTATTTTAAAAAACTTTGCGGAAAAACTATCCTTACAACGCAAAAGCACATGAAAACTTTGTTGTTATTTATTCCTAAGCAATATATCACAACTCCTAAGAAGTCGCTCAAGAATCCAATCTTCAAACTATGCGATAGAAATCCATCTATGCGATCAGATTCGACATACTCTTTCTTTAAGTTTCTTCACTTTTCTTTGGTTCTTACAACATGAATATGTGACCCAGTCACATCATGTAACAAGAATCTTAGAATAGACACTTAACAAAGTTATACAGTTGATTTTACCTGAAGTAGAGTAAATCTTATTGACTTGACCAACCTTATGATCTTTCAGGTAAATATGGCAGCTTCACAACCAATGCCTTTTCCTTTTTGGAAATAGAACCATATTGACCCTTTCGGAATTATACATGAGACAGTCTCAGACTTAGTCTTTCTCTTTACCATTTGGTCAACCGATTCGACTATGGCCAATCCCTTTCGATTGGGAAGAGAAAGCTTTTACTGCATATC
This sequence comes from Lactuca saligna, assembly GCF_052625555.1. Classification (NCBI taxonomy): domain Eukaryota; kingdom Viridiplantae; phylum Streptophyta; class Magnoliopsida; order Asterales; family Asteraceae; genus Lactuca; species Lactuca saligna. The sequence goes on along the minus strand of NC_136418.1, from coordinate 42,096,378 downwards.
AAATGCAACCATTATCAATGTCTATTAAAGGTTTGGGAAGTTGATCTACTAATCTAGTTTTCTTTAGCAAAACTCCAAATCATTGCTGATTCAGCAGTACCAAGCAAATAGATAAGATCATTAAGGGTCATGTCATAGTCTATTTCATAGTAGTCCGAAAGGTAACTCACTATGTGACATAGAAATTGAATGAACACCCAAATTTCTTAAGACTTTGAAGCCCAACACTCCCGGCTTGTCAATATGTGACTTTATCTCCAAGATGTGAGCACACATAGACTTTTCTTGCCAATAGAACTTGAGTGACCTTGAACTTGTGGGTTAGGGAGAATAATTGGAGGAGATGGAGGAAGTGAAGTTCCAAGAGATTTGGGAAGATCATAAATGTCTGAATTAGACATGTTTTGGGAGATATTCAAGAGAGTTGATCTAAAGTCCTTAATATAAAACCCAATATGAAATATTAAGGGTAAGACCCAACACAATATTATTATAACTTGGAAGAGGGATGTCATAATACAAGCTATAGAATATTTGAAGGTAGGTGAATGACGATTCACCAATTTTCACCATGAAAACGAAATAATTTAATTAGGTTTTACTTGGATTTGAAACTCCTAGATCTTTTGGGATTCATTGAACTGTTCAATGGCATGTTTCAAGCTCGAGTGTGCCCTTAAGGTTTTGTCACTGGGATGCCGAGGATCACAAAACAAGGTGTGAATAACCATGCAAATATAATTGGTACCCTTAATTTTTACCCCTCAATCGATGTGTCGGTTAACCACACACGCTCCACCGATACTATGATAAACATTAAGTTACCCTTTGCCTACCTTGTTAACTAACCGACTTAAACAAAGTGCAAAGTGTAATTTCATGGATTAGCACCAAATTCACATTTTCCTAAGTAACTAAGATTAGGTATTACTAAGATTTTAGTTACTTAGTATTTTTCATTAATACTTTTAATGAAGGGAGAATTATAATCCTTTTCCTACCCGTTCGGCTAACGACCCTCCACCAGTCAAGGAAGCGGTGGGTAAGAGTGGACACCCATTAAACTGCCAATTTATAGGGAGTAACCTTATACCCCCCTTATAGACCGGCTTCGTGAATGAGGCCTATTAAAGGTAAGACGACTTGCTCTTATACATATATATATATATATATATATATATATATATATATATATATATATTATTAACTTATAATATTATAAAGTATAAGGGTTGAATTTTAACTTTTAAAATTCTAAGGGCTCAACTTGGAATTAAAGTATTCATGGGAAAACACTACAAATTCCAAAACTTGAGCGCAAGTTTTGAAACTATTCAAAACTATTTAATTCCATAACTTATGTGTTTAAAGTAGTTGTGATTAAGAAAACTCTTCAAGTTCCATAACTTGAGGACAAGTTATGGAAGACTTTAAACTATTAAAGAATGTAATTCTTCTTCTTTTGTAACTTATGGAACTAGTTAAGGCTACACATTCTTATTATTTAATGAAGAGACTCTTCAACCCCAATAAATTGAGGACCAGTTATGGAGTCACATAACCATTTAATGAGGACAAGACTCTTCATTTTGTAACCCTTGCCAACTTTTATGAGTTTTAAGAAACTTAAATGTGACATTTCATGTAACTTGAGGAAAAGTTACACAAACAAAGTTTAGAAACAATTCTTAGATTAAAATGGATTAAAGACACATAATCAATCAATTTTTCTATTAATCTAAGTAACTCATATGAACAAAGATAATTCACATCAAACTTTTTCATGTAATTAGCATCACTCTTAAAAAAATACAAAACATGAATCTATTGATAATTATCTTTGATATTGGATTAGTATGAACATTACCACATCAAAAATAAGTTTATGATTCCAAGAACAGCTTATGGTAATGTTCCTAGTCAAATTCCAGCCAAAACAGTCTAATATATGTTGTCAAGGGGTCCAACTCGTCAAGTGCACGAACAAACTCGACGATTTGGAAGCTTTTTGCCTCGGACTAATCCATTCCCTTCATGGACTCGATGAGTCTGTTGTGTAAACATCACCAAACTTCGATTTTTAGCCAATTTTGCAAGTATAACAAGAAAACAAGCCTAGGCTGTGATACCATTGTTGGGTTTTCAGCATTCTAACACTCCTAAGTGTACATGCAACCCTAAATACCTTGGATCTATGTTTTCTTTATTATACATTCAAGTATGAACTTTCTAAGGTATTCATCCTAACTAACATAATAACATTGATTCATATGAATATCTCAAGTTAGAATTACATACCTCTTGGATGTAGAATGTCTTCATGAAGCTTGAGTACCCAGTGCCCCAAGTGTGACACCTCAAATGGTTTACACAACACCAAATACACTTGGAATAACTTAAGAATATACACACTTAATGAAAATCAGCTAGCCTTCTTGCATATACTCTAGTGGCCGATTTTGTCAACAATAAGATGCTTATATAGTTAGTGACAATTAGGGTAAACCCTAATTGTCATGGCTTTCCATTTCCTTGGATCCATGGGTTCAAATATACCATGGAGCATCCATGGAGCATCTTATGTGCTGTAGCCCAACTTGAAAATCCATGGATCATTAGCCCACTATACAAGTATGGATGATTTACACAATCAACCCATATATATATATATATATATATATATATATATATATATATATATATATATATATATAATTAGTCTTCTTTTGATCACTTAATTAATTCTAGATTAACTCTTGATCAATACTAATTAAATAGTCTTATTAATATATTAGAATTTATAATATATTAACAAACCTTAAGTGTTATTTCTCTCACTATAGTCAATCCAAATGCATGATGGCATGCAACCCAAATGGACCATGTCAGGTCGGGTCAAGTCTTACCAATTATAGTTATGTACTTAGACATTAATCCAATAGTATCATGTATTTATATGATACATTATTTGTCGAATCCCATATGTATTGGATATTGGATTGATTCCATATGCTACAATATTCACTTCTTCTAATTTTATTAAATGCCTAGGGCATTGAGAAGGAAAAAAAAAGAATTGAACAAGATGTGACTAGAGTTGTTAAACAACTATCAAGAATAGTCCGAGGTTTACCAAAAGATTGGTTGCTTTTGGAAAACTGGAAGTATAATATTAATTTGATACTTCATTAACATGAAATATTTTTAGTAAAACAGATTCAATGGAGCATTTTGTGACATCGTTGGCTAAGTCTGGGTGACTTAGATGCCACATCATCACAAAAGGATATTACATGCAAGGTTAGACTCTAACACATTTAGTGGTGACAAGGATTTGGAATTCTTACACTTGTAGCAAATATTTGGAACTATGAAATAAGCATCTTTCGAATTATGTCCATCTGATTTTTTTCACAAAGGAAGGACCATAGAGAGACATGTTGGGTTAAGTGTCTAAGACCATAAGTATAGTTGATATGTACTTGATTTTATAGTATCATGGTCTTTTTGGTTTGACTTCACTCGTGCAACTTTACAGGATGACTATTGGAGAAAGAGTTGAATTTATTATTTGGAATAATTAATTGGTTATTAAATCGATTTATTAATAGATTATGAAAATAATATATTGATTGAAAATCATATTATTAATTTGCATTTAATCAGAAATTTATATGGGATTAATTTTGGGATTAAAGGAACTGATTAATAATGGAGGTGTTGTTTTCCAAATAATTGATAGTTGTGAAACTAGGCTATTGGACTCCTTGTTTTGGAGTGGACGAAAAATATAGGAGACCCTACGAGATTTTCTTCCAAGGCCTCATAATGAGGCGTTTATGAGTTGCTTAAGCCCAAAGTTGTAAATTAGGGTTTCCACCTGAAAACCCTAGTAGCCACTAGTATATAAGGAGTGTTTCTCTTGGATTTACGATCATCCTAACCCTTGGAAGAAACCTAGCTGAATTTCTATGTGAATCTCCTCCTCTTTCCTCTCATCCTCTTGCATTGGGTGTTTGTGAACCATTAGAGATTCAACGTTTGGGGCACTAGGCTTTCAAGAGTCAAGGAACTCAAGGGTGTTCTTATTATTACTACATAACAAGTGAGCTAACATTCTAACCCTAATTTATACATGAATTTCGATTTGTATGCTAATTTATATGGTTATGGATTTGGTATCGAATTTGAATGTTCAATTAGTGAAAAACATAGATCGAAAGCAATTAGGGTTGCATTAAGACACATGCTTTTTGTTCTACTCATAACCCTTCAGTGGTATCAGAGGTTATGATGTTTTTCAATTGAATTGATGCAATAGTGAACTGTCCAAAGAAGAAGCAAATCGTTTTTTGCTGTCTAATGCAGGAGCTCAACGAGTTCATATAGGAACTTGACGAGTTGGGTCCAACTCGATGAGTTCAGTGCCTGACTCGACGAGTTGACTCACTAGATACCTGTTTTTTAGATTTTCATATCTTCGTTTCATTAGGATAATTTCCTTAATTCCTTTGTAATGCTAAAACTGAATTTTCTGAAAGCTAATATGATATCCTTTTCATAATTAAAGGATTTGGTTAAATTTGGATAATGATAAGGTTATCTTTCTATTTAAAATTTAACCTAGTGTTTCGAATAGTTTTAAGATACACCCTTTTGGTTTTATATTTTAAATTGGAAATTAAAAGTTTAATTTTGCAAATTTAGATGGAAAACCCTAGAAAATATCCTATGGATTTTGTTAACAATTTAATTAAAAGATTAATTAAATGGAAATTAATAAATCCATGTATGGTTTAAATTTAATTTAATTAAAAGTTTAATTTATTAAATGATTAAACCTTAGTATTTTAAATGTTTAAAATACACCCGGATACTATATTAAATTAAAAGTTAATTATACATACATACATATATATATATATATATATATATATATGTATGTATGTATGTATGTATGTATGTATGTATGTATGTATCTATAAGAAAAGACAATCTTCCCATTAGCAGGCCTCATTCACAAAGCTGGTACATAAGGGGTGTTTAAGGAAGCGCCCAATAAAATGACCATCACTGGGTATCTATTTTTACCCACCGCACTCTTAACTAGTGGAGAGTCGTTGGCCGAACAGGTAGGATAGGAAACTAAACTCTCATTAAAAGTATAATGACATTAAGTAACTATATCTTTTCTAAAATCACATTCTTAGTTACTTTAAGAAAAATGTGAATTTGATGCTAACCCATGAAATTGTACATTGAACCTTATTGGTTGTTAGTAGAGCGTGTGTGGTTAACTGACACACGGATATGGGACCAATATTGTTGGCAATGGGTATCTCGTAAATTATCATTGAGTTAATGGAGCATGCGTGGTTAACTGGCACATTGATTTGGTGATAAATTACATCGAGAGTACCAAGCTAATTTGCATGGTTATTCACATCTGTTTTGTGATCCTCTGCATCCCAGTTACAAAGTGAGAGCATAATCGAGATTATACATGCCATTGAAAAGTTCAATAAATCTCACAAGGTTTAGGAATTTTAACTAAAACATAATACATTTAAAATTTCATTTTGATGGTGGAATTAGTAAATCGTCATTTACCTACCTTCAAATAATTTACAATTGGATTACAACATCCCTTATCTGAATTGTGAATTATTGTGTTGGGTCCTAGCCTTAGTATTTCTTTTGGGTGTTATATTAAGGACTAAAATCAACCAACTAGATTTTTCTCCCTTTCAAGAGGTCGAGTTCAGACAGTTATGGTCTTCCTTATCCTTTTGTAAAAATCTTTTCGCCTGAAGATGATCTTCTATGTGTCAAACAATATGAAAGGTCATTCCTTTCTTCATGCATTGGTGGAACTGGATATCATACTTACCTTCCTCCACCTCCTCCAATGATTCTCCCTAACCCACAATCTCGTCATCTTGAAAAGTTCAAAGTCACTCATGCCCTATTGGCATGCAAACACCATGATGGAAATTATGTGTGTACACACATCCTGAAGATGATGTTGCACATTGACATGATGAGATATAAAAACTCTTTGATCGATTAGATCTTTGTAACAGGTAAATAATGAACATAAAAACAATGAGATAAAACACAAGTATGGATCTGAATGAGTCGAATGATTAGATTACTTAATCCCTAGCAGAGCTCGATTAAGAACTTCCGCTGTAGAGAATTCTAGGGTTTACAAAAGATATCTTCGAAAAACGAGACGTGAAATCTACCCAGAAGACTAAATAAAAAGATGCATGCAAGCATCTATTAATACTCAAACCCTAACAAACAAATCACGGATGGACAGGCCCATACCAGATACAAAATACGGCTAAGAGACGAGCCCAAGACGCAACACCATATACCCAAAAATCTCCCCCTTTGCGTCAATTGGGGCGTGACCTCACTTCGGCTTGCTTGCACCTGCGGCACCGATATTCTTCATGGTTTTGAACAGGCAAGGAATAATAGCAAGAAGTGTTTGTCGGAAGTGAATATACCAATTGATCATGCCGTTGAAGTATTTCTTATCACTCTCCGAGTTCTGTTTGCACCGATTGATGATTCCCAGAACATGCTCCAAGGAGGAAGTGGTGTAAAGATGCTTGTCAGCCTAAGCAAATAAGCCTTTCTGACCTTCTGCCCTGGTGAACATGACTGAGTTTCATTTTGGAACAATCTTTCCCATCTGCATTCTATTTAAATCACTTGCAGAACCGACTGGACTGATAGTAGGCTTCTTTCTAAGAACATTTGCAACTTCTTGATCCAACTTGGCAACCTCCAAAATATAGCACACCAACATCCTCTTGAAATGATCTATGATCGAACCATATTCCATTTCATTAACGAGAAGAATGTTGTGCAGGATTATCCAGTCATGAGGATTTAAGTTGGGAAGATCGGCTAGAGAGATGGAATGCTCGGTTTTGTCGGATCCCCTCAAGACCTTGAATCTGACATTGGTGAAGTTACCCTCCCGAACGGGTTTGAGGACCTGAACATTGATGATCTTCTGTGCGCTCCACGTCTGATACTGAGGTTGAGTTGTCCTCAGATAGAAGTGTATAAGTTCCCTATCAACCTTCGGGTGAGGATGAGGGACTTCAGCTATGTGGGCAAATGCATGGAAGATAAAAGCTTTTCTGGTCAAGGGCATGTCAAATTGGGAATCCACCGAATTGACCCGGTCCAAGGAGATCACTGGTTCAAGCCAAAGAGTGCTGGGGGATTTGATAGCTTCTTTAACAAGCTCTTCAAGAGTCCAAGGAGGAAATAGAGTTTTTCTGCTTTCAAGCAGATCATGATCCTCCTTTACCTTCCTCTCTTTGGCTTCAGCCTCTCTAGCAATACGAGCATTTTCATCAAGCTCCTTCTCCCTGGCCTGTTTCTTCAGAATGCTGGCAATCGGTTCTTGGTCCTCACTTTCATCACTGTCATTGATAATTTGTTTGTCTTTGCTTTGAGCACTCAAACCTGATGCAGGAACAGTTGTTGGTTTGGGTTTGGGTGCTCTCGGAGGAACTAGTGAAGAAACTAGGAGTGATTGAGCTTTGGGAATCGGAGGGGGTTTTGATTGAGCTGTGGCCTTCGCTTCTCCCCCTTGTTTTGGATGTTCCTCCTGCTCAGGAATCCCTTCAATTCGGCTAAGCAAGGCAAGGGCGGGAGCAAGCTTCTCTGCAAGAGTGCGCCTCACCGAGTAGTTAAGAATCGGATCATGGGCTTCAATGATGTTGGATAGAGCCCCGTGAACATCCGAAACACAACTCTTAACCACATCTTTCTCAGACCGAAGAGAATCGATCTCTTTCTCTGCTTGGGAGAGCTGATGACTTGCAAGATGGAGCTCAGAAGTTTTACGAGCAAGCTCATCCTTTGCAGTAGAATCGGCAGTAAGAGTTTCTTGGAAGCTGAGTAGACGATCCACAACAGAAGACTGAAAGGACTGATTGTCTTCTTTGAGGGTTTGACGGAAGCTGGCAAAGTGTTGTTTTTCTATTTCCAGTGAAGTGACCAGCTTCTCCACAACCGTGCGGATTTTCTTGGTGTTAGTTTCGGATGCCCCCCTGTAAAGAATCAAGAAAAATGTTAGCGTCTTCAAATAGTTTTTCGACTTTCTCGGTCGCCGCAGCACACACCTTTGTAGAGTTGTTAATAGCAGCAGTAGTGGAGCTAATTGAGGCTTCATGTGCTTCGGTGAAAGTTTCCACCATCTCCTTAATGGCGGCCTCCGAGATGTGAGATGTTGAGGTAGACGAGGAAGCAATAAGATTATCAATCTTCTCGTGGAGTTCCTTGATGTGCTTTTTGGTGACAGGAGCATCATCATCATCATCACTTTGGACTTGGTAGGGGCTGTAGTAGATGGAGTCAAAGGTCATATCCTCCCCTCCCAGAAAGGTTCTGGTTTCAGCAGAGTGAGTGGGAGATAAGGGTGTAGCGGATGGTTCGGTAGTGGAAGTGGGTTCGGGTGCTGAAGTAGGTTCGGGTGTAGAGGTAGTTTCAGGTTGTGAAGTTCGAACCCCGATATCAGATACGTTGGTTTGAATCTCACTGGTGGTGGTTTTGGCGGCTTCAGTGAAAATAGGTGGTGGTATAGGAGTAGTTGTGGGTGGAATGGTAGTAGAGGTAGTTATGGGTGGAATAGAAATACAGGAGGTTATGGTGGGAATGGAAATAGATGAGGTAATAGGAGGAGAAGAGATAGATTCAGTGACAATAGGTACCTCATGAATGGGAGAATGGGGAGGAGAGTCGCCTCGGATTGACTCTTCAGAGTCTGAACTGTCAGCTTTGGAATCACTCGAAGAAGCAAGAACTAGTTTACGTTTCGGTTGTGTTTTCTTCTTCTTCGGTGGAGGAGATCGGGCTACTTTTGACAACTTTCTCTTCTTAGGGGTAGGATCTTTCGCCCCTTTTGCAACCTTCTTTATTTTCCCCTTCTGTGGTTTCTTCCCCCGTGTGGCTGGGTTATTTGCATCGTTAATGGACTGAATCATCTCAGGGGTCAACTCTCTCGGTCCTGAAGGAGGATATTCCTTGTAAGCTTTGAAAATCTTGCTCTCCTTGGATACACCGGCGGACATGGACTTTGGAATGGATCCAACAAAAATAAACTTGGAGGAATCAGTCACAATAATCTTGGTTGTATGAAACACACCAATTGAGGAGAGAGGAGAGTTCGCCACTGTAGGGACATGATATTTATCCATGGCCCATTTGGTGACGATTGTCCAAAACCTGGCATAAGATATTTCAGTATGCCGAGAGGAGGAGCCAAGGCTTTGGATCAACTGTTGCCACAAAATCAAACCATAATCGAGATTGATTCCAGTATACAAACCATAAAGAATAGTAATGAATAATCGACTAGCCCCGTCAGAACCTGCACTTCTTTCAGATAAACTTTTGAAGAGGATTGTGAAAAATTCATTCCATTGAGGAGGAAGGCACGACTTCTTGAATTTAGACATCATCGTCAGAATTTATGTGTATCCCATGTTATAAAACATGGAGAAGAGTTGACTCATGGTGATTGAATCAGGGTTAATCCTCGATTCGTCAGGCTCAAACCCTAGAAGCCAACAGAAGCGCTGCTTGGAGATAGAGGTTTTGTTGTCCAGAACGTCGAAGTAGATCCGATCAACTGATTTGTCGTAGTGAGCGGTGGAGAAAATCTGTGAAAGGCACTCCATTGGAACGATTTCAACCTTTGATAGAGCAAGAATGAGTGGAGAGTATTTGAGACACTCCACTATCGGATACATAAATGCATCATAAGATATTGGGTTGAGATCTATAACAAGGCTTTGTTGTGGTCGGATGGGAAGAATGGTTGAGCGGGAAGATGTTTCATGGACGGAGGAGGAATTTGCCATTGTTGAATTCTTCAAGGAAGAAGAGAAATAGTAGCAAAAAAAATTGTTTGTGAGGTTTTAGGAGTGCGATGAAGAGAAAAAATGGTCGGGGTTGAACCCTTTACATCAGTTTGGGATGAGAGAGAAAAATCCACCCCCAAATCTTCTCGGAACTCAGAATGGCGCTTGATGTGATTGATAATTGACTGTTAGCGTCCCCGATGATTACGCATGAGAGAGAATACTATTCTTGTTTGCACGCGCGCCGTCAAATCACTATTGAAGCCGTTACTCTGTCGGTTGAGTCACCACCTTATCTGTTACATAGTTGTGATCCAAACAAGAGATAAGGACGGAACTGAACCAGACTTTTGGAAAATCAAAGATTTTCGTGCATAGAGTGACAAATAATAAAGAAATAAAACAACATATATGTGGGGATATGTGATGTCAATGTAGACACAAAATAGTGGATCCCGGGTACGAATCTCTTCCTTCAAAGTCAAGAGAGACTTTAAAGTGTCTGTATGGATTCCCATTGAATTATGATCAATCACTTGTTAAGAAATGTTGAAAGGCATCTTTTGATAAGGCTTAAAAGGGTGGCATTCATTTTAGTTTGGAATCCTGGACCTTGACATAAGATTGAGACCAAATGAAGTACCTGTGAGACGGATGTGGTCTGTTGAACAAGTAGGTTGGGATGTATGTATAGTGACTTGTTGAAGATGTTTGTTTGTGAAATCTCAAAAGATTAAAACTGGATTCTAAGTGAAGAAATGTTATGGTGAATAACAATTTCATAAGAATCTCACAACGGAAAGAGATTTCATGATACAACTACAAATGTAATTGTTTACTGTCAATTCATGTTAGGTATTGAATTTAGGGTTTCACTTAGCACGTAGTGACACGAGGCTAGGATCATAAACACAGAGATTGTGTAACCATAAACCTCAGTGGTTATTTCTGAGAGTCTCAAGGGTTACTATATGGGACCGAAATATGATGGAGAAAAAATATTGAGGTGGTGAAAAGAAACCAAAGTACCTCTTCTAAAAATAGTGACCAAGCAGTAAACTCTTAACCCATATGAGAAAAGAGTAAGGTAGCTCAGGATTAGAATAAATGTAGCAGCCTTATTGGGAAGACAAGGTTTGTATATACCTAGTCATTAAGGCTTTATTCAAAATCAGTTGAGGCTTTGGACAACGTGTAGCAGAATGCTTCTAGGGATGCTTAACTAGTATAAAGTGTGAGAATGATACATGTCCCATCGATATTTAAACAATAATAAAAGTAAAAGTAAGAATTTTTTTTTGGAGATTTGAAATTTTTAAAAAGAGAAAAACCAATCAAAACAAAAACAAAAAAAAATTGAACCGAACCCGAAATGGACCGAACGCTCGGTTCATTTCGGTTCCTAAAAAAATATTTTTGGATTTTTGGAAAACAACTGTACATATGTATACAACCATAGACAACACCTTTTTGAGATTGAGTGAAAACATGTGAAATGGGACCGAACCCGAAATAGACCGAGCGTTTGGTTCATTTCGGTTCCCATGTGAACCGAACCCGAAATAGATCGAGCGTTCGATTCATTTTGCTTCCAACTTTTAACTTTGAGACGGTGTTTTTGGTACCAACTCTGATTCCATCATTCCTAGACCTTGAAGGATTTTATTGAAACTAGCTTCAGGTAGGGATTTGGTGAAAATATCGGCCAGTTGATCAGTGGTTCGAACAAAGTGAATTTTGACATTTCCATCCTCCACATGATCCTTAATAAAGTTATACCTCAGTGTTATATGCTTGGTCTTGGAGTGTTGCACTGGGTTATGACATATCCTAATTGCACTTTTTGAATCGCAATATAGTGGGATCTTTTTCATGTTGAGTCCATAATCACTGAGCTGGCTTTGGATCCAAATGACTTGAGATGTACAAGAGGCCGCTGTGATGTACTCTGCTTGGGCTGTAGAAAGAGAAACACATGCTTGTTTCTTTGATTGCCAGCTAACCAACTTCCCATCAAGGAATTGACAGCCTCCTGTGTTGCTTTTCCTGTCTAAATTACATCCTCCAAGGTCTGCATCTGAGAAGGCTTGAATGAAGAAGCCTGAGTTTGATGGATACCATAGACCGAGGGAGGTGGTTCATTTAAGATACCGGAGTATATTTTTCACTGCAAGCATGTGTGGTTCACAAGGATTCGCCTGAAACCTAGCACAATAACATAAAAAAACATTATATCAGGCCTGCTAGCAGTAAGGTACATTAAGGACCCAATCATTTGGCGGTATAGCGTAATATCAACTGCCGGTTTTTCCAATGAGGGTGTGAGTTTGGTGCCGAATGCCATTGGAACTTTGACCTTTGAGTCTCTCATCATGCCAAATTTGGCAAGAAGAGTTTTGGTGTATGCTTCCTGGTTGACAAAGATGCCTTCGGGTCCCTGTCTAATATTCAAACAAAGAAAAAAGTTAATCGGACCCATTGAGCTCATTTCAAATTTAGTCTCCATCAGCTTTCTGAATTCAGCTGTTAAGATGGGATTCGTTGAGCCAAAGATGATATCATCGACATAGATTTGAACAATCATAAGGTGGTTACCTTCCTTCTTACGAAAGAAGGTTGGGTCAACCGAACCTTGTTTGAATTTGGACATCTTTAAAAACTTAGTTAGCGTTTCATACCAGGCCCTAGGTGATTGTTTCTGATCGTAAACTGCCTTGTCCAGAATATAAAAGTGATTCGGGTACTTTTCATTGACAAAACCAGGAGGTTGCTCCACATAAGTTGTTTCTTCAAGTTCTCCATTCAGAAAAGCGCATTTTACATCCATTTGGTAGACTTCGAAGTTTTTGTGTGCAGCATAGGCAAGAAATATTCGAACAGATTCCAGCCTTGCAACTGGAGCGAAAGTCTCTTCGTAATCAATTCCTTCTTCCTGGAAGTATCCTTTCACAACTAGACGAGCTTTGTTTCTTATTACATTGCCTTCCTTGTCCATTTTATTTCTGAAGACCCATTTGAGACCAACAACCGAGGCATATTGAAGAGTTGGAATGAGATGCCAAACTTTATTTCTTTCGAACTCATTAAGTTCGTCTTGCATAGCTTGAACCCAATCAGAGTGATCAAGTGCAGTGTTTACTGTCTTTGGTTCAACTTTTGAGACGAAAGAGTGAAACATACAGAACTCTACTTTTGAAAATAAAGAAGTTTGCTTTGCCTTCAGTCGAGATCTGGTCAACACCTTTTCAGAGACATTACCCACAACCAGTGAAACAGGATGATCTCTAGTCCATTTGACAAGAGGAGGGTAATTTGGATCATAGGATGGATCTAATTCAGCATGCACCATCTCTTCTAATTCAGATTGACTGTCTTCGTCATAAAACATATCGGCATTCTCCCCCTCGAGTGATGAGCTTTCCGGTGTGGCTGGTGTTTCTTGTGCTACAGGACTTTCGGGTGTGGTTGTGCTCTCGAGCGGTGTAGAGTTCTCTGGCAGTGTTGAGCTTTCGGGTGCTACAGTACCTTCGGGTGCTACAGTACCTTCGGGTGCAGTAGAGATTTCGGATGCTACAGTACCTTCGGGTGCAGTAGAGCTTTCGAATGCTACAGTACCTTCGGGTGCAGTAGAGCTTTCGGGTGCTACAGTACCTTCGGGTGCAGTTCAAGAAGAGTTCTCCCTCTCAACTTGTGAACTTGGTTGTTTTGAGGAAAACGGATTCTCCCCCTCAACTGAAGCAATGTGCTGAGAAGGTTTATTTGGAGCTGATTCTCCTTCACCCAATCGTTTGGCAGCTTCATCAACGATTTGCTGCAGATGGTTGATTTTGTTGTCTGCTGCCTTGGCTTCCGAGAGAGTAGCTTTCTCAGGTTCATCGAATAACTCCACAAACTGCTCAAACAAATTAGCAATCAAGGTCGTGACATGACCTGTTTGAGTGAAAATTTCTCCAATTGCTTCTTCAGTAGCCTTTATCCTTTTGACGAAGCTATCATCGAAAGTCACATAATATGTCTCTTCGATCTTCCTTGAACGCTTATTTAAGACCCGATATGCTTTTGAAGTAAGAGAGTATCCCAGAAAAATCCCTTCATCAGCTTTAACGTCGAACTTGTTACGATGTTCTCTAGAGTTGAAGATGAAGCATCGTGAGCCGAATACATGGAAGAATTTAACATTTGGCTTCCTGTTGTTGATGATCTCATAAGGAGTAAGTGAGAAATGCTTGTTGAGATAGGACCTGTTCTGCGTGAAACATGCTGTAGAAATAGCATCAGTCCAGAAATATAATGGTAAAGAGGCAAAACTGAGCATGGTTTGGGCCGCCTCACACAAAGATCGGTTTCGTCTTTTGACAATTCCGTTTTGTTGAGGGGTGTAGGGAGCCGAGAAGTTGTGACTGGTTCCTTTTTATGCTAAAAAGTCTTCAAATTCTTTATTTTTGAATTCCAGCCCATTGTTGCTTCTGATGTTACAGACGACTTTCCTCAGCTGCACTTCAACCTGCTTGATAAACATCTTCAGCTTGATAGTTGCCTCAGATTTGTGCTTCAAAAAGAACACCCATGTAAAACGTGAAAAGTCATCAATAATAACAAGAATATACTTACTACCGCCAATGCTTTCAATAGAAGATGGACCACACAAGTCAATGTGAATTAACTCAAGTGGTTCAACGACTTTAGTGTTTATGATGGATGGGTGACTTTGATGACTCTGCTTCCCTATTTCACATGCAGCACACAAATGTTCTCGATCAAACTTGAGCAATGGAAGACCCCTAACATGACCTCTTGTGATGATTTTATTGATATCCTTAAAATTGATATGGGAGAGCCTTCGGTGCCGCAGCCAGCTTTCGTCATAATGTGCTTTGGATAATAGACATATAGCTTGATTTCCTTTGATAGGTTTGAGATTGAGAGGAAACATTTCGCCTTTGCGCTCCGATTTGGGAATTACTCTTTTTGTTTTCTTCTCTATTATTTCCGAACCCTCATCATCAAATGAAACTTTAAGACCGGTACCTCCAACAAGCTGAGATACACTGATGAGATTGTGTTGTAGTCCTTCAACGTATGCAACTTTTCTAATCATGAAGTCTCCATTTGTTATCATCCCATAACCTTTAATCGTGCCATATAAGTTGTTCCCGAACTTGACATTCCCACCGTTTGGAAGTGATCGAAATTCCTTCAGCTCTTCTTTCCTTCCTATCATATGACGCGAGCAGCCACTGTCAATATACCATTCTTCGTCGAACTGCTCGTCACTAATAACCTGCAAAAATAAGCAAATTTAGGATCTTGGGTCCACGTGAGCCTTTCACAGGAACGGGAATAGTAAGAGAAATATCAACGAGATATGTTCTTTTTATTAAAGTTGTTTCATCTTTCTTCTTAATAGTGTAAACTTTAATTTTATTGGGATTTGTTACAGTTGGTTTGAATTCAGGTTCAGGTGTTTGGACCTTGGAATGATTTTGATCACTCTTGACCGAGGAAACCTTCGATTTTCCTTTCAAATCTGTTGAAGATTTTGGATTTTGAGTTTGAACAGGATAGGACTTAGAATGGGGTTAAGAAGAATTAGAATGAGAGAATTTTGACTGGGGGGTTTTCTTGACTTGAGGTTCTAGGTGACCCTTTTGTTTGGGATCATTAGTGAGACCGAACCTTGAACCTTGGTAACTTTTGCTCTCGGAACCGAACCTATGCTTTCGGTAGCTGGTGTTCTCTGAACCGAACCTTTGCTTTCGGTTGTTAATACTTTCTTGCAGTCCGACTGTACTTTTCTCTGACTTCCTGTCATGATCAGAAAAATGGGCATTTTGAGATCGCCACAACTGTTTTCACTCTGAGAGATTCTTCTTATATCTCAGATTCCTCTGTTGCTTTTGATTTTTCACCTGTCTGGGTTGCCTGTGAATGTTCACCTTCTGTTTTGGCTTTTGAATAGTAGGTTCGCTCTTTATAGATGAGGTTTCGTTTGTGGATGTGACTTCTTCTACAGGAATTTCTTTAGCGCCACTTGTACTTGGTACGTCAAAGTTGTCAGGCTTGTTCAATGGCTCTAGTACATATCTTCCTTTTGTTTTCCAGGACGTTCGCTCTGATAAACCAACTGGTTCATCTGCTTATCTATAGGAGCAGACCAGAAGAACTCATCGCAGCCATCTGCGTTATCTTCCTTTACAATGGCAGCGAGTTTGGTTGTTTGATGTTCGGATACTCCTTTGACTTTATATACCTGATTTGGTGTTGTTCTGACCTTTTGGAACACAACAGCCTTTTCCTTAAGAATCGGGGACTTATTTTGTTACAAACGAGCGAACTCCACAAAATTTTCAGAAATAAGATTTTTGTGGTTTTCGTGTTTGCTTTTGACAAACTCAGAACAGTCGACTTCATCTTCTACAGAAATTACACTCATATCATCATCCTCATTAAGTTCAGATGCGTTTTGAACATCAATTTTATTTTCTGAACTTAAATTGGCATTCAATGAGCCAAATTTTTGTTTGGTTTCTGTCCTTAGTTTTAGCTTATCATTTTCATCCAAAAGATTTTTCAACATGTCCTTATGGTCCTTGGACTTTATAAAAGATTCTATTTTGTCCAGACCATACATGTAAGTGGGATTCACATCGTCAGACGATACAACACTTTCGCAGTTATATACTTCAGCATCGATTTCATCCTCCTTAAATTCAAGGAAGGGCAAAATCATGCGATGGATTTTCTGCCCTATTTCACAGTTCATATGAAGTTGAGTGATGTTAGCGTAAAGACGTTTAGCAATTAAACAAAAAACATTTCTCTATTTCAAAAGTTTTAAATTGTCTCTTTACAAATAAATGTTTTCATCTTTGGATTTAGTCAGCTCCGACTCCTTCAGCTCTATCCACATCCTCCGTTCTTCACTCTTGGAAGACACCCTGCTTATTTGGTCAGTTAGGTTACAATTGGTGACCCGTGTTTGAGTTAAACTACTATCTAGATTTGAGATTCTTGAATTTAAGATTTTTAATTCTTTTTCATACAAATTTTGTGGGACTTTAAATGAAACAAAAACAGATTGTACCTTCTTGATCAATTCATCTAGCTCATTGATCTGCACACTGAGAGGTTTTGCTATGAAGCATAGGTCCTCTCGCTCCTTGGAGTCTTCATTCCCACCATCCGTATTGTATCCCCTCATTTGAGATACATCTGTCACCATCAAACACTTCCCACCGCTTTCTTCACCTCTTGCAATGTATGCCTCTCCATGAGATGGTTTCCTGACTTCATCATCCTCCGAGTCGGATGACCAGACCTGTACGCCACTGTACTCATCATCCACTGCCGAACGCTGCACAATTAAAGCATTCACTGAAGGGTTAGCATTAGCTTTCTTTCTCTTGATCTCTTCCAGGTTTTTCATCAACAAGGCCTCTTCATCTTTTTCTTCATCCTTCTCTGCCATTTTCTTTAGAATGCAGTCTTTGGCATAGTGGTTCTTTCCTCCACAGTAGTAGCAATTCACGCCTGAATCTCCTTTAACATTCGCCTCTTTCTTTGGTTCCTCTGTCTTCGACTCCTCCCTAACCTTTTCAGAACTGTAGCTTCCCTGCCAGTTACAGTTCTTATTGGTAGGGAATCTCTTCTTGATAAACCACTTCCGATTAGACACCATCATTGCATAATCTTCAGAAGTAAGATCACAGTCTTCTAGATTCAGATCTTCATCTTCTACCACATTTTTGCCTTTAGATAGGAGGGCCAAGGACCCTAAACTTGAGACCACACTCTTCTCTTGCATGACAATCTTTTCTTGGGATTTCAAAATTCCAACCAGCTTTGCAAGTGAATATGACTTGAACTGTTCGTGAGCTTTGACTGTAGACACAACAACTCTCTATTCAGATTTTAGGCCATTCAAAAAGGTGACTTTCTGTTCAATCAGCTTCCTTTCTATATCATGTTTGATCATCTTGCTAAGAAGATGATTGAAGCGATTGAACGTGTGAGTAACAGTTTCATCAGAATTCTGTTTAAATTCACCAAACTCAGACAAAAGCAAGGTCTAAATAGAATGCTCCAAATCTTCATCTGTGGAATATAGCTCTCACAGCCTATCCCATATTTCTTTAGCGGTACTGCAGGAACTCACCAACCTAAATGTATCAGATTGAAGAGCGAATCGGATCAGTCTCAATGCTTTAATGTTGCACTGAAACTTTTCTTTTTCGTCTTGAGTGACATCTTTAACATCTTTTAACAGATCATTATAGTCTTTCTGAGTTTTAATGATTCTAGATGTTCCTGAGTGAGCAAATGGTCCTGACACAATAGCTTCCCACACAAGATACCCATTGTCTTCAAATCCGATGACGTAGTCTTCAAAGTGATGCGCCCAAACTTCGTAATCTTGAGTGTAAAGAATAGGAATCTTTGTTGTTGATCCAATACTGTTTGAGATGTTGATAGGATTAGATTAAGAATCGTCCATGCTTGATCGTTTAACCTGTTTGAAAGATCAGACTTGTAATATATAATATTAGGGCAAAACGAATAAGTAATGAGATACGTCAATTATGGAGTGACGGCTCAATAAATATCAGTTAATGCGGAATAAACCCTAATGACTTCTTTCATAGAAGAGATGTGTATGAATTACACAACCTCCCGCTCGGATACCAATTGATGAGATATAAAAACTCTTTGATCGATTAGATCTTTGTAACAGGTAAATAATGAACGTAAAAACAATGAGATAAAACACAAGTATGGATCTGAATGAGTCGAATGATTAGATTACTCAATCCCCAGCAGAGCTCGATTAAGAACTTCTGCTGTAGAGAATTCTAGGGTTTACAAAAGATATCTTCGAAAAAAGAGACGTGAAATCTATGCACAAGACTAAATAAAAAGATGCATGAAAGCATCTATTAATACTCAAACCCTAACAAACAAATCAAAGATGGACAGGCCCATACCGGATACAAAATAGGGCTAAGTGACGAGCCTAAGACGCAACACCATATACCCAACATGACAGATTGGAAATGTTGGGTGTCATTTTCCCAAGGGAACTAGCTGTTAACTTGGTTCTATAGTTGCTTCCCAAGTCATACGGTAAGCTCCTTAAGGACTACTACATGACTGATCACAACATGACCATAACTGATCTGACATATTTTCTAATTGCGGCTGAAGCAGCAATGCTTTGTCGCTTTGGTTAAGTGAATTTGTTTGGAGGATCTATCTCCCAAAACTCCATGGCCATTAGTGATGGCAACAGTGATAGTCCAAAAATGGTTTCTCCTCATAAAGGAGAGAAATCGGCCAAGGTCAAAAAGTTTGACCATAAGAGAAAGGCCAATTTTGCGTAGTTCCATCTTTTGATGCTAAATAATCCATCTGTTTCTACTGCCAATTCAAGGACATTAGAAGCAAAGCAGCCCAGACTTTCTTAAAGATCTTAGAGAAAGTGAAGTCAAATTGTAAGACTATACTTCAGGTACATCCATTAAATCACTTTATTAAGTTCTTGTTCATAGATTCTTAATATATGATGTGATAAGTTCTATTTTGATGTTTTGTAGAATCTAAGAAAATGAAGGAAGCTTAAGAAGAAGTAAAGGCTAATTCTGATCTAAACAAATGAATGTCGGTCACATGGTTAAACGATCAGGATTGGGAGCCGCTACTTTGGAGTTATGATAGTTTCTTAGGAATATTTAGAAACATAGTTTTCATATTTATTTGCATTGTAAGGACAAGTTTTCTGCACATTATGAATAAAGTAAATTTTGGTTTTATCTTATTTTCTTTATCATTACTTGCAATGACATATATGAAAATTGGTGTTTATATTGTTATTGTTAGCAATGTTGAAAATAGATTTGGTTATTAGTTATATTGCTTGTGGTAGTGTCATAATTTACCAAGTGAGGAAATAATCTCATCACCTAAGTTTCAATTAGACAAAAACTTGGAATC
This sequence comes from Lactuca saligna, assembly GCF_052625555.1. NCBI lineage: Eukaryota > Viridiplantae > Streptophyta > Magnoliopsida > Asterales > Asteraceae > Lactuca > Lactuca saligna. The sequence continues at coordinate 42,076,495 of NC_136418.1, read as the reverse complement.
ATGCGATTTTAATTGTGTGATGTATGAGAATGTTGATCCTCGGTAGATTAGGATGAATTCCTTGTCCACATGTATATGTGGGTCTAGTGAAGGACTAAAGGATCTTTACAAGTCGATATGGACCGGTTAGATCTACCACAAAGGATGATAAAGTCTAGTCATCATGACTTGTTGTTGGTTCAGTAAATATGGTTATGCTTACTAGATTAAGTGTAGTTAGGATACCTTGAAAAGTTTCAAAGTATAGCAAAACAATTAAGAATAATCCATTGGATAGAACGATAAAAGTTTCTCCAATCTGAAAGGAAAGGAGAGTACATTAGTATCCTGTTTAAATGGTCATCATAATGATTAAGAAACCATGTCAAAATTGATCCTATAAGAAGACTTTAGTGTATTTATATGACTAAGAAGAGGAATCAAGTATTGTTTAAATGGTTAAATCAAGAAGATGAGTCATACTTTGTTCCAAATCAAGTTTTAAATTCATACTCTATTTATTCCAAGTTGTAGTTTGAGTAACATGTTCTAAGTAGGTTTATAACACCACATGAAATATGGAGTAAAAATTTTATCTTTCTCTAGCACATTTGAAATTGGAAGTTGTGATGTTTTAGTTAAAACAAAGACCAAATACGACCCTTATATGAAGTGTTTTCTTGATAAGAACCCACACTAACTCTTGAATATTTTGTTGTCGTGGAATGTTACTTGACAGAGAATCTTATATGTCAAGAAGTCAGTAGGAGTCTTGTTAATCTTGAAAACTTTCAGGAGATAATTGAGAGTAAACCTTTTAGTAATCACTAGCATACGACCTAAGGTTTATAGCCTCTCATGTTGATGCATTCTTTTTTTTTGTTCCCATTCCAGTTGAGTTGGCAATGCTTATGTGTAACATCTGGATTCCCAGGTATATTATTCTAATATTTTATTTTTGGAGTTTGTGAAGGAACTCGACGATTTGATGCTTAGACTCACCGAGTAGGGTCACGGATTATCATCCAGGTTCGCGACTGGACTCGGCGAGTCCATTAGTGGACTCGGCGAGTCCATGCTGTTTAATTAAACCGTAATCCCCTGGGTTTGGAGCCTATTGAAGGGCACTCATAGTCTCCCATTGTGGCTATCAGTCCCTTGAGAGAACCCTAAGTGAGCTAAATCGTTAGGGAGGAAGCAGAAACTATATTTGATCTTTCTATCTTTGGCTTAGCAAGAAGAAGGTGATCAAGAGCAAGAGGAGACTGAAGGAGGTGTGATTCTCGTGGTTTCAGAGTCCAGAGACTTCATCTTGAGGTATTTATTCGGACCTTCTTCAGTTTTGGTGTTGATTCTTAGAGTAAGGGTTTTCTAACCTCTTTTGAGGATGGTTATGGAGCAATTGGTCCCTTCTCGAGTTTATTCTTTGGATCTGGACTCAAAGAGGTCCAAAGACCTTAACCCTTGGACCTTTATGAGTTTTCTTGGAAGTCATGAGCTTAAAATGTCATTTTTGGGGCTAAATCACCAAATGAGACCATCTAGACGACATATGAGTGTCAAGGTCTGGACTTATGTGATGATTATGTTTCGGAAGGCCAGATCTATGGATTAGAGGAGCAGATCTGACCTCAGGATGTCAATGAAGTTTGTGCATGGCATGTACTCGCCAAGTTGTTCTTGCAACTCGACAAGTTGAGTCGGGGTGGCCCCGCGGTTCATGCGTGGGGACTCGTCGAGTAAAGGGAGGGATGCGACGCGTCAAACGGGACTAAAGAGTTAGTGGACACATGTGGACTCACCCAGTTGCCCAAGTGCACTCGATGAGTCGGGTCAAAGTTTGACCGTTGACTTTGGTTGACTTTTAGGGTTTGATCAACAATGAGGGCCTCTGAGCCAAAGAAGGGGTAAAATGGTCTTTTACCCTTTTGCGGGTGCCTAGAGAGGGTTGAATCTAGTTCTGAGAGTTATATTTATGAGACTATTACTTTATATGTTTAGGCGGAGGCTATATCGTATTTCTACCGAGTCAGTGATTTACCGAGACATCCGAGGTGAGTCTTCTCACTCTACTTTACCTTGAGTGCTAATTAGAGTTATGTGACAAAGTTATTGTATGTTGTTATGTGATGTGTTGTACTGCATTATTTCTATGTGGTTTATGTCATGAGTATATCAGAGTATATCAGAGTTAGAACTGGAAGTTTCACAGAGTCAGGACCAGAGGGTCCACGGAGTTAGGGACCACAGGCCCGCAAAGTTATAGCCTCGAGTGGCTAGTATGTGTTATGTATGGTATTTTGGGGAAATCACTAAGCTTTATGCTTACAATGTTATGTGTTACGTGTTACAGGTACCAGTGATGATCGCGGGAAGGCGCTGGCATGATTTGTACACATGCATGGGTTTTTTTTTATGTATTTTGACCTTGGGAAATACTTGTGAACCAAAGTGATGATACAATGGGGTTTTATCGATAAATGTGTTTGGGAAAGTGTGTTTAAAAATGTGACATATTTGTTTTAAATTTTACGGTGTTACAAATTGGTATCAGAGCCTTGGTTTGAGGGATTTAGATGCATCTTCGGGTATATCTGAACTCAAACTGAGGATTTGAGGAAATTTTTTTTGATAATAAAGTAAATTTTTAAAAGGAGTAAAAAGAGTTTTGAGACAAATAGAATAGAATTGTGTGTACGATCAGCCAGCGCCCGAACGGTGATTTTCCCAAATACCCTTACAATAGGTTTTAGAAGAAACCTTATGCTATGCTATATGATGAATTATATTATGCATGCTAGAATAAGACTAGGTATTCATATTAGGACTAGAGTGGCCTGATATATGATGCCATAGTCTAGGGGTTTTGCTGCTAGGGATGCTTAAGAGTGTTGAGATAACAACAAGGAGCTTATGAGAGATTTGCTAGTGAGTAGCACATGATTAGAGAGAATAGCGTACTTGGGATTTGGGGCTCTGGGAGGAGGATTTGGTGTGAATGATGAGTCGGTGTGGTCGGTAGTATTGGGCCCGTACTATCGAAGGCACCGAGTCAGTGCGCAACCCAAGTAAGAATCCTTAGGGTACCAGAGATCAAGTAGGGTTGGGATATCGAGTGCGTGTACATCCGAGCAAATTACTGATATCTTGTGTTGTATTTCAGAGAGGCATCATGTTAGGGACACGTCACAGACTAGGGACCAGTGGAGGGGGTGTGAGCGTCAAGGAGCTCTGCCAAATGATTCATGATGAGGTGGCTGCTACCATCTGCGATGAGATTCCAGAGATGATCAGGTCTATTAAGACCACCCTGATACAAACATTCAATGAGACATATGCTGCTCTTTCTGAGGCTACTGTTACTGCGGCCACTATAGTTGTAGTTGCGGCTAGACCGCAAGGTGGTGATGCATTGCTGTTCCGGGAGTTCATCAACACAGTTTGATGGGACCTAGGACCCGATTGCAGCGATAAGATGGATAACAGACATAGAGGGATGTTTTTCTACTTGCTCCTCTCTTGAACATTTGAGGGTCCGGTTCGCGCTGAACCAGCTTGGCTTGCGAGCGAAGGATTGGTGGATGTTTGTGACGGCACATTATTTGCCTGCTGAGCTTGCTGCAGTGACTTAGGAGAGGTTCACTGCTATGTTCCGAGATGAGTACGTTCTCCAGATGGAAAGGGAGCATTTGGCCCAGGAGTTTTTGAACCTCAAGCATGATACTAATTCTGTTACAGTGATTACGAGGAAGTTCCATGAGTGGGCGATGTTTTGCCCAGAGCACGTGTCCTCCGAGCAGGCACGTATGAACCGCTACCAGAGCATTTTGAGGAGGGATATATAGGAGTTTTTGGTGAACTCGATGTATCGAACATTTGCTGAGCTTCAGGAAAATGCCCGGAAGAGGGAGATAGAGCTGGAGACCCAAGCTAGGGAGGAGGGTGAGTCTCAGACGAGGGATCGGCGACCGGCACAGTCTTAGCTGGCAGCCAAGTGGGCTAAGCCCGCTAATTCGAGATCTGGGAGTCAGAAGGGCCGCACTTGTGGCAAGTGCAGCAAGAGCCACGAGAGGGTGTGTAGAGCGGGGTCTTGCTACAAATGTGGCAAGGAGGGGCATATGGCCAAGGATTTCCCCAAGGGGTTTGCAGTATGCTTTCACTGCAACCAGACTGGACACCGCAAGGCAGAGTGTCCACACTTACGAGGGACTACCGAGGGAGCACCTTAGGGATCTGGCCCTGCTGCTATCAGAGCTACTGAGAGCCGGCCAGTGAAATCCGAGGTACTGAAGGCGCGAGGGAGAGCCTTCCAGTTGACTGCAGAGGAGGTCCGTGCAACACCGGATGTCATGGTTGGTATGTATCCTTTCATATATTTACTTTTATGTTGAGATATTGTGCTTATATTATGATATGCGTAGGTACTTTTCTTGGAAATTCTGTACCTGCCTTGGTGTTATTTGATTTGGGTGCGATTCGGTCTTTTGTATCTTTGGCTTTTAGTCAGCACATCAGTATTAGTCGAGAGGTGATGAGTCGACCTCTCAGAGTTTCCATAGCTGACGAGAGAGCGGTGTATGCTACCGAGGTGATCCGAGGATGTGTACTAGAGATTTTCAGCATCAAGTTCATAATTGATGTAGTTCTTATTGCGATGGGAGATGTCTGTGTCATCGTGGGCATGGACTGGTTAAGCATGTTTGGAGCAGTTATCGACTACGAGAGACAGCTGGTGACCATATGAGACCCTAGTGGGGGAGTTCTTACCATATACGGCAAGGGTACGCGTTCTGGGTCGTCATTTTGTTCACCGCTAGAGAGAGGTAGAGTCTACAGCAGGGTTGTAAGGGATTTGTAGCATATCTGATGGATACGAGAGTTGATTTAGAGAAACCGAGGCCAATTGATGAGGTTCCGATAGTGCGTGAGTTCCTGGATGTATTTCCGAAAGAGTTACCGGGTGTGCCTCCCAAGAGGCAGGTTGAGTTCAGCATCGATTTGGTTCCGGGAGCTGCGCCTATCTCTGAGGCACCTTATCGCCTTGTGCCTCCAGAGATGCAGGAGTTATCCTCGCAGCTTCAGGAGCTACTGGGGAAGGGGTTTATTCGGCCGAGCAGTTCACCATGGGAAGCGCCTATCCTTTTTGTTAAGAAGAAGGATGGATCACAGCGAATGTGCAGTAATTACAGGGAATTGAACAAGCTGACAGTCAAGAACTGTTACCCGTTGCCGAGGATCGACAATTTGTTCGATCAGTTACAGGCAGCATCTTGGTTCTCCAAGATCGATTTGAGGTCGGGATATCAACAGGTGAGGGTGTGAGATGAAGACATCCAGAAAACAGCATTCACAACTCGTTACGGGCATTACGAATTCGTGGTGATGCCTTTCGGGCTTACCAATGCGCTGGCGGTGTTCATGGACCTCATGAACAGAGTATGTAGGTTGATGTTGTATCGCTCGGGTGATCGTGTTCATTGACGACATATTGGTGTATTCAAGATCCAAGGAATAGCATGAGGAACATCTGACAGAGATCCACGGAGTTTTGAGATTGGAGAGGCTTTACGCCGAATTCTCCAAGTGTGATTTTTGGTTACGAGAGGTCCAGTTCTTAGGGCATCTCGTTAACAAAAAAGGGATATTGGTCGATCCGGACAAGATTGAGGTGGTGATGAGCAGGAGTTTCCTAGGCTTCACAGGCTATTATCGAAGATTTATCAGGGATTTTGTCCAAGATCGTCGTGCCACTCACCAAGTTGACTCGGAAGGGTGTAGCTTTTCATGGGGCCCAGAGCAGCAGGCCTCCTTCGAGACACTTCGCCAGAGATTATGCAAAGCCCCGGTGTTGACCCTTCCGGAGGGAATGGAGGATTTTGTGGTGTATTGTGATGCATCGATATCAGGGTTGGGAGCAGTGCTTATGCAGAGGGGGCATGTGATAGCATATGCATTGAGGCAGTTGAAGACTCATGAGCAAGGTATCCCACCCACAATTTAGAGTTGGGAGCAGTGGTGTTTGCCCTCAAGATCTGGCATCACTATCTGTATGTGGTCTGATGTACCCTATACACATATTAGAAGAGCCTGAAGTACTTGATGGATCAGCCCAACCTGAACATGCGGCAGAGGAGATGGTTGGATGTGGTAAAGGATTATGATTGTGAGATCCTGTACCACCCGGGTAAGGCTAACGTGGTAGCCGATGCCCTGAGCCGTAGTTCTGAGAGCGTCCCGATGCGAGACGTTTGTATGAGATTGACAGTGATGACTCCAGCGTTGGACACCATTCGAGGGGCCCAGGCTGAGGTTGTGAGACCAAAAAACCAAAAGAGGGAGCGAGTTATCGGGTAGGTATCAGAGTTCGTTACTGATAGTTGGGGACTTATGACATTTCACGTTCGGATTTGGGTACCGTTTGTGGGTGGGATGCGTATCATTTTGATGGAAAATTCATAACGATCGAGCTTATCGATCTACCCCGGGGCAACTAGGATGTATTTGGACCTAAAGAGCGTGTATTGGTGGCCCTGTATGAAGAGGGATGTTGTGTGGTTCATTGAGAAGTGCCTAACCTGTCGTTGGGTTAAGGCCGAACACTAGAGACCGCATCATAAGTTACAGTTGTTAGAGGTTCCCGAGTGGAAGTGGGAACAGATTACTATGGACTTTATCACCAAATTGCCAATGACTGCGAGGGGCATCGATGCAGTTTGCGTGATTGTAGACCGGTTGACGAAGAGCGCTCATTTCCTTGCTATTAGTAAGAGCTCTTCCGCAGTGAAGTTGGCAGAGATGTACGTGAGGGAGGTGGTATCACAGCATGGAGTGCCGATCTCGATTGTCTCAGATCGAGATGTGCGTTTCACTTCCAGATTCTGAAAGAAATTTCATGAAGATTTGCGTATGAGGCTGCATTTTAGTACCGCATACCACCCACAGACTGACGGGCAGAGCGAGCGGATAATCCAAACGCTCGAGGACATGATCTGAGCGTGTGTGTTGGATTCTAGCTGGATTTGGGACACATATTTTCCTTTGGCGGAGTTTTCCTACAACAATAGCCATCATTCGAGCATTGGTATGCCATCCTTTGAGTTGTTGTATGGGAGGAGGTGTCGGACCCCCATTTTCTGGGGAGACGTGGGGCAACGTGTAATGGGTAGTATGGAGATTGTGATTCAGATGACTGAGCAAATACAGCAGGTCAGATAGAGGTTGTTGACCGCACAGAGTCGTCGAAAGAGTTATGTGGACAGGCGCCGGTTCAAGCTCGATTTCAGGTCGGTGACTTCGTGCTCCTGAAGGTCTCTCCTTGGAAAGGAGTGATCCGATTCAGGAAGAGGGGCAAGTTAGGGCCTCGGTATATTGGACCTTTCAGGGTGATCGCGAGAGTAGGCAGGGTAGCCTACCGTTTGGAGCTACGTGCAGAGTTGGGTCAGATTCACGGCACTTTTCACGAGTCGTAGTTGAGAAAGTGTATAGAGGACGAGTCAGCAGTGGTAGCATTAGAGGATATTCAGGTGGATGTGGGAATGAACTATGTTGAGAGACCGGTGACAATTAGAGATTGGAAGGTCAAGGTTCTGAGGAACAAGGAAGTGCCTCCGGTGCAGGTGCAATGGCAGCATAGGAAAGGGTCAGAGCTGACTTGGGTGCCGCAGCGCGAGATGCGTGAGTAGCATCCAAAGTTGTTTGCAGAGTGAGACCTCGAGGGAGAATTATGATTCTAGTAGGGGAGAATTGTAACATCCGGATTCCCAGGTATATTATTCTAATATTTTATATTTGGAGTTTGTGAAGGAACTCGGCGAGTTGATGCTTAGACTCGCCGAGTAGGGTCGCGGATTATCATCCGGGTTCGCGACTGGACACGGCGAGTCCATTAGTGGACTCAACTAGTCCACACTTTTTAATGAAACCCTAATCCCCTAGGTTTGGAGCCTATTTAAGGGCACTCATAGTCTCCCATTGCGGCTACCAGTCCCTTGAGAGAACCCTAAGTGAGCTAAATCGTTTGGGAGGAAGAGAAGCTATATTTGATCCTTCTATCTTTGGTTTAGCAAGAAAAAGTTGATCAAGAGCAAGAGGAGACTGAAGGAGGTACGATTCTAGTGGTTTGGATCTGGACTCAAAGAGGTCCAGAGACCTTAACCCATGGAACTTTATGAGTTATCTTGGGAGTCATGAGCTTAGAATGTCATTTTTGGGGCTAAATCACCAAATGAGACCATCTAGATGATATATGAGTGTCAAGCTCTGGACTTTACGTGATTATTATGCTTGGGAAGGCCAGATCTATGGATTAGAGGAGCAGATCTGACCTCAAGAGGTCAATGGAGTTTGTGCATGGCATGTACTCGCCGATTTGTTCTTGAGACTCAGCGAGTTGAGTCGGAGCGGCCCCTCGATTCATGCCTGGGGACTCGTCGAGGAAAGGTAGGGACTCGATGCATCAAACAGGACTAAATAGTTAGTGGACTCGCCGAGTTGCCCAAGTGCACTCGACGAGTCGGGTCAAAGTTTGACCGTTAACTTTGGTTGACTTTTAGGGTTTGGTCAACAATGAGGGCCTCTGAGCCAAAGAAGGGGTAAAGTTGTCTTTTACCCTTCTGAGGGTGCCTAGAGAGGGTTGAGTGTAGTTTTGAGAGTTATATTTATGAGAGTATTATTTTATGTGTTTAGGCGGAGGCTAGATCGTATTTCTACCAAGTTAGTGATTTACCGAGACATCTGAGGTGAGTCTTCTCACTATACTTTACCTTGAATGGTAATTAGAGCTATGTGACAGAGTTATTGTATGTTGTTATGTGATGTGTTGTATTCCATTATTTCTATGTGGTTTATGTCATGAGTATATCAGAGTATATCAGAGTTAGAACCGGAAGCTTCACAGAGTCAAGACCAGAGGGTCCACGGAGTTAAGGCCCACGGGCCCACAGAGTTATAGCCTCAAGTTGCTAGTATGTGTTATGTATGGTATTTTGGGGAACTCACTAAGCTTTATGCTTACAGTGTTATGTGTTATGTGTTATGTGTTACAGGTACCAGTGATGATCGCGGGACTGCATAAGACAAAGCACCTTGATCAATGAAGGCACAATATGTATGTGTGAGCTGATCAATAAATTGGAAGCACTGGTGAGTCCTTATGCTACCGGATGGTAAGAAATTAAGATTATGCAAATTCAGTCCATATGAGTTTGAATTGCTAATACACCTTGTTTTATGATAATGGTTGGAAATAATAAATTAACATGGATTGGAACACATACACCATAAAATCTAAGTGGTAAGAGGTTTCTCTCTACTACATGAAAATGATCATAAGGAAACTCTTTCACCAGTAGATTTTAAAGTATTGAGTAATATCATTAGAGTTAGCAATTTTGATAATTGCATTCTCAAATTCGAGTATGATTATGACATCCTTTTCATAGTTCGAATTCTGAGAAATGGCAAATAGTTTGAACATTCGGGATTTATTGCTATAACTTCCGAAAGGGTTTAGACACACACATAAGTTATCTAATGAAAGTTGTATGAGCTTGAGAATTCTTGATAAAGACTTATCGAAGCACCATATATTAAAAATCTAAACTTTGGTAACAAAGTCAATAGGTATTGATTTCTAGATGCCTGACTGATATCTGGATACATGTCAAAGCTAGTGGGAGCAAAATTGTATGCTCGTAAGAACATAATTGTTATGATAGTGGAATTGTGATTATTATATTAAGTGTTGCCAGTTAGAAATGCTATTTATAGGGGAAACAAAGTTCTAAATTTCCAAAGTTGCAGAATCTGGAAGTTGTTTCGTTATAGTAAGGCTGAAGGAAGAGAGCATTTATACTTTATTTTGAATCTAAAAGCTTAGATTGAAATTTTAATTAAACTTAGTCATGGACATATATGAATATCATGTTGAAATGATTCAACATAGGAAATCCAATGTAGAAATATTGTAGCAAGAGACTGATCAATTACCATGTCTCTATGTAAGACATTATGTATTGGATCCCATATGCTTCGGGTATAGGATCGATTACATATGTTATAATATTCACTTGTTCTGATTTTTTTTCAAATTCGTAGGGCATTAAAAGGGAAAAACTAATAGAACCTGATATGACTAAAGTTGTTAAATAACTGTCAAGGACAATCTGAGGTTTACCAAAGATTGGTTGCTTGTGAACAGTTCGAAGTATACTATAAATTTTGAAGGACCATATTGACATGTTCTGAGTGGAGGTAACTCTTGTTCAGAATTAATAGTCATATTGCAATATGGAAATTATTCTATAATGGGAGTTGGATATTGAGGTGTATGTGTGAGTTAGAAACATTAATGTAAGAAGGATGTTCAAGGAATTCTCTTTGAATATGAGAGTTCATTTCCATGGGACTGTTTTTGTAATAAATCTCCAATGGAATGCTTTGTAAAATCATTGGTCAGGTCTCTGTGAATTCGGAGCCTAGACATTACAAAATGTTCATTGCATGAAAGGTTAGACTCTAACACATTATAGTAGTGGGAAGAATTTTGAATTCTTACACTTGTAATAAGGATTTGGTTTTTGAAATGAGTATCAATGGAGTAATATCATATTGATTTGTTTTCACAAAGGGAGGACCATGGATAAACATAGTATGCATGCTTGGAACACGACATGACTGATGTTTTAATTCAAGTATTAAGTTGATTACTCGAAACAATATATAATAAATAAAGCTTGATTAATATGGTGATTAAATGAAGGTGTTTATTTATATTCAAATTTTTGAGACCATAGTTAATCAGGTTATTCTTGTGTTTCACTATACATGTTTCACTTCCCGGATAACTAGGTTATTAAAACCTCCACATTCGATCATACTTTTGGAAGTAACTAGTGAATTAAGACTGTCATGAATCTGACTATAGATTGTCTAAAAGATTATACATGACACTGGTTTGCTGCAATGATCATGAGTACTTTTGAAATGGGGATTTGATTACTACATTAAACCCACGCTCAGAGAATTATTTCAGGGATTTTGTCACGGGTAATCTTAAGACGATAATATCTTATTTTCTTGAAATGGAGACATTTGATTTGTTGTTTACGAGTCAGTTGTGCATTGATAATAGGTAAACACATAAGTAACTTGATGTTATAAAATGTATTGTTGTGTGTGATTTGATGAGTGAATAGTGCAAGCATATGAGTTGAAGTTTATACGTTCCTTTATACTTAACGGGGAAAAGCGATATTTGAGGGTCCATCGACGATTAATTCATGACATCTAAACCGCTTGGGCAATCCTAGATTGAATTAATGTGTTCAATTAGTGTTCTGATGTCAGATGTCATAAATCGGAAATCGGGAAATAAATCATGGTCATAGAGAATGATTATAATCCATGTACAATGTCCATATGAATACTGGGATATTTGATCACTTATCTAAAGGACACATAACTAAGTAGGTAAGACTTCGACATCGGCTTTCAAAAGCTATGATTGCTAGTTAAATTTTGAGGTCATACTTGGCATCATAGTTATTAGACTTATCCAATTGGGAGACTGTTGGATTAGGTGTCTAAGCTTATAATTATAATTGGTATGTGCTTGATTTGATAGTAGCATGATCCTTTTTGGTTGCCTTCACTCATGCAACTTGTAGGATGACTATTGGAGAGAGAGTTGAATTTATTATTTGGAATAATAAATTGGTGGTAATATATTATGAAAATAAATATTAAATGGAAATCATATTATTAACTCATAAGAAATTGATCTGGGATTAATTTTGGGATTAAAGGAACTGATTAATAATGAATGGATTGATTTACAAATCAATGATAGTTGTGAAACCGAGCTATCGAACCCCTTATGATGGAGTGGATGAAAATTATTGTAACAGCCTGGAATTTCAGGTATTGCTTTAATATTATTTTTGGGGCATTTTAGGAAGGGACTCGGCGAGTTGGAGCCAGACTCGCCGAGTAGGACCACAGACTTGGTCGCGGGTTCGCGACTGGACTCGACGAGTCCAGACATGGACTCGGCGAGTCTACGCTGTTCAGCAGAAACCCTAGCCGTTTGGTTCTGGATCGTATAAAACGCCCTATATGTCGTCATTGTCCATCTTTTAGCCGATTGAGAGGAACCCTAAGCGTCTGTGGACATCTAGAGCAGAAGTGAAGGCTATTGGAACCTTGAAGAATTTGTTAGGCAAGAAGAAGAAGGGTTTTGGACGAAGGAATATCAAGGGGATCGAGTCCTGAGGTTTGGGGACACAGAGAGGGTGTTTTTCAGGTAATATTTCGGATCATTTCTGCTATTTTGATGTGTGCACGAATTTAGGGTTTATGAAACCCATTTGATGATTAGATGAATTATTATCTTGTTACCCAAATGATTATAACCCAGTATTAGGATGTTTAGAGGTCCAGAAGGTCCCATGCTTGTGTATTTCGGGACCATACGTATTTCAGGAAGCAGTTTGATCGACTGCATGCCATGGACCCGCCGAGTCCAATGAACAGACTCGGTGAGTAGCTTGAAGATTGATTGGGACTCGTCGAGTCGTTCTTCAGACTCGGCGAGTGGAGTCGGGGTGGCCCCGCGATTCTTCCACGAGGATCTCGTCGAGCCAAGAGGGATACTCGACGAGTAGAAAGGGAACATCAGGGAAAGTTGGGGAGGACGTCTTGACTCGCCGAGTCGCCTTTGCACTCGACGAGTCCGGTCAAGTTAACCGTTGACCGTTGACCGTTGACCAGATTTGACCTGCATGTAATTTCTTAGGGTCATTTGTCTTGAATGATAAGAGTATTAATAAGGGTATATGGTATTATAGGGAGTCTGCAGATCGGCGGATCGAGTGCGAGTGATTTCAAGAGTTGATAGTTTTTAGTACCACGAGGTGAGTCTTCTCACTATACTGTACCCGGAAGGGTTTGACTGTGAGACCGGAAGGTCGGATATGATATGTGTTATATATGTTATAATAGAAAGGTATTTGTTATGCGTGCTATGTATGTCTATATGGGCCGGAAGGCATAATGTTATGTGACAGGAAGGTCAGGTATGATATATGATATATGTGCTATATGTGTTAGAGTAAATGTATTATGTGCCGTATATGTTTATGGGCCGGAAGGCAATATGTTACGGGCCGGAAGGCAATACGTTTTGGGCCGGAAGGCGATTATGTTACGGGCCGGAAGGCAATGTGTTGTGGACCGGAAGGTCGGGGCCTGGAAAGGCGTATATGTGTAAGTCGTATACTGGGGAACTCACTAAGCATTTATGCTTACAAGTTGTTATGTATGTGTTTCAGGTACTAGCGAGGACCGTGGGAAGGCGCCGGCGTGATGTATACACACTGCTGTTATTTGAGATCTTGGGGATTTTATAAATGTATTTGATATGAAACATGGAATAAATATATTTGGTTGAATGAAATCACTTTATTTTAAATGAAAATTTTATTTAAAAATTTGCGTTGTTACAATTGGTATCAGAGCCTTGGTTTGAGGGATTCGGGTGTACCTTCGGGTGTAACTGAACTCAAACCGAGGATTTGAGGAAAAAAATCTTTTAAAAATAATAAAGACATAAATTTTTTTTTTATAATGGTAAAGTGGTAAACAAGAACGGAGCAGTGTGTACGATCAGCCAGCGCCCGAACGGTAAAGATCCCCAGAATACCTTACAATGTTATGTTATGCACTGAATTATGAATTGTTATGCATGCTAGAAGACTAGGTATTCATGATAGGACTAGAATGGCCTGTTTTGTGATGCCTTAGTCTAGGGAGTTTGCTTATATGAGATACTCGGTAGCGTGCAGGTAGATAGTGCATACTAGAAGTAGAGTACTCACTATTCGGGGTTTGGGGAGGAAGATTTGGGACGAATACTGATACGGTGTGGTCGGTAGTATTAGGCCCGTACTACCGAAGACACCGGGTCGGTGGAAGACCCAAGTAAGAATCCCTAGATATCGGAGACGGAGTAGGGTTGCGTTATCGAGTACAATTGTACTTGATAGAGTCTCTGATAATTTTATGTTGTATTTCAGAGACATCATGGTTACCACACGTCATGGGGCGAGTTCGAGCAGTGTGAGCGACGAGGATATCCATCAGATGATTCAGGAGGAAGTAGCTGCAGCGATCCGGGCTGAGATCCCGGAGATGTTTGGGTCTATTAAGACCACACTGATGGAGACGTTCGAGGAGCGGTACGCTGCACTGACTGAGGCTGCAGCCGCTGCCGCTACCGCAGCTGTGGCCGCTGCCAGGCCGCAAGTGGGCGATTCGTTGCTGTTCCGGGAATTCAGCAACACAAAACCCCCTGAGTTCGATGGGACGCAGGATCTGATTGCTGCAATGAGGTGGATCGCCGACATTGAGGGGTGCTTCTACACTTGCTCATGCCCGGAGCACCTGAGGGTACGGTTTGCCTTGAACCAGCTCCGTCTGGGAGCGAAGGATTGGTGGAAGTTCGTGACGGCGAACTTCACTCTGGCGGAGATTACAGCGGTGACATGGGAGAGGTTTACTGAGATGTTCAGGGACGAGTACGTTCCCCCGGTGGAGAGGGAACGATTGATTCAGGAGTTCTTGACCCTTAAGCAAGGTACTGATTCCGTTGTGGTGGTCACACGGAAGTTTCATGAGAGGGCGATGTTCTGCCCAGAGCTGGTGTCTACAGAGCAGTCACGGATGAGCCGGTATTTAGGCGTTTTGAGGAGGGATATCCGGGAGTTTGTGTCAAACTCCACCTATCTTACTTTCACTAAGCTTCAGGCGAACGCCAGGAAGCGCGAGATCGAGTTGGAGACCCAGGCCAGGGAGGAGGCCGAGTCTCGGCAGGTGGACCGGCGGCCGGATCAGTCTCAGCCGGCAGCCAAGCGGATCAAGTCCGCTGATTCGAGGATGGGGGTCCGAAGGGCCGCACTTGCGGAAAGTGCGGCAAGGGTCATGAAGGGGCGTGTCGAGCTGGTGGTTGCTACAAGTGTGGCAAGGAAGGACACATTGCCAGGGATTGTCCTAAGGGGTTTATGGTTTGCTTTCACTACAACCAGACAGGCCATCGGAAGGCCGAGTGCCCGCAGCTTCGTCAGGGATCTACACCTACTACCAGGACTACTGAGACCCGACCGGCGAAGGTCAAGGCCCCGAGGGCTCGCGGGAGAGCCTTTCAGCTGACTGCGGAGGAGGTCCGCGCTGCGCCCGATGTTGTGGCAGGTATCCTATAATTCACGTATTTACTTTAAAGTCGAAATGTTATGCTTATGTTAATGTATGTGTAGGTACTTTTCTTGTGAACTCTATGCCTGCTCTAGTGTTATTTGATTCGGGTGCGAGTAGATCCTTTGTATCTTTAGCTTTTAGTCAGCATATCAGCATTAGTCGTGAGCCGTTAAGTCGGCGTTTGAGCGTTTCTATAGTGGCCGAGAGGGTGGTTTGTGCCACGGAGGTTCTTCGGGGATGCGTACTAGAGATTTTCGGGGTTGCGTTTCCGATTGATCTAATTCCTATTGCGATGGGGGATGTCTGTGTCATCGTGGGCATGGACTGGTTGAGCCGATTCAGCGCTGTCATCGACTGTGAGCGCCAGCTGGTGACTATACGAGACCCTAGTGGGGGAGTTCTTACGGTATACGGCGAGGGTACCCATTCGGGATCAACTTTTTGTTCAGCCGCTAGGGCGAGGCAATGCCTACAGCAGGGATGTAAAGGTTTTGTGGCGTATGTGATGGATACGCGGGAGGCTTCCGAGAGACCGAGGACAGTGGAGAAGGTTCCAGTGGTGCGCGAGTTTCCAGATGTTTTTCCCGAGGAGTTGCCGGGAGTACCTCCTGCGAGGCAAGTAGAGTTTGGTATCGATCTGATTCCGGGGGCTGCGCCTATTGCGAAGGTGCCTTATCGTGTTGCACCTCCAGAGATGCAAGAGTTGTCCTCGCAACTCCAGGAGTTGCTGGGGAAGGGATTTATTCGGCCGTGTAGCTCGCCGTGGGGAGCACCGATTCTGTTCGTCAAGAAGAAGGATGGTTCACACCGGATGTGCATTGATTACCGGGAGTTGAACAAGGTGACGGTCAAGAACCGCTATCCGTTACCGAGGATCGATGATTTATTCGATCAGTTGCAAGGGGCATCTTGGTTTTCCAAGATCGATCTGAGATCAGGGTACCATCAGGTAAGAGTGCGGGATGAGGACGTCCAGAAGACAGCATTTAGGACGCGGTATGGGCATTACGAGTTCGTGGTGATGCCTTTCGGGCTCACCAATGCCCCGACAGTGTTCATGGACCTCATGAACAGGGTATGCAGGCTGATGCTGGATCGGTCTGTGATTGTATTTATCAACGACATCCTAGTGTATTCGCGAACTAGAGAGCAGCATGAGGGACATTTGAGGGAGGTCCTTGAGGTACTGAGGTCGGAGAAGCTATATGCAAAATTCTCCAAATGTGACTTCTGGTTGCGGGAGGTCCAATTTCTTGGACATGTTGTTAATCAGGCAGGGATATTGGTCGATCCGGCCAAGGTGGAAGCAGTGATGAGTTGGGAGGCACCGAAGTCACCTTCCGAGATCAGGAGTTTCCTTGGGTTGGCGGGGTACTATCGGAGGTTTATTAGGGACTTCTCCAAGATCGCAGTACCGCTCACCAGATTGACCCGGAAGGGTGTTGCATTCTCATGGGGACCCGAGCAACAACTTCCTTCGAGACACTTCGTCAGAGACTGTGCGAAGCCCCGGTATTAGCTCTCCCGGAGGGGATGGAAGATTTTGTCGTATATTGCGACGCATCGATTTCGGGACTGGGTGCGGTGTTGATGCAGAGAGGTCATGTGATAGAGTTGGGGGCAGTAGTGTTCGCTCTCAAGATTTGGCGTCACTACCTGTATGGGGTTCGATGTACTATATATACGGACCATAAGAGTTTGAAGTATTTGATGGATCAACCCAACCTAAATATGCGTCAGAGGAGATGGTTGGACGTGGTCAAGGATTATGACTGTGAAATCCTATACCACCCAGGCAAGGCTAATGTGGTAGCCGATGCATTGAGCCGTAGGGCAGAGAGCACTCCATTGCGAGATGTATGTCTGAGACTGACGGTGATGACTCTGGTATTGGATGCTATTCGTGGGGCACAGGCCGAGGTTGTGAGATCCGAGATGCAGAAGAAAGAGCGGGTCGTTGGGTTAATTTCAGAGTTCGTTAAGGATGGACGAGGACTTCTGACGTTTTAGGGTCGGATTTGGGTACCATTCGTGGGCGGTACGCGTGCTACTTTGATGGAGGAGGCTCATAGATCGAAATTCTCGATCCATCCCGGTGCTACGAAGATGTATTTGGACTTGAGGAAGGAATATTGGTGGCCTTGTATGAAGAGAGACGTCGCTTGGTTCGTTGAGAGGTGTTTGACCTGCCGTAGGGTTAAGGCCGAGCACCAGAGACCGCATGGTAAGTTGCAGCCCTTGGAGATTCCTGAGTGGAAGTGGGAACAGATTACTATGGATTTCATCACCAAATTGCCGAGAACTGCCAGAGGAGTCGATGCAATTTGGGTGATTGTGGATAGATTGACGAAGAGCGCACACTTCCTTGCCATTAGCGAGAGTTCATCAGCGGAGAAGTTGGCGGAGTTATACGTGAGAGAGGTGGTATCTCGGCATGGAGTGCCGATCTCGATTGTTTCAGACCGTGATGTACGCTTCACTTCCAGGTTCTGGAAGAAATTCTATGAGGAGCTGGGTACTAAACTGCATTTTAGTACCGCATACCATCCCCAGACAGACGGTCAGAGCGAGCGGACGATTCAGACATTGGAAGACATGCTTAGAGCGTGTGTGTTAGACTTCGGGGGTAGCTGGGATGCGCATTTACCCTTGGCTGAGTTTTCCTACAACAACAGCCATCATTCGAGCATTGGTATGCCACCTTTTGAGTTGTTGTATGGTAGGAGGTGTCGGACTCCCATTTGCTGGGGAGAGGTGGGACAGAGAGTGATGGGCAGTACAGAGATCGTACTCCAGACGACAGAGCAGATTCAGCAGGTTAGGCAGAGGTTATTGACCGCCCAGAGCCGACAGAAGAGTTATGCGGACAAACGCCGGTCCGAGCTGGAATTCCAGGTTGGCGACTTCGTTCTCCTGAACGTTTCTCCTTGGAAAGGAGTGATCAAGTTCAGAAAGAGGGGCAAGTTGGGGCCCCGGTTCATAGGTCCATTTCGTGTGATTGCAAGGGTAGGTCGGGTAGCTTATCGGTTGGAGTTGCCAGCAGAGTTGGGACAGATTCACAATACCTTTCACGTATCACAGTTGAGGAAGTGTATAGCCGATGAATCGGCAGTGGTTCCGTTAGAGGATATTCAGGTGGATGCGAGCCTGAATTACGCCGAGAGGCCAGTAGCTATCAGGGATCGGAAGATCAAGGTTCTGAGGAACAAGGAAGTACCTCTGGTGTTGGTTCAATGGCAACACCGGAAAGGATCAGAGATGACTTGGGAGCCGGAGCGTGAGATGCGGGAGCAACATCCGGAGTTATTCGCAGAGTGAGACTTCGAGGGCGAAGTCTAGTTCTAGTGGGGGAGAGTTGTAACAGCCCTGAATTTCAGGTATTGCTTTAATATTATTTTTGGGGCATTTTAGGAAGGGACTCGGCGAGTTGGAGCCAGACTCGCCGAGTAGGACCACAGACTTGGTGCGGGTTCGCGACTGGACTCGACGAGTCCAGACATGGACTCGGCGAGTCTATGCTGTTCAGCAGAAACCCTAGCCGTTTGGTTCTGGATCGTATATAACGCCCTATATGCCGTCATTGTCCGTCTTTTAGCCGATTGAGAGGAACCCTAAGCGTCTGTGGACATCTAGAGCAGAAGTGAAGGCTATTGGAACCTTGAAGAATTTGTTAGGCAAGAAGAAGAAGGGTTTTGGCCGAAGGAATATCAAGGGGATCGAGTCCTGAGGTTTGGGGACACAGAGAGGGTGTTTTTCAGGTAATATTTCGGATCATTTCTGCTATTTTGATGTGTGCACGAATTTAGGGTTTATGAAACCCATTTGATGATTAGATGAATTATTATCTTGTTACCCAAATGATTATAACCCAATATTAGGATGTTTAGAGGTCCAGAAGGTCCCATGCCTTTGCACTCGACGAGTCCGGTCAAGTTGACCGTTGACCGTTGACCGTTGACCAGATTTGACCTGCATGTAATTTCTTAGGGTCAGTTGTCTTGAATGATAAGAGTATTAATAAGGGTATATGGTATTATAGGGAGTCTGCAGATCGGCGGATCGAGTGCGAGTGATTTCAAGAGTTGATAGTTTTCAGTACCACGAGGTGAGTCTTCTCACTATACTATACCCGGAAGAGTTTGACTGTGAGACCGGAAGGTCGGATATGATATGTGTTATATATGTTATAATAGAAAGGTATTTGTTATGCATGCTATGTATGTCTATATGGGCCGGAAGGCATAATGTTATGTGACAGGAAGGTCAGGTATGATATATGATATATGTGCTATATGTGTTAGAGTAAATGTATTATGTGCCGTATATGTTTATGGGCCGGAAGGCAATATGTTTGGGCCGGAAGGCAATATGTTACGGGCCGGAAGGCAATACGTTTTGGGCCGGAAGGCGATTATGTTACGGGCCGGAAGGCAATGTGTTGTGGACCGGAAGGTCAGGGCCTGGAAAGGCGTATATGTGTAAGTCGTATACTGGGGAACTCACTAAGCATTTATGCTTACAAGTTGTTATGTATGTGTTTCAGGTACTAGCGAGGACCGTGGGAAGGCGCCGGCGTGATGTATACACACTGCTGTTATTTGAGATCTTGGGGATTTTATAAATGTATTTGATATGAAACATGGAATAAATATATTTGGTTGAATGAAATAACTTTATTTTAAATGAAAAATTTATTTGAAAATTTGCGTTGTTACAATTATAGGAGGCCCTATGAGATTTTCGTTCAAGGCATCATAATGAGTAGTCTATGAGCTGCTTAAGCCCTAAGCAGTAAATTAGGGTTTCCACCTGAAAACCCTCGTAGCCAGAAGTATAGAAGGAGTGTTTCTCATGGATTTTTGGCCAAACTGACCCTTGGAAGAACCCTAGCCGAATTTCTAAGTGAATCTCCTCATCTCTCCTCTCATCCTCTTGCATTGGGTGTTTCTGAACCATTAGAGGTGCAACGTCTGTTGTGCTAAGCTTTCAACAGTCAAGGATCTTCAAGGTTGTTCATGTTATTACTACATAACAAGTGAGGTAATATTCTAACCCTAATTTATACATGAATTTCAATTTGTATGCTAGTTTCTAGGGTTATTGATTTAGTATTCAATATGCATGTTCAATTTGTGAAAAACTTAGATCTAAAGCATTTTGGGTTGCATGAACACATAGGTTTGTTGTTATGCTCATAACCCATGAAGACATAGTATGCATGTTTATAAGATTACATGGCTAATGCTTATAGCCCTGAGCTGGATAATTCTTTAACAACCAACACTCGACCCGAGAAACTTAACCAGGTTTTGACAAGATCATCGGCATCCCCAAAAAGGGACCATTTGCTACAACGAGCTCCCTCGCCAATAGCTTCCTACTGTGAAGAAAACTAGTGCATTCCTAAGCACATAAAACAAATGTTAACTAGCTTTGCACCTCGCCTTGACCACATTTGTACCAAAGCCTTGCATATCCAAACTGCATATTCATATAACCTATTCTTCCAAAACCGTAAGCTCAACGGATTGATGATCTTTCAAGTAGCTTGCCTAGTTCTCTCCTACTTGGGTTGCAACTATCGCTAACTGATGTTATAGATAAACCACACCGCAAACTGACTCAGTCAGATGCATACCATCCCTAACTCTTGGAATCTATAACACAATGCAAAATAATCTCCTTGATAGAGGCCCAGCAACTCAATGACATTCCGAACCTCAGATAGAGACCTTAGAAACTTGCTAGAAATAATTGTCTCATTCATAGCGCCGATTCTCCATTTAAGAAAAATTAGACTACCACACATTTCACCTCTGAATCTCTGACCTTCACTCCATCGAGAGACACAATCATAAAAACATGAGGAAATATCATCATAGTCGAGATATTACATTGACAACGAAAGTTGTCGATCTGAATTCACTTCTCCTGATCACCTGGAACAACCTTCCAGGACCCTCTCTAACTAAACGCAAGGAAAGCATACCCTTGGTCCTTATCTTGTACAGTCTCCACCAAAGTGACTCTCCTTCAACACATGAAATTTTCTCGAGGAAATCAAACCACACGAATCCTCTCGTGCATTTCACAATTGTTTTAACAATCATAAAAATCAAGCCAAATTAAAACTTTTTCAACCATTCAAAACCATTAAGTTGTTACAAAATGTTTTCAAAATAGTTTAGGCATCGGAGTACCCCAAAAATCCTAATCATAAAAATGTGAGGAGGTGCACGATCACGCCTTCGCCTTCCTGCGATCATCTGAAGTACGTGAAACAAAATCCAAATTTGTAAACTCGAAGCTTATTGTGTTCCCCCAAAATACACGCACAACAAGTAACACATATATAATAACAACATACTATGGGCCCAATCTCTAACACCCGTAAAAATCATGCCAAATTTAAACATTTTAAAACATATCAAAACCAATAATTATTACAAAACTTGTTTTCAAAATTGTAAAGTGTCACAGTATCCCAAAATCAAATCATGAAAATATAAGGGGGTGTATGATCACTCCTTCGCCTTCCCGCGATCATCAGAAGTACTTGAAACAAACTCAACAATTGTAAGCCCGAAGCTTAGTGAGTTCCCCCAAAATACCAACTCCATACAATCATAATCATAGCATAAAAACAAACAAAATGCATAGTAAGCCTTCGACACGTCGGGATCGCCTCGCAGGGCCTTCAGCCTACACGGACCGCTTGTCGGGCCTTCAACCTAACTAATATGCCCTACTGGGTCTCTAGTCTATATGATCCACCCAGGGTATGTTGGCCTTCAGCACAAAGTAGGTTCGACTCAACCCAACCCTAATAAAACAATCATATGCACATGAATATCATATGCTAGCATGTATATAAAAGTCAAACCGATCTAACAAATCACTAATCGTAGCAACATTCTATAACCAGGATACAAACCTAACTGATCACTAACATAGGATTATTGTATATACCAGGATACTGACCTAACTAGGTCACTAAGCATATCACCATCCTAACTACCAGGATGTGAATCAATAAGCATATCATGCAATAAACCTGGATACAAATCCGAAAAGGTCCACATTGGTGCCTTTGACCATGTTAATACAGTGAGCACAACTCACAATCACACTGCTGAAGGCCTGCAGACAAAACCCTAGCTGATGGATGACAGATTCTTAAAATGTCAATCATCAAAACAACACCCAATATAATAATTGGGTTCCAATGCATAACCAAAAGTCCATGCCTGGGGTAAAAGACTACTTTACCCCCAACCTAGCTTAATTCAACCCCAAGGCCCAAACTCACAATTAAGAAGCCCAAAAGTCAACCATTGGACCAAAGCCCAACATGTGGCCCAATTTTCCAAATTGGGCCCAAACCCTTCACATAGGCCTTACCTTAAGGCCCAACCATCTATTCTATTCCAAACACTTAGCATTCTAATGGTCCGATATCTTAAAATCATCAAGTCCCATTTATGGCCCAATTTTCTAAATTAGGCCCAAGTCCCTCATATGAGCCTTACCTTAAAACCCATCCAAATATTTTAATCCATTTACTAGTTCTTGGATAGCTTAATCACCAAACACAAATAGAAAGGCCCAACTCAAGGCCCAAGAAAATTAGGGTTTTCACATATATACAACAAACATCAATAATAAACAAACATAATAAAACACACACACACACCCACCCTTGTGGCGGAAGACAGTGGTCATAGGTGCTAGCCGGTGCAGGTGGTGGCTCTCTTTTGATTTTCGGTCAAGTAACCACACACACAAACACACACATTATTCGGTTCGTAAATTAGTCCAGCCACCCTCCTGGTGGCGTGCGGCGGTGTCAGTGACAAAAGAAGGCGGGAAGCAACAGCGGTTAGCCGATAACAGTAGTGTCATCGAGGAAGCAGCCGCATGGCAGCAACGGTAACATTAGGACCCAACAGCAGCAGGTTTGACCAGTCCCTCCCACGACCACAATATCGGCTCAAACTCTCTCCTTCACCAATGACGTGAGTTGTGCGGTGATGCATTAGCAAGAAGAAGGAGGAGAAAGAGAATGATCGGAACAGCAGGAATGACACGAACAACGATATCCTAACGGAAACGACGTCCTGACGATTGTTATTTGGTGTCATCAGGTAAGGAAGTGGCGGCAACAACACTCGTAACGTCGTTTCCTAGTGGTCATCGTCATTTCTGGAAACAGGACCTCAGTGGTGGTTTGCAACTTCATCAGCAAGGAGGGTAGCGATGTTTATCAATTGTGTTGTCGGCTGGAGAACAAGAGTAAAGGGGTGGTTGCGGTGGCAATAGAGAGGTGAGGTGAGGGTGGCAGTTGAACATTATCTAGGGTTAGGGTTACATAGGGTTGACCTTATATACCTGATCCATTCAAACTTTGTCCCATAATGATACTCTTAGTCCATCTTTCTCGCTTTTCTTTCAAATTAAATTCAAAAGTTACCAAATGGCCCCTCCTTTACAAAACCATATCAACTAAGGTCCAAAATTTACTTTTTAACCCCTACTTCCATAAATCCTTTCGCATTAAGTTGAAATGGTACCAAATACCTCCTAACCACTAAAAATCTATTGAAAAATAAGTCACGAAATTACAATTTAAACCGCCAATGATACGAATCTCATCATTTCGCTCCCCTAAACCAATACCCCACTTATTATTATTTGATTTCGACTATAATAATATAAAATAATAATTAAAAATTACATCTCAGTGTTCCAAATTTATTATTTAATTGTTCTATGTTAAAAGGAATGTTACTGTTGGGTCAAAATATGGTTTATACTTTACTTTTCTGGGCATTGTATTTTTGTGTAATAATTGTGGAGTTTTCGGCCTAGTTTACGGCTGAGTTTACGGCTGAGTTTACGGCCGTAAACACCTTACGGCCGTAAACCCATTTACGGCCCATGTCCACCAAGCCCATATCCAACATGTATAAATAGAGGTGTTAGGGTGAGGAGTAGAGATTGATGAACACTAGTGTATCCGGATTTTAATTCATATCATTAATACAATCGAGATTCATCTTTTTCTTCTTCTCATTCTCTTTTATTTCATCTGAGATCATCCATTTGATTGGGATTCCGCACCATCAAACGGATTTGACCGATACACGGGCAGTTTAGGGATTTACAATTGGTATCAGAGCCAAGTTGTATCAATCAAAAAGATTTATTTTTTATCCAAAAATCAAATATTCTGTGTTTACGGTCCAAGCTTACGGCCGTAAACTCCGAGTTCTTGGACCGTACTCTCTATTTAGGGCATTATTTGATCTTATTTTCTAGATATTTTTACGTTTTTGGATAGATCTCGCAAAAATAAGGGGGGTTTGCTCTTTGTATTTTTCATAAAAAAGGGTTTTTGATTGAGTTTTGGAGCTTCAAAATCGAATTTTCACGTAATCTCGAAGAGTTTACGGCCGGAAACTGTTCACGGCCGGAGTTTATGACCGGAAGCTGTTTACAGCCGGCGGCGGCATTGGTGTTTGCGGCTAGGGTTTGCGGTCGGCTTGTCTGCGGCTCAGATCGGCTCGGCTTGTCTGCGGAGATCTCGGCTCGGCAGCGGCTTGCGACTAGGCGGCTTACAGATCTCGGCTTGGTGAATCGCGGCTCCGTAGCTCGGCTCGGTGAAAGAGGGCTCAGCTCAGCAGCTCGCGTTAGTGCCTTAAAAATCGAAAAGGTTTTGGGGGTTGCCGGGGTTCGAACCCGGGACATCTAGTTCATAAAGCAGCCATTTAACCAAGTCGACCAACTGATTGCTTGTTTAATTCCTTCGAAAATTAAAATATAACCCGTTTTTCTCGGTACCAATTTCACATTTTTAACCCTTTTTACCCCAAAACTCAATTCCTTTTAATTTTAAATTCCTCTTTCATATAAAAAAAAAAGAAAAATTAATAAATAATAATAATAATAATAATAAAAATTGTTTTTATTTTTTATTTTTGACTTTCTATTTTAAATTTTGATTTTGACTTTCAAGTTTGACCTTTGATTTTAAAACTTGACTTTTTCGTTTAACCTTTAAAATTTCAAATTTAACTTTTCGGTTTGACTTTTAAGTTTGACTTTTCAAGTTTTGACTTTTGAGTTTAATTTTTAAAATTTGACTTTTAAGGTTGACTTAAAAAAAAAAAGGCATTTTAAATTTTACGTTTGCTTCTAGTTGTTTTTTTAATTAATTGATTTTAAAGTCTACAAGGGGTTTGAAAACATGAAAGAGAGTCGTCAGGATATGTTAAGACAAAATTTCAACTTTTTCGATAATATCCCTGGAGAAAACCTCGAAACTCAATTACAGCGATTCACTACACTTACTACTGAGATGAATATAGCCGGGATCTTCTTGACTAAGTCCGAGATCAACAAAAAGCTGTTGAATTCACTTCCGAAATCGTGGGATATGAACGTGGTTGACATCAAGAAGACAAAAGATCTCAATCGTCTTAGTCTGGCTGATGTAATTAAAGAACTTAACGCTTTGAATTGTCGGAAAACAATGAGTTCAGCAAACCTTCCAGTCAATGAAGTGCCGTGTTCTCATTTATGTGAAGTTTCATGTTCTCAATCATGTGAAGATACGATTAAATTTCTTCGGGAACAAATTGATTTATTAAAAAGGGAAGTTGAGGACCTGAGATATAAAGGATATCAACTCAGGAAAGGACAGAAACCCCTGAAGGATGAGTTAGAAGCTAAAACCAAGGACTTTAGGAAACTTCAGGAAGACTACAGTAACAAATGTGAAAACTATAATTATGTAGTCAAACAAAATGCTGAGTTAGTGGCTGAAGTTGAGTCTTTGAAAGGAAAGTTTGAAACTGCCAAACTTGATGTTAGAAAATATGATTTCTCAAGTGAGGTGGTTGCAAATATGATAGACCAAAGCATGCAGTTTAAAAGGAATCAAAACAAGGGTCTAGGGTATGATAGTGTACCTCCTCCTTTCAATCATAACTACACATCCATCCCTATGAAACAAGAAGAAATTGACAGGGAGGCACATCTTAAATACGGAAAACCAGTTGGATTTGTGTCAGGAGGGGTTATTAATGTTGATAATACTGATGCTTCTGTTACATGTGCAGGTAAAGTAGCAAAGGATGAGAACAAGGAGAACAATATTGAACAAACCGATGACTCCTTGAACTCTGAATCTGTTGCTTCGAACTCAACTGCTTCTGATCAACCTGCAGTTGAAAAATACAGGCCTCCAATTCCAGCGCAACAGAGTTCTTGTGGCAAGTGTGCATGTGAGGACAACAAAAGACAAGGCAAAGATACGTCACCAGGGGCAGGAAAAGATAACTTCACAGTGAAGAAAAAGACTTGTTTTCACTGTGGAACACCTAGACACATTGCCCGAAATTGTCCAAATCACGCATACGTTCCTTACTATGCGCAAGGCTGGCAAAACGCGCCAAGAGGGAGATACTCCAAAAGAAACCCCTCAAGGTCATGTTCAGACAATGCTGACTGGAACGCGCAGAAGGCCAAGAATTCAACTCCCAAGGCCAAGCATCCAACTCCCAAGGTCAAGCATCCAACTCCCAAGAACAAGAAGGGAATGTTGACCCAGAAGTCTAGTTTAAGAGATGCTCCAGTGAAACAAAGACCGGTTAGGTCAAAGTCATCTCGGCAGTCGGCTTCAAGTGCTAAATCAAGTGCCGAGGCACCCATCAGATCGAAAAAGAAATGGGTTAAACCCAACTACAAATGGGTTCCAAAGGCTCACTCTCCCAAATCTCCTAATGCTTCTAACGTTTCTACATCTTCTGTTTCTGATAAACAGGATATGTCATGGGAGAGAGTATCGTGCGTGGATGACAAAGGTCGACCCAGTTTCAAAATGGACTGGGTTCCAAAGACCAACTGATCCCGCTCTGTGTCGGAGCAGCCATGGAGGCATATCATCATACTTCGGTTTGTTGGTAGTGGCTGTTCCAGGCACATGATAGGAGACATCTCTCAACTATACAACACTCAGAACATTGTTTGGGAGAATGTGTCCTCTGCGGGAAGGGAAGAAAAGAAGTGATCACTCATGGGGTTAGTGCTTAATGACGTAAAGAATTTTCGGATCTGTTCTGAGATTACGCATGCTATTCTCAGACCTTCTGGATGCAAATTCAATCGATGACTTACGGTTTGCGTTTTCTTCTCTATACTCCTAAGTTTTTCTTAACCTGATTCGTTTTAAAGACTAATTTTTGTTTTAGGATAGTTTAAATTTGCGCATTTACTTTCGTTTCTCTCCTATGCACAAATTTAGGGGGAGAAATAAAAACAAAACAAAAATTAGAAAATTTTAAAAAATCCAAAAACATCAGAAAATCAGAAAATAAAAAATATATTGGTTATGAAATGTGTTTGAGGGAGATGTTTTGGGAAGTGATATTAATAAGTGATAAAGGACGACCTGAATCGGCGTAACGTACCTACGTTGAATCATTTACGTTCTGTGCTCGATGTGCTGGTAGGCACGAAATATTTTAAAAGGGGACCTGAATAGGAAAGTTGAACCAAATGAATTTAAGGACTCGACAAATTTTGACCTAGTTAGATCTATTTAATCTGACATCACCACGCTCGGATAGGTTGAGCAGGGCGATAAACACGAGAATCCACTCGTCACATTAATTGAACCCGTACTTGGAACCGTGGCTTAACTTTTCCTCGATGTGCGGATTCTGTCCTTAATTCCGATTGGATGGGGCGACTGGTAAATTCCGATAAATTAGGTCTGTAGAATATCATTTTCTTTCTTTCTGTCTGTTAGTCATATGTTGTCTCCTTTGCGTGACTTCCAATCCGACCTGGTACACAACATATGCAACTCTATTTCTCTGCAGGATATATATATATATATATATATGTGTGTGTGAAATGTATGTGTGAAATACTTCTCATCTGTTAGCCATATGCTGTCTCCTTTGCGCGACTTCTAATCCGACCTGGTACACAACATATGCAACCTTCTTCTTCTCAACCCCTCTGAAGTAATAAGTAATAGAATTCTGAATCTATTCTCTCTCTGAATGGTTGTCTGCTCACCTGGTGTAAGGAGTACTCTGGAAGTTCTTGATGGCTGGGGCATATCAGGAAGCGGGAAACACGTTCTAGTACACTTAAAATTGAACACATACAGATTGTCTATAGATCTCGCAGCTCAATTTAGGTGGACAACAATATCCCTGGTCGTCGTCAGATGAATGGACCTTAAGATATAGTATCTAAGAAATTAGGATCAGATATAAATTTTAGGTTTTTAAGTTCATCATGTCTTGTAACAAATAGTATGTCCTAAATCTGTCACAAATTTTTCGTGTTTAAGTGGACAACAATACCGACGATCGACCAGACAAAGATGTGAATATGGAAGGTACCGACAAGTGGATAAAGGCTGTCTAGAAACTTTGATCCCAAATCTCTCTTAAAGTTAGATATCATTTTTGTTTTTGCTAAATTTGTCATAGTTTCTTCTAATTTAAATATTAGGGAGAATTAAAAATTAAAAATAATAAAAAAAATCCAAAAATAGTGTTATTTATGTTTTATTTCTTGTTCAGAAAAATTAAAAAAAAAAATCCAAAAAAATATTTTTGTTTTTGTTTTAATTTGTGTGCTAAGTTTTCTTTTAGTTTTGTTTGTCTTGAAAAGTGATTTCAGGTATAGATAAGACTCATGGAGTTTGTGTTGAAGATTTCTGAGCCAAAGCTTTGTCCGTGAGCATCGAAGAATTCACATTTGAAGGAGCAAGAAATGAAGATTATTCTTTCAACATTCAATCCTTCAACCCCAGAAGCAAGGTGAAGCTGCAATTGAAGATTATGTGACGGATTGCATTGAAGCCTCCTCAATCAGTCTGCTGCTATCTTTGTACCTGCTGAAGTGATCCAGAAGATTTGTTCTCTCTGATGTTCTCTCTGAAGATTCTCAAGCTGAAAGCGCCATCTTTCAAGAATCAGTACGTCAAGCCTCCTCACCCAATGTGCGTTCAATGCCAAATTCTGAAGAAAACCTCAAGTGCTCAAGATGAAGTCATTCATTGAAGATTCATATGTTCATCCTGATGCTGTGAAGAAATCGAAGGTTAAAGCTGAAGCCAAGTTCCCAATGAAGATTATCAAGAAAGCCAGCTAATTTTTAGGGGGAGCTTGTTGGGTCAATTAAGAAAAGAAAGCTATAAACCAAGGGGGATATTGTTGGGTCAAAATATGGTTTATACTTTACTTTTCTGGGCATTGTATTTTTGTGTAATAATTGTGGAGTTTTCGGCCTAGTTTACGGCTGAGTTTACGGCCGTAAACACCTTACGGTCATAAACCCATTTACGGCCCATGTCCACCAAGCCCATATCCAACATGTATAAATAGAGGTGTTAGGGTGAGGAGTAGAGATTGATGAACACTAGTGTATCCGGATTTTAATTCATATCATTAATACAATCGAGATTCATCTTTTTCTTCTTCTCATTCTCTTTTATTTCATCTGATATCATCCGTTTGATTGGGATTCCGCACCATCAAACGGATTTGACTGATACACGGGCAGTTTAGGGATTTACAGTTACGCAATCAACCAACGGGTTCGAATGCCCAAGGCCCTCAACCATCGAGTAGGAATGCCAATATATTATGGCTCCAGTCATCCTAGGGATGGTATATCATCGAACCACAACCATGGGGTTGCAATGGCCACATACCACGAGTCCGATCGTCCTCAGGATGGAATACTCACGACCTAGAACCATAAAGATGGAATGCCCCGGTCTGTTGGCTGTCGCACAAAACAGATAAGCCTCTACCACTAATAAAACATGTGAACATATATCAAATAATCACATAACACTCTATAGACTAACAAACCGATCTCACATATCTTAACAACATAATAACATCCTATCTACCAGGATACCGATCTAACAAATAATAATAGCATAACATCATCCTATCTACCAGGATACTGATGTAACATATGATAACATCATAATAACATGCTATCTACTAGGATACTAATCTAACAGATCATACGATACTCGAGCATATAACATATCAGGATAACTATAACATCCCAAAATCAAGACCCTAAAATTTTTATTTTAAATTATATTACTTATAAAAATAGTTAACGGAAAACAGCACTGAAATCCTTTCAAAGATATAGTAACAAATCAGAAGTCTCAAAACAATATTAGTAAATAGTATAATATCAAAGTACAATCCCAGGTTTCTAAAATGCGGAATATCATGTGTGAATGGGTGATGCGTTGCTACCCCGTCGGCTTTCCCTTTAGATGAAGAGTTAAAAAACTAAAAATCATAAGAATAATGCTTAGTGAGTTCCCCCATCATACCCAAAACAAATAATCCATAATCATTGGTATCTTTCAACTGGCAACTGTCGGGCATAGGCCGGAGTTGGAACCCTCCTCAGTATCTTTAACCTAGTAATCGGGAACTAACCTCCCCTTCGGTATCTTTCAACCGGTAACTAGGAGCTACCCTCCCCTTCAGTATCTTTCAACCGGTAACCAGAGACTATTTCACCCCCTACTACTGCTAACACATAACAAGAACAGTAAACATATCAAGCACAATAATCATATCAGGCACAATAATCATATCTCATATCAACACTAGATAATTATCACAAAGACAATCATCTATCCAACACTCTTACTTGTGGGCCGGCATTGTGGCCGTACCCACTCCAACTAGGGAAAAACTCTCCTCAAATTCGTGTAGTGCTTGCATTAATCACGATATGAAAACCAAGTCTCTATAAGTCCTCGATCCCTACACAACAATTTTTCTAACTTATCAATCCATACTCGTAACCCTTGCAAAGGTCAACTCCATGCCAAGACAAAGTCAAGGTCAACAACTTGATTAATGGTCAATCATCCGGTCAATGTCAACATTTGGTTGACTCAAGATGATGAGTGGGTCCACCAACTTGCTGATTCCCCATATCCAAAAAATGTTGTAATCCCATCCCTACTTGTCGAGTCTAGAAAGAGCTCGACGAGATCGCCTTCAACAAGACATCAGACTATCTTCATCCAAATCGCCGACTTCGTCCTTGAACTCATCGAGTTCATCTTCATCCATATGACGATGTTCAGTCTATGACTCACCGAGTTCTCCTTGAACTCATCGAGTCCATCTTCATGTGGTTAGGACATTATCTTGAACTTTCAGAGTTCGTTCTTGAACTCGTCGAGTCCTTTGATCTTCAAGTCCAACATAAACCCTCCTAACAGGCTAACTGTCCCCTCTACTCAACCAAAACCACTTCCAGACCCAACCCGCTGAGTCATCCAAGAGACTCATCCAGTACCTCTATGACCAAACTATCTAGTCAATTATAATGGGTCTAAATGCATCAAAACTATAGATCTGAATTCCTAAGGTCCATTTCATATCTAAGTCCCAATCTTGACGTCCACACATGGCGTTTTTTGACACAAAAGACCTTAAAAGAAGTCTACAAGATGCATGGGGTCCGTATGGCAACAAATTTGTCAGCGTTATGCCATAAGGACCCCCAATAGTTCTAGATCTAATGTGTAACTCCAAGCACACCCTGAAAATCTGATTTCAGTTTCACTATACTCATAAAAGGGTAGAAATAGCCCCAAATCAAAATCTAAGAGATAGATGATCAAGGTTCCATCTTTTTACCTTCAATGAGCTGAGAATGGAGTAAAACTTATAGATCTTCTTGCTTCTACTTGAACTCTAAAACTTCCTTCCTCCTTTCCACCTTCAAAAACACATAAAATGAAATAAGCTCAAGAACATACACTAATGGATAGGGTTTCAAGTTAGGGTTTTCTCTGGGTTGGGAGGGACAATGGAGGCTGATTTGTGGTGTTATAGGTTGTTTAAATAGGGTGCAAACCCAAATAATAGGGTTTCATCTAGACGGTCTTACTCACTGAGTCGGTCTCTCAACTCATCGAGCACATGATTTAACCCTCCGATATAAAGTCGAGTCTACTCGACGAGTTAGGCATCCAACACGCTGAGTCCTAGAGCAAAACATGGAGTTACTTGAATTTAAATATATACCAGGAACCGGGTGTTACAATAACAATCCAAAAAGTCAGACTTGGTGCGTTAGGTCTGTGTGTATAGTGAGGAAAACTCACCTCACAAGTAGGTCGGGATGATAATATCAACTCTCCAAACACAACTCCACACTAAGTCACCTAAATCCACCAATGATCCACTTCCACAACTTTCCAATTTATTAAAATACTCTTAGAAGTCAAACTGGTCAACCCTTGGTCCAAGTCAAAGTGAATGATCAATAGTCCATGTTGACTAAACTCGTCGAGTGTATCCCACTGACTCGTTGAGTTCTTCCAGAACTCGATAAATCATCAAAACCATAGTTGATTCGCCGAGTTTCCAGACAACTCTTCGAGCATATGTGGTTTCCAAATATCGGGAAAACCCTAACTAATTCATCGAGTCATCTCACTGACTCGCCGAGTCCATGTAGAAACAAAAAACGGCCAATCTTCACCTGACTCGTCGAGTTAACGATGCAACTAATCAAGTCCCTTCAGTCCATTTCTTATTCAGACGTTTTATGCTATCCCAAATCTCCAAATTGTAGATCTAGCTGCCTAAGGTGATGTTATCACATAAAGTTGTAAACATTACATGCATGCAAGGTCTTAAATGCCAAAATCAAGCTAAAGAAAAAGTTTTAGGTAAGGAGAAGGCCATAACTTGCTAATGACTAGAACTTTATGGCTCTAAGGGGCTAGAGGAGTCCAGATTTGAAGTTACAACTTCAAATCATGCCCGAAACCATAAATAACTCCACATAATACTAGAAATAGCCCTAAAATGATGCTTAGAGAAGTCACGATAATGACTTGTTAACTTCAAAATGATGCTTAGATGAAGTAGAAATCAGATCTACAAACCTCTTCTTGCTTCAAGCTCCTTACACTTCAAGCTCTATTCACAAAATCCACCTTCCAAGCTGCTTAACACACAAAAATAGAGACTAGACACAATTAGGATTTTATGCGATCAAGGGTTCACTAAGGGAGGCATAGGGAGGATAATGACCCTTTAAATTGGGTGTACAACCTAGAAATTAGGGTTTCATTTTCCAACTCCTACGTGTCGATTTGGGGTGTTCCAATTTGTTAAGTAGACCTCCTAAATCACGCAGCCTAATCCACTTCTACACTATGAGTTGGGTCATCCAACTCGTCAAGTAGGTCTAAGAATGTGAATATAAGCTTTAATTTTTATACCTCGGAGTCGGGGTGTTACAATTCTCCCCGAATTGAACTACACTTCATCCTCGAAGTCTGTTGTGGTAAATAACTTAGGGTAATGTTCCCGCATCTTTTCTGCCTGTTCCCAAGTCCACTTGGATCCCCTCCGGTGCTGCCACTGTACCATTACCAAAGGTACTTCCTTGTTTCATAGAACCTTCACTTTCCTCCCAAGAATGGCAACTAGCCTCTCCACGTAATTCAAGCGCTCCTCAACCTATAAATCATCCAATAATACCACTTCTTCCTCATCTAACATGCACTTTCGCAACTATGACACTTGGAAAGTGATGTATATCTGACTAAGCTCCTCCGGGAGATCCAGTTTATATGCTACTTTGAGTTGGGGTGTTACAATTCTCCCCGACTTTAACTAAACTTTGTCCTTGATGTCTGATGTGGTAACTAACTTAGGGTAATGTTCCTGCATCTTTCCGCCTGTTCCCAAGTCCACTTGGATCCCCTCCGGTGCTGCCACTGTACCATTACCAAAGGTACTTTCTTGTTCCGTAGAACCTTCCCATTCCTCCCAAGAATGACCACTGACCTCTCTACGTAATTTAAGCACCCGTCGACCTATATATCATCCAATGATACCACTTCCTCCTCATCTAATAGACACTTTTGCAATTGTGACACTTGGAAAGTGATGTGGATCTGACTAAGCTCCTCCAGGAGATCCAGTCTAGACGCTACCTTGCCAACCTTGGTAATGATCCTAAATGACCCAATGTATCAGGGACCGAATTTTCCCCTATTCTTGAAGTGAATCACCCCATTAGAGGGTGAGAACTTCAGTAATGCCATGTCACCCACCTGGAACTCCAACTCAGATCGGCGCCAGTCGGTGTAGCTCTTCTGCCGATTCTGAAAGGTCTGTAGTCGCTGTCTGATCTGCTGAATCCTCTTGGTAGTCTGCAGAACTACCTTTGTCCGTCTCATCACCCTGTGACAGTTCTTTCCCTAACAGACTAGGGTGTGACATATGTGGAGCACCAATACTGGAATGAAAGTTGTTGTTGTAGGAGAACTCTGAAAGGGGTAGGTAGGAGTCCTAGATCCCACCGAAGTCAATAATGTAATTCCTCAGCATATCCTTGAGAGTCTGTATGGTCCACTCACTCTAACTGTCTGTCTTCGGATGATAGGTTGTACTGAAGTGTAGTTGCGTGTCCAATTCCTCGTGGGACTTCTGCTACAATCGAGAGGTGAATCAAACATCCCAGTCTCATACATTAGAGACCGGCACCACACGGCACGCAACAATCTCGCGTATATAAAAGTCGTCCAGCTTCTCGGCGCTCTTGGTCAATCGATCGATGATGATCGAAATAGTGTCAAATCCCTTCACCGTCCTCAGCAGCTTGGTGATAAAATCCATTGTGATATGTACCCATTTCCACATAGGAATCTCCAGAGGCTATAGCTAGTTGTGCGGCCTTTAATGCTCGGCTTTGACCATCCGACAAGTCAAACACCTGTCCACATACCGTGCAATCTCCCTCTTCATGCATGGCCACCAATAACTCAATCGCAAATCCGGGTACATCTTAGTTGCCCCCGAATGAATAGAGAAGCGAGTCTTATGGGCCTCCACTATAACAGTCTGTCTGACCCCACCAGACATCGGAACCCAGACCCGATTGGAACGGCTAAACAACCACTATCTATGTTCTACAAACCGGTTGTTCTCACCCTTAATCCTATCAATATTCCAATTCTCCTATCACATACCCTCAGCTTGAGCTTCGCTAATCAAGCTCACAAGTGGAGAATCCACTGATATCCTCATACAAGTCACTGGAGTAGAAGATCCAATTGACTTACAGCTCAGAGCGTTTGGAACCATGTTCACTTTACCAAGATGGTAAACAATCTCGCTATCATAGTCCTTGACTACATCAAGCCACTTGTGCTGTCTCGTGTGCAGGTTCAGCTGATCCATGATGTCTCTCAAACTCTTGTGGTCTGTTTATATGGTATAGCGGACCCCATTGTGGTAATGTCTCCAAATCTTGAAAACGAATACTACCGCTCCCAACTTCAGATCATGAGTAGGTTATCTTGTCTTTTGCGGCTTCAACTGCCGCAATGCGTAGGTTATCACTCGTCCTCTCTACATGAGGACCGTGCCCAGTCCTGTAATGGATGCATCACAAACACTACAAAATCCTCAACTCCCTTCGGGAGAGTCAAGACTGGAGCCTCACAAAGTCGCTATCTTAGGTTCTCAAATGCCCTCTACTACTCAGGGTGCCCCCCCCCAGAAATCCACCCGTTCCTCGTAAGAAGAGTGAGGGATACTGCAATCTTAGAGAAATCCTATATGAATCTATTCTAATACCCAGCCAATCCCAAGAAGCTCCTGCTATATGAGGGAGATTTCAGAACCTCCCACTACGTAACTTCCTTGATCTTGGCCAGATCGACCAAAATCCCCTTCCGATTAACGAGATGTCCAAGGAACTGAACTTCTCGTAACCATAATTCGTACTTCGAGAACTTAGCATAAAACCTCTCTTGCCTCAAGACTCCCAATAGCTCCTGAAGATGCTC
Organism: Lactuca saligna; assembly: GCF_052625555.1. Taxonomy (NCBI): domain Eukaryota; kingdom Viridiplantae; phylum Streptophyta; class Magnoliopsida; order Asterales; family Asteraceae; genus Lactuca; species Lactuca saligna. The sequence continues at coordinate 42,040,371 of NC_136418.1, read as the reverse complement.
CTCGTGTTGCTCCCTGGTCTTGAAGTACACCAACATATCATCTATGAACACGATGACCGAGCGATCAAGCATCAGTCTATAGATCCGATTTATCAGGTCCAAAAATATTGTTGGCACGTTGCTGAGCCAAAATGGTACGAACTCATAATGTCTATAATGATTCCAAAATGTTGTCTTCTCCACATCCGCCTCCCTAACCATGAACTACTGATACCCAGACCTCAGGTCTATCTTGGAGAACCAAGATGCTCCCTGTAACTGATCCTTCTTCCCGACGAAGAGAATAGGCGTTCGTCACGGAGAACTACTCGGACAAATGAATTGTCTGCTCAGCAATTCATACAACTGCGATGATATCTCTTGCATCTCTGTTGGTGCCAATCGGTATAGCGCCTTGGCGATACGGGCCACACCTGGCACTGGGTTGATCCGAACTTGACCTGCCTCTCTGGAGGCATTCCGGGTAACTCCACCTTCCAAGCTTCTTAACACAAAAAAATTAAGAGAAGACGTGATTAGGGTTTTCTGAGCTCAAGGGGGATGGAAAAGGAGGCATAGGGAGGCTAATGACATTTTAAATAGGGTGTAAAACCAAATAAATTATGGTTACATTTTGCAGCTCCTACTCGTCGAGTTGGAGTCCTCCACCTCGTCGAGTAGACCTCCTAAATGACGTGTCCTGATTCACTTCTACACGACGAGTTAGGGCATCCAACTCATAGAGTAGGTCTAAGAATGTGAATATACACTTTAATTTTTATACCTAGCGGATACCATAACCATCCAGTTTGCCGTCAGGTGTCGTCCTCCAATATCTAATACCATATGCTTGCTCTCTCTTTTCCCCAACATAGAAAACTAGAAGAAAAAAAATCATAATCATATAAACTGACATTATAAGGCAATGGTCGATCACTCAACCTTAAGGCTACAATCCTTAAACTGGTCATCCCAATTGTTCCCTAGTTGTTCCCTTCTTTAGTCTCGAAACTCCGAATGTAACTTCCTCATGTAAGACCCTCAACACCTTATATTAACTACGCATTCAGTTCGTCACCATTCAACCCCAACTGACATGGCCACTAAGGCCCAAACAATCACCTGACCTGTCTTCTTAACAAACAGCGACAATTAAAAAGTCAATAATACCCAAAATGTTGCAATAGATTCATGGTGCCAAACCATGTTCCTACCTTCAACCAACTCCTTCAAAAATTTTGGGACTTTCTTGGATTCGAGTACGGATACTGTGTTTCCAGTAGTACGGGCCAAATACTACCTTCCACACTTATTCGTACCTTCCTCATAATCATCCTAAATCCTCTAAGTCCATTCCTAATAATAATACTGTTGAGATAAAAACTTGAGACATACTTGAATAAACATTAGAACGAGTATTGTTGCAGAATTAGTTAATCTCAAAGGATCTAAAAGGTCAAGAATAATAAGTTAATATGTTAGATGGTTAGATACTTAATTGCGGAAAAGTAAGGAAACATAAATGACAGCAGGTGATATATCAAGTAAACACATAATATGATTCATAACATGGAATGCATTCAAACCAAATTAGTAAGAGAGATCAATCTTAGTCATAAATTCACGAATGACTTGCTATGAAGAGAAGAATTACTCAGTTGTGTTCGAAAGGATTTTTTAGTAAGAAAGATAGGAGATGTGTAAGGATAATTTCAGATTTTAGAGATGAGTAAAAGAGATCTGTATTGATTGATAAGGAGTGAGCTCTATTTATAGAGACTCGACAAATACAAGTGATTCACTCTCTAATAGTAGCCATGCAAGGCATATTGGACAAATAGAGAGTACTACAGAGAAGTAGATAAAAAGTAGACTAAGTACAGAGAAAGTGATTGCGGTAGCATATTGATTACTTCGGATGTGATTATTAAAAGAGCTTGACTGTGGTAGCAAATTGACTTCGGTAGGCAAACATTAAGAGGGTCACTTCATGTATCAAGAATTTCCCCTTAAGTGACCTCTAATTTTCTTCACTTGTCAAGTTTAAGAAACTCGATCACAATCCACCAAAATTTCCTAACATTCTCCAACCAAGTGATCCTTCTTAACATCTCGAACTTGACTTCAGCAGTTCTATGTTTCAATTTTTCCACTATGGTTCGATACATTTCAAGTTGTTTCTTCATGAGGCGGTTCATGGAAACCATTGGAATGAAGTATTTGACTTGATCAGTCTTCCTTTTGAAGATGACTCTGAGTTCGGGAAAGTTTGTAGCACCAAGTGATCTTTCCTCATGTCCTTAAGTTGGCATTGGTGCGGGATCCAGTGGAGGTCGATCAAACTTTTTGGCAATGACTGGATGGATATCTGCATAGATCTTTGCGAAGTCACACACTGTCTCTTTCAGAAAGATACTTTCCCTTTCAAGTGATATCATCATTTTCGGATGCTTCTCACACTTGTTCTGGAACACCTTATCTATCAGGAAGACTTCTTCTGGGATCATGCAGGGGAAGTCAGCTTGGGTGCGGACATAGTCCTAATTCCTTCTGGTGAGTGTGTATTGCACAAAATCAGCGTTCATGATTTTCCGAAGTTTAAAGTTCTTGACTGCTGATGGTCTGTCGTTGGACCAAATCTTCTCAATGGAGGAGGCATGCTTTGCATAGAAGCGGTTTAATCTTTCAAACTCCATTACCAGTCTTTTGTGATCAGGAAGACTCTGGTCAAGTTGCTCAAACTCTATGAAGTACCTAGCATTTGGGGAGATAGGAACATCCCAGTATCCATCAACAGGAGGTTCGGAAAAAGTGAGGTATGGTTCGTAATCATTATCCAATAGTTTGTGGTGGGTATTGACCCAATAATTTATCAAAGATTCCTCCATAATAGTGTCAAAACTGCATTCTCTCCATATGAGCTCCGCAAATTTAGCTTCCCTCCAATCAACTTTGTTTTGTTTAGAGATGGGTGAGTCATTCAAGCTTGGAGATGACATATACTCAGCAAGATTTTTGAAAACGGGTGGAGTTTCTGGTCTTTTAGAGGAAGGAATGACTTTTTGTTGTGGTGGAGGAGATTGATGGCTTGGATTGCCGTGATGAGATCGTTGCGGTGAAGGTTGCGGTGAGGGTGCGGTGAGGGTTGCGGTGTACGAATTTTTCCTGTAGTGATGGGGGGACTTTGATGTTGTGAAATGGAGTGATTGGAGTGATGAACTTCTTCTTCACTTCCCCTTCTTGAGGAGCTAAGACCCGGAGACTCCTCAAGCCATTTTCAAAAGCCATCAACTTTGGAAAAAAGTTCTTGATATTGAGTTTTGAGGGCATCTTCCAGTTGTTGATTGTTGGGGATGGTGGAGTTGAAGAGCAGTCGGTGAATTTCCTTGGTGAGTTGAAGGATTTCGGGGCAATGGAAATTTGTGGACAAAGATCACCGCAGGCGGTTGATAGTAGCTTGAAGGACTGAGATCATGGACTCATAGGCAGTGTGAGCCTGAGTAATCAGCTTTTGAGATTGAGAGTCTTGATCCACAATGGTTGCTTGAAGGTCTTTCTTGATTGTGGTTACCTCAGAGATGAGGCGTTCTACAACAGCCATGAAGTCCTTGTGATTTGCTTGACGATTGTTGTCAAGGGACTGGATTCCCATTTCAACTTTGAGAGAGATAGGCTCAGCAGCCAATCTCTCACGAGTTTCCAAGCGCTCTATTCATTCAATCACTGACTACGATTCAGGGGAGTCTTCTGGTTGCGGTTGAGTTGTCTTGAACGCATCAAGGATTTGATCAAGCTTTGCTTGTAGGCTCAAAAATTCTTTTCGAGTGACAACATTCTTCTTCCTTTTCTTCTTCTCTTTGGGATTTGAAGTTCAATGGTGAGAGCCACTGGATTCTTCTTCTTTAGCAAATATCATAAGATCATCATCAGAGGGAGAGCATTTGTTTAGCTCTAGGAAATCATCATCACCAAGACCGAAGGTGGGAGCAAAGCTCACTTCTATTGCGATTCCTTCGTATTGTGAATCTCTTGCAGTGGGAGATGGAGGTTTTGAAGGAGTTAGTTCTGCTATCATCAATTGTTCCTTGCAGATGATATCAGCCAATGTTCTCCATTAGGTCTTGAACCTTGCAGATAGTATCTACGATATTGGCATTGTTGATTGCATCTGCCCAATGCTTAGCTACAGTCTGAATTTCTTTATGTTTTTGTTGAAGCAACTTTGTTTGTTGTGCCTTTCTGGCTTGGAATGCCCTATGGAAGGCGACATATTTATTGGCTTTGGCTTCATTGGATGGCTGATACTTACACCATTAGTCGTTAAGAACAATTTTGTCAATTCCTAGAAAGCGCACCGAGGTGTCTCTCGGGTTCACGGATCCTTGCACATTTGTGCTCACCGTGCCTAAACCACATGTTACTGATGTAAGTAGAGTAGGATTTCCTGAGCTTCCTCGGTCTCCTTGACATAAGGTCAAGTTTGGCCTCAGCTCTGTTCTAGCAAAGGCTGAAGAATCGCCTTGCGGTTGGGATGGTGTTTGAAGTGTTTGGGTGACAGACAAAAGGATGGAGTGCAACTCCTCTGGGGAAAATAAATGGAGACGGGAAGCCCTGGAGAACTTAGGGTGGGATCCAGATCTATCCTCTTGGGATTGAGTTGGAGGGGAGTTTCCATGAAGTGGTGAAACAAACTCACTTTCTGATTATGAAAGAAATTCCATGGTGGTGTCGAATGGGTGTGCGGGCACCCCAAGGACTACCGGAGCCTGTTGAGAGACTGTGGTATCAATCCGGTCACGTATTTGGTCTGTGGGATCCGTTTTCCTTTTCTTGAGGATTGAAATGGGTTGATCATCCTTAACCACATCATTGTTGGATGTGGAGAAAGTCTGATGTTGGCTTGGTTCAATAATTGTAACCACTAGAGTGATTTTTCTTTTCTTGGATGGATTGGTTAGTTTAGGAGCATGAGAGGACCTTAGATCAAACAATTTTATCAAATAATGACTATCAACAAGAACACCGAAGTTTCACAAAGAACTTTCACTAAGAATAATAATCTCACAAAGAGATTATCGAATGCACAAAGCGGCTGTTAGGGTTTATGAAAGATGTGTCTCACAAACGTGTACAAAAGACTATATAATTAATCTAGGCAATCCCTACAAATCAGGGATATACCAGCTAACTAATAGACAATAACTATGGAAACAAGATAAGTACTAAATATGTTACAAAATGTTGAATATAAAACTATACACTGAACAACTAGTATGTTGACACTAATGCTGACGTTAGATTATGTGCTGACGCTGAGTGACCAGTTTCAAACATCATCATATTATAAGGTTTGACCTTACAATCTCCCCCGATATGATGATGTTCAAAACCAGCTAGACTAGAACACCTCTTGACAAAAACTCTTCATACTCAGCTTCAGCTTCTACTTTCACTGGCTAGTAAGGACTATTCAGCGGCTCCTATCTTCTATTCAGTAACTCCATAGCAAGAAATATGTGAAACTCTCCGGAGAGATCTTGATGACTCATGCACATTGGTCTTAAACCAACAAGATGTTCTGTTGGAGACCTTGGAATTTTTGTAGTACGCTGAAAACACATTTTCCTGTTCTTATCAAGATAAAACATTCCATGTGCAGGAACAGAGATGAACTTATGTTGAACCGGTTCAACACCGATAGGAAGAGAGTTTTTATCCCTTCGGCACCAAAATTTAGAACCAATAAATCTTCACTATCAACTTGAAATCTAGTTCTTCTAATTCTTGGAACTGAGGAACTTGGGCCTTGCTGCTGAGGACGCTGTGTAGGAACAAGATCAAGACGCTGAACTTTCTTGATTAGTGAGTGAAGAGCATAGGTCAGTTCTGAAGAAAGAGCTGAAGTTTTCTTGGATGCTAATTCGAGCAATTCCATCCATTCAGAGTATCCGTATCTGATCAGCTCGTCTCTCTTGACAACTTCAGTGTACGGATGTTGAGTACCTTGATGAGTGATCAGAAAAGTAAGAATTTTCTCATTACGAGGTTTTGAGGCTTTAACTTTGATGATCTTATCACTGCTCACTCTTCGTTTAAGAACATCTTGAAACCTCTTGCAATCAATCCTATCGAGAACACTATCAGTCCTTGACTTACTGCTACTGGGGGGAGGCTGTGAAGATTTAGATTTGGACTGATATTCTAAAAACCTTTGCATCTGAGCTTCAAATGATCCTTTGGCCTAAAGTTTATGCTGAATGAGGGATTCATCAGCTTGAGCAATATTCTTTAGAAGCTGAGCTTTATTGGCTTCATCAAGGATTTGCTTAACTTGATCAGGAGACATGTTCCATTCAGCTGCCAAATTGGATATGCTGACAATGGACTTAGATTTCTTGCTGGGAAGATAAGTGTCCGTATGTGAATTAGAAAATTCAGCATCTGCTACCTTGCGCTTGCGACATAAAGGTTGAAGATCCTCGCTAACTACATCTTAGTCTTCTCCTTGAACTAGCACAGTAGGATCAATGAAGTTCATGTATAGCATCTGACACTCATCATCATGCTCATCTTTATCATCATCTGACTCTTCTGCTTGTACTGGCACAGTGGGATCAATGAAGTTCATGTCTAGCATCTGACACTCATCATCATGTTCATCTTCATCATCATGCTCACTATCTTTAGTAAGCTTTTCAGTTTCAGTTGCTCTCTCAGAGTCGTGCACAGGCTGTGGTGGCTCGGTCTGATTTAAATTGTTCTCTTCAGATCCAAGCTCAACAGAATCAGTTTCTCAACATCATCATTTGGGCCAGGGGAAGGAGTTGTCAGAAGAACTCCCTTCAGTTGCTTGACATCAGCCTCAATACGTAGAAGGCGCTGACTCATGTCTCGAGTCAGTGTAAGAAGGTCATTAAACGTTGAGGTCGGGATTTGAATGAGCTGAGTACTTGGAATTTCTTTTGATCGATGTTGCTCCCCCTGAGATGGTGGCATCCCTTGTGATGGTTTCTCCCCCTGAGCAGATGGTTGCTTCCCCTGAGTACCTGGAACAGACAACTTGTTGCTCATAAGTACTCAGTTGATCACCACTACGAGATTTGTGACCCACACATTTGCAAAGTGCCCTGGTGAAGAACTTCCATCCTGGAGTCATACACTGACGCAGAATGAGATGTGATCGAGCACTAGCCTTCGAGTGATCATAGCCTAGTTGATCAAAGAGGCGTCGACATCATTCAATAGTTGGAAGCTCCGGGAATGGTTCAAAAATTGGTAACCTGAGTGCAGCACTGAGGAGATCAGCGGTGATGAAAACTGAGCGACAGCCACGCCCAATAGTGCCGGAGATGATGTTGTTTTCATTATGAACCGTTGCGGTGTAGTATAACTCACATACTTGTTCAGGAAAGAACCCTAAGGGAACCTCACTTATAGTGTATCGAAGTCTGCAGGATACTAAAAAATTGACAAAATCATCGAGTCCAAGACCGCGATGAACATCTAGTATATCAGGGTTGAAAACGACATTTGTGGCTTTGATGTATATGGGAAGAGGAGGAGAGTTTGGAGCTGGGACAACTCTTCTTGAAGTGGAGGACAAGGTAAACAGTGATGCCGCCATTGAAGAGAGTTTTGCATTCTAGGGTTTTGAAGAGAGAGAAGGAAGTTTGAGTGATGGGAGGAAGGTTTGGGAGAGAGGTGGAAAAAGTTTAAATATGGGATTGAATGGTTTTTTTTTAAAGGTAATGATTATCTTTATCGAAAATAACTGCGTATCTTAACAAAGTCTCAAATCAAAAAATATAGCCGTTAGGTAAAAAGAGCCGTTGTATTGAAGAGGAAACGACAATCAGTGTCTGCGGAAGCGCTGAGATCAGTGTCACGAAAAGTTACATGCTGAAAGATAGTCTGTCGTCAATTCAAGGTACAACTTGCTTTTTTAAGGTTAGCAAAGTGGTTGGTGCGTGTGATAGATATTGGTTTAGTTATCTAACCATCGGCACAGAGTGTTGAGTATTTATCAGTGAGTGGTGCTTCTTACTAAATCATTAGACACTAAGTGAGAAGAAGGTGAAGAGAGGATTTTTGTGTGTGATAGACCTTGGTGTTTTGGTCTAACCATCGGCAAATACTGTTAGATTCTCATCAGCATGTGTTTTGTCACACTGAATCACAGAATCAGTGTAAGATTGGTAAGAAGGGATAGTTGCGTGTGATAGACCTTGGTGTTTTGGTCTAACCATCGGCAAAGACTGCTAGAGTCTCATCAGTATATGCTTTGTCACACTGAATCACAAAATCAGTGTAAGATTGGTAAGAAGGGATAGTTACGTGTGATAGATCTTGGTATTTTGTCTAACCGTCGGTAAAGAGTTTCAGGTTGTTATCAGTGTATGGTTTAATACAGTGAATCATTCAACTTTAGTTTAGAAGATTTGTAGAAGAGATAGAGATAAGAGATCATACAATGTACTCAGCATGCTAAACATCATCAACACATCATCATCAGCAAAAAAAATACATTAGTTTATAAGACAATAGCAAACATTAGTAAAATATTTTCAATCCAGAATGATCATTCCAATTTCTCCAATAATGTGAGCATTAGTTTGAGTATTCAGGGCCTTGGTGAAAATATCAGCTAGTTGATCTGAAGTCTTGACATGTTATAGAAAAACCTTGCCCTTCTCAACATTGTCTCTGATGAAGTGATGTCTGATCTCGATATGCTTTGTCTTTGAGTGTTGAACATGATTCTGTGTGATCTGAATGGCACTGGTGTTATCACAGTATATAGGAGTCTTTGTGAATTTAAGCCCATAATCTAAAAGTTGATTCTGAATCCATAAGAGTTGAGCACAACATCTCCCAGCTGCAACATACTCAGCTTCTGCAGTGGAGATAGCTACTGAGGTTTGTTTCTTGCTAGACCAACTGATTAGTCGATTTCCAAGGAAATGACATCCACCTGACGTGCTCTTCTTGTCTAAGTTGCATCCTGCATAGTCGGAATCAGTGTATCCAAAGAGTTCAAGTGCTGAGTCACGAGGGTACCACAATGCCAAGTTCTTAGTGGCCTTTAAGTATCGAAAGATGCGTTTAACTGCAATGAGATGAGACTCCTTGGGATTAGCTTGGAATATAGCACAGAGAATGGTTCCAAACATGATATCAGGTCGAATTGCAGTGAGGTAGAGAAGAGATCCAATCATTCCTCGATAAAGAGAGTGATTAACATCAGTGTCGGTGGGATCAACGTGTAGCTTATCAGTCTTGGACACCGGAGTAAAAGTCGGTTTGCAGTGGCTGAGAGAGTACTTAACAAGCATGTCAGCAATATTTTTACTTTGACAAATTGAGATACCTGATTTTTGTTGTTAAACCTCAAGACCTAATAAAAAGGTCATCTTCCCCATCATGCTCATCTCGAACCTTTGAGACATGATCTCAGTGAATTCCTTGCTCAACTTCTCATTTGGAGATCCAAAGATGATATCATCGACATAGATTTGAACAAGAATCATGTATGAGACTTTGTTTTTGATGAAGAGAGTATTATCAATTGCTCCTCTTCTATAGCCATTTTCATGAAGCTATGATGTCAGTGTCTTATACCAGGCCCTAGGAGCTTGCTTCAGTCCATATACAACTTTATCTAATATGTACACATAGTCAGGGTGCTCTTTATCTTCAAAGCCTGGGGGCTGTTTGAGAAACACTTCTTCTTCTAACACACCATGAAGAAATGTTGTTTTGACATCCATTCGGTAGACAATGAAGTTCATGTATGAGGCATAAGCAAGAAACAGTCTGATTGCTTCAATGCGGGCAACTGGAGCAAAAGTTTCCCCGTAGTCAATCGATTCAATTTGAGTGAACCCCTGAGTAACAAGTCTTACTTTGTTGCGAGAAATAATACCATCTTTATCAACCTTGTTGCGGTAGACCGTGTGTTCCGGTGATGGTCTGGGAACAAGAGTCCAAACCTTGTGCTTTTCGAACTCGTTTAACTCGTCTTGCATGGCTTTAATCCAGTCAGCATCTTGTAGAGTTGAGTGTATCTTTTCAAGTAAGATCATTGAAACGAAATTAACATACATGCAAAAACTATTAGATACACGAGATCTGGTTCGGACACCATCATGAAGATTCCTAATAATTTGATCAACAGGGTGATCTCGATGTCTAGGAGCTGATTCCAATGGATTTGACACTGAATTGTTATTACTGAAAGGAACATCAGTTGCAGGAGAATCTTCAGTCCCAAGGGTTTCATCAGCATCGGACAAATGAGTTGTCGAGCTGACCTCAGTACCTTGATTTACAGATCTTGGGTCTGAAACGATAGGATCAGGAATAATAGCTTCTTCTTCAGTATGAGAAACTTCATCATATAGGCAAGAGAGAAGCTCTTGAAAGATAGAAGAGGAATGAGCTACTTTTTCATTAGTGTATGATTCTTCATCAAACTTTACATGAATGGATTCCTCAATGCACTGCCTGTTCACATGAAAAACACGAAAAGCCATTGAAATAGATGAATATCCAACAAAAATACCTTTGTCAGCCTTAGGCTCAAATTTTGATATGGGATCGCGCCGATTAAGAATATAAAAAATGCATCCAAACACGTGAAAGAAGGATACGTCCGGCTTTTGACCATTCAGCATCTCATATGGTGTCTTCTTGTGAACCTTGTGAATTAGAGAGCGATGCTGAGTATAACATGTTGTATTAACAGCTTCAGCCCAAAAGGACATAGGAAGACCAGCATGAATCATTAAGGTCCTTCCTACCTCAATTAGTGTTCGATTTCTTCGTTCAGCAACTCCATTTTGTGGAGGAGTGCGAGGAGCTAAAAGGTTCTGCCCAATACCTTTCAAATCACAAAAGTCTTCAAGAGTCGAATTCCGGAACTCAATGCCATGATCACTCCTTAGTTGCTTAACTTTGAGACCAGTCAGCATTTCGTTTTGTCGAATTAGTGAGATAATTTCATGTGTAGCTTGACCTTTCTTCTTCAAGAAAGCCACCCACGTAAATCGGGTAAACTCATCCACAACCACCAACATATACTTATTTCCTCCTTGGGAACGAACAGGAATAGGTCCAAACAAATCCATGTGCAATAAATGAAGAGGAACAGATATGCTAGAACATGACTTGGGTTTGAATGATGACTTGGTTTGCTTTCCTTTTTCACACGCTGAGCACATCTTGTCTTTAACAAAGCTGAGTTTTGGGAGACCTCTAACTAGATCTTGATTGGATATTTTAGATAGATTCTTAAAGTTCAAATGAGAGAACCTTTTGTGCCAAATCTAGCTGAGATTGGTTTGAGACTTGGTAAAGAAACATTGCATCAGTGCCTTGTCACTTGAGAACATGTCAAGAACAAATATATTATCTTTTCTACTTGCTGAGAGTACAATGTTCTTGTCAGTGTTGATGACTCTTCCTTCCTTCTTTGAAAAATGAACTTCATAATCAACATCACACAACTAGCTGATTGAGATGAGATTGTGTTTGAGACCCTTTACATATAAAACATTCTGAAAAACCACATTACTGCACTTGATCTTCCCATATCCTTTAGTAAACCCCTTTCCATTGTCTTCGTATGCTACTGCAGGACCAGTTTTCTTGACATAGTCTTCCAGGAGACACTTGGATCCTGTCATATGTCTTGAGCAACCGCTGTCTATGTACCAAAGATGCTCTTGACCCTGCAGTGTTGAGAAACTAGTTAGAACACACTGACCCATTGTAAGATGGGTCATTCACAAAGTTATTTGACAATATATTATACCACTCTTTAGGAAGATAGTTCAAAGAATTTGATTTAAGAGTCCATCTTTCATTTCTAACTTTGATGATGTCAGCTCTTAACGATGTTTTATCAAACTTGCATTCACTGATCATGTAAGAGGTGTCACCACATATGTAACAAACTCTAGTACCAAAGTTTTTTTTGGTAAGCAGATTTCTAGATTTAACACATTTGGATTTGACAGATTCACCAAGTGAACTTTGAGTCCTTTTATTTGACATTGAATTACAACAGAATTCAGTGTCCGAAGAACTATGATCAGTGATGGATAAGGATCTGACATGAGTATCAGATTTAGACTTATGCACTGAAACACTGCAATCAGGATAATGTTTAAGTTGTTCATGAACAGCATGAAACACTCCGTTTGAGATAGGAAATGCAATAATAATTTTAGTGAGAGGAGTTGGTCTCTCAAGATGTGCAGGGTAAGAAGTAGGATCAATTCCGGTAATTTCAATATTACACTCAGTAACACCATTAGAATCAGTAACACAGTATTCATCAATGAGACTCTGATTAATAAAAGTGTTGCTGATAAATTTGTTTTTGAAACTATCTTTTAATTCATTCATGGAATAAAATTCAGATTCCTTTTCTTGAGATTTAAAAACTTTTTCAGCTTCCGTAAAATTTCCCCCAAGGATTTTCTCACATGAATGAGGTATTTGAGCAGAAATAACATAATTAGCATTTTTGTGAGATTTAGCCAAAAGTTTTAAAACAGTTTGCTCTTTGTTTAAGAGGTCTTTAACTTTATCAATTTCACCAGATAGAGAGGAATTTGATAAACTAGTAACTCTTAGATTTTACTGAGTAGTGTCAATAATGTTATTTTTCAAGGATTGTTCAATTTTAAGAAGATCAATTTGATTCTGCATATCTCTTATGATTTGATTCTTCTTAGAATTAAGAACACCCAAATATTCAAATATTTTGATTTTTTCATTCATTGAATAGGAAACAAAATTTTGAACCTGATACATTGAGGGGGAATCAGTGTTGTGCTTCCTGGAGTTTTCAACTGCATCACACATATCAGCATCAAACGAACTGTTGCTGACTTCATCTTCATTAGTATCTTCTATCTTAGCCGTCAGACATTTAACTTCATCATCTGATGACTCCTCATCAGTCTTCCATTTTTCTTCTTCAGCGATAAGAACTTTATGTTCCAAGTTCTCTGCTTTCAGTTTCTCAACCAACTTGTTGTACTTCTGCATCCAGTATTCATCCAAGCTTTGGGTTCTTTGCTTGCATTCTTTTGCAAAATGAGCAGTGCTACCACAGTTAAAGCACTGAGCTTTCCCTTTCCTTTCAATAGCATGTTTCTTGTCAGCATCTGATCTTTTTGAAGATTTCCCACTCATCTTCTTCTGAAACTTTGAGAAATTTCGGCCTGATTTCTCAAAGGTCTTCACAATTAAAGCAGCACTAGCGACAACCTTTTCCAGATCATCAGTCACACTTTTAGAAGAATCAGTGTCTGAATGGTTTTCAGTGTCTGACTCTGACACTTGCTTTTTGTTTGAAAATAATGCCACTAATGACTCACGCTGAGCATCCTTCATCAGCTCCTTTCTCTGAAGCTTGGATTCCTCATAGTATCGAAGGTTTCCATAGAGACTTTATAAATCCATTGTGCTGATCTTCTCACTATTTTTCAGCACATCAACATGATTCTCCCAACCTGCACCCATAGAATCCAAAAACTTTTGCATTAAAACAGTTCGATGCTTCAACTGATATAGTCTCCGCAGATCATTAACAAGAGTATTAAACCTATTAAAGGTTTCAGTCAGGGTATCACCTTTCTTTGCAAAGAAATGTTCATACCTTCTGTTTAGATCATTTATTTGAGTAGCCTTGACTTCCTCAGTGCCTTCCAAAGATACAGTCAGCGTGTCCATCATTTCTTTTGCTGAGATGCAGTTCTGAACCAGCCCAAATATATTGTATGGCAACGCATAGCTGATTGCATCTGGAGCACGAACATCGAGACCATTCTTTCTTTTTTCATCTGCTCTCCAGTTTTCTCTAGGTGTTTTCTTCATGACACCATCAGGAACATTGTTTTTCAAGGGCTGATATGTCGGAACATATGGACCTTTGTCGATGATGTCCAACATGTCTTCATCTACAGATTCTAATGCATAGAGAGCTTTTATTTTCCACATAGCAAAATTGGATTCATTAAATGGAGGAATTTTAGCAGAAGGATGATTTGATGAGTTTAAAGAGGAAGATGATGAAGCCATTTGTTTGATAAGAGAACACTACTCTGATACCAATTGAGAGGACCTTAGATCAAACAATTTTATCAAACAATGAGTATCAACAAGAACAACGAAGTTTCACAAAAAACTTTCACTAAGAATAATAATCTCACAAAGAGATTATCGAATGCACAAAGCGGCTATTAGGGTTTGTGAAAGATGTGTCTCACAAACGTGTACAAAAGACTATATATAATTAATCTAGGCAATCCTTACAAATCAGGGATATACCAGCTAACTAATAGACGATAACTATGGAAACAAGATAAGTACTAAATCTGTTACAAAATGTTGAATATAAAACTATACATTGAACAATTGGTATACTGACGCTTGATTATGTGCTGATGCTGAGTGACCAATTTCAAACATCATCATCTTATAAGGTTCGACCTTACATAGCATCCTTTTTCTTAGGAGTGACTTACTTCCTGGTTTTGTGAGGGCCTTGATGAGCAGAATCTAGTTGCTTTCATCTTTGAGAAGAGACATTGGAAAGAGTTATGCAACATGGGATTGTGGTACTAGTGGGATCAAGAGTTGTGGATCGGGCTGGAGGAGGCGGGGTGGGAAGGTATGGGGCAATACCTTCCGTAACCTCAATGTGATCTGAGACACCAGCAGTCTCAAGACCGAGGGCAGAAAGAATGTGTATAGGTAATCTTTTTATTGGTGCAAAAACAGTTTGATCAGATGATGGATTGTACCGTTTAAGATCCTTGGTGACGAAGAAGTTGATGTCGTTGCCCATACTGATTTCTGCATCCGCATGGAGGTTTGAGTTGTAGAGAGACTAAAACCTAGCAAAAGTGAGCTCTATAGGATTCTCTCTTGGGCTTTCCTTTGGAATGTACTGTAGGAAATCATCCTATAATATCTGACCATAGTTGATGTCATGGCCGGTGAATATGCTCCATACTAGTTCGAGCAGTTTGAGTCCCATGTTATCAGTGCCTCCAGTTCTGCCGGATAGACTGCAGATGATAAAGTGACACACAAATTGCCATACCGCAGGAAATTGATTTTTCTTGAACTTACCGATTCCTTTGATTTTCTTCTGGTATCCCATTTTGTACAGTGCAATAAGTATGTCCGCCATTGATGGAGTGAAGATCTTGATGGATGGATGAACAAGGAGGTTTATGGCATTGAGAAATTTCTCCTTGGTCAAGATGACCAATGAATCGCTGACTAGATTGAGATGCACTTCTTGAAGATTCTCGAGCGGTCGGTATGCTAAAAAAGCGCACTTGAGAGGGTTGAGAGAGGAAGAACGTCTGTGAATAAATCGAACAGTCCAAATAGGGGGTGATTGGACAGGAACTTGATCATCATTTTTGTGGGGGAATTGTAGAATGAATGTTCTTCAAACACAGCTCTGAAATTGCTTGAAGCAATCATTGGTATTGTACATCGTGAAGTAGAGTCTGAACCAGTGGGGTTCACTGATCCAAATGCCTTCGAAGGTTTCTTGGATACACTAGATTTCACCATTGTTGAGTTTTCAAAGCAGCTTGGAAGTAAGAAGAAAAGTAGTGCGCAAGAAAAGGGTTTATGATTCTGAAAGTGTAAACGGTTCTTTGTGGAGAAGAAAGGATTTTATAGTGGTTTAAGAGAGCGGGAAACGTTTCTGCCCTAAGTGAGTTTGGGTAAAAGTTTGGATTAAATCTCAGCCACAGATTAAATAAAGGTTAAAACTATATTTGGGGATTGACCAAACAGGGTTTTGCATTTAATGAAATGTCATATTGACAAGCACGTTTAGAGAACGTGTGGTCAGGGTGAGGGAGCATTCTGTTGGTTAACAGGGAAGTTGGAACGGATTTGATGTTTTGGGGTAATACGAAGTGACAGATTAAAAGATATAATTTTGGAAAATCTCCTTTTTGTGATCATACCTAAAATAGGTCTGACACTGTTAATTCAAAAAAGAATGATACTGATGCATAAGGAATGTTTTTTTTATTTAAAAATTAAATGCCCCTTTTTTGTTTTCATTATTTAATGAAAGATCATTAAATAGCACACCATGTTTTTTTTATTTTTTATTTTTAAATTATTATTTTTTTATTATTTTTTTTAAAAAAAGGTAAGTTATATTATGGTGACTGCGGATTGAGACTTCATTGTGGATGTATCAAGTACCATTGGATGGATGACTGTGGGAGACGAACAGAGAGAAACACTTGTACAATGATTAGTAATAACAAACAATAAAGATCATTGAAGTATAAATATGATATATGCTTGCGGTATATAGAATATAACAAAACCATCTATCATATTTAACTTCAACTGGGACCGCAGTGGAGACCAAGGATGGTCTGTGCTACTTGTTAATTCAAAAAGAATTGTGGGTTCGTGTTCATCATTCCTAACATTTGTAGGAAATTGTTGAGTTTTATAGAGTCAAGGGCTTTCATGAAGATATCAGCAATCTCTTCAGGAGTAGGGACAAAAATTAGTTCAGTGTTACCTTTTAGAATATGGTCTTTGATGAAGTGATACCGTAGTTCAATATGCTTGGTCTTAGAGTGCTGAATAGGGTTGTGAGAAATTGCTATAGCACTTTCAGAGTCACAATAGATTGGTATCCGCAGCATTCTGTATATGTAGTCCAAGAGTTGTGTTTTCATCCATAAGACTTGAGAGCAATAGCTGGTTGCGGCCACATATTCAGCTTCTGCGGTAGACAATGACACACAATTTTGCTTCCTTGAGGACCAGCTAACATGTCTTCCACCCAGAAATTGACATCCTCCTGAGGTGCTCTTTCGATCAAGTTTGCATCCAGCATGATCCGCATCAGTGAATGCTTGAAGACTGAAGTCATTCCCTGCTGGGTACCATAATCCTAGAGATTTGCTTCCCTTTAAGTACCGTAGGATTTGTTTCGTTGTAGTCATATGAGACACTTTAGGATCAGCCTGGTACCTTGCGCATATACCCGTTGCAAAGACTATATTTGGTCAGCTAGCAGTGAAGTACGTCAAAGATCTAATAATGCCTCTATAAGATTTGTGATCAACAGATTCAGCTGAGGGATCAACAAATATCTTATAACCAAAGCCCATGGAAACCATGGCTAAAGAACAATTATCCATTGAATATTTCTTCAACAGTTGAGTGGTGTATTTCTCTTGATGAATAAATATCCCTTGCGGAACTTGTTTCACTTAAAGTCCTAGAAAGAAGTTAATCTCTCTATTCATGCTCATTTGGAACTTTTTGGTCATGAGCTTAGCAAATTCATCCACCATTACTTGATTAGTCGATCCGAAGATAATATCATCCACATATATTTGTACAAGCATAAGGTGGTCACCATTTGCTTTTCTAAACAAAGTGGGATCAATTACTCCTCTTTTGTATCCGGACGAGACAAGAAATTCAGAGAGAGTCTCGTACCACGCTCTTGGGGGTTTCTTCGGACCGTAGACTGCTTTTTCAAGTTTGTAGCAGTGGTCAGGGAATTCAATACTTTCAAAGCCAGGAGGTTGCTGAAGATGAACCTCTTCTTTTAATTCCCCATTGAGAAAAACACTTTTTACATCCATTTGATGAACTATGATGTTTTTGTGTATTGTGTTTGCCAAGAAATCTGGATGGCTTCCATTTGTGCTACCAAAGCATACGTTTCGTCATAGTCAATGCCTTCAAGTTGACTATAGCCTTTAGAAACTAGCTTTTCCTTGTTTCTGACGACCGCACTATATTCATCTAACATATTCTTGTATACGCGTCTTGTACCAACAATGGGGTGGCCCTGCGGTTTTGGAACGAGCTGCCATACTATGTTTCTTTTAAATTCTTCTAGCTCTTCGTGCATTGCGGAAATCCAGTCTGGTTTGTGTAGCGCTTCTTTGATCGATCGAGGTTCAACTGAGGACAACAACGCTGCATAGTGGCAACAATCAGATAAGTCCTTGGATGATCGAGTCTGGATTCCTGCGGATGGGTTGCCAATAATTTGATGTGGTGGGTGGTCTTTTCTCCATACGTATAGACTGGATTGAAGATGATCAGCAACTGCAGTGGAGGGAATGTATTCAATGTTAGAAGACCTTGTGGTTGGAGACAGTAGTTCCCCCTGGATTGGAGAACATCCTGCTGAATTATCTTGAACTGGGAAGATGAGATCAGAGTTATTTTGGGCAGATGACGAAGTTTTTCCCCCTAGAGTGTAGAAGGAAGTTCGCCTCGGACCTACGAGGGTTCCCCCTGGATTGCGGATGGATGGGTAAATATTCTTGAATCTGTTCTTGTATCTATCATTTCTATGTTTTCGTCACCTGAATCCGAAGAAACGTTTGATGGTTAAGCTTCTCTGCGGATTGGAGCCGCATCTTCTAATACTGGAACTTCGATGGTTGTTTCATCATTAGTGGATTTTCCCCTTCAACAGGCGAGGTGGAAATATTCATCGATACTTCTTCATATGCGATGGGACCCGATACATCCGCATGTTGTTGTTGAGCTTCCGGAGATACAAGACCATTGGAAAGCTTGTTTGTATCTACCCGATCAAAGAGGTCATCATAGTTTACTTCAACTAGATTTAATGGACCCGGAGAGGCAGGAACATCACTTTATAGTATTGCGGTGGTTTCAGTTCATGGAGCTGAGTTGCGGATGTGATGGTCATCAAACTTTATGTTGAAGCTTTCAATTATCAACCTTGTGCAGCTAATGAGAACCCTATAAGTAACCTTGTTAGTGGAGTAGCCAAGGAAGATGCATTTATCAGAGTTCGGTGCAAATTTATTAAGGTGATCTCTGTTGCTGATAACAAAGCATCTACAACCAAAAATATGAAAGAATCTAACATTTGGCTTGCGGTTGTTAAGACCTTCATAGGGTGTTTTGTTGAGGCGTTTGCAGACAATTCTTCGATTTTGAACAAAACAGGTTGTGGCCACTGCTTCATCCCAGAAGTAGAGAGTAAGGTTTGCAAAGTATAGCATGGATCTGGCAACTTCTACTAAAGTACGGTTCCTTCGTTCTACTATGCCATTTCGTTGTGGTGTGTAAGGAATAGAGAAGTTGTGTGTAATCCCTTTGGAAACCAAGAAACTATTTAGAGGATGATTAGTAAACTCGGTTCCCATTGTCACTTCGGATACGTATGACTGGTAATTTGATCTGAAGTTCAGTTACCTTGATGAAGTTGATTAACACCTGCGGTGTTTCTTACTTGAGTCGAAGAAAGAAGACCCATGTGAAACGTGTGTAGTCGTCCACCATAACTAGTATATATTTTTTGTGATGAAGACTGACTACGGTAGATGGACCTCAGAGATTAATGTGTAGGAGTTCCAATGGTTCGGAGATTGAGGAATCAATCACCGTGGGATGACTTGCGTTGAACTGATTTCCACATTCACATGCAGGACAGGGAGTATCATTGCTGAATTTGAGTATTAGAAAACCTCTGACTAGTTCTCCAGTGACCAAGTTGTTGATGTACCGAAAGTGATGATGTGCTAGCTTGGGGGTACTAGAGCCAACTGACTTCGGATACAACTTTGGATATAAAGCACAACTGCGGTTTTCCTATGATCGGAGACACATCGAGAGGATACATAGTACCTTCGGATCTCGACTTGACCAGACAGGTGCTTCTATCGCTTCTCATTACATAGCAAAATTGGTCATCGAATTCAAGACGATGGTCTGCTTTACATGGTTTACCAACGCTGATGAGATTGTGTTTAAGGCCTTCTACGTAAGAAACCATTTGAATGGAGAAGTTTACCGTAGTGAGAACACTGTAACCTCGGATTATTCCATGAGCATTGTTCCCAAAAGTGACATTTCCACCGTTGCAAATTGGCTTGAAATCTCAAAGGTATTCAAACCTTCCCGTCATGTGCAAGGAGCAGGCACTATCAATTAACCATTCTTCTTCTTGTTCTTCCTTGAACAAGGCCTAAAAATTACACGGTTAGTTTAGGCATCCAAACTAGTTTGGAGCCTAGGACAACAGGTAAGCTTTTGATTGATGCATGAAAAGAGCTTGCAGGGACTAGTTTCGTGTCAACTTTTAATCCTAATCCTGGGTGTTTGTGAGTCTTTGGAGTGTAGTGCCCTTTCGAAAAGTAACGAGGTTTTGGAGTGTAGTGTTTTTTTGAAAAGTTACGAGGTTTATGAAAAGTACCAGTTTTGACATTAGAAAACTTTTTCTGACAATTACAGTGACATTGACATGCTAAGATTTTGTCTTTTGCTTTGGCACTTTGTTTATTCAGCCGTCAAAAGGATGTGGTTGATTTGTGACTACTCCGAGGTTGGTAAGATCTGACATGTGGTATGTTGGGTTTTGAAAAAGTTTTTCTCAAAGATGTTGCACGTATAGATACTTTTGAGCTTTTGTTGGGATTTGGTAAAATGCCTTTCCATTTGTTGAAACTTTGATGTGAGTTTAAACGTGTTGGAGTGGGTAAGATACCCTTCCATTTTGGGTCATCTGAGGAATAGATTTGAAAACCATTGTTTTGAAAAGACCTTTCTCTCTTTTGGGTTTTATCAGATGAGTTAGGAATGGATGTTGAAACTGCACATTCCTTTTTGCTTGGTTTCTTGACGGGAGAGTTTTTTGAAAAATAGTGATAAAAAACAAACGTTTCTTGAAGGGAGAGTTTTTCTCGAGAATGAATATCTTCTTTGAAAGCCCTTTTTGCTAATGTTTTTCGAGATCCACAATCACAGGTGTTTAACTGCGATTTTTGGATGTGTTTGAAAATTTTGACACCGAGGACTTGACTTATCTGAACTTGAAAATTCAGGATTTTGCGAACATTGACCTACTTCAAAATTTTCTATGGGTAGTTCATGGTGAATTGGTTGAAGAGTCATAGAACCTTTGATTGTGGTTTCTGGTAAGAAATACATAGCTACTGTAGTGTAAGTCGGTGTTGTGACAGGAAGGGGTTTTTTCTGAGTGACGACTATGAGAAGCACTATAATCTGAGGATAAGGGTGGAAAATCTTGTGAGACTTCGGGACTTTCTTTGACAATTTCTTCATCAACAACAGATGAAGTCTGAGAATTTGAACTGAATAAGCAACAGACAAGAGGTTGATCACATGTATGATCCGAAGCGTCATGCACAATTTCCTCAATGATACAATTATTACTTAGATTATGAAGTCTATCTAAGTGAGTTTTGATGTTTTCGGGAAAAGTCTTTTCATTGACTGGAAAATGAAATTCTCGGTCTGGAGGGACATAAGGTCGATATTTGTTAAATCGGGGTGAGGAATCATGTGCGGTAGGATATCTATTGGACCAACCCCAATTGTATGTATTGACCATAGTTCCATTATTCACTAACTTTTCAATAGCTTCACTATCATTAAACAACTTTTGTATTAAAATATTTAAGCATACAATCTCACTTTGAGCTAAATCTCTTTGGTTTAAAGGTATTTATAGTTGGGTTTCACTCATCATTCTTGCATCCTTTTCTAACTCTAAATCTCTTTCTAACATTTCCATTTTGAGTCTTTTGTTGTCCAGTCGTCCTCTCACATGAAACATCTCTTGGGATGCTATCTTATTCTCATCTAAGGATTTGTTGTAGTCTGAAAGGACGGCAACACAAGTGTCATTAAGATTGTCTATGAATGGTTGACATTCATGCATGTTATAATTTAGAGTTTGGATCATGAGTTTTACATGATCAACGATTCTTAGAGTTACATCTTTTTCCATGTAGCAGTAGTTCCTTTCCAGCTTCGTTGAGCCATCATCATCAGCAGTTGCTAGCATGTAGATCTTGCCTTTTCCTTTGATGTTGTTGATGTTTTCTTCTTCATCTCCGGATGACCAAACTTCATGGTCTCTTTTAGCATGAGCCATTCTAAGGTAGAATGCTCTATCTTTCATGACATTAACTTTCCAATCCTTTTCAAAATGATTTTCTTTGTTGCATTTGTGACATACGACAACATCATTGTTGCCTTCTGAGGGGGGTACCGGATTCAGTGGTTTGGATAGACTGCGGTGCCTCTTTTGGTTGAGTGTTTTGAGATTGCGGTTGCGGGTGTGGGGTTTTTGGATAATGAGAGTGATTGTTTTGTGGATTGAAGTTACGATTGAAAGGTGGTTTGTTGAATTTTTGATTTTTGCGAAAAGAGTGAGGTGGTAGCCGGTTGAACTGTTTAGTAACTAAAGCAATAGCCTTCTAAAATTCTTCTTCTTCATCATACTCTGAGTCAACTTCATATGATTGTGGTGTGGTGTCATACGAGGGAGAGTAACGTTGGTTATGAGGACCTTGTGCTACAAGAGCAAGTGGTCCTCCGACTTCAGCACAATCTTTGAGTAAGGTGGATTCTTGTGCTTGTAATTCCCCATATAGTTTGTAGAGAGACAGGGAATGAATCTTTCTGTCTCCTTGAACTATCATTTTTGTAGTAGTCCAATTTATTCCTAACCAATTGAGAAATTGAAGGTTTGTTTCATAGTTACTGTGGATGGTGCCAACATTTGAAAACTTAGTAACTATCAGATGGAATCTTTTAAAAGAATCCTCTAAACTTTCACCAGCATGAGCCTTGAAGTTGTTGAATTCATTGAGTGCGGTTGTGAGCTTCTTATCTTGAGCTTGTTCTGAACACTCATACAAGTTCTTGAGAACATCCCAAATCTCTTTTTCTGATTTACAGTTTATGATAATGTCAAAGTTGTCAGGAGCAACTCCACAAGAGGTTTCGTAAAAAGCAACAACATCATTTTCCATTTTATCGAGATCATCCTTGGTGGGACAGTTCAGGACTAGTTGTCCTCCTCCTAGTCTGGTTGTGGCACCATTAGTTTGAACAGGTGTAAGAACAGGGACATGTGGTCCTTCTTTAACAGATCTCCATACATCTCTATCAAGTCTCCTTAAGTATCTTTCCTTTCTTTGAGACCATTGATGATATTCATTGGCAACCAATATTGGAGCTTGGTTTGATCCACCAACACTATTGGAAACATTCAGAGAAAGTGCTTGTGCCATTTTTTTTTGACAAAAAGAGAGCTTCATTGGTATAGAGGTCCTTTTGAAAAATCAGTGTTCCGATTTTAAAAGAGTAACCACTATGGCTCTAATACCAATTGTTGAGAGAAAAACTTGAGACACACTTGAACAATCCTTAGAAAAAGTATTGTTGTGGAATTAGTTAATCTCAAAGGATCTAAAAGCTCAACAATAATAAATTAATATGTTAGATGGTAAGATAGTTAATTGCAGAAAAGTAAGGAAACATAAATGACAACATGTGATATATCAAGTAAACACATAAGATGATTCATTACATGGAATGCATTCAATCCAAGTTAGTAAGAGAGATCAATCTTAGTGAGAAAGTCACGAATGACTTGCTCCGAAGAGAAGTATTACTTAGTTGTGTTCGAAATGATTTTTTAGTATGAAATATAGGAGATGCGAAAGAATACTTTCATATTTTAGAGATGAGTAAAAGAGATCTATATTGATTGCTAAGGAGTGACCTCTATTTAAGAGACTCGACAAATACAGGAAATTCACTCTCTAAGAGTAGCCATTCAAGGCATACTGGATAATAGAGAGTATTACAGAGAAGTAGATAAAAAGTAGACTAAGTATAGAGAAAGTGACTATGGTAGCATGTTGATGACTTCAGATGTGATTATTGAAGGAGCTTGACTATGGTAGCGAATTCACTTCGGTAGGCAAAAACTAAGAGGGTCACTTCATGTAACAACAAATACCCTCAAAAATCTACTAGACAACTCATCCCTAACACTAAAGTGCTTCCTAGACTTTTCGAGCATTCCCACCTCACCCTGCCATCAGCTGTTGAAGGACCTCTACTAATGTTAGTTAACTAAACTACTACACGATTACATTTACATGCAACAAAGCTCAGATAATCCTTCAACTAAAAGACCTAGCCCTACAATGGTTAGAATCTAACGAGAGTTGCGCAATAAGACCAACTCAACCACTCTAAGATTATTTAACCTTCACTACATGTAACATAACATATTCATGTGATAGCTAACTTAAATAAATATCAGTCCTACAAAGCACAAGGCAAGCGTCATTCAAGTATCTAGAACTGAAAGCATTACATAAACACGTAGTCCTACCTAAAAAGCTCTTGAATATCTCACCACTAGCATGCATCACTGCCAGCACACACAACATGCATAAAGGCTTGTCTCCTAATCATCCATCCTACCTTGTAACACTGATCACATCCTTAGCCCTAATCTTGCATGCAATTCCCATATACTCACATCAAACATCAATCACGAAACATGTATGGGTATTTTAGGAATTACTTACTTGAGCTCGGCTGATCGCACGCATCACACCCCCATTTTATTTTATAATCCTTTTTAAAATCGATTTCTTTTAGAAAATTTTACCAATTCCTCAGTTTGAGTTCAGGCATACCCGAGAGTATACATGAATCCCTAAATCCAAGGTTCTGATACCAAGTTGTAACGCCCTAAATTTCAACCTAACTAGTCATCAGAGATACAAATATTCTACCACACAAGCTCATACAAACATGCAAGAGTCACAAATATAGCTAGCATACTACATACACCTTTTAGTGAGCTGACATTGGTGCCTTAGACTCACAAGCATAGGGAGAAGACTCACCTCAAACTGTTGAAACGACCACATAAATTCTCGAACTGTTGACCCAGGAAACCTCTGCACTAAATATCATCAAATAATATCCTAATTAATAATCGGGACATAAACCACAAATCGGGCCATGCCCAAAGATACATAAAAGCCTAGAGTGTCCCAAATTACAAGAAGGCTCAAGGCCTAACAATAACCGAAAGTCTGGATACTAGCAGCCCAATATGGCCTAAAACCCTAATAGTCCAAAAACAGCCCAAAACATCGAAATCAAAAAAGTCAATAGTTTTGATCCGTACACAGGGCATACTTCGCTTACGTGGGCGTACTGCTCAAACCAACATGATTGGAGGACATTCCCGACTAGGCGAGGTGTAGCCAGGAGTACACCGAACATACACGGTCTGACCCTAAACTCTTAAATAAAACGTCTTATATACTTAAGGCACTTACTGCAACTAAAAATTTGACATCTAAAGAAAGTCTTAATCCATAAACGCACTGACTTTAAGCCTTGCAACCGCTAAAGAGAGATCAATCCTCAAAACCCTAATTTTCTCAATATTAAGTGTCACTTAAATCATGTATGGGCCAAAGGAAATGATCAATCAACAATATTTATGAACCAAATCATCGTAAAACATCTAAAAGGACATATAACAAACTCTAAAGTGCTCCAAGTCACAATGATCCAAACTTTGGGACAAAGAACTCATAAAAGACCATCAAATGAGATCTAGAAGGAATATCAGCAAGGCATGGGCTTGATACCTTCAAAATATGCATAAAGTGAAGGAGTTTCTGGATCCACAAGCTTGTATGCAAAACCACCTTCTTCCTCAACAAGAATGCACAAAATTACCGAAGAGGCTCCAAGATCTTCGATGTCCAGGCTAGGATTTGATATTAGTGCTTAAAGGGAGTGGATGCTGAATAGGAGGTCCAAGGTTGTGATAATGTGTTAAAATAAGGATGAAACCCAAAAAATTAGCCTTTGGCATATGCTCGTGTATGCCCGATGTACTCCCTCGTACACCCAGCGTACGCTACCTTCATCTCGACTCACTTAATAAATTACAACCAGCATACACGCCACATACAACCTTCGTACGCGACTCAACCCAAAATCCTCAAAACTTCAAACAATCATAATGATTTCATTCCAACTCCGTTTTAGATAACCCTTATATCCACAGAAAGTTATTGAGGAACTCTACAACCCTATCTAAATAATTTTGTCTTCAAAAATATCGAACTATAATCCTTAATTTGACAAGAAGTTTGGAACACCACTTCCCATTTTACTCTTTGACTCTAAAGTACAACCAAACTCTTGGATCACACAATATATATTACCCACATCTAAAATAGACTAAACCTATCTTTCCTAATGCTCGAAGCCTTATGATACTTAATCTTCAGGCCATGAGACCTTGGTCGGGTTACATTGGAAGTCTTGTGTAGTATGAGTGTCATCAGGTAGGTTCAGTTTCCTGAAGGTCCTTGATTGAAAATTGAATTCTTCTGTTGTGGATTATCGATGTTATGGGGAATTGTTTATGGTCAGGATGCTTCTTTCATGTAAGGTATGTAGAGGTATCGGGAGGTAATCAATCGTGATGAGGTGTTGCAATAGTTGTGTCTCAAACTACTAAAGTCTCTGCTAAAAATTATCTTATCAGTATGGCTTTGGATCTTGAATGTTATCAGTGTGGGTCTTGGATTTCAAGCGAACCCATACTGTGTTAGAGGAGTTGGGTTGGAAGGACCTTCCAAGGGAAATTTCTAGAATGGGAGCAAAAATTTAAAATCGAATTTAGTGGAGGAGAATTGTAACACCCTGTTTTCGAGATCTAATCGACTTAGGGTTTCAAGGAGTCAAAAGCATGGTTTTTGTGTAAATCCAAGTCTCACAATGTGAGCCATAGAACGGTCACGACATGAGGACTGATTAAATGAAAATGTTGAGCTATGATGAGCTCACGACGTAAGATGCGTTGTAGCCCATGCCCATGATCTTTTAGGATTTACTTCATATTTAAACCCCATAAACTTCATTTTAGGGTTCCAAAACAGCCTACTTTGTCCCTAAGCTCAGTAAAACCCTAACCCAAGGTTCTCATTGTAATTCATGAACTTTTGGTGGAGCTTTTGGTGGTTTGAAGGAAAAGAAGACGTCAACAATAAAGCATAGTTTCAGCATGGGAGTTCCATTTGCAACCTTTAGTTATACTTCTGGTACATTTACATTTGCGAGAGCAAGCAGTGCTAAAAATAGATCGTAACATAGTGTCTCAGAGTTCTTCGATTCAGGTAAGTTTTGCCTCATTGTACCCGAGGGTCCAAGGCACCAATGTCGACCCACTAGTTTTTGCTATCTTTAGTAGAGGGATGACAAGGGGACTATAAATAGGCATGTAATATAGATTGAGTACTCTTGATCTAGTCTTTCTTGCATGTTCCTTGTTTGGTTGTGGCTCTAGAGTAGGATCACCTATCCGGGTGTCTATCTCGCCTTTGAGTATATACTATCACACCCTAAACCAATACGACTGAAACGTTCGGGGGCATAGGACGTCTTGTACAGTATCACAGCAATTGTATCATAGTAATCAAAGTAAACACAACCATTTTATTGCATAAATAAGGTATTTACATTTGTTCGATACATAGTTTGTATGACATCAAAAGGTATAAGAAAAGTATAAAAGACACGACTCTAAAAGCTCCATCTTCTTAAGACCTACGGGTGTACCTATCTACCAGTTCCTTGAGAATACAAGTATTTTTGAAATTGTATCAACATTTAAGTTGGTGAGTACCTAAGAATGTTTTTAAATGAAATCTTGTCTTTACATCTATGAAAATGTTCGTATGTTTCTCAAGAAATTCCAATACTTTCTTTAGTATTGTAAAGTAGTCTTAAACCGTAAGCCAAAATGTACATTCTTTACTGTATTCTGTAGTTGTATATGAAAGTATTAGTGTGTATGTCTAGTTACCACCTACTGTATTGTATCACGTTTTTTGTATGAAAACTCTTGTATGAAATCCCTAGTAACCACTCGTAGTTATGTATAGAAATGTTCTATATGAAAACCTTTGTATGAAATCCATGGTTACCACTAGTAGTGCATAGAAATTTTCTTTATGATAACCCCGGATATCATCAGTAATGTATAATATTCTTCTTATGACAATCCTGGTTGCCACCAACAATGTATAGTAGTTTTGTTACTTAAAATAAAATCATATGTTTGTATTCCTTGGAATCCTCCAGTTGTATTGTATAGTAGTTCTATTAATTAAAATAAAACTATCTGAAGAATTGAAATCCCATAAACCAATGGTTAGTTTATACCATTGTGAGTTTGGTATAACCTTCCTTGATGTGACCTAGTGACCTCTACGACGTTCTTCAGGTGTTAGAATGGTGTGACATTTGTCACCCTAGACCTATCGGCCTAACTGTAGCTAATAGTTTAGGCATGTGATTGTCAGTCCCATCTAGATCTATACACAAATCTCTCGCTCTCTCTCCAAGAGACCCTGGTTATGCTATATAGGATTTAGTTCCGTACCCTAGTGGATACAATTGATGTAGTGCCTCACAAACTTGTATTAACTAGTTTACGTGTAGTGTTGTAGTGTTCTCTTGTACTTGAAACTATATGCATGTATAACTTGTAGAGTAAAAATAAGTATACTTAAATAATTATTTGGTATTGTACTCTTGAATTTGGAAAATATTGTTGTATACCATAAGCTATATCTACCATAGTTTATATGTGTCCGTTTCTATATATTGTTCTTGGAATAGTAAAACAACGGATTGTATCCCAAACTATACCTATTATAGTTTGTCTGTATGTTCTCGTTTCGTGTACTGAATTCTGTAAAAGTAGTGTAATGTTCCCAAATGATATCGACTATACTTTGATTGTATGTTATGCGTTGTACAAAAAACATTGCAATTATGGATGTATGTTGAAAACTACCCTTATGCTCATCATGTTATAAAAGGGATAAAAAATATCTGAATATTTTTATAAAATGTAGTGATTTCTCGGTTTGTATCAGTTACAAAAGTTTTTAATCTGTTTGAAGTCGTTTGCATAAAAACAAAAAAAAATCCTGATGTTTTACTTGTATTCCCCCTGAAAACATTAAAAAAAAAACAGTTAAAATGTAGGGGTGTGAACTCACAGTTGTTCGTGCATGTGTTATAAACACATAATTGTATGTAAATTAGCGAAACCATTAATTAAAGTGTTATAAAACACTCGTTTTTGTGTTAAGAATAGTTACCGAGAAATGTTTGAAGTGAAATGGGAGGGTTTTCGGTTAAGGCTCAATCCAAGAATCAGGTTCTCGGTCCAGTGGAGTTTTCAGTCGAAACTGGTTTTTAGCCGAATACAGGTTCTTGGCCAAACACAGGTTTTTAGTTATGCTGCTATTTTCGGTCTCTTGAAGATTTGAAGGATGTTCTTGGTGTTCTTGTTGAAAATATGAAGATTTGAAGGTTATCTCCTGAAGATATGAGTGTTCTTGGATGATGTCTGGAAGAAAAATGAGAGAGTTTTCGGATCAAATGAGTGAGAAATGATGAATTTTTGGATGAAAATCCTTTATACCAGTTAGGTTCTTGGCCGGAAAGGAGTTCTCGGCCAAGATTTATTT
Source organism: Lactuca saligna (assembly GCF_052625555.1). NCBI lineage: Eukaryota > Viridiplantae > Streptophyta > Magnoliopsida > Asterales > Asteraceae > Lactuca > Lactuca saligna. Next base: position 42,010,972 of record NC_136418.1, on the reverse strand, counting down.
TTGGTCCGTGGGTTTTTGGCCGAAAACGAGTGGTTGAGCAAGTTTTGTGGTTTTTGTGAAAAAATATTGGTTTTTTGAACGTTTTTGTTTACGAAAACTTATATAAACCTTATATATATATATATATATATATATATATATATATATATATATATATATATATATATATAATTTCAATTATTTTCTAACCTTCACGAACTTAAAGAAATAAAGAAAATTCGAAATTTTATTTAACGACTTTGGCTTTTGTTGACCGGAAAAATATCGGGTTGTCATATTATTCCCCTGTTAGAGGTAATTTCATCCCAAAATTATTTATATAGAGTACGATCATGGACTAGGAAAAAGATGTGGGTACTTTTGTTGCATCTGGTTTTCTCGCTCCCAAGTGAATTTGGGTCCCCGCTTGCATTCCAACGAACCCTCACAATCGATATGTGACTTTCTTTCGTTCATGTGACTTCCCTATCCATGATTTCTACTGGTTCTTCCACGAATTTAAGACTCTCATTCACTTCGATTTCATCGAGTGGAATCACAATAGTCTCGTTAGATAGACACTTCTTTAGATTTGATACGTGGAAGACAAGCTGTATGTTGTTAAGCTCTTGCGGTCAACAGAGGTTGTAAGCTACGGGGCCGATTCTTGCGTGTATCTCGAATGGCCCTATGTATCTTGGATTCACGTTTCCATGCTTTCCAAAGTGTAGCATTCCTTTCCAAGGTGAGACCTTAAACAGAACGCGATCACCAACATGGAGTTCTAAGGGTTTTCGTGTCTTTTCTGCATAGCTTTTTTGTCTATCTCTTGAAGCCATTAGTCATTCCCATATTTGTATGATATTTTATTTGGTTTCCCGAATGATTTACGGGCCAGTTAGTGCTATCAGGGGCTTGTCCTCTAGATAGTTGCGTGTCACCCACCTCAGCCCAACACAGAGGGGATCTGCACTTACGGCCATAGACGGCTTCAGATGGAGCAACCTTGATGCTAGTATGATAGTTGTTGTTATATGAAAAAATGACCTGTGGAAAATAGGTATCCCATGACCTACCAAACTCGATAACACACACTCTTAGTATGTCTTCCGGAGTTTGAATGGTTCTCTCACTCCTCATGTCGGTTTGTGCATGGTAAGTTGTACTCATGTCCAACTTAGTTCTTAGAGCCTTGTGAAGTGACTGCTAAAATCATGAGGTGAATCTTTTATCTCTATCCGAGATAATGGATATGCGCACACCGTGCAGTTCTACTATCTCTTGGATGTAAGTTCTAGCTAGTTTCTCTAGTTTGTTTGTTTCTTTAATTAGGCAGAAGTGAGCGGACTCGGTCAGTCTGTCAATGATTACCCAAATAGTGTCATGACCACTCGTGGTCTTGGGAAATTTGGTGATGAAGTCCATCGTAATTCGTTCCTACTTCCACTCAGGTATTTCTAGCTGTTGAAGTAAACCTGAGGGCTTTTGATATTCTACCTTCACTATGGCGCATGTTAGGCACTTACCAATGTAGGTAGCAACTTTAGCTTTCATGTTTGGCCACCAATAGAGTTTCTTGAGATCGATATACATCTTATTTGAACCTGAGTGAATGGACTATCGAGTTTTATGGGCTTCATTCATGACAACCTCCCTGTAACCATCGAACTTTGGAGTCAGATCCGGTTCATGAAATAACGAACTCCGTCTCCCTTGATCTTAAAGTTCTTTTTCATTCCTCACGGAGTTTCACCTGCCACATTTTCATGTATTAAGACTCTGAACTGAGCCTCTTTGATTTGGGTTGACAGGTGAGAATGGAGTGTCATGGTTAGTTCCTTCATTCAACGAATTGAGTACTCATTTCGACTAAGGACATCCGCTACTACATTGAATTTGTCGGTATGATAGCATATTTGACACTGATAGTCATTGAGTTGTTCTACCCATTGTTGGTGTCTCATTTTATGTTCCTTCTGATCAAAGATGTGTTTAAGGCTTTTGTGATCAGTGAAGATAGTGCACTTCGTACCATAGAGGTAATGTCTCCAGATTTTTAGGGCAAAGACCAATGCTCCCAACTCCAGATCGTGAGGTGTGTAGTTTACTTCACATGCCTTAAGCTATCTCAAGGCGTAAGCAATAACTTTTCCCCACTAAATAAGCACACATCCTAGCCCCTGATTGGATGCATTGCAGTATACGGAAAAATCCTCTATCCCTTCTGGAAGAGACAAGATAGGTGCGCTGCACAGGGCCTGTTTCAGTGTATCAAATGAAGTGACTTGTATTTGTCCCTAACTAAAAGTCACACCCTTCTGAGTCAGGGTAGTAAGTGGTTTAGCAATTCAGGAGAACTTATGTATAAATCTACGATAGTAGCCAGCAAGATCAAAGAATTGTCGGATTTCGGTTGGCGTTCTCGGTGCTGACCAATTCTCAGTTGCCTTTATCTTGGAAGGGTCCACATGTATTCATTCTTGGTTGACCAGGTGACCTAGGAAAGTTACCTTCCTAATCCAAAATTCGCACTTTGAGAATTTCACATATAGTTTCCCCGTCCTCAATGTTCCTAGTACTTGTCTTTAGTGTTGAATGTGTTGTTCCTCGCTTCGTGAATAGATAAGTATATCTTCTATGAATACTATCAAGAAATTGTATAGGAAAGGATGTCACACCCGATTTATTAACACCATGAATACAGCGGGTGCATTGGTTAGACTAAAGGGCATCACTACAAACTCCTAGTGACCATACCGTGTCTAAAATGTTTCCTTGGGAACATCGCTCTCCTGGACTCGTAATTAATGGTAACCTAATCTCAGGTCTATCTTTGAAAAGTAGTTGGCTCCTTGAAGTTGATCGAAGAGGTCATCGATTCTGGGCAGATGGTAATAATTTTTAATAGTGAGTTTGTTTAGTTTGCAAATGTCTATGTACATTCGGAATGATCTATCCTTCATCTTCACGAACAAGACCGGTTCTCCCCAGTGTGAGAAGCTTGGTCTAATGAATCCCTTGTTGAGTAGTTCATTCAGCTGGCTAGACAACTCCTATATTTCTGCCGGTGCTAGACGGTAAGGGAATTTAGCTACAAGAGTAGCTTCGGGAATCAATTCAATTCGGAACTCGACTTGGCGTTCGGGATGCACTCCTGGAAGATCTTTGGGGATGCTCTCGTGGTCTTTAACTTCTTGTTTTTTGTTGACTACATGCATCAGGAATGTGTGACACTCCATTGACAATATTTGAGCTATGATGCACAAAATGATGCAAATGTTCGTGTTGAGTTTATTGCCATAGATAACGAGGGCTTTGTTCTTTGTAACACTAGTGAAAATAGGTCAATAGACAATCAAATGTGGTTATGCCAATCATGTAATGTGATTATGTTAACCTAGTAATGTGGTAAGAATGGTATGTAGTTCATGATAAATTCTAATACAAATATGAACTTTCTTTATGATACAACTCAAAGTATACGTCCATACGATTCCAAAAATATAGAGAACGTCTTAATCTGATTTCGCATGAACAAGTTATGATAACCGAACACTATAAATCTCTATAATAATAGAAATTTAAAATAGACTTAGAATTAACTATTTAAGTCTAAAAGAGAGTTGTAGTACTCGTAAATACCTACACGTGCATATAAAGAACCTCAAAAACAGAGTTCATATGCAAAAGTTATCGCCTTCCGAAGATTTAGTTAAAAAAAAAAACTAAACTAGCAAATTCACGACGTGAGTTTTATGACACTCACGACGTGAGGAGTCATTCTGTCATAATTCGGAATCTACAAGCTGCGAGAGGATAGGATCAAAAATTCACGACGTGAGTTTTATGACACTCACGATGTGAGGAGTCATTCTGTCATAATTCGGAATCTAGAAGTTGCGAGAGGATAGGATCCAAAATTCACGACGTGAGGAGTCACATGGCCACCTTCCGAAGCTAGGGACGCAAATGGAAAGGGTACAGAGTGAATAAGGCAGACTCACGACGTGAGTCTTATGACACTCACGCCGTGAGTGTCATAAAATCCTACTATAAATAGCAAGATCAACCCATTTACTTCCTTACACCACTTCTCTTGTTCCTCTATTACTTGCTAAAGCCCTCTTGCATCCCGAGCCCTGACGAACTCGCACACTGATTGTTTCGCTTAGATATCATAAAAATCACACTACTAAGGTGACTTTCACGGCCCCACTTTCTAATATTTCCACGGAAAACGCATGTATGTCATTGTATATATGTTGTTATTATGTCTATATGATAGTATATTAGTATCAACATAGATAGTTATAATAACTGGTATATAGTTATTTCGTATATGAAAATATACAACTATCGTAATGTTGTTAACATGTTATTGTTATAGTAGTATATTAATGTAGATCTTGAGTTATACTTAGGATTCTATATATATTTTGTGTGCGATATAGTTTCGAGGTTATATTCGGAAGTTTTATATGTTAAGTCATATAGTATGTTGCAATTAATAGTTTCATCTCAAGATAAAACAAGATATGTTATATGTTGTTATTATTAGTAATATGTCAACATAAAACTAGATATGTTATATGTTGTTATTATTACTTTTATGTCAAGATAAAACTGGATACGTTGTTATTGTTAGTTTTATGTCAAGATAAAACTAGAAACGTTATATGTTGTTATTATTGGTTTTAGGTGAAAATAAAACCTGGTTTTTTTACTTCGAGATATAGTTGTTATAATGCCTAAATATTATAAAGTTAGGAGTAATGTTTAAAAGCAAAGTCTAGTAACTTAAGGTTTTAGACATTAAAATGCTTTTGTTGTTAGAGCTATAGGAAGCCGTCGAAGTCTACATGAGTAATTATATTCATCAACTAAGATTGGGGATCTTAGTGGAAATCCTCTTAATTGTAACCGTTAATCCCGTGTGAGCGAGGAAGTCGTGTATAATTAGTATACGGGCTGACCACCCCACTTGTGACTGTTAGCTACAGTCAACCAAAAACAAGTGATGAACTACCCTTGTATTTGTTATTGTTCCGACGTCGATGAAGCGTACGGTATTGTTTCTCATGTTAAATCATGAGTGTATTTGTTCTCATGGTAAATCATGAATGTATTGTTCTATTAGAGGTATTATGTCATAGCAGCGGTTACAGGCTCATGGTAGCACATTGTTAGAAACATTATACCTTGTCGTATACAAGTATTAATGTTAAGTATAAGTTTCCCCCTACTTATACCTTTAGATTAAGAAGTGTTTAGGTATAACACTTAATTGATAAGTATACCATTATACCTAACGTTTGAGAGTCAAAATGATACTTTCAAAAATATACTTTTGAATGTGTAAAAATGTATTATTTTATGGAGTCAAAACCTGTGGACTCACCAACTTTATGTTGACGTATTTTAAAATGCATGTGTTTTCAGGAACTTGAAAAGCGGGTATGTATTCGAACAGGAGAAGTTTTACTAGTATCTTTCTGTTCTTTAAGAAGCATGTCATAGTCAGATATTATGTAATAGGAAAAACAATAAGGTAACTTTCAATCATCAATAAAATTATGTTCTTTAAGTATTGTTCAATGTATATTATATAACTGTGATACGAAAAAAATGACGTTACACTACCCGGTGTTTCCGCCGACGGCTGGGGTGTGACACCGTTTGGCAGATTGAGGAGAATGGTTTTTTCGTAACAAAGAATATCAAGATGATTGGGGCTCAACCAATCTATCCCGATGATGACATCACATATATTTATGGATATTGGCATAAGGTCAATTTGAAAGGAATAATGCTTTAGAGTGAGGGTACTTCATATGAATATGTCATTAGTGCTTTCTTTCATTCCGTTAGCCATATCAACAGTGAACGTTTCATTTAGTGGTTGGGATTTGTATTTGAGTAAGTTTTTAAATGTATGACTGAAAAAACTCCTCTCTGCACTACTATCAAAGAGAATGCACGCATAAGAGTTGTCGAGGAGGAACGTACGAGTAACTACGGTGGGATCAACAACTGCTTGCTCCTGGCCCATTGCTAGTACTTTCCCTATGTTGCCCACAATCGTTGCATGAGGGGAGTTCCTCTTGTAGTGCCTGGTTTCACCACACCCATAGTATGCTTGGGTTATTCTAGCTCTAGGAGCCTGATTGGTTGGTTGGACTTGTGCTTTGCACAAACGGGTTAGGTGCCCCTTTCATCCACAGTTGGTGCATTGCATGTCACGGGAAGGTCCCGTGATGATGAAAGTTACATTTGTGTCACCTAGACAAGGTTCTAGCATATCTACTAGTAGGTGCTTGAGTAGTGGGAACAGTAGCAGGAATGGTAGCAGCGTGGACTACCACTTTTTTTGTTTCTTGGAGGGATCTTGCGATGATTGGCCCTTTCATTTCTTCCAGAACTTCTTCTTCCCACTACCCTATTTAGGTGGTTCGGGAGCAGCTCACACGGGATCTTGACAATCGTCGTGATTTATTAATGTTTATGCTAGATGTTTGGCACTATCAATCGTGAGTGGGTTGGTAGCTAGGACATTTCCTTGTGTCGGGTTAGTTAATCTGCATATGAATCTATCCACTTTCTTGCTCTCCAGGGTGACCATCCCGAGACATAAAAGAGAAAGATCACTGAACACCGTAGTATCAGAAGTGATGTCAGAGCCCTTCATCTTTAGACTCCAGATCTCCTTCTCTAGCTTTTTCATTTTGCCCTATGGGAAATATTCAGCGAGCATCAGTTCCTTCAAATCGTCCCAACTCATAGCATTAGCTACTGGAAGAGTTAGGGATTTGACTAGGCTGTTCCACCAAGTTATATCTCTATCAATTAAGGTGCATGATGCAAACTTAATTTGCTCGTCTCGGGGCACGTACAGATCTCAAAGATTGATTCGATTTTCTCGAACCAACGAGCCAGGGAAATGACTCCTCTAGTGACATCGAAGGATCGAGGTTTGGCGTCAGTAAAGTCCTTATATGAGCACTCCTTCGGGTGCCCATGACTGTCACCGAGGTTAGATGGGTTGGCTCCACTACCCAACCAGCTAGTGTCACTTGCGTTGATTCGTGACATAGTGTCAACCACAACAGCTATTACTACTGCTTGGAAGGCAGTAGGATCGTACTGAGAAGGTGGTGTCGGCAATGAATTGTTGTTATTTTGAATGGAATTCTTCGGAGGCATCTTTCTCTAAACTAATTTAAGAGAAAAATGATGATATGTCCTCTATAGTGGTCAGGAGTCAGGTGATACTGAACAAACCTTATCTTATCTTAACAGCTATACTATTCTACCAATCTATTTACATTGGAAGTCTACTTAATACAATGTAAACAATCACCAGGAAGTTAATAGCAACACTTATAATGAAATATCTACAATGTGTTTGGCTCTAGTATCATAGTGCTATAAAATACTCCTATAGTATTTTAGTTTGTATGATTTATTGTATTGTTCCCTTTTATATAGAGTTTGGTAAGTTTTAGATATGTTGCAATGCCAAAATCACTTCCAAACACATGTTGGTCGTATCTCAAATAAATATAGTTGATCATGCTATATTTATCCCAAATAGGATTACATAACTTTCCAAGTTTAAATTTAGTGTTTAACATCTATATACTTTTGTTTTGTTCTTCTTTTGATACTGTTTCCGGTACGTATGTAGTATTTGTATACTTTTTATAAAATACTTTGATTTTCAAAGTATACTTTTAGTTCAGAGCGCTTCGGCCCCTTAGTCTTTATAGTTGTATATCATGTAAGGTTTGATATACTTAGTTCACTATAAACAATGCACTGATACCAATATGTGACAACCGAGCCTTTTTTTCAGTTACCTTTAACCGATTTCCGTTAATAAAATTTGAATTTTAGTGAGTTCCCGTAAAACTTCTTGGTTTATAAAATCATCTAGTTTTATATAATTAAATTTTATATATGAGTCGGAAACAAAATCGCGTGAAAAACCTAAAGTTTCTTGAAAAACCAAAAGTTTGTGGCTTAAGTGAGTTTACGGCCATAAACTTGTTTATGGTTGTAAACCCATGTGCGGTTCGTTCCATGTGGACCGCACCACCGTTCATACTCCTAGCCTATGTATATGGGACCCCCACCTTCATTTGAACCTTCCTAGCTGAAAACGATCTCATATTCTCTCTCTACCTCTTGATTGTAAACTCGAAACAAACTTTATTTCATTCGGAAATCATCAAGAAACCACCTTTATTTCACCGAATCCAACATCAGTTTTCTTGATTTTACAGTCGTACACCCTTCAAATCTGCAAATCTTCATTGACCGTAAACCATTTCATGGCCGTAAGCTCCTTTCAAGATTGTAAACCCAATTCACAACCATAAACCCTCCCTAAGTGGTGCATTAGAATGAACACCTGCTTTCCCCAATTGAATCAACATCCGGTAACATTCCTTAATCGAAAGCAAGTGTTTTTCTAACACTTAATCTAAAGAAATCGCTAATTTAGATACATATTTGTATTTAATTTTTATTTGGATTCCGATAAGTACCACATACAACAACTAAAGGGTCTTCATTTCTAGTTCGTTGATTCGACGCTTGCACAAAATTAACTGTGAGTTCATACCCCTACGCTTTTTTGATTTTTAACGTTCTCAGGGGGGGGGGGGGGAATTCAGACTCTTGTGATACAGTTTAAAGATTTCCTCCTTTTTATAAAATATACAGATATTTATCCTTTTTGTAATATACGGAGCATAAGGAACACCTTCAACTTGATAGCATAATCGCATAGTTTTCAGAACAATTCATAAACCAAGTTCATGACATTTCGGGCTAACTATAATGGGTATAGTTTGGGGAATTCATTACACAGATTTTACCAATTCAGACAATATACATCGGCAAACAAATAAACTATGACAGCTTTAGTTTATGATATTCATTACTACATTCGGATAACAAGAGTATAACAGCAAACAATTATTTAAGCATAATTATTAATACTCTATCAAGTATACAAACGGTTTCCAATTACGAGAAAACAATACAGAACTACACGTAAACTTGCTTGTAGTGGCCGATTTTGGTCATCCATGGGGTCTTTATATAGTTGTGTCACAAGTAGGGTTAAACCATGTAAACCCTAATTTTCATGGCTTTTCATATTCCATGATCCTTGGATTTGTAACCTCCATGGACTATCCATGGAGCACCTTATTGGTTTTAATTGAATCCATACAAACCATGGATCATAAGCCTAACTATATAAGAATAATAGATTTACACAATCAACCCCGTATATTTAATTAGACTTTTTTTGAATACTTAATTAATTCAAAATTAATTCCTTGATCAATACTAATTAAATAACATTATTAACATATTAGAAATTATAATATATTAATAACTCTTAAGTTTCCTTTCTCTCATTTAGTCTATCCAAGTGTTGCAATGACATGCAACACAAATGGACCATGCCAACCCGGTCAAGTACATTCCAGAAATAGTTATGAACTTAGACACCTAATCCAATAGTCTCCCAGTTGGATAAGTCTAATAACTATAACTACAAGAATGACTTCAGGAACCGATTAGCAATCGTAGTTCTTTCAAGGTCTCATGAAACTGAGATCATGATGATACGCCATTTAAGATAAATGATCATATAATCCTCTTTGCTAGATATCAGCTGGACAAATACATGGAACAATGTCTTACTTATTTTCCAACAGTTTGTTTCCCGATTTCCGATTTGTTTGATATAGAACTTAATCGAACACATAAATATAGTTCTGACTAGGCCCAATACATAGATTAAAACAAAATCATCGAGGGGCCGAGATATTGCTTCTTACCCAATAAGGAACAGATAAACTTCCACTCATATGCTTGTTCTACTACTTGTTGAATTATACTCAAAGGAACATTTTATAACATCGAGTTACCAATGTGTTTTCGTACAATCAATGTATTTAGGTTTGAATTCTTATATGATATCACCATCTGCCGATCACTCGAGATAAATTCCATGAAGTGATACAAGTGAGTGTGGGTTGAATCCAATACTCAGAAACTATGAGCACTCATGAGTGTTGTAGCACCTCTTGCTATGTCCAACAACTTAGACATCTACAAGCCAACTCATGAAAGTCTTGATTCATATCTACTTCCAACATATGACCAACTATTGGGAATTTGAATAATATGATATACCATAACATAATTATTCTGGAAGTCAAAACATGCAAAATGAAATGATAGTAAACGATTCACAAAAGATAGAAACACTTATACTTATAAATAAACAACAAATTTTATTTATCATTAAATGTCAACTACACTTTACAAATTTCAAAGCTATCGAACTACTAAAACTAATATCATCCTTCATCCCTATGCGCCTTGCATGCTGGGGATGCTCAATGCTACCCAGTCCCTTCGTGAGGGATTCTGTTGGGTTCTCATCCGATGATACCCTCTTTGCCACGAGGATTCATTCTTATAATCGATGTTTGATGAAATGATATTTTATGTCGATGTGTCAGGATCTCTCCTGATCCCTTGGTTCCTTGGCTAAGGCAACTGCACTTTCACTATCACAGAAAATTACCATAGGCTCCTTTATACCTGGTACAACTCCACGGTGTCCAATTAAGATATCTAGCCATATAGCCTCCTTCACTGCCTCGCTTGCTGGTATATACTCTAATTTGCAAGTTGAATCAGCCACAGTCTCCTGCTTGGAACTTTTCCAAGTAATTACTCCTCCGTTTAAGGTAAAGACCCAGCTTGACTGAGAATGGAAATTATACCTATGAGTTTGGAAGCTAGCATCAGTACACCCTACTAGTCTCAAGTTGTCACTCTACCGAGGGTAAGGACCCAGTTCTTAGTCCGCCGTAGGTACTTGAGAATGTTTTTTACCGCAGTAAAGTGAGCCTTGCTAGGGTTCCAATGATATCTGTGGACCATGATCAATTTGAAGGCTACATCAGGACGAGTACAAGTCATAGAATACATGATCAAGCCTATAGTGGAAGTATACGGTACTCGACTCATCTTACCTATCTCAACCTTTGTACTCAGGCTCTAAGTCATACTGAGTTTGGTGTTACTCTGGATTGGTAAGTCACATTTCTTGGAATCCTGCATGCTGAACCTTTTCAGCACCATATCCAAGTAGGTAATCTGACTAAGTCCAATTAATCTTTTACTCATGACTCTCAAAATCCTTATCCCTGAGATATAGGCAGCTTCTCCAAGGTCCTTCATAGCTAAACACTTCCCAAGCCATGACTTAACCTCTTGCAAAGTTGAGATGTCATTTCCTATGAATAGTATGTCATCCACAGACAGTACCAAAAAGCTAACTATACTCCCACTAGCCTTAACATATACACATGATTCATCTTCACTCCTCGAAAAGCAAAACTATTTGACTTTCTTATCGAAACAAAGATTCCATCTGCGATGTGCTTGTTTCAATCCATCGATGGATTTCTCAATATTACACACTTTATTAGGGTAATTTGTGCTCATAAAACCCTCTTTCTAACTTATGTAAACATCCTCAGCAAACATCCCATTAAGGAAAGCAGTTTTGACATCCATTTGTTATATTTCACAATCATGCAATGCAACAATGGCTAACATAACCCTAATAGACTTAATCTTTGCTACTGGTGAAAAGGTCTCATCATAATCAACTCATAGATTTTGAGAAAAGCTCTTTGTAACCATTCGTGTCGTATAAGTGTGTATATTACCATCCATGTCTGTCTTTTTCTTGAAGATCCATTTGCACCCTACTGTCTTACGACCTGGTACATTGTCAACCAAGTTCCATACTTGATTATCATACATGGACTGTATATTGTTGTCTATAGCCTCTTTCCAAGCCTCAGGGCCTGCCATGGCTTTCGTGTAGCTATTAGGTTCATCCAGACCAATCAATGTATTATCACTGATAAGTGTATCACCATTTTCATTAATATTGTAACCATAGTAATGCTCAAGTGCATTCCTAACTCTCGTGGAATGCCTCAGAGGTACAGACTCATCAGTCGGATCAACGGGAGTTTCCTCCTCACGTTGATTGCTAGGGTTTAAGGTTCCTTCACCACTTGAATCTTGAATTTCTTCATGGTTAATTTTCCTCCCACTGTTTCCTTGGCTTATGAACTCTCTCTTTCTCTCTCTCTCTCTCTCTCTCAAGACTCCCCTCCTTGCTACAATGACAACATTATCATTGGTTCTGTAGAAGAGGTAATCAAAGGATTTATGTGGGTAGCCAATGAAAATACACCTCTCACTTTGAGGTTCGAGCTTATCGTGAGTCTCGCACTTCACGAAAGCCTCGCAACTCCAAATATTAACGTGGTCCAAATTGGGAACTTTACTAGTCCACGTCTCGTGAGGTGTTTTGGAAACCTTTTTGGTAGGGACTAGATTAAGGATATGGGTGGCAGTCTCTAAGGCATACATAAAAAATGAGATTGGTAGCGAAGCTCGACACATCATGGAACGAACCATGTCCAACAAGGTTTGATTACGCCTCTCAGCCACACAATTAAGCTGTGGTGTCCTGGAAGGTGTCTATTGTGATAAAATCCCACATTTCTTAAGATTGTAACACCATAAATTTTCAAACAAAATTCTCATTTAAAAATCACATACTTTTCATAGCATATTATATAAAAATCTCTTCATTCAATTTACAAAACACAACTCCATTAATAATCCAGGATCCTCGTAACTCTTTCTCTGGTGTGTATAATCAAGCCGGTGTCGTCCCGTGATTCTGTGAAACCGAAAACACATAACACATACACGGTTAGTACAAAGCTTAGTGATTTCCCCAAAATACCACATACAACACATAAGCCACTCGAGGCTATAGCTCTGTATGACCCTTCGGTCAATGTGTCTCAGCGGGACCCTCCAGTCACGTAGCTCGTTGGACCCTCCGACCCAGTCTAGCTTGTTGGACCCTCTGGTCTTGTCTAAATCGTTGGACCCTCCGATTCGATCTGAATCGTTGGACCCTCCGGTACGGTCTGATCGAGGACCCTCTGGCCTCAAGAGTCGTTCAACCCTCTAGTCTAGTTTATATAACACATAGCATACAAATAACAGAATGCACATAAATCTCAAACATACACATACACATAAGACCCTTTGGTCTGCACATAGATACCCCTCTGAGTAATGTATAGTGAGAAAATTCACCTCGGGTAACTCAGATAATCTCAAATCTCGAATACTGATCTAGCCTCTACCTAATCATAGTAATGATTTTCATCTAATTAACAACAACTATAAAAGGCTACATTAATCCCCCTTATAATTCCTTAGAAGGGTAAAAGACCATTTTACCCTTCCAAGACCCAAAAGCCAAATTGTTTACCAAACTCTAAAAGTCAACGAAAGTCAACTCGGTCAACGGTCTACCTTTGACCAGACTCGCCGAGTGCACTCATGGGACTCGATGAGTTCATCGTCATCTTCTAAATCCTTATAATGCCTCACTCAACTCATCGAGTTATCCTTTCACTCGATAGGTTACCATTGATCCCGAATCGCGAGGCAACCCGACTTGACTCGTCGATTCCTCTTATGGAATCAGCGAGTTTCGTCCATGGCAACTCCCAAATGACCTTATGAGGTTAAATATGTTTCTCTAACTTGTAGATCTGACCTGTAAACACTCAAAGACCACGTAAAGGTCCAATCTTTATGCTCATGCAACACTCAAGTGGCTCCATTTGATGAATTATCTCTTAATTTGAAAACCAAGATCCGAAACCCTAAAGGGACAACATAAAGTTGGATGATTGGGACTCTCTGGACCTCTTAAGGTCCAGATCGAAGATCTATTTCACTTTGGTACCTCTCATGCTTCTTATTCCAACTCAAGAAAGGGTAAAGAAACCCTTGAGTCAATAAGCCTACACAATAAAGAAGAAAAGGGTCGAATTGCTACCTCAAAGTGAAGTCTCCTTGCTTGAAAGTCTCAGAACAAGAACCTCATTTGGTCCTTCTTGCTGGATCACTTCTCCTGCTTAGCAAAATCACAAGAAATGGCTCAAGATGGCTCTCTCTCTCTATCTCTCTAACTTCACATGCTCAAAATTACTAGGGTTCTTTTCTATGGAAGGGTGGCAGCAAATGAAGGCCATAAGGACCTTTAAATAGGTCACCAACCCATACAATTAGAGTTTCTCTACCCAGTACCTACTTGGTGAGTCCCTCCTCTAACTCGTCGAGTCCATTCATTAAATCTACACGATCAACTCGACTCGACTCGGCGAGTTGGTCCCTCAGCTTGTCAAGTCCCTCCTTCAATCTCAAAATTAACATATACAATAATGTCCCTGAAAATCCGGATGATACAATTCTCCCCCACTTGAATTAGATTTCGCTCTCGAAATTGCTCCTCAACAACAAGTAGATCTAATCTAATAACCGAACAGTACCATCGAAAGGATCTCATATCAAACAACTATCTTCCCTGCTGAACACCTGAATCAAAATACGAACTCCTCCCTGGAAAAGGACAGACCCATCTGTTGGGTTATGAGCATTCTAACACTCCTAAGTGTACATGCAACCCTAAATACCTTGGATCTATGTTTTCTCTATTATACATGCAAATATCAACTTTCCAAGGTATTGTTCTATTCTAGCATACTAAACTTGAATAACACAAGTTAGAATAACATACCTTTTGTTAGTGCTTGTCTTCATGAAGCTTGAGTGCCTAGTGCCCCAAGTGTGACACCTCAAATGGTTCACACAACACCATAAGCACTTGGAATAACTTAGAGAGAATTCTACACTTCTTGAAATCGGCTAGCCCTCTCTAGAATCATACTAGTGCCGATTTTGTCAAGAATAAGATCTTTATATAGTGTTACAATTAGGGTAAACCCTAATTGTCATGACTTTCCATTTCCTTGGATCCATGTGTTCAAATACACCATGGAGCATCCATGGACCATCCTATGAGTTTTAGCCCAACTTGATTATCCATGGAGCATTAGCCCACAATACAAGTATGGATGATTTACACAATCAACCCATATATTTAATTAGTCTTCTTTTGATCACTTAATTAATCCTAGATTAATTCTTGATCAATACTAATTAAATAATCTCATTATTCTTATTATTAGTATACTAGAACTTATAATATATTAATAACCATAAGTGTCTTATTTCTCTCATTATAGTCTATCCAAGTGCATGATGCCATGCAACCCAAATGGACCATGCCGGGTCGAGTCAAGTCTTACCAATTATAGTTATGGACTTAGACATTAATCCAACAGTCTCCCACTTGGATATGTCTAAAACTATTATTGCGTATGACTTTAGGAACCAACTGCAATCGTAGCTCTCAAAAGCTTCTGTCAAACTCTAACCTTGTCGATAAATTCTGACCTTTGTCAATGACTTGTCCATTATATAAGGGATCATATATTCCTCCATTCTAGATATCATATGGACTGAGACATGGATTATAATCATTCTCTCAGTCCATTTGTTTTTTCCCGATTTCCGATTTATGACGACTGACTAATTGAACAAATCAAATTAGTCCTGGCCCGACCGAGCACTTCCATTTGTCATCATCAAATCATCGAGGGGCCTACGGATATTGCTTTTATCCCGAAGGTAAAAGGAATGGATAAACTTCGACTCATATGGCTTGTTCTACTACTTGTTGAATCATACACAAAGGCACGTTTTATAACATCGAGTTACCAATGCGTTTTCGTGTAATCAATGTACTATCAACTCATAGTAACCACTCATATCTCTAGGTTTGAAGAATATAAGATATTATCGTCTGATGATCACTCGTGATAAAATCCACGAAGTGATTCTAATGAGCACGGGTTGAATCCAATACTTAGAACTTATGAGCACTCATGAGTGTTGTAGCCCTTTGTCCAACACCTTAGACCTCTACAAGCCAACCCATGACAGTCTTAATTCATATCTACTTCCAACATATGACCGACTGTGGATGGTTTGAATAACTTAGTCATTCCGGAAGAATAACCTAGTTTATTCGGGAAGTCAAAACATGCAAAGTGAAACACAATAATAATTGAATCCAATATGGTATCAAAACCTATGAACATAAATAAAACACCTTTTATTTATCACCATATGATTACACATTATTCACTGTATACTGTTTCAGCTATCAACTTTATTCTTGAAAACAATAGTTGTCCTATGCTCCAAGCATGTACACTATGTTTTCTTTAAACACTAGTCATTCCATACACCAAGTATGCATACTATGTTTGTCTATGATCTTTACTTTGTGAACTAGATCAATTGAACATAACTTAAATGATTCTCTTTTCACACTCCCAAATCCTTACTGTAAATACAAGAATTCCAAATTCATGTCATTTACTGAAATCTGTTAGATTCTAAACTTATATGCATTGATCCTCTTGTAATGATTATGCACAAATTCAGAAAGACTTGACAACAACCATTATAGAGCATTCCAAAGGAGATCAACTCCTTGGAAACATCCTTCTTGCATTAAGTTTCCTTAATCTTACACAGATTGAAATTTCTGACTTTGAAACATCTCCAGATTCATTTTGACTATCACTTCTGAATAAGAGTTGCCTCCTTACAGATTATGTCAATATGGTCCTTCCAGAATTATCACTATACTTCCAACTTTCCTTGAGCAACCAATCTTTGGTAAACCTTAGATTGTCCTCGACAATTGTTTAATCCTTTTAGTCATATCCAGTTCTAAACCTTTTCCCTTCTTAATGCCCTATACATTTGGAAACTTTTAGAACGGATAACTATAGCACATGTAATCGATCCTATATCCAAAGCATATGGGACACGATTCATGATGTCTCACATAAAGACTAAACCAGTCTTTTGCTATAACATTTCCATTTCTATTTGCCAAGTTCTCATAATTCATATTATGAAAACGGATGCCGTAATCATAATCGAATTTTAGAACGCAAATAATGGACCCATATACAAAATTTCCTTATGTTGAGCCATCCAACATGAAATTCATATATATCCTTGACTAAATGATTAAAACCTCACGATCTAAGCTTATAGATTTGAGATGAAGTATAAATTCCTCTCCCTTAATTATAGCAAAACAACTTTTCCCAATTGAAACCTTTTGTTTTCTATAATTAACATTGCTAACTTGCAATCTATATCATAATTATCATGCTCCCACTAACATGATGATTATTAGCACAACACTTATGCTCCCCCTAGCTTTGACATGTACTCGGAAATCAGCTAGACTTCTAGAAATCAATACTTTATTGACTTTCTTACCAAAGTTCAGATTTCTGATACTGGATTGTTTTGATAGAACTTTATCAAAATCATACACCTTCCCTTAGATAGCACACTTGTGTGTCTAAACAATTATAAATAGGGATGCCATAATCATAATGGTTAGACCTTTTTGCCACTTCTCACAAGTCCAGGTTAGTGTGCCGGTTAACCACACACGCTCCACTAACGACTTTGAGAATGCAAATATCACAATTGCTATCTAACTAAAATCTACTTAGTGAAAGTGTTTCCTCACCATCATTTTCATGAATCGAAGAGAAACCTTATGACACTTAGATTTAATGGTGTATGTGTTCTTATCCATGTGAATTGTCAAAACCATAGTCAGAAGACAAGGATAATGACAAATCCAAACTCATATGGACTGAACTCAATCTTAACTTCTTGCCACCTGGCAGCTCAAGAGCCTGCCATTGCTTCCAAGTTGTTGTGCAACCAATTGAGAACTCTAAGAACTCAACTTTAACTGGAATGGGCACAGACTATGTCAACACGATAGGTTATAAACCTCAAGTCGTGTGCTAGTGAAGAACATTAGGTTTTATTCTTGATTAGTTCTTGAGACTTTCAAGACCTTTAAGACTCCCACTGTCCTCTTGACCTATAAGACTCCATTGTTAAACATCCAAGAGATAGTGTGGATTCTAACCAAGACAAACACTTCACACAATTGGCCTAAGTTGGTCTTTGTTTTATCCAAAACATCACAACTTACCAATTTCAAATGTACAAGAGTAGAAAACTTTTACTCTTACATTTGACACGTGTTTTAAACCTTCTTAAAGACATGTCACTCAAATTACAATCTTGGAGTATGACTCTAAGAATTGTATTGGAACGAAGTATGACTCATCTTCTTGATTTAACCATTTCAACAATTCAAGATCCCTTCTTCTTAGTCATAAGAATGCACTAAGACTTCCTTAGAGAACTAATTTTGATATGGTTTCTTAATCATTAAGATGATCACAAAGCTGATACTAAAGTACTCTCCCATCTTTTCAGATTTGAGGAACTTTTATCTTTCAGCCTAATTTGATTCTTCTTATCCGCTCTGCTATGCATTGGAACCTTTTCCAATGTCTCAGAGTTACACTTAAGCTTGTAAGTATAATCATATTTACTGAGCTTTAGTAAACTATGACGAATAGCCTTATATCTTTTGTGGTGGACTTAATCAGTGCACATGACTATGTACTCGATCCCTTAGTCCATTACTTGACTCACACATCCATGTGAACAAGTAATTAGTCTTAATTTTCCAATACTTGAAAGTTCTCAATCATCATGCTATACAACTTGCATGATTCCAAGTCCCGGTCCAATTGAGACTTTGGATGATGAGAATCTTTCCTTATTTGGTAAATTTAGACATTACCACAAATGAAGGAATCAATTTCATATTTCCACTCTTGATATTAATGGAATCATATAAGCAACAATTTTTCCTCAAATGCCATTTTTTAAAATAAATAAAACCAAAAAAAATTTCTTTTATTTTGAAACTATGCGGAAAAACTTATTCTTACAATCCATATGAAAACTTGTTGTTATCTATCCCTAAGCAATACCTCATAACTCCTAAGAAGTAGCTCAAGAATCCGATCTTCAAACTACGCGATAGAAATCCATCTATGCAATCAGATTCATCATATTCTTTCTTTAAGTTCCTTCACTTTTCTTTGATTCTTAAAACATCAACATGTGACCCAGTCACATCATGTAATAAGAATCTCAGAATAGAAACTTAGCAGAGTTAGATAGTGGACTTTACCTAAAGTAGAGTCAAACTTATGGACTTTAACATCCTTAGGTAAATTTAGCAGCTTCGCAAATAATGACCCTTTCTTTGGCAATATAAACATATGGACCCTTTCATAATGGTACACGGGACTATCACAAACTTAGCTTTTCTCTTTAGCATTTGTTCAACCGAGTTGACTATGGCCGATCCCTTTCCATTGGGAAGAGAATGCTTTTCTGGATTTCCTGTGTCACTATTGTCAATGTCCATCAAGTTTTAAGGAAGTTGATCTTAACAGATAGATAAGATCATTAAGGGTCTTATCATAGTCTCTTTCATAGGTGTTCCAAAAGAAATCACTATGTGACTTAGAAAGTGATTTAACCACCAACTTTCTCAAGACTTTGACACCCTTCTCTCCCGGCTTGTCAATATGTGACTACATCTCCAAGATGTGATCGCACCTAGACCTTGCCTTGCCAATAGGGCTTGAGTGACTTTGAACTTGTGGGTTGGGAGAATAATTTGAGGAGGTGAAGGAAGTATGATTTCCAAGGGACATCATCTTCATTTAGGAAAGCTTGTTTCAAGAGTTGGGAAGATCATAAATGTCTAAACCAGACATGTTTTGGGAGATATTCAAGATATTTGGTCTAAAGTCCTTAATATGACACCCAATCTGAAATATTAAGGTTAGGACCCAACAATCTATTTTATAACTTAGAAGAGGGATTCCGTAATCCAACCTATAAAATATTTGAAGGTAGGTGAATGACGATTTACCAATTTCCACCATGAAAAACGAAATAGATTATTAGGTTTTAATTGGATTTGAAACTCCTAGATCTTTGAGATTCATTGAACTGTTCAATGTCATGTATCAATCTCGAGTGTGCCCTTCAGGTTTTGTGACTGGGATGCCGAGGATCACAAAACAAGGTGTGAAGTAACCATGCAAATTACTTGGTACCCTTAAGTGTTTACCCCTCAATTGATTTGTCGGTTAACCACACACGCTCCATCGATACTATGATAAACATTAAGTTACCCTTTGCCTACCTTGTTAAATACGAGTTAGTGTGCCGGTTAACCACACACGCTCCACTAACCGACTTAAGCAGAGTGCAAAGTGTAATTTCATGGATTAGCACCTTATTCACATTTTCCTAAGTAACTAAGATTGGGTATTATTAAGAGTTTAGTTACTTAGTATTTATCATTAATACTTTTAATGAAGGGAGAATTATATTCCTATCAAACCCGTTCGGCTAACGACCCTCCACCAGTCAAGCAAGTGGTGGGTGAGAGTGGACACCCATTAAGTTGTCATTTTATAGGCAACAACGTTATACCCACCTTATAGACCGGCTTCATGAATGAGGCGTACTAGCGGTAAGACTGACTTTACTCTTATACATATATATATATATATATATATATATATATATATATATATATATATATATATATATATATATATATATATATATATATATATATATATATATATATATATATATTATTAACTTATAATATTATAAAGTATAAGGGTTGAATTTTAACTTTTAAAATTCTAAGGGCTAACTTGGAATTAAAGTATTCATAAGAGAAAACTTTACAAATTCCAAACTTGAGGGCAAGTTTTGAAACTATTCAAAACTAATTAATTCCATAACTTATGTGTTTAAAGTAGTTTTAATCCAAAAACTCTTCAAGTTCCATAACTTGAGGACAAGTTATGGAAGACTTTAAACTAATAAAAGAATTAACTTTTCTTTATTTTACAACTTATGGAATTAATTAAGGTTACACTTTTTTTTTATTTAATGAAGAGACTCTTGGTCCTCCATAACTTGAGGACAAATTATGGAGTCATAACTCCAATTAATTAGAACTAGACTCTTCATTTTGTAACCTTTGCCAACTTTTATGAGTTTTATGAAACTTAAATGTGACTTTTCATATAACTTGAGGACAAGTTACAAAAACACATTTTAGAATCAACTCTTAGATTGATTTGGATTGAAAACAACTATTTCACTCGACTTTTCTATTAATCTAAGCAACTCATAAGAACAAGATAATTCAAATCAAACTTTTTCATGTAATTAGTCTAACCTTTAAACTAATACAAAACATGAATCTATTGACAATTATCTTTGAAATTGGATTAGCATGAACATTACCACATCAAAAACATGTTTATAAGTTCAAAAACATCTTAGGGTAATGTTCCTAGTCCAATTCCAGCCAAAAAAGTCAAATTTATGCTGTCTGGGGGTTCAACTTGTCGAGTGCACTAACCAACTCGGCGAGTTGGATGCTTTTTGCTTTGGACTCGTCGAGTCCCTTCATGGACTCGGCAAGTCTGCTGGGCAGACAGCATCAAAACTCGATTTTTCAGCTCCATTTGCAAGTATAACAAGAAAACAAGCCTAGGCTCTGATACCACTGTTGGGTTATGAGCATTCTAACACTCCTAAGTGTACATGCAACCCTAAATACCTTGGATCTATGTTTTCTCTATTATACATGCAAATATCAACTTTCCAAGGTATTATTCTATTCTAGCATACTAAACTTGAATAACACAAGTTAGAATAACATACCTTTTGTTAGTGCTTGTCTTCATGAAGCTTGAGTGCCTAGTGCCCCAAGTGTGACACCTCAAATGGTACACACAACACCATAAGCACTTGGAATAACTTAGAGAGAATTCTACACTTCTTGAAATCGGCTAGCCCTCTCTAGAATCATACTAGTGCCGATTTTGTCAAGAATAAAATCTTTATATAGTGTTACAATTAGGGTAAACCCTAATTGTCATGACTTTCCATTTCCTTGGATCCATGTGTTCAAATACACCATGGAGCATCCATGGACCATCCTATGAGTTTTAGCCCAACTTGATTATCCATGGAGCATTAGCCCACTATACAAGTATGGATGATTTACACAATCAACCCATATATTTAATTAGTCTTCTTTTGATCACTTAATTAATCCTAGATTAATTCTTGATCAATACTAATTAAATAATCTCATTATTCTTATTATTAATATACTAGAACTTATAATATATTAATAACCATAAGTGTCTTATTTCTCTCATTATAGTCTATCCAAGTGCATGATGCCATGCAACCTAAATGGACCATGCCGGGTCGGGTCAAGTCTTACCAATTATAGTTATGGACTTAGACATTAATCCAACACCATCTGCCAGTACACTACCCCTTGTGACTCTCAAGAATCTGGGAACTCTAGTAGCCTGACACACAGCTAGACCGCCCGCTCAAGATATCACCACGTTATTCGCTCCTCGATTAACAAACCCCGATAGCTCACTGTCCCTCTGATTCTCTAGTGGGGACTAATAAAACAAGTCTAGATCATATACCAAGGAATGAAAAGGATCACATCACATAAGGACCCATCCATTGTACTACAACCACAACCCTTCCGAACAGGGAACCCTCAGCACCCTAACCTCAGGCATGAAAAATGATCATGCTTGTTTAGAAGTGTTCTCCGACATCTAACAACATAAACCTCGGCTCCCTTCTCAATATCTCTTTCAAATCTAAGCACCAGGTCATCTCCCAACCTAGAAGTGGAACCTCCAAATATTACCCATTGCATGTACCAAAACATCTCACTAACTTCCTTATCAATACAACTATCTCGGTCCAGTGTGACACGCAAGTGACAAAGTTCACTTTACCTCAAGGGAATACGGAATTAATCTCACCCTCGACCTTTTTCGTCTACTACTCATTATTTCCATGCGCCTTGCGAGTATTCTCTTACCCATGAAACTGACCCACTTCGGTCAAATAAATCAGATGAAGATCAAAATCCATCAAAATGAGACCCATCTACAAAACCAAAATCTCATTTTTCTTACTCAACACACGAACGAATCTAGGGTCAAGCTCGAGATTCTGATTCAACAGAAACCTTGGAACCAATCAATTCCAATCTGGTACTCAACTCATGACCCAAGATTCGCAAATTTAACCACGCTCCTTCTCCCCAATTCCTTCCGATTACGACAATCCCCACTCAACCTGGGATACATCAGTTCCAACTGATACGGAGACCCCTGTCTTGCTCTTGGTTCGGCAACCAGGCTCCCAAAGACTCAAATGGTAAGGCTACCCAAGCATAAGAACTCCCCTGCACCATACTCTGAGTTAGAGAATACCACGACTCCCTGTAACCTCACGACACTCGTTCGCTGACTAGTGAGTGCTACAACTCCACGTAGCATCACAACACCCTCTCTCAGACTAGTGAGTACTAAGGCTCCCCGTACATCACAACACACTCTCACTGACTAGTGAGTACTACGGCTCCCCGTAGCATCACAACACCCTCTCTTTGACTAGTGAATACTACGGCTCCGCGTAGCATCACAACACCCTCTCTCTGACTAGTGAGTACTACGACTCCCTGTAGCATCACTACACCCTCTCTCTGACTAGTGAGTATTGCGGCTCCGCAAAGCATCACAACACCCTCTCTCTGACTAGTGAGTACTACGACTCCTCGTAGCATCACTACACCCTCTCTCTGAATAGTGAGTAATGTGGCTCCCCGTAGCATCACAACACCCTTTCTCTGACTAGTGAGTATTACGGCTCCCCGTTGCATCACAACACCCTCTTGCTGACTAGTGAGTACTACAGCTCCCCGTAGCAGGACAACACCCTCTCGCCGACTAGTGAGTACTACGGCTCCCTGTAGCATCACAACACCCTCTAACTAACTAGTGAGTACTACGGCTCCCCGTAGCATCACAACAACCTCTCTCTGACTAGTGAGTACTACGGCTCCCCGTAGCATCACAACACCCTCTCATACCAACTCATGTACGCTGCAACTCCATGTAGCCTTACAGTAATTTCTCTTACCATCCCACGGTATCATCCTCTAGTCGACCTCACTCACTGCATCCATTAACCCATGCTCCACGACCCAACATAGATAGATGCACACACCATCCAAAAGTATGTGGCGCTACTCCTAACAGAAATCGTCATGACTAAATTCCTTTTCTCACTGCAATTCTCATTCTTAGATAATCTCTTTTGACATCAATCATTCAAAGAGCTCCCACTGAACCATAGACACTTGCTACACCGCTTACCATCTCTTAACTCAAAACTCAAAATAATCTGGAATTAAGGACATCATAACTGGGTACCTCGGTACACTATCACAGAATCTCATGATGTTTTACCCAAACCACAGATCTCATACCTACGGCACCATACTCGGATACCACATTGCTCTTTCAGAATCTCACAACCCATCTTCCTCCCACACCATTTGAGTCTTAGAGTGTTCCATCTCCTGATTGAAAAAACAGAGGCATCATCAATGGCTCTGAACATGATGTCGAACATCCGACCTCTGTTAATCATTACTCACATGTGGCTACTCATATTGACCCTAAAATTGGTTGACGAATCAGCGGCTGCCCTTTCGGGGGTATAGATTACAATATATACCTTCATCTACAAATCTCGGCTATTAAATCCTCAATCTAGCGACCCAATTGCATTCGAACTTGACATATGCTGACCCCGAAAAGTACAGGCCACAAAGAACCTCCCAATTCACTCATCCTTTCTCAAACATATACCACATGCGTTATCTCACTCTGCACCTAGCCTCGGTCACCAATAACCCTGGACTCATGAATCCATACAGCAAGTCTTTATATCCAGATCTTTACCTGTTCCCGAACAAATCTTTGATCCCCTCAATAAAATACCTGGTTCTCCCCACTTAGGGTTCGAACCATCTCCAATTGGCACACCGACAATCTATCCCATAGATTGCTTCAACTAGTAACATCGCACCTACTCTTGTGAGGTTCTACGCAATGCTCGATGATCTCCCTAACAGAGATAAAGCAACTCCCATTTCCCTGAATTTCAGATGAAGTCGTCAAAACTCCCCATCATGACTACCTCTAGTCACTCAGAATCTCACACTATGCCATCAGTGGACCTCCCAACTGTCCAGTATCAACGCTGACTCTTGGTCTGGAAATGACGAACTATCATTTTCCACATCATTGAATCCTCAACAAACACTCAATCACGTCACTTATGATAAGAGCAGAACCCACATTACTGTCCTCTATACCCATCAAAAGCAATAAGAGCCACCGCTCTGATAGACCCATCTTGATCGTCTGACCCTACAGCTAACACATGCCCTACTATACTCAAATAGGGAGTATTCTGGTCCTTGACCATCTCAGTCCCCACTAACGACCTGATCAAGCTATATCTTTACCTCGTGGCAGACCAACTACCATATACTACGATTGAAGATAACCATTAGTGCAATCCCACGGGGCTCACCCCCAAACTCAGAAACTGAAATCTCAACACCTTTTACGTCTCCCATAAGAAACTGAATTAGCACCACTCTGGTCACGGAAAGTGACACCCCCACTATCGGCTGGTCGCCTAGGCCAGACAGAATTCTTCCATAAGGCACCATCCCTACTCATCCCTGAGTCTTGCGACTCCAACTGGTATCATACCAAAAATCCCTCGGAGCTAACTCTTTTTCCCTCTAAAGGGATACTCCAATAACACTCGTTCATCATGTCCCTCAGGCCCCATACTCTTTCACATCTTTTCTCAGCCCAGACTATCACCACGGAATAATCGATGAAACCATACGTACTAACCGCCACATATCGAGGCTATAGCTCAGTATGACCCTCCAGTCAATGTAACTCAGTGGGACCCTCCAATCTCATAGCTCGTTGGAACCTCTGACCCGGTCTACCTCGTTGGATACTCTGGTCCGGTCTAAATCTTTGGACCCTCCAATCCGGTCCAAATCGTTGGACCCTCCGATCTGGTTTGATCGACGACCCTCTGGCCTCATGAGTCATTGGACCCTCTGGTCCTGTCTATATAACACATAGCATACATATAACACAATGCACATAAATCTCAAACATACACATACACATAAGACCCTACGATTTGCACATAGATACCACTCTAAGTAATGTTTAGTGATAAGACTCACATCGGGTAACTCGGATAATCTCGAATCTGGAATACTGATCTAGCCTCCGCCTAATCACATAAATTTTTTTTATCTAATTAACAACGGCTCTCAAAGGATGATTAATCCCCTTTATAATTCCTCAAAAGGGTAAAAGGCCATTTTACCCCTCCAAGACCCAAAAGCCCAATTGTTGACCAAACACTAAAAGTCAACAAAAGCCAACTCAGTCAGAGGTCCAACTTTGACCAGAATCACCAAGTACACTTGTGGGACTCGGTGGTTTCATGTGTATCTTCTGAATCATTCTAATTCCTCACTCGACTCATCGAGCTAACCTTTCACTCGATGGTTTACAACTAATCCCGAATCGCGGGGAAATCCGACTCGACTCGTCGAGTCCGCTCATGGACTCGACGAGTTTCCTCCATGGCAACTCCCAGATGACCTTTTGAGGTCAGATCTGTTTCTCTAACTTATAGATCTGACCTGTAAACACTCAAATGTCACATAAATGTCCAATCTTTATGCTCATGCAACACTCAAGTGGCTCCAATTGATGAATTAGCTCTTAATATGACAACCAAGATCCAAAACCCCAAAGGGACTGCATAAAGCTGGATGATTGGGACTCTTTGGACGTCTCAACGTCCAAATCTAAGGTCTATTTCACCTTGGGACTTCTCATGCATCTTATTCCACCTCAAGAAATGGTAACCCTTGATTCAACAAGACTACACAATAAAGAAAAGGGTCAAATTGCTACCTCAAAGTGAAGTCTCCTTGCTTGAAAGTCTCAGAACACCAACCTCCTTTGGTCCTTCTTGCTGGATCACTTCTCCTCCTTAGAAAAACCACAACAAATGGCTCAAGATGGCTCTCTGTCTCACTTCACACACTCAAAAATGTTAGGGTTCTTTTCTCTTGGAGGGTGACCGCAAATGAAGGCCATAAGGACCTTTAACTAGGTCACAAACCCAGACAATTAGGGTTTATCTACCCAGTACCTACTTGGCG
This sequence comes from Lactuca saligna, assembly GCF_052625555.1. Lineage (NCBI taxonomy): Eukaryota > Viridiplantae > Streptophyta > Magnoliopsida > Asterales > Asteraceae > Lactuca > Lactuca saligna. Next base: position 41,983,812 of record NC_136418.1, on the reverse strand, counting down.
AGTCCCTCCTCTGACTCGTCGAGTCCACTCCTTAAATCCATGCGATCAACTCGACCCTACTCGGCAAGTTGGTCCGTCAACTCATCGAGTCTCTCCTTTAATCTCAAGATTAACATATGAAATAATGTCCTTAAAAATCCGGATGTAACAATGATAGTCAAGGAACTCTGTACTAAGATAATCACCACCTCGATCGGATCGAAGTATCTTAATGTTCCTGCCTAATTGATTCTCCACTTCCTGATTAAACTCTTTGAAGTTTTCAAAGGTTTCTGACTTATGCTTGATTAAGTAGACATATCCATATCTACTAAAATCTTCAGTAAAAGTCAAATAAAAGTAGTTAGCATCCCTTGTGGCAGTTCTGAAGGGTCCACACACATTAGTGTGTACCAGATCCAACAAACCATCACCCCTAGCACAAGAAACAGTGAAGGGTGATTTTGTTATTTTTCCAAGTAGACAAGATTCACAACTATCATCCAACTTTAGGTCAAATGAATCCATGCCTCCATACTTTTGGAGTTGGCCTATGCATTTCTTTCTTACATGTCCAAGACGTCAATGCAACAATGATGCTTTATCCAAGTTAGTGGAAAAATCAATACACAACTCATTATTTCCTATGTTATCTACCACAGACATAGCTTCACACACACCATCACAAGGTAATGCTTTAAAATAAAGAAAATAATTAAATAAAGCACTAATACCACCACATTCATTATCAAAAGAAAAGGTAAACCCTTGTTTGACAAAGCATGAAAGGAAATAATATTTCTCGCATTTCAGATGAGTAACAACATTTATTCAAATCTAATGTTAACACACTACTTAGCAACAAAGTATAAACACCAATCTTGGTGACAGGTGATGCTTTCCTAATCCTCATGATCAATTTTAATCTTCCCATGCTCTATATTCTCAATTCTTCTTAGTCCCTGCAAATCAGAACATATGTAGATACCACAACCTATATCAAGGACCCAAGATTTATCATAGGGTGAGTTATTAGACTTCATAGTGTAAATACCTACATGGTTGGGTTTCACTTTCCCATCCTTAACATCTTGTAGATACTTTCGACAGTTTCGCTTCCAGTGTAACTTTTCGTGGCAATAGAAGCATTCAGACGCTTTAGGGTTGGCAACAGGAGTGACAGAACCTTTCTTGGTTCCACCTGAAGAGGAGCCTTTAAGAGAATTTCCCTTGGTACCCTTCGAGGGGCTCTTCCACTTCTTCCCTTTGCCTTGCTCGATTGCCAAGATAGGGGTCACGGTAGTAGTAGGAGTGGTAACAACCGATTTACCCTTAAGACCATTTCGGCAGTCTTCAAGAGTCCTTGAAGTTTGTTGAGTCTGACTTCCTCCTTGTTAATGTGGTATGTCATTCAGAATTGATAAAAAAAAAGGTAAGGAGTGCAAAATGATGTGAATTCCCAACTCCTCAGGGAATTTCGCATTCAGCTTCTACAACTAGTCCACGTACCTTTGCATTTTCTACAAGTGGACGGTGATGGGTTCACGATTCTTCATCCGAGTTGTTATCATGGAGCAGATGATGTCATACCCATCTTGGAGAGAACTTTGATGGTAGTGGTCCATCAAGTCCTGGTGCATCTCAAAAAGGGTAATAGTCCTCATAGAACTTTTGGAGCTCGGCTGTTATCGTGCCCAACATGATACATGCCACTTTAGTGGCCTCTCTCTTTTGACTTCGGAATTCAGCGGTCTCCTTAGGAGTAGCAGATGACTCATCAAGTTCCTTAAGCTCCTTGTCGATGACATATTCTTGTCCTCGTAATGAGTGATCATCCTAATGTTTCGGATCCAATCCATAAAGTTGGAACCATCGAAGATGACTCTCCCGCAAAGGTTCATGAGAGAGAAGGAGCTGGTAGGTTTTGATCTAAAAGCAGCATTTTTAGAAGACATTTGAAAAGAAGAAAGACAAGTTTAGATTAGATATAAATATATTCCTTAATAAGACACCCAAATGTAATATTAAGGCTAGGACCCAACACAATATTTTATAACTTAGAAGAGTTACTCTAACCGGCTTTATGCTGATACTCTTTCAAAATAGCTTTATGTTGATACTCTTTCAAAATTGCTTGTATTCTCAGGAAATTAGTAGACAGGTACTCTTACGGGGTTTTCAGAAGACGGAGCGTTCAGAGTCATGTCTTTATACTTTTTCTACTTTTGATGTACACAAACAATGAATCATGTCACAACCCCAAACCAGAACAGCGGAAACATCCGGAGGCGGGTGACTTCATTGTGTACTATCATAACAACTGCATATAATTGAAACATAGTAAATCCAAATAACATACATAAATATGAAGAGTTTACATTGTTTTCAAGTGTACACAAAAGAAACACCAGTAAGCAAATTTCCAAAAATATAGCAAAATAAGCTTGAGTCTGCAATCCATAACCTGCTTATTCATTTCTTGAGAATACAAGTCATTTGAAAAGCATCAACATAAAATATTTAGGTGAGTTCATAAGCATTTGAGTATAAAAACTTTGATGATAGTTTAAAATTCCAAAAAATCCAATATTTTCTTATCAAATGGTTGTAATTATTTTTTCAAATCGAGTATAGTTGCATGTGTGTCTTAATTCAGTGTTTTCCAAAATCGTACAAATCGTTTCTACAGAAAACCCTATATTTTCTGATGTATAAAATAGTAATTTTGGTAATAACATAGCACGGGTGCGAAAAGGTCTCATTGAGGCAGTCAGAATAGTTGGTTTTTAACCAAAGATGAAATCTGTATCATAACATTTTTGATATATTCTAGTGAGTCGATATAACCATACTAATATGACGGAGTGCCTATTATGACGTTCTTCAAGCGTCGGTTTTGTTAAAGACATATGTCACCCTAGACTGGCCGGTCTAGCTGTAGCGAACAGCAAAGGTGCGGGGTGTCAACCCCGTATAGATCTATACACAAATTCCTGCTCTCCCTCCAGGGGACTCTAGTTATAACTCTTACATGACTTCAGGTGTACACTATTGTGTATAATATATGTACTGTGAAGATTTTATCTAACTAGAATACTTATAGTTTCACACAAAGCGTTGAAATTCATTATTTACCAAATACTTAATACCAGTTGTACTTGTTGCATATTAGCGATGTTGGCTAAAATGGCTCTCCTCCCTATATATTACTGAGTGAGACCCCGTTTACCGGGAAATTGTTAAGTTATGATTTGTGTGAAACTTATGACTTCTGTGAAATTATGACAGTAGCTTTATGACATACAAAATTTCATGTCATAAAGGTTTTATTTGCATATACTCAAGGTGAGATCACTTATATCCATTTTTTATAAATAACCCCTTAACAGTTTGCAAAAAGTCATTTATGGAACACCAAGTTTCAAATTTCGAAGTTCTAGACCTAGTATCAACCTTTCAAAGTCTATTTCATCAACTTTTATCTCTAAATACGAGGAGCATGGGTACAAGGGTGCATGTTAAACACCCCCAAATACTTGGGGGGCTCCTTGTGTAAATTGTATTCTCATATAATGATTAAAATATTATTTATTTTCATGGGTTCTGTGAGACTTCACGTTCACAGAGAGTTATATAAATAAAATGATAATATTTCAACACACATATTAAACACACGTAAACATGCAATCATTCAAAAATTTAGAACAAGAAGTGACTTGTACTCTCCCCCAAAATTAACAAAAACTATAAAAAAAAGGTGGGGTTTTGAAGCCCCAAAACACTCTTGGACCATGAAAACCTTTAACTGGGGTTTTGAAGCCCCAAAACCCTTCCAAACTACTCCTAGGGCTTAGATATGACTTGTGGACTTACACCTTCGAGCTTAGGACACTAAAACCTTGCATTTTGGAGAGTAAACATGATTTTACGGCCCAAGAACACTCTTGGACCGTAAACCCCTATTCAAGGGCCATGAACACCTCTTAAGGTGTTAGAATTTCCCTCAAACACCTCCTATGGCCTGGGAAAATGTATAGAAGCAACCACCATTGAAGCAAAGGAATTAAACATCAAAGAAACATTGGACATAGGAGTTTACGGCCGTAAACCCCCCTAGGATTGGTCCATGGGCCGTAAACTCCATAGAATGGCCAAATGATGCCCTAAACTTCCCTATATGGCTTGGAAAAATGCATAGAACTTAATACCCATCCATTAAAGACCTTAATTTACCAAAGGAAAGAGCATGTAATAGTTTACAGCCGTAAACTCCTTGTTTAGGGTCGTAAACTCCTCAAATGGTCCATTTAGAGCCTTAAACCCCTTCATATGCCTTATATTTGGACCTAGCCTAATTCTATGAATGATATAAGACTTTGAAGCATCGTAGAACACAACACCCATGAGTTTACGACTGTAAACTCATGGGGATATGGTCTCAGGGCCGTAAACTCTATAAAGAGTTTACTCTTGAAGAGTAAACTCCCTAACTAGGCCATACACTCCCTTAGATGTTACCCTGGACACTCCTAGCACTTAACCAATGTGTTTTCCGCACTTTAGGATGCGTATAGATGTTTAATTAGTATTATATTTACTAATTATATGTAAACATATGTCATCATATGTTAATAGGTCACTAAGTGTGTTCAAGTCTTTATTTGACACCGAGCACCCAACCGGCACCTTCATCCAATCCACTTACAACAGGTGAGTTCATACCCCTGAATTAATCTTTTAAATGTTTTTACATACTTTTATTGGGGGTGGGCGGTGGAGGCGGGGGGAATACAAGTTAAAACATGCTAGTTATCATATCAGTCATATCTGATTAATAACCCACATGCACAAGGATTTATCACACTTTCGGTTGTTTTACCAAGTATAACACTATACATTGTTTTCCAAAACATCTTTGCTTGTTTAAATCTTTTCTCAAAATGTCTCTCGTGCTGTGTGTTTTACATCTAAACCAATTACAACAGTGTTTTAAACAAAGGTTTTCTTTACTTATATTGTTTTATCAAGTTATATTCTAAACGTGTTTATGAACGGTTTTCAAACTTGTTTTACAAACTGACTTTAAGTCGTAAATTTCTTATGTGTAAAGGTTTTCCAAAGTTTTCATCAAAGTTTTCTTCTGTGCTTTTACTTTATTAAATGCATGCCTGTATTTGTATAGTTATATAAATAATGTTTAAAAGACTTAGGAAGGCTAGTTCACCTTATTTCCTTTTCCTCGTTGGGATGTGGTCTGGTGGGTATCGGATATCCGTCCGAAGGTCGTTTAAACATTAGTTATATATCATGTATACATCTATGGACATAAAAGCTCTCTCTCTCTCTCTCTCTCTCTCTCTCTCTCTCTCTCTCTCGCTCTCAACCATTACATCGCCTTAGGTAGTAAAGGCCTCCCTCTATTATTCATGTTCCTATAACCCTAGTAACTATTATAGGAATAGTTAGGAGACTCTATTTTTCACTCTATCTCTCTCTATTTCTCACTCTATCTCTCTCTTTATCTCTCTCTCGCTCTTACTTTAGAATGTGACACACTATTTCCGTCTACGATGCTTCATTGCACCAACGTCGTGTAACGAGAGTCTCCGGGAAGGAGAGTGAACATCATGTGTATAGATCTATACGAGACTGACACTCCCACACCCTGACTACTAGCTACAGTCCGCGTCGATAAGGCCCATGGGTGACATAAAGCCACAACTACTACTGCCATTACCTCTACGTGTGACCTGGAGGGTCATCAGATACTCTATCGTCGATTAGCATGGTTACATACGAGTTCACATTCACCCTTCGTTTTAGACCTTGCTAGTTGTTTCTTTCATTTGATACTGTCTGGGGTCTGTGTTTCTTTGTTTTAAACCTTGCTAGTTGTGTCTTTCATTTGATATTGTCTGGGGTCTGTGTTTCTTTGTTTTAGACCTTGCTAGCCATATCGTACATTTGATACTGTCTGGGGTCTTTGTTTCCTTTAGTTAGACTGAGCCAGGCGTATCATTCATTCGATACTCTCTTGGATTCTATGATTTATTTTGCCTTAGTCAGCAGTATTTTCTGCTAAGGCATATGTGATTTTCCCCTAGTATTTTTACTAGTGATATTCTCCTACTTTCTTTAAAGTCAAATACCGTATTTTGGGTAATGATAGTATTTCAGGGAAAATTTCTCTTTAAAACATAACACTGTCGAGTCTTGGTAGAAGACTGCTTTTAATTAGAAAATATAGGATTTTCCGGAAAGGACGCTAATACACCGTAGATTCTAAACTACTACTTTTTATAAAGTTATTTTGAATAAAAAGCTTACTTACACAAATGACACTAAATACTTATGAACTCACTAGAATTTATAAAAATGTTGATACTCGCTTTCAAAATAACTTGTATTATCAGGTCAGCGATAGACAGGTACATCCTAGGAGCTTTTGGCGAAGTCAGCCTAGTACCAAGCTGCACCTATATTATTACTTGTATTACATTGATGTTGCTATGAATTATAACTTATGTAAAAGTATTACTATCAATGCAATGGTTGTTGTACTTTGATTACTATACTGCATCTGTTGTGATACTTGACATGACGTCATCCGCCCCAGAACGTTTCCGCCGTTCCGGTTTTGGGGTGTGACAGATTGCTATCAGAGCATTGTTTATAGTGAGCTAAGTATATCAATTCAAAAAAGATATACAGCCTATAAATACATAGGGATAAAACACTCTGACCAAGAATTATACTTTAAAATATAACCATAGTTTACCAAAGTATAAGAACATCCATAATCTAAACACTCGAACACAAGTATCACAAGAAGAACAAGAATAAAATTCTTCGGATGTTGAGCATTACCATCAAACCTGGGCAGTTATGTGATCGTAAGCTGGAATTAATGTAACCTGGTCAACTACATTTATTTGAGATGCGATGAATGTGTGCTTGGGAGTGATAGTGGTGTTGCAACAGGTCTGAAACTTACCAACTAGGAATGCTAGAGCCAAACATAAAGTTTAAAATACCATGGGAGTATTATGGAATACTTAAGTACTCACATTAAACCCATAATCATATTCAGAAGTTAAGAAACAAACAAGAAATTAATATACCATGGGGGTATTTTAGGATCCATAGATAACCTTGTGTGAAAAACTAAAAAGATCCTTATTGATATACCTACAATTACCGAGGGTATACTTCCAGGGTTATATATAATAAGGATCCTATAGGCTAAGAATGTGTGGTTTCGCTCTACTTCCTTTTCCTCGTTGGGATGTTGATATAGAGTAGTATCACATATTCGAAGGCCTATCGGATCTAATCTATATATGATTTGTGTACCCTATGTAATTGTAGCAGGACTCGATATGGATCGCCCAGTGAAATGTTAATAATCTCTTAGGATTCTTTAGACATTTCCATTCTCGCACGAACCCTGTAGAAAACCCTATCCAATTCAGTGCTCGACAGAAGAGTTGATTCAAATCCAGGAGAAGTTCATTGAGAAGATTTCTAGTTCAGAAATAAATGAACTAGTTCGAGACTATTGAAATCACCAAGTGCCTAGATCTTTTTAGGGACATGGTGGGAAATTCGCCTAAACTTCCGAGATTTCCAGTCATCCATCATGAAGTGATGACACCCAGAGTTGGAATCGGAAGTAATACGGAGTAGAAATTCAATATGTCTATAGGAGAAGAGAACCCTAGGTAACTACCCGAAGGAAACCAACACCAGTCCCAGTCAAAGATACGAGATAGACAGAGGGAGCCAATACATGGAACTTGAGAAGTGTCTTTTCCCGTTGCAATTAAGACAATTAGAGCGGATCCCAACACCTCTATTGAGAGTGTTTAGCCATAAGTCTTCATGAACGTTTCTTCCCACGGTCTTCGTTCCGAACTGTTCTTAGATCTTTCCAAGTCGGAGAGTGAACCTTTCCCAATATAAAGGTAACTTAGTAGGAACGACTCCCATCTTATGGTTTTTTCCGATACTAATACTCCTATCATGAATACCCGGACTACATCATAGAGATATAGGTCGACACTCAGACAACCGATATCCGAGGCACGGGAAAAATTTATGCCTAATATAGTAAGGATAGATACGTCTAAAGGTTAACCATCGTCTCTCGTCAGCTTTTGTTCCTTTCCATATAGGAAAACCATGCCTCCGAAGGAGCGTAACCAATACACTGGAAAGAAACCTACTCTCCTATCCAATGAAGCTACGTTTCAATTTGCAGTCTCGACATCCATAGCAGCTGTCATGGCTCAACTGAATGCTAACAACGCTAATGAGAGCAAGAGCCCTATCGGGAATCCCAATCCTAGCAATGGACAGTAGCAACCAACACCTGCATACCCAACCACCCAAGAACCCCAGCCAACTCCACTAAAGAGAAAGCTCAAGAACGAGGAAGGAAGTACCTCGGGTCAAGGACCTTCCGAAGGGAAACGAGCTGCGGCAGTCAATACCCCTGCTAGCCCTTCCATCCCGACTTCAAGAAGACCATACCTAGGAAACCTTCCCCATTGCAGCAAGTGTAGATACCATCATCATGGTATATGTCGGGAACTCTTTTGTACTAGGTGCAACATGAAAGGGCATATCGCTCGCGTCTACAGAACCTTGTTTAAGTTTATTACATCAACCACCAATGTGACGATCAATCCAGTATGCCACCTATGTGGTGAGATTGGACACTTCAAGAAGGATTGCCCAACTGAAAGAAAAGACAAGGACACATGAGGAGTCTGACTCTAATGCTTGGGGAGAAGCATCAAGGAACCCGATAGATTTTTGGTACGTCTCTCGATCCTAGTTAACTAACCGAAAACATTAAAAGGCTAATTCTAAAATGTAAATACTTCCCCGTTAAGGCGAAAGTCGCAGCACGGTTATAAAATTTAAATTTTCATCAGGTAAAACTATAATGGCTAGATATATACGTTATGGCCATGTATAATTGAGATGGATAGACCTAGAGTGAGTGAATGCCACCTCATTTCCTGTTCCTCATTTGGTTGTGGATTTAAGGCGGAGTCGCTCAGCCAACAGTCCTCCCTACCTTAATCGCACATGACTAGTATATGTTAGGAGATTATAGAAAGGCCTCTTGAGAATCCATACATGAAAGGTACCCTATTCAGAAACACTCAGGACCCTCTACAGTTTTGCGTCAACTCTATCGGTCCAAGTATCCGCGACAGTGATACACGGGACGAAACCCGAGACGCCTAGAACTTGTGTGCTCGTTCAGCACATGACCCTATCAACCCTCATTATATGTCATGTCGATGTATGCCAATTTCCACACCTCTATCAATCATGGTTTGACTTAGTGCAACCGTGTGTAACTCCCTAGTGTTGTGTAAAAAGAACTTTCACCGTAGCCATTTCAGCAAACAAAGGTTCTTCCGTTGTTAACCATCTGAAGTAATGTGATCCGTCGATCGTCCCTCTTATTTCAAACCATCTGAAGTACCCAGGAGAAGGGTAACGCGCGTTGTTAACCAATCCCTTCATAGATAGACAGAAACCGAAGTGAAAGACACTGTAGGTATTCTAGAAGACGATAACCACCCGAAGCATACTCCGTAGATCTCCCAGAAAGACCCTTTGCACCTCGCAATTAGGTTCATGAATCAAGAGGATAGAACTCATGGGACTGACCACTATAACTGAGTATACGCATAAGGGTGGTATATAATTGAGATCAAAAATATTTAAGATGTGTGCTTCCTCCCTACTCCCTGTTCCTCGTTGGGTTGTGGGTCTGGGGTGGAGTCGCACAACTGAACGTCCTGCCGACCTCAATTATATACGGCTTGCATACACCAAGTACTAGCGGTTAAGTCGAGTATGAGTCCTACCACGAACCTCATAGTAAAACTCTTCATCATATTCCATAGAATAGGAGCTAGAGTCAAGAGAACCACGATGGGTTGAGCTACTATAATGACCACAAATCCGAAATTTGTTGTCATCCCGGTTAAGCCAACATAGTAGCTAACACCCTCGGTTGGTTAAGAAATCTGAGTTGTAAGAGTCAAGGACATTGACTACGACCATCCATTCACGCTTAATTCACCGAATTAAGCATCTCAGCGAATATCCTAGAACCCTCGAAGCTACGATAAGTTAAACTCTGAGAAGAAAGGATGAGGAGATTAAAATTTCAAGTGATGGAACCCTATACTCACTAGATTTCACCTAGATCGAGAAAACTCAGAACTTCCGGAAGAGTAGTTGAAGAAGATGCTCACACTACTCAGGCATTTCGTCCACCCCGTTACCAACAAGTAGTGCCTAGGACACTCTGCCTCCCCCCTCACATGGAAGAAGTCATTGTCGCCCTGTAGACGATAGACTACATTCTCCTAAGTGCACATTATAATGCCAAGAACCACAGGATAACCTCCGTAGCCAATGATACTTGATTAAAAAGCAAAAGTAGGTTGCGTTAAGCCTTATAACCTAGATCTCGAAGAGATTATAGACTTGACACCAGTGTAGGTATTAATTGATGGGCTATACAAGAGCACGCGCTTTCTGCAACTCCCAAACGCCTTAGAGAATAGGACATGTCTTATAGATTTATTAGACTACTAGGTGTTCCACGAATACTATCTCAGCCAGAAATAGTAGAACCACCTTCCGAGATAGTCCAACACTTCAGAAAATCTCTAAGGATTGAGTTAGCCCTGAGCAGAGCCTGCTATTCGTGAAACAGCAAGGCAAGTAAGAGCATGATTCGTTCCCGTTAGGAATCATGTCTTGAAAGCGTCAACTAGACGATGATGGGAAGTTTAAAAACTTTCTGAGCACTTGTCTGGTGAAACCCTATCTCACCAACCCTGAGAGTTTCCGTTAAAGACGTCTCAAGAATCAGAAGTACAGGTTCATTTTGCACAAGATTGAGATAGCCACCCTACAGCAAACAGATACCCATAGACATGCAATCCATCTGATGATCTAGAAAACCTCTGAAAGCCAATTGGCAGGAAACACGAATCCAAGGACAACCGGAGCTTTCTAAGAACCAACCTGAAGGACTACACTTACAGTATGAGAGAGAACGTTTGGAACTTCGGAAGGGAGATCACGCCAGTGATGATCTTGCCATAGAAGTACACTATGTTCTAAGTACTGAAAAGCTCTACCCTTCCGAGAGCTTAGGACCATCCGAGACTCTCTACAAAGATTGGTCGAACCCTCGTCAGACCACTACTACTTTCGGAAATTCCACAAGTTTCACCCCAAATCAATCTACTTCTTAGACTTGATAAGTGTTTTCCTGACGTCACTCTTTGTATCCCACTCATCTTGATAGAAACCATTAAGAATCCTAACTTCGTAGAAACACCTATAGGAAATCGCATACTGAACGAAACGGAATTCGCATCCCGTAGGTGAAGGTTTGTTGGATTGACAAGCACATGCCAGAGATCACTTGGGAGTGCGAGGACAAACCAAATAGGAAGTACCCTCATACCTCTACCCGACTTTTCATGATTACTTCCTTGCCTAAACCTGAATTTCGGGACGAAATTCCCTTTATCGGGGGGATGATGTGACAACCCAAAATTTATTCCGTCTTTTTTAACCACTCCTTCCGTTAATAATCCTCCTTTTATTAAACTGTTCGTTAACCTTTTGGAATAGGTTAATTAAATTGGGACTTTTATAATGACTTAGTAAGGATTGAAACAAATTAGAAACGCCCTTATTAATCCCTTGAAAAATTTTAGTCTCAACCAAGTCAAAATACAACCATTTAATCGGGTGCGACCAAAAGCCCCATTTAACGTCAGTATTAAGTAGATTTCCACTGAGCCACAAGCTCAACCCCTATATAAGGGGGAGTGGACTCCATAGAAACATTTCCACTCTCTCACTACACTGTCTCTCTAGAACTTGTTTTCGAGGCAAAAACGCCTATTCCGAGCCCCAAACTAGTAAGTAATCTATCCTAACTTGTTGTGTAGCCTAGTTAACATGCAAATTCGTGTTTAAGACATCAAATAGGGGCAAATTCATGTGTTTACGGCCCAAGAATACTCTTGGACCGTGAACACCCTTAAATGGGGTTTAGAAGCCCCAAAAGCCTTCCAAACCACTCCTAGGGCTTAGATATGACTTGTGGACTTACACCTTCGAGCTTAGAACACTAAAACCTTCCATTTTGGAGAGTAAACATGAGTTTACAGCCCAAGAACACTCATCGACCGTAAACCCCTCTTCAAGGGCCATGAACACCTCTTAAGGTGTTAGAATTGCCCTCAAACACCTCCTATGGATTGGGAAAATGTCTAGAAGAAACCACCATTGAAGGCAAGGCATTAAACATCTAAGAAACATTTGACAAAGGAGTTTACAGCCGTAAACTCCCCTAGGATTGGTCCATGGGCTGTAAACTCCATAGAATGGCCAAATGATGCCCTAAACTTCCCTATATGGCTTGGAAAAATGCATAGAACTTAATACCCATCCATTTAAGACCTTAATTCACCAAAGGAAAGAGCATGTAAGAGTTTACACTCGTAAACTCCTTGTTTAGGGCCATAAACTCCACAAATGGTCCATTTAGAGCCTTAAACCCATTCATATGCCTTATATTTGGACCTAGCCTAATTCTATGAATAATATAAGACTTTGAAGCATCCTAGAATACAACACCCATGCGTTTACGACCGTAAACTCATGGGGATATGGTCTCAGGGCCGTAAACTCTATAAAGAGTTTACTCTTGAAGAGTAAACTCCGTAACTAGGCCATACACTCCCTTAGATGTTACCCGGGACACTCCTAGCACTTAACCAATGTGTTTTCCGCACTTTAGGATGCGTATAGATGTTTAATTAGTAATATATTTACTAATTATATGTAAACATATGTCATCATATGTTAATAGGTCACTAATTGTGTTCAAGTCTTTATTTGACACTAAGCACCCAACCGGCACCTTCATCCGATCCACTTACAACAGGTGAGTTCATACCTGCTGAATTAATCTTTTAAATGTTTTTACATGCTTTGATGGGGGAATACAAGCTAAAACATGCTAGTTATCATATCAATCATATGTGATTAATAACCCGCATGCACAAGGATTTATCATAGTTTCAGTTGTGTTACCAAGTATAACACTATACACGGTTTTCCTAAACGTCTTTACTTGTTTAAATCTTTTCTCAAAATGTCTCTCGTGCTGTGTATTTTACTTCTAAACCAATTACAGCAATGTTTTAAACAAAGGTTTTCTTTACTTATATTGTTTTATCAAGTTATATTCTAAACGTGTTTATGAACGGTTTTCAAACTTGTTTTACAAACTGACTTTAAGTCGTAAATTTCTTATGTGTAAACGTTGTCCAAAGTTTTCTTCTATGCTTTTACTTTGTTAAATGCATGCCTGTATTTGTATAGTTATATAAATAATATTTAAAAGACTTAGGAAAGCTAGTTCGCCCTATTTCCTTTTCCTCGTTGGGATGTGGTCTGGTGGGTATCGGATATCCGTCCGAAGGTCGTTTAAACATTAGTTATATATCATGTATACATATATGGACATAAAAGCTCTCTCTCTCCCTCTATCGCTCTCAACCATTACATCGCCTTGGGTAGTAAAGGCCTCCCTCTATAATTCATGTTCCTGGAACCCTAGTAACTATTATAGGAATAGTTAGGGGACTCTATTTTTCACTTTGTCTCTCTCTATCTCTCTCTCTATCTCTCTCTCGCTCTTACTTTAGAATGTGCCACACTATTTCCCTCTTGTTGGGCTTTGAAGATTGCGTCTTTTGGGCTCATCTGTTTATGCTTTTATTTATATTCCGGTTTGGGCCTGTCCAACCGTGAGTCTTTTATGCTTTGTATATAAGCTAATGCTTGCATGCATATTAGGTTAAGGTTTTAGAGATCTGAGAATACGATTTTTCCAGACGACAAAAGGTTTCTTTGATCGTTCTTGTAACCTTCCAATCCTCTACAGTTGATGTTCTTAATCGAGCTCTTCTGAGGATTTTGTTTTAATCATTCGACACGTTTGATTCAATCTTGTTATGTTCTTTTATTGTGTTCATATCGTCATTATTTACATACTTGTTCAAGATCTAATCGATCTTCATAGATTAAAAGAAAGTTTAATCTCATCAATTGGTATCAGAGCAGGAGACTGTGTAATTGATACACATCTTTTCTGTGAAAAAGATTTTCATTAGGGTTTTTCCGCAATCATCAATATTTATTGAGCCGTCATCTCTTTATTGACGTATCTTGATATTTATTATTTTGCCCTAATCTGCTTTATTACAAGTCTGATCTTTGAACAGGTTTTTACGATCATAATGGACGCGACACAATCAAACGTTATTAATATTTCCAACAGCATTGGTTCGACGACAAAGATTCCGATCTTATATACCCACGATTATGAAGTATGGGTACATCATTTCGAAGACTATGTTATTGGATCGGAGGAAAATGGGTACTTGATTTGGGAAGCCATCACCAACGGACCGTTTTCTCATTCTGCAACGTCCAGAATCATCAAGACTCAAAAAAAGTACAATGATCTGCTCAAGGACGTGAAAGATATTGCACAAGATGAAAAGGATAAGTTCCAATGCAATATCAAGGCATTAAGATTGATCCGGTTCGCCCTTCAGTCCGATACATTCAGATTGGTTAGCTCGTGCACGACGGAAAAGGATGTTTGGGATAGACTTCGCGAACTGTATTCTACAGACGAAGATCTTGAACATTCTATTCAAACTCTGCTTCTATCTGAGTTTGGAGAATTCAGACAAGGGGCTGAAGAATCTGTGACCCAGACGTTCGATCGCTTCAATCATCTTCTCAGCAAGATGATCAAACACGATATTGAAAGAAAGCTCATCGAACAGAAGGTTACATTCCTGAATGGTCTGAGGTCTGAATGGAGAGCAGTTGTTTCCACGGTTAAAGCCCATGAGCAATTTAAATCATACTCTCTGGCGAAACTGGTGGGAATTCTCAAGTCTCAAGAGAAAATCGTGGTGCAAGAAAAGAACGTCGTTTCCGGTCTTGGTTCGTTGGCCCTCTTATCAAAAAGTAAAGCTGTTATGGAGGATGAAAACCTCAACCTGGAAGAATATGATCTCACATCAGAAGATTATGCCTTGATGGTGTCCAATCCCAAAAAGTTCATAAAGAAGAGATTCCCCAGCAACAAAAACCGAAACTGGCAGGGGAGTTACAGCTCTGAAAAGGTGGTTAATGAACCGAGAGCTGAGGAGCACAAGAAGGAACCGAAGGTTGACGGCGACTCTGGAGTGAGCTGTTTCTACTGTGGTGGAAAAAATCATTATGCTAAGGACTGTGTTCTCAAGAAAATGGCTGAAAAAGATGATGGGAACGACGAGGAAGCTGTGTTGCAGAAAAGATTGGATGAGTTGAGAAAGAAGAAGTCGGCTGCTAACCCGCCTATTAATGCTCTTATTGTGCAGGGTTCTGTTCTAGGTGATGAGTTCGGTAGCACGGAAGTTTGGTCCACCGACTCAGAAGACGAGGAAGTGAGGTAGCCTACTCATGGAAAGGCGTTCGTGTCTAAGAAAGACAGCAGTGGTGGAAATTGCCTCATGGTTTCTGACGTATCTCAAATGAAGGGATACAACACCGATGGAGGCTGTGATGGACAGAAAGCGAAGGAGGACATGTGCTTTACAGCCAAACCGCTCAGCCAGCAGTTCAATGAGCTTGATGAACTGATAAAGAAGGTACAATCTGTTTTTATTTCATGCAAAGTACCATCATCCTCTTATGAGAAAGAACTAAAAAATGTCAATACAAGAATATCTCATCTAGATAGTAGCTTAACTCAAACTCGGTTAACAAATTCTAACCTAACTGATCAATTGAGCAGGGCAGCATCGAAGAGTGAGGAGCGGAGAATGTGGATAGAGTTAAAGGAGTAGGAATTAGTCAAAGTTAAAGATGAAAACATTTATTTGCAAAGAGACAATTTGAAATTGTTAAAACAACGAAATGTTTTTTGTTTAATTGCTAAACGTTTGTATTCTAATATTACTCAGCTTCACTTAGATTGTGAAATAGGCCAAAGGATTCACCGCATGATTTTTCCCTTCCTAGAGTTTAAGGAAGATGAAATCGATGCTGAAGCTTATAATTGTGAGAGTGTGATATCGTCTGGTGATATCAATCCCACCTACATGTATGGACTGGACAAAATTGAATCCTTCATTAAATCCAAAGACCACAAAGACATGCTTAAAAATCTTTTGGATGAAAATGACAAACTTAAACTGAGAACCGAAACCATGCAAAAATTTGACTCTTTAAACACCAACGTAAGCTCAGAAAACAAAATTGATGTTGAAAATGCATCTGAGCTTAACGAGGACGATAACATGAGCGAAATTTCTGTAGAGGACACGGTTGACTGCTCAGAATTTGTTAAAACCGAACCTAAAAATCACAAGAATCTAATTTCTGAAAATTCAGTAGAGTTCGCTCGGTTGTCCCATCAAAAGTCCCCAAAATTAGTCGAGAAAGCTGTTTTGTATCAAAAGGTCAGGACCACTCCAAATCAAGTTTACAAGGTGACAGGAGTAACTGAACATCAAACAGCTGAGCTTGCAGCCATTGTAAACGAAGACAATGCCGATGGCTGTGATGAGTACTTCTGGGAAGCTCCAATTGATAATGCAGACGAAACCATTGGATTATCTGAAAGAACTTCCTGGAAGAGCAAAGGAAGATACATACCTGAGCCCTTGAATAAACCGAACAACTTCAATGAGCTGAGCACCAGTGGTACAAAAGATATTCCTCAGAAGAAGGATCATTCGGCAAAAGAAAAAGTTCTCTCTGCTTCCTCAGCTCAAAGTAAAACTCCTACAGTTAAAAAGGTACTTGCCAGGGAGACAACGAATACGAAAGCAAATGTTCATCATCAACCTTCTCAGATGAGGAACATGAAGAGAGAAAGAAACAACAGATACCGGAAGAACCTTTCGGAAAGGAAACAATTCTGGCATTCCCAGAATGCATATTTCACTCATCAAAACAAGTATCTGAAATGTGAAAACAATCCAGGAGGAAAGAGTGAAAGTCACAAAAACCGAAAGCCAAGGTTCGGTTCACAAGAAGAAATTAACCGAAACCAGAGGCTCGGTTCTGACAAGGATTTCAACCAGAACCAAAGGTTCGGTTCCAAAGGCAGCTCCAACCGAACGCAAAGGTTCGGTTCTGAAGACAAAAGAGAACAAAACTCTAAGGTCGGTCCCTCCAATGATCAAAAACAAAAGGGTTCCTCTCCCTCTAACTCTTCTCATTCTTCTAATTCCTCCTCATCCTCTGTTTTATCTCAATCTCGTTCTAAATCTGCTTCTTCTTATTCTCGAAAATCTCGTTCATCTGCTGAGCAAAAGTGGAAGCGGAAGGTCAATAAATCCACACCAGAGTCCAAATCTAACTCACCTAATCTTAACAAAATCAAGGTTTATACCATTAAAAGGAAAGATGAAGCAACTCTTATAAAACGAACTTATTTTGTTGATGTCTCTATTATTGTTCCCGTTCCCATGCAAAGCTCACGTGGACCCAAGAAAGTTTGGGTTCCTAAATCTATCTAATTCTTGCAGGTTATTAGTGACGAGTAGTTCGACGAAGAATGGTACATCGATAGTGGCTGCTCGCGTCACATGACAGGGAGGAAAGAGGAGCTTAGGGAATACAGATCTCTTGCAAATGGTGGCTACGTCAAGTTTGGAAACAATTCATTCGGCACTATAAAGGGATACGGGATGATAACCAATGGGGACTTCTCTATAAGGAAGGTGGCTTATGTGGAAGGACTCCAACACAACCTCATTAGTGTATCTCAGCTTGTTGGAGGTACAGGACTCAAAGTCTCATTCGATGATGAAGGTTCTGAAATCATAGAGAAAAAGTCAAATAAAGTGAGTCTCAAGTCGGAGCGAAAGGGTGAAATGTTTCCCTTAAACATCAAACCCATCAAAGGAAACCCAGCTATATGCTTGTTGTCAAAAGCTCAATCCGACGAAAGCTGGTTGTGGCACCGAAGATTATCTCATCTTAATTTTAAAGATATCAACCGTCTTGTTACTGGAGGTCATGTAAGGGGCCTTCCATTGCTCAAGTTTGACAGGGATCATCTGTGTGATGCATGCGAAATGGGAAAGCAGAGTCGTCAAAGTCATCCGTCTATAATCAACACAAAAGTTGTTGAACCACTCGAATTAATTCATATTGATTTATGTGGTCCTTCATCTATTGAAACCATCGGTGGCAGCAAGTATATTCTTGTTATTGTTGATGACCTTTCGCGATTTACATGGGTGTTCTTTCTAAAGCTCAAATCTGAAGCGACTCAAAAGCTGAAAGTGTTTATCAAGCAAATTGAAGTACAGCTCAAGAAGGTAGTTCGTAACATCAGAAGCGACAATGGTCTCGAATTCAAGAACAGGGAGTTTGAAGAGTTTCTTGCAGAAAAGGGAATCAGTCATAATTTCTCAGCTCCCTACACACCACAACAGAACGGAATAGTCGAAAGACGAAACCGATCCTTGTGTGAAGCTGCCCGAACTGTGCTAAGTTTCGCTTCTTTACCTCTTTATTTTTGGGCTGATGCTATTTATGCTGCTTGTTTTACACAGAACAGGTCATATCTCAACAAAAGGTTCGCGCTCACTCCATATGAGATACTGAACAACAGGAAGCCAAATGTGAAATTTTTCCATGTCTTCGGCTCAAGGTGTTTCATCTTCAACTCTAAAGAACATCGCAACAAGTTTGATTTCAAGGCCGACGAGGGAATATTTCTGGGTTACTCGCTCACATCCAAGGCATACAGGGTCCTGAACAAGCGTTCGAGAAAGATTGAAGAGACGTATTATGTGACCTTTGACGACAACTATGTCAAGAAGCTACAGGCTAAAGAAGATATCACTGGGGAAATCTTTCCTCTCAATGGCCAAGTTACAGTCTCGGTCGCTAACTCTTTCGAGACATTCATGGACCTCTTCGACGAACCGGAGAATGCTTCACTCTCTGAAGCAGGTGCGGCAGACAACAAGGTTGATCACATGGAGCAGATTGTTGAAGACGTTGCAAGGAGAATGTATGAAGAAGCATCAATCTCTAACGACTCTCTTTCCAACGAAGCTCAAGTCGAGGGGGAGCCAAGTACTCAAGTAGAAGGGGAGTCAAATGCTCAAGTTGAGGGGGAGCCAAGCGCTCAAGTCCAGGGGGAGCAAAATCCCACAACTTCAACCGAAGAGGCCTCAACACCAGGAAGCTCAGGACCACTAGAATCACATGAACCTCAGGTCTTTCAAAGTGCATCAACTGAGGTGGAACATAATGATGTGACACTCGGTTATGACAGCCAATCTGAGCTAGACGAAATAACTAATGCTGAACTAGACCCAACTTTTGATCCAAATTACCCTCCTCTTATCAAATGGACCAAAGATCATCCCGTCTCTCAAGTAGTTGGGGATGTATCTGAAAAGGTTCTGACCCGATCACAACTGAAGGCAAAACAGACTTCCTTATTTTCAAAGGTTGAGTTTTGCATGTTCAACTCATTCGTATCAAAAGTTGAACCAAAGACAGTTAACACTGCTCTCGATCACTCTGATTGGGTTCAAGCAATGCAAGACGAGCTGAACGAATTTGAAAGGAACAAAGTATGGCGCCTAATTCCAACTCCTCCAGATGCTTCGGTTGTTGGTCTCAAATGGGTTTTTAGGAACAAAATGGACAAGGAAGGTAATGTTATATGGAACAAGGCTCGTCTGGTTGTAAAGGGATATTGTCAGGAGGAAGGGATAGACTATGAAGAGACTTTTGCTCCAGTAGCTCGGCTAGAATCTGTTAGAATATTTCTGGCTTATGCTGCCCACAAGAACTTTGAGGTTTTCCAAATGGACGTCAAGTGTGCATTTCTCAATGGAGAACTTGAAGAAACGGTGTACGTGGAGCAACCTCCTGGGTTCGTGAACGAAAAGCATCCAAATCATTGCTATATTCTGGATAAAGCTGTGTACGGTCTTAAACAAGCTCCGAGAGCCTGGTATGAAACGCTTACAAAATTTTTAAAGATGTCTAAATTCAAACAAGGTTCGGTTGACCCAACCTTCTTTCGTAAAAAGGAAGGTAACCACCTTATGATAGTTCAAATTTACGTCGATGACATCATCTTTGGCTCCACGAATCCCAGCTTAACAGCTGAATTCAGAAAGCTGATGGAGACTAAGTTTGAAATGAGCTCAATGGGTCCAATTAACTTTTCCCTTGGTTTAAACATAAGACAGCGACCCGAAGGCATCTTTATTAATCAGGAAGCTTACACGAAGACTCTCCTAGCAAAGTTTAGTATGATGGGAGACTCAAAAGTTAAAGTCCCAATGGCATTCGGCACTAAGCTTACCCCATCTCTAGACAAACCAGCTGTTGATATCACGCTCTATCGTCAAATGATTGGATCGTTAATGTATCTAACTGCTAGCAGGCCTGATATCATGTTTTCTGTGTGTTATTGTTCTCGATTTCAGGAAAACCCACGTGAACCTCACATGCTTGCAGTGAAGAACATCTTACGATATCTCAAGCGAACCACATCCTTAGGTCTGTGGTATCCATCCAACTCAGGCTTCTTTGTTCAAGCCTATTCTGATGCTGACCTTGGAGGATGTGGACTCGACCGTAAAAGCACAACTGGTGGATGTCAATTTCTTGACGGGAAGTTAGTCAGCTGGCAATCCAAGAAACAGACATGCGTGTCGCTGTCTACTGCCGAAGCAGAATATATTGCAGCTGAATCCTGCACATCACAAGTGATTTGGATCCAAAGCCAACTTCGAGATTACGGACTCAATATGAAGAAGATCCCACTATATTGTGACTCTGAAAGTGCAATTAGGATCTGTCATAACCCAGTGCAGCACTCCAAAACCAAACACATAGCACTGAGGTATCACTTCATCAAAGATCACGTGGAGGATGGAAACATCGAAGTTCACTTCGTAAGAACCACTGATCAACTGGCTGACGTCTTTACAAAAGCTCTTCCTGAAGCATCATTCAATCAGATATTGCAAGGCTTAGGTATGATGATTGCAGAATCGGTCCCAAATCCTCAAGTCTCTAGTTAAGATTCAGGAACCGAAGCTAACAGATCGCTCTGTTGCTTTCTACTCTTGCGCTTTAACGGAACCGAAGCTAACAGATCACTCTGTTGCTTTCTGCTCTGGCGCTTTAACGGAACCGAAGCTAACAGATCGTTCTGTTGCTTTCTGCTCTGGCGCTTTAATGGAACCGAAGCTAACAGACCGCTCGGTCACTCTCTACTCTGGTAAAATAAAGGAACCGAACCAACCAGACCGCTCGGTCACTCTCTGCTCTGGTAAAATAAAAGAACCGAACCAACCAGACCGCTCGGTCACTCTCTGCTCTGGTAAAATAAAAGAACCGAACCAACCAGACCGCTCGGTCCCTCTCTGTCTCTGCAACATAAAGGCGCTCATTCAAACAGACCGCTCGGTTCTTCCTGATCATGAAACCCTCATCGAAATACTCCGTTCGTTCGGTCTATCTCTGCTTCTTTTGTTTGTACAAACTTATTTATCTGTTTTTATTTCTTTTTCAGAAAAGTCCAAATTAACAAATATATTTTCTCTTTCTGTTTTTATTATTTTTTTATTTTTTTTTTGAAAATTCCAAAATTACAAAAATATTTTGTTTTTCAGTATTTATTTATCTCTTAATAAATTTCAAAATTACAAAAACATTTTAAACTTCTAGTATGTGTACTTTTTGCTCGAGTGTATACAAGCATCTCCTCATGTAATGTTCATCCAGGTATATTTTATTACAATCAGACTAGTTAAACGTCCCTAGAAGCATGCTGTTGTATGTTGTCTCAAGCCTCTATGACCTCGAGCATGCCTTAATGATTCAATCAATACCTATCGTTTCTTCCCAATCAGGCTATTCTCAAACTCGGTCTAGAGCTACCTTCTTTTACTCATCTGAAACATGAGTTGCTCTGCTTTGTCCCATTTCAGTAGCATAAGGTACGTTCGGTCTCTTAACCATCTCTTCAACTTCTTCATTTGCATTCGCTCCCCAAAGTAACCCTTGATGCTCTCGGTCTTTACCACTGAGGATTATGGTTGCACAACATCTGTGTTTATGATCTTAGATTCGTTTACCACGTTCTGAGTGAAACCCAAAATCCAACACCTAAAATGAATTGACGGTGAGTAATTAACTCAAGCTTTTACTTGGAAATCTCCTTTTCTTTATGAGTGATCTTTTATGAAATTGTCTCGTCCTAAGACATTTCTTCCCAAAGAGGTCCAGTTTAATTTTTTTTGAGATTTCTGTCTATATCATTCCTATCACGAAATACTTCCTACCTACCTGTTCAACAAATCACATCGGTCTCACAGGTAACTCTACCAACACTCAGTTTTATGTCAAGACTTAATGTTTGGTTTGAGTTCAGCCACCCTTTAGCCATCATCAAAAGATGCCTTTCACTGTTTCTCTAAAGACAACTGATCGTATTTCTCGGGAAACCACACAAACACTTCAGGTCTCTCTTGGCTCTGAAGGAAGCGATTCTTGCCCGGAATCTTCTGCTTTTTGTCTTCTATCTAGACAACACCCTCTTCCAAACACATTTGATTTATTTCCTTGTCTTTCACACTCTTATGCACGGAAATTTTTTTTTTCCCAACATTCTAATTGCTGTTTGGCACCTGGTCTTAAGTTTCAGTTGTAACCAAACAAGGGCACAAGGAATTTCAAACGGTACGAAAAAGATTTGGGCGCGTGCAAAGGATTCGTTTCACACCCACGTGTGCTGACGTATTCCTGGGATACACCATAACTTCTAATCGCGCTTTTTCAGGCGACGTTTTGGGTTCCTCATCATCACGATTTTCTCTCTCCTGAGAACGGTATAAATAAGACGTGATCGTGTTCTTTGGCAGTTACCTCTCAAAGCATTACTTCTCTGAAAAAGTTACCACTGTTCATCTTCTTCCAAAACTCAACAATGGCGACTTCTTCTTCCGCTCACGATCAATTTGCATCTTCTTCTCTACTCACAATCAAACCAAATCAGAACATGATCATAGAGATGTCTCCATTCCTCTATGACTCATACATGCTATACGTGGTGGAATGCCTCAAATATTCCCCATTGTTATTAGCACTTACGCAAGTGGAGGCCGTCCCAATGTCCCTGCTCTCCCAAGTCTACACCACGGCCAGCTACGACAGGCACAAAGACCGCATCTTCTTTACTATTCACGACAAGAAGACTTCTGTATCCAAAACACGGTTTTGCTCTCTTCTAGGGCTTGCCATCGACTCCTCTGTCATCTCACCGGACTTCATCACCACCGCCCAGATCTTTACGATGATGTACGAGATGGGGTATACAGATGTTCTAACATCTATTGCCAAAGTCAAGAAATCCTGTCTTCCATCTCAGTGGAACGGATTACTTACCCTTTTGATTAAGGGTTTTGGCGGAGAGATGTGGTGGTTCCGACACCACAAGCAAAGGATTTCTAACAATCCTGTACGGTCTTTACAATGGCATTAATCTTGACTATGGGTCTATTATTTGGGCTCAAGTGGTTCAGAGTCTCAACACTACAGCCCGGCACTCCGAGATTTCTTGCGCCAGGTTTTGGACCCTTATCACCATAAGGGCTATTTTTTCTCTCGACATCCCAGTAATGAAGGATGTTCTTACGGCTTCAATTGCCACTTACCACACCAAGAAAATAATAGTCTCAGATCCAAGTAAGTTTCAGCACTATGGACTAATCCCTGAGTCCATGTATAGGTGCGTCACGCCACACAGCAAGATCATGGCGGACTACAGCTCAAGGACCCCCTTGCCTCCTAGGGTTCTTTATGAGGAACAACGTGCTGCTCTTGAGGCTCTGGATCAGCCTGCTAATCGGGGCAAGAGAGTGAGCAAAAAGGAGAAGGCGGAGAAGAAAGAAACCGCACCCCAAAAGGAGAAAAAGAGAAGGTCCTCCAAACGCAAATCTGAGGCAGAGGCACCTTCTCAGTCCAGATCGAAAAAGATCAAGAAGATGGCTAAAAGAGCCAAAGGATCTCCCTCTTCTGAGTCCGAACCGAATGCACCATCTGAAACAGAAGATGCTACTCCTCAACCCGAAACTAAACCCGTTTCGTCTCCACAACAACCATCCTCACCAGTCTCTCCTCATATTCATAACTCACCCACCCCACCTAAATCTCCCCAAATTACCAAATCACCTTCTCCTCCTACTTCCCCAAAATTTCCAACCCCAACCCAATCACCTGAACAGAACATCACAAGTTCTGTTCCAACATCAATTCCCCAAACCACAACCGAACATACTATTCCCTTCTCCATTTCTCAACCTTCATCCTCCATCTCCAAGCCCATTATCACCGAATCCGTCACCATCACCACTACCCAACCACCAGTAACGGTCAACGTATCTGATACGGGGGCTGCTTCTGTGGTTGAAACCCCTGTTATCAACCTTCAATCCTCTCCTTCTCCATCTTCCAACTTCGGTGCTACCTTAGGGGGTGATGATGAAGACTTCGATTCCATCTATTACAGCCCCTACCGGATTCCTACTGACACTGATGTAGATACCCCTGCGTCTAGTCAGCAGCTTCAGGATATTAACGCCAAACTTGATAGTTTGCTGGCTGATAGTAAAGCCTATGGGGGTGCTGTGCTGAAGGCCTTTATAGAGTCTGCGATCCAGACTTACACTGAAGCCTTGGATCGTTCTACTGATGCCGTAGAGAATTCAGCAGTCTCGTGCTCCAAAGCCACTAAGGAAGTTTCTGAGGTTGTTCATACAACTCAGATCTTTCTTGATTCTCTCAAGGCCCATGCTGACTCTAATACTTCCAAATTTCAAGCGTCAGTAGACTCTTTTTCTGCTACCCTTCAGGGAGAAACCAGCAAATTTGAGGCTCTGCGTGCTGACCTCAAAACTGAATCCACTTCATTCCTCAAATCTTTGGATTCACGTTTTGCCTCTCTGGCAGCCGAGAGCACCCTGAAGGAAGAACTTATCAAACACCAGGCGACTATTGACTTACAGAAGATCCAACTGGCCCAGGCACAAAAAGAAATATCTTTGCTTCAAACTCAGCGGGCAGTTCTTCAAAGTTGCGCTGGTGACGTTAAAAATATGTTAACAGGCGTTCTTGACTCCCATGATCCCTTCCTAACCCTCACTATTCGTCAGCATCTCCAGGCAAAACTCCTTCCTGCAATTACAATCTTAAGTGAAATGAAGGGTGTCTCGGAGAAGCTTGTTCTTCCGAGACAAGGGGGAGAGGAAGGTGTGTCCAAAACAGAACCGAAGGGTAATGTAGCTTCGGGTTCTGGTAAACAAGTCCTTGTTGAGAGCGAATCAGAATCAGATGAAACCATTACTGAAGCTCTTCAACGCAAGAAAAGGGACAGAGAGCTCGATGAAACTTTGAAGATAGCTCGTGAGGCCGAGGCCAGAGAGAGGAAAATCAGGGAGGATGAGGAGGCTATTCAAGCTAAAAAGACTTTGTTCCCAGATTGGGATAGAGACACACTCATCACTCAAGCGATTGAGTTTCCTTCTATTTACTGGTTGGAACTGATTGCATCTTTTGAGTGTGAAAATTCTAGAGACTCGCAATTCGACATGCCAATTACGCGCAAAGCCTTCACATTTCACTGCTTTGATGTCACTGCTAATGTCCCTCATCCAAACCCAAAGGTTGACAGAGAGCTCATCGATTTCTATCTGAAATTCGGTCAACCGCAGTACTTGACTTGGAGTGCCCAGAAAATTATTAAAGTCAAGGTACTGAAACCAACCCAGGCTGGGAGATTTGTGAACGTCAATTTCAAAATCAACAGAGGAACGGCCAACACCGAACATCTTATTTCTCTGGCAGATCTTCCCAGTCTGAACCCTCACGATTGGATTTTGCTATACAACATTCTTCTCTCCAACCAGAGAGAATATGAACCAATTCTTTCTCATCTTAAAAGAATGTTGGCTTCCTACGTCCATGAGCTCGCCACTATGGATCAGGAAATAGCAAAAGTGATGAACAAGAAACCAACTGTCAAGCCCACTTCCAAGACTGGAGATGTTCACAAAATGAAGTTGGGGCAGATCGATTCTTCCAATCTGATGGTTATGTTCACCAGGGGCGACAAGCACAAGTTTCTGTTTGCCTTGGTAGACAAGCATCTGTTCTCTACAGAGTGTCTGGAGCACATCATCAATATCATTCACTGATGCAAACAGAACTCAACAGCAGATAAAAAGAACTTTATAGATATGCTTCGTTGGTATATTACCTTCAGGCATCATATTCTGGCTTTGATACCGAAAATTTTTGAAACGGTTAAGAAGTCATCTTCTTTGAAAAGAGAGTGAAGGTCTCGCCCCAAATTGACGCAAAGGGGGAGATTGTTGGGCTTTGAAGATTGCGTCTTTTGGGCTCATCTGTTTATGCTTTTATTTATATTCCGGTTTGGGCCTGTCCAACCGTGAGTCTTTTATGCTTTGTATATAAGCTAATGCTTGCATGCATATTAGGTTAAGGTTTTAGAGATCTGAGAATACGATTTTTCCAGACGACAAAAGGTTTCTTTGATCGTTCTTGTAACCTTCCAATCCTCTACAGTTGATGTTCTTAATCGAGCTCTTCTGAGGATTTTGTTTTAATCATTCGACACGTTTGATTCAATCTTGTTCTGTTCTTTTATTGTGTTCATATCGTCATTATTTACATACTTGTTCAAGATCTAATCGATCTTCATAGATTAAAAGAAAGTTTAATCTCATCACCTCTACGGAGCTTCATTGCACGAACTCCGTGTAACCAGAGTCTTCGGGAAGGAGAGCGAACATCATGTGTATAGATCTTTACGGGACTGACACTCCCACACCCTGACTACTAGCTACAGTCCGCACCGGTAAGGCCCACGGGTGACATAAAGCCATTACTGAGAGAGATTTCAAATACTGGGAGAGATTTGGGAGAGATTTCAAATATTAGGAGAGATTTGGGAGAGATTTCACATATTGAGAGAGAATTGGGAGACATTCCATATTCTTGGAGAGATTTGGGAGAGATTTGATATTCTTGGAGAGATTTGAGAAAAGACTTCATTTCCTTGGAGAGATTTGATAAAAAGACGTCATTTTCGTGGAGAGATTTGAGAAAAGACTTCATTTCATTGGAGAGATTTAAGAAAAGACTTCATTTTCTTGGAGAGATTTGGGAGAGATTTGATATTTCTGGAGAGATTTGAGAAAAGTCTTCATTTCCTTGGACAGATTTGAGAAAAGACTTCATTTCCTTGGAGAGATTTGAGAAAAGACTTCATTTTCTTGGAGAGATTTGGGAGAAAGAGAGATACAATTGGAGAGATTGGGAGAGACTTTGTCGGGAGCCTTTATTAGTGTTTTTCTTCGTAGTGCGAGGTCCTTAGACTTAGATACATTCTATTTTGAGTGTTATACACCCTGAAGGGAACTCAATAGTGCTTTAAAGAGCTGTTACTTCCCTAAATCAAATTAGGGTTTTAAAATTTGAACTTTTGAGACTTTCAATTGTTACTTTTCATTAGGAATTATAGTTGAACATTAGGAAACATAAAGAATATCTTAACATATAAGCACTAGTTAAGTTGACCAGATGGTCCCTTGGCCTTGACTTGACTTTGACTTTGATCAGAAGTTTGCCGGTTGTCACATCATCCCCCACTTGACGGAATTTTGTCCCGAAATTTTGCTTTAAAGTAGCATTCAAGGGTTCGTGATTAGGTGGGTGTACTTCTGTATCATTTGATCTTTGCGTTCCCAAGTGAACTCAGGTCCACGTTTGGCACTCCAACGAACTTTTATGATTTGGATGCAACTTTGTTTGGTACGCCTCACTTCTTTATCCATCATTTTGATTGGTTCTTTAATGAAAAAAAGGTTCTCATTTATCTCAATATCTTCTAAAGAAATCACAAGAGTTTCATCCAATATGCACTCCTTCAAATTGGATACGTGGAACACGGGATGCACGTTATTGAGCTCGGAGGGTAGCTGCAGCCTATAGGCAACTGGTCCAATTCGGGCAAGAATCTTGAATGGCCCAATGTATCGCGGGTTTAACTTGCCTCGCTTCCCGAAGCGGATCGTCCCTTTCCAGGGTGAGACTTTTAGTAACACACGATCTCCCACCTGGAACTCCAACGGCTTTCGTCTTTTGACTGCGTAACTTTTCTGTCTATCCCGGGATGATTGGAGTCGGGACCTGATTTGGGCAATTTTCTTGGTTGTTTCACAGATGATCTCAAGTCCTGTGAGAGTGCTATCCGGTAATCTCCCTCTTTCCAATTGGGTGTCACCCACTTCGGCCCAACAAAGAGGCGATTTGCACTTCCGGCCATACAAGGCCTCAAAGGGGGTGACTCCTATGCTTGTATGGTAGATGTTGTTGTATGGAAATTCAAATAGGGACAAGTCAGTATCCTAGGCTCTGCCAAAATCTATTACACATGCTCGGAGCATGTCCTCTAAATTCTGAATTGTCTGGTCACTTTGGCCATCTTTCTGGGGGTGGTAAGTGCTCATATCTAGTCGGGTTCCCAAGGCTTTCTGGAGCGACTGCCAAAAACAGGAGGTAAATCTACTATCCCGATCGGAGATCATAGATATAGGGACTCCATGAAGTCTTACCACTTCCTTCAGGTATATCTGCATTAGTCTTTCCATCTTGTATTACTCCTTTATTGGAAGGAAATGGGCAGATTTTGTCAATCGGTCAACGATTACCCAGATAGCATCCAGAATGTCTGCTATTTTGGGTAACTTGGTTATAAAATCCATTGTTATTCTTTCCCATTTCCACTTGGGTATTTCAGCTAGCTGAAGTAGGCTCGAGGGCTTCTAATACTCCATTTAACCTTGGCACAAGTGAGACACTTGCCAACATAAGTAGCAATTTCTACATTCATATTCGGCCACCAATAATGTTGCTTGATATCCAAGTACATCTTTTCAGAACCCAGATAGATCGAGTACTTCGTTTTGTGAGCCTCACTCATTACCATGTCCCAAAATCCACTGATTTTTGGTGTCCAAATTCGGTCCATAAGGTAATAGGCTCCGTCTTCTTTGATTGCCAGATTCTTTTCCATTCCTCAGAATGCCTCATTGGTGACATTTCTCGGTTTCAAGGCTTCCTGCTAGGCTTCTTTCATTTGGGATGATAGATGAGAATGGATGGTCATTATCAACGTCTTTACTTGGCGACTAGATTATTCCTTTCGACTTAAGGCATCGGCTACTACATTTTCTTTGCTTGGATGGTACATGATTTCGCACTCGTAGTCGTTTAACAGTTCGACCCATCTTCATTGCCTCATGTTCAATTCTTTTTGATTCAGGATATGCTGGAGGCTCTTGTGATCTGTGAAAATAGTGCACTTCGTACCATATAGGTAGTGCCTCCAAATCTTCAAAGCGAAGACCACAGCTCCCAACTCAAGGTTGTGGGTGGTAAAGTTTACTTTGTGGGTCTTTAGTTTCCTTGAAGCATATGCTATTACCTTTCCTCACTACATGAACACGCAACCTAACCCTTGGTTAAAAGCATCATAGTATACCACGAAGTCCTGTGTTCCTTCTGGAAATGAAAAAAGTGGAGTACTGTAGAGGGCTTGTTTCAAGGTTTGGAAGGTAGCTTCTTGTTTTTCGGTCCAGTAGAAAGGCACACTCTTCTGAGTGAGAGCGGTGAGGGGCTTGGCGATTCTGGAGAAATTCGGGATGAATCATCGGTAATATCCGGCGAGGCCTAAGAATTATCGGATTTCGGTTAGGGTTCTTGGGGTTGTCCAACCCTCTATAACTTTGATCTTGGCAGGGTCCACATGTATTCCCTCTTCGCTGATTATGTGACTAAAAATTCAACTCTACGAATCCAGAATTCACATTTTGAGAACTTTGCGTAAAGCTTTTCCGTTCTCAATGTTCCCAAACTTTGTCATAAATGTTGATTGTGTTCTTCCCTTATCTTAGAGTAAACAAGTATATCATCGATGAAAACAATCACAAAGTTATCAAGAAATGGCCGGCAGACTCTATTCATCAAATCGATGAAGGCTGTTGGTGCATTGGTGAGACCGACGGGCATGACTACGAACTCGAAGTGTCCATAACAGGTTCGAAAAGTGTTCTTTGGAATATCCCCCTCTCGTACTCTTAGTTGATAGTATATGGATCTCAGATATATATTTTAGAAAAGTAACTAGCTCTTTGGAGTTGATCGAATAGATCATCGATTCGAGGGAGTAGGTATCGATTCTTGATGGTGAGCTTATGCAATTCTCGATAATCTATACACATTCTGAAAGATCTGTCTTTTTTCTTGACAAACAGAACCGGAGCTCCCCAAGGTGAAAAGTTTGGCCTGATGAATCCTTTGTTGAGAAGCTCACTTAGTTGGCTGGATAACTCTTGCATCTCGCCATGGGCTAATCAGCAGGGGGATTTGGCGATTGAAGTGGCTCCAGGTACAAGATTGATTCGGAACTCGACCTGGCGCTCGGGAGGTATTCCTGGTAATTTCTCAGGAAATACGTCGGGAAAGTCGCATACTTCATGAATATCATTAATGCTTTTCTCCTCCTTTCTTTTATCCACAACATGGGTAAGAAAGGGATTATTCTTCTTTTTTAGGAACTTTTGTGTTTGGATACAAGAAATGAGTCAAAGGTTTGAGCCAGGTTTATCGCTGTAAACCGTGATAGTTTCATTGTTGGGTAGGTGAAGGTGAACGGCTATCTCGTGGCACATAATTTTAACATGGTGGGGGCTTAACCAATCCATTCCAACAATCACATCAAAACTCCTAATATTAGCAGGCATCAAATTGATTGGTAAAGATTGATTATTTAACGTTAGCGTGCACCCTATGTAGACATCATTGGTTGATTCTGTTTTACCATTAGCCATCTGGACCGTATGTGTTTCGTCCAATTTGTGTGGGTTTTGATTTAATAAGTGCTTGAATTTATGGCTTACGAATCTTCGTTCGGCACCACTATCAAATAAAATGCACGCATAAGAGTTTTTGAGGGGAAACGTACCAGTCACCACTGTTGGATCTTGGATCGCTTCTCTTTTCCCCATGGTTAAGACCCTTCCTGCATTCTGATTGTTGTTCTTGGGGTAGTTGTGTTTGAAATGGCCGGTTTCCCCGCATCCATAACATGCGCGACTGGCTCTGACATTGTTGTCATTGGGCTACTTGTTTTGTTGTGGGGGCATCTTGCAATACCGGATAGTATGCCCTTTTCGGTTACAGTTGGTGCATTGGAAATCCTTGCATGCCCCGTAGTGGAGATAGTTCCACTTGTCACATTTAGGATTGGAACCCGCGTATGGCTTTCCTGGTGTTGTTGTTGTTGAGGCAGGGGCGGTTGGGGTTGGTGCAGCTAGAGCGGTAGCGGAATGGAATGCTACCGTCTGTGGTTTCTTGGATGACCCTGCATCCTACTGTCCCTTTCAGTTGTTTCCCCAATTCTTCTTGTTTCCTCCTCCTTTCTTTCTTTCTCCTTTGGTTGTTTTGGTAGTTTTCTTATCACTTTGATCATACAGTTTCTTGGCCAGGCACTTTGCACTGTCGTAGGTCTCAGGTTTTGAGGAAATCACGTTGCCATGAATAGGAGGCGTCAATCCCTAGTTGAGTTGTTTCACTTTATTTACATCGGACGTGATCATACCAGGGCACAACAACGTAAGTTCGTTAAACCTTGAGATATATGCATCAATGTCCGAGTTCTGCACCGTCAGGTTCCACAGTTCTTGTTCAAGTTTTTGTACTTCCCCTCGGGGACAGTACTTGGTCATTAAGATCTCTTTGAGTTCTTCCCAGGACATCGCGTATGCAACAGGGAGTGTCATGGACTCAATGTGACCGTTCCACCATGACAATGCCTGATCGACGAAGGTGTAGGCCGCGAACTTGACTTTACTCCCTTCCGGACATTCGCATATCTCAAACACCGACTCTACCTTCTCGATCCATCATTTTAAAGCGATGAATCCTCCAGTCTCGTTGAACGTGCGGGGTCTTTCATTAGTAAATTCCTTGTACGTACAAACCCTTAGAGGCCCTTAGTTCATCCCTTGATGGGAGCTTCCCGTCCCTTGACCATTTCCACTGTTGTTTCCGCTCTGGATATCAGCTAACGCCGCTATTACTGCTGCCGATACTACCGCTTGAAAGGCCGCAGGTTTCATCTCTGGCGGGGGCTACGGTGGTGGTGTTGTGTTCTTGTTCTTTCGAATCGGTCCCCTTGGCATCTTTCTGTCATAGATCAGATGTATAATGAGTATTCCTTGCATTTTGTTTCATGATTTGTCGATTATAGAATAGTCTCGGTTATTGGGTGTTTACGAATAAAGGTGTGTATAAATTCAACATGTAATGATAGTGATAGAGTACACAATAGGTAATACATATTCGTTTTTCATTGTTAATAACCTTCTGAGTACATGGAAAAATTTCCTTCATAAGGATTACAATACTTGTAATGAAATAGAACCTAGCATAATCACGACTACATAGATAGTGATATTACTTAGTCATATCATCGGTAATACATAAGAAAATAGACAAAAGGAAGATTGATATGGTGGAAAATAGACAAGTACTAATCACAACGAGTAGGATCGGGTGGTGCTAATGATGAGGTAGATGTGTTGTGGAGTTCGGTTAACCTATGTTCGGTGATCCATACACGCTCCTCCAAAGCGAGGTGTCGCACCTGGTATTCTCTGACCTCTGCTCGTGCAGTGGCAAGATCTTCTACGAGTCGTTTCATTGGATAGAAGCCTCGTTCGAGGTCTCACATGCGAGCATCCATGATCTGCATAGCTGTGACATCCCCAAAATCACGGCCAGAAAAGACCGATTTTGTTTATGCTTTATGAAAAATCAGAGTACTTCATTTTATAAAAAGGTTGCAGAATTTGTTCCCAGAAAAACACGATAAATACGTTATTAAAACATTTTCGAAGAAACGTATTTTTATTCATCTTAAAACGCTTGGGATGTCATCGTTAATACAGAAACATAAGCATAAACAGAACTTACAATTATTTACACTAGTGATCTACATCTCTTTAAATCTCTCAATGTAATGTCACTTCATTTCGTCACCTGTGATATACATAAACTGAGTGGGTCAGGTTGGGAAACCTGGTGAGTACATAGGGTTTTCAACCCACAATAATATAATTATTATTTTTAAACATCAAACAATCAACCCAATTACCCATTCCCGTTATCCTCTTTACTCTTTAAGGATTTAACCTAAGAGTCATCTATCCTGCATTCGTTTATTCCGAAGTCCCTTACCTCCAGGGTTATAGGACTGACACTAAATCCATAGCTGCCAATGTTCGTTCATAAAGCACTAATTCCATAGCTGCTATGGTCTATTCATCAGGTACTAAATCCATAGCTACCAGTCTTTATCTAATAGGTACTAAGTCCATAGCTACCAATGTTCAACAGGTACTAAGTCCATAGCTACCAATTCCCAACAGGTACTAAATCCATAGCTACCAACGTTTAACAGGTACTAAGTCCATAGCTACCGGTGTTTGTCCCATAGGCACTAAGTCTATAGCTGCCAATGTATACTCACGTCATCTTCTATCTCTCATCATTCATCTACCCATCATCATACCCAACATATTCGTATATATAAAATACGTTATACAGTTTAAATCCTTTCAAACATGTATAAAACGTTCATCCAGCATAGACAACAAGTATTCAGATAATACGCACACATAGCACGTAATTTATATAAAATACTTCATATCTATGTGTAAGATGAAAGGGACTATGCACTCACCTGAAAGGTGGTGACTCAGCACTCGGACAGCGCTTCGATACTCTCAAAACAACCTTCCTTCGATAAAACCTAGTATCAACACCACTAGGGTTTAGTCTAACGATAACCGCGACTAATTAATAGTATAGCTATTATTATTATTATATAAGCGTTAAATAACACTCAATATAACTCATAATAATAGCCCAAACAATTATTTTAAGGTCCTAACAATGTTACTATAATTAATTAGAAGCAATATTAAAACTAGCGTAGGCGTAGCTCACTTACAGCGGGTTTTTCGCAAAACCGGGCTTCGCTGGAGCAGCGTTTCCCAAGCCGAAAGGCTCTTTTCTCAGAGCCGTCGGGCGCTCCGGGGCTTCCGCCTCGTGCTAGGGAGTTACCCTAGGCTTTGGGGGGGTTAGGGAGGCTTAGAGAGAGAGTTTAGAGAGAGAAAGAAGGTTTGGGAGGCGTGAGAATGAATGGAGCCCGACACCTCTATTTATAGGGGAGAAATATGATGGACTCGTCGATTCTGAGTCATGACTCATCGAGTTGTTCCATGTGGTGGCCTTCTGGTGGTGCCACGTGTCCAATTCTGGTGGTGCCACGTCACCCCCTATCGCGTATCAGCCTTCAAACTTAGAAAAATCATAACTTTCGCATACGAGCTCCGTTTTCGACGTTCTTTATATTCACGCGTAGGTAAAATCAAGATCTACAAGTTTTGTTTAGACTCCGTCGGCTAATTCTCGACCGATCTCAAATTTAACAGTAGGAGGCGTTTAGACTGTTAAATGACCGCGAAGAATTCATAACTCCTTCATACGGACTCCGTTTTTGTCTGTCTTTTTACCGTTGAGTTCCTATTAATGAGATCTTCAACTCTCATTTAGGTCGCGTAAGCCAAAAACTGCTCGAACTAAAATTCGAGTTTCGGGCCGTGCACTGCTAAGCCGAATCTTAGAAAAATCATAACTTCTTCATACGAAGTCAGATTTGGGCGTTCTTTTTATCGATGTTCTTAGTTTAACATATTCTACGAGTTTTATTTAGATTGCTAAGGCTATAAAGTCCTCCATCATAAATTCACTATTTACGCTTCCCGGTGTCGTGCCGGTTTTACCGTAAAACTTCGACGGGCCATAACTTCTTCGTTATAACTCGGATTTCGGCGTTCTTTATATGTACGGAAAGCTTGTGTAATATTCTACAACTTGGTTAAGATTATTTATTCTAAATAATCTTTTGTCGAAAAGTCATTTTCGACCCCTATTGCCTCTAAATAGACTAGCCCGGATCTACGGGCGTTACAATTATCTCCCCCTTAGGATGATTACGTCCCGGAATCATCAACGAAACAGGGCTCGTATAATGACTCTATACGTCATCTCTTCATCCTAGGTAAAAATTATAACTTCTTTATTCCTTCAAGTCTATCTCTTAGACTTATTGACTGTAAGCAGTACTTAATCATGCACCTGCTCTCTACCCCAGGTTAGACTCCAAATTATGATCTATCATCATGTGTCGCATTTTTAGACTTAGGTCTCTTAGAGTTAAATTCTAAAACAGACTAGGCCTTCCTTCATGTTCTAATGTGATATAATCACACCTTAACATGTAGCATTTCTAGCCACCAACTTCTTCAACAACGAGCGCGATACTTCTATTGATCACTTTGATTTTAATCGTTTGGTTTAAGTCGGATGCTATATCAAACTTGGTTCTCTGAACCACGTATCCTACTCATCGTAGTCGGACTCAATGTGATATGACCACTAGGGTCGGGATAACAACAATCTTCTTAGTCATTACCGAAACAATGGTAACGACATACTTGAATAAAACGAAATCAATTACTGGCTTCTTGGTAACCTTGTGACTTTCCCTGATCCAAGTGTGAGTCATGTGCTTCTGGTAATATAGGCCTCTACTACCATTCACACCTACTCATACTCGTCCCAAGTATCGTCTCGCAGTTTCCCAAGTCACCATGCAGCAAATCACACAACAATTTCACACACCAGATAACAAAACAAAGATTTTATTATTTCTCGAAACTATTACATAGGTGTTCAAGTTCACCCTAAACTATGCCTCTACTAGGCTACATCATACGAAACTATGGCTACTGCATAATCCGATCTTCGGGTAAGAAGTCCTCATTCTTGATTCCTTGCACGGTTCTCTGCCTCGTCAAGGATCATGTGAAATGCCCTCGGCCTTGGTGGCGATTCTGGTCTTGCTGCTTTATTTTTCCTTGGGCAGTCTCTGGACATGTGCCCCTTGCCTCCACATCCGTAGCATACTTTGTCATTATGCGTGCAGTCTTTGGAATAGTGACCAGTCCTCCCACACTTGTAACAAGTCACTTCTCCATTGCACTTTCCATCATGCTTCTTCTTGCATCTATCACACCATCTTGCTTCACCTCCATCTGCTCCTCCAAGCTTTGAGAATTTGCTTTCCTTGTTCGGCCTCGAAGATCCTTCAAACTTCCGCTTCTCTCCTACCTTATCTTTTTCTAGACCCTTTTCTCTTATCTGAGCCTCTACGTTCTTAGCTGCCCTAACAGCTGCTTTCAAATTAGTTGCCATTTTGACCATTGGGCCAAAGTAAGTGGGCAGTCCGTTAGCAAACCTATCAATCTTGGAGAGTTCAGTAGGCACCAAGTAGGGGAATAGCTTCATCCTTTCGGTGAATGCGGTGGCATACTCATCAACACTCATCTTCCCTTTCTTCAGGTTTTGAAACTCATTGTTTAGGTCTATCAGATCTATCTCCGAGCAGTATTGCATTTTCAACTGTTCCAAAAACTCTTCCCATGACATCCTTAAGGCTTCTCCTCATGGCATCGTATCTGCCAATAGCTTCCACCAGCTCAAGACTCTAGTTTTCAGCTGTCTTACTGCGAAGACAGTCTTCTGTTTCTCGTTACAGCTGCAGCTCTCAAACACCATCTCCATCTCAGAGATCCAATCCATAATCTCAACTGGCTTCGGGCTTCCTGAGAGGCTTGGTGGTTTCGTACCCAATAAATTCTTGTACATTCTCCCATCCTTGTTGTTTCTCCCTTCTGGGTCATCCCTTTGCTCACCTTGAGTCCCTACTTGACTCACTTGGCGGCTGTAGTTCCCTTCCTCAGATTGCTCAGGTACTGGCTCCGTCGGTTCAACATGTACGGTAGGTTCGTCCCTATTCAACATCTGTCTCATTTCTTCCCTTTGTTCGGCTAACATAGCTCGAATCATGGCTTGAACTCCAGCCATGGTGAGTGGCTCAGGCGCAACTTCTTCAACAACAGGTATTTGCTAAACCACTGGGGGTTGGTTTCGGTTCCCATTCGCATTTACGTTTCCGCTACAGGTTCTTGCCATCTTGATCTCTACACCGAATACGGGGAATCTAGATCTTTACTTAGGATTGACGTTTAAATCATCCTTATCACTCCGAAACGTTTATATGCTAGTTCTAATATCGTATTCGTTTGTTTAGAATCCTAAACACATAAGGTTTCCAGATCCGGTCGGCAATAGACCATAGATTCGAACAACTAACACCATATCAGGCACAAGTATTTAGCACATAAAAGCATTTTAGGCACAATTCCTAAAATAATCTAGTGCTACACCTCACAATCATCGCTTAGCATTTTAAGTTTAAGTCTAGAAATAAATCCATATTCCTAGTTCGCTTAAACTAATGCTCTGATACCAACTGTGACATCCCCAAAATCACGGCCAGAAAAGACCGATTTTGTTTATGCTTTATGAAAAATCAGAGTACTTCATTTTATAAAAAGGTTGCGGAATTTGTTCCCAGAAAAACACGATAAATACGTTATTAAAACATTTTCGAAGAAACGTATTTTAATTCATCTTAATACGCTTGGGATGTCATCGTTAATACAGAAACATAAGCATAAACAGAACTTACAATTATTTACACTAGTGATGTACATCTCTTTAAATCTCTCAGTGTAATGTCACTTCATTTTGTCACCTGTGATATACATAAACTGAGTGGGTCAGGTTGGAAAACCTGGTGAGTACATAGGGTTTTCAACCCACAATAATATAATTATTATTTTTAAACATCAAACAATCAACCCAATTACCCATTCCCGTTATCCTCTTTACTCTTTAAGGATTTAACCTAAGAGTCATCTATCCTGCATTTGTTTATTCCGAAGTCCCTTACCTCCAGGGTTATAGGACTGACACTAAATCCATAGCTGCCAATGTTCGTTCATAAAGCACTAATTCCATAGCTGCTATGGTCTATTCATCAGGTACTAAATCCATAGCTACCAGTCTTTATCTAATAGGTACTAAGTCCATAGCTACCAATGTTCAACAGGTACTAAGTCCATAGCTACCAATTCCCATCAGGTACTAAATCCATAGCTACCAACGTTTAATAGGTACTAAGTCCATAGCTACCGGTGTTTGTCCCATAGGCACTAAGTCTATAGCTGCCAATGTATACTCACGTCATCTTCTATCTCTCATCATTCATCTACCCATCATCATACCCAACATATTCATATATATAAAATACGTTATACAGTTTAAATCCTTTAAAACATGTATAAAACGTTCATCCAGCATAGACAACAAGTATTCAGATAATATGCACACATAGCACGTAATTTATATAAAATACTTCATATCTATGTGTAATATGAAAGGGACTATGCACTCACCTGAAAGGTGGTGACTCAGCACTCGGACAGCGCTTCGATACTCTCAAAACAACCTTCCTTCGATAAAACCTAGTATCAACACCACTAGGGTTTAGTCTAACGATAACCGCGACTAATTCATAGTATAGCTATTATTATTATTATATAAGCGTTAAATAACACTCAATATAACTCATAATAATAGCCCAAACAATTATTTTAAGGTCCTAATAATGTTACTATAATTAATTAGAAGCTATATTAAAACTAGCGTAGGCGTAGCTCACTTATAGCGGGTTTTTCGTAAAACCGGGCTTCGCTGGAGCAGCGTTTCCCAAGCCGAAAGGCTCTTTTCTCGGAGCCGTCGGGCGCTCCGGGGCTTCCGCCTCGTGCTAGGGAGTTACCCTAGGCTTTGGGGGGGGGGGGGGGGGGGGGGGGGTTAGGGAGGCTTAGAGAGAGAGTTTAGAGAGAGAAAGAAGGTTTGGGAGGTGTGAGAATGAATGGAGCCCGGCACCTCTATTTATAGGGGAGAAATATGATGGACCCGTCGATTCTGAGTCATGACTCGTCGAGTTGGTCCATGTGGTGGCCTTCTGGTGGTGCCACGTGTCCAATTCTGGTGGTGCCACGTCACCCCCTATCGCGTATCAACCTTCAAACTTAGAAAAATCATAACTTTCGCATACGAGCTCCGTTTTCGACGTTCTTTATATTCACGCGTAGGTAAAATCAAGATCTACAACTTTCGTTTAGACTCCGTTGGCTAATTCTCGACCGATCTCAAATTTAACAGTAGGAAGCGTTTAGACTATTAAATGACCGCGAAGAATTCATAACTCCTTCATACGGACTCTGTTTTTGTCTGTCTTTTTACCGTTGAGTTCCTATTAATGAGATCTTCAACTCTCATTTAGGTTGCGTACGCCAAAAACTGCTCGAACTAAAATTCGAGTTTCGGGCCGTGCACTGCTAAGCCGAATCTTAGAAAAATCATAACTTCTTCATACGAAGTCAGATTTGGGCGTTCTTTTTATCGATGTTCTTAGTTTAACATATTCTACAACTTTTATTTAGATTGCTAAGGCTAAAAAGTCCTCCATCATAAATTCACTATTTACGCTTCCCGGTGTCGTGACGGTTTTGCCGTAAAACTTCGACGGGCCATAACTTCTTCGTTATAACTCGGATTTCGGCGTTCTTTATATGTACGGAAAGCTTGTGTAATATTCTACAACTTGGTTAAGATTATTTATTCTAAATAATCTTTTGTCGAAAAGTCATTTTCGACCCCTATTGCCTCTAAATTGACTAGCCCGGATCTACGGGCGTTACAATTATCTCCCCCTTAGGATGATTACGTCCCGGAATCATCAACGAAACAGGGTTCGTATAATGACTCTATACGTCATCTCTTCATCCTAGGTAAAAATTATAACTTCTTTATTCCTTCAAGTCTATCTCTTAGACTTATTGACTGTAAGCAGTACTTAATCATGCACCTGCTCTCTACCCCAGGTTAGACTCCAAATTATGATCTATCATCATGTGTCGCATTTTTAGACTTAGGTCTCTTAGAGTTAAATTCTAAAACAGACTAGGCCTTCCTTCATGTTCTAATGTGATATAATCACACCTTAACATGTAGCATTTCTAGCCACCAACTTCTTCAACAACGAGCGCGATACTTCTATTGATCACTTTGATTTTAATCGTTTGGTTTAAGTCGGATGCTATATCAAACTTGGTTCTCTGAACCACGTATCCTACTCATCGTAGTCGGACTCAATGTGATATGACCACTAGGGTCGGGATAACAACAATCTTCTTAGTCATTACCGAAACAATGGTAACGACATACTTGAATAAAACGAAATCAATTACTGGCTTCTTGGTAACCTTGTGACTTTCCCTGATCCAAGTGTGAGTCATGTGCTTCCGGTAATATAGGCCTCTACTACCATTCACACCTACTCATACTCGTCCCAAGTATCGTCTCGCAGTTTCCCAAGTCACCATGCAGCAAATCACACAACAATTTCACACACCAGATAACAAAACAAAGATTTTATTATTTCTCGAAACTATTACATAGGTGTTCAAGTTCACCCTAGACTATGCCTCTACTAGGCTACATCATACGAAACTATGGCTACTGCATAATCCGATTTTCGGGTAAGAAGTCCTCATTCTTGATTCCTTGCACGGTTCTCTGCCTCGTCAAGGATCATGTGAAATGCCCTCGGCCTTGGTGGCGTTTCTGGTCTTGCTGCTTTATTTTTCCTTGGGCAGTCTCTGGACATGTGCCCCTTGCCTCCACATCCGTAGCATACTTTGTCATTATGCGTGCAGTCTTTGGAATAGTGACCAG
This sequence comes from Lactuca saligna, assembly GCF_052625555.1. Taxonomy (NCBI): domain Eukaryota; kingdom Viridiplantae; phylum Streptophyta; class Magnoliopsida; order Asterales; family Asteraceae; genus Lactuca; species Lactuca saligna. Next base: position 41,942,790 of record NC_136418.1, on the reverse strand, counting down.
TCCCCCCACACTTGTAACAAGTCACTTCTCCATTGCACTTTCCATCATGCTTCTTCTTGCATCTATCACACCATCTTGCTTCACCTCCATCTGCTCCTCCAAGCTTTGAGAATTTGCTTTCCTTGTTCGGCCTCGAAGATCCTTCAAACTTCCGCTTCTCTCCTACCTTATCTTTTTCTAGACCCTTTTCTCTTATCTGAGCCTCTACGTTCTTAGCTGCCCTAACAGCTGCTTTCAAAGTAGTTGCCATTTTGACCATTGGGCCAAAGTCAGTGGGCAGTCCGTTAGCAAACCTATCAATCTTGGAGAGTTCAGTAGGCACCAAGTAGGGGAATAGCTTCATCCTTTCGGTGAATGCGGTGGCATATTCATCAACACTCATCTTCCCTTTCTTCAGGTTCTGAAACTCATTGTTTAGGTCTATCAGATCTATCTCCGAGCAGTATTGCATTTTCAACTGTTCCAAAAACTCTTCCCACGACATCCTTAAGGCTTCTCCTCATGGCATCGTATCTGCCAATAGCTTCCACCAGCTCAAGACTCTAGTTTTCAGCTGTCTTACTGCGAAGACAGTCTTCTGTTTCTCGTTACAGCTGCAGCTCTCAAACACCATCTCCATCTCAGAGATCCAATCCATAATCTCAACTGGCTTCGGGCTTCCTGAGAGGCTTGGTGGTTTCGCACCCAAGAAATTCTTGTACATTCTCCCATCCTTGTTGTTTCTCCCTTCTGGGTCATCCCTTTGCTCACCTTGAGTCCCTACTTGACTCACTTGGCGGCTGTAGTTCCCTTCCTCAGATTGCTCAGGTACTGGCTCCGTCGGTTCAACATGTACGGTAGGTTCGTCCCTATTCAACATCTGTCTCATTTCTTCCCTTTGTTCAGCTAACATAGCTCGAATCATGGCTTGAACTCCAGCCATGGTGAGTGGCTCAGGCGCAACTTCTTCAACAACAGGTATTTGCTGAACCACTGGGGGTTGGTTTCGGTTCCCATTCGCATTTACGTTTCCGCTACGGGTTCTTGCCATCTTGATCTCTACACCGAATATGGGGAATCTAGATCTTTACTTAGGATTGACGTTTAAATCATCCTTATCACTCCGAAACGTTTATATGCTAGTTCTAATATCGTATTCGTACGTTTAGAATCCTAAACACATAAGGTTTCCAGATCCGGTCGGCAACAGACCATAGCTCCGAACAACTAACACCATATCAGGCACAAGTATTTAGCACATAAAAGCATTTTAGGCACAATTCCTAAAATAATCTAGTGCTACACCTCAAAATCACGGCCAGAAAAGACCGATTTTGTTTATGCTTTATGAAAAATCAGAGTACTTCATTTTATAAAAAGGTTGCGGAATTTGTTCCCAGAAAAACACGATAAATACGTTATTAAAACATTTTCAAAAAAACGTATTTTTATTCATCTTAAAACGCTTGGGATGTCATCGTTAATACAGAAACATAAGCATAAACAGAACTTACAATTATTTACACTAGTGATCTACATCTCTTTAAATCTCTCAGTGTAATGTCACTTCATTTCGTCACCTGTGATATACATAAACTGAGTGGGTCAGGTTGGGAAACCTGGTGAGTACATAGGGTTTTCAACCCACAATAATATAATTATTATTTTTAAACATCAAACAATCAATCCAATTACCCATTCCTGTTATCCTCTTTACTCTTTAAGGATTTAACCTAAGAGTCATCTATCCTGCATTCGTTTATTCCGAAGTCCCTTACCTCCAGGGTTATAGGACTGACACTAAATCCATAGCTGCCAATGTTCGTTCATAAAGCACTAATTCCATAGCTGCTATGGTCTATTCATCAGGTACTAAATCCATAGCTACCAGTCTTTATCTAATAGGTACTAAGTCCATAGCTACCAATGTTCAACAGGTACTAAGTCCATAGCTACCAATTCCCAACAGGTACTAAATCCATAGCTACCAACGTTTAACAGGTACTAAGCCCATAGCTACCGGTGTTTGTCCCATAGGCACTAAGTCTATAGCTGCCAATGTATACTCACGTCATCTTCTATCTCTCATCATTCATCTACCCATCATCATACCCAACATATTCGTATATATAAAATACGTTATACAATTTAAATCCTTTAAAACATGTATAAAACGTTCATCCAGCATAGACAACAAGTATTCAGATAATATGCACACATAGCACGTAATTTATATAAAATACTTCATATCTATGTGTAAGATGAAAGGGACTATGCACTCACCTGAAAGGTGGTGACTCAGCACTCGGACAGCGCTTCGATACTCTCAAAACAACCTTCCTTCGATAAAACCTAGTATCAACACCACTAGGGTTTAGTCTAACGATAACCGCGACTAATTAATAGTATAGCTATTATTATTATTATATAAGCGTTAAATAACACTCAATATAACTCATAATAATAGCCCAAACAATTATTTTAAGGTCCTAATAATGTTACTATAATTAATTAGAAGCTATATTAAAACTAGCGTAGGCGTAGCTCACTTACAACGGGTTTTTCGCAAAACCGGGCTTCGCTGGAGCAGCGTTTCCCAAGCCGAAAGGCTCTTTTCTCGGAGCCGTCGGGCGCTCCGGGGCTTCCGCCTCGTGCTAGGGAGTTACCCTAGGCTTTGGGGGGGTTAGGGAGGCTTAGAGAGAGAGTTTAGAGAGAGAAAGAAGGTTTGGGAGGTGTGAGAATGAATGGAGCCCGGAACCTCTATTTATAGGGGAGAAATATGATGGACTCGTCGATTCTAAGTCATGACTCTTCGAGTTGGTCCATGTGGTGGCCTTCTGGTGGTGCCACGTGTCCAATTCTGGTGGTGCCACGTCACCCCCTATTGCGTATCAACCTTCAAACTTAGAAAAATCATAACTTTCGCATACGAGCTCCGTTTTCGATGTTCTTTATATCCACGCGTAGGTAAAATCAAGATCTACAACTTTCGTTTAGACTCCGTCAGCTAATTCTCGACCGATCTCAAATTTAATAGTAGGAGGCGTTTAGACTGTTAAATGACCGCGAAGAATTCATAACTCCTTCATACGGACTCCGTTTTTGTCTGTCTTTTTACCGTTGAGTTCCTATTAATGAGATCTTCAACTCTTGTTTAGGTCGCGTAAGCCAAAAACTGCTCGAACTAAAATTCGAGTTTAGGGTCGTGCACTGCTAAGCCGAATCTTAGAAAAATCATAACTTCTTCATACGAAGTCAGATTTGGGCGTTCTTTTTATCGATGTTCTTAGTTTAACATATTCTACGACTTTTTTTTAGATTGCTAAGGCTAAAAAGTCCTCCATCGTAAATTCACTATTTACGCTTCCCGGTGTCGTGCCGGTTTTGCCGTAAAACTTCGACGGGCCATAACTTCTTCGTTATAACTCGGATTTCGGCGTTCTTTATATGTACGAAAAGCTTGTGTCATATTCTACAACTTGGTTAAGATTATTTATTCTAAATAATCTTTTGTTGAAAAGTCATTTTCGACCCCTATTGCCTCTAAATTGACTAGCCCGGATCTATGGGCGTTTCAATAGCTGCCCTCATGTGCATTACCCGGTCGGCGGTCTCTTGAGTCTGGTCGCCAAATTCTGTAATACGTCTGACCATGACAGGAATGTGCGATCCGCTGGTCCTCCATGCTGGAGGTTGTAGTAATCTCGGTTCATCCCGAATGGTTGTTGTTGACCTTGGTCTCGACCCCATTTCTTAATAGTGTCAGCCCAAGGAGGTGTAGGGCCATTGTAGCCCCATCTATACGGTGGTACCCTTGCCATGTCGGGAGGGTTGATAGCTTCAGACTCAGATTTTGATTCATCGTCCTCCTCAGTCTCTTCTTCTTCATCTTACTTGATCTCTTCATCGATGTGATCCTCCTCAAACTCTACCAGCTCTTCGAGATCTTCCATGGGTTCCTCGGGGTCTTCTTCTAGGTCTTCCTCAATCCAACCCCCATTCCCTGGATTGGGAAAGTATGGGTCGCCAGGGAGGTAAAAGCCTACCATGAATTCTGTGCGAGAATATATGAGTACGAGAAAATAGATAGGATGCCAAAATACTCCTATAGTATTTTAACAATTTTAGGTTTGGTTCTTAAGACTTTTGGATAACAAGTTGGGAGGCTTTAGGCTTGTTGCAACACTACTACAACTCCCAAACACATGTTGGTCATATCTCAAATAAATATAGTTGATCAGGTATATTTACTTTTATCCAGAGTGTTTTAGTCCAGAGTGTTTTACTTTTATCCAGAGTGTTTATAGTAGTATATCTTGTTATGATATAATCCTAGAAAGTATATTCACTTTTATCCAGAGTGTTTTAGTCCCATTGTATTTTTAGTAGTATATCTTGTATTGTTAGATATACTAGTTCACTATAAACAACGCTCTGATAACAATCTGTCACACCCCCAGACCAGAACGGCGGAAACGTCCGGAGGTGGGTGACTTCATTGTCTAGTATCATAACAATTACATATAACTGAAACATAGTAAATCCAAACAACATACATAAATATGAAGAGTTTACATTGTTTTACATCATGTTTATGTTTTCAAGTGTACACAAAAGAAACATCAGTAAACAAATTTCCCAAAATACAGCAAAATCAGCTTGAGTCCGCAATCCATAACTTGCTTATTGATTTCCTGAGAATACAAGTCGTTTGAAAAGTGTTAACATAAAATATGTTAGTGAGTTCACAATCATTTTAGTATAAAAACTATGATGATAGTTTAAAATTCAAGAAAATCCAATATTTTCTTATCAAATGGTTGTAATTCTTGTTTCAAATCGACTATAGTTTCATGTGTGTCTTAATTCAGTGTTTTCCAAAATCGTACGAATCGTTTCTCCAGAAAATCCTATATTTGCTGATGTACAAAATAGTAATTTTGGTAATAACATAGCACGGGTGCGAAAAGGTCTCATTGAGGTAGTCAGAATAGTTGGTTTTTAACCGAAGATGAATAATAACATTTTTGATATATTCTAGTGAGTCGTTATAACCATACTAATATGAGGGAGTGCCTGTTATGACGTTCTTCAGGCGTTGGTTTTGTTCAAGACACTTTTCACCCTAGACAGGCCGGTCTAGCTGTAGCGAACAATGAAGGTGCTGGGTGTCAACCCCATATAGATCTATACACAAATTATCGCTCTCCCTACAGGAGACTCTAGTTATAACTCTTACAGGACTTAAGGTGTACAATATTGTATATAATATATTTACTGTGAAGATTTTGTCTAACTAGAATACTTATAGTTTCACGCAAAGCGTTGAAATTTATTATTAACCAAATAATTAATAATAGTTGTACTTGTTGACTAGATATTCCGTTTCGCTTCGTTTATTCAAAATGATCCGCTCTAAGTATTTATCAAATCAATTCAATATTTGCGATGCCGGCTAAAATGGATCTCCTCCCTATATATTATTGAGTGATACCCCATTTACCGGGAAACTATTAAGTTATGATTTGTGTGAAACTTATGACTTCTGTGAAATTATGATAGTAGATTTATGACATAAAAAATTTCTTGTCATAAAGGTTTTGTTTGCATATATTCTAGGTGAGATCACTTATATCCAATATTTATATATAACCCCTTAACAGTTTGCAAAAAGTCATTTTTGGAACACCAAGTTTCAAATTTTGAAGTTCTAGACTTAGTGTCAACCTTTCAAGGTCTATTTCAACAACTTTTATCTCTAAATATGAGGAGCATGGGTACAAGGGTGCATGTTAAACACCCCCGAACACTTGGGTGGCTCCTTGTGTAAATTATATTCTCATATAATGATTAAAATATTATATATTTTCATGGGTTCTGTGAGATTTCACGTTCACAGAGAGTTATATAAAAAAATGATAATATTTCAACACACATATTAAACACACGTACACATGCAATCATTGAAGAATTTAGAACAAGAGGTGACTTGTACTCTCCCCTAAAATCAACAAAAACTAGAAGCTCACCTTGGTTTAGCTTGTTGGGTGATTTGAAGAAGTGTAAGGAATTTCCAAGTTCTAGCACTTGGAAGTGTTCTTTGAACTTCAGAAAAATTCTATGAATAAATTTAGGTGTAAGTATAGTGAAATCTTACGAATGGTGAGGAAAAATTAGTATTCAAGGAGGATGAACACTTACCAAAGATTCTGGAAATTTTCCTTGAAGGAATGAAGCTTGAGTCTTGAAGGAGTTTGAGAGGATTCTTGGGAGTTTACTGATGAGAAAGTGGGAAGTGGGATGAGGGAGGAAAAGAGATTCACGTATCTTAGAGGGAAGGATAAGGAATGAATTGACATTTGCATGGAAATCTGGTGGGTAGGGCTTATTTCCTAAGGGTAATGTGTGTTTAACCGGGATTTTCATGGGAAAATGGAGGATTTGGGCATCACATCACAAGGTCAAACCCCTTTATCTTCTTAGGATCCTCTTAAAATCTTGGGTTTTTTGTTTTATATAAATATATTTAAAATATTAAATTTTGGCAGAAATAGGAGTTTTAGGGGTTTAGGTCATGAAAATTACGAGTTTGGCGTGCTTTCCGGCGTCAAAATGCCTTAAAATGGTGAAAAAATCCGAAAATGATGAAAATCCGAAGTGGAATGATGCTCCTGCGAGAGTTCGAAGGGCTGAGGGAAGTTCCGGAGGCTCTCTTCAAGGTTCCAGAGTCAGATGCGAGGTTCCAAAGTTGCATGCTCCCTTCTGGAGCATCTTTCTCGGATGCCAAGTTGCCATCAGGTCCGGAACGAGGCTTCCGAAGCAGGTGTAGGCGTTTCCGGAGCAGCCCTATGCGAGATTTTCCGAAGTCATGCGAGAAGGTCCGAAACTAGGGGGAATTCCGAACTAGCGAGTTCTCTTGGTTCCTTAGTAGGCATTCCATACCAAGAGGGTTCCGGACTAAGAGGTTCAGGACCAAGAAGGTTCCGGACGAGAGGTTTAGGACCAAGAGGGTTCCGGACTAAGAGGAGTTCGAACCAAGAGGGTTCCGGACCAAGAGGAGCCCGGACCAAGAGGGTCCTTTTGGGTTCTCTCCTCCGGTTTTGGGTTGTTTTCGACCAAGGAAGATATTTAGAGAGATTTGGGAGAGATTTCACATAATCAGAGAGATTTGAGAGAGATTTCAAATATTGGGAGAGATTTCACATATTTAGAGATATTTGGGAGAGATTCCATATTCTTGGAGAGATTTGGGAGAGATTTGATATTCTTTGAGAGATTTGAGAAAAGACTTCATTTCCTTGGAGAGAATTGAGAAAAGACTTCATTTCCTTGTAGAGATTTCAAAAAAGACTTCATTTTCTTGGAGAGATTTGGGAGAGATTTGATATTCTTGGAGAGATTTGAAAAAAAACTTCATTTCCTTGGAAAGATTTGAGAAAAGACTTTATTTCCTTGAAGAGATTTGAGAAAAGACTTCATTTTCTTGGAGAGATTTGGGAGAAAGAGAGATACAGTGGGAGGGATTAGGAGAGACTTTGTCGGGAGCCTTTATTAGTGTTTTTCTTCGTAGTGCATGGTCCTCAAACATAGATACATTCTATTTTGAGACTTTCTAGTGTTACTTTTCATTAGGAATTATAGTTAAACATTAGGAAACCTAAAGAATATCCTAACATATAAGCACTAGTTGAGTTGACCAGATGGTCCGTTGGCCTTGACTTGACTTTGACTTTGACTGTAAGTTTGTCGGTTGTCATAAATCAAACAGATGTAAATATTCATATCTTAGTGTAATGGTTGTGTTTACTTTGATTACTATGATGCAATTGTTGTGATACTACACTTGACATCCTCCACCCCCGAACGTTTCTGCCGTTTCGGTTTGGGGGTGTGACACAGTCTGTCACACCCCCAAACCGAGATGGTAGAAACGTTCGGGGGCGGTGGACATTACATATAATATCACAACAATTACATCATAGTAATCAAAGTAAACACAACCAAAACATTAAATAAATAAGGTATTTACATCTATTCAATACATTGTTTGTATGACATCAAAAGGTATAACAAAAGTATAAAAGACGCGACTCTAAAAGCTCTATCTTCTCAAAACCTGAGGGTGTACCTGTCTACCATTTCGTTGAGAATACAAGTGGTTTTGAAAGTGTATCAACATTTAAGTTGGTGAGTTGGTAAGAATATTTTTGTAATGAAATATAGTCTTCGAATTTGTGAAAATGTTCGTATTTCTCAAGAAAATCTAATATTTTCTTTAGTAGTCTAGAGTAGTCTTAAACCCTAAGACCAAATGTACATTCGTTACTGTTTATGTAGTTGTATATGAAAGTATTAGTATGTATGCCTGGTTACCACCAACTATATTGTATCGTGTTGTTTTGTATGAAAACTCCTACATGAAATCGCTGGTTACCACCAGTAGTTATTTATAAAAATGTTTTGCATGAAAAACTTTGTATGAAATCCCTGCTTACCACCAGTAGTGTATAGAATTGTTTTGTATGAAAACCCTGCATACCACTAGTGATGTATATTATTGTCCTTATGAAAACCTTGGTTACCACCAGTAATGTATAGTGGTTTTATTACTTAAAATAAAACCATGTGTTTCTATTCCATGGAATCCTCTAGTTTTATGGTATAGTAGTTCTATTAACTAAAATAAAACTATTTGAAGAATTGATATCCCATAAAAAATGGTTAGTTTATACTATTGTAAGTTTGGTATGCCCATGCTTGATGTGACCTAGTGACCTCTACGACGTTCATCAGGCATCGGAATGGTATGACATTTGTGTCACAACTAGGAATTCTAAGGTTTTTGTAAACATTGACATGAGTAACATTTGTGGCTAAAACTTGAATGTATGCATGATGTTTATTCAGTAACAACAAAATTTCATCAAACACTTTATACAAACACTTAAAATGGTCAACAAAAGATTAGAAACCCTAAAAACCCCGGTTTAAGTCCACTATGGACTACGATTTCATTATTGAGCCCAAATTGGACCCACTTTTATGAAACTTAACATTTTGGGCCATAATGGACCCCAATGAATTGGTTAACCTTAATGGGCCTTGTTGGGCCATAACAAATCCGATTTATCCTGATGGGCCACAAATCCATTCTTTTATGCAAGATTGAGTCGTAAACCCACCTAAGGGCCCAATGGCCAAAAAACCATCAAATTGGGCTTCATATTAGCGGAATAAAGCACTAAAGGTCCAAACCACTTCCCTCATTTCTCCCTCTCGACCCAACTATATATATATATATATATATATATATATATATATATATATATATATATATATATAAAGAGATTAAGAGAGTTGACATATACTACCACCTCGTTATTACACAACAAATAACCATGCATTTCTCATGCATCCATACACCCATCATTTCAACTCTCTTCCCCCCCCCCCCCCCTTTCTTTCTTTTTCTTCTTTGGCTGAGAGTAAGAGGAAAACACCCCCCCCTTCAAACTTCCTTTAAAACTCCTAAGTTTTCAAGAGCAACTCCTTCTTCATTTCCTCAAAATTTTGAGATTTAGACTGTTTCCAAGGGGATTTTTCACCACAATCACTATTATTGGTAAGTTATTATCAAAAACCAACACCTTATTTCATTTTAACACCAAGAACGCATCCTTACATAGTTTTATGCCATGCTCACACCTTAGAAGCTCCATAAGTTCGAGATCCACATCAAGGTGTTGCTAAGACCAAAAATCTAATTCACATCTTCTTAAAAACTGAAACAACTAAGCAAGGTGAGTTCATACCCCCTTGTTTTCGGTTTTTATTGTTTTTTAGGGGGAGAATACAAGTATTATGTGATGATCTATGTGTGTTTGCATGTTATGTGTGATTTCTTTAGTTTTTGGCTGTGATAATATGAAATATTTTAGATGTTTCGATATCTATAGCAAAAATACTGAAAGAATCATAAACAAAAACATAATAAATAATATACATCATAAATCTAAAGGTCCTTAAGTTTAAAAAGTGAAAAACAAAGCCAAAGAACCTTACAAGTGTCATTTTTGCTTAAATAACAAAGATTTGGTGTAAATTGTAATTATCGGTTTTTTATGGGGGTTATAAGGTGTTTATTTGTATAAAATATGATTTTTATGAAAAACAATACTTTTCAAAGGGTCAAAAACATAAATTTTAGCTTATTGGGCTTTAAATTAGGCCTCACAAGTTTTGGGCCCAAAGCTACGAAAACAAGAAGTTTTGAGGGGCTAAAATGTAAAACTTAACAAACCATGAGTCAAAAACATAAATAAACTATTTCAGGGGTTGAAAATGATTTTATTACCAAATTGGACTAAAAATGCAAAGTTATGATTTTGGGGTCAAATTTGTAAAACTTACGGAAATTGGGCCAAAAATGTAATCTTTTAAAAAAAAAGGCTGGAAATGACAAATGCAATAGATTTTGACTGAAATTACTATTCAAATCAAGTTTGGGTGGAAAATGTCAACAAATATGGTTTAAGGACCAAAAATGTCAATTTCCATAAAAAGGGACTAAAAGTGCCATTTTTAAAGAAAAAGTGGCCAAAATGGTCAATCTAAATGTTTTTGGGCCAAATAAACAATTATGAACGTTTGGATTAAAAATATCAAGCTTATAACGCATGATTATATATATATATATATATATATATATATATATATATATATATATATATATATATATATATATATAACTAAAGCTCCGTTATAATTCAAACAATAAGATATTTTTTTTAAACATTATGAATACACATTTAGCATAAAACAAATAACAACAATACGAACTTAAACTCGATACAACATATGCGATTCCATGGTTGGCCTCAAATACCTTCTATTAGTGTTATTGGGCCTTTATGGCCCAATATCATGATCTTTGGGCGCAATATAATTGCACATGTTTATTGGGCCTTAGGTGATCCAATTACATGCCTAATGGACCCTCAATGGCTTTACATGCTATTGGGCTGTAGTGGCCTATTTCCATTGCTAGTAAGGTCCAAATCAATCATATGCTTCATGGGCTAACGTGTCCGTTGCATACTTGACAGTCTATAATAACATACGCGATTAGTGGGCCCCCGTAGTTCTCTTCTCTTCGTCTGTTAGGCTTACCTTTTATTCAACTAAATAATAAATCATGTCGTTAAACAAGGTTATTCAATTTCATTTAGATTTAGTGAGTAATAACGGGCGACATCAATAGGTATCAGTCGTAGTCTGTAGTTATAACCAAAGTCTCAAGGTTATTCAATTTCATTTGGATTTAGTGAGTAATAACGGGCGACATCAATAGGTATCAGTCGTAGTCTGTAGTTATAATCAAAGTCTCCTGGAGGGAGAGCGAGAGTTTATGAATAGATTTATATGGGGGTGATTCCCCACACCTAAGTTGTTCGCTAAAGTTAGACCTGGCTAATCTAGGTTGACAAAAATACAAATTCAATAACAGCATTCGCAAGAATGCCAAGACAGACAAATTAGCCATTATAATGGATGGTTATAACGACTCACATGGAGATCCAATACCATCTAAGTAATCATGGGGAATCATATTCATTCCGTGATGATACAATAATACTGAAAGATCATTTTATTCAAATCGGAAAACATCGGGTTTTCCGGGGGAACAACATTATTCACTTTTACTTTCAATAACTATAATACAAGAATTTATTATGAGAAACATATCACTTTTACACGTTTTGAAATCATTGAAGCATATAGTAATGGATCATCACACCTATTTCGTGAAAAATTGTCATTTCGGAAAATATCGGATTTTATGGTTTTACAAACTATAAAAAGCATTTCATATTAAACATGCTTATGAACTCACCAACATTATATATGTCGACTGTTTTCAAAATAACTTCTCTTCTCAGGTAACAGATAAGCTGAAGAAAATTACCAAGTATGTTAGGATGTTATGTTTTGTGACTCTCAAACAATTTATGCTATGGATATGTAATATGTAGACAATGTGCTTGATGTGAACAAGGTCAGTTGTAATGTTGGTTATGTTTATGTTATGTCTCATCAATATTCATTGTGATGATATTTCAATTTACGTCACGCGAGCCCTAGGAAGTTTCCACCATCTGGTTCGGGGGTGTGACAGGTTGGAATCAGAGTCAGGTTTATACTGAACTGGTATATCTAATCACACATTGATATGCAACTATAAACCCAAAGAGGGACTAAATAAATTTGAACAAAACAAATGAAACATACTAATAAAAACTCTTACTTGTACGACTTAGAAAAATGAACATAATAACAAATCAAAGAAGATGATTGGGAAAACCTATTATCTCAGTTAATCCAGGCTTGTTTACAGTTGTATTAGGGATGAATGTAGCCTGATCAACTACATTTTTTCAAAATACAACTATCAACTGCTCTGGGGCGATCGTGATGGTCAGTAAACCTAAGGCATACCCTCTAGCTAAATAAAAGGAGAACATCAACCCAATTTTTTTCATAAAAATTAAAAATATCATAGGAATAATAATAGTTTATTTATATCCCCTCTCGTAGACAGTATGGCCAGCTTCCATCATACTGGAGATCCGTATTTCCCTAACTAGGGGAATAACTGATAGCTGGAAGAGGAACCTGAAGAAGACCCCTAGGAGGAGTCTAAAGAGGAACCTAAAGCGGAAGTCGAGGGTGGACCTGCTGAGATAGTGGTAGACTCGGAAGAAGAAGAAGCCGAAGAAGACCTCGAAGGGGAGTTTGAGGAAGAACCCGGTGATCACGACGATGGTGATTCGGACGCGGATTCCGAATTCATCAACCCACCTTACCCGATTAGGGTGCCCACTTATCGGATAGTCCCAAATGGCCCAACGCCTCCATGGGGCGTTGATATTTGGAGATGGAGCAGGCATCTGGGGCAGCGACCCCCATATGGGATGGCCAGAGGTTTTTATGATCTAAGAGACGGAGGGCCAGCTGACCAAGCACTTCCTGTCATGGTGAGGCAGTTACGGAACACTGGCGATCTAGCCCAGGACACGGCTGAGCAATTGAATTAGATGCACCCCGCAGTGGCAAGAGCGGAACGAGAAACTCAAGAAGTAATCCATAACTTTCATGTACGCCAAGGAATTTGGAAGGATCAACTACGAACCACAGAACGATAGGTGGCGCGTCTTCAGGGCGCATCCACATCATCAGCCCTACCACCCGATGCATCTCAGAGCACTCCAGACCAGTAGGCCTCTCTACTAGTGTTATGCTTCTTTTGTGCACTACATTATGTACTACCGACTCCATGTTTAAGTGATTACACTACTCATACAGTCGTTATGTTGTCGAACTTTGTGACCTTATGTATGCTCTTTCAAGCAAATTTTCATGTATCAAAGTACGGATATTATTAGTGGAAAATATTATGTGTTTATTCGTGATGTTGTTATCTGCTATGTGTTATATTCTTATTGCTTAGTATAAATATACGGAATCACTTAGATACGCCATAGATTCACAAAATTCCCAACTTAAATACAACACATACTCAACATTCTTATGTTCCGTAATAGCAAGATGTCGTAAAGACCAAACCGTGGAAATAATTAAACACCGAAACCACTAGAAATCAACTCAGTTGTGTTTCAAGTAGTTGTATCTGTTGTAGTCACAATAGCCCTGGCGCAGATCCATAATAGGAACAATGGTGGAGGAAACGGGAAGGGGTCCGGAAGTTCAAACAACTAGATAAATCAAGGACCTACCAAGACATGCTCTTACAAAGATTTCACCAATGCTAAGCCACGAACCTTTAATGGCATAAGGGGAGTGATAACCCTAAAAAGATGGATTGAAAAGGTGGAATCGGTATTCGAGATATGCGGGTGCCAGGATGAAGTCAAGGTGAAGTTTGCAACATGTACATTTGTTGATCAAGCTCTCACTTGGTGGAATGGACATGTGGAGGTTATGACTCTTCCGGTGGCTAATCATATGCCATAGACAGAACTGAAGGAAATGCTAATGGCTGAATACTGCCCGCGTGGTAAGGTTTAGTGATCTGTCTCTATTGTGCCCTGGCATGATTACTTCATAAGGGAAGAAAATCGAACGATTCATCTGGGGATTAACCTCCCTAATTCAAGGAAATGTGATTGTTGCGAATCCTGAAACCTTTGATAGTGCCAAGATATTGGCCAAGAAGCTATATGACCACAACAACAAGAAGGGCGAGAAAGCAGGGGAAGCTGAAAGCAAGAAGGAGAGTGATAACCAAAAGGGAAAGAATAACAAGAGGAAGGGACGACAAGTCTCCGAGTCATCAAAGAAACAACAAATAGTGATAGTTCATGTTGCGACCACCCAAGTTCCCTCCACATCACATGCCCCAACCTCATCCACCCCAAGTGCCCCTAAGTAGTATTCAGAAAATCTCCCAAAGTGCAACAAGTGCAATCTCCATCAAAATAGTGAATGCAGGGAGATGCATTGCACCAATTGCAACCGAAATGGTCACATGGTAAAATACTATAGGACTTATCCTCCCCAAAACCAGCAACAGGGAAACAACAACAATAGCAACTGCAACAACAACAACAATAAAAACACTAACAACAACGGCAACAACACTAGGGCTAGCCACACCTGTTATGGATGTGGAAGGACTGGGCATTTTCGTCTAAACTTCACCAATATTAACAACCAATGGAATGGAGGAGGAAGGAGAGTGTTGACCATGGGTCAAGGAGAAGCGGTCCAAGACCTATTGTTGTCACTGGTACGTTTCTCCTTAACCACACATATTCATGCATCATGTTTGATATCGGGGCAGAGCGAAGCTTTGTGAGTAATAAATTCAAACATTTGCTAAAACAACAACTCCAGAAGCTTAATGAAACCTTTACGGTGGAAATGCCTAATAGGAAAACAAAATCAACTAGGGAAATCTACAAAGGATGTACCCTAACCTTAAATCACCACACCTTTGAAATAAACTTGATGCCTATAACTACTAGGAGTTTTGATGTGATTATCGGCATGGACTGGTTGACCCCCATCATGCCGAAATTATGTGTCACGAGAAGGACTTGGCATTTCTGGCTCACATAGTGGATAAGTCCAAGGAAGAGGTCAATATTCGAGACATCCCAGTGGCTTGCGATTTCTCGGATGTCTTTCCTGAAGATCTTCTGGCAATACCCCCAGAAAGACAAGTCGACTTCCGAATTGACCTTGTGCCAAGGGCTACACCCATTGCCAAATCACCCGATAGGTTGGCTCCTGCGGAGATGCAAGAACTGTCAAGCCAACTCAGCGAACTCTTGAGCAAAGGGTTCATCTGACCTAGCTTCTCACCCTGGTGAGCTCCAGTCCTCTTTGTTAAGAAAAGGACGGATCTTTAGGATGTGTATCGATTATAGAGAACTGAATAACCTCACTATCAAAAATCGCTACCCACTTCTACGAATCGACGATCTATTTGACCAGCTTCAAGGAGCGAACTGCTTCTCTAAGACAGATTTGCAATCCAGATACCACCAACTCAAGGTCCGGGAAGAGGATATCCCCAAGACTGCTTTCCTAACTCGCTATGGACATTATGAATTTGTTGTAATGCCCTTCGGTCAAACGAATGTCCCTGCCGCATTCATGGACCTGATGAATCGAGCCAGCCGACCATTGCTCGACAACTTTGTAATCATTTTCATCGATGATATCTTGGTCTATTCTCGAAGCAAAGAGGAGCATAGTCGACATCTCTGGAAAATCTTGGAAACCCTACGAACTGAAAAGTTGTACGTAAAACTCTCTATGTGTGAGTTCTGGCACCGTAGCATAAACTTTTTAGGTCATCTTGTCAATAAAGAAGGGATACATGTGGACCCTTCTAAGATCACAACCATTGAAGGATGGGTAGTCCCAACGACACCCACAGAAATTTGTCAGTTTTTGGGTCTCGCAGGCTATTATAGAAGATTCATTCAGAAATTCTCCAAAACAGCCAAGCCACTTACCATGCTTACACAAAAGGGTGTACCATTAGAATAGACAAAAAAGTAGGAAGTTGCCTTATGAACTTTGAAACAAGCTCTCTATAGTGCAACAATACTATCATTACCAAAGGGAACTCAGGAATTCATATTTTACTACGATGCTTCAAATCAGGGCTTAGGTTGTGTGCTCATGCAGCGTGGGAAGGTGATAGCTTATGCATACCGACAACTAAAAACACACGAGGTAAATTATACCACACATGATCTCGAAATTGGAGTTGTGGTCTTTGCCTTAAAGATTTGGAGGCACTACCTTTATGGTACAAAGTGAACCATTTTCACCAACCAAAAGAGCCTCCAACACATTTTAAATCAAAAGGAGTTAAACATGAGGCAGCGAATATGGGTTGAGTTGCTAAACGAGTATGAGTGCGAAATCAAGTACCACCCTAGAAAGGCTAATATGGTAGCTGATGCCCTGAGTCGGAAGGAATACTCAAATCATCGCGTGAAGACTCTTTCAATAACCATGCAATCCCAGTTTGATGCCATGAAGATAGAAAACAAAACAAGCGAAGCGTTACGTGGAATGGAAAAGAACATCGAAGTCAAGGAGGATGGAACATATTATTTCATGAACCGAATTTGGGTTCCTAAACTTGAGGAATTCAGAGAGGTGGTTATGAATGAGGCCCATAAAACACGATACTCCATCCATCCGGGTTCAAATAAAATATACCTGGATATCAAGCAACATTATTGGTGGCCTAACATGAAGGCCGAAATTTCCACTGACGTTAGCAAGTGCCTCACTTGCACTAAAGCGAAGGTAGAATATCAGAAGCCCTCAGGACTATTACAAAAACTGGTAATACCCAAGTGTAAATGGGAAAGGATTACCATGGACTTTGTGACCAAATTACCCAAGACAACTGATAGATTGGATGCCATATGGGTAATAGTGGATAGGTTGACAAAATCTGCTCATTTCCTGCCAATAAAGGAATCATACAAGATGGAACGATTGACAAGAATCTACATCAAGGAAATTGTGAGACTCCATGGAGTACCAATATCTATCATCTCAGATCGAGATAGTAGAATCACTTCACACTTCTGGAAATCGCTTCTAAAAGCTATGGGAACATAACTCAACATGATCACTGCTTACCACCCTCAAACGGATGGTCAAAGTGAACGAACCATTCAAACACTTGAAGATATGCTTCGCGCATGTGTGATAGACTTTGGAAGGTCATGGGATACCCACTTGCCTGAAGATATGCTTCACGCATGTGTGATATACTTTGGAAGGTCGTAGGATACCCAGTTGCCTTTAATTGAGTTTTCATAAAACAACAGTTATCACACAAGCATCAAAGTTGCTCCTTTTGAAGCATTATATGGGTGTAAATGTAGATCACCGCTGTGTTGGTCTGAGGTAGGTGACACTCAGCTAGCAAGAGGACATACACCAAACAATGCATTAACAGGACCAGAAATCATACGCGAAACGATAGAGAAGATAGTTCAAATTAGAGCTCGACTTCAAGCATCACGAGAACTACAGAAGAGATACACTGATAAACGACAAAAGCCCTTGGAATTTCAAGTCGGGGATCAGGTGTTGTTAAAAGTCTCTCCCTAGAAAGGGGTTATTCGTTTTGGGAAACAAGGAAAACTAAACCCACAGTACATTGGACCATTCAAAATTCTTGCCTGAATCGGTCCAGTGGCTTATAGACTGTAGCTACCTACCGATCTCAATAGTGTACACCCCGTGTTCCATGTTTCCAATTTGAAGAAGTTCTTATCCGACGAAACTCTCGTCATCCCATTGGAATAAATTGAAATCAACGAGAATCTCCTGTTCATCGAGGAACCAGTTGAAATCACGGACAGGGAAGTGAAGCGTACTAAGCAAACTTGCATTCTGATTGTGAAAGTTCAGTGGAACGCAAAATGTAGAACGGAATTCACGTGGGAACGCGAAGACCAGATGAAGCAAAAGTACCCTCACCTATTCTCGGATTCTTAAATCTAGCTTCAAAAAGAATTGGAATTCTAAGGTTTTGTAAATATTGACAATAGTGAAATTTGTGGCTAAAACTTGAAAGTATGCATGATGTTTATTCAGTGACAACAAAATTCCATCAAACACTCTATTCAAACACTTCAAATGGTCAACAGAAGATTGGAAACCCTAAAAATCCCGGTTTAAGTCTATTATGGACTAGGATTTCCTTATTGGGCCCTAATTGGACCAACTTTTTTGAAACTTAACATTTTGGGCCATAATGGACCCCAAATGAATTGTTTCACCTTAATGGGCCTTGTTGGGCCATAACAAATCCAATTTATCCTAATGGGCCACAAACCCATTTTTTTATGCAAGATTGGGCTGTAAACCCACGTAAAGGCCCAATAGGTCGAAAACCATCAATTTGGGCTTCATATTAGCAGACTCAAGCACTAAAGGCCTAAACCACTTCTCTCCTTTCTCCCTCTCGGCCCAACTATATATAAAAAAATAGATTAAGAGAGTTGACTTATATTGTCACCTCTTTATTACAAAACAAATAACCATGCATTTTTCATGCATCCATACAACCATCACTTCAACTCTCCCCCCCCCCCCTCGGCCTCTCTTTTTCTTTTTCAGCCGAGAGTAAGAGGAAAACACACAAAAACAAACCTTCAAACTTCCTCCAAAATTCTCTCAAGTTTTCAAGAGCAACTCCTTCTTCTTTTCATCAAAATTTCAAGATATAGAGTGTTTCCAAGGGGATTTTTCACCACAATCACTATTATTGGTAAGTTTTTATCAAAAACCAACACCTTCTTTCATTTTAACACCAAGAACTCCTCCTTACATAGTTTTATTCCATGATCACACCTTAGAAGCTCCATAACCTCGAGATCCACATCAAGGTGTTGCTGAGACCAAAAATCTTTTTCACATCTTCTTCAAAACTGAAACAACTAAGCAAGGTGAGTTCATACTCCATTGTTTTTGGTTTTTACTTATTTTTTGGGGGGAGAATACAAGTATTGTGTGATGATCTATGTGTGTTTACATGTTATGTGTGATTTCTTTAGTTTTTGGTTGTGATAATATGAAATATTTGAGATATTTCGAGATCTATAGCAAAAAGGGTGAAAGAATCATAAACAAGAACATAATAAACACAATACATCATAGATCTAAGGGACCTTAAGTTTAAAAAGTGAAAAACAAAGCTAAAGAACCTTACATGTGTCATTTTTGCAAATATAACAAAGATTGGGTGTAAATTGTAAATTATCAGTTTTATTGGGGTTATAAGGTGTTTATTTATATAAAACCTTATTTTTATGAAAACAATACTTTTCAAAGGGTCAAAAACATAAATTTTAGCTTTTTGGACTTTCAATTGGGCGTCACGAGTTTTTGGACCCAAAGTTACGAAAAAATGATGTTTTGAGGGGCTGAAATGTAAAACTTAACAAACCATGAGTCTAAAACGTATATAAACTATTTCAGGGGTTGAAAATGATTTTATTACCAAATTGGACTAAAAATGCAAAGTTTTTGATTTTGAGGTCAAAATTGTAAAATTTTGGAAAGTAGGCCAGAAATGTAAGCTTTTACAAATAAATGCAGGAAATGAAAAATGCAATAGTTTTGGACTGAAATTACTATTCAAATAAATTTTCGGTGGAAAATATCAAGAAAAATGCTTTAAGAACCAAAAATTCCAGTTTTCATAAAAAGAGACTGAAAGTGTCATTTTTAAAGACAAAAGGCGCCAAAATGGTCAATGAAAATGTTTTTGAGCCAAATAAACAATAATGAATGTTTAGGTTAAAATTATCAAGCTTATAACGCATGATTATATATATATATATATATATATATATATATATATATATATATATATATATATATATATATATATATATATATATATATATATATATAGTCAAGATCAAATAAGAAGGAAATTTTTTGTAGGAAGGTAAGAAGTTTTTTTTCTACATATTTTTTTGACGAACAAAATCAATGAATCACTAGATGATTCACAAGAAAAAATTCTCAAAAAAACATCTTTATGATTCATTTATACAATGATTTTGTTGTTATTCACTAAAATTATCATAAAAATGAATTTTTTCTTAATTTACTTAAAAATGAATCATAAAGATGTTTTTTTGAGAATTTTTTCTTGTGAATCATCTTAGAAATGAATCATCTAGTGATTCATTTATTTTGTTCGTCAAAAAAATATGTAGAAAAAAAACTTCTTACCTTCGTACCAAAAAAAATTTCTTACCGGATCTATATCCTATATATATATATATATATATATATATATATATATATATATATATAGATATAACTAAAGCTCCGATATAATTCAAACGATAAGATATTTTTTTAAACGTTGCGAATAAACATTTAGCATATAACAAATAACAACAATACAAACTTAAACTCGATAAAACATAAGCGATTCAATGGTTCGGCTCAAATACCTTCTATTCATGCCATTAGGCCTTTGTGGCCCAATATCACGTCTTTTGGGCCCAATATAATTGCATATGTTTATTGGGCCTCAGGTGACCCATTTTGCATGCCTAATGGACCCTCAATGGATTTTACATGCTATTGGGCCGTAGTGGCCCATTTGCATTACTAGTAAGGTCCAAATCAATCATATACGGTGATGGACTAACGTGTCTGTCGCATACTCGACAGCCTATAATAGCATACATGATTAGTGCGCCTCCGTAGTCCTCTACTCTTCGTCTGTTAGGCTTACCTTTTATTCAAGTAAACAATAAATCAGGTCATTAAACAAGGTTATTCAATTTCATTTGGATTTAGTGAGTAATAACGAACGACACCAATAAGTGTCGGTCATAGTTTGTAGTTATAATCAAAGTCTCCTAGAGGGAGAGTGAGAGTTTATGTATACATTTATATGGGGGTGACTGCCCCACACTTATGTTGTTCGCTACAGTTAGACTCGGTCAGGCTAGGGTGACAAAATCATAATTCAATACCGGCATTCGCAAGAATGCCATGACAGACGAATTAGTCATTATTATGCATGGTTATAACGACTCATATAGAGATCCAATACCATCTAAGTAATCATGGGGAATCATATTCATTCAATTGTGACGATACAATAATACAAAAAGATCATACTATTCATATCGGAAAACATCGGATTTTCCAGGGGAACAACATTATTCACTTTTACTTTCAATAACTATAATACAAGAATTTATTATGAGAAACATATCATTTTTACACGTTTTGAAATCATTCACGCATATACTTATGGATCATCACACCTATTTCGTGAACAATTGTCGTTTTAGAGAATATTGGATTTTCTGGGTTTTACAAACTATACAAAATATTTTCATATCAATCCTGCTTATGAACTCACTAACATTTTATATGTTGACTGTTTTAAAAATAACTTGTATTCTCAGGTAACAGATAAGCTGAATAAAAATACCAAAGATATTAGGATGTTATGTTTTGTGAGTCTCAAACAATTTATGCTATGGATATGTAATATTTAGACAATGTACTTGATGCGAACAAGGTCAATTGTAATGTATTAATGCATGGTTATGTTTATGTTATGTTTCATGTATATTCATTGTGATGATATTTCAATGTATGTCACGCGAGCCCTCAGATGTTTCCGCCGTCTGGTTCGGGGGTGTGACAATTTGTCACACCAGGCATGTCAGCCTAACTGTAGCTAACAGTTTAGGTGTGGGATTGATAGTACCGTATAGATCTATACACAAATCTCACGCTCTCCCTCCAGGAGACTTTGGTTATACTGTTTACGATTTAGTTACGTACCCTGGTGGATAAAATTGAAGTAGTGCCTCACAACCCTGTATTAACTAGTTTACGTGTAGTGTTGTAGTGTTCTCTTGTACTTGAAGCTGTATGTATAAGTTGTAGAGTAAAAATAAGTATACTTGAATAATTATTTAGTATTGTACTCTTGGATTCGGAAAATAGTATTGTATACCATAAGCTATATTTACCACAGTTTATATGTGTTCATTTCTGTATAATGTTCTTGAAATAGTAAAACAATGTATTGTATCCCAAACTATATCTATTATAGTTTTTTTTATATGTTCTCGTTTCGTGTATTGAATTCTGTAAAAATTGTGTAATGTTCCCAAACTATATCGACTATAGTTTGAATGTATGTTGTGTATTGTACTGAAAACTTTGCAATTGTGCTTGTATGTTGAAAACTACCCTTATGCTCAACATGTTACAAAAGGGATAAAAATATCTGAATATTTTTATAAAATGTAATGATTTCTCGGTTTGTATCAATTGTAAACATTTTTAATCTGTTTGAAATCGTTTGCATAAAAACACATATATCCTTGTGTTTTACTTGTATTCCACCATGAAAACATTAAAAACAGTGAAAATGTAGGGGTATGAACTCACAGTTGTTTGTGCATGTGCTAGACAGCGAGACTGGAAAGATGACCCTCGAATTGATGTATGCAGAATTAACAGTGTCCTAATGATAATTAAACACATAATTGTATTTAAATTAGTGAAACCATTAATTAAAGTGTTATAAAACACCCGTTTTTGTGTTAGGAATAGTTACCCAGAATTGTTTGAAGTGAATTGGGTGGGTTTTCCGTCAAGGCTCAAACCGAGAACCAGGTTGTTAGTCCAGAGGAGTTTTCGGTCGGAACTGGTTTTCAGCCGAATACAGGTTCTCGACCGAACAAAGGTTTTCGGTTCTGCTATTGTTTTCGGTCTCTTGAGGATTTGAAGGATGTTCTTGGTATTCTTTGTGAAAATATGAAGATTTGAAGCTTATCACTTGAAGATATGAGTGTTCTTGGATTATCCATGGGAGAAAAATGAGAGAGTTTTCAGATGAAATTAGTGAAAAATGATGAATTTTTGGATGAAAAACCTTTATACTGGTTAGGTTCTCGTTCAGAAAGGAGTTCTCGGCCGAGATCTGTTTTTGGTTCGAGGGTTTTCGGCCGAAAACGAGTAGCTGAACGAGTTTTGTTGTTTTTGAGGAAAAATCTTGGTTTTTCAAGCGCTTTTGTTTCCGAAAACTTATATAAAACTTATTTATATAATTTAAATTATTTTTTAACCCTCACGAACTTAACGGAATAAATAAAATTCGAAATTTTATTTAACGGATTTGACTTTTGTTGACCGGAAAAATACCGGGTTGTCACATATATGGTTATGTATTCCTCGGATTGTTGGTATTTAGTATGTTGCTATGTTGTAGGGATATGTTAGATCGGTATCCTGGTATATAGGATGTTGCTATATTGTAGTGATATGTTAGATCTGTATCATGTTATATAGGATGTTGACATGTTGTAGTGATCTGTTACATCTGTATCTTGGTATATAAGATGTCTCCATGCAGTAGTGATCTGTAGATCTATATGTTTACCTGTACTTGTTGGTTATCATCTTGTAGAGTGCCCTCGGGACTGTATGCGGTCATGTATGATAGCCAGATAACTCTTGATCTCGGGACTGTATGCGGTCATGTATGATAGCCAGATAACTCTTGATCTAAGATTTCTTTCATGTTCCTTGTTTGGTTGTGGCTCGAGAGTAGGATCACCTATTCGGGTGGCTATCTCACCTCTAGTTACTTATGGTTACACATTTCATGGAGGTTGGCTAGTAGTGGGACAGTGTGCAGTGTGAGGACTAGTAGGAGATAGTGAGCTATATGATTGTTATTTGCATGTATCATGTGTCTACTTGATCCTTAATTGTTTACATGTCGACATATGGTAGTAGTGGGTCGAGGCAGTCCTGTTTTGTGCTGTAGGCCAAGTTACCCCATGCGAGCGGGCTATAAGCCGTAGGCACGTAGACTCGAGAAGAACGGTTGGGTTGAGGTGTTAAGCCAACAAACCATGGGTATTTCAGCCCGATGGCTGATTGGAACTGTTGCATGTTGACATTCCAATCCAAGGATTGATTGGGCCTAGGCATTCCAACTAGGAGGTTGTTGGCCGTTATGAATGCTTGTATGTTTATTCTATGTGGTATCTTGGGAGAAACTCACTAAGTTTTATGCTTACCTAGTTGTTTATTGCTTCAGGTATTATTGGTGGCTATGGGAAGGCGAAGACGTGACTTTACACACTCATCGACAACATTGAAAATTTTGCGTTCATTATAATACTCTGATTTTCAAAAATTATAACTGGGAATAGAAAGTTTTTCTTAAAATAAATTTATAATTGGGAAATTTTGCTTTAAATAAAAATAAAAAATTTTGTCGTGAATTAGGAAGTACATTTAAATTTTGTGTCGTATCTTTTTTATGTGTTTTGTAATTTACTTTCAAGTTAATAAAATTTAAATTTTTACAAAATTTAAAATGTTTAAATTGATTATTTCTTTATATAAAATAATTTCAGTTAAAAGAAAACTTAACATGTCAAAAATGCGAGTCATATACTCTAAAATATGAACTTTTACATAACACTTACTCTCGCTGCTAAAAAGTTGTAGCAAAAATGACACAAGCAAATGACACATGCATTTAGTCTAAGAGAACCCACCAAACACACCAAAGTGAAAACCAATGTGTTGTCTAGTATTCATTAGAAGCATAAAAAGTTACATAATCCACGGATGTTGTTATTCACACCCAAAGCTGTACAAATACTCTTTATAATATGTATTTTTTTGAGTTTTGGTTTAAACCTTAACTTTTTTGGATTTGTTTGTCTTTTGAGGTAATTTCGTTGCGTATTTGGTCCTTCCGAAAATTGAAATGACTATAATACCTCTGATGTATTTATTTTCCATTTTTATTTAATTTTTTTCTAAATTTAATATTTATTATTTAATTTAATAATTAAAAAACAAGAAAAAAACCCACCTCCCTGTACTTAATGAGCATTAATAACCGGTAGATTTCATTTAAGATTATTTTTTTTAACAAAAGTATGGTTGTTATTTTGATAATGGTTATGATTGTATGATAATTGTTTATCTTAATATTTAAGATTATTCGTTTGAAACGTAATATAAAACATTTTAAAGCCGAATAAAAAATAAAGCATATAAACGAACGATGTAAACGAAAAATACATAAAAACAATATTAACTAATTATATTTAATGTTTATAGTTATCAAAGGTTTTATTTTAATTTGTTTATTCAAGTAAAACATAAAAAAACGATATACAATGTGAACGAACAAAACGTAAAATAAAACAATATTAAATTGTATATTCGAATGAAAATGAAAATGTAAAAGAAAATCTAAGTTAGTATTTTTTATATGAAGGAGTGATTAAAACTGCAATATTTCTAAACCACAAAGATACATCCTATCAATTTTAAACTTAAAAAGTAAAACTATGAATCTGATCAAAATATACGGACTATTTATGTAATTTACTCAAATATTAATACTATGAATCTAATAAAAAAAATAAAAATACAATAATATTATAATCTATAACAAATCAATTTTTTATCATAACAATATTAATTTATATTAGAATATAAATAACTATAAAAAGTAAAATATATATAACAATGGTTAAAATGGAATTATATAATTATAAACCGTATAAGGGTGTGTTTTAAAATTTATATATAAGTTAAAGTAGTTAAAATGAAAAAATTATGTATGAATCATGCAAATAGTAAATGACACGGCGCATGGTGGTTTTGACTTACCTAGATGGTTTTCATCATGGTCCTATTAGAATCCCCCGTAATGCACCTAAACCCTCATAATGTGAAAAGCCTCCAAAGTGTCTAATCGAGTGTTAATGCAATGCCTTATCGACGAAAACTTTTCTAATTTGGGCAACATAAAACAAATTAACTGCTACTTTGAATGCTAGCTCATATAAATTGAGCATTCTAAAACTCAATTAATTATTAAATTTTATTTAAGGTTGCCGATAATTGCATTTAAAATTTTATCCGTTCACTGAATAAAAAAAAATGATTTTGCTTTCATCTATTGGAAACAATAACCCTTATTGCCCACTTATATTGATTTGACTGGTTTCTCGCCTAACTTCTTCGTTTGACGTCCGTTCTCGCCTAACTTTTTATCGCTTTGATACTAACAACGAGATCTTCGATTCTCGTTTAGATCACTAAGGCTAAATATCGCTCTAATGTAAATTTCACTTTTTACATCATTCAGCGGTGCCGGTTCTGTCGCGAAACTTCGACAGGTCATAACTTCTTCATTATAACTCGGATTTCGGCATTCTTTATATCTTCGGAATACTTGTTTCAACTACTACAACATTATCTAAAGATATCAAGTTTATTTTACACTTAAATTTTGATGCTTATTTTTATTCTTAATTAATCAAACCACATAATTAAGCAATTAAGCACAAAACACATAATACTCAAATAATACACTTCTATTATTTCAAAACAGGTTACAAAGGTTAACCTAGACTATTACATTGCTATAAATGGAAAGCCCAGAAACACAGGCGTTACATTTCTCCCCACCTTAGGATGATTCCGTCCCCGGAATCACACCTCAACAAACAAATGCAGATAGCGACCCATCATGTCAGTCTCCGTCTCCCAGGTGAGATTCGGCCCATTCATGTATTTCCATCGGACAAGCACTAACTCGACCATCTTGCGTCGCAACTTCTTAGTCTTTCGGTCAACAATTGCCTCTGGTTCTTCAATCAACCTTTTGTTCTCATCGATTCTCAACTCCGAAAGTGGAATCATGTCGGGAACTTCCCCTATGAACTTCCGTAAATAACACACATGAAAAATGTTATGAATTCCATTCAGTTCTTCTGGTAGTTCGAGCTTGTAAGCTTAGTTCCCAATCCTCTGAAGAACTTTAAACGGTCCAATAAACCTTGGACTTAATTTTCCCCTTTTTCCAAATCTTATAAGTCCCTTCCACGGCGAGACTTTAAGCAAAACCGAATCCCCAACTTCAAAAGTCATCGGTCTTCGCTTTTTGTCAGCATTGCTCTTTTAACGATCCTGAGCCGCTAACATTCTTTCCCTAATTATTTTCAACTTTTCAGCAGTTTGATGAACCATCTCCGGTCCCATAAACTGCTTTTCCCCAGCCTCAAGCTAACAAGACGGCGTACGACACTTTTTTCCATACAAAGCTTGGTAAGGTGCCGGCTCCTTCCCCTTCGGTGAAGAGGTACCTGAAAACAAAACTGTAAAACGTAAGCACAAAGCTTAGTGAGTTCCCCCAACATACCACATACCATACAAACACATAACATGCATACTGCCAGGCTATTCTGGGGTGCCTAACTACCCGGTACGACCATTCTGGGGTGCCGACCTACCCATACGGCCATTCTGGGGTGCCGTCCTACCCGTGTCAAGCCATTCTGGGGTGCTGACTACCCATGTCAAGCCATTCTGGGGTGCTGACGACCCATCGGTCCTAACAACCGATCCTCGGGGACTGGTCCCCTCCTGCTACCTCTATCGCACAACATAACAGGCCAACATACAAACATATCATCACATACTGTCAGACGTTTCTGGGGTGTCTGACTACCCTACGGTCCTAACAACCGAACTCTACTACTATCGCATATAACGTATCATGATAGCATATAACATATCAGGTAGTAGCAAACCTAGATGATATCACAAAGACGATCATCTATCATACGTCTCCTACTGGTGGGCCGGCATTGTGGCCTGAGACCCACCACTACTGGAAGGTAACTCACCTCAAAGTAGCTGCTGAACTGATCTGGAACTAACTGACTGCTGCTGCTCCGGAAATCCTTCGGCTGCAATTCCCACAACACACTCAATCAAACACTGCTAACTGTCCTTTGGGTAAAATGACCATTTTACCCCTGGTCTAGTTCTAAGTCAAAGTCAGAGTCAACTTTCAGTTGACCCGACTCGTCGAGTTGGCTCTCCAACTCGTCGAGTCCTTATCAGACGATTGTCCTGAGTCCCTGTTTCTACTCGTCGAGTTAGGCTATGACTCGACGAGTTCATCTTCTAAACTGACATTCAACCCCTTCATCCTACTCACCGAGTTGTATGAACAACTCGTCGAGTTCATCTTCATCCGAAGAACACTTATGCTAAGACTCACCGAGTTGTATGAACAACTCGTCGAGTCTGTTCTTGATCTATGAAGATTGCCTTGGACTCGCCGAGTCAGGGCATTGACTCGCCGAGTCCTAACATGGATGAGTTCAGCTTCCAACTCACCGAGTCACCCCCTGTGACTCACGGCTCAAACTCGATACATCATAAAGGGACCAATTCGGTGACTCGCGACCAGACTCTCCGAGTCACATATACAACTCGCCGAGTCGTCGCCATGCATCCATCAAATACACCGATTTGCTCGATTCCAGTCCATGTCATTTACGTGTAGATATTCACCAATATGGATTTTAGGGCTGAAAGTGCACCAAAAGAGATAAATCTAGGGCTTTCATGCAATATGACCCCATAAAGGCATTAGATCCAAGATCCAGGGACTGAATCATGCCTAGATCTAAAGGCTAACAACTTATTACAACCCACAAAGCACAAACAAGCTTGGGGAAGAGCTCAAGAAGGACTTCTATGAAGCTAAAAGCGATTACAAGCTTGAAAAAAGAGGGGAAACGAGCCATACCTCAAGGAAAACGTTGAGATGACACAAAGATGCCTGGCCTCCTTCTCCTCTTCTTGATCTACTCTTCTTTCTCCTCAAAATCTTCAAGAACACACCAAAACACTTCAATCTCTCAAAGAAATAAGGGTATAAACGATGTTGGGAGCTCTGGGGGTGAATGGGGGCGAGTTTGGGGCGGAAATGAGGGTTTAAATAGGGTGCAAACCCTTGAAATTTAGGGTTTCATCCAGCAGCGGTGACTCGCCGAGTCCAGGATATGGACTCGCCGAGTCGCCAACTTAAACGTGTCCTGAGTCTCGTCCCTACTCGGCGAGTCGGACCTATGACTCGCCGAGTCCAAGGCTAAAATGGGGAAATACTCAAATAAGGTTTACATACCGGGAACCAGGTGCTATAAATCTCCCCCACTTATTTTAGACTTCGTCCTCGAAGTCTGCTGCTCGATCCTGAAACAGCTCGGGGTAATGCTCCATCATCTCATCCATCGGCTCCCAAGTCCATTCCGAACCCTTGCGGTGCTGCCATTGCACCTTCACTAGTTCTACCCTCTTGTTCCTCAAAGCCTTCGACTTCCTGTCGAGTATTGCGACTGGGCGCTCAATGTAATTCAAGCAGTCATCAACCTGAATATCCTCCAACGGTACTACTGCTGAATTGTCCACTAGGCACTTCCGCAGCTGCGAAACATGGAAAGTGCTGTGGATATGACTGAGCTCGGCTGGCAGATCCAGCCTATACGCCACCTTGCCCACCCGGGCTACAAACCTGAACGGCCCGATGAATCTTGGGCCCAACTTGCCCTGCTTCCTGAATCGAATGACGCCTTTCCAAGGCGACACTTTCAGGAGAACCATATCCCCGACTTGGAACTCCAAGTCGGATCGACGCTTGTCGGTGTAACTTTTCTGCTGACTCTGAGTAGTCTGAAGTCTGCTCCGAACCTGCTGGATCCTCTCGGTCGTCTCTAGCACCACCTCGGTGCTTCCCATGACTCTCTGGCCAACTTCAACCCAACATATCGGGGTTCTGCACCTCCGCCCGTACAACATCTCGAATGGCGGTCGATCAATACTCGCGTGGTAGTTGTTGTTGTATGAGAACTCAGCCAAGGGAAGATAGGTATCCGAGCTACCACCGAAATCTAACACACACGCCCGCAACATGTCCTCCAAAGTCTAGATGGTCTTCTCACTCTGACCATCTGTCTGCGGGTGAAAGGCGGTGCTAAAATGCAATCGAGTGCCCAATTCGTCATGAAACTTCCTCCAAAATCTGGAAGTGAAACGTACATCCCTATCCGAGATCACCGATACCGGCACCCCGTGCCGCGCCACGATCTCCCTGATATAGATATCGGCCAATTTCTCGGCCGATATGCTCTCCTGAATCGGAATAAAGTCAGCACTCTTGGTCAGTCGGTCCACGATGATCCAAATCGAATCCACCGCACGCGCGGTCCTGGGAAGCTTTGTAATAAAATCCATGGTGATGTCTTCCCATTTCCACAGTGGAATGTCCAACGGCTGCATCTTTCCATGCAGTCTCTAATGTTCGGCCTTGACCTTCCTGCAGGTCAAACACCGCTCAACGTACCATGCCACATCCCGCTTCATGCAGGGCCACCAATAGTTCAGACGGAGATCCCTATACATCTTCGTCGCCCCGGGATGAATAGAGAATCGGGACTTGTGCGCCTCATCCATCAAAATCTGGCGGACACCCCCGTGATACGGCACCCACACCCTATGGTGTAGTGTCAATAGACCCTGGCTATCATAATCAAAAGAGGATACCTGAACCACCATGCGCTCGCTATTCCGATGCTCCTCCTTGATAGCCTCCTATTGAACCTCCCGAATTCGCTCCAATAGGGGAGTCACTACGGTCATCCTCATGCATACGTCCCTGATCGGTGCCGCCTTGCGGCTAAGCGCATCGGCCACCACGTTGGCCTTCCTCGGGTGGTAAAGGATCTCGCAATCATAATCCTTCACCACATCCAACCACCGATGCTGCCTCATGTTCAGATTCGGCTGGTCCATGAGATACCTCAGACTCTTGTGGTCCGTGTAGATGGTACAACGATCCCCGTAGAGGTAATGTCGTCAAATCTTGAGGGCAAAGACCATGGCCCCCAACTCCAAATCGTGCATCGGGTAGTTCGCCTCGTGAGGCTTGAGCTGCCTTGAAGCGTAGGCAATGACATGCCCCTTCTGCATCAGAACTGCGCCCAACCCTGAAATGGACGCATCACAATAAACCACAAAATCCTCTACGCCCTTAGGCAGGGCTAGGATCGGCGCCTCACACAATTTTTGTCTCAGCATCTCAAATGCAGCCTGCTGCTCGGGTCCCCACCGAAAGACCACGACTTTCTTCGTCAGTCGCGTCAGGGGTACGACTATCTTGGAGAAATCCTGGATAAATCTCCGATAGTAGCCCGCTAATCCCAAGAAACTTCGAATCTCTGATGGAGACTTCGGAACCTCCCATCTCATCACGGCCTCAACCTCGGCCGGATCGACCAGAATCCCGTTCTGGTTGATGAGGTGCCCAAGAAACTGCACCTCGCGCAGCCAGAACTCGCACTTGGAGAACTTGGCATACAAGCTCTCCCTCCTCAGGGTCTCCAACACCTCCCTCAGATGCTCCTCATGCTCCTCCTGGGTCTTGGAATAAACCAAGATGTCATCGATAAAGACTATCACAGACCGATCCAACATCGGTCTGCAAACGCGGTTCATAAGATCCATGAACGCGGCAGGAGCATTGGTGAGCCCAAACGACATCACCACAAACTCATAGTGGCCATAACGTGTCCGAAACGCGGTCTTCTGCGTATCCTCCTCCCTGACCCACATCTGATGATAACCCGAACACAAGTCGATCTTGGAGAACCAAGATGCTCCCTGAAGCTGGTCAAAGAGGTCATCAATCCTCGGGAATGGGTAACGGTTCTTCACCGTCACCTTATTCAACTCCCGGTAATCTATACACATCCGATGCGACCCATCCTTCTTCTTCACAAATAGAATCAGGGCTCCCCAAGGCGAACTACTCGGACGAATAAATCCCTTGTCCAGCAGCTCCTGCAGCTGCGTAGACAACTCCTGCATCTTGGGAGGAGCCAACCGATAAGGTGCTTTGGCTATCGGAGCCGCACCGGGAATAAGGTCAATCCTGAACTCCACCTGTCGCTCCGGAGGTATCCCAGGTAGTTCCTCCGGGAAAACATTTGCAAAATCTCGAACCACCGGGACCTCGCTCACGGTCGCCTTACCTGCCTCCTGGGTATCCATCACATACGCGACATATCCCGCGCATCCCTGCTGAAGATAGCGCTTAGCCCTCGCTGCTGAACATACAGTGGGTCCACACTGCGGTCGTTCGCCATGAATCACTAACTCTCCCCCGCTTGGGGTCCTGACTCGCACTAGCTGCTCCGTGCAGTCTATCACCGCCCCATTAGGGCTCAAGCAATCCATGCCAATAATCACCTTGTTCCCACGCAACGGAATGGGAACCAAGTCTACCAGGTAACGCTCCTCAAATAGTCGCAGAACGCAATCTCGAAACACCATCAATGCTTGCACCGATCGATCGTCAGCAATCTCGACCTCTAACGGGCAATCTAACTCGCCTGAAGTCTCATGAAACCTCTTGCTAAGCGCAAGAGAAATGAACGATCGGGATGCACCTGAGTCGAACAATACCTGAACTGGGATGCCGTTCACATGGAACGATCCTAACATATATATATATATATATATGTATATATATATATATATATATATATATATATATATATATATACACACACACACGGAGCACATATCAATATCATAACATCATAAAACAAAAGATAGAAGGAAAGAATCATACCCGTCACCACATCGGGTGTGGCGCGTGCCTCCTCGGTAGTCAGCTGGAATGCTCGGCTCCTCACCACCGGAGCCTCTGCTTTGCCCGGTCGGCCATCCGTGATCCGCAGGGTCGCTGGAGCTGGCGCCTTCACCGACGCTGAAACTGTCAACAGGGGGCAATTTGCCTTCTTGTGGCCCCTCAGGTTGCAGTGGAAACACAGCAACTCCGATGTCTGAATAACTGCTGCAGAAGCAGTGCAATCCTTGCTGATGTGCCCAAACTTGCCGCACTTTTAGCAGCCTGACGATCCCATCCTGCACGCCCCCTCGTGCGGCCTGCCGCACTTCCTGCAGCGGCCCGGTCCTGACTGGCCTTTCGGCCTCCCATCTGATCCCTTGGGCTTCTTCCCCGAAGCCCCTCCTGCATGCCCCTCCTCTAATTTCCGTTTCCGGATGTGCTCCAAATCTATCTCCCTCTCCCTTGCCCTAGCGATCATAGAGTCCAAGGTACGGCAAGCCGAAAAGCTAACATGCTCTCGGATGTCAGATCGAAGCATATCGTGATAATGAGTCCTCCTCATATCCTCGTCACCAGTATACTGGGGCACCAACAAAGCCCTCTCCCGGAACTTGGCGGTGATCTCCGCCACAGTCTCCGTCGTCTATCTCATATCCAAAAACTCCCTGGCCAGCTGCTGATGCTCGACAGCTGGCGCAAACTCTGCCCTGAACCTGGTCATAAAGTCCGACCAGGTCATAGCCTCGATAGCTGAGGCTCCCAACGAGTCGCCCACTGACTCCCACCAATCCCGGGCTCGGTCCCGTAAACACCCCGCTGCGTATCTTACCTTCAACCCCTCGGGGCAGAAGCTAGTCAACTGTGCAGACTCGATGTCTGCAATCCATCGCCTGGCAGCAATGGGGTCCTTTACCCCATGGAAATCTGGCGTACCACTGCCCATGAAGTCCTTGAAGGACAGTGTGCGTGACCCCAACTGGCCAGATGCCAAATCGCTCCTGAATGCCCGCAGGCGATCCTCCATCAACTCCATGATCCCTTCCTTGATCGACCCGAAGATAATGGGAGTCGACTCAAGGATGACCCTGGTGATCTCTGACGCGATGAACTCACGTAGTCCCTCGTCTATCGGCTCGGAACCTGATCCCGAACCTGACCCCTCTCCAGAACCACCGTCCACCGGCCTCGATCGAAGTACCACCATTCTGTAATACATCACAACAATCATTAGATATACTGGTGCTCCCTGAGGGATCATAGCTACTTACAAGTTCCCTGGTCTTGTCTTGGCCTTCCTTGGTTCGGGTACGGATCCTCTACTTTCAGTAGTACGGGCCCAATACTACCTTCCACATCTATCCATACCTTCTTCAAGGACTACTTCGACTCCACCAGATCCCTTACACTAAGGCTAGTTACTACTATACTCATCCCAGGCTCGCCCTAGGGAAATCTCCGGCTCTACTCGATTCGATCCTCAGCTGCTGCAGGCCTCCTTGTAATGCCAATTAGCCATCACCCGAACACCATCACATGCGGCGAGACTCAGATAATCCTTCGAGTACCCGACTCATCCCTACAACGGTTGGACTCAAACAAGAGCTGCGTAGTAGGATCAAATCTGGTACTCTAAGATTATTCAACTCTGATCACATGTTGTGTGACGTATTCGCCTAATGGCTAATTCCCATTATTCGGAGTCCCACGTAGCACGAAGCAAGCAGCATTCGGACAAGGGAAACGACTTCAACAATTCCGCTCTCATAGAGAGGAACCAACTAGCACACCATGTTAGCTTATAATACCAGGTAAACCCTAACAGGCTACCGTACCGCTGTCTTCACTATACAAGCATGCAATTCACATATAGGTGGAACACATAAGGCAGGCACATAAGGCATCATTCCTAGATCCTTAGTCCTATTCTAGCATGCTGTTCTACAAAAGCTGATAAACATAACATAAATTGGTATGGGTACTTTGGGGAGTACTTACTTGAGCTTGGCCGGTCGCGCACATCACACACACTTTTGTTCTTTCTCAAAATCTTTTCTCATTGTTCGAAATCATTTTCAAAAAAAAAATTTCTTTGAATCCCTAGATTTGAGTTCAGACACCTCCGAAGGTGAGTCCGAATCCCTCAAACCAGGGCTCTGATACCAACTTGTAACAACCCATTTTTCACGTCCGAAAATTTCGTTTTAAATCATTACTTTAGAAAACATTAATAAATAAAAACATTGTTTGATCACATCATAACACAACGTAAACCATGTTTTAAAAAGTCAAACAATACAACCCATCAAAATATCAGAGTACAAATCCCAGTGAATCTCGTAAGTGCGGAAACCAGAGTATGTGCATGATGTGCCACTGCCGCGCCGACTCCTTCCCCTTCGGTGAAGAGGTACCTGAAAACTGTTGGGTTTTGAGCAATCTAACACTTCCTAAGTGTGCATGCAACCCTAATAAACCTTGGATCTATGTTTGTCTAAATACATGCAAAATAATAATTTTCCAAGGTTTATAACCTATCTAACATGGCATGGGGAACATTTCAACATAAAAGAGTTAGAAGAGATTACATACCTTTTGGTGAGTTTGGTTCTAAGGAGTTTGAGGGCCAAGCACCAATAGTGTGAATGCCTCAAATGGAATCACAAACACCACAAACTCTTGGAAAACTTTGAGAGAGTATACACCTTGTATAAAATCGGCCACACACATGCACACACACACACACACACTAGTTCACTAGTTTTCTCTTAGGCCCCATTTCATGCTCCATAAGCATGCTTATATAGTGTGCATGGTTACCCTAATAACCCATGTCTTTTCCTTTCCAAGGATCCATGGGTTAAAAGCTCCATGGATCATCCATGGACTTCCACATAAGCCTAGCCCATTAACAAATGAGTATTAGCCCACACTATATAAAACAAATAGCCCATAATCTAATTAGTCTTTCTTTTAATCTCTAAATTAATTCATAATTAATTTAAGACTAAAACTAATTAAATAACGTAACTTCATATTAATATATTATAACTCATAATATATTAATAAACATATGTGTATAACTCTCATAAAATTATCCATAATAGTTTGGATGAGATGCAACCCAAATGGACCATGCTGGTCGGGTCAAGTATATACCAAATAAGTTATGGACTTAGACACCTTATCCAACAGACTCCCACTTGGATAAGTCTTATAACTATATTTGCCTATTACTTCAGGAACCAACCAAAAATCGTAGCTCTCGAAAACACCCTCGAACAATGAAGACTCTATCGAACTATGAAGCACCATTTTAGATAAGGGATCACATAATCCTCTGTTCTCATGATATCAGCCGGACAAACACATGGAACTGTGTCTTGCTTATTGTCTAGCAGTTGTTTCTCGATTTTCCGATTTGTTTGACGAAGAACTTCACTGAACACATCGATTTAGTTCTAACCAGGCCTGGTACATGGGTCAACACAAAATCATCGAGGGGCCCAGATATCGCTTCTATTTCTAGAAGGAACAGATAAACTTCGACTGATATGCTTGTTCTCCTACTTATTGAATTGTACACAAAGGCACGTTTTATGACATAAAGTTACTGATGCGTTTACGTGCAATCAATGCACAACCAACTCATAGGTAACAACTCATATCTCTAGGTTTAAAGATTTATATGATGTTATCGTCTCACGATCACTCGAGATAAATTCCATGAAGTGATACAAGTGAGCGTGGGTTTATACCAATACTTATAACTTATGAGTACTCATGAATGTTGCAGCAACCATTGCCATGTCTAAACACCTTTAAGGCATCTACAAACCCAATTCATGACAATCTTAATTCATACCTACTTCCGACGTATGATCGATTGTGGAGGTTTGAATAAATTAATTATTCTGGAAGTCAAAACATGCAAAAACTGAAACAATAGTAAATGATTGACAATGATAGTAACACTTTACTCATAAATAAATCACAAATTTTATTCATCATCAAACGTCGATTACATTTTACAAGTTTCAGGAAAACTATCTAATCTGTAAAACTAATATCGTCCCTCAGCCCGATGCGTCTCGCATGCTGAAAATGCTTAACCCTCGTCAGTCCCTTCGTAAGGGGATCTGCAGGATTCTCATCCGACGATATCCTCCTTGTCACAAGGAGTCCTTCTTCAATCTTGTGTCTTATGAAGTGATATTTTCTGTCAATGTATCTGGATCTGCCATGATCTCTTGGTTCCTTGGCTAAGGTAACCGCACTATTGTTGTCACAGAAAATCTCTATAGGTTCCTTAATAACTGGTACAACTCCAAGGTCTCCGATGAAGTTCTTTAGCCATATCACCTCCTTTGCTGCTTCACTCGCTGATATATACTCTGATTCACAAGTCGAATCAGCCACCGTCTCCTGCTTGGAACTCTTCCAAGAAATTGCCCCTCCATTTAAGGTAAAGATCCAGCCCGACTGAGAGCGGAAATTATCCCTATCAGTCTGAAAACCAGCATCACTATACCCTAATACTCTCAAGTCATCCAATCCTTAGTCCTCCGTAGGTACTTGAGAATGTTCTTTACCGCGGTCCAATGAGCCTTGCCAGGGTTCCCCTGAAACCTGCAGACCATGCTCAAAGCAAATGCCACATTAGGACGTTTACAAGTCATAGCATACATGATCGATCCAACTGCGGAAGCATACGGTAATTGGCTCATCTCAGCTATCTCTGCCTCTGTACTCGGACTCTGAGTCTTACTCAGTTTGGTATTGCATTGGATCGGTAAATCTCCTTTCTTGGAATTCTCCATGTTGAACCTTTTCAACACCTTATCCAAGTAGATACTCTGACTAAGTCCAATTAGTCTTCTACTCCGTTCTCTTAATATCCTTATCCCTAGGATATAGGTAGCCTCCCCTAGGTCCTTCATAGCAAAGCACTTCCCAAGCCAGGACTTAACCTCCTGCAAGGTTGGGATGTCATTTCCTATGAGTAGTATGTCATCCACATACAGTACCAAGAAGCTAACTATACTCCCACTAGCTCTGACATACACGCAAGACTCATCTTCGCTTCTCGAGAAGCCAAACTCTTTTACCTTCTCATCAAAATAAAGATTCTAGCTACGAGATGCTTGTTTTAAACCATAAAAAGATTTCTCAAGATTGCATACTCTATTAGGGTACTCTGCACTGACAAAACCCTCTGGCTGATTCATGTACACATCCTCAACCAACTTTCCATTAAGGAAAGCGGTTTTGACATCCATTTGCCATATTTCATAATCATGAAATGCTGCAATGGCTAACATAACCCTAATAGACTTAATCTTTGCTACCGGCGAGAAGGTTTCATCATAATTAATACCTTGAGTTTGAGTAAAACCCTTCGCAACCAGTCGAGCCTTATAAGTATGCACTTTTCCTTCCATGTCTGTCTTCTTCTTGAAGATCCATTTGCACCCGACTGTTTTACGGCCTGGTTCATGGTCAACCAAGTTCCAAACTTGATTGTCATACATGGACTGTATCTTGTTGTCCATAGCCTCCTTCCATTTAGCAAACTCCGAGCCTGCCATGGCTTCCTTAACACTGCTGGGTTCATCCAAATTTACCAGTGTACTATCACTAATAAACGTATCACCTTCCGTAGTAATATGAAAACCATAATAAAACGAAAGTGTGTTCCTAACCCGTGTAGAACGCCTTGGAGGTACAGACTCGTCAGCTGTATCAACAGGAGTTTCCTCCTCAGGTTGATTGCTAGTGTCTGAGGTTCCTTCACCAATTGATTCTTGAATTTCTTCAAGATCAATCTGCCTCCCACTGTCTCCTTGGGTTATAAATTCTTTCTCGCGAAAGATCCCTCTACGTGCTACAAAGACCACATTCTCACTGGGTCTGTAGAAGAGGTAACCGAAGGATTTCTGTGGGTAGCTGATGAAAATACACCTTTCACTTCGGGGTTCAAGCTTATCATGAGTATCACGCCTCACGAAAGCTTCGCAACCCCAAATTTTGATGTGGTCCAAATTGGGAACCTTCCCAGTCCACATCCCATGAGGTGTTTTGGTAACCTTCTTTGTAGGGACTAGATTAAGAATATGGGCGGCAGTCTCTAAGGCATACCCCTAAAAAGAGATTAGTAACGAAACTCGACTCATCATAGAGCGAACCATGTCCAACAAAGTTCGATTACGCCTTTCAGCTACACCATTCAGCTGTGGTGTCCTGGGAGGAATCAATTGTGAGACAATCCCACACTCCTTAAGATAGTCAAGGAACTCGGTACTAAGATACTCACCACCTCGATCGGATCGAAGCATCTTAATGTTCCTGCCCAATTGATTTTCTACTTCATGTTTGAATTCCTTAAACCTCTCAAAGGTTTCTGACTTATGTTTGATTAAGTAGACATATCCATATCTACTAAAATCATCAATAAAAGTCACATAATACCGATTAGCGTCCCTTGTGGCGGTTTTGAATGGCCCACATACATCAGTATGTATTAGGTCCAACAAACCCTCACCCCTCTCACAAGTTCCAGTGAAGGGTGATTTTGCCATCTTTCCAAGTAGACAAGATTCACAATTATCATCCGATTTAAGGTCAAATGATTCCAAGACTCCACTCTTTTAGAGTTGGCCTATGCGTTTCTTGTTTACATGTCCAAGACGACAATGCCACAATGATGCTTTATCTAGGCTAGTAGAAGAATCAATATACAACACATTATTTCCTAAATTGTCTACAATCGACACAGTCTGATACACACCATCACAAGGTAATGCTTTAAAGTAAAACACATTTTTAAAGAAAGCATTAATACCACCACATTCATTATCAAGGTAAAACCTTGTTTGTACAAAGCATGAAAAGAAATAATATTCCTCGCCATTTCAGACGAGTACACACATTTATTCAAATCTAATTTTAACCCATTATTAAGCAACAAAGTATAAACTCCAATCTTGGAAACAGGTGAAGCCTTCCTATTCCCCATGATTAAGTTTATCTTCCCGTGCTCCACATCCTCACTTCTTCTTAGGTCCTGCATATCAGAACATATGTGAATACCACATCCTGTATCAAGCACCCAAGAGTTAGAGTATGTTGAGTAATTAGACAATATAGTGTAAATACCTGCATGGGTGGGTTTCACTTTCCCATCCTTTAGATCCTGCAAGTACTTAGGGCAGTTTCGCTTCCAGTGTGCCTTTTCATGGCAATAAAAGCATTCAGCATCCTTGGGAATGGCAGAAGGAGTGGCAAAACCGCTCTTGGTCTTTGATGAGGAGCCTTCAAGAGACTTTCCCTTGGTACCCTTCGAAGGGTGCTTCCTCTTATTCCCTTTGCCTTGCCCAATAGCTAAAACAGGGGTAGATGTTGGAGTAGGAGTAGTAGAGGTAACAACCACTTTACCCTTAAGACCGGTTTCAGCGGTCTTCAATAGTCCTTGAAGCTTGCTGAGGGTAACTTCCTCCTTGTTCATATGATATGTCATTCGAAAATGATCATAACAAGAAGGCAAGGAGTGCAGAATGATGTCAATTGCCAACTCCTCGGGGATGTTAACATTCAGCTTCAGCAAACAGTCCACATACCTTTGCATCTTTTGCATGTGGCCCGTGACGGATTCACCGTCCTTCATGCGGGTAGTTATTATGGAGGAGATTATTTCATACCGCTCCTGACGAGCACTCTGATGGTACCTTTCCATCAGGTCTTGGTGCATCTCAAAAGGGTAGAAATCTCCATATGACTTTTGGAGCTTGGCTGTCATCGTGGCCATCATGATACATGCCACCTTAGTAGCATCTCTCTCATGAGTCCTGAATTCAGCGATCTCCTCAGGAGTAGCAGTAGACTCATCAAGTTCTTTTAACTCCTTATTGAGGACATATTCCTTGTAATCGTAACGAGTAACCATCCTGATGTTCCTAATCCAATCCATGAAGTTGGAACCATCAAAGATGACCCTCCCACAAAGATTCATGAGAGAGAAAGAACCAGTTGGGTTAGAGCCTGAAGCATTGGTGTTGGAAGACATCTGAAAGAAGAAAGTAAGTTTAGATTAGATATTTAGGATCCTTAATAAGACACCCAAATGTAATATTAAGGCTAGGATCCAATCACAATATATTACACTTAGAAGAGGGATGCCGTAATCTAAGTAATAATATATTTGAAAGGTAGGTGAATGACGATTCACCAATTTCCACCATGAAAACGAAATGATTTATTAGGTTTAATTGGATTTGAATTCCTAGATTCTTTTGAGATTCATTGAACTTTTTAATGGCATGTTTCAGTCTCGATTGTGCCCTTCAAGTTTAGTGACTGGGATGCCGAGGATCACAAAACAAGGTGTGAATAACCATGCTAATTCACTTGGTACCCTTAATATTATCACCTAATCAATGTGCCGGTTAACCACACACGCTCCATTGATCTATGACAAACATTAAGTCACCCTTCGTGATCCTTACTAGTCCTAGTTAGTGTGCCGGTTAACCACACACGCTCCACCAACTACTTGGTAAGGTACAAAGTGTGAATTCCATGGACTAGCACCATGTTCACATTTTCCTAAAATAACTAAGATTGGGAATTAAAAGAGTTTAGTTATTTTATAATATTCATTATACTTTTAATGAGGATTTAAAGTCATTGTTCTACCCGTTCGGCTAACGACCCTCCACCAATCAAGCAAGCAGTGGGTGAGAGTATACACCCATTAAGTCGCCATTTTATAGGCAACAACCTTATACCCACCTTATAGACCGACTTCGTGAATGAGGCCTACTAACGGTAAAACGACTTATTCTTATACATATATATAATAATTAACCATTAATGTTATAAATAGTATAAGGGTTGAATTTTAACTATTCAAACTTTAAGGGTTGGAATTAAAGTTTATTAAAGTGTGTGAAACTTTACAAATTCCAAAACTTTAGGGCAAGTTTTGTAACTTTGCAAAACTCTTCATTTCATAACT
The DNA here is from genome assembly GCF_052625555.1 of Lactuca saligna. Classification (NCBI taxonomy): domain Eukaryota; kingdom Viridiplantae; phylum Streptophyta; class Magnoliopsida; order Asterales; family Asteraceae; genus Lactuca; species Lactuca saligna. The sequence continues at coordinate 41,901,214 of NC_136418.1, read as the reverse complement.
TATGAATTAAAGGTTCATAAAAATGAAGACTCTTCATTTTCATGTAACTTATGTGTTTTAAGTGTGTGTTAAATAAGAGTGACCTTTGGAAATCCATAACTTGAGGACAAATTATGGGCTCCATTAAAACACATAAATGATCAAGAATTAATCCTAAACAATTCAGCAAATAATTCCTATCATTTTTCTAAATTCATAAGAACATGAACATGATCATCAAAAATTCAAGAATTATATGAACACATAAAATCATGGAATTTTGATATATGCTATTGTAAATGGATTAGAACAACCATTACACCAACTAAAAGAAGTTTTATAACACCAAAACAGTTTAGGGTAATGTTTCTAGTCCATTTCCAGCAGCAAAAGTCGAGAATCTGCACTCTTTTGATCCTACTCGTCGAGTGCATGAACTGACTCGTCGAGTAGGTTGAAGTTTGCCTTGGACTCGTCGAGTCCTCCCAATGGACTCGGCGAGTCCACCATGCATACAGCAACGATTTAGACTTTTTTCACTATTTTGCATCAAGTATCAAACAAGCAAGCCTAGGCTTTGATACCACTGTTGGGTTTTGAGCAATCTAACACTTCCTAAGTGTGCATGCAACCCTAATAAACCTTGGATCTATGTTTGTCTAAATACATGCAAAATAATAATTTTCCAAGGTTTATAACCTATCTAACATGGCATGGGGAACATTTCAACATAAAAGAGTTAGAAGAGATTACATACCTTTTGGTGAGTTTGGTTCTAAGGAGTTTGAGGGCCAAGCACCAATAGTGTGAATGCCTCAAATGGAATCACAAACACCACAAACTCTTGGAAAACTTTGAGAGAGTATACACCTTGTATAAAATCGGCCACACGCATGCACACACACACACACTAGTTCACTAGTTTTCTCTTAGGCCCCATTTCATGCTCCACAAGCATGCTTATATAGTGTGCATGGTTACCCTAATAAGCCATGTCTTTTCCTTTCCAAGGGTCCATGGGTTAAAAGCTCCATGGATCATCCATGGACTTCCACAAAAGCCTAGCCCATTAACAAATGAGTATTAGCCCACACTATATAAAACAAATAGCCCATAATCTAATTAGTCTTTCTTTTAATCTCTAAATTAATTCATAATTAATTTAAGACTAAAACTAATTAAATAACGTAACTTCATATTAATATATTATAACTCATAACATATTAATAAAAATATGTGTATAACTCTCATGAAATTATCCATAATAGTTTGGATGAGATGCAACCCAAATGGACCATGCCGGTCGGGTCAAGTATATACCAAATAAGTTATGGACTTAGACACCTTATCCAACAAAAACAAAACTGTAAAACGTAGGCACAAAGCTTAGTGAGTTCCCCCAACGTACCACATACCATACAAACACATAACATGCATACTGCCAGGCTATTCTGGGGTGCCTGACTACCCGGTACGTCCATTCTGGGGTGCCGTCCTACCCATACGGCCATTCTGGGGTGCCGTCCTACCCGTGTCAAGCCATTCTGGGGTGCTGACTACCCATGTCAAGCCATTCTGGGGTGCTGACGACCCATCGGTCCTAACAACCGATCCTCGGGGACTGGTCCCCTCCTGCTACCTCTATCGCATAACATAACAGGCCAACATACAAACATATCATCACATACTGTCAGACGTTTCTGGGGTGTCTGACTACCCTGCGGTCCTAACAACCGAACTCTACTACTATCGCATATAACGTATCATGATAGCATATAACATATCAGGTAGTAGCAAACCTAGATGATATCACAAAGACAATCATCTATCATACGTATCCTACTGGTGGGCCGGCATTGTGGCCTTAGACCCACCACTACTGGAAGGTAACTCACCTCAAAGTAGCTGCTGAACTGATTGGGAACTAACTGACTGCTGCTGCTCTGAAAATCCTCCGGCTGCAATTCCCACAACATACTCAATCAAACACTGCTAACTGTCCTTTGGGTAAAATGACCATTTTACCCCTCGTCTAGTTCTAAGTCAAAGTCAGAGTCAACTTTCAGTTGACCCGACTCGCCGAGTTGGCTCTCCAACTTGTCGAGTCCCTATCAGACGATTTTCCTGAGTCCCTGTTTCTACTCGTCGAGTTAGGCTATGAGTCGACGAGTTCATCTTCTAAACTGACATTCAACCCCTTCATCCTACTCGCCGAGTTGTATGAACAACTCGTCGAGTTCATCTTCATACGAAGAACACTTATGCTAAGACTCGCCGAGTTGTATGAACAACTCGCCGAGTCTGTTCTTGATCTATGAAGATTGCCTTGGACTCGCCGAGCCAGGGCATTGACTCGCCGAGTCCTAACATGGATGAGTTCAGCTTCCAACTCACCGAGTCACCCCCTGTGACTCACGGCTCAAACTCGATACATCATAAAGGGACCAATTCGGTGACTTGCGACCAGACTCTCCGAGTCACATATACGACTCGCCGAGTCGTCGCCATGCATCCATCAAATACACCGATTTGCTCGATTCCAGTCCATGTCATTCACAGATCTGGGCTTCTAGGACACAAATCACACGTAAAGTTTCCAACTTTACGTGTAGATATTCACCAATATGGATTTTAGGGCTCAAAGTGCACCAAAAGAGGTAGATCTAGGGCTTTCATGCAATATGACCCCATAAAGGCATTAGATCCAAGCTCCAGGGACTAAATCATGCCTAGATCTAAAGGCTAACAACTTATTACAACCCACAAAGCACAAACAAGCTTGGGGAAGAGCTCAAGAAGGACTTCTATGAAGCTACAAGAGATTACAAGCTTGAAAACAGAGGGGAAACGAGCCATACCTCAAGGAAAACGTTGAGATGACACAAAGATGCCTGGCCTCCTTCTCTTCTTCTTTATCTACTCTTCTTTCTCCTCAAAATCTTCAAGAACACACCAAAACACTTCAATCTCTCAAAGAAATAAGGGTATAAACGATGTTGGGAGCTCTGGGGGTGAATGGGGGCGAGTTTGGGGCGGAAATGAGGGTTTAAATAGGGTGCAAACCCTTGAAATTTAGGGTTTCATCCAGCAGCGGTGACTCGCCGAGTCGCCAACTTAAACGTGTCCTGAGTCTTGTCCCTACTTGGCGAGTCGGACCTATGACTCGTCGAGTCCAAGGCTAAAATGGGGAAATACTCAAATAAGGTTTACATACCGGGAACCAGGTGCTACACTTTTCCAGGCGGGTTTACTTTAACTATCTTCTTCTTGCATAAAATTTCGGCATCATTGGCACTAAGCCAATCCATTCCCAACACGATGTCGAAACCATTAAGTTCGATAGGTAATAATTCTTCGTGAAACTTATTCCCATTAAGGTCGATTAAGATGTTTTTCATACGATGGCTAACAGGTACAAAATTGCCACTAGCAACTTCGAGTAATAAACATTATCTAGTCTATCAACATGCAAAGCTAGTTTTCTACCAAATTCATGCGATATAAAGGAGTAGTGGCTCCAGAATCAAATAAAATTTGGGCAGGCAATGTGTTTACGAGAAAGGTACCTGAAGCGACATCAGTTTCATCTTTAGCAGCTTCCAGTGTCATCTGGAATGCTCTCTCCTTTGTCTTTGGTGGAATGTTGGGCTTAACTGCCTCCTTCTTCTTCGGACAGTCTTTCAAAATGTGCCCCTCTTCATTACAACCAAAACACATCCTTTTGTTGTTCGGACATTCATTGGAAAAATGTCCAACCTTTCCACACTTGTAGCAAGTTACATCCTCGCTACATTTCCCAAAGTGCTTTTTTTTACACTTTTCACACCACTTCGCTTCGCCTCCTTTTCCTCCACCAAACTTTTTCGAATCAGATTTCGAAAATTTGCTTTCTTACCGGAACCAGATGTTCCCTCAAACTTTCTCTTCTTACCAACCTCAACCTTGTTGGCGGTTCTCCCCTTAATCATGTTCTCAACAGACTTGGCAGCCCAGATAGCTGCCTCTAGAGTATGTGCCTGACGTACTGCACCTCGTACTCCCATGGGAGTCCCTTCGCATACCGGTCCACCTTTGTCAGCTCATCTGGAACGATACGCAAGGCAAACTCCATCTTATCGGTGAAGTTATTGGTGTAGTCATCAACTGACATGCTGCCTTTCGTCAATGTCAGAAACTTGTTCTCTAGTTCCAATAGATTTTGAGCTGAGCAGAACTTGCACTTGAACTGCACCAAGAAATCTGCCCATGTCAATTGTAGTGGCTCATTTGTGCTTAAAGTCTTCCCTAGAGTGTTCCACCAACGAACGGATCCACCTCAGAACTGACGTACTGCATAGATAGTATGCAACTTGCCTCTGCAGCCACAAGTCATGAAGGCTAACTCCATTTCAGAGATCCAATCCATCACTCCTATCGGGTCCTCTTTTCCATTGAAGGTCGATGGTTTGCAAGTTAGAAAGTCCTTGTACTTGCATTCCATTCCACCATTCCTTCCTGTTGGGTTTTGAGCAATCTAACACTTCCTAAGTGTGCATGCAACCCTAATAAACCTTGGATCTATGTTTGTCTAAATACATGCAAAATAATAATTTTCCAAGGTTTATAACCTATCTAACATGGCATGGGGAACATTTCAACAAAAAAGAGTTAGAAGAGATTACATACCTTTTGGTGAGTTTGGTTCTAAGGAGTTTGATGGCCAAGCACCAATAGTGTGAATGCCTCAAATAGAATCACAAACACCACAAACTCTTGGAAAACTTTGAGAGAGTATACACCTTGTATAAAATCGGCCACACACATGCACACACACACTAGTTCACTAGTTTTCACTTAGGCTCCATTTCATGCTCCATAAGCATGCTTATATAGTGTGCATGGTTACCCTAATAACCCATGTCTTTTCCTTTCCAAGGATCCATGGGTTAAAAGCTCCATGGATCATCCATGGACTTCCACATAAGCCTAGCCCATTAACAAATGAGTATTATCCCACACTATATAAAACAAATAGCCCATAATTTAATTAGTATTCCTTTTAATCTCAAAATTAATTCATAATTAATTTAAGACTAAAACTAATTAAATAACGTAACTTCGTATTAATATATTATAACCCATAATATATTAATAAACATATGTGTATAACTCTCATAAAATTATCCATAATAGTTTGGATGAGATGCAACCCAAATGGACCATGCTGGTCGGGTCAAGTATATACCAAATAAGTTATGGACTTAGACACCTTATCCAACAGACTCCCACTTGGATATGTCTAATAACTATATTTGCCTATAACTTCAGAAACCAAGCAGCAATCGTAGCTCTCGAAAACTCCCTCGAACAATGAAGACTCTGTCGAACTATGAAGCGCCATTTTAGATAAGTGATCACATAATCCTCTTTTCTCATGATATCAGCCAGACAAACACATGGAACTGTGTCTTGCTTATTGTCTAGCAGTTTTTTCTCGATTTTACGATTTGTTTGACGAAGAACTTCACTGAACACATCGGTTTAGTTCTGACCAGGCCTGGTACATGGGTCAACACAAAATCATCGAGGGGCCCAGATATCGCTTCTATTTCTAGAAGGAACAGATAAACTTCGACTGATATGCTTGTTCTACTACTTATTGAATTGTACACAAAGGCACGTTTTATGACATCAAGTTACTGATGTGTTTACTTGCAATCAATGCACAACCAACTCATAGGTAACAACTCATATCTCTAGGTTTAAATATTTATATGATGTTATCATCTCACAATCACTCGAGATAAATTCCATGAAGTGATACAAGTGAGCGTGGGTTTATACCAATTAATACTCATAACTTATGAGTACTCATGAATGTTGCAGCAACCATTGCCATGTCTAAATACCTTTAAGGCATCTACAAACCCAATTCATGACAATCTTAATTCATACCTACTTCCGACGTATGATCGATTGTGGAGGTTTGAATCAATTAATTATTCTAGAAGTCAAAACATGAAAAACTGAAACAATAGTAAATAATTGACAATGATAGTAACACTTTACTCATAAATAAATCACAAATTTTATTCATCATCAAACGTCGATTATATTTTACAAGTTTCAGGAAAACTATCTAATCGGTAAAACTAATATCGTCCCTCAACCCGATGCGTCTCGAATGCTGAAAATGCTTAACCCTCGTCAGTCCCTTCGTAAGGGGATCTGCAGGATTCTCATCCGACGGTATCCTCCTTGTCACAAGGAGTCCTTCTTCAATCTTGTGTCTTATGAATTGATATTTTCTGTCAATGTGTCGGGATCTACCATGATCTCTTTGTTCCTTGGCTAAGATAACCGCACCATTGTTGTCACATAAAATCTCTATAGGTTCCTTAATAGCTGGTACAACTCCAAGGTCTCCGATGAAGTTCTTTAGCCATATCGCCTCCTTTGCTGCTTCACTCGCTGCTATATACTCTGATTCACAAGTCGAATCAGCCACCGTCTCCTGCTTGGAACTCTTCCAAGAAATTGCCCCTCCATTTAAGGTAAAGATCCAGCCCGACTGAGAGCGGAAATTATCCCTATCAGTCTGAAAACTAGCATCACTATACCCTAATACTTTCAAGTCATCACTGCCACCAAGGGTAAGGATCCAATCCTTAGTCCTCCGTAGGTACTTGAGAATGTTCTTTACCGCGGTCCAATGAGCCTTGCCAGGGCTCCCCTGAAACCTGCTGACCATGCTCAAAGCAAATTCCACATCAGGACGAGTACAAGTCATAGCATACATGATCGAGCCAACTGCAGAAGCATACGGTAATTAGCTCATCTCAACTATCTCTGCCTCTGTACTTGGACTCTGAGTCTTACTCAGTTTGGTATTGCTTTGGATCGTGATGAGATTAAACCAACCTTTAATCTACAAAGATCGATTAGATCTTGAACAAGTATGTAAATATAAAACTGTATAAAAGCAATAATAAGAACAAGTTGAGATGGAATCAAACGTGTCGAATGATTAAACAAAATCCTAAGAAGAGCTCGATTAAGAACATCAACTGTAGAGGATTGGTAGGTTACAAGAACGATTAAAGAAACCTGTTATACTCTAGATGAATCGGTATATGGTTAATCTCTAAATCGTTAACCTAATATGCATGCAAGCGTAAACTTATATACAAAACATAAAAGGTTCTCGGTTGGACAGGCCCAAACCGGAATACAAAATAACTTATACTATTGAGCCCAAAAGACGCAATCTTCAAAATAATCTTCAGCCCAACAATCTCCCCCTTTGCGTCTTTTGGCACAAAATCTTCATTCTCTTTTAATAGCAGAAGGCTTCTTTACCGTCTCAAAAATCTTCGGTATTATAGCCAGAATGTGATGCCTGAAGGTGATATACCAACGAAGCATATCAGTGAAGTTCTTCTTGTATGCTGTTGAGTTCTGTTTGCATCGGTGAATGATATTTATAATATGCTGTAGATAATCTGTAGAAAACAGATGTTTGTCTACCAAAGCAAACAGAAACTTATGCTTGTCACCTCTGGTGAACATGACCGTCAGATTGGAAGAATCAATTTTCCCTACCTTCATTTTATGAACATCTCCTGTCTTGGAAGTAGGCTTGACGGTCGGTTTCTTATTCATAACCTTTGCTATTTCCTGATCCATATTAGCGAGCTCATGGATGTAGGAAGCCAACATTATTTTAAGATGTTTGAGAATCGCTTCATACTCTCTATGGTTGGAGAGAAGAATGTTGTATAGCAAAATCCAATCATGCGGATTCAGACTGGGAAGATCTGCCAGAGAAATAAGATGTTCTATGTTGGCCGTTCCTCTGTTGATTTTGAAATTAACGTTCACAAATTTCCCAGCCTGTGTCGGTTTCAGCACCTTGACTTTAATGATTTTCTGAGCGCTCTAAGTCAAGTACTGCGGTTGACCATACTTCAGATTGAAATCTATTAGCTCTTTGTCAACCTTCAAGTTCGGATGAGGGACATCAGCAGTGACATGAAAGCAATGAAATGTGAAATCTTTTCGCGTGATTGGCATGTCGAACTGCGAGTCTTTTTTATTTTCACACTCGAAGGATGCAATCGGTTCCAACCAATATATGGAAGGAAACTCAATCGCTTGAGTGATGAGTGTGTCTCTGTCCCAATCTGGGAACAGAGTCTTCTTGGCTTGAATAGCATCCTCATCCTCCTTGATCTTTCTTTCCCTGGCCTCGGCCTCTCGAGCTATCTTAAGAGTTTCATCAAGCTCTTTGTCCCTTTTCTTGCGTTGAAGAGCTTCAGTGATAGTTTCATCTGAATCTGATTCACTCTCAACAAGGACTTGTTTCCCAGAACCCAAAGCTACATTAACCTTCGGTTCTGTCTTAGGCACACCTTCCTCTCCCCCTTGTCGCGGAAGAACAAGCTTCTCCGAGACACCCTTCATTTCACTCAAGATGTTAATAGCAGAAAGGAGTTTCGTCTGGAGATGCTGTCCGATAGTGAGGGTAAGGAAGGGATCACGGGTGTCAAGAACATTTGTCAACAAATTCTTGACATCACCAGCGCAACTTTGAAGAACTGCCCGCTAAGTCTTTAGCAAAGAAATTTCTTGTTGTGCCTGGGCCAGTTGGATCTTTGTAGGTCGATGGTTGCCTGGTGCTTCACAAGATCTTCCTTCAGGGTGCTCTCGGCTGCCAGAGAAGCAAAACGTGAATCCAAAGATTTGAGAAATGATGTGGATTCAGTTTTGAGGTCAGCGCACAGAGCCTCAAATTTGGTGGTTTCACCCTGAAGGGTAGCCGAGAAAGAGTCGACGGACGCCTGAAACTTGGCCGCACTGGAATCAGCATGAGCTTTTAGAGAATCAAGAAAGATCTGAGTTGTGTGAACAACCTCAGAAACTTCCTTGGTGGCTTTGGAGCATGAAGCAGCTGAGTTATCTATGGAATCAGTTGAACGATCCAAAGCGTCAGTGTACATCTTGATTGCAGACTCAATGAAGGCTTTGAGCACAACACCCCCGTAGGCTTTATTATCAGCCAGCAGACTATCAAGTTTGTTGTGAATTTCCTGAATCTGCTGACTAGTAACAGGGGTATCGGCATCAGTGTCTGTAGGAATCCGGTATGGGCTATAATAAATAGAGTCAAACTCTTCATCATCGCCCCCAAGGTAGCACCGGAGTTGGAGGATGGAGAAGGAGATTGGGGAAGGTTGATGACCGGGGTTTCAACCACAGTAGCAGCCCCTGTATCAGATACATTGACTGTTACTTGTGGTTGGGAAGAGGTGATGGTAACTGATTCGGTGATAATGGGTGTGGAGATAGAGGATGAAGGTTGAGGAACAGATAAGGGAATGGTAGGTTCTGTTGTGGTTGGGGAGATGGTTATAGGAACATAGAGTGTGACCGTCTGTGTTGATGATTGGGGTGGGGTTGGAATTTTTGGAGAAGTAGGAGGAGTGGGTGATTTGGTAATTTGAGGAGATGTAGGTGGAGAGGGTAGATGAGTGATAGTGGGAGAAGATGGTTGTTGAGGAGACTGAGCAGGTGTTGTTTCGATTTGAGGAGCAGCAGCCTCTGTGTCTTATGGGTCATGAGGAGTAGAGTCAGAAGAAGGAGACCCTTTGGCTCTTTTAGCCATCTTCTTGACCTTTTTGGATTTGGACTGAGAAGGTTCCTCTGCCTCAGATTTGCGTTTAGAGGATCTTCTCTTTTTCTCCTTCTTTGGTTCAATTTCTTTCTTCTCCTTTTTCTCCTTTTTTCTTGCCCTCTTGCCACGGTTGGCAGGTTGATCGAGGGCGTCAAGAGCAGCACGCTGTTCATCGGACAGAACCCTTGGAGGCAAGGGTGTTCTGGTGCTGTAGTCAGCCATGATTTTGCTGTGTGGCGTGACGCACCTATACATGGACTCAGGGATCAATCCATAATGAAGAAACTTACTTGGATCGGAGACGATGATCTTCTTGGTGTGGTAAGAGGAAATTGAAGCCGTAAGAGCATCCTTCATTACCGGGATTTCAAGGGAATCCATGGGCCTTCTGGTAATAAGCGTCCAAAACCTGCCGCATGAGATCTCGGAGTACCTGGCAGTTGTGTTGAGACTCTGAACGACTTGAGACTAGATTATGGAGCCATAATCTAGATTGATGCCGTTGTAAAGACCATACAGGATGGTCAGAAACCCTTTACTTGTGGTGTCAGAACCACCACATCTCTCTGCTAAACCCTTAATAAGAAGAGTAGGCAAACCGTTCCATTGAGACGGAAGACAGGATTTCTTGACTTTGGCAATGGTAGTAAGAACATCCGTATACCCCATTTCATACATCATTGAAAAAAGTTGCGCGGTGGTGATAAAATCCGGCGAGATGACGGAGGAGTCGACAGTAAGCCCTAGAAGAGAGCAAAACCTTGTTTTGGACACAGAGGTTTTCTTGTCGTGAATGGTGAAGAAGATGCGATCTTTATGTTTGTCGTAGTTGGCCGTTGTGTAGACTTGGGAGAGCAGGGACATGGGAACGGCCTCCACCTGTGTGAGTGCCAACAACAATGGGGAATATTTGAGGCATTCCACCACGTGTAGCATGTAGGAGTCATATAAGAATGGGGTCATCTCTATAATCAAATTTTGATTAGGTTTGATTGAGAGCAGAGAAGAGGATGCAGTTTGATCTTGTGCTGAAGAAGAAGTCGCCATAGTTGAGTTGTGGAAGAAGATGAACAGTTGAAACTTTTTCAGAGAGAGAATTCGTGAGAGGTAAATGCCAAAGAACACGATCACCCCTTATTTATACCGTTCATAGGAGAGAGAAAATCGTGATGATGAAGAAACCAAAACGTCGCCTGAAAAAGCGCGATTGGAAGTTATGGTGTATCCTAGGAATACGTCAGCACACGTGGGTGTGAGAGGAATCAATTGCACGCGCCCAAATCATTTTTGTACCGTTTGAAATTCTTGTGCCCTTGTTTGGTTACAGCTGAAACTTAAAACCATATGCCAAACAGTAATTAGAATGTTGGAAAAAATTAATTTTCGTGCATAGGAGTGTGAAAGATAAAGAGATAAATCAAAGGTGTTTGGGATGTGAGTGTTGTCTAGTAAGAAGACAGAAAGCGGAAGATTCCGGGCAAAAATCGCTTCCTTCAAAGCCAGGAGAGACTTGAAGTGCTTGTGTGGTTTCCCGAGAAATACGATCAGTTGTCTGTTAATAAACAATGAAAGGCATCTTTTGATCATGGGCTGAAGGGTGGCTGATCTCAAACCGAACATCAAGTCTTAACATAAAACTGAGTGTTGGTAGAGATACCTGTGAGACCGATGTGATCTGTTGAACAGGTAGGTGGAAAGTATTTCGTGACGTGAATGGTGTAGACAGAAATCTCAAAAAAAAAAAATTGGACCTCTTTGGGAAGAAATGTCTTAGGTGGAGACAATTTCATAAAAGATCACACAAAAAAAATGAGATTTCGAAGTAATAGCTTGAGTTTATCACTCACCGTCAAATCATTTCAGGTATTGGATTTTGGGTTTCACTTAGAACGTGGTAAACGAATCCAAGATCATAAACACAGATGTTGTGCAACCATAAGCCTCAGTGGTAAAGACCGAAAGCATCAAGGGTTACTTTGGGGAATCGAAGGTAAATGAAGAAGATGAGGAGATGGTTAAGAGACCGAACGTACCTTCTGCTACAGAATAGGGACAAAGCAGAGCAACTCATGTTTCAGATGAGTAGAGTAAGGTAGCTCTAGACCGAGTGTGAGAAAGTAGCCTGATTGGGAAGAAACGATAGGTATTGATCGAATCATTAAGGCATGCTCGAGGTCATAGAGGCTTGCGACAACATACAGCAGCATGCTTCTAGGGACGTCTAACTAGTCTGATAAAGATAAAACATACCTGGGTAAACACTACAGAAGGAGATGCTTGTATGCACTTGTGCAAAACGTACACCGACCAGAAAGATAAAATGTTTTTGTAATTTTGGAATTTTCTGAAAAATAAATAAAAACAGAAAGAGAAAATGTTTTTGGAATTTTGGAATTTTCTGAAAAATAAATAAAAACAGAAAGAGAAAATGTTTTTGGAATTTTGGAATTTTCTGAAAAATAAATAAAAACAGAAAGATAAAATGGTACAACATAAAAAATTAGGAAGCAGAGATAGACCGAGCGATCTGTGTAACTGTCTTCGTTCAGTTCGTCTTGCATTGCTTGAACCCAATCAGAGTGATCTAGGGCAGTGTTAACTGTCTTCGGTTCAACTTTTGATACGAATGAGTTAAACATACAAAACTCAACCATTGAAAATAAGGATGTATGTTTTGCCTTCAGTTGTGATCGGGTCAGAACCTTTTCAGATACATCACCAACTACTTGAGAGATAGGATGATCTCTGGTCCATTTGGTAAGAGGAGGGTAATTCGGATCAAAGGTTGGGTCTAGTTCAACATTGATCATTTCTTCTGGCTCAGATTGGCTATCGTAATCGAGCGTCATATCATCATGTTCCCCCTCAATTGATGAGCTTTGAGAAACATGAGGTTCAAGTGTTTCTTGTGGTGCTGAGCTTCCCGGAGTTGAAGCACCTTCGATTAGAGAGGTATCTTCGGTTGGAGAAGCACCTTCGGTTGGTGAAGGACCTTCGGTTGGAGTTGTATAACTTGGCTCACCCCTGTACTAGTGAGCTTGGCTCCCCCTCGACATGAGAGTTTGGCTCCCCCTCGACATGAGTGCTTGGCTCCCCCTCGACTGAAGCGTTGTTGGATGGAGAGTCATTAGTGGTCGATCCTCCTTCATGCATTCTTCTTGCAGCATCTTCGACAATCCGCTTCATATGATCAACTTTGTTGTCTGCTGCACCTGCTTCGGAGAGTGAAGCTTTCTCCGGTTCGTCAAAGAGCTCCAGAAATTTCTCGTATAAATTGGCGATCGAGACTGTGACTTGGCCAGTTAGAGGAAAGATTTCCCCAGCGGTGTCTTCTTTGGCCTGTAGCTTCTTTACATAGCTATCGTCAAAGGTCACATAGTATGTCTCTTCAATCCTTCTCGAACGCTTGTTTAGGACCCGGTACGCCTTGGATGTGAGCGAGTAAGCCAGAAAAATTCCCTCGTCGGCTTTGACATCAAACTTGTTGCGGTGTTCTTTAGAGTTAAAGATGAAACACCTTGAGCCGAACACATGGAAAATTTCACATTGGGATTTCTGTTGTTTAGTATCTCATATGGTGTGAGCGTGAATCGCTTGGTGAGATAGGACCTGTTCTGTGTAAAACAAGCAGCCGAAATAGCATCAGCCCAAAAATAAAGAGGTAAGGAAGCGAAACTTAGCATAGTTCGGGCAGCTTCACACAAAGATCGGTTTCGTCTTTCGACTATTCCGTTCTGTTGTGGTGTGTAGGGAGCTGAGAAATTGTGACTAATTCCCTTTTCTGCAAGAAAATCTTCAAACTCCCTGTTCTTGAATTCAAGACCATTGTCGCTCCTGATGTTGCGGACAACCTTCTTGAGCTGTACTTCAATTTGCTTGATAAACACTTTCAGCTTTTGAGTCGCTTCAGATTTGAGCTTTAGAAAGAATACCCATGTAAATTGTGAAAAGTCATCAACAATGACAAGAATATACTTGCTACCACCGATGCTTTCGATAGATGAAGGACCACACAAATCGATATGAAGTAATTCGAGTGGTTCAACAACTTTTGTGTTGATTATAGATGGGTGACTTTGACGACTCTGCTTCCCCATTTCGCATGCAGCACACAAATGATCTCTGTCGTACTTGAGCAATGGAAGACCCCTAACATGACCTCCAGTGACAAGTCGGTTGATATCTTTAAAATTGAGATGAGAGAATCTTCGGTGCCACAACCAGCTTTCGTCGGATTGAGCTTTTGATAACAAGCATATAGTTGGGTTTCCTTTGATGGGTTTAAGGTTTAAGGGAAACATTTCACCCTTTCGCTCTGACTTGAGAATCACTTTCTTTGTCTTTTTCTCTATGATTTCAGAACCTTCATCATCGAATGAGACTTTGAGACCTGTACCTCCAACAAGCTGAGATACACTAATGAGGTTGTGTTGGAGTCCTTCCACATAAGCCACCTTCCTTATAGTAAAGTCCCCATTTGTTATTATCCCGTATCCCTTTATGGTGCCAAAAGAATTATTTCCAAACTTGACGTTGCCACCATTTGCAAGAGATCTATATTCCCTAAGCTCCTCTTTCCTCCCTGTCATGTGACGTGAGCAGCCACTATCGATGTACCATTCTTCGTCGAACTGTTCGTCACTTATATCCTGCAAAAACATTTCACCCTTTCGCTCTGACTTGAGAATCACTTTCTTTGTCTTTTTCTCTATGATTTCAGAACCGTCATCATCGAATGAGACTTTGAGACCTGTACCTCCAACAAGCTGAGATACACTAATGAGGTTGTGTTGGAGTCCTTCCACATAAGCCACCTTCCTTATAGTAAAGTCCCCATTTGTTATTATCCCGTATCCCTTTATGGTGCCGAAAGAATTATTTCCAAACTTGACGTTGCCACCATTTGCAAGAGATCTATATTCCCTAAGCTCCTCTTTCCTCCCTGTCATGTGACGTGAGCAGCCACTATCGATGTACCATTCTTCGTCGAACTGTTCGTCACTTATATCCTGCAAAAACATTTCACCCTTTCGCTCTGACTTGAGAATCACTTTCTTTGTCTTTTTCTCTATGATTTCAGAACCGTCATCATCGAATGAGACTTTGAGACCTGTACCTCCAACAAGCTGAGATACACTAATGAGGTTGTGTTGGAGTCCTTCCACATAAGCCACCTTCCTTATAGTAAAGTCCCCATTTGTTATTATCCCGTATCCCTTTATGGTGCCGAAAGAATTATTTCCAAACTTGACGTTGCCACCATTTGCAAGAGATCTATATTCCCTAAGCTCCTCTTTCCTCCCTGTCATGTGACGTGAGCAGCCACTATCGATGTACCATTCTTCGTCGAACTGTTCGTCACTTATAACCTGCAAAAATTAGGCAGATTTAGGAACCCAAAGTTTCTTGGGTCCATGTGAGCTTTTCATGGGAACGGGAACAGTAAGAGTGATGTCAACTAGATATGTTCGTTTTATAAGAGTTGTTTCATCTTTCTTTTTAATGGTAAAAACTTTTATTTTGTTAGGATTGGGTGTGTTCGGTTTGGACTCTGGTTTGGATTCATTGACCTTCTGCTTTCCCTTTTGTTCAGCTGACGAATGAGATTTTTGAGAACAAGCGGAATTAGCTTTAGAGCAAGATGGAGATGAATCGGTGGAAGTAGAAGAATTAGAAGAACGAGAAGAATTAGAATGAGAGGGTTTGGATTGAGAGGACTTCTTGGCTGGAGACTCTAGGTGACCCTTTTGATTTTGATCGTTGGCGGGACTGACCTTAGAGTCTTGTTCTCTTTTGACTTCAGAACCGAACCTTTGCGTTCGGTTGGAGCTGTTCTTGGAACCTAACCTTTGGTTTCGGTTGAAGTCTTTTTCAGAACCGAACATTTGCCTTCGGTTGATATTTTCTCGTGAACCGAACCTTGGCATTCGGTTGTTGTGACTTTCAGGCTTTCCTACAGGGTTGTTTTCATACTTTAGATTCTTGTCTTGGTGTGAGAAGTATGCATTCTGGGATTGCCAGAATTGTTTCCTTTCAGAAAGGTTCTTCCTGTATCTTTGGTTCCTTTCTCTCTTCCTATTCCTCATCCGCTTAGGTTGATGATGAACATTCGCTTTCGTTTTCGGTGTCTCTTTGGCTGGTTCCTTTTGAACTGCAGGAGTTTTACTTTGAGCCGAGGGAGCTGAGGGAATGTTTGTAGAAGTTCCACTTTGAGCTGAGGGAGTAGAGGTAGCGTCTTCTTTTGCCGAACGATCATCCTCCTGAGGAATATCTTTCATACAACTGGTGCTTGGCTCATCGAAATTGTCCGGCTTATTCAAGGGTTCAGGTATGTATCTTCCTTTACTCATCCAGGAGGTTCTTTCAGATAAGCCAACGGTTTCATTTGCATTATCTATTGGAGCTTCCCAGAAGTACTCATCGCAGCCATCAGCATTGTCTTTGTTTACAATAGTTGTGAGTTCAGCTGTTTGATGTTCGGTTACTCCAGTCACCTTGTATATTTGATTCGGAGTGGTCCTGACCTTTTGATACACAACTACTTTCTCAACTAATATTGGGGACTTTTGTTGGGACAATCGAGCGAACTCCACTGAATTTTCAGAAATAAGATTCTTGTGGTTTTTAGGTTCGCTTTTAATAAATTCTGAGGAGTCAACCGTGTCCTCTACAGAAATTTCACTCATGTTTTCGTCCTCGTTAAGCTCAGATGCATTTTCAACATCAGTTTTGTTTTCTGAGCTTACGTTGGCGTTTAAAGAGTCAAATTTTTGCATGGTTTCGGTTCTCAGTTTAAGTCTGTCATTTTCATCCAAAAGGTTTTGAAGCATGTCCTTGTGGTCCTTGGATTTAATGAAGGACTCAATTTTGTCCAGTCCATACATGTAGGTCGGATTGACATCATCAGACGATATCACACTCTCACAATTGTAGGCTTCGGCATCGATTTCATCCTCCTTAAACTCTAGGAAGGGCAAAATCATGCGATGGATCTTTTGGCCTATTTCACAATCCAAGTGAAGCTGAGTAATATTAGAATATAAACGTTTAGCAATTAAACAAAAAACATTCCGCTGTTTTAACAATCTTAAATTGTCTCTTTGCAAATAGATATTTTCATCTTTAACTTTAACTAATTCCGACTCCTTTAACTCGATCCACATTCTCCGCTCCTCACTCTTCGACGCCACCCTGCTTAACTGATCAGTTAGGTTAGAATTGGTGACTCGAGTTTGAGTTAAGCTACTATCTAGATGAGAAATTCTTGTATTAACGTTTTTTAGTTCTTTCTCATATGAGGATGGTGGTACTTTGGATGAAATAAAAACAGATTGTACCTTTTTATCAGTTCATCGAGTTCATTGAACTGCTGGCTGAGTGGTTTGGCCGTAAAGCACATGTCCTCCTGTACCTTCGGTCCATCGCTTCCTCCATCGGTGTTGTATCCCCTCATTTGACATACGTCAGTCACCATGAAGCATCTTCCTCCACTGCTTTCCTCCTTAGCCACATAAGCCTTTCCATGGGTAGGCTTCCTCACTTCATCGTCTTCTGAGTCGGTAGACCAAACTTCCGTGCTTCCGAACTCGTCATCATTAACCGAACCCTGCACAATGAGAGCATTAATAGAAGGGTTAGCGGTAGACTTCTTCTTTCTCAACTCGTCCAATCTTTTCTGCAACACAGCTTCCTCATCATTTTCATCATCCTTTTCAGCCATCTTCTTAAGGACACAGTCCTTAGCATAGTGGTTTTTCCCACCACAGTAGAAACAGCTTACTCCGGAATCGCCATCCACCTTCGGTTCCTTCTTGGGCTCCTCAGCCTTCGGTTCATTGTACACCTTTTCAGAGCTGTAACTCCCCTGCCAGTTTCGGTTTTTGTTGCTGGGGAATCTCTTCTTTATGAACCTCTTGGGATTGGACACCATCATGGCATAATCCTCAGACGTAAGGTCATATTCCTCCAAGTTGAGGTCTTCATCCTCCATCACAACCTTACTTTTAGATAGGAGGGCCAACGAACCAAGACTAGAAACGACGTTCTTTTCTTGCAGCACAATCTTCTCTTGGGACTTGAGAATGCCCACCAGTTTCGCCAAAGAGTATGATTTAAACTGCTCATGGGCTTTGACTGTGGAAACCACTGCTCTCCATTCAGACCTCAGTCCATTCAAGAAAGTAACCTTCTGTTCGATAAGCTTCCTTTCAATATCGTGTTTGATCATCTTGCTGAGAAGATGATTGAAGCGATCAAACGTTTGGGTCACGGTTTCTTCGGCCCCTTGCCTGAATTCTCCAAACTCAGATAAAAGCAAAGTTTGAATAGAATGTTCAAGATCCTCGTCTGTAGAATACAGTTCACGAAGTCTATCCCAAACTTCCTTTGCCGTCGTACATGAGTTGACCAACCTGAATGTGTCGGACTGAAGGGCGAATCTGATCAACCTTAACGCCTTAATATTGCACTGGAATTTTTCCTTTTCATCTTGTGCAACATCCTTCACGTCCTTTAGCAGATCATTGTACTCCTTTTGTGTCTTAATGATTCTGGACGTTGCAGAATGAGAAAACGGTCCATTGATGATGGCTTCCCATATGAGGTACCCATTATCCTCCGATCCAATCACGTAGTCTTCAAAGTGATGCGCCCATACTTCATAGTCATGGGTGTATAAGATTGGAATCTTTGTCGTCGAACCGATGCTGTTGGAAATATTAATAGGGTTTGATTGCGTCGCGTCCATTATGATCGTAAAAACCTGTTCAAAGATCAGACTTGTAATAAAGCAGATTACGGAAAAGCAATAAATATCAAGATACGTCAATAAAGAGATGACGGCTCAATAAATATTGATAATTGCGGAAAAACCCTAATGGAAATCTTTTTCACAGAAAAGATGTGTATCGATTACACAGCCTCCTGCTCTGATACCAATTGATGAGATTAAACCAACCTTTAATCTACAAAGATCGATTAGATCTTGAACAAGTATGTAAATATAAAACTGTATGAAAGCAATAATAAGAACAAGTCGAGATGGAATCAAACGTGTCGAATGATTAAACAAAATCCTCAGAAGAGCTCGATTAAGAACATCAACTGTAGAGGATTGGTAGGTTACAAGAACGATTAAAGAAATCTGTTATACTCTAGATGAATCGCTATATGGTTAATCTCTAAATCGTTAACCTAATATGCATGCAAGCGTAAACTTATATACAAAATATAAAAGGTTCTCGGTTGGACAGGCCCAAACCGGAATACAAAATAACTTATACTATCGAGCCCAAAAGACACAATCTTCAAAATAATCTTCAGCCCAACAGATCGGTAAATATCCTTTCTTGGAATTCTCCATGTTGAACCTTTTCAACACCTTATCCAAGTAGATACTCTGACTAAGTCCAATTAGTCTTCTACTCCTTTCTCTTAATATCCTTATCCCTAGGATATAGGTAGCCTCCCCTAGGTCCTTCATAGCAAAGCACTTCCCAAGCCAGGACTTAACCTCCTGCAAGGTTGGGATGTCATTTCCTATGAGTAGTATGTCATCCACATACAGTACCAAGAAGCTAACTATACTCCCACTAGCTCTGACATACACGCAAGACTCATCTTCGCTTCTCGAGAAGCCAAACTCTTTTACCTTCTCATCAAAACAAAGATTCCAGCTATGAGATGCTTGTTTTAATCCATAAATGGATTTCTCAAGCTTGCATACTCTATTAGGGTACTCCGCACTGACAAAACCCTCTGGCTGATTCATGTACACATCCTCAGCCAACTTTCCGTTAAGGAAAGCGGTTTTGACATCCATTTGCCATATTTCATAATCATGAAATGCTGCAATGGCTAACATAATCCTAATAGACTTAATCTTTGCTACTGGCGAGAAGGTTTCATCATAATCAATACCTTGAGTTTGAGTAAAACCCTTCGCAACCAGTCGAGCCTTATAAGTATGCACTTTTCCTTCCATGTCTGTCTTCTTCTTGAAGATCCATTTGCACCCGAATGTTTTACGGCCTGGTACATTGTCAACCAAGTTCCAAACTTGATTGTCATACATGGACTGTATCTCGTTGTCCATAGCCTCCTTCCATTTAGCAGACTCCGGGCCCGCCATGGCTTCCTTAACACTGCTGGGTTCATCCAAATTTACTAGTGTACTATCACTAATAAACGTATCACCTTCCATAGTAATATGAAAGCCATAATAAAACGAAGGTGTGTTCCTAACCCGTGTGGAACGCCTCGGAGGTACAGACTCGTCAGCTGGATCAACAGGAGTTTCCTCCTCAGGTTGATTGCTAGTGTCTGAGGTTCCTTCACCAATTGATTCTTGAATTTCTTCAAGATCAATCTGCCTCCCACTGTCTCCTTGGCTTATAAATTCTTTCTCGCGAAAGATCCCTCTACGTGCTACAAAGACCACATTCTCACTGGGTCTGTAGAAGAGGTAACCGAAGGATTTCTGTGGGTAGCCGATGAAAATACACCTTTCGCTTCGGGGTTTAAGCTTATCATGAGTTTCACGCCTCACGAAAGCTTCGCAACCCCAAATTTTGATATGGTCCAAATTGGGAACCTTCCCAGTCCACATCTCATGAGGTGTTTTGGTAACCTTCTTTGTAGGGACTAGATTAAGGATACGGGCGACAGTCTGTAAGGCATACCCCCAAAAAGAGATTGGTAACGAAACTCGACTCATCATAGAGCGAACCATGTCCAACAAAATTCGATTACGCCTCTCAGCTACACCATTCAACTATGGTGTCCTGGGAGGAGTCAATTGTGAGACAATCCCACACTCCTTAAGATAGTCAAGGAACTCGGTGCTAAGATACTCACCACCTCGATTGGATCGAAGCATCTTAGTGTTCCTGCCCAATTGATTTTCTACTTCCTGTTTGAATTCCTTAAACTTTTCAAAGGTTTCGGACTTATGTTTGATTAAGTAGACATACCCATATCTACTAAAATCATCAATAAAAGTCACATAATACCGATTAGCATCCCTTGTGGCAGTTTTGAATGGTCCACATACATCAGTATCTATTAGGTCCAACAAACCTTCACCCCTCTCACAAGTTCCAGTGAAGGGTGATTTTGTCATCTTTCCAAGCAGACAAGATTCACAACTATCATCCGATTTAAGGTCAAATGATTCCAAGACTCCACTCTTTTGGAGTTGGCCTATGCGTTTCTTGTTTACATGTCCAAGACGACAATGCCACAATGATGCTTTATCTAGGCTAGTAGAAGAATCAATATACAACACATTATTTCCTAAGTTGTCCACAATCGACACAGTTTCATACACACCATCACAAGGTAACGCTTTAAAATAAATTTTTAAAGAAAACATTAATACCATCACATTCATTATCAAACGAAAAGGTAAAACCTTGTTTGTACAAAGCATGAAAAGAAATAATATTCCTCGCCATTTCAGACGAGTACACACATTTATTCAAATCTAATTTTAACCCATTATTAAGCAACAAAGTATAAACTCCAATCTTGGAAACAGGTGAAGCCTTCCTATTCCCCATGATTAAGTTTATCTTCCCGTGCTCCACATCCTCACTTCTTCTTAGGCCCTGCATATCAGAACATATGTGAATACCACATCCTGTATCAAGCACCCAAGAGTTAGAGTATGTTGAGTAATTAGACAATATAGTGTAAATACCTGCATGGGTGGGTTTCACTTTCCCATCCTTTAGATCCTGCAAGTACTTAGGGAAGTTTCGCTTCCAGTGCGCCTTTTCATGGCAATAAAAGCATTCAGTATCCTTGGGAATGGCAGAAAGAGTGGTAGAACCGCTCTTGGTCTTTGATGAGGAGCCTTCAAGAGACTTTCCCTTCGAAGGGTGCTTCCTCTTATTCCCTTTGCCTTGCCCAATAGCTAAAACAGGGGTAGATGTTGGAGTAGGAGTAGTAGAGGTAACAACCGCTTTTCCCTTAAGACCGGATTCCGCGGTCTTCAAGAGTCCTTGAAGCTTGCTGAGGGTAACTTCCTCCTTGTTCATATGATTTGTCATTCGAAAATGATCATAACAAGAAGGCAAGGAGTGCAAAATGATGTCAATTGCCAACTCCTCAGGGATGTTAACATTCAGCTTCAGCAAATGGTCCACATACCTTTGCATCTTTTGCATGTGGCCCGTGACGGATTCACCGTCCTTCATGCGGGTAGTTATTATGGCGGAGATTATTTCATACCGCTCCTGACGAGCACTTTGATGGTACCTTTCTATCAGGTGTTGGTGCATCTCAAAAGGGTAGAAATCTTCATACGACTTTTGGAGCTCGGCTGTCATCGTGGCCATCATGATACATACCACCTTAGTAGCATCTCTCTCATGAGTCCTGAATTCAGCGATCTCCTCAGGAGTAGCAGTAGACTCATCAAGTTCTTTTAACTCCTTATCGAGGACATATTCCTTGTCCTCGTAACGAGTAACCATCCAGATGTTCCTAATCCAATCCATGAAGTTGGAACCATCAAAGATGACCCTCCCACAAAGATTCATGAGAGAGAAAGAACCAGTTGGGTTGGAGCCTGAAGCATTAGTGTTGGAAGACATCTGAAAGAAGAATGTAAGTTTAGATTAGATATTTAGGATCATTAATAAGACACCCAAATGTAATATTAAGGCTAGGATCCAATCACAATATATTACACTTAGAAGAGGGATGTCGTAATCTAAGTAATAATATATTTGAAAGGTAGGTGAATGACGATTCACCAATTTCCACCATGAAAACGAAATGATTTATTAGGTTTAATTGGATTTGAAATTCCTAGATTCTTTTGAGATTCATTGAACTTTTTCAATGGCATGTTTCAATCTCGATTGTGCCCTTCAAGTTTTGAGACTGGGATGCCGAGGATCACAAAACAAGGTGTGAATAACCATGCTAATTCACTTGGTACCCTTAATATTATCACCTAATCAATGTGCCGGTTAACCACACACGCTCCATTGATCTATGACAAACATTAAGTCACCCTTCGTGATCCTTACTAGTCCTAGTTAGTGTGCCGGTTAACCACACACGCTCCACCAACGACTTGGTAAGGTACAAAGTGTGAATTCCATGGACTAGCACCATGTTCACATTTTCCTAAAATAACTAAGATTGGGAATTAAAAGAGTTTAGTTATTTTATAATATTCATTATACTTTTAATGAGGATTTAAAGTCATTGTTCTACCCGTTCGGCTAACGACCCTCCACCGATCAAGCAAGCGGTGGGTGAGAGTATACACCCATTAAGTCGCCATTTTATAGGCAACAACCTTATACCCACCTTATAGACCGGTTTCATGAATGAGGCCTACTAACGGTAAAACGACTTATTCTTATACATATATATAATAATTAACCATTAATGTTATAAATAGTATAAGGATTGAATTTTAACTATTAAAACTTTAAGGTTTGGAATTAAAGTTTATTAAAGTGTGTGAAACTTTACAAATTCCAAAACTTGAGGGCAAGTTTTGTAACTTTGCAAAACTCTTCATTTCATAACTTATGAATTAAAGGTTCATAAAAATGAAGACTCTTCATTTTCATGTAACTTATGTGTTTTAAGTGTGTGTTAAATGAAAGTGACCTTTGGTAATCCGTAACTTGAGGACAAATTATGGACTCCATTAAAACACATAAATGATAATGAATTAATTCTAAACAATTCAGCAAATAATTCCTATCATTTTCTAAATTTATAAGAACATGAACATGATCATCAAAAATTCAAGAATTATATGAACACATAAAATCATGGAATTTTGATATATGCTATTGTAATTGGATTAGAACAACCATTACACCAACTAAAATAAGTTTTATAACACCAAAACAATTTAGGGTAATGTTTATAGTCCATTTCCAGCAGCAAAAGTCGAGAATCTGCACTCTTTCGATCCTACTCGTCGAGTGCATGAACTGACTCGTTGAGTAGGTTGAAGTTTGCCTTGGACTCGTCGAGTCCCCCCAATGGACTCGGCGAGTCCACCATGCATACAGCAACGATTTCGACTTTTTTCACTATTTTGCATCAAGTATCAAACAAGCAAGCCTAGGCTCTGATACCACTGTTGGGTTTTGAGCAATCTAACACTTCCTAAGTGTGCATGCAACCCTAATAAACCTTGGATCCATGTTTGTCTAAATACATGCAAAATAATAATTTTCCAAGGTTTTTAACCTATCTAACATGGCATGGGGAACATTTCAACATAAAAGAGTTAGAAGAGATTACATACCTTTTGGTGAGTTTGGTTCGAAGGAGTTTGAGGTCCAAGCACCAATAGTGTGAATGCCTCAAATGGAATCATAAACACCAAAAACTTTTGGAAAACTTTGAGAGAGTATACACCTTGTATAAAATCGGCCACACACATGCACACACACACACTAGTTCACTAGTTTTCTCTTAGGCTCCATTTCATGCTCCATAAGCATGCTTATATAGTGTGCATGGTTACCCTAATAACCCATGTCTTTTCCTTTCCAAGGATCCATGGGTTAAAAGCTCCATGGATCATCCATGGACTTCCACATAAGCCTAGCCCATTAACAAATGAGTATTAGCCCACACTATATAAAACAAATAGCCCATAATTTAATTAGTATTCCTTTTAATCTCTAAATTAATTCATAATTAATTTAAGACTAAAACTAATTAAATAACGTAACTTCATATTAATATATTATAACCCATAATATATTAATAAACATATCTGTATAAATCTCATAAAATTATCCATAATAGTTTGGATGAGATGCAACCCAAATGGACCATGCCGGTCGGATCAAGTATATACCAAATAAGTTATGGACTTAGACACCTTATCCAACAGAACCATCATGGTTGTCTTGCCTAACCATCAGTGGGTTGGCTTGACCAACAGACCCACTGAAGTTTCCAACTTCCGAGTGCCCTTCATTTAATTCGGGCTCCTCCACACGAATTGACAGTTCTTCACGATTCTGCTGAAGCAACCGTCTAGTTTCATCCATCTGACGATCCAACATTGTTTGAATCATCATTTGCACACAACCATGGTTATTGGCTCAGGTGCTGCTGCTACGACAGGTCTTTGCTCAATCACTGGTGGTTGATTCCTGTTTTCATCAGCATTTCCAACTCCACTTCTTGTTCTCACCATTTTTGATCTACACACCGAATAAGGTGAAATTAGATCCTCATTCATGATAGATATTCAAATCATCCTTATCACTCCGAAATTTTTACATGTTAGTTCTAATATCGTAGACGTACGCTTAGAATCCTACACACATAAAGTTTCTAGATCCGGGCGGCAACAGACCATAGATCCGAACAAATATTATCATATATGGCAACATATAACATTTAGCCCATAAATCATTTTAGGCAACTTTCCTAAAATAAACTAGTGCTCCTGTCTAAAATATAACAGACACACATCTCAAAATTCCACTTAGAATCCTAAGTTTAAGTCAAGAAATCCTACAAATTCCTAGTTCGCTTAAACTAATGCTCTGATACCAATTGTGACATCCGCAAAATCTCGGCCAGAAAAGACCGATTTTCATTTATGCTTTTAAAATAATTTCAGAGTAAATCCTTTTGATTTGAAAGAGTTGCGGAATTTGTTCCCAAAAACAAAACGTGATAAAACAATGTTTACCAAAGCATTTCATAAAAGAAATGTATTTTCGTTATATAATCAAAACTCGGGGTGTCATTTCCGATACAGACCAATAAGCATAAACGATACATTACAAGTCATTCAGTAAATATATACATAAACAGACTTGTAAACAAAACAACTTGATGGTTCATCCATCTTATGCCCTTGCGCCACTTCCTGTAATACAAATAAAACTGAGTGGGTCAGGCTTGGGAGCCTGATGAGCATAATGGGTTTTCAACCCACAATAAATAATTAAATTAATTATTATCAACCAACAATAACCCAATTACCCATTCCCGTTATTCTCACTTTATGTCCCTAAAATAACTAACACAAGGGACCTAGTCTAAGAATATTTCATCGGGGTGACAACACATGTTTCGGGGGTTCCTCAGCAATATAAGTCAAATAAGGCAACCATGAGGGGGATGGAATACAACGAATGAACACCCAAGTTTATTAACACCTACAGGTTATGAGCCTGCTAGCGTTCCACTGGACTGTCTAGAAAAGTCTGTGGTTGTCATCTAAATTCCTCTAGATGACTGGATCAAAACAACATCGAGGCCTCTCATTTGTTTATTACACACCAACTTCTACCCATGTTCTACCCAACATATTAGTAGATAAAACATACATTTTTATACATAGTTTCAAAACCTGTATAGCATGCTAAATCAATACATTTCCACATAACAGATGAGGCACACATACATAATACGTATTTCATATAGAAATAATCAGATCTGTAAGATAGAAGAAAGTGAATATACATTCACACATATAACAACAAAATATACACATAACACGTATCTCGTATAAAATACTTCATAATTATGCGTTAAAAGAAGGTAACAACACATTCACACATATAAACAACAATATACTAAATACACTCAAATCATACTTGTATTATTATCGCGTTTATGAAAGGTAGTATACACTCACTTGATAAGGCCGGATTTAATAATTAAATTTAATTATCAATAATTTAATAAACTTCGAAAATTCATATCTTCTTCATACGAACACCGTTTTCGACGTTCTTTATATCCACGCGAAGGTGAGACTACGCTCTACAACTTTCATTTAGACTCCGTTGGCTAATTTTAAATTATTTTTATTATTTATTTTTAATAGGCCGGGACAAAAAATTTCGTTTAAATTCATAACTTCTTCGTTTGACGTCCGTTCTCGCCTAACTTTTTATCGCTTTGATACTAACAACGAGATCTTCGATTCTCGTTTAGATCACTAAGGCTAAATATCGCTCTAACGTAAATTTCACATTTTACATCATTCAGCGGTGCCGATTCTGTCGCTAAACTTCGACAGGTCATAACTTCTTCGTTATCACTCGGATTTCGGCATTCTTTATATCTTCGGAAACCTTGTTTCAACTATTACAACATTATCTAAAGATATCAAGTTTATTTTACACTTAAATTTTGATGCTTATTTTTATTCTTAATTAATCAAACCACATAATTAAGCAATTAAACACAAAACACATAATACTCAAATAATACACTTCTATTATTTCAAAACAGGTTACAAAGGTTAACCTAGACTATTACATTGTTATAAATGGCAAACCCAGAAACACAGACGTTACAAGAAATCCAAGACATTTTCCTTGGATCAATTAGGTTGTCTGTTTAACTGGGTTTTTTATTCATATGTGTGTATGAGTTTTCATTTGTAGAAGGGTGATGAAGAAGAATATGGGAAAGAGAGTCAAAAATAGAGGGAAGGATAAGGTGGGGAACGGTGGAGAGGGGTGGGTGAGATTCCATTTTTTATTTTTTACAATTAATTAAATATTAAAATAAATAAATAAATGTTAAAAATAAATGATAAGGTTAAAGTAGTATTTTCAAATCCATCAGGGACAAAGTACACTGAAAATTTCTGATTTTAATTTGGACCTTCGATGCAAGTTGGAAAACTTTTGGACCTTGTCCACATTTTTTACGAAACCATGAGGACCAATTTTGCAATTTAATTGTTTGAATTTTATACATTTTCATTATTACCAATGGTTAATTATCTTTATTTTATTTACTAAACTCATTTTGAATTTTATACATTTTCATTATTTTCAATGGTTAAATATATTTATTTGACTTATAGTGTCATATCATATATCATAAGCTATAATAAATAACTGTTTATAAAAAATTATATATCATCTTGGTTTTCTTCCCATTCATCCCCTACAACTTTTAAATGATGAGTATAATAAAAATCTATCAATTTTATTAAATATGACAATTGTCATAATCTTAATGTGTAGAAAATATGATAGGAAGCAAATGTAGAAGGATATTTGATTTTTTTAATCAATGGGGTAATATAAACAAATATCACACAAATAAAACAGAGGTTATAATGCATTAGTTTAAAGTTGGTAACCACTGATCCCTTTGAAGGAGAGGGAGACGTATGCAATCCAACTACACTACTAAGGTTGCAGCCTGTACTGGGCTACATGTCCAGCCTAGAACATACACATGAAAGTTGTCAAGCGACAAATGGACACATGTTGTAAGTCCCAAATCCGCTTATGTATCAATCAGATCCGTTTGATGGTGCGGAATCCCAATCAAACGGATGATGCCAAATCAAAATAGGAGAGAAGAACAAGAACAACAAGTGAATTTATGATGTATTCAATGAACAGAATGATGACCCATACACATAGTACACACACATTAGTTCTTTTTTCTCTCTCTTATGTTCATCAATCACTCCTCACCCACCTAACACACACACACACACACACACACATATATATATATATATATATATATATATATATATATATATATATATATATATATATATACATACATACATATATATATATATATATATATATATATATATATATATATATATATATATATATATATATATATATATATATATGAACATTGGTCGTAAACGAGTTCATGGCCATAAACACCCATTGGGCCATAAACACTTTTCGGTCCTAGACTGAAAAATATATTTTTCTAGAAGAGTAAAGTAGAAACCAATATTTTAGACCCAAAAATCTCCCCCTTGGTTTATAGCTTTCTTTTCTAATTGAACCAAAAAGCTCCCCAAAAAAAGTAGCTAGCTTTTCTTGTCAATCTTCATTTGGAGTTTGGCTTTAGATTTAATCTTCGGTATCTTCACTTCTTCGAGATAAACATATGAATCTTCAATAAATGACTTCATCTTGAGAAGTTAGGCTTTCCTTCAAAATTTGACATTAAACACACATTGAGTGAGGAGACTTCTTCTACTGATTCTTGAAAGATAGCGCATTCAGCTTGAGAATCTTGAGAGAGAATATCAGAGAGAATGAATCTTCTGTATCACTTCAGCAGGTTCATAGATAGCATCAGACTGATTGAGGAGGCTTCAATGCAATCTATCACATAATCTTCAATTACAGTTTCACCGTGCTTCTAGGGTTGAAGGATTGAATGTTAAAAGAATAATCTTCATTTCTTCTTCCTTCGAATGAGAATTCTTCGATGATCACGGACGAAGTCTTTACTCCGAAATCTTGATACAGTCTCCATGAGTCTCATCTACATCTGAATTCACTTTTCCAGACAAAACAAAACTAAAAGAAAACTTAACACACAATATTTTTGGATTTTTCATATTTTATGAAAAATAAACTAGAAACAAAAATGTTTTTGGAGTTTTCAAATTTTTCGAAAACAAAAAAATAAAACTGGAACAAAAATATTTTTGGATTTTTCATGTTTTCTGAAAATAAATAAAACAAAAATAACACTATTTTTGGATTTTTGGTTTTTCTGATTTTTGTTTGGTTTTAAAATTTTTATTTTTCCCCTAAATTTTTGCATAAAGGAAAACTATGAATAAATTAAAAAACTATATATATATATATATATATATATATATATATATATATATATATATATATATATATATATTTGACTAAATATAAGACATTTATTTATTTATTATTTATTTATTTTTTAATATACCATTTAACCGACGACAACCACGAGTATTGTTATCCACTTAAATTAAGCAGTGAAATCTACAGACAACCTCTAAATTGTTCAATTTTAGTTGCACTAGAACGTGTTCCCCACCGACCGATATACCCTGGTTATCAAGAACTTCCAAAGAACTCCTTACTTTAGGTGAGTAAACAATTATTGAGGAGGAAGACAAATTTAGAGATAGATTCATATGTTGTGTCCTAGGTCAAATATCTTTCAATCACATAGAGGAGACAACATATGACTAACAAAGATAGAGGGATTGAGAGGTAGAATATTATATATGATGTGTACCATGTCAAATATTTAGTCACGCAAAGGAAAGATCATATGGCTAACAGATAAAAAGAATTTCATAGATAAGGAGGTGCGTAGAATTAGAGTTGCATATGTTGCAATCCAGGTCGGATCTCTTCCAATAACGCAAAGGAAGCAACATATGACTGACAGATAGAGAGCAAGAAAATTATTTCTACAGACCTACTGTACATGAACCCCCCATTCGCCCTATCAGAACCAGAATTAAGGACATAAGTCTGTACATAAAGGAAAAGTTAAGCCAGAGTTCTAGATGCGTATTAATTTAGTGTATCTCGTGGGTTCCCATGTTTATCTCACTGCTCAATCTACCTGAGTGTCGTATGGTCAATCCAAAAAATCCTATCTAAATCCACACTATCAAATCCTTCATTCTTACTAGCACATTAAACACAGAGTCGAGACAATTCATATTCTTTACACATGTTTTATATTGCCCGTTATCACTTTCTTGATATCACTTCCTGATTAACAAAACTAACACAAGACTATAAGAAAAAAAATGCTTTAAAATGAATCAATTAAAGAGAAACTCAGGAGTATCGAGAAGAGAACTCAAACCGTAATTCACCGACTGAATTTGCATCCAGAAGGTCTGACAACAACACGCATAATCTCAGAACATATCTGAAAATTCTTCATGTCATTAAGCACTAACCCTATGTGTGATATCCCTTCCTTTCTTTCTTTCCCACAAAGGACATATACTCTCAAACAAAGTTCTGCGTGTTGCATAGTTGAGATATGTCTGTTATCATGTGCATAGAACAGCCACTACCAACAAACTGAAGTCTAATGATATGCCTCCATAGCTACTCCGACACAGAGCGGGATCAGCTAGTCTTTGGAACCCAATCGATTTTGAAACTGGGTTGAACGTTTTCATCTTTGCACGATACTCTCTGTTGTCTATTGAGAATTCTAACACTCCTAAGTGTACATGCAACCCTAAATACCTTGGATCTATGTTTTCTCTATTATACATGCAAATATGAATATCCGGAGTATTATCCTAACTAGCATATCAAAAACAATGATTCATATGAATATAACATGTTAGAATACATACCTCTTCGATGTAGCTTGACTCCATGATGCTCGAGAGCCTAGTACCCCAAGTGTGACACCTCAAATGGTTTACACAACACCAAATGCACATGGAATGACTTGAGAGAAATGGAACACTTCATAAAATCGGCTAGCCCTTTCTATCACACATAGTGGCCGATTTTTCCCCAAGAATATGAACTTTATATAGTGTCGCAATTAGGGAAAAAGCTAATTGTCATTGCTTTCCATTTCCTTGGATCCATGGGTTCAAATACACTATGGAGCATCCTATGGGTTTTAGCCTAACTTGATAATCCATGGAGTTTTAGCCCACTATAAAAGTATGGATGATTTACATAATCAACCCATATATTTAATTAGTCTTCTTTTGATCACTTATATAATTTTAGATTAATTCTTGATCAATACTAATTAAATAATCGTATTAATATATTATAACTTATAATATATTAAAAAACCTTAAGTGTTATTTCTCTCATTATAGTCAATCCAACTGCATGATGCCATGCAACCCAAATGGAACTTGTCGGGTCGGGTCAAGTACATACCAAATATAGTTATGGACTTAGATACTAATCCAACAGTCTCCCACTTGGATAATTCTAAAACTATTATTGCGTATGAATTCAAGAACCAACTGGCAATCGTAGCTCTCAAAAGCCGCTTTTGAACTCTGACCTTGCCGATAAACTCTGACCTTTGTTAATGACTTTCCCATTAGATAAGGGATCATATATTCCTCCATTCTAGATATCATATGGACTGAGACATAGATTACAAATCATTCTCTCTGTCAATTTGTTGTTTCCCGATTTCCGATTCATGATGACTGACTGATTGAACAATTCAAATAAGTCTTGGCTTGGCCAAGCACTCACATGTATCATCATTAAATCATCGAGGGACCCACATATATTGCTTTTATCTCGAAGGTAAAGGGAATGGATAAACATCGACTCATATGGCTTGTTCTGCTACTTGTTGAATCATACACAAAGGCATGTTTTATTACATCGAGTTACCAATGCGTTTTCGTGCAATCAATGTACAACCAACTCATAGTAACAACTCATATCTCTAGGTTTGAGGAATATAAGATATTCTCATCTCACAATCACTCGTGATAAAATCCATGAAGTGATTCAAATGAGCGCGGGTTGAATCCAATACTCAGAACTTATGAGCACTCATGAGTGTTGTAGCACCACTTTTTCTAACATCTTATACCTCTACAAGCTAACCCATGACAGTCTTGATTCATATATACTTCCAACATATGATCGATTGTGGATGGTCTGAATAACTTAGTCATTCAGGAAGAATAACCTAGTTTATTCTGGAAGTCAAAACATGCAAAATGAAACACAAGAATTATTGAATCTAGTATGGTATCAAAACCTATGAATATAAATAGAACACTTTTTATTTATCACCATACTAATGACCTGTTATTCATTATTTCGGTTTTATCAACTTTGTGCTTGAATTATAAACAATAGTTGTCCCATGCTGCAAACACTATGTTTTTCTAAACACTAGTCATGCCATACACCAAGTATGCATACTAAGTTTGTCTATGATCTTTACTTTGTGAAACAAATCGATTGAACATAATTCCAATGATTCTCATTTCACACTCCCAAATCCTTATCGAAAATGTAAGAATTCCAAATTCTTATCATTTATCGAAATCTATTAGATTCTACACTTATATGCATTGATCCACTTGTAATGACTATGCACAAAGTAACAAACACTTGACAACAGACATTACAGAGTATTCCAATGGAGATAAATTCCATGGGAAACATCCTTCTTGCATTAAGTTTTCTAATCTTACATAGATTTAATAACTTCCACCTATGAAACATTCGCATTTTGACCATCACTTCTGAACAAGAGTTGCCTCTTTTCAGAATATGTCAATATGGTCCTTCCACAAATTAACACTACACTTCCAACTATCCCTGAGCAACCAATCTTTTGTAGACTTTAGATTGTCCTCGACAATTGCTTAATCGTTTTAGTCAAATCCAATTCTAGACCTTTTCCCTTCTCAATGCCCTAAGCATTTGGAAAGTTTTAGAAAGGATGAATATTATAGCACATTCAATCGATCCTATATCCGAAGCATATGGGACATAATTCATGATGTATCACATAAAGACATAATTCTAGACCAGTCTTTTGCTACAATATTTCTATTTTCCAAGTTCTCATAATTCAGATTATAGAAAGGGATGACGTAATCGTAATCGAATCATATATAGAATTTCCTTATGTTGAGCCATTCTAGCACAACATTCATATATATCATTGACTAAAGATGGTTAAAACCTCAATCTAAGCTTTTAG
This sequence comes from Lactuca saligna, assembly GCF_052625555.1. Classification (NCBI taxonomy): domain Eukaryota; kingdom Viridiplantae; phylum Streptophyta; class Magnoliopsida; order Asterales; family Asteraceae; genus Lactuca; species Lactuca saligna. The sequence goes on along the minus strand of NC_136418.1, from coordinate 41,868,105 downwards.
AATTGAAATGAAGTATAATTTCCTCTCCCTTAATTATAACAAAACAACTTTTTCAACCCCTGCAACTTCACGAATTGAAACTTTTGTTTTTCTATAATTAAAATTGTTATATAGCAATACAAATAATAATTATCATGCTCCCACTAACATGATGATTATTATCATAATACTGATTCTCCTAATAGCTTTGACATGTACTCAGAAATCAGTTGGACTTCTAGAAGTCAATACTTTACTGACTTTCTTACCAAAGTTCAGATTTCTGATACGAGATTGCTCTGATAAGACTATATCAAAATCATAAACCTTATCTTAGATAGCTCATAGGTGTTTCTAAACAATTTAAGAACTCTGAAAAGGGATGTCGTAATCATAATATCAATTGTTTAGACCTTTTCTATCTGCTTCAAATCTACTTGGTAGAAGTGTTTCCTCACCATCATTTTCATGAATCTGAGAGAAACCTTATGACCCTTAGATTTTATGGTGTATGTGTTCTTATCCATGTGAATTGTCAAAACCATAGTCACAAGACAAGGATAATGACTAATCCAAACACATATGGAATGAACTCAATCTTACTTTCTTGCCACCTGGCAGCACAAGGGTCTGCCATTGCTTCCAAGTTGTTATGCAACCAATTGAGAAATCTAAGAACTCAAATGCAAAGGCAACTTTAACCGGAATGGGCACTGTTACACCCCAAAACCGTGAATGGCGGAAACATTCTAGGGTGGAGGACGTCATGTACAGTATCACAGCAATGAATAATAGTAAACAAGCAACAACATCATCCATTGCATTAATAATATAATTCCATGCATGTGTGTTCTGTCAAAAAAATAGACACCAAAAATATACATATCAAAATAAAAGATGACTCTTGAACGAACTCCATCTTCTCAAAAAGCTTGGCACATGTACCTGTCTAGTGGTGACCTGAGAATACAACTTATTTTGAAAGCGAGTATCAGCTTAATGCGGGTGAGCTCATAAGTATATTAATGCATGAGTTTGTATGAAAACGTTTGTAAAACGTTTTGTAAGATGTTTTGTACAATGTTTTGTAAAATGTTTGAACTCTCCTAGAAAACCCTATGTTTCCTACTAACTGTAGCCTTCTACCAAGGAATCTTGTGTTTGTGTGTGTGTCTCTTGTTAGAGTGTGTGTTTTCCCAATTTTGACTATCTTTAACCAAAAATATAGTTACTACATTAACGTGCATTGTGTGAATATTCACAAAGTGAATCTAATGGGAAAATATTATCGTACCGTAGTATTTGTAATAAGTGACTACCATGGTACTAACTACCTTAAGACAAAAGGTGTTCCAAATAACATGTGATCGACCTGTATCCTGCTACCGAATCTAGTAAAACGACGATGTAAGACGCCGTAAGAAATGACATCTGGCACCCGTAGACTTGCAAGTCCCACTGTAGCGAGCAACAAGGTGTAGGATAGTCAATCTAGTATAGGTCTGTACGCAAACTCATACGCTCCCCACTCAAGGAGATTCGAGATAGAAGAGCGGTTGTGGCAGGAAGTGCCATGACCCTCTCAATGGTTCACATAACTGCATAAATGTATATGTAATGAATGTGCTAGCTGAAAGATTAATATTTCTCTATCTAGCCTGTGTGTAGTGAAATGTTTTGCGTGTGCTAACTGTAATGTATTTTCTCTCTATCTAGCATGTATAGTGATGTAATGTGTGTACTAGCTGTAATGTATGTTCTCTCTATCTAGCATGTATAGTAATGTAATCTAAGTACTACTCGAACTGACTCATGAATGAACTGACTCATTGTATGTTTCATTGTGCTAGTAATAGTATTTTTATCCTCCTGTGCTACCCCTATGGTAACTTACTAGTGATGTAATTGGTACGTATGGACATGGAAGTATACCCTGGCTACCTAAGGGTACCGAATGAACTGGAAGATCCTTTATGACCATATATGTACACATGATATATAAGTAATATTTAAATAACTTTCAGATGGGTACCCGATATCCCACCAGACCACATCTCAAGCGCAAAAAGGAAATAGGGTGGATAGCCTTCCTATGTCCTTTAAACATTTCTTATATAACTATACATACATAGACATGCAATTGATAATAAGTAAAACAGTAGTTTAAGCAAACGTATTATATAAGTATAAGAACTTGTAAAACATTTTGATGTAAAACAGTTTGATAAGTATAAGAACTTGTAAAACAGTTGGAAGCAAAACAGTTTGATGAACAATTTGAAATAAAAAGGAAATCACTGGTTTTGTAGTTATAAATCAGATGTGATTGATGTAATAACTATAAGCATTTGACTTGTATCCCCCCCCCCCATAAAAGCATTTAAAGACATTTAAACGATTGATTAAGGGGTATGAACTCACCTGTAGTGAGTGGTACGGATGTACTGAAGATGTAGGATTGCTAGGTGTCAAGTGAAGTCTTGAACACAAGCTATGATCCTAGTTAACATATAATCACACATATGTGTACCCAATTAGATTTAACTACTAATTGAAATTGTTTAGACCTCCTAGAGCATGTTAAACACTTATAATAAGTGTTATTAGCCCTAAGGATTACATCTAAGTTGTTGTGGGACAAGGCTAATGGGTTTAGGGTTCCAAAGGACCCCATATATGAGTTTACTCTCCAATAAACCTTACACAAGGAGCTTACGGTGGTAAACCCTTGAGTTTACGGCCGTAAGCTCCTAAGATTTATGTCATTTGGTGTTTTGAAGTTCTAAATGATCCCTAGAAGCATTCCTACTTGGTGTTTGCATCCTTGGAAGGGTTTAGGGCTTTAGTACACTCCTTTGAGGAGTTCACGGCCCCAAGGCCATTTACTGTCATAAACTCATATGGAAAGGGGTGTTTTTATGTTTTCAAGTCCCATACTCATCTAGGATAGCTTTTAGACAATTATCTAAGGCTAATGAAGGCCTTAGGTACACTTTGGTACCCCCTATTGATGTTCACAGCCCAAAGACCAAAACCATAAGAGATTATGACCGTAATCTCTCTTTGGGATGGGAATTTGATGATTTAATGTCCCTAAATAACTAGGAGTAAATCAAGGCTATTGTTCTAAGGATTTAGGAGTGATTAAGGCACTCTTTGGCCCTTGAGTTTGGAGTTCACGGTCCAAGAACTTCTTGGGCCTTGAACACCTTACTCTTGGTGTTCATGGGTGATTTCTAGTCTTATAAACACTAACATACAAGCCTAAGATAGTTACATATCACGGGGGAAGGACTAGGCATCATTTTACCCTTATAAAAGAGTTTACTCCCCAGGGTGTTCTTGGGCGGTAAACTCTCAAATCTTGCGGTTTTGTTATGATTTCTATGTTATCAAGCACTTAATAAGCTATATAATACAACTAGACAGAGGTACTCACAATTTGGGATGAAAACCCGGAGATCCGTGAGAGAGAATGTCTTTTCTCTAGTTGGAATTGGAAATAATGAAATAATATTTCTAGGATTCATATATATAGTCCTGGGAATTTTTGGCAAAAAATATTTTTATTCTGGCAATGAACTCTAATATTATAGAGTTTTGGAATAACAGAGTTGCACAAAACCCTAGTGCATCCACTCTCCTGATATCTCCTTAAGTGTAAATCCTGAAATACTCAAACTTATACGGAAAAGTCTGAAAATTTACTGCGACTGTTCTAACTTCTATTGACTTGATAATGTTCGTACAAAATGGAAATTTCGGGTTTTCACATCATCCCCTCCGTTAGAAGGAATTTCGTCCCAAAATTAGAATTTAAGCAAATAAGAAGTTACAAATAACTAAGAGAAAAATGAGGATATTTTAGTTTCATGTGATCCTCTCGTCCCCAAGTGAATTCAGGTCCTCGTTTGGCGTTCCAGCGAACCTTCAGTATCGGGATACATCTCTAATTCATTTGCTTGACCTCTCAGTCCATGATCTCTACTGGTTCGTCCATGAAGTTGAGGCTCTCGTTGATCTTGATCTCGTCGAGTGGAATAAGAAGAGTCTCGTCGGATAGAAAGTTTTTCAAGTTCGAGATGTGGAAGGTAGGATGTACGTTACTGAGTTCGTGTGGCAAGTTAAGTTTGTAAGCTACATGGCCGATTCTTGCGAGAATCTCGAAAGGCCTGATGTACCTTGGATTTAGGTTTCCACACTTTCCGAAGCGTATCAAGCCCTTCCAGAGTGAGACCTTCAATAGAACACGGGCACCCACCTGGAATTCCAATGGTTTCCTACGTTTATCAGCGTAGCTTTTTTGTCGGTCTCTGGAGGCTTTCAACCGTTCACAGATCTGAATGATCTTCTCCGTTGATTCCCGTATGATTTTTGGACCTGTGAGAGTGCTTTCACGAACTCGTCCTTTAGCTAACTGGGTATCACCCACCTCAGCCCAACATAGATGGGATCTGCACTTTCGGCCATAGAGGGCCTCGAATGGAGCAACCTTTATGCTCGTGTGATAACTGTTGTTATAGGAAAATTCGACAAGGGTAAATGAGTATCCCATGCTTTACCGAAGTCAATCACACAGGCTCGCAACATATCTTCTAAGGTCTGGATAGTTCTCTCACTTTGCCTATCGGTCTGTGGATGGTAGGTTGTACTCATGTCCAACCTAGTTCCTAAGGAACTTTGTAACGAATGCCAAAACCTCGAAGTGAATCTACTACTTCTGTCAGAGATAATGGATAAGAGAACACCGTGCAGTCTTATAATCTCCCTAATGTAAGTCCTTGTAAGTTTCTCCATCTTGTCTGTTTCTTTGATCGACAAGAAGTGTGCAGACTCGGTCAGTCTATCAACGATGACCCATATGGAATCAAGTCCACCCGTCCTCTTGGGCAACTTGGTTATGAAATCCATAGTTATCCGCTCCCACTTCCATTCCGGTATCTCTAGCTGTTGTAAAAGACCGGAGGGTTTCTGGTATTTGACCTTGACCTTTGCGCAAGTAAGGCATTTACTCACAAAGGTAGCAATCTCTGCTTTCATGTTAGGCCACCAGTATAACTTTTTGAGGTCCAGATACATCCTATCTGATCCCGGGTGCACGGAATAGCGAGTGTTGTGAGCCTCGTTCATGACCAAGTCTCTAAAACCACCTAGGATCAGGGTCCAGATCCGGTCCATGAAATAATAATCTCCGCCACCCTTAACCTCCAAGTTCTTATCCATACCTCTTAGGGATTCACCCGCCACATTTTCAGGCTTCAAAGTGTCACGCTAAGGTGCCTTAATTTGGGTGGACAAGTGTGAATGGATAGTCATAGTCAATGATTTGACTCTGTGACCATAATATTCCTTCCGACTCAGGGCATCAGCTATTACGTTGGCTTTACCCGGATGATAATGAATTTCGCATTCGTAATAACTGAGTAGCTCGACCCACCGTCGTTGTCTCATGTTGAGCTCCTTCTGCTCGAAGATGTGTTGTAAGCTCTTGTGGTTTGTGAAGATAGTGCTCTTCGTTCCGTACAAGTAACGTCTCCAGATCTTCAGAGCAAACACAACTGCTCCTAGTTCAAGATTGTAGGTTGTGTAGTTGACCTCATGTGTGTTTAGCTGTCTCGAGGCATAGGCAATGACCTTACCCACTGCATCAGAACATATCCGAGCCCTTGATTCAATGCATCGCAATAGACTACGAAGTCTTCCATTCCTTCGGGAAGGGACAGTATTAGTGTGGTGCGCAAGGCTCGTTTGAGCATTTGGAACACTCTCTCCTGGTTCTCTTCCCAATCAAAGGCCATGCCTTTTTGGGTCAGTGTTGTAAGAGGCTTCGCTATGTGAGAGATGTTCTGAATGAACCTACGATAGTAGCCAGTGAGGCCTAGAAATTGATGAATTTCCATAGGCATCTTCGGTGCTGACCAGTTCTCAATGGCCTTGATTTTGGAAGGGTCCACGTGTATGCCCTCTTCGCTAACCACGTGCCCTAAGAATTCGACTCGTCGAATCCAAAATTCACATTTCGAGAACTTCGCGTAGAGTTTCTCCGAACGTAATGTTTTGAGGACTTGTCATAAATGTCGACTATGATCCTCCTTACTACGAGAGTAGATAAGTATGTCACCAATGAAGATGATGATGAACTGATCTAAGTACAGACGACACACCCTATTAACTAAGTCCATGAATACTGCGGGGGCGTTTGTTATTCCGAACGGCATCACTACGAATTCTTAGTGCCCATAACGAGTTCGGAACGCTGTCTTCGGAACATCCTCCCCTAGTACTCGTAATTGGTGATATCCGGATCTTAAGTCAATTTTTGAAAAGAAGTTCGCCCCTTGAAGTTGATCAAATAAATCGTCGATCCGAGGCAACGGATAACGATTGTTGACCGTCAGCTTGTTGAGCTCCCTGTAGTCGATGCACATGGGAAATGATCCGTCTTTCTTCTTGAAAAACAAGATTGGAGCTCCCCAGGGTGAGAAGCATGGTCTTATAAAGCCCTTGCTGAGCACTTCGTTAAGTTGACCGGACAGTTCTTGCATCTCTGCAGGTGCTAGACGATAGGGCGATTTGGCTACCGGGGTAGCCCCTGGAATTAAGTCGATTCGGAACATGACTTGACGTTGCGGAGGTAGTCCTGGGAGTTCTTCTGGAAAGATTTCGGGAAAGTCGCGTACTATTGGAATGTTCTGGATGTCCTTCGCTTTTTGGCTCACATCGACCACATGACCAAGGAATGTTGTACATTCCTTTCGTAAGAATTTCTGAGATTGGATGCTCGAGATGATACGAAGGTTCGTGCTGGGTTTGTTGCCATAAACTACTAAGGTTTCGCCAGACAGCAGATCAAGGCGAATCGCCTTTTCGTAACACATGATATCGGCACGATGAAGACTCATCCAATCCATGCCGATAATGACGTCGAAACTTTTAATTGAGACCGACATAATATCGATAGAAAATGAATGGTTATCTAACGTTACGGTATACCCTATGAATGTACTGCTAGTTATCTCTGTCTTTCCATTAGCCATTTCTACAGTCAACGGTTCATTAAGTGCTCGTGATTTTTTCTTAAGTAAATAAGCAAACTTTTGGTTCACGAAACTCCTCTCCGCTCCACTATCAAATAGAATGCATGCATAAGAGTTATCGAGGAGGAACGCACCAGTGACCACTGTGGGGTTGGCAACCACTTCCTCATGGCCTATGGCCAGAACTCTTGTCGCTTGTCACACCCCAAAACCAGGAACTGCGGAAACGTTCTGGGGCGGAGGACGTCATGTATAATATCAACAACAATGTAAAGTAGTAAACAAGCAACAACATCATCCATTGCATTAATAATATAATTATTATACAAATGTGTTCTGTCAAAATTTGATAAACACTAAAGCATAAATCAAAATGAAAGATAAGTCTTGAACAAGCTCTATCTTCCTTTCTCCTTGCCTCGGTACCTGTCTGTGATGACCTGAGGATACAAGTAATTTTGAAAGTGAGTATCAGCTTTAAAGTCGGTGAGATCATAAGTATTTAGTGTCTTATTTTGAATGTAAGAATATGTAAGTACATGTATTGTAAGTATTGAAAGTGTATATGAACTGTAAGTGTTTGAAAAACCCTAGAATCCCTATGATTCCTACTAGTATATGAAGGTGTCTTCTACCAAGACCTAACTGTTCTGAATGTAGTCTTCTACCAAGACCTAACTGTTCTGAATGTATGTTTCTTGTAAGAGTATGGATTTTCCCAAGTATAACTATCATTATCCAAAAATATAGTTTCTACATTAATGTGCGTCGTGTAAATGTTCACGAAGTGAATGTAATGGGAAAATGAAATACTACTATGGTGTAGTGCTGTAAGAACTACAACCGTACCTATTGCCTTAAATCTAGGGTAATATTTCCAAGTACTGTAGTATTTAATATAAATAACTACATCGGTACTCAACTGCCTTATTTGAGGGATAAGGTATAATGTGATGTCTAGATCCCAGACTATACGCTCCCCTATCAAAGGGATTTTGGGACCTACCCACGACCCCTTCCTGAATGCAAGCCGTGAGCATCCACATTACTGAATGATCATGTATACTCGATATAACTATCACAATTGCGGTGTGATTCATCAGTATAGTTAGATCCTGAACTGGTTCCATGCTATAGCACCTAGTGACGTTTATTCTATGTATATGTAAGTGTACTCATGTAAGTGTGATCATGTAATTGTACTCAAGTAAGAGCAATCATGTAATAGTACAGTAGTGTACTGTAATGTTCTACGTGTGCTAGTTGTAATGTGTGTTCTCTGTATCTAGCAAGTATAGTAATGTAATCATTCTAGTGTAGCTGTATATGTTCTCGTCGTAGTATAGTTGTATATGTAATGTACTGAAAAGGTCTAGAAAGTATTGACTCAAGAATGAACTGACTCATTTTATGATACCGCGTTCTAGTAATGGTTCTAGCATCTTCCTGAACTACCCATATGGTAGCTTTCTAGTAAGCTAAGTGGTATGTGTGGACATGGATGTATACCCTTGCTACCCAAGGGCATATGTTGAACTGGAAGGACCTTTTATGCTTATATATGTACACATGATATATAACTAATATTTAAACGACCTTCGGACGAATACCCAATATCCCACCAGACCACATCTCAAGGCGTAAAAAGGAAATAGGGTGGATAGCCTTCCTAAGTCTTTTAAACATTTCTTATATAACTATACATATAGAGGCATGCAATTTATAATATAAAAGCATAAATAAGTTTTGTAAAACATTTGAAATATAAGTATTATTTTAAGAAAAGATCGACTTGATGTCAATCTATAAAACAATTTGAAGGCATAAGTTTAATAAAACAGTTTAAGTATAAAGAAACATTTGTTTGAAACACAGTTGAAAAATGTTTGAAAGGTAATCTACGGAGTAAGCTGTACAATGTAAAAAGGAGTTTAAAACATATAAAATGTTTATAAAAAGTCATTTGAAGAAAACTGTTTGGTAAAACGGCTAATGTGTAGCCAAATCATTTGAATGTTGTATATTAATCACATGTGATTGATGTAATAAGTAATATAATCCTACTTACTAATCACATGTGATTGACATAATATGTAGCATGATTCTACTTGTATCCCCACCCCATAAAACATTTAAAAAGAGTTTAAAACATTAGTTAAGGGGTATGAACTCACCTGCAGTAACTGACTGGAATTGAACGGACTGTTATCGTACGGAAGGATCGGACAACTGCTTGGTGTCAAGTGGAGACTTAGACACACACAATGATCCTAATTACATATGAAAACATATTTATATAAATAATTAGTCATTAAAACACTAATTATACAAGTAATAACATTTAAGCACGAGGATAACACTTTTGGTCAAGTGCTAGGAGGCTAAAGGTTTGCAACAAAGGAGTGCAATGCCCCTAATGTGAGTTTAAGGTCAAAAGACCATATTCATTGGAGTTTACGGCCCAAGGAAGTAAGTTCCTGGCCGTAAACTCTCAACCAAGTCTTGAAATGATGCCTACAATTACTCCCTCAAACATGGGGTTCTAAATGTTTTAGTTAGTCCATGACTCATCTAGGTACCTGTCCAAATTGTCTCATGTCCTAAGGAAGTGTTTAGGGTGTCCTTTGAACCCTTTAAAGGAGTTTACGGCCCAAGAAATACTCTTGGCCGTAAACTCTTCAATACTTGTGCTTTTCTTATTTTTCCTAGGTCCTAAACACATTGAGGTATTTGCCAAAAATAGAGTCCAAGTCTTTGGGGGTGATTAGGGCACTTTTAGCCCTTGAGAAAGGGGTTTACGGCCCAAGAGCTTTTCTTGGCCGTAAACTCCTAGAACTTTATGATTTAGAAGTGCTTTGGTGTCCAAATTAGCTACAAGCATTAGAGGATAAACGCCTTAAGCCTTAGGGGTCATTTAGGGCACACTTTGGCCCTTGGATGGTTTCTAGCCTCAAAACATCCTACAATAAGTCCTTAACTAGTTGTCTAACAAGGAAATGGGACTAGGTTGCCTTTAGGCCTTGTTTTGGAGTTTACACGCCAAGAACGTTCTTGGGCCGTAAGCTCCCGGATCTTGTGTTTTGGACATGTAATTAATGTTATTAAGCATATAACAAGTATTAAAAGACATCTAGGGAAGTAGACTCACAATCTGGGATGAAAACCCGAAGATCCGTGAGAGAGAAATGGGCTTTTCTCTAAATGGAATTCGACTAATGAACCAATTTGGTTCAGAATTCTATTTATAGTCCTGAGATTTTTGGCAGAAAATATTTCTATTCTCGGAATGGATTCTAATGATCTAGGGTAATGGAATTTACAGCGTTGCATAAAATCCTAGTGCAACCACTCTCCTAATACCCCTTTTTGGTGTAAAACCCTGAAACTGCCAAACTTATATTCTAAGTCTGAATTTTCATTGTAACTGCTCTACTTCTATTGGATTGAAATGGTTTGATTAGAATGGAAAATTTCAGGTTGTCACATCATCCCCCCGTTAAAGGGAATTTCATCCCGAAATTAGAATTTAGGTAAGGAAGTATGCACGAATGATCGAGTCGTGAGGAGAAAACTTCCTAATCGATTGGTTCTAGCGCACTTAAGTGAAATCGGGTTCTCGGTTGGCATTCCAACGAACCTTCACTAACTGGCGACGGCGTTGCTTCGTCCGCCTGAGCTCTTGGTCGAGGGTCACTACGGTTCTAATACGAAGGTGAGGATCTCGACGAGTGGACTTGCAAGATTCCTAACGGAAAGGTATGGTTTCACGATCGAGAAGTGAAGAGTAGAAAGTATGTTACTGAGTTCGCGGAGTAGGTCTAGTTTGTGCGAGGCACAGGACCGATTCTGATAAGAATCTCGGGGGTCCTATCTAACTTGGATTTAGCTTTCCACACTTTACGAAGCGTATTAAGCCATTCCCAAAGTGAGTTATCCTAAAGAACTTGGTCACTCACTTGGAACCTCAAAGGTTCCTTTTCTTGCGTAACTTCCCAGTCAAAGGCCACCCCTTGCTGGGTCAAAGTCGTACGAGTCTCTGTAGCTTGCGAGCAGTTCGAAATAAACTAAGGCGGTAGGTCGGTAAGACCTATAATTTGGTAAATCACTGTCGGCGTCTTTGGTTTCGATAAATGCTCAACGGTTTTGACAAATAGAAAGAGTACTCAAAATTTCCCACACTACTAGTAGTGGGTCTTAGAAATTTGACTCTTCAATTTCAAAACTCGTGCTTTGAGAACATCGTTAAAAGTTCCTCTGAAGGAGGTGTTTTCCCATGGGTTCCTTCTTACTACAAGAGTAGATAAGTAAGTCATTACATGGAGAAATAACGAACTAATCCAGGTAAGAAAGATGTACCCTACTCGTTTAGCTCATAAAAGCTATGGGCGTATTGGTCCTATCCGAAGGGTATCACTACGGACTCGAAGTGTCCGCATCGAGTTCAGGAGATAGTCTTCCGGACAACTTTCCCTAACACTCGAACTGGTGATATTTGGATCGCTGATCCATTCCTGGAAGTAGTTTCTTTCTTTGCGTTTGTTCAACCATTTTGTCTACGAGCGACAGAGATAACGATTTCTAATGAAAAATCTCGACGGAGTCCTCGATAACCGAGGTACATGCAATGCGATCCGTCGATCTCTGGAAGAATATGACCGAGGTTCTCTAGGGTGAGAAACCTAGTCTTCTAATTATATTTATGTGTAGTTCGCTAAGTTGTCCAACCTGTTCTTGTATCTCCGTGGGTGTTTAAACTATAAGGTGATCTGTTTACGGGAGTCGTACTGGGTTCTAAGTTTGTTCGCATGACGAGGCGATTACTTGTAGGCTTAAGCAGTTCTCCGTCCTGAAGTTCATATTAGAATTCATACTTGGTTCACAATCACCATTTTGTGTATACGAGTCATATATAATTAAGGTTGAAAAGGTAGTCGAATAATTGATTCTTCTTTAAGCTCATATCCCATCGGGGAAAAAGAATTTAAAGTGGAATCATCAATTCTAAACCTGTAGAACCTTGATTATATATCACTCTTATGCATACATTCTTCAGTGATAGATCAACTGCATGAATCCCAGGATTAAACTTGACGTACTGCACGAGTGGTACTTCGGGGATTTCTTCGGAAAGAAAATAACTAATAGGTACTCCTGGCATGAGTACTTCGGTGTTCTGATGTGACGGTTTTGCTGGAAAAGTGATCTAGAAGAAAGAGGTGTACGTATGAAGCTGTTTTCGTGGGAATTAAATTGAATCGAGTCGTATGAAAATGTCGAAATCATACCGAAACTTAAAGACATTAGATTTGAACATAAGACGTTTACAGACAAAACACAACCGTGCAACCATGAACAGAGTTACAGTACTTTAGATTAACCAGAAGACTATTGTTGCGAATACGGTATACTACAAACGACAAGTATACGCAGCACGAGAGTCCTTATACAGATAGGATCTCGCAAAAGGTAAGACTCTGGTTGCACTAGTTTTAGATAGTTTATAAGTTTGTTACAACGAAACGCCTAATTTATATATAACGTGGTTCCGGAGTAGGCTCTCCTGCAGCTGTGATCCTGAGAATCTTCCCATCTGCGCCAGAGTTTAGTGTTATCGGGCAATCCTGATGGAGGTGTCCAATTTCACCGTATTGGTAACATATATGGACAGCACCCACATTGGTGGTCGAAGTGAAACGTCGAGTAGGAGTTATGGGGACACGACTGCTTTCATTGATCTCCCCTTTTGGGCAATTTCTGTAATAGTGCCCCGCCTCACCACAACTATAGCAAAGTAGGCTTGCTCCCGTGGTGGAGGTAATTCTACAGAAGTGAGCAATGTGTCCCATCTTGTGGCAATTATTGCATTGCCTAGCTGGGCAAATTCCCTTGTGGTGGTGGTTGCACCGGTCGAAATTCGGGAGTGTTCCTTTATATGGTCTGCTCGGTACTGGGATGGCAGAGGTTTGTGGTTGTTGCCTGGCAATTCTCTGAAATCATTTGTGTTCCACTTTGGCTTGACGTTTTCTTTTCTTGAACTCTAAGTTGTTGTTTCGGGTGGTGGTGACTGTTACTATTTGTTGATTCCCCGGATCATTAATACGATTTTCAACTACTTTTTCAGCCTTGTCTGCATTGGCAGTGTTGCGGTTTGTCAGGACTGCTGTCACAGCAGCCATCACGGTAGCTATAACGGTGGCTTGAAAAGTAGTGGCGTCCATAGGAAAAGTAGAGGTCTTGTTGCTTGGCTGCTTGTTTCCGGATGACAACATGATTCTGTTAACACGAAAGAATAAAGATTTTGTGAGCGATTCTGGTTGACCCTGATGTACTTAGATTGTTCATGTAAAGAGTAGAAGTATGTTCTCGAAAGTTGGACCTACATCCCCATGATGCAGTCCTAGTCACGGGTGGAAGTAAGTTCGTAGAATGGTCTCAAGATGTTTGTCGTTCGAGCTGAGGTATCGTGGGTTGGTGAATAACAAGATCCAACCACTGAAAGAGACTTGGAAGTGTCTCCGGAGATAAATTGCTATAGTCCAATGATTTGACTAAAGCATGATTCAGATAGACTCTTATGAATGAATGACAATAGTACTTGAATGAAGAGTGACACAGAAGTTAGCCGGCTGTCAATATCTGTGATATTCACGATGTAAAGATTCTGGAAAATGACCTTGTAAAGGTCTTACATCATATCCACTAAAGATAGTTCCTGACAGCATAAAGACCTAACTAAAGTACTTACGGTACAAGATAATTTCATAGAAAATGCCACATCCAGCATAGACAGAAAAATACGATTCCTTTTTATAAGGGAAATAAAGTAAAGCGTCTACTACTAGCGACGGTCATCCCTCTGGTGAACTCGTAGTTCAACGAATTGACGTTCCATGTCATGTAGGTGTCTTTCACGCACCATCTGGCGTACTCGGAGTTCTAAGACTTCGGCTCGTGATTCAGCCATTGCTTGCAGCAGGGTTTCATGGCTTCTCTCTGATCTCTCGTGTGAATCTCCTAGATGAATGGTGTGGAGGGTATGCATTCTAGCATAGGCGACTATTTCTGAAATCCGATGTAGGGCTGTCCTGCCTTGAATCTCATTTCGGGCCTCTCTACGGACCAAGATTGGCAAGACTATATCTGTTAAGCCCTCATTGCTCAAGTCGTAAAAGCTTCGGTCGCCATCAAATAGCATAGGCTGATCTTGTTCTTGGATCCATGTTTCCAAGCATTCCACTCACTCAGGGGGGGGTCGGGCCATGAAAAGCCGGACTAGGGTTAGGAATTGGAAAGGAGGTGCTCGGGGTAGGTTTTCAAACTCTGGTTCGGAGTTAGCATCATACGAAAGGTCTTCGTCATGGTGATCATTCAAGAGGAAAAGGATGATCATTCTCTAGTTATTCTCCAAACCAACCAGCTATGACTTCATTCGGAAGATACTGGTTGTCAAGGGGATGGAGTCGAGTTATGTTTTCTATGCGAGAATTTAGAGTAAGAGAATAATTATTAGACGAACTATCTATGTATAATTATTTAGAAAATATTCATCAGTTACATCGCTATTTGTGAAGTGCATACCAGCTATGTGTAATCTAAACAAGATAGACCTTCGAATAAGTGACCTTAATTCCAAATTCACACAGAATAGGGGTAAGGAAAAATTATCACAGATTCTAAGTCTATAACATCCTAATTACATGTAGCCTTAGTGTATCCACTTAGCAACTATCAACTTAGTAATGAAGATCCCGTTTTAGTTCTCAAGTATAAAGTACTTATAGTAACAACAAATACTCATATAATATTTTAAATTTTAATGTTATGTTCCATTGTTCTCATTGTGGTACGGTTGGTAAGATTTTAGCATTGTTGCAACCCCATAGTTAAACTTAGGCACATGCTAGTCAACCCTCGGATAATATAGGTGATCAGGCTATATCTTCCCAGTTTTGACCATATGTCTCTAAGCCCACTTGTGTTGCCCAAGAATCGTAATTCTTTTGTACTGTCCTAGTGACACTGGTTTTAGTATGAATGCAGCACGTATACTTACTTAAATATTTTACTATTTAAAGTATAAACTCTTGGTTAGAGTATTTTTAATCCCTTATGTATTTATAGTTAGTATATCTTTTATGGGTTGATATACTTAATTCATTATAAACAATGCTCTGATACCAATCTGTCACACCCCAAAACTAGGAATGGCGGAAACGTTCTGGGGCGGAGGACGTCATGTATAATATCAACAACAATGTAAAGTAGTAAACAAGCAACAACATCATCCATTGCATTAATAATATAATTATTATACAAATGTGTTCTGTCAAAATTTGATAAACACTAAAGCATAAATCAAAATGAAAGATAAGTCTTGAACAAGCTCTATCTTCCTTTCTCCTTGCATCGGTACCTGTCTGTGATGACCTGACGATACAAGTAATTTTGAAAGTGAGTATCAACTTTAAAGCTGGTGAGATCATAAGTATTTAGTGTCTTATTTTGAATGTAAGAATATGTAAGTACATGTATTGTAAGTATTGAAAGTGTATATGAACTGTAAGTGTTTGAAAAACCCTAGAATCCCTATGATTCCTACTAGTATATGAAGGTGTCTTCTACCAAGACCTAACTGTTCTGAATGTAGTCTTCTACCAAGACCTAACTGTTCTGAATGTATGTTTCTTGTAAGAGTATGGATTTTCCCAAGTATAACTATCATTATCCAAAAATATAGTTTCTACATTAATGTGCGTCGTGTAAATGTTCACGAAGTGAATGTAATGGGAAAATGAAATACTACTATAGTGTAGTGCTGTAAGAACTACAATCGTACCTATTACCTTAAATCTAGGGTAATATTTCCAAGTACTGTAGTATTTAAAATAAATAACTACATCGGTACTCAACTGCCTTATTTGAGGGATAAGGTATAATGTGATGTCTAGATCCCAGACTATACGCTCCCCTATCAAAGGGATTTTGGGACCTACCCACCACCCCTTCCTGAATGCAAGCCGTGAGCATCCACATTACTGAATGATCATGTATACTCGATATAACTATCACAATTGCGGTGTGATTCATTAGTATAGTTAGATCCTGAACTGGTTCCGTGCTATAGCACCTAGTGATGTTTATTCTATGTATATGTAAGTGTACTCATGTAAGTGTGATCATGTAATTGTACTCAAGTAAGAGCGATCATGTAATAGTACAGTAGTGTATTGTAATGTTCTATGTGTGCTAGCTGTAATCTGTGTTCTCTCTATCTAGCAAGTATAGTAATGTAATCATTCTAGTATAGCTGTATATGTTCTCGTCTTAGTATAGTTGTATATGTAATGTAGTGAAAAGTTCTAGAAAGTATTGACTCATGAATGAACTGACTGATTGTATGATATCGTGTTCTAGTAATGGTTCTAGCATCTTCTTGAACTACCCATATGGTAGCTTTCTAGTAAGCTAAGTGGTACGTGTGGACATGGATGTATACCCTTGCTACCCAAGCGCATATGTTGAACTGGAAGGACCTTTTATGACTATATACGTACACATGATATATAACTAATATTTAAACGACCTTCGGACGAATACCCAATATCCCACCAGACCACATCTCAAGGCGCGAAAAGGAAATAGGGTGGATAGCCCTCCTAAGTCTTCTAAACATTTCTTATATAACTATACATATAGAGGCATGCAATTTATAATATAAAAGCATAAATAAGTTTTGTAAAACATTTGAAATATAAGTATTATTTTAAGAAAAGATCGACTTGATGTCAATCTATAAAACAATTTGAAGGCATAAGTTTAATAAAACAGTTTAACTATAAAGAAACATTTGTTTGAAACACAGTTGTACATAAGTTTGAAAGGTAATGTACGGAGTAAGTTGTACAGTGTAAAAAGGAGTTTAAAACATATAAAATGTTTATAAAAAGTCATTTGAAGAAAACTGTTTGGTAAAACGGCTAATGAGTAGCTAAATCATTTGAATGTTGTATATTAATCACATGTGATTGATGTAATAAGTAATATAATCCTACTTACTAATCACATGTGATTGACATAATAAGTAGCATGATTCTACTTGTATCCCCCCCCCCCATAAAACATTTAAAAAGAGTTTAAAACATTAGATAAGGGGTATGAACTCACCTGCAGTAAGTGACTGGAATTGAACGGACTGTTATCGTACGGAAGAATCGGACAAGTGCTTGGTGTCAAGTGGAGACTTAGACACACACAATGATCCTAGTTACATATGAAAACATATGTATATAAATAATTAGTGATTATAACACTAATTATACAAGTAATAACATTTAAGCGCGAGGATAACACTTTTGGTCAAGTGCTAGGAGGCTAAATGTTTGCAACAAAGGAGTGCAATGCCCCTAATTTGAGTTTAAGGTCAAAACACTACTAGAAAAAAGGCCTTTTACGATGCTCATTGCGCGTCGTAAAACGCTCAGACGACGCGCAAATGCGTGTCAAGGAAGGCCTTGTCATAAAGAGAGACGACGCGCTTTTGCGCGTCGTCTATAGACGACGCGCATTTACGACGCGCGGTTATGACACGCAATGCGTATCAAGGAAGGCCCTGTCATAAAGGAAGACGACACGCATTTGCGTATCGTAACCTTACGACGCGCGTGTTTATAACACGCAATGCGTATCAAGGAAGCCCCTGTCAAGAAAGGCCATGTTATAAATAAAGATGACAAGCATTTTTGCGTATCATGGATGCCCTTGTCCTAAAGCAAGACAATAATACAAAATAAAATTATATATTTTTTGATAGATTTACTAATTTTGCATGTCATAATTGTAAATATTTTTAAAATTATATATTTTTTGATAGATTTACTAATTTTCAAATTAAATAACACATTAAAAGTCTAATAATACAAAATAAAATACCATAAACACTAAGAATAATCCATTGCTCTAATATGTCAAATACAAATAATCATTCCAATATTAAGTAAATGTAACACATTGCTAATATTTCATAATATTTATTATTCAAGAAATATGAAAAAATTGAAATCCCTGAGATTAAAAGTACTAATAGAAGCTTCACGTGAGATACATACAGTTGGACCAGTAAGCAAGGATGTTCCCGAATCCATACAGTTGAATACAAGATGTTACAAACTGTGAAAGAGAAACCCTCTGTCCACTTCCACCATGAAAAGTGGAAAACCAATCATTATATAGCATAGACACCTGGTTTTACAAGAATGAAGTTAATAATGATTAGATTGTTAAATTAAGGAGTTAAAAATGAAGAAATATGATGTAATAAGATGAGAAAAATTATTAGGTAACAGTTTAAGAAGATATAAATGCACCATCATCATCCTTGTTGTGTTGGACATAGAATAGGATGCATACAAACCAGCTTGATGAACAACAAATCAAAATAAATAAATTAACTCATTTCTCATTTTCTAATATATCTTAATGTTAAATATAGCATTTACCTAGCACACCTTGATGAAGATCATAAACATCCTTTCTGATAAAGTAATATATGAATAATTATATATTTGTTCTAAGAAATGAACACAATACTTTCTAATTTCAACTTAACATTGATATGGCATAGAAACTTACATTCTCTTGTACCAAATAATTTCTTATTTACTTGTAGTAGCAGTAACTATATCTTCATTTTATATTTTTATTTTTTTTAATCCTCACAAGTATTTATAATCATTATCTCTGACTATAACACTAACCGGTAAGAAGAAGGCTTTTCCCTAATACTATCTCGCAAGTCAACTTTCTGGCTAATAAATTCTGTGTTGGCGTGATAATATCAACCTCCGAAAAAGAGATAACATCCTCAGATTCCTCATTGGACTTTGATGAAGTACCGGCATTTTCATCTGCAATTTCCATCAGATTATTAGTAAATAAGGAACAGCCTAGAAGATTAGATAAAACACTAACCAGATTGTGCAGCATCAAGAAGTTCCTCAAGTTCAAAAATCCAATGAACACCACTAGACAGTTTGATGAACTTTCTATGCAGCTCCAAGATGTCACCAAAGGCCAAGAAGCTTTGAGATACAACTGATGCCAAAAACCGCAATGCTTGTGCAAGCTCACCTGCTAACAAAAAAATCCACTCACATCCAAAACAAAAAAATAAAAGCCTAAATTTCATTAGGTTCAGGTAATCGATTCACAACTACTAAACTATTTCCAATTGTGGTAAACAAATGTCATGATGAATCGGAATTGAGAATGGGAATTGACCTTGAGTGGAAGTCAATGAACGATCAACTTTGTGCTCCATAGCATATAACAAGCTCAATCCCCAAGTAACATTGTGGGGTAGTTGTTTGGTGACAAAGTCATCCAGTACTCCAAATAACCATTTCTTCCTCAGAAGTATTTTAGCATGAGCAAGAAGCTCATTAAATCTTGACTCAATCATCTGTCAGACAAACCATATTCAAGTAGTATTATTATTATTAATATTATATTCCAAAATTCTCCTTTGTGGAAGGAAATATAAAAAAGAAAGAGGAGAGGCGTTACCGCTTTTTCTCGAGCATCGCCTCCAAAGGAAGCAACAGATTCAGCAAGTGTACGCAGCCTCTCGTCCATGGAGTCAAATACCACCTGGATCAACATTTCCAGCAATTTACAGGGCATTTGAGTTGGCATGGTCTGAATTTGTTGGTGTCACAACAAGAATTAAACAGTTGGGAGCCTTAATGCATGACATTATCATTGTTCTAATGCCAGAGTTATGTCAAGAACATTAGGAGAGAAAATCTTTAAACGAATTTGCTTGTCAGAAACACCCTTGTTTCCCCCTGCTTCCCTGTCAGCCTCAGCCTATAGTATCCAGATTGTAAATTAAGAATTCAGTGATCTAATCTCGCTTGACAAGAATATAAAGTGCTTGAACTTTCTATTTAGAGGCTCATGATCATACATAATTCAAGGACACAATTACTCTGTTAACATGTAAACAACAAAATTCTATCAGATGAAAGTTTCTGTAGGTAGTAAAATTGGTCTAGGGAACTAATTTTATGAATATGAACAATGATTTTACTCCGTATTAATCTTTCACAGGTAGTAGAGTTGAACAAGCTATGATATAAAATCACTGAAGCAACAATCCCTTGTTCACCAAACTTGGCTACACTTCCATGACTCAAATGTTGAGACAACTGATTTATACATATCCAAGATCAAGTCATTGGCCTTATCTCCAATAGCATTAATAGCAACCCGATGAAAAAAATTGCTCAACTAGTAAGTCATTTTACATATTTACAACCACATTTTTAACGATAAATGAAAAAATAAAAAAAAATACCTGGAGGCCATATTTGTCGGATTGAACAGACATATTAGATAAAATTTCCATATCTGTAACTTGGAGGCCATATTTATACCTCCATTTGCATTCATGCTAATAATTCCACAACTGGATCATGCATGTTACTTGTAACTCCAACTAATTTTAAAGCTAAAGAGTTAGCCAATCCCATGTGGCCATCTATTCTTGAAAGCCATACCTGTCAAGATTGAAAAGACTAATTGTGATTAAGTGGGGTTTAATTACAGTTTATATAATTTGTATTTAGTTTTTTCTTACAGGATGATGAGGTGTAATATAAGCATATCATAGTTGGAAGTACATTAAAATTGAAGTCTTGATGAGAAAAAAATAGAATTTTCAAAATACAATTAATGGCTTGTAAGATAAATATATTTAAAGTATAATGTTATAATGATGAAAGAAAAGCACAAATAAATTAAAGTATGTTGCTATGATTTGCATTTAGCCCTAAACTGAAAAGAACAAAACACAAATGTTATATGTATATCATATGAAGAAGGTGAGGAATTTTAGAACCTGGAGTCCTCCAAAAAGCAAATGGACATGAGAATCAATAAATCCATGGATCAACAACTTGGTCTAGAAGGCAAGTGAAGATGGTATTCACGTTGGTTGCAAGATTACCAGGCTGTACACAATCCATCCCATGTCCTTTCTTCAACAACACTTCAGATCAGGGGCAATATAGTCTGGTGTCCCCACTGTTGAAAACGCCTTCTCTCACATAAACAAGCAATCTGTGGTCATCTTCACATCAATATCCAATCAATTTCACCAAATTGGGATGTCTGAGCTGACCAAGGAAATTAACTTCAGTCTACAACAAAAAAACGCCATTACAGATATAGATTAGAATGGTATAAGGAAGATAAAACAAAACAAAGAACTAGTTGTTAGAAGGACAGAGAACTAGAGGAGCTTACAAGCCATTCTCTGTGGCCTTGAAGACCCTCCTTGTTGAGAACCTTAACAGAAACAGGCAGAGATTTGAGACCAACCCAAACATTCTTATCAATATAGCCCTTGTAAACAACCTTTGTTACAAAATTACCTGTCATGAGGGCAATATCTTGAAGTAAAGCTTTCTTTCATTCCCCAACACCAGGACATTTCACAATAGCAACCCTAAGTAAACCTTGATTTCTGTTAACAATTAGGGTTTCAAGAACTGAGATTAAGATATATTCAGCAAAAATGAGCAAAGGGACACTTAATTGAGTACACTTTTCTAGCAATGGGACAATTTCTTTCACAGATGATATCTTTTGATCTGTTATCAGGACTTTAGCATTTTCAAATTCCACAGACAAATTGTTCTGATTTGTGACAAAATGAGGTGACATGTATCCTTTGTCGATCTGTAGGGAAAGTATTCATGGATAGACATTAAAATATGAAAATGAAAAAGATAAAAAGAATGTATGAATAAAATATCACAAGATGTATTTCACTTGATACCTTCATTCCTTCTTCAACAATCACAGAAGTTTCACTTGATGAAGAAGATTCAATAGAAATTATTCCATCATGACCGATTTTATCAATGGCTTCATCAATTAAGTTTCCAATAAATTCATCATTTCCAGCAGAGATGGAAGCTATGGCTGTGAACAGGAAGAAAAGAATCTTTAGAGTTTAGAGAATCTGATGAAAGAAAACACTAAAAAGAAAAGAAATTTACCTTTTATATAATCTCTTTTGCTGACTGGAATCATTTTCTTTTTCAAAACTTTGATCAATTCTTTGAGACAAACAATTTTGACCAATAAGAACATTGACCACAAATCACATATATCTTAACAGTAAACAGGGGAAGAAAAGAAGCATACTAGCAAAGAATAAGACCAGGACCGAGTCGAGAAGTACTAACCCTCGTAGATGTCGAGGAGTGTTAGAGGGATTACGGAGAATCAGATAAGGTTGGCGGAGAAGGAACCTTAACAGATGAAGAGGGTGTCAGTGGGATTACGACGAAGCAGCTCCATCGAGCTTACCCTAGCACCGACTTTGAATGGAGAATGCGAAATCTTGCTTGGAAGGCGACGGATTACTGACGTACCATAGCAGAATGAAGACGGCGTACTTCCATAATGAAGAAGTCGGCGTTTCAGTTCATGCATCGTTATCTTTGAGTTGTGAGAGAGATTACACTAAGAAATTGAAAGAGGATGCGATGGAATGATGAGTGGGAATAAACCCTAAAAATGGATCGACAAATTTTCCCCTGAAATTTGGTTTACCGTGCTGCTCTCATTATCTCCGGATGAGCTGCTAGTGAGAACCCCGACACCAGAGGACTCTCCAACATCTTCTCTACCACTGCTCGTCTCGACGTTGACGATGGCGGAGGGTCGGCGATGGCGGAGGGTTGACGACCATGAAAGAGCACATAGCGGTGGTCGGAGTGCGAGGGGAGTAGTTGGCGGTCGATGTGGGGAGGGGAAAGATGAATCGTCGATTGTGGGGATAAAGAACGATGCGTCAAAAAATGCTTAGGGCAAAGAGGGAAAGAGGGAAGGGAAAGCGGGCTTTTCAAATTTTTGGGTTTTCTTTTCCCGCTTGCAACTAAACAACCCGTGTTTCATTAAAAAATATAAAACGACATGTCTAGATGACGCACGTTTTATAATAAGCGCCCTCCGTGTTTTTTTTCTGACACTAATTTTAGGGTACGCAAAAATGCGCGTCTGAAATCCTTAAAATTTTTAAAGAGCTGACATTATTTTTAGGTTACCCACTTTTGCGTGTTATAAATCAATGCGTATCATAAATTGCGCGTCCTAAAAGGCTGTTTTTCTAGTAGTGAAAGACCATATTCATTGGAGTTTACGGCCCAAGGAAGTAAGTTCCTGGCCGTAAACTCTCAACCAAGTCTTGAAATGATGCCTACAATTACTACAAATCTAGTGGGAATTTATTCAAGGCTTATACAAGTGTTTGGGCACCATATTGACTCCTTTGGGGAGTTTATGGCCCAAAGACCCTTTTCCCTTGGAGTTTACGGCCGTAAACTCCCTTGGGAGGGTGATTATGGTGCTTTCAAGTCTCTAAAATTACTAGAAACAATTCTAGGATTTTGTACTTGGCTTTGGAAGAGTTTATGGCACCATTTGGTACCATTTCTTGGAGTTTACGGCCACAGAACATCTTCGGCCATAAACTCCCTCAAACATGGGGTTCTAAATGTTTTAGCTAGTCCATAACTCATCTAGGTAGCTGTCCAAATTGTCTCATGGCCTAAGAAAGTGTTTAGGGTGTCCTTTGACCCCTTTAAAGGAGTTTACGGCCCAAGAAATACTCTTGGCCGTAAACTCTTCAATACTTGTGTTTTTCTTATTTTTCCTAGGTCCTAAACACATTGAGGTATTTGCCAAAAATAGAGTCCAAGTCTTTGGTGGTGATTAGGGCACTTTTAGCCCTTGAGAAAGCGGTTTACGGCCCAAGAGCTTTTCTTGGCCGTAAACTCCTAGAACTTTATGATTTTGAAGTGCTTTGGTGTCCAAATTTGCTACAAGCATTAGAGGATAAATGCCTTAAGCCTTAGGGGTCATTTAGGGCACACTTTGGCCCTTGGAAATGGTGTTTACGGTCCAAGAAACTCTTGGGCCGTAAACTCCAAAAGCTTTACGTTCTTGGACGGTTTCTAGCCTCAAAACATCCTACAATAAGTCCTTAACTAGTTGTCTAACAAGGAAATGGGACTAGGTGGCCTTTAGGCCTTGTTTTGGAGTTTACACCCCAAGAACGTTCTTGGACCGTAAGCTCCCGGATCTTGTGTTTTGGACATGTAATTAATGTTATTAAGCATATAACAAGTATTAAAACACATCTAGGGAAGTAGACTCACAATCTGGGATGAAAACCCGAAGATCCGTGAGAGAGAAATGTGCTTTTCTCTAAATGGAATTCGACTAATGAACCAATTTGGTTCAGAATTCTATTTATATTCCTGAGATTTTTGGCAGAAAATATTTCTATTCTCGGGATGGATTCTAATGATCTAGGGTAATGGAATTTAGAGCGTTGCACAAAATCCTAGTGCAACCACTCTCCTAATACCCCTTTTTGGTGTAAAACCCTGAAACTGCCAAACTTATGTTCTAAGTCTGAATTTTCATTGTAACTACTCTACTTCTATTGGATTGAAATGGTTTGATTAGAATGGAAAATTTCAGGTTGTCACATCGCTCCACCGGCAAACCCTGCCTTTGGGCAGTTTCTCTTGAAGTGGCCTACCTCGCCACATCTGTAGCAAGTTTGGCCCACCCCAGCACCGGGGGCTTGGTTGATTGGTTTCACCGGAGCTTTACAGAAACGGGTTGTGCCCCTTCCCATTGCAGTTTAGACACTGCATCTCCTGGCAGGCGCTGACGTGATGGAAGTTGCACTTGTTACACTTAGGCAAACTTCCAGCATGCTGCTTTATCGGAGCAGCAGCAGCGGGTGCTATCGTAGCATGTACTGCCACGACCTGCCTCTTCTTGGAAGCCTTAGCCTTCTTCTTGTCATCTCAAAACTTCCGCTTGGAATCTGCGGTTCTTGCAGGTTCTGAGATAGCCAGGGTAGTTGTTGTGGCCGGGGTACGAACCCCATGGACTATGACCTGTTGTGCCAATCACATGGCACTATCAAATGTTTTGGGGTGTTATGCCAAAACATTTCCCTGGTATGGCAGCACCAGTCCCCATATGTATCTTTCGATTTTCTTTCCCTCTGAAGGAGTCATGTTGGGACAGAGGGCCACCAGTTCACAGAATCTGGCGGTGTAGGCGACTACGTTGAAGCCGTTCATGGTTAGGCCCCACAGTTCTTCCTCCAGCTTTTGGATCTCACCCCTCGGGCAGTATTCCTCAATCATGAGGTCATTTAAAGATACCCAACGTATATCATTAGCCACTATTAGAGATAGTGACTTAACATGGCTATTCCACCATGTTAGGGCTTTAGTTTCGAAGTTGCAAGCAATGTACTTCACCTTGCTATCCTCCAGACAAGATTAGATTTCGAAAACCGATTTGGTTTTCTCAAACCATTACGAGAGGGCAATGACTCTGCTAGTCACAGTGAAGGACAATGGCTTGCAGTTCGTGAAGTCCTTATAGGAGCAGTCTCTCGAGCGCACATGAGCTTCAACTTGAACCGACTGAATAGGGGTTCCTCCTCCAGTGGAACCAGATGAATCATATTGGGCCATGGTTGAAGCCACAGCCGTAGCTACGACAACATTTGGATTAGTGTCTAAGTCCATAACTATTTTGGTATGTACTTGACCCGATGGTGCATGGTCCTTTTGGGTTGCCTTCACCAAAGCAACTTGATACGATGAATTATGGAGAGAAAGGATTAAATATGATTTATTAATATATTATGAGAATAATATATTAAAGGAGAAATCATATTGTTTAATTAATATTAGTCAAGAATTAATTAGTAATTAGTTTTGTGACTAAAAGAGATTAATTAAACTTAAGGGACTGGAATTTTAATTATAAGATAATTGCAATTTGGGCTATGGGTTTTCTTAAATTAAGGAGTGGACAAATTCTATCGGGAAGCCCATAAGGAAATCATCCAAGGCCTTAACTAAAGGAGTCTATGGGTTGCTTAGGGCTTAAGCATCAAAATTAGGGTTTCCTTGTTAGATAACCCTAATAGCCTCACTATATATAAAACCCTTAAGGCTCAAAAACGTGAAAAAGGCTTCTTCTAGGGTTAGAACACGTTTTGGGCAGCCTCCATCCTCTCTCCTCTTCATCCTCTTGCTTATGGTTTTTGTGAACCATTAGAGGAGTGACATTTGTGACTCTAAGCTTTCTAAAGTCAATACAAGGAGGAATTGAGGTTGTTATTGCTACATAACAATCAAGGTATGATCTTAAACCTAATTGCATATTAATATGATTACTTGAATGCTAGAATTAGTGTTTATAGTCTTGGATAACTTGTATGTACAATAGACAAACCTAGATCCAAGCATTAGAGTTTGTATGAGCACATAGGATATTCTTATGACTAAAACCCATCAGTGGTATCAGACCCTAGATTGGTTTCTATTGTATTGATCCTTGTATCTTAAAAAAATTCGTTTTTTGTGGTTCTGCATGATGGACTCAGCGAGTCCCACTGTTGACTCGGCGAGTTACCCCCTACTCGACGAGTCCATGGGGGTACTCGGCGAGTTCGAGCGTCAGATGGAGCTATTTTCGGGATTTCTTACTGTTTATCTTTGAGATACTTGCCTTTATCATATTATATCAATATAAATCCGATTTTATGATGTATATGAGTATATTCTTGATCTAATTGAAGATATTTATCAATTAATAAAATATTTGTTTCCTTATGTGATAATTGATTAATTATTTTGATTAAATTGGTAAATTGTTTTGCAAGAAATCATTAAATAAATCAAATATGGATAATTATGTGATTAAATGTTAATTTAGATTATTTGTTATTTGATCATTGTTGTTATGAAAAGTTTCATATTTTCCCCTTTAGGTTTTATAGTTTAAATTTGAACTCAAAAGTTTTCTTGTTTTGAAATTTAAATAGTTGAAACCCTAATGTTTTGAAAAAGATTTCAAAACTTGCCCTCAAGTTTTGGAATTTAAATTTTGATTAATAGTTTAATTTTGATGTACATTTAAATTCTAAACCCTAATATTTTGAAATGTTTCAAAACTTGCCCTCAAGTTTTGGAATTTAAAAGTTGATTAAAGGTTTAATTAGGAATGCTAAATTCTAAAACTCTAGTATTGTTTTGAAAAGTTCAAATCACACCCTTATGGTATTATTAATTAATTAAGATGTATAATTAAAAGAGGTTTAATAAATCTATAAAAGTTTTGGTTTGCAATTTAATTGAATTAAAAGTATAATTATTAAATTTGACCACCTAGTATTTTAAAAGTGTAAAATACACCCTATATATATATATATATATATATATATATATATATATATATATATATATACATATATATATATATGTACATATATATATATATATATATATATATATATATATAACAGTAAAAGTCTAACATTATATATATGTATGAGTAAAAGTCAGTCTTACCATTAGTAGGCCTCATTCACGAAGCTGGTCTATAAGGGGTGTTTAAGGAAATTGACTATAAAATGGCGATTGAATGGGTATCCACTCTTACCCACCGCACTCTTGGCTAGTGGAGGGCCGTTATCCGAACGGGTAGGATAGGATGAAACCTTCCATTAAAAGTATAATGAAATACAAAGTTACTAAATGTTTTTCAAATTCCCAATCTTAGTTACTTAGGCAAAAGTGAATTGATGCAATTCCATGAAATTACACTTTGTGCCCTTGCGAAGACGTTAGTGGAGCGTGTGTGGTTTACCGGCACATCGAATAGGTGACTATAACATGTGACGGCACCATGTAAGTTTGCATGGTTATTCACACCCGCTTTGTGATCCTCGGCATCCCAGTATCAAACAAGAGGGGCATATCGAGATTTAAACATGCCATTGAAATGTTCAATGAATCTCAAAGGATCTAGGAGTTTTCATAGATTTAAAACTTAAATTTCTTTTTGTTTTTCATGGTGGAAATTAGTGAATCGTCATTCACTTAACTTCAAATATTCTGCAACTAGATTACGGCATCCCTTTTCTAGGTTGTAGAATATTGTGTTGGGTCCTAGCCTTAATATCTCATTTGGGTGATTTACAAAGGACTCAATCAATTAACTAAGTTGAATTTGTTTCTCCCGGTTTGTAGATGTCTAAGTTCGACAACTATGGTCTTCCCAAATCCCGTGGAACAAGCATTCCACATGAAGATGGTATTCCACGATTCGATCGAGGAACAAGAAATAAGGCTTCACTTTCTCCACCTCCTCCAATTGTTCTTCGTAACCCACAAGATCGAAGAATTGAAAGGTTCAATATAACTAAATCCCTATTGGAAATGAAACATGAGGATGGTAAACCCGTGTGTGCCAACGTTCTAGGAATGAAATCACACATTGAGAGGTTGATAATGTTGGGTGTGCATTCCCAGATGAGTTGGTTGTGAATTGGGTTTTACAGTCACTTCCTGAATCATATAATGAGTTCAAAAGAAAGTATTTTATGATGGATCATGACGACAACCTCATTGACCTAACTTACATGCTCATTACTGCTGAATCAGAAATGTTTTGGCGAAGCAATGGAGCGTATTTGTTGGGAAAGTCAACCGACCATGCTTCCAAGGACGTTCTAGGAGAACCGACCTGCATTTGTTGCCAAAAGAAAGGGCGTTGGACACAAGTCTGCCCTAAGATCCTGAAGAGTCCAGAAGATGGGAGAGTCAAAGAGTATTACTGTGCTTCAGGTAAAATCCACTATCTAACTCGATTAAGTTCCTATTCGTTGATTCTTAATACATAATGTGATAAGATTGCATTTGAATGTTTTGCAGGATTAATGAAAGGAGACGAAGCTTAATGAAATAGCAAGATGAGTCTAATCACGAAGAAATGGATCTCGATCGCATAGATTCGAAGATTAGATTTTGAGCTTAGATAGAGCTGTTAGAAATATTTATTACATAGTTTTTCACTTGATTTTGCATTGTAAGGAAAAATGTTTTCTGCTACTTTTATAAATAAAATAAATTTTCATTTGACTTATTTATTTGTTTATTTCCTTGCAATGAAATCGTTATGAA
The DNA here is from genome assembly GCF_052625555.1 of Lactuca saligna. Classification (NCBI taxonomy): domain Eukaryota; kingdom Viridiplantae; phylum Streptophyta; class Magnoliopsida; order Asterales; family Asteraceae; genus Lactuca; species Lactuca saligna. Next base: position 41,839,013 of record NC_136418.1, on the reverse strand, counting down.
AATTGGTGTTTGCATATTTCTACAACAAATGGATATGATTCTTATTTATGGTGTTTATGGAAAAGTCGAGAATTTACCAAATAGGGAGAGTATCTCATCAACCAATTTTCAATTGGATAGAAATTTGGAATCACACAACTTGGTTGCATGATGAATGAGAAATTTCATATTTGGAAATTAAACTAATTCGTTGACAAAGTGTCAAGTGAAAGGACTAGGAGATCGAACACACAAAGTTGTGTGTTGATCAAAGTCCACCACAAGAATAACAAAGATATTTGTCATGATTTACTAAAGGTTTAGTAAATATGATTATACTTATAAGATTAAGTGTAATTATGAATTGATTGAAAAAGTTTAAATCAATAGCAGCACGAATAAGAAGAATCAAGTAGGCAGAAAGATAAAAGTTTCTCCATTCCAAGAGGAAGGGATAGTACCTTTTATGCTTTATGATAGGTATTAATGATTAAGAACCATATCTCAATTAATCCTCTAAGTGAGTCTTAGTACAATTGTATGTTTAAGAAGAGAAATCAAGAATTGAAGAAATGGTTAAATCAAAAGGTCAATCATACTTTGTTCCAATAACAAGTCTTAAAGTTAAGATTGTGACAATAAGTGAAAAGTGTTAAGAAGGTTTATAACATTCATCAAATGTGGAAAGTTGTGATGTCTTGGATAAGACAAAGGCCAACTAGGACCAATTTATGAAGTGTTTTGATAAAAGCTACAGTAACTCTTGAATATTTGTTTTGTCAAGAAATGTTTATTGACAAGAGAATCTTATATGTCAAGGAGTCAGTAGGAGTCTTAATGGTCTTGAAAGGTTTCAAGAACAAATCAAATAAACCTTATCGATCATCACTAGCACACGAGTTGAGGTTTACAACCTATCGTGTTGACATTATTTTGTTTCTGTGTTGTTTCCAATTGAGTTAATTATGCATGTGAGTTCTATGAGTTCTCATTTTGAACGCATAAAAGGCAAGGCACCTTGATCAATGAAAGGTACATTGATAGGAAAAGGTGAGCTGCTTAACTACAAGGAAGACGTGGTGGGCAGCTGTGCTACCATAAGGCAAGAAATCAAGATTAACAAAGTTCGGTCCATATGAGTTTGAATTTGTCGTAAACTTTGGTTTTAACAAATTCACATGGGTAGGAACACATACACCGTTTAAATATAAGTGTCATAAGATTTCCTCCTTCATGAAAATGATTGTGAGGAAATGCTTTCACTAAGAAAGATTTTAAGAAGATAGTGATTGTAAAATTGCATTCTCGAATTTGATTATGGTTACAGTATCCCTTTCCATGATTTGAATTGTGAGGTTTGGCAACTAGTCTTAATTGTTTAGACACACATATGAACTATCTAAGGAAAAGGTGTATAAGTTTAAGAGGCCTTGATAAAATATTACCAAAGCATTAAGTATTAGAAACATGGACTTAAGAAATTCAATAGGTATGCTTTTTCTGAAAGCCAAGTTGTTTATAAATACATGTCGAAGCTAGTGGGAGCATAAGTGTTATGTTTTATAATAATCATCATGATAGTGGGAGCATAAATGATTATTAAGGCACGTATTGCAAGTTGGCAATATTAATTATAGAAAACAAGAGTTATACATTGCAAAGTGGTAAGGGTTGTAAAGTTGTTTTGCTATAATTAAGGGAGAGAATATTATGCTTCATTTCAAATCTAAAGGCTTAGGTTGAGAAATGTTAATAAATTTAGTCAAAGGCACATAGTGTGTTCTTAAAATTTTGATTATGATTACCGCATTCCTCTTCACAATTCGAATTTTGAGAACATAGCAAATAAAACATTATGCATCGTGTTCCATACGCTTCAGGTATAGGATCGATTGTAAATGCTTTAATATTTGACCATTCTAAAATTTTCCAAATGTCTAGCGCATTTAGAGGGAAAAAGGACTAGAATCGGTTTTGACTAAAATAATTAGACAACTATCAAAGAACAATCCAAAGTTCGATGAGGATTGGTTGTTTATGAGTAGTTGGAAGCATGGTATTGAATGGACCATATCGACATTATTATGAATAGAAAAAAATTCTATTAATAAGTTGTCATATGGAAAATATGGAAATGTTTCCATATTGGATGGACCATATCGACATTATTATGAATATATAAGATTCTATTAAGAATAAGTTGTCATATGGAAAATATGGAAACGTGTCCATATTGGGAATTGAATATTGAAAATCTATGTCTAGATTAGAAACTTTTATGAAAAAGGATGTTTAAAGGAATGTACTTTGAGTGAGAGACATCATATCTAAGGAATTGACTTGTAACAATCTCCGATAGAAGATTTTGTAATATCATTGGCAATAGTCTGTGTGACTTTGGTGCAGTCACATTATGAAAGAATCATTGCATAGAATGTTAGAATCTAGCATATTCTATAAGTAGCAAGAATTTGATATTCTTTCACTTATGAAAAAGGATTTGGAGTTGTGAAATGAGAATGATTGGAAATGTGTTCATTTTGATCTATTTCACAAAGTAAGAACCATAGGTAAACATTGTGTGCATGCTAGGAGCATGGGACAAGTGTAATAATTCAAGTAAGAAGTTGATTACCCGAAACGACAAATAATGAGTAATCGATATGGTGATAAGTAAAAGGAGTTTTGTTTATACTCAAAGGTTTGAGGCCATATGGGATTAGTATTATTCTTGTGTTTCACTTTGCATGTTTTGACTTCATGAATAACTTAATTGATTAAGAACAATCAAGTTATTCAAACGGGCCACAGTCGTTCATATGTTGGAAGTAGGTATGAATGAAGACTGTTGTGAATTGGTTTGTGGATTGTCTAAAAGGGTATTAGACATAAGAAAATGTTTGTTGCAATGTTCATGAGTGCTTATGAATATGACTTGAGCATTGGATTAAACCCACGCTCACTGGGATCACTCCATGAATTATATCACGAGTGATTGGTGAGACGATAACATCTTATATTCTTGAAACTGAGATGTGTGAGTTGTATCTTGCTAATTGGTTGCACATTGATAATATGTAAATGCACTAGTAACTTGGAGTTATAAAACATATTGTTGTGTGTGATTCGGTGAGTGAGTGCATGCAAGCATTGTATCAAAGTTTATTCGTTCCTTTTATCCAAAGAAGGATAAAAGCGATATCTTTGGGCCCATCGATGATTTAGAGATGAAAAACATTAATGCTCGGTCGTCCTAGGGCTAATTTGATTTGTTCAATTAGTCAGCCGTCATAAATCGGAGATCGAGAAATAGTACAAAGAGAATGATTAGAAATCATGTCTTACGATATCTAGAATGGAGGAATATATGATCCCTTATCTAAAGGACACGCGTATCTGATAGGATCAGAGTTGACAGCAGCTTTGGAAAGCTACAATTGCATATCAGGATCTGAAATCATACGCAGAATAGTTATTAGACTTATCCAAGTGGGAGACTATTGGATTAGTGTCTAAATCCATAACTATTTTGGTATGTACTTGACCCGATGGTGCATGGTCCTTTTGGGTTGCCTTCACCAAAGCAACTTGATAGGATGAATTATGGAGAGAAAGGATTAAATATGATTTATTAATACATTATGAGAATAATATATTAAAGGAGAAATCATATTGTTTAATTAATATTATTTAAGAATTAATTAGTAATTAGTTTTGTGACTAAAAGAGATTAATTAAACTTAAGGGACTGGAATTGTAATTATAAGATAATTGCAATTTGGGCTATGGATTGTCTTAATGAAGGAGTGGAAGAATTCTATGGGGGAGCCCATAAGGAAATCGTCCAAGGCCTTAACTAAAGGAGTCTATGGGTTGCTTAGGGCTTAAGCATCAAAATTAGGGTTTCCTTGTTAGATAACCCTAATAGCCTCACTATATATAGAACCCTTAAGGCTCAAAAACGTGAAAAAGGCTTCTTCTAGGGTTAGAACACGTTTTGGGCAGCCTCCATCCTCTCTCCTCTTCGTCCTCTTGCTTATGGTGTTTGTGAACCATTAGAGGAGTGACATTTGTGACTCTAAGCTTTCTAAAGTCAATACAAGGAGGAATTGAGGTTGTTATCGCTACATAACAATCAAGGTATGATCTTAAACCTAATTGCATATTAATATGATTACTTGAATGCTAGAATTAGGGTTTATAGTCTTGGATAACTTGCATGTACAATAGAGAAACCTAGATCCAAGCATTAGGGTTTGTATAAGCACATAGGATATTCTTATGACTAAAACCCATCAGTTTCGTTATTTGGGTTTCTCCTTGGATTTCTGCGAGGCAGCATCTTTGATCTATAAGTTTATGAAGATGAAAGCATTGATAAGAATTCAATGGAAGAATTGATGAGAATGACTCATGGACTAACTCCCCATAGCCCAACAATACGATTGAATGTAGATCTAAATCGAATAGATGATCGCATTTGGATAATAATTCCCATAAGATTAGGTACCTATCAATATTACTGGGATTACAGATGTAACAAGTTCGGGAAAAAAGGCCTACAGTAAGAGGCCTTACATCAACCAAAATGGGAAAATTTTGACAAGATTACAACCTAACCAAGACCTAACAGGCCTATGATTTACAAAGATAGGGAATTAGACCAAAGTTTTACATAACTAAGTTATATCCAAAAAGAGAAGTTGATGAGGATCTATCAAAAACGAGAACTGCCAGAGTGAGTCCTTGATCCCGACAGCAGATGTTTTATGTCCCTCATACGCCTATCAGCCATTGCTTGCTATGCTCGAAGTTCTCTAACTTTAGCTCGTGCTTCAGTGAGTTCCCTCTTAAGAGTTGCATTGTGGACCAGAGTCCTTTCATGAGCAGAATCTAGTTGGCGAATGCGGACAGTGTTAACACCCGTGTTGGCATCAATCTCCAAGATCGATTGATAGATGATCGATTCAGTATCGTGTTCCGAGAAATCCTACAAACCATGATGGGTAGGACTCTACCTGCAGAACCTCCATTAGTGAGGTTGTAGAAACTTCTGTCCCCATTGTAGGGAATGGGTTGACCATGTTCATGGCTCCATGTATTCAAGTTTGTTACCCACAGAGGTGTGGGTCCTTGAAATGTGGGTTTGGGATTGTTATTCGGGGCTTCACCTACTTGAGGTAGGTTATTGACTTCGGGCTCAGAGTCAGATCCATCCGAGAAGCCTTCTGCTTGATGATCATCCAAAGGGATTTGATGCTCATCATCAGACTCTACCTCAAGCCATCCAACATTTCCGTTGGGTGGAAAGTACGGGTCTCCGGGAATGTGGAATCCATCCATTAAATCTACGCGAGAAGGGAGGTATGAGAATCTAGTACATAAGTAACTTATATTAATGTAAAATACTCCTATAGTATTTTAAGTTTAATGTTATGTTCTAGTGTTCTCATTGTGGTATTGTTGGTAAGATTTTAGACTTGTTGCAACCACATAAATACACTTAGGCACATGCTAGTCAACCCTCGGATAATATAGTCGATCATGCTATATCTTCCCAGTTTTGACTATATGTCTCTAAGTCCACTTGTGTTGTTCAACAATCGTTGTTCTTTTGTCCTGTCCTAGTGACACTGATTTTAGTATGAATGAAGGCACGTATACTTAATTAAATACTTCATTATTTAAAAGTATAAACTCTTAGTCAGAGTATTTTAATCCCAATGTATTTATAGTTAGTATATCTTTTGTGGGTGGATATACTCAATTCACTATAAACAATGCCCTGATACCAATCTGTCACACCCCAAAACCGTGAATGGCGGAAACATTCTGGGGCGGAGGATGTCATGTACAGTATCACAACAATGAATAATAGTAAATAAGAAACAACATCATCCGTTGCATTTATAATATAATTTCATACATGTGTGTTCTGTCAAAAATATAGACACCAAATATATACATATCGAAATAAAAGATGAATCTTGAACGAACTCCATCTTCTCAAAAAGCCTGGCACCTGTACCCGTCTAGTGGTGACCTGAGAATACAAGTTATTTTGAAAGCGAGTATCAGCTTAATGCCGGTGAGCTCATAAGTATATTAATGTCTGAGTTTGTATGAAAATGTTTGTAAAATGTTCCCTAAGATGTTTTGTACAATGTTTTGTAAAATGTTTGAACTCTCCTAGAAAACCCTATGTTTCCTACTAACCGTAGCCTTCTACCAAGGCATCTTGTGTCTGTGCGTGTGTCTCTTTTTACGGTGTGTGTTTTCCCAATTCTGGCTATCATTAACCAAAAATATAGCTATTACATTACCGTGCATCGTGTGAATATTCACGAAGTGAATGTAATGGGAAAATATTATCGTACCGTAGTATTTGTAATAAGTGACTACCGTGGTACTAACTACCTTAATACAAAAGGTGTTCCAAATAACATGTGATCGATCTGTATCCTGCTACCGAATCTAGTAAAACGATGATGCATGATGCCATAAGAAATGACATTTGGCACCCGTAGACTTGCAAGTCCTACTGTAGCGAGCAGCAAGGTGTAGGATAGTTGCAAGATCTGTACACAAACTCATATGCTCCCCAATTAAGGAGATTCAGGATATAGGAGCGATCGTGGCAGGAAGTGCCATGACCCGCTCAATGGTTCACATAACTGCATAAATGTATATGTAATGAATGTGCTAGCTGAAAGTGTAATCTTTCTCTGTCTAGCATGTGTGTACTGAAATGTTCTGTGTGTGCTAGCTGTAATGTATCTTCTCTCTATCTAGCATGTATAGTGATGTACTATGTGTACTAGTTGTAATGTATGTTCTCTCTATCTAGCATGTATAGTAATGTACTATGAGTACTACTTGAACTGACTCATGAATGAGCTAACTCGCTGTATGTTTCATTGTGCTAGTAATAGTATTTGTATCCTCATGTGTTACCCCTATGGTAACTTACTAGTGATGTAACTGGTACGTATGAACATGGAAGTATACCCTTGCTACCCAAGGGTACCGAATGAACTGGAAGATCCTTTATGACTATATATGTACACATGATATATAACTAATATTTAAATGACTTTCAGACGGGTACCCGATATCCCACCAGACCACATCTCAAGCGCGAAAAGGAAATAGGGTGGATAGTCTTCCTAAGTCCTTTAAACACTTCTTATATAACTATACATACATATACATGCAATTGATAATAAGTAAAACAGTAGTTTAAGCAAATGTATTTAATAAGTATAAGAACTTGTAAAACAGTTTCAAGCAAAATAGTTTGATAAGTATAAGAACTTGTAAAACAGTTGGAAGCAAAACAGTTTGATAAACAATTTGAAATAATAAGGAAATCACTGGTTTTGTAGTTATAAATCACATGTGATTGATGTAATAACTATAAGCATTTAACTTGTAAAAGCATTTAAAAACATTTAAACCATTGATTAAGGGGTATGAACTCACCTGTAGTGAGTGGTACGAATGTATTGAAGATGTAGGATTGCTAGGTGTCAAGTGAAGTCTTGAACACACGCTATGATCCTAGTTAACATATAATCACACATCTGTGTACCCAATTAGATTTAACTACTAATTGAAATTGTTTAGACCTCCTAGAACATGTTAAACACTTATAATAAGTGTTATTAGCCTGTAAGGATTACATCTAAGTTGTTATGGGACAAGGCTAATGGGTTTAGGGTTCCAAAGGACCCCATATATGAGTTTACTCTCGAATAAACCTTACACAAGGAATTTACGGTCGTAAACTCTTGAGTTTACGGCCGTAAGCTCCTAAGCTTTATGTCATTTGGTGTATTGAAGTTCTAAATGATCCCTAGAAGCATTCCTACTTCGTGTTTTCATCCTTAGAAGGGTTTAAGGCTTTAGTACACTCCTTTGAGGAGTTCACGGCCCCAAGGCCATTTCCTTTTGAGTTTATTGCCGTAAACTCATATGGGAAGGGGTGTTTTTATGTTTTAAAGTCCCATACTCATCTAGGATAGGTTTTAGAAAATTATCTAAGGATAATGAAGGCCTTAGGCACACTTTGGTACCCCCTTTTGATGTTGACAGCCCAAAGACCAAAACTATAAGAGATTACGACCGTAATCTGTCTTTGGGATGGGAATTTGATGATTTAATGTCCCTAAATAACTAGGAGTAAATCAAGGCTATTGATCCAAGGATTTAGGAGTGATTAAGGCACTCTTTCGCCCTTGAGTTTGGAGTTCACAGTCCAAGAACTTCTTGGGCCGTGAACACCTTACCCTTGGTGTTCATGGGTGATTTCTAGTCTTATAAACACTAACATACAAGCCTAAGATAGTTACATATCACGGGGGAAGGACTAGGCATCATTTTACCCTTATAAAAGAGTTTACTCCCCAAGGTGTTCTTGGGCGGTAAACTCTCAAATCTTGCGGTTTTGTTATGATCTCTATGTTATTAAGCACTTAACATGCTATATAATACAACTAGAGAGAGGTACTAACGAAGATCCGTGAGAGAGAAAATGGCTTTTCTCTTATTGGAATTGGAAATAATGAAATAAGATTTCTAAGATTCATATATATAGTCATGGGATTTTTTGGCAGAAAATATTTTTATTCACGCAATGAATTCTAATATAATAGAGTTTTGGAATAACAGAGTTGCACAAAACCTTAGTGCATCCACTCTCCTGATATCTCCTTAAGTGTAAATCCTGAAATACTCAAACTTATACGGAAAAGTATGAAAATTTACTACAACTGTTCTAACTTCTATTGACTTGATAATGTTTGTACAGAATGGAAATTTCGGGTTGTCACAGGCACAGATATATAAATATGTCAACACGATAGGTTATAAACCTCACGATGTTTGCTAGTGTTAAACTACAAGTTTTTTTTATTCTTGATTAGATCTTGAAATTCTTCCAGGATCTTTAAGACTCCCACTATCCTCTTAACACATAAGACTCACTTGCCAAATATTCAAGAGATAGTTTGGATTCTTTATCAAGACAAACACTTCACACAATTGGTATTAATTGGTCTTCGTTTTATCGAAAACATCACAACTTACCAATTTCAAATGTACAAGAGTAGGATACTTTTACTCTTACATTTGACTAGTGTTAATAAACATTTCTTTAAGATATGTCACTCAACTTACAGTCTTGGAGTATGACTCTAAGACTTGTTTTGGAACGAGGTATAAATCGTCTTCTTGATTTGACCACTTCAACAATTCATAGCTCCTATTCTTAGCTATCCAAATGTACTTAGAGGATGAATTGTGATAAGGTCTCTTAATTATTAAGATAGTAATATAACATGATACTAAAGTACTCTCCTATCTTTTCATATTTGAGAAACTTTTATCCTTCCGCCTAATTTGATTCTTCTCATTCGTTCTACCATACAATGAAATTTTTCAATGTATCAGAATTATACTTAAACTTGTAAGTGTAACGATATTTACTAAACTTTAGTAAAACATGAAGAATAGTTTTATCGATCTTTTGTGGTGAACTTTGATGAGTGCATAAGGATGTGTACTTGATCCCTTAGTCATTCACTTGACTCACACATTCATGTGAAAATGTAATTAGTCTTAATTTTCCAATGCTTAAAAGTTCTCATTCATTATACTATACAACTTTCAATGATTTCCAAGTTCCTATCCAACTGAAACGTTGGGTGATGGGAATCTTTCCTTATTTGGTAAATTTAGACACTACCACAAATGAAAGAATCAAATGCATATTTCCACTCTTGCTATTAATGGAATCATATAAGCAACAACTTTTTTTCACAAATGCCATTGTAAGGATATTTTAAAATAAATAAAATCAAAATGCTTTTCTTTTATTTTAAAAGCTTTGCTGAAAAACTATCCTTATAGTGCAAAAGCACATGAAAACTTTGTTGTTATCTATTCCTAAGCAATATATCATAACTCCTAAGAAGTAGCTCAAGAATCTGATCTTCAAACTATGCGATAGAAATCCATCTACCCGATCAGATTCAACATACTCTTTCTTTAAGTTTCTTCACTTTTCTTTTGATTCGTAGAACATCAACATATGACCCAGTCACATCATGTAATAAGAATCTCAAAATAGAAACTTAATCGAGTTAGATAGTGGACTTTACCTTAAGTAGAGTCAAACTTATTGACTTTACCGGCCTTATGATCATTCAGGTAAATTTGGCAGCTTCGCAACCAATGCCCTTTCCTTTTGGCAATATAACCATATGGACCCTCTAGGAATGGTACATGGAACAATCTCAGACTTAGCCTTTCTCTTTAAAATTTGGTCAACCGAGTTGACTATGGCTAATCCCTTTCAATTGGGAAGAGAAAGGTTTTTAGTGGGTATCCAATATAACCATTGTCAATGTCCATTGAAGGTTTGGGAAGTTGATCTAATAAACAAATTTGATTTACCAAAGCTCCAAATTATTGTTGATTCAGTAGTACCAAACAAATAGTTAGGTCATGTCATAGTCTATTTCATGGTAGTCCCGAAGGTAACTCACTATGTGACTTACAAAGTGGACGAACATCCAACTTTCTTAAGACTTTGACACCCAGCTCTCCCAGCTTGTCAATATGTGACTTCATCTCCAAGATGTGAGCACACATAGACTTTGCTTTCCAATAGGGCTTGAGTGACCTTGAACTTGTGGGTTAGGGAGAATAATTGGAGGAGGTGGAGGAAGTGAAGTTCCAAGAGATTTGGGAAGATCATAGATGTCTGAACTAGACATCATTTGGGAGATATTCAAGATAGTTGATTTAAAGTCCTTAATATAACACCCAATATGAAATATTAAGGCTAGGACCCAACACAATATTTTATAACTTGGAAGAAAGATGCCGTAATCCAAGCTATAGAATATTTAAAGGTAAGTGAATGACGATTCACCAATTTCCACCACGAAAACAAAATAATTTAATTAGCTTTTACTAGGATTTGAAACTCCAAGATCTTTTGAGATTCATTGAACTGTTTAATGGCATGTTTCAATCTGGAGTGTGCCCTTCAGGTTTTGTGACTGGGATGCCGAGGATCACAAAACAAGGTGTGAATAACCATGCAAATATACTTGGTACCCTTAATATTTACCCCTTAAGGATGTGCGGGTTAACCACACACGATCCACCGATACTATGATAAACATTAAGTTACCCTTTGCCTACCTTGTTAAATACGAGTTAGTATACCGGTTAACCACACACACTCCACTAACCGACTTAAGCAAAGTGCAAAGTGTAACTTCATGGATTAGCACCTCATTCACATTTTCCTAAAGTAACTAAGATTGGGTATTACTAAGAGTTTAGTTACTTAGTATTTATCATTAATACTTTTAATGAAGGGAGAATTATAGTCCTTGTCATACCCGTTCGACTAACAACCATGCACCAGTCAAGGAAGCGTTAGGTGAGAGTGGACACCCATTAAACTGCCATTTTATAGGTAGTAACCTTATACCCCGCTTATAGACTGCCTTCGTGAATGAGGCCTACTAATGGTAAGACGACTTGCTCTTATACATACATACATATATATATATATATATATATATATATATATATATATATATATATATATATATTATTAATTTATAATATTATAAAGTATAAGGGTTGAATTTTAACCTTTAAAATTCTAATGGCTTAAATTGGAATTAAAGTATTCATGGGAAAACTTTACAGATTCCAAAACATAAGGGAAAGTTTTAGAAAATATTCAAAACTATTTAATTCCATAACTTATGTGTTTAAAGTAGTTTTAACTAAAAAAATTCTTCAAGTTCCATAACTTTAGGACAAGTTATGGAAGACTTTAAACTATTAAGGAATGTAACTCTTGTTCTTTTGTAACTTATGGAACTAATTAAGGTTACACATTTTTATTATTTAATGAAGAGACTCTTGAACTTCCATAACTTGAGGACAAGTTATGGAGTCATAAAACCATTTAACGAGGAAAAGACTCTTCATTTTGTAACCTTTGCCAACTTTTATGAGTTTTAAGAAACTTAAATGTGACCTTTCACGTAACTTGAGGACAAGTTACACAAACACATTTTAGAATCAACTCTTAGATTAAAATGGATTAAAGACACATAATCAATCGACTTTTCTATTAATCTAAGCAACTCATATGAACAAAGATAATTCACATCAAACTTTTTCATGTAATTAGCATAACACTGAAACTAATACAAAACATGAATCTATTGATAATTATCTTTGAAATTGGATTAGCATGAGCATTAGCATATCAAAAAAAAGTTTATAAGTCCAAAAACAGCTTAGGGTAATGTTCCTAGTCCAATTCCATCCAAAACAGTCAAATATATGCTGTCAGGGGGTCCAACTCGTCGAGTGCATGAACCAAATCAGTGAGTTGGATGCTTTTTTCCTTGGACTCGTCGAGTCCCTTCATGGACTCGGCGAGTCTGCTATGCAAACAACAACAAAATTCGAATTTTCAGCTAAATTTCCAAGTATAACAAGAAAACAAGCCTAGGCTCAGATACCACTGTTGGGTTTTGAGCATTCTAACACTCCTAAGTGTACATGCAACCCTAAATACCTTGGATCTATGTTTTCTCTATTATAAATGAAAATATGAATATACAAGGTATTATCCTAACTAGCATATCAAAAACAATGATTTATATGATTATAACATGTTAGAATACATACCTCTTTGATGTAGCTTGACTCCGTGATGCTTGACAGTCTAGTGCCACAAGTGTGACACCAAAAATGGTTCACACAACACCAAATGCACATGGAATGACTTGAGAGAAATGGAACACTTCATAAAATCGGCTAGCCCTTTCTATGACACATAGTGGCTAATTTCTCCCAAAGAATATGATCTTTATATAGTGTCACAATTAGGGTAAACCCTAATTGTCATGGCTTTCCATTTCCTTGGATCCATGGGTTCAAATACACCATGGAGCATCTCTGGAGCATCATATGGGTTTTAGCCCAACTTGATAATCCATGCAGTCTTAGCCCACTATAAAATTGGGGATGATTTACACAATCAACCCATATATTTAATTAGTCTTCTTTTGATCACTTAACTAATTCTAGATTAATTATTGATCAATACTAATTAAATAATCTTATTAATATATTAGAACGTATAATATATTAATAAACCTTAAGTGTTATTTCTCTCATTTTAGTCTATCCCAATGCATGATGCCATGCAACCCAAATGGACCATGCCGAGTCGGGTGAACTACATACCAAATATAGTTATGGACTTAGACACTAATCCAACACTCTCTCCCATGACATATCGCATCTGTAGTTGGGTTTAACCCTTTTCTTGTTCGATCCGATGGGTGCCTCAGTACTTGCTTTTGAACTGGAAGTTAATCGTTGGGATGAGTTTGATCTAACTGATCTTGATTTCGCTGGACCATCTCTTGGATTGGACTTGTTGGCCGGTATACCCTTCTTGTTTTTGGGAGTTGATTTGTTAGCCTTGAGAGTTGAACTCTTGCCCTTCGTGGCATTCCAGTCGCCATTGTCTGAGCGTGGCCTCGAAGGGTTCTTTTTAGAATATCTCCCTCTTGGCACATTCTGCTAGCCTTGTGCGTAGTAGGGAACGTATGTGCGATTAGGACAATTTATGGCAATGTGTCAAGGTGTTCCGTAGTGAAACCAAATATTTTTCTTCACTGGGAAGTTGTTTCTTCTTGCCCCTGGTGGCGTACCCTTGCCACGTTCCTGGTTGTTCCCACATACACACTTGCAATAGGTACTCTGTTTAGCTTGAATAGGTGGCCTGTATTTACCAACAGTAGGTTGATTAGTAGCAACTTAGTTCGAAGAAATAGATTCAGAGTTCAAGGAGACATTGGTTTGTTTAAACATTAGTATTCTTCACCTCAACATCCTCAGTTGGCCCTGATTGTTCAGTCTTAACTAAAGCTGGAGCTGGTTTAGGGAGTGGGCCAAACTGAGTAGGTGTCTCTTCCTCGTTGGTCTCAAGGGGTGGGTTATAGTTGTCATTAAGGGAGGTGGAACATTGTGATACCCTAACCCCTTAGTTTGATTATCTTTGAATGTTAATTGTTTTTCAATCATCGATGCAACTACCTCACTTGACACATCAAATTTCTTAAAGTTGAATTCAACAACTTTATATTTTGCTTTTAATGCATCAAGTTCGGCAGTCACAACACAAAAATCTTTCTTAAGATATCTATAATAAATGCATTTGTCACTGTACTCATACTGTAATTTATTAAAGTCATTAGTCTTCGCCTCTAATTGTTCTTTTAATGGTTTCAAGCCTTCCCTAAGTTGGTACCACTCATATTTAAGTTCCTCATTTTCTCTTTTTAATAAATCGATGTGTTCATGTACATTTTTAACAGTTTTAATGAAAGTTTGAGAGCATGAAACTTCATTGACAGGAATGTTTGAGGAACTCATTGTTCTAAAAATATGCCCTTTGACTTAAAACCTCAAAAGTCAACCTTAAAAGTCAAACATGAAAAGTCAAACATAAAAGTCAAACCGAAAAGCTAAATTTGAAATTTTGAAAGTTAAACGAGAAAGTCAAAGTTTAAAGCCAAAGGTGAAACTTGAAAGGTCAAAGTAAAAAATTGAGGTCAAATGTCAATTTAGAAAGTCAAAAATTAAAAACTAAATTTTTAAGAAAATGGAATTTAAAAATAAAAGGAAATTGATTTTTGGGATGAAAATGAAATTTGAAAATTAGAAAAATTGATTTTTGGGAAATATTTATCAAAATTGCGAAATTAGGTTCGAAATGGAGTCTTTTTTGAATTAAATATGGGAGAAATGTAAGAGGTGGCAAGTTGGTACGATCCTTGGCAACCCCAAAATCCCTTATGATTATTTGTTGCTACTGTGAAGTCTATATAAGTTAAAAACGGAATATGTTTAATGTCTGGCTTGGTAGTTCAACTGGTAGGGTGTTGAGTTGAAGAGCAGGAGACACGGGTTCGATCCCGGCACCTCCAAAATCGGATATTTTTTTTAAATATATGTTGCTACTGATCGAAGACTCGATGGGCTGTGAACCTGAGGCAAGGTTGGCCGTGAACTGCGGATCGCAATCTCCGAGCCGTAAACATCCGTGGGCCATAAACGAAATTCGGGCCATAAACTCCGAGAAACCCTAGCCACAAACGCCACCATTTCCATGAAAACCTAGCCGCAAAACTGATTACGGCCGAGAACTTTTCAATGGCTATAAACCCTTCAAAAAAACGCATTTTCACCCTTTTTTGCTCCAAAACTCGATCAAAAACTCATTTGAATAAAAAATGCAAAGAACAAACCCCCTAATTTTTAGAGATCTATCCAATAACGCAAAAGTTTTGCAGAAAAAGATCAAATACGCTCTAGATCTAGCAAAATTGATTGATACTATCCAAACTATGATACTACTTGTAACTCTCAAATCTGCTTGTGTGTCAATCAGATCCATTTGATGGTGCGGAATCCCAATCAAACAGATGATGCTATATCAAAATAGATGAGAATAAGAAAAAACAAGTGATCTATGACATATTAAACGAATAGAATGATCCTCCATACACATAGTACACATACTAGTTCTTTTCTCTCTCTTCTGTTCATCAATCACTCCTCACCCACCTAACATCTATTTTTATATATGGGGAACATGGTCCGTAAATGGGTTCACGACCGTGAACCAGTTCATGGCCGTAAACACCCATTGGGCCGTAAACACTTTTTCGGTCCTAGAGTGAAAAATATATTTTCCTAGAAAAGTAAAGTATAAACCAATATTTTAGACCCAACACATAACAACTTTAATGACGGTGTACACACCACTACTATGGCTAAGCTAAAAGACCATTCATATCCAACCAATCAACAACAATGTCCTGATTCGGGTCTGACACTCATGTCTCCACGAACGGGATCTATGTCAAGGCATTCACTATAAAAGACCATTCACCTCCAACATTAAAGGGATCTCTCTCCCAATTTACATTCATATACATACTTATACTCATATCCTGATGAGACTAACTAGAACATCAGAGCATTCTCCCAAGACACCCTCCTGAAGCACAATTGCAGACAAGTTTCTATTATTGTGATTCAGATCTGCACCAATGCATATGGTAGTCCCTCTTAAAGCTGTAACATCCCGAGTTCATGCATACCTTGAAACTCGTGATCTTTTGAGTACTTGTCCGTTTTAGCCCTTTATTAGGAAAAGGTGGTAAATAAGTATGCGGGTCGTACGCGGGTGTACACTCATCGTACTTATATGTGTGCATTTGACGTGGAAGCCACCTAGTATGCTGGGCGTACCAGAGGATACACTGGGCGTACTAGGCCTAGAGTGAAAACCCTAATTTAGGGTGAGTCCCCTATATAAATGATATGATGGCCTCATTAATGGCCACCATTCTCAGATAACAAACCTTTTTGTGCCCTAACATTCGTTCTTAGAGCTTGTAAGTACATTTGAGAGCCTTTGAAGGTCTTTGTGTGTTATTTAAGTGAAGGAGAAGCTTTGGAGAAAAACAAGTGAGAGTCCAGGCCCTTGGATCTGAGCATATCTATGTTGAGAGCTTAACATAGAGGTATAAAGCTTCAAGCTTTCTTACTCTTTTGATTTTTGCATCATAATAGAATATTTTAGGGTTTTTGTCCTAAAAGTTGGAGACTTTATGAGATATTGAGCTCTAGAGACTTTGATCAACCCCTTTCAGTGTATTTAGTGGTGCAATGTCATAAAAATGCAATCTTGGATGTTGGAATCAAGCAATGCATGAGTTTTGAGCTTTTTGAGATAACAGAGTAAGTGTTTTGTGTGTTTGTGACCATATCAGCCAAGCAAAGGCTTAAAGTCACTGACTTTATGGAGTAAGAGTTGTTAGGGAGTCCAAATATGTGATATGAGCCAAGGTCATAACTAATTAAGACCAATGAGTGAGAAGAGTGAAACTGGGGCGTACATTAGGCGCAATCCCAGCACGCGCAACGTAGGTGTCGAGCATCCCTGATGCCTGCATGGCAGCTAAGTACGCCCAATGTTGAGAGCTGGTATGCCCAACATAGAGAGCTTGTACACGCAACGTTCTCCCTTCCGTTAACATTTTGGTTGACTTTTAGGGTTTAGCCAATTTGTGGACTATTAAGCCCATGGAGGGGAAAATGGTCTTTTACGCTTCTATAAGTTATAGAAGGGATAGTCTAGCTTCATCAGAGCTGTTATTAATTAAGGATAATTATCCTATGTGTTAGGCAGAGGCTAGATCGGTGATTCAAGTTCGAGATTATCCGAGTTCTTACGAGGTGATTCTTCTCACTATACTTTACTTAGAGTGGTAATCTACTATGTGATCGGAGGGTATTATGTGCTTATTCATTTATGTGATATTATGCTTGTTGCATGTGTGATATATATGTTATATTTTGTTTTTACTAAGATCGGACCGAACGGTCCAACCCAAGATGTGGGACCGGAGGGTTTCCACCGAGACAGGACCGGAGGGTCCAAACCGAGATATGAGACCAGAGGGTCTCACTAAGACACATTGACCGGAGGGTCTTACTGAGTTATATCCTCGAGTGGCTAATGAGTTGTGTGTGGTATTTTGGGGAACTCACTAAGCTTTGTGCTTACCGTGTTATGTGTTATGTGTTTCAGGTACATTCGAGGATCGCAGGAAGGCATCTGCTTGATTGTACACACACCTCAGCTAGAGTTATATTTTTGGTGGATCCTAGATTCGTGATAAACAAATTTTGAAATATGTATTGATATTCGATATTTGAGATTTTTGAGAAATTGTGACATGTGTTTTATTATGTTGAAAATGAAAATTTTGGTTTGAAAATTTATGGTGTTACAAGTTGGTATCAAAGCCTTGGTTTGAGGGATTCAGATGCACCTCCGAGTGTGTTTAGACTCAAACTGACGATTTGAGAATAATTTTCAAAAAGGATAATTTCTCTAAAATGTGAAAAGAGTTTTACGAGAAAACGAGTCAGAGCAGTGTGTACAATCAGCCAGAGCCCGAACGGTAATTTCCAAAAATACCCTTATTTTTTTGT
The DNA here is from genome assembly GCF_052625555.1 of Lactuca saligna. Taxonomy (NCBI): domain Eukaryota; kingdom Viridiplantae; phylum Streptophyta; class Magnoliopsida; order Asterales; family Asteraceae; genus Lactuca; species Lactuca saligna. Next base: position 41,820,911 of record NC_136418.1, on the reverse strand, counting down.
TATGAGATATTTATGATACATTTTATTAGAAATGCATGCTAGAGAATAGGCAATGTATTTCATATTCTAGGAGTAGAGTTGCTAGATGTGTGATGCCTTAGCCTAGGAGATGCTTTTGATCAGTGTTATCCATTATTTGCTCTGAGTACATGCTGAGTTCTGAGTCTAGACATAATCTACGAAGAGATACCTAGATGAGCATATGAGTAGTGTACTAAGAGAGTAGTCTGATATTGTGAGGGATAGAGTACTCGTGCATTAGGCTCCTAGGAGGAGGAATTGGGATGACTACAGGTTGGTGTGGAATGTAGTATTGGGCCCATACTCCTGGAAACATCGGATCTGTATGCAGTCCAAGTAAGAATCCTTTGGATGCTAAGGATCAAGTAGGGGAGAGTGATCGAGTGTGAGTATACTCGAGCGAGTCTCTGATGATTTTTTGTTGTGTTACAAAGAAATCATGGTGGGTGCACGCCACAATCTAGAGAGTAGTGGAGTCAGCGATGATGAGATTTGCAGGATGATTCATGACGAGGTGGTCGTAGACATACGAGAGGATATTCCAAAGATTTTTAGGTCATTTAAGACCACTTTGATCAAGACGTTTGAAGAGCGATACACTACAGTTACCGAGGCAGTAGCTGTTGCAGCCACCGCAGTTGTCGCTGCTGTCAGGCCACTGGGGGTGACTCGTTGCTGTATCGGGAGTTCAGCAACACAAAGCCACCGGATTTTGATGGGACTTAGGATCTGGTTGATGCGATGAGCCAGATCTCTGATATCAAGCGGTGTTTCTACGCTTGGTCGTGTACAGAGCACTTGAGGGTACGATTCGCGCTAAACTAGCTTCACTTAGGAGCGAAGGGCTAGTGGATGTTAGTGACAACCAGGTTTACACCTGTAGAGGACACTACATTGACTTGGGAGAGGTTTACTTTGATTTTTTTGAGATGAGTATGTTCCCCCGGTGGAGAGGGAACGGTTAGCCTTGGAGTTTCTGTGTCTCAAGCACATGACAGAGTCAGTGACAAAGATCACAAGGATGTTCCACGAGAAGGCGTTGTTCTGCCCTAAGCATGTGCCTTTTGGGCTGGCACGTGTGAGCACTATTTGAGCATTCTGAAAAGGGATATTCGGGAGTTTGTAGCAAACTCTTCTTATCTGACATTTTCTGAGCTTCAGGCAAATACCCGAAAGAGGAAGATTGAGTTGGAGACTTAGGCCAGGGAGGAGGCGGAGTCTCACGGGAGAGACAGGCGGCTGACACAGTCGCAGCCGACAGCCCAATGGGCTAAGCTCGCTGATTCGAGATCAGGAGGCCAAAAAGGCCGCACTTATGGGAAGTGCGACAAGAGTCATGAGGGATCATGTCAAGCGGGTATTTGCTAGAAATGTGGTAAAGAGTGGCATATGGAGAGAGATTTCCCCAAGGGTTTTGCACTCTTTTTTCATTGCAACCAAACCGGCCATGGGAAGCCCGAGTGCCCCCAACTATTTTAGGAATCAGCACAGTTGCACGTGCTGTTGTACGAGCTACCGAGAGTCGGCCAGCGAAGGTCAAGACACCGAGGGTTCGTGGGAGAGCATTTCAGCTGACAGCGGAGGAGGTCCATGCATCACCAGATTTCGTGGACGATATGTGTTCTTTTACTTATTCTATTTTCAAGTTATAAATGTGTTGATATTGTATAGTGTATAGGAACTTTTCTTGTGAGTTTTGTACCTGCCTTGGTGTTATTCTACTCGGATGCGAGTTGATCCGTCGCGTCATTAGGATTTAGTAACCTCATCAGTATCTAACGCGAGACGTTGAGTCGACCTCTATGAGTTTCTATAGCCGATGAGCATGCAGTGTTTGCTACTAATGTCATCTGGGGATGTGTGCTCGAGATTTTTGGTGTTGAGTTTTTGATAGATCTGGTTCTGATCACGATGGGTGATGCTTGTGTCATTGTGGGCATGGACATGTTTAGTCGATTCGGGGTTGTAATCGACTACGAGCGTCAAGTGGTAACCATACGAGACCCTAGTGGGGTAGTGCTTCCAGTTTATGGTGAGGGTACCAGATCTGGGTTAGCTTTCTGCTCCGCTGCTAGAGTGAGACAGAGTCTACAGTAGGGTTGTATAGGATTTTTAGCATATGTGATGGATTTGAGGTCTATTGTTGAGGTTCTGATAGTGAGTCAGTTTCCGAATGTTTTTCCCGGGGAGTTACCGGGTTTGCCTCCCGAGAGGCAATTGTAGTTCCGGATAGATTTGGTTCCAAGATCGTCGCCTATCGCCAAGGAACCTTACCGCCTTGCACTACCAGAGATGCAGGAGTTATCCTCGTAGCTTCAAAAGCTGTTGGGAAAGGGATTTATCAGACTGAGTAGCTCGCTGTGGAGAGTGTCAATCCTTTTTGTCAAGAAAAAGGGATGGTTCACACTGGATGTGTACTTATTACCAGGAGATGAACAAGCTGACGGCCAAGAATCGTTATCCTCTACCGATGATCAACGATTTATTCGATCAATTGCACGGGGCGTCTTGGTCTTCCAAGACCGATTTGAGGTCTGGATTGATGGGTTTTGAGCATTCTAACACTCTTATGGCGTACATGCAACCCTAGAAACCTTGGATCTGTGTTTTCTCTAATATACATGCAAATTTGATTTTTCCATGGTTCTCATCCTAAGTAGCATGTTATGGGGAACTTTTAATATAAAAACTAGTAGAATACATACCTTTGTGTGTTGCTTGGATTTCTTAAGAATTTGTGAGCCTGACACCCCAAATGTGATGCCTCAAATGTTTCACACCACACCACAACACTTGGAATAACTTGAGAGAACACTTTGATCACAAAATCGGCTATCCCTCTTCCTTATAGTCTTAGTGTCGATTTTCCTCCATATGGCTATATGAGGTTCATTATATAGTGTGTCACATGTAGGGTAACCCTAATGTGCATGACTTTTCATTTCCCCCATCATCCATTGGTTTGTAACCTCCATGGAGTATCCATGGAGCACCCAATGGGTCCTAGCCCAATCTAGTGAATCATGGACCTTAAGCCCACTACATAAGAATGAAAGATTTACATAATCAATCATCATATATTTAATTAGTCTCTTTTGATCAAAAATTAATTCCAAATTAATTCTTGATCAATACTTATTAAACAATATTATTTAATATTAATATATTAGAATATATTAACAAATCATAAGTGTCCTTATTCTCATTTTTGTCTATCCAAATGTTGAGATGCCATGTAACCCAAATGGACCATGCCAAGCCGGGTGAAGTACATACCAAATATAGTTATGGACATATACACCTTATTCAATAGTCGCCCACTTGGATAAGTATAATAACTATAGTTACACGTATGACTTCAGGAACCGACCAGCAATCGTAGCTCTTTCAAAGTCTTGCGGAACTGAGATGATGATGATGCGCCATTAAAGATAAGTGATCATATAATACTCTATTCTTGATATCATCCGGACAAATACATGGAACAGTGTCATACTTATTGTCTGACAGTGTGTTTCCTGATTTCCGATTTGTTTGAAAAAACAACTAAATCGAACATATCAATTTGGTTCTAACGGACCCGACACATAGGTCAAAAAAATCGTTAAGGGGCCCATATATCGCTTTTAATCTTCCTAGGACTAAAAGGAACAAATAAACTTCGACTCATATGCTTGTACTAACTACTTTTTGAATCATACACAAAAGCACGTTTTAACATCAAGTTACTGATACATTTTCATGCAATCAATGCACGACCAACTCATAATCAACAACTCATATCTATAGGTTTGAAGACTTATATGATATTACCATCTCATGATCACTCGAGATAATTTCAATTAATTGATACAAGTGAGCGGGATCAGTTGGTCTTTGGAACCCTATCCATTTTGCAAATAGGTTGACCTTTTTCATCCTTGCACGGTACTCTCTCCAATGACATGTCCCGTCTATAGATGGGTTTAACCCTTAATATTGTCAAGGAACTCGGTACTAAGATACTCTCCTCCTTGATTGGATCAGAGCATCTTAATGTTCCATCCCAACTGATTCTACACTTCCTGTTTAAACTCTTTGAACTTTTCAAAGGTTTCTGACTTATGCTTGATAAAGTAGACATAACCATATCTACTGTAATCATCAGTAAAAGTCACATAGAAGCGGTTAGCATCCTTTGTGGCGGTTCTAAAGGATCCACACACATCTATGTGTACGAGGTCCAGCAAACCTTCACCCATAGCACATGTACCAGTGAAGGGTGACTTTGTTATTTTTCCAAGTAAACAAGACTTGCAACTATCATCTGAACTTAAGTCAAATGACTCCAAGACTCCAGTCTTCTAAATTTGGCCTATGTGCTTCTTGTTAACATGTCGATGATTATCCAAAATAATGGAAGAATCAATGTGTAAAACATTTTTTCCTAAGTTGTCTACAACATTCACAACTTCATTTTAAAATGAAAAGGTAAAACCTTGTTTATACAAGCCGTTAAAAGAAATAATATTTATCGCCAATTTGGAAGTGTAGCAACACTTATTCAAAGATTAAACTCCAATCTTGGTAACAGGTGAAACTTTTGTATTTCCCATGATCAGGTTTATCTTTCGATGCTCCAAATCTTCACTTCTTCTTAGTCCCTGCGAATCAGAGCATATATAAATATCACAACCTGTATCAAGAACCCAAGAAGTAGTATGTGGTATGGTATTAGATAATATAGTGTAAATACATGCATGGGTAGGTTTGACCTTCACATCCTTAACATCTTGCAGGTAATTGGGGCAGTTTCGTTTCTAGTGGCCCTTTTCCTGACAATAGAAGCATTGAGCTTCCTATGGGTTAGAAGAAGGAGTGATCGAACCACCTTTGGTTGCACTTGAAGAGGAGTCATCAAGAGACTTTTCCTTGGTACCCTTTGGAGGGTTCTTCCTTCTTTTCCCTCTACTTTGCCCGATTTCCTAGACAGGGGCGGTGTTAGGAGTAAAAGTAGTAATAACCGATTTACCTTTGAGACAACTTTCGCCCGTCTTCAAAAGTCCTTGAAGCTTGCTGAGTGTAACTTCCTCCTTGTTCATGTGATATGTTATTCGGAATTGATCATAACAAGTAGGTAAGGAGTACAGTATGATGTCAATAGCCAACTCCTCGGGGAAGTTCACATTCAACTTCAATAAACGGTCCACATACCTTTGCATTGTTTGTAAGTGGCCCATGACGGATTCACCATCCTTCATTTGGATTGTGATCATGGAAGAGATAATATCATACCTCTCTTAACGAGCACTCTGACAGTAGCGGTCCATAAGATTCATGTGCATCTCAAAAGCGTAAAAGTTCTCATAGGACTTTTGGAGTTCAAATTTCATTGTGGCCAACATGATACATGACACTTTGGTAGCATCTCTCTCATGTGCCCTAAAGTTAGGGATCTCTTCAGGAGTAGCAGTAGACTTATCAATTTCTTTTAGCTCCTTGTCAGGAACATATTCATTGTCCTCGTAGTGCGTGACCATCCTGATGTTCCTGATCTAATCCATAAAGTTGGAACCATCAATGCCGACTCTCCCACAAAGGTTCATGAGAGAGAAGGAGCCGGTAGGGTTTGAGCTAGAAGCAGTATTGTTGAAATACATCTAAAAAAGAAGAAGGACAAGTTTAGATTAGATATTGAATCCTTAACAAGACACCCAAATGTAATCTTAAGGCTAGGACCCAACACAATACTTTATAACTTGGTAGACGGATGTTGTAATCCAAGCTATAAAATATTTGAAGGTAGGCGAGTGAAGATTCACCAACTTCCACCACAAAAATTAAAAAATTATTAGGTGTTAATTGGATTGAAACTCCTAGATCTTTTGAGATTCATTGAACTTTTCAATGTCATGTTTAACTCTCGATTGTGCCCTCTCAAGTTTTTGAAAGGGATGCCGAGGATCACAAAAAGGTGTGAATAACCATGCAAGTTAACTTGGTACCATTAATCTTTATCACCTAATTGATGTGCCGGTTACTCACACATGCTCCACCATTCTATGATACACATTAAGTCACCCTTTGCCACTCTTACTAGTTTATGTTAGTGTGTCGGTTACCCACACACGCTCCACCAGTGACTTGGTATGGCACAAAGTGTAATTTCATGGGTTAGCACCAAATTCACATTTTCCTAAAGTAGCTAACATTAGGAATTTATAAAAGGTTTAGTTACTTTATATTTATCATTATAGTTTTAATGAGAATTATAGTCCTTGTGCTACCCGTTCAGCTAACGAGCCTCTATCAGTCAAGGTAGCAGTGGGTGAGAGTGGACACACATTAAGCTTCCATTTTATAGGCAACAACCTTATACCCCCATTATAGACTGACTTCGTGAATGAGGCCTACTAACGATAAGACTGACTTTGTTCATATATACATATATATATATATATACACACACACACACACACATATATATATATATATATATATATATATATATATATATATATTATTAACCATTAATATTATAAAGTATAAGGGTTGACTTTTAACTTTTTAAACTCTAGTGTTTGGAACTAAAGTGTTCTAAAGTGACTTTACAAATTCCAAAACTTGAGGGCAAGTTTTGAAACTATTCAAAACCTTTCACATTCAATAACTTATGAGTTTTAAATAACTTTAAAGAAAATACATTTGTAATTCCATAACTTGAGGAAAAGTTATGGAGTCCATTAATTGGCATTATGATCAAGCATTACACTAACAAACAATTTGCAAATAATTTTTATAATCTACTAAAACTCATAAGCATTAATATTCAAATAGAAAATTTCAAGAATCACATAAACATATATAAAAACATGAAAATTTGATAATAACCATTGTAAATGGATTAGCATAATCATTAACACATCAAAAACAGGTTTTATAAGTCCAAAATAGTTTAGTGTAATGCTCCTATTCCATTTTCAGCAGCAAAACTCGAAAATCTGCACAAAGGGTCTCCTACTCGTCGAGTGCAAGAACCTAATTGATGAGTAGTATGCATTCTTACTGGTGGGTTTTGAGCATTCTAACACTTCCTAAGTGTACATGAAGCCCTAATAACCTTGGATCTATGTTTGTCTAATTATCATGCAAAGTTGAATTCCAAGGTTATATTCCTATCTAGCATACATGGGGAACATTTTTTTTCTTGAATGAAAGATAGAACAACTTACATTGTTGTTACTTATGATCCTTGAAACCTTGTGAGCCTAGCACCCCATGTGTGATGCCTCAAATGCTTCACACAACACCAAATGCTTTTGGAATGACTTTAGAGATAATACACACTTCTAAAATCAGCCTAGCCCTCTTGTTTCTTATGTGTAGCCGATTTTGATGGAGAATACGTTCTTTATATAGTGTTGAAACATCTAGGGTTACACCATGTAAACCCTAATGTGTCATGACTCTTCATTACCATGACCCATGGGCTTGTAACTCCCATGGAGCATCCGTGGAGCATCCTATGGGTGGAACGCAACTTCATAATCCATGGAGCCTCTTAGTCCACTATACAAGTTATGGATGATTTACATAAGCAAACCATATATTTAATTAGTTATCTTTTGATAACTTAATTAATTCTAAATTAATTCTTGATCAAACTAATTAAATAATATTATTAATATATTAGAACTTATAATATATTAACAAACCACAAGTGTTAATTCTCTCATTTAGTCTATCCAATTTCATGGTGCCATGCAACCCAAATGGACCATGTCGGGTCGGGTCAAGTACTTACCAGAAATAGTTATGGACTTAGACACCTTATCCAGCAGTCTCCAACTTGGATAAGTCTAATAGCTATAACCGTAATACTTCAGGAACTGAACATCAATTGTAGCTCTTTGAAGGTCTCTTGGAACTCAGAAGATGATGATACGCCATTTAAGATAAGTGATCATATAATCCTTTGTTCGAGATATCAGCCGAACAAATACATGGAACAATGTCTTACTTATTGTCCAGCAGTTTGTTTCCCGATTTCTGATTTGTTTGACAAAGAACTTAATTGAACACGTCAACTTAGTTCTGACTGGTCCCGGTACATAGGTCAAAACAAAATCATCGAGGGGCCCAGATATCAGCTTCTAATCCAAGAAGGAACAAATAAAATTCGACTCATATGTTTGTTCTACCATTCATTGAATTGTACACAAAAGCACGTTTTATAACATCGAGTTACCAATGCGTTTTCGTACAATCAATGCATAACCAACTCATAAGTAACAAATCATATCTCTAGGTTTGAAGACTTTTATGATATTACCGTCTCACGATCACTCGAGATAAATTCCATGAAGTGATTCCAGTGAGCATGTGTTGAGTCCAATGCTCTGAACTTATGAGCATTCATGATTGTTGTAGCCATGTCCAACACCTTAGACCTCTGCAACCAATCATGACATTCTTGATTCATACCTACTTCCACCATATGACCGACTGTGGAGGTTCGAGTAATATGATATACCAAATAGAAATATTCTGGAAGTCAAAACATGCAAAAGAAATACAGTAAACGATCGACAAGATATAGAAACACTTTACTCATAAATAAGACACCTTTTATTCATCATCTAATGTCAATTACACTTTACAAATTTCAAAGTTATCTAACTACTAAATCTAATATTATCCTTCAGCCCTATACTCCGAGCATGCTGGAGATGCTTAACCCGAGTCAATCCCTTTGTGAGGGGATCTGCTGGATTCTCATCCGATGATACCCACTTTGCCACGAGGAGTCCTTCTTCTATTTGATGTGTGATGAAATGGTATTTTCTATTGATGTGTTTGGATCTCCCGTGATCCTTTGGTTCCTTGGCTAAGGCAACAACACTTTCACTATCACAAAAAATTTCCATATGCTCCTTAATAGTTGGTACAACTCCAAGGTCTCCAATGAAGTTCTTCAGCCATATTCCCTCCTTTGCTGCCTCGCTAGCTGCTATATAATCTGATTCGCAAGTTGAACCAGGAACTGTCTCTTGCTTGGAACTCTTCCAAGAAATTGCTCCCACGTTTAGGGTAAAGACCCAGCCTGACTGAGAGTCGAAATTATCCCTATCAGTCTGAAAGCTAGCATCACTATACCCTACAACTCTCAAGTCTTCACTGCCATCGAGGGTAAGAACCTAGTCCTTAGTCCTCCGTAGGTCCTTAAGGATATTATTTACCACTGTCCAGTGTGGCTTGCCAGTGTTCTCCTGATACCTGCTAACCATGCACAAGGCAAAGGCTACATCAGGTCGAGTACACATCATAGCATACATGATCAATCCTACAGCCGAAGCATAAGGTATTCGACTCATTTCTACTATCTCAGCCTCAGTACTAGGGCTTTGTGTCTTACTCAATCTGGCGTTACTCTGGATGGGTGACTCTCCTTTCTTGGAGTCCTGCATGCTGAATCTCTTCAGCACCTTATCCAAGTAGGTACCTTAACTAAGTCCAATTAGTCATTTACTCCGTTCTCTCAAGATCCTTATCCCTAGAATATAGGAAGCTTCTCCTAGGTTCTTCATAGAGAAACACTTCTCAAACCAGGACTTAACTTCCTGCAAGGTTGGGATGTCATTTCCTATGAGTAGTATGTCATCCACATACACTACCAAAAAAACTAACTATACTCCCACTAGCCTTGACATATACACAAGATTCATCTTCACTCCTAGAAAGGCAAAATTCTTGGACTTTCTCATCAAAGAAAAGATTCCATCTGTGAGGTGCTTGCTTTAATCCATAAATGGATTTCTCAAGCTGACACACTCTATTAGGGTATTCTGTGTTGACAAAACCCTCTTGCTAACTCATGTAAACATCCTCAGCGAACTTTCCATTAAGGAAATGGTTTTGACATCCATTTTCCATATTTCATAGTCATGAAATGCGGCTATGGCTAACGGAACCCTAATAGACTTAATCTTGGCCACTGGAGAAAAGGTCTCATCATAATCAACTCCCGGAGTTTGTGAAAAACCCTTTGCAACCAGTCGTGCCTTATAAGTGTGTACATTACCATCCATGTCGGTCTTCTTCTTGAAGATCCATTTGCACTCTATAGTCTTACAACGTGGTACATTCTCAACCAAGTTCCAAACTTGATTGTCATATATGGATTGTATCTCGCTGTCCATTGCCTCTTTCCACTTGGCTGACTCAGGGCCTGCCATGCCTTTCGCGTAGCTGTTAGGTTCATCCAGACATATCAGTGTCTCATCACTGATAAGTGTATCACCTTCCACAGTAATATGGAATCCATAGTAATGCTCAGGTGCATTCTTAACCCTTGTGGAACGCCTCAGAGGTACAGACTTGTCAATTGGCTCAATAGGAGTTTCCTCCTCAAGTTAAGTGCTAGGGTTTGAAGTTCCTTCACCGCTTGACTCTTGAATTCCTTTAAGGTCAACTTGCCTCCCACTGTCTCCTTGTCTTATGAACTGTCTCTCTCGAAAGAACGCCCTTCTAGCTACAAAGACCACATTATCACTAGGTCTGTAGAAGATGTAACCAAAGGATTGTTGTGCGTAGCCGATGAAAATACACCTCTCACTTCGGGGTTCAAGCTTATCATGAGTCTCCTGTCTCATAAAATCCTCGCAACCCCAAATCTTGATGTGGTCTAGTTTGGTTACTCTACCAGTCCACATCTCATGAGGAGTTTTGGCAACTTTCTTTGTAGGGACCAGATTAAGGATATGGGAGGAAGTCTTTAAGGCATACCCCCAAAATGAGATTGGTAGCGAAGCTGAACTCATGATGGAATGAACAATGTCCAACAAGGTCCGATTACGCCTCTCAGCCACACCATTCAACTGCGGTGTCCTGGGAGGTGTCAATCGTGAGACAATCCCACATTCCCTAAGATAGTCAAGGAACTCTGAACTAAGATACTCACCACCTCGATTGGATCGAAGCATCTTAATGTTCCTACCCAATTGATTCTCGACTTCCTGTTTAAACTCTTTAAACCTTTTGAAAGTCTCTGACTTATGCTTGAGTAAGTAAACATATCAATATCTACTGTAATCATCAGTAAAAGTCATATAACAACGATTAGCATCCCTTGTGGCATGTTTAAAGGCCCCACACACATCTGTGTGTACAAGATCCAACAAACCTTCACCCCTCTCATAAGATCATGTGAAGGGTGACTTTGTCATTTTTCCAAGTAAGTTTGATTCGCAACTATCATCTGACTTTAGGTCAAATGACTCCAAGACTCCATCCTTTTGGAGTTGGCCTATGCGTTTCTTGCTTATATTTTCAAGACGACAATGCCATAACGACACTTTATCCAAGTTATTATCATTAACATAATCAATACATAATACATTATTTCCTAAGTTATCAACCACATATACAGTTTCATACACACCATCACAAGGTAATGCTTTAAAATAAAGAACATTATTAAAGAAAGCATTAATCGAACCAACTTCATTATCAAATGAAAAGGTGAAACCTTGTCTATACAATGCATGAAAGGAAATAATGTTTCTTGCTATTTCTGGCGAATAACAACATTTATTCAAATCTAAACTAAACCCACTACTTAGCGATAAAGTATAAACTCCAATCTTGGTGACAGGTGAAGCTTTCCTATTCCCCATGATTAAGTTTATTCTTCCTTGCTCCACATTCTCACTTCTTCTTAGGCCCTGCAAATCAGAACACATATGAATACCACAACCGGTATCAAGGACCCAAGAGTTAGAATGGGGTGAGTTATTAGATATGATAGTGTAAATATCTACATGGTTGGGTTTAACTTTCCAATCCTTCACATCTTGCTGGTACTTTGGGCAGTTCCACTTCCAATGTGATTTTTCATGGCAATAGAAGCATTTAGCCTCTTTTGGGTCAGAAGAAAGAGTGAAGAAACCTTTCTTGGTTCCACTTGAAGAGGAGCCATCAAGGGTCCTAGCCTTGGTACCCTTCGAAGAGCTCTTCCTCTTCTTCCCTCAACTTATCCCGGTAGCCAAAATCGGGGCGGAGTTTGGAGTAGGAGTGTTAACAACTGACTTCCCCTTTAGACCTGTTGTTGCGGTCTTGAGAAGTCCCTAAAGTTTTCTGAGTGTGACCTCTTCCTTATTCATGTGATATGTTAAGCAGAATTGATCATAGCACAATAGTAAGGAGTGCAAAATGATATCTATTACAAGCTCCTCAAGGAAGTTCACATTAACCTTCAGCAACCGATCCACATATGTTTGCATTTTCTGCATGTGGCTCGTGACGGACTCTCCGTCCTTCATCATGGTTGCTATCATGGAGAAAATGATTTCATACCTCTCTTTTCATGAACTTTGATGGTATCTTTCCATCAGATCTTGGTGCATTTCAAAAGGGTAAAAGTCCTCATAGGACTTTTGGAGTTCCGCTGTCATGGTGGCCATCATGTTGCATGCTACTTTGGTAGCATCCCTTTCATGTGCCTGAAAGTCAGTGATCTCCTGGGGAGTTGCAGTGGTCTCATAAATCTCCTTAAGCTCCTTATCGATGACATATTCTTTGTCCTCGTAGTGGGTAATCATCCTGATGTTTTTGATCCATTCATTGAATTTGGATCCATCAAAAGTGACTTTCCCACATAAGTTCATAAGGGTAAAAGAGCCATTAGGATTAGAGCCAGAAGCAGCATTGTTGGAAGACATCTGAATGAAAAGGACAAGATTAGTTTAGATATTAAGAGAGTCCTTAATAAAACACCCAAATATAATATTAAGGCTAGGATCCAATCACAATATATTATAACTTGGAAGAGGTATGCTGTAATCCAAGTTATAACATATTTGAAAGGTAGGTGAATGACGATTCACCAATTTCCACCATGAAAAACGAAATATAATTATTAGGTTTTTAATTGGTTCTTAGAAATTTCTAGATTCTTTGAGATTCATTGAAATTTTAAATGGCATGTTTCAATCTCGAGTGTGCCCTCCAAGTTTTCTGACTGGGATACCGAGGATCACAAAATGAGGTGTGAAGTAACCATGCAAATTACTTGGTACCCTTAAAGTTTATCACTCAATCGATGTGCCGGTAAACCACATACGCTCCACCGATACTATGATAAACCTTAACTCACCCTTTACCTACCTTGTTAAGTCCAAGTTAGTGTGCCGGTTAACCACACACGCTCCACTAACGACTTAAACAAAGTGTAAAGTGTAAATTCATGGATTAGCACCTTATTCACATTTTTCCTAAAGTAACTAAGATTGAGAATTTAATAAAAGGATTTAGTTACTTTATAATATTCATCATACTTTTAATGAGAATTTATAAGTCATTGTCTTACCCGTTCGGCTAACGACCCTCCACCAATTAAGGAAGCGGTAGGTGAGAGTAGACACCCATTAAGTTACCATTTCATAGGCAACAACCTTATACCCCCTTATAGACCAGCTTATATATATATATATATATATATATATATATATATATATATATAATATTATAAAGTATAAGGGTTGAATTTGAACTTTTAAAATTCTAAGGGTTGGAACTATAGTTTTATTCAAGACTTTACTTGTTCCAAAACATAAGGGCAAGTTTTGTAAACTTTCAAAACTTTTCATTTCTTATAACTTCTTAATTAATTGAGTAATAAAAATGAAGACTCTTCATTTTTATAACTCTTGTGTTCTTTTAATGGCTTTAATAAAAGTGTGACTTTTGGTTTTCTATAACTTCAGGACAAGTTATGGACTCCATTAAAAAATATTATGATCATGAATTAAACTACCATGAAGGTTACAAGAAATTCCTATGATCATCTAACTTTATAAGTTTAAGAACATGAATATGAACACTTTCAAGAATAAAAAAATTACACTTAAAAACTTGTAATTTTGATAATTGCCATTGCAAATGGATTAGCATAAAAATTACACCATCTAAAACAAGTTTTCATGAACCAAAACAGTTTAGGGTAATGTTTCTAGTCCATTTCCAACAACAAAAAGTCGAATTTCTGAAAACTGCAGCCTCTACTCGTCGAGTGCAAGAACAAATTCGATGAGTATCTTGCATTTGTTCATGGACTCATCGAGTCCCCCCATGGACTCGGCGAGTCCATATGAGCAGAAAACTGAAAAACGGTTTTTTTTTCAACAGTTTGCACAAAAAATCAACAAACAAGCCTAGGCTCTGATACGACTGATGGGTTGTGAGCATTCTAACACTTCATAAGTGTACATGCAGCCCTAATAACCTTGGATATATGTTTATCTAATTATCATGCAAAGTTGAATTCCAAGGTTATATTCCTATCTAGCATACATAGGGAAAAAAATTTTAACTTGAATGAAAGATAGAATAACTTACCTTATTGTTGCTTATGAACCTTGAAACCTTGTGAGCCTAGCACCCCAAGTGTGATGCCTCAAGTGCTTCACACAACACCAAATGCTTTTGGAATGACTTTAGAGAGAATACACACTTCTAAAATCGGCCTAGCCCTCTTATTTCTTATGTGTAGCCGATTTTGGTGGAGAATATGTTCATTATATAGTGTTGACACATCTAGGGTTACACCATGTAATCCCTAATGTGTTATGACTCTTCATTTCCATGACCCATGGGTTTGTAACTCCCATGGAGCATCCTATGGATGGAACCCAACTTGATAATCCATGGAGCCTCTTAGTCCAATATACAAGTTATGGATGATTTACATAAGCAACCCATATATTTAATTAGTTATCTTTTGATCACTTAATTAATTCTAAATTAATTCTTGATAAAACTAATTAAATAATAATATTAATATATTAGAACTTATAATATATTAATAAACCACAAGTGTTAATTCTCTCATTTACTCTATCCAATTGCATTGTGCCATGCAACCCAAATGGACCATGCTGGGTCGGGTCAAGTACTTACCAGAAATAGTTATGGACTTAGACACCTTATCCAACACTTACTTACACTCGTCGAATCCCCCCATGGACTCAGTGAGTTTACTGTGTAGATAGAAAAAATTCGACCTTTTCAAGAAATTTTCATCAAAGTATATAGAAAAAAAGCCTA
This sequence comes from Lactuca saligna, assembly GCF_052625555.1. Lineage (NCBI taxonomy): Eukaryota > Viridiplantae > Streptophyta > Magnoliopsida > Asterales > Asteraceae > Lactuca > Lactuca saligna. Next base: position 41,805,809 of record NC_136418.1, on the reverse strand, counting down.
GGCTCTGATAACACTCATGGGTTTTGAGCATTTTAACCCTCCTATGGTGTACATGCAACCCTAGAAACCTTGGATCTATGTTTTCTCTAATATACATGTAATATTGTTTTTCCAAGATTCTCACCCTAACTAGCATGTTATGGGAAACTTGCAATATAAAAACTAGTAGAATACATACCTTTCCGTGTTGCTTGGATTCCTTAAGACTTTATGACCCTAACACCCAAAATGTGATCCTCAAATGTTTCACACAACACCAAAACACTTAGAATAACTTGAGATAAGAGCACTTTGATCACAAAATCAGCTAGCCCTCTTCCTTATAGTCATAGTGCCGATTTTTCTCCATATGAGGTTCATTATATAGGGTGTCACATGTAGGATAAACACTAATGTGCATGGATTTTCATTTCCCACATGATCCATGGGTTTGTAACCTCCATGGAGCATCCATGGAGCACCCAATGGGTTCTAGCCCAATCTAGTGAATCATGGACCTAAAGCCCATTATATAAGAATGGAAGATTTACATAATCGATCATATTTTAATTAGTCTCTTTTGATCACAAAATTAATTCTAATTAATTCTTGATCAATACTAATTAAACAATATAATTTCATATTAATATATTAGAATATATATTAACAAATCATAAGTGTCCTTATTCTCATTCTTGTCTATCCAAATGATAAGATGCCATGCAACCCAAATAGACCATTCCAAGGCAGGTCAAGTAGATACCAAATATAGTTATAGAGTTGGACACCTTATCCAACATGGATATCATCAGATCAGAATCTGCAAGGAAGATATCCAGAAGACGACCTTTAGGACTCGTTATGAGCATTACGAGTTTGTGGTGATGCCTTTCGGGCTCACCAACGCACTGGTAGCGTTCATGGACCTCATGAACCGGGTGTGCAGGCCTATGTTTGATCGATCGGTGATCGTGTTCATCGACAATATCTTAGTGTATTCAAGATCCAGAGATCAGCACGAGGAGAATCTCAGAGAGATTCTTGGAGTTTTGAGGTCGAAGAGGCTTTATGCCAAATACTCCAAGTGTGATTTCTAGTTACGAGAGGTCCAATTCTTAGGGCATATCGTTAACCAGAATGGGATATTGGTCGACCCGGCCAAGATCGAGGCAGTGATAAGATGGGAGATGCCGAGATCCCCCATCGAGATCATGAGTTTTCTGGGTTTAGTCGGCTACTATCGGAGATTTATCAGAGATTTCTCCAAGATTGTGTTAGGAAAAGTTACCAAGAATTGTTTGAAGTGAATTGGGAGGGTTTTCGGTCAAGGTTCAATCTAAGTGCCAGGTTCTCGGTCCAGAGGAGTTTTCGGTCGGAACTGGTTTTCGGCCAAATACAGGTTCTCGGCCGAACAAAGGTTTTCGGTTCTGCTGCTATTTTCGGTCTCTTGAAGATTTGAAGGATGTTCTTGGTGTTCTTGTTGAAAATATGAAGATTTGAAGGTTATCACTTAAAGATATGAGTGTTCTTGGATTATCATTGGGAGAAAAATGATAGAGTTTTCAGATGAAATGAGTGAGAAATAATGAATTTTTGGATGAAAAACCATTATACCGGTTCTATTCTCAGTTGGAAAGGAGTTCTCGTTCGAGATCTGTTTTAGGTCCGAGGGTTTTCGGCCGAAAACGAGTGGTTGAACGAGTTTTGTCGTTTTTGAGGAAAAATCTTGGTTTTTCCAGATCTTTTGTTTCCGAAAACTTATATAAACATTATTTATATAATTCCAATTATTTTCTAACCCTCACGAACTTAACGGAATAAATAAAATTCAAAATTTTATTTAATGGATTTGACTTTGTTGATCGAAAAAATAGCGGGTTGTCACATATACGGTTATGTATTCCTTGGATTGTTGGTATTTAGTATGTCGCTATGTTATAAGGATCTTTTAGATCTGTATCCTGGTATATAGGATGTTGTTATGTTGTAGTGATATGTTAGATCTGTATCCTTTTATATAGGATGTTGATATGATGTAGTGATCTGTTACATATGTATCTTGGTATATAGGATGTTGCCATGCAGTAATGATCTATAGATTTGTATGGTTACATGTACTTGTTGGTTATCATCTAGTGGAGTGCCCTATGGATTGTATGTGGTCATGTATGATATCCTGATAACTCGTGGTCTAAGATTTCTTGCTTGTTCCTCGTTTGGTTGTGGCTCTAGAGTAGGATCACATGTTCGGGTGGCTATCTCACCTCTAGTTACTTATGCTTACGCACTTCATAGAGGTTGGCTGGTAGTGTGACAGTGTGCAGAGTGAGGACTAGTAGGAGATAGTGAGCTATATGATTGTTCTTTGCATGTATTATGTGCTTATTTGATCCTTAATTGTTTACATGTCGACATATGGTTTTAGTGGGTTAAGGCAGTCCTGCTTTATGCTATAGGCCAAAATACCCGATGAGAGAGGGTTGTAAGCCGTAGGCACGGAGGCTCAAGAAGAGCGGTTGGGTTGAGGTGGTAGGCGAACAAACCATGGGTATTCCAGCCTGATGGCTGATTGGAACTGTTCTATGTTGGCATTCCAATCCTAGGATTGATTGGGTCTAGGCATTCCAACTGGGAGGTTGTGGGTTGTTATGCATGCTTACATGTTTATCATTTGTGGTATCTTGGGAGAAACTCACTAAGTTTTATGTTACCCCAGTTGTTTATTGTTTAAGGTATTATTAGTGGCTATGGCAAGACGAAGGCGTGATTGTACACACTCATCAACAACATTATAGATTTCGCGTTCATTATAATACTTCTATTTTCAAAAATTGTAATTGGGAATGGACAGTTTTTCTTAAAATGGTTTTATAATTTGGAACTTTTGCTTTAAACAAAAATGAAATTTTTTTTGTGCGTGATTAGGAAGTTACATTTAAATTGTATGTCAGTATCTTTTTTAGGTGTTTTTGTAATTGACTTTCAAGTTAATGAAATTAAAAGTTTTACAAAATTTAAATTGTTTAAATTGATTATTTTTTTATATAAAATAATTTTAGCTAAAATAAAATTTAACATGTCAAAAAAGCAACTCATTTCCTCAAAAATTCGAACTTTTACATAACACTTACTCTGGCTACTAAAAAGTTGTAGCAAAAATGACACAAGTGTCTAGCCTAAATAACAAATATTGTATAGTTAATGACATTAAGAGCAAATGATGTCACATACATTTAGTCTAAGAGAACCCACCCAACTAGCAGAAAGTGATAAACAAATGTAATCTAAGAGAACTCGGGTGTTGTTATTCACACCCATTTAACCCCAAAACCAGTTTATCAAAACCATTGACTTCAAAACCCAATTTAATATGACTTATATTACATAATTGACAAAATGATTTATAAAACTTTATTTTATATATACAACTTTATTTTATATTTGATTTATTTAAAGTTTCTTTTGATACTTCCATTTTCTGAAATATATATATATATATATATATATATATATATATATATATATATATAGTATAAACAAAATAATATATTTTAATTTCATATTTTTGTCTTTTATTGCTATCATTTATTTATTGATAAAAGTGTAAAAATACTCATTATGATATGTATTTTTTTCAAGTTTTGGTTTAAATCTTAACTTTTTTGGATTTGTTTGTCCTTTTGAGTTAATTTTGTTGTGTATTTGATTACTCCGAAAATTAAAATGACTATACCTCTGATGTATTTATTTTCTTTTCTTTTTTTTTCTAAATTTAATACTTATTACTTATTTTAATAATTTAAAAATAAAAAAATAAAAAAAAATAAAAAAAAAAAAAAAAACCCACCTCCCTCTACTTAATGAGTATTAATAAGCGGTAGATTTCATTTAAGATTATTTTTTTTAACAAAAGTATAGTTGTTATTTTGATAGTTGTTATGATGGTATGATAACTGTTTATCTTAATATTTAAGATTATTCGTTTGAAACGTAATATAAAACCTCTTAAAGCTGGAAAAAAAATAAAGGACATAAACAAATGATGTAAATGAAAAAGATATAAAAACAACATTAAATAATTATATTTGATGTTTGATAGTTATCTGGGGTTTTATTTTAATTTGTTTATTCAAGCAAAACATTAAAAAACGATATATAATGTGAATGAACAAAACGTAAATATATATATATATATATATATATATATATATATATATATATATATATATATATATATATATATATATATATATATATTAAATCGTATATTTGAATAAGACATCAAATATATTAAAAGATTTTTAAACCACAAAAACAACAATAAAGAAATAAATAAAACTATGAATAAATAATAATAAGAACATTATATATATATATATATATATATATATATATATATATATATATAATTTACAACTTTAATTAAAATAAATAAAAATAAATTTATAAGAAATCTATACAAATTCTAATAAAATAAAGAATAAATAAAATTGTTATATAATAATAATAATAATAATAATAATAATAATAATAATAATAAATTGTTAAAAAAATAAAAGAAATGATAAGTTAGTCATTTTATATGAAGCAATGATAAAAAAAATACAATATTTATAAACCACAAGGATACATCCTATCAATTTTTAAATTTAAAGACTAAAAGTACAAATCTACCAACATACATGGATTATTTATGTAATTTACTTTAATATTAATACTACGTAGGTAATTAAAAATATAATAATACAATAATACTATATTTTATAACATATATATTTTTTTATCATAAAAATATTAATTTATACTAGAATATAAATAGCTAAAAAGTAAAATATATATAATAATGGTTAAAATCGAATTATATAATTATAAACGGCATAAGGGTGTGTTTTAAAATTTATATATAAGTTAAAGGAGTTAAAATGAAAAAATGTATAATATGTTAGCAACGGATGAATATCAAATCGTTTTTTAATAGTTGTTTATAGATAAATCATATGCAAATAGTAAATGATTTATAAATCATATCCAAATAGTAAATGACACCACGCCATAATGACTAACGGTGGTTTTGACTTACCTAAATGGTTTTCACCATGGTGCCATTAGAATTCTCCTAATGCACCTAAACCCTCGCACTAAATTATCTAATCGAGTGTTAATGCAATGCCTTATCCATATCTTATACAATAATCCTAATGCACCTAAACCCTCACACTAAATTATCTAATCGAGTGTTAATGCAATGCCTTATCCATATCTTATACAATAATGAACAATGACCCGTCTCTTTAAAACAACCGAAATTAATAAGAGCTCCACAAGTACAAATCCCCATAGAAAATTACATTAAAAAACCACTTCTCATACAAGAAAATAGTGTCTCCATATTACATTCTGGTTGATAAATACCATCTCGGACCAGAAATACATTATGCTTTGGAGAGGAATAATATGTTCCTCCAAAAGTAAAATGACACGGAACAATATCAAATACACAAATATGTATTCGTGTTTGCCTCTTTTATGACACTATCTTTTTCCAAACCTTACTTGCATTGTGTATGCTAAAGTTTATAAAGTTGGTTATACTTTAAAATTTAAATAAGTTGACTATAAAGTAATATTTTACACGTTTCCTCATAACAGCTAATCAATATTTGAAAATTTTAAGTAGCAATTAGTCATTAGAAAAATAATATTTTAAGATAAGATATAATTTGTCTACAACGACCGTCTGAATATCGACAAAAACTTTTCTAATTTGGGCAACATAAAACAAATTAACTGCTACTTTGAATGCCAGCTCATATAAATTGAGCATTCTAAAACCCAATTATTTATTAAATTTTATTTAAGGGTGCTGATAATTGCATTTAAAATTTTATCCGTCCACATAATAAAAAATATGTTTTTGCTTTTATATCTATTGGAAACAATAACCATCATTGCCCCCTTATATTGATTTGACGCGGTTTTTCATTTTGAATTGATTAAACTGCAATTTTGGTCCTTATTGTTAGTAAAAACAATATGGATGGAGTTCAAAATTTTTCATATTGCACCTTTGGTTCAAAATCAAAATTTTTTTGTGGTTTTGGTGTTTGAAAAAGTTGAAAATTTTGTTTTACCCTTTCAATTTCTTTTTTTCATTTTTTATTCATTTTAATTATTTTTAGTTTGAAATTTAATAATTAAAAAAATTAGACACCCCACCCACCCCTCCATCCATCAGACTCTCTCTCTCTCTTTCTCTCTCTCTCTCTCTCTCTCTCTCTCTCTCTCTCTCTCTCTCTCTCTCTCTCTCTTTTTCAGATCGCATTTCATCCCATATTCATCATATGTTCCTCAAATCAAAGAAACCTCACACCTTCTATGATTACTATAAGCTAACACATCAAATCATTTATCTCTTTATCTCCATTTCAACAAATCCATCTAAACATAAATGATTAAAGAGAAAGAGATATTTGATTAAAATCAAGATTGGTGCTTTGTAACTAGCTTCCATCTTTACTACATCACCATCGAGTTCACACTAGACCTACATCACAAATACCATCTTCTCCAAGCTACCAGATCTACACATCAACCATCTTCATCACGGTTCACTAATATGCCCATATCACCATCTCCACCCTCTATCATCTCAATACCTAACTGCAAATAGTGTGACTGAGGAATCGAGCCAAGAAAAATACTCTCCCCAGTTATGTGAGATGAGATACTGAAACAAGTTTATGCCGATCCTCTCATATTGGATCGATACCGAAGAAGGACGGCCACAGATGGGTTCTAGAACCTCGATTATTCCTGATGAGATACAAGTTTTGCAATATGAGGATATATGCATTTCATTGAAATCCCTTTGTTCATCCTTGACATATTATTAGGGCTCTAAATTGTTCAACACAAATTTGAAAAATGGATGAACAACCCGGAAAATCCATTACTAGTTCTTGGAGGCAACATCCAATATCTTTAAAACTCATATCTAAATGATGAAGTCTGAATTTGAGAAACATATCCTTCAGATTAAAAATCAATCTCATTCCATGTTAAAGAACATGGGATGAAGAGGATGAATGTTGCTAACACAAATCCAAGCCATTTATCTAGGATCAATTGGGTTTTCTGTTTAACTGAGTTTTTATTCATATGTGTGAATGAGTTTTCATTTGCAGAAGAGTGATGAAGAAGAAGATGGGAAATAGAGTCCAAAAGAGAGGGAGGAATAAGGTGGGGTACGGTGGAGAGGGGTGGGTGAGATTTCATTTTCTATTTTTTATAATTAATTAAATATTAAAATAAATAAAAAATGTTACAAATGAATGATAAGGGTAAAGTAGTATTTTCAAATCCATCAGGGACCAAATCCACAGAAAATTTATGCTTTTAATTTGGAGCTTCCATGCAAGTCGGAAACGTTTTGGACCTTGTCCACATTTTTTTTTACAAAACCACGAGGACCAATTTTGTACTTTAGTCTTTTGAATTTTATACATTTTCATTATTTCCAATGGTTAAATATCTTTATTTGACTTATTAAACTCATTTTGAATTTTATACATATTCACAATTTCTAATGGTTAAATATCTTTATTTGACTTATTAAGGGGGTATTTGGATAAATTAGCTTATAACTTATTAGCTTATTGCGGTGGGAATAAACAGTTTTTGCAAAAGTGTTTGTGCTGGGAATAAGCTATAAGCGATAAGCAAGGGGAATGCTTATTAAAATCAGTTTATTTAGCTTATTCCTACCACAATAAGCTGATTTTTAAGGATTTCTATCCAAACACTTAAACATATCTTATTGTGGTGGGAATAAGCAATAAGTAATAAGCATCTTCTTTTTTCCTTATCCAAACACCCCCTAAGTGACATATCATATATCATAAGCCAAAACAAATAATTGTTTATAAAAAATTATATATCATTTTGTTTTTCTTCCTATTCATCCTCCTACCACTTTTAAATAATACGAGTCTAATAAAAATATATATCAGTTTTATTAAATATGACAATTGTCATAATCTTAATGTGTATAAAATATGATACGAAGCAAAAGTAGAAGGATATTTGATTTTTTTAATCAATGGTGTAATGTAAAAGAATATCACAATCACAAATAAAATACAGGTTATAGATCGTGATTTAAAATAATAGTTCTTGTAATGCATTAGTTTGAAGGTGCTAATCACTGACCCCTTCGAAGGAGCGGGACACGTATGCAATCCAACTGCTCTACTAAGGTTGTAGTCTGTACTGGGCTACATGTCCAGCCTAGAACATACACATGAAAGTTGTGAGACAACAAATGGACACATGACAACTTTAATGACTGTGTACACCCCACTACTATGGCTAAGCCAATCAAGGCTTTTGATAGGGAAAAAGGTATAGTTAACCAATCAACAACACTGTCCTGATTCGGGTCTGATACTCATGTCTCCACGAACGGGATCTGTGTCAAGGCGTTCAATATAAAAGACCATTCACCTCTAAAATTAAAGGGATCTCTCTCCCAATTTACACTCATATACATACTTATACTCATCTCCAGATGAGACTATCCTGAACGTCGGAGCATTCTCCTAGGATGACCTCCTGAAGCACAGTTGCAGACAAGTTTCTATTATTGTGATTCAGATCTCCACCAAGAATTAAGACATTCATAGCTAGAGCTACCCTCGAAGGCCCGACTTCGCATCAATAACATATAATTAAAATCTAGTTAATTAAAAAAAGTAAAAATAAAAGTAAAAATAAACCAAGTTAAGATCACATTGGGAAATAATAAGTTTCCTAAATAAAATGTATAAAAATGATAATTAGAAACTATGAGGTTTTCTCCCACCGCTTGTTGCGGCGATGATATTGTATTTGAAAGATGATTTTTTAGAAAGCTCAAAGTTAAGGTGATGAAACTGTTGCTATGTAGCTCCCCACACGCTTATGGTAGTCCCTCTTAAAGTTGTAACATTCCAAGTTCAGGTATACATTGGGGAATTCCGATAAAGTAGGTCTGTAGAAAATTATTTTCTTTCTTTCTTACTGTTAGTCATATGTTGCCTCCTTTATGTGATTGGAAGAGATCCGACGTGGACTGCAACATATGCAAATCTATTTCTCTACATCTTATATCTATGAAATTCTTCCCATCTGTTAGCCATATGTTTCTCCTTTGTGTGATTAACAATCTGACCTGGTACACAACATATGCAACCTTCTACTTCTCAATCGCTTTAAAAACTATAATTAATAATAATCTAAATCTATCCTCTCTATGAATAATAGTCTGCTCACCTAAAGTAAGGAGTATATCGGAAGTTGTTGATTATTGGGGTATATCAGGAAGTGGGAAACACGTTCTAGTACATCTAAAATTGAACAATTCTAGATTGTCTGTAGATCTCACTGCTGAATTCGGGTGGACAACAATATCCTTGGTCGTCGTCAGATGAATGGTCCTTAGGAAGTTTTATCTAGGAACATAGGATCATCTTGTCTTGTCACTTATAGCATGTCCAAAATTTGTCAAAATTTTTCGTGTTTAAGTGGACCATAATACTGGTGATCGACTAGATCTATTCATGAAAGGAGAGGTACTAATAAATGGAAAATGATTGTCTAACAACTATGATTCCAAAATCACGAAAATTATTAATCTTAGTTAAAGACTTAATTTTAGGTTTGAATTAAAATTTTATTTTATTCTATTTTTAATTATTTTAGGATTTACAAGTCTTAGGAAATTTTTTATTTTATTTTATTTTATTTTATTTTTCTGAATTAATCCTCAAAGAGTATTATTTTTAATAAAAGTGTTGGGTATTTGACCATTTTTTAAATAAAATGTTGCAGCCCATTAGGATTTGGAAATCGGGTTTGGGATCCGGGTTTGGACCAGATCTTGAACCGTGTATTTAAAGAACAAAATGAAATCACTTTCAGTTCTCCTCTCTCACAGAAAACCGAAAACCTCTCTTTCCTCTCTAAAATCTCGAAAGACTTGTTGTGTTCTTTTGTTTAATCGACTTCAAATCCTCAAAGGTATTGCAATTCCGACCACAGATATGCATTTTTATTCGAAAACCGACCGTGAAATCAATGGGAAATTGCGAATATATGAACTGTCGGCGTTTTCGGTCAAACGGATTTCGGGTCAAGTCGAGCCGTTTTCGGTTGAGCCAGCTCAGACGACTTTCAATTCAAGCCGAGTCGTTTTAGGTCAAGCCGGATCAGACGGATTTCGGTCCAGCTGATAATTGCTCTTCTTGGCTTTTGGTCTAGCTAATTTTTGGTGTGAAATATGGCTTTCGGTCTTAACTTGTGTGTTGGTCCTTAGGTTTTCGGTTTGACTTTCTTAACCAAGAACCTAATCTTTGACTTATAAAAATTAATTAAAATGGCCAATCTAAAAGGATTATATTGAGAAATAAAACCAATGCATTTTAATCAAATGATTTCTCATCTGGTCTGTTTTGTGCAGATAAAATGGCAAGTTTCAAGGTTGTAGAAAGTCACAATGTTTCAATTTTGCTTGATGATCCTCCTACGGGGCATAGTGAATTCAAGTCAATGATGTTCAGGTTGTGTGAATGCTGCATTTTCTCAGCACTTACTTGGAACCCCATAATCTACTTGGATTTAATCAACAAGTTCTATAGTTCAGCTAGCATCGTAAATGAAAACAACAGAGCACAGACATTCGAAGCAACTATCAAAGGACGTAAAGTTGTCATCACTAAGCAGTTTATCTGAGACACATTGGAGATTGATGACAAGGCTACTTTTCCTACCGACATTGATCTGCGATTTGTTGATAAGTACCTTGAAAAGATGGGATATGAAGGCTTTTTCCCACCGACTGTCAAGAACCTGCTACCCCCATACTGGAGGTTTATGGTGCATGTGTTTGTTAACTGTATATCAGGACGTAAGGGTGGAGCGGACGAGATCTCATCAAGGAATACTCAAGCTATTATTTCACTGGCAGCAGGAATTGACTTCAACTTCTCAATGATTTATCTTAGAAGAAATGGTCACTAATCTCAAAAAGAAGGCAAAGGACAAATTCCTGATTTACCCTCGGTTCATCCAGATTTTTCTCAATTGCCTTTTTCAAGAACTTGCCAAGATGGGAGCGATTCTCGACATGAAGGCTTTTGGACCAAACACAATCAGTCTGATAAAGCAAAATCGAAAAGGGAAAATCATGTTCCAAGGAAAGTACCCTCTCGAGAAATTTGGAAAATTTGCCGAGCTGACCGACTCTTCTGAATTCCATGGGTCACCTGAGCAGACTTCAACTGATCATGCATCATCAGATTATGAAAATATAAATGATGATATAATCGATGTTTCAGACCATGAGGAAAAAACTGATGTTGCTCTAATTGAGTATCCCAAGCTTTACCAAAATCTATTACACATGCTCTCAGCATGTCTTCTAATGTTTGAATGGTTCTCTCACTTTGCCCATCAGTTTGTGGATGATAAGTTGTACTCATATCCAGCTTAGTTCCAATAGTGTTCTGAAGTGACTGCCAAAATCTTGATGTAAATCTACTATCTAGGTCTGAGATAATAGATATTGGTACACCATGTAGTTTGACTATCTCCCTGATGTAGGTTCAGGTTAGCTTCTCCATTTTGTCTGTCTCTTTAATTGGAAGAAAATGAGCGGACTTAGTCAACCGATCGACAATTACCCAGATGGCATCGTGCCCACTCGGAGATCTGGGTAACATGGTGATAAAATCCATGGTTATCCTTTCCCACTTCAACTCAGGTATTTCCGGCTGCTGAAGTAGACCTGAGGGCTTCTGATATTCGACCTTCACCTTGGCGCAACTTAGGAACTTTCCCACGAAAGTACCAATCTCTGCTTTCATGTATGGCTACTAATAAAGTTTCTTTAGATCCAAATACATCTTATCTGAACCTAGGTGAATGGAGTATCGCGTCTTGTGTGCTTCGTTCATGACAACCTCTCTGTAATAGTCGAACTTTGGTATCCAGATCCGGTTCACGAGATATCGGGCTCCATCACTTTTGACCTCTAAGTTTTTTCCATTCCTCTTAAAGATTCACCTATCACATTCTAAGGTTTTAAAGCTTCAAGTTGGGTTTCTTTGATTTGTGTAGAGAGATGTGGATGGATAGTAATGGTCAACGACTTTATTCAACGTCCCGAGTATTCTTTTCTACTGAGAGCATTTGCTACCACATTGGGTTTTCTTGTATAATAACGAATCTCACATTCGTAATCGTTTAGTAGTTCTACCCATCATCGTTGCCTCATGTTTAGTTCTTTCTGGTTGAAGATATGTTGAAGGCTTTTGTGGTCTGTAAAGATTATGCACTTGGTACCATACATATAATGTCTCCAGATCTTCAGAGCAAAAATCACTACTCCCAACTTTAGGTCGTGTGTTGTATAGTTAACCTTGTGTGTTTTAAGCTGTCTCGAGGCATAGGATATTACCTTTCCTCGTTGCATAAGAACACAACGGAGTCCTTGGTTGGAAGCATCACAATATATTATGAAATATTTCGTTCCTTCGGGTAGAGATAAGACAGGTGCAATGCATAGGGCATGCTTTAGTACTTGGAATGCTATTTCTTGTTTTTCTCCCCAACTAAAGGTTACACCTTTTGGGGTTAGGGTAGTAAGAGGCTTTGCTATTCGAGAGACGTTTTGAATGAATCCGCAGTAATAGCCAGCAAGACCTAAGAGTTGACAAATTTCGGTAGGTGTTTTGGGTCCTGACCAGTTTTCTATTGCCTTTATTTTGGAAGGATCAACGTGTATTCCTTTTGAACTGATCATGTGACCTAGGAAATCAACATTCCTGATCCAAAATTCGCACTTTGAGAATTTCGCATATAACTTCCCTGCTCTTAACGTTTGCAAGATTTGTCTGAGACGTTGCCTATGCTCCTCTTTGCTTTTTGAATAAATAAGGATATCATTAATGAAGACTATTACGAATTTGCCCAAATAAGGACGGTACACTCTGTTCGTTAAGTCCATGAACATTGCAGCTGCATTCGTTAATCCAAAAGGCATCCCTACAAATTTGTAATGACCATAACGAGTTCGAAATGTTGTTTTGGGAACATCTTCCTCTAGAACTCTTAATTGGTGATACCCAGATCTTCATTCAATCTTTGAGAAAAAGCTTGCACCTTGAAGCTGGTCGAACAAATCGTTAGTACGTGGTAAAGGGTCTTGGTTTTTGATGGTAAGTTTATTTAGTTCGCGATAGTCTATGCACATGCGAAAAGATCCATCTTTCTTCTTTACAAACAGAACTTGTGTTCCCTAGGGTGAAAAACTCGGTCTTATGAATCCTTTGTTAAGAAGTTCATTTAGTTGACTGGATAATTCTTGCATTTCTGATGGTGCAAGATGATATTGGGATTTGGCTACAGGGGTAGCTCCAAGTACTAAGTCGATTCTGAATTCAACTTGTCATGTTGGGGGAACTCCGGGAAGATCTTTGGGAAAGATATCGGGAAAGTCACATACTTCTGGAATGTTTTTTATTTCTTTCACTTCTTTCTTTACGTCTACTACGTGAGCAAGGAATGCATGATATTCTTTTCGTAAATATTTCTAGGCTTGAATGCTTGAAATTAGTCGGAGGTTCATGCTTGGTTTGTCGCCGTAGATAATTATGGTTTCATCATTTGGTAGTTTAAGACGAATAGCTTTTTCGAAACATAGGATGTCTGCGTGATGGAGACTCAACCAATCCATGCCAATAATAAAATCAAAACTTTTAATGTAGACAGGCATGAGGTTGATTTGAGATGAATAATTATCTAAGTGGAGGGTACATCCTATGTATATATTATTTGTACTTTCAATCTTTCCATTATCCATTTCTACTACGAATGTTTCTTTTAGTGCCTGAGGTGGTTGGTTGAGTAAATGTTCAAATTTTTTATTTACGAAACTCCTCTCCGCTCCACTATCAATTAATATGGATGTGTATGAGTTATTGAGAAGAAACATACCCGTGACCACCTTAGGGTCTGTCATGACTTCGTCCTAACCGATTGCGAGTAATCTTCCTGTTCCACTAGTATTCCTTGCCTTTGGGCAGTTCCGTTTGTAATATACGATTTCACCACAGTTATAGCAAGCTTAGCTTACTCCTTCAGCAGGTATTTGGGTAATAAGTTGATCTGGTGCTTTACAGAAGTGGGCATCATGCCCCTTCTTCTTGCAATTTCGGCAGTACATCTCTTTACAATCTCCTGTATGATGAAAATTGCACTTATTACATCTTGGTAGGGTTCCAGCATAGCGACTTGGAAACACTGGGGTAGTAGTGACAGTGGTAGGAATGGTTGTGAGAATAACAGCTGGAATGGTGGCGGCATTAATTGTCATCGTTTGTTGTTTCTTCGAAGGTGCCTGAGATGATTGCCCTTTTCTTTTATTCCAAAAACTCTTCTTGATGTCTCCATCTTTAAATCGTGTGGGGTTTGTTACTTGACATTTTCCATGATCAATGAGAATTTGTGCCAGATGTTTTGGCACTGTCGAAAGTGAGAGGTTTTGTAGCTAAAACATTTCCTTGAGTTGGGGGAGTTAATCCCCAAATGTATCTATCAACTTTCTTGCTTTCCGGAGTACCCATCCCCGGACACAAAAGGGCTAAATCACTAAATCTAGCAGTGTAACCGATGATGTCAGAGTCCTTTATGTTTAGATTCCATAATTCTTGCTCCAATTTCAGTAATTCGCCTCTCGGACAATACTCAGCTAACATTTTCACTTTTAATTCTTCCCAACTCATTGTGTTTGCCACTGGAAGAGATAAAGATTTGACGTAGCCATTCCACTATGAATGGGCTCTATCCGCAAAGGTACATGCAGCGTACTTCACTTTATTCGCAATAGGACAAGCACATATTTCAAATATTGATTCTGTCTTCTCGAGCCTGCACGACGAAACAATGACACCTCCCGTGCCATCAAAGGACTTTGGTTTTGCATTAGTAAAATCTTATAAGTAGATTCTCTTGGTTGCCCATTGTTATTTCCAGGATTAGGAGGATTGTTACCACCATTTGCATTTAATTATGCTATAACTGTTGCTTGAAATGTTGCAGCATCGAATTCAGCTGGTGGTGGTGGTGGATTATGCCGAGGCATCTTTTAACGATAATAAAATAAAGGATAATAAGTTATTCAATTTCAATTTAATTCATAACAAAAGTTTTTAAACATTATGAATTCATGATAGTAGTATCTTTCGTGTGATTTATTTTTGTATCAGGTATTTCTATAATCATTTAATGTATACAAATTGTATGAAATTAAAATTTATAATATTCAAATTAATCATAAAATATTAATGTAAATAAATTGTGAGAACAAGATGGTCATATGAAATATTTGTCACTTTATTTCTTTATATCATACATAAACATTCACTTGTTACAAAATATTTTACATAAAAGAAATTTTTACATACATACGTAAAAACTTAATTAAACTAAAACTTAGTAGAGAAAACAGTATTTGCGGCGTGGGTTACGTCGGTTACTAGGCCCCACTTCGTCTTGTGACTTCCAACGTTTTTCTTGCGCAGCTTGATACTCTCTCAATTGTCTTATTTCTTCTTGAGCAGCATCAACTTGTCTTTGAAGGGCCATAGTGTGTTGATCAGTGTCTTCTTGCATCTCATCGAGTCGTAAGATATCCGCAGTATTGACTTCTGCGGTGGCATTTACTTCAAGAATCCGATTAATCGACATTCTAGCTTGATCAGTTTGGCGATTTATTCGTCGTATGATAATTGGAAGGTCTTTATCAGCTGTACCTCCATTAGTGAGGTTGTAATATTCTCTGGCCATTCTATAAGGAGGGCGTATACCTTCCTGTCTGCACCAATGGTTTATATGCTGACCCCAGTCTAGTATGGGTCGAGCATTACCCTGTCTTAAATGGTGTTGTCCCAGATTAATAACTTGGGGATTGGTATCAGTACCACTTGATTCACTATCAGTGGCTTCCATAGGTTCCTCCTCTAAATCACTTTCATTGCCATGATCAGGGGTGTAGGGGTCCCCAGGGTAGTTTCCAACCATTTTATCTGAACGAGATGTAGAGGTGAGAAAATATATTAAGTATTGTTTTATAGTACTCCAAAATACTCCTATAGTATCTCAAGATTTATGTTTAGATCTAAAATCTTCTGAACGTCTATATTTGGTAAGTTTTAGACATGTCACAATACTACAATCACTCCCAAACATATGTTGGTCATATCTTGAATTAATATAGTTGATCAGGCTATATTAATCCTAGATGTGATTACATAATTTGCTTAGGTTGACTATAATAATTAACATTCAAATACTTTTAGGTTTTGTGATACTATATTTATAGATATTAGTATTAGTATACTTCTTATAAAAATAATCAAAATTTTTAAAAGTATATTTGTAGTCAGATCTTTCAGCCCCTCATGTATTTATAGTTGTATATCTTTTATGGGTTGATATACATACTTCACTATAAAAATGTTCTGATACCAATCTGTCACACCCCCAAAACTGAACGGCGGAAATATTCAGGGGCGGAGGACTTCATTTGTAGTATCACACTAATGCATAATAGAAACTAAAGTACAACATTTATTACATAAGATTTTCAGTTTACAACTGTGTTTCAAAAGTATAATTTACAAACAAAAATATAAAGACACTTGGTCTTCTTCAAAACGTGTTGGTACCTATTTACTGCTTTCCTGAATATACAAGTAGTTTTGAAAGGAGTGTTAACAATTAAGTTGGTGAGTTCATAAGTATGTTATATAAATAACTTGTTGTTTGTTCTATGAAATATGTTTTTGTTCTTCCAGAAAATCCTGTATTTTCTATTGTATATACATTTGTTTCCAGAAGTAGTATAGTCTTAACCTCCCATAAGACTTTGAAAAATAAGTTAACTTAGCAATTGTATAGTATTCTATACCTATACTTGTAATAAAACTTGTGAAATAGTATTATAGTTTGAATATATGAAAACTATATGAAGTTTTTACTTATTCTTACACCAAACTTGGTTATCAATTTCAAACTTGTAAGTTGTCATGACCATACTTGATGACTTAAGCCTCGCCTGAAACACAACGTTCTTCAGGCGTTGTAATACGGTACGACAATTGCCATCCCAAGCCTGCCGGCTTGACTGTTGCTAACAGTCGAGATGTGGGCTTGTCAAACCTATATAGATCTATATACAAGTGTCACACTCTCCCTCAAGGAGACTCTGGTTATAACTTTCAAGGCTTTTGTTTTATACTTGAATAAGTACTTGAAGTGTGTCTCGCAAATACCTTATTGATAATTATGTGTAAAATAGTGAAAAATATCCTTGAAATAGTCATCTCATAACTACATTATAAATTATATTTAATATAATTTATATATCTGATTTCATCAGAAACTCTAATTATGAAGTAAACATATGTAGTTCCATAAAGTATATTAACAAGTTTGTATGAATCATAAATTATACCTATTATAATTTATATGTTTATTGTAGCAAATAGTTCCAAATGAGTGCAATAGTTTATTTACAATAATATTAAAACAAAAGAATGAGTTTTATTATTTACACGAAAATTCCTTGTAATTTTACTTGTATTTCCCCACTAAAACATTATAAAAATAGTGAAAACATAGGGGTATAAACTCACTTGATAAATGGTGAATTGGACAGAGTTTTGATAGGAGAGAGGTTACTTCTCGGGAATCTTGGGGCTTCGAGGCTTGCTTAGGGTTTGAGACTGAATACCGGGGCTTTAGTGGTTGTATATGAGCTTATGGAAGTGGAAAATATGAAAGAGGGTGAAATTTTGGGTGAAAAAGCGTAAAATAAAATTCGGAACCCTCGCATGCCTTATATAGGCCGGAGCCTTGGCTCCGAGGCCATGCGAGGCTGCCACGTGTCGGACAGGTGGTGAAGGGAGGGAGGCGGCTTCGGACCGGGCGCTCGCTGTTGGCTAGGTTGGATTGGACCAGAGTTCGGTCCAATGGGAAGAGGCCACGCGTGAAGCGGAGCGAGGGAAGGAAGGCCGCATGGCTCGGCTCGAAGGACGCCATCGGTGCGAGGCGCGTCGATTTCTGATAGGGCCTCGGTTTCGGACGAATCAGCATGCGACATTGGGCGGACACGGCGAGGCTGCTGATTCGAGATGACGTGGCCAGATACTGTTCATGCAAAATTATTAGGATTTTTGCTATTTTTCTTTATTTTTGTGCCAAAAACTTGTAAAATTCATAACGTCTGCATGTGAACTCCGTTTTTGATGTTCTTTATATGCACGCCTGGGTAAAATTATACTCTATGACTTTTGTTTAATCTTCGTCGGCAAATTTTGATTTTATTTTTAATACTTTTATTTTTAACAGTCCGGGACAGAAAAAATCCGTTAAAAATTCATAACTTCTTTATCCGACATCCGTTTTCATCAGACTTTTTACCGTTGTACTAGTATTAACGAGACCTTCGATTCTCGTTTAAGTTGTTTCGGTTAAATCTCGCTCGATCTTTATTTCGAGCTTTTAGCTGTCTACCGCTAATTCGAACTTTACAAAAATCATAACTTCTTCGTACGAAGTCAGATTTAAATGTTCAATATATGAAAGTTCATTATTTTTACGAGTTCTAGAACTTTCATTCAGGTCACTAAGGCTAAAAAGTAGTTTCTCAAAAACTAATTTTTTACGCGAAATAGCGTTTGCCGAATTTGTCGCGGATCTACGATTGGTCATAACTTCTTTATTATTATTCAATTTTGGGAGTTCTTTATATTTTTGGAATCCTTGTTAAAATCTCTATGACGTGGTTCATCCCAACTGAGATTATTTAACACTTTAGTTTTGAGGGTCAATCATGTAAATATACACAATATGATAAAATTTCTCTTTATTATTTCAAAAAGAACTACAAATTGATCTACACTATTACATAGGTTTGAAATAACGGTTTGTTACATTATCCCCTCGTTAGAGAGAATTTCGTCCCGAAATTTTTACATTATAGATAGACTAGGGAAAAAGATATGGGTATTTCTGTTGCATTTGATCCTCCCGCTCCCAAGTGAATTCAGGTCCTCGCTTTGTATTCCAGCGAACCTTCACTATCGGGATACGACTTTGTTTGGTTTTCTTAACTTCCCTATCTAAAATCTCTATGGGTTCTTCCACAAAGTTAAGATTCTTGTTTAATTCGATTTCATCGAGTAGGATTACGAGAGTCTCATCAGATAAGCATTTCTTTAAGTTAGACACGTGGAATGTAGGATGTATGTTACTAAGTTGTTGCGACATATTAAGTTTGTAAGCTACTGGACCGATTCTAGCAAGAATCTACTTGGAAATCTTATAAGTAGATTACCTTGCTAGAATCGGTCCAAGGTACATTGGATCAAATATTGATTCTGTCTTCTCGAGCCTGCACGACGAAACAATGACACCTCCCGTGCCATCAAAGGACTTTGGTTTTGCATTAGTAAAATCTTATAAGTAGATTCTCTTGGTTGCCCATTGTTATTTCCAGGATTAGGAGGATTGTTACCACCATTTGCATTTAATTATGCTATAACTGTTGCTTGAAATGTTGCAACATCGAATTCAGTTTGTGGTGGTAATGGATTATGTCGAGGCATCTTTTAACTATAATAAAATAAAGGATAATAAGTTATTCAATTTCAATTTAATTCATAACAAAAGTTTATAAACATTGTGAATTCATGATAGTAGTTTCTTTCGTGTGATTTGTTTTGTATCAGGTATTTCTATCATCATTTAATGTATACAAATTGTATGAAATTAAAATTTATAATATTCAAATTAATCATAAAATACTGATGTAAATAAATTGTAAGGACAAGATGGTAATATGCAATATTTGTCACTTTATTTATTTATATCATACATAAACTTTGACTTTTTGCAAAATATTTTACATAAAAGAAATTTTTACATAGATATTTAAAAACTTAATTAAACTAAAACTTAGTAGTGAAAACACTATTTGCAGCGTGGGTTACGTCGGTTACTAGGCCCCGCTTCGTCTTGTGACTTCCAGCGCTTTTCTTGCGCAACTTGATACTCTCTCAATTGTCTTATATCTTCTTGAGCAGCATCAACTTGTCTTTGAAGGGCCATAGTGTGTTGATCAGTGTCTTCTTGCATCTCATCAAGTCGTAAGATATCCGCAGTATTGACTTGTGCAGTGGCATTTACTACAAGAATCCGATTAATCGAGATTCTAGCTTGATCAGTTTGGCGATTTATTCGCCGTTTGATAATTGGAAGGGCTTTATCAGCTATACCTCAATTAGTGAGGTTGTAATATTCCATGGCGATTTATTCGCCGTATGATAATTGGAAGGGCTTTATCAGCTATACCACTTGATTCACTATGAGTAGCTTCCATAGGGTCCTCCTCTGAATCACTTCCATTGTCGTGATCAGGGATGTAGGGATCCCCAGGGTAGTTTCCAGCCATGTTTTCTAGATGATATGTAAAGGTGAGAAAATATGTTAAGTATTGTTTTATAGTATTCCAAAATACTCCTATAGTATTTCAATCTTTATGTTTAGATCTAAAATCTTCTAAACATGTATAGTTGGTAAGTTTTAGACATGTCACAATACTACAATCACTCCCAAACATATGTTGGTCATATCTTGAATTAATATAATTGATCAGGGTATATTAATCTTAGATATGATTACATAATTTGCTTAGGTTGACTATAATATTTAACATTCAAGTACTTTTAAGTTTTGTGACACTATATTTATAGATACTAGTATTAGTATACTTCTTATAAAAATATTCAAATTTTTTAAAAGTATACTTGTAGTCAGAGCTTTCATCCCCTAATGTATTTATAGTTGTATATCTTTTATGGGTTGATATACTTAGTTCACTATTAACAATGCTCTGATACCAATCTGTCACACCCCCAAAACTGAACTGTGGAAATATTCAGGGGCGGAGGACTTCATTTGTAGTATCACAACAATGCATAATAGAAACTAAAGTACAACATTTATTACATAAGATTTTAAGTTTACAACTGTGTTTCAAAAGTATAATTTACAAACATAAATATAAAGAAACTTGGTCTTCTTCAAAACGTGTTGGTACCTGTTTACTACTTTCCTGAAAATACAAGTAGTTTTGAAAGGAGTGTTAACAATTAAGTTGGTGAGTTCATAAGTATGTTATATAAATAACTTGTTATTTGTCCTATGAAATACGTTTTTGTTCTTCCAGAAAATCCTGTATTTTCTATTGTATATACATTTGTTTCCAGAAGTAGTATAGTCTTAACCTCCCATAAGACTTTGAAAAATAAGTTAACTTAGCAATTGTATAATATTCTATACCTATACTTGTAATAAAACTTGTGAAATAGTATTATAGTTTGAATATATGAAATCTATATGAAGTTTTTACTTATTCTTACACCAAACTTGTTTATCAATTTCAAACTTGTGAGTTGTCATAACCATACTTGATGACCTAAGCCTCGCCTGAAACACAACGTTCTTCAGCCGTTGTAATACGGAACAACAATTGTCATCCCAAGCCTGCCGGCTTGACTATTGCTAACAGTCGAGATGTGGGATTGTCAAACCTATATAGATCTATATACAAGTGTCACGCTCTCCCTCTAGGAGACTCTGGTTATAACTTTTAGGCCTTTTGTTTTATACTTGAATAAGTACTTGAAGTGTGTCTCGCAAATACCTTATTGATAATTATGTGTAAAATAGTGAAAAATATCCTTGAAATAGTCATCTCATAACTACATTATAAATTATATTTAATATAATTTATATATCTGATTTCATTAGAAACTCTGATTATGTAGAAAACATATGTAGTTCCATAAAGTATATTAACAAGTTTGTATGAATCATAAATTATACCTATTATAATTTATATGTTTATTGTAGCAAATAGTTCCAAATGAGTGCAATAGTTTATTTACAATAATATTAAAACAAAAGAATGAGTTTTATTATTTACACGAAAATTCCTTGTAATTTTACTTGTATTTCCCCCCTAAAACATTATAAAAATAGTGAAAACATAGGGGTATAAACTCACTTGATAGATGGTGAATTGGATAGAGTTTTGATAGGAGAGAGGTTACTTCTCGGGAATTTCGGGGCTTCGAGGCTTGCTTAGGATTTGAGACTGAATACCGGGGCTTTAGTGGTTGTATATGAGCTTATGGAAGTGGAAAATATGAAAGAGGGTGAAATTTAGGGTGAAAAAGCGTAAAAAAAAAATTCGGAACCCTCGCATGCCTTATATAGGCCGGAGCCTCGGATCCGAGGCCTTGCGAGGCTGCCGCGTGTCGGACACGTGGCAAAGGGAGGGAGGCGGCTTCGGACCGGACGCTCGGTGTTGGCTGGGTCGGATTGGACCAAAGTTCGGTCAAATGGGAAGAAGCCACGTGCGAAGCGGAGCGAGGGAAGGAAGGCCGCGTGGCTCGGCTCGCAGGACGCCACTGGTGCGAGGCGCGTCAGTTTCTGATTGGGCCTCGGTTTTAGATAAATCAGCATGCGACACTAGGCGGACACAGGGAGGCAGCTGATGCGAGATCACGTGGCCGGATACTGTTCATGGAAATTATCCGGATTTTTGCTATTTTTCTTTATTTTTGTGCCAAAAACTCGAAAAATTCATAACTTTTGCATACGAACTACGTTTTTGACGTTCTTTATATGCACGCGTAGGTAAAATTATACTCTATGTCTTTCGTTTAAACCTCGTCGGCTAATTTTGAATTTATTTTTAATATTATTATTTTTAACAGATCGGGATAGAAAATCCGTTGAAAATTCATAACTTCTTTATCTAACGTTCGTTTTTGTCAGACTTTTTACCGTTGTACTAGTATTAACGACACCTTCGATTCTCGTTTAAGTTGTTTCGGTTAAATCTCGCTCAATCTTTATTTCGAGCTTTCAGCTGTCTACCGCTAATTCGAACTTTACAAAAACCATAACTTCTTCGTACGAAGTCAGATTTAAATGTTCAATATATGAAAGTTCATTATTTTTACGAGTTCTAAAACTTTCATTAGGGTCGCTAAGGCTAAAAAGTAGTTTATCAAAAACTCACTTTTTATGCGAAATAACATTTGTTGGATTTGACGTGGATCTTCGATTGGTCATAACTTCATTGTTAGAACTCGGTTATGGTAGTTCTTTATATTTTTGGAATCCTTGTTAAAATCTCTATGACTTGGATCATCCCAATTGAGATTATTTAACACTTTAGTTTTGAGGGTCAATTATGTAAATATAAACAATATGATAAAATTTCTCTTTATTATTTCAAAAAGAACTACAAATTGATCTACACTATTACATAGGTTTGAAATAACGGTTTGTTACAATAATATTTTAAAACTAGATATTCAAAATGTTTGTAGCATGAATAAGAGTCGAGAATTTGGGTTTTTTGGGCATTCAAACACACTTCAGAGCATTGTTGTGTGGGTTTAGAAATTGCGACAAATGATAATACTTCCATATATGTTATAGTATATTGTGACATCCCCATTTTTACGGCCAGAAAAGACCAATTTTGTTTATGCTTTATAAAAATTAGAGTATCTCTTTTAATAAAAATATTGCGGAATTTGTTCCCAGTAAAACATGATAAATACGTTATCAAAGCATTTTCGAAGAAAAATATTTTTATTCATTTTAAAACATTTGGGATGTCATCGTCAATACAGAAACATCTGCATAAACAGAACTTACATTCACTATCACTAGTGATTTATATCTCATTAATCTCTCAGTGTAATGTGACTTCATATCAACACCTGTGATATGAATAAACTGAGTGGGTCAGGTTGGGAAACCTCGTGAGTACATAGGGTTTTGAACCCACAATAATATAATTATTATGTTTAAACAATCAAACAATCAACCCAATTACCCATCCCCATTATCTTCCATACTCTTAAGAGTCTACCCTAAGAGTCATCTATCCTGCATTTGTTCATTCTGATGTCCTTTGCTTCCAGGGTTATAGGACTGGCACTAAGTCCATAGCTGCCAATGCTCATTCGTAAAGCACTAATTCCATAGCTGCTAAAGTTCATTCATCGGGTACTAAATCCATAGCTACCAGTGTTTAGGTACTAAGTCCATAGCTACCGACGTTTATCTATCAGGTACTAAGTCCATAGCTACCAGAATTTATTTAATAGGCACTAAGTCCATAGTTGCCATGTTATACCTAACCTATTTGTAGATATTAAATACGTATATAGTTTAAATCATTTAAAACTTGTATAAAATCATTCATCCAACATAGATAGCAAGTATACAAATAATATGCACACATAGCATGTAGTTTATATATAACACTTCACATCTATGTGTAAGATGAAAGATACCATGCTCTCACCTAAGAAGGTGGTGATTCGGCACTCGAACATCACTTCGTTACTCTCAACACAATTTTCCTCCGATAAAACCTAGTATCATTACCACTAGAGTTTAGTCTAATATTCACTGAGACTAATTAATATTGTAGCTATTAATACTATCGTATAATCATTAAACAATACTTATATAGCCCATAATAATAGCCCAAGTACTTATTATAAGTTCCTAATAACATTACTATATTGAAACATAAAATATACTAATGATAGGGTGGGCGTAGGTCACTTACAGAGGGTTTTTTCGCAAAACCGGGCTTCGCTAGAGCTCCGTTCCCGAGCAGAAAGGCTCTTTTCTTGGGGCTTCCTTTGGGTGCTAGATGGTTTACTTAGACTTTAGGGGGGTTTGGGGCTTTAGAGAGAGAAACTAGAGAGAGAAAGTGAAGGTGGCAAGGGGTGAAGAATAAGGGAACCTGAAAACTCTATTTATAGTCTAGAAATCCCAAAAACTCGTCGAGTTGGCCTCCACCTCGTCGAGTCCCAGGCCAGGTGTCAGCATTCTGGTGGCAAAACGTGTGTGGCCTACATTGTGCCACGTCACCCCTTTTGCAACAACACTCTGCTGACTTCTAAACCCATTAAATTTCGCATACGAGCTCCGTTTTTTATGTTCTTTTTTTTCCACGCGTAGGTAAAAACAAGATCTACAACTTTCATTAAGACTCCGTCGGCTAATTCTAGACCGATCTTAAATTTAACAGTTGGAGGAGATTAGACTGCTAAATGACCGCGAAGAATTCGTAACTCCTTCAGACGGACTCCGTCTTTTACTGTCTTTTTACCGTTGAGTTCCTATTAATGAGATCTTCAGCTCTCATTTAGGTAGCATAATCCAAAAACCGCTTGAACTAAAATTCGAGTTTCGGCTGTACACTACTAAGCCGAAACTGTGATTAATCATAACTTCCTAATACGAAGTCAGATTTGGGCGTTCTCTTTATGGATTTTCTCTGTTTAACATAATCTACGACTTTGGTTTAGATTACTGAGGCTAAAAAGTCTTCTATCATACACTCACTTTTTACGCTTCCCGGTGTCGTGTCGGTTCCATCGCAAAACTTCGACGGGTCATAACTTCTTCGTTATAACTCGGATTTTGGCATTCTTTATATGTACGGAACCCTTTAGACATATTCTACAACTTAGTTAAGATTATTTATTCTAAATAATCTTTTGATGAAAATTCATTTTCAACCCATATTATCTTTAAATTGACTATCCCGGATCTGCGGACGTTACAATTATCTCCCCCTTCAAATGATTACATCCCAGAATCATCAACGAAACAGGGCTCACATGATGAATCCATATGTTACCTCTTCATGCTAAGTAAAAACTATAACTTTGATGTTTCTTCGAACAAATATCTAACTCTAAGACTTCCTGATTGCAGGCGGTGCTCGATCTTCCACTTGCTCCCTATCTCATGTTAGACTCCAAATTATAACCTTCAAGTCACAATCTCGATCCTTAATGGAAACTGCTTCTTCTTCTTAAACTTAAGATAAGTTATTTTATTACTAAAATGGACCAATATGTCATATTATAATGACTTATCATCGTATGTTCCCACGCTCAGACTAAGGTCTCTTAGATTCATCCAGAACAGACTATACATTTTTTCATGTTCTAATCACATCTTAAAAGGTAGCATTTCTAGATATAAGAAACTATCACAATACCTCTACCGATCGCTTTGATTATCTTTTATTTCAATCTTCCGACTTAAGTTAGATGCTACATCAAACTTGGTTCTCTGAACCACGTAACATACTTATCGTAGTCGGAATCAATTCGATATGACCACTAGGGTCGGAATAACAATCATCCTCTTACTCATTACTGAAACGATGGTAACGACATATTTGAATAAAACGGTATCAATTACTAGCTTCTTAGTAACCTTGTGACTTTCCCTGATCCAAGTGCGAGTCCTGTGCTTCTGGTAGTATAGGCCTTGACTACCTTTCACACCTACTCGTATTCGTCCCAAGTATTCTCTCGCAGTTTTATCCAAGTCACCATGTAGGAAAATCACACAATCATTAAACACATCAGATAACATAACAAAGGTTTTATATTATTCCTTGAAACGATTACATAGGTATTTGTTGAATTACTAGGGGTTGATTCCTATTCCCATTTGCATTCCTAACTCCACTGCAGCTTCTCATCATTTTGATCTATACATCGAATTAGGTGAATTTAGATCTTTATTTAGGATAGATGTTTAAATCATCCTTATCTCTCCGAAACATTTATATGCTAGTTCTAATATCGTAGTCGTACGTTTAGAATCCTAAAAAAATAAGGTTTCCAGATCCGGTTGGCAACAGACCATAGATCCGAACAAATAACAACATATCATACACAAAGCATTTACCACATACAAGCATTCTAGGCATAATTCCTAAAATAAGCTAGTGCTAGCATCTCACAATCATCGCTTAGCATTCTAAGTTTAAGTCTAGAAATCCTAAAAATTCCTAGTTCGCTTAAACTAATACTCTTATACCAACTGTGACATCCCCATTTTCATGGCTAGAAAAGACCGATTTTGTTTATGCTTTATAAAAATTAGAGTATATGTTTTAATAAAAACGTTGCGAAATTTCTTCCCAGTAAAACATGATAAATACGTTATCAAATCATTTTTGAAGAAAAGTATTTTTATTCATTTTAAAACATTTTGGGATGTTATCATCAATACAGAAACATAAGCATAAACAGAACAAACATTCATTATCACTAGTGATTTATATCTCCTTAATCTCTCAGTGTAATGTGACTTCATATCAACACCTGTGCTATGAATAAACTGAGTGGGTCAGGTTGGAAACCTGGTGAGTACATAGGGTTTTCAACCAACAATAATATAATTATTATGTTTAAACAATCAAACAATCAACCCAATTACCCATCCCCATTATCTTCCTTACTCTTAAGAGTCTACCCTAAGAGTCATCTATCCTGCATTTGTTCATTCTGAAGTCCTTTACTTCCACGGTTATAGGACTGGCACTAAGTCCATAGCTACCAATGTTTGTTCGTAAAGCACTAACTCCATAGCTGTTAAAGTTCATTCATCGGGTACTAAATCCATAGCTACCAGTGTTTAGGTACTAAGTCCATAACTACCAAGGTTTATCTATCAGGTACTAATTCCATAGCAACCATCATTTATTCAGCAGACACTAAGTCCATAGCTTCCAATGATCACTCATATCATCTTTTTTTTTTCTCATCATTCATCTACCGACGTTATACACAACATATTTGTAGATATCAAATATGTATATAGTTTAAATCATTTAAAACTTGTATAAAATCATTCATCCAGCATAGATAGCAAGTATACAGTTAATATGCACACATAGCATGGAGTTTATATAAAATACTTCATATCTATGTGTAAAATGAAAGAGACCATACTCTCACCTGAGAAGGTGGTGATTCAGCACTCGAACAACACTTCGTTACTCTCAACACAATTTTCCTCGGATAAAACCTAGTATCATTACCACTAGAGTTTAGTCTAATATTCACTGAGACTAATTAATAGTCTAGCTATTATTACTATCGTATAATCATTAAACAATACTTATATAGCCCATAATAATAGCCCAAGTACTTATTATAAGTTCGTAATAACATTACTATATTGAAACATAAGATATATTAACGATAGTGTAGGCGTAGCTCACTTACAGAGGATTTTTCGCAAACCGGGCATCATTGGAGCAGCGTTCTTAAGCCAAAAGGCTCTTTTATCGGGGCTTCAGGAGCCTTGGGGCTTCCTTCAGGTGCTAGGGGGTTTACCTAGACTTTAGGGGGGTTTGGTGCTTTAGAGAGAGAAACTAGAGATAGAAAGTGAAATTGGGAAGGTGTGAAGAATGAGGGAACCCGACACCTTTATTTATAGGCTGGAAATCCAAAAAAATCATCGAGTTGGCCTCCAACTTGTCGAGTTCCAGGCCATGTGTCAGCATTCTGGTGGCGAAACCCATGTGGCCTACATTGTGCCACGTCACCTATTTTGCAGCAGTACCCTATTGACTTCTAAACCCCGTAACTTTTGTATACGAGCTTCGTTTTTTATGTTATTTTTTTCCACGCATAGGTAAAAACAATATCTACAACTTTCATTAAGACTCCGTTGACTAATTCTCGACCAATCTTAAATTTAACAGTAGGAGCAGATTAGACTGCTAAATGACCGCGAAGAATTCGTAACTCCTTCATACGGACTTCGTTTTCGTCTGTCTTTTTACCATTGAGTTCCTATTAATGATATCTTCAACTCTCATTAAGTTTATGTAAGCCAAAAACCGCTCGAACTAAAATTCGAGTTTCGGGCTGTACACTGATAAGCAGAAACTTTGAAAAATCATAACTTCCTCATACGAAGTCAGATTTGGGCGTTCTTTTGTGTGGATTCTCTTGGTTTAACATACTCTACGACTTTTGTTTAGATTACTAAGGCTAAAAAGTCTTTTATAATAAATTCAGTTTTTACGCTTCGTGGTGCCGTGTCGATTCCGTCGCAAGACTTCAACACATCATAACTTCTTCGTTATAACTTGGATTCCGGCATTCCTTTTATGTACGGAACCCTTGAGACATATTCTACAATGTGGTTAAGATTATTTATTATAAATAATCTTTTGACGAAAAGTCATTTTCAACCCCTATTATCTCTAAATTGACTAGTCCGGATCTGCGGACATTACATATATACCCAAAAAAAATGTCCTGGTTGTATGTATGGAGACCTGAGTCATATGAAGTTAATATGTTGAGTCTTAGGGGTTGCGTCATTGGGCTTTGTACTTAGGTCCATTTCGTATACTTGGTTTGGGCTTGTACAACCATGTTTTATTTAGGGTTTGGTACATATATATATATATATATATATATATATATATATATATATATATATATATATATATAGTGCATGCAAGCACTATGTTAATTACGCTTTTGATAATTATTTTTTCAGATCAAGTATTGTAACCCTAGAACACCTCCACAGTAGCAATTCTCATTGAATTATTATGAGGTGGAGCATATTAATCATTCGACATTCATTCGATTCATTGTGGTGTTCATTGTTTTTCTATTAATTGTTATTGATATCTGTTTGAATCTATCGATCTAAAAAAATTATTTCTATCATAATAAAAGGCAATGCCAAAATTACTATATTATTTGTGTTTTTTTAAACCAACATTAAAGTTAGATAAAATGTTTGTAGTCGATTATTACTTTGGGCTTAGAGACCACTAATACGGTAATATATTTATTTATTTATTTATTTAATGACAAATCTAATATAATTAGAAACTATTGCTCAATTCATCGTATGTGAACAATCAATATCAAAGAGGAATGACAACACCTAATACCACTACTCTACTACTGGGACTAGAATTAGTATTAACTATCTTACCAATAAAAACAAGGTTAATGCTTATGAGGCTCTGTTGAATTTTCAAAATAGCTCCATATGGGACTAGAATTAGTATTAACCATCTTACCAATAAAAACAAGGTTAAATTCAAGAAATGACAACGTACTTTTCACATTTTTGTGCATTATAGCTTCATACTTCCATTTCTTTCTCTTTCATTATTGTTGAAATAAATTATATGATTTTTAATATGATCTTTTATTGGAAAATCTTCAAAGATTGGATTTTTTTGAGAAGATGTAACATGATCATCATGTAATTTCTTTCATCATTTCAAGATTGTTAAATGCCAGAAATAACAGCATACTTTCATTTATTTGCTTATGACACCATCTTAATTTCATTTCTTTTTTTTTTTACCGCCTTGTACTTTGTATAGATATTTTTCTGTCTATTTATATTTAAAATGTTGTGTTCTTTGAGATTATCATTGAACTTTCCTCATTACAATTTTTGCATTATGTTAAAATTTGTAGGGTTTTTTTTTTTGTCGTTTTTTGTGAGACGGTATGGGTGCACTTATAGTAGTGATAGGCATGAAGTACCACCATTTGGATTTATAGTTCATGATGACATATCTGAATCCTCTTCTTATGCAACAGAAGATGATGAAGAAACCTAAATACATTTTGTCCCAAAAATTAGTATCAAAGTGAACATAAAGATGGAATAAGGTTCTCAATTTTTAAATACGTTCACCTTTTTTATTTAGTTCTATTGATAGGTAAACGTAATATTTTTTTGGAAGTTCATTATAGATTTAGTCACTTGATTTTTTTTGGGCCGAAAAAGATTTGGGTTTTTTTAATTATCAATTTTTTTAAAAAAAATAAAAATCATTTCAGTGAATGATTAAACTGTGTTTGGCGCGCTACAGCTAACTGATGAACCATCTTATTTTTTGAACTTTTTTAAATTGTCATATTTGATAAACCAAAAAGCTAGCTGATAAACTAATTTTTAAAAAGTTAATTTGAATGGATTTTCAGGAGCTTTTTAAAAATTCCCCAAATACACCCTTAATTAATTATGAAACACATATTCTTCTAAATGACATTTTGTGTCATCATATAACTTTCAACTAGCTTATCAACTAGTTTTCCAACAAATGTCATTTTTTTTTTGCTAGCTTATAAGCTAGTAGTTGGCATTTCAGCCACTAGTTAACTTTTCAATTATCATCTAAACATAGCCTTAGTGACAAAAATGTTTGTCACGAAAAGTAAAGAGCGTCCGTCGGTAATCCGTCATTGATAGTGTCCGTCAATAATCCGTCACTCAAAGTGTCCCTCGTTAATCCATTGGAAAATGCCTTCTGTTGGTAATCATTCGAAAAATACGGTCAAACTTGGTCAAAGAACATTAGGTTGGTAATCTGTCGGTATATTTTCGATTGAGAATTTCGTCGATAATCAGCCACAAATTCCGTTGGAAATCTGTCAAAAATAGTCACCCATGGGGCTTTTTACGACAACATAATTATGTCGGTATTCCGTCGGAAATCGGCTTTACCATCAGATTTTCGACGCATATGGCTTTTGAAAATTGCTCATTTTTGTATGTCACACCCCAAAACCAAGACCGGCGGAAACGTTTTGAGACGGAGGACATCATGTAATATATCACAACAATGCAAAGTAATAAACAAGAAACAACATCATCCATTGCATTAATAATATAATTTTAAATACACGTGTGTTCTTTCATAGTATAAACCAACATAATAAATAATCAAAATAAAAAACGAGTCTTGACTGCTTCATCTTCACAAAACCTGGTCGTCGTACCTGTCTATTTGTGACCTGAGAATACAAGTTATTTTGAAAGCGATTATCAACAATAAAGCTGGTGAATTCATAAGTATTAATGTGTCTTTGATTTGTAAAACTGTAAAGAAAGACTTGTAAATGTTTGAAGAAAAGTTTGTATCAATGAACATGTTTGTAAGTAATTATAAGCGTTTGACAACCCTAGAAAATCTCATATTTCCTACTAGTATAAAAGTAGTCTTCTACCAAGACCCAACTGTTTTGAAAGTAGTCTTCTACCAAGACCCGACTGTTTTGAAAGTAGCCTTCTACCAAGACCTGACTGTTTTGAAAGTAGCCTTCTACTAAGACCCGACAGTTTTGCAAGTAAGCATCACTATAAATGTGATGGTTTTTCCCCTGTATAACTATTATTATAAAAATATGTTCTACCTCATCGTTTATGTGTATATGTCACAATATAAAGGTAAAAAGGAAATTAGTCTATCTATATCAAATAGATCCTACCTCGTCGTTCATGTGAATGTGTCACAAAGTAAAGGTAAGAAGGAAATAGTATAATAACTAAAATTGTATCCTTTTGAACTAGGATATTCATGGCGTGGAAACTCGCCGAACAGTACAACCATAGACACCCGTCTATGAGCATTTTCCCTACTGTAGCTAACAGCCTTCGGTGTGGAATGGTAAGTCCCGAAACGTATGTAATAGTATCTACTTAAACGTATCAATGTAAACGTATTTATGAAAACGTATTCATGTAAACATATCTATGTAAATGTATCTATGTAAACGTATCTATGTAAACGTATTCATGTAAACGTATCTATATAAATGTATGTAATCGTATCTCTTCATATAGTATGTAATGTATTAGTATAGACTCATGAATGAACTGACTCTTGTGTGATTCCTTATACTTAGAATAGTAAGTAGTATCTCCTAACTAAACCTATTATAGTTACTATTAATGTACGTGTATAACCGAAAGTATGCCTTTGCTACCGAAAGGTACTGAACTGACTGATGGAACTTTTTGTCTATATATGTATACATGATATATAACTAATATTTAGACGACATTCGGACGAATAATCGGTGCTCTAAGGCCACATACCAACGAGGAAAAGGAAATAAAGCGAGCTAGCCATCCTAAGTCCTTTAAACATTACTTATATAACTATACATATATCAGTATGCATTTGACAATATAAAAGTATAAAATAATTTTTGTAATAACTTTGAAAAGTTTAATAACTAAGAAATGATGACTTGATGTCAGTTTATAAAATGATTTGAAAGTAGTTTGTTTGATAAGACAATTTCATAAAGAGTTTTAAGCATGTAAAACGTTTGAGAAAGTCATTTGAAGTGATATGTTTGGTAAAATAGCTAAACGTATAGTAAATCCATTTGTATGCTAGCTATTAATCACATGTGATTGATATAATAACTGTTATGATTCAACTTGTATTCCCTACATAAAGAATTTATAAACATTTAAAAACATTTAAAAGGTTAATTAAAGGGTATGAACTCACCTGCAGTGAGTGGATCAGATGGAAGTGTGGGACAAGTGCTTGGTGTCAAGTAAAGACTTAAACACACACAATGATCCTAATAACATATAAATACATATGTATATATACAATTAGTGATTATAACACTAATTAGACAAGTATAAACATTCTAATGTGTGGAAAACACTTTGGTAAAAGTGTTAGGAGGCCATTGGGTTGCAACAAAGGAGTATAAGGCTTTGTATTTGAGTTTATGGTCCATGGACCATACTTATTGGAGTTTACGGCCTAGGGGAGTTTACTCCTGGCTGTAAACTCACAAATGGGTCTCCAATTGAGGCTTAAAGCTATTATGTCTTAAGGGGTTAAGTGTTCCAAGGCTTAAACAAGAGGCTAGGTGAGTTTAAGGTCCAAGAATGACCATATCTTGCATTTACGGCATGGGGACCACTTCCCCATGAGTTTACGGTCGTAAACTCATCGTATGAAGTACCATTTCGTTTCTTGAAGTCCCTAGTTCAATGGTGTATGGTTCTATACTAAGTTCCAAGGCTTGGTAAGGTGTTAGGGTGCCTTTTTCCCCACTTATAGGAGTTTACGGCCCAAGAACATGTCTTGGCCGTAAACTCCTTTGATTTAGTGTTTCTTTGTGTTTTCTAAGGCCTAAACATGTTAAACCTAGTGTACAACGAGTTAGAACAAGAGTAGTTACGAGCTAGGAGCTTGAATGGTCGTTTTTTGGCCAAGAACACTAGTGTGTGTTCTTGGTGTTCTTGGTGAAACTTGAAGAGCTACAAAATGGAATGATTTCACGGATGAAATCATGTAAGATCACTAGTTCATGTAAGATATCAACTAGTTAGGACAATAAACTTACGAGTTTTGAAGATCGGGGACGAAGATCGGGATGATACTTGAGAGAATTTGGGAGGCAATCAGCCAAAAGAAAAAAGGAAATGAACTAATGGCCACATATCATCATGTAAGGATGGGGTTTACGGCCCACATGGAGTTTACGGCCGTAAACTCCCATGTGGTGGCCGTGAACTCCTTGTAAAGGTGTTTAAGGTTGGTTCTTTGAGCTATAACTTCAGTAGATAAACCTCGACACTTATCCCTTAAGTGTATAAGGCTTAGAACGCTTAAACAGACTTCAAATTATGCTAAATGAAAGCAGAAATTAGTTTGATTTTAAATGAAGTGTTTGACTGTACAGGATATAAAAATTTTCGGGTTGTCACATTCTAGTAGTTTTGGATGACCATGAAGCACAAGCTAAGTCATCTACATCGGTCAATTAGAACAAATAAAGTGGCATCTAGTTCACGTTAAAAAATTAAGAGGCAAACAATATTCATCATTTTAAAGATAAATTTGTTCAATATGTCCAGCTCCAAGAGCGGAAGGTTGATATATGAAGGAAGCCAAAAAAAATGTATAAATAAACACAACTTTGAAAAAAAATGAATTTGGAAATTTTGAAGATGAAAGCGGAAGATAACGAGGAGAGACCTAGATATATTTTTTCCGATAAAACGAAGCATCCAAGAATAATAATATAAGTATTTGTAAGGTTATTTCAGTGTTCGGTATTGTTCACTATGTTTTTTTTATTTTAATATTTTTAATTGTAAGCAATATAATTTTATTTTTAATTAAAATCTAGAATTTTATTTCATTATGTAATTAACAGTTTAATTTTATTTTATTTTTAATTGAAAACTTATAAAGTAAATTATTTTGATGATAGTATATAGTAAAATGAGATGTGTGTTTATCCCTATGCCTAATTGCCTATGTTAAAACCTTCTTTTTTAACCGACGCAAGTAAATATTCTTTAAGTTTATTATAATTAGCCGGATACATGTTAATAAATCCAATGGAAGATTGTTGACAAAATCTTGTCTATTTTGGATGACATAAATCGTAATAAATCCAATTAATTTTATTACTCTAAATACGTAGCACATGTAAATTGAAAGTGATATATCACCTTTTCTATAAATAGCCATCCTCTATCACTCTTTCTTTCTCACTCTTCAACCCCCTATCTTGTGTATACAATGGTGAAAGGAAACTCTAACCCATCGATCGCTCTCATTGTTGGAGTCACTGGCATGGTGGGTGTAACCTTGACCGAGGCCTTGAAGATGCCAATGGCATTAGGTGGTCCTTGGACAGTCTACGGTGTCTCACGACGGGCCTTACCCACCTGGTTCCCATCCTCCCTCCTCGACAAACACATCATTTTGGATACCCTAAACCACGAAAACACTCAAAAAATCCTCTCTCCACTCTCCACCCAAATCACCCATCTCTTCTGGGTAGCTTTACAAGCCAATGAAAGCGAAGAACTAAACATTTCAAGAAACTCAACTATGCTTTCCAATGTCCTAAGTGCATTAACTTCTTTTCCAAACTCAAAGTTGAGTCACGTCACATTGCAAACAGGCACAAAGCAATATGTTGGGCCGATTACTGACTCAGTCATTTCAACTCAACTCGTCCCTCATGAGCCACCCTTTAGAGAGAATTACCCTAGACTACCATTTCCAAACTTTTACCATGATTTGGAAGACATTATATTTTCATACTCCAAAGCGTTCACCTATTCTATACATCGTCCTTCCATAATCATTGGTGCATCTTCAAGAAGTAGCTATAATTTCCTTCTTACGCTCTCCGTTTATGCATTAGTGTGCAAACACCAAAACTATCCATTCAGGTGCTTATATTGTTTTACTTTCAGTACATCTTTACATTGAAAATGAATGCTTTGAAAACAAACAACTAATTAAAAAACGAATATCGATCATAACCATCAACTTTATGTAGGTTTTTTGGTAAAAAGTACAACTGGGGCCACTTTTGCGAAGCGTCTGATGCTAGACTGATAGCGGAGCAGCAGATATGGGCATCAACGACAAAATGCGCTAAGAATCAAGCTTTTAACTGCACAAACGGTGATATGTTTACGTGGAAAAGTATGTGGATAGTGCTTTGTGATGTGTTTGGACTCGAGTTTGTGGCATTCGATGAGAGAGACAACTTTGATTGTGTGGACTTTATGAAAGACAAAGGAGAGGTTTGGGATAGAATCGTGGAAGAAAATGGATTGTACAAGACAAAAATGGAGGAGATAACTTGCTTTGGATTGCTAGATAATGTTGTAAAACTAGATATTCAAAATGTTTGTAGCATGAATAAGAGTCGAGAATTTGGGTTTTTTGGGCATGCAAACACACTTGAGAGCATTGTTGTGTGGGTTGAGAAATTGCGACAAATGAAAATACTTCCATAGATGTTGTATGCCCAAAATAAAAATGTCCTGGTTGCAAGTTTGGAAATCTGATTAGTCATGAAGTTAATAAAAGGCAATGCCGAACTTGCTATATTTGTATTATTTTTTTTTTTAAACAAACTTGCAATTATATAAAATGTATGTAGTCAAGTATTACTTGAGTCTTAGTCACACATCATTATCCATGATTGGTGGTGCAACGTAGGAGTTTTTTTCATTGTCGATATGAGGGAAAATGACGAGGGGAAAAAACAAGCATTTTGGAGACCTTGCAAACAGCTTCTAATTAATTATCTCTTGCTTTGTCTTCATTAGAAAATCATTTTTGTCATTAAACAAGAGGAGCACCGATCGAAGAATGTCATTGGCATTTTTGTTTTGTCATTTCTTCGATCTCCTTGACTCCTTATTCTTTTTAATTTCTTCTCCAAAGTATTTCCACAGGTTTTCCTCCACACTCAGTCCCATCTTTTTGGTGTGGATGGCGTTGATTTTTTTTTTTTTTTTTGGTTGATTGGATTCTGGTGGAGATGAAATCGGCCACCAGTCATGCATGTTATTCTCTCCTCCATTCCCACCTCCTCACATTTTCTTCTCGGTGGAAGCAAAAATAATAATAATAATAATAATAATAATAATAATAATAATAATAATAATAATAAATCATAACCAGGTTACTAGTTTCCTGGAAGACAGAAGGTTGATCGTTTTCATTGCAACCTCATTTCCATTGTGCTATAGTTCAAGTCGGAAATAAAGATGCAAAAATGGTAATGGTTTAATGTTCGGATAAATAAATCTAAACCTATATGAATTTGATAAATTTCCAAAATTATTGTTAACGATTTCAATTTTAAAATTTTTTTATTTCAAATTTGACCATAAATAATTTTATTTATATTATATAATTTTTGATGAAACTTATAATAATAAAATTACATTTAAAAAACAATCTATTTATATATCTTCGTAAAACTTATATAACAAAAAATAAAATATTTGAGTTTAAAGTTTAATAAAAAAGACTTAAAAATAAAAAATTATCGGAACCAATACTACTTTCCATGGTTGCAGAAATCGAGATTAATCGTGGATTAATCGTTTGGCGTTCTCCAACCGTCGATGATTATGACATTAATCGGAAATTTAGGATTAATCGGGTTTGGCGGGATTAATCGGTCTTGGCGGGATTAATCGGACGACTTTTTTCATCGAAACAATTATGGCTAAATCTTCGCCCGCATAGTTGTTGGGGTTCATTTTTCAAAACCTCCAAAACGGCGTAAGTCGATTGCATTTCTATGATTTCTTGTTCCACCTAATTTATTATCCCAACTTTTTTCTCTTATAGTTGGACATATCGATTAACAGTTTCTCCAAAATGAACGATAACACTAGACTACAAATTCTCAAACTTAAAATGCAAGCCATTTTCCTTGCATTATTTCTTCCGTCGAGCTATAGACATAGAAGCTGATAATCTTCAAGGTCTACCAACTCATCTTTGATTCTATGTGTGTATGGTCTTCCAATTGTTGTGATTGTACGTCCACTGACATTTCTGAGATGCTTTGAACCGGATGAAACTAATTCATTAATACATTGGCATTTTAGTCGATCCTTCAACTTTATCCATGGTTGGATATATGGAAAAGGTTTGTGGGTTCATTGTGATTTTCGAACTGTTCCATGGTTGCGTTGAAGACGTAAAAGTGGTTTGACCCACTTCAGTGCAAATTTTGCTGATGATGTTACAAATTTCGCTGAATTTGGTAATTTTCAATCTAATATATAAGAAACAGGGACCAAGTCTCAATCTACAGCCTAAAATACCCCAAATGACTTAAAGTCAAACTTGGTCAAAGTCAATAGACAAAAGTCAAAGTCAACATCCAGCTTGAGTACGACCAACGTACTAGCTTTACGCCAAATGTAGAGCCCGAGATGGCAATTATGGGTGGAAATGAGGCTACGCGTTGCATAGCCAAAATTACGCCATGTGTAATAAGTTGTTGTCCTACTTTTCTCATTAAGTGCTTAATACAGAAAAGTAACCATCCATTTCTCATATATGGTTCCTAATAGCTCCATAATAGATACGTTTTTGGACTTTATCCATTAGGATGATCCAAACGACGAAGATTTAGTCTTTAAGCCTCAAAGGGACCAAAAATGCATCTTTCTCCAATTAATCCATTAAGTCCAAGTCTCCAACCCCCAGATCCAAATCCATATGATGTTTACATGGATAAAGTTCCCAACATTATCCATAACAAGGTCATAAACTTTCAAGATCTTAACTTTATGCACTAAAATGTCCAATAATGCTAACACAACTTGCATGGCTTAATGAACGAGCACCAAAGCACAACTTTCCAAGTCGAGTAAGTCCTAAGAGTTTTAAATATAGCTCAAAAGGTGTTGGAGTTACCTCAACTCCCATACACAAGCTCAAAGGACCAAAAAGTGACAAAAATGGCCAATAACAAGATCTAAGAAATGAATGAGAAAGATAAAAGATTTTTTTACACACAATGGTCCATAAATGAAGCAACGTTGCTAAATCTATATTTGAACTCTTCTTTTATACACTTTTCAACATACTTTTTCTTAAGATTCCACCTTCCAGTGGAGAAATAAACTCATAAATGATGTCAAGGATCAAAACCATGTAAGAGGAGGCTAGGGTTTCTCAAGGAATGGTTAGAATTTCGGGGAAATAAAGGCACTTAGATATTTTGAGAATTGTGATTCCACTTTTAAATCAAAGTAATTGGTTGGTTCTCCCTAATCTTTGATTGGATAAGACTCATAAGTGATTTAGAATAGAGAACGAAATGAACGAATTTCATGAGTACCAAAAACTGACAAAAAATTGGTTAAATATCTCCTTTGTCTAAAAATTGTCAAAGCTGTCATAAAAGAGTTTTCCAACAGTAAAAAAGCTATCATAAATCCGAGTTTTCTGTATGGATTAATGCAAAACCAAAAGCGGGTCAAATATTAAAATTTTGGATTCGTAATGCATTTTTAATAAAACAATATAACCAAAATAAAAAATTTGGATTGCTGACCTGGCATCTCGACCCAAGCCAGGGGCTCTGCCCCCTTCAACTCTGCCAAGGGCTACCGCCGCTTGGACCCCGCTCACAGGGGTGCTACCCTCGGACCCTCGTTCATTCAGCGGTTTCGCAACTAAATAACATTCTACATTTAATCTTGAATAAACTTAAACAATTGTGCACTCCGCACCTTCCATACTTGTTTAATATTCATCAAGATTGATTTTTGGTCGAAAAGTCATCCCATTACACTTAAATACAACTAGTGAAACAAATCACTAACAAAACTCCCCCATTTAAGTGTAGTCATGATTAACTTAAAACAAAAAACATTACAACAAACTGATGCATAAATGAAATATTGTGACGATTAAATTTCACATTAGTATATTACTCATTCCAAAGATTTGAATATCAAGGTGTCACTAAGGATTGAACCGTTTCTATTCTAAGTGAATACATGAAGATAATCAATTTGCATTCTAAGAGTTCTAACTTGACACTATATTTTACTAGCTTGTGTCCTATCCTTTAATAAGCATATCAAAGTCAAGTCCCAACTTCTTAAAGCAGCTAAACTTCATGCTTATATATGTAGTTCTTTTGTTCTTACACCTATAAATGCAATTTTTCAAAGAACTATTAAGAAATTAAATTTCAACTTCCTAACTTGCAGTACAGAACACATACATTGGGATGATGATAATAATGTGTTCTAATATTCAAATATCAAGTTTTCCACATTAAATTCAACATCTAATATTGCATTAGATGTGAATTAGGCATCTTAATATAAACGATTTTAGGTGGACTTTAAACCCATCCCTACAGCCCCCTTGTGCACAAGATCTCTAGCTAACCCTTTGGTTAAATGATCGGCTAAGTTCAATTGAGTACTCACAAACTCCATAGATACCACACCAGTCATGATGAGCTCACAAATCATGCTATGTCTAACATCTAAATGTCTAGACTTCCCATTATACACTTGACTATAAGCTTTAACCAAGGTTTCAACACCATCCTACCTGATAGAAATGGTAGATATCGTTTTTAGCCAGAGTGGAATTTCATAAATCAAATTCCTTAGCCACTCAGCTTATTTACCAGTAGTAGACAATGCAACAAACTCAGATTCCATGGTTGAATTAGTAATACAAGTCTGTTTCTTGGATGCCCCAGAAATGGCACCTCCTCCAAGAAGAAACACCCAATCACTTGTTATAGAGTGATCCTCTAAGATGTTAATCTAGCTGGCATCAGCATAACCTTCCAAAACAGAAGGATATCCACAAAAAGTTAAACCATAATTCATGGTCCCTTTCAAGTACTTGAATACTCTACTCACAGCTTGCCAATGATGTGTACTAGGATTACTAGTATATCTACTATGCTTTCCCACAACATATGCTATATCAAGCCTAGTACTGATCATGGCATACATTATACAACTAATGGCTCTTGAATATTCAAGATAAGACAATGGAGATCCTTTATTAGGTTGAAGCTTAAGATTAGGATCTATAAGAGCGCTAGCAGGAGAATAATTCTCAAAGTTAAACTTTTTCAATATATTCTCAATGTAATAAGATTGAGAATTGAAATCTTATTGTTTCCTTGTTTAATTCTTATACCAAGAATTACCTCAGCCTCCCCTAGGTCTTTCATTTCAAAACTAGATGATAAGAATTTCTTTGTTTTATCAAATTCTTGTAATTCAGTACCAAAAATCAGCATATCATCCATATTTAGACAAATAATAACTCCTTTAGT
Organism: Lactuca saligna; assembly: GCF_052625555.1. Lineage (NCBI taxonomy): Eukaryota > Viridiplantae > Streptophyta > Magnoliopsida > Asterales > Asteraceae > Lactuca > Lactuca saligna. The sequence continues at coordinate 41,764,404 of NC_136418.1, read as the reverse complement.
AAAGTATCAAATTTGCTAAATATACACTTGTCAACTTGGTTTAATGCAAAACCATTAGACAAGACAACATCATCAGATTTTTGATGCCATTGTTTTGGTGCTTGTTTCAAAACATGTAATGTTTTCTTCAACTTGCACACTTTGTGTTTATTTCCAAGCATCAGAAACCCTTCAGGTTGTTTTATGTACATTTCCTCATCTAAGTCACCATTCAATAATTCCTTTTTCATATCCATTTGGTGAATCACAATATTATGTATAACTGCAAGAGCTAATAACAATCTAATACTGGAAATTCTGGCAACAGGAGCATAAGTATCAAAGAAATCAACGCCTTCCTTTTATCTAAAGCCTTGGATAACCAATCTGTCTTTATGCTTTTCAAACAATTGTGCCATCCACCATCATTTTTCTTTTTAGGGTACATTTACATCCTAATGCCTTACAACCAGGAGGTAAATCAGATAATACCCAAGTATTGTTATGCATGATACAATCAGTTTCATCCTGAATTGCCTCTTTCTAGAAATGAACATCCCTAAAAGTCATAGCTTCACTGAAACTCTTTGGATCCTCCTTAATATTAAATCAATATTGATGTTGAGACACAGGCTTATCCCTTGTTCCTTCAACTAAATATAGTTAAAAATTAGATCCAAAATATTTAGCTTTTCTAGCTCTAACACTTTTTCTAAGTTCAGGCACAAAACTTATACCACCAGAATTATCTTCAGCTTGACTTGTGTTCTTGCTAAAAGATTGTTGAATCATGTCCCTTGGTCTAGGTATAGATGTAAATATTTCTTCATCAAAGATAGCATGTCTTAACTTTATAACAGTGTTCACATACACAACGTCATTAAATTCTAAAATGTAGAATCTATAAGCTTTGGAATGCTCAGCATATCTAATAAAGATACAATATATACCTCTTTGACCCAATGTTTTCCTTTTGGGTTTAGTGAGACTCACAACTGCTCGACAACCCAAAAATTTTAGATAACTCAAATGCGGTACCTTTTTACACCAAACTTCATAAGGAGTATTCTTACTCCTTTTGTTTGGAGTTCTATTCAAAATATAACATGTAGTTAGCATAGCCTCTCCCTAGAAACATTCACTTAAACCTGCATAGGACAACATGGAATTAACCATTTCTTTTAAATTCCTATTTTTCCTTTCAGCTACAGCATTTTGTTGTGGTGTATAAGGAGTTGTGGTTTGATGTATTATTCCAGTTGATTCAAAATAAACCAAATCATAATACGCACCACCTCTATCAATACGTAAAACTTTTATTAATTCATTTTTATGTAGTTCAACCTCTTTTTTATAAATCTTAAATTTATTAAGAGTTTCATCTTTGGAACGTAGCAAATAGACATCAAAATATCTAGATGCATCATCAATTAAAGTAACAACATACTTTTAGTTTCCAAGGGAAGGTGTTGTGTGGAAATCACATAAATCACTATGTATAAGTTCCAACACCTTGCTTTCCTTAACAACATCTTTGAAAGGTTGTCTTATAATTTTAGTTAACATGCATGTTTTACATTTTTCATTATTTTGCAAATCAAAAGCAGGAATTAAACTCATTTTAGACATGTCTGTTAATCACTTGTAATGAATGTGTCCTAGTCTAGCATGACATAATTCAGATTTACTAAAATTATTGTTAGTACTAGTAGAAGCCATGTAAACATAATTATCAATAAAAAGATAATTAATATTAAGTCTAATCATTCCATTGCATACATATCCAAATCCCATAAAAGAACCATGTCTTGATAAGATATACTTGTCACTTTCTAATACTTGTTTGTAACTTTTGACACAAGATTCTTTTGAATCCCTGGTACATATAAAACATTGTTTAGACACAAACACTTTCCATAAGTAAAGTAAAGTAAAACATATCCTAAACCCTTGATTGGTTCAGTTGCAATATTTCCCATTTTCACCACAAATCCATATTCAATTGGTTGACATTCCTTGAACAAACAAAGATCTTTACATATACGGCTTGTTGCTCCCGAATGAACCTACCATGCAACATCATCATCCTGCACATAAAATGGTTCATAAACCACATAAATATAATTTTGAGCATATTTAGAATTCTGCATGAAAACATAAATCTGACGTTGTTGCTTTTCTGGATCCTTGGATCCACTTGGTCTAGCACCATCCTTGTTCGCTTTACGAAGACAACAATCTTTATTGAAGTGACCCGGTTTGTTACAAATCCAATAAACTAACTTAGTCTTCTTGTTGGAAGACTTCTCATCCTATCCTTTAAACTTCTTTTTTCCATTAGACTTATTAGGATTCTTTGAACTTTCTGCTTCCACCATGTTCACAGAAGAGGAACCAAATTGGTTCTTGCCTTTAGGATTGTTATCAACCTCTTGAGTCCTTAAGGAATCTTTAATCTGTAAATGGATTCCAAGTTGGGTCAAAGTCAATTCCTCTTTGTTATATTTCAAATTGTGTTTAAATTCTTACAGGAAGGGGGCAGTTTGTTAATGATCACAACCACAAGAATGGCTTCATCCATTTTCAAATTATGTTGAGAAAACTGTCCTAGAATCCTTAACATTTCATGGAATTGTTCCATAACAGGCTTAGAGTCAATCATCTTGTAACTTATAAAGTTACTAACAAGAAACTTCTTGCTAGAAGAATCTTTAGCAATGTACTTGGATTCAAGAGAATCCCACAGTTCTTTTGTAGATTCGAAAATTTGATAGATATCAAATAGAGAATCAAACATACCATTGAGAATATGACCACGACATATGTAATCATCATTTTACCACTTTGATCTCCTTCTTGTTGCCACCACAAGTTCATCTTCAACAGATTCTATTAAGAATGGCATGGGTGTACTCAGAACGTACACCACCTTCAGAGTGGTAAGAAGAAAGTGCATCTTCTTCTGCCATCTACAAAAATCTTGCCCTTCAAACTTGTTCAATTCGTCATACATGCTTGTCATATCCTTCATAGAATCACCAGTTGCCATGATCACAGATTACTTCGAATTTTGTTAGAATTTCGGGGTAATAAAGGCACTAGGATATTCTGAGAATTGTGATTCCACTTTCAAATCAAAGTATTTGGGTGGTACTCCCTAATCCTTGATTGGATAAGACTCAAGAGAGATTCATAACAAAGAATGAAATGAACGAACTTTGTAAGTACCAAAAACTGACAAAAAATTGGTTAAATATCTACCTTGTCTGAAAACTGTCAAAACTATAATAAAACAATCTTCCAATAGTAAAAAAATGTCATAAATCCTGGTTTTCTATATGGATTAATGCACAAACCAAAAAATGGGTAAAATATTAAAAATTTGGGGTTCTGATGCATTTTTAATACAACAATAAAACAAAAATAAAAATTTTGGATTGCTGACTTGGCAGCTCGACCCCAGCCAGGGGATCTGCCCTTGGACCTCGCCACAGGCTGCCACCCTTTAGACTCCGCCCCAGGGACACTGTTCCCGAACCCCCATTCGTTCCAGGGCTTCTCCTCTAAATGAAAGTCTACTTTTAATCTTGAATAAAATTAAACAAGTGTGCACTGTGTACCTTCCTTACTTGTTTAATATTCATCAATATTGATTTTTTGTCAACAAGTTAACCCATTACACTTAAATACAATTAGTGAAATAATTCACCAACATGAATGATCTTAGGTGATGGATGTTGGTTATGAGAGGGTTTCCCATAAGTTAGGACCCTTATATAGGGCTCATAACCGAAGATTTACGGTTTTGATCTACCACTATTACATCCTGCATAACATAAGTTACGCCATGTGTAGTTCATTAAACCTGCTTCCAAAATCAGCTAGTTACGCCATGTGTAATTTTTAGTTACGCCCTGCGTAACTTTCATATGTCATGCGTAGGACAAAAGCCCCTTATTCCACTTTGACTTCAAACAACCATAACTTCTTCGTTTCAACTCCATTTTAGCGTTCTTTATATGAACATAAAGCTACTAAAGAGCCCTAAAATCCCATCTAATTACTTTTGACTTAAAACATACCAAACTAAAACCATAATCCATGCAACAAGCCCAAAATATTACTTTTCCCCTTTTACCCTTTTTTATTTGCTGCACAATTCAATGGCCTTAATCACTTAACCCAACATTATCAACAAACGATATGGTCTAAAATCAATTCCCATTGAAGCGTAAGGCCTTTACTTGATCCATTTCTTCTCCATAATCTCGATATAAGAAACTTATCGAAAAAGGATGTTACAACTCTCCCCCACTTAACCTAGATTTCGACCTCGAAATCCGTCTTGGATAGGATCTCTAAAACAACGCCAACATATTCCATAAGCTCCCTCTAACCATTTTGAAATACACACATTTTATAAAGAAAACTTGAGAGGCCACCCAGAAACCCACATCTTTCTATCCTTGACTGTATGATCCCACTCATAGAAAACTATTTAAATTGGGAAAATCGTGAAGCTGCGACTGAATTGACTTATATTCACCAAACCGGGATTCCATCAATCTAAAATTTCTAGGGAGAAACATAGTGTCTGATTATAATCCATTCTTCATACTTATCCAAATTCTTTAATTAGGCACACCACCAGACCATGTATAATAATGCTCAAAATATTTCGATCAAGAATTTTAACCCAACACAAGCTCATGAAACACCTAAAAGTTCTCAGATACATACTTGACTTCATACCAAGTCATCACCATCCCACCGCTCCCAAGAGCATATTAGTGGTCAATTTGGAAGAAAATCTTAGGCAACATAAATATTCTTATCCACACAGGGGTACAATTTAACTAAAAATTCATCCAAGGTCCCTACAACTAACTCTACCACTGGCAACTCAACTCACTTGAAACCGATCTTGCAACAACGAATATGGATCCACTAAGGAACTCCATGAGGAACTACATATAAACAATGGCAAATTTTCCAACAAGTAAAAAATCCTACCAAAAACAGACCCATACCCATCGGCTACTGAGGCATCAACAATATTCTGATACTACTCAAAATATCCAATTATGCCAAAGAAAAAACGAATTACACCATGCAGATCTCCACGACATTACTACCAGCCCAACACATAAGTGAAATATATGAGGGTCCATAATAAGTCATGACACCATCCAACCATTGGAATGAGAATCTCAGAGTTCCTCACCATTCTTGCCATCACCCAATCTCAGCAATGCAGATTCCGTTTTAGCGCCCGATGGGCCTATAGACACACAACCATCATCCCATCGACCAACAAGAACCCAGTCAACATCCCAAATAGCACATACAAACATCCGCAAGAGCCAATCCATTTTATACCATGCAACCCTTCGACTGTCTAAGCTACTATCGAAACATCATCGGAGAGAACATGCTCGCATGCTAAAAATAAACCTTTGGACACCGGCCCCAACCCAAAATCAATAAATCAAAATAAGAACCATTCCATAAGGCTAGGCCGTGTTCCTTCTTTATCATACCCAAAAGGTGAAGCACCAGCTGGTCGGGCGAAAAAATTAACCTTAACTGCTAATAGAAACACTCTCCTAATAACCAAAGCAAGATGTCACACCTTAATTAAAACTGAATATTTCCGCTTTCACTCCTGAGCTTCAAGCAACTAAGGAAGTCTACCAAACTCAATCCTACTAGAGGCAATTATTCCATAACCAAAAAAATCAAGAGCACACATACATAGAAACCAGGATATACACTTTTCAGATCTTGACGAGCGATTAAAGTACTAATTCTACCTTCAGTTGATACAATAACCCTAATCGTTCAATATGAACAAATTAGCCATGATTGAAATGGATCAACAACTACACCCAATGATCCCCTACATTGAAGAACAAATCCCACAAAACTACATATACTAAACTATAAAGATGGTCGACGAATTAACAATTGCCCAACTGTCACCATAAATGATAAGCCTATATGACAATCTAACATTGTCCTTTATATCAAATGCCCACCCTAAGTGACTTAAACATTCCTTTCTCAAAATCCTTGGCGTTTCCCAATGAAATTGTGCATTATGGATGTTACAAAATTAATGCTCTAAGCGGAAAAACATTTAATAATTAAATGATTAGGGCACATGCAACCTAAGACGGATCTATGTCTTTCACATAAAGGTAACATAATATGAACTATCAAATTACAAAAATTTCCTATTCAAACTTGAATTCATTAGTAAGAATACGTACCTTTTTGATTGTTGAAGTAAACAACCAAGAATCCTTTTGTTAATCTTTTCGAAGCAAGCACCACAGGCGTCGTGCCTCTAGTGGTTCACACCCAACACAAGCAAGAAGGATAACGAGAGAGGAGGGGGGTGATCAGAATTTTGGCCTAGGTAATCTATGGAATGAGTTCCAGAAATAAAATGCCTAGGAGCCTTTATATATTGCAGGCATGAAACCTTAGATTAGCCTAAACCCAATATAATAATATTATCTTGATTTGGTAATTATCCAACTTCCTGATTATCCTCCAAGGATAATTCTAGAACCCCTAAAACACTCCCAAAACTGTCCATAGCCTAGGCGGGTTCTAGAATGCCTTTTGCTCAACTATTAAACAATTACACTTTAACCCTGCACTTTTAATTAATTCTATTAATCCCAAAAGTAATCCAATTAACTTCTTATTAGTTATTAACTAAATATTACTATTTCTAATTAATATATTATTTTCATAATATATTATTAAATTATCTATTTCAATTTATTAATCAAGTAATAAATGAAATAATATATTATTGTCGAATTGCTAGGTTTGTGGGCAACCCAAAATGATTGTGCTACCATCAATTCAAGTATATATTAATTATAGTTATGGGCTTAGACACCTATTCCAATAGTCTCCCACTTGGATAATTTTGTAACTAAAATTGCAAGTATAACTTCTAAACTGATCAGAAAATTGTAGCTTCCAAAGCTGTTGTTGAACTCTGACCCAATCAGTTACGTGTCCTAAGATAAATGATCATATAATCCACCATTCTGCAAGATATCATCCGGACATGAGATATGGAATAGAATCAATGTTATTGTCCAATATTTTGTTTCCCAATTTCTGATTTATAATGACATAGAACTCTTAATTGAAAAAATAAATTTAGTCATGAAAGGGGCCGGAACCATAAGTAAACACCAAATCACCAAGGGGCCCAAATATATCGCTTTTTCTTGTTAAGGAAAAAGGAACGAATAAACTTTGACTTATATGTTTGCATCATTTACTCATCAAATCATGCACAATAATACATTTTATAACATCAAGTTACTGATTCGTTTTCGTATCATCAACACACATATGTAGATATGAGGTCCTACAAACCCTAACCTCTTTCATAAGAACCAAGGAAAGGTGATTTTGTCTTCTTACCCAAAAGAAAACAAAATCAGAACAAATATGAAATCCACATCTCATATCAAGGATCCAAGAACGAGAAGATGATGAGTTATTATATACGATAGTATATATACGTCCAGAAGTCGGCTTCACCTTGCCATCTTTAATTTCATGCAAATACTTTGGGCAGCTTTATTTTCAATTCCCTTTGTGGTTGCAGTAGAAGCAAGTGACCTGTTTGGGAACAGAACATGGGGAGCATCTGAACTAGATTTACCTTTAGGTCCATTCCTTAACGAACCTGCTTGAGACTTTCCCTTCCACTTTTACTTTAGAGGACCTTTTCTCTTTTTCCATTTCCCTTGACCAATGTCCAAAATGCGAGCACTAGCAGGTGAAAAGTCAATAAAAAAACTTGAAGATCGATTAGATCTATGAAACAGGTAGAGAAATAACCAGATAAACAATTAAGAACAAGCTAATAGATCAAAATGTGTCGAATGATTTAATAAACAATCCTCAGAAGAGCTCGATACGGAACATCAACTGTAGAGGATTTTAGGGTTTACAATAATCAATGAGAGTGACGACCTTTACTATACGCATACAAGCATGCATATATTTATAATAAAACCCTAACCGTTTATCTAAGAAAAAGAAGGCTAATCTAGATAAACACGGATTGACAAGCCCAATCCGGTTGTAAAACAAAATGGGCCCAAGACGCAACACAATAATCTTCAACAATCTCCCCCTTTGCGTCTTTGGCACAGAGTCTTCATTCCTTTTTAACAGCAGAAGGCTTCTTCACAATCTCAAAATTCCTCGGTATAATAGCCAGAATGTGATGCCTGAAAGTGATATACCACCGAAGCATATCAGTGAAGTTCTTCTTGTCTGCTGTAGAGTTCTGCTTGCATCGGTGAATGATGTTTATGATATGCTCCAGACAATCTGTTGAAAACAGATTCTTGTCTACCAAAGAAAACAGAAACTTGTGCTTATCTCCTTTTGTGAACATGACCGTCAGATTTGAAGAGTCAATTTGCCCTAACTTCATTTTGTGCACATCTCCTGTCTTGGAAGTAGGCTTAACGGTCGGTTTCTTGTTCATTATTTTTGCTATTTCCTTATCCATAGTGGCAAGTTCATGGATATAGGAAGCCAACATTCTTTTGAGATGTTTCAGAATCGGTTCATACTCTCTTTGATTGGAAAGAAGAATGTTGTATAGCAGAATCCAATCATGAGGATTCAGACTTGGAAGATCTTCCAGAGAAATAAAATGTTCTGTGTTGGCCGTTCCTCTGTTGACTTTGAAGTTAACGTTCACAAATTTCCCAACCTGTGTGGGTTTCAGTACCTTGACTTTAATTATCTTCTGTGCACTCCATGTCAAGTATTGTGGTTGACCATACTTCAGATAAAAATCTATTAATTCTCTGTCAACCTTCAAGTTTGGATGAGGGACATCAGCAGTGACATCAAAGCAATGAAATGTAAAAGCCTTTCGTGTGATTGGCATGTCAAACTGCGAGTCTTTGGTATTCTCACACTCAAAGGATGCAATCGGTTCCAACCAATATATGGAGGGAAACTCAATCGCTTGATTGATGAGTGTGTCTCTGTCCCATTCTGGGAACAGAGTCTTCTTGGCCTGTAGAGCATCCTCATCCTCCTTGATTCTTCTTTCTTTGGCCTCTGCCTCTCGAGCTATTTTCAGTGTCTCATCCAGCTCTTTGTCTCTTTTCTTTCGTTGAAGAGCTTCAGCGATAGTTTCATCAGTATCTGACTCGCTCTCAACAAGAAATTGTTTTCCAGAACCCGAAGCTAAATTAACCTTCGGTTCTGTCTTTGGTATAACCTCCTCTCCCCCTTGTCTCGGAAGAACAAGCTTCTCCGAGACACCCTTCATTTCGCTCAAAATGTTAATCGCAGGAAGAAGTTTAGCCTGGAGATGTTGTCTGATGTAAGGGTAAGAAAGGGATCATGAGTGTCAAGGACAGTTGTCAATATATTCTTGACATCACCAGCGCAACCTTGAAGAACAGCCCGCTGAGTTTTCAGCAAAGAGATTTCTTGCTGTGCCTGGGCCAGTTGTATCTTCTGAAGGTCAATAGTTGCCTGATGCTTGACAAGATCTTCTTTTAAAGTGGTCTCTGCTGCTAGAGAAGCAAAACGTGAATCCAAAGATTGGAGAAAAGAGGTGGATTCAGTTTTGAGTTCAGCACGCAGAGCCTCAAACTTGGAGGTTTCACCCTGAAGGGTAGCCGAAAAGGAGCCCACAGACGTTTGAAACTTGGCTGCATTAGCATCAGCATGTGCTTTGAGATAATCAAGAAAAATCTGAGTTGTGTGAACAACCTCAGAGACTTCCTGTGTAGCTTTGGAGTATGAAGCTGCTGAGTTATCAATGGCATCGGTGGAACGATCCAAAGCATCAGTATACGTCTTGATTGTAGACTCGATAAAGGCTTTCAGCACCACACCCCCATAGGCTTTATTATCAGCCAACAGACTATCGAGTTTGTCGTGAATTTCTTGAAGCTGCTGACTGGTAATAGGAGTATCTGCATCATTATTTGTGGTAATCTGGTATGGGCTATAATAAAGAGAATCGTACTCTTCATCATCACCGCCCAAAGTAGCACCGGAGGTTGAGGATGGAGAAGGTGATTGTGGGATGTTGATGACGGGGGTTTTAACCACAGTAGTAGCCCCTGTATCAGATACATTGACTGTTACTGGTGGCTGGGAAGAGGTGGTAGTAACGGATTCAGTGATGATTGGAGTGGGGATCAAAGAGGTAGGAATAGTAACAGAGAAAGGAATGGTTGAAGTCGGTAAAGAGGTTGGTTCGGTTGAAGTTGGAGGGATGATAATAGGAACCGAAAGTGGGACCTTCTGTTTCAGTGATGTGGGTGGGGATGGAATTTTAGGAGAAGGTGGAGGAGTGGGTGATTTTGTAATTTTGGGAGATGCTGGTGAAGATGGAATTTTAGGAGAAGGTGGAGGAGTGGGTGATTTTGTAATTTTGGGAGATGCTGGTGAAGATGGAAGATGAGTATCTGTAGGAGAGGATGGTTGATGAGGAGAATGAGCAGAAGTTGGCTCTGTTGGGGAAGCATGAGGAGCAGCAGCCTCTGCGTCTGATTGGTCATTTGGAGCAGAGCCAAGAGAAGGGGATCCTTTCGCCCTTTTAGCCATCTTCTTAACCTTCTTAGATTTTGACTGAGAAGGTTCATCTGCATCGTGTTTTCGCTTGGAGGATCTTGGCTTTCTCTCCTTTTTTGTTCAGATTCTTTCTTCTCTTGTTTCTCCTTTTTACCAGCCCTTTTTCCACGGTTGGCAGGTTGATCAAGGGCTTCCAATGCGGCTTTCTGTTCGTCAGACAGAACCCTTGGAGGCAAGGGAGTTCTGGTGCTGTAGTCAGCCATGATCTTGCTGTGAGGTGTGACACACCTGTACATGGATTCAAGAATTAATCCGTAGTGGAGAAACTTACTCGAATCAGAAACAATAATCTTCTTAGTGTGGAAAGAGGCTATTGAAGCCAGAAGAGCATCCTTCATCACAGGGATTTCTAGGGAATCCATGGCTTTCTTCGTGATGAGCGTCCAGAAACGTCCGCAAGAGATCTCGGAGTACCGGGTTGAGGTGTTTAGACTCTGAGTGACTTGAGACCAGATTATGGAGCCATAATCTAGATTGATGTCGTTGTAAAGACCATAGAGAATGGTGAGAAATCCTTTGCTCGTGGTATCAAAACCACCACAGCATTCCGCTAAACCCTTGATTAAAAGGGTAAGCAAGCCATTCCACTGAGAAGGAAGACAAGATTTCTTGACCTTTGCGATTGTTGTAAGAACATCGGAATAACCCATCTCGTACATCATCGAGAAAAGCTGGGTAGTTGTGACAAAATCCGGTGAGATGACGGAAGAATCAACTGCAAGCCCTAGAAGAGAGCAAAACTTGGTTTTTGAGACGAAGGTTTTCTTGTCATGGATGGTGAAGTAGATACGATCTTTGTGTTTGTCATAACTTGCTGATGTGTAAACTTGAGAAAGCAGGGACATCGGAACTGCTTCCACCTGCGTGAGAGCCAACAGCAATGGGGAATATTTCAGACATTCCACCACATGGAGCATGTACGCATCATATAGGAAAGGGGTCATCTCAATAATCATATTTTGATTAGGCTTAATGGAAAGCAAAGATGAAGATGCAGTTTGATCGTGCGCAGAAGAAGAAGTCGCCATTGTTGAATCAAAGAAGAAGATGAACAGTGGAACTTTTTCAGAGAGAGAGATTACGTGTGTGGTAAATGCCAAAGAACACGATCACCCCTTATTTATACCGTTCACTGGAGAGAGAAAATCGTGATGATGATGGACCCAAAACAATGCTTGAAAAAGCGCGATTGGATGTTATGGTTTATCCTAGGAAAACGTCAGCACATGTGGGTGTGAAACGAATCAAATGCACGCGCCCAAATCATATTTTTGTACCGTTTGAAATTCCTTGTGCCCTTGTTTGGTTACAACTGAAAATTAAAACCACATACCAAATAGCAATCAGAATGTTGGAAAAATTAATTTTCGTGCATAAGAGTGTTGTCTATGAAGAAGACAGAAGGCGGAAGATTCCGGGCAAGAATCACTTCCTTCAAAGTCAAGAGAGACTTGAAGTGCTTGTGTGGTTTCCCTAGAAATACAATCAATTGTCTGTCAATAAACAATGAAAGGCATCTTTTGAGCATAGGCTGTGGGGTGGCTGTCCTCTAACCGAACATCAAGTCTCAACATAAAACTGAGTGTTGGCAGAGGTACCTGTGAGACCGATGTGATCTGTTGAACAGGTAGGTGAGAATTATCTTGTGACAAGCATGGGATAAACAGAAATCTCAAAAAAATTAAACTAGACCTCTTTGGGAAGAAATGTCTTAGGTAGAGACGATTTCATAAAAGATCACGCAAAAAGAAAATGAGATTTCCAAAGTAACATTTTGAGTATAACACACACCGTCAATTCATTTTAGGTATTGGATGTTGGGTTTCACTAGGAACGTGGTAATCGAATCCAAGATCATAAACACAAATGTTGTGTAACCATAAGCTTCAGTGGTTATGACCGAAAGCATCAAGGGTTACTTTAGGGAATCGAAGGCAAGTGTAGAATTTGAGGAGGTGGTTAAGAGACCGAATATACCTTCTGTTACAAAAGTGGGACAAAGCAGAGCAACTCATGTTTCAAATGAGAAGAGTAAGGTAGCTCTAGACCGAGTGTTAAAAAATAGCCTGATTGGGAAGAAACGATAGGTATTGATCGAATCATTAAGGCTTACTCAAGGTCATAGAGGCTTGTGACAACATACAGCAGCATGCTTCTAGGGACGTCTAACTAGTCTGAGAGAAAAATAAAACATACCTGGGTGAACACTATCGAAGGTGATACTTGTAGTTACCTGCGCAAAGTTAACACCAACCAGGACTTGCGAGTAGTGGAAATAAGTAAGAAAACGGAATAAAACAGAAGGATAAAATGTTTTTGTGATTTTGAAATTTTTCTGAAAAAGAAATAAAAACAGAAAGATAAAATGTTTTTGTGATTTTGAAATTTTTCTGAAAAGAAATAAAAACAGGAAGATAAAATGTTTTTGTGATTTTGAAATTTTTCTGAAAAGAAATAAAAACATAAAGATAAAATGTACAACATAGAAAAATAATAAAGCAGAGATAGACCGAGCGATCTGTGTATTTCGGTGACATTAGAATTTCAGAGCAGAGAGAGACCGAGCGGTCTGTCTATTTCGGTTCTATTAAATCTCCAGAGCAGAGAGAGACCGACCGGTCTGTCTATTTTGGTTCTATTAAATCTCCAGAGTAGAGAGAGACCGAGCAGTCTGTCTATTTCGGTTCTATTAAATCTCCAGAGCAGAGAGAGACCGAGCGGTCTGTCTATTTTGGTTCTATTAAATCTCCAGAGCAGAGAGAGATCGAGCGGTCTGTCTATTTCGGTTCTATTCTTAGTTAGAGATTTGAGGGTTCGGGACCGACTCTGCTACCATCATACCTAAGCCTTGTAGAATTTTGTTGAAAGTCGCTTCAGGAAGAGCTTTGGTAAAGATATCGGCCAACTGATCAGTGGTTCGAACAAAGTGTACTTCAACGTTTCCATCTTCCACGTGATCTTTGATGAAGTGATACCTTAGTGCTATGTGCTTGGTCTTGGAGTGTTACACTGGGTTATGACAAATTCTAATTGCACTTTCAGAGTCACAATATAGTGGGATCTTTTTCATATTGATTCCATAGTCTCGGAGTTGACTTTGGATCCAAATCACTTGAGAGGTACAGGAAGCAGCGGCAATGTATTCGGCTTCAGCAGTAGACAGAGACACGCACGTTTGTTTCTTTGACTGCCAGCTAACCAACTTCCCATCGAGGAATTGGCAGTCGCCAGTGGTGCTTTTCCTGTCGAGACCACAACCACCAAGGTCTGCATCTGAGTAGGCTTGAACGAAGAAGCCTGAGTTAGAAGGGTACCACAAACCTAAAGAGGTAGTTCTCTTGAGATAACGTAATATGTTCTTCACTGCAAGCATGTGAGGCTCCTGTGGATTTGCCTGAAACCGAGCACAGTAACAAACAGAAAACATTATGTCGGGCCTGCTAGCAGTAAGATACATTAGAGAGCCTATCATTTGACGATACAATGTACTATCAACAGCCGGTTTATCCAGGGATGGGGTGAGCTTAGTGCCGAACACCATTGGGACTTTGACCTTTGAATCTCCCATCATGCCAAATTTTGCTAAGAGAGTCTTTGTGTAAGCTTCCTGGTTGATAAAGATGCCTTCAGGTCCCTGTCTAATATTTAAACCAAGGAAAAAGTTAATGGGACCCATCGAGCTCATTTCAAATTTAGTCTCCATCAGCTTCCTGAATTCAGCTGTTAGGCTAGGATTCGTGGAGCCAAAGATGATATCATCGACATAAATTTGAACGATCATAAGGTGGTTACCTTCCTTTTTGCAAAAGAAGGTTGGGTCAACTGAACCTTGTTTGAATTTGGACATCTTTAAAAATTTAGTCAACGTTTCATACCAGGCTCTCGGTGCTTTTTTCAGACCATACACGGCTTTATCCAAAATGTAACAATGATCGGGATACTTTTCATTCACGAATCCAGGAGATTGCTCCACATACACAGTTTCTTTGAGATCGCCATTGAGAAATGCACACTTGATGTCCATTTGAAAGACCTCAAAGTTTTTGTGAGCAGCATAGGCAAGAAATATTCTCACTGACTCCAGCCTAGCTACAGGAGCTAAAGTCTCTTCATAGTCAATGCCTTCCTCCTGACAGTATCCTTTTACGACCAGACGTGCTTTGTTTCTTATAACGTTCCATTCCTTGTCAAGTTTGTTCCTAAAGACCCATTTGAGACCAACAACCGAGGCATCTGGAGGAGTTGGAATAAGACGCCAGACTTTGTTCCTTTCAAATTCATTCAGTTCGTCTTGCATAGCTTGAACCCAGTCGGAGTGATCAAGAGCAGTGTTAACTGTCTTTGGTTCAACTTTTGATACGAATGAGTTAAACATGCAGAATTCTACTTTCGAGAACAAGGATGCTTGTTTTGCCTTGAGTTGTGATCGAGTCAGAACTGTTTCTGAGATATTACCAACAAATTGAGAGACAGAATGATCTCTGGTCCATTTGGTGAGAGGAGGGAAGTTTGGATCAACAGATGGATCTAATTCAGCATCTATCATTTCTTCTGGTTCGGACAGACTGTCGAAGTCGTATGACATATCAGCATGCTCCTCCTCGACATATGATCTTACAGGAATGTCTTGTGAATCTTGAGCTATAGTGGTTTCTTGAGGTGTGGAGTATTCAGGCGTTGATGCACCTTCGGTTGGTGAGGCACTTTCAGATGGTGATGCACTTTCGGTTGGTGAGGCACTTTCGGTTGGCATTGTGCTTTCGGTTGAAGGTTGAGACCTTAGCTCCCCCTCAACTTGTGAACTTGGTTGGGATGAAGGTGGATCCTTCCCCTCGACTGATGGTGAACACTCCCCATCGACTGACGCATTGTGTTGGGCAGGGTCTTGTGAACCTGATGCTTCTTCATTCATTCTACTTACGACATCGTCAATAAGTTGCTTCAAGTGATCTACCATGTTGTCTGCTGCACTGGCTTTAGAAAGAGTGGCCTTCTCTGGTTCATCAAAGAGCTCCATGAATTTTTCGAATAGATTAGCGATCGAGGCTGTGACTTGGCCAGTTTGAGGAAAGATTTCTCCAGCTGTGTCTTTGTTAACCTTTAGCTTTTTAACATAGCTATCATCAAAAGTCACGTAGTAAGTTTCTTCTATTTTCCTTGAACGCTTGTTTAACACCCTGTATGCTTTGGAAGTAAGAGAATAACCCAGAAATATCCCTTCGTCAGCCTTGACATCAAACTTGTTGCGGTGTTCTTTGGAATTGAAAATGAAACACCTGGAACCAAACACATGGAAAAACTTCACGTTCGGCTTCCTGTTGTTGATGATCTCATAAGGAGTGAGAGTGAAGTGCTTGTTAAGATAAGATCTGTTATGTGTAAAACAAGCAGCAGAAATAGCATCAGCCCAAAAATATAAAGGTAAGGAAGCAAAACTTAGCATTGTTCGGGCAGCTTCACATAAGGATCGGTTTTGTCTTTCGACAATCCCGTTATGTTGAGGTGTGTAGGGAGCTGAGAAGTTGTGACTGATTCCCTTTTCTTCCAGGAATTCTTCAAATTCTTTATTTTTGAACTCCAACCCATTGTCGCTTCTGATATTGCGAACGACCTTCTTCAACTGTACTTCAATCTGCTTGATGAACACTTTTAGCTTGTGAGTCGCTTCAGATTTATGCTTCAGAAAGAACACCCATGTAAAACGTGAAAAGTCATCAACAATAACAAGAATATACTTGCTACCACCAATTCTTTCTATAGAAGATGGACCACATAAATCAATATGAAGTAATTCTAGTGGTTCAACAACTTTAGTGTTTATTATAGATGGATGACTTTGACGACTCTACTTCCCCATTTCACATGCAACACATAGATGATCTCTATCATACTTGAGCAATGGAAGACCTCTAACGTGACCTCCAGTGACAAGTTTGATGATATCTTTGAAGTTGAGATGAGAGAGTCTTCGGTGCCATAGCCAGCTTTCGTCAGATTGTGCTTTGGATAACAGGCAGATGGCTGGGTTGGCTTTCATTGGTTTGAGATTTAGGGGAAACATTTCACCTTTGCACTCAGATTTGAGAATAACTTTGTTCGTCTTCTTCTCAATAATTTCCGAACCTTCATCATCGAACGAGACCTTGAGACCAGTACCTCCAACAAGCTGAGATACACTGATGAGATTATGTTGTAGTCCCTCTACATATGCAACTTTCCTGATTGAGAAATCACTGTTTGTAATCATCCTGTATCCTTTGATGGTGCCGAAGGAGTTGTTCCCAAATTTGACATTTCCACCATTTGAAAGAGATCTGAATTCCCTTAGCTCTTCCTTCCTTCCTGTCATGTGACGCGAGCAGCCACTATCAATGTACCATTCTTCGTCAAACTGCTCGTCACTGATAACCTGCACAAATTAAACAGATTTAGGAACCCAAATTTTCTTGGGTCCACGTGAGCCTTTCACAGAAACAGGAGCAGAAAAAGAGATGTCAACAAAAAATGTTCTTTTTATCAAAGTTGTTTCATTTTTCTTTTTGAAGGTGTAAACCTTAATCTTTGTGGGATCTAGAGATTTTGGTTTAGTCTCTGATTTAACTGACAAAACCTCTGATTTTCCTTTCAGGTCAGTTGGAGAATTAGAATGAGATTGAGAAGAAGAATGATTGGAAGAATTAGAATGAGAGAATTTAGACTCAGATGATTTCTTGATTTGATATTCTAGGTAACTCTTTCGGTTTTGATTATCAGTGGAACCGAGCCTAGACTTTTGGTCTCTTTTGCTCTCCGAACCGAACCTGTGATTTCGGTTGAAATCATTTTCTGAACCGAATCTATGCGTTCGGTTGTTGTTTTGCTCAGAACCGAGACTCTGCTTTCGGTTGTTTTTTTGTTCAGAACCGAGACTCTGCTTTCGGTTATTGTTTTGCTCAGAACCGAGACTCTGCTTTCGGTTATTGTTTTGCTCAGAACCGAGACTCTGCTTTCGGTTGTTATTGTGTTCTGAACTGAACTTCTGCTTTCGGTTGTTATTACTCTCCGTCGATCCAACAGGATTTTTCGCTGGTTTCAAATTCCTGTCTTGATGTGAGAAATAGGCATTTTGCGATTGCCAAAATTGTTTTCTTTCTGAAAGATTCTTCCTGTATCTCTGATTCCTTTCTCGTTTTTGATTTCTCATCTGCTTTGGTTGATGATGGATGTTAGCTTTATGTTTTTGATTTTCATTGGCTGATTCAATCTGAACTGATGTAGTTTCACTTGGAGATGTGACTTCTTTTGCAGGAATTTCTTTCTCTTGAGGGACATCTTTAGTTCCACTGGTACTTGCCACGTTGAAGCCATTAGGTTTATTTAAAGGTTCTGGTATGTATCTGCCTTTGCTTTTCCATGAAGTCCTTTCAGACAGACCTACCGTTTCATCAGCATTGTCAATGGGAGCTGACCAGAAGAACTCGTCATAGCCATCAGCATTGTCTTCGTTCACAATAGCTGTTAGTTCAGCAGTCTGATGTCCGGTTACACCTGTGACTTTGTACACCTGATTCGGAGTGGTTCTAACTTATTGATATACGACTGCCTTCTCTACAAGAACCGGGGACTTTTGTTGGGACAACCGAGCGAACTCCACAGAATTTTCTAAAATAAGATTTTTGTGGTTCTCGGGTTCATTCTTGACAAATTCTGAATAATCAACTGTGTCCTCTACAGAAATTTCACTCATATTATCGTCTTCATTAAGCTCAGATGCATTTTCAACATCAATCCTATTTTCTGAGCTTAAATTGACATTCAGTGAGTCAAATTTTTGTATGGTTTCGGTTCTTAGCTTCAGTTTATCATTTTCATCCAAAAGATTTTTAAGCATGTTCTTGTGGTCCTTGGATTTTATGAAAGATTCTATTTTGTCCAGTCCATACAAATATGTTGGATTAACATCCTCAGACGAAATAATACTCTCACAATTATATGCATCAGCATCAATTTCATCTTCCTTAAACTCAAGAAAGGGTAAAATCATGCGATGAATCTTTTGCCCTATTTCACAATTCAAATGAAGCTGAGTAATATTAGTATAAAGACGTTTGGCAATCAGACAAAAAACATTTCGCTATTTCAAAAGCTTTAAATTGTCTCTTTGCAAATAAATGTTTTCATCTTTTATTTTGATTAACTCCGACTCCTTCAGTTCGATCCACATCCGCCGTTCCTCACTCTTCGAAGACACCCTGCTTATTTGATCAGTTAGGTTAGAATTGGTGACCCGAGTTTGAGTTAAACTACTATCTAGATGAGAGATTCTTGAATTAACACTTTTTAATTCCTTTCCATATGAGCATTGTGGGACTTTAAATGAGACAAAAACTGATTGTACCTTCTTGATCAGTTCATCAAGTTCACTGAACTGCACGCTGAGTGGTTTGGCAGTAAAGCACAGATTCTGCTGTTCCTTGTCATCATTCCCACCATCAGTGTTGTATCCCCTCATCTGAGAAACGTCGGACACCATCAAGCATCTTCCTCCACTGCTCTCTTCTTTCGCTACATAAACCTTTCCATGTGAAGGCTTCCTTACTTCATCATCTTCGGAGTCGGTTGACCAGACCTCCACGCCACCGAACTCATCATCAGCTACCGAACCCTGCACAATTAAAGCATTCATGGAAGGGTTAGCAGCAGATTTCTTCTTCCTTAACTCATCAAGCTTTTTCATCAACACGGCTTCTTCATCATTTTCTTCATCCTTTTCTGCCATCTTTTTGAGGACGCAATCTTTTGCATAGTGGTTCTTTCCTCCACAATAATATCAGCTTACTCCAGAATCTCCTTCTGCCTTCGGTTCCTTCTTTGATTCTTCAGCTTTCGGATCATCTTTGACCTTTTCAGAGCTATAGCTTCCTTGCCAGTTTCGGTTCCTATTGGTGGGGAATCTCTTCTTGATGAATCTCTTAGGGTTTGAAACCATCATTGCATAGTCCTCAGACGTGAGATCATAATCATCCAGGTTGAGATCTTCCTCCTCTATCACGGCTTTGCTTTTTGATAGGAGGGCCAACGAACCTAGACTTGAAGCCACGGTTTTCTCCTGTAAAATGATATTTTCTTGAGATTTTAGGATGCCCACCAGTTTCGCCAAAGAATAGGATTTGAATTGCTCGTGCGCTTTAACTGTGGACACGATTGCTCTCCACTCAGACCTGAGTCCGTTCAAAAACGTAACTTTCTGTTCAATAAGCTTCCTTTCGATGTCATGTTTGATCATCTTGCTAAGAAGATGATTGAAGCGATCAAACGTTTGAGTCACCGTTTCTTCTGCTCCTTGCTTGAACTCACCGAACTCAGACAAGAGTAAGGTTTGAATGGAGTGTTCAAGATCTTCGTCTGTAGAGTACAATTCATGTAGCCTGTCCCATATCTCTTTAGTAGTCATGCAAGAAATTACCAGCCTAAAAGTATCGGATTGAAGAGCAAATCTAATCAATCTTAGCGCTTTGATATTGCACTGAAATTTAACTTTTTCGTCTTGCGCTACATCTTTAACATCTTTCAGAAGATCGTTATACTCCTTTTGAGTTTTAATAATCCTTGAAGTTGCTGAATGAAAAAACGGTCCAGAGATAATTGCTTCCCAGATGAGGTATCCATTATCCTCAGACCCTATGACATAATCTTCAAAATGATTTGCCTAGACTTCATAATCATGGGTGTACAGGATGGGAATCTTCGTTGTTGATCCAATGCTGTTTGAAATATTGATGGGATTGGATTGCGACTCATCCATAATTGATCGAATAACCTGTTCAAAGATCAGACTTGTAATATATCGAATTAGGGAAAAAACAATAAATATTGAGATACGTCAATTATGAGATGACGGCTCAATAAATATCAATGAATGCGGAATAACCCTAATCGAAGCTTTTTCACAGAAAAGAAGTGTATCGATTACACAGCCTCCTGCTCTGATACCAATTGAAAAGTGAATAAACAAACTTGAAGATCGATTAGATCTATGAAACAGGTAGAGAAATAACCAGATAAACAATTAAGAACAAGCTAATGGATCAAAACGTGTCGAATGATTTAATAAACAATCCTCAGAAGAGCTCGATAAGGAACATCAACTGTAGAGGATTTTAGGGTTTACAATAATCAATGAGAGTGACGACCTTTACTATACGCATACATGCATGCATATATTTATAATAAAACCCTAACCATTTATCTAAGAAAAAGAAGGCTAATCTAGATAAACACGGATTGACAAGCCCAATCTGGCTGTAAAACAAAATGGGCCCAAGACGCAACACAATAATCTTCAACAGCAGGAGTTGAGGAAACACTTTTTTCACTTCATCCATGCTTCTACTGTTCGCACTAGGTTGTGTAATTGAGACAAAATGGTCTCATTGTCATTCAAATGATAAGTGAAGATGAAATGATCAAAACAACTTGGTAAGGAGTTCAAGACTATGTCGATAACCAAGTCCTCATCAAAATTTACATTAAGCTTGGTAAGCCAATCCATGTATCCTTGCATTCTTTAAACATAGATGGTAACAGATTCTTGCTTGATATGAGGGACTTTACCACCTCGTAATTTTCTTGAGAGCTCGCTTATGGTACTTTTATATAAGGTCCTTGTTCATCTCGTACGATCAGTAATCCTCATAGAATCTCTGCAATTTAGGAGTCATCATAGCCACCATGATGCAAGAAACTTTTGTTGTATCATTGTAGTGCTTCTTGTAGGTGGCCAGTTCTTTAAGAGTAGCCTTTTCTTCATCAATTTCATTGAACTCTTTCTCAAGGAATACTCCTCATCCTCGAAGTCAAGGGCCATTTTGATGTTGTGCATCCAGTCATTATAGTTAGTGCCATCCAATGTCACCCTTAAGCAGATGTTAGACTACGAGAAGCTTTGATTCGAGGAGGAGGAGGAACTGGAAGCATCATTTAGAGTAGACATCTATAATACAAAGGTATTTTTAGTAAGATAAGAACAATCCTTAATATTACAACCAAAAAAATAAAATATTAAGGCTAGGATCCAACTAAAAAATTCATAACTTATAAAAGGGATACCGTAATCTAATTGTAATTTTTATAAAGGTACGTAAGTGAATATTTACCAATTCCACCTTTGAAAAACAAAATTTTGAAGGAAATTAAGTAAACTGAAATTCCTAGATCTTTTGAGACTAATTGAAACTATTCAATGGCTTGTTTAATATCAGATAATGATCTTCCATTTGTGACTGGGATACCGAGGATCACAAAAAATGTGAATAACCATGCAAATTAGCTTGGCACTCTTGATGTCATTTATCATCTCACTTTAATGTGTCAGTTAACCATAGGTTCTCCATTAATCAATGATAAATTTCGATCTAACACCTCAAACTTTAGACCAATTTTTTTTCATTTTAAATTACCAAAATCAATGATTCATAACCAGTTAATCAAATACATAATTATCCCAAAACAACCAGTATCATAATTATTAGATTTCATAAACATGTCCCAATAGTAAATCCCCCAACGCTTGTGTGTACAATCATACTTTCGCCTTCCTGTGGTCCAAAAACTCACTTGTGAGTCCAAATCCCATGACCAAACCTTCTAAAGGAAAAGGACCATTTTTCCCTTCTCATGGACCAAAAACCCTAAATCTTGACCAATGGTCAAAGT
Source organism: Lactuca saligna (assembly GCF_052625555.1). Classification (NCBI taxonomy): domain Eukaryota; kingdom Viridiplantae; phylum Streptophyta; class Magnoliopsida; order Asterales; family Asteraceae; genus Lactuca; species Lactuca saligna. Next base: position 41,742,075 of record NC_136418.1, on the reverse strand, counting down.
CAACAAAAGCCAACACTCATCGCATATGCTGAGTGTACCACAACCTATGTGGGGCATACAACTTGGATCAGCAAAATGACGGGGTTAGGACCAGATACACTGGGCATAGCCAGGAGTACGCCCAGCGTACTCCGTTTGTTCCCATTTCTACCAACTTGTGTCTAAAAACCTTAAGATAGTTACTCATAAACACAGATCTGGCCATTCATATGCGTCTAAAACAATAAAGTCATAAACTTTAAGCCTTTTCATGGATATAAAAGTCTGAAATCAACATTCACAAACCCCTGATGTGCCACAAACTCATAAAGGTCCAATCTTTGTGGAAAAACCTATTAAAACCTCAAACATGGAGATCTAATGAAAGACTTGTGAAGGTGCAAACTTTATATCTGAAAATGACAAACATGGAAGGATGTTTTCTGGATTTACACGCTTGCTAGCACAAACTTCTTCTACTCTAGCTTCTCTAGATAGGAGTGCCATTTATAATAAAGATACAAGGAATATTAAAATACATGAAAATCGGGATGTTATAAGTATCCCCCACTAGAATTAGACTTCTCCTTCAAAGTCATCCTCAAGAATAAACTTTGGATATTGCTCATGCATCTCGAACTCAGGTTGTCATGTCTACTCCAAACCTCTCTGGTGCTACCACTGAACTTTCACCAAGTTCAAAACCTTGTTCATCAAGGTTTTCACCTTCAGATCCAAAATGGCTATAGGCTTCTCCACATAATTTAGGGGATCATCGACCTAAATATCCTTTAAAGGGACCACAACTATCTTATCAACTATACACTTCCTTAACTGTGAAACTTGGAAGGTATCATGAATCTGCCTCAGCTCTTCCAGTAGCTTCAATCGGTAGGCCACCTTTCCCACACAGGCCAAAACTCGAAAAGGGCCAATAAACATAGGGCCCAGCTTGCCCCACTTCCTGAGGTCGATAACACCCTTCCAGGGTGACACCTTTAGGAGCACTAGATCTCCCACCTAAAACTCCAACTCAGAGCGTCGTCGATCCACATAACTCTTCTGGCAGCTTTTCGCTATCAATAATCTCTGTCGAACCTACTGTACAAGCTCAGTCATCTTGAGCACCACCTTCTTGCTCCTCGTGACCCTCCGCCCCACCTCGCCCTAACAAATAGGATTCCAACATCTTCGACCATAAAGGAGATCAAACGGGGACATATCAATACTGTTATGATGGTTATGTTATATGAGAACTCAATCAATAGAAGATAGGAGTCTGAACTCCCACTAAAATCAATAACACAAGCACACAACATATCCTCGAGGGTCTAAATCGTCTTCTCGCTCTACTCGTCCATTTGCGGACGGTACGTGGTACTGAAGCTTAGTCCGGTACCCAACTCCACATGAAATATCTTCCAAAACCTGGAAGTAAAGCACACATCCCGGTCAGACATAATAGACATGAGCCCCCTATGTCGAGCTACCACATCTTGAATGTAAATATCGGTCAACTTCTCTGCAGATGAGTTCTCACTAATGGAAAAGAAGTGAGCACTCATCCTTAAACGATCTAGTTTCACCCAGATAGTGTCAACACCCCTTGCAATCCTCGGTAACTTTCTAATAAATTCTATAGTAATACATTCCCACTTCCATAGGGCAACCTACAGAGGCTGCAACTTGCCATGAAGGCACTAGTTCTTAGCCTTGACCTTCTGGCAGGTCAAACATCATCCCAAAACCATGCCACATCTCTCTTTAGACATGACCACCGATAATTATGCTTCATGTTGAGATACATCTTGGTAGCCTTCGGGTGGATAGAAAATCTTGACTTGTGGGCCTCCTCCATCAAAATTCGTCGGGCCCCACCCACATACGGTACCCTTACCTGCCCATCAAGAGTCAAAAGCCCTCGACAATCAATATCAAATGTAGAAATCTGACCAATCACCTACTCACTTTTCTAATTTTCCTCTTTCATGGACTTCGATTATGCTTCCTTGATGATCTCTAGAAATGGAGTCATCACGCTCATCCACATGCACACATCCCAAATCGGGGTACTTACTGCCCTCCGTCTCAAGGCATCGGCCACTATATTGGCCTTTCCTATATGATACAAGACCTTGTAGTCATAGTCTTTCACTACATCCAACCACCACCTTTGCCACATATCAAGGTAGGTTGATCCATAAGGTATCCCAAACTCTTATGGTCCGTGTAGATGGTACACCGATAACCATAGAGATAGTGATGCTAAGTCTTGAGGGAGAAAACCACAACCCTTAACTCCAGATCATGAGTGGGATATCTCGCTGCGTTAGGATTTAGCTGCCTTGAAGCGTATGCTATCATATTCCTTCTCTTCATCAACACATCACCCAATCCTTCAATGGATGCATCACAATAGACCACAAAATGCTCAACTCGCTCAGGGAGGGCAAGTACAGGTGCCTAAAAACAATCTCTGGCGAAGAGTATCAAATGATGCCTACTGCTCATACCCCCAACTGAAAGCAAAATGCTTTATTTTCAACTTGGTGAGAGGAACATCAATCTTGGAGAAGTCTCTGATGAATCTCCAATAATAACCTGCCAATCCAAGGAACTTCAAATCTTTGATGGAGATCTTGTCACTTCCCACTGCATCATTGCCTCTATCTTGGCTGGGTCGACCAAGATACCATTCTGATTGACGAGGTGTCTCAAAAACTGAAGGCCGTGCAACCAGAAGTCACACTTGGAGAACTTGGCATAAAGCCTCTCCATCCTTAAAACCCCAAGAATCTCTCGTAGATGCTCCTCATATTGCTCCTTAGTCGTCGAATATACGAGAATGTCATTGATAAAAACAATCACTGATCAGTCCGACATGGGCCTACACCAGTTCAAGAGGTCCATGAATGTTGCTAATGTGTTGGTGAGCCCAAAAGACATCACCACAAACTCGTAATTCCCATAGCGGGTTGGAAAGGCCGAATTCTGAATATCCTCCTCCCGTACCCTCATCTGATGATATCCCAACCTTAAATCGATCTTGGAAAACCAAGATGCCCCTGAAGCTACTCAGAATGATCATCAATCCTCGTCAAAGGGTAACGATTTCTCACCGTCAGCTTGTTCAGTTTTCGGTAATCAATGCACATCCAGTGTGAACCATCTTTCTTCCTAAAAAAATAATCGGGACTCTGCAAGGAGAACTCCTCATCTGAGTAAACCCTTTTTCCTGAGAACTCCAACAGCTGAGACGATAAACCCTGCATCTCCAGAGGTGCAAGATGGTAGGGTGCCTTGGCGATCGGTGCTGCACGCGGGATCAGATCGATCCGAAACTCTACCTGCCTCTTAGGAGCCACTCCAGGTAACTCCTCGAGAAAAATATTAGGAAAATCACATACCACCAGAACATCAGAAACATAGATCAATCCCCTCTTATTAACCAGAGTATCCATTATATATTCCAAATAACCCATCTACTCATGTTGTAAACTCTTCCTTGCCCCTGCGGCAAAACTTAATGTTGATACCAACCTAGTACCCTCGCTGTATATAATCAGCACTCCCCCACCTGGGTCTTGAATTGTCACCAACTGACGCTCACAGTGAATCAGAGCCCCAAACTAGCTCAAGCAACCCATATCCACGAGCACACAAACATCTCCCATCGTGATAAGGATGAGATCTATCGGATATCCAACACCGAAGATCTCTAAGAGATAACCCCAGAGGATAATAGTAGTAAAGACTGAATGCTCATCAAGTATCGAGACTCTCCAGGTCTCTCGGGTAATACTAAAACCGCAAAAAAATGATGATGACACAAATGATGGACTCACACCCGAGTCAAACAACATAAGCGCAGGCATATAATTCACAAGAAAAGTAACTACACAATCAATAATATAAGCGACATAATGGAAATAGAAAAATAAGGAACACATACCAGCCACGACATCAAGATCTGTGCGGGCCTCCTCTACTGTCAACTGAAATGCTCTTCCTCGAGACCTTGGTGCCTCGATCTTCCCCTGATGGCCATCCGTGATACGTACGGTCGTTGGGGCCAAATTCTGAACCGCCATAGATGCAAGCTGAGGACAATCTGCCTTCATGTGGCGTATTTGGCTGCAGCTAAAACAAACCCAAAATCCCTTGGGGCAATCCCTAAGCATATACCCCTCCTTGCCATACTAGTAGCAAGCTCACCCAGACCGACAGTGTCCCTCACGTCCTTTGCTACACTTCTCACAAGTGTGGCCCTTCTGGCCTCCAGATCTCTAATCAGTGGGTTTGGGCCACATAGACACTGGCTGCGACTGCACTGGCCTCCTATCTCTCTGATGAGTCTCCCTCTCCTCCCTAGCTTGAATCTTTAGCTCGATCTTTCTCCTCCTTGCATTGGTTTGCAGCTCAACTAATGTCCTATACGTGGTGTTCGCCATGAACTCCCAAATATCCCGCCTCAGAATAATCAAATACCAAGTTACATGGGCTTGCTCGCTAGATACCTGCTCAGGGCAAAACAAAGCCCCCTCATGAAACATCCTAGTGATCTCAGTCATAATCTCATTCTTCTGCTTAACAGACAGGAACTCCTGGGCCAACCTTTTTTTCTCAAATGTGGGTACAAATTCATCCCTGAATAGTTTAGTAAAATTCTCCTAGGTTATCCCAATATGCTCTGCAACAGAGTAGTCAGCTGTTACAAACTTCCACCAACCCTTTGATCCTAAGCGAAGTAGGTTCAATGCGAATCTAACCCTCAAATTCTCTGGACAGGAGCAGGTATAGAAACCTCCCTGAACATCAGAGATCCATCTCATAGAGGAAATCAGATACTGGGTCCCATCAAACTCAGGTGGTTTCGCATTGGTGAACTCTTGGTACCACAACGTATCACCCCCGTCCGGTCTTGCAGCAACAAGAGTTGCAGTGGCTGTGGCAATAGCAACCTTAGTGACAACGACATAACGCTCATCAATAGTCTCGATCAACATAGTCTTGACAAACCTAAACATCTCCGGGATAGCCTGTCTGATTGATGCGGTTACCTCTTTGGCAACAATCCTACGAATCATATCATCAATGGCACTCGACCTCTCAGGGTCGCTGGAGCCAGAACATTGGGTAACCTCCATACTGAAACACTTAAGAAAATTATCAGCAAACAGGATAAAGCAAATATACCGACACTCACATCCCTACAAATTGTTTAGTTCCTTAAGGTTATTCTTCGTGCTACATACGGATCTAGTGCGTCCAGTAATACGGGCCCAATACTACCTTCCACACTAACCCGTATTTGTCTCGAGTCGTACCCTCAAGACCCCAAGTCGCAAGGATTCTAATTCCTCAAATCAGCTAGGGACTTGCCCTACTAGTTCCCTAGAACTAGCACTAAACATTTAGACCCTAACTGTAGACTGCTCCCAACACTTCTCTGCCTCACAAGATCTCCATTAACATCATCATTTTCTTCGTGTACGCTAATTATACATAATACTAGGCTCAATAGACATTCGAATAAATGATTCTACCTCAAATCCACAAAAAAACAGGGAATAGGAAGAAAGGCCAAATCAAGCATTCTAAGGCTATAAAATCCTAACTATATACATCTATGTATCATACACTAAGCAAATAATAAGTACAAATTCAATCTCACAAGAATGAACTCCTATGCTAACGCATCACAATCAAGCAACTTTACCATACTATTACTACAAGATTCTTTAGCCTATCACTAACTAGGATGAAATTATATCAGCTCATTGTATAGATTTAACTGCTCTGCACTACTCATAATATAAATTGTGGTATTTTTGGAAACTACCACTTGAGCGCTGGTTGATTGTATACACTGCTTCTCTGGGTTTTTACCATATAAAGTCTTCATTCCTTGTTAAGTTCTTTAAAAAATTTCAAATACTTAGTTTGAGTTTGGAGTCACCCAAAGGTTCATCCAAATCCCTCAAACCATGGCTTTGATACCAAAATGTAACACCTAAAATTTAAGACAATTTTTTTTTTCATTTTAGATTACCAAAATCAGAGTTTCACAACCAAGTAATCAAATAAATAACCATTCCCAAAACAACTAGTATCATAATTATCATAGTTCATAAACATGTCCCGGTAGTAAATTCCTCAACGTAAATGTGCACAATCAGAACTTTTCCTTCTCGCGGTCCTGAGAAGTACATGCCACATATAAATCAAAAATTGTAAGCACAACACTTACTAAGTTCCCCAAGATACCACATAAAACACATCATACATAAACAACTATGGGTTAGCAGTAACCCCGAGGACTATCAACAGTCCTGATGATCTAACAGCATGCCCGATGGGTTATCAACAACCATGATTGGCTATCAGCAACACTAGTCACATATAAATAGCATAAAGTAATTATAACAACTAGACCCAGCTGGTCACCATAAAATATAGCTATCATACCATATAGGTAAGAGTAAGTGAGGAGACTCACTTAATACTGACGACACAGAAACCTAGCCCCCAAACTGCTGGATCTAGACTCCGCCTAGTCAATAAAAGAATTAACCCTAATTAATAATTAAGCTTCAAAAACTCACTTGCGAGTCCAAAATCCCACGGATAAACTTTCTAAGGGAAAAAGGACCAATTTGCCCTTCTCATGGTCTAAAAACACTAAATCTTGACGAAGGGTCAAAGTCAACAAAAGTTAATAGTCACCGCGTACGTTAAGCTTCCTACAACCTATGCGGGGTGTACAATTTGGATCATCGAAATGACGGGGCTAGGACTCACTATGTGGGGCGTAGCCAGGAGTACGCCCGACGTTCTCTGTCTGTTTCCATTTCTACCAACTTATGCCTTAACCCCTTTAAGACAGTTACTCCCAAACATAGATCTGGCCATTCATAGACATCTAAAACCATAAAGTCATCAACTCTAAGCCTTTTCATGGATAGAAAAGTCCTAAATCAACATTCATATACTTCAAACACATACTAAGCTATTTTGCTCATGCATGAACTAAAAAATGTGATCAGGCTACCATGTTTTTGCATCCACATGTCCCATAATACATGAAAGGAAAGCCATAAAACAATAGAGTTGCCAAACTCATAAAGGTCCAATCTTTGGGGAAAAAACTCTTAAAACTTCAAACATGGAGATCTAGTGAAATACTTGTCAAGGTACAAACTTTATACCTGAAAATGATGCACAAGAAGGGAAGTTTTCTGGATCTACAAGCTTGTTAACACCCACTTCTTCTTCTCTAGCTTCTTCCTTCATCTAAATGCACCAAAAACACCCAAATTAACTTGCAAGGCTCACACAAACACTCAAACTCGGGATTAGGGTTTAGGGAAGGTTTGGAGCCTGATAAGGGTGACCTACAGAGGACTTAATTATCTATATATAGGGTAAAACTAAGAAATTAGGGTTGTCGAATCTGGGCAAATAGGCCCAGTATACCACACATACGCCTTGCATACTAGCTGGCCACCGGCGATCCTTACAGTATATGGTTACGATGTGCGTACCCTTACGTGTGCGCAGCGAACGAATAAAATCCTAAAACTTTTCTTCCAAAGGACAAAAAGTGCCATTAATAATAAAGATACAAGGGATATTAAAATACCTAAAAATCAGGATGTTACATTCGAGATGCCTATTATTACTCTTTATAGTCACTATTAGTTTGTCGGTTAACCATGGGCGCTCCACTAACTACTATAAAGTATAATGTGAAATTTCATGGGTTAGCATCTAAATTCACATTTTGCTTAAAGTAATTAAGATTGGGATTTAAAATGAAAGAGTTAGTTACTTTTAAGCGCATTATACTTATTAATGAGAATTAATTGTCCTATCAAACCCGTTCGGATAACGACCTTCCATCGTACAAGAGAGCGGTGGGTAAGAGTGGATACCCAATGTCGGTCATTTTATAGGATACTTTCTTAAACTCCCTTTATAGTATGGCTTCGTGAATGAGGCATAGTAGTAGTTCGATTGACTTAGTCTTATACATATAATAATAATTAAACATTTAATTTTACATATAGTATAAGGTGCATTTTAGAACTTTTTCAAAATACTAGGTTTATAATAAGTTTCAAAATTTTATATAATTTTAAATTTATATAATATTTGACATTATTATTAGGATTAATTAATATCTAAATCAATTATTTACACATTTAAAAATATTAATCACATTAATCAATAAAATAATTAATTGTCAAAGATTTATCTCCTAAGTTGTAGGCTTGTAATTTATCATCAAATATTCAGCAAAATCGGATTTGGAAGATATTTAAGGCAATTATTTACCAAACAAAATAGATTAGGCAGATAATGATGAAAAATCTGATCTCATCAAATCTCAAGTCGTGAGCATCAATGCTCATGTAGTGAGATGTGATTAATTTGAAAATTTTAGTTTTGATTAATTCACCAATGTGTAATCATATGAAAGATAACCATAGGCTCTAATACCACTGTTGGGTTATGGAGGTTACAAAATCAATGCTCTAAGTGGAAAAACATTTAACAATTAAATGATTAGGGTACATGCAACCTAAGAAGGATTTATGCTTCTCATATAAAGGTAACATATTATTAACTATCAAACTACAAAAGTTTCCTATTCAAACTTGAATTCATTAGTAAGAATACATATATTGTTGATTATTGAAGTAAACAACCAAGAATCCTTTTGTTGATCTTCTGGAAGCAAGCAGCACAAGTGTTGTGCCTATAGTGGCTCACACACAGCACACACAAGAAGGATATTGAGAAGAGAGGGGGGAGGTGATCATAATTTCAACCTATATCTTCTAAGGAATGAATGCCGAAAATCAAAGGTCTGGGAGCCTTTATATAGTGCAACCAGGAAATCATAGATAAGCCCAATCCTAATATAATAATATTATTTTGAATTGGTAATTGTACAACTTCATGATTATCCTCCAAGGATAATTCTAGAACCCCTAGAACACCCCCAAAACTGTCCATAGCCTAGGGAGCTTCTAGAATGCCTTTACTCGACTATTGAACAATTACACTTTAACCCCTGCACTTTTAATTAATTCTATTAATCCCAAAATTAATTCCAATTAATTTCTTATTAATCATTAGTTAAATATTACTATTTCTAATTATATATATATATATATATATATTATCATAATATATTAATAAATTATCTAGTTTAATTTATTAATCAAATAAAAAAATAATCTCTCTTCAAAATATCTTGTCCAATTGCTAGGTTTGAGGGCAACCAAAAAGGACTGTGCTACAATTAATTCAAGATTATACCATTACTACTTATGGGCTTAGACACCTAATCCAATAGAAACTACTAATCACGATGTATTCCTTACCCAAGTGCTATGATTGTGAGGACAATACATGCACCCTGGAAGACATAAAACTAATAGCAACTTGCTGCAACGGATCTGACAAATCATTGAATTCTTCCTGACTAGGAAGGATTACAATGGACCTACGAGATCATAATAATAAGACTCCCTACCCATGAGCTCTTCAAGGGAAGCATATGTTGCTTCTTTCCTACAACAGTAACCCCAGACCATAAACCTCACCCACTTGAATAAGAGATTTCCTTAATGCGTTGTAGTGAAACCATAAAATCACAATGGTTGAAGATCCTCAAAGCTGAACACCCAGCTCTCCCCCACTTAGGGTTCGAACCATCATTGCCTTCCATCTTCAACCTCAAAGCCTCAGACCCGCTCAACCGGGTACATACCAACCTTGACTCTCACAATGCATAACACAAAACCAGATGGTCCTTTAAATAATAATCAACCAATCTTAAGGAAATATTGAATGTTGGAGACCTTAGACACTTCCCTTAGCATTGCCAGTTAAATCTTAACGAATCTAATCAAAATACCGTTAGATTGATGAGGGACTTTACGAACCGAGCTTCACACAACCAAAAATTACACTTAAAGAATTTTCCTACAACCTGATTCTCCTCTGAAGCTTCAAAAACTCCATGTAGACTCTGAAATAATAGCTTCAAAAAACTCAACATATGATAGATCTCTCCTTTCCAAATCAGGAACATCTTGAATCTCCTAGGATACATCCAATCTTTTGAAAACTGCATTACTTATCTAAATTGCAACATGGCCTTCTCCTAGACCACTAGAACAAAAGAAAAATTGAACCTCGAACATTCCTTTGCTAAAAGACGAAAACAATTCACCAAGAATTGAATGATACCCCCTTACGACATAAAATGATGCAATGAACACCCTCTCTTCCTTAAATCTATCGAATGACACACATCTGAGCCTCTCCTCTCGTCAAATGCGGAAGGTTGGAAGAACAGAATGACGTCGTAGAAAATGGCATCATAATCCATCGGCCGACCACCTGTACATAGGTCCTAACCCTCGGTCGATCATCACATCTACATTCTACATTATTCCCGCAACTCAAATTTGAAGTACTTGAACAATGTCTTTGACACCTTAAGACCAACTAACTTATACGAATTTATATCCTTCAGATCCAAAATTTTCATGGCTTCTAAGGCCTGGATAAATGTTAGGCTTACCTTCATCTTGGACAATCATAGCTGAAAGATCAATAGATACAGAAACACTACAACGCATCATGGTCCCAAACCATGGTATCTAGCCTCAATCATATCCTTAGAGTCCCGTTGACTTTTCTTGATTCGAGAATGAATGTTGTACTTTCAATACTATGATCCTAATACTACTTTCCACATATCTATAATTTCCTCAAGAATCATCCCGAGTCCTTTAAGTCACCAACTCATAATAGTACTCCCAATACTTGCTAAACAACATAGCAACCTTACTAAAGCACTTCCTAGGATCTCTTAGGATCGCCACCTCATCCTGCCATAAGTTCCTGAAAAACCCGTATTAATGTTAGCTAACTACTTCGTGACTACAATTACATGAAACAAAACTTAAATAATCTTTCGACTATAAGACACAACCCTACACCAGTGAGACTCAAAAGAGAGGTACGCAATAGGGCCGAATCAATCATTGCAAAATTATTTAACCTTCACAACATGTAACTTAACATATTCATTGAATGTTTAACTTCATCAATAAGAGACCTTATAGGTAAATCCTTACCACGAGGCCTAAGCATCTAGGATACACATACATCCTATATCTAATCTCTTATGAGTAAATCACTTTCTGTCTTACTAACAACGCCACTCGCTCATGAAACTTCCACTAACAATGCAATTGCCTTGTGTATGATAATCAATACATAACATTGGATTCGATAGATTTTCAAATAATTGATTCTACCCTATGTCAACAACTAGACAAGGAAAAGTAAATAAGGCTAAATCAAACATTCTTAGGCTATAAAATCTTAGTTATGTACAACCATGATACATACACTAAATAACTAGAATAATAATGTAAGATTCAGATAACATATCAAGAAATCCCCTAGGTTATCATGCATCATAAATCAGATAATCCTATCATGCAATTCCTGAATACCCCAAGCCAATAATCTAACATGTATTTCTAACATATCATTAATGAACATAACACAAGTGTAGGTATCTTGGGGAATAACTTTCCTTGGGCTTCGGCTGATTTAGCACGTTGCATCCTATCGTTTGAATATTTAATATTATTTATGAGAAATACTTCGTACATCCATAGTTTGAGTCTAGAATCATACAAGTGCTCATCCAATTTTCTCAAACCAGGGACCTGATACGAACTTGTAACGTCCCAAAATTCATAGTAAAACTTTTCATTTTTCAAAACTATTTTATAATACATAAGTCAACCAAAACAATGTTTCTAGAAATGTAGTTATGAAATTAGAGGACCAAAAAACATATATCAACATAAATCCTAGGATGATGTGTATAATCACACATTTTCCTTGCCCCGATCATCTAATCTACTTGAATCCAAAAAATCAATCTCTAACTAAAGCTTAATTAGTTCCCCCAAAATTACCCGCAAAAAGAGCATAAACAAGCATACATGATGGGTCCACAGTCATCGGACTAGATTACCCCACTTCACAATCATTAGACTGCGTTTCCCTACACACTGGGTCCACTGTTATCAGACTGGATTACCCCCAGCCCACAATGATTACCTTGGCTCATAGTTATCGGACTGGATTACCCCAGGTTAGTTGGCTTATAGCACAGAGCAGTAAAGTCTCAACCCAACCACACAATGTCGAAATATGCAATAGATAAGATATAACCAACAAATACAGGTAATCATATAGATCTACCAAGCTATCATATATCAAAAAATATAAGTAATCATACAGATCTACCAATCTAACATACATCCAACAAATACAAGTAATCATACAGATCTACCAATCTAACATATCAGTATTGCATAACATCATCCTATATACCAGGATACCTGACACAATATAGTGGGCCGACATTGGTGCATTTGACCCATGAGTACAATGGGGAAACCTTACCTTAAAGTCCAAAAGATAAATAAACTGACCACTGATCCAAATACATGCTCTACAAGTCACAAAAGTCAAACTTGGTCAAAGTCAATAGTTAATGTTTAAAATTCGAATTCAAGATCCAGTTTGAGTACGCCCAACATACGAACTCTATGCCCAATCTAAAGCCTAAGATGGCAATTACAAGTGAAAACATGGGTACATGTTGCATAGCTAAAATTACACCCTATGTAATAAGCTGTTGTCAAACATTTCCCATTAAGTTCTTAATACAAAAGGTTAGCCATCCAATTCTCACATTCAGTTCCTAATAGCTCCATAAAGGATAAAGATTCCAACATTATCCATTAGGATGGTCCAAACAACCAAGTTCTAGTCTTTAAGTCTCAAAGGGACCAAAAATGTGTCTTTATCAACTTAATCCATTAAGTCCAAGTCACCAAATTTCATATCTACATCAGTATGATGTTTAGATGGATAAACTTTAAAACTATGTTTGTAACAAGGTCACAACTTTCCCGATCTAAACTTTATGCATTAAAATGACCAAAAATATTAACATAACTTACATGGTTTAATGAAAAAGCACCAAAGCATAACTTCTAAGTCTAATAATTCCCAAGGGTGTTCCATAACTAAAAAAGTGCTAGAGTTGCCTCAACTCGAAACACAAGCTCAAAGGACCAAAAAGAGACAAAAATGGCCAATAAAAAGATCTAAGAAATTAGTAAGAAAGATAGAATGTTTTTACTTAAAATGGTCTAAAAATAAAGCAAACTTGCTAGATCTATATATACTTGAACTCTTTTTCTATACATTTTTCCACTGACTTGTTCTTCAAGATTCCACCTTCCAATGAAGAAATAAGCTCATAAATAATGTCAAGGCTAAAAAGTATCTAAGCGGAGGATAGGGTTTCTCAAGGAAGGAGGTGGGTTATGAGAGGGTTTCCCACAAGTTAGAGCCCTTAAATTAGGCTCAAAACCGAAGATTTAGGGTTTTGATCTATTGTGATCACGTTCTGGGTAACATAAATTATGATGTGTGTAGTTCATTAAAACCGTGTCCCAAATCAGGAAGTTACGCCCTGTGTAATTTTTATTTATGCCATACGTAACAACTATGCCCCGTGATGCTTTCCTCCGCCATGCGTAGAATAGAAGCCCCCAATTCCACTTCAAATTCAAACAACCATAACTTATTTGTTTCAACTCCATTTTTGGCATTTTTAATGCATGAAATGGTACTGAAGAACCCCCACAATCCTATCAAAATACTTTCGAACTAAAATATACCGAACAATAACCATAATCCATGCAAGAGCCCCAAAACATTACTCTTCCCATTTTACCTTTTTTGCTTTGAAGCACAATTTGATTGCTTTAATCACTTAGCCCACATATGTCAACATCCGATATGGCCTAAACTCCATTCCCTTGAAGACCAAGGCCTATACTTGATCCATTTTTTGTCCAAAAACCTAAAATAAGAAACTTCTCGAAAAAAGATGTTACATCTATCTTTTTTGGTTTGTGAGATTTCTCCTTCAATTGTTTCTTCTGACGAATCATACCTCTGAAGATCATTCCTTCCAACGATGGCACATATCTAACAACTACCACCTTTGATGGCCTTCCTCGCTCTCCATAAATTCCTCTCTGCCAAAACAAAAGCATGTTGTTGCTTTACTACTATCACCAACGATGAAGAAACTCCAAAAAACTGTCGAACCCTTGCTCCTAATGACGTTCTAGAATTCACCTACAGTAGATTTCCTTCCTCCTCCTACAACGTCATATTTAAACATCATCGTTGTTAAATGATGTGCACAAAAGTACCTACTAGTTTTAAATTTATAAACCTAACTAACTTAACTAATTTATGCACCTATAGGTAGTGTTTCTTGTCAGATTATAGAATAGCTTAGCTAAGTCGAGTATCGAACACATTGAATGGAATTTAATTAATCAAATGACTACCTTTAATTAAACTAAGTGAACAAACTTAAAGTGGGGGGTTTTTTCTGGTTTTGCACGATCATAAGAACTTAATTCAAATTACTAACAAATTAACAACTAAGCAAGCAAATAAAACAAATTTACTTCAATATTTAAAGAGTACTTATATTTAGTTCTGATTTCCCCTTCTCTTATGGTTGATTTCTAGTGGATGGGTTAAACTAATTACCAATTCATTAAATTACTAGTAGTTGTATCAGTTTATGAATTACCATGCAATTATCAATCATAGGTTAAACACAAAATCGATATAAGTACCAATTGGGGTATGAATGATAAATCTAGGAGTTACTTTCTATGATCAAGATAAGAGACTAAGCACAAATTAAGATTAATTATGCTCTGTAACATAGTTAATGTTACCATTTTTAATTACCTAATCTAGGATGTGATGAATCTTAGCACTAATTATTTATCATAAACAATTAAGTAACAAATTCATGTAACGAGAATGATCATCTGTCATACAAAACTTGATTAAACAACAATATAATATAGAACTTCAACATTCTAGGTTTTTAATTATCAAACACAACTAAAATCAATTTAAATCTTCCATAAATCAAAATCAACAAATAAGGATCAGGGTCATATTCACCAAATATAACTATAATGTTTTTAGCCTGTCATCATAACATAAAAACACACTAAATTTGTGAAAAAAATACTAAACATGAGTAATGCTTGGCTAACCGAATAGATTAATGTAGATGCAGATTTCTTTTAGATCTCTTTAAATCTTAAGCTCCAATTAATTTATGATCTTCCCAAGGTTTTCCAGAGGGTTTTAGTCGCAATCCTCCTCAGAAAATCAGCCATAAGTCTTACCGTTCAACCTAAAGTTTGAATATATATATATATATATATATATATATATATATATATATATATATATATATATATATAATTTCCATAAATTTGATCACCACGGTGTGGTGAATAGGCACCATGTCGTGGTCTTCTATGGAATAGCGTATTCTCCAAGTCAGCTCATTGGTCGCGAAGTTTCTAGTTTTCATGGCGTGGTTGGTGATCACCATGTCGTGTACTCCAATTTTAAAGCTTTCTTTGTCTTCGATTGTCTTGGCTCGTTCATTACTGATTGTAGCTCCACATTTTCTTCCTTTTTATCTTGAACATGTCTTTGCTACTACAAAACATATTTCAAACTTAATAAGTACCATATACTAAAATAAGAATAATTGTGGCTAAAAGTTTTAGAAAAATTCACGAATTATATCATTACATATGCACATATCAAAATACCCCACACTAGACTTTGGATTGCCCCGAAGCAAAAATGTTTTTTATTATTATCATATTATCAAATCAATCATAGCTATCACCATCACACAAGACAATCCATTTTAAGCCCCTCCAATACATCAAGATCGCAATGGATGTATTTGTGGTTAAATCCTAATTACATCCTAGCCCTAAATACTTATGATCATCATAAATGCTTTCGACTTATTTTGAACAACTATCATTTTATGCATCCCTCCGAATCCATTCCCAGAAGGCTTTCTTTACCTCAATGTATTTTTTGTTAAGCTCCTAAGCATACATATGAAAAATAACCTAGAAAGAAAAATTACAATAAACAATAACTTTGCAAATTGTGTTATTCTTGAGTATCCGATTTTTGATTTTCTTGAACTTTTCTTCATGGTAATTCTTGATTTTCATAGCTTTGTAGAGTCCTATTCACTCAATATTTGAAATTTTTTCTTTTCTTTTTTCTTTCTTTTTTCAGAACTTTTTCACTTTTATTTTTTCTTTTCTCACTTTTTTCACTCAAAACTAAAAACCTAAAAATAAAAAACATATGATTAAGAAAGGGAACTTAACTTCAACCCTTATTAGTTAGAGACATTAGTCTAAAGTGCAATAACTACATAAGCTCTCTTGGATACATTTCTGGTATATCATGTAAAGATATTATATCCCTCAAGTTAAGCAAGTCTACATTTTTGTTCCATTATTTCCCTAGGACAGAGAAACCACAAATACACTAGAACATATATTGGATCAAATAAATACCAGAACTCACATTGGATCGGCCCACAAAACAATAACAACCTAGGTCTCAAAACAAAAATACAACAAAATTTTTAACTAGATTTATTTTTAGATCATTATTTTAAATATTTGTGATTATTTTTTAAATCCTAGTCATTTTTCATCAATTTTTACTAGTAAGCTTGTATTCCTAAATTTAACCCCCTACCCCACATGAAAATGATGCAATGTCCCCATTGGATACTTAAATTATCAAAGAACATAGAAATAAAAAGGAGAAGTTAGAATAGGCTCCCCTAGAATAGTAGTAGCGAGATTGAATTGTAAACATGTGTGGTTAACATATTGTATAATGGTTGGAAACAATAACTCTGAGCCTTGTTCTCGTGAATAAAAATGTGTTTGATCTAAATAAACCGAAGAACCATCTTCACGAACTGTATTGTAGCCCAACCACGACGTGGGAAAGCAACGCCACATTGTGGTGTCGAGTAAGAATTTGCCATGATCGTGAGATGTAAGAACGCTACAGTGTGGTCTAGTGATGCTACGTCATGGTGACTTCTTAAAATATCATTTAGAGCCAAAATATATGCGTCTTCACTTTTAATGGCTTAGGACCATTCTCAACCTTTTCTTTTCTGTAAACTTCTTGAAATCTATCCCTGTCATCTGATAGAAACCCCACACCTATTAAAAAATATGGTCTTCAATTTTAATTTTCCAAAATCTCACGACTTTTTTTTTTCAGCTATGCTTTTTCACTGTTTCACATTCTTTCAACACAACAAAAATTGAGGTCCAAGGACTAGATAAACACATCATCATTTGGTTAAACTAAAATAAATCTAAGAACGAAAATTAAAACTAAAAAGAAATAAAAAAGAAAGAATATGCAATATCTTAAAACATCAGGTTACCTCCCGAGAAGCTCTTCTTTTTAAGGAATCATTAGCCAGACTCCATCCCACTCTATGTTATTGCGATTGGGAGTGGTATCTCTCTTTTCTCATTTTGGTCCTTCCATATTCTCTTGTAAGATTGTACCCTTCATAAGTACTCCTTCTACAAGTTTTCTTTCTTATTTTGACTTACACTTTCTTCATGTTTTCATTTCAATCCTTTGACTTGTCCTTACATCTTTGTATTCTTTTTCTCATCTTCTTTATGATCCTCTTTTTCTACCTCCATCTTAGCAGTTATTGGCTCCTCACTAATATCCTCGTCATTTATATCACCATTATCACCCGAATAGCCTTCTTGTTTGTATCTTACCTCTTCTACTGGAACCTTAGCTATACTGAATGTGAACACTTCAAACCTCATAGAAATTGAAACTCTTGGTTTGGAACCCTTTACTTCTTCCACTTTAGACTTTTCCAATGCTTTAAGTTCTTCCTCCATCAACTTCTCTATCTTATCTAACTCATTAAGATTTTCTTCTTCCAAATCATTCACCCTTAACACTTCATCTATTGGCTTGTCATAACTCAGATTTTTTGCTTCATTTCAAAAAATATTCTTTATCTTATACACGAAGGGTGAGCTTTCAGTTAGGGATGTCGACGAGGGCTCTTATAGTACTCAAGAATGGTCTTCCCAAGATTGTGGGAGGGTCTTCATCTTCTATCACGTTTGGAACCACAAATTCATTGGAAAAATAATTATTCCAACCTTCACCAATAAATCTTCAATAATATTCTGTGGATGAATGTTTGAGTGATTCACCATTCGAAGTGTCATCCTTGTGTTTTGTAGTTTTGGTAGATCGAACTTCTCGTAAAAAGATTGATGACATAAAAATAAAATATTAATTACCTAACATAAAACTACATCTACATTTGTTGAGCCTCTAAGAGCCTTGTTATATACATAAATCCAGAAAATATCAAATTTTAAAATAATCATAATTTTTATTTTTAACATGCAACTTTTTAATGTAAACAAAACTCCTAATTTAATAGTACATGTTATAAGCCATATTAATCCATAAACCTTAAGACATAAACATTAAGCCACAAGCTCTAGGCCTTAAGCCCCATTCTTCAAGCCCTAAACAATCAACCTTAAGCCCAAGACCCTAAGACATAATATTAAAGCCATGAACCTTAATGCATAAGAGCCAAACATAATACATAGTACATATTACATAAAGCAGAAACTATAAGCCCTAAACCATAAATCCACAAGCACTAAGCCAAAGGGCATAATCCTTAAATTCTAATTTGTAAGTCATAAGCCCTAAGTCATAATCTCCAAGCATGAGCCAATATTACATGCCTCTAATCCCTAAGCCATAAGCAATAATCCCTAATATATAAGTCATAATCTCCAACCATTAAGCCATAAGCCTTAAGTCATAAGTTATAAGTCATAACCTATAATTATTGAACACTAACTACTAATCCATATGCCTTAAGCCCTTGATCCTTAATCTATTAGTCATAAGGGATGTGCCCTAATTCATAAGTTACAAGCCATTACCATAAGACTTAAACAACATGCCTTAATTCATAAGCCCTAATAACTAATCTCTAAACCATATGTTATAAGCTTCAAGCCCTAAGCTATAAACTATAAGCCACAAGCCCTAATTCCAAATTCATAAGTCATAAAATATATGTATTAACATACGCTATATTCTATAGGCTTTAATCCCTAACCTATAAGCCTTAAACCTTAATCCATACATCATAATTCACAAGCCCTAGTCCCCATGTTATAAACCTTAAGCCCTAAACATAATCCCTAAGCCATAAGTCATAATTCATAAGCCCTAAGGTTTAAACCATAACTCATATATTCTAAACTATATCATTAAACCATATATCATAAGCCATAAGCCCTAAGCAATAAATCATATGTCATAATTCATAAGCAAGAAGCCATAAGTCATTAGTCGTAAGTCGTATTTCATAAGCTATAAGTGATAGTCCATAAGTCGTAAGCCATAATCCATAAGCCCTAACTAATAAACCTTATGCCTTAAGTTATAATCCATATGCCGTAAGTTAAATTCCCTAAGCCCTAATCCTTAGCCCTTAAAATATGAGCCATAAGCCTACCTACCCATGATGTCATCCCATCTTGATGTGATCACCATCACACCAAGATTTATTTATCTTCTAAAAATTAAAAACTATATTGTTATTTTGTATCCAATATTACATGTTTTTTTTATCTAACACAAATCGTAAATCATGATCATCCCTACCAAATTTTATCTTGTTGATCCATAAATTTATTGAAAAAACTTCTCAATTTTATATAATTATCCTTTTTTTACAATTATGAAATTATATAACTCAGGTTATCTTACCATGCAAATTCAAAAATGTAATTATTTATTTTATTTTACTATTTTTTTCGATAAAAATACATATTTTCTACATAAATCCAAAATCAACAGATAAAAATTTATAATAAAATGTATACGTGAGAAACTTTCCCCCTTCAATAGTTTTCCCCAAAATGAAATTCCGGGTTCCCTCGCTCTAATCACTTAAAAGTCAGATACCATTTTGGTTTCATATTTTCGTTACACGGATCTAGCTCACACAAGAAAACCTTAATCTCTTCACATCCACTCGCCATTGTTGCATCTCAGTGTTCCAAGACCTCGACACTAATTTATTTCTATCCCTAAACCACCATCGATCTAAACATAACTCTCAAAACTGTCACTGTCATTGCCACCAGGTTTGCTCACTAAGGCCTTGTTTGGTAGCCTCTTAATTGGAAAATTAAGAGTCAGTCTCTTAATTTTTAAGATCAAGACTGTTTGGTGACATTTGAATTATGGCTCTCAATTTTTAAAATGCCTCTTAATTTTGCAGATCTTGGGATGTGTCTGAATTAAAAAAAAAAGAACGTGAGTTCCTTTTTTCCCTTGTACATCAACCCTTTCCAACTTCTCTTTCTTTCACAAATGCCGACCCCTCCTTCCCTGCCTCTCTAATTGCATGACTGCAACCCTCCGACATCATTCGTCTACCTCCGTCGGATCTACAATGCCACCACCATCACCGGATTTGCTGCCGCCGTCAACTGCTTCATTTATGATGCCTTCGCCTCCGGGTTCTTCTACTTCGCCCTCATCATCTTCTACAGGTAAAGTTTTAGTTTGCTCTTGCTTTGTAATTCGAGTTTAATGATTGAAAATCAAGTATCAGCGTTGTTTCCCCTGAAATTCGAGTATCAAATCATCGTTCTAATGACCATAGATTTAGGTCCCGATTGGAGTTGAATTGTGTATCTATATACTTGTTTGTGTGATTTTTGTATCCCTTTATCATCCCCATCGATTTTTAACTTTTCATCATTTCACAATTCTTGCCAAGATGCTTTCAAAGACAATAAATCAACATGGATTTAGTTTTCGACTTTTTGGTCTCTGTTTATAAGTAGAGGAGATATTGATGAAAATGAATTGGCTTTAGCCATTAGCTTGCAAGGTTTTTTTGAAGAAATTATCCTTATCATGTTCTTGCATTGTTGCACATATTCAATGTTTACTATTTCATGGTATAACCTCCTTAAGATTAAAGAAAGATGTGAGAATGAATGAAAGAATGTTTGATATAGGGGTATGTTGGTCAAGCGATCATCATCCTTGTGAGGTCATTTTGGATTTCTTTGTTTATGTTGATTTATAGAAATTTCATCACTGATCATGTAGAGCTTTGAAGCATATTTGATTATGTAGAGATTTGGCATTTACATTTACAATCACTTATCATACTTGTTATATCTTTCAAACCTCTTGATTTACTAACCGGATATATACATTATCCTTGTCTACAGCAAAGAGAAGGGTCAAAGCAAGAAGTGTTCAAAATGAAATGAAATCAAATTTCTTTAACTCCATTAATGTTCAAAACATCCCTACCCTTTATTTTTTCTTAAGAACTTTTGGTAGTAAAGATTGCTTTTCTTTTGTAAAGACTACTTATTTACAAGATTATAATATGATATATATATATATATATATATATATATATATATATATATATATATATATATATATATATATATATATATATAGATATATACACATTTCTGGTTCTAAACTTTTGGCTAGTAATTATAATGAAATATTAGCTTTTTAGTTTTCATTGTATTTTTTTGTTTTATTAGGTGTATTATTTATATTTAGCATCCTACTTCAATGGATTTTCTTTCAAAGATATGATGTTGTTATTAAAAGAAATGATATAAAAGGGAAAATTTGTCATTTTTATCATTCAGCACGAAAATTCAGAGGTTCAAACCAAACAGTATGTTAAAAATTCAGATCTTAAAAATTCAGATCTTAAAAATTCAGACACTCTTAGAAATTCAAACCTCTTAAAAATTCAGATCTTAAAAATTCAAATCGTGCCAAACAACCCCTAACTACCGCATCCTTTTCTTAAAAATCAGCTATTGGTGAAGCATCCACTAAAAACTCTAATTTCTATTTGAGTTAGAGATTATGTTGGACACCAGCTTCGATTAATCCCTATTCTTTGAACTATGGTTTTGGTATGTTCTCTGTTCTCTCTCCTTTCTGTTTTTCTGTTATCGAAACCCCAATAACCCCATCCCATCAAACACCACACTCAATCCCTAATTTTAGTAAAACATCCACTACCTCACCCATGCTGCAATAAAGAAATTGAAATCCCATATAAGGACCTTGCTTTAATCACTGAGCCATGAACCCCTAACCTGGATTATTACCTTTCTAGTTATTTTGCAGATTTGCTTAAATATGTATCTAAAACTTAAGGGTTTAATGTGTTTGAGTATTGTATGGTTAATCTTTATGGTAGAATGCATTTAGCATCATCATTTTATCTGATGTAAGAAAGGTAACAATAATTTGGTATGTTATTGTATGTCATCATGTCTATATATGTTTGAGTGTGTATATGACTATGTGTGTATTACTTTATATGTGACCGTGTTATTGTATGTGTATGTGTATGTGTAAGTAATATGATAAAGAGTAAATTAAATTAAAATTTTATAGTTTATTTTTATAAATAAAAATATAGATAAAATGAAAGTCCAATTTTATAGCTTGCTTTGAAGATACAAAGAAATGTTATTGTTTGAGTTGTAAATACAAAACAAGAAATGACAATATACTTTTACTGATTCCTTTATCATTGAAAGATCTTTACGTCCCAGAGTCATTGTAGAATGATATTTTCTAATGAAATATGATCATATATGGTCACAACTTATAGAAAGTTACTACTAATTACTTATTTATTAACGTAATTTTATTATTAATAAATATTATCAAGAGTTGTGCTTTAATTAGAGAATTATTATTTTATGAAAGTAATATTTTAACAATTAACTAAAAACTATTGTTTCAAGGAAACCAAAAAAAAAAAAAAAAAAAACCTGGTTATATTCATATAACATGAATCTATAGGTCATGTACAGTTAAACGAACACTTTGAGTAACCATCTATTTGGACTTGTAACTAGCAAATTTGTAAGAAAGTGTGCAACATACTCTTGGTTTTGACTTTCTTGTCAAAACCTCCAACCTCCACTAGAGGCTGACTTTGTGTGTTATCTTTTTTTTTTTTTTTTTTTCTTATTCTCAAGACATGTTTGGCATAAGGTGCATACTTTCATTTAATGACAAATTTGGCTTGGTTCATTAATGGAATTATATAAGGAAGACATGAGGAAAAAACTAGCAAGGTTTTCTCTCTTCTCTATCATTGAATAGTTGCCAAATTTGCGGTTTTGGAGTCCTCTTTCTCTCTTATATTTCTTGCAATTTGGTGCTTGAACTAAATGCTTATAAGTTTCTTCTGCTTAAGACTTATTTAGTATATGTGTTGGTGCTTTAAGAACAACTTATATACAAGTGAAGACTAGCATCTTAAAGTGGTTTATCCTTAATTGTTGGATACTTCTATAGAAGCTCTCATTTGATACTTTTGTCATCCTCATCAATTTCCAACCTCCTAAGAGGAATCAAAGTTTTCAATGGTTGTAAGATTTTATCTTTCTATGGTTGTTAATCTTTCCATGTTTTGTAAAATGATCATTGGTAGGTTCAAAAGAGTTCTATGTTTAATCTAATTATAACGTTTTTTTTCCATTTTTAGTATTTTTAGGAAAAAGATTTTGAAGAAAACCCAACAATCATAGCATCCTATTTTTTTTTAATGAAGGTAGGATGCTATAATAAAGGAAATAAATGAAACTATGTTGTTATATTGGTGCATTAGGAGCTATTGAAAAGTTCAAGCATATAAATTCATCCTTTATTTATCTTTTATTTAGATATGAGAAGGGTGGTTTCAGAACACATTAGATGCTAACATCTAAAAGACTGGCTTACTAATTACATCTTGATGTGTACGAATCAATTCATCTTGTCAATGGATCTCCTTATTTTTATATACTTTATGCAAACTAAACTTGTCTAACTGGATACCTATTGTGCACGCGAATAAGAGTTTTGTTTACTTTTATTGGGTCATTCATGTGGATTGTTGGAGGCTTGTTAAATCAATGAGGATTATGGAGGTGATCTCAAGCCATGGTTGAACTTGAGAGGCGTAGGATGTATGGAAAGTATTTTCAAGTTCCTTAGATCGTTTACCCTTATTATTAAACCATTTTACTTATTTATTTTATTTTTTGAAAAGTGATAAATGTACGAAAATAGAAACCCCACTTTCATTTAACAATGTATTACAACAACCTAGTTTCATTTCTTTCATCCTTATGTTAGTTTTAAATATGGATTTGTACAGGTAAAAAAGAAGTTGTATTTTGATCCCATTAAACAAAGACAAAACTACAAAATTGGTCCCTACGGTATTCAAAAAACTTTGGATAGGATCCAAAAAGTTTTCAACTTGCATGGATAGTCCAAAATCAGAAATTTCCGGTGAATTTGGTCCCAAAATCATGAATTTCCTGTGAATTTGGTCCATGAAGCACTTGAAAGGACCGTTTTTCCCTTCTAATTTCTTTTTTTTGTATTTTTTCATATTTATTTTCATACTTTAATTGAAAATAAAAAAAATGTTCTCTCTCTCTCTCTTCCCAATCGAATTTGGTCTCAACCCCATCCTCAACATCTCCATTCATATACACCTCTATTTTTCCGACAACACCACAACTACCACCGATTATCACCTCATGTCCATTTCCTCCCTCTCTAGATTCTCCCCTGTTCTCCATCTCATCCCCAAATCGTTTTAGATATCGATTTCGCCTTCAACCATCACCACACTAAACCTGTCCCCTCTGCCATTTTCTTTTCCCCGTGACAACTAATCAATGAATTATTGTCGAAGAGCATAACCCAACTCCTGAGCATCTGTGTCTTCCTCTGTACACACGTTCCCATCTGATGAAGGTAAGACCAACAGTCCGATTTCATATATTCCAATTTTAGGGTTTTCAAGTTCCGATTTTAAGGGTGTAAAGGTCCGATTTCATGGGTTTCAAGGTCCAATTTCAGATGATGAACATGAATATCTTTAAATGTGTACTTTCTGGGTTTTAAAGGTCGGATTTCAGGGTTTTCATGCCCGATTCTGTGGAGGAAAATTGTGCTTGATGGATGGAGGTTCGTGTTTTCTCATCTAAGCAAATGTAATTCAACCAACAAACCCAGAAACACTTTCATTTGAGGCAGATTTAACATTCTCTGTATTTTGATTTGGATGAATATGAGAGGCATCAATTGATTTGAAGGTGTACTTGGCAAAGTACAGAGAGATAGAATGGGAGAAGAAGATGTTAGGCAGACAAAGCGATAAGGATGTTGGACGTTGATGATAGTCGGTGGTGACAGTGGCGAACGATGGTGGTTGATTTTACCTTCCATGTTGAAAGTGTATTTGAATGTTTGTGTGTTTTGGAGAATAAAATCAGAAAACTGATGTGTGTATTTGTTAATCAAGATGTTCATTCTTGACTATAAAGATATTCTTGGGTGTTAACAATGACAAACCCAGATGTGTGTGTGTGTGAGAGAGAGAGAGAGAGAGAGAAAGAGAGAGAGAGAGAGAGAGCGACAGAGAGAGAGAGACTGAGAGAGACAGTGAGAGAGAGAGAGAGATGGGTTGGGTTGGGTGGGGGATAATTTTTTCATTTTTCTTTATTTTTTAATTAACAAAGGTATTAAATAAATATATAAAATACAAAAAAGAAAATAAAAGGGCATAATTGTCTTTTCAAGTTTTTTTGGACTAAAATCGCGGAAATGTTTTGATTTTGGACTTGCCATGCAAGTTAAAAACTTTTTGAATCCTATTCAAAGATTTTTATAAACCACAAGGACTAAATTTTCAGTTATCTTAAACAAATGATCATGGATATGTGAATGCAATTGATGGTGGGGTGGGGTGGTTAGTTTTTGTCTTGTGGGATGAACATAAGTAAATGTGTTATGTGTATGGTTTGGTTAGTTGATGGTGGGGTGTTTGATTTTTGTAATGTTAGTTGATGAAGTGAAATCGTGTTTTATAGATGATTGTAATTAGATCGTGACATGAACAACAGGTTTCTTTTGTTATCAATGATCAATGACAACATATTAATGTTGTATGTTAAAAATTAACTCATATTTTGTATTTTAAGAATTTATTAATGTGTTTGTTGTTAAGACCTTGATGAGACACAAAAAAATATTTGTGTCACGTCACAAAAAAAAAACACACATACGTACAAATTAATGTTTGCGAATTACATATGACCACACAACTGAACATATGTATAAAACAATAGCAATCATATTGTTTTTCTTTTATTATGAATATTGTTTATTTTTATATGCACATAAAAAATTACATCGTGACAACAAAACTATTGTATTAATAACGTCATTTCTAAAAGTGGCAAAAAAATAGTTATAGTTACATGTTTTTTAGTTAATCGTTAATTTTATTTTTTTGCTATTATAAACATATAATAAATAAATCAATTTCTATTGCATAGTTAGTGTCATATTTTCGTATTTTTAACTTTTAGACATAGTCACCTCTACAAAAAGCGCTAAAAGACCCGGTTAAATAGCTTAAAGAAGCCGGTTTTGCAACCGGGTTTGATGCTGGCGAGTCCTATGTGAAATCTGGTATAGGACTCGGTTCTAAACCGGGTCTTTTTATTACAAATAGAGCTCGGTTTGCTTTTACATAATCGGATCATATAACACTCCCTGTACTAACTATCTAGGAATATTAGAAGCGGTTTCCTCCAATATAACCGGGGCATATGAAAACAAAATATATACCGGTTCATACAAACAACCGGGTCATAATAAACTTTTACCCTTTTTTTACAGAGTAGGTTTAGAACCTGGTTTCTAAATAAGCAACCGGTTCCTTTTAACACTGTTATATATTTTTAATATCATTTTATAAAAATAACAGTACAATACTTATAAACTATCAATTTATAACACATATTGTAAAAATAAACAATGTTTTTTATGTGGAAATGTTAAATAAACCATAATAGTCATTGATTAAAATATAATCAAACAAAGACAATTGTCTAAGTAGCAAAAGAAATCATGGATTTGGTAATTTCATACATCATACAACTTGCATGAAAACTTACAGATAAAAAAAGAAAAAAAAAAAAAAAAAAAACATTTGTCATGACTTGGCATAGGGATTGTACAAACAATCAATTGTAGTGGTTGTTTCTTCTAAATTCCCTGAAAAATAAACAAATGAAAGTAAAAATGTAAGAACTCCAACAAAAACAATTAAACCAAAATTAGGAAGTTTTGGAATTCATTAACTAATATATGTTTTTTATAGGACCACATCATTCATATAGTTATTCAAAAACTCTCTAAACCAGGTAGCAACAGTTGCAACCAACATCTTTTCTTCAAAGGGACTTTTGTCATCCCAAATGCTACTGGACTATATTAAATGTAAAATTAAACATATTCATTAACAAACCAAATATTTTGTTGCAATAAAAAAAATCAACAAATATTAAAAAGGTACTTACTTTACTTGGAAATCCATGTTGTCTTGTCGTCAAGAAATCAAACATCCAACGCATAACATAATGTCCGCTCTCTAAACCACCAAGTTGTTGGTTGCACTAAAAATTGTAGCAAAAAGTAAACACTAATCACACAAATGAAACTACAACAACTATTTGTTTTGGTATATAACAAGATGAATTACCTCAGCAAAAATCCAGCCAATTGGAGTTGAAGTGTTTTTTTCATATCTCATGAAAGCCCTTAAAAGAAATAAACAAGTGTTGTGTTCAAAATAATAAAAAGATTTATATATTGCTTTGACGTAAGTAATTTCTTACATGTCCACATGTTTTTTGAGTAGGTAATGGTAGTCGGCAGACTTTTCAATACGATCCTTAAGAGAATCCAAAATATAGACAACACGATTGCGAAGGGAAATCAGCAAGAGCACCCAATGCTTACTAGAAATGTTTAAACATTTAGTATAAATAATAAGGAAAAAAACAAAAAATAAATAAATAATAAAGATAAGAAATTATTGTACTTTTGCAAATATGGTGCAATGAGAAACAATTTTTCGTGGTGCGGACGAATGGAATCAACAAGATAACTAACGACACCCTCTGGGTTTTTCTGGCATGCCTCTCCTAGAATATTATAAGGGTTCAAGAAAGCACATTTGTTCATACGTGTCCGAACCATTGAATGAAGAATCCTACAACAAGAAAACAAAAAATGTTATGGTCAACTAATAATAGCAAAATTTTTATGGACTTACAGTTGCCAAGCAATTATGATGGAAGCATCAATTGTTTGTTTTCTCAGCAGTCGAAAATATTCTTCACATGTAACCGAAAAATCATATGTCCCAACTTCCAAAATCCCAGAGTCGGCTACAATGTTAACCACTTGGTTGGTCTTCAAGCAATCACGAAGATATTCAATCGGCCTCGCCTTGCTGGATGTTTGGTTGGGTATATTCTTTTTTGTACCAGCCCTTGAAATTGTTGGCACCAAACTTGTGGTTGGGATTTGTTTCTTCGCTCTTTGTTCCTACATTTTAATTCATTTAACGATGAAATACAATTATAATTTGTTGTTTACATAGTAGCTTAAAAAGTAAAGGATAATGCATATATACGTTTGCAGGAATAATTGCAATCCGGGGCCATTGAATTACAATGCCAACCGCCCCTTGTAGGTTAGCAACTTCTTTTGTCATCACAAGAACAGGAAAATTTTCATATCTACTATCGATGTCGTCTATCAGAACCTGATTTTCTCGTAAAGACAATGTGTGTACTAACCCATTCCCATATGGAAAACCAATCCCTTGGCACATTTTTGGTCCAACTCCCCATAGGGTAACACCAATTCACAAGGGGTAGGCATCTATACACATAGTAAAACAATAATAAAAATAAAAGCTCTCTGAAGGATAATAAACAAAAAAACTGCATAATAATGTAATAACTATATTTGAATTTTTAACCATTTTAAGTATATCTATTATTGTTCAAAACCTTCTAACAAAAAATTTTAATTAAAAAACTAGAGTCTTTTGTCTAAAACACAATTCTTACAATGTTGCATTTTCTATCACAAATATTATATTAAAATAATTTGTGCAATTATAAAAATATACAAAGAAATACATTACCACTTCTAATGATATGGAATAAAAAAATATTTAACATCCAAGAAAAAAAAATATTAGTTAAATGAGTTAAACAAGTATATTATCACTAAAAAAACAATTAGATAAACATTAGTATTCAGTTTTGTTGCTCATCCCTAGTCCTAAGCATAATTTCTCTACAAACAGGTTAACAGGTTTAGTTTTTATTGTTTCTAAATGTTACCGGAAAACAAATACACTCAATTACCTTTATCGCATCCAAAGCATCTAATGTTGGATTCGAGCCACAATTATTTTGTTGAACCCCTAAGCTTACATCATCTGGGGCATGGTTCCTAGACCCCTGTTGTAAGTTAAAGTGTGCTTGTAGCTTTGCCAATTGCGAGCCCATCAGATCTATCGTTGTCTGCAGTTTAACAATAGTTTCGTTTTCATGTTTTTTCCTCTTTTTTTATCAGTCCCTTGCATCCCTTTTCTCAATCCAACATCATGACCAACAGCCTTGGTACGGCCCGGGTGCTCCGGTCCTATTACCTTTGTCAACAAGTCCTCTCCTGGATTGAGCTCCAAATCTCCTTTAGAGATTTGAGTCTGGACATCGACCTGTTAACAAAATCAGCAAACCAGTGAGAGTAATTACTTGAATATAAATGAATAAAAGAATTTACTTACAAGCTTGTCCACTATGGGTTGTATGGTAGGCGGTATTATGTTCAACCCCAACTCATTTTTAGATCTTCTACCCAAAACATAATGCAGTGAACGCTCGCTTTTTATCTGATACAATTGAGGTGTCAATTGACCAGATGCCATCTCTTGTTCCCACTCAACTTTCTTGCCCCTATAACCAAGTGGTCCTACACGAGCAGGATTCTTATTATGCATCGAACTCGCCCTCGCTTTCTCACTTATCTCCTGCAAATGAAATTAATTAACATAGTTAAAAAATGCAACACAATAAGTAATATAATTACATGCAATTAAAGTCCAACACACTTGGAACTCCTTTGATGATATTCTCTGTCTAAAGCTCTGCAGTGTACTTCTTTCCAAATATGAGTAGGTCTCAAGTGGATCTCTTTGGTTATCACATTTCTTTTTAAGCCTTTTCTTGAAGGCTCTCCACTGGCTGTTGCATGTTTTAAGCACATCTTTTTTACGGTTGTCATCCGGAATATTCCAACGTTTCTGTTTTTGTTTTAGAATAAAGATACTAAGTATTAATAACACATCTTGATTAGATGAAAGTACATGTAATGGGTCTTATGTAGATAACAAACCTTAATCGCCAACCATAGCATATCTTTTTGAGCAATTGGCACTTTCTTCCAACTCGTATATTCAACAGAAATCATCGACCTCGTAATAACACCACACTCGTTAGCAAACTTACTTTGTTTCTTCCCAACATGCTGACCAATATTGTTGAAATCAACTTCTTGTGGCTCTTTATGGTCGACTAGTCTTGTGGCTGTTCTTTTTTTTCCTCATTTGTGGTTGTGGCTGTGGTTGTAGTTCTGGTTCTTGTTGTGGCTGTGGTTGTGGTTCTACTTCTTGTTGTGGCTGATCATTCATCATGTTTATTCTGGAGGAAATATATACAAAATAATATGAGACATCATAAATGTTACACTTCATGTGTTGTTACAGTAACTAGTAACTGCTTCAAGAAACACCCTAAAAAGCTCAAAAGAGGTTACCAATTTGAAGAGCAAAATAGAGCTACCGGAGGTATTATATTATAAATATAAACTCTACCCTTTTTCCCATTTTTATTAAATTTAGTTCTTGATAGTAAATATAAGAAAAATATTGTGTTTTGATCACTACAATCAAATAAAAATGAAAGGAAACAGCTTTTAAAAGCTCTAAAAGTTCATTTCATGAGAAAGAGAAAGATCTTCAACATAAAATAAAAGAATTGGAAACAAGATTAGAGGATCTTGATCAGAGCATTGTGATTTCACAGGTAAATAATCTTGGCAGAATCAGTGTACATACAACAATTCTGACAATCTACACAAGGACACCATATATAGCTTTCTCCTTTATTCACCCGATTCTCCTCTGCAACTTTAAGAAAACCACTCAAACATGCCAAATATTCATCGTATGAACGTTTAAGTCCATACATCTAGTAACTATGATCCATCTGTTATTATATAAAAGATATATGAATAACATGCATGTAGGATAACATATGCATTTAAAGACATATGTAATGTACATAATACAAAGTTAATTATACAAAAATATTATCGAGCACTTGAAAGTAATAAAAAATACCTTGTTTTTATTCGTAAGATAAGATGAAGAATATATTTATTACGGTTCAATAAGTTTCGATATGTATTCCTATGATTCAAATATAATGATGGAGATTTAAAAAAACCAACATACTTAATTATAAAATATAATGAGTTATTATGTAAACCAATATATTTTCTATACCTTTATAAAATTTTAAAACCCATGGCGGGACTTTTACCGGAAGCGGGATTTTTTCCGCCAAATATTTCATCGATCTTTAATCTTTTATAGAGACCCATTCTATACATGATAATGAAAAAAAAGGCAGAGACCAAGAGGAAAGACTGATAACCGAAGAAAGATTCATCGTCCCTGTTCATCTAGTCTCCTAAGCGTGAATATAAGGAATGCAGAAGGCTCTTGAATCTTATATTGATTTGAGGTATTATTTCTTCAATGTACTTCCCATTCAACTAAAATCAAGTTTAATGAAACCGAATTTAGGTTTTATGGTATTTTGTCAACACAATTTGAGATTTTCGTTCTTAAGACTGTTTGGATTTTCAATTCTACTTACATGTAAAGAAATTATATTTTCTGATTTGAGAGTTACCTTTAAATGTGTTGTTGATTGTTTGTGCCAGAGATGAAAGGGATTGTGTCGATGATATCTTCAATTCCAAGGGATATTGTGAAGGCTACACCGAGACTAACTTTGACTGTTGAGGAAACCGAATCTTTGCAATCTTCTATGCCATTAACAGCTTCAGACTCTGTTAAACTTAATATGTAAGTTTTTCAAATTTAAAAGATTAACCGATTCAGATGTGAAAATTTGAGCAGAATAGGGTTAGAAATACATACTTAAGACTTAATGAAGAAGACTATGTGTGCTTTAGCCTACGGTTTTCTTCTCCTTCAAACAAGATTTATCTATTTTCTGTATATATAAGTAAACATTAAACTTATGTTATCACATAATTGAATGGAGTTGCAAAGTAGTGGAATCAGTTAGAAGTATGCACTTAACTAGGATTACAGATACTTACAAATCAGCTTCTATCTTTTTTTTGCTTGGTTTTCTGCGTAGGCTAATTGATGAACAAAAGTACAACTCTGTTCATATGGAGTCTGTGCTTTTTACGTGTGTGTAAATGGAAGAATAAATAGTAACTAAGTAGATAATCATTTGAATTAGTGGTAATTATCTTTCAATTCATGTTTTTATCAATATCTATTTAACTTTAAAATTTAAACTTTTATTCATGATCAGTTAAGTATTTTAGTAATCCATATCTTATCTGTTTATTTTTTTATTTTTCATCACAGTGAATGATTTTCAACGTGATAAGGAAGAAAATATAGTTTTTATTTATTTACTCAAATGCGCAGGCATCATCGATCTGGTACTTTCTTGATATTCTATGGTTCTATTTGTACTCCTTGTTAATTTCTTTGTAAATGTTGGTGGGGTTTTTTTGGTTTATTGACCATTTTGCCACTGCTTGGTGTTTTTCAGTGTGGTGCTTGTTGACTAAAGTTTTCAGCCTCTATTCATCCATTTGCTTATGTTCTGGTTTGTTATGCTCTCTAGGTTGCTGGTGGGATACATATTTGCTATTTGGACATTTTTACCAATGTGGGGTGTTTTATTATTGTTTTTAATTTTCTCTTAGTTTAGCTTAGCTTTTGTTTCTTTGGCTCTTCTTGTTGCTTAATATTGTAGTTTGTTCCAACTTCCTTGTGTGTTGCTTAATAAAGTCATAGTTGTTCAAAACAAAAACAAGTCATTAAGCCACATTTGCATTTTCTAAATGAAGTAAAAACACCTGGTTGTTGAAATGGGTCATATGGCTTCCTAGTATGACTTGTTTTGAAAGTTTGTATAAGACACATGGTGTGTACAAGTCTAATATATATGAAAAATGAGTATTAAATGTGCAAAAAGCTGATGAAAAAAAGTTTGGATATAGTCCTGTTATTCAGGGAAAGAGAATAAGGCTCGGTTTTGTTTTAAAAAACGGGTCGTATAATTGCAAGGTTATAAGACACGGTTCAATAAATAAAAACCGGGTTATTTAATTTGAGTATATGACCCAATTGTTAATATAAACCGGGATTGATCTCATAGAACCCGTTTTTTTCATTATATATCTCGGTTTTTCCAAAAACCGGGTCCTAATTGAGGGCTCTTATTACGCTTTTTGTAGTAGTGAGTACATAACTAAAAAAGTGCCATAAAATACTTATAGTCAAACTATTTTTGTTTAATCAATAATTTGATTTACATTTAGACAAACATTTAATTATGTGAATTAAGTTTTTCTAGAATTCTTCGGGAAAGCACATTTCATTGTACAACAAAATCATATATCATATATACTTATAAAGGTTTTTTTTTTGAATCTCATTCATTTGAAATCCCCTTTTTTAGCTTCCTTTCAACATATTCATTTGAAACTCTCGTAATTTTTCAATTTCTTTACAATCTACTCTAATAAATGAAAGTTTTTTGCTGCATGTCATCTTTTTCTTCATTTGGACACATGATATTTTGTAAAAATTTTAAATTTTCTATTTTTCACTTGTCATTTTATTATATTTTCCATTTTATTAAATTAAAATTACACATTTAATATATAAGGTAATATATATGTAAGGTATTTATTAGAAAATGGTTTATATATGTAATGTATCAAATATATTAAAGTGTCATTAATTTTAATAATTTAAAAAATTTCTCATTTTTCTTATAAATTCAAACTTTTCAAATTGTTAAAATTTTATATTTAATTTTTTAAATAAACCCATGTAATACATGGGTCTCACACCTAGTAATATTATAAACAAGTTAAATAATTTTCTATAAAAAGAAAGCGTTTTTTATTATAAGGTCTTCATCTCACATCAATGGTGAGAGTAAACAAGAAAATGTTTCATCTTCTATAAATAGGAAAGGTTGTGAATGTTTCAAAGGGACCAAACCATGAGAACTTCCTCATGCCTACCTTTGTAGGATTTTGAAAGTATTATTTGGTAAGATTGTTTATATTGGCAAGTGTCCAGTTAACTTTTAGAATTCCAAAAATGGTTTTGAACCGAATTTTTTCAGGTTTAAACCGTGTTGCAGTTAGAAAAAAAAATTATGTAGTTGGGTATATTGAGTTGAACCAAAGTTGAATCCATTTGGATCGATAAAGGAATCATTTTCCTTTCACAACAAACATTTGAAACTCCCATGATTTTTTTAATTATTTCTAATAATATTATAAATAAGTTACATAATTTTATATAAATATAAAAAACATCTACCCAAACCTAAAATTATAATTGTTTGAAAA
Organism: Lactuca saligna; assembly: GCF_052625555.1. Classification (NCBI taxonomy): domain Eukaryota; kingdom Viridiplantae; phylum Streptophyta; class Magnoliopsida; order Asterales; family Asteraceae; genus Lactuca; species Lactuca saligna. Next base: position 41,707,344 of record NC_136418.1, on the reverse strand, counting down.
ATCACTTTGATTCAAAAACACGAAAGATATACAAACCGGGTTTCACTAGAAAAAAAAAATTATGTAGTTTCGTGTATTTAGTTGAATCGGTCCGAGTTTGATCTATTTAGACCATAAAAGAAACATTTTCCTTTTCACTACATACATTTGAAACTCCCATGATTTTTCAAATTGTTTCCAATTATATTTTAAAAAAGTTACATAATGTTATATAAATATAAAAAAAAACATCTACCTAAACATAAATTTATAATTGTTTGAAAATTCGATTTGATCAAAAGCACGAAATATATACGCATATTATATTTTATAAATGAATTCTTTTTATAATGAACTTTTGAATCTTGAAAATACAGATAAACAAACTTTCTATATTAAGTACCTAACCGAATTTATGATTTTAGAATTGAACAAAAAGTTATTCGATAAAAACTTACTTTTTTGGATAGCAACTTAGGAGATTATAGACAAATATAACTATTGAACAATCAAGAAAGGGTAAACAAGAGAAAGGGTGTTTTACTAAATAAGTTGAATAATGTTTTATTAACCAGAAAGCGTGTTTTATTACAATGTCTTCATCCCATATCGATGGTGAGAGTAAAAAAGAGAACGTTTTCTCTTCTATAAATAGGAAAGGTTGTGAAATGTTTCAAAGGGACCAAACCATGAGAACTTCCTTATGCCTACCTTTTAAAGATGTTGAGGGTATTCTTTAGTCAAATTATCTTTATTGCCAACGGTCTATTTAACTTTTAGAATCCCCAAAATGGTTTTGACCGAGATTTTTTTTAGGTTTAAACAGAGTTTTAGTTGAAAAATCATTATGTAGTTTGGTATATTTAGTTGAATCGATCCGAGTTTGATAAATTTGAACCAATAAAGGAAGCATTTTCCTTTCAGCACGTACATTCGAAACTTCCATGATTTTTCAAATTGTTTCTAATAATATTATAAATAAGTTACCCAAACATAAAATTATTATTGTTTGAAAAATAAATTTGATTCAAAAACACAAAATATATACAAACCGGGTTTCAATAGAAAAAACGTTATGTAGTTTGGTATATTAAGCTGAATCGGTCCGAGTTTGATCAATTTGGACCAATAATTGAAGCATTTTCCTTTCACCACATACATTTAAAACTCTCATGATTATTCAAATTGTTTATAATAATATTATAAGTTAGATAATGTTATATAAATATAAAAAAGATCTACCTAAACATAAATTATAATTGTTTGAAAAATCACTTTGATTCAAAAGCACAAAATATATACTCGATTATATTTTATAAATAAATTCATTTTATAATGACATTTTGAATCATGAAAATACATATAAATAAACTTTCTATATTAAGTACCTAACTGAATTTATAATTTTATGATTTAACAAAAAGTTATTCAATAAAAACTTAATTTTTTATAGCAACTTACGAGATTACTGAAAAATGGAACTATTGAACAATAAAATTTATGGATAACGTTTTTATTATTATTTAATATTGTATTTAACAAAATGAAATTATTGGCAAATAAAGAAATGAGTTTAATTAAAATGTCTTCATCCCATATTGATTGTGAGAGTAAACAAGAGAATGTATTCTCCTCTATAAATAGGAAAGGTTGTGGAATATTTGAAAGGGACTAAGCCATGAAATCTTCCTTGCATCTAACTTTATCGGACGTTGAGGGTATTCTTTGGTGGGATTGTCTTTGTCGACAGTGACCAATTAAATTTCAGAATTTCGAAAATAATTTTGGACCGTATCTTTTAGATTTTGACCGAGTTTAATAAGGATCAAAGTGTCTTCTAGCTGATTTAGGCAAACTCACTTCCATTGGAGGCGAGTTTAAGTAACATGTTGAGTATTTGGTTGTGTTAGCCAAGTTTTACAACTCTGTATGTAATACAATTTAAAGTTTTAACCTTATAAAAGACGTCACTATTATCATATTTTCTACATAATTATGGTAATATTTATGATACAAAACATTTTATTTTTACTATTTAAGATAAAAAAGTTGTCTCTATTATCATATGTTGTACATAATGATACACTTTAAGATAAATAAAATTATGTCACTATTATCGTACTTTCTACATAATGATATTATTTAATATAAACGTTTTAATTTAATATGAAATTATTATTTAATAGATAACAATAACGATTTATTTATATTTAAAACTTAAATTTTTTTTCTATTTTAATCATGTAACTTTGTATATGCAAAACAATTTCAAGTTCCAACCTTATCTCTTATAATATAGTTCAACATAATACCAATACTAAAAATCATTTTTTTATATTTTTTATGAAATTATTATTTATTGTTAATAACAATGATTTAGTTATTTTTAATATAAAATATTTTTTTATATCCCACGCAATGCGCAGACATTCGCCTAGTATAAATTAAGTGGAGTCGTATATCTGATAAGTACTATTTGTATGTTAATTATTAGTTTTATTAGTTCTCCACTACTTTGAAGAATTTTAATCAATGATCTTGACAACTATAATACTTTCAAGTGTATAATTGGATTCCAAGGAAAATAAATTGCTTTGTATGGCAAATAATGAAGAATAGAGTTCCAACAATTGATGATCTCATTAAAAGAGGGGTGATCGTTTCTTCTTATTTGTGTAGGTTCTGCAACAACATGGTGGAGAATGTCGATCATGTGTTCTTTTCATGTAGCTATAGTTTGAGGTTATAGAAATTGCTTATCAATTTGTCATCTATCTTGCAAAACAAACCCTTCGCCTGTTCTAATCTGATGAAGCAATTGAGGGTGAACACGTGATACAAAAAAATCAAAAGGTTGCAATTATCTTTGGTGTACTCGGCCCTTTTGAACTATATGCAAAGCCCAAAATGTGGTGGTTTTATGAAATGAGAGGGACGTTGTTATGTTCCTTTCCGATGACAGTAGCATTTTTATCATTAACTATTGAAGGATCCCCCGCTTCGCGGGGATCGGATATGTATTCGGTACAACTAAACCCAAAGAACTAAATGGAAATCAATCTGATAGAAGGAATAGGAAAAATTGGAAATCCCATAAGGGTACATTGTGTAAATTTGTCACTTGTTTCTCATTGACTGTAATAAGTAATTAAGCCTCTATATGCTTTTAGGGCTCAAACTTTCCCTTTGGATCTCCTTTATCATCATGCTTTATTACAACTTGTTTTAAGTTTTCCAACTCCTTGTCCATAATAACAAACTACTTTTATATTTTTGTGTATTATAAATTGCAATTTACTTTTTTTTTTGTACATACAATCAATGTTACCAATGCTATCCATTGGCTAAAAGCGTCCGATCCATATTTAATTGATTTGTCATAAAAAAAAATCAATTGTAAATGTAATAATAAAAATAAATCGAAATAAAATTTATAATATAATGTATTTTGGTTTTTGGTAAAAAAAATGTAAATGAATTCCTATTTAGTACATATACCACCCAAATATTAAAAAATTCAAGAAATATCAATAGCTTTGTGTTTTGGAAAAAAAAAATCAACTAAATTGTTGAAAACAACACCAAAAATGTGTAAACTCAAAGTACATTGTTATTTAGTGTTTATTTTTTGGTAATTTTTTTTAAAAGAGGAAAAAAGTTGTAAATTGGAAGTATAGTGATACTTACTTTGCTTGTATTGAATAAGAGTGTAAGTATTCTATAACCATTACCTGGAACTTGGTTTCTGGCACACAATGTAACATACTTTGTTAAACACAAATGATGTATCAATCTGCTTCTTAGCCATATTTTGAACTAAAACATAGTTCTTTCTTATTTTGTGCACATGTAACAACCATAGGTGTGCGCAATTCCGCTTAATCAATTATATATTTTTTTAATAATTAATAGTTAGGAAAAAAATATTATTTATACCATATTGAACATTTATAGTTTTTTATATTGTTTTTTTCTTTAATCGTATTCCTAGTTTAAGCAGTAATAAAAAATATGACTCGTGTCGAAAACAACAAGAATTGGTTTAGATTTCACCTTGGTTGTGTGATTGTTTTTTATGTATTGTTTGATGTAGTTAAAGAGATATGGAGTTGCATACATGTTGATTGAAACTATTGAAGATAAGTCCCTCCTCCTTGGTTCTTCTATATCAACCATCTATACTTCTTCTTGCAATAACTTTTAGGAATATAAAATAATTTCTAACTTACATTGCTTTAATTTTATACTCGCCCTCCACCTAATCCAGTTAGATTCCATTCAGATTCACCCAATGCATTATTTCTTTGAAGCAAAAAACAGATCTGATGAGAATTGAACTAATGACAAAAGACTATGGTTTAACAAATTGTAGTGCCATTACTTTTCTTACATATCAAACAACTATCTTAAATATACTTCATGTTCTATATTTCATAATGTAACATAACTTTTTCATAAGATGAGTCCAGTTTTATTAAAAATTAAAACCAAAAAAAGATTCAAGAAAGAAGACGCATTCACTTTGTTACCTTATTTTACATCAACCATGACATGTTGCCTTTACACATGAATAAGCAAACCCTACCGAAGTCAAAGAAAAAATATCAATAAAGGGTAATTTAACCATATAACATAATTAGTGATCCAATTCCTTCGACCGGTTTCCAAAGGAATAATAAAATATGAACAGAATGGAATTAAATTCCATTCCATTTCTTGTCAAGGAAAACCATGACATATTTACCTCTTTAGATTTATAATTTGATTTACTACAAAATGGAAAGAAATAGTTGGAAACCTCGAATATGTGATGTCAAACAAAAAAATGTAAACATCATATTTCGATATCATTAGTGCAAAAAGAACCATGTGAATAAAATTTAGTTTCACGTAATGGATGTCTACACACCTTTACAGAACAAAAGCTCGTTCCACCTAAACCTATTGTAACACCCCAAAATTACCGGTTAAAAATTTCATTTTTACTTTAGGTGAAAACATAAAACATCATTACAAACATTCATGATAAAAATCCATGTCTGAAAAACCGATGACATCATAATCAGAATTTAGAGTACATCCCAGAAAATCTACAATGCGGAAAACAAAAGGCGTATGTGTGATGTGCTGCTACCGCGCCGGCTCCTTTCCCTTAGCTGAAGAGGTACCTGAAATAAAACTGCAAACCGTAAACACAAAGCTTAGTGAGTTCCCCCATAATACCCCATACCATGCAAGCATATAACAACAACATTCAACTATGAGATACGGGCCCCTGCCCACACTCGTGAAGATACGGGCCCTGCCCACACTTTGCTTTCTGGGAGATACGGGCCATGCCCACACTCGTGAAGATACGGGCCTTGCCCACACTTCGCTATCTGGGAGATACGGGCCTAGCCCACACTCCCCTCTCGGAGAGATACGGGCCTAGCCCACACTTAACCGCCAACTCATATCATACAAGTATCACACAGACAACAAGTATAGACAGCTCTATCCTACTAGCATATATCACAATTACTCAATTAAGAGATACGGGCTCGACCCACACTCTAATACTAACGTCTCGTCTATACGGGCCGACCTTGGTGCCTTAGACCCGTTACTACTGAAAGGAAACTCACCTCTAAATAGCTGCTGGTGTGTGTGGGAACCGACTGTCTGCTGTTGTTGCTACTCCGGAAATCCTCCGGCTGTAATTCCCACAACATACACAACCAATCAATATTTACTGCCTTTTGGGTGAAATGACCATTTTACCCCCGACCATGCCCTAAGTCAAAGTCAGAGTCAACTTCCAGTTGACCTGACTCGCCGAGTTGGCTATCCAACTCGTCGAGTCTATGTCCAAATGACTATCCAGGATTCTGTTTCTACTCGTCGAATTAGGCGTTGACTCGACGAGTTCTCCATCCAAACTGATGTTCAAGTCCTTCATCCTACTCGCCAAGTTGTATGAACAACTCGGCGAGTTCATCTTCATCCGATGAACATGTGACATCCCCATTTTCACGGCCAGAAAAGACCGATTTTGTTTATGCTTTATAAAAATCAGAGTACTTCATTTTATAAAAAGGTTGCGGAATTTGTTCCCAGAAAAACACGATAAATACGTTATTAAAACATTTTCGAAGAAACGTATTTTTATTCATTTAAAACGTTTGGGATGTCATCGTTAATACATAAACATAAGCATAAACAGAACTTACATGCATTTACACTAGTGATCTACATCTCTTTAAATCTCTCAGTGTAAAGTGACTTCGTATCAACACCTGTGATATAAATAAACTGAGTGGGTCAGGTTGGGAAACCTGGTGAGTACATAGGGTTTTCAACCCACAATAATATAATTATTATGTTCAATCAAAGAATCAACCCAATTACCCATCCCCGTTATCTTTTTTTTTTTACTCTTTAAGGATTTATCCTAAGAGTCATCTATTCTTCATTCGTTTATTCCGAAGTCCCTTACTTCCAGGGTTCTAGGACTGGCACTAAATCCATAGCTGCCAATGTTCGTTCATAAAGCACTAATTCCATAGCTGCTATAGTCTATTCATCGGGTACTAAATCCATAGCTACCAGTCTTTATCTAATAGGTACTAAGTCCATAGCTACCAATGTTCAACAGGTACTAAATCCATAGCTACCAACGTCTAACAGGTACTAAGTCCATAGCTACCGGTGTTTGTCCCATAGGCACTAAGTCTATAGCTGCGAATGTATACTCACATCATCTTCTATCTATCATCATTTATCTACCCATCATCATACCCAACATATTCGTATATATAAAATACGTATACAGTTTAAATCCTTTAAAACATGTATAAAACGTTCATCCAGCATAGACAGCAAGTATTCAGATAATATGCACACATAGCACGTAGTTTATATAAAATACTTCATATCTATGTGTAAGATGAAAGAGACTATGCACTCACAACACGTAAATTATATAACAAATACTTCATATCTATGTGTAAGATGAAAGGGACCATGCACTCACCTGAGAAGGTGGTGACTCGGTACTCGGACAGCGCTTCGTTTACTTTAAAATAATTTCTTTCGACGAAACCTAGTATTATCACCAATAGATTTTAGTCTATTATTCGCCGAGACTAATTAATAGTCTAGCTATTATTACTATTATATAAGCGTTAAAAAAATACTTATATAACCCATAATAATAGCCCAAGTATTTATTATATGTTCTTAATAACGTTAATATAATTAAATAAAAACTATATTAAAAATAGCGTAGGCGTAGCTCACTTACAACGGGTTTTATAGAAAACCAGGCTTTGCTTGGAGCAGCGTTTCCGAGCCGAAAAGCTCTTCTTCTCGGAGCCGTCGAGCACTCCGGGGCTTCCGCCTCGTGCTAGGGAGGTTCCCTAGGCTTTTCGGGGGATTTCGGGGCTAGAGAGAGGTTCTAGAGAGAGAGTAAAGAGAAGAAAGAATGGGAAAGGTGTGAAGAAAATGAGGGTGGGAGAGGTGGTATTTATAGGGTGAAAATGGCTGAACTTGGTGCCACATGTCACCATCTAGTGGCAAGACTTGGGGAGAAAGCAATGGCCAAGATTGTGCCACATCACCCATTTTCGCATAGCACACTTCCGACTTCTAAAATCCGTAACTTTCACATACGACCTCTGTTTTTGACGTTCTTTATATCCACGCGTAGGTAAAAATAATATCTACAACTTTCATTTTGACTCCGTCGGCTAATTCTTGACCGATCTTAAATTTAACAGTACGAGGCGTTTAGACTGTTAAATGACCGCGAAGAATTCGTAACTCCTTCATACCGACTCCGTTTTCGTCTGTATTTTTACCGTTGAGTTCCTATTAATGAGATCTTGAACTCTCATTTAGGTCACGTAAGCCAAAAACCGCTCGAACTAAAATTCGAGTTTCGGGTCGTGCACTGCTAAGCCGAATCTTAGAAAAATCATAACTTCCTCATACGAAGTCAGATTTGGGTGTTCTTTTTATCGACGCTCTTAGTTTAACATATTCTACGACTTTGGTTTATATTGCTAAGGATAAATCTCGCTCTATCGTAAATTCACTATTTACACTTCCCGGTGCCGTGCCGGTTTTGCCGTAAAACTTCGACGGGCCATAACTTCTTCGTTATAACTCGGATTTCGGCGTTCTTTATATGTACGGAAACCTTGTGACATATTCTACAATTTGGTTAAGATTATTTATTCTAAATAATCTTTTGTCGAAAAGTCATTTTCAACCCATATTGCCTCTAAATTGACTAGCCCGGATCTGCGGGCGTTACAATTATCTCCCCCTTAGGATGATTACGTCCCGGAATCATCAACGAAACAGGGCTCGTATATTGACTCCATACGTCATCTCTTCATCCTAGGTAATAATTATAACTTCTTTATTCATTCGAGTCTATCTTTTAGACTTATTGTCTGTAAGTAGTACTTAATTGTGCACCTGCTATCTTCTTCAGGTTAGACTCCAGATTACGACGTATCATCATGTGATGCTCGTTTAGACTTAGGTCTTTTAGAGTTAAATTCTGAAATAAACTATTCCTTTCTTCACGTTCTAATGTGATATAATCACACTTTAACATGTAGCATTTCTAGCTACCAACTTCTTTAGCGTCGAGCCGATACTTCTATTGGTCTCTTTGATTTTTAATCGTTTGGTTTAAGTCGGACGCTATATCAAACTTGGTTCTCTGAACCACGTAACCTACTCATCGTAGTCGGACTCAATGTGACATGACCACTAGGGTTGGGATAACAACAATCTTCTTAGTCATTACCGAAACAATGGTAACAGCATACTTGAATAAAACGAAATCAATTACTGGCTTCTTGGTAACCTTGTGACTTTCCCTGATCCAAGTGTGAGTCCTGTGCTTCCGGTAGTATAGGCCTCTACTACCATTCACACCTACTCATACTCGTCCCAAGTATTGTCCCGCAGTTTCCCAAGTCACCATGCAACAATTCATACAATCATTCAACACATCAGATAACAAAACGAAGGTTTTATATCATTTCTTGAAACGATTACATAGGTGTTCAAGTTCACCCTAGACTATGCCTCTACTAGGCTACATCATACGAAACTATGACTACTGCATAATCCGATCCTCGGGTAAGAAGTCCTCATTCTTGATTCCTCGCATGGTTCTCTGCTTCGTCGAGGATCATGTGAAATGCCCTTGGCCTTGGTGGCGTTTCTGGTCTTGCTGCTTTATTTTTCTTTGGGCAGTCTCTGGACATGTGCCCCTTGCCTCCACATCTATAGCATACTTTGTCATTATGCGTGCAGTCTTTGGAATAGTGACCAGTCCTCCCACACTTGTAACAAGTCACTTCTTCGTTGCACTTTCCACCATGCTTCTTCTTGCATCTATCACACCATCTTGCTTCACCTCCATTTGCTCCTCCAAACTTTGAGAATTTGCTTTCCTTGTTCGGCCTCGAAGATCCTTCAAACTTCCGCTTCTCTCCTACCTTATCTTTTTCTAGACCTTTTTCTCTTATCTGGGCCTCTACGTTCTTAGCTGCCCTAACAGCTGCTTTCAAAGTAGTTGCCATTTTGACCATTGGGCCAAAGTCAATGGGTAGTCCGTTAGCAAACCTATCAATCTTGGAGAGTTCAGTAGGCACCAAGTAGGGGAATAGCTTCATCCTTTCGGTGAATGCGGTGGCATACTCGTCAATACTCATCTTTCCTTTCTTCAGGTTCTGAAACTCGTTGTTTAGGTCTATTAGATCTATCTCCGAGCAGTATTGCATTTTCAACTGTTCCAAAAACTCTTCCCACGACATCCTTAAGGCTTCTCCTCGTGGCATCGTATCTGCCAATAGCTTCCACCAGCTCAAGACTCCAGTTTTCAGCTGTCTTACTGCGAAGACAGTCTTCTGTTTCTCGTTACAGCTGCAGCTCTCAAACACCATCTCCATCTCAGAGATCCAATCCATAATCTCAACCGGCTTCGGGCTTCCTGAGAGATTTGGGGGTTTCGCACCCAAGAAATTCTTGTATATCCGCCCATCCTTGTTGTTTCTCCCATTCAGGGTCATCCCTTTGCTCACCTTGAGTCCCTACTTGACTCACTTGGCGGCTGTAGTTCCCTTCCTTTGATTGCTCGGGAACTGGCTCTGTCGGTTCAACATGTACGGTAGGTTCGTCCCTATTTAACATTTGTCTCATTTCTTCCCTTTGTTCAGCCAACATAGCCCGAATCATGGCTTGAACTCCAGCCATGGTGACTGGATCAAGCGCAACTTCTTCTACAATAGGTATTTGCTGAACCACTGGGGGTTGGATCCTGTTCCCATTTGCGTTTACGTTTCCGCTACGGGTTCTTGCCATCTTGATCTATACACCGAATAAGGTGAATCTAGATCTTAATTTAGGATTGACGTCTTAAATCATCCTTATCACTCCGAAACGTTTATATGCTAGTTCTAATATCGTAGTCGTACATTTAGAATCCTAAACACATAAGGTTTCCAGATCCGGTCGGCAACAGACCATAGATCCGAACAACTAACAGCATATCAGGCACAAGTATTTAGCACATAAAAGCATTTTAGGCATAATTCCTAAAATAAGCTAGTGCTCACACCTCACAATCATCGCTTAGCATTCTAAGTTTAAGTCTAGAAATAGATTCATATTCCTAGTTCGCTTAAACTAATGCTCTGATACCAACTGTGACATCCCCATTTTCACGGCCAGAAAAGACCGATTTTGTTTATGCTTTATAAAAATCAGAGTACTTCATTTTATAAAAAGGTTGCGGAATTTGTTCCCAGAAAAACACGATAAATACGTTATTAAAACATTTTCGAAGAAACGTATTTTTATTCATTTAAAACGTTTGGGATGTCATCGTTAATACAGAAACATAAGCATAAACAGAACTTACATGTATTTACACTAGTGATCTACATCTCTTTAAATCTCTCAGTGTAAAGTGACTTCGTATCAACACCTGTGATATAAATAAACTGAGTGGGTCAGGTTGGGAAACCTGGTGAGTACATAGGGTTTTCAACCCACAATAATATAATTATTATGTTCAATCAAAGAATCAACCCAATTACCCATCCCCGTTATCTTTTTTTTTTTACTCTTTAAGGATTTATCCTAAGAGTCATCTATTCTTCATTCGTTTATTCCGAAGTCCCTTACTTCCAGGGTTCTAGGACTGGCACTAAATCCATAGCTGCCAATGTTCGTTCATAAAGCACTAATTCCATAGCTGCTATAGTCTATTCATCGGGTACTAAATCCATAGCTACCAGTCTTTATCTAATAGGTACTAAGTCCATAGCTACCAATGTTCAACAGGTACTAAATCCATAGCTACCAACGTCTAACAGGTACTAAGTCCATAGCTACCGGTGTTTGTCCCATAGGCACTAAGTCTATAGCTGCGAATGTATACTCACATCATCTTCTATCTATCATCATTTATCTACCCATCATCATACCCAACATATTCGTATATATAAAATACGTATACAGTTTAAATCCTTTAAAACATGTATAAAACGTTCATCCAGCATAGACAGCAAGTATTCAGATAATATGCACACATAGCACGTAGTTTATATAAAATACTTCATATCTATGTGTAAGATGAAAGAGACTATGCACTCACAACACGTAAATTATATAATAAATACTTCATATCTATGTGTAAGATGAAAGGGACCATGCACTCACCTGAGAAGGTGGTGACTCGGTACTCGGACAGCGCTTCGTTTACTTTAAAATAATTTCTTTCGACGAAACCTAGTATTATCACCAATAGATTTTAGTCTATTATTCGCCGAGACTAATTAATAGTCTAGCTATTATTACTATTATATAAGCGTTAAAAAAATACTTATATAACCCATAATAATAGCCCAAGTATTTATTATATGTTCTTAATAACGTTAATATAATTAAATAAAAACTATATTAAAAATAGCGTAGGCGTAGCTCACTTACAACGGGTTTTATAGAAAACCAGGCTTTGCTTGGAGCAGCGTTTCCGAGCCGAAAAGCTCTTCTTCTCGGAGCCGTCGAGCACTCCGGGGCTTCCGCCTCGTGCTAGGGAGGTTCCCTAGGCTTTTCGGGGGATTTCGGGGCTAGAGAGAGGTTCTAGAGAGAGAGTAAAGAGAAGAAAGAATGGGAAAGGTGTGAAGAAAATGAGGGTGGGAGAGGTGGTATTTATAGGGTGAAAATGGCTGAACTTGGTGCCACATGTCACCATCTAGTGGCAAGACTTGGGGAGAAAGCAATGGCCAAGATTGTGCCACATCACCCATTTTCGCATAGCACACTTCCGACTTCTAAAATCCGTAACTTTCACATACGACCTCTGTTTTTGACGTTCTTTATATCCACGCGTAGGTAAAAATAATATCTACAACTTTCATTTTGACTCCGTCGGCTAATTCTCGACCGATCTTAAATTTAACAGTACGAGGCGTTTAGACTGTTAAATGACCGCGAAGAATTCGTAACTCCTTCATACCGACTCCGTTTTCGTCTGTATTTTTACCGTTGAGTTCCTATTAATGAGATCTTGAACTCTCATTTAGGTCACGTAAGCCAAAAACCGCTCGAACTAAAATTCGAGTTTCGGGTCGTGCACTGCTAAGCCGAATCTTAGAAAAATCATAACTTCCTCATACGAAGTCAGATTTGGGTGTTCTTTTTATCGACGCTCTTAGTTTAACATATTCTACGACTTTGGTTTAGATTGCTAAGGATAAATCTCGCTCTATCGTAAATTCACTATTTACGCTTCCCGGTGCCGTGCCGGTTTTGCCGTAAAACTTCGACGGGCCATAACTTCTTCGTTATAACTCGGATTTCGGCGTTCTTTATATGTACGGAAACCTTGTGACATATTCTACAATTTGGTTAAGATTATTTATTCTAAATAATCTTTTGTCGAAAAGTCATTTTCAACCCATATTGCCTCTAAATTGACTAGCCCGGATCTGCGGGCGTTACAGAACACTTATGCTACGACTCGCCGAGATGTATGAACAACTCGCCGATTCTGATCTTGATATAAGGAGATTGCCTTGAACTCGCCGAGTCAGGTCATCGACTCGCCGAGTTCCATTATGGGTGAGTTTTGGCTTCCAACTCACCGAGTCCCTCCTGGACTCACCTCACGACTCGACATAACAATAAGGGGGCAAACTCGGAGACTCGCGACTGGACTCGTCGAGTCAGATGAGCGACTCGCCGAGTCCGTTCCATGCAAGAGCTAAAAATGCGATTTTGCTTGAATCTAATCCATGTCATTTGTAGATCTGGACTCCTAGAGCATGAATAACACGTAAAGTTTCCAACTTTACGTGTAAATATCCATCTATGGGGCTTTTAGGGTTTGAAATGTACCAAAAGAGTATATCTAAGGTTTATGTGTAATATGGGCTCATAAAGGTAGTGGATCTGAGCTCCTGGAGCTCAACTATGCTTGGATCAAGAGACCAATCGGCTTATTTCGGAACATTATGCACATACAAGCTTGGGGAATGGCTCAAGAATGTCTTGAATGAAGCAATAAGCATGGAAACAAGGGAAAAACGAGATATACCTCAATGGAACTGCTGAGAGAACACAATGGTGCTTGGATGGCTTCCCTTCTTCTGGATCTACTTCCCTTCTTCTCCAAAACCTTCAAAAACACCAACAATTGCTTCAACTCTTCAAAGAACAAGCTTAAACGAGGGTTAGGAGCTCTGGGGGTGAATGGGGGCTGGCTTGGGGCGGATATGTTGCTTAAATAGGGTGCAAACCCCTGAAACTTAGGGTTTCATCCAACAGCGGTGACTCGCTGAGTCCAGGATATGGACTCGCCGAGTCGCCAACTTAAACGTGTCCCGTGTCTCGTCCCTACTCGGCGACTCGGACCTATGACTCGCCGAGTCCAAGGCTTAAAAAGGAAAAATACTCAATGAAGATTTACATACTAGGAACTAGGCGCTACACCTATGTTCTTAATGAATTTGGAGGTTGTGAACACTGATAGTTTCATGTCAATCATATCATGAGAATCCGTTGTTGCGTTCATGGAAAGAAACAAACATCAAAGAAACCTTAAAATACAAAAGGCTTGTCTTACAAATTGCCATTATTGTTTTAGAAAAGTTGTCAAAGAGTAGTAAACCCACCTTCTTATGTATTTGGAGAATGAATCCACCCCCACCATACAAAGTTAGTAAAGATACCATTGAAGAAAGAGTTTTCAATCCAATTGAAGGTAGAGGCTGCACTCTTTCATCTTTGCCAACTTCTTGAGCTTCATAAGAGTTCTGAAAGGATTCTCTTCTATTCCGCAGTTGTTTCTCCTGTTTCATTCCAATACAAAAAATATAAATATAACCACACATGTTTAAAATACGTACAGTATATAACTTTAAAATTGATTATATGTATGTTTGAAAGCAAAGTAAGCAAATCATATTTGAAACAATATTTTCGATTAGATTAAAAGAAAAATAGAATTTGATGGCTGGTTTTTAAGATCCAATATCATCATCATATGTAATACATGTTATAACTTATAAGAACGGGATGAATAAATCGATGTAGAGAATAAAAATGCATTAATTTGTTGGTTTAAAATTAGAAAGGTAAGAAATTACCTTAAGGATTCGAAAAATCCTAGAAACACTTTGCTTAATCTGCCTCTCTTTCAATTCTTTACAATACATCAACCCAACAGTCTCAAAATATGTTCCAAAATCTTCATAATTATGAACTGCAGATGCAATGGAAACTCGGATGCTGTGCTCGTAATATCTCAGCAAAAAAAGAACTAGTATCTTCAACCATTTGGACACTTAATTTGACAGTAAACCTTGTTGACCGTTTAAAACTACCTTAAAATCACTTGTTCTTATCAAAACATTCTTGTATTAAAAGAAATAAACATAAAGCATATTAGTTTACCCTGATGTATGATATTAGTGTTAAACAATAAAAACATGATATCAGATTTACGGAACAGATAACTGGTTCATTCCAATTAATCAAGTTAGAAAAACACATGTTTTTTTCCCATTCAACATGAAAGATGAAAGATAAAAGATAGACAAATTATTAATTAAGAAAATCATAACCAGATCACCACGAAGAATCTCAATTGTGAACTCGTACATACCAATAACACAAAGTTAAACCCAGATCAAACTTAAACTCTTGAAGTGAAGGTTATGATAGAATTGGATGAGCAAAAAGAGAGAGAAATACTCACATGTACTCACATGTATGAAGGTATTCAGGGATAGTAGTGGCATCTCGAAAGAGCTTATTGCAAATAGGGCATGTCATGGATGCCGCTACCGATTCTCTTTGTAATTTCACCACCTAATTATTTGAAATCTCCATACAGCATCACCAAGTAACTGACTAAAGTATACCAGGCGGAGGAAACGATTGATTGAAAGGCAATAAGTCATCGGTATCGTCTTCTGGAGGAGGAAGGCCAAGAATCGCACCCAAAAGCATAATTTTAATTTGCTCCCTTAACAATTATTTTTTCAGTGAAATTAGGTCACTTAATCATGCTTTCCTTGGTGCCACAATCTAAAATCAAATCAAAATTTCATCATATGTCGAAAGAAAAGAAAGAACACAGACCTTTATGTAACACAGTTGAATAAACCCAACCGACTATAGCAAAAAATTATTCGCCTTGGTTGCTGGTCGTCTTGAATTTAGGCGTAATTAACATAACCAATTGCTTTGGAAGATGGTTCTTATGGTGCGACAATC